>NC_138179.1:1346200-3892708 GCF_964165515.1 Mesoplodon bidens
TTTATAGGACATTCCATCCAAAAACAACAGAATACACATTTATCTCAAGTGCTCATGGAACATTCTCCTGGATAGATCATATTTTGGGTCACAAATCAAGCCTTGGTAAATTTAAGAAAATTGAAATTGTATCAAGTATCTTTTCCGACCACAATGCTATGAGACTAGGCATCAATTACAGGAAAAGAGCTGTAAAAAATACAAACACATGGAGGCTAAACAATACACTACTCAATAACGAAGTGATAACTGAAGAAATCAAAGAGGAAATTAAAAAATACCTAGAAACAAATGACAATGGAGACACGACGACCCAAAACCTATGGGACGCAGCAAAAGCAGTTCTAAGGCGGAAGTTTATAGCAATACAATCCCACCTTAAGAAACAGGAAACATTTCGAGTAAACAACCTGACCCTGCACCTAAAGCAATTAGAGAAAGAACAACAAAAAAAACCCCAAAGTTAGCAGAAGCAAAGAAATCATAAAGATCAGATCAGAAATAAATGAAAAAGAAATGAAGGAAACAATAGCAAAGATCAACCAAACTAAAAGCTGGTTCTTTGAGAAGATAAACAAAATTGACAAACCATTAGCCAGACTCATCAAGAAAAAAAGGGAGAAGACTCAAATCAATAGAATTAGAAATGAAAAAGGAGAAGTAACAACTGACACTGCAGAAATACAAAGGATCATGAGAGATTACTATAAGCAACTCTATGCCAATAAAATGGACAACCTGGAAGAAATGGACAAATTCTTAGAAATGCACAACCTGACAAGACTGACTCAGGAAGAAATAGAAAATATGAATAGACCAATCACAAGCACTGATATTGAAACTGTGATTAAAAATCTTCCATCGAACAAAAGCCCAGAACCAGATGGCTTCACAGGCGAATTCTATCAAACATTTAGAGAAGAGCTAACACTCATCCTTCTCAAACTCTTCCAAACAATATCAGAGGAAGGAACACTCCCAAACTCATTCTACGAGGCCACCATCACCTTGATACCAAAACCAGGCAAGGATGTCACAAAGAAAGAAAACTACAGGCCAATATCACTGATGAACATAGATGCAAAAATCCTCAAAAAAATACAAGCAAACAGAATCCAACAGCACATTAAAAGGATCATACACCATGATCAAGTGGGGTTTATTCCAGGAATGCAAGGATTCTTCAATATACACAAATCAATCAATGTGATACACCATATTAACTAATTGAAGGAGAAAAACCATATGATCATCTCAATAGATGCAGATAAAGCTTTCGACAAAATTCAACACCCATTTATGATAAAAACCCTGCAGAACGTAGGCATAGAGGGAACTTTCCTCAACATAATAAAGGCCATATATGACAAACCCACAGCCAACATTGTCCTCAATGGTGAAAAACTGAAACCATTTCCACTAAGATTAGGAACAAGACAAGGCTGCCCACTCTCACCACTCTTATTCAACATAGTTTTGGAGGTTTTCGCCACAGCAATCAGAGGAGAAAAGGAAATAAAAGGAATCCAAATCGGAAAAGAAGAAGTTAAGCTGTCACTGTTTGCAGATGACATGATACTATACATAGAGAATCCTAAAGATGCTACCGAAAAACTACTAGAGCTAATCAATGAATTCGGTAAAGTAGCAGGAAACAAAATTAATGTACAGAAATCTCTGGCATTCTTGTACACTAATGATGAAAAATCTGAAAATGAAATCAAGAAAACACTCCCATTTACCATCGCAACAAAAAGAATAAAATATCTAGGAATAAACCTACCTAAGGAGACAAAAGACCTGTATGCAGAAAATTATAAGACACTGATGAAAGAAATTAAAGATGATACAAATAGATGGAGAGATATACCATACTCCTGGATTGGAAGAATCAATATTGTGAAAATGACTCTACTACCCAAAGCAATCTACAGATTCAATGCAATCCCTATCAAACTACCACTGGCATTTTTCACAGAACTAGAACAAAAAATTTCAAAATTTGTTTGGAAAAACAAAAGACCCCGAATAGCCAAAGCAATCTTGAGAACGAAAAACGGAGCTGGAGGAATCAGGCTCCCTGACTTCAGACTACACTACAAAGCTACAGTAACCAAGACACTGTTTTACGGGCACAAAAACAGAAAGATAGATCAACGGAACAGGATAGAAAGCCCAGAGATAAACCCACGCACATATGGTCTACTTATCTTTGATCAAGGAGGCAGGAATGTACAGTGGAGAAAGGACAGCCTCTTCAATAAGTGGAGCTGGGAAAACTGGACAGGGACATGTAAAAGTTTGAGATTAGATCATTCCCTAACACCATACACAAAAATAAGCTCAAAATGGATTAAAGACTTAAATGTAAGGCCAGAAACTATCAAACTCTTAGAGGAAAACATAGGTAGAACACTCTATGACATAAATCACAGCAAGATCCTTTTGGACCCACCTCCTAGAGAAATGGAAATAAAAACAAAGATAAACAAATGGGACCTAATGAAACTTCAAAGCTTTTGCACAGCAAAGGAAACCATAAACAAGACCAAAAGACAACCCTCAGAATGGGAGAAAATATTTGCAAATGAAGCAACTGACAAAGGATTAATCTCCAAAATTTATAAACAGCTCATGCAGCTCAATAGCAAAAAAACGAAAAACCCAATCCAAAAATGGGCAGAAGACTTAAATAGACATTTCTCCAAAGAAGATATACAGACTGCCAACAAACACATGAAAGAATGCTCAACATCATTAATCATTAGAGAAATGCAAATCAAAACTACAATGAGATATCATCTCACACCAGTCAGAATGGCCATGATCAAGAAATATAGAAACAATAAATGCTGGAGAGGGTGTGGAGAAAAGGGAACCCTCTTGCACTGCTGGTGGGAATGTGAATTGGTACAGCCACTATGGAGAACAGTATGGAGGTTCCTGAAAAAACTAAAAATAGAACTACCATACGACCCAGCAATCCCACTACTAGGCATATACCCTGAGAAAACCATAATTCCAAAAGAGACATGTACCAAAATGTTCATTGCAGCTCTATTCACAATAGCCCGGAGCTGGAAACAACCTAAGTGTCCATCATCGGATGAATGGATAAAGAAGATGTGGCACATATATACAATGGAATATTACTCAGCCATAAAAAGAAACGAAGCTGAGCTATTTGTAATGAGGTGGATAGACCTAGAGTCTGTCATACAGAGTGATGTAAGTCAGAAAGAGAAAGACAAATACCATATGCTAACACATATATACGGAATTTAAAAAAAAAAAAAAAAAGGTCATGAAGAGCCTAGGGGTAAAACGGGAATAAAGACACAGACCTACTTGAGAATGGACTTGAGGATATGGGGAGGGGGAAGGGTAAGCTGTGACAAAGCGAAAGAGAGGCATGGACATATATACACTACCAAACGTAAGGTAGATAGATAGTGGGAAGCAGCCGCAGAGCACAGGGAGATCAGCTCGGTGCTTTGTGACCGCCTGGAGGGGTGGGATGGGGAGGGTGGGAGGGAGGGAGATGCATGAGGGAAGGGATGTGGGAACAGATGTATAGGTATGACTGATTCACTTTGTTATAAAGCAGAAACTAATAAAATTTTAAAAAAAAGAAAATATGGTACAAATATACGTTGGAGTATTACTCAGTCATAAAAAAGAGAGAAAGAATGTCATTTGCAGCAACATGGATGGACCTGGAGATGATCATGCTAAGTGAAGTAAGTCTGACAGAGAAAGACAAATATCATGTGATATCACTTATATATGGAATCTAGAAAAATGATACAAATGAACTTACTTTCTAAACAGAAACAGACTGACAGACTTAAAAATCAAACTAATGGTTACCAAAGGGGAAAGGTCAGGGGGAGGGTTAAATTAGGAGGTTGGGATGAACATACATACACTACTATATATAAAATAGATAATCAACAAGGTCCTATTGTATAGCACAGAAAAATTCTACTTAATAATCTGAAATAACCTATATGGGAAAAGAATCTGTAAAAGAATAGGTATATATATATATATATATATATATATATATATATATATATATATATATATATATATATATATATATATATATATATATATGTTAAAAAAGAAGCTTTTTGTATCAATAAAAAGACATCATAAACATAATGTAAAGACGTCTTAGACTAGTAAATTTATTTGCAATGCATATGACTAAAAATGAATTAATATACAGAATATATAAAAATCCTTCCACAGATTAGTGGTAAAAATTAAGTAAACTGACAAAGTAAGTGGGTTGTAGTATAATAGCATATTCACAGAGGAGAAAACACAAATGGAAAATAAATTTATAAAAATATATTATACTTCATTAGGAATTGGGAAAATGTAAATTAATACAAAAGTCAGTTCTAATTCAGAGCTATTTTGTTTGCAAAAAAAATAAGCTTCCTTGTATTTGAGGATATGAAGCTATGAATAAATTACTAGTAAGAATATTTATTGGATAGGGAGGGTGGGAGAGAGATGCAAGAGGGAGGAGATATGTGTATATGTACAGCTGATTCACTTTGTTATAAAGCAGAAGCTAGAACACCATTGTAAAGCAATTATACTTCAATAAAGATGTTAAAAATAATAGTAATATATATACATATATATATATATATATATATATATATATATTGGTTCAACCACTTTAGTAGATAATTTGACCATTCCTAGTGAAGTCAAAGACCTGCATATTGTTGAAGTTAAGAATTTTACTTTTAGGTTTTACTTTATATGAGCTAATTCATGTGCAAGGAAGCATATGCATTCGTGTTCATTGCTACTCTGTTTTTAATGGTGAAAATGTGGAAGTAACATAGTGAACCTCAGTAGAAAAAGCCTAAATAAATTTCTATATGATGGCAAAATAGAATTCTGAGAAGCAGTAAATATTAATAATGCAGATCTAATAATAATCTTAAAAATAATTTTGGATTTGAAAAGTTATATGTACATACAAATGAAACCATTATATAGAAGGTTGAATTAGCTAAAATTGGTTTTCTATAGATCAAATAAGGTCAACTATTATCAGTTTCATAGGGTTCAGTCCAATCTAATTTAAAATGATTTAAAGAATAATATATATTTTTTGTGAATATTGTTTTGGTAGCTAGCTAACAACCTACTAGCTAAATAAATTTATTGACCATATAATGTGTCAAGCATTGTTACAAGCAGTTTACATGTACTAACTTATTTAATCCTCAAAATAGTCCAATGAGGTAGATATATTATTATACTCATTTTTATAGAGGACACTGAGGCCAGGGAAATTCTGTAACTATTTAATAAAAGAGAAAGAAAAAATCCCTGGAAGGAAGCACATCAACCTTATGGCGAGTTTACTCGTGGGGCGGACGGGAGGTGAGAATGAATATTATGGGGAGGCTGGAGAGGGACTCATGTATTATTAAAAAAGTAAAAAGAAAAAAACAAAGAAGATGAGAAGTCTGAAGTTAATATGGTTATAATCTGTTTTATTTCTTGGCAGTCCATAGTTGTCTATTATTTTACTTTTTATACTTTTCTTAATGTTTGAAATCTTTTTTTAATTTCAAAATAAAGACAACCCAAACTCTTTGTGAATTGTTCCTCCTTAATTTCCTAACAGATATTGGTCTCTAAGTGATCTTCAAGGTCCTTCAGAACAGTCCTTGATAATAACAGCTGACACTTAAGTGCCAGAAAAGTTTCTGTAAGAAGTAAAAAAGAAAAAAGGCTTAAAAAAAGATAAAAGAACTTTTCTCCATATATATATATATATATATATATATGTATGTATTTCACCTGTACAAGTACTTCGAAGTTGCTCAGTAAATCTTTTAGGGTTCAAAAATCATACAAGTATTTAGCTTCCTGCACTTGAAAGATAATTGCTCTTTGAAATTATTCAGCTGAAAAGCAGTAAAAGCCAATAGAAAGCTCAGAGAAAGTAAACTAACCACAGAGAAGTAATAAATTCACAAAACTCAAGCAATGAAAATATTACGGCACAGGAACACTTCTAAATTAGGGTAAGATCATAGGCGGTGCTTCTCCTAATCAAATTTTTAAGTGTGAATGTGCTTAAGGGTCAAAAAAAGAAAAAAAGGAAGATAAGGCTGATCCTCCTTCTAGTTCACCTTCTTTTTAAGTGTAAAAGAGCACAAGGATCATAAGACAAAGATATTTTTTAACCACTGTGACTGTGATTGGAATTTTAACCGTGTTGAGGACAGGAGTGAAATGCTTAAGTTCCTCTGGAGGTACACTGTACTCAGGAAGGTTTTTCTTCAATGAGACTGGAATTAGGAGGAGTCTGAGGAGAGGCTCCTACCTGGGAGCAAACCCAACTCTGAAATTGAAAGTGCAGTGTTGATGGGTTTTATGTTTAATTCTAATGCTTTATGTTTTCCCTTATTCAACTTTCCCCTGATAAGGTGAATTAGGGTCTAAAGCTGATTCTGTGACTTGGAAAGGTGTGGGGAGGATGATTTCAACGACTGGAAAATAGTTTTGCTCTTGCTCTTCATTTTTATCTTCATGTAACATTCTTGCTTTTATATATCCTCTGCTTTTGTCACTGGCTGTCTTTTCCTTAGTATCTATCTCTATCTTTAGATAGAAATGGAAATATCTCTAGATAGAAATATTGTGATTGTTTTAAGATTATCACCCGACGCTTCTTGGTGGATATGGTTGAATAGATGGTTGCGTGGGACTAAAACTGATCTGTGTTGGTGGATAAAACCAAACAAAATCATCCATGTTGGGTCAGGATGTGAATTTGGTGTAATCAGCACTGCACTTTCACTAGAGAAACCAACCTTTATTACAAACTCTGAATTTGGTTTTTAATTAATACCCATTATGATTATAGATATATTTCCTAAAAATTAACAACTGGGCAGGGAGACCTTCAAGATGGCAGAGGAGTAAGACGTGGAGATCACCTTCCTCCCCACAAATACATCAAAAATACATCTACATGTGGAACAACTCCTACAGAACGCCTACAGAATGCTGGCAGAAGACCTCAGACTTCCAAAAAGGCATGAAACTCCCCACATACTGGGTAGGGCAAAAGAAAAAAGAGAAAACAGAGACAAAAGAATAGAGATGGGGCCTGCACCTCTGGGAGGGAGCTGTGAAGAAGGAAAACTTTCCACATACTAAGAAGTCCCTTCACTAGAGATGGGGGGTGGAGGTGTGGGAAGCTTCAGAGTCATGGAGGAGAGTGCAGCAAGAGGGCTGCAGAGGGTAAAGCAGAGAGATTCCCACACAGAGGAGCAGTGCTGACCAGCACTCACCAGCCTGACAGTCTTGTCAGCTCACCCACCTGGGCAGGTGGGGGCTGGTAGCTGAGGCTTGTTCTTTAGAGGTCAGACCCCAGGGAGAGGATTGGGGTTGGCTACATGAACACAGCTTGAAGGGGGTTAGTGCACCACAGCTAGCTGGGAGAGATTCTGGGGAAAAGTCTGGAACTGACTAATAGGAAAGAGACCAGTGTTTTGGGGTGTGTGAGGAGAGAGGATTCCTTCCTGTTCTGCCCAGAGAAGGCAGAGCACCGCTTAAATGAGCTCCAGAGATGGGTGTGAGCCATGGCTATCAGCTTGGATATCAGAGACAGGCATGAAATGCTAATGCTGCCACTGCAGCCACCAAGAAGCCTGTGTGCAAGCACAGGTCACTATCCACACCGGCCCTCAAGGGAGCCTGTGCAACCCAACACTGCCAGGGTCCCGTGATCCAGGGACAACTTACTCAGGAGAACACACAGCATGCCTCAGGCTGTTGCAACATCATGCTGGCCTCTGCTGCCGCAGGCTTACCCCGCATTCCAATTATAACTACTGTACCCTTCCCTCCCCCCAGCCTGATTGAGTCAGAACCTCCTAATCAACTACTGCTTTAACCCCCTTTTGTCTGGGTAGGGAACAGATGCCTGAGGGTGACCTATGTGCAGAAGTGGGTCCAAAACCAAAGCTGAAGCCCAGAAGCTGTGTGAACAAAGAAGAGAAAAATAAATTTCTCTGTGCATCCTCAGGAGCAGTGAGTTAAATCCCCACAATCAACTTGATGTACCCTGCATCTATGGAATACCTGAAGAGACAATGAATCATCCCAAAATTGAGGCAGTGGATTTTGGAAGCATGTGTAGACTTGGGATTTGTTGTCTGTGACTGATTTTTCTCTGATTTTTTTTATGTTTATCTTAGTATAGCTTTTAGCACTTGTTATCATTGGTGGGTTTGTTTACTGGTTTGGTTGCTCTCCTTTTTTGTTCCTGTTATTACTTTTTTTTCTATTTTTATAATATTTTATATTTTAACAATTTATAAAATTTTGTTTTATTTATTTGACTTAATTGATATTTATTGGACATTCCATCCAAAAATAGCAGAATACATTTTCTTCTCAAGTGCTCATGGAACATTCTCCAGAATAGATCATATCTTGGGTCACAAATCAAGCCTCAGTAAATTTAAGAAAATTGAAATTGTATCAACTATCTTTTCCGACCACAATGTTATGAGATTAGATATCAATTACAGGAAAAAAACTGTAAAAAAATACAAGCACATTGAGGGTAAACAATACATTTACTAAATAACCAAGAGATCACTGAAGAAATCAAAACACACCTAAAAACAAATGAAAATGAAAACATGATGACCCAAAACCTATGGGATGGAGGAAAAGCATTTCTAGGAGGGAAGTTTACAGCAACAATTGTACCTCCAGAAACAAACAAAAAAAATCTCAAATAAACAGCCTAACCTTACACCTAAAGCAATTAGAGGCAGAAGAACAAAAAACCCCAAAATTAGTGGAAGGAAAGAAATCATAAAGATAAGATCAGAAATAAATGAAAAAGAAATGAAGGAAGCGATAGCAAAGGTCAATAAAACTAAAAGATGGTTCTTTGAGAAGATAAACAAATTTGATAAACAATTAGCCAGGCTCATCAAGAAAAAAAGGGAGAACACTCAAATCTACAGAATTAGAAATGAAAAAGAAGTAACAACTGACACTGCACAAATACAAAGAATCATAAGACATTACTACACGCAACTTTATGCCAATAAAATGGACAACTTAGAAGAAATGACAAATTCTTAGAAAAGCACAACCATCTGAGACTGAGCTAGGAAGACAGAAAATATAAACAGATGAATCACAAGCACTGAAGTTGAAACTGTGATTAAAAATCTTCCAACAAACAAAAGCCCAAGACCAGATGGTTTCACAGGCAAATTCTATCAAATATTTCGAGAAGAGCTAACACCTATCCTTCTCAAACTCTTCCAAAATCTAGCAGAGGGAGGAACACTCCCAAACTCATTCTACCATGCCACCATCAGACTGATACAAAAACCAGACAAAGATGTCCCCAAAATGAAAACTACAGGCCAATATCACTGATGAACATAGATGCAAAAATCCTCAACAAACTACTAGCAAGAAGAATCCAACAGCACATTAAAAGGATCATATATAAATCAAGTGGGGTTTATCTCAGGAATGCAAGTATTCTTCAATATATGCAAAATAATGTGATACACTATATTAACAAATTGAAGGATAAATACCATATGATAATCCCAATAGATTTAGAAAAAGCTTTTGACAAAATTCAACACCCATTTATGATAAAAACTCTCCAGAAAGTAGGCATAGAGGGAACCTTCCTCAACATAATAAAGGTCATATATGACAAACCTACAGCCAACATCATTCTCAATGGTGAAAAACCGAAACCATTTCCTCTTAGACCAGGAACAAGACAGAGTTGTCCACTCTTACTGCTATTATTCAACATAGTTTTGGAAGTTTTAGCCACAGCAATCAGAGAAGATAAAGAAATAAAAGGAATCTAAATCATAAAAGAAGAAGTAAAACAGTAACTGTTTGCAGATGACATGATACTATACATAGAGAATCCTAAAGATGCTACCAGAAAAGTACTAGAGCTAATCAATGAATTTGGTAAAGTAGCAGGATACAAAATTAATGCACAGAAACACAAAAATCTCTTGCATTCCTATACACTAATGATGAAAAATCTGAAAGAGAAATTAAGGAAACACTCCCAGTTACCAAGGCAACAAAAATAATAAAATACTTAGGGATAAACTTACCTAGGGAGACAAAAGACCTGTATGCAGAAAACTATAAGACACTGATGAAAGAAATTAAAGATGATACCAACAGATAGAGAGATATACCATGTTCTTGGATTGGAAGAATCAACATTGTGAAAGTGACTATACTACCCAAAGCAATCTACATATTCAGTGCAATCCTTTTCAAACTACCAATGGCATTTTTCACAGAACTTGAACAAAAAATTTCACAATTTGTATGGAAACACCCAAGAGCCCGAATAGCCTAAGCAACATTGAGAAAGAAAAATGGAGCTGGAGGAATCAGGCTCCCTGACTACAGACTATAATACAAATCTACAGTAATCAAGACAGTATAATGGTGGCACAAAAACAGAAATATAGATCAATGGAACAGGACAGAAAGACCAGATATAAACCCATGCACATATGGTCACCTTACCTTTGATAAAGGAGGCAAGATTATATAAGGGAGAAAAAGATAGCCTCTTCTATAAGTGGTGCTTGGAAAACTGGATAACTACATGTAAAAGATTGAAATTAGAACACTTCCTAACACCATACACAAAAATAAACTCAAAATGGGTTAAAGACCTAAATATAAGGCCAGACACTATAAAACTCTTAGAGGAAAACATAGGAAGAACACTCTGACATAAATCCCGGCGAGATCCTTTTTGACCCACCTCTTAGAGAAATGGAAATAAAAACAAAAATAAACAGATGGTACCTAATGAATCTTAAAATCTTTTGCACAGCAAAGGAAACCATAAACAGGATAAAAAGACAACTCTCAGAATGGGAGAAAGTATTTGCAAACAAAGCAACTGACAAAGGATTAATCTCCAAAATATACAAGCAGCTCATGCAGCTCAATATCAAAAAAACAAACAACCTAATCCAAAAATGGTCAGAAAACCTAAATGGACATTTCTCCAAAGAAGATATACAGATTGCCAACAAACACATGAAATGATGCTCAATATCACTAATCATCAGAGAAATGCAAGTCAAAACTACAATGAAGTATCACCTCAGACTCTTCAGAATGGCCATCATCAGAAAATCTACAAACAATAAATGCTGGTGAAAAGGGAACCCTCTTGCAATATTAGTGGGAATGTAAATTGATACAGCCACTATGGAGAAGAATACAGAGGTTCCCTAAAAAAACTGAAAATAGAGCTACCTTATGACCAAGTAATCCCACTACTTGTCATATACCCTGAGAAAACTATAATTCAAAAAGTGTCATGTACCCCAATGTTCATTGCAGCACCATTTACAATAGCCAGGGCATGGAAACAACCTAAGTGTCTATCGATAAAGAAGATGTGGCACATATATGCAATGGAATATTACTCACTGTAGAAAGAGATGAAATTGAGTTATTTGTAGTGAGGTGGATGGACCTAGAGTGTGTCATACAGAGTGAAGTAAATCAGAAAGAGGAAAACAAATACCATATGTTAGTACATATATATGGAATCTGAAAAAAAAGTATGCTGAACGTAGGAGCAGGACAGAAATAAAGATACAGATGTAGAGAATGGACTTGAGGACATAGAGATGGGGAAGGGTTGGCTGAGATGAAGTCAGAGAGTAGCACTGACATATATACACTACCAAATGTAAAATAGATGTCTAGTGGGAAGAAGCTGCATAGCACAGGGAGATCAGCTCAGTGCTTTGTGACCACCTAGAGGGATGGGATAGGGAATGTGGGAGGGAGGCTTAAGAGGGAGAGGATATGGTGATATATGTATACATATAGCTGATTCACTTTTTTATACAGCAGAAACTAACACAACACTGTAAAGCAAGTATACTCCAAGAAAGATGTTAAAAAAAAGTAAAATAAAAATACTTTTGTTTTTCCTTGTGAAAATAAATAAATAAATAAAAGGTTGGGTTTTACTGAAACCTTCTTACAATCAGTGAAATTTCTACACCTGGGGTTCAGAAAATTATTCTAAATATAATTGAAGACTTTCTCTTAGATTTCTTTAACTTCTTTTGATTTGACCCAACTGAGGCTCCACTTGAAAGCCTTTGAGCCTTGTTTCCTATTTTTCTCAACAAGTTCCAGGAAGCAGTGATAGTTTTCTTGCCGTATCTCCAGTGCTGAGACAGTTCTAGACTTATACTAGGTGAATAATAAATACCCATTAAATACTGAAAGAAATAAACCGGCACTGCTGTCAAGTGCATTTAACATGTCTCTACCAATCCTCCTCCAGTGTGGATTTACCAATTGCTGGGAAGGTTCTGAGATATTTTGATTTTAATAAGTTTAGGTACTGGGAACAAGCAGGAATTGTCTCTGAAAAGGATGAGCTACAACTGTTTGCAGAGAAAACTTTCCTAAATCAGGTGTGGCAAGCTGACCTATGAAGTGAAACTAGTATCTAACCCTTAGCCTTGAGATCATTTTAGTGACTGATTTCCAAGGTAGAGTATTGACTGTGAACTTCCTAAGGTCCTGAAAGGAATAGAACTCAAGAGTCGAGGCTTTGAGTGAAATAGGGGGCTTAAACACTAGTGGTTCCTCCAACTGCCCCTAAAAATTTTGTCAAACTGCCAACAAGAAATAAGGAGGAATTGGAGAATATGACTGTTTGTAGACCAGGTGTTGAACAATGTAGTAGCTCTTCTGCAAGCTTTAGGAATGGCGATAGGGTGGAGGGAGGTGTCTGTGGATGTCATTAAGCCGAGGGCGACTGTATTAAATAAAACAATGTTAGATGATCACAAAAAAAAAAAAAAATAACTGAGGGAAAGAATCCACACCAAGAAAAGTGTCTCTCATCTCTTTATCTCAGAGAAAGATTGTGTCACTTATAATCTCTTACCTTTTCTTCCTGTTATTTTAGTAGAAGAGATATTTTGGGTCTTTAACCATTTTATGCATCCTTGTATTATATAGCCCAGTTTTTCCAAAATGTTTAACTGCCACTCACAATAAGAAACACATTTTATCTATATTCATAAACACATTTATGTGTTATGTACTTTATTGTATTAAACATGTTTCTATGTGAAACAAAAGCATCAAGAAGCAATACTTACATTTCTATGTGTACTGTACTGTTCTATTTCTACACTATTATTTTTTCAATTAAAAGAGTGTTGGTGTTATCTCATTAATTTCATGATCTACTACCAGATTACAGAGTATAGTGTGCAAAACACTGGTTAGTTGACATAAATATAAATCTATCTTATTAAAGCAAATTATATATCTATATATACGGTTGACCTTTGAACAATGTAGGGGGTTAGAGGCACCAACCCTATGTGTGGTCAAACTCTGCATATAACTTTACTGTGTATGTGTATGTATGTGCATAAATAAATAAATATTATATATATATATATATATATATATATATATATGCTTACTATATAGTATTTTTTTATTGGATTGTCCTACTCTTGTTTCTAAAATTTTAACTACACTAGTGAGATAAGTACATCCAATTTAGATTCAAAATGATATTTTTCTTTGTTTTAACTCAAAATTTTATGCAAACAATGAAAAAATTAGATAAGAATTGTTGAGCTCACAGTTGAGATGAAAATAAAGTACAGCTTACTCCAAAATTGATATTCATATAAACGTATGGAGCTACTTATATGGAAGATATCTTTTCAATTCTTCCTCAGTGATAAACTGATAAAAAATAAAACCCTTAGTCTGTTATAGTTTTAAAAATTGTCTTTCCACAAAGAAGATTCTCAATAAATGCTAGTTCCTATCTACTCTTCATTCTGTGTTGCTTATTTTAAGCCCAGCTTTATGGGTACCTGAAGATGACATCAGCTGAGATGAGGCACTGAGACTTTTGTTTTCATGGGATTACTCTGGTTATGCCTAAATAATAGTGGAAACTTTTGTAAAATTTTAAGTTACCTTGAGTTTTTAATGGTTTTTGTGATAAAGTCAGACAATACACTACAGACAATTGTCTTACTCCTCCTTTTTCACATTTCTTTACCCTTTCTGTGCTTGCAGGTCAAGCAGAAAATTATTGTTTTTGGCTACGGTTTTACTTATTACCAGAAAATAGTGGATATTATCAATGACAAATGTGTAGCAAGAATTGAAGAGGACTTCCTGTCTGGGAAGAGGAATGTTAGAAAATCTACCTAGCTGTGACTGAATCTATGTGTCATATCATAGTCTTGCAATAAATAACTTTTAACTTAAATGCCTTAATTTAAAATGCCTTGTTCTAAAACTTAGTGTTTAAATTATTATTTTTGTTTATGACACATTCACAAAGAAGAAAATTAAACTCACATAGTTTGAAGATAAGGGAATAAGTCAAATCATAAAACCAGAACCTAATTCCCTAGCAGCCTATAGGAGTTCTGAGAGGACACTCAGGTTTTGGAACAGAACTCTTTATGGGCCATTGGAGAAGGACTTTAATGACATTAGCGGAACTGCATTTCAGAAAGATCACTCTGATTGCAGTCATCATATCCAAGGTCAAAAACAGGAGGAAAAACAACCTCCATCCCCTTTTATCTCCTTAGTAAATAGCTTCTAAAGCAGAGGAAATGTAGGATAACCAGATGCAATACAGACAATGTAGGGACATGTAAAGATGGACCAAGTGTTCATCTGTGAATAGAGGTGGTCAAGGAGCACTCAGTTTTATTGAGAACTGCCCATTTGGTGCATGGCTGAGGCATCTGGAGGCAAAGGGTCCACGTTAAATAACGTGTGGGTGCTGATTCTTTGGAACTCAGGAGAGTGAGCAAGTTTCTTCACTTTATTCTGCTTTTCCTAATAATTCTCCCTGAATGTATGAATATCAAGTATTCAAGTATTAGCATATCAAGTACTAGCATACACAGTTAAACAAAATAACTTATTATAAGAATTAGAAAAATAATTTTCTAGGTATAACTAGATTCTGTGTTCATACATCAAAACTGTAATAAGGTACACAAGCATTTGAATGCTGAGCTATTTTTTTGAAGGTTTTATATTCATCTTCTCTCCCTACTAAAATATTTTTAAAAAATCTGATACATTGAAAGACACTGCATGTTCCACATATACACTTACCTGAAAATATCTAGGTGAATCAACTGACCCGGAGTGTTTTCAAATGGAATATTTTCAAAGTTGAAGAAAAATCCAGTTAAATCTTGTTGCTTCATTCAATGGGGAGCCAGGTGTCTAAGCAACATGCCACAGAATCACAAACACCTCCAAACAGCCTTTACTGTTCGAATTAGGATTTAAGACCCACAGGACACCATTGGAACATCCTCCCATGTGAAGATATTCACAAGAAACCCACCATCCCTTTAAGGTGTTCTCTTTCTACAATTTCTTCATCAGTGTTTTTTTACAGGTACATTTTTATACACTCTGACTAGATGAGCTGATACTGTCTTAGTTTTTATCAATCTAAAAAGAAAAACTCACTTGGAAAAGTTATCCTATCTTTTCTCATCAGAGATATTTTCTATTTATTCATTCATTCAACATACATTCATTGTGGTTTACTAATCTAATTCAGTAATTGAATAAGCTTTTGCTGTTCATCCATCTGCATGTCTTTCCTATGTTAGCCCCTGAGAATTCAGAAAGAAAAGGCACAATCCCACCTCTGGTAGACCCTATTCTAGGTAATAAAGAGAATAGTAATCTGATAGAGTGCCACTACTTCTGCAGTGTTGGCATAAAAGGGTTTGAGTAGAACCCAGAGAGTTAAAAGCCTGATGATTGTAATCCCCTGATGAAACAGCCCATGACATCGGATGACCTAATTTGCAGTCCGCTCAAGCAGACTGCTTAAAGCCTAAGAGAATGGCAGAATCTGGCTCAAGAATTTGATGTTGGATTCCAAAAGGGCTTAGCAGCTCAACATTGTTACAGATAGATTTTCATTTCAATGTTTAGACCATCTGTCCACTTATTTCTCAATGAACAGCTCACTTCATGGAAACAACTCTTTATTTTTTAAATTATACTCTACCTATTAAATGACACACATATCAAATCAAGTACAGAGTAAACTTCAAAAATGTAGAAAATATAAGCTTGTGATTTAATAATAACATTGTGGAAATATTTTGACAACTAACTCAAAGGTGATTTTCTTATAATGATAATAAGAAATTGTACATAATTTAAAAAAAATGGGCAGTGTAAAATCCTCTTACGTTTGAAATAATGGTGACAAGGTGAAAGTCAAATAACACACTTGAGTTTTAGACAGGTATATTTCCAGTAGTGGCCCCTGATGAGTGACTGACAAGCAGAGAGGAAGAAATAAATATGTATGTGAAGGATTTCAATTATTCATGTTTCTTAGGAGGAAGTTCAGTTTAACCTAATGCCATCAAATTTACTGTCTGTTACACTTGGACCAGGTAGTCTAGCAGGTCTAGAGAAGAGAGTGTCTTTTTCAAGAAAACCCCTTTGCCATACAGAATACAGGAAAGGACAGCTTCACAAAAGTTCCTAGGAGGGAAGGAAAGGCTGAAAATTCCATATTGCTTTGAATATACAATAGTCAAGTGCATTTACGTAACATATCTAAATTTATTATGATAAAACCATGAATTATGTTTGCTCTACATTTGCAATTATATGGTACAACAGATGGTGAAGATTTACAGAAACATTTACATTCTGGATAAGACAAGTTTAATAAATTCGTCGATAGGAGTCTCTGGGGTTATGGGAAAATATTTACATGCCAAATAAGATGGTAGTTACTTACATAAGAAGGCACAGACACAGAGAAGGAGATTTTCACATTTCCGTTATCAAATCCTCAAAGCTGAAGATTTTTTTTGCAAAGGTTTTTATTGTTGTGAGTACTCTAGATAGTTTCCAAATTTGTTTCACTGAAGCCCACATATTATGCCAAGAGTAGATCTTCCAGAAAAGATGTCTATGGACAAAACTGCAAAACTTCTGTCTTTGAACATTCCCTAAACTCAGTAGCATCAGGTTATCTGAGGTTTGGCTTCTCTTTGAAATATAAGGAATGAAAAGTTTTTCAAATCAGAATCAGCCCCAGTCTCAGCTCTCACGGCTTTTTCAGGCCACACAAACCATACACTTCACTTAGCAAGTCACTTGTTTATTCATTCATTCAAACAAACAAACACAAATTTATTCAACATTTCCTATTCCAATAGCATAATAGTAAATTTTAAATTTTTTAAATTGGGGAAAAAAGTTTATTCCCTAAAGATTTTATTAACACAGTAAGAATCCAAAATCCTCTTTAGAATGGATTTAGCTTCACCAGTCAAATTCTCTCTTGATTTATCTATGACTGAATTTTCTCATTTGCAGTGAAAAGCACAGTAATCAGATTACTAAAATACATTTTAAACAGTCAGTAAAATTTCATTAAAACAAACAAATAAAAACATTATAGTTTTAAGAAAAATGTTAAGTTAATCTTGCTTGTAAGAGTAGTTTTAATGCTGTACACCAAATCCTAAAATTTCTGTAAGAACCATTTCATAAAACTATACATCAAACCAGGGCTACATGATGTCTTTTAAAGTGAATTGTGTGTGTCAAAATTCTAACCTCCTAGCTTCCTAATTTAAATGGTTTGATAATGCCGAGAACCACCCAGCTAGCAAAGGATGGGAATTAGATGGCCCTCCAGCTCTGTCTGAGCTGTTTCTCTTTAAGTTTCTCTCTAAACATCCCTGCTATACTTTGCTAAAAATACTGCCTATTCTCGCTTTCTTATGGTGGGGAGCACCTCATACTCAGAGTTATTTCATTTCAGTAATGGCACCAACAAAGGTTCAGCTGCTGTTGTTTCTGGAATATGTTTCAATTTTCTTCCACTTTTAAATATTAATATCCTACTTGTCTTAACCCCAGCGCTCTGGCTGAGACAAAACTTTGAAATTCTATTTTCCTTAGCATTGATCAGACTGCAGGATTGGCAAAACCACACCACTGGCACTAGTATTTTAGTCTCTGATGCTCTCACTAATAGATTTTCCATCTGTTATTCTGTCATCTTATTGGTGTATAATTATATTACTTTATGTGGCAGTGGACTTAAGGCAGGAGATAGATGGGACCCCAGGGCAAACAGTTTGAGTTTGTTCCTTGTGGACTGATATTCCGAGACTGGAATAACAGGACAATTGAGAGAGGAGACTGGGCCCTGCCCAGATAGAAGATGAGACCACATATTACTCATTCTTGAAGTCAGGAGACCTCCCTGACTACACATGCACAAAAGGGCTCCTTGGAGGTCAAAAGGGGAGTGATGCTAGTGGCCAAACCTACCCATAGGCCTCTTTGGTGGAATCTATCTCGGCTAAGAGATGTGCAGGTACACATGGGAAAATCCTGAGATACATCAAATGTGGACTCTGAACCAGGCAAATTAAAATGATTGGTCAAAGGGAACACGGAAGAAATGGCCCATAAAAGTGACTCAAACTGCCACGGGGGTGCAACTCTCGCTCTGAGACCACTCTTGTGTCTATCCACACATATTATACTTCTTTTTTTTTCCCTAATACTTTACTTGTTTCACTACTTTCTGTCTTTGTGGGGATTATTTTCTGCAAAGCCATAGGGTCAGGGCCTTGTCACTGACCACTGGATTAATGGCTAGGATTCGGTGCTCTCATGGCCACAAACAGACCTCAGTCACTGGCCAGGAACTGAAACCCTGCTCCAAGCCACTGCAGGCCGAGGCCACCTGAGATCAGACTAAGTCATTGAAGACAGAGTCTCCAGCTACACCCTGAAGGGTAATTTAGTTAGAAACCTGCCCTATTCAGTATCTCATACATTGTGTATTTACTTCAGCAGTAAACTAAAAATGATAAGATTTCTAATATTAAGGCTACATAAAGCACACAAGCTTCAAAGCAATTTTAATATGTAAAATACTCCAAATATTATACTGCAATACTGTTGTTTGAGATTTATAAACTATTTTTGTGTGTGTGTGTGTGGTATGCGGGTCTCTCACTGTTGTGACCTCTCCCATTGCAGAGCACAGGCTCAGCGGCCATGACTCACGGGCCCAGCTGCTCCACAGCATGTGGGATCATCCCAGACCAGGGCACAAACCCGTGTCCCCTGCATCGGCAGGTGGACTCTCAACCACTACACCACCAGGGAAGCCCTATAAACTATTTTTAATAAGGAAAACAAACAAAAAAAAACTATCTTGGTAACTAAAACAAATATATATGCTTTCAAAAAAAAAGAAGAGAGAAAAGTAAAAATGTGTACAGGAAAAATCTATTAAATAAAAACCTGTTGACATTTTCAGAAAAAAAAAAGTTTTTATCATCAATTAGATGAGATTCAGCTCTATCTTGAGAACACAGGAAAAGAAAAATTAGGTCATCCTGTTGGAATGTGGTATAAGTAACAAGTTAACACTTAATCCACATTTGCTTTCAAAAGACAAAAATACAGGGCTTCCCTGGTGGCGCAGTGGTTGAGAGTCTGCCTGCTGATGCAGGGGACACGGGTTCGTGCCCCGGTCTGGGAAGATCCCGCATGCTGCGGAGCGGCTGGGCCCGTGAGCCATGGCCACTGAGCCTGTGCGTCCGGAGCCTGTGCTCCACAACAAGAGAGGCCACAACAGTGAGAGACCTGCGTACCACAAAGAAAAAAAAAAAAAGACAAAAATACATTTGTATATGTCATAGCTAAATATAAAACACATTTACAAATAAACAATGCATAGGAGAAGAGCTATAACATTCACTACATTTTCTGAATATAAAAAATCCAAAAATCAAGGAAATAAAAAATAACCAATTGTCATTAAATCAAATTAGAAAAGAATAATACCATTAATAAAGGCACCAGGCAGAAGCTATTGTACACATACATTCTTTCAAATTTTTAAGGGACAGAAAATTCCCATGCTACTTAAACTGTTACAGAATATTTAAAACTGAAAATCTTTCTAATTCATCTAACTGAGAGCATATAGCCTCAACATTAACAAAAAAATTACAAAGGCAGTACAAAATAAAGAAAATTATAAAACCATATAATTTATAAATACAGATGCAAAAAATGTTTGCATCCAAATTTCAAAAAATCAAAACCAAGCAAAATAGACCCAGAAATAAAATAAAACAGTATGACCAAGTGAGGTTAATTCCAAGAATGTAGGTGTAGTTTAAAATTTGAAAATAGTACATTATATCAATATATGGATGGTAAATTTTATCTTGCAAATGCTATAGTAGTATTATGTAAAACTAATGTAAACTGCTTCTGATAATAACTCTTAGAATGAGAAAAACAAAGATATCTTCATAACAAAGGAAACATATATATCTTAAGACTATAGCCAATGTTTAAATGTGAAAAGAGGGAAACAAACTCAATTTTCTTGTTAATTATTTTTTTTCATTTTCAAAATACAGTTAGTTTTCATTAAAATAGTGATATTTGTGTTTACATGCATTGGGTTTATCATTATTTTAAAAATAATTAATATATATTTTAAAGATCTTGGCTTTCATTACTATTATGATAGATATTGATGCTTGTAACTCACTACTGTATCTTGGATATATGCCTAGAGGTGGAATTTTGGGGTTACAGGAGAGGTGTCTATTTAACTGTATAAGAATCTACTAAAACAGTTTTCCAAAGTGGTTTACCATTTTATAGCAACAGTCCATGAAAGTCCTTCTGCTTCACATCCTGGGTAACATTCTGGTGGTTTCATAATAGTATCATACTTGGTTTTCATTTGCATGTCCCAAATATATAATAACACTGAGCACTTTTTCATATATGTATTGACCATTTGGATATCTTCTTTGGTGAACTCTATTCAGGATGTTTGCCATCTTCTTAAAATTTTGTTAGAGGGATAGAGCTTGCCTTTTCTTATTGACTTGTAGATGTTGTATTCTGGATGCAAAAAGAGAGAAATCCTTAAAATCAACAAGAAAACATCATACATACCACTAGAAACCTGGTATGGTTTATGGGTTGCAAAAATGGCCCTAATTTTCCTTTTTCTCCAATATACAGTATACACGTCCTTTGTTATGTAATTTTGTGGTGTGCTCCCATCCAGGGCAGAGTCTCCACCATCCTGGTCTCCTGCTCCTGTTTCTGGGTCCAACCATGTAACTTGCTTTGGTCAGTGGTATGTTGGCAAACATAACATAACAAGAGCCTTGAAAAGTGCATAAAAGCTCCCATTCTCTCTCTTGTTTTTCTGCTTTCTCCATGAAAATAATGCCCAGACAAGCCTTCTGGAGGATGAGGCTAAGGAGCAGACTGAGTTAACCTCATTATCACAGCCAATGGCATCCCTGAGCAGGTGATAGTCAACCAACCCTCCAACATTTGAGACAGACCAGGCGAGATCAGCAATGTTTCCTCACAAATGCAGATGCCTGAGTAAACCTAGACTAGAAAGATCACCAGCCAGCCCAGAACTATGAGAAAAATAAATGATTATTCTTTTAAGCCACTGGGTTTGTGGTTGTTTGTTATGCAGCACAATTTTTACAGTAGATAGCTGATACACATGTGCAAGCAATTACATAAAAGGAATTAACAAAAATAAACCATTAAAACAAAATAAAACCATTTCAACTAAGATCAGAAACAAGACAAGGTTGCCCACTCTCACCACTATTATTCAACATAATTTTGGAAGTTTTAGCCACAGCAATCAGAGAGAAAAATAAATAAAAGGAATCCAAATTGGAAAAGAAGAAGTAAAATCATCACTGTTTGCACATGACATGGTAACATACAAAGAGAGCCCTAATGATGCTACCAGAAAACTACTAGAGCTAATCAATGAATTTGGTAAAGTAGCAGGATACAAGATTAATAAACAAAAATCTCTTGCATTCTTATACACTAATTATGAAAAATCTGAACGTGAAATTAAGAAAACACTCCCATTTACCATTTCAACATAAAGAATAAAATATCTAGGAATAAACCTACCTAAGGAAACAAAAGAGCTCCATGCAGAAAATTATGAGACTGATGAAAGAAATGAAAGATGATACAAACAGTTGGAGAGATATACCATGTTCTTGGATTAGAAGAATCAACATTGTGAAAATGATCTACTACCCAAAGCAATCTACAGATTCAATGCAATCCTTATCAAACTACCACTGGCATGTTTCACAGAACTAGAACAGAAAATTTCACAATTTGTATTAAACACAAAAGACTCCAAATAGCAAAAACAATCTTGAGAAAACAAAACAAAACAAAACAACAAAACAAAATGGAGCTGGAGGAATCAGACTCTCTGATTTCAGAGTATACTACAAAGCTACAGTAATCAAGACAGTATGGTACTAGCACAAAAAGAGAAATATAGATCAATGGAACAGGATAGAAAGCCCAGAGATAAACCCATGAACATATGGTCACCTTATCTTTGATAAAGGAGGCAAGAATATACAGTGGAGAAAAGACAGCCTCTTCAATAAGTGGTGTTGGGAAAACTGGACAGCTACATGTAAAAGAATGAAATTAGAACACTCCTTAACACCATACACAAAAATAAACTCAAAATAGATTAAAGACCTAAATGTAAGTCCAGACACCAACAAAGTCTTAGAGGAAAACATAGGCAGAACACTTTATGACATAAATAACAGCAAGATCCTTTAGACTGACGTCCCAGACTAATGGAGATAAAAACAAAAATAAACAAATGAGACCTAATGAAACTTAAAAGCTTTTGCACAGCAAAGGAAACCATAAATAAGACAAAAAGACCACCCTCAGAATGGGAGAAAATAATTGCAAATGAAGCAAGTGACAAAGGATTAATCTCCAAAACATACAAGCAACCCATGAAACTCAATATCAAAACAACAAAAAACCTAATCCAAAAATAGGCAGAAGACCTAAATAGACATTTCTCCAAAGAAGATATACAAATTGCCAACAAACACATGAAAGAATGCACAACATCATTAATCATTAGAGAAATGCAAATCAAAACTACAATGAGATATAATCTCACACTGGTCAGAATGGCCATCATCAAAAAATCTACAAACAATAAATACTGGAGAGGGTGTGGAGGAAAGGGAACCCTCTTGCACTGTTGTTGGCAATGTAAATTGATACAGCCACTATGGAGAACAGTATGGAGGTTCCTTAATAAAATGCAAATAGAACTACCATACGACCCAGCAATCCCACTACTGGGCATATATCCTGAGAAAACCATAATTCAAAAAGAGCCATGTACCAAAATGTTCATTGCAGCTCTATTTACATAAGCCAGGACATGGAAGCAACCTAAGTGTCCATCAACAGCTGAATGGATAAAGAAAATGTGGCACATATATCCAATGGAATATTACTCAGCGATAAAAAGAAATGAAACTGAGTTATTTGTAGTGAGGTGGATGGACCTAGAGACTGTCATACAGAGTGAAGTACGTCAGAAAGAGAAAAACAAATACTGTATGCTAACACGTATATACTGACTCTAAAAAAAAAAAAAAGAAAAGAAAATGGTCAGAAGAACCTAGGTGCAATGGGAATAAAGATGCAAACCTACTAGAGAATGGACTTAATGATATGGGGAAGGGGAAGGGTAAGCTGGGACAAAGTGACAGTGGCATGTATATATATACACTACCAAACGTAAAATAGATAGCTAGTGGGAAGCAGCCACATAGCACAGAGAGATCAGCTCGGTGCTTTGTGACCCCCTGGAGGGGTGGGATAGGGAGGGTGGGAGAGAGACACAAGAGGGAAGAGATATGGGGACATATGTGCATTTATAACTGATTCACTTTGTTATAAAGCAGAAACTGACACACCATTGTAAAGCAATTATACTCTAATAAAAATGTTTTAAAAAAAGTAAGAAAATAAACAATTGGTAAGTGAATGATCAGATATAAATAAATAAATAAGTAAATTCATACATACATACATACAGTCCATACTAATAAAAGCACACTTCAGAGCCTCTTTTGTAAAGAACCATAGCTTAAGTCTTATAGCAAATATATTTTTAAACCTCTCTTGCTGCTGAGTGTGTATCCAAAGTTCAAAGCAATATATAATAATTAATAGACAAAATTCATAGAGTCACAGAATATTAAGGTCAAAAGAGATTTGAAATACTTTAATATTTTACTGTTTTGTAGAGCTTAATAAAATGTAGATCCAGACAACATTTAGAACACAAAAACAGGGCACCACTAAGCAGCAGTCCTAAAAAGTAAATCCAGGGGATAAAGACCAGAGGTTGTGTCCCAGAAGCTGTCAAAGGCTAAGGGTGATAGTAAATGTTAAAAAAAAAGCTGAAGATTCTAAAGGAAATCTTAATATGTTCTGCTTGCTCCACCCTGCCTACCTCTCTATCCACCACACACTGCTCTCCCACTCATTTAGAGAATTCCATTACACTGGTATTGTTCATATAGTTTTCACTGGCTGAAATAATTTTTCTTTTATTTAGCTGAATGTCTCACTTTAAAATATCACCTCCATGTTCCTGAAAAATAGAGTATCCCTGTTTTACTCATTTGTAGCATCCATAATTTTCTTAGATATAATCTGTATTAATTTTTTCCTATTAGTGTCTTTGTTTCTGCCCCCTTACTTGATTTATTTGCAGGGCACCTATTGTATCTATTTTCTTTGCCATTTTGTATTAGTTTCCTAGGGCTGCCATAACCAAGTACCAGAGATTGAGTGGCTGAAACAACAATTACGGAGACTGGGAATTGAGATCAAGGTGCCCGCAGGACTGGTTTCTTCCAAGAACTCTCTGCTTGGCTTGTAGATAGCTGTGTTCTCCCTGTAGCTGTGCATGGTCTTCTCTCTGTGTGTGTTTGTGTCTTAATCTCCTCTTTCTATAAGGACATCAGTCATATTGGATTAGGACCCATCCTAAACATTTCATTTTAACTTAATTACCTCTTTAAAGATTCTATCTCCAAAATGCAGTCACTTTCTGCAGTCCTGGACTTTAGGACTTCTTTGGGGGAGGGGTATAATTCGGTCCATAACACCATTATATTACCAGTGCATTTCTCAGAACCTGGTACATAATAGGTGCTTTTATTTTAAAATAAGATATTTATAAAAGACATGAATTATTTAGTGCAATATTTCTTTGTTCAGTTAAAAGAAATGAGGAACAAACCACTTTTGATGAAATCCTGCAAAACAGCTTCTCAAAAACTGTACTTCCAGTAAAAATATAGTTATGTTGGCTTTTAAATATTAAACAGCCAAGTTTTCTCTGAAAGGTTCATGTAGGTCATTTAAATGAACACCTCAAGAAAGGACAATCCAGTAAATTTTCAGCCAGAGAAGCAAAAGAGATAAATTTTGCCACTAAAATCTATGGATGATTTCAAAGATTCAAATGTTTGTAAGCACAGTGTTTAGTCTTAGTTGTATCAAACATGTGAAGTGTTTGTAAATTGTACCTTCCTTGTTAATGAAGCCATTGCTCTTAAATTTGTGAAGTAAATACATTTGGGGTTGGATCTTGTTAGGTCAATAATAAGATAATATCTTCATAGATTCCTCATGTTTTAGAATAATTATGGGAATAACCATAAATATTAATTCCTATTCAATATGTATGTGCTCTGGAACCCCAAGGCGTGAATAGTAACAGCTTATTACATGAACCAGAGTATTAATTAAGTGCTTTTGGATAATCTTTAGAGAGTACATTAAAATTCAAGAGTTACTATGCATATGGGTAGTCTATAAAACTCAAAGAAAGGTTTCAGAAGTAACTGGTGAATACCTCCCTAGAGTAAAAACTTATTAATCAAAATATCAACATTAAAGAAAAGAAGGTCAAGTGGTTACACAGAGCCAAGTTTCTTAACAATAAACCTAAGAGAAGGATATTTTGCAAAGATTGGTATTGTGTGTCATAATTCCAGAATTCCAACAATATGTTATTTCTTTCAGTGCAGTTAATTTATAAATGCTTTGTTGCTCTTTTGCTTTTCATTGTTATTGTGTTCTATTTTATTTTGTTTTGTTTTTATATTTGTAGGGTGTGGGCATATATTTGTGAAACACCAGTAAAGAGACACTTTAGAAATACTACTATTAAATTTGATGACTTCGATGTTTTTAAATTTTATTTTTTAAATATCACATGCAGTTCACTTTCTCTTTTGATGTACAGTTTTATGAATTTTAACACATGTATAGATACATGTAACTATGCCCATAATAGGACAGAAAGCTGTCCCATCACTCCAAAAACTCTCTTGGGCTATCTCTTTATGGTCATACTCTTCCCTCAAACCCAACCCCTAGAACAATGATGTTCTCCCTCACTAAAGATTTGTATGTTTAAGAATGTTACATAAATGGAAGCACATCCATTTAGCTTTTTAAGACTGACTTCTTTCATTCATCCTAGTACATTTAAGTTCCGTCCACTTGCATGTATCAATAGTTCATTCCTTTAATATATGCATATGTATAACTGAATTACTTTGTTGTACACCTGACACTAAGAAAACATTGTAAATTAACTATAATCCAATAAAATTTAAATAAATAATTAAATGGGAGAAGAAAAATGATAAAAAAATAGTTCATCTCTTTATTGCTCATTCTTTTTAATAAAATAGTATTCCATTTTATCGATTTATCACAACATATTTACTCATTCTCTCATTGAAGGACATTGAGTTGTTTCCAGTTTTGGCAATATGAATAAAGCTGCTGTAAATATTAATATGCAGTTTTTTTATTGTGAGGGTAAATTTTCATTTCTCAAAGGTAAATGCCTGAGAGTAGGATTGCTAGATTATATAAATGGTGTATGTTTAAACTTATAAGAAACCATCTAATTATCTTCCAGAGTGGCTGTGAAATGTTGAACTCTCACTAGCCATAGTGAGAGATCCAGTTATTCCATATATCACTAGAAATTATTGTGAATATTTTTTCAATTTTAGCCATTCCAGTAGGAATTACAATGGTTTCTCATCCTGGCTGTAATTTATATTTTTGTAAAGATGAATAATGCTGAACATCTTTTCATGTGTGTATTTACTATTCTTATATCCTCTGTGGTGAAGTTTTTGCTAAAATCCTTCATCTGGTTTTCCATATGGTTGGTTATTTTCTTATTGTTGAGCTTTATTTGTCTTTATATATTTTTCATACAAGTCTTTTGCTGGATATGTGTAAATATTGTAAATATTTTCTCTGATTTGGTCACTTGTCTTCATTCTTTAGACATGTTTTCTGCAAAGAAAAATATTTGATTTTGATGAAATCCAATTTATCATTTTTTATGGACTATACTTTTGGTTATCTAAGAATTTTTTGCCTCAGCCTAAGTCACAAAGATTTTTCTCTTAAATCTCTTTCTAGGTGTTTTATATTATGTTTTAAATCAATTTTGAGTTAATTTTTCTATGGGCGTGAGGTTTAATTTGAGGTTTATTTTTTTACATATGTATGATCAGTTGGTCCAACACTTCTTGTTAAAAAAACAAACAAAAATAAACAACTACCCTTTCTTTATTGATTTGTTTTTGCACCTTTGTCAAAAATAAATTGTTCATATTTGTTTGGGTCTATTTCTAGAATATTCTCTTCCATTCATCTACGTCTTTATTCCTTTGGCAATACCGCAATATTTTGATTATTGTAGCCCTTTATATTGTCTTAAAATTGGTAATATGATTCCTCCCACGTACTTCTTCTATTCCTAAATTATTATAGCTGTTGTAGTTCTTTTGCCTTTCCATATAAATTTTAAAATCACCTGGTGACTATCTACAAAATCATCCCCTGAAGTTTTGATTGGTATTTTGTTAAATGTATAGATCAATTTGAAGAGAACTGACATGTTTACTATGTTGAACATTCAAATCCATAATAATTGTAAGTGTCTCTATTGAGGTCTTTTTGATTTCTTACATCAGGAATTTTTTAGTTTGTAGCATTCAAATTCTGCACATGTTTTGTGAGATATGTACATATTTCATTTTCTGGAGTTGTAATTGGTTTTATTTTTTCTTTTAAAATTTGTTTTCTATTTGTACATTAGTGTATAGAAATACAATCGACTTTTGTGTGTTGATTTTATATCCTTTGACTTTGCTAAATTCACTTCTTAGTTCTAGGAGGGTTTTTAAAAAATATAGTCCCTGGGATTTCCTACATATATAATCATGGTGACTACAAGTAGAAATAATTTTATTTCTTCATTTCTAATCTACATGTCTTTTATTTCTTTTCTTTGCCTCATTGCACTGGCTAAGAACAACAGTACTACATTGGAGAGTAGTGTTAAACACAAATATCCTTCCCTTCTTCTCAACCTTAAAGGGAAAACATTCAGGCACTTTGGATAACCATGCCACTTTTGATGTACTAGGCTGTGTAAGAGAAGCCAGTAACCAGCTGTTTCTTTTTTCCCAGGTAAGAGGTCTTTAACTTCATCTACAACTAGGCTGTTATAGTTGATGTAATTTCTATCCCTTTCAGATGACACCTTGAGACCCGACCCTATTTTTCCAGCACTTTCTGGGGAAGGAAAGAAGAGAATCCTTTCAAGTGATAAAAACCTACAAGTGGCTATTGACTCTGGCAAGCCACATCTATCTTGATGAAAAGCCCACATTCAAAAGAGGCTTCTACTCTGAGGTCAGTATTTATTTAAACTTATGATTGAGGAACATATTCTCTTTCCTAAACTAAACAAAACTAAAATTAACAGTTTCATATCTTTTCAAATGCTCTTCATGAAATATTACTCAATTCACTTGAATCATCTTATAATCTAGAGGTAATATAATGTAATGTCTAAGTAAGCCACAAAAAATAATTATTCAACACATATTAACACACATACATAGGATAATGAGATGCATGTTTACATATACATGCTATGTTATATACTTGTATTCATATTAAATGTATGATACATATATATGTCATATATAAATGTGCATAATTATATAAACTACTCTGAAAACCTAGAAAAAGTTAATAGTGTTTAATACTAATAGGTCTCTCAATTGATAATCAAAAATAATAAGGACCTATTGTTTTTGTTTTATGGGTTTTTAAAAAATCTTTATTGGAGTACAATTGCTTTACAAGGATGTGTTAGTTTCTGCTTTATATCAAAGTGAATAAGCTATACATATACTTATATCCCCATATCTCCTCCCCCTTGTGTCTCCCTCTGACCCTCCCAATCCTACCCCTATAGGTGGTCACAAAGCACTGAGCTGATCTCCCTGTGCTATGTGGCTGCTTCCCACTAGCTATCGTTTTACATTTGATAGTGTATAGATGTCCATGCCATTCTCTCACCGTCCCAGCTTACCCTTCCCACTCCCCTTGTCCTCAAGTCCATTCTCTACATCTGCATCTCTTTTCCTGTCCTGCTCCTGGTTCTTCAAAACCATATATATATTTTTTAAGATTCCATATATATGTGTTAGCATACGGTATGTGTTTTCCTCTTTCTGACTTACTTCACTCTGTATTACAGACTCTTGGTCCACTCACCTCACTACAAATAACTCAGTTTTGTTTCTTTTTAATATTCCAAGGTATATATGTGCCACATCTTTATCCTTTCATCTGTTGATGGACAATTAGGTTGCTTCCATGTCCTGGCTATTGTACATAGACCTGCAATGAACATTGTGGTACAAGACACTTTTTGAATTATGGTTTCCTCAGGGTATATGACCAGTAGTGGGATTGCTGGGTCGTATGATAGTTCTATTTTTAGTTCTCAAGTAACCTCCATAATGTTCTCCATAATGGTTGTATCAATTTACACTCTTACCAACAGTGCTAGAGAGTTCGCTTTTCTCCACAGCCTCTCCAGGATTTATTGTTTGTAGATATTTGGATGATAGCCAATCTGACTGGTGTGAAGTGATACATCTTGTAGTTTTAACTTGCATTTCTCTAATGATTAGTGACGTTTATCTTACATTCTGTGTTTGTTGGCAATTTGTATGTCTTCTTTGGAGAAATGTCTATTTAGGTTTTCTGCCAGTTTTTGGATTGGGTTGTTTGTTTCTTGATATGGAGCTGCATGAACTGCTTGTACATTTTGGAGATTAATCATTTGTCAGTTGCTTTGTTTGCAAGTATTTTCTCCTATTCTGATGGTTATTTTTTCATCTTGTTTATGGTTTGCTTTGCTATGTAAAAACTTTTAAGCTTTTTGTTTATTTTTGCTTTTATCTCCATTTCCCTAGGAGGTGGGTCAAATAGGATCTTGCTGTGATTTATGTCATAGAGTGTTCTGCCTATGTTTTCCTCTAAGAATTTTATAGTCTCTGGCCTTACATTTAGGTCTTTAACCCATTTTGAGTTTATTTTTGTGTATGGTGTTAGGGAGTGTTCTAATTTCATTCTTTTACAAGTAGCTGTCCAGTTTTTCCAGCACCACTAAATGAAGTGGCTGTCTTTTCTCCATTGTATATTCTTCCATCCTTTATCAAAAATAAAGTGACCATATGAATGTGGGTTTATCTCTGGGCTTTCTATCCTGTTCCATTGATCTATATTCCTGTTTTTGTGCCAGTACCATATTGTCTTGATTACTGTAGCTTTGTAGTATAGTCTGAAGTCCAGAAGCCTGATTCCTCCAGCTCTGTTTTACTTTCTCAAGGTTGCTTTGGCTATTCGGGGTCTTTTGTGTTTCCATACAAATCGTGAAGATTTTTGTTCTAGTTCTGTGAAAATGCCATTGGTAGTTTGAAAAGGATTGCATCGAATCTGTAGTTTGCTTTGGGTAGTACAGTCATTTTCACAACATTGATTCCTCTAATCCAAGAACATGGTATATCTCTCTATCTGTTGGTATCACCTTTAATTTCTTTCATCAGTGTCTTATAGTTTTCTGCATACACAGTTTTTGTCTCCTTAGGTAAGTTTATTCCTAGGTAGTTTATTCTTTTTGTTACAATGGTAAATGAGAGTATTTCTTTAATTTTTCTTTCAGATTTTTCATCATTAGTGTATAGCAATGCAAGAGATTTCTGTGCATTAATTTTGTATCCTGCTACTTTACCAATTTTTTTGATTAGCTCTAGTAGTTTTCTGGTAGCATCTTTAGGATTCTCTATGTATAATATCATGTCATCTGCAAACAGTGACAGCTTTACTTCTTCTTTTCCCATTTGGATTCCTTTAATTACATTTTCTTCTCTGATTGCTATGGCTAAAACTTCCAAAACTATGTTGAATAATAATGGTGAGAGTGGACAGCCTTGTCTTGTTCCTGATCTTAGAGGAAATTGTTTCAATTTTTCACCATTGAGAACAATGTTAGCTGTGGTTTGGTCATATATGGTCTTTATTATGTTCAGGTAAGTTCCCTCTATGATTACTTTCTGGAGGGTTTTTATCATAAATGGGTGTTGAATTTTGTCAAAAGCTTTGTATGCAAGTATTGAGAAGATCATATGTTTTTTCTCCTTCAGTTTGTTAATATGGTTTGTCAGTTTGCTTGATTAGTGTATATTGAAGAACCCTTGCATTCCTGGGATAAACCCCAATTGATTATGGTGTGTATACTTTTCACATGGTTGTTGGAAGCTGTTTGCTAGAATTTTGTTGAGGATTTTCGCATCTATATTCATCAGTGATATTGGTCTGGAGTTTTCTTTTTTTGTAGTATCTTTGTCTGGTTTTGGTATCAGGGTCATAGTGGCCTCAAAGAATGAGTTTGGGAATGTTCCTCCCTCTGCTATATGTTGGAAGAGTTTGAGAAGGATAGGTCTTAGGTCTTCTCTAAATTTTTGTTAGAATTCACCTGTGAAGCCATCTCACCCTGGGCTTCTATTTGTTGGAAGATTTTTAATCACAGTTTCAATTTCAGTGCTTGTGATTGGTCTGTCTATATTTTCTATTTCTTCCTGGTTCAGTCTTGGAAGGTTGTGCATTTGTAAGAATTTGCTCATTTCATCCAGGTTATTCATTTTATTGGCATAGAGTTTCTTGTAGTAATCTCTCATTATCCTTTGTATTTCTGCAACATCAGTTGTTACTCATTTTTCATTTCTAATTCTGTTGATTTGGATCTTCTCCCTTTTTCTCTTGATGAGTCTGGCTAGTGGTTTATCAATTTTGTTTATTTTCTCAAATAACCAGCTTTTAGGTTTTTTATCTTTGCTATTGTTTCTTTCATTTCTTTTTCATTTATTTCTGATCTTAACTTTATGATTACTTTCCTTCTGCTGACTTTGTTTTTTTTGTTGTTGTTGTTGTTCTTCTGCCTCTAATTCCTTTAGGTGTAAGGTTAGGTTGGTTTTTTTTTTGTGATGTTTCTTGTTTCTTGAGGTACGACTGTATGGCTATAAACTTCCCTCTTTGAACTGCTTTTGCTACACCCCATAGGTTTTGGGTCATTGTGTTTTCATTGTTATTTGTTTCTAGGTATTTTTTGATTTCCTCTTTGATTTCTTCACTGATCTCTTGGTTATTTAGTAGTGTATTGTGTGACCTCCATGTGTTTGTATTTTTCACTGATTTTTTCCTCTAATTAATATCTAGTCTCATAGTGCTGTGGTCAGAAAAGATACTTGATATGATTTCAATTTTCTTAAATTTACAGAGTCTTGATTTTGTGACTCAAGATATGATCTATCCTGGAGAATGTTCCATGAGCACTTGAGAAAAATGTGTATTCTGTTTTTTATGGATGGAATGTCCTATAAATATCAGTTCAGTCCATCTTGTTTAATGTATCATTTAAAGCTTGTGTTTCCTTATTTATTTTCATTTTGGATGATATGTCCACTGTTGAATGTGAGTTTTAAAGTCCCCTACTCTGATTGTGTTATTGTCGATTCCCCCTTTTATGGCTGTTAACTTTTTCCTTATGTATTGAGGTGCTCCTATGTTGGGTGCATAAAGATTTACAATAGTTATATCTTCTTCTTGGATTGATCCTTTGATCACTATGTAGTGTCCTCGTTTGTCTCTTTTAATAGTCTTTATTTTAAAGTCTATTTTTTCTGATATGATAATTGCTACTCCAGCTTTCTTTTGATTTCCATTTGCATGAAATATCGTTTTTTCCACCCCCTCACTTTCAGTCTGTATGTGTCCCTAGATCTGAAGTGAGTCTCTTGTAGACAGCATATATATATAGTTTTTTTTTTTTTTAATCCATTCATCCAGTCTATGTCTTTTGGTTGGAGCATTTAATCCATTTACATTTAAGGTAATTAACAATATGTATGTTCTATTACCATTTTCTTAATTGTTTTGGTTTTGTTATTGTAGGTCTTTTCTTTCTCTTGTGTCTCCTGCCTAGAGAAGTTCCTTTAGCATTTGTTGTATATCTGATTTAGTGGTGCTGAATTCTCTTAGCTTTTTCTTGTCTGTAAAGGTTTTCATTTCTCCGTCAAATCTGCATGAGATCTTTGCTTGTTAGAATAATCTTGGTGTAGTTTTTTTTTTCCCTTTCATCACTTTAAATATGTCTTGCCACTCCCTTCTGGCTTGCAGAGTTTCTACTGAAAGATCAAGTGTTAACCATATGGGGATTCCTTTGTATGTTATTTGTTGTTTTTCCCTTGCTATTTTTAATATTTTTTCTCTGTTTTTAATTTTTGATAGTTTGATTAATATGTGGCTTTGTGTCTTTCTCCTTGTATTTATCCTGTATGGGACTCTGTGTGTTCCTGGAGTTTATTGACTATTTTTCTTTCCCATATTAGGCAAGCTTTCAACTATAATCTCTTCATATATTTTCTCAGTCCCTTTCTTTACCTCTTCTTCCTCAGGGACCCCTATAATTTAATGTTGGTGTGTTTAATGTTGTCCCAGAGGTCTCTGAGACTGTCCTCAATTATTTCCATTCTTCTTTCTTTATTATGCTCTTTGGCAGTTATTTTCACTATTTTATCTTCCAGGTCACTCATCCGTTCTTCTGCCTCAGTTATTCTGCTATTGACTCCTTTCAGAGAACTTTTAATTTCATTTGTTTTGTTGTTCATCATTGTTTGTTTGCTCTTTAGTTCTTCTGGTCCTTGTTAAGCATTTCTTTATTTTCTTCATTCTATTTCCACGATTTTGCATCATCTTTACTATCATTGCTCTGAATTCTTTTTCAGGTAGACTGCCTATTTCCTCTTGGTTTGTTAGGTCTGGTGGGTTTTTACCTTGCTCCTTCATCCCCTGTGTGTTTCTTCTCATTTTGCTTAACTTACTGTGCTTGGGGTCTCCTTTACACAGGCTGCAGGTTCATTGTTCCTGGTATTTTTGGTGTCTGCTCCCAGTGGGTATGGTTAGTTCAGTGGGTTGTGTAGGCTTCCTGGTGGAGTGGACTAGTGACTGTGTTCTGGTGGACGAAGCTGCATCTTTTGTTTCTGGTGGGCAGGACCACATCTGGTGGTGTGTTTTGGAGTGCCTGTGACCTTGTTAAGATTTTAGGCAGCCTCTGTGCTAATGGGTGGGATTGTGTCCCTATCTTGTTGTTTGGCATAGGATGTCTAGCACTGTAGCTTGCTGGTCATTGAGTGGAGCTGGTTCTTAGCATTGAGATGGAAATCTCTGAAAGAGCTTTTGCCATTTGATATTATGTAGAGCTTGGAGGTCTCTGGTGGACCAATGTCCTGAACTTGGCTTTCCCACCTCAGAAGCACAGGCCTGACACTCAGTCAGAGCACCAAGGCCCTGTCAGCCACAAGGCTCAGAAGAAAAGTGAGAAAAAAAAGAAAGAAGGAAAGAAAGAAAATAAAGTTTTTAAAATAAAAAATAATTATTAAAAATAAAAAAAATAAAAGTAATTTAAACCAAGAAAGAAGGAAGAGAGGCACCAAACCAAAAAACAAATCTACCAAAGATAACAAACACTAAAATCTATACTGCAAAAACAAACAAACAAACAAACAAAAAAAAAACGGACAGACAGCTCCCTAGGACAAATGGTAAAAGCAAAGCTATACAGACAAAATCACACAAAGAAGCATACACATACACACTTTCAAAAAGAGAAAAAGGAAATATATCTATATCTATATCTATCTATCTATCTATCTATCTATCTATCTATCTATATATATACATCTCTCTATATACACACACACACACACACATATATATATATATATATATATATATATATATATATATATATATATATATATATATATATATATGGAAGAGAGCAACCCAAACATAAACAAATCTACCAATGATAATAAACTCTAAATACTAAACTAAGTTAAACATGAAACCAGAAATAAATTAGATGCAGAAAGCGAACCCCAAATCTACGGTTGTTCAGAAAGTCCATCGCCTCAATTTTGGGATGATTTGTCATCTATTCAGGTATTCCAGAGATGCAGGGTACATCAAGTTGATTGTGGAGATTTAATCCACTGCTACTGAGGTTGCTGGGAGAAATTCCTTTTCTCTCTTTGTTAGCTCAGCTCCTGGGGTTCAGCTTTGGATTTGGCCCCGTGTCTGTGTGTAGGTTGCCTGAGGGTGTCTGTTCCCCACCCTGATAGCACAGGGTTAAAGGAGCAGCTGATTAGGGGGCTCTGGCTCACTCAGGCTGGAGGGAGTGAGGGGTACAGAATGCTGGGGAACCTGTGGCAGCAGAGGCCGGCATGATGTTGCAACAGCCTGAGGCACGCAGTGTGTTCTCCCAGGGAAGCTGTCCCTGGATCATGGGACCCTGACAATGGCAGTTTGCACAGTTTCCTAGGAGGAGAGGTGTAGATAGTGACCTGTGTTTGCACAGAGGATTCTTAGTGACTGCAGCATCAGCCTTAGCATTTCATGTTTGCCTCTGGTGTCTGCACTGATAGCCGTGGCTCGCGCCATTCTCTGGAGATCATTTAGGAGGTGCTCTAAATCCCCTCTCCTTGCGTGCCCTGAAACAATGGTCTCTTGCCTCTTAGGCAGTTCCAGACTTTTTTCCAGACTCCCTCCTGTCTAGCTGTGACACACTAGCCCCCTTCAGGCCATGTTCACGCAGCCAACCCCAGTCCTCTCCCTGGAGTCTGACCTCTGAAGCCCGAGCCTCAGTTCCCAACTCCCACCCACACCAGCGGGTGAGCAGACAAGCCTCTCAGGCTGGTGAGTGCTGGTCAGCACCGATCTTCTGAGGGAATCTCTCTGTTTTGCCCTCTGCACCCTTATTGCTGTGCTCTCCAACATGGCTCAGAATCTTCGCCACCACCACACCCCATCTCCACCAGTGAATTGGCTTCCTAGTGTCTGGAAAGATTTCCTCCTTCAAAGCTCCCTCCCAGAGTTGCAGCTCCCATCCCTATTCTTTTTTTTTTTTTTTTTTTTTGTGGTACGCGAGCCTCACTGTTTTGGCCTCTTCCATTGTGGAGCACAGGCTTCAGACGCACAGGCTCAACGACCATGGCTTACGGGCCTAGCTGCTCCACGGCATGTGGGATCTTCCCGGACCAGAGCATGAACCCATGTCCCCTGCATCTGCAGATGGCCTCTCAACCACTGCACCACCAGGGAAGCCCCCAATCCCTATCCTTTTGTCTCATTTTTTCCTTTGCCCTACCCAGTTCTGTGGGAGTTTCTTGCCTTTTGGGAAGTCTGAGGTCTTCTGCCAGCATTCAGTAGGAGTTCTGTAGGAGATGTTCCACATGTAGATGTATTTCTGATGTATTTGTGGGGAGGAAGGTGGTCTCCATGTCTTACTCCTCTTCCATCTTGAAGGTCTCCCAATAAGGACCTTTTGAATGAACAAATAAAGCATGTAATCATACTGACCCTCCCCCATATCTCAGGACTGTGTTAAGGACTTAGTAGAAAATAGGTTCTTTAAATCCTTAAAGAAAGTTTTGTGTAAATATTTTCTTTTTTGCATTTGCATATCCCATATATATGTTAATAACAAAGTTTCTCTGGAGATGATTTTCTGCTTGGGGCACTATATATTAAAGGTGATATCAAGTTATGTTTATCTTTTGAAAAAATAAAGCAGCCCTGGTGTATCAACCTTAAAAATAAAGTCACAAAAGAAAAAAAATGATGTATTATTTACATTCTTATTGCACATTTTATCATAAAAATCAATAAAATGTTCCAACTAATAATAAATGCAGGAATTATTCAACCTCCTGTCTTAGCAAATTATCTCAGGAATGGAAGACAATAACTATATTTTCACCCACTCAGCCATGCCGTTCAATTATTTACCACAGAAAGTCAAAATCTCAAGAATTGTGAACTTTTCAGGAGTGATGTCAATCAGAGCTTGAGTCAGGGAGAGACTGACCCCAGAAAGTAACCAAAATCAACATACTAGGTTTTTGCATCTGGTTTTTTCACAAATAAAGATAAATTTACAGCAGTTGCTCATTGTTGTTTTCTTAAATTTTTAAAATTGGAATTTTTATCACATATGTTTCAAAATTATTTAAAAAATAGTAAAATGGAGGGAACTGAGATATTTTTCCATTAGCTAGCCTAACTACTTTTTGAGGAGGGTGGATGATAAGATTTTTCCACGAGGTCTTCTAGTGCATAGAGAATGTGTGTCTTACACTGTCTATCCATTACAAAGCTTCCTGTCTTCAGTGAAATAACAACCTCCTTCAGGCATGTTGTTGCTAGGTTACTATTAAATAGAATTCCTGTAGTGTAATGTATTCATAAAGGAAGAGTCAGGAGATAAGTAAGAAAATAATGATAATAACTTTGTCATCAGGGTTATGCAACTTGATGCATTAATATATATCCAGAGGTATTATTCTAGTTGGAGGGAAGAAAGATTTATTTTCCATTTTGAATATTCTTAGTGATTCATTTGATGTCTCTCATATATCCCAAACAACTTGAAAGCATTTCAGTTAAAGAGAATACTTAATCCACAAGTCTAGGCTCCTGGATTTCTCAATCAATATTGCAGCTGATTGGCACAAATGCTGACATTTGACAGAGAAAAATTACAAATGTTATATTTGGAGGGGACCTTGAGTTGTACATATTCTAGCCTACAACCTTAAAAAAAGTGCAAAGAATCTCAGTTTAATGGATTATGTGGTTTATTATTGAAGTGTTCCATCAAATAATGCTTCTACAAAGGGCTCAGTGTAGTTAATACATTTACTTGCCCTTGTTATACAAACTAATGATCTTTTATGTATTATAATCACTGGACACAATTTTAAACATGAGGTACCCAACTCAGGAACTTGTAGATGGGGCCTGGCATAAATATATTTTAAAAAGCTCCATTGGTCAATTTGATGAGCAATTTGATTTGTAGAGACCTGCAAGTCTGTAGACTATCAAATAGCAGTTTCTTCCCTCAGAAGGTTTTAAGATGAAAGGGCAGAGGAACATATACATTTAGAATTGTGCACTGGTTGTGTTAATGTTAATAGAATACCAGAATAACAATATATAATTTACACTCAAGAGGACAAATTTTAACTGAATTTATTTCTTTCACAAGCTCTCTCCAATCTTTCTCATTCACACTCCAGAAAGTATATTGCTTTAGAGAAAATGAAAGGATAGAATGAGCAACTAACTCCATCTGTAAATTCTTAAAAATACAGCTAGAACCAAAAATTGCACCTCTAAAGTGTGAGTTTTGGATTTGGACATTTTTGCAAATGAAGTGAAAAAATAAAACCTGCCAGAAAATATAAAATAGAATTTTTTTCCATTTACCACTTTATGCAAGTGACTGTAAAATGAGCAAAATCACCACTGACATCCAGGCAATCCCTGAAAAATAGGTTTGAGTAGGATGGAGGATTAAATATGAGCTGAACTATGTGAATTATGCATGACCAAAAAAATAATCCAAAAGGGTATAGAATGTACTGATTTTTTGAAATTCTATTTTCCTATACTGATGGTTCAGAGAACAGGGACAAATGTTATCAAAAATGTTTCTCTGATTCACAAAGAAAGGTTTTATGCTTTGGTACCTCATCATAAGCATTAACTAGCAATACATATTGATATCCTTCATTTTAGGAAAATTCAGAAAAGTGAGGCTCTAGTAGGATTCTCAACATTTGAAAGAAAAATCCTCTTGAATTTCTATTTTTGCCATCCTTCAAATTTTTTACCTGTGGGCTGGAAACCCTGCAAGATAAAGACCAAGTTTTTCCTCTAATTCTTAAATGGGAACAGCCAGCTTGTTACCTCTCTCTGCCTTTCCTCTCCACTGTCAGCCTCAGGCCAACGAGCCATCTGCTTCTGAAGAGAGCCGAATTGTCTTGGGGCCTGTCTGGGCGGCTTCTGATTCCTCCAACTCTCAGGCAAAAGCTACAAAGTGTATAACTGAGCCCTAGCCTTGCCACCTTGTTCTTGCATGTTTTTGAGTGTTTCCCAAAATCTGAGAGGGAATTTTAGCATAAATCAGTTAATGAGGAGCTTGTGAAAAATGAGTATTCTCGATTGGCAACAGTTCCTAACAAGGAGCCATCTATGTTTCACAGTTTATCATCAGCATTGAATTTTCATAATGCATAGAAAAATCTGTAAGGATAATGTATCTCACTGATAACAGTGGTTATCTCTGGGAAAGAGAGTGGGATTGAGGTTGGTGGTCAAAGTAACATCCACTTGTTCTATAATATTTTAACTTTATATAATTATTTATAATTTTAAATGTGTAATATTAAATTTTATATCAATAGTTAATATGAATTTAGTATAAATTAACATTTAATAGAATGACAATTTCTGTGAAATATTCTGTAAAATAAGGACTTCAATATTGGAGACCTTATTGCAAAGGAGATCCCTTTTCTTTGAGAATGGGAATATATTCAAATTTATTATGATTGATTCCAGTCAGAATATGAGGATTTTGTTGCCTACTGATGCAGATGACCAGATATTGATGGCAGACTTTTAACATTGCTAATCAGCTGAAGGTAAGGGGGAGGGAGGATAAAAATATGGTGTGTGGTCCTCAGCTCTCCACTTCTATGCCCAAGGTAGTCAGCACTGAGACGGCACATACCTGCAAAATCCTCTATAAGTGTTGGTCCATACTACCTTCTAACGTCTTCTCTGAAAGCCAAGCTTTCTTTATGAAACAGACACTAAACCTCTGTATACTGACTCTTTTTACCATGAGGTTGTATCTGAATAGCTCAGGGAGCTTTTCAACTCACACATACTCAAGTTCCAACAGTGGAAAGTTTGCCTTTGTGTAAGTATTACTGGACCTTAACATGCACATGTGGAAAACAAAACTTCCAGCTGATTCTGATTAATTGGTTATGAATTGCAATGTAATATAATGACCATTATAAATTCATAAATATTGATCGTCATATAGGTCTAATACATGTAACTTCACATGACTTGATTCTCATCCAAGAACTTATTAGCCTGTGACCTTAGGCAGTCATATAGTTGCCCCAAGGTTTAGGGTTTTCACTGTCAAATGGTGTTAATAATATGTTGCCTCTATTTCCATAGTCAATTCAGTTCAAAAGATTGCTTGCTTGGCTGTATATTCTCTGTGAGACCCTGGGTGGATCATTTCATCTCTGGGTCCTCAATATCTTCATCTTAATAATGGGGATTATGTTACTGGATCAGTGGTTCTCAATCTCTACTCTGAATCAGAACCCTCAAGTGCAAAGTAGGCTCAGGGGATGGGGGGTGGGAAGTGTAGTTAACATGCAACAAGGTCCTGAGCCGTCTTCCTCGCTTCACGCACAGCATCTTATGTTTTCATACTGAATCTTTTTGTGATATTATTTTACAGCCAAATATATTTTAAAGCACTGAACTCTGAGGTCGTATCTAGCTCAAAATTCTCTAAATCTAATTCACTGGATTGTTGGGCTCAAATTAGGTAACTGTTGTTAGTGTGTTTTGGAAAATGAAAAGCTATCAAGCTGAGTGGCCTTGGAAGTATTAGAGTACGGGCTTAAATTTTCTCAACTTGCAGAATAGATTAACCTTCATTGTTTTTGGCCTGATTTCTCTTGCCCTTGAACCCTTATACTGCTCATAAAGGGATCTACAGTTTCCTGATCACACCCTTTCACAGACTCTGCTCCCAACCAAATGCTGACCTCAGACAATTTCAGCAGAGGTAGAACATATATTCATAGTAACTCTGCTTCCTCCCCTTTCCCATCTGGCAGATCTTAGAAAATAATCCCATGCCTCCACTGGGAATACTGGTGTTCAGGGAAGATTCCTGGGTCCCCATATTAATCATCCTAACCTCTGCACAAACTCGAGTCTGTGGCAGTGAGTCCTTCCTTGAACAATATAGCTGAGTGAGCAGTTTTGCTTTGGCATTGGGGTCTCTTCAGGGTCCTGCTCAGCTTGCCCTTCTCACAAGCTCTATTCTCAGATCCATTAATGCCTCACCCCTGAAGGTTCTCAATATGAAAAGGCCCAATTTTGAGTGTAACCATTCTGTACTGATAACAGTGAAGAAATAATTTCACACATTTGAGTTAGGAATGACTTGTGAAGACTCAGTATAAGTATATAATTTATAATGTGCCTACTATGCATCAGGCTCACAGGTTACACAGATGAACAGGTAGACTGATTGGTCTTGGTGAACAGAGAAACTCGAGGAAGAGCCATACACAAAAACAGTTATTATAAATGCAACACAGTTAAGTAGAAAGATAAGAGTACATGTTGGGTATTATGGAGTACAGGGCATGGTTAGCTAAATTTGGATGCTTTCAGTAAGTTTCACAGAAATACACATTAAAAGTGTATATTTATGAAAATTAAGTAAGAATTAGCCAAATAAAGTTGGAATGGATTTTTTCAATTGAGGGAATTGCATAAAGTATAAAGTAGGCAAAACTACAATCAGATTGTTGTTACTAAAGCATAATATGTGAAGTCCATGCAGAATCACTGGGAAATTAGTTGAAGAATGAGAGTGTGTCTTGGAAGGAGGTTATGCTAATGTTGAAGCATTTGGACTTTATTCTGCAAGTTACAAGAGAACCCTTGAAGCGTTTTAAACTGAGAGGTAATCTACCTCCACAAATTCTGCTTTTTTTTACATATGTCTTGAAATGGTTGTTGGGGTAAACCTCTGCTTCTAATTTGCTATTCACATTTGCACATCAAGAGATTTTTATGGAAAAGTACATGTAAATTATATGATACCAGTGCTATCAATGCAACTACTTTGAAAACATTTTGCAAATACTGCTGTGGAATATTTTAAAGCATATATGTTTACATCAAAATCGAGATTCCTAAATGTTAACCTCTTTCTGAGTGTTTGCAATGATTCCATCACTGGCAAACACATAGCTCATTTACTAAGACTTACGTTTTACTGACTCTGGCTTAACAAGGCACTAGAGGCTTTAGTTTACATTTCTCCCTAAAACGCTATTAGAATTATGCAGATCTATTCCTGTCACTGCTATTGCTCTACCCAATTATTTTTTGCATATTCATTTGAGTGTTTGATTCATTTTCTTCAACATATTCTCTGACTTCAAAGTGTTCTGAGGTCCCCTCAAACATTTTTGATATTTCTCTCCCAACTAGGTTCTAAAAGGTTGCAGTTGGCTACCTTTTATGAAGTGGTTTGGGAGATTTTTATCCTCTGCTTTTGTAAGTTGAAGTGATGGCATCTCACATCCTCTCAGGTGTGTTAGTAGGAAAAGGATGATAAAAGTCTAGCATAGTTCTTCCTCCCCAGTCCATTTTCCTGTCGTTTTATATCCCTGCCAACCCCTTCCCCATATACTTTTGAATAATGGAAAAGAAGACTGATCTAAATTCTTTCCTCCATTCTGTTTCCACACATGTTCTGCTATTTGTTCCCACTTCATGTAAGGCTATCTTGACTGACCTCTAACACTGAAAGAATGGACACATCAAACATTTCACGTTTCTAAGCTACATCTTTATAACAAGATCTGAATAATAATAATAATAATAATAATAATAATAATAATAATAATAATAGCAGCTACCAGAGATTAAGCAAGTACTATTATGATTTACATAAACTATCTTGTTTAATTTTTTCAACAGTCTTATAAGGATGTCATTACGGTTACCTAGAATTTGCAGAAGGGTAAAATGTATTTATTCAGATGGAATAACATTTCCCAGATCAGACAGCTAGTAAGTGGAAGAGCTAGTATCCCCAATCTCTCTGATGTTAAAACCTGTATCGTTAACCCCATCCCATGTCTGCTCTGCAATCCATACCTTCAGACATTCATTGATTCATTCAGCAGATAACAGCCCACTACTGGGGAGTTTTAGAAACTGCAGAGGATACAAAGAGAGCAAAGCCTGCATTTTGCTCTCAGGAATCATACCATTCAGCAGATAAGTATATTACAAGACAGAAAAAGAAAACAGTAAAACAGCACATTGTAGAACATGTGTTGCCAAAGTTCCAAGGAAAAGGAGATTTCCCAGCTGGATGACTAGAATGTCTTTTAAATATGCTGCTTCATTACTACTCAGAGAAATGCAGCTCTATGGAGAATTGATTCTACATAGATGTAGAATCAATTTTCCATAATCTAGAAAAATTGAGAGAACACATGCCTTATGATGCAACAATTCGTCTTCTAGGATATCCCTGAGAGATACTCTTGAAAAACTTTATTGGGTGAGGCATACAAGTATGTTGATAGAAGTATTGTTTGTAATAAGCCAAAATTGGACAACGTAAGTATACATCAATAATAGACTTGATAAATACAAAAAGTGTGATACATCCATGCAATGGGATACTATGTAGAATTAAAATAAATACACCATGACTAATGCCTTATCATCAGTGCATTTCACAAAAACATTAAATGAAAAAAGCAGATCACAAAATAACCCAGAGTGAATCAGTTACATAAAATTTTAAGAGGCAAAATCAAGCTATTTTTAGGTTATATACATACAAGATAAAATTGGTTCTCAAAAAGACCAGGCCACTGATGATCTCTATTAAGAAGGCAGAATGAGGTGCACAGAGAGTTATATGCAATGGGCATATTCTAGCTCTTAAGATGGGTGTTAGATACTTGAATGATTTCTAATTAGTCTTTATGCTTTACAGTTATCTTTTAAATTGTCTGCATGTTTCAGATATTCTATATGAAAGAGAACTTTTAAATACACACAGTTTTTTTAAAAGACAGAGCTAAGAAAGAGTTTGTAATGGGATTATTATTTATCTAAGCATCAGAAAACAAGGCTTTGGCATTAGAGAGAAGGGTAGAAAAGGTAACATAGGCAAAAGTACTGTACAACTACTGCCACTATAATTTAGGCTATAGTTATCATAAAATATGGAATGAGTACTCAGAATTGTTGTGGAAATGAAGCCTCTAAATAATTAATATTTGTGTGTTTGGGAGCTTAGTGGAGAGGTAACACATGTGTGACACATGAGCTGCTGTGAACAATAGTTCCTGGAGATGATTGTGAGTAGGCTGAAGCAAGAGACCAAAATCAACAAAATGAAACGTTTTTGCAATAGTATCTGCCTATTGTAGGAAGTTCTAAAGATGTGCCTGTGATGAAGTAATGTCTACTTAACAAAGACGGCTGTGGAAGATGTGGAAGTGAGTCCATTTGAAGATCATAAGCCCTAAAATGTATTAACAATCTAAAAGCATATGTTATGTCAATATTTATTACATAAAAATGAGGTAGTTACTTAGCATCATGAAAATAAAAGAGGTAAATATTACGATAAAGAGAGTGCAGGGCTTCTGAGAAAAAAATCTACAATAAAGCTAACAGAGGAAAACACAGTGTTCAGACATTTAAAGCTTAAATATAGAAAGGCTGAAAAATATATGTTGTCCTAGCAGGAACAAAAATTCCTAACTTTCCATGGCTGCAAAAGACTCAAGTCTCACAAATCTTAAATGCTTTCAAGGGTCAGAGAAAAAGCAGTGGTAGGAAATGTAATTAACTGAAGAGAGCCCATATCACAGACAGGTATTCAGAATCAAATTTTAAAAATGAGTAATACAGATATGCTTTCTGAATTCAGCCTTCAGAATGTGATCCAGGCCATGAGACTGAGACTCTTGACAGCTGGTTGCCCTGGATGAGCCTGCAGTCATACAACCAAGAAATGGCATTATACGATGTGTCTTGGTCTTCATCCTTGTCACTCAGCACTCTTTCAATTATCGTTGCATGTTACCCCTTTCTCAGTGTTATGTCGTGAACTGAGAATGATGGGGTTTGGAGCAGATAGAGTGATTTCTATTTTCTATCCTTGAGTATACTGGAATTTAAACTTTCATTTTTTAACTATTATCAATTCATTTCAAAGGAACACAAACTAAATTAATATACAGGTGTGGATTTTAAATTCTCATGAAATAAATGAGGTCATTGTATTCAGCACATTCTTGACTTTTTTTTAAACATCTTTTTTTGGAGTATAATTGCTTTACAATGGTGTGTTAGTTTCTGCTTTATAACAAAGTGAATCAGTTATACATATACATATGAAGCACATTAACAACAATTATGTTTCAAAGTCGTTATACTAAGCTATTATGTTCTGTGATGCTGGAACATCATTGGATCTGAAGGAAAAACTAATAAAATTATGTTATGGTAATAGTATCAGTAATGATATAATTATAGTGACATTAATGATAATATGAGGGACTTCATTCTAAAATTATCACTACATGGTTGAACAAGTTGAGTGTAAATAAGAAGCCATCATTTGTAACTCATGAGCAATTCTCTGCTTAATTTTTGTATTATAGTGTGCAGTAAAAATGACAATATTGAGACCCATATTTTACTTGACAAGAGGAAAGCTGAACTTTCCCTATTATCCATTACTGAAACTATCCATTCTAGGCCAGTTGAATTTCCCATTCTCTCAACATTTTGATAATACAGTGAGACTATTAAAGTATTCTAATCTTCAACCCACTTATTATTATTAAACTGATCACCTGCAGGTGGCAGATTTAGTGACTCCAAAAGTGAAACATCTGAACTTCTACTCAATCAAGTCAGATGACTGGTTTTATTTCTAAGAATAGTCTCCAGTAAAATCTAAGGTAGACAAGCATTTTTTGCTTCCCCACTTGTCAGCTGAAGGGCTTTTGATGTGTCACTTAAATTCTTTGAGACTTACGTGAATGGTTTATAAAATGGGAAGCTCCTAATGGAAAAAGAATAACACAGTGAAAGACCAAGGAAATGAATAGGGGAAGATTGGCTGGCCATATGGGCAAATGAATCCACCTTTCCCATGGTCATGTTCACTGTTGAAAAGGCTTAGATTCAGTCTTTCCAAAATTCTGAACTTGATCAAGTACTGTAAAATGATTTACACTAGCAAAACTTGCAAGACTTGGAACATTGAAGACAATTCATGACAATTTTATATGATGGAAGAGAAACAGTCCCTAAGTACAATATAACCCCCACAGAGTCTCTGTGAACAGTATGAATAGCATTGTTCATGCTATTTAATGGTGAGTTACACTATATGGTGATCAAAACTTACCATGGGCTTATTCACCTTTTTGCTGCCGAATAACATCCAGAAGCCTAATATGATGTTACACTCTGTAATATGCATGCTCAATAAGATAAGCCATCTCTCCTTTTTTTTTTTTTTTTTTTTTTTTGTGGTACACGGGCCTCTCACCATTGTGGCCTCTCCCCTTGCGGAGCACAGGCTTCAGACGCGCAGGCTCAGTGGCCATGGCTCACGGGCCCAGCTGCACCGCGGCATGTGGGATCTTCTGGGACCAGGGCATGAACCCGTGTCCCCTGCACCGGCAGGCGGACTCTCAACCACTGCGCCACCAGGGAAGCCCCAAGCCATCTCTCCTTTGATGGACATTTTCTGGTTACACAAAGACTGAGCCAAAGTTTTGTAATGACGACTTTTCTATACTTGGTCAACCTCAGCTCTTAGAGTGTCCCAGTAATATTTTTGTAAAAATAATATACTGCCTCCTTTTTCAATATGTGAACAATTCAAAAAATAAACAAAAGTAGAGAGAATGGTTGTAATGAATCCTTATATATCTATCACCCAGCATAAACAATTATCAACATATATCTGATCTGTTTATCTATAATCCCCTCTACCCTGCTATCACTTTTAATAGCCACAACAAACCTGTGAGTTAGAGTCCATCATTATCTCAGTTTTACAAAGAAGTTTATGCTTCCAAGGATTAAATAATTTGGCAGAGGTCACATCTAGGGAGTGTCAGACCGAGAATCAAAGACAGTTCTGTCTATTCCAGCGTTTTTATCTCTGGTCTGCTTTTTTTGTGCTCCATGAAAGTTGATGGATTCTAGAGCCATGTAAATTGCCATATCAGTCACAGCACTGCCATAAAATAGATGGCACACTTAAATTGGGTAATTTGAGGAAAGGTTGATAAAGTGTCTATTTACAAAGGATTAATGAAGTTCCAGGAGTTATTAAAATCAGGAAGAAGTGTCACTAACCCTAGGCCCAGACAGGAAAGGGAATGATGGTTATAGGAACCCAGATTCAGAAATGGCTATGCAAATACAGTCCGTTTCACCTCTGAATGTACCCAGATGTATCCAGAATCTGACCCCTTCTTTTTTTGCAGTACACGGGCCTCTCACTGTTGTGGTCTCTCCCATTGCAGAGCACAGGCTCCAGATGCACAGACTCAACAGCCATGGCTCACGGGCCCAGCCACTCCATGGCATGTGGGATCCTCCCAGACCTGGGCACAAACCCGTGTCCCCTGCATCAGCAGGCGGACTCTCAACCACTGTGCCACCAGAGAAGCCCTCTCATTCATTGTTAAAACTCATGCTCAGATATTACTTCTATGAGGCCCTCCCTGCCCTTACTCTCAGGCAAAATTATTTCCTCAATTGTCTGATGCCTGTGGCTTATGAATATCTCTTTTACTATGTGTCTCTGTCTCACTGTCTAGACTGGGCCTCTGAGTATAGGAGACTGGTCTTGCCAGTTGGTTGTATCTCTAACACTTAGCACAACTTAGAGTACTTCATAGCTGGTCAATGGATACCTGTCTTTGTAGCTGTTCCTCAGAAGAAAAACAAAAAAATCAAATCTATTTTCCACTCTGGTTGCATTCTTGTTCATTTTACTTAATTTTCATTTTAATTATAATCAACCACAAAGTACAATCATTCATGCATCTGCTTCTGAGATTAAAGAGATTTTAATAGTTTGTACTCTTTGCTTTTCACATCTCCTTAGTTTAAAATAAATGAAACATTATAAATATGATTAAAGCTCTCATTCCTCCTTCCCTCCCTTTCCAGGGCAAATGTCCTGATGTTGGTGTATATAATTCTCATGCTTGCTTTTTGACATTTAAAATATAGATATGATCTATAAACACTGTATATTGTTGTGTTATGTGTTTTTAAAAATCTCAAAATTATATTGAGTAGAAAAAATGTGATAATTTTACCACTACTTTCCATTTTTGGACTTGCATTTTAACATGTGTGAACAAGAAAAGTAAACAAACAAACAAATAAATAAACCAATAAATAAACCTTCATTCCAATAATCTCACTGGCTATATCTAAGCTTCTAACATCATAAGTAATTTTTTGCTTATCTATCTCATGTATTAGTCAGGGTTCTCCAGAAAAACAGAAACTGTCAGGTGTATATGTATGTGTACAAAGAGATTTATTATAAGGAATTGGTTCACATGATTATGGAGGCTGGTTAAGTCCAAAATCCACAGAGTGGACCAGCAGGCTGAAGACACAGAAAAGCCACAGTTCCAGTTTGTTTCTGAAGGTTGTCTGCTGTACAATCAGGAAGAGCAGATGTTGTAAATGAAGTCTGAAGGAAGTCTGCTGGAGTCTCTTCCTCAGGGGAAGTCAATCCTTTTGTTCTACTCAGGCCTTCAACTGATTGGGTGAGACCCACTTACATCCTGGAGGGCATCTTCTTTACTCAACATACACAAATTTAAATGTTAATCCCATCTGAAAACACCCACAATAATGTTTGACCAATATCTGGATACCTCATGGCCCAGCCAAGTTTACACATAAATTAAACATCACACTTGCCGAAATTTGTTTTCTTAGTTTCTTGTGTTCAGGAGAGGTGTGCCATGGTTGAAACATATTTCTTATAACATTTCTTTCAGAAGATAGAGCCTCACATCTAATTGTCACCCTAACCTTAATGATAGTCATAGTATCTCCTCGTTCCCAATCTTGTATCTTTCCCTGTACATTACAAGTAATGAACAAATCCATCCTGATATATCTTTCTTCATGTAACTAATAGGAATGACTAAAACCCAATCTTTTACATGAAATAATTACCCGTCCCCAAATTGGTCTCTGTTTCTCGTGTGAATGTTCCTTCTGGTTCTTTCCTGTCAGTACCCCTTAGGTAAAACCTTAGCCTTTTGCAGCCTTGTGCTCTACGTCATTCATGCCTAATTGAAGTGATGTTTAACCCAGTTTGTGAGATTTTAATGAATCCTTCAAGCCTTCCTTCAAGCAAACATTCCTACTTGAAGTTTTACTTCACTTATGTTTGTATGATTTTAATTAGTTCTCCAAGGCTGCTTCTTTTTAACTTTCTCTTTGACTCTATCACTTCTGCTGTCATTTTTCTTAGATTCTAAGATGACTTCTATTGTAAGATGCACTGTGGATGAATAACAACTTTTCTTTTCCATGTGGGGGAATGGACAGGACTGAATTAAATAGACATATTTTCTTTTATAAAATAGACTAACTGACAAAAGAATATGTTTATCTATGTAATTACATAGCACATTCTTTTTCAATATCACAGTCAAAATTTGAATAAAATGTCTTCTCCTTAGCCAGAGTCCAAAGAGTCTTCTCATTCTTTTCTAGCCACTGGCAGTTAGGAATAGCATCATAGAAACAAGCTACTATTCATAACGTTCTTATGTCAATCTGGAAACTTCCTTTCTCTGGTCTTCTGTATGTATTTTATTTATGTTTGATTTTGGAATGCATGCAATGTAAACTACAGTAAATAATTTTGGAAACGTTACATCTTTTCCTATGCTCTGGAATTCTGTCATCATAAATATCAACAATTCCTTGTAGGCTTGATGGAAAAGTACAAATAACACTGTTTGAAGGGTGATGTTTAGAACTAAAACTTTTCAATTTTGTTTTCTGGTTATTTATTTAATCATATGTCTTGAGTTACTTTGTTCAATTATTTATCATTTAATCTAGGTGTCTAGATTTTTGGATTTAAATTCATATAAGTGTTGTAGTCTTATTGCTAGGCCAGCATTTCATTTTTTTTAACTTTATTTTCATCTTTTTGCCTACAATATCATATTTTCCCCTTTATGAAGAGTATCTTCCTTCTAGTCTCTTTGATATTCTCTCTTTACCTATTTTATTGAATACTTAGCTTATTTATTTTAAATTTTTTTGTTTGCTAATATGGTAGGAGAAATTTGCAGTGTTTTTTAGACACACACACTTCATTCATCAGAATGGGACTGCTAAATCCAAAGGCTGAATCAAGACACACATTCATGGAACTAACAAATACAAATATTAAAAAGCTAATGAAGTTTTGTTATAATTTTAATTGGTTCCAATTTGAGCAGAAAAGAAATCAAAGACACCACAATACAGTAGTGATGAACTGAACTCTTAGGATCTTAGTAGATTTCACTTAATGAACACTATTTTCTTGGTATGTATGCTACATATAAAAGATCTTGCACATTAATTAGAGCCCATCCTTATCTCCATCCACCTCCAAAATTGGTGCAACTGGGGGTGACAAGCATCACTGCTCATCCCACAAAACCTGGAGCACCTCTTTAGACTACAAGACTTCACCGTGTGGATGGAAGGAGGAGGGGATGGCACATACAACCACTTTATCATAAAAGAATGAAGTTACCCTGAAAGAGAGACATGGACTTTGGTAGTAAGATAAGTCTGACAGAGAATGACAAAAACTGTGTGATCTCGATTATATGTAGAACCTAAAAAATCTGAACTCATAGAAATAGAAAGTAGAATGGTAATTGCCAGGGGCTGGGGGGGTGGGTGGGGAAATATTGGTCAAAGAGTACAAGCTTCCATCTAGAAGATAAATATATTGTGAGGATCTAAGCTACAGCATATTGACTATAATTAATAATATCAGATTGTCTACTTGATGGTTGCTAAAAGAGTAGATCTTAAGAGCTTACTATACACTCACATACAAAAAAGAAACACGTAAGGTGATGGATGTGTTAACTGATTTTATTTTGGTAATCACTTCAAAACATTACATGTATCAAATCATCATGTTGTACAGCTTAAACTTACAGAATGCTATGTTAATTATATCTCAATAAAGCTGGAAAACAGAGAAGCTAAATGAAGAGTAGATGTAAACAGGAGAGTATCTTGGGTTTCACCTTCAGGAAATAAGTTAGGGGTGGAGTTTACTGAAAAGACATACCTCTAGTCTCTAAGTGCTTCTTTATTGAGGTTCAAGGAAAATAACCCTAGTTATCTTTTCTTTCATCCTTAGGTAATACTGCCAGAAACTGATGTGTGTGTTCATATTGGCTCCTTAGGACCTTAAAAAAGTTTCTTAAAGACAAAGATGATAAGGCTGAATCTTGAAAAAACTAAGTTTTATCAACGTGGGTGAGGAAGAAAAGACCTAGGAAAAGGAAAAGGTATAGACAAGGGTGTTGTCTTCCACTCTGAATACAAATTAGACTGAGAGAAAGACTTGGAGATGAGCAGATGGAAATAGAAATATCAGCTTTATTCCTGATGAAGGCTGTTCTGAAGGAAATGATGTAGATGTGTGATGACAAAACACTTTCTGATACTCTCATGTGTTAGACAACATCTGACATGCCTCCCAGTGGTGCAGGTATACTCCAGTATATTTCTGATTTTCATGCCCTTGTGTAATTCCCTCTCCTTGAACATGGCCTGGACAAGTGGCTTGTCTCTAATAGGTAGAGTACAGCAAAAATAAGATATCACTTTATAGACTGAGTTATAATGAAGCTCTGACTTGCATCTGCTCTTCCTTTAATCTTTCTCTTCCTGACTCTACTCTGCTTGCTTGCTCTGATGAAACAAGCTGCCTTGTTGAGAGCTTCCCTGTGGAGAGACAAACGTAGAAAGGACCTGAGAGTAGCGTCTGGCCAACAGCCAATAATGACATGAGTAAGCTGGGAAGTGGATCCTTCCCCAGTTAGCCTTAAGATGACTGCAGCCCTGGACAGTACCTTGATTTCGACCCTTGAGAGATAGTGAAGCAGAGGATAAGCCAAATCTGGATTGCTGATCCATGAAATTGTGAGATAGTAAATGTTAAGTCATTAAGTTTGGGAGTAAGTTATTAGGCAGGAATAGATAACTAAAAACTTCTAGAAAGCACAGTCTCACCTGAAAAATAAAGCTCATGTACGAGGAGAGAATCCCTGTATCCAAGGAGAGATTGAGTCTGTAGTAAAACAAAAAACAAAACATACTGAGCCACAAGTCCCTGCTCCTATTTCCCAAATTCACCAATTAGATAAGCATTACTTTTTTCCCCAGAAAGAACTATTTAAGAAGTAGAATTGTCCAAATATGACCCTATGTTGTTTGGACAACAAGCTTGCTAGAATTTGGGAGCTCACCCTTCTCCCAGCTAAAGGAGAAGCCTTCACGTTTAAATTCCCATGGAACCAGGATGAGCCTTTTCATGATCTAGGAGACTGCATCATTCTACAAACCTCAAGTTCCAGGTGCAGGGTAGCTGGCTTTTCCACACAATATTGTAAACAGCAAGCAGGATAAATCCAGAATTCATAGTGACAAGTAATCTGTGTGTTTCTCCACTGACAAGGCCACTTTCTCTTGCTTATCCTAAAGAGGCATTCATGGGGTTGGAGGTATTGTTCCACTGGAGCAGAACACATTCTGGGTTTAGTTGATACCTGAGTTGGCATGCCCCCGATTGGGATAATGGGGAGAGTGAGAATTTTCTACAACTCTGTCTCTGGCTTATGAGAGATCCTTTTCCAATATAGTCTATTCCATAATTTATGCTGTGTTAAGTTATATAATCCATTCCAACCACTTGTATGACACTCCCTCACTCTCAGCAAGACAGAGAGGAGTAAGAGATGAAGATATGTCAGAAGTATTTCTTCTGTAATTTTCCATCCATTAGAGTGGAAATGTAAGCAGAGAGTGTTAAGGATACCTTCCCCACCTCTTACATGCAAGTGCACTTGAACAAATACACCTACACACTTATCAATGAAAAGTAGAGAAATATGAAAAGCTAGGACAGATTTGAGAGAAACAGGTGGGTCTGCAGGACAAGATAAAAAGGTAAGTTTAAGGACATGGTGTGGTAGAGTGTCAGAATGCCACATCAGTAGGGACAACCTATTGTAAAACTCCATGTTGCCCAACCCAGGAGGAGTGTTGCCCCTTGAGCTGTGCAGTGCAGTGGCCTTAGCAGAGCCTTAGATGACATCAGTCACTCCTATTTCCTTCTCTCTCTTGACCTGTCTTATTTTAAGGATGACAATGTTATAGGTACAAGCGAAAAACAAAACAAACAAAACAAAACAAACACAAAAAGTCTAAATGAGTCCAAGACCTGCCACCAAGGCATTGAATTTCTTTTTACCTCCTTGTTGTATTTGTGGGGCTGCTTAAAATAAGTAGCAAGATGATTTATCATAGCCTCTCGAAGTTGTCTGACAGTACTCTCTTCTGGTGCCTGACTGAAGCTACTTATATCTTGTGTCACTTTCTGCAGTGATTCAGTTTCAAGCAAAGATTAATGCAGTTAGAGCATTTTACAGAAATAGTAAATCACCCTTGCAACTGATTGTGACTCTGGAGCTGCCTAGCCTGTGAGTTATTCACATAGCTCTCCAACAACGCTTTCATAAACAGGTATTATTTCATTGATTGCTAATCATTCCTGCTAAAGTTAGAATAGGCCCAAAACCAGGAGAACAGCAAGCTTGTGTTCAAAGGAGCAAAAAATTTGCAAGATGTACAAAATGTCAAGCTACTCCATGTCCCAGACTTTTCATATGGTGATGAACAATGAATGCACACTGAATATATAATTAGGAAGTTTGTATTTAAAGCTACCACCTATCTAACTCATCTGAGCAGTCCTTTCTGTTACTCAATCTATTAAATTATTTATTTTTTTGCAAGTCTTTCTTTTACCATATTGGCTGTGTTTAGCAATGATATTTTCCTGTGTTAAAATAAATGAAAGTCACACAAGTAAATATTATAAGGAGATTCACTAGGAAGACTAAACTCTCCTTGGTTTTTTAATTACCTATTCCCAGAAGATAATATTTGTAGAAAAATTTAATTTTCAACTTACAACATCACAATCAATACTTTGCTGTTTGTTTGTCTTTTAACCATTAAACATCTTTGAGGGCTGTAATGGTGCACACAATAAGAGCCCTTTAAGCACAGGTACCCTAGAAAAGTGTGCAGCACGTGGGAGAGACTCAAAAGGTCTACTGAACAATAGTCTTCAACAGTCTAGCAGGACCACATGTCTTCCTTGAGCTTTTCAATGAAGCTCATTTAGATGTGGGAAACTTCACCTAATGGTAATAGATAAAGAAGTCATTCATTTGATGCCCTCATTGCTCTCACTATGGGGCCAAAGCTATTTTGAATTCCAGCTTCTTTATTAGATTCAGTGCTCCCAGGAAAATTTATATTGTTCAACCAATCTCTGAAATAAAGTTGAGAGAAATCATCGTTGGGATTGTCAACCTAAAAACTGACTGTGCATCAGACACCCTTTCCTGCTTGGTTTTGCATAGTCACGATGTTAATGCATCTTTTCTAGTCAGGGGAAATGTCTTGGGCATCTCCTTCCATTGTTTATTGTCTAATGAGGCTCAGTGGCTAATTGTCTAATTTAAAAGTGGCATAACTAGACAAGTGAAGGAAAAAGAGCTGCCTTGGATAAACCACAGACAAAGAACTTCAGATAAATAATTATTTAGCTCCATTTTATGACTGCTGACAACATGTCCTTTCACTCAAGTTCATTGTAGTCAACTATTATGGGTTAAATCTAGAATCTCTAAGTTTGTTTCCTTTGCTGACATTCAATTTTCTCCCTAAATCAAGTCCTTTGTCTTCTATTTCCATAGTTGCAGAGATTGAATTATGTGTCCCATTCATCTTCCATGTCAAGTGGGGGGCTTAAGAAAGGGTGGACAAGGCTGGGACACATCACCTATTGGGTCTAAGTGGGTTTATGGTAGCATACCTCTTCTTCTTGATTATGAAGTTCAATTTAGGATCAAGTTGCATTAAAATTGACAAGTTCAACTGGTAAAACACAAATTCCCTTGACAATGCAAAGGACCTGGGCAGATTATAGGAACTGACATGTGGGATCCAGATATTAGCAAAGCTTAAGGGCAGGGAGGTAAAGTGAGCAAGTGGAAAGTCATGTGAAATGATTTCAGAAGTATGCCAGACAATCATGAGGGCTCTTATTATGGTGTTAGTGTTCTTATATGAAGAAACACAACAGAGCTTGGCTTCTCTCTCTGCTCTCCACCATGTGAGGACACAAGGAGAAAGTGGACTTCTGAAACCAGGACGTGGCCCTTAAACAGACACTGGATCTGCTGGTACTTTGATCTTAGACTTCCCAGCCTCCAGAACTGTAAGAAACAAATTAATGTTATTTAGGTCACCCAGTCTATTGTGATCTGTTATAGAAGATAGAACTAAGATACCATTGGATTCCATTGCTTTGTTGGTCTCATCTAAAGGACATGATAAATAAACATTTGTCTTTAGGAAACAGATAAATCAGTCTATGTTGTCATATAACATATTTTATTAATTAATTAATTAATTAATTAATTAATTAATGTTTATGGTATGTGGGCCTCTCACTGTTGTGGTCTCTCCCGTTGTGGAGCACAGGCTCCGGATGCGCAGGCTCAGCGGCCATGGCTCACGGGTCTAGCTGCTCCGTGGCATGTGGGATCTTCCCAGACTGGGGCACGAACCTGTATCACCTGCATCGGCAGGCGGACTCTCAACCACTGCGCCACCAGGGAAGCCCATATATAACATATTTTAATCATTTTACTTTTATTTAGCTAATAGGAAAAGAGGAAAGCAGTCTTTAATATCCCTGTAGGCTTTTTTTGTTTGTTTTTTTTAACTTGGAGCAGTAAGGATGGAACAGAATTGCCCTTGAAAACTGCTAAGGCAGAATAATATTTTAAGTAGCATCTTCATTTTTGTACTGTCTGAGAATGATCCACTGCTCCAATATTACTCCTCAATAGCCACCAAGAAGCTAATATATTTACTGCATAAAGTCTGAACAATCTGACAACCTACAGCAGTACTGTCCAATATAACTTTCAGCAATGTGGAAAATAGTCTATACCTACACTGTCTAATATATGACTATTAAGTGTTTGAAATGTGGATAGTGCAGCTGAGGAAATGAGTTTTAAAATTGTATTTAATTTCAGTTAATTTAAATTTCAATATTCCACTTATATTAGATATATCGGACAGTGACAGTTCTATAGTTTCAGCATTGTCTACCTTATCTTCCTACAGAGACTTGAATTATTCAAGCCAGACAAAGTATGACTCAGGCCAGTTTTTCACCATTGTTCTGGCTTATGAACCCAATTAGGATACCAGATTATACAGCTTTATTTCATTGATTCTCATTGAAAAATATTTACCTTATACACACATAACACACACCCGTCCATCTTACTTACCAACATGTTTATATAAAAACACACAGTCTTAAAGTTGAAAACAATCCATAAACTTTGAAGGATGTCTTACGGTATCTAGGCAGTGAGGGTTTTCACTCTTGTTTATTTTGAAAAAATCTATTAGAGTCAGGACCAACTTTTATTCTGTAAATTTATCTTCTAAAATAGCTATAAATACTAGCAAGTCTTATGGAAAATTGAGCTTGTGAGGAAAGATATAGCAGAAAAAGTAAGATACAAGACTCTGGAAAAATATAGATTATAGTTCCTTGTGGATGCACCTGTGGAGAGCCATCATAGCTAAGGGAATAAGTGTACTCCTAAAGATCATAAAAGCCTGCATTCTAGTCCCAACTCTACCACTCATATCTATGTGATGACCCTGGCCAAGTAAATGGACTTCTCTGAGTCTGAGATTCCTTATCTATAAAAGAAGATATTAGTTCCTGACTCTTAACATTGTTGGGAAGATTAAATAATATATGCAAATAACTTAGTATTTAACAGACTTTAAATACATTAATTCCTTGCCTTTCTATTTTAAAGCAAATATTTTGAAACATCTGAAAATTAATTGAAGCTATGTATCTTCCAGAAATACTCATCAATCAGACATTTCTGTGAAATAAAAGTTCCATGTGACTTTGTAAGCAGGCTCTATATAACCAGGGTGCCTCCAGGCCCCAGGCAGATGGTCACATTCTGAGGGGAAAAATAAAAAAGCCTCTTTTTCAGAAAATCCTCTTTGGTTGTTTCCTTCATTAAGATTAGGCAAAATGCCACCAACAACAGATGGATATGAATACAGGCAACCAAAGAGGCTGTGCTTGTACCCCAAGTCTTGGCATATGGCACCAGATTCTCTCACCAGGCTGTCAAAACAGCTGCTCTGCCCTGTCCCCACCTTTCGTTACCTCTGCCAAGAGTGTCCGAGTTTAGGGAAGAATCTGCCGTCAGGTTGTTCTCCTATGTTCGAAGAAGACCTACCTTTGACTTTTGAGCAGTAGAGGCCCCTTTTCAAATCTTTCTTTACATTTCCTTGTAATGAAGGAGATATTTAACCTTTCAAGTACATCTATATTTTCATTAATATTGAATAGATAGCAAGTCTTGGTAGAAAAATGTGGATAGAGGTGTATTCAAATCTCAACCTGAGAGTGTTCTTGCAGTTCAATAAAGTTATTTAATATCTTTGATACTTAGTTGCCTCTTTTTCAAGTGGAAATAAACAATACTGGATAGAAGTGTAGTGATTAGAAATCTTGATGCAAAGAGAATTGTTGGTGGTCACAGTGATATCAGTAATGGTCACAGGAGTAGCAATAGTGATACCTAACATTTGTTGACTTTTTATTATGTATGAGATACGGTTCTAAGTTGTTTACAAGAGTTAGTCATTTAATCCTTACAGCCACCTCATAAACAGATAAATAGTTAAGAAATAGATGAAGAAACTGAGGCAGAATGAGTTTAAATAACATGCCCAAGATTACAAAGCTAGAAAGGTTTGGAATGAGGTTTAAAACTCAGACAGCCTGGCTCCAGAGACTGCGCATTTAACCATTACTGCAGGTATTAAAGGAATGCTAAGTATTTTCATGGGGAAAAAAAAAAAGATTCACAGGAAATTGAGTATGTTAATGAAATCTCCATTGGTGAAAAGCAAATGACAGCTATAGGGTCTGAATGATTTCTAACTGGCTTAGAAAATTTGCTAAGAGAAGGATCATTCAAAGTTAGTCCTTTTTATAGGAACCCAGAAATAGTGCTGCAAAAATCAAAATCATTACAGGCATATTACAAAGAAGTAGTATAATTTATGCAATTGAGAAAATCCTGAAAGAATTGTTTTTATATTTTAATTCCTGAGAGAATAAATTTAGTTAATGGGTTTTATATTCTGAAATTTACATTCAATATTAACACTACTCTGTATTTATATGTGATTTTACATACAGTACATTAAACACAGCCTGAGCTGATGAAATTGGTTTTATTAAATCTGGCAAAAATTAACCACTTGTTAAACCAGATTGGTCTCACATGTATATTTAAAACTTTTTTTAATCAGGTGGATTTCTTTTTTTCTCCTATCAAGGACCATAGACCTAAGAAGAGGAATATCAATTGAGGGCTACAACAAAGTTAAAAAAATAGATTCATTTAGATTAACTTTTAAACCTATAGAAGTAACATCTTCATTGTGCTTACTTTGAATATTTAGAACATGCAATACATCCTTCAGTTATAAATGAGACAAGCCCTAAAATATATACTTTGGTGCAATATAAGGCTTGTAATGAGAAAGAATATTAGGTAACTGGATACAGATTGAGATAGAAACACATACAATTAGGCAAAGAGACATTAACAGATGAAAGAAAGAAGATGGACAAGAAATAAGGAAGAAGAAGACCTCAGCCTCCCTAAATCCGGTTCTCTCTTCTTTCAGTTCAGATCTGCTTGGGTTCTCCCTCCCTCTGCATCTGTGCAGAATATACATCTATGAGACCTCACTCAGAGGTCTAGTCCTGCCTTGCCTCTTGCATAGTATGTGCATTTGTTTGTGTCAACTTAAAAAATGCACAACGTGAGAGTTACGAGTTAAGTTTTATTTGGAGCAAAATGAGGACTGCAGCCCAGGAGACAGCATTTCAGATAGCTCTGAGATACTGCTCCAAAGAGGTAGGCGGGGAAGTTCAATATATATGTGATTTTGGCGAAGGGGTAGTACATGCAATCAAGAACATATTTTTGCAGAAGATCTCATGAGGGTTAATGCAAGTCACAAGGAGCAGGCATCACCATGAAGGGATTTAGTGCTTTTCTAGATATGAAGAGATGCAAGAATTGGGCTCATAAAATCAGCTCCTGAAAATACCTAACTATCTGAAGACCGGTTCTGCCAGTTGTTCTCAGAACACAGAGTGCCTCAGTTCCTGATCTCCACCCTGAATTCCTTTCAGGGGATGTAGAAGGTCAGTAGCTGCAATGGCACCTGATTTAATTCTTGTAGAGGCAGAGGGCAAGTGCATATGGCAAGTGCCAATTTGTAGTTGACAGTTGGATCATATACTTTACAAAGTTTCATAGCCATTTATGGTGTGATAAGCTGAATAATGTTTCCCCAAATATGTCTGTGAACTAATCCTGGGAACTTTGAATATATTACCTCACATGATAAAAGGGAATTTGCAGATGTGAATAAATTAATTATCTGGAGATGATAGGGAGAATATCCTGCATTATCTTGGTGGGCACAATATAATGTCAGGGTCTTTATGAGAGGAAAAAAAAGGAAGATCAGAGTGTGAGAGTACAAGAGACAGAAATGTGACAAAGGATGCAGAGGCTGGGGTGGTGCAGGACCCTGAGCCAAGGAGTATGGGCTGCTACTAGAAACTGGAAAAGGCAAGGGAACAGATTCTCCTATAGAACTTTCAGAAAGAATGCAGACTTACTGACCCATTTTGGACTTCTGACCCCAGAATGAAAAGCTAATAAATTTGCATTGTCACCTAAGTTTGTGGTAATTTATTACAGAAGGAATAGGAAACCCACATAGAAGGGCTAGTCTAGAATCATTTCTGCATCATTACAAAATATAGGAAGCTCTGTTTATAGATTTTCAAATGCTCATTTTCCCCTAAATCTTGAGGACCTAGTATGGATAAATAACTACAACAGTATCCCAAATAGGAGAAAGTGTGTTTGGCAAGAAAAAAATATAACAGTAGCTAGGTTAAACTTAATTCATTCGTTCAAGAAATACTTTCATTGAAAGATTCCACCCAGGATGTAGAAAGTTGAAAAGTTGCTCTTGCCTAACTAAACTTAAAAAGCAAAATAATCTAAAACTCATAACTTTTCTTGAACCTGTCCCGGAGTTAGGGTGGCAGGACAAACAACTTGCCTGAAATGTAAAGATCTATAAGCACCTCTATGAAGAGATGGACGAAACTACTGGCTTACCTCTAGAAGAGCATGGGGGAAAGTTGAGGCCAGCATATAACTGGTGAGAACAATTCAGCTACAATTTTTAATGAATTGCTAAAGGCCAAGTGTGGGCTGGTATGAAGATATAGAGCCTGGAAGATTCAAAGACAAGGGGAATACACAACTACTAGGAGATTCTTCTCCATAGATCTTCATGAATTGTTCAGGAGAAAGAGTGGGGACAGGGGAGAAGACCAGAGAAATCCTCCTTCCGTGATTCAGGCCTGAAAGAAACATAAAATCCCACATAAACTTTTGTCCCCTAAGGAGAAAAAAAAAAAAAAAAAAAACTTGAGCAAATAGGTGAGACAGCCAATTCTGTCATTTCCAAGGCACAGACCCATTGCAGTAAAAGGAAAAGTAAAGGAAAGAGAGAGGGGAGGAGGAGGAAATCATCTTTCCCCTCCTTTTTGGAGGAAACTAGTTCTGAGCATAGACAGAAGTCTCTTACCACTAAGGGAAGGAGAAAGATCATTGAGAACCCAGAATACAGGGGCTAAGACAAAGCTCAGCCAGAACGACTGTAACACACATCTGTTGCCTACCCCACACCAGGCTATCAAATACGGAATAACAAGTAACAGAACTGTAATGATGTGAAGGGTGAGACAAAGGAGAGAGGCCCTCTCAGAAGCACAGACACACAGGGAAAGCTTAAAGATGAGGGTGGAACAAAACCATTGAGAAAATTCTTCTGACAAACCATCCCACACTTTAAACACAAGGTAAGGATAGAGAAATTTGAAATGGGTACCACACTGGAGATAACCAATAGTAACAATAAAACCCAAACCTAGCTCTTCTGACTAGACTGAACCAAAAGCCCCTCTCCCAATAACAGCCTGTGAAAGGCAGCCAGTAAAAACCAAAAAAACAAAGAAACATACACATACAAAGGAACAAAAATTACATTTTCAGAAAATAGAAAAAAATAAAATCATAAGCTGTACCTTTGAAAAGATCAATAATTTTTTTTTAAGTCTAACCATTCTGATCTGGAATAAACAAAGCAAACAAACATAACGAACACCAGATTAAAAAAAAAAAAAGAACATCATTGCATGGGGCTTCCCTGGTGTCACAGTGGTTGAGAGTCCGCCTGCCGATGTAGGGGACACGGTTTGTGCCCTGGTCTGGGAAGATCCCACATGCCGTGGAGCGTCTGGGTCCGTGAGCCATGGCTGCAGAGCCTGCGCACCTGGAGCCTGTGCTCCGCAGCGGGAGAGGCCACAACAGTGAGAGGCCCGTGTACCGAAAAAAAAAAATCATTGTAGATACTACAGACATTATAAGGGAATATTATAAATATCTGCATGTTAAAAATCTACAAATATAGATAAAACAAAAAAAAATCCTTGAAATATACAAACTGCCAAATCTCACTCAAAAAGAAATAGATAACCTGAGTAATGTAAACCATGTAAAACTTCCAGATGAAAATTTAGGAGAAAATGTTGTGACCTTGGGTTAGATACATTGGATACAACACCAAAAGTGCAACTCATAAAATAAATAAATTATAAATTGGACTTCATCAAAACATTTTGTACTCTTCAAAAGATATTATTAAGAGAATGAAGACAAGCCACAGAGTGGAAGGAAGATATTTGCAAATCACTAAGATTCCATTTATATGACCTTCTGGAGAAGGCAGAATTATTGGAACAGAAAAAGGATTAGTTGTTGCCAGAGGCTTGAGGTGGAGAGAGGATCCGACCACAACCTCGTCTAAGGTTGATTGCAATGTTTGTTATATGACTTTATGTATTTATCAAAACTCATAGAATTGTACACCAAAGATATTGAATTTTACTGTACAATAAAACCAAGTAAAAACAAAAAAGAAATTCTCATTTGAACTGCAGAGATATACAAAGCAGACAAGTTCTCTGTTATTTTAGAGTACAAATGACACTGGAGAAAGCAGACAATAGTCAAGTAAATATGTAAACACATAATACAATTTCATTTGGCTGATTGATATAATTTCATTTGACTGAGTCATTTATAGTAATGAGTGCAATATGAAAGAAATAAGGCAGGCTAAATCAGTGTGCTTTCCAAACTCATTCATGTGATGGCAAATAATAAATAATAACAATATTTAACAACACATTGAGTTAAGTGAGCTAAGGCTGCTCCTAGTCAGAAGGAACTGGTGGTGGCTTGGGGACAGAAGACATAGTCTCCCCAGGCATTGCCTGTCCATTGCAAGATGTAAGGGGATCTATATTTGGCAACTGTTACAATTTGTGTCCCACAGACTGGAAAATTCTTTGGTAAATGAATGGATTGGGAGTTGGTGGTCAGGTGAAACCTTTGGAGACATAACATTTGAATAGAGACCTTAATGAAGGAAGCAAGTCCTGAAAAAAAAATCATCTGAGGAATAGTGTTTCAAACAAAGAAAGAGGACCTTGTTCCTGGGGAAAGGAGTTCTGCAAGTTAGGGGTAGAACAAAGACTATGGGGCTAGAGAGGTGTGAGCAGTGGGAACTTGATAGAGGTTAAAAGGAGAGGCCAGAGAGGAGGTCAGGAGCCAGATCATTCAGACATCAGAGGTGCTAGTAACATAGTAGGAGTTTATTTATGTGTAATATCAAGCCATTAGAGTGTTTTGAGCAGGGGAGTAGAGTGATATTATGTATAAATTAAAAGATCAATATGACTTTTGGATCAAGACTGTTTAAGAGATCAGGTGTAAAAGCCAAGAGATTGGTTAGATGCCTAGTATATTAGTCCACGTGAATAACAAGAGAGGCTTAGCTTAGTGTGTTAGCTGCGAAATAGGTGAAAATTGTTTAAATTAAGAAAATAATCTAAAAATATCCTAATGCTGTTGGATTGGACATGGGTATGAGGACAGACATGGCATAAAATGCTTCTTAGATTTTTGGTCTGAACAACTGAGAATGGTGATATCATTTAGTGAAATGGGGAAGAATAAGGAAAATCATACTGGGAGGTTTGTTTTTGGATATGTTATTTCAACATGGCTAATGGATATCTGTGAGGTGATGTGAAATATGAAGCTGGATAAATCTATAGAAAATATAAATTTGGAAGTTGTCAATATATTGATATATGTTTACTCATTTGTTTAAACCATGGAATTAGATGATATCATGTAGCAAAGAGAATATAGACCAGGAAGAGACAAGTAAAGTGTTGAGTCCTCTCCATGCTTTGAAATCTTGAAGACAAGGTAGACTTAGAGCTAGCAATGAGACTTAAAAGAAGATAGTGGAGAAAGAGAAACACCATATAAACCTGGTGTACCAGAAGTCAAGTGAACAAAAATGTTTCCAAAAGGATACAGTGACTGACCACATAAAATGCTCATGAACCTTCAAGTATTATGAGAACTGAGAATGGAACAGTGGATTTGACAAGCTGTAGGGCACAATGACCTTGACCTTTAGTGGAATGATGGGAACAAAACCTGATTGAAGTGGATTAAAATGATCATTAGGAATAGACTCAGGGGGTGTCGTTTTTGAGGCATGTCCTCTCAAGGAGAACAGAAAAGAACATGGTAAGATGGTAGACACTGCAATGTCTTTAGTGCTCATGGAAATGAGCTGATGCAAGAGGAAAAAATAATGGTGCTGGAGACAGCAGGGGTAATTGCAAAGACTAACTCTCCAAGTGGCTAAGGCAGATAGGATTCAGTTTGCAAATGTAAGAGCAGGAACAAAACAGGAGTGGAAAAAAAGAAACAAAGGATGTGCAAGAGAGTAAGTCCAATAATTATCTACACATTCGTTTTAAATAAAATAATTTTCTAGAAACTTCATGATGACTTTGAACAAAGGGCAAAAATTCCCCCATTGCTTCCAAAAATGCCTAAGAAGACATGTTTTTCGGTGGCTAAGTGAGACAGATTACACTAGATTTATATCCTAAATGGATTTATATTTATATCCTAAATCCATTCCATTATTTAGATTTTCAACTAAGGGAAAGGATAAGGTCATAAAAAGTTCTAGATGTCTGATTTAAATAGAAGCCTCCCCCCGCCCCCTTTTTTTTTTTCACGATGCGGGCCTCTCACTGTTGTGGCCTCTCCAGTTGCGGAGCACAGGCTCCAGACGCGCAGGCTCAATGGCCATGGCTCACGGGCCCAGCCACTCCGCAGCATGTGGGATCTTCCTGGACCAGTGCACGAACACGTGTCCCCTGCATCGGCAGGCAGGCTATCAACCACTGAGCCACCAGTGAAGCCCAGAAGCCTCCTCTTTCTTTGCAGAGTCCTGGGACATCTGATTGAGCTCTAGTATAGCAAATAGTCTAGATTCAGTCTTCTTATTTCTCAATAAATTTTGTATGAAAACTTCTCTCCTTTCTAGGAATTGAATCCTTCATTTGGGGAAATTGTATCTCTTCTCCAACTAAAAATAAGCAGTTTTAGTAAGAGTTGCAACACTTTCTGAGGTCACAGGATGTTTGGTGGTATTAGGAGAGAGGAAGGGAATGATAGTGAGAGGATATGATTCAAGTGGAATATTTTCTCAGAAATTTTTAAATTAGAATAAATTTTTAAATATTTTTCCATAGCAACAGAGTTGGAAAGTGTGAACTGACAGGCTCATTAATAAAACTGATGTGAGAGAATGAGGCTGACAAGGCAGGAGAAGCAGGATGAAGAATGAAGATGGAGTCCTGACAGCATTCAGTCCATAGTTCAAGGACCCCCACCTTTTGTGAGCTTTGTTTATATGAAAAAATAGACCTCAATTTTTTGCTAAGTCAATGATAATCTCTTATTCATCTCAACCACAAAAAATTCTAACTAATATAAAAATGGATACCTGCAAAAAAAAGTATTGCAACAATACATCCATCCTGGGGAATCTATGATATGCAATGGTAAAATCATTATTGAGACTATCATCAATTATTACAAGGACTCAGACATTGGGCTCATTGTAGCTGAAGCCTCAAAGTATTTGGTAGAAAAATGTCAGATGTTGGAGTCTGTTGGCTCCTTCTTGTGTCCTTTAGTATGGGAAAGACAAGCTAACACTACTGAAGGCAGACAGAAAAGATCAGGAGAACAATTTTGTTCACTTTTCAGACTATAGTTGCCAGACCAACTAACATCAAAAAATTGTGTGCCCATTAAATTACATGTGCCAAATCCCCTTCTACATTCTAAATGGATGTGGTATTCAGAAATGCAAATACCAAAAGAGCCAGAGGATTTGGCAAAACCTGATCTCAGCAGACATCTACCAAGCATCTCCTGCCAGGCAGAGGTAATAATGTCTCACTGTAAACTGTACTGATAGAACTGGATGTAGACTAGGGGCAGAGAGCAGTCTAGTTCTGTGTCAGTATCCTACTCAAGGCAGAAGCAGAGGTTGAGGTGAAGAGAAAAACATCTTAAGCCAAGGCCATAAGGACTCAGGAAATTTCCTGGGGCCTGTTACTATTTCAAAGACTGAATGAGATAAATAGAGTGAAGATAAAAGATTATGGCTAAGCAATATTTTGTAATTTGTCATCTGACAGCCGAAACTCACACAATGAAATCATCTCACATTTAAGTTGGGTTTGAGAGGGTTGGATTGCTAGAAAACCTCAAACATGTCAAGGTATGTATATGACTGTTCTCCCCCAGCCCAAGGCAATACCCAGACTTCTCTATGCTCATCAAAAGAATAGGGCTAATGGATCCATAGAGCACGCTTTGGGGGTAAATATTAATATGATATCTACTAATCACTTGTGGCTATTAAATTTAAATTTATTAACATTTAAAATATTAAAGGTTCTGTTCCTCAGTCACACTAATTACATTTCAAGTATATATGTCATTGGTGGCTAACACATCGGTTAGTGCCAAAGAATATTTCTAACATCTGTCTCTATTGGATAGTACTGCTCTGGAAAATAAACGACCAAACCTCCTGATGGGTGAAAACAATGATAGCACACAAAGTTAGCACACAAAGTTTCCAGCCCAGGAGGCAGGATCTGGGACAGCCACTTTGGCTCACCATACATCACACTACAGAGACAGGAAAGGTTATTAGCAGTGGTCCATCATCCAAAAACTTCTAGCCCCATTGTTCAAAATGCTATCCAAGTCCAGTGGAATATATGTTCTGGAGTAGTGACCACCACAAACTACTTCCCTTTTCCCTCTTTTGTAATTGAGAAATCTTATTTAAATTTATTTTTTAAAAAGTTTTCTCCACTAATAAATATTTAGGGGCAATGTAAAGGCAAAGGAGAGTGATGTATTCTAATACAGGAAAGGAGAAAGAATTGTCAACAAGAATTTAATCAACCAAAGAGAATGTAGGTAGACCAAAGAGTCAAGGAGCTATACCCTGGTAACTGACCACTACCACGTGGTAATAGTGAATTCTACATCCTCCATTAATTGCAGGACTACTGTCAGAGTTTTCTGATAAGTAAACCCCAGTGAGCCAAGACTTATGAATGGGCTCAGCCATTAGAGGAAGGAAATTCAAATAGAATCAATATATAGAAGGATAGAGCTCCTAGAGAGAGCAGAGAACAACTGGAACAAACACAAAAGAAAAAAAACAAGAGAAAGTTCATCAGAGCATAAAGTTAATTTCTAGAAATACATTGTTATATACTTATAATTTAAAATACAATTGATGATATAAAAGAGAGAATATTCACTACTAAAACCTGAGTTAGCAGCCTAGAAGACAAAATGGAAGAAATATCTCAAAGATAGTATAAATGAAAAGTAACAGAAATAATAAGGAAAAAGAGTCAGATACTTGGATGTATTTGAAGAAAACTTAATTGACCAAAAAAATAAAAAAAGTATCACAGAAAAAGAAAAAGGAATAGATGGTCAAAAATCAAAGACATAGAGAGAATCTTGAAAGCAGGAAGGGAAAAGAAACTCATCACTTGTAAGGGACCTCCTCATCAAGGCTATCAGTAGATTTCTCAGCAGAAACCTTGCAGACCAGGAGAGAGTGAGATGATATATCCAAAGTGCTGAAAAAAAAAAAAAATCTGTCGGGCTTCCCTGGTGGCACAGTGGTTGAGAGTATGCCTGCCGATGCAGGGGATACGGGTTCATGCCCCAGTCTGGGAGGATCCCACATACTGTGGCGTGGCTGGGCCCATGAGCTGTGGCCACTGAGCCTGCTCATCCGGATCCTGTGCTCCACAACGAGAGAGGACACAACAGTGAGAGGCCTGCATACCGCCAAAAAAAAAAAAAAAGCTGTCAACCAAGAATACTTTAAATAATAATGCTATCCTTCAAAATTGAAGAAAGATGTAAAGACATTTAGTAATATGAAATCATATGAAAGCAAAAACACACTGCTAAGGTAAATATTTACTCACATTCAGAAGACACTAATACTGTAATAGTGGTGTGTAAGTTACTTATAATTGTAGTATAAAGGTTAAGAGACACAAAAAATAAAATAATTATAGCAACAGTAATTTGTTCATGGATACACAATGTAAAAAAATGTAAATTGTGATATCAAAAGCATAAATATTAAGGTGAGTAAAAGTGTAGAGCTTTTGTGTGCAAACAAAGTTAAGTTGTTACCAGCTTAAAATAGACTGTTATAAGATATTTCATATAAGCCTCATGGTAAACACAATGGAAAAACTTATAGTATATACACAGAAGATAAAGTAATCAAAGCATACCACTACTGAAGATCATCAAATCACAAAAAGAGACAGAAGAGAGGAGAAAGGAACAAAGGATCTACAAAACACCCAGAAAACAATGAACAAAATGGCAATAAGTCTTTACCTTTAATAAAGCCTGAAGTTGGTTTCTTTTCCTGCCTTCTTTTTCCATAGTTGTTATGATGTTTCTTAAGACTTTCTTTGGCCTCTATTTCCAGTCCATATTCATACTAAGTGCAATCAATGTGTTTAGAAAGTGGAACTCTTTACTGCATAGTGATGATATTGATGGGAGAGCAGCCCATGTGACCCAGATATTCAGAATGCTTTCCTTTAATTAGTTGCTATGACAATTGCCCAAAAAACACCTTCTACTTTGGGTATTTTTTAATCCTTTGTGAGGGGGGTAATTCCCCTTTCCTGTGTATGTTTGAGTTTGGATTTCCTCTAGCCTTATTTATCTATCAATCCATTCTTATTTGCTTTTTATCTTTCAGGAATTTTCAAAATATATGAACCATTGATCATGTCTTTTTCTTATTTTCTATTGCTACTATTTATCCTTTTAAATTTCTTTTTTGTAATATAATTTTGTAGGGAAAGAATGTAGATACAGATGTTTAATCTGAAATCATTTAATCATTAGTATTTCTTTTGGAATTAAAATATATGTCAAAGATACTTTCATTTTGAAAAGACAAATGGGGAAAAATCATGAATTTTGTGGTGTTCTGAGATGTCCCTAACATGATGGCTTCTATCCCCAATGCCCTTCTTGGCAAAGAAGACAAAGGCACTTATCAGGAAAGTAAACACAGCCACATCATCTTGAGTGGTGGCTAGTTAAATTGACAGATAAAAAAAATTGGACTCTGGCATGGAAGTCTTATCAAACACACAGAATCAGCATACTATAAAGGATCATTCTGAGGGGTAGGTATCCTCTTGGACCAAGGCTCCTCCTCCTTGCTCCAACCCTCTGTCTTCTTGGTTATTCACTGATTAGAACATCTAATCCTCCATCTAAAGAGAGTGAATAATTTTGTCAGAGCCAGAGAGAATATACTCATTTTATTTTTAATCAAAAATTCTTAAGAATTGAGACACAGGTTTAAGAACCTGGAGAAAAATAAGGAAAAGTCACTGATAGACAATTTACATGAGAAACATAAGAATGGCCCTTAGACATAAAAAAATATGTTCAAACTCACTCATATATTAAAAAAATTCAAATTAAAATAACACATACAATTTCTTACCTATAAGACTAGCAAAACTTTTAAAAAATACATGACAATACATTCTGTGGGTGAGAATGTTGAAAAATATACACCCTCAAGTGGGAATTGTACAATGCTTTTGGTATGAAGCTTGTCAATGCCTAACAAGACTACATATACCCCAATGTTTTGATTCAGCAGTCTCACTTCTGGGAATCTATCATGAACCTACACCTACAGTATTATAAAAATACATATGCTCTACGTTATTTATTGCAAAAATGCTTATAGATGTAAAATACTGGAAATAAGCTATATATATGTACATATATATATTTGAATGAAGTATAATACATCCACACAGTGAGAATTATACAGTTGTAAAAAATAATGAGAAAGATCTCTATGATTGGAGTAATGTATAGGACATACTGTTAAATAAAAAAAAAGGACAAAAAAGGATTATAGCATGTTATTTTCATATAAGAAAAGGGAGGACATAAAAAGAAACCCACATAGCTGCTTACCTTTGAAAAAATAAATACAGGATGGACTAACCAGAAACTGAGACTATTTAGCATTAGCAATAGGTAGGAAAGAAGTGGGACATGGGATCAGGGTACAGGTGATGAGTAGGGAGTAAAACTTTTCTGTGTATACATTTTTTTCACATTTGGAAAAAAGGTTATTTTAAAAAGTCCTAGCAGTAAGAACAGTAACAAAAGGAGAGCTGGACAAACAAAAAAAGAAGTTTGTGTCCTATAAGGCTTGTCTTCATTCTTCAATCAAGTTCTCTATAAAAGTGAATAAACATGACTCTTCTCACAGTGTCTCAGTAAGTCTCTGTCTGTCTCATGCTGGTTCTTCCTGGTCCAGCCTGCAGTCTTCACTGAAGCCAATCCAGGATGGCCATATCCAATGCCTGCCTCTTTCCTCTAGCTAGTCATGTGCACGTTGTATAGCTCTGACTTAGAACAACAGCCATGTTTCATAAACTCTTCACATATCTACAAGCCCTCTCTCTAAATTAAAGAAAACTTGGGCCAGGAAAGGCCCCTTGTCAATAAAGAATAAAAATTTAAGTAAATATTAAGCAAATAATTGGTCCTACCAAAAAAGTCAGTAGAATTAAAGAAGAAGGAAGTAAACACACAAGAATTTTTAAGAAGTTTAAAAAGTATATTTCTAAATTCTGTATACCACAAAAGACTCTACCCTTTTGAGAAAGCATGCAATTAAACCAAGGAAAAACAGCATGGATTCTCTAATATAAGCAGGAAACATGGGATGCCCATATAAGAGAGAGATAAAGAAGCTTGACAGAATAAATTTTTTTTAAAAAGTGAGAAAATGAACAAAACATGCCATATTAGAATTCAAAATGACACTTTAAAGGATGAAGTTTTAAGCTGAATCTGAAGAAAATCAAATAAAAGATGAAGATGATTAACACTTGGGAAACACTTCAAGAGTGTAGGAAGGGAGGGAAATAAACAAAAAGATGAAGATCATGAAACAAAAGTTTTAAAAGAAATAAAATGGAGAGACAACACATGGATAATCAGTGTATTTTATGAAGAAAATAGCACCAAAACCAATTGATATTTGAAATATAAAAAAGAAAAGAAAACTGACCTTATTAGAGAGTTAAATTTACAGATTCAGACTCATAATATAAAAGGCAAAATTAACTAATACATATCACTTAAATGTGGCAAATTAATTTAACTGGAGTCATATGTCAGGCTTAGAAGCTTAAAGGAATTATCACAAAGCATCTTTTGATTCATCACTGTTGCTGAATCACAGTCCATTTCTCCTGCAAGATAGTTGCTTAAAACGGGAAGAGCTGATGTTTCTCAACAACCACTGTGATGGAATGCTACTTCCTTAATTTCAGAGGTCAGCAGAAGAGACACTTCACACTATCATCCATTAGGCAAAAGTGACCATTATTTTCTCTTTCCTTTAGAATTATTCCACTCTCATGTTAAAGCAATTTTCTTACCAATTTTGAACTCATTTATTTGGCTGCTTTTAATTTAGGCATAAACCAAAGACAATATGCTCATATGGCTTTTCTGATGTTTTTATTGTTCACCTCTAAAGAAAATAATAAAAAAAAAACTGTGAATATTATATTTCACAAGAACTAATTCTTTAATTCAAACTATTGTTTTTGAATTTTTGAGCAATGTTATGAATTTTAAAACATTCAATAAGTGATGTTACATTGCACACATGGTAATTTATTCTAGTTTTATTAACAAAAGTCCACGTATGCCAGAGCTGTAAGGTTTTGATAACTGTATAGTTAGAAACTGACCTGGAGTCATGCTTATGGTTTAAGCCAGTTTCCAGGAGAAGTTTTATTTTATGTTATTTTTATTTTATTTTTTTCTTTTTTTAGTACAGCACAACATTCAGATTCAACGTCTAGTCTTATCAGACAGGCATGCCTTGGGTATGATCCTAATATGAATCAATGAAAGAAAAATAAATGATTGAAAGATCTTAATTGATCACATCGAGGTCCAAGTATCTTTGCTATAAAATCAATTGAAACTGAACTAGAAACCCGATATTATGTTTCACTTAAAATTTGACTGCATTACAGTGATGATGAGCTTAATGAGTTACTAAGTGAAAATGTCCACAACTCAGTTATGGCAAATTTAACTTTTGTAAAGCCATACTATAGGGCAGAGATAATCATTTGAGACCAAGAAATGTTACCTGCAAAACATTTTCACAATGACAATCAAATCTTGTGCATTTGCCATGTGTATTTATAGCAATCGCTATTCAGGTGCTCTAAATCCAGCCTCCTTCCCCTTATCTTCCACATTCTGTGCTAAGTAGTGAACATACAGGAAATATTTGGTGAGCTAATGCTTCCTTGTTGTTGTTGAATTGATATCGTACAGCAGAAAGGTTGTTTTTCATGAATGAAGGGCCAAATCCTTTAGAGTTTAATTTTCTCTTTTCTTACATATACCAGAAATTAAGCCCGATATTGATTACCTTTACTATCCAGATAAATAGTTAAGAATTTCAAATATGGGTGTTCTATTTTTATTAGGTCAGGTCTCCCTCATGGTTTGTAGCATTTATCTTTGTCCAAATTTTTTTTTTTAAGATGTTGGGGGTAGGAGTTTATTAATTAATTTATTTATTTTTGCTGTGTTGGGTCTTCATTTCTGTGTGAGGGCTTTCTCTAGTTGTGGCAAGCGGGGGCCACTCTTCATCGCGGTGCACGGGCCTCTCACTATCACGGCCTCTCTTGTTGTGGAGCACAGGCTCCAGATTCACAGGCTCAGTAGTTGTGGCTTATGGGCCTAGTTGCTCCACAGCACGTGGGATCCTCCCAGACCAGGGCTCGAACCTGTGTCCCCTGCATTAGCAGACAGATTCTCAACCACTGTGTCACCAGGGAAGCCCCTGTCCAAAATTTTAATATTCAAACCAACCAGTGTTATGAGACACTACCATAGCATAATGAAATTATATTTCCTTCTCAAGTGTTAATAAATATAACAGGATCTGTACATCCTTAAAAAAAATCACTTTAAAGGAAGAGAAAATGAAAATTTTCTAGCTCAAAACCTCTTTGTTTAGGGGCTTCCCTGGAGGCGCAGTCATTGAGAGTCCGCCTGCCAATGAAGGGGACATGGGTTCATGCCCCAGTCCGGGAAGATCCCACATGCTGTGGAGCAGCTGGGCCCGTGAGCCATGGCCGCTGAGCCTGCGTGTCTGGAGCCTATGCTCTGCAATGGGAGAGGCCACAACAGTGAGAGGCCCGCCTACCGCAAAAAAAAAAAAAAAAATTCTTTGTTTGGAGTTTATACTACCTTGCTTTCCAAGTTTATATTTTGAGAATAGAAAGAAAATTATTCGGTAAAGTTCTAATGTTCTAAATTAAATTGATAACTTGTAGCTGAATGTCATTACATTGTAGCTGCATTGAACTTATTGCAATTTAATTAGGAGGGCTATGGTTTCATGACACATTTGTGCCACAGCTTCTGTACTGACCAAGTAATAAGTGGGTCACACCATTTAATTCTCACCCCAAATCCTGTACCAGTAGCTTATTTACCCATATAGAGCTGGACCTTGCTCTGAGAACAGAATCTCTGTGTTCATACAGCATCACAAAATGGTACTTACAAATTTGAGGTTCAGGACCATTCAGATATTTCAAAGAAATCCATGGAGAATTGGAACAGTGGAAGTAATATCTAAAGATAACTTTTATTATATGTGAAATAAGTTGAAATGTTAAAAAAAAATAAAGAAACAAAACAAAATAAAAATTTTGGCTGTCCCCAGTCTCTTGATATTCTGAAACTCTAGAGATTTTTGTCTCAATCAGGTGAAAGCTTAGCCTAGGTCTGAGAGATAGCTCTAATTTTAGCAAGATTCTAGTACAGTCCTGTGCCTGTTGGCATTATCCACAGACAAATTATACTTCATAGTCTAAGCATGTATGTCTTCTTTAAGTCAGCAATTTTACAAGCATCCTCTTTTAGGTAAGAGGACTACTGTAATGAAGATGAACTTGATCCACGGATATTTCCGAGTAATGTCTAATACTGAGAAGGTACTAAGTTCTATATGGTTGTGACAATGGAGAAATAGAAGTGCTTACAGTCTAAGTAAGACTCAGAAAGACAGAAAGAGACATTGAATATGAGAGTCAACTATAAAACAGTATTGTATTTGGCTTAAAGTTAAGATCAATAGTTATTGGGATTACTAGGCTAGGGACATATATACCCACTCTCCAATCTAAGTGTATAAAAATGTTTATTATAATACCTTAGATACCTAAGATATGTCAACCTATAGCATTATTTAACTTTTTATGACCTGAAATCTCAGGCAGGCTCTTTTATGAGTAACAGAAACTTGACTGAGGCAATAGCTTGAGTATATATATGTAGTTCACTCACATACACAGCAAGGAATTTATGGTCAACAGCATTCCTAGAGATCAAGACCATCATCTCAAGACTCAGGGCATTTTCTACTAAAGGATTACTTTAAAAATAATCTTATTAATTTATCTCATACATTCTCCCCAGATTCATTCAATCTAAGTTATCAATGCTCATTCTTAGTTACTTGGTGCAAAAGTTCTGCAGTAAATAGGAAAGAATAGATAATTTAAATATACTTACATTTGTCTAAAGAATATGTTTTTATAGAAAAAAACTAATTGATCTCCTTTCTTGTTTTTATTGATTCATAGTTGAATTCTCTTGGAAGTTTTGGATTAATAAAAGTTCTAAATAACATGGCCTGAAAAAAATTCTAGAAAATAAATAAAATTAATAAATACGGGAGTAAGGTGACTACAAATCATAAAGTTTCAAATTCTTAATTTAATATTTTGAAAATTCTTAATAAAATGCTAATTTTAGAGGCAAACAATTTAGAGTACTGCAAAGTGTGAAATTCTCTGCTTATTCTCAAAATCATCTTATGTTAGAAATGCAAGCAACATGGATTGTCCAGCCCAGCATTTCTCAGAGTATCTTCCACTGTCCCTTATAATACTCTGGAAAAAAATATCCAGTGGTTAATACATTTGAGAAACTTTGCATAATATTTGTCTCTGTATTGAAGATTTATAAAATGGTAGACATATCAAAGAAATGGGAAATCTTGTAATGAGGAAATCTATTTAACTTTGAAAGGAAATACACATGATAGTTTAAAAGACCATGGACTCTAGAACTAAATTGCACGGGGGAAGCCCAGCTTTGCTTCTTAGTAGTTTTGTGAACTTGAGATGGTTTCTTAACCTCTCAGTGTCTGCTTCCTTAATAAAGATTGTAATAATGCCTACTTCAAATACTATTCTTGTGAGAATTTAAATGACTTAATATATATCGAAACACACAGTATCTGACACATCGTAAATGTCATAGAACACTTCAGTTGCCATTTCTCAAATGTAACCATGTGTGTGTGCACATGTGTGTGTGTGTTCCTCTTAATGGCCCAAAGAACATGGTCTTATCCAAGACAATGTTTAAAAAGAGAAAACCACACTCACATAAACTGAATCTCATTTACAGGGGTTCACAGGAAGTAGTTGACAGATAGGGCTACAGCTTAGATCTCCTTCATCCCTAAGCAGTCCTGATCCAATTTTCAACTAGCTGTCTTGTAGACTAAAACACCTCTCCACTTATGTTGTCCCATCCCCTATAGGCAGTAAATTGATCTTTATATAAAATTAATCTTCCTTTAAATTTCAAAACCCCAACATTTTTGAGATTTATAGGCAATATCTTGAAGTTTCAGAAAGGGATCAAAATCTTCCCTGAAATTGTCATCATAAATTTACAATATTGTTCAATAATGGGGGGAAAATGTGTGTATAAATTTCACAAAAATTTCTAGTCTTTATTTTATAAATATATTTGGAGGAAAGAGGTATCTAAGTTTCCTCTGTGAAGAAATTAAAAAGAAAAAAAAGGTTCACTGAAGTAACTGTTTTGGTTTTGTTTAAAAAATGTCTTCTCAAAATCTAGTTTCTTTCTTTTCTTTCTGATATTGTAACTGCTTCCAGTGTACCTGAGACCCAGGCTTCAAATAAAGCTGCAGCTTTGAATGAAAACAAAGAGAATCATTGAAAGCGTTGACTCTTTCAAAGAGAAGAGCCTCAATGAAAACAAAGAGAGCCCTGGCAACAGGAACTACATAAAGTCCCCACACAGGCACTTCCATCCCTAACAATTCCCTACTAATTTTATAAGGTTTGAACCTAGACAGCATGGCGAATGGAGCTCTGACCTTGGAGTCTTTCAGTAAGAGAATTCATTGAAATACTCATCAGAATTAGGCTGTTTCACGTGGGAACATAACAGCAGACCTCAGATGTCTATTGTGAGTGTGACAAATGTAAATTTGTGCAAGTGAATCACATTTGGTCATATGACCAACTTTAGGTAAACATCTGCTCTTTCTGTTTTTTAATGGAAACTGAGTTTGGAGAAGCCTCACACTTTAGGCTGTAAAAATTAAAATCTGTGATACTGGAAAACTCACCATATGTCTTCCACTCCTAAGCATCCCTTTTTAACTTTAATTCTCAAACTTCCCACTTAGGGTATATGATGGGAAAAGTACATAAATAAATCAATCCTCTTTAGTAGAAGGAAAATAAAAGTTAGTCCAAATTCCTTTTACTATTCAGTATTGTGTATTAGCACTTAAATTTGAAGTTGAAAATTTGAAATTCAGCCATGTTGTAGGTACCCCTATCTCCACATTCAGTCATATGCCAGTTGTTGGAGTTAACTCATTCACTGATTCCTTAGTTTGTGAATGTAAAATGAAGTGGGTGTGCCTGTCGTGTTTGCTGCATTAGAGATCCAACATAATAATAAGTTCCATGAGGAGCTTACAGACTGGGTGGGCGATGAGGTAAACCATAAACAAAAAGAATATTAAAAATTTAAGGGAAAACTGAGTCTTACAGGTAGTCTTCTATGAATAAAGTTTTATATGCCAGAAATCTGGAGAATCACCCTCTCTTTAGCCTAACACATCAATGTCATCCTTTGATATCAGTCAGGTAAAAACTGTTTTAATCAATTCCTTCTCTCATCTTCTTTTCCCCTTCTCTTCCAAACTCTTCCCCTTATTTTTGTTAAGAAGTCAACAAATTCTTGTATCCCTGCTACATACCAGACACCATGCTAGGTTGCAGAGACAAAAGAAAAAAAAAATGGGCAAGGATTTATAATCTACTGAACAAAGCAGACATTAAAATATTAATTATCACATATAAATATAGGATTACCCAGTACTGCTGCATAGCAAACTTTCAAAAATCAAATATGCTCATGATGACAGCTCCTTGAATTCAGCCTCTGGCTCCACCAATGACAATAAGTTTAGCTCACTTCCTGTCACCATCTCCTACATACACCTAGTTCCAGCCATACTGAATTACTGGCATTTATAAAATGAGTTATTCTTTCTTCTATGACTGTGCTTTGGAAACCTCATCCCTCCATCTTGAAAGCTCAATCCCACTTGTCTAACTGGGAGTCTTTTATTCTTCCTTTATTTTCATAATAAACTGTAACTGGCATCCCCAGCCCATAAAACATCTCCTTAATTTCCCAAACACAGGGACTCCTTTTTTCTATATATTACTGTTTACTGAGCATATTCCTACAGTTTTTTTTTGCCAAGTATTAAAATTGTCTATAACTTTAACCCACTCTTAAACTGTGAGATCTCTAAGCTTAATTAATATAATTTGCATATTTAAGTAGGTGCTTGATAAATATTGATGGCTGAATGAATAGGTGAAGGAAAAGTTTGATTAGAATTAGATATATGAGAATGGAAACTTGAATTCTACAGAAGAAGGCTCTGATCTGTCACAAAGTTGTTAATGCACAGTGGTGGTTCTATCATAACTTTCCTTTGAGGGTTTTAACAAAAAGTACACAAATTAATATAAATAAAACCCAATTCTCATTCCTGCTCCCTTCCTACTTGAGGTCTCACTGCCAGAGATTAAACTTGGCCTGGGTCAGGGAGGAAGGAAATTCTGTTCTCTTCCAAGACAATCAAGGAGTCTTTTTCTTCAAATGAAAAATGCGTTCTGGAATAATTTGTTAGCATGAATTAAATTCAAATGTAAAATAAATCCATTAATGTTTGACATTCACATAGCACAGTTAATATTTTCACTTTAATTAATCTAGTTTTAATGAAAACTATAAGGTTTTGCTACACTGCAGTCCAAGACTTCATTGGAAGAGAAATATGTAATTTATAAGGATTCTGGTAAGGGGGAGAAAAATCTCACCATGAATTACATCAGTCTCTTCCAGTTCAGACTGTGAGAGATGGTGATATGACTAGAGAATGTGGATAAAAACAGGCAGAAAATATGAGTTAGGACACAAGTTCAATGTGTAGAACAAGCAGAATTTAAAGATAGGGCTCAAACACATTTAGCCACTGTCATGGAGTCACTAGTAAAAACTGACCCCCAATGTCTAATAAAAAATCCTTCATTCTTCTCCTCTTGCCACAAATTTTGAGGTACACTAAAATAGAGAGTGTCTCACACTTACCCTACAATTAAGGAATGATATCTGTCTAAGCCAAGAGAAAGAGCTCACCCTTCCTTTCTCTTTGGTACCTTTTCCTTCTGTTAATTGTTGGTCCACCCTTGGTTGGTGTATTGGTTTCCTAGGATTGCTGTAACAAATTGCAAACTGGTGGGCTAAACAACAGAAGTTTATTCTCCCACAGTTCTAGAAATCAAATCCCAAAATCACATCAGCAGGGCCATGCTCCCTCCTAGAGAAAATCTGCTCATTGTCTCTTCCCAGGTTCTGGTGGCTCAGGTGTCTCTGAGCTTATGAGTGTGTCACTCCAACTTCTGCCTCAGTGTGCATCTTGCCTCCTCTCTCAATATGACTTCTGCCTGTCTTATAAAGATACATAGTACTGCATTTAAGATAATTGAGCTGCTTCTCTCAAAATCCTTATCTCAAGGACATCTTTTGCCATTTTAAGATAATATTTACTCTTTTGCCATATAAGCTTCACAGGTTCTGGGAATTAGGACATGAATATCTCTTTTTTAGAGGCCACCATTCAACCCACGAACTACACTTGGATAATTTACTAGAGAAAGAAATTGTGTCAATGATGGTTGCTTCCATTTGAGCACATTGCATATTCACCTTGCAGCAGTGACCTCACACCCCACACAGTGAAGAGGACGTCATGGTTTCTGGTCTGCAATGCTGGACACCAGCCACAACAGCTTTCTTGGACCACTGGCCCCTTGGAAGCCTGAATGGACACTGAACACTGTATTGGGTGATGAAGTAAATAAAACTGTGTAGAATAACCATTCATGTTGAGTGCCTCTTCCTTGCTTCTATATCTCCCTGAAATCCAGTACTAATTAATTTATTTGCTGGGTGTTATGTATCATATCCCCACTTTAAACTTCTTCAGGGCAGAAATCATACATTTTTCATGTTTGTATAGCTAGTACCTCTCCTAGTACCTAATCCATTAGTTGATTTTTAGTAAGTATGTGTTGAACTGAGCTGAACTACATCAAGGTTAGCAAGACATCTAGAATTTTGAAAAAAATTGTGGCTATTGTGAAGATGACATTAGAAAATCTCTTGTTTTTTTACTCCACAATATAAAAGTATACTTCTTCCCTTCCTAGGATATACATTGCATTAGAGATGTCCTTGCCTTTTAGTATTGTTCTGTTTGTTGGGACTGATTGATTACCAGTCATCCTTAAATTATATGTGATGTTGTATTTCTCTTTCTTATCAAACACACTCACTACACACTCATGGACATTACCAAGGCATTTATTGATTTTGTTTTTAAATATCCTGGGAAGTTCTTCTGAAGTCACATGGAAGAGTTTCCTTCTTGAAAACTTGATTGTAGAGTGATGTAAACAGGAAGCCAAAGTTACTGTCCTCCTACCCATGCAGTCAGCCATATTACAAATGCTTACAGTTCCTTTAAAAGATAGCAAAGATGTAAGCAATGGACACCAGCTTCCACAGAGGGGAAAGAAATATCAAGGCCATTTTCTTTCTTTCTTTTTTATTTTAGATTTACTTTTTAGATTGAAATAATATTGGTTTATAACATTGTATAAGTTTCACGTGTACAAAATTATATTTCTACCTCTGTATACCCTACAGTATGCTCACCACCAAAATTTACTTTCTATTTGTCACCATACAGTTGATTCCTTTTACCCATTTCACCCTCCCCCTGCCTCTTCCCCTCTGGAAACCTCTACTCTGTTCTCTGTATTTACGTGTTCATTTATATTTGGTTTGGTTTGACCTTTTTCATTTGTAGTTGAAATGGTCTATCCCTTTATTTTTCCCCTGCTCATTATTCTGGTGTGCTATCAGGCCCAGTCATCTAATTGGACAGATTTAATTCAAAGTGAACTAAACAAGCAGAATAGCAGGAATTTGAAGTTATTCTTGCTAAAAAAAAAATCAATATTTAGAGCCTCTGGATACCTCGAAAAATATAATTAGCATTCAGAATAATTATATAATATACTTAATTTTTGTTTTATAACAAATGAAGCACTGTAGTTAGATTTGAGCTTCAAAAATAAAGTACACTGGGCTTCCCTGGTGGCGCAATGGTTGAGAGTCCGCCTGCCGATGCAGGGCATACGGGTTCGTGCCCCGGTCTGGGAAGATCCCACATGCTGCGGAGCGGCTGAGCCCGTGAGCCATGGCCACTGAGCCTGCGCATCCGGAGCCTGTGCTCCGCAACGGGAGAGGCCACAACAGTGAGAGGCCTGTGTACCGCAAAAAAAAAAAAAAAAAAAAAAAGTACACTGACATTTATTTTCTATTTAGTACAACATTATGCAAACTACCTTGTTGTCCTAAATGCTTCCTTAGAATGACCCTGCCCCCAACAGAAATGCCGTCACCAGAGAAAACTAATAGAAAGCCTGAAACCCTCACCTCTCCAGCATCTCATTTTTATTTCCACACAGAGCTGCAGTCACCTTAACAACCTAGGGGTCTGGAGAAATTCTATTAGGTGATGATATCCACTTCCATGAAGCTTTCCTCATCCATCAGTCTCCTCAATTTGTTTGTATCATTGACATTAAAGGCATGTCCTTCATGCTTTATCTCACCTACCAGGGAGACCAGGCTTGAGAGGAACAGTCAGGATGGAGATGAGAGAAGAAAGACAAAAAAGAAAAATGTACAAGCAAGTGTTTGGATGCTAAGAGATTGCAGACAGGAATCCAATACTCAATTCATATGACAAAAGTAGAACTATTTGCCAGGACAATAAAACAGGAAATGCCTGTTCCGAAGAGGACAATAATGTATAACTGAAATATGCAGGCAAGTTCTGGGTTAAAGCCAACTGCAGCTGATAAGAGACTGATGTGGTAGCTAGGACTGGGAAGCAATAGATGTATCTCGTGAGCAGCCTCGGTTTCCCTTGAGCAAGCTAATACTGAAGGAAGCACGCATTTATTTGGAAAACTTTTTCTGTACTCATGCGTATTGCTGCCCATGACCTCTAAAACACAAACTAGCCATCACCACTTCACAGAATTTTATAACATATATTACACCATTGACAGAGCAGCCAGACTCAAAGGTTCTGTGGGTATTTCTAAAACTTCTGTTTAATTCTCCACTTCTTCCACCCTGAGGCTAAACATTTCACTATTGCAAATCCATTGTTTCCAGACAGATACAAATTGCTCTTTGGAGGAAGCTTTTCTAACTTAACTATTTCTTCTCTGAGCCTGATATTTTACTGTCTCTAAGCCAAGAAAGGACTTTTTGGCTTTGTTGTTCAAATAAATCACCCAGAACATAATTGATAAGGAAATGTTACTGTAGTGTATTAAGGGTACCCTTTCACTTCTCATTTCGGGTGATTTTCAACTGTATTTCTATTATGCTGACTTTTGTTAAAGAATTTTCAATAATTTAGCTAAATATTTTAATAGTGGCAACTCTAGAATATAGTATTGTGTCTGGAGAGTTACTGTTTTTGGAGGCCTAAAACTATTCCAAATACCTCTATCTCAAACCTGCAAGGCCCAAGGAAGCAGATTAAAACTATAGTCAAGTTCCACTGAGAACTCAGTTTCCTTTCGTTTATAAACAGGATTCTAGCAGATACATAAATGGTTTTCAATGACACCAGAGTGAAATTTGCATATGATCAACCAAGCAAACTCTAAGAAATGATGACATTTTCATCAAGTATTTGACACTTTGTCTGCCAGTTAATAGTTGAACATTGGTAACAAGAAATATACTTGGCTAAAACATATTTTAAGAGCCAAGGCAGGAAAAAGAATTCTTTGTCTCAAAAAATAAATTGCCCTGGGGATAGATTAACTACATAACAAGAAGTTGGAATTGTCTGCAAGTTCTACTCAGTTTTTGAACCCGTTTTATAGAAACTTTAAATATTCAAGTTTCTTCTCCTCCACCTTTTAATTAATTAATTAATTAATTGTTCATTTGTTTATTTTTGCGATCTTTGATGAGAATGGGAAAATGGATCTTAAGAGGAAATATATTACTTTTTCATACTGTACCTGGACCAATGAATCTGAAAACTCCTGGAGACCTGTGAAATAGTTGGGTTGATGTTGCAAGTAGATTAAAAAGTATCTATCAGAGAACAAATATACTTCCATAATATTACCAATTTCAAAACCAAATTGAGGATGATGCAGGGAATATTAGTAACCAAAATGTATTGAAGGTCATTACTGAAGCTTGGATTCAACCTTCTTTGTTCTGTCATTCATCAAATACATGAGTTTCTTCATGATTTTTCATTGATCAGTCTTATGATTCACTAGACTCATCCTGTTTCTTCCTTATCTTTACCCTTGGGGAAAAAAGCTACAGATTTTTGCATGAACACTAATATTCTTAAATGCTAAAAATCACAGTTTGGGTTATTATAATATAAACTAACTACAGCAATTGTATTTCAGCACATCAAATAAGCCTATTTGCCTTATGCATTATGTTTACCTAATAGATAGTATTGCCATATGCACTTCCTCTTGGTCATAACACATTCCTGTTTCATTTCTTAGTGTAATAGAATGACTCCTTTTAATTTGAAAGAAAATTTAAATGGTCCTATAGAAGACATGTTAACAATTTACCTTTCAAGTTCATTAGTAGTCAAAAGTAAATGAAAATAAAATACTTATTTACAAAAAGCAAATCAGCCTCAAGTCTAAAATAGCATTACAATTAACATGGGAAACATTTTACCTTCATAAATTAACCTTTTTGCATTTCCAGTCATATAGCCTGTTAATTATCACAGCTCTCCTGGTCACAAGAACTCACAGTAGGACTTCTGATCCTAAGAAAATCTCAAAAAACTTTGCATATACATTAAATATAATCCCCCCATTAGCATTAGCAGCCTATATGCATAGGGACATGGATTGTGTTCATCATTTAACAGGCTTCTTCTGCTTTCTGTGGACTTGTTCAGAAAATTTGAAGATGAATCTTCACATCTTTTAAAAAACACAAAATACTTTGTCCCCCAAAATATATCACAGGACAATTCATTTATAAATTCTCCTCTTACTTATTTTCTGCATGTTTAGTTTTTTTTTGTTTTGTTTTTAGTACCAGCAAGAAAGTGTGGGTGTCCAGTTGATAAAAATCCATGTGATTGCATCGGATAATAGGGTAACAAAAGAAATAAGTCTGGCAGGATTCCTATTGCCACTATAATCACTTTCCCAAAATGTAGCGATCTACTTATAACCTATGTTTCCATGTCTCTCTAGTTGTCCTTATCGAATAGAGCATAGTGCTAATGAGTTCAGATTACTGTGTTCAACCTGTGACCATTTTCCTCACTTTGCTTCAGAGTGTCAAATTGTGCTTCTAGCTCAGTATTCACAGATACACATCCCTAGTCACTCTCAAAATTTTGGGTGTATCAGTAAAAATTCATTAATATGTGTGTCTTGGGCTAGAAAAAAGAAGAAAAAGCCCTCAAAAGGCAACACTGGCATTTCACATTCATCTCAAATCACAAATCCTTACAATAATCCAAGAACTTAAAAATTATGATTTAATCTTTACTCTCTAACCAAAATATATAATTATTATATTACAAAAATGGAAAAAAAAGAGATAAATGGCTTGATAATGCAACAGAAGCAGCAGATCTAGCATATACACAAGGATTGGTTATTTTGATCCAGTTACTAGGCCTTGAAGTTAAAAACAAAATACATGTGCACCTACCTCCCTTATGCCTTGCCTCAAATTTCAATATGTTCTCTCTCTTCTAATCTCAATACTGAGCTCCTTTTACTATTTATGGTCCGCTATGCACTCAGGTCTTCCCACCCACAGCAGAGCACACCATACAAGTGGTTTCCAAATTTGGCCTTAACATCTGCATCACCTTGTTAAAACACAAATTGCTGGGCCTATCCCAGAGACTCTGGATCAAGAGCCTGCATTTCTAACAGGTTTCCAGTGATGCCAATGTTGCTGGTCCAGAGACCACACTTTGAGAACTATTGTCCTATACTTTCATTGACTATCCTGGATTTGGGATGGCAGACCAGATTTCAAATATTCTCTCCAAATTACCATTTAAGCTCATTGTTTTTTATCAGATTTTAAAATGTTGGGATGAGATGGGAGATTTATAAAATATGGACAGGATGTAAACATTTGAACAGAGTTACTTTCCTTCTCATTCTTCCTGTCTCCCCCTGCCACCCCACAATTTCCACCTCCATAGGGTGGCTAATCTCGTCTATTGGGTTAAGAAAATGTGATCTAAATTATATAATTCACACTGCCATGTACATGGATGACTTGAGTTGTATTAAGTCAGTTAATCATGTTCACTTGTTAAAAGCAGCTTGTTAATTAAATGAAGGGATACTTCAGTTATAAGTATTTCAGCCAAGTAGATTATTAGGAGTAGGAGGCCTTCTTGGGATCTAACTGATCTTTTTAACTTCTCAGTTTTATCTGGATTAGTAATTTTGTGTGTGTGTGTGTGTGTGTGTGTGTGTGTGTGTGGAGGGGGTCTTCCCATTTACTTATTCTTGATATAAATAACTCAATAGGAACTAATTTTCAGCAGTGCCTCTAGTGACAATAGGAACTATTGAATTAGGTCTTATTCCTTCAACTCTTCCACTGGACATGGGTGAAGTGAAAGTGATACATATTCCAATATCCTTTTTTCTCCCTCAAGAAAACTCAATTAGTTCTGGTTTATAAGTAAATGAAGAGCTGTTCTATGCCTCAGTAAAAGAAAGACAGATGAGATTTAAAAGAATAAAAGCATACATGTAAAAATTCATTAAATGAATAAGTGAATAGATAGATAAAAGTAAATGATGATATAGATAGATAGATAGACAGTAAATAAATTTATTTTCTCTAGTTGGTTGGTTAGTTTAAAGAAATAAAATTCAAAAAAGAAAGCTATGGAAAAATTTCTTGCTAAAGAAAAAAGAAAGGCATGAAACTTTAAATCTTCCCTCAAAATGAAAAAGACCACAAAAATAATTAGATAATCTTTATCAGTTTTTCTAGAAACTAACAAAATATATTTGCTTCATATATTTTCACATAAAATAAAATATAAAATACAAGTAAGTTGAAATTCTCTTTTCTCACTTTTCCAGGCCCTTTTTTCTCTTGAGGAAACCAATATCATAAATTTACTATGGATCCTATTTATTACATTTGTATGCACCCATGGAAAAGTATAATATTATTTTGTTAATACTTCATATATTTCTTAAAATATTATTATCCATATTTTTTTAGTATTGATCTCTCCCATAAACACACATATAAAATAAAAGAAAAATATATCTTTTCTGACTTCTTTTTTGGTTATTTTTTAATTAGAGTCATTCTTACATATGCATTTGTATAGTAGAGTGATTCACCTTTATGGAACTCCAATTTTCATAGATTATGAGAATTTATGTACAAATCAACTGTTGACTGAAAAAAAATGCACAATGTGAGAGTTGTGAGTTAAGTTTTATTGGAGGCAAAATGAGGACTATAGCCCAGGAGACAGGATTTTAGATAGCTCTGAGAAACTGCTTCAAAGAGGTAGCAGGGAAGGTCGGTATATATGTGATTTTGGTGAAGGGGATGTACATGCAATCAAGCACATATTTTTTGCAGAAGTTTGCTGCTAGTCTCCTGAAGGTTACTGCTAGTCATGAGGAGCAGACGTCACCATGAAGGATTTTAGTACTTTTCTAGCTACAAGGAGATGCAAGAATTGAGCTCATAAAATCTTCTCCTGAAAATATCCGACTATCTGAAGACCTGTCCTGCCGGTTTTTCCCAGAGCACAGAGTGCCTCACCTGATCTCCACCCTGAACGCCTTTCAGGAGGTATTGAAGTTCAGCAGCTGCAGTGGCTCATAATTTAATCCTTGTAGAGGTAGATGGTAAGTTCCAATTTGTAGTTGACATAACTACATGGCCCTCATTGTTATTTATTCTGCTTTTCTATTAGCAGGTTTATTTGAAGAAAAACAAGCTGGTATATATCAAAGGCAAGCAAACTACATTTGACAGGGGTCTTCTCTGCTGTTCTGGATATTTAGATAGTGCAAAGCATATTAGCAGATGATTTTCTAGAGAAAATTTTCTATCAGTTGACAAGAATAAAAGGGTGTAAATTTCCACCCTTTCAGGCTCAAGACTGTTGACTGCACCTAAGATACACCTAGGATGGAACTAAATCTATCAGTTACTTGAGGAAATGACTGTGAAAAACTGTACTCCTCAGATATGCACATGACTTATTCTAAGCCCCACACAATCATTCTTGAATTGGAATGCAGATTTACAGGAACACTAAATTCGAATGAAAGACCATGGAAACAAGTTGCTTGGTCTAATGATTTCTACTTTATTCTAGCAGAGTTTTATTTTAGGGAACCAAAAATGCAAACCTACCAAATGCATTTATGATACAAGTGTATGTGATAAAAATTGGAGCAAGTATTTTCTTCCTTAATTTGCTAAAATCATGGGGTTAACACTAGTTTCCCTTTCTGTAGAACACATTCCTAGGAGAATATATAATATATTCTTTAGGTAGGTATGAAATTTAAACAATTTGAACCAAATTTATTTTTCATGTATTTAAATTCACAAAGAGCTCTATATGAGAAGGTAGGTAAATGCTATCTTCATTAATTTGGAGTTCATATTTTGGGAATGTTAAGTCATTATGCCTATTTAAGAAGTTTTATTCATGTGCAAAGAAATCTGAAATGAAAGATTCAAGGACTAAGTTCTGTTCCTGTTTCTCACTGATCATCTTTATGATGATAAACATATCATTATTATTTTAATAAATTAAAATGTTATTAATATTATAATGTTATTTTATTACAATGTGTTCCTTGTATGAAATGAAATTTGTAAGTAATATTTTTCTATGTATATCTAGAACAAGACACTTTTTAAAAGTTTGGCTTTCAGTTTCTTTATCTGATTAAATGGGCTCAGATTGGACAGATGGGGTGATCTCTCAGATGCTTGCTGGCATTACCAATCTTTAATTCTAATCCTCAACTCCGTCTTTCTCTGATTTCCATTTGGTGAATGAAATTAAATGCTCTAAGTTGGAATAATAGAAAACTGATCAAGCTTGCTTATTGAATAACAATAATAACAACTCCATTGTTAAATGCCTATAGTGTACCTTACAAATTATAACTAATCCTCGTGGGAAACCCTGCAAGGCAGTTGTAATTATACTCATTTTATAGATTTTGTTAAAAATGGAAGCTGGAGAGAGGCAAGGGGTGATTAGGTAGAGCACAAAGGATTTTTAGTATCTCTGAAAATACTCTGTATGATACCATAATGATTGATGGATGTCTGTCATTATGCATTTGTCCAAATGCATAGAATGTGCAACACCAGGAGTGAACCCTCAGGTAAACTATGGACTTTGAGTGATATGAGGTGTCAATGTAGGCTCATCAGTTGTAACAAATGTACCACTCTGGTGAGTGATGTTTATAATGGGAAAGGCTGTGCATGTGTGGGGACAAAATGTATATGAGAAATATCTGTACATTCCTCTCACTTTTGCTGTAAACCTAAAACTTCTCTGAAAAATATAGTCTTAAAAAATACACAATCCAGATGACATGCCAGAATTGGCATTTTACAAAGACTAGTTAGATGAAAGAGTTAGGACCAAATAAAAATCAAAAATTTTCTTTGTTTGGATTAAGAAGATGGAATTTAAAACTCTAAGCCTGCAAAAAATACACACAGGAACACAAAGAATATTAGCATGTGTGTGCTCTTCTCCTAGTATCACATAAATTCAGGTGAGTGGACAATTTCACAATCTCATTCACTCCAGAGATTACTCAGATTTAACTTTTACACATGTAGATCTATCACAATTGCATACTTGGTATTTCTTAAATGTGGGGAAAGTTTGTGAAATAGTAAATGGCTGGACGGTTCTAAAAAAATTCTCTGAAAACATCATTAAACAAAGGCCACATTAGCCTCACTTCATTAACAAAGATCAAACTGTAGATGGAGTTTATCTTAACTCATCTGACAATGTCTATATGTTTCCTCTAGTCCCTTGATGTAAACTATAAATTCAAAATACCAAGATATTTTCAATATAAAAACAAAGCAGAAATTGAGTTGCTTAACTTTTTTTTAATAAATTTACTAACTTCTTCAGAAGTTTTCAGTTGTCAAATAGACTATTAACTTAATATATATGAACATGGTATTAAATTTTTGTGTTGAATTCAAGATAGCAAAAAATTATTTGATATTCCTTCCACTGAAAAGTGGAATCTAATTATGAAACCAGTGGATCTGGCTGGTTTCAAAGACTTGCTTGACCAATAGGATGTGATGGAAAGGATGCTCCAGGATTTCTGAGGTTAGGTCATAAAAAGCCTTGCAGCCTGGGGCCTCTTGGAACACTTATTTTAGTCTTGAGCAACCAAGAGAGAAGTGCAATTCCCCTGAGACTGCCATGCTAGAGGCATGAGAGAGGAGAGAGAGAGATACCATCCAGCTGTTTCAGCCCCCAGCTGTGTCTCCAGACATCCTAGAGCAGAGGCAAGTCTCTCCGTGCTGTTATGTCTAAATTCCTGACCCAGAAATATTTGAGAAATTATAATAAAATGGTCGTTGTTTTAAGCTAAAAAAATGGAAGTTCAAATAGGTAATTACTTTTCCTATTTCCTTTTCCAAATAGTAAAGAGAATAACCAACATTAGTACACAACCATATCTTCCACCTCTCATGCTCTTTATTCCCCATGTATACTGCCACTCTTCCTACCTAGCTTCCACACTTATACAATATACTCTATTTGCTTATGAGATTTTTGATTCTCATTCTTTCAACAAACATTTACTGAGCACCCACCACTTTCCTTAGACTTGAGAAGCAATAGGTTTCTAAATTCACATCAGAAATGTAATTTGTATTTGTATTTGTAGCCTAGCAGAGTTAAAAGCATGTTAAGAAGTGGAACACTGTCAGATAATCTCCTTTATGCCTCAATTGCTCTCCAGTTATACGGTGGACAGAAACTCAGTCATTAGGGCTTTAAAAATATGAAAGGGGCAATGTAATGTATAATAAAATGTTGAAATCTTATTGAGATAAAGGGGAGTAAAACATCACTTTATGCTAAAGGAAGGGGAAGATTTACAAAAAGAGCAATTTTATATATAGTTTAATATAGTAATAATGATATACTTCTATAGTAATTTACAATTTATAAAGTCATCAAAACTATAGACAACATTTTAATCTGTTTATGGTTGGAAAACAAAAGCAGTAATACTGGAAAAAAGAATAACTGAAGTCACTTTTAAATTCTTTCAGGAAGTTGGTTCTATCAAGTTCCTTTTTGGTTTTCAAAATAAATTCATTAGAGGAAGTTATTAAGCTTATCTTTCCAAATATCAAACAAATCGTTATGTACCCTTATTTGATTAACTCATGTTTTCTTTATTCCCAACTTGATGTCATATATCAGAACAAGATAATATATAGGAAGGACCTTACTTATCTCTATAATAATCATTATATTTGTACTCTTCTGGAACTTTGACCCATTGTAATTAACAGAAATGCAGTATATCAACATTACTCTGATTTACTGCTGAGTATGTGATGAGTCAGTATTTAACCAGGCAGGATTTAATTGGTTGAGGGAAGACACAGAACACTGATCCTCCCGTGTAGAGTGGGTATGATGTTCCTCTTCCTCAAAAGGGCCATATATTAAACAAGAGGCAAGGGAAGTGTAAGGACACAAAGTAAGCACCATTTGAGCTTCCTTCCTCAAGAAGATTATACTTATACATAAATGATAGGTAATGTACACAACTGTCTCTAAAGTCTGGGGAAAGTTCACCTCTCTGCTGAGTAATGACATGTAAAAATAAACTACTCTTTCTCTACTTGAAATGTTAGAGGGTTTTCTGCTTAGAAAGCCTAAGGACGAATGCCAACTCTAAACATGATGGAACAATAAGGAAAGAGTGTGAGAGCATCATTCAGCTTCTGAATTCATCAACTCTGGGACCACATGTCTCTAGGCTTCTTGAAGTGGGAACTAGTAAGTTCATCATAATTTAAGTCATTATTAGTCAGTTTTTTTGAACTGGCAGTAAAAGTATCACCATGTACAAAGTATATCTTAGGAAAAAATAATAAAAAATTATGTTACTGAAAACCTGAGTTTGTATAACCTTCAGATCTATATCTGCTACATCTACTTTGTTTTATATTTTTATCTATACATACTATATTGCCAAAAGCAGTTTTGGCTCATTTTCTTTAAAGTGCATAGTACAAAACTGCCTGCTCTGGTTACCTCTTAATGCTCAAGAATGGCTTCCCTTCTCTGCTCCTCTCACCTCTGCCTCCTGTTCCTGTGATGAGTGAGGCTGGCATGGCTTTTAGGAGGAAAGGGACATATTTTCAGGCTAAATACTACATCAACATATCTTCTAAAAGTACTACTACTACAATAAGTATTGGAAGAAGAAGAGGAAGCAAAAAAGAGAAGGAGGAGAGTGAAGAGGAGGGAAAAAAAGAAAAGGAGAAAGAAGAGAATAAACCAGGAAATATATTTACATTATGGGCCCACTGCTAAATATTCCACCAGGATTTCATTGTCTGAGGTTTTATATTTAACCATTTCACTATCCAAATTACTCAGAGGAATAAAAAGGAGCCAGAAGACTTGGCCTTACGTTCAAGAAGCTTGCGTGCATTGCTCTTCAAGAAGGCAAATAATGATTTGTTCTTTACAGGCTACACAATGAATCTTTGTAAAGTAATTGGGCCATCTATCAGCCTGAACTCAGTGAAATTAAACATGTTTAAAATCTAAGTTTACTGGTAAAAGCAGAATGCTAATTAAAGTTGCTTATATATGAGAAAACAGTTTTAAAGATCCAAATAGCAAATCAATTGAATTAATATTTTATATTTCTTTTATAATATTTAGCACTGAAACTGCAATAAGCAAAATTAGTTTCTTTATTTTGTCTTCTGTTGAAGTGGACTAATTGACTTCATCATGACAAGTATGTACCTGAATATCATTTGTAAATCTCAGTTATTAATTATTCTTTAAAACTGAGTATAAATTCATCTGAATGTGTGAGAAATGTAGTGAGAGAAACATGACTGTGACAAAATGTTCTCATTATGGTAAGATATGCTGTCTCTTTTCAGATAATCAATAGAATAACAACAAGGGTAAAATAAAAACTCACAAATTGTTATGTCTGATTTAAACTCTGTGGTGACTCTCTAGAATTACATCTCTTTTGGTTAGAAAGCATGATTTCAAGCTCCTTAAAGTCAGGAAGCATATGATATTTAACTCTTAATACCTCACATTACCTAACTTATATCTAGCAATGTAAATTAAAATGTATTTATAGGTTTAATTGGATTTATAATTAATTATTTATAAATTTACTTAGTTCTATAATAACCCAGATTATTAATTAACCAGCCAGCATCTTGAGACAAGCATATAGGAGAAGATGAGGTATCAGTTAAATTGCAAGGGCAACTCTCATGCATAATTCAGATCATGCATACATAATTTGTGACTTTTTTAGAATCACTTCAAAGAATTGTTTTGCTTTAAATATTTGGATCATAAACAATAAACCATGTTGTTTCCTGTGTCCAGACTCCTCTTTCAAGTCTCAAATAAAATGAATTTCTTTTTTTTATTTTTTTTAAATTGGGGTATAGCTGCTTCACAATGTTGTGCTAGTTTCTGCTGTACAGCAAAGTGAATCAGACATATGTATACACATATCCCCTACCTTCTGGATTTCCCTCTCATGTAGGTCACCACAGAGCACTGAGTAGATTTTCCCACACTATACAGCAGGCTCTCACTAGTTATCTATTCCATGCCTAGCAGTGAATACATGTCAATACTAATCTCTCAATTCAACCCACCCCCCTTTCCCCCCTTGGTGTCCATACGTTTGTTCTCTACATCTGTGTCTCTATTTCTGCTTTGCAAATAGGTCCATCTGTACCATTTTTCTAGATTCCACATATATACATTAAATACATGATATTTGTTTTTCTCTTTCTGACTTACTTCTCTGTATGACAGTCTCTAGGTCCATCCACATCTTTACAAATGAACCAATTTCGTTCCTTGTAATGGCTGAGTAATATTTCATTGTGTTTATGTACAACATCTTCTTTATGCATTCATCTGTCAATGGACCTTTAGGTTGCTTCCATGTCCTGGCTATTGTAAATAGTGCTGCAATGAACATTGGGGTACATGTGTCTTTTTGAAATATGGCTTTCTCACAGTATATGCCCAGTAGTGGGATTGCTGGGTCATATGGTAGTTTTATTTTTAGTTTTTTAAGGATCCTCCATACTGTTCTCCATAGTGGCTGTACCAATTTACATTCCCACCAGCAGTGCAAGAGGGTTCCCTTTTCTCCACACCCTCTCCAGCATTTGTTGTTGGCAGATTTTTTTTTTTTTTTTTTTTTTTTTTTTTGCTGTACGCGGGCCTCTCACTGCTGTGGCCTCTCCCGTTGCGGAGCACAGGCTCCGGACACACAGGCTCCGCGGCCATGGCTCGCGGGCCCAGCCGCTGCGCGGCATGTGGGATCTTCCGGGATAGGGGCACGAACCCGTGTCCCCTGCATCGGCAGGCGGACTCTCAACCACTGCGCCACCAGGGAAGCCCTGTTGGCAGATTTTTGATGATGGTCATTCTGACTGGAGTGAGGTGATACCTCATTGTAGTTTTGACTTTCATTTCTCCAATAATTAGTGATGTTGAGCATCTTTTAATGTGCCTCTTGGCAATCTGTATGTCTTCTTTGGAGAAATGTCTATTTAGGTCTTCTGCCCATTTTTGGATTGGGTTGTTTGGTTTGGATACTGAGCTTCATGAGCTGTTTGTATATTGTGGAGATTAATCCCTTGTCCGTTGTTTCATTTGCAAATATTTTCTCCCATTCTGAGGGTTGTCTTTTCATCTTATTTATAATTTCCACTGCTATGTAAAAGCTTTTAAGTTTAATTAGGTCACATTTGTTTGATTTTGTTTTTATTTTCTTATTCTAGGAGGTGGGTCAAAAAAGATCTTGCTCTGATTTATGTCAAAGAGTGTTCTTCCTATGTCTTCCTCTAAGACTTTTATAGAGTCCAGTCTTACATTTAGGTCTTTAATCCATATTATTTTTCTTTTTTTTTTTTTTTTCTTTTTGCGGTATGCAGGACTCTCACTGTTGTGGCCTCTCCCGTTGTGGAGCACAGGCTCCAGACGTGCAGGCACAGTGGTCATGGCTCATGGGCCCAGCCACTCCATGGCATGTGGGATCTTCCCAGACCGGGGCACGAACCTGTATCCCCTGCATCAGCAGGCGGACTCTCAACCACTGCACCACCATTGAAGCCCTTTAATCAATTTTGAGTTTATTTTTTTACATGATGTTAAGGAGTGTTCTAATTTCATTCTTTTACAAATAGCTGTCCAGTTTTCCCAGCTCCACTTATGGAAGAGAATGTCTTTTCTCCATTGTATATTCTTGCCTCCTTTTCCATAGATTAGTTGACCATAGGTGCATGGGTTTACCTCTGGGCTTTCTATCCTGTTCCATTGATCTATATTTCTGTTTTTATGTCAGTGCCATACTTTCTTGATTACTGTAGCTTTGTAATATAGTCTGAGTCAGGGATCCTGATTCCTCTGGCTCTGTTTTTCTTTCTCAAGATGACTTTGGCTATTTGGGGTCTTTCATGTTTCCATACAAATTTTAAGACTTTTGTTCTAGTTCTGTGAAAAATGCCATTGGTACTTTGATAGGGATTACATTTAATCTGTAGATTGCTTTGGGTAGTATAGTTATTTTCACAATATTGATTCTTCCAAAGCAAGAACATGGTATATCTCTCAATCTGTGTCATCTTTGATTTCTTTCATCAGTGCCTTAGAGTTTTCTGCGTACAGGTCTTTCACCTCCTTAGGTACATTTATTCCTCGTTATTTTATTTGTTTTGTGGCAATGGTGAATGGGATTGTTTCTTAAATTTCTCTTTCTGATCTTTCATTGTTAGTGTATAGGAATGCAAGAGATTTCTGTGCATTAATTTTGTATCCTGTGACTTTTGAAAATTCATTGATTAGCTCTAGTAGTTTTCTGGTGACATCTTTAGGGTTTTCTAACTTTAGTATCATGTCATCTGTAAACAGTAACAGTTTTACTTCTTTTCTAATTTGGATTCCTTTTATTTCTTTTTCTTGTCTGATTGCCATGGCTAGGACTTCCAAAACTATGTTGAATCATAGTGGTGAGAGTAGACATCCTTGTCTTTTTCCTGATCTTAGAGGAAATGCTCTCAGTTTTTCACCACTGAGAATGATGTTTACTGTGGGTTTGTCATATATGGCCTTTATTATGTTGAGGTAGGTTCCCTCTATGCCCACTTTCTGGAAAGTTTTTATCATAAGTGGGTGTTGAATTTTTTTGAAAGCTTTTTCTGCATGTATTGAGATGATCATATAGTTTTTCTTCTTCAGTTTGGTAATATGGTGTATCACATTGGTTGATTTGCATACATTGAATAATCTTTGCATCCCTGGAAAAAATCCCAATTGATTATGGTGTATGATCCTTTTAATGTGTTGCTGGTTTCTGTTTGCTAGTATTTTGTTGAGGATATTTGCTTCTATGTTCATCAGTAATATTGTTCTATAATTTTCTTTTTTGTGATATCTTTGTCTGGTTTTGGTATCAGGATGATGGCGGCCTTGTAGAGTGAACTTGAGAGTGTTCCTTCTCTGCAATTTTTTGGAAGAGTTTGAGAAGGATGGATGTTAGCTCTTCTCTAAAAGTTTGATAGAATTTGTCTGTGAAGCCATCTGGTGGTGGACTCTTTTTTGGAAGATTTTTAATTACAGTTTCAATTTCATTACTTATGATTGACCTGTTTATATTTTCTATTTCTTCCTGGTTCAGTCTTGGAATGGTACACCTTTCTAAGAATTTGTCCATTTCTTGCATGTTGTCCATTTTATTAGCATAGAGTTGCTTGTAGTAGTCTATTATGCTCCTTTGTATTTCTGCAGTGTCTGTTGTAACTTCTACTTTTTCATTTCTGATTTTATTGATTTGAGTCCTCTTCCTCTTTTTCTTGATGAGTTTGCCTAAGGTTTATCAATTTTGTTTATCTTCTCAAAGAACTAGCTTTTATTTTTTTGATTTTTGCTGTTGCTTTCTTTGTTTCTATTTTGTTTATTTCTTCTCTGATTTTTATGTTTTCTTTCATTCTACTAACTTTTGTTTTTTGTTGTTGTTCTTCTTCTTTCTCTAGTTACTTTAGGTTTAAGGTAACAGTTGTTTATTAGAGATTTTTCTTGTTTTTTTGTGGTAGGATTGTATTGCTATAACCTTCCTTCTTAGAACTGCTTTTGCTGCATCCAATAGGTTTTGGGCCATCGGAATTTCATTGTCATTGTTTCTATATATCTTTTGATTTCCTCTTTGATTTCAGCAGTGATCTCTTGGTTATTTAGTAGCATATTATTTAGCCTCTATGTGTTTTTGTTTTTTACAGTTTTTTTTTCTTGTAATCGATTTCTAATCTCATAGTGTTGTTGTTGGAAAATATGTTTGATACGATTTCAATTTTCTTAAATTTTCCAAGACTTGATTTGTGACCCAAGATATGATGTATCCTGGAGAACGTTCCATGTGCACTTAAGAAGAAAGTGTATTCTGTCATTTTTGGATGAAATGTACTATAAATATCAATTAAGTCTATCTGGTTTATTGTGTCATTTAAAGCTTGTGTTTCCTTTTTTATTTTCTGTTGAGATAATCTGTTCATTGGTGTAAGTGGGATGTTAAAGTCCCCCACTATTATTGTATTACTGTTGATTTCCACTTTTATGGCTGTTAGCATTTGCCTTATGTATTGAGGTGCTCCTATTTGGGGGCATACATATTTTAAACTGTTATATCTTCTTCTTGGATTGGTCCCTTGATCATTATTTAGTTTCTTTCCTCTTCTCTTGTAACAGTCCTTATTTTCAAGTCTATTTTATCTGATGTAAGTATTGCTCCTCCAGCTTTCTTTTGCTTTCCATTTGCAGGGAATATATCCTTTTCCATCTGCACAGTTTCAGTCTGTAGGTATCCTTAGGTCTGAATTGAGTCTCTTGTAGACAGCATATATATATGGGTCTTGTTTTTACATCCATTCAGACAGTCTATGCATTTTGATTGGAACATTTAACCCATTTATAATACATTTAAGGTAATTATCGATATGTATGTTCCTATTACCATTTTCTTAATTGTTTTGGGTTTGTTTTTGTAGGTTATTTTCTTCTCTTGTGTTTGCTGCCTAGAGAAGTTCCCTCAGTATTTGTTGTAGGGATGGTTAGGTGCTGCTGAATTCTCTTAGCTTTTCATTTTTTGTCTGTAAATCTTTTGATTTCTCTGTTGAATCTGAATGAGATCCTAGCTGGGTAGAGTAATTTTTGTTGTAGGTTTTCCCCTTTCATCACTTTAAATATATCCTGCCACTCCCTTCTGGCCTGCAGAGTTTCTGCTGAAAAATCAGCTGATAACCTTATGGGAATTCCCTTGTATGCTATTTGTTGCTTTTCCCAAGCTTCTCTTAATATTTCTTCTTTGAATTTAATTTTTGTTACTTTGATTAGTATGTGTCTCAGTATGTTTCTCCTTAGGTTTATCCTGAGCAGGACTCTATGCTTCCTCAACTTGGGTGGCTATTTCCTTTCTCATGTTAGGGAAGTTTTCAACTACCATCTTTTAAAATATTTTCTCAGACCCTGTCTCTTTCTTTTGTTTAATGTTGTTCCAGAGGTCTCTGATACTGTCTTCATTTCTTTACATTCTTTTTTTCTTTATTCTGCTCCTCCACAGTTATTTCCACCATTCTATCTTTCAGCTCATTTATTCATTCTTCTGCCTCAGTTATTCTGCTCTTGATTCCTTCTAGAGTATATTTCATTTCAGTTATTGTGTTGTTCATCTCTGTTTGTTTGTTCTTTAGTTCTTCTAGGTCCTTGTTAAACATTTCTTGTATAATCTTGATCCGAGCCTCCATTTTATTTCTGAGAATTTGGCTCTTCTTTACTACCATTACTTTGAATTATTTTTTCAGGTAGGTTGCCTATTTCCTCTTCATTTATTTGGTCTTGTAGGTTTTTACCTTTCTCTTCCATCTATAACATATTTTTTTGTCATCTCATTTTTTTGATGGGTGGGACTATATTCCTGTCTTGCTGGTTGTTTGGCCTGAGGCACTCCAGCACTGGAGTTTGCAGGCAGTTGGGTGGAGCTGGGTCCTGTTTCTGAGATGAGGACCACCAGGAGAACTTGCACTGATTAATATTCCCTGGGGCCTAAAGTTCTCAGTTAATCCAGCAGCTTGGACTTGGCATTCCCACCACAGGAGCTCAGGCCTGACCCCTGGCCTGGTCACTTGGGGATTCCTCCCACCCAGTTAGGTATCCAAGGTCCCTCACTAGCACCCAGTATGTGTTCTACAAGAATTTCTCCAATGCATTCTTGTTGTACTTGAGAGTAAACGCAAACTCCATGTCCTCCTACTCTGCCATCTTGACCTCATCCCCCTTATAATGAATTCCTTTAGGAGATCTCTGATCTCTCAAACCAGACTAGATTTTAATCAATTTATTTATTAATAAATAATCTATAATATAATTAATATTATATACTTGCTTTGAATAAATACAAACATCAATAATACTTGGATAAAGATTTATATAATTTATTTTCTTCAGTAGATTGTAAGAATTCTGAGAGCTCAGACCACAACTTTCTTGTTTTTAGCTCTATCCCCAGAGCAAAGCACAGTGCTTTGCATTTTGTAAGAGATCAAACAATTTGTTAAATGAATGAATACACAGAATAAATGAACCCCCTTATGTAATGCAGGAAGGAGCTAATTTCCATGAGTTATCATATATTTTATAAATAATGCCAAGAAAAACGTTCAAAATATAAGAACTGAAACACTAGAATCAAATATGTAGTATGATCTTATTTTTGTAAAAAAAATATACATATGTAAAATGTTAAAAGTGCTTCAAGATGTTGTCTCTGTATGGTAGTATTATATTTTTTTGCTTTTCACCTTGAAATTGCCTATATATTTTTCTATTTTTAATTTTATTTTTGTATCTGTAAATTTATTAAATTTAATTTATGTATACAACACTTAAAGAAAACATATCATTCACAACTTTTATGTAGAAAAAACAGCAGTCCAGAGCTAACCACTTTAATTATTCTATGTACATATTTGCCTATATATTTTTGCTTAATACTAATTCATTATTTTCAATTTGAGATACTTATTGAATTAATACTCTGTATGGAAACAATATAAGTCCTTTCAGAAAGAAAAGTGCAAAATCAGAAATGTGATTCTCTTTTTAAGAAGCAAATCAGTTTTAGTGCTGGGCTTTGAATATCCCATTTTTGTCTTGATAAGAAAGCTGAATTTATGACCTATAAACCAAGCAGACACCCACTGAAATGGTTAGAAAAGGCATTAATAAGTCAAACTTATCAGAGCAGTTAAATTTGACTCTTCTCTTTTCCACAGAATAAGTGACATATATACACACACAAATATACAAAGGATTGGTATCAAATTGTTTTACTTTAAAACCCGTCATTATCCTTCTGAAATGTAAGTATCTAAGTTTATGTGAAAGCCAAAATTACTAAAAAATGTTTTAGAAAATTGAGCAAAGTCATAAAGTATGACTAGGGTAAGAGAGAGTGATGATTCATAAATCACATCTGCCATTAATCAGCTATACATAAAGGGAACATAAAATGAAGTCACTGCTTTTATTTTTCCTTTCCCATATCATTACCAAACTCAAGTTTGGCTGCTGGCCACTCAAAAGCCAATAATTCAAGAGACAAGTGCCAGTAGAAAGGAAAGGTGCTTTAATCAGAAAAGCTGGCAATCTGGGGAGAAGGTGGACTCGTGTCCAGAGAGCAACTCCAAAGATTCTGCTCAGGCATGACAATTCTTAGAGGGAAAAATGGGGGGAAAGGATTTCAGGGAATCATTCAGGCAGGAGGTTGGGTTCTGCATTACTCTCCATTGTGTGCAAACTGGCTGACTCTCCCTTCAGATGTTATCTTGCCCACATGATCTGCCTGCAGGATTCCTTAGGCAGCTGTTGGGGGTAGAGAGCTAATTATTCTTTCTTCTTTTTATTTAGGAAAAGAATTGACAAGTTAGGCAAGGCATGGTGTTCATTCAGGAAAGCATAAGTCAGTAGTTAGTTTCAATTGCTTAGTGATCTCATTCTTATAATTAGGTGTTTAAGATTAGATGGGGACAAAAATAGGTAAACAGAAAAGGGGCAAAAGAACTGCCTTCAATTTAAATAATTTCTTCCATGTTCCATACAAAAGTATTAGTATTGCTTTTTAAATATATTATCATCTTTTCTCCCCCATTTCATTAACTTTACTTTGTACCTATCACTAATTATTTACCCAAGATCTCCAATAGAATTGTAAAATACTACCTTTAAACATAATCAAATGTATCAGGTAATTTACAAAATACATCTTTTCCTTGAGAGTACTCTCTTAGATGTGTCATTCTGTTCCAGTCTGATGTGGTTTCTCTCTAGGCCTACTATGTAGCTGTAATTCTGGATATTATTTTCACAATCATAGTGGAATCATCCTACTTTTTTGGTTTCCCTGTTTTCTGGAAACTATGTCTTCTCTGTTAATCCATTCCCTCATTTTTATAGAGGAAATTCTTCCAAAAGCTTTTAGATAAAGGACACATCAGAGGTACCTTTGAGATTTAGCAGTCTACATCTTCATTTTTTCATCACATGTGGTTGATGACTTATAAAAGTATAGGTTGGATATTATTTTCAATCAGTTTCTAAATACAGTGTTCCATTCTAGTTTCCAATGTGTAATTGAGAAACCTGATACAATCTGTTTTGAGATCTTTTACATGTTTTTTTTTTTTTTTTTTTTTTTTGCGGTACGCGGGCCTCTCACTGCTGTGGCCTCTCACGTTGCGGAGCACAGGCTCCGGACGCTCAGGCTCAGCAGCCATGGCTCACAGGCCCAGCCGCTCCGCGGCATGTGGGATCTTCCGAGACCGGGGCACGAACCCGTGTCCCCTGCATCGGCAGACGGATTCTCAACCACTGCGCCACCAGGGAAGTCCCTTTTACATGGTTTTTGTTCTTTTTTTTGTGGTGGTGGTAATTGTGTTCTCTCAAGAAGCTTTCAGTGTTTTGGTGTTTTGCATTTACTATCATGTAAATTTATGTTCATCTCTTTTAAGTCCATGTGCTAAACATTTGGTGGAAACTTTTAATTTAGGAATGATTATCTTTCAGGACAGTTCAATTTTCTTATAATATATTTTGGGCATTCTTCTTTTGCTCTTCCATCTTTTTGAAATTTCTTTCAGTTACATATGGACCTCTTTGGGGAACCTCTAATTATTTTTTCCTATTTTCTATCTTTTTTTTTTTTTTTTTTTTACTTTCTATGATACTGTCTCAACTTTATCTTTAACCTTTCTACTATTATATTTCTTTACTTGGGTTAATGCATATATTAGTATATAATTTCTAAGAATTTTTTGTTTGTTTTCTAATAGCTAATTTAAAATATGACACTTTATCCTTTTTTCATGGCTACAGTGTTTCTTTCTTATCTCTCCATAGCCTTTTTTTTTAAATTTGGCTCTGCCCCATGCATTGACCTTGTTTCCTCTGATTTCAACTTTTGTTTAGTTATATGTTTGTTCGCTTTGATGTTTTTCTCATAAAAATCTTTATTTAAATGGCTTGTGATCATTGGCTCCTTCTCATAACTAAGAATGAGACTTAAGAGTGAGACACAGAAAAGCTGCTATGGAGCTCTATGTGTTTTGGAGAGAACTTGGTCAGTGGGAAGACTGCACCAATGAGTGAGTGAGTGCTGAACCCGTGTTGTCCATATCTCTTTATATTTTCTTAGGCTGGCCTGTTTTCCCAGAGCACAATCCTCCAGTCTCCTGTTTGAGGTGGGGTAGTGGTGGAAGGCAGTAACATGGAGAGCAACATTTTGGTGGCTGACAGGATAAGGGAAACTTGGCATATCATTATTCCTTATTTAGAGTTTCAATTAATGTGCTTGTTTCTAATACTGTATTGCTTCATTAGTTACACTTTGCCTGGTGTTCCCAGAGATTCTATGGTTAACCAGAGAATGATCATCCATTCTTCTGTCAGGTTGAGAGAGACAGTTGCCTGGCTTCAGTGGGACAAGATTTGAGCACTTAATTTTTCTTTATAAAAACCTGCATCTAACTTTTGGACCCATTTTTCATCACCCCTAACTTCAGCACTGCATGGTATTTCTAATTCTTTAACCTTTTCATGCTTCTGTTTTGTAAGTGTCCTTGTATCTTCGTGACATTTCATGGATGAGCTGTAGGCAAATGTTTTACCACACTTCCTACTCTTCTTTTCCCTCCATCTGCTTTCCATTGTACCAAATGTTGTAGATACCTCTCATCTACTAAATACTTCTCTTTTTTATTTGTTTGTTTATATATCTTCATTTCATCTGGGGCTTCAAAAGAGAACAGAGAAAGATGCATGTTTAATCTGCTGTATAATCTGCTATATTTAGCTAGAACCCATGCCTTGTCTATCTCTTTCTCTATCACTATCATCTAAATCAATATTTCTTAAGAAAGGATACACATCAAAATCACATGGGGAAGTTTTTCATATCCTGTGAGATCTGAACATTATAGTTTTATATAATTTCATTATGTGTATGCACATTCCTAGTAAAACACTACTGATTCTGGTTATCTGTTAGCTGTTTCAGGTTATTAATAATATGACTATGGATTTGTAAGTAGACTTACATTTTAATACATTTCGTCATATATCATCTTATTTGATACTCCCAGAAGCACCTGTTTTTCTTACCTATTTAATAGTTAATATCCTTTATCCTTTCTTTCTTCATAATACAACCACATTTTTTTTTCAATATGATCAAGGAAGGTAGTCTCTCCACAGTCCCTGCAAGTTAGTGATAATAGGTAAGCAAGCCAGTCATGGTCTTTCTTCTCCAGTGAATGTGTTATCCATGGGTGTGCACTATAAGAGACCTGGTGAATTAAGGGAGGGCAAAAAACTTGAGATTTCTATAGAATAAGCATTTTTCTTCCCTGGTAAATATAATTGGGTAAGATGGCACAACCGTTCTTGCTCTTGTCATATAGAATCAACAATAGCTGGTGCTATAACTGTCATGGTGAGATCATGAAAGGAAAACCAAGGCACTGGCACAGAAGCTGACCGATATCCTCCATACCATTACACTACAAAATCCATGAACTCTGCAGTCATCTACTACCAGAATGATTGTTACATGATATAAGTATTCATAGTTTTAAAGCCAACATCAGTTAGATATTCTATTATTAGAAACCTCAAATCTCCTACTGAACACCCTCATTAATACTTACAAAAATACAATACTCTAAAATATATTGCTTCCTATTATCTCAATTTAAATCTGTGTCTAGTCAACTTGATTTAAATATCCTAGATTGAAACTAAAGGGCATGGAAGTGTCCCTTAGATTTCTTAATTATGGTTACTTGATCATTCTTGATAAATTGCAATAGTAGTTTTATTTAATGGGAGGATAATGGGAAGAAGAAATGAGGTCATTTTATGAAAAGTGTCTTTTCTGAACTAATAAGAAATACCTCTACTACTGCTATTTTTAAAACTGGTATATAAAACTCCCTTTCCTTAGCTGACACCTGACAACAATTAAAGTGTCAGATGTCAATTGTGATGTGGCGGTTTTGTCATAGTTTTCCCTAATTAGCTGTTTTTATCTTATTACACCACATATCATGTTCAAGCACTGAGAAAGTTATGTGTCTGTGAAGAGGTATTGAATTATCCCGCTGACTCTGTGAACTGCTGAGTGTTGTGGGTGGGGAATGGGAGGAGAATGGAAAAAGTGAAGTGCTCACAGTTCTGAGCTCCTTGACCTGAGGCACCACTCCCTGTGCCAGTCACACACTAGAAATGTTTGAAGAAGTTCTTAAATGCCCTCCAGACTCAGTGAAACATTTGGAAAGTCGGGCTTTTTAATGAGAAAAGGCTTGTTACTTGTTACTCCAATCTTGTTACTCTATGCATTCTTTCATCAATGGTATACTGCTTAGAATATCCTATAGAGTAAAGAAGTATTTGTTATTGTGATTCAGAAGCCTGGATTTTTATGACTTGGGTTGTCTTAGTCATGTCATTTGATTAACCTATAAGACACTCAATAGGGATGTGATGTTTTGATTTCAGCCCTCTACAGTTTTGCTTTCCATAAGTGTTCTTTAGAGAATGACCCCAACACAAGATTCTGGTATATTTTCCCTTCTCACTGGAAAATATTTTCATGAAGAACTAAGTTTCTCAAAAGGGATGGAAAAGCAACCCTATACATGATACAAACAGCTATATCATTCATTCATCATTAAAAATCCATTCAGTGATATAACTTAAATTTTGTCCATGTTTATAGATTGGTTACAAAGAGTCTGATAAGGAGGGATAATGTCTGATGGGAAAAGTGTAGTTCCTACCTCATTAGAACCCCCAGTCTCCTAGTGATGACATATACCAAGAGCACAGGTTTATAGAAAGAATTAAATTTAGACTAAAAGTCATCCTTAATAGTTTAGCTGAAAGTCTACTACAACATAACCTTAATTTCTTCTCTGCTTTTTCTCACGTTTATCCCTCCTTGACTCACTTGCTTATCTGTTCATTAAGGAAACATGAATGGCTCAGTTACTAAGTGTCAGGCATAGTTCTAAGCAATGGACAAGATCTTCCCAGGCACACGTGAGAGGTGACAGCCTAACAGGATGGCAGTCATAAAACAACTAATTGCATATGTGATATTTTGAAAGGAATGAGGCTACTACAAGTGCACTTTACAATGTGAGACTGGGAAGGTTTCCTGGAGAAAGATAATTAAGCAGGATCTAGAAAGAAAAGGAAGAGTCTCCTAGAGTATGTACTTATGTGGGTGATGTCTTATAAACCTCTCTGACTGTTATTTAGCATCATTGAATGTGAATATCCTTAACTACAGTATAGGCAACAGACTTAGTGAACAAGATGGACTTAATGCTCCCTTCAGTTTGACTAAACTTTAGATAGGTTTCTTCCTAATTATAGGTCTCTGAGCTCCCTCTTCTTAGAGCATTTCTGCTCCCCTTGAAATATAGATTATCTCCCAGTCACTTGCCAGTTTTACAAACCAACAATGTTTTTCTCAAGGACCTGGGAGTCATCTTTTTGAATCATCAAGAAGGACAGTGCCCCTATCTCCTAGTCTCTGTGGGAGAGAAGGAGCCTAACTTCTATTAAGTGCCACTTAGCAAACCCAGATGGCCTAATTATATTGACCACCCTCCCTTAATTCCTTATAGTACTCTTCCACTAGCTTACCCCAGTGCTAAAAATCCTCTCCTGCCTTTTGTTTCAGCGGAGCTGAGTTTAGTCTTTCTCTCCTTTTTCAATAGTCTTGAATAAAATTTTCTTTGCCTATTTGCTCCACTCAGTGCAATTTTTCTTTGACATTTGCAAGCATGGGTTGCAAAGAGAGTAGTATGTTTAAAGTCACACGACCAAGATTCAAGTCATGTAACCGCCAGGAAAACTGCTAAATATCTCTGCTCCTTAATTGGTACAACTGTAAAAGGAGTTCAAAAAATTCCCACCTTATTATGTCATCAGAAGCATTAAATGAGATCATGTTGTAAAAGCATCTTGTAAAGTGTTGTATGCTTTGTACATGGGAATTTTATTCTGCCCTCAGCAGCTAATATAAGGTTGAAAAAGTGGGGGCACAATGGTTGAACATATGGGCTCTGAAATCAGAATGACCCTTAATAAGCTTCATAACCTCTCTTTGTCTCAGTTTCTCTAAATGAAAATGAGGGTATAGAACTTCCTAGGGTTGTAAGAAACTAAAGGAATTAATTTAGTGCTTAGAATAGTCTGTGGCAGATAATTTGCATGAGTAAAAATATAGCATATGTACTATATGTTCACAAATGTAGTTAGATCTTCCCTCTACTTAAAAGTGTCTGGTGGTTCCTCAGTGTTTTTGGTTTAAACCCAAAGCTTTATTGCAAGCCATTCTCCCTGATAACCCATGATCCAATCTGAATGATGTTTTTTATAACTTCATTCAGGTATAATTGATCTACAATAAACTGCATGCATTTAAAATTCATTTTTGATGAGTTAAAAATATTTATACATTCATAAAATCACCGAATTGTATTCTTTTAGGTATCTTATTATTAAAAAGTAGGATTCTGTGGGCCTCAGATTATGCTTTTTCATCACTCTGGACTTCTTTTCTTCTTGCTTTTCCCTACCCAACTCCAGAAATTTTCACCAGAGTCCTTCTGATTTATCCTTGAGATCAACTCATAAGTTACCTCTTTAGAGAAGCCCTACCTAACACCCCAGACTGAACCATCTAGTCTCATAGCTCCCCAGATGTTTCATTCATATGACTTCTCAGAGTTTTGAACTCATGTAATTAATATTACATGACTATTTCATTCTCTCTGACTGGTCTGGAAGCTACCTACATGGTAAATATTGTATTACCAGAGCTGAGCATATAACCCTTTGGCACTTAATTGGAAATATAGCTTTCTCAAGATAAATATTTGTCTGTGAACTTTTTGTATAATATTTTGGGCATGCAAAGTTTTTTAATCTTTATAAAGTGAACTATGTCAGCCTTACCTATGGAAGTACACTGATCTCTGCAGGCTAGGCTCTTCTCCATGTATGTATGCAGAGCTTCATCCAGGAGACTCTTTACACCACCTTCCAGGCTCCAACCTGGCCCACAGGGGGAAAAGGGCTGTCCAGTGCTCTCCAGTGCAGTGGACAACTGTCTTGGCTTGCCTGGGACTGCTGAGACATTTCCTGAGACATGGAACTTACAGTGTTAAAATCAGAATACTTTTAGGCAAACCAGTACTACTCCCCACCCAAGCTCTCCCAGAGACCCTCCTCTCTCAGCCAGCTGCCTGCCGATCTCAGCAGCCTCTTTCTAGGTGTGGAAGGCTGGTGGGAGTTGGAAACAGAGAATTCAAGATTCAAACAGATCTGGTCAGTATCTTTCCTGAAGTCTATGCATATACCACTTAGCCTAGCACAAAATATACACTCAAAAATCTCTGTTGAATAAATAGATGAATTCAACATTTTTTTTATAAAAGGTAGATAAGCGTCTGCCCGCAAGACCCTAGAAACTCTTTGGAAAGTTATCATGCAACTCAGCACTGACACCACCCACAGCATGTGGGAATCATAGAATTCAGGGCAATGGATATTAGTTTCCCTGCTAGAAAAACTCAATAGGAGTTTTAAGAAGAGATCTAATTAATAGTAAGCAATTTATTAACACAATTGGAAATTATATGTAGAAAGCATTCTCCCTTTGGACAAAAGTTCCCCGTTCCTCACCTCCCTTCCTTCATCTCCTGGCAACCACCACTCACAGAAATATAGATAGTTCTATGAGTTTGACTAGTTTATATACTCATATAAGTAAGGTATATAAAATAATATTTGTCCTTCTGTGACTGTCCCCAAGTCCATCTATGTTGATTGATGGTATAAAGTTACATTATACAACATAAATAAGCTCTAGAGATCTGCTATACAATGTAGTGCCTGTAGTTAACAGTCTTGTGTACCTGAAAAATTGGTAAGTGTAGATCTCATGTACAGTGTCCTATACACCAAACAAACAAAGAAAAAAAGATGAGGGGACACAAAAATCTTTTGGAGGTGATGGATATGGATATGTTTATTACCTTGATTATGGTGAGGGACTCACAGGTATATGCGTACATCCAAACTCATCAAAATGTATACATTGAATATGTGAAATTTCTGTATATTAAGTATAACTCAATGAAGCTTAAAAAAAGGAAAGAAAAACTTCTCCTTGAATCCAAACTTCAACATCTGTTTTTTCCTCTGTCACTACACAGGTGGAAATTTTACTATCTGAGCCCCAAATCTTATCTCCTCACCTGGACAAACACTTCCACCACTAGACCTCCTTAATGCATCTACCTGCTGTGTCTTAGAACTCTTGTTCTAAACTCTTTGGCTTTTTCCAAACCCAAACAGTGCTCTCTGTAGTCATGTATTCACAGATTCAGACTTCAGGCTCCAATCTATACTGCATTCTAAATTTTTGCTTTCCTTTCTCAATTACTGCAAATTCAGATTTAATACTTGGTCAGTATGCCCTACGGGTGTACCAGTTGTTGATAACTGCCATCTGTTTTTATTAGTCCTCTGTAGTACTAATTGTTAAATATTTTCAATAATAACAGTGATGTTATGGTGGCTGATACTTCACAATCTCCCTTCATCCTCCTCCTGCTGTCATATTATAAAATTCAAACATATCTGGGGTAGGTAAATCACTAATATATAATTCATCAAGATATGAGCAATTTATTAAACCTTGTTCTTTTTGACCAGTGAGACATCAATAATAAGTTATTGAGATGGGAATAGGCTGAAGGGAACATAATTAGAAGGGGAAGAAAGGCCAGAAAACCAATCACTATCTTTGTATTCCTCATGTCTTGTGATATGTCTGACAAATCATAAGCACTCAAATATTTGAATGAATATATGAATCATTAAGTGAGTGCGTGAATAAATAAATGAAACGTGCTCAAAATAACCTTTGTCTCATTCATATTTGTATATAGAGGTATCTCGGGGATAATATCTAATTGTTCCATTGCTTCAGAGAATGTCTCCTTATAGAAACTTTTTTAGCTCTAATTTTAATTCACATCTTACTTACTGTTTTTTTTGGATTTCTTCCTACCTCACATCTTGTGAGAAACTGCCAAAAAACTTCTGCTTACCTGATCCCCTCTCATGACGATTTACCATTCAGTTAATTTTGACCTCATTATTTAATTTTTTCTCTTAGACTTTCTCTTCTTTCCCTTCCCTTTCCTTCCTGAACAGTTGTCTTAAATCCATTAGATAAGAGCTCATGGGAAGGTGAGATGGAGCCATAGTAGCTCAGAGTAGGGTGAAGTGGGTGTCCACATGAGGGTGGGGGTGGGGATTTGGAATTAGCAGTAGGAGATTGATTATGTACTGGTAGAGTGTGCAAATAGGTAAGTAAATTAGGGATAATAGGAGTCAACTTTCTCACTGTTGAAGGAAGTTACAAATATAGAAAGGGGAAAACTAGAATGCACCACAAGAAATGTGGTGTTGGATTTAAATTGGAAATATCTGTGTGTGTGTGTGTGTATTATATATATATATATATATATATATATATATATATATATATATAGAGAGAGAGAGAGAGAGAGAGAGAGAGAGAGAGAGAGAGAGAGAGAGAGAGAGAGTAGATAGATAGGTGAGTGTGTGTGTATATACACAGACACCCTGGCTCTGTACACTCACAGGGACCACATGCAGTGATATCCCAATATCAATAAGCACATATAGCACCAGATATTTTCTAAATATCATGATCTACCTGAAAGGAAGCAAGGCTTTTGTAGAAATGGATGATTCCAGGTCTAGGATAAATAAAATAGAACATGATCCAAAAAAACATCTTATTGTTGGGCTTCCCTGGTGGCGCAGTGGTTGGGAGTCCGCCTGCTGATGCAGGGGACGTGGGTTCGTGCCCCGGTCCGGGAGGATCCCACATGCTGTGGTGCGGCTGGGCCTGTGGGCCATGGCCGCTGGGCCTGTGGGTCCGGAGCCTGTGCTCCGCAACGGGAGAGACCACAACGGTGAGAGGCCCGTGTACCGCAAATAAAAAAAAACAAAAACAAAACAACAACAAAAAAAACATCTTATTGTGCCAGAAAATAAGGTTCTCAAATATTGTTGTGGGCATGCCTAAAGACTCAGGAACCAGGATGAAGGGGTTTCTGCTAGACAAATTGAAGACATTTTGGCATCAAAGTAAATAACAATTATAATCCATTGAATAAAGTAGGAATCCATGACTCCACACAGACATAAGCATATTAATATATTAAAATTTTGGTGAGAAACAAGATGTTTACATATTTTCAATTTATTTCACACAATGCTTATAATTTCAAACAGAAAATGAGTAGCTTTATGTAGATAAGATGGGCTGACTCTATCTTAGATTAAAAATCAAAGTTAATGTCACCAATAATCTGACACACAAATTGTGTGACACATGATAGGAACTAAAAAAAAAAAAAAAAAAAAAAAACCCCACAATATCACTATAGTGCTATTTCTGCCAAAGTTGTATAATCTAAATATAATTGTGAAATATCAGACAAACAAAACTGAGGGGCACATTCTACAAAATAGCTTCTATTCTTCAAAAGTTTCAGAGCTTAAAAAATATAGTCGAGAAGACTGATAAACTGTCCCAGATTGAAGGAGATTAAAGCAACATGGCAACTAAATGTAACATGTGATGCTTAACTAGATCTTTGTGCTATAAAGGACATTGTTGGGCTTCCCTGGTGACGCAGTTGAGAGTCTGCTTTGAGAGTCTGGTTGAGAGTCCGCCTGCCGATGTAGGGGACACGGGTTCGTGCCCTGGTCCAGGAGGATCCCACATGCCGCGGAGCGGCTGGGCCCGTGAGACATGGCCGCTGATGCTGCGCGTCTGGAGCCTGTGCTCCACAACGGGAGAGGCCACAACAGTGAGAGGCCCGTGTACCGCAAAAAAAAAAAAAAAAAGGACATTGTTGTGAAAACTGGCAAAACTTGAGTGAGGTCTAGGGAATGTTTGGTGACAGTACATCAGTGTTAATGTCCTGACTTTGATGTTTGTATTGGGTAATTTGAGAGAATGCCTCTGTTTATAGAAAATATGCACTAAATATTCCAGTGCAATCAAATAATATTGCAACTTATGTACAAATGTTCCAGAAATAAAGTTTTCCTTGTATATACCACATTTCTGAAAGTTTGCTTTCTTTCAAACTTAAGAAAAATATTTTTAAAAGAAACATTTCCAGATGCTCCTTTTTCCTGTCTTTCTTGAGTTGACAGGTGGTCCCCAGACCATCCTCTTTATCCCTCCCTCCCCATTCCCAGCAGCACTCACAGCCATTTAGGTGTGCACAATGTTTAAATAAAATTTGAAGGAAACAGCACTGAGGTGGAGAAGGGGTGATTTCACTGAAGCATGATATGACATAACTCAGGGTTAAATCAAATGGACATTGTAGTCTTGGAAAATTTTCCTCAGAAAAATACTATTGGCAGAATTTTCTTCTAAATGCTGCTGGCCTGGACTCCTATGAATCCCCATAGCACCAGGTTCTCCTGATGCACCACCTTTTTCTCTGCCACACATCTCCAGGGGCACCACCTTTTTCTCTGCCACACATCCTCCCAATGTGTGCATGTCTTTATGTAGATCTCCATACCGGTATGCCAAATGCAAAACCATTATGGATATCCCAGGGTGCCCCACATTATAACCAAGTAGCCCCACAAATCTGTATACCTGAATATTTCTATCCCACAAAAGGATTCTGTAGTCAGCTCCCAAAATAAGAGCACCTGCCATCAGCTCTCCACTTAATATTCACTGTAAACTATAGTGCCATGTAATAACACAGTGAGAACTTGATAAAAATGTTGCCAGATTAATGTTGAGAGTAGGTCTTAAAAGTTCTCATCACAAAATAAATAGTAATTATAACTATGTGTGGTGGTGGATGTTAACTAGACTTACTGTGTTGATCATTTTGCAATATATATAAATATTGGCTCATTATGTTTTCACCTGAAACTAATTCATTATATGTCAATCATATATCAATATTTTTTTTTTAAATAATGAAATTACAATACTAATATTGGAGTATTTACCCATTGAACTTCTAGAAATATTCTAAATTCAGAAACACACAGACTGGATGGAAGGGATGCTCTTTTTTCCCACCCTTACTGAGATATAATTGACATATAACATTATTGACATTTAAGGTATATAATGTGATGATTTGGTTCATGTATATTTTGTGAAATGTTTAACACAATAATGTTAGTTAACACATCCTTTACCTCATATAATTACCATTTTGTTGTTGTTATTGTCATGATGAGAAAATTAAAGTTCTACTGTCATAGCAACTTTTGGGTGTACAATGCAGTATTGTTAAATATAGTCATTATGCTGTACAATAGTCCCCTGGAACTTATTGAAGAATGGATGTTCTTTTGTCTGAACACATGATAAAAGACTTAGCTCTCTGAAGCAATCCATCTATTCAGTGGATTTGTGATTTTGCTTACAAATTGAGTAGGCAAGGTGAGATAATTTAAAATAGTAAATCAGCTTTTCCTAAGATTCCATAGATCATTTGGTGTGTGAATGAATTAATCTCTGGGTTTCCTAGTTGCTTAACTTTGACCATTTCAGTTAATGAAATGTAAACATGCCATCTAATTAATAAAGCTATTTCTCTTGTCAATACAGATATTTCTCTAACTCTTAGATCAATGTTTTTGTAGACAGGTATTACAGATATACAGTTTTACTCCTAGCATTAGTACATGAAATATTTTAGACAGTGTGCATTTGGCATTAACTTTTTTAGAATAACAGTTGCCTAACTCTTGTTTAAATTAATTCTTAAGAATTTTATCAGTATAGTCTGAGTACCTTGCCAGCATTGAGACATAACATCTTTTATATCCAGTGTGGAATAATTACAGACTGAAAAATTTAATGAAGTCCTGATTTTGTCAGTGATATATCATTAGAGTCTCTTAAAAGTTGCAATAGTACAGGGCATATGAAAATCAGAAGGATATAAGTGTCTTAGCTTACAACGATAATGAGTATGACAGTTTGCTGAAGTAGCTGTAAATCAAATGCACTATAGCTATAAAAAAAAAAGAAAAAATGTATGGTATTCAGATAAGATCCTATATTGCTGCTTCCCTATAAAAGCTGTGCATACAAATGAGAAGGAGGCATCCACACTGTCTTCAGGGAATGGTCTGCCCCTGAGAAGAAAAGATGATGATGTAGAGTTGTTTTCAAAAACTGCTGAAGTTCAGCTTCATCTAGTAGGAGCCAAAGCAGTGCAATTACACCTGGGACACATTCGAAATCAGTTCAAAGTAATAAGAAACCTGAAATCACAAAGAACAAATGACATTCCAGGCTATAGAATTGATGAAATATGTTTTCCAATTTCATGTTTATTATCATTGACTGACTAAAGGTTTTTCTTTAAATTAAAAGAAAAAACCTGTGAGTCTGAATAATATTTTCTTCAAGTTATCCAAGTAGAAACACAGGTTTAAGTCTATTTAACTGACTTTTCCTTAGGAAGTTACATAAATGAAAGTAAATAATGAATCCATCACTGAAAAAAGCAAAGTAGTAGAAATTAGATTTTAGTAAAATTAAATCAGGTAGACTTCTTTTTGGTATTATGTTGCAATTGAATAGAATGAGATGTTTTCTTGTTTATGTTTAAAAGATGTTAACTATAATTGATTAAAAAAATAAGCTCAACGTGTCATTCACAAGGTGTTTTGGAAATAATAAAAACTGGTTATGGAGCAAAGACAAAAATTCAGAAAATAGTTAAGGATACTAATATTCATTTTAATGCAATTACACTGCACAAAAATTAATATTCAGTTTTTGTCCATGAGCTCATTGACAGCTATTAGTGTTCAGGTGGGTCAAACCTGAAAGAGAGTTATCAGATCAAGCTTAAGATGGCTTAAACAAAATAGAGTCCTGGATTTACGTCAGTTAACAAGTCAAGATTGTAGCTGGCAAGACAATGACAGGTGTCAGATTATTATACAGTGGTGGGATACAAGTCCTACTTGATGGTCCTGTGGCAGTCATCTATATAGTTAGGATTCTGGGCTAATTTTAAGATATCTGCAGAAACCATGTATGTCTTTTGCTATCTTCTTAGATTATGGCAGTTATCTAAGTCATTTTATCCATCAAACATTTATTGAATACCTGCTATTGGCAGGTATTGTGAAAAATAGTGGTATACAGCAGAAATCAAGATATAAATGATCTCTGCCCCTCAGAGTTTATAGTGGGGGAAGACCAACGAAAGGAAATAACAACACAGTATGATAAGAGCAATAAGAATATGGAAGACTGGTGCTTTACCTATGTCTAAGAATGGAGGGTGTCTGGTCAAAAATCTTGCTGACAGTTCTTTAAATTATATACTTTTCCTGTGTCTAGGTAAAGTTTAACATGTTTACCATTTCCATGATTATTTGTGTGTCAGTAAACTTTTGCTATGCAACATACCACCTCAAGATTTAGGGACTTGAAACCACAACTATTTATTTGCTCACAATTCTATTGGTCAGCTAGGTGGTTCTTCTGGTCTTGAGCAGCTTGTCTCAACTGCTGCCAGCCATCAGCTTGCCTGGGGCTAGGCACTCTGGAGTGGACTTCTGCACATGTCAGGACCTTCAACTAGGTTTGCTAGAGCATCTAAAATGACTAGTCTCTGATCTTCTAATAGACTAGCTTAGGCTTGTTCATATGGAAGCCTACAGATTCCCAACAGCAAGAGAAAGCGAGGCCAAGTTTGCAAGAACTATTTAAACCTCTGCTTATATGAAATTTACTAACACCCCATTGGCCAAAGCAAGCCCTATGGACAAGCCCCTATTCAAAAGGTAGAAAATCAAATTTTTCAATAGATGGGTGGAACTGCAAAAATATTCTCTATTACCCTTTGTTAAAAGAGGAAATAACTTTGCTCTTAGGACACTGTTTGATTGATAAAACTTTTCAACTCCCCACTAATTTAGGAAGAAGATTAAACCATTAAAACTGACAAAATGGGGACTTGCCTGGTGGCACAGTGGTTGAGAGTCCACCTGCCGATGCAAGAGGCTCGGGTTCGTGCCCCGGTCTGGGAAGATCCCACATGCCACGGAGCGGCTAGGCCCATGAGCCATGGCCGCTGAGCCTGCATGTCCGGAGCCTGTGCTCCACAGTGGGAGAGGCCACAACAGTGAGAGGCCTGCGTACCGCAAAAATAAAATAAATAAATAAATAAAATAAAAAATAAAATAAAAAATAACACTTAAGAGAAGAAAAAAAAAATTGACAAAATATTCTTCCCCCCTCTGTGCCACTTAACCTTGTTCTCCATCACTCCCTAGTATTAAAGCTTTAGACAGGGTGTTACATAAACTTTCCTTTAAATTCTCTCTGCAAGTGAGATTTGCTCATCCTTCAATGCTTAGCATAAGCTCTACTTTTTGTTCACGTGTTTCTTATTACTCTGAATGAAAATGACTTGGCTCCAGCCCAAATCTCTTATATCCAAATTGTTTTCAAGAGAGTTGTCTGCTACTGATTTTCCTCAATCCAGACAGTACCTATTCACTGCAGCACATACTGCTGCTCTTAATCTTAAACTCACTAGGATCTTACTTAACCACTTCTTTAAAGTTTATCTTTTTCCTTAATTAGAAGCAGACCCCTTGAGGACTATAGCTCTTTATTTTATGCTTTATCAGTTTTCCTTGAGTCTTTAAATGTATGTCAAATTATTCTTCCATAAAATATTGTATATTATTTTTCATGATTTTATTTATAAAAATTTGCAAAATGAGATATTCATTAACTTTTCATTTGCCTCAAAATAATTTACCATTTCTTCTAATATTTTGATTTTTCAACTAAGGAGCCCAAGACAATCAGTTTAATAGATTATGTGGCTTAAAAGATTTGAGAATAAAAATTGGTAAAACATGGGAGTTGGCCAAATGTGACACATAAGGAATAGTCATTAAGACACTTTCAACATTCATAATGGATGTGCCATTTTCTTCTTTGCAAAACCTTTGCTTCACTCATTTATGACATCTGTTGAGAATCTAGGACAGAGCAGATGCTGTGCATTCACCAAAGCAGATGCAGAGTGTTTGAAGTAAAACAAAAGGTCAAGTAGTAATCCTCTGCAAAGAATATGATCTTTCCCCCATGTGAATATCAATGTTTCTAACTTTTTATTGCATATTGACATAAATGTGTTAATAAGATGCTAGAAAGTCTGATTGAAAGGGAGAAAGTAGCCAATTTTCTCCATGCTTAGTATATAAAATATCAAGTATATGTATGCTTGGAAACATTTGAATCCTTGGAAAATTGCTTTGCTTTAACATCAGAATGTTAGGTACCGAGTAGAGAATTTATACCTACTTTCCTTTATTTTCATAAATATATCACCTTTCTCTCCATTTGAGTAAAAAATCCTGAAGAGCAGGCGGCCTACATTTGTGATCCATCCTCTTCTATATAATTAGCTCTGTGACCTCTCTAAGCCTTTGTTGCCTAATCTATAAAGTGGAGACATTAATACTAATCTTTACTATTTTACAGAGTAATGAGAACACAATCAAATAACACAAAAGAAAATCCTTTATAACTCGGAAAACAGTAGGGGGAAATTGCATTATTACAGTATTAGAGCATAATACCTAAGTGCTGTTCCACCACTCTCTACTCAAATGTCTCATTCTAGGTAATCCTAGACCAGAATCTTCCAATGATTGACTATGTAGCATTTAACAAGTCAGTCACCTCTCTTTATCACATTTTTCTCATCTAGCTTTACTAGATGATATTAAGGTCCTTTCTATCCTTTAAAATTCTGTGATAAAACAAGTTAAAAAATCTATTATGGAATGCTCTTTGAAAAAAACATTAAGAAATAGTGTGAGCTTCCTCTCCTTTAACTGACGTCTGTTGACAAAATTATATTTATAGATTTGATAATATTTATAATTTTGAATAATTAGGTTAATTAATCTTTGATCACTTCATTAATTATATAAGGTGATTAGATTAGAGATTATATTAAAACCCTTTTTTTTTACATCTTTATTGGAGTATAATTGCTTTACAATGGTGTGTTAGTTTCTGCTTTATAACAAAGTGAATCAGTTATACATATAAATATATGCCCATATCTCTTCCCTCTTGCGTCTCCCTCCCTCCCACCCTCCCTATCCCACCCCTCTAGGTGGTCACAAAGCACTGAGCTTATCTCCCTGTGAAAACCCAACTTTTTATAGTGGTCTAAAATGCCCTTTATTTTCTGGCTCCTGGCTTTGTATACGTTTTTTAAAATGGCTCCACATTATTTGATACTTCTCCCAATGAGTGGGAGGGTCAATATCCCCTTCTCTTGAATCTGAATGACTTCTTCAAATAACAGAATACTGAAATGATGCTACCTGACCTCAAAGGCTGGGTTATCAAAGGCCATACCACTTCTGCTTAGATCTTTTGAAATGCTTACTCTGTGAATGTTCCCTTTTGGGACCCTCCTTAGAAATCAGCCTCCATGCTGTGGGATGCCCAAGCCACAAGGAGAGGGAATATGCATTTTTGTTTTAATTAATAGTCCCAGCAGGGTCTAATTCTTCCCAGTCCAGGTTCCAGGCTTGGGAGTAAAGGAGCATCCAGATGATTCTAAAATGAAGCCCCAGACATGGTGGAGCAGAAATAAGCCATCTCTGCTATCCCCTGGACAAAACATTGACCTACCAATCTATGAGCATAAATGACTACTTATTGTTTTATACCACTTGCTTTAGGATTCTTTGTTATGCAGCCATACATAACCAGATCAGTCTACCTCTTTGGCTCTCTCTCATTTGTTATGCTCTAGATACCCTGACTTCCTTTGGCACCTGGACTGTGAAAGGGTTTTCCTGTCTAGGAAACTTTGTTCTTGTTGTGCCTTCTGCATGGAACACTTTCTGTATACAACATCCACTTATGTGTAGATATCTGCTTATTAATCTTTGATGGCCATTTATCTCCTCTTAAGAGAGGTTTGCCCTTAATCACCTTGCCCAAAGTAACCTCCCCACACACCATCACCAGTGCTTTCCATTGTCTAAAATTACCTTATATGTCTATTTGTGAATTTATTATTCATCTTACTCGTATAATATTCACCATAAAAGCAGAAAGTTTTTGCCATGTTGTATATATATATACTGCTCTTAAAACACTTTCAGTGAATAATGAATGTAATGTGCATAGGAAAGATCTTTCATATAGGCTTAAATGTATATCCTTAATCCCAGCATTGAAAATTGATATCAAAAGTCTATAATATGCCCTGTACCTCTGAATTTCTAACATGTAATTGAGATTATTCCAAAGCAAGTACACTGTGGATATTGTTTCAAGGATAATACTTTCTCTATACATATGACCATTTCTTCATAAAACAATAGGATAAGACGTTATATTGTAATCTACAAATTACTATATCATGGATTCTTAACAGAAATAGCAACAGATATTATATCCAATTAGGATAGATTATCATAGGAAAGTATAACTAAGAATAGATTTTCACTGTGCCTCACCTCAGTTCAATACTGATTTGTCTATGATTTTCATTTATTTTCTTTCACAGTTATAATTGATGGTATGAATAATAAACTGATTATCCTTCCTTTACCTCAATAATCCTCTTTCTCTGTCTACTGAAATCCAGTTCTTCCTTATATTACTATTCCCCTATATTTGGCCCATGTATATATATTTTTAAGCAGATAGCACACAGAGTTCTCACATCTCCCCCTTCCCCATAAAGTTTCCCGTTTTATTAACGTCTTGCATTAATGTGGCTTATTTGTTACAATTAATTAACAAATATTGATACCTTATTATTAAGTAAAGTCCTGGTGGGCCTGGCAAGGCCTTCCTCTGGAGCCTCCTGGCCCTGTTTGCCTCTACCCCTTAGGGCCTATGAGGGTAAGACCCTTCTTCTGGTGAGAAGAACACGGTTGTTGTTGCTGTCACTGCATGCCTCCCCCTCACTGTCACCTCCAAGGGGGGATTAACCAAAAGCCACCCTGAACTTGTTTTCATGGACTCACAATAAAAAGATCATTTACTTTAAAAAATTAAAGCTTACTCTTTCTGTTGTACAGTCTATGGTTTTTGACAAATGCATATTTTCATGTATATACTATTACAGTATTATAAAAAATAGTTTCAGTATCCTAAAATCTCCTGTGCTCCATCTATTCATCCTCCTTCCCCACTAACCCCAGCAACTGCTGATCCTGTTGTTTCTATAGTTTTCTCTTTTCCCAAATGTCATATAGTTGGAATGATACTGGCTTCTTTCACTTAGCAATACACATTCCTCCATTTCTTTTGTGGCTTAATAACTCATTTCTTTTCATTTCTGAATAATGTTCCATTGCATGGCTGCACTAAAGTCTATCTATTCATTCACCTATTGAGGGATATTTTGGTTGCTTCTAGCGTCTGGAGACTATAAGTAAAGCTTCTATAAATATTTGCATGCAGATCTTTGTGTGGCATATTATCTGGTTCTAAGTTACTATGTTGATTGTCTAACTAGTATCCCTGTGTCCAAGTGTTTGACCCAATACAAGCTCTACCATGGAGTGATTGTTCACCATGGAAGGTGATCTTTCTGGAGTGTAACCTTGTCACTGTCATCATTATGCTGAAAGCTTTCAGAATGTACTCAGTGAAGTTTAAATTATTAGCATGACATCAATGGACTTTTATCATCAAATCCCAAAATATCTCTCCCAATTTATATACCAAACCACTGTGCCACATGTACCTCTGCCCTCCAGACATGGTAAAACACCTGACTTCCAAGGATGTAGCTCTTATTCCTCTGGTTTCTGCTGATCTCTGGGCCTAGCATGCCCTTCCCTATCTTGATTTCTTATTCAGACATCTTTGTCTCCCTGATGCCTTTGTCAATTTCCAGAATAACTTCTCTCCTCTTTATCCCCATAGCACCTGCAGCATATGCCTATGATAGTATCCACCGAAGTACGTTGCAGTGATTTATTTGTTTGACTCTCTTCCTCACTGGATTGTGGCAATGGCATATTACAGTACAAGTTTTATGGCAGTCTACTTAGGTTGTAGAGTGAAGCATGAGGTTTTAGAACGGGTACTGGATACATCAGAAGACCAGACTTTGAGTTCCAGCTTTGCCACTTACTAGCTAGTTGTGTAAGCTCTTGCAAGTCTAACAAAATTTCAGAAACAAATTTCTATTTGAAACTTTACAGTATTACTTTCTGCTTTACAGTTACTAAAAATATTAAATAGTGTCTGCAGATTTTTGTAAACTCTAAAGTGCTAAACTTGTGAAATATTTCCAATGGACTTTCAAGAATAAAACCTTAAGGTTATTATTATTAACAGAATAAATCCCATCCAAAACAGAGAAAAAATAGATACATTATTATATAATTATAAACTTTCTATAGTTAGAAGAGACCATAGAGGTAATTTCATTCAACCCTTTAGTTTTACAGACGAGGAAATCGTGATCATAATAGGTTAAAAGGTCTGCGTACAGTCACAGCAATGGCATAGTTGAATTAAAAGCTGAATTCAGCATGGCCAAAGGAAACAGTTAAGGAAGATACGTTAGACTAAAATGGGATAAATCTTGAAAATCATTAGAGCTTAAAATATTTGCTTGGATTTTCCAGTTTCTTTACAACTTTAAAAGCAAATTTACTTTTCAGAGAAGATTCAATTCCAAGAAAAAATTCAATTTAATGTTTTTATTAAGCTGACCATGGACATGATTGAACTTCTATTGGAGTCCTTCCTCATAAAGTGCACAGATCACTATGATTGGGAATTTGCCATTTAGGAATCATATATTGTAAAACTATACATATTGTCATTTTATGTATCTATTATGAGCTCAGGATCTTAGAAGAGCCCAAACCTTTAAACAGCCCCACCACCATCCCATATACCTGTACTCATCTAGTTTTATCCTTTAAAATTTAAACCCTTGATCCATATTGCAAAATAAATATCCCATGGGAGGAAAGCACTTTCAAGTGTAAAGGGCTCAAAATAGAAAGATGGGGGCAGAAAGCAGACAGAGGAAATGGAGTCTTGAAGAACTACTTTATTAATGTAGGAAAGGAAAAAAAATAACTGTTAAATTGACTGTGGAAAAACTGTCTGCTAGGAAAATAATATATTAGTATGAGGTTGATAGCACAATGTTCAGGGAAATGGATTGATGATCTATGGTGGGTTAAGTTTTGCAAATGATTGGGGAGGCTTGGAACAGCTGCTAGGAAGAGAAAGAGGGGAGAACAAAGGGAGAGAGATGCTCTGCAACCTGCGGGAGGCCAGGGCACTTTATTGCTAGAATGGGTTCGGGTGATGTTCACGCTGAGACGGAGAATGGAGATCCACTGAGAGGAGAGACTTGAGGGAAAAAAACAATTTAGCAGAAGCAGCAAACAAAATAATCAGAATGTAAGTTTTTGAGGTGAGAAGTCCTCCATTTGTCCCTGGAGTTATTTAGAGTAATGTCAAGGTTCTACCTTAGGTGATATTCAGGTTCAAACCACTTTTACTTAAATCTTAAAAGACAAGGTGACTCTAGTACTTGGGGAATATGAAGGCCCTTGGCCTTCAGGTTGTGCCTGCTTGATACTTTATTTCTCAGTTCAAGCGATTACTTTTCAGTTCAACAATAAGAGATATACTTGAGAACATGAATGGGTATTCATTTCTCTGAACCTTACCAAGTGGTCATGACTCAAGTTTTTTCTTTCAACCTCACGAAGTAAGAGGCTAGGAATATAGCATGACTGAGTAAGAATGCAACTGCACAAGAGGCAGAAGATCTACCCTTCACAAACGTGAAGATCTACCCTTCACAAACCAGGTGTGTGACTTGGAACAAGTGGTAGTTTCTCTGACCCTCACTGTCTTCATGCTTACATTGAGGAAATGGGACCAGATCAGTGGTTTTCAAACATTTTTAAAGTTATATGTGCTATATTATAGCTTAATAGATGTTATTACTTATGGAAATAGCAAGCAGGCAAAATTTGGATGATAAGATTAAAATATGCACACTCAATTTTCTTTTTTTTGGTATTGACAACAAAAACAGTGATGGTAGTTAATATTTGATGTGAGAGGAAGTATGTTAAAGTAAAATTTAAAATTCTGACAGAGTTCAGGAAGAAATGAGAAAATAAGTCTGTATTTTCAAAATATAAATTCTATTTTTGTTTATTTAAACATGCAATTTGGAGGGACAAGCACAACTTACGGGTCTCCTAAAAATGGGGCATGGTGTCACAGGCTCAAGAATAACACAGCGGTCAGGCTTAAACTTGTAATACAGGTTTTCTTCTGTCTCCTATTTTTCATTTCATGCTTCATTTTCAATTTTTAGTACTGATTGATAAGCCACACAACTTTAGTCTGCACTCATCCATCACTAATAAGAGCAATTTAAATTAATCTCTTTCTTTTTGATTTGGGAGGCATGGTAAGGACTATAGAAATAAGGGCACCATTATAGGTTGTGGTGCAACATGGAAAGGTTTGAGCCGGGTCATCACTCATTAAGAAGTAATTCTTATCTTCAGCTAAATTGTAATTAAATCTAAAGCAAAATTGTGTGAAGCCTTTTGAATATCAGAAATCTTTTCACTCAAGAAACTCATTCTTAATTTTTTTAATTCATAATTTTATCTCAACTCAAATCCACTTTGTCCATTTCGCATGGGTATGGAGTAATGGAAATATGTTATACTTGCATCCAGAAATCCAGATTCTAATTCTGAGTGTGCTAATGTGTAACCTCACACGCATTATGGAAACTTTTCTAAAATCTCAGATTCTTGTCTTGTAAAACCTGTACTGTGATTCTTACACAATAAGACAGTTGTGTGAATCTAATAGATAGTTCATTCAATAGGTATTCATCATATTCCTGCATGAACTAAACACTGCTATAGGCATCAGGGACACAGCAGGGACTGACCAGATATGATCACCTCCCTTATGGGGCTCACATTCTAGTGAGTGGACACAGTCAATAACAATCAGAATACGTCCAGTGGAGATCGCTTCTACAAATAAACTATAACAGATTAAGGGGTACAGAGAGAAACAGGGGTAAGTAATGTTGATTTTCAAGGGTGGTTGGGAACAGCCTCTGTAGTAAAGGGATATTTGTACACTAAAGCCTGTTTTTGTTACAAATAGCAGAAAACTGATTGAAACTAGTTTCCAAGCCCCATTGCTACCCCGAACAAAAGTGGGAAAATTCGCAGGGGCCCTATTACTCAGAACAATTATATTCAGCAGTTCAAACCCTGTCATCAAGATTCTCCCACTCCCTCTCCCCATTGCTGGATTTCAATTTCTTCTGCTTTGTCCTCACTCTTGAGGTAGTTTTCTTATCTTCATTTTTTCAAATCCTGCAAAACATGCTCCCCACCATACCCTTACAACTTGTTAATTCATAAATAACCCTTTTCCCCCAATATTTCCAGAAAATATTTCAAGGACTTTTTTTTTCCCCTGACCTGGCTTGAATCATGTGTCCATTTCTAAATTAATCATCTGGTCTACTAAAAATATTAAAGATGATATGTAATTAAGATATTTATTTTTAAAGGGAATGCTACGAGATATTCTTTAATATTCCTTTCCTCTTACTTTGTTCATTCAAGTTGTTTTCTCTAAATTATATGGTGATCCTGAACTTCTCTGATTGTATTTATAAATGAAGTGCCAGGTTGATTATTATAGGTCTGTGTTGCCTTGACAGTTGTAACGCTGGTTTCCACAGCAAACCTCCCAAAATTGGAGGTCTGTGAACTCTTTGTAAATGACCCAGACATATTCAGGCAGGCAGCTCTCCTTTTAAGCTGCATTGGTGGAGAGTATATAGGCAACATAGGGTTCAATTTTATTGTCAGTTTAGGGACATTCTGTTCTGGGGGTAAAATGCTTAAGGTATTTAACTTCTCAGAAAAGTTAGCTTTGTCAAATTCTGGTATGTATTTTGGTATTTGCTCTGCTTTGATTTTGTCTAGTCTTTAAACCTAATGCTATGGACCCCTCCAGAGAGGTATTTATTTATTTAGGAAACTCTCATTGTCTTAGTCCTGGGGGGACTCCACATTCTATGTATTCAGGAACGGGTGAGGCATGGTTCACTGGCTATGTAGCCCGTGGCCCTTGAACTATGGAAGTGTTTTGTCTCCCTACATGCCTCACGTTGGTCACTAATAGCTTTAGGAAGAAGAAAGTGCATGGGCGAGAGAGGCAGATCACCTTGTTTTTAAAGCTGAGTATTGTCTGAGGTCAGCTGTCCATGATGAGGTTCTGTCAATGCTCAGGAGCGAATCCTTAACTATTCTGTCTCTGTTTGGGCTACCTCTCTCCAGATTGAAACCTCTCTGGATGACTATAAAAGTTTAATTAGCTCATCTCCGGAGACCTTGATACATATTCCAAAATACAAGGAATGTGCAGGAGTTGGAACAAGAAGGAACCATTTCCTGTGACCCGTCTGCCTACTCTGTGTCTTAGACAGCACAAGGTTCAGTACCTAAGACCAGGTTTAAAGAAAGTGATGTCCCTCTTGGAAATTCCTCTGACCTATGAGGACATCTCATGAGGACATTCTCATTTCCTTACTGTTCATCCCTATCTCAGTTCTTCCAGCTCCTCCTTTCTCTTTGCTTTCTGGTTTTCTTTTACTCCTCATCTAATCTCTTGTTGATTCTTGAAGACTCCACAGACAAAGCAGTTCCCTGAATATCATGAATACCATGACTTACTCTCACCTAGTTCTGCTGTTCTAGATGGAGGAGGGCATTTGTTGTAATGGAAAATAGTGGATGCACTCTTCCTGCTTGTGACTCACACAGCTATCCCCTCACACACACTAGGTGTGCAGAAATAGAGGGAGCTCATTCCTCTAGGGACCTTGGGAGAAAACTTTCACACAGCTCTGTGGCCAGTTTCCCTGAGAGTTTCTAAAAGCAGGCATTGTGCCAAAAAGAAGCTAAATATCCTTCAGATAATTTACATCTTCTCTACAACAAAAATTTCTACTCCTCTAATTAAAGTTATTTTGATCCTTTTTCCTGTGTACTAATTTCCTTGGCCTTTTAATGATAAGAGAGAATTTTATCCTCCTAGTACTAAATTACTTTGCAAAACATCTTATATTTCCTGTTAATGAATGTTGCTTTACCAGAACTACTTCTAATTACAAAGCTTTCCAACACAGTATGAGAGATGGCCCTTTTTAATGTGTTAATTTCTCCAGAATCCTTCTGAGAATACTATTTCTCCCTTCTCCTAAAGTATTTTTTCCATTTAATTCATTGTGTATTCACTAAAGCCCAACACTGTGCAAAGGGCTGGAAAGACAGAGAAAGAGATCAACTCCTTGTCCACTGAAAGATTAAATTATCATAGGGGAAATTGATAAGAAACAAGTAAACAAAAAAAAATACTAACAGATTTTTAAAATTATGTGAGCAATCAGAGATTGTGGTAAAGATATCAGGAGGACTTACACTAGATAAGGTTGTCAGAAGAGGGGTAAATTTTGGATTAAGATCTGAAAAATAAGGTAGAATCAGTTATGCAAATAGTTGAGGAGAGGGCCTTTCCAATACCTAGGGTACAGCAGATGCAAAGTCCCTACAAAATCACAAACACTTGGCATGTTCTTAAAAGTGTAGAAGGCTTATGAAATAAAAGAATAAGGGAAAAGAGGGAAAAGGGCATTAGGTAAGATGGCAAAGGTCTACAGAGATCAAATCAATCAGGCTATGATAATGAGCTGATTTTATTCTAAGTGCAAGAAGAAGCTATCAAAGGATTTTTAAGGGGAGAGGGAGTATGTTACAACCTGAATTCTGTTTTAAAAATGTATCTATCTCCAGCTATTTTATGGAGGTTGAGTTTTAGGGAAAAAAGAATGAAGCAGAGAGATGAGGTAGTATGAATTTCCATTAGCTTGTTCAAGCAATACAAGTCAGAAGAGTGACATTGCAGAGGGCAAGAAATAGGGCACATTTAGGTATATTTTAGAATACAACAAATGGGACTTCCTGACAGATTAAGTGTCAGTGACAAGGAAAGCAAAAAAATCAGATATCACTGAACCTTCTCCTCGATCTCTATTATTGCTGTTTTTAAAGTAGTTTAATCTCTCTGTGCCTTCATTTCCTCAACTTTAAAATGAGGAAATTTTACCTACTTGATAAAGTTGTAACTAATTTATTCTTAATGGATAACAAGGATTTAGAACATTACTTGACATATAGTATGTATTATATGTGTCGCTTCTATTAATGTTAAAATATATTATCATTATTATTATTTTAATCAGATCAAAGCTGCTCTCTATTTTTAAGATATATTTCAAAATTTCCTGTCTGCTCTTCTCTTCCCTGTGTTTCAGCACTGTTATGAAATTATTCTTTCCCACATATCTTTTTTCTGACATTTCAATTTTGACATTTTCTTCCTAAGGATAATACGAAGATAGATTAAACTTGTATGCTGAGGGTACTATCTTGAATTGGAAGGTATTTATCATTTTTTCTATTACTGAATGATACACACTATTCCTCAGCCCCAGTGTGTAGGAAGTACTGAAATATTCTGACCCAAGTAATCACCACTCCCAGTTATTATACAGTTTCTTTTTTGCGGGGGAGGGAGCCATTCTTTCTCACTTGAATGTGGGCTAATCTCATAGGACTGGGTTAATGCTGGACATAGTACTGAAGACAAGCAACCTTTTATCTAACATATTCATAAAAGTCTGATGTGTAGAATAATTTTGAAAACAAATGGACATCAGAGCAAAGATCCAGGTGTCAGAAAGAAAGTTTGAGTTGAGAGATAAACCTAGGAGTAGCCATAGGTCTGATGAAAATCAGAGAATGCTGCAAATGCTTCAGGACCAGGAAGATATATGGCGGCATTGTTGGGAGCAGTGGTCTCCTGATGCTTTTGAGTCTGGATTTTAAAGTCACAATGCAAGAGTTAATCAGCCTTGCTTGAAATGCCTGCTGCATCTTATATTTCACCATACTATACATCCCAGCTATCCTTGGTCACTGCTTAACATTGTGTCTCATCTGATATTTTATTATAATGTATACCCTCTGTTACATTATTATTTTGAGGTTTCCTTCCTAGACCCAGTCTCCTACACTTCTGCTTCATGTTAATACATCTAGTGATATCTGGAACCCTCTTATGACAGCACAAAAGCATAATAAAACAACCTGTTCCCAGAATATTAGCTCATTCACACTTCTTTATGTGAAACTTGGTTCTCCTCAAAGGTTGTCACTTATATTGAAACTTTTCCAGCCAAAGCTGCCTTTTCTGGTTCAACATATGGTCTTATCTTGCTGCATGTACCATGTACACTGGTATTCTGCAGTTGTTGATAGTGTATTCTATAAATGTCAAATAGGTTAATTTGGTTGAAAATGTTTAAATATTCCATATCCCTATTGTTTTTTTGTCTGTCTGTTTTATCATTTATTGGGAGAATTGTTAATATTTCCAAATATATGTTTACTTCTCCCTTTATTCCTGTCAGTTTTTATTTCATGCATATTGAAGGTATATTTTTATACATATACACATTTAGGATTATTTTGTCTCCATGATGAATTGACTATTTCAGCATTATGAAATGCTTACATTTACTTCTGGAAATACTTCATGTTTAACAGCTATTTTCTCAGATATTAATAAAGACACTCTTTTTTATAATTAGTGTTTTCATGACAATATTTTCCTATCTTTTTAAGATATCTGTGATGTTATATATAATGACTATCTTTTGGAAACAGCATATAATTAGTTGGGTCTTGTTTTGTTATAAAATCTGATAATCTCTGCCTTTTAATTAGACAATTTTATATATTTAAAAGTAATATAATTAGTTTGTGGTTGACTATAAGACTACTGTCTTGTTAATTGTTTTCTATTTGAACTATTTCTGTTCTTTGTTCCATTTTTCCTCCTTTCCTGCTTTGTCTTTGACTGTGTCACTTTATTTCATGTTCTATTTTATCTTCCTGATTTACTTTTTTGTTCCTGTTTGCTCTAGAGATGACAATATATTACTTTAAATTATCACTGTCTACTACAAATTAATATCATTTCACTAACAACTTGTGACTATTACAACAGTAAAATTAAATTTAATATCTCCACACCATCTTTTGTGCTACTTTGAAATACATTTACTTTATACATATGTTTTAAATCCAAGTACATTATTATTTTCACTTTAAATAAGTGTCCCTGGGGAACCTTCAAGATGGCAGAGGAGTAAGGTGTGGAGCTCACCTTCTCACCACAAATACATCAAAAATACATCTACATGTGGAACAACTCCCACAAAACATCTGCTGAGCGCTGGCAGAAGACCTCAGACTTCCAAAAAGGCAAGAAAATCTCCATGGAACTGGTTTGCTTTCTGCTTTTGGTTTGTTTTTTGTTTTCTGTTTTTGTGAGTTTAGTTTTTATTGTTTGTTTAAATTCTGGGGTTCATTTATTTGTTTGTTTGCTATTTTCTTTTTTTTTTTCCTCTGTTTTCTGTGTGTGTCTGTTTCTTTGTGTTTTTGTCTGCTCAGTTTCACTTTTACCACTTGTCTTGGGGTTTTGTTTATCTGTTCATTTTCTTTTTCTTTCTTTTTGTTTTTCTTCCATGCCATGCATCTTGCAGGGTCTTCGTTCTCTGCCAGGGACCAGGCCTGAGTGTCTGAGGTGGGAGAGCATAGTCCAGGATGCTGGACCACCAGAGAACTCACAGCCTAAGGAATATTAATTGGCAAGAGCTCTCCCAGAGGTCTCCCTCGCAACAGCAAGACCTGGCTCCACCCAATGACCAGCAAGTTCCAGTGCTGGACGCCTAGAGTTAAACAACTAGCAAGACATGAACACAACCCCACCCATTAGCAGACAGGCTGCCTAAAGTCATACTAAGCTCACAAACACCTGAAAACACACCACCTGATAGGGCGTTGCCCATTAGAGGGACAAGATCCAGCTCACCCACCAGAACACAGGTATCAAACCCCCCCCACCAGGAAGCCTACACAGGCCACTAGACCAAACTCACCCACTAGGGGCAGACACCAGAAGCCAGAGGAACTATGACTCTGCAGCCTGAGAAAAGGAGACCTTAAAAAGAGTAAGTTAAACAAAATGAGAAGACAGAGAAATATGTAGCAGATGAAGGAGCAAGGTAAAAACACAAGGTAATCCAAAACTCAGAAATAGAATGGAGAAAATACTAGAAACTTTTAACAAGGACCTAGAAGAACTAAAGAACAAGCAGTGATGAACAACAAAACAACTGAAATTTAAAATACTCTAGGAGCAATCAATAGCAGAATAAGTGAGGCAGAAGAACAGATAATTGAGCAGGAAGATAGAATGGTGGAAATAACTGCCACAGAGCAGAAAAAAAAAAGAATGAAAATAATTGAGGACAGTCTCAGAGACATCTGAGACAACATTGAATGCACCAATATTTGAATCACAGGGGTTCTGGAAGAGGAAGAGAAAAAGAAAGGGTCTGAGAAAATATTTGAAGACATTATAGCCAAAAACTTCCCTTACACGGGAAAGGAAATAGAAACCCAAGTCCAGGAAACAGAGACAATCTCATTCAGGATAAAAACAAGGAGAAACAAGCTGAGACACATATTAATCACATGAAAAAAAATTAAACACAAATAAACAATAATAAAAGCAGCAAGGGAAAAGCAACAAATAACATACAAGGGAATCCTCAAAAGGTTATCAGCTAACTTTTTCAGCAGAAACTCTGCAGGCCAGAAGGGAGTGTCAGGATACATTTAAAGTGATGAAGGAGAAAACCTACAACAAAGACTACTCTACCCAGCAAAAATCTCAGATTTGATGGAGAAATCAAAAGTTTTACAGACAAGCAAAAGCTAAGAGAATTGAGCACCACCAAACCAGCTCTACAACAAATGTTAAAGGAATATCTGTAAGCTGGAAAAACGAGAGCAGAAAAAGATCTACAAAGACAAACCCAAAACAATTAAGAAAATGGTAATAGGAACATATGTATTGATAATGACCTTAAGTGTGAATGGATTAAATGTTCCAATCAAAAGATACAGACTGAATGGATACGAAAACAAGACCCATATATATGTTGTCTACAGGAGACCCACTGCAGAGCTAGGGAAACATACAGACTGAAAGTGAAGGGATGGAAAAGGATATTCCATGAAAATGGAAATCAAAAGAAAGCTGGAGTAGCAATACTTATATCAGACAAAATAGAGTATAAAATAAAGACTGTTACAAGAGACAAGGAAGGACACTACATAATAAGCAAGGGATAAATCCAAGAAGAAGATATAATAATTATAAATATATATGCACCGAACATAGGAACACCACAATACATATGGCAAATGCTAACAGACACAAAAGGGGAAACCAACAGTAACACAATAGTAGGGAACTGTAACACTTCACTTACTACAATGGATAGATCATCCAGACAGAACATTAATAAGGAAAGGCAAACTTTAAATGACACAATAGACCAGAGAGATTTAACTGATAATTATAAGATATGCAATCTGAAAACAACAGAATACAATTTCTTCTCAAGTGCACAAGGAACATTCTCCAGGATAGATCATATCTTGGGTCACAAATCAAGCCTCAGTAAATTTAAGAAAATTGAAATCATATCAAGCATCATCTCTGACCACAATGTTATGAGATTAGAAATCAATTATTGGAAAAAATCTGTAGAAAACATAAACACATGGAGACTAAGCAATATGCTACTAAATAACCAAGAGATCACTGAAAAAATCAAGGAGAACATAAAAAAATACCTAGACACAAATGACAACAAAAACACAATGACCCAAAAACCTATGGGATGCAACAGAAGAAGTTCTAAGAGGGAAGTTAATAACAATAAAATCCTAACTCAAGAAACAAGAAAAATCTCACATAAACAACAATTACCTTACACCTAAAGCAACTAGAGAAAGAAGAAGAAGAACAACAAAAAACCCAAAGTTAATTAAATGAAAGAAAACATAAAAATAAAAATCAGAGCAGAAATAGAAACAAAGAAATCAATAACAAAAATCAATAAAATGAAAGATGGTTCTTTGAGAAGATAAACAAAATTGATAAAACTTTAGCCAGACTCATCAAGAAAATGAGAGAGAGGACTCAAATAAATAAAATTAGAAATGAAAAAGTAGAAGTTACAACAAACATCACAGAAATACAAAGGATCATGAGACTACTGCAAGCAACTCTATGCCAGTAAAGTGGACAACCTGCAAGAAATGGACAAATTCTTAGAAAGGTATAACCTTCCAAGACTGAACCAGGAAGAAATAGAAAATGTAAACAGGTTAATCACATGTAATGAAACTGTGATTAAAAATCTTCCAACAAACAAAAGTCCACCACCAGATGGCTTCACAGACGAATTCCATCAAAATATAGAGACAACCTAAAACCTATCTTTCTCAAACTCTTCCAAAACATTACAGAAGGAGGAACATTCCCAAGTTCATTCAACAAGGCCACCATTACCCTGATACCAAAACTAGACAAAGATATCACAAAAAAAGAAAATTATAGACCAATATGACTGATGAACATACATGCAAAAATCCTCAACAAAATACTAGCAAACAGAATTCAACCACACATTAAAAGGATCATACATCATGATCAAGTGAGATTTACCCCAGGGATGCAAGGATTCTTCAATATATGCAAATCAATCAATTTGATACACCATATTAACAAATTGAAGAAGAAAAAAACATATGATCATCTCAATAGATGCAGAAAAAGCTTTCAAAAAAATTCAACACCCATTTATGATAAAAACTCTCCAGAAACTGGGCATAGGGGGAACCTACCTCAACATAATAAAAGCCATATATGACAAACCCACGGCAAACATCATTCTCAATGGTGAAAAACTGACAGCATTTCCTCTAAGATCAGGAACGAGACAAGGATGTCCACTCTCACCACTGTTATTCAACATAGTTTTGGAAGTCCTAGCCACGGAAATCAGAGAGGAAAAAGAAATAAAAGGAATCCAAATTGGAAAAGAAGAAGTAAAACTGTCACTGTTTGCAGATGACATGATACTATACTTAGAAAATCCTAAAGATGCCACCAGAAAACTACTAGAGCTAATCAATGAATTTGCTAAATTTGCAGGATACAAAATCAACGCACAGAAATATCTTGCATTCCTATACACTAACAATGAAAGATCAGAAAAGAAATTTAGGAAACAATCCCATTCACCATTGCAAAAAACTAATACAATACCTAGGAATAAAGCTATCTAAGGAGATAAAAGACCTGTACTCAGAAAACTACTGGACGAATGAAATCAAAGGTGACACAAACAGATGGGAGATATACCATGTTCTTGCACTGGAAGAACCAATATGGTCAAAATGAATATATTACCCGAAGCAAACTACAGATTCAATGAAATCCCTGTCAAAGTACCAATGGTGTTTTTCACAGAACTAGAACAAAAATCTTAAAATTTCTATGGAAACACAAAAAGACCCCAAATAGCTAAAGCAATCTTGAGGAAAAAAAACAAAAACAAAAAACAAAACAGAACTGGAGTAATCAGGCTCCCTGTCTCAGGCTATATTACAGAGCTACAGTTAACAAGATAGTATGGTACTACCATAAAAACAAAAATATAGATCAGTGGAACAGGATAGAAAGCCCAGAGATAAACCCACGCACCTATGGTCAACTAATCTCTGGAAAAGGAGGCAAGAATATACAATGGAAACAGACAGTCTCTTCCATAGGTGGTGCTGGCAAAACTGGACAGCTACATATAAAAGAATGAAAGTAGACCACTCCCTAACACCATACACAAAAATAAACTCAAAATGGATTAAAGACCTAAATGTAAGACCAGACACTATAAAACACTTAGATGAAAACCTATGCAGAACACTCTTTGACATAAATCACAGCGAGATCTTTTTTGACCCACCTCCTAGAGTAATGAAAATAAAAATGAAAATACAGGGCTTCTCTGGTGGTGCAGTGGTTGAGAGTCCACCTGCTGATGCAGGGGACACGGGTTCGTGCCCTGGTCTAGGAGGATCCCACATGCCGTGGAGCGGCTAGGCCCGTGAGCCATGGCCTCTGAGCCTGCGCGTCCAGAGTCTGTGCTCCGCAATTGGAGAGGCCACAACAGTAAGAGTCCCGTGTACCACCAAAAAAGAGTCAGGAAATATAATCTACCATTCATCTCTATACAAAAAATAACTCCCAAGTTAAAAAAAAAAAAAAAAAAAACAAAAATACACAAATGGGACCTAATGAAACTTCAAAGCTTTTGCACAGCAAAGGAAACCATAAACGTGATGAAAAGACAACATTCAGAATGGGAGAAATGTTTGCAAATGAAGCAATGGGCAAGGGATTAATCTCCAAAATATACAAACAGCTCACACAGCTCAATATATATAAAAAAAAAACCCAATCAAAAAATGGGCAAAAGACCTAAATAGATATTTCTCCAAAGAAGACATGAAGATGGCCAAGAGGCACATGAAAAGATGTTCAACATCACTAATTATTAGAGAAATGCAAATCAAAATTACAGTGAGGTATCACCTCACACTGGTCAGAATGGCCATCATCAAAAAATCTACAAACAATAAATGCTGGAGAGGGTGTGGGGTAAAGGAAACCCTCTTGCACTGCTGTGGGAATATAAATTTATACAGCCACTATGGAGAACAGTATGGAGGTTCCTTAAAAAACTGAAAATAGAACTACCATATGACCCAGCAATCCCACTACTGGGCATATACCCAGAGAAAAACGTAATTCAAAATACACATACACTCCAATGTTCATTGCAGCTATTTACAATAGCCAGGTCATGGAAGCAACCTAAATGTCCAATGATAGGTGAATGGATAAAGAAGATGTGGTACATATATACAATGGAAGGTTACTCAGCCATAAAAAAGAATGAAATTGGGCCATTCATATAGACGTTGATATATCTAGAGACTGTCATACAGAGTGAAGTAAGTCAAAAGAGAAAAACAAATATTGTATATTAATGCATATATGTGGAATCTAGAAAAATTGTGCAGATGAACCTGTTTGCAAGGCAGAAATAGAGACAGAGACATAGAAAACAAATGTATGGACAACAAAGGGGGAAAGAGGTGGTGGGATGAACTGGGAGATTTAGATTGACATATATACACTAATATGTATAAAATAGATATATACACCAATATATATAAAATAGATAACTAATGAGAACCTGCTGTATAGTACAGGGAACTCCACTCAATGCTCTGTGGTGACCTAAATGGGAAGGAACTCCAAAAACAGAGGGGATACATGTATGATATACAAACACGATATACATGTATGAATATCACACATGTATGAGTCACTTCACTGTACAGCAGAAACTTACACAACATTGTAAAGCAAGTATACCCAATAAAAATGAATACATAAATAATTATCCCTTATTTAAATAATTTAAAAAACAAAAAATATGCCTTTTTAAATCTACCACATATTCACCAGTCCTGCCTCTCTTCATTCCTTTGTGCAAATCATGTTTCACCAATATCAAGGACCCCCTTTAGCTATTCTTATGGTTCAGGTATTCTGGTTATTAATTCTCATAGCTTTCATCTGAAAATGACTTTATTTCACCTTTATTTTTAAAATAATTATGTATATAGAATTCTAGTTTGAGAATTTTATTTTCTTTCAACATAAAAAAAAAATGATCCATTGACTTATGGCTTGTATTCTGATGAGAAACCAGTGGCCATTCTTATCACTCCCCACTGGAATCATAATAATGTATCTTTTTTTCCTCGTTGCTTTCAAATTTTTCTCTTTGTTTTTGGTTCTCAGAAAAAGAATTACCGTAAGTGTGGTTTTCTTTGTTTTTATCCTGATTGATGTTGCTCTGATTCACAGTTTTGAGAATTGATATTTTTCATAATATTCGGAAAAGTTTCTGCCATTTTTTCTTCAAATATTTTTCTGTTCCAATGTCTCTCTTCTTTTATTCTGTAACCCCAATCATACTCTGTCTCTGTCTCTGTCTCTGTCTCTGTCTCTGTCTCTCTCTCTCTCTCTCTCTCTATATATATATATATATATATAAATATATCCTCCTATCTACTTACTATGTTCATATATTTCTTTTTTTTAATATTTATTTATTTATTTTGTTGGCTACGTTGGGTCTTAGTTGTGGCATGTAGGATCTTTTTAGTTGTGACATACGAACTCTTAGTTGTTGCATGTGGGATCTAGTTCCCTTACTGGGGACTGATCCTGGGACCCCTGCATTGGGAGTGTGGAGTCTTAGCCACTGGACCACCAGGAAAGTCCCACGTTCTCATATTTCTATAAAATTTTAAAACATAATTATAATCATTCTAAAGTCTTTGTCATAACTGCAAGATCTCTGTCATCTTGCTATATGTTTCCATAGATATTTTTATCCTGGTTTTGAGTCATATTTCCCTGCTTTTTCACATGTCTAGTAACATTTGATCATATGATATATGTTGTATATGCTACATTGTTGACAATATAGATTTTGTTGCCTGTTTTAAAGATTTAAATTTTGATTTGTTAGAAAACTACTTTATTAGCACATCAGCTTCATTTTTTGGTCTTATTTTTCAGGTTTGTTAGAAGTCCAATGTCTTCACTGTACTCTCAGTTCAACTTAGAATCTTAGTTCATCCCACAGCTCCCCATTATCTATTATTTGCAAAGTCTATAGACAGAGAATCATCCTGAACATTAACTGCTTAATACTTCGTGGAAGAATCAAGACAATTCCTATGAAGGTTTCTAGATCCCCTTCCCTGTGCAGCTTCCTCCTTCCTGTTAGTCTGCCCAAAATCTAGATATCCATTCTTCTCAGTAACTCCAAATTATGATCTCTGTCTTCCTAGCTCAGTAAGATGTTCTGCTTAACATAGGCTCCACTTCCCTGCACTGAGGTCCAGAAGTTCCTCCAGGCAGAAAATCAATGCAGTTGTAGCCCTAACCCCATGTGTTTTCCTTGCCTCTGAAATCACAGACCTATGCTGTCTATTGCTCAATGTCTGAAACCAGTTGCTTCATATATTTTGCCGAGATTTTTTGTTGTTTATGGTGGAAGAACTAATCTGGAACCAGGAGCTTGGTCATGGCTTAGAGAAGTCCTAAAGCTGCTCTTTCACCCTACTTATCTCAGGACCTTTGTAAAGTATAAAATCCCTTGTTCCTTTTATGTTTGAATCATTTTGTTATACGTAACACCTCCCAATCACAGTCAATAGGCAATTTCCTGGTGTTTAATGTTCACTTATTGAAAGATTTAGCCCCTAGTTTATAGACATCTTATTTACCTCCTGTGTTACCAATATCTCAAGAGACATCAGTATCCATCTAGTGACATAAAACATCCTGATCCTCATTTCTTTAATTTGTTTTTCTTCAAAAGCTTTTTATTCTCATTCAGGTCTGTGACTCATTTTTATAGTTACTCTCTGGATTTTGTCATCTCTTGAAATATATTTTACCTCTTAAATAATAAATTCAGAAATCTACGTCTTCAAACACAGCCTTCTGTTTTTTTACTAAGCTACTCCCAGATCTTCAATCATTTGACTTCCTTAGGACTTCTAATGTATACATATTTATATCCACTGTCTCCGTACCATTTCCTTCTGACTTGATTTCTTTTGCTGTGCATCCAATTCCTTTTCAACAACATTCTTGCCAAGACCCTCAGCAACCACATTTGCTTAACTCCTTGCACCCTGCCCTACCAAAACAAAACAAAACAAAACAAAACATGATACTCAGTTTCCATCTACTCACCTTCTCTATTGTAGGCTGCTAAACACTGAACAAAAATAGCAACTTACTCAGATTAGTGACACTGAAATTAGTTTATGATTCACTACTTCCCATGAGGCTTCAGTTTGTCACAACACTCCTGTATTTCTTTTGTTATGTTCCTTTCCCAATTAACACAGAAACTATATCAAATATATTTACTTTCTTCTTATACCTGACTCACTCACTATCTCATTCTCAGTCAATGTCCTTCTCTGAATGGCAGTCATCAATTAATGTATCTTTCAATTCCTCCTACCAAGCTGCCAATATTAGCACTCATCCTGCCCATCTCTCCTGTGACAGTGGAATGTGTCCCTTCTACCCAAGTTTTCTCATCCTACTCATGATATACATTCTTGATAGCTCTGTCTCTTCAAATATTCTCCCTCTAGTGACTTCTTTATGTTAGCATCTAAATATATTCCAGTCTCTGTTCCCATAAGTCTCTCTTGAACTCAGTTCCCTCTAACACTATACTATTTATTTCCTCTAGCTCATAGAGAGGATATGGAGGCAGACTATCTCAGTGTACATCCCAGATCTGCCACTTTTTAGTTAGTTACAATTAATGTAATATTGAGCAACTCATTTACCCTGACTGTGGTTTCTTCCTCTGTAATACCTACCTCATAGGATAGACTAAATACTAATATATATGAAGCATTTGTAAATGCCTCGAAGATAAAATGCTTAATAAGTATTAGATATAATAATCCATGTTATTATTAATTAAGGCAAACTTCCTGAGAAGACTGTTAATACAAGTTGCATTTACTTTCTTATCTCCATCTCAGCACTCAGCAATCTGGCAGCTGTGTCAAACATTTGGTGAAATGTTCTTGCTAAGACATTTACTCAATCCAACAGGTATTTCTGTCTTTACCTTTCCTGACTTTAGGCAGTATTTGACATTGCTGATCATTTTTACCTCCTATAGCATTCTATTCTTTTTATTTCTGTGAAGTCACACTCTGGGTTTTCTTCTACCCTTTGGGTATTTCTTCTTACTATATTTTGCATGACTCCTTTTTAAAATTTTATTTTAAGTGTTTTTAAATGTCTTAAATGTCAGGTTCTCCAGAATTCTCTTCTAAGTCTTCCTGATCTCATTACCCCTATTCTTTTAATACACTTGATGATTATTTATGAATCTTGGTCTTCATCTGAAACCTGCTCCTGAGTACCAGATCGATTCAGCTCCTAAAATCTCCACAGGAATCTTAGATTTGACACATATAAAATTTAACTCATCTTCTGCTTCCCTGAGCTTGTCATATATTCCTTAGCTCAACATTACGTAGCATGGCCAGTGAAGGACTCCAGGGGCCACCATTCATTTTGCAGTAAGCAAGGGAGGGCAAGTTATATAATATCCCACTTAAAAGGTGCCCTCCTGGATTTGTATAATATGGTCATATATTTTGTATCTGAGTTAAAATCCCATATGTTATCTTGGTCTCTTCTCTCCATCACATCCTGTCAAGCACTGTCAACTCCAATTTCTAGTTCTCTCATAATGAGAGTGGTAATTACATTATTTTAAAGATTAGTCTAGATATTGAAGACTTTAATTCCTTGCTTTCTGCCTTTCAGGTAGAAAGATTGGTATTTGGAAATGACTTTGCAGTAAGGTACAAGTCACTGTTTGAGATAACAAAAACTAATTATTAAAACAAGGTTTTCTTACATCATGTAACCTGTGTTTAGTTTGCTCTTTATCATTAACTGTCCATCCTAAAATGCTGTTTCAAAGACTTCCTTTGAATGCTCACATTTGAGAAATGCCAGAAGACAAACATTTATGCTATAAAATAAGTGGAAATGTCATTTTTAATATGTTCCAAATGTTTGGCACTTGTGCTAATTGGGCTTAATCATATCATCTGGTGAGATTTCCTCTCCAAAGATAACTAAATTGGAATGACATGGTTGTAACACTGAGTTCTGGGTGAAATAATCAGACATTTCCAATCTGAATGAATGGCTTTTGTGTCAAATGTTTCAGAGATGAACCATTATGTGTTGTTTCCAGATTTATGTATCCCAGATGGAATTAAGTTCTCTTTTTTTTCTTCACAGCTTCCATTTATTAGCAGGAAAAGTCATCACTTCCGTCCCCTACCCCAAACATTTCATGGACCCTATTACCAAAAGTGTCAAGTCCATTGTCTATACCCTAAAGAACATTAATGTCATCTTGTTTGTTTGCTTTTTTCTCACTTTTATACCTTGAGGGTAATAATTAAATAATATTTTGAAGTTATAGTTATTTTTGTGTGCCTATCACCATACTAGGTATTTCACACATAATATCATTAATTTAACCCTTAGTGAAATGAGATAATTATCCATGTGGAAACAGATATATATTTTATAGTTTATCAAAAGCCTATAGAGATACAACTAGTATGTGCTTCCAAGTCTAACTCAAAGCCAGGACCCTTATCCTTTACATCTTGCTGACAGTTCCAACATTCCTCTGAGGGTCAATACTACTTCCGATGTTAATAAAGAGCATCTCACTACAGTACTGCAAATTCCCTACTCTAACTGTTCCACAGATGAGAAAACTGAGGTACTACGAGATTAAAAACTTCTTCTGAAGTCATATAGCCACGAAGTGGCAGAGTCTAGACTCAAGACATGTATATCTGAATATAAAATCTATTATTTTTCCACTCTGCCATTTGTTCTCTTTATGTGGGAAATTCTCCCCTTTATTCTTCACAATCAAAACTCTACCTATCCTCCAAGTCTTAGCCCAAATACTATTTCCTGAGCTCCTCCCTCTAAACTCTAGTAGAACTTACCAAACTAGGACTCATGAGCATTGCCTTGTACTGTGATGACATTTAAAAAAAACAAACAAACAATAGACTGTCTATGACATATAAGATATTTTCACATACATTACCTCATTTGACTCTCAAATCTGTCCTCATTATTCCAATTTTACTGAATGTATTGAAGTGACTTCCTGAGAAATTACACATCTGCTAAGTGTCAAGTTTGATTTAAACATAAGAGCTTATATGTTTTACGTTGGCAAAAATATGGAATTAAATAATAAACTACTGGTGATTCTTACTTCAAGATTCCTTCTAGGTAGGTGATTCCTAACTAGAAAAAGAAGAATCAAGATAGTGAGGAGTAAAAATCTAGGAGAGCATGATGGCCTGCAAGCTAAATGAAGAAAATATCTCAAGGAGAATGTGGTGGGCATTTGGTTCAAATATTGCTGATACATCAAGTAGAATGATGACTGATAATCAATCATTGAATGTGGCAATATGAAAGTCATTGGTGACCATCACTAGATTGGTTTTTGTGGAGAGGGATAAATACCTGATGGGAATGTATTCAGAGAGAAGGGAGAAGAGGATTTAAAGACAAGTACCATAGCTGCCAAGAGAAGTATGGAATCAGAATAGTATCTGGCACTGGAAGAGGCATCACAAAAAGTTTGTTTTAAGATGTAGAGAAATATCATGTGTATATATTTTTGGAAATGACCCTATAGAGAGTGAAGATTTGAGAAAATAGGAGAGAAGGGAACATTTCTGGTACAATGTTCTGGAAGATGCAACAAGCAATGACATCAAATATAAAAGGTGGGGTAGCTTTAAACAAGAGCATGGATAGTTCATTTAAACAAGAGCATGGATAGTTCATTTATGTTAACAGTCAAGAAGACAGAGTATGTAAAAACAGATGCTGGAGGGTGGATAGATGTGCTGATAGGAGTTTATAAAATTCCCTTCAAATTAGTTCTATGTTCTCAGTGAAGTAAGAAGCAAGGTCTTTAGCTGAGAGTACAGAAGATGTGTAGGGTTTAAGGAGAGAGGAAGAGGTATGAAAATTTTATCTAAAACATGAGAGGGTTAATAATGTTATTAATCAACACCTAATAAGATTTTAGTGCGCTAAGTATTCTACTGTAATATTTCAGTTAATCTCCACATCCATGGTGTGAGTTTACTACTATTAGTATTCCCATTTCATAGATGAGAAAACTGAACTTCATAGAAAATAGATAACTTACACTAAGTCACATAGTTTGAAAATGCTGACATCAATTTTAAAGTCCATCCTATATGACTTCAAACATGACACTTTTAGAACATGTTCCCCTGGACATGCGAAGGTCTTAGAAGAGTTTAAAAATATAAATTGACTCTCTTTTTTGTGTGTGTGAAAGAATATAACCACATAACATCTGGTTGTTAAAAAAAGTTATTTGATTAAAACCTCATTCTGAAAATTAAGCAAGAGAAGGAAATATTCTAACTTCAATTTTAAGTTCAAACACAAGTCCTTGACTTCCTACTCTTACCTCTTTTGATGTGGAAACTGATATTCCATTTTTTAAATGTTGCAGATGGTAGGAAGTTGTGATTGTTACAGTATTAATTTCAAAGGTCTGTACATTCTACTTCCAGCAGCACAACCTAAGGTCGTGTTTGCTTTTCAGCAGTTGATAACTGTTAGTTCTGAGTTTAAAAGTAGTGTTGATTAGGGATATTTTCAGCAGCAAGTAACTGAAGAATCCAAGTAAGTGTGACTTTAAAAAGAGATTTTTCCTCTCTTATATATCAAGCACTCTGCAAATAGACATCTCCTAGCATTGACTCACTATCTCTAAAATATCAACCTCACATCTCTGATTCTCTTAGCTTTTTTTCTCATGCTCACAATATTAGTGCCACAATTCTAGGCATCATAAACATTGAGGCATGAAAGAGAAATAGATGCCACAATCAACAGCTGTCCTATTGATTTAATAAAAAAAAAGCTTTCTGAGAAACCTCCTGCTCTAACATATATCAACTCACATTTTACAAGCCAGAAATCTGTCAAATGTCTACCAATAGCAGAAAGGGTGGTAAACAAAGCATGGCCAAGGAGAATTGATTGGGAATGGGTGTTGGCGTTTTTAACCAAAAGTGCCTACCTCAGTAGTCATTCTAATTTAATCATTTTTACATGAACTTCTGCTGAGCCAAGGCCTCCCATCCTGTGTGTATATAATTTGGAATAAAAATTGAATAAAATATCTTGGAATAAAAATTGTAAGGCTTTGAATTACTTCATAAAAATTCTTATTTGATTCTGACCGTATTCTTATTTGATAATAAGTTTAAACATTGATTGATTTTTCTACCATATTGGTAACTCTTCCTACCTCAGTATCATATGCAAAAATGATAGGTGCTCTTGTATCTCCATCAACATCATAAAACTCTGATAGAGTTATAGTCGTGTAACAGTAGAAAGGGAACTGATCTGAAAAGCAGACAAAGATTGAGCCAAGAATGTTGGAATACAATAATAGCATAGTTGTAAAGAAATCAATATAAAGGATCTAATTATACAATTTTAATTTATATTTTTTCCACTTGGACAAATATTCCCACCTACTTTCAAATTATATGTAAATAAATTTTAAAAGTCACATTCATGCTTCATATGGAATGAGAACACAAACATGTAATTTTACCTTTTAGTTGCCATATGGAAGAAAGTGTTCTGTGTGCTGAGGAAGGGTGTAATGCAAAAACTAAGAAGGTAATAACCACAATCATATGCTAAAATTATTGAGTATTTACTTTGAGACAGATAGTTCCAAGTGCCTTAGGAATATCAATTCACCTGATCCTTGTAACAATCTATTAACAAATCCCATTTTACTGATGAGGGACAGAAATATTGATTATTATTATGAAGGTTACACAATCAATAAGAGCAAAGTCAGGATTTAAATCCAGAAAGTCTGGCTCCAAAGTCCATGTTTAATAGAGCAGAACAAACCTGAGCAGCTCTAACCCTTCTGCTCTTTTGCCTGTGCTTAGTCATGCTGGCTCTGCACCTTGTCTAGTCAAACAGTACAAGAAGGGTCCCTGTAGCCTAAAATATTCTTAATAGCCTTTTCTCAAGCCTCTGCCTCCAAGGCTTGACTTTTAAAACCATTCACATAAAGATAAAAAGTTGCAGAACAGAAAATAGCACTTGTCTTGGTAAAACTTTAGAGGAACATAGTGACAAGACCTAAGTGGACAGCTGCAAGAACAAAGGATTATCACATCCCCTCTGGGGTCTTGGCAGCACCAAGAAGTCTGCAACAACCAGCCACACCCTCTCCCCTTTTGGTACAAAATAAGCTTGAATTCTAACTCCAGTAAGATGGTTCTTTGGAACACTAGCTCACCAACTTCTCTTTCTCCTGGTTTTCTGAATAAAGTAGCTATTCTTTACCCCAACACTGCATCTCTTGATTTATTGGCTTGCATGAGGCAAGCAGTACAAGTTTGGACTTGGTAACACATGTACTACCCTTTAGACTACATGCCGAGAAGGAGATTGTGGTTTAAGTCAAGGGTCCAAGTAACTTTAATACAAGTCTCAATAAGTTTTGGCAAAACAATATGGCAAGAAAGATCAAAGTAAGGAACAACGGCAAAGGTTTCATGGAGGTCACAATTTATAAAATGGGCCTTAAGGATGGATTTAATTTTAGTAGGCAGGGATGGTTTGAAGATAAAGGAATCTAGAAAGAATAGATATCTTAAGCAACAACAAAACACTGAGAACTTGAAAAAGGTTGGGGAAAAATGAAAGTCCATCACGGTCTGCATGTTAGGGTAGTAGCAGGAAATAAAGTTACAAAGGTAGTCATGAAAACAACAATGAACTTGGGATCAAGAGATCCAAGTTTAAATTCTGCTACTGATGTACTGGATGACCTTGATCAAGATACTTAATCTGTTTGGTCTTCAAATAGTTTTGCAAAGTCCCAACTTACACTGTTGTTTTGAGGATTACTTGAGAGTGCAAATGTTGTAGAGTATAGGTTGTGACCGTATTGTGGAAAGATGTGACTATCATATGGAAGGGATGTGGCTAGAGACTTCTAAGAAGGAGTAGGACAGAGTGGCCCAATCTGGAAGCAGGTATAGGATAAACTGGAATGTGGAGAGCAGGGGCAAAGACTGGGAGATCAGTTAAGAGTTTATTAAAGTAGGTTAAGATATAATGAGGATCCAAATTCTAGTTCTGACAATTGGACTTGAAATAAGTTTCAGATTTCAGAAACATTATAGAAGTAGGCAAAATTGATTTCACACTTGATTTTGGTGGAAAATGGAGAAAAAAAATACTCTACCATGATTCTGAAACCTTAAGCCCTAGTGAGTAAGAGAAAAATCATCAACAAATAAAATCTCTATGAAAAAAAGTTCTTCTTGGGAAAGAACATGAGTTGAGTTCAAGGAGTTGGTGAGACATCTTGGTTAAGTTATCCTTTAAGCAGTTGAATATGTGCATCTGGGGCCTAGGAAAGAGGTAGGGATGATAGAGTATGTGGCAGACAGAATAGTGAACACTTAGTGATATCCAAATCCTAATGCCCCAAACCAGTGGATATGTTAGATTACACAGAAAAAAAAAAAAAAAAAGAAAAAGAAAAGAAATTTGGAGACGTAATTAAGGTTGATAATGAGCTGAATTTTAAATAGGGAGATTATCTTGGATTACCTGGGTGGGTTCAATGTAATCACAAAGGTCCTCAGTGATAAAGGAAGGCAGGAGAGATTGTTGGAGTTATATGGTATAAAAAGGACTTAACTAGCCATTGCAGGCTTTGAAGATAAGGAAGGGGATCTCAAGCCAAGGAATGTGGGCTTTGTAGAAGCTGGAAAGGGCAAAGAAAAAGATTTATCCCTTAGAGGCTTCAGAACAGGGTTGTCAACAGCTTAATTTTAGTTCAGTGAGACCTAGATCAGATACTTAACCTACCTAAATTGTAAGATCATAAACTTGTGTTCTCTAAACCGCTAAGTCTGTGGTCATATTTTTTTTACACTGGCAACAGAGAACTAATACAAAGTGATTTTGGAACACTCAGGGTGGAGAAAATGATCAGAAATTGTGTGAGTTCTTCCTGAAAGTGACTTGTGAAACGAATATGATTGCAGCCATTGAGAAAGCAGGAGCAGTGGTAAGTCCTTAGCATGAGTGTGCAGGTTTCTTATTCTATGACTGATTATTCGAACCTTAGGAGCATACAAATTACTTCATTTTCTATATCATATCATATTACAGCAAAAAATGTCATAAAAATTATATTAATGCATTCCAGGATCCTCCTTCTTCCCCCAAGTCATCATGCACAGACCTGTGAGATAAAGAATTCCATCTTGGGGAGGAGGAGAAATTGATCAAAAACGTAGACATTTTAAGTTAAGCAACTACTAAATAATAGAAATAGAAAAAATAGAAAATTTCAAGCTTCCCCTTTCCAGAAACTGGCACTCTACGTTCTGGAAACACCCAGCTTTTCTAACACCTCACAGCCTTCACCATGGGCTGTATTTGTGTTCCAGGGATGACATTGGTCCACAATGCAGAAGGAGAAGTGGGATTGTTTCTGGTTTCATTGGATACAGAAAGCATCACGGCAAATTGTACCTCCCTATTGACTCAGCTCCACTGAGGGTCATTTCTCAAGTTACTGCTTGTCACTGCCTAGATCTGCTATAAATCTGCCCCCTTTATAGGGTATAGTTTACTCCAGATGGGCATCAGTGGGACAGAGACTATGGTATATGGGGGCAGTCATCTCTCTTTTTTAAAGCTCAGATATATATATATATATATATATTTTTCCCCACAGCACAAAGGATATGTCAGGATGTCAGATTTCTCTATGAAGTAGTAACAAAAGACATATTTAAAACCATTTAATATGTCCTCCTCAGGGTTATAAGAAAAAATAAACACTAACTTTTGTAAGTCCTTTTATAAACAAATCCCAATTCTTAGCCTTATTTTACTTATCTCTGGAAAGGCAACACATTTCTCCTTTTCAAACCAACACAGAATAAATCTCTGCTCTACTTTAGTTCCTTCCTCACCCGCAATATCTCCAACACCCAGCCCAACCTCAGAGCATGGATGAACCCCAGTGTAAAGCAAGTCTAAATTATTGACCAGTACTTATACCATGGAAGGTAGTAGGAGAGGGTGGCGGATCCGAAGCTTCAGCAGAACAGCCCAGGGTGGACGTTAGCAAGCAAAGCTCTGTCACCTTTGAAGTGAAAAATGAGGATTCTTCCTGCTTTTCCAATGGGTAAATATTTAATTAAACATAAAAATAGCTCTTGAACAGCAAATATTAATTCTCAGTGACTGTGCAATCTGAATCCAGAAAAATAATGGTTTTTACCAATGCCATATATACTCAGACCCCTGTTCTCAATAGGAATCATAGTTTATAGTATTATCCAGAGAAATCTCAGTGCTCTTCCAATGCCAGCAAGCACACATCTTCTTCTCTGGATCTCTTTATTAATTTTCTGAATTTGAGGCTAGGCTCTGGGACCTATTGGTATCAGAATGTGTATCTACTGATGCTTGCGTAAATATTGGGCAAAAGTTTGCCAATTAACATCGTTCTCTTCTTAGACCATATAAATTTCTGGCCAACAAACCCATATTCACCTGACTTTAGAGGAAGGTATATGTGAGAATATTTTATATATCCTCTCAAATTCTGTAAGTGAATATTCTTTTAGATAAAAACAGAATGCTGACAAATTTTTCCTGATGAGTAGTTTGTTTATTTTCTGAAATCATGACAGTAATTGGCCAGAAAGGAGGGTGCAATGTTCAGGAAACACATCAGGTGACTTGAAAGACTGCTTCCAGCTGCTTCCCCATCTTTACTGAAAATCCTTATAAGACTCAGTAAAGGGTGGATCCATTTAAAAAATCCCCTTTGCCTCTTTTCTGGGCTATGTGAGCTATGATTGCAATTATCTTGCACCTCAACATTGTAAGTGTGTGAGAGGTAATTGTTGCCTAGTATAAGCATTCATATGTTAAAACTGACAGCTTTGATGTAACCAACTCCATGCACCAGCCACCTTGTAGAGTTGTAGTTCTGAGTATGGAACATCTGGAGCTACACGTTAATTGGTGGTTTTAATAGTTTCACAGCTGTTTGTAACGTTTCTAGCTATGCTAATCATAGCTGCAATGATACTTATCAGAAAGCTGCACAAGAGAGGCCAATTCATGAGGATCAACAATTATTGACTTTTAGAAGGTTACACTGTATATTTCCTTACTTAGCATCACATTAAGAAAAATCAAAATACTGTGTGATATCACTTATATTTGGAATCTAAAAAATAATAAAATGAATGTATATGTAAAGCAGAAACAGACTCACAGATATAGAAAACAAATTAGTGGTTACCAAATGGGAGAGGAACAGGGGGAGGGGTGAATTAGGGATATGGGATTAAGAGATATAAATTCCTATGTATAAAATAGATAAGCAACAACAATATATTATAGAGCATAGGGAAATATAGCCATTATCTTGTAATAACTTTTAATGGAATACAATCTGTAAAAATACTGAATCATTATGTTGTATACCTGAAACTAAAATAATATTGTAAGTCAACTGTACTTCAATCAAAAGATAAAAGAAAAAAGAAAAATCAAAAGCATAGAAAAGAATGAACCTAGTACAAATCTTAATTCATCAATCTCTAAGTATGTTTGAGTTCAGAAACATTAACAGATTATTTCCTAAAATATACAACCCAACCCACTCAAAATGAGGGTCTATCACTGTGTTGCAGGAATTTAAAGGAAATGAAAGGAAATGTGTTTATAGCATACATTTTGGCTTAACAGAAAAATAACAGTCATAATAATATAGAAACTGATTTTCATACAACAAAATATTGAAAGGCAACTACATTGGAAAAACAGAAAAGGGAAATTCAGGTTAGATGTGGGTAAAGGAGCTAAATGTTTATACATGTTTTCACAAATAGACTGTACATTCTGGATAATACCAAATTGATAATATCTAAAAATGACAAATCAAGAAGTTATAAGTATAAGCACATTACTTATAAGAAAATAGGGTAGATACAAGAAGAAATGCAAAATTAAATTCACAGTCGGTTTTGGGGAGTGGGCTTGTGGGATGGTGCAGGAAAATGTTTTAATTCTTTATAAGGCTTTTAAAATGATTTGTCTTTCTGACAATATATAGCATTTACTCTGAAAAAAAATGTAATCTGAAAGCAAAAGTTTCTCTCTCAATTTCAGCAACGAATCCAAGTTAGAGATACTAAGAGACTAAGGATCGATTATGGAATTTGATGTTTCTGGGAACAAATATTTTTTTATATATTAGGACCCTCAGGACTCTCTCATTACAGCTTTCACACCTCCTCACTGTGTCTTTTCTGTTCTATCAGTCAGAGTTTGTCATCTTTCCTCTCCTTTCCTCTCCTTTTATTCCTATCCAAATTCCGTCTACATCTTCGGGAATAGCTGAAATATCTCATTTGTAAAGTGTAAAGTCCCCAGCTATTTAGTCCCTTTAATAATCTTGGTGTGGAACAATGAAATTTGTGAAGTTCTTTTAACATTATCTTACTCCATTCATTCTTCATTCTAATCATTTCTTTGTTAATGCAACACAGTTACTGAGTTTCTACTCTGAGGTACCCTGACAAGAATTGATGTTAAGATGTCAGCAGGATAGACAGGTTTACTGGCCTCATAGAGCTCCATGTTTTCTCAGGGAGGAAAGTAAACATAGAAGGTATGTGTTAAAGATATTTTCTCTGTTTGTGGTTATTTAACCTTGTGGATGAGATGAAATCAGTGAAGCAGGATTTCAAGTTTAGAATCTATAATGAATATGTTTTAGCTTAAAATATACAATGAATCCAAAATTCAGCCATAACAACATAACTTATTAATCTCATTTCCTTATGTAATAAAATTATTAGCTAGACTTAGTCTTCCTCCCTTCTGCTGTTTTCATCCTCCCACCCCACCTCACCTCAAATAACACAGTCAAACAATCAAGAGCATGAAGCTGCTTCACTGCCTCTGCTCTGACCTACAGAAATGGGCTGGGAGTAGGTATACTGTAAATGTCCAAGGCTTATTCACAGACTGTGGCTTCTGAGATCAATTTTACTTCCATTTTCCTGTGCTGGTTCCCTACTGGTGTTTCACTTCCCGTTCCGTGGAAAGGAAAGATGACATCACTTGTAACAGTGCCACAGTTCAATGGGGATTCCTATCACTTTTGCTGTAAAGCACATCGATACTATATATATATATATATATATATATATATATATATATATATGTTTGAATCCTTGAGCTGTGACTCAAACCCAGGTCTTCTAGCCTCAAAACCTGGGTTGATTCCACTCCGCCATGCAACCTCATTTTATCATTCATTGAACCCCAATGGATCGCTAGTCTTCAAGGCCAATGAAAAGATCTTTTGTTATGTACAGTTTCCTTCACATGTAGTTGCTTGTTCAAATGAAAAAGCCACTACAGCCTTTCTATGAAAGTACTGTCTCTGAATATTTCTTACTATTCCATTGTCACTTAAATATATTTCACATTTTTCTTAAACATTACTCATACCATTTTCAGGCAGACTGAAACTTCTAAAAGTCATGCTCCCTATGTCAAAGCCACAAGAGAAGTAAGTCAGAAAGCAAGAAAATATTGTTTTTAAAATTCCTTTGGTTCTCTAGGGTTTACATGAGAATGAGACATAACTTATTTATCATGAAAAATGTAAGTGGGCATTTGCTTTTCGACAGCAGCTGAGACATAAACCTGTACAAGATCGTCTGGTAACCTGAAACCAGTGGAATAGAACATTTTAAGGGTAAGCCATGGAGATATGCCCAGAAATGAAAAATAAGAAAAGATGTTACAGAGTAAAATTCTAAAATCTGAAGTGGGAAAATACTGAAGAAAAAAGGGCAATATTTGAAATAAAGATACATAATGGATACTTTTTTCTCCAGTTTAATATTCATTCATTCAATCATCCATTCATTCAACAAATATTTATTGAGTGCCTACTACAGAAAATGTGGTGGTTTTGAAGATTTAAATACATTGCAAAAATGTAAGAATGCATAACCTAGGGGGAAAGGCATATTGAGAAACCTACAAAGGAAAAGCTATTCTCATAATTACCAAAAGTAAAAATAATTACCTGAACCTGAGTATAATCTTTAATTTTCTGTTTTTAGAAATGGTTGATTCTTTTTTACAACTTTATTGGAGTATAATTGGCATACAAAAACTGCACAAATTTAGTGCATACAATATGAGAAATGTTGACATATGTCTACCTCCCTGAAACTGATCAAGAATTCATTAGTGATGCCTCTGAGTCTGGAATACTCCTGCTGTGAAGGTTTTTAAGTACAAATTCAATTTCACACATGTATATTCAAGCTATCTATTATTGTTCTGGCAACTTTTATTAAGGTGCAATTGACAAAATCATACTGTATTTTAAACATACAAGGTACTGATTTGAGATACATATACACTGTGAAATGATTCCTACAATCAAATTACTTAACACATCCATCGTGAAACATAAAGTTTTTTTTTTTCTTTTTGATCAGAATGCTTAAGATTTACTCTCTTAGCAAATTTCCAGTATAGTATTATTAACTGTGGTGGCCATGGTGCACAATAGATCTTCAGAATTTATTCATCTTATATTCTTTGACCATCTCTTCATTTCCCCCACACCTCAGGCCCTGGCAACCTCCATTCTACTCTGTTTCTGAATTCAACTTTACTTTTTTTTCTTCCCCCCCCCTCTTTTTAAAGTTTCCACATATAAGTGATACCATACAATATTTGTCTTTATCTGGCTTATTTCACTTAGTATAATGTCCTCCAGGTGACCGTGAACTGCCTTGAACTATCTGAACTCCAAAAGCTCTGCCTCCTCAACTCAAGGAGACCTTATATTCTGCCCACGTTCCCACTCCCTGTAATCAGGAACAATTATATTACTTATCTCATTCATTTCCCCTCCATCAGTTATCACTGTCCTATGTTGCCTGATGTCCCATATCAGAAAACCATTGTTTTACATATCTTGTCCAGTGTTTTGATTGCTTGAGGTGGGTGGATAAATTGGGTCTCCATTACTCCACCTTGGCTAAAAATAAAGACACTTGATAATTGATTAATTTTACAATTGGATTTTCTTGGTTTAGTTAACAGGTCACCTTACTCCATATACCATACCTTCAAAATAATTGTATTTTTCTTTCGTTTTTCAGAATGTCTTTTATTTTTGTATTATAATTGCATGTAAGAATTTAGTCATCAAGGAGCAGAAAGGTCTGTGGTATGTCACATGAAGTGACATGTTTTAATGAGCTTGTTACAATGCTTACATTGGTATTGTCAACAGTACCCATGAGGGACCACTTCAGTGAATATCCAACTGTCTTTAAGGATTAGAGTGTCATGAAATATTTAGTATGGGATAGAAAATGTCCATGGGGACATGAAAACTAGTGTCCAACATTATAGTAACATTCATGTTGTTTTAGTTAGGTCTTTGTTATTAAAAACAACAGAGCCTTTCTCAAACAAACTAGAATGAAATAGGGATGGTGGTTATTATAACAATCAATATGGTAGACAGGAAATCATCCAAGAAGAGAAGTCCAGAAACTGGAACATGGTTTCATTGCCCTTAAATCTATGCTTTACTACTGTTACTATGACTATTCCCTCTACCTTTTTTGGTTCCCTTTCAGCTTCTTCTTGATACTTATTTCACCATCAACTAGCTCTGTTGTCCTCTATTCTGTACTGTGGCTCTCCATCCTCAAGGTTCTGCTTAAACAGATTATCTTCCTTTTCCTTATTTAAACTCATTATGACATCTACACTGTTTCACCCTTGCTCTGTAGGTAGGGCCTTTTTATTTTTATTCCCTTACCATTTTATTCCAGCTATTTTATAATTCACATTTGAAGTATCCCAGGGTAAGAATGCCATTGACCTAACTCAACTTTTGGCACAAGATCATGCCAAAACTGACAGTTTAGACTTTGATTTGGCTGCCTAGTGATCAAGTATGCAAACATTTAAAGGTTCAAAATATAGCCAATATTTTATAAATATAAATGGAGTATAACCTTTAAATTGTGAATCACTATACTGTAGACTTATACAATTTTGTACATCCACTATACTTCAATAAATAAATGAATAGGTAATTAATAAAAGATGAAATCATCTATATAACCTCCTTAGTAAATATATGTGTGATGTAACTTACTTTAAAAGGTGCTATGAACCTAGAAAGCACTGTGATTCACAACTCAGGTACAGTTGTGAATGGATATGGAAAAGGCAGAATGGAATTAATAAGGAAATAGATTTTGGTTCAAAGGAATGACTGCCTGAAAAAAAGTACTATTTGAGATGTTTTACTTGGTATCCAAACATCGCATAAGGTGGGCTCTTTATGTTTAACCTTGAATTTTTGATTTTTAAGTATAAGATTATATTAGAATTATCACAAATCATTGGAATATTTTCAACTTCCATAAAAGCATGAGTGATGGCATATCTTCAAAGAGTACAATTTGGAGCGTGACTGCCAAAAAAAATTTTTTTAAAAAAAGACACAGGGGGGTTTCCCTGGTGGCGCAGTGGTTGAGAGTCTGTCTGCTGATGCAGGGGACACGGGTTCGTGCCCCAGTCTGGGAAGATCCCACATGCCGCGGAGCAGCTGTGCCCGTGAGCTATGACTGCTGGGCCTGTGCGTCCGGAGCCTGTGCTCCGCAATGGGAGAGGCCACAACAGTGAGAAGCCCGCATACCACAAAAAAAAAAAAAAAAAAAAAAAAAAAGACACAAGATTCCAATAACTTATCATTCTTTTCTACCTTATTGAGGTTAATTATTTAACATGACCAGAGGACAGGATGAGCCAATTCCAGATGTTTTGCAAATAGCAAAAATTTTCTCAGGATTGTTCTGAAATGCAAAGTTTAAATGTGAAAAACAAACGATCATTTTTTTAACCTGACAGCTTTTCTTGTACCTGAAAAACTTCCAGAAAAGCATCTGATAACAGTTGTCTCCCAAATGTCTCTTATTCACCCTCTGTTTTGTAGAAGGCATCATGCCTTCATCAATGATATTTTTCTTTTCACAATTGTAATTGTCAGTCAGTCAACATCTACTTTCACCAAATGTCTGAAATGGTAGCTAAGGGGAAAAGATCTCACAAAATAGGGCAATATTCTCTTAAAGGCACAATATTATAATCTGTGAGATTAGTCCTAAAACTGAATTGTTAACCTCTCAAGTCTAAACTAGATACACAGAAGAAAATTATTAAATGTTTATGTCAAAATATCCTGGTTGATCATATCACATTTGAAATGTTTTAAATGTAAAAGCTGTTACTTAAAGAGTTGTCAGAGAGGAAGAGGTGAATAAATTTCAAAAAAAAATAAAAAAAACCTTTGCCAAATAAGAATTTTGAAAATAGTCTAAATAAGCACATCTTCAGGCAAATGTTTGCAGGTATCTTCTTGTGCTGAAAGAATTATTAAAATTAAAAAAAAGAGTCAATACATATAGATGTACCCTACTCCTCAAGGAGAAGAACAAATGTAGTATCCAGGCATTGGCAGGTCATTAAATTAAAAGCAATTGTGATAGTTAACTGTCCAGAAACAGAAATCTAAATTTGAAACACAGATGTAATCACTCTATGGAAAAATCTTTAGTATTATACACTTGACAGAAAGGACAGTTGACGATGTAGTAAAATCCATTGCATTAAATTCACTCTTTTACCTCTGATGGAGATTCAGGCATCATCAGTTTTGGATGCATAATTTGTTATCTCACATTAGATAGAGAGCTATGTAAGCACTTATTACACAGAATTGATTTCAATGGTTAGAGTTTTGACTTTGTTGCTTTAAAAATTAGCTAGTAATTTAATAACTTCCCATCAAGAAATTTCATTGTGAAACCTTTTTTTGTCACCATGAATTGTGTTGACTTAAAGAGAATATTATCCTTTATAGCATTTTCCTTTGTGTGGGTGGGAGAAACACCTTATATCATTGCATTAGTTTGCTCACTGTATACAGATGTAATTACTCTTCCCACATCCTTTTAAAGATTTTAAGGAAAACAGCAACAGGAAAATTTGTAAGAATAAACATAAGGTAGAATTTGTAAAAGTTCAATAATAACTGAAAAAACTATTCATATATGCAGTATAAAAATAATAACCATTAAAAATTGTAATGAGAGAGATGCACTACTTTTTCCAATCTGTAATTTTTTTTTTTTTTTTGGGGTACGTGGGCCTCTCACTGTTGTGGCCTCTCCCATTGCAGAGCACAGGCTCCAGGCGCGCAGGCTCAGCGGCCATGGCTCATGGGCCCAGCCGCTCCGCGGCATGTGGGATCTTCCTGGACCGGGGCACGAACCCGTGTCCCCTGCATTGGCAGGTGGACTCTCAACCACTGCGCCACCAGGGAAGCCCTGTAATATTTTCTTTAAACCTGTGTCAATTATCATTTTGGTTTCTCTGTTTTTTCTTCTTACATGCAGATACCATCACCACCACAATCATCATCTTCAACATGATGATAGGTTGTTTTTCATTTTCACTCAGAGCTTTTAATTTGTTCTCAGTTTCAATAAGGGGTTGGAGACATAGAACCTAGGAAAGCATTGCTAATGTATAACTTTCTAAAGGTAATAACATATCTCTCATAAAAATGTAAAATGAACACGGCAAAGATATTTAACTCATTAATGAAGCAATGTTAAAACTGGTTCAGTTGAGAATTTAAAGAACTACTTATAGAAATTTTAATAAACGAATGTTAGGATAAGATTGCTAGATGAGATACAAAACTGATTAATGTACAATATGTTACTAAACTATAACTTTTGTGGTGTCTTTTCTAGTGGAAAAAATTATTTGCATCGCTACCCTGCATAAATGTGCAAGTTAATCTGTGCCCCTCCAGAGTTATAAAATATGCTAGTCGATCAAAAGGACAAACTCAGCACTGCATTGAAAGAACCCTCAATAATCTCTTTTGTCATTTCCAAATTTTCATAATATTTTGACAGTGACTTGAACATAGCTGATATTTATTAAATATATGTGGAATTGGATAAAGGGAGACCAGGTGGATCTTAAGTTTTCATGTGAAATTGTTGGGATATCACTGGTAAAAACAGTTCTGATTAAAGATCATATGATTGTTGTCAAGCAGGCTCCACTAGACAAATAGCAGAGTCAAGGAGGTCAGGGGACACAGAACAGAAGTGTAACTGCTTTCTGAGCAAAGCTGGGAAAATAGTCCTGGCTAACATATAAATGTCACTGCTCTTGTGATGTCTTGAAAATCTGAAAGAGCTAAAGGCATTTTGCAGGCTTCTGAAATTAGAAAGTACTTTTTGCTCTTATCTTGATGAGGATACTCCAATATATGAAGCCTCCTATAGATTGGGGCTTCTTTTTAATTCTTATGTTGTGAGAGAGAATTGATCAAAAGTTCAAATTTTTAGCATGGGTTGCCTCAAAAATTGTGTTTTGATTTATTTTCTGTCAGGGTTATTTATCTTTTTTCCTCCTAATATTTCAATTTAAGTTTGCATGCTGAAATTCAATTTACTGTCCCCATTTGTAAAGGTAAGCCTAACAATAGCTTCTTAAAAATCTTATTTAAAAAATGTTTAAAAATTAATAAAATTTGATTTCTATACTGTTTCTATACTTTTTGTTTGTATTTTAGATTCCACATATAAGTGTAAAATATAGGGTATTTGTCTTTCTCCATGTGACTTATTTCACTAAATGTAATACCCTCCAGGTCCATTCATGTTGGCACCAATGGCACGATTTCATTCCTTTTTATGGCAGAGTAATATTGCAATAAATTTACACATATGTACTACATATACATGTTCTATATATATGTGTGTACATAAACATGCACACACACACACACACACACACACCGCATCTTCTCTATACATTCATCTGTTGATGGACTTAGATTGCTTCTATGTATTGGCTAATGTAAATAGTGCTGCTATGAACATCGGGGTGCATATATCTTTTCAAATTGTCTGCAGATAAATACTCAGGAGTGAAATTGCTGAATCATATGGTAGTTCTATTTTTAATTTTTTGAGGAAACTCCATACTGTGTTCCATAGTGGCTGAACCAATTCACATTCCCAGCAACAGTGTACTAGGGTTCCCTTTTCTCCACATCCTCACCAACACTTATTATTTCTTGTCTTTTTGGTAATAGACATTCTAATAGGGGTGAGGTGATATCTCATTGTAGCTTTCATTTGCATTTCTCTGATGATTAGTGATGTTGAGTACTAATTCATGTGTCTGTTGGCCATCATATGTCTTCTTTGGAAAAATGCCTATTCAAGTCCTCTGCCCACATTTTATTTGGATTTTTTTTTTTATGTTGAGTTGTATGAGTTTTTATATATTTTGGATATTAAGCCCTTATGAGGTATATCACTGGCAAGTATCTTCTCCCATTTAGCAGGTTGCCTTTTCATTTGTTGATGGTTTGTTTGCTGTACAAAAACTTTTTAGTTTGATTAGGTTCCATTTGTTTATTTTTACTCTTGTTTCCCTTGCCTTAGGAGACAGATTCAAAAAAGTATTGTTAAGACTACCAAAGAGCACACTGCCTATATCTTCTTCTAAGAGTTTCATGGTTTCAGGTCTTACATTTAAAGACTTTAATCCATTTTGAGTTCACTTTTTTTATGGTATGAGAAAACATTCTAGTTTCATTCTTTTGCATGTAGCTGTCCAATTTTTCCAACACCACTTATTGAGGAAACTGTCTTTTCCCCATTGTATATTCTTGCCTTCTTTGTCATAGATTAATTGACCATATGTGTGTGGGTTTCTTTCTGGGCTCTTTTTTCTATTACATTGAACATGTCTGTTACATGTGCCAGTTCCATACTGTAGCTTTGTAATATAATCTGAAGTCAGGGAATGTGATACCACCAGCTTTGTTCCTTTTTTCCTCAAGATTACTTTGGCTATTCAGGGTCTTTTGTGTTTTCATGCAAATTTTAGGATTATTTGTTCTAGTTCTGTGAAAAATGCTGTATTTTGATAGGGATTGCAATGAATCTGTAGATTGCTTTGGGTAGTATGGACATTTTAACAATACTGATTCTTCTAAAACATAAACATAAGATATCTTTTCATCTATTTGTATCATATTCTATTTCCTTCATTGATGTTTTATAGTTTTCAGAGTACAGGTTTTCTTCCTCCTTAGTTAAATGTATTCCAAGACATCTTATTCTTTTTGGTTTGATTGTAAATGGGATTTTTTTTTGATTTCTCTTTCAGGTAGTTCATTATTAGTGTATACAAATGCAACTGATTTCTGTATATTAATTTTATATCTTGTAACTTAACCAGATTTCTTTATTAGTTCTAACAGTTTTTTGGTAGTGTCTTTAGGGTTTGCAATATATGTTATTATGTCGTCTGCAAATAGTGACAGTTTTATTTTTCTCTTCCAATTTGGATGCATTTTATTTCTTTTTATCATCTGGTTGCTTTGGCTAGGACTTCCAATACTATGTTAAATAGAAGTGGTGAGTGGGCATCCTTGTTTTGCTCCTCATCTTAGAGGAAAAACATTCAGTTTTTTTATCACTGAGTATAATGTTAGCTGTGGGTTTGTCATAAATGACATTTACTGTGTTGTATGTTCCCTCTATACCAACTTTGTTGAGAGTTTTTACCATGAATGGATTTAAATTTTGTCAAATGCTTTTTCTGCATTTATTGAAATGATCAGGTGACTTTTATGCTTTGTTTTCATAATGTGATATATCACATTGATTTGCAGACACTGACATGCTTGCATCACTGGAATAAATCTCACTTGATCATGATTATGATCCTTTTTATGTGTGATTGAATTAGTTTTGCTAATATTTTGTTGAGGAGTTTTGCATTTATGTTCATCAGAAATATTGACCTGTAAGTTTCTTTCTTGTAGGATCTTTGGTTTTGACATCAGGGTAATGCTGACCTCATAGAATGAGTTCAGAAGTGTCCCTTTCTCTTAAATTTCTCTTAAATTTCTCTTAAATCAGATTAGTTTGAGAAAGATAAGTATTAACCCTTCTTTAAAAGTTTTGGTAGAATTACCCTGTGAAGCCTGAAATTTTGTTTGTTGGGAGTTGTTTTTGTTTTGTTTTGTTTTTTAATTACTGATTCAATTTCATTACTAGTAATTGGTCTGTTCTATTTCTTTTTTGTTCAGGTTTTGGAGATTACACATTTCTAGGAATTTGTCCATTTTTTCTAAGTTGTCCATTTTATTGGTGTCTCTATTTTATTTATTTCCACTCTTGTCTTTACTATTTCCTTCCTTCTGCTGACTTTGAGCTTTGTTTGTTCTTCTTTTTCTAGTTCCTTTAGGTGGAATGTTATATTGTTTATCTGAGATTTTTCTTGCTTTTGAGGTAGGCCTGTATCATTATAAACTTCCCTCTTAAAATGGCCTTTACTATGTCCTGTAGATTTTTCAAAGTTGTATTTCTATTTTCATTCATTTCAAGGTATTTTTTGATTTCCTCTTTGATTTCTTTATTGACCAGTTGATTTTTAGTAGCATGTTGTTTAGTCTCCACTTGTTTGTGTTGTTTTCCATTTTACTTCCTGTGATTGATTTCTATTTCATACCATTATGTCTGGAAAAGAAGCTTAATATAATTTCAATCTTCTTAAAATTATTGAGGCTTGTGTTGTGACTTTGGATGTGTTCTATCCTGGAGAAAGTTTCACTTGCACTAGAAAATAATGTGTATTCTGCAGTTTTTGAACAGAATGTTCTACAGATATTTATTAGGACCATATGCTATAATGTGCCATTTAAGGCCAATGTTTCATTATTGTGTCTTCTGTATTTTCTGTATCTTTATTGATTTTCCTGTCTGGATGATGTATCCTTGGTTGTAGAAAAGCAGTTCTGTGAGTCTTTTTGTCATTTCCAGCAAGAGTTGCTCTATATGTAGTTGTAAGTTTAATGTGTTTGTGGGAACAAGTAAGTTCAGTGTCTTCCTATTCTACCATCTTGATCCTGCCTCCCACTGCCTTTTGTTGGAAAATAAAGCCCTTGCTTCTTGCTAAACGATTATACAGAAGCCTTAGATTAGACAGGTGTCTTATAGCATAATGCTTGCCTTCCTCAGGATGCTATCAAATCTCAGCATTACTTGGGTCTGCTAAGGGATAAGAGTGAATATAAGCACATGAGCTTCAGGACCTGGCTAATATACTGGGAAGAACCGAGATATTCTATCTAGGAATGGATTCTGAGAGTGCTGGATCAGGGAGATTAAAACATATAACAGGATAAGTAAGAGTTTGGTAATATGAGACAGGTGTAGCTCTTTTTTTTTTTTTTTTTTTTTTGCCGTACATGGGCCTCTCACTGTTGTGGCCTTTCCCGTTGCGGAGCACAGGCTCCGGATGCGCAGGCTCAGCAGCCATGGCTCATGGGCCCAGCTGATCTGCGGCATGTGGGATCTTCCTGGACCGGGGCACGAACCCATGTCCCCTGCATCGGCAGGCGAACTCTCAACCACTGCACCACCAGGGAAGCCCTAATTAACCATTACTTCTTAACATTTAAGTAAATCATCTCTAGGGCTGACTGACTTTCTCCAGCTTTTAGACCTTGTTTCCTTTGACAACTTGGTATGGCATTTCCTACAATTCTACCTGAGCCAAGGCTCAATCCACAGATTGAGGTATAGAAGCTTTTCTAAAGGTGGAACAGCCACTTGAAATTACACAATTATTTATTATGAAACTTTTCACAGCATACCTTATCTTATTTGAACCATGATGTGGGATTTTTCTCTTCAGGAAAATCAGATCTTTTAACATATACCAAAAAGAATAATGCTTGAGGAAAAAAAAAAGCATAGCTTTTAAAGTTGTATCCAGAAATGATAACAATAACACACCAACCCAGGGACCTCTGATTCAGATTAAGAATATTGCTTTTATTGCACTATGAACTATACTTTTTGGCTCAAGCTGAGACATTTAGCAAATAACAATGTTACTGTTAAATGCACATTAAAAGGAAACTAGGGTATTTCTTTGTGTAGAAACACCAAAATTGGGAACATACTGTAATCATATCGCATTTCCTTATGGTGCCATAGAGAAATGGACAAAGAACAAAAATAAGTGTAGGTAAAACCTTTAGATATACCATAGAACTAACTTATATAAAAGGAATTTAATATAGAGACATCTTTTTAACAATCAACATTGCCTCAGGAAGATAACATCACAAACTGTTTTATCTGCCATGGAGAGAGTACTGCAGAATTTAATAAATGCATTGCAAATTCTTTGCAAGCAAGGCAAAGTAAAAGTTAGTATAATTAATAAATGATGCAATGTTTGGCTAGAGATCTGTGTTCAAATGATAAGGTTGGCTATCTCGTGAATATGTTAGGTATTTATTATAAAATATAGCTTTTAAATATAGGCTTCTCTGTAAGATCATACTTTCAACTTATTTATGACACAGTTGACCTTAAGAGATCAGTATGCCCACATTCTTATATTCATAAGTGGCCTTATATACATTTTTCTAATTTTGTTTGTATTTGTGATTTTTAAAAATACTTCAGAAAAGATGATATCCTGGTCCACCGGGGCTATAAATTGCCTGACTATAGAATCACCTTCAACTTCTCTCTGGAGAGATTTCCTCTGAAACACAATCCAAGTTTTCCTAGGTTCTGTATCATGCATAGATATCTAATATGACATGAAAGATAGTTATTGGATCCTTTTGACTGCCACAATGAGAATAGTCACCTACCTCCCTATTCCAAGAGATATTGTTTACTATAATTGAATGGAGCATATATAGGTACTGTAATCAGACAAATCAGTATGAATCTACTCCATAACTCTTGAGGTAAGTTTAAAAGTCTATTAACCTCACTGATACACCCTCCTGACGCTATCACTTCCTCCACTGTAAAATGTATAAAATGTCCCCCACTCCTGGTTGCTCTGAGGATTAAATGATAATAACATGCAAAGGGCCAAGCATATAGAAAGTATTAAGTGAATCTTCTTTCCAGTTTCCTTTTTTTGTCCTGAAAAATACACGACATGAAATTAAGTCTAATCCAGCCACACAATTGAAATAAATTTTCTTATAGTAAAACTTATGTTTGGCTTTATTTTCTACCTGAGTACTCCTCAAGTTAAAAAAACAAAGAAATAATTGACTTTTGAAAAAGAAACCAACCAATTGTTTGCAAAGTTTGTACCATCTAGAATGGAAAATATCACAATTTATTTCCCAAGCATGTAACAAATGAGGGCATTCCTACTTCTATGATGTTCAAACTGTGTAGCCCAGTCAAGCAATGTAGGAATGTGTTCTTAAATCTGGAAAAGGGCTACATCTTCCTTGGAGCTCAGAGAATCTTAGGATGATAGTTTCAGATACCTTCTTTCTGCAATGTTACCAAAATCAGACAGAAAAGTTTAGAGAAATGGAATGTATTGCTTCTTTATTGTCTTAAAAATCACATATCTGATCAAGCTATACCTTATTCAGTCTAAATAAGGCAACTGGTCTCTGTGGATAAGTGAGTAGTGGGGGTCGGAGCTTGCTGTGTTGTGACCATTGCAAAAGGAAAGTATTCCACAGAAGTCCTGTTTATAGAAGGAGTACTCAGAGTCCAGTGGATGATGATCCTCAATGCTTTTGTAAAGCCTCTTTGTCCTGTGACCAAAGGAATTGGAAAAAAAAAAAACAGTGTGTGCTTCACTCATATGGAAGAATCTTTATTGTCTGTGATAATATGATTAATATATAGTTGAGTTCAATAGCAGTTCAAATAAATATTTCTTCAGCACCAACTATAACCAGCATTATTCTAGGCACTCATGATAGAGAATTAATGAGCCACAGTCTTTGTCCTTGGGGAGCTGATAGTCTAGTTGAGGAAAAGGCTTAAGGCAGAAATTTTGACTTGTTTTAACTATAGCTACATGATCTGAAGGCTAGTTCCACATTTTAAAAAAGCTTAGTAAATATTTTTATTATTTAAAAAATAAATTTAAGTGAAAAAATTACCTGAAAAACACATGTCAAATAAGGCTTTATAGGAAGACTATGTTTTTTAGCACTTTATCTGAAAATATGTCACAGGAATTTTAAAAGATAATTACTATTTTAATAGAATCACCATAATACATTATCGCATATAAAAATATTAACACATCTCTTAATATATTGCCCAATGGCTACCCAGTGTTCAAATTGCCAATTGCCACATAAATGACATTCTTTTTTTTATCATCATTTGTTGTTTAAAATCAGAATCCAAATAAGGTCTGTTCATTTTTATTGGTTAATAAAGCTCTTATGTCTCTTTAGTCTACAGATGTCCCCTCTTCCTCTCTTCTCTCTCCATCCCTTTATCTCTCTAATTTTGTCATTTATTTGTTAAAGAAACCAGGTTGTTCATCTTAAGTGTCCCATATTCTGGTAATGTTTGATACTTCCTTATGGCACCGATGTGGTGTTCTACCAGAGTCTCTGTATTCCCTGTAAATTGGATCTAGAGTTTCATCAAATCCAAGTTTTAGTTGTTCATGGAATTATTTTTGGCAAGAGTATTGCATAGACAGTGCTGTGTCCCTTCATCAGAAGGTATACACGTCTGATTGTTTCTCTTTTTGTGGTAGCAGCAGCCATTGCTAATAGATGTCTCAATCCATTCAACCATTAGGGTTGTGAAATGGTGATATTCTAGTACCATCATCTCGTCTTCCTTTATTAGCTAGAATGCTTCTATAAAGAGAAAAATCTCATCTACCATTTGGTTTCCAGTGGAAGAGTACATATAAAAAGTCAGGAAAAGAGCTTGATACTTTAACTTTATTTGTAAATTTTAAAATAAGTTATATCACTCTTAACCAATTTCACTTCTCTTTTTAATATCATTATGATCTCATAGGTTTTAATATATCTGATGCCTTTTATCCTTTAGGTTTACTATGCTTATTAATGTGCAATTTGTCCCATTCCTGACCAGTAGAAACTTCTTTAGTTCTCTTAAAATCTTTTTAATACAATCATAGCCTCTGTGATAGACTCCTTGCATTCTGGTCATTACAAAATAATCCAGGGGTTTTCTTTGTACATTTTGTGTGCCAGACTTCTAATGAGCCTTAGTTCCTTTTTAGTGGGAAATGATATTTAGAGACCACAGCATGTGTACTAAGGTTGCTCCTTTCTACTGAGTTGATAATTGACCTTTTCAGTGTACAGAGTGAAAAAATATGTTTTTCTCCATAAGCATAAAATACATCCAGAATACATATCCATACTGATATTTCTAAATCAGTTTCAGAACCTAATCTCTTTCATCAAATATGCATTTCCCTTTTCTGCTGAGAAATTCAAATTTTCAATATTACTGGAAATCAGGGAATCCAGACCTATTTTACTTTTGTAAACAATACTTTACAATGCTTAGTTTCTTAGTGTAATTTTCGTGGAACAGAATTTGCATGGCTCCAAATTCTACTATGATTAATAAAAATAACAATGAATACACTGAGCTTTTACTATGTAATATTATTTAAACTTTATAATAACCCCACACAAAGGTATTATTCCCAGTTTATAGGTGAAAAAATTAAAGCTAAGAGATGTTAAGTAATTTAAAGAAGGTGACACTATTATTAATGGGGATCCCAATCACTGATTTGTCTGACACTAAAACCCACAGAGTTAACCAATTATTAATGATTATGCTATGGTGACTGTTTAATTAATAACATTCTCCTTCTGTTGTAATTATCAACTGATCCAAGCCTATTAGCCAGAACCCTGGTGGCATTTATAGAAAGTAAATGATTTAGGTCTCATGGCCTATTATTTCACACACGCTACTTAATTATATATGCATGTGTTTGTAACAAGCAGGGCATACCTTGGGAAAGTCAATAAATTTTAGCTTGTGGTATCACATGAGTTGTTTGACCATAGGCTCTTCTTGATGATCTGATATGCTCTTGAGAGGAAATTTGTAATGCTCTCCTAGGAAGCAGTTTTAAGGTCAATTAGTAGATTTATAAACCTTATTTTTACATATTTTGTTAAAAGACCCGCTGAATTTTGTACTTCCAGGCATTGTTCAAATATTGGAATGCAGCAGTTTTAATTGGCTTTAAAGTTTTAGGAGAGACACGATAATATTCATTTCCAATTGAGTTTGAAATGATAAATGTTCAGAGTATAGAGTACTGTACTTGAATTATAACAGTGAACAACTAAATTGGGTAAATGTTATTTGTTCCCCCGGCTACACACTGCAAAGAGGAGCACACAAAATAGAGGCTCTAAGTCTTCCCCTTTCACTAGCTTCAGGAAAAAATGGTACAATCTCTTCAAACTAATCAGGAGGGGTTGGTTGTGATCACATCTCCAAAAGTGAAATTTTTATCTCCTAAAGCAATAAGAGGTCTGGCCATACGTCTTCCTAAAGCCTCCATTGATGAGACTACATGAGGACTTCCCTGCCACTAAGGGAACAAGTTCCCAGGATTGGACTGCTTATAGCACCTGTCTCCAGCATTCCTTCTGAACAAATACCTGCACCAGTTTAGGAGATTTAGGGTGGAAATCATAAAGGTGATGTGAGTGCAACTATTGGATACATTCCTATGCCTTGAGTAATACTATTTTATGTGAGTTAAAGAAAACATAATAATGGGCAATGACTATAGAAATAGAACTTCCTGCCATAGTTTTCAGTGTGTGCACTAAAAATAACAGATTTATGTTTTTATTATGAGGACAAATCAACGAAGGCTACTGCTATGTCCATGTGAAACTCTGTAGTAGAATTCCACTAAGGAGGTAAAATGCACTGCTGGATCAATTTTGTCCTGTTGTATTTTAAAAACAACAAATATCTATTTGCATGCATTGGGGATTAGGAGGGAAGGATCAGTTTAAAGAGGAGCATTCAAATGCTAATATTATCCAAACTTTGTTGTTTGGATATTCTGCCATACTGACTCCTTATACCAGCTTATTAAGACAGTTACTAGAATTCCCCACTTTATAGATAATATCAATCTTAATAAAACCTAGAAACGTGTAACACTTTCAGCATACAATATCTCAATTAAGCCTCATAAAAATTCCTATAAGGATAACATTATTATAATTCCCAATTTACAGATGAAAAATTGAGATCCTCAATGATTAGATTAATTGGTCAAAGTGACACAGCTAGTAAGGATTAGAGCTGGGAACTTAATAAGCCATCTTGACTCTTAAAAGCCCATGCATTACTTGACCTTCAAGCAAATGTGAATATAAGGGCTCAGAGAAGTAAGTCAATTCTAGATAATTTTAAATATAAAATCAAAAACTCTCTTTTCACTGTAGCATGCAATTCCATAGATAGCACAAAATAGACCTATGATAACTTCATTTACATTACCAATTACATATTTTACATTTATAGCACACTCTATAATAAATATTAATTAATATAGCACCAAGCAATGACATAAAAACTAAAGAAAAGCAAAATAAAAATTCAAATTTCATGGAATTAAGCAGGTGATGCTTTCAGCAGAAAGGGAATTTTTACCCAGAAAGAAAGAAGGAAGTGAAAATGAGAAAAGGGCATTCTAGGTAATTTTTTTTTCATGTCACATTTGAGAACATTAGAGAAGCTTCCTAAAATGGAGAGATGGGAGCTATTTCAGGTATTACAGTAATGTTTCTTCATAGACTCTTCAATGGATCTTGAAGAAATTGAAAATTGTCTTAGAGAAGATCTTATTTATCAGAATTAATAAACCCCTCATAGGTAGCTTTACCTTATTTAACTTAAAACGTCCCTAAGTGACAGGAGAATTCTTTAAGATCTTCTAACACATGTAAGCAATATATTTTTCTAAGAAGAGGTAAGGTTGTGCCACTCCTATTGCCTTTAAGGAAAATAAAAAATAAAATAAAATCTGTACAAAGTTAAATTGAAGTTAATTTACTCCAATGAAGACTTCAAATTTCACCTGGAAATAGAAACATTAAATTTTATAAAGTGCTTTCTACATTGATGATATTTCAATTATGAATTGGGGCACAGGAGTCTGCAGGCAGAGCATGCTCAGATAAAGAACACTATTTGGACCTTTACTTGCTTACATTCCTCATTCTGTACATTCTCACATTCTGACTAATTTTAATGTCAACCACACTTTCTCCCACTTATAATCAATTTCTTGCTAAAAACACTTTTCTTCTGTCTATGGCCTTGTATCTCCTTAGATCTACTCAAATTGATCTCGGAGAGACAGCAGTGAGTGGTCCTGAAGAGAGATCTTAGTTCTCTGCCCAGGAATTGAACCAGGGTAACCTGGATGAAAACCAGGAATCCTAGCTGCTAGACCACCAGGGGCTAGAGGCTAGAGGCAAAATGGTCCTGGCTCTTTCCCCCATTTGAAAGCAAGAATGTTTCAAGGAGGTAAAAACTGTAAAAACAGGTACAAAGTTTATTATTAGAGACAGAGCACAAAGTATGGGAGAGCACACAGAGAAAACGTTTATTTCTTTAAGTCAAAAGCTAGGCAGAAATATACACTGGAAGAGTAGTGCGGGCATCCTGAATGAGGAGCGCAGTAAGGAGGTGATTTAAAGCATTTATATAGGACAGTTCTTCCGGGTCTTTGTTTACCTTTGGCCAATTATCTTGTTTCTTTTTCCACATCTGACTGGTCCCAGGACCCTTCCCAACACGTGTGCGCACCTTTTTGCTAAGATGGATCCCACTTCAGAGGCCTGTGGGTGCATATCCACACTTACTATGGGGTGGTGCCGCCCTCCCTTTTTGACCCCCAAGGAGCCTTCCTGTGTATGTGCAGATAGAGAAGTTTCCCTTGACTTCAGTAGTGGTCATCTTATCTCTTTACTTCAGCAGAGCTCAGCTTCTGCCACTAGCTTTGTCCTTGGAGTGTCTGGGTGAGAACAAAGCTTTAAATTTTACGCCACTTGACAAACACCAGCTGTCCAGCACAGGGGCCCATCTATCTCCTACCTCAAAATTGCCAGTTTCTCGTGGTTTAACCTTCCAGTCCTCCCGTCCTGAACTGTAATTTCCTATAGAGCTTCTCTAGAGGCAGTAGACTTCTGTTCTTGCTATTTCCCCAGCTTGGTTCTTCATATTTTGTTGTCTTTACTGAACCAATTGTATGGAGAGATTACCAAAGAAGTGGAAGCAATGGTCTGTGTCTGTACTGGGTGATGATACAGGAAATGCTGAGTTGGGCTTGTCTGCAGAGAATTTTATGCTAATAAGCAGAAAGTAACAGAGAAAAGAAGTTTTTGGCAGAAGTTGAGGTAATATCTTGATCCAAAAGGATCATCCCAAAGGCCTAGGAAGAGAGTGATAATCATAATACAAAGCCAAGTGATGAAAATCAGAACACCAGATTAAAGCAAGAATATTAATTCTGTTCATCCATTCATTCCACTTACCATGTGCCAGACACTGTTCAGGGAATCTTGCAGATCATTTTTAGAATTCTGCCTACCACACCTCAGTACCTTAATAATATCCAGCAGCTTGAAGGTACTCTGAACTAGATCCTGTGCCCCCTTAACTAAAAATCTCATAATGTCTTTCCATTGACACATGTTATTGTTTATGGACAAATGATTCAAAATAAAGAATGGAAAGTAGAACCTGAAAAAAATTCTTACCAAAAAAAAAATGACTTTTTAATGATTACTCAGAGCTGTGGCTCTTTAGAGAGGCTGGTCACAGTTCTGGTTTAAGCGCAGAAGATGCTGTATGAGGCTTCTTGCAAGCTGAACAACACTGAAAATCTTTATGTAGAAGCATTTTGTAAATAAATGCTATACAAATGAAAGTTATTATCATGCACAACTAGCCAATTTTCTTGTGTCTTCTGATTTTTCTTATCTTTCCCTATTGATAGCATTTACTGTTCACTCCATGATGAATATAGGTCACAATGTGGCAGCTTAGAAAGCCATTAGAATGCTGACAGTCATAGGGCAAGCTTTCATTCTAGTTTGTATGTCATTCTCTGAATCTCTGATATAAATAGAATTTTAAAATTCAGGACCACATTTGTTTTTATTTATTTATTTTATTTTTTCAAATGTTAACAGGATATTCCTTCTAACAGCTTTGCCAAATTATTCTCTCAAACTTCAGATTGCATTCTCAATATTGAATTCATGGAGTTATGTTTTTCTATTCCTCTTCCTGTTTAAGAGATTTAGCCTCATCACATTTTCCATTAAGTGGCAACTCAAGGGTCAGAAGGTAGAGAGTGAGCCTTCTCAGCAAAGCTTAATAATAAGGTAGGAAATTTAAGACTCTTTCAACCTTGGCAAAAGTAAAAAAAAGTAATTATCTCATAAATTTAATTTTGATATATGCAATCAGTATAAATCATTCTAAACAAAATATCCCCTCCACCTTTACAATAGGGATTTTTGCAGGAAATACTTATAACAGTTTATCTTATTTGGTTGACATAAGCCCAGTCTTACACTAGACATCCAGGAGTTTTAAAATTTTGATATTTTATCATTGTGTGAGAACTGACTCTGGGTTGGACAGATGTTCTATAATACTTCCAGGAGACAAAAAATCTTATTTGAATCTTCAACTACAGTTTTTAGCATATTGACCTGCCTCTCTCCACATTTTTTACAATCTATGATTTGTTTATCAGTTTTATTTTATGTATATCTTGAGCTTTACCATATTCACTTAGAGATAAGCATGAAAAGTTTTATAAATAAATAATATAGTAATTCTTAGACTTTGAATAAATTTCTCATGTATGAACTGAAAAGCAGATGTAGGGGGAAAACTCAAAATGTAATCCATAATAAATTCTAACAAACATAACTATTTCTTAGGAATTTTTATTAGAAAATCTGGCATACATTTACCATGTTTGAGCCTACCTTTCCAGGGTTCATTTTTATACATGTTAATTTTAGTGTACACTTTATTCTTAATGAACGAATCTTGTCTCATAACGGAAGAAAGAAGGAATTATGATGAAGATTAGTGTCTAAGAAAATGTTTCATAACCAAAGAAAATATTTCAGTACATTAGATATTTCTAGGAAATGAATAGTCAAAAGAATAAAAAGCATAAAATTATTTATTTAAAATAAAACATTTTTTAATTGTTCTTTGAGTGTTAGTCAATCACAATCTGGTGTTATCTACAGCCACTGGACTTTGTTTGGAGGTGAGGGTTACATTCACCGTTAACTGATTTGTTCATATGTATTTTATTTCTTTATCAACACAAATTTCCCATTAATAGTTTAAAACGCTTGTTTATGTGAACATTTTCCAAAGTTCAAAGAAAATTCTTAACTTGAAAAAATTGTATTTATATAATTCATTCTTAATTATTCTTGCCAACTTAGTCAATGCATCCCCTGATCAATGAATCTGCATTAATCCCTTAACATTATTTTCTGTTTCTATGTTCTTAGTGCCTCTTCTCTGATTTCACAACTACTTATCAAAACAAACAGCTTATCCTGTTTCACTGCTCTCAACATCTTTCATAATTGTCCTGTGATGTTTAAAGTTGCAGATAATTCACATATGAAATATACTGTCTTTAATGTAATCCCATTTCCTCAAATTATCTGCTTTCAATGAAACCTGAAATCTAATTTAAAGCAAAGTTCAAAATAAGATCTGTATAGCATCCATGGCAGTATTTTCACTTTGAAGATTTATGGCATGCTACAGCCTAGCTTTTTTAACAGGAATGAAAAAAGTAAACATCAAAAAGAGGGGATTCTAGCTCAAAGTAAGTTGAGAACTCATAAGAAATCACTTATTGGCTTTAAATTAATCCATTCATTCCAGTCTTGACTAATTGCTTTCCAGAATAGTGAATTTCAAGGTACAATTTCATGGCCACTATCATTATTATTGGAAAACAATGGAAATGTGAATGATATTATGACCAAAGACAGATACACAATTCCATTTCCAAAATGGCAGATTCTGGAAAGTTATGTGCTATTTTTAATAAATTCGGGAACTGATTGTTAAAGTAATGGGCAATGACCATGTTGGATAAAAAGTGAGGATAATTGAAAATCAACATGAGTTCCCTGGGAGGAAATTAATCCAAAGTAACATAATGTTGCTCTACAGGCAGCATCCTATGGCAGGATGTCTCCCTGGAACTTCTCCACTCCCAAGCATGGGTCCCTGGGCTTCCTGCCTCAGAAGCGCACAGCAGCTGGCACCATGGGAAGGTGAAGAGCTTCCCCAAAGATGACTCTTCCAAGCCTGTACACCTCACAGCCTTCCTCAGCTACAAGACTGGCTTAACCCACATGGTGAGGGAGGTCGATAGGCCAGGGTGCAAGGTGAACAAGAAGGAAGTTGTGGAGGCTGTGACCATTGTGGAGCTGCTGCCCGTGGTGACTGTGGGCATTGTGGGCTATGTGGAAACACCTCGAAGCCTCCAGACCTTTAAGACCACCTTTGCTGAGCATTTCAGCAATGAATGCAAAAGGCACTTCTATAAAAACTGGCATAAATGTAAGACAAAGGCCTTTACCAAATACTGCAAGAAGTGGCAGGACATAACAGCAAGAAGCAGTTGGAGAGGGACTTCAGCAGCATGAAGAAGTACAACCAGGTCATCTGTGTCATTGCCCACAACCAGAGGCATCTGCTTCCTATACATCAGAAGAAGGTCCACCTCATGGAGATCCAGGTGAACAGAGGCACTGGGCCGAAAAACTGGACTGGGCTGTCAAGAGGCTATAGTGACAGGTCCCTATGATTCAAGTGCTTGGGCAGGATGAGATGATTGCTGTCATTGGGGTGACAAAGGGCAAAGGCTACATAGGGGTCACCCGCCATTGGCACACCAAGAAGCTGCTCCATAAGACCCACCAAGGGCTGCATAAAGTTGCCTGTATTGGGGCATGACATCCTGCCCTGGTGGCCTTCTCTGTGGCTCAGGCTAGGCAGAAAGGCTACCATCACCTCATTGAGATCAACAAGAAGATCTACAAGATTGGCCAGGGCTACCTCATCAAGGACAGCAAACTGATCAAGAAAAATATCTTTACTGATTAGGATCTGTCTGATAAGAACATCAAACCTCTGTGTGGCTTTGTCCACTATGTTGAAGTGACCAATGGCTTTGTCATGCTCAAAGGCTGCATGGTAGGGACCAAGAAACAAGTGCTCACCATGTATGAGTCCTTGCTGGTGCAGACCAAATGGGAGACCCTGAAGAAGATTGACCTCAAGTTTATTGATGCCACCTCCAAATTTGGCCATGGTTGCTTCCAGACTGTGGAGGAGAAGAAAGTATTCATGGGACCCCTTAAGGACAGAATTGCAAAGGAAGAAGGGGCCTAATGTCAGAACAGATTGCACAGCTGGTAGAATCTCAATAAAATTATTTTCCAGTGGGGGGGGAAGTTACATAACATTCTTTCTCTGATAAATTTTTAATGTTACTGATCAGCAAATCACTGCCAAGATGATGTATTAATTTCAACAAAGAAAAATATCACATAATACCCTTGTAAATAAAATAATAAATATTAACTTTAATAGCACTCTTCTTAATTAATTAATTAATTTTGGCTGCGTTGAGTCCCAGTTGCAGCACGTGGTATCTTTCACTCTTTTAAAATTTATTTATTTATTTATTTTGGCTGTGTTTGGTCCCAGTTGCGGCACGTGGGATCTTTCATTGTGGCGGGCAGGCTCTTTGTTGTAGCATGTGGGCTTCTCTCTAGTTATGGCACTTGGACTCCAGAGTGTGTGGGCTTAGTAGTTGCAGTGCATGGGCTGAGTACCCCCACAGCATGTGGGATCTTAGTTCCCTGACCAGGGATTGAACCCATGTCCTCTGCATTGGAAGGTGGATTCTTAACCACTGGACCACCAGGGAAGTCCCCCGGTAATAGTACTCTTAAGAGGATTACTTAAGTATTGATTAATGGATATAGATCATGCTGAATAAAGCTTCAATTATAGCTCTGTAGTTTTCTGACTCTATTTTGTACCACTTAATAATTGGCTGGATGAGAAAAATGATTTTTAAATCAGATAGTAATTTTTAATATCAGTTAGATATCTAAAGCTGCAAAGATTTGTTAGTGATGTTCTTGAACAGCTAAAGTTCCTCCTACCAAAATCAACAAGATAATGAATAAAGATATATAAAAATAATCTAAGAAATCTTACACAGTCCATTATGCAAAATCTGGTTTCATAGCAGGTCCTATGAAAAAAAATATCCAGAGGATTGATTTATTCACAATTTTTATTTTCGTCCACTCACTTAATAAATATTTATCACCATGTCCTATTCTGGGTACTGGAAATATCATAGTGAACCAGAAAAATAAAGACTCTTTTCTTCTGGAGCTTACATTTTAATAGGTTGTAGCATAAGATTAGCAAATAAATAAATAAACAAGATAATTTCAAATAGAAATAAGATTCAAAATATTTTGACTAGAAGTAGTGCTGAGGACTAATTTAGGCTAGGTCAGGAATGCCCACTGAGGTTACAGTATTTGAGCTCAGAATACTAAAATGAAGGATCATCAGGAGTTAAAGATTTAAGGCAGAGAAAACATCATATTTGAACACCTTAGGTAGGGGAGGATGAGCTTGGCCAAGTCAAGCAAGTGGCAAGTGGTAGAATAAAAAGATAACAATGATTGTGCAGAGTAAGATCATTTAAGAATTTTACAGGTCATAAAAATAAATCTGATTTTATCCCAAGTAAAATGGGAAATTTCCATTTTGAGTAGGAAAGCATCTTGAGTAGGAAAGTAATATGATTATATTGGATCCATTTGACAGATCATCCCAGTTTCTCTGCAGAGAAAAGTACAGTGAGAGGCCAAGGGTTGACACAGAGAAATTAATTAAGAGTAATCCTGGTGAAATAATTGTGACTTAGACCATAATGGTGGCAATGGAAATGAAAATAATTGAATGGATTTAGAATGTAATCTGAGGTGAACCAAACAGAGTGAGTGAGATATTAAACATGAGGATGCAGAGAAGACTCAAGAGTGACCCTTGGTTATAGGGATTAAAGAATGAGGTAAATAGTGGTAGAATTTACTTAAATCAGGGAAATATAGGGTAGGCATATGTTAAATTTAAGATATCATTTGGGTATTCAAATGTAGTTTTAAAATAGATCATTCAATATTAATGTACTCAGTACAAATTAAGCTCATTGGAGAGGTCAGATCTAATGATACAAATTCTGTAGATGTCAGCAAATAGATGAAATAATGCCATTGAAGAATACATAATGAGAAACTGTAGAAGTAGAAAAATGGAAGAAATAGGGTTAAGCCCTGTGACATTTTAATATTTTGAGATCAAACAGAGAAGTAAGGGGCTTCCCTGGTGGTGCAGTGGTTGGGAATCCACCTGCTGATGCAGGGGACACGGGTTCGTGCCCCGGTCCAGGAAGATGCCACAGAGCGGCTGGGCCCGTGAGCCATGGCCGCTGATCCTGCACATCCGGAGCCTGTGCTCTGCAATGGGAGAGGCCGCAACAGTGAGAGGCCCGCGTAGTACAAAAAAAAACAAAAACAAAAACAAAAACAGAGAAGTAAGGACCAGTAAAGCAGTTTGAGAAGGAGAAATAAGAGGAAAAAATCAGGAGAATATGGTGCTACAGAGGCCAAGACAAGAGATGGTTTCAAGAATGAAGAAGTGATCAGCTAAGTAAGGTATTGCCGAGAGGTTAAGTAAGATGAGGAAAAATAAGTGACCATAGGACTTCTTCTGGTCATAGAGGAGAAGATAATACAGACCAACCCATCCACTAATAATAACTAGAAGTGGTAAAATATTAAAATTATATGTAATACTTAGTGATAAATCTGACAAAAGATATGCAAGACCTGTACACTGAAAACTACAAAATACCACAGAAAGAAACTGAAAGACATGTAAATAAATGGAGAGTGGAGAGAGAAAATTCGTTCATTTTTTTAGAAATTCAGTGTTTTTAAGATGTCATTTTCCTCAAAATTATCTATAGCTCCAATGCCATTCTGATCAAAGCAGGTATATCTTTGTGTAAAAAAATGGAGAGCTAATCCCAAAATGCGTCTAGAAATGCAAAGGACCTACAGTAGGCAAAACAGATTTGACAAAGAAAAAAAAATTGGAAAAAAAAAGAAAAAAATTGGAAGACTTATATTACCTGATTTCAAGAGTTATTTTAAAGCTTAAGTAGATAAGGCTGTGCAGTATTGACATCAAGAGAGACAAATGAATCCAGGAAACAGCATGAATAGTCCAGAAATAGTCCCACACAAATGAGGTCAATTGTTTTTTGACAAAGTTGCAAAGGCCATTCAGTAGAGAAAGAATAGTCTTTTCTATAAATATTGTTATAATTATTTAGAAGTCCATATTAAAAACAAAACGTGAATTTCAATCCATCCTTTGAATGATTTACAAAAATTATCTTATTGTATATAGTAAACCTAAATTCAAGAACAAAAACTAAATCTTCCAAAAGCAAACAGGAGAAAACTTTAGTCAATGATAGATATGACACCAAAAGCAAGATTTAATTGAAATTAATAAATAACACTTCATCAAAATTGAGAACCTCTGCTCTTCAAAAGACACTTAAGAAAATTAAAAGACAAGCCATAGGCTTGGAGAAAATATTTTAAAATTACATATTTGATCAAGCCTTTATATTCAGAATATTTTTTAATGGAAAGAAGACTCTCAAAACTCAATTATAAATGTACACAACTCAATAGCAAATGGGCACAAGACATAAAGAGAAATTTCACAAGAAAGATCTACAATTAGCACATAAGTAAATGGAGAGTTACTCAATGTCGTTAGTAATCAGGAAAATGCAAATTCAAACTGCAATGAGGTATCACGAAATAACTACTAAACTGACTAAAATTTGAAAGATTGACCATATCAACTGTTGGCAAAGATGTGAAGACAACTGAAACTCCGTACACTGCTGATAGGGATGTAATGTGACACAACCTGTTTGAAAAACAGTTTGACATTTTATTTAAAAATTATACATACACCTACCATCAGACTCAGCCATTCTACTCTTAGGTATTTACTCATGAGAAATAAAGGCAAATTTCCATATAAAAACATGTACAGGGATGTTTATGGAATCTATATTTATAATGTCCAAATTTATAAACAATACAATATCTATAAAAAGGTTAATAGATAAATTGTGATGCATTCATATAACAAAATACCATTCAGCAATAAGAAAGTATGAAGAATGGTTGCATGCAACAATATAGATAAATCTTTAAACTATTATGTTTAGTGAAAGAAGCCAGATAAAAAAGAATACATTGTATATGACCCCATTTTTACAAAATTATTTAAAATAAATGCCAATCCATAGTTACAGAAAGCAGAATAGGGATTGCTGGAGCCCAGAAGGGTTCAAGGAAGGTGAGCAAGGAGAGAATATAAAGTGGTCCAAGGAAAGTGTTGGGGGTGATTTTATGTTTATCTTGATTGTGGCGATGATTTTATAGGTACATGTATATGTCAAACTTGTCTGGCTGTGTAATGTATTCTAAGCTTCTATATCAATTAACCTCAAAAAATATATTAAAAGTAAATGTAAAAACATTCCCCCTGCCTATGAAAATGAGAACCAAGGGAGATTTTTATTGTGCTCCCTTTGAAAATTTTTGGATTTGTACCATGCAAATGTTCTTCCCATTCAAAGTGCAATTAATTAAAATTTTCTGTCCAAGGTGCTACACATAAGATACTAATCTTGGTATCATTCACTACTAACACCTTTCTCTTCTTTTCGGTCATCTTTGTTTAATCAACACAAAATTCTGTCGATTCTGTCTTAGAACCATGTTTTGAATCTGTTATATTTCTTCCCTATTTTCACAGCTCTTGTCTAACTTTGCCAACCTTCATAAAAGTCATCTTCTTGTTGAAGCCTTTTCTGATTCTCCCAGGCAGGTGATTGCCTTGGTCTTTGGACTTGGTCTTTTGACAGATTTCTGTAACAGATTTTGGAATATTTATTACAAATAAATAATATGCATTTGTTCCTTTTTGTTCCTATGTCCATCTCCCCAAGACAATGTCTTATTCCTATTCAACAGATATTTGTTTCTTTAAATGTGAAGAATGGTTAAATGAAAATATTTCTCCTGGAAGGATTATCTAGGGGAGATATAACTGCTTTCATCTATTTTAAAAGCTATCATTTTTAGATAAGTATATACTTATTTTGTGTTTTTTAAAGATATAAACCATAGGAAATAAATTCAGAATAATTTTGATTAACCAAAGAAATAATATATTTAAGATCTATTTCAATTAGATAATAAACACATAAAACCAGTAAATTTAAAAGATTAAGTATTACAGGTAAAACAAGAGTTCCTTATATGTAACATATTCAATTTCTGCCCTTACCTTACCCCTTGCCAAAAATAACCACTATCATGGGTTTGATGTGTATCCCTCCAGACTGTTAAATAATTTCTTCATCACTAGACTTTCCCCCAAATAAAATAAACTGCCCCATGAGGTGGTGGAGGTGATTTCCTCAATCATAGTCAGCTGGCTGTCCAAATGTTATAAAGACTCTCAGTGCAAAACCTGTATTAGTAAGAAATTGGAATTTGGTCTCAAATATGTCTTCCAGGAATATTATTATGTAATTATATATTTCTATACCTGCAAATATGCATATTTTGTCCACTTTATCATTCTCAAATTGGAGCAACTATTTAGAACCCAAATTCTTAGGATTTTAGATCTTAAAACAGAAATATATGCATTCAAGTAACACCTTCTACTCTTTCATTGTATTTCAAGACTCCCAGTTCTCATACTCTTAACAGTTTCATTCTTTTAAGATCTACAAGTGACTAGACATAGAAAAAATCTTCCATAGCATTACTAATAACCTTCTTCAGAATGCGTTGACACCCAACTTTTTGGAATGAAACTGAGCTTTTCTCTCTAAATGATCTGGTTATAAATATGTGATTTTGTGATTTATCATAAAAAATATATATTTGGTCTTCATCACTATTTTTGGCACAGAGTTCCTAAAACCCTTAGAATTTCCTAAGTGATGAGATCCATAAAGGTGTCATTGGTTATGTCAATGAGGTAACTTTTGGACTTCACCTAAGGATGGGGGCTCTTTGCAGGTGGAGCCAACCAAGTGATTGATGGGTTGAAACTTTCAGTTTCACTCCCTCAACCTCTGGAAAGGGTAGAGAGACTAGGGGTTGAATCAATCACCAGTGACCAATGATTAAATCAACCATGTATATATAAGGAAGCCTCCATAAAACACAAAGTAATAGGGTCCAGAGAGCTTCTGGGTGGGTGAACAACACGTGGAGGTTCAGGGGCAGTGGCACACCTGGAGAGGGCATGGAAACTCTGTGTTCTTTCCTTATATCTTTCCCTATATCTCTTTCAACTGGCTGTTCCTGAGTTTTACCCTTTATAATAAATCCATAATCTAGTAAGTAAACTCTTTCTGTGAGGTATATGAGCTGCTCTAGCAAATTAACCAAACCCAATGAACCTCTGATTCATAGCCAGTTGGTCAAAAGCCCAAGTAAGGTGGTACCTGAAGTGTGGTGGGGAGTGGTAGATATGATGTTATCTCCAGGTAAATAGTTTCAGAATTGAGTTGAATTGTAGAATACCTAACTGGTGTCTGGGGGATTGTTTGCTGTTTGTGTGGGGAAAGCCCCAATCTCTCACATCTTGGACTTGATCCAGGAACCCGATAGAAAATAAATAACCATACCCATTTTCATATGTGACATTTTCTAATTATAGAACTGTCAATGACAAAATTAATCAATAGTCAATCAAGAAAAGAAATGGAAAATTTTATTCCAGCTAACCTAAGGATTATAACCTGGGAGATAGTCTTTCAGAAAGCTCTGAGCACTCTTCTGCCTCTTAGAGGTCAAAGCACAGTCATATAAGTTTTTGAGACAAAGGGTGTGTGGACTAGGAATATTGCCTGGCATTCCAGCAAACAAAGAATGTTGCCTGGCACCCCGTTTCTATAAGGATCAAGCCATCAGCCACAGCAGTTGCCCACTGATGGTTCACCCTGAGGGGAATTCAAGATGGAGAAAAACAGGAAGCATTCTCTGCTTTGAACACTGGTTCTTAATAGTTAAGATGCATATCTAAGGAATAACTTCAAGGAACCCAGATCCTTGTATCTTCCCAGGAATAGAAAAATGCTAAAATAATTAACTTGGGTTGTCATTTTTTGTGTGATTAACAGTAATCTTTTGATGTTCTACTACATGTTTTTTGCAGCAAAAATACTCCTATATATCCTGGCTTCTCACTTACCTATTTGGAGCAGTTCTTGAGAGTGACCTGAGAGGCTGTCACCTGGGATATAGTCCTCAGTAAGATCCCCAAGTAAAACTTAACTTGCAATTTTTAGGTTGTGTGTTTTTCTTCAGTAGACAGTTTGTACATCAAAGTAACATACTGACAGTTTATAATCCAACAAGGTGAGTAGTGGGTCATCATGATCCCTTACAAGATTGAGAAACAAATGTTATCTCCTTAGGAGGAGTTACCTTGCTGGTGCCAAGAGGAAATTGCCTTTTTCTTTTCTTTTCTTTCTTTTTTTCTTTGTTTTTTGTTTGTTTGTTTGTTTTTTCAAGTAGGCATTCCTGTGTCTTCCATGGGAATCTAGATAATGTATAATACAGATATACAGTGCACACTAAATGGGAGGGAGTAGTGGCTCAAATGGACAGAGAATTTAAACATTTTATTGGCCTACCTTAAAAATAATTTTATTTAATCAGATCATAATACCCATAAAACTGTCCAATTCATTGTGCATGCATAGATGTCTTAAAATGTCAGAAGTACTAAATAGCTGCAATGTGTCTGTACCACCAAAATTATAATAATTCCTATATTATAAAGTAGTATAAAACTAAAATTACAAATAGTGATTTATATCACAAATAATATAAAAAATAATATATTACAGATTAGGGGAATTTTACCAACTTTTTGCTCTTTAAGAAATAAAAAGACGTCCAGATGTGTTGCTAAAATTCTCTTCTGGGCCCAGAAAGAATATAATAGATTTTTCAGAGTTGTGTTCCAGATTCCTTAGTTACATGTACCCTGAGAATACCTGATGGATTTAGAGTGCAGGAGACAAATTATCACCAATGTGCCTTGATATGAGCAATGGTTATGATTAAAGTCCACCTGGGGGAGTTGAGGAAGATGGTGGAAGAGTAAGATGTGGAGATCAACTTCCTCCCCACAGATACATCAGAAATACATCTACATGTGGAACTGCTCCTATAGAACACCCACTGAATGCTGGCAGAAGTCCTCACACCTCCCAAAAGGCAAGAAACTCCCCACGTACCTGGGTAGGGTGAAAGAAAAAAGAATAAACAGAGACAAAGAATAGGGACGGGACCTGCACCAGTGGGAGGGAGGTGTGAAAGAGGAAAGTTTTCCACACACTAGGAAGCCCCTTCGCAGGCGGAGACTGTGGGTGGCAGAGGAAGGAAGCTTCAGAGGCGTGGAGGAGAGCACAGCAAGAGGGGTGCAGAGGGAAAAGTGGAGAGATTCCTGCACAGAGGATGAGTGCCAACCAGCACTCACCAGCCTGAGAGGCTGGTCTGCTCACACGCCAGGGCAGATGGTAGCTGGGAGCTGAGGCTCGGGCTTTGGAGGTCAAATCCCAGGGAGATGACTGGGGTTGGCTGTGTGAACACAGCCTGAAGGTGGCTAGTACACCACAGTTAGCCAGGAAAGAGTCTGGGGAAAAAGCCTGGACCTGCCTAAGTGGCAAGAGACCATTGTTTTGGGGTGCATGAGGAGAGGGAATTCCTTTCCCATGTTCCAACAGTAGGCACAGGACTGCCTAAGCAAGGTCCAGAGACGGGCATGAGCCACAGCTATCAGCTTGGACCCCAGAAATGGGCATGAAATGCTAAGGCTACTGCTGCTGCTATCAAAAATCCTGTGTGCAAACACAGGTCACTATCCACACCCACACACACCCCCACCCCCAAGAGCCTGTGCAGCCGCCACTGTCAGGGTCCTGTGATCCAGACACAACTTCCCTGGAAGAAAGCATGGTGCGCCTCAGGCTGTTGCAACATCATGTTGGCCTCTGCCACCACAGGCTCGCCTCACATTCCAATTGTGACTACTGTACCCCTCCCTACCCCCGGCCTGAGTGAGCCAGAGTCCCCTAATCAGCCACTGCTTTACCCCCTCCTGTCAGTGTAGCGAACAGATGCCTTAGGGTGACGTAGAGGCAGAGGTGGGGCCAAAACAAAAGCTGAAACTCAGGAGCTGTGTGAACAAAGAGAAAGGGAAATTTCTCCATGCAGCCTCAGGAGCAACAGATTAAATTCCCATGATCAACTTGAGGTACCCTCAACTGTGGAATACCTGTATAGAAAACAAGTGTTCCCAAAATTGAGGCTGATGACTTTAGGAGCAACTGTAGACTTGGGGTTTGCTGTCTTCAACTAATTTCTTTCTGATATTAATGTTTATCTTAGTTTAGTTTTTAGCGCTTGTTATCAGTGGTGGGTCTTTTTATTGGTTTGGTTGCTCGTTTCTTTTCTTATTTTTAAAAAGTATTATTATATTTTTAGGTTATTTTTTTTTCTTTATTTTTCTCTCCCTTTCTTCTGAGCCATGTAGCTGATAGGGTCTTGGTGTTCTGGCCTGGTGTCAGGTCTGAGCCTCTGAGGTGGGAGAGTCGAGTTCAGGACATTGGACCACCAGAGACCTCCCATCCCCATGTAATATGAATCAGCGAGAGCTCTCCCAGAGATCTCTTTCTCAACACTAAGACCCAGCTCCACTCAGTGGCCAGCAAGCTCCAGTACTGGATACACCATGCCAAACAACTACCAAGACAGGAACACAACCCCACCCATTAGCAGAGAGGTTTCCTAAAATCATGAAAAGGTCACAGACACACCAAAACACACCACTGGACTCTGTGCTGCCCACCAGAAAGAAAAGGTCCAGCCTCTTCCACCAGAACACAGGCACCACTCCCCTCCACCATGAAGCCTACACAAGAGACTGAACTAACATCAAAAACAGGCATCAAAAACAATGTGAACTATGAACATGCAGCCTGCGAAAAGGAGATCACAAACAGAGTAAGTTAAACAGAATGAGAAGATAGAGAAATATGCAGCAGATGAGGAGCAAAGGTAAAACCAACCAGGCCAAAAAAATGAAGAGGAAATAGGCAGTCTACCTGAAAAATAATTCAGAGTAATGAGAGTAAAGATGATCCAAAATCTTGGAAATAGAATCCAGAAAATAAAAGAAATGTTTAATAAGGACGTAGAAGAACTAAAAAGCAAACAATGTGAACAACACAAGAAATTAAAAATTCACTAGAAGGATCAATAGCAGAATAACTGAGGCAGAAGAATGGATAAGTGACCTGGAAGATAAGATAATGGAAATAACTACCACAGAGTAGAATAAAGATAAAAGAATGAAAAGAATTAAGGACAGTCCCAGAGACTTCTGGACAGCATTAAATGCATGAACATTCAAATTATAGTGGTCCCAAAAGAAGAAGAGGAAAACAAAGGGTCTGAGAAAATATTGGAAGAGATTATAGTTGAAAACTTTCTTAATGTGGGAAAGGAAATAGTCAATCAAGCTCTGGAAGTGCAGAGAGTCTCATACAGGATAAATTCAAGTAGAAACAGGCCAAGACACATATCAATCAAACTATCAAAAATTAAATACAAAGAAAAAAATATTAAAAGCAGCAAAGGAAAAGCAACAAATAACATACAAGGGAATCCCCATAAGGTTTTTAGCTGATTTTTCAGCAGAAATGCTGCAGGGCAGAAGCGAGTGGCAGGACATATTTAAAGTGATGAAAGGGAACATCCTACAACCAAGATTACTCTACCCAGAAGGATCTCATTCAGATTCGATGGAGAAATTAAAACCTTTACAGACAAGCAAACATTAAGAGAATTCAGCACCACCAAACAAGCTTTACAACAAATGTTAAAAAAACTTTTCTTGGGGTCTTCCCTGGTGGCACAGTGGTTGAGAGTCTGCCTGCCGATGCAGGGGACATGGGTTCGTGTCCCAGTCCAGGAAGATCCCACATGCCGCAGAGCGGCTGGGCCTGTGAGCGAGCCATGGCCACTGAGCCTGCATGTCTGGAGCCTGTGCTATGCAACAGTAGAGACCACAACAGTGAGAGACATGCGTAGAGCAAAAAAACCCAAACAAACAAACAAACAAACAAAAACTTCTCTAGGAAACACAAAAGAAGGAAAAGACCTACAAAAACAAACCAAAAACAATTAAGAAAATGAGAATAGGAAAATACATATTGATAATTACCTTTAATGGGAATGGATTAAATACTCCAACCAAAAGACATAGGCTGGCTGAATGGATACAAAAACAAGACCCATATATATGTTGTCTACAAGAGGCCCACTTCATACTGAGGGACACATACAGACTGAATGTGAGGCGATGGAAAATTATATTCCATGCAAATGGAAATCAAAAGAAAGTTGGACAATTCTCATATAAGACAAAATAGACTTTAAAATAAAGACTATTAGAAGAGAAAAAGAAGGACACTACATAACGATCAAGAGATCAATCCAAGAAGAAGATATGACAATTGTAAATATTTATGCACCCAGTATGGGAACATCTCAATGCATAAGGCATATGCTAACAGCCATAAAAAGGGAAATCAACAGTAATACAAAAATAGTAGGTGACTTTAGCACCTTACTTTCACCAATGGACAGATCATCCAACATGAAAATAAATAAGGAAACACAAGCTTTAAATGACACGTTATACAAGGTGGACTTCATTGTTATTTACAGGACATTCCATCAAAAACAACAGAATACAGTTTTTTTTTCAAGTGCTCATGGAACATTCTCCACAATAGATCATATCTTGGGTCACAAAACAAGCCTTGGTAAATTTAAGAAAAATTAAAATCATATCAAGTATCTTTTTTCGACCACAATGCTGTGAGACTAGATATCAGTTACAGGAAAAAAATGTAAAACATACAAACACATGCAGGCTAAGCAATATGCTACTAAAATAACCAAGAGATCACTGAAAATCAGAGAGGAAATCAAAAACATCTAAGAAACATATGATAATTAAAGCAAAATGACCCAATACCTATGGGATGCAGCAAAAGCAGTTCTTAGAGGGAAGTTTATAGCAATACAATCCTACCTCAAGAAACAAGAAAAATCTCAAATAAACAACCTAACCTTACAAATAAAGTAATTAGAGAAAGAAGAATGAAAAAGAGAAAAGCCAAAGTTAGGAGAAGGAAAGACATCATAAAATCAGGTCAGAAATAAATAAAAAAGATCTGAAGGAAACAGTAGCAAAGATCAATAAAACTCTGCTCTTTGAGAAGATAAACAAAATTAATAAACCATTAGGACATCAAGAAAAAAAGGGAGAAGACACAAATCAACAGAATTACAAATAAAAAAGAAGTAACACTTGACACTGCACAAATACAAAGAATCATGAGAGATTACTACAAGAAATTCTATACAAATAAAATGGACAACCTGGAAGAAATGGACAAATTCTTAGAAAACCATAACTTTCTGAGAATGAACCAGTAAGAAATACAAAATATAAACAGACCAATCACAAGCACTGAAGTTGAAACTGATTAAAAATCATCCAACAAACACAAGTCCAGGACCAGATGGTTTCACAGGTGAATTCTATCAAACATTTAAAGAAGAGATAACACCTATCCTTCTCAAACACATCCAAAATATAGCAGAGGGAGGAACCCTCTTAAACCCATTCTATGATGCCACCATCACACTATACCAAAACCAGACAAAGATGTCACAACAAAAGAAAACTACAGGCCAATATCACTGATGAACATAGATGCAAAAATCATCAACAAAATACCAGCAAACAGAATCCAACAGCACATTAAAAGGATCATACACCATGATCAAATAGGGTTTATGCCAGGAATGCAAGGGTTTGTCAATATACACAAACCAATGTGATACACCATATTAACAAAATGAAGGATAAACACCATATAATAATCTCAATACATGCAGAAAAAGCTTTTGACAGAATTCAACACCCATTTATGATAAAAACTCTCCAGAAAGTAGTCATAGAGGGGATCTACCTCAACATAATAAAGGTGATACATAACAAAATAACAGCCAACATCATTGTCAATGATGAAAAACTGAAACCATTTCCTCGAAGATGAGGAACAAGACAATGTTTCCCACTCTCACCACTATTATTCAACATGGTTTTGGAAGTTTTAGCCACAACAATCAGAGAAGAAAAAGAAATAAAACGAATCCAAATCGGAAAAGAAGAAGTAAAGCTGTCACTGTTTGCAGATGACATGATACTATAAATAGAGAATCCTAACGATGCTACCAGAAAACTGTTAGAGCTAATCAATGAATTTGGTAAGGTATCAGGATACAAGATTAATGCACTGAAATATCTTGCATTCCTATACACTAAAGACAAACAATCTGAAAGAGAATTTAAGGAAACATTCCCATTTACCATTGTAACAGAAAGAATAAAATATCTAGGGTTAAACCTACCTAATGAGATGGAAGACCTGTATGCAGTAAACAATAATACACTGATGAAAGAAATTAAAGACGATACAAACAAAAGGAGAGATATACCAAGTTCTTGGATTGGAAGAATAAACATTGTGAAATGACTATACTACCCAAAACAATCTACAAATTCAATGCAATCCCTGTCAAACTACCAGTGGCATTTTTCACAGAAGAAGAACAAAAATTTTCACAATTTGTATGGAAACACAAAAGACCCCGTATAGCCAAAGGAATCTTGAAAAAGATAAACAGATCTGGAGGAATCAGACACCATGACTTCAGACTATACTACAAAGCTACAGTAATCAAGACATTATGGTACTGGCACAAAAACAGAAATATAGATTATTGGAACAGGATAGAGAACCCAGAGATAAACCCACACACATATGGTCACCTTATTTTTGATAAAGGAGGTAAGAATACACAATGGAGAAAAGACAGCCTCTTCAATAAGTGGTGCTGCAGAAACTGGACAGCTACATGTAAAATAATGAAATTAGAGCACTCCCTAACACCATACACAAAAATAAACCCAAAATGGATTAAAGACTATAATGTAAGTCCAGACAGCATAAAACTCTTAGAGGAAAACATAGGCAGAACACTCAATGACATAAGTCACACCAAGATACTTTTTGACCCACCTCCAGTAGAAATGGAAATAAAAACAAAGTACATAAATGGGACCTAATGAAACTTAAAAGCTTTTGCACAGCATAGGAAATAACAAACAAGACTAAAAGACAACCATCAGAATGGGAGAAAATATTTGCAAATGAAGGAAGTGACAAAGAATTAATCTTCAAAATTAACAAGCAGCTCATGCAGCTCAATATCAATATATAAACAACCCAGTCCAAAAATGGGCCAAAGATCTAAATAGACATTTCTCCAAAGCAGATATACAGATTCCCAACAAACACATGAAGGGATGATCAATATCACTGATCATTAGAGACATGCAAATCAAAACTACAATGAGGTATCATCTCACACCAGTCAGAATGGCTGTCATCAAAATACCTACAAACAAGAAATTCTGGAGATAATTTCAAGAAAAGGGAACCCTCTTGCACTGTTGGTGGGAACGTAAATTGATACAGCCACTATCAAGAACAATATGGTTGTTCCTTAAAGAACTAAAAATAGGACTACCATATGACCCAGCAATCCCACTACTGGACGTATACCCAGAGAAAACCATAATTCAAAAAGACGCATGCACCCCAATGTTCATTGCAGTACTATTTACAATATCCACGTCATGGAAGCAACTAAATACCCATCGACAGACGAATGGATAAAGAAGATGTTGTACATATATACAATGGAATATTACTAGCCATAAAAAGGAATGAAATTGGATCATTTGTTGAGACGTGGATGGATCTAGAGACTGTCATACAGAGTGAAGTAAGTCAGAAAGAGAAAAACAAATCTCATATATTAACGCATATATGTGGGACCTAGAAAAATGGTGCAGATGAACTGGTATGCAGGGCAGAAATTGAGACACAGATGTAGAGAACAAACGTGTGGACACCAAGGGAAAAGCGGCAGGTGGGTGGTGGTGGTGGTGTGATTAACTGGCGATTGGGATTGACGTTATTCACTGATGTGTATTAAATTGATGACTGGGGCTTCGCTGGTGGCACAGTGGTTGAGAGTCCGCCTGCCGATGCGGCGAACATGGGTTTGTGTACCGGTCTGTGAGGATCTCACGTGCCGTGGAGTGGCTGGGTCTTTAAGCCATGGCCACTGGGCCTGCATGTCCGGAGCCTGTGCTCCGCAACGGGAGAGGCCAAAACAATGAGAGGCTTGCGTACCACAAAAAAAAAAAAAAAAAAAAAAATGATGACTAATATGAAAAAAAAAGAGAAGTGAGTCTCTTAAACTATTTTTTTTCTCATCAGCAAATGGAATTAATGATGTCTGGCTCTGCACATTTCAAAGCTAGTTGAAATAATAAATTTCAGGAAAATGGTATTATAGTGAGGATTAAATATGTTTGCTTTGAGAATAATAAGTATAATTTGTTGAACATCTAACGTATCCCAAATATTTTACAGAAATGGTCTCTGATCTTTTCAACAATCCTCCAGACTGATATTTGTAAACTCCACTTTGCAAGTTTAGGGTGTTTCTCTGCTCTCACAGTTAATAATTGCTGGACTTGAAATGAAATCCTTATCTTTGTCTCTCCGATTCTTTCCACCCTACCATGTTGTCTCCCTTGAAACAATGAGGAAATTACCAAAGTACAAGTGCATTCTATTACTTCAAATTTCTTTATTAATGGATTTCAGGCCAGAGAAAATTACTCATCAGAAGTAACAGATAAAGAAAAACGTGCAATCTCCAATCCTGTTTCTCTCATTTCTGTTTTCCTCTTAATGATTCATAACAATACAAATTATTGAAAATATCCTTGATCCTTGAATAAGAAAGCAGGAGGCAAAAAATCCCCAGGCCATTTATTATCCCTATTTATGCAACGTAATGTCAATTAAGTACCCCCAAACAATCACAAAGGTAGTTATTTAATTGTAATTTTGTTGCATTGTTAGCAGACTTATTTGTGTCATTTGCTTCTTAAATGAAGAGACTGTATCAACAGTGAAACCAGGTGGCAGACTGGCATTTGGTCTGCAGTTCATTAAGATCTGAGCGGCAGGGGAACTCAAGCACATTTAAAATTCTCCATTTGAATTTTTATCACTTATATTGACAGTCAATTAAACACAAAGTCATAAATCAGTAGGCAGTACTAGGGAGCCACCTACTGGAATAACTAGCTTGGTTTTGCTGCCATGGTTGTGAAAAATATAAATTCACTTAATATTAATTCAATTATGAATTTTTCAAATTCAGATTTCTTTACACTAAATATACATATCTTTCACAAAAGCTTTCCAGCTAAACTTGGAAATGACAAAGACAACATTATTACAAAAGAAGGCAGAAGTCTTCAGGAAAGGAAGGAAAGGAAATATTCATTGAACATTAATATGTGATTGAAATGTGAAAATAAAATAGTTAATGGAAAAGTTCCAAAGACACCAGTGAAATTGTTAAAATTAGGTTATCTATTGTTTCAAGATTATTTCTTTTTAATTTGTCAAGGATGTTCCGCCTAATAATTGTTTTACCCAGGTATCATACTTAAATGGCAACTTATTAAAATGATAATATTTTCATTAATATGAAGATGTATTTAAAAAAAAACTACTAGCATTAAAGGAAAAACAGTAGATCTAATTTGGGATCAAGTGATGCAGATTCTTTTTCTCCTCTTCTAAGATGTCTGAAAACAATCTCCATTAAAACTTATTACCTACAATTCTGGGTGCTGATAAATCAAAGAATTTAGCTGAAAGATGATTAGCATAGTATTTTCCCCCTGACTGTGTTGTTCAAAAGTCTGTGCTAAATATAGCTATCCATTTTCCTGCCTTTGCTGTACTGTGTGTAGAGTGAACATGAAAGACATGTTCTTTGATGATGCTTTTAGGTGGCCTAAGGGTCACCATTTTAATATGCTCTGTGTGTATAGCATGGAAACAGTAAAAACAAGATATGAAAGATTGTTCTGAATATGAACTGTTTTCAACCAAGACAGACAGAGTTATTTTTCTTGCTGATTCCCTATTATCAGCTTGTTTTTTATCACTATCTTCATTCTCTAAAGAATAGCATGCCTAAAAATTCCATTTAATTGAGGATTCCAGTTAATCAAGTCTATGATTTTATATAAACACAAGCACTTTCGTGACGGTAGGAGCCTTAAGTAATATGGGTAGGCAAGGATAATTCCATAACTCCTCTGTTGGGCTGACAGTGTTTGATAATTCCTGTGCCAAATGCAGATTGCTTTACTCTAAAGAACTTCCTTTGACTTACATTGGTAAATCCTTGGCTAAAGCTTTGGTATATTCTAATACCAAGTCATTTGCCTTAACCTATTTGATACCTAACAAACATGAAAGATGTGATTCTTATTACCTTCATTCTACAGGTGAGTAAGTGAAGTTCAGAGAAGTTAAGTAAATTGTACCCTGCCACATCCTAGTGAATGCCTAAGGAAAGATTCCAGTTCCTGACAAGACCGCACTGAATCCAAAAGTTTATCCAAATTCTTAAAAAGAGGAAAACACTTTTCTATGTGTTCATATTGCCCCCTTGTCTTTGTGCTTGTCATATTATAAGTGTCTTTTAGTTCTTCTAAAAATCTGTAAGCTTCTCCAAATGGTAAACTCCTTTTTACTTCTTAAATATTCTCTGAAGTTGGCACAAAACCTGATATTCATAGTAGATGATAAATTAGTGCTAGTTGAATAAGTATTTACTGGAGAAGATTTTCTTTTCCTTAAACGATATAAATACAATCTTATGTTTAGTCTTATTTACATTTCATGGAGTAGGGTAATTTATAATGAGAAGGGAATGGGACTTGATGTACAATGAAGCCCTACTATGTCAAGTCCCATGAAAGTACCTTCAGTTCAAGCCTGCAGGGGATATAATATTATCCCTACATTGGAGGCAGAGAAACAGAAAGACAAAGTGGTTAAGTAACTTGCTCAAAGTCACCCAAAGCACCCTAAATGTTTCTCAACTTTTTCTCATCTCCTTCAATGATTTTTTTTTCACTTTCATAGTCTCAGCTATCAATCATCTCTATGGAAGTGACTACCAAACTTATACCTATCTCTCCTCAATATCTCACAACTTTAAACTGCATTTGTAGTCTTATATATTCTTAAAAAATAGTTATGGAATTACTGTTTAAATAAATACCTACTAAGTTCCAAGCACTGTATTCAGTTTTGGATATCTACAATGAGCCAAACAGACTTTTTCTGCCTTCAGAGACTCTCAGGCTAATAAAGAGTTGAGCAATACACTCTATTAGGAAATCCATGAACAAACAGGGTTTAGTGACAAAGTAAGCAAGGAAGGAGTCTCTGAGGAGTTAAAAATTAAGTTGAGGCCTGAAAGATGCAAAAGAATTAACCATGCAAAGAGTGAGAATAAAAGTGGTCCAAAGAAAAGGAAGACGCTCAAGCAGGGAAGACTGATGCAGATTTTAAGAACTAAACGTTTGTCTCTGTGCGTGGACATAACTGGAATCTCCTAAAGAACTTGAAGCAGGGCCTTAAAACACTCCATTTTATGATTTAAAAAATATTCTGACTGCCATGTGAGGAAGACATCAGAACCGAGCAAGAGTGGAAGTAGAAAGAATCATTAGATGACTTTTTCAGGAGTTCAAGCATGAGATAACTGTGCCTGGGACCTGATGGAGTACAGATGGAGAAAAACAGAGATTAAACCTATATTTCTTGGATTTTAGTGAAAACAAATTGATGTACTGAAGAGAAGAGATATATTAGGCTTTTAGCTTGAACAACAACTGATAAGATGGTGAAACGTCTTTTGTTCAGGTTTATTGTGGGAGCAGCTTAGTGAGACTATACCTAAGCAAAATTAAGTATATTGGTAAAAGAGGCAAAATCAAGTACAGCGAAAAATTAAGAGGAAGTTTTGGGACATGAAAAATTAAGAGGCCTGAGAGGAATTTAAGGCAGATCATATACTATTTCCCTCCAAATGTCCTGACTTCCTTGTTTAAACCTTTAATGTTCACATGTTTTCATTCATTAATTCTCTTATCTTCAAATTCCATCTCAAGAAGGAAAAGAATGGTGTGGTACATTTGCCTAGTATCTCCTTACTGTAAATGTCCATAAACTGTGTTTGTACTTCAGTCCTGGTGCTTGTCTTATTCCACTATTAATCTGTAAGATCCTTAAAGGCAGGGCTGTGTCTGTTCTTTGTACCCACAACAGCAGTAGGGGCCCAGTAAACATTTGTTACATTTAATTGAATTAAGTGTATCTTTCCTAAGAGAATACTCTTAATTTCTTACTAAGGAACTGTGTATTGTGTTAGTAAAAGGAAGTTGAGATAAGGTTCCATTAAGGGCAATTGGTACATATATTTGGAATCTTTCTGGAATGCCTCCAAAGCTATGGCATCCTCTCAATTTCCACTTCTGCATTAACAAAGCTATTCTCTTGGAAAATTTCCATCCACTAATACAGGGATCAGCAAGCTACAGCCCAGGCCTCAGGTTAAATTCAGTCACAGGTGGTGTCAAATCTGTCCACAGCCATTTGTTGGCGTTTTTGTGGTATAATGGCAAAGTTCAGTAGTTGTAACAGGAACTGTGTGGCCTACAAAGCCAAAAATATTTGCTATCTGGATCTTTACAGAAGATTTATGCTGACCCTTGCACTAATGGAATGATTTGAAGACTGCTTCTTTAGTTTATTTTTAGGAAATTTGGTAAGAATATACCTAAACAATATTAGGTATATTTAAACCTTATCATTTAGCATACTTTCATAGAAAAAGTGGCAAGTGATGACTCAGAACAGAGCTGAACAACATGAGGGGGGAATGGAATCCAGAACAAGAACTTTCAGTATAGGAGTTAAGAATCAATAACAGGATTCAGAACAAGGAATTGCTCAGATCAATACAAACTAGTGAAGTCAGTTAATTTATCTTTGGGCTCTTCACTATTTAACTGTTCTCAACCTTAAGGCCATCTCCCCAACTCTCTTCCCCCACTATAAAGAGCTGTTCTCACATTCACAAAGGCTCAGCTCAAATTCTAACTGAAGCCCTTTTAAAATTTATCCACTCAACAAAACTAGGCATAATAGCTCATACTTGGATTCCTAGAGTATTTTTTCCTGTGGAACTTACCAATAGTGCTAATTTATCCCCTTGCTAGATTATAAACTCTAATCTGAATCAATATCTGAAAGCAGATATTGTCCTTAGCACTGAACAAGTGTAACTGAAAGTAATTCATGTTAAGTTATGGATACACAGAAGTTGCCTGACAAGAATTCAGAATATATATACTTTGAGAGACAATATATAAATGGACAATGACCAGACCATATATGACAATAAAACTCTGACCCACAACCTCTGCAGCAATCAGCTCAGGAATGCAAAGCACTATCTCTGTCGCAATTGGTCCCAAACAGCCAAGACTTGGCAAATGACTGTCAGCTTCCCTAGTTTTTGCTCATGCTTCCAACTCAGGACCAAAAAAGAAAGCTATATATTCTCTACAAGCCAATCACATAGGATGCCCTGTTATCATCTATTTAGCACGACTTCAGCTTCCCCATGCCAGTAACCTCCAGCAAAAGCATACCTGAAGTCTTCTCTTTTTTTTTTTTTTCATTATAAACCTTTCCCACTCCCTTGCCTGTCTGAGTCTTCTAAACACAGGTGTTGGTAGTTGACTTGCTTGCTATAGCAAACTTCAAATAGCCTCTCTTCTCATATGAGTTGTCTTCATGTATTTCTATAACCCTTTAGTTTTGTTTGTTTGTTTTTTCAAACTTAGATAAAGCTTTGGAGGTCAAGCTTTAACCAGACCAGTTTGGAAGATGGAAGCCACCATAGCATTCCATCTGCTGCTTTGATTCTCCTCTTTACTCAAAGTGGAAATACTAGGCTTAAGACTGACAGGCATTGTTTTCAAAAGAGTGTGCCTTCAAGACAAGCTGAGGACTTGGACAGAGCATGAGACTTCAAAATTCATAGGTTCCACCTCAGCAAGGAACAGTCCAAGAACCATGGTTTAAATCTGTCCCTGGGATCTTTCTAATTCAGCATGTTTACTTTTTGGTCAACCGCCGCAGGTTAGGACTTTAGTTTTACCAATGCATACTCAGACTCACACACAGTCTTGCTCAGATTTGCCATATCTTGCCCTTTGATTCTGTGTCTGATATGGCCTAACTCCAACTTTGATTCATGTCATGGACAGGACTTCAGTGATTCTCTAAAGTCCTTCGGTTACTAACCTGGACTAAAACTCTAATATTGGACATGACTTCCCAGGATCAGCACGACTGGTCTTTGTAATCCTGCAATATTCCAAGGACTGAGAAAGGACAAGGACCAGCAGCTATTGAATTATCAAACCCAGAGTAGGAATATATACCTTGGAACATAGAATCAGATTTGGAGAGACCAGCAAACATCAAAATTCAAATGCCCAGGTAAACACAATAGAAGATGCTCTGCACCCATAAAAGCTGAGTGGGATGCTGTCTTCTTGGTCCCTTGGCTTTCTCACTTTCCTACAGTTAACATCCTTATGGAACAATTCAATGGCTCATTAGGGAAAAGGCATTATAACTGGCTAAAGTAAGATAGAATTGTCAAAAGTATATATAATTAGCTAATCAAATTGTGAAACATAAATCAGGGTTCTATTTGAGACAATATAGAAACAATATCAAAATTTTTGTTTAGCTGCAACATATCTCATGGAGAGAACATCACTACTGTCATGTCTGAGGTATGTGTACACCTACTCCACCAATGACTTTAATCATATTTTACCTATGCATGGATAAGTAAAGCACGATTAACCTGCTGAGTTCAGTAGCAGAACCAGCCTAGGAAAAGGAAAAAAAAATGTCAGCCGAAATGTTAGATATAGTGTTTGGTCAAGGGTCAGAAATCTTTAGCCAGCAGACCCTAACAATATTACCTGGATAGAGTCATCTTAAAATAAAAACAGATTAAGAATGCCAGTATTATCATTTTCCCACATTTTATTTACTTATATTTATGTTATATAAAATAATCTGTGTTGGGGAGAGATGAGCAGTCAGGAATGCATGGGGAGAGGAGGGAATACAGCTCTTTGATTTTGGAAAATTGAAAATCATCAGCATAATATCAAAATTTAGATATAATACTCATAAAGATGCTTTGAAAATAATATTTACTCTTGATATGTAGCTTCTAAATCTACACAGAGGCAATTACCATAGACAAGTAACACATTCTATCTCCTTTAGGAGCCATAAGTCTGAGAGTATATAGTGCAAGCTACAAATAGTAAATAATACAAGTTCATATGCTTCCAGTCTTGGAGGGATTGGATGTCAAATGTACAGGTCATTGAAGAAAACATATAAAACTTTCAGTTAAATCAGATAAACTTAGAGATGCCAAGGATGCGTATTATGCTTTCTATACTAGATCAGTATAGGAAACATTCATTACTACACATCCTTCTCATCACTGCTCTTGACAAAATGTCTAAATTTTACATTCCAGATTAAGATTTGTACCTTAAAGTGTGGTCTACTAAATATGCACACATTCGACACCCCATTAACTTGTAATACCATTTGGAGGCATGATCCTAAAAAGATAAGTAGAAATTTAAGAAAACAAATCAAAAATTTGTGTCAAAATGTTAACTTTAAAAAAATAATAATAAAATTTGGAACAATAAAAATATCCATTGATGTGAGAATTAGCTTTAAAATAATTTATGTTCATATGATGAGCTCTTATGAAGGCTTTAAAGTAATTTTTGAAGAACATTTAATCATGAGATAAAAATCTCTTCATATATTTTAAAATGAAAAGGCAATATTCATAACTAATACACAGAATGATCACAAAGTGTAAAATATAAATGTGTTATCCTCTAGTATCTATAGTAACAGGAGTGAAAAAAATGACATAAAAATGATTATCTCGATGTGGAGGAATGACAGATAATTTTATTTTCTTCATTATTTTATGTATTTTCCAATTTTTTTATAATGAGTATGTATTACTTTCATTATTTTAAAAGAATAATAATTATAATTAAATAAATATGAGAATATATATCCAGACACCCCAGGGAAAGACAATACCTCTAGCTATTATTAGTTAACACATTAGGGAAGATTATGACAATTAGTTAAGCACTGGGATGGGGAGGATGGCATAGAGAAAGTGAAGTGGATGTTTGGAAGATTCAATTCAATTAAAGAAATAATAATCCATTACAAGTTTATAGTGCTTTGTCTTTTACAAAGCATTTTCACATACTTTATTCTAAGAGGACTCTCAACCTTCTAACGCACACATAAACTCACACGCAGACACAAAGTGTTGTCATTTGTTATTTTAAACACCTAAGAAGATGTATCTACCCTATAGCTACAAAAGTGGGTTTTTAGAACGAGGGATTTTATAACCTAGTTTTTAGTGCAAAGAATTTGGAAAGCAGCTTTAGTAAAGACAACGAGTGATGATATATTTTTCTTTACTCTGCACTTTGGTTGTGACATGTCCTTTTGGCTCCCTGTTAGAGACAAAGCCTCCTGCTTAGAATGCTGACCAGTATCCTTCCCCAGGCAGCAACTAACCCCTTCAACAGTTTTCTCTCCATACTGTGAGAACAAGGGGACTTTGGGAGTTGTTTTCCTGATCTAAGTAGGGACTGTATCTCCTTTAGCAGAATAGAAACAAAATAACGGGTCAGACGTAATTATTATCTTCTTGGGAATCCTCATATTTAATATATCAACAACCTCTTCATAGCCAGTAGTTTACTCTCATCTGGGTTTAATCCTGTCTGACTCCGGGACCACCATCAGTATTCAATCATATTCAAAACATTTAGCAACTGGTAAGGCATAGGGACTGATTAACAGGGCGTTGTTGGCCATAAAAATAAAAACAAACAACTGGTGTAGCCATATCTAGGTTACCTGTTGACTCTCAGCCCTTCCTGTAAGGTGAATAAGGTCTTATTCTAGCCTGATGTCTTTTCCAATGATCAATTCCCTGGGAAGTACTCCTTATTTCTTATGCAAATCACATCAGCTATCCCAGAATTTCCTCTTGTAATGTCTTTGAATAATAGTGCAATCAATCCAGATTCTAAGATATAAATACAACCCACCACCCACCACCATCTCCTATCATAGATGAAGTGACTTCACTTTCTGAAAGATGTGACTTTAGTATCTTCCTTCTCAATATTCAGAGATACACAGAGGACTCACCTCTAGCTAACCAAGGTAACAAATGCATAATGCCAGGCACCAGTCCAATACATGAAGGGAGCCAATTACATGTTCCAGTGGGTAGACTGACCCTCTCAGAGTAGAGAATTATTATACTTTTCAAACTCCTATGACAGGACCTGAAACAAGGAGGATCTTTCCATCTTTGTTTACAACAGCAGGTCGCTGGGAAGCCAAGTAGACTTACCTGCCTATGGTTAGTTGTGTGTTGTTTGAATTGCCTTAATGGCTTGAGTATTTTGTTTTCAGAGTCAATCACACAGAAATTTACCTAAAGTCTTCCAGTCATTTTTACATTTAAAAGAACCATTCACAAATCAAGTCAACCATCCTTGAACTTCTAAAAGAGAGCAGAGATGGATGGGATGGTATGTATCAATTTTCAATATGTACTATATGTATATAGCATAACAGACCTCTTTTGGTCAATTTAATTATTGATAAGTATTATAATATAGTGCTTAAGAATATGGACTTAGAATGGGAGTTAGAGAAAACTGGAACTAACTCTTGTCTCTGCCAGTTACTAAATTGTGATTTTGAGTAAATTACCCTCACAAAGCCTCAATTTCCTAGGTTGTTAAGTGTAGATAATTAATAACATCTACTTCATGGGGTTGCTTATGAGGTTTAATAAGGTACTGAGACTAGTGCCTGAAGTAAGCCCTCAAAATGGTAGTTACTATTATTATCCAAGATTATCACAATAACATCTTAAGGTTAGGTATTAGATCCGTTTTACAGATGAGGAAACAAAGATCAATGGAGGTTAAACAATTTCCAAAGCCTGTGCTTTTAGTAGTACATCACACAATAAATTATGTGACCACCATTCTTTTTTCTTTTTTTTTTTTTTTTAACTCACCCTCCATTCAAAGTGGCCCAGGGTCAACTAACGAGGCTCATCTGCTTTTTTTTTTTTTTTTTTTTTTAAATTTATGGCTGTGTTGGGTCTTCGTTTCTGTGTGAGGGCTTTCTCTAGTTGTGGCAAGCTCTGGCCACTCTTCATCGCAGTGCGTGGGCCTCTCACTATCATGGCCTCTCTTGTTGCGGAGCACAGGCTCCAGCCGCACAGGCTCAGTAATTGTGGCTCACGGGCCCAGCCGCTCGGCAGCATGTGGGATCTTCCCAGACCAGGACTCGAACCCGTGTCCGCTGCATTGGCAGGCAGACTCTCAACCACTGCGCCACCAGGGAAGCCCTGTGACCACCATTCTTGCATGGTTTGAAAACTGCCTGAAGCTGTGATTCCCAAAAAGGAGCCAAAACGTATTCTGTACAATCATTTATTCCTCTATTCCTCATCCTTATACACAAAGCAGCCAGCTCGAAGGACAATATTCATACAGATGCATAAGTTCTCTAATGTGCATTTATAAAATTCACATTACTTCATGGATAAAGCCCTTATTGTTTTTGTTTTCTTACCCACTCTTCCAAAACTGCATTTTTTTTTAAGAACCAACTGGCAAGATGTTCTGGAAACAAGATGTTTCTTAGCAACATTTTGTTTATATAGATAAAAACATAACCTTTACTTCCACGTACTAGAGAGGAGAGATCCTCAGCATTTAAATGACACACACTTATTGGAGCTCTTAGTTTTAGTTTGTATATATTGTGCTGTTTTTATTTCCTTCAGGTAGGAGAGTCCTTCATTTTAACAATAGATCTTCCTCGGGCTCTAGCTAATTGTATAGCATCTCTTCCTGGATTTCCACACTGTGTACATGTGTAGGTGTGTGTGCACACAAGCTCACGAGGGTGTGCATGTGCATGTCTTAAAAGAAACACATGACTGGTGGGTTTTTTTTCTGTCTCTGCTGGTTTGCTGTAGATCTTCCCCATTCTACCTTTCTGCCTTAGATACTGTCAAAATAATTCCTCCTGCAACTTTTTGATTATTTAGAGGATTTACTCTTTCCATAAAGAAACTTCACTGAACTCAGAAAGCTGTTTAGGAAAACTGACAAAAAGATTAAGGTCTTAAGAATAACTAGCCTTCTCCATATCTCCATTATAGAATAGAAGTGTTGGCTGTAGATGATCAAATCCCTCGGAGAGGACCGCTCCCTGACCCAAATGAAGTCACTTGCAAGTGAAAATTTGTACTAGGGGAGGGAAGCCTTAGAGAAACAACAGACATTGTGACCAGATAGGTATTTGAGGGGGTTCAAGGTATTTTTTTTTACAAAAGTTTCCCTTAGGCTGCTTCTGTATTAATTAGGGTTCTCCAGAGAAATGGAACCATAGGAATGAGAGAGAGAGAGAGAGAGAGAGAGAGAGAGAGAGAGAGAGAGAAAGGAGATTTATTTTAAGAAATTGCTTCATGTGATTGTGGGGATTAGTGAATCCTAAATCTACAAGGCAGGACAGCATATTGGAAACCCAGGGAAGAGTTGATGCTGCAGTCTTGAGGCTGAAAGTGATCTGGAAGTAAAAGTTCTTTGGGGTTTTCTATCTTTTCTCATAAGGTCATCAACTGATTGGATGAGGCACACCCACATTACAGAAGGTAATCTGCTTTACTCAAAGTCTACTGATTTAAATGTTAGTCACATCTAAAAAATACCTCACAGCAAAATCTAGACTGGTATCTGAATAATGACTGGGCATCATTGCTCAATCAATTTAACATGTAAAATTAAACATCACTGCTTCCCAGTCAGCACTGATTCTCTTCTATCACTGTCATCTGGAGGTAAGCAAAATCTCACATAGAAGGCCAGACACCTAGCTGGGATACTCTGGGTGCCTAAAATCACCTGAAGCATCCATCACCTTAGTTATGCTATCCTGTAAGATTATAGCTGGATATCTTTCTGCAATTCCTTTTTTCATTTTGACAAAATAATAAATTCACACATAGTTATAAGAAAAAATACAGAGAAATTCTATGTATCCTTTACCCAGTTTCCCCCAATGGTAACATCTTACAAAACTATAGTACAGTATCACAGCCAGGATATTAACATTGATATAGTCAAGATACAAAACATTTCCATTAACAAAAGGATCACTCATGTTCCCCTTTTATAGCCATGCCCCTACTGCCTACTTGACTACTTGAAAACACTAATATGTTCTCTAGTTTTATAATTTTGTCATTTCAGGAATGTTATATAAATGAAATAATGTTACATGATCCTTGGGGATTGACTTATTCATGTGCATAGTTCTCTGAAGATTCATACAAGTTGTTTCATGTACCAATAGTTTTATTGCTGAATAATATTCCATGGTATGGATTGTTTAACCATTTACCTATTAAAGGACATCTGGCTTGTTTCTGGTTCTGGCTGTTTGTTAGAAATAAAACTGATAAAAACATTTGTGTACAGGTTTTGTGGGAAGATAAGTTTTTATTTCTCTGGGATAACACAAAGGAGTATAATTGTTGGGCCCCAAGGTAGTTGCATATTTAACTTGTTAAGAAACTGTCAAACTGTTTTCCAGAGTGACTGTACCATTTTACATTCCCTGTAGCAATGTATGAGACATCCAATTTCTCTGCATTCTTGATAGCACTTAGTATTATCATTATTATTTTAACCATTCTGATGAGATATAGTGATATCTCATTGTTGTTTTCACTAGCATTTCCCTAATGATTAATGATGTTGAATATCTTTTCATGAGTTTATTTGACATCTGTACATCTTCTTCATTGAAAAATTTCCTCAAATCTTTTGCCCAATTTGTAATTGGATTGCTTGATTTTTTTCCTGTTGAATTTTGTGAGTTCTTTATGTATTCTAGATACTAGTCCTTTGTTGGATATGTGGTTTGCAGATATTTTCTCCCAGTCTGTACCTTGTCTTTCATCCCTTTAACTGGGTCATTCTCAGAGCAAAAGTTTTTGTTTTATTTTATTTTTACAAAGGTCAATTTATCATTTTTTTCTTTTATAGATTGTGTTTTTAGTGTTGAGTTTAAGAACTTTATACCTAGCCATACATACTCAAAGATTTTCTCTTACTTTTTTTGTAGAAGTTTTCTAGATTTACTTTTACACTTAAGTCTGTGATCCATTTAGATATTTTGTTTGTTTGCTTGTTTTAATAAGTTATGAAGTTTAGGTCAAGGTTTTTTGCTTGTTTGTTTTGTTTTGCTTATGGATGTCCAGTTGCTATAGCATCATTTGCTGTAAAAGCTATCTTTCTTCCATTAAATTACTTTTGTCCCTATGTCAAAAATCAGTAGGACATATTTGTGTATATCTATTTCTGGATTCTCTTCTCTATTCCATTTAACTATGTGTCTATCCCTCCACCAATATGTCTTGATTAGCGTAGCTATATGGTAAGTCATAAAGTGTAGTAGAATGATTTCTACCACTTTCTTCTTTTTTAAAATTATTTTTAGCTATTCTTGTTCCTTTGCATTTCCATATACATTTTATAATAATCTTGTTTATATCTATAAAATTTCATGCTGGGATTTACACTGGACCTGTATATCAAGTTGGAGAGAATTGATATCTTTACTATGTTAAAGCTTTTATTCCATGAAAACGGTTTGTCTCTCCATTTATTTAGATCTTTAAAAAATTTTTCTCATCACTCATTTTACCATATGATTTTTATATGTGTCTTGTTAGATTTACACCTGCATATTTTTCTTAAAAAACAGAATGCAATAAAAATCTTTATTTCTTTATTGAGCAGACATCAAATCATTCTTGCCTGTATGCTTCTATATATTCAGTGTTTACTACTTGGACTTTTTGTTAATTTTTTTTTAAATCATGTGTTTACCATTTAGAAACTATATCTTCTGAATGAAGCACGTCAAAAAATGCTGATATAATTGACAGAATCAGAGAAACCAAAGGCTGCAAATTAAGTGAGTTTGGCAAAGTTCGTCCCTTTCCATTCTTTTTCATCAGAGGATGCCTTCTAGTAGCACTAGTGGATTCCAAAGTCTTGTGTCTTGTGATATATAGTTTTCTTTGTCCTACTTGTATGCTAAGCCAGACCTTCGTATTTTTCAAGGCTCCTGATTATGTCACCTTGTGCTAGGATAGCATTCTAATGGAAAGTGGTGGTTTAGGTGCAGAGCTTTTGACATTAAAATTATACTTGGCAGTGAAAAATGAGAATCTATACATCAGGGCTCCTACTGGAATTAATTTGCAGCTCACGGTGTAAACTATTGATATGCAAGAGCCTTGTGACAGCACAAATATTTCATTGAGACAGAACAATGTGTAGATAATGTGCTTTGTTTCTAAATGAAAGCTGTGTATTACAAGTTACTTCTTTTCCCTGATTAAATTAAGAATTTTACTATAGGTTCTAAGGTGCAATGTTTCTCTGCACATCTCCTGAGGTTTCTTGTAAAGGAAGAATGCAATTCAAAAGCCTGGGTATGAATTCTGGTTTGTTATGCATAGTCTAAAACAAGTAAACCAGTGAAACCCATGACAAGAAACTTTAGTTTCGCAGTCTGAGAGATCAAATATACCTTGAGTAAGTTGAACCATTGAAAAGTACCAGTGAAACTCTGAAGTATAAAGAAAGAAAAGAGGATTGTGCTCAGAATTCTTTGATTCAAGTTCCTCCAGTTGTGTGACCAATTTTTCCTGGTTTGTCCAGGACTTTTCTAGTTTTAACACTGAAAGTCTCATGACCCAGGAAACCCCTTGGTCTCAGTGTTAAAACTGAAGCCCCATATATCAGAAGACTTGTCTGCCCAGGAAAAGGAGAATGGTTGGTCACCCTACTTCCAGCTCTCCCTCTTATTAACTTTGGGATTTCAAGTGAAACTTTTCACTTGATTCTGAGTCTACTTCCTCACCTTTAGAAAGTAGAAAGTGACTGTTCTACCCTCCACAGGGTCTTTGAAAAGAGTATGCATAATAATGTAAATGAAATACTTTGTAAATAGTGGCACACTACACAAATGTATGGGTTTGGTACCCTCATAACTCTTGGCCGCCCCATGCTGACAATATATTTATCCTACGTTTTACTCAGTTGGACTCTCTGGCAAAGAAACAGTCCTAAAATGATGAAAAGCTTTGCCCAGTTGCTCATCTCTTTTCAACCAGAACAATATTTTCTGCCATACTCTAGAGAACCCAACAGCTAAACACAAAGTATCATCTAGCCCCAAATTACTGCTATTTACCCTCCAATGCTATTTACCCTCCAATCTCCTAATTCTATTCATCTGACATCACTTTATGGATCTCTGGCAAAGAGCACAGTTCAAGTGTACAAGCAAAAGGAATGGATTTGAATAATTGCATGTTTATGTTCAAGAAGAATATAATAAAACATTTACAAGTCCAGTTCCCTTTCCAAGAGTAATACACGGTTCTATATCAAAGGCAATGGGCTGGTTGCAGATTGCCTTCTGCTTTATAATGATAGCATTTAGGAAAATAATAACTGGGCTTTAGGTAGAGGTCTGTGCAAGTTTCTGGGATGTAGATAGCATACCAGCAGATTTAAACACATTCATTAGGCTTCAAAGTTAATATGTGAAACACTGTCAAGTGCCAGATCTTTTATTTCACTCTGTTAGTAAATGTAACAGATGGTTTGCAAACATGTTTGTGATCTGAAGGCTGACTGATCATGTCAGTCTGATCGAAATAGCATGCAGCCATTTACCACATCAGAATGTGAGAAAAGGAAAGCTTCAAAATTAAACCTTAAAACACAACAACTTTCTCACTGGCGCTAACAAGAGAGAACACTGAGTTTAAAACGTCTGTTACCTCATCACTAACTTTTGAATATTTCCTTTTATTTGATTTCAACGTGGATATTGGAATAAGGATCTGTCACCTTCCAAAAAATAAATAAAAACCGTATGTGAATCTTTGATGCAATAGTGAAATCACCAACATAGACAGAGTTCTGTTGCCATGGCAACAATTATGCTCTCACAGATTCCAATAATTCAACTTCTTTGTGAATCCAGATAAATAAGAGACTATCTTTTTTATCTCTTTTCTTCAGTCTGCAAATGAGAACACAGTTAACCTTGTAGAAAGGAGCGTTAATAGCTGGACTGCTCTATCTGTCTCACTTCCACCTCTACCCTTCCCATCACTGTGTTGAGGCATAATGTAGGTCAGCCAGGACCAAAGAGAGTTGCTGCTATTACCAGAAATGCATGTGATAACATATTTAGCTTTATTCTTACACCAGTTTGAGGAAGAGCCAGAGGAAGACAATTTCCCCAATTCGAGACGCTGAAATGATAGGGTCAATGGCAGGCTAATCGGGGGTTTCTGACAGGGAAGGTGCACAAAATTTCAAGCACTCCCTGAAGACTGCTGGTAAATGATTATTTGATATTGGATGCCATCAAAATGGGGATACCTGGAGAATTATGGGATAGCTCTTGGAATAAACTGTACTCACTTTCTTTTATCTTCATCCAACAAGTTTAATTGAGGACCTCCTCTCTGCCAGGCACCGTGCTGGCTGTGGAAGATATGACTGAACAGACAGTGTCACCTATCATGGAATTTATATCCAACAGACACCAGAGGAGATCTCTCTGAGGTGGTCACAATTTGTGCTGAGCCTGGTTATACCAAAAGAAGAGTGCCATTTTGTAAATGTCCCTACAGTAATCTCATGTTTTATCTTCAGCTTTTCTCTATGGTGAGCCTCCTAGTTGGAAAAATTGAGATGCAGAGTGGCTACCAAGTACCCAGCAAAGAGAAGCAAGGGAGATATCAAATGAAAAGAATTCAACAGCTGAAGGTTCAAATCCCACCTCATCCACTAGTTGTGTAGTTATCGAACTTATCTCAGCTTGACTTTCAGCAGCAGCACATATACTGACCTGATGCCTTATCAGCCCCAATACTATAGTGTATATTTCTTATAAATAAAGACAACCAACACAACCACACATAATCATCAAAAGCAGGAAATTAACATTGATAATTTATCATCTCATCCTCAGACTCCAAGTTTCACCAAATGTCCCAATAATGTGCTTTACAATAACAGGATACTATTCAAAATTATATGTTCCATTTTATTGTCATGTCACTTTAGTGCCCTTCTGTTTGGAGCAGTTCCTCAGTCTTTCCTTGACTTTCATGTCCTTGACATTCTTAAATAGACAGGTCAGTTATTTTGTAGTGCATCCCTCAATTTGAGCTTGGCTGTTTTCTTATGACTTAATTCAGATGTCCTCTTCAAGCTGCATGTCTCTGACATAACATGATTGGTCACCGTTCCACAGGGACCCTCTCCCCGCCTTGCTTGGGGTCTGACACCAAGCTCAGACTCTCATCTGCAGAACTGCCTTCCTCACCCTATTTGCACTCTGACCCCCAACACCAAATTGCTTCCCTGAGGGGATGGTCTCCTACTAGAGCTCTGACTTCCTTGCCAAGCAGCCCTCCAGTATGGATCCCCCCTCCCCACTCTTCCAAGCCATTGTGGTCCTCCCCACCCCAAGTTCTGTCTACTTTGCTCAGCTCCACCCACTGAATTCAGGGTGCAGTTTTTCAGGAAGAAAGAAGAGGAATATGTTCAGGAAAGGATAAGAGAAATGTAATTAATATTTTTATATTATTTCAGAATGTTCCCGAGTACTTAGAATAACTTAATACAGACATATTATTTACAAATAGAACCAATTAATATGGGACATGTTGTCCAGAAGCCAGTGAAATTAGAACAATTACCACTATACTCTGCTTCTCCTCAGAAGGAAGTCTTTATTAAACTCTCATCTACATGGGTCCAAAGCTATCCACTTGGGATTTGTAAGCTTCTTAGCAGAAAATGATTCTAAACTTGTCCAGCCGAGCATAAGCTCCCTTTTGCTTTGCGCATCTTTACTTCCCAGTTTTGCAGCTGACTCCCAAAATTCTCCTTATCCACAAGTAGCCTTATGCTTTCATTTTCAGTTTATTTCTGGGTGTGTCCATTTACCTGACATCTCCATCTATCCTACTTCTACATGTATGTAATAGAACTTGTTTATTGATGCATGTAAAACACTGTCTTTCCATGTTACATCAGGCTTGCTGACACTTTGCAGTGACTTATTTTGTAGGCTATTATTATACCATAAATTAGATCATGTTATCAATACAGAAGTAACAAGCCTCTCCTTTATCTTTCATACACACACACACACACACACACACACACCACACGCACACACTTTCTAAGTTTCAAAGTAGCTGACCATAGAGAATTCTGCCATAATTCACTTATTCATTCACACATACTTTTTTTTTTTTTTTTTTTTTTTTTTGCGGTATACGGGCCTCCCACTGTCGCGGCCTCTCCCGCTGCGGAGCACAGGCTCCGGACGTGCAGGCCCAGCGGCCATGGCTCACGGGTCCAGCCGCTGAGCGGCATGTGGGATCCTCCCGGACCGGGGCACGAACCCGCGTCTCCTACATCGGCAGGCAGACTCTCAACCACTGCGCCACCAGGGAAGCCCCACACATACTTTTACCACATATTTTTGAATATTGGTCATTCCAAGGCCCGCCTGCCAATGCAGGAGATGTGGGTTCGAGCCCTGGTCTGGGAAGATCCCACATGCCATGGAGCAGCTGGGTCCGTGAGCCACAGCTGCTGAGCCTGTGCTCTGGAGCCAGTGAGCCACAACTACTGAGCCCACGTGCCACAACTGCGGAGGCCCACGTGCCTAGAGCCCATGCTCTGCAACAGGAGAGGCCACCGCAATGAGAAGCCCATGCGCCACAGTGAAGAGTGGCCCCCGCTTGCTGCAACTAGAGAGAGCCCACAAGCCACAATGAAGACGCAGTGCAACCAAAAATAAATAAATAAAATAAATTTTAAAAAAATGTAAGTACTGGGTTCTTGATCGTATATTCAGCATTGTCAGAAAATACCTATTTGCAGAAGAAACTATACCTATTTGTACTGCCATTAACAGTATTAAAGAGTTCCCATTATTCCATATTCTCATTAATACTTAACATTGTCAGGCTTTTAAATTGTTACTTTGATGGCATGTAATGATACTTTGCTGTGGCTTTAATTTACATTCCCTTGATTACTTAGGAAGTTAAGCCATGTACTTTTTCAAATGTTGGCCGTTGAGTCTAAAAGGATCACTTCTTATCAGATGATGAATAAACAAACGTTCAGCATTAGGCCTGTGAAATAGAAATAGAAAAAGAAAAACCCCTCATCATTCTTAAGAATGAGAGGAAGATAATATCCCTTAATATAATTTCAATGTTAAAACATTTTTTCTTAAACAAAGTGGTTTTGTCAAATATGAAGAGAAATTTTTATGAAGTGTATAGTCAGATAAGCCAAGAGACTACATTAGATAAAAAATAATTGTAAGGAAATAAAAATTCAATAGTAGAATACAAAAGATGCATTGTAGGCAGCAAAGAACAGAACTTGCATTTGGAAAACTAAATTGGTGGTATCTGTCATGAAAAAAGAAGAGTAGACTGCAAAGCCCTGTAAGCCCCCTTCCTCTCATCCATACTTTCACATGCACATGTATCCCAACACTTGACCTGCCCTCTGTTACTCTGGCTTTTACTGGCATGTATGGCCATAGTACTAAAGTCTCTTTTGGCTTGGGCTTTAATTTTTTTTCCATTTTTTAAAAACTCCTATGTACTACCCATTCTCCACCAGTCAACTTCCAATTATACTTGTTACAATTTTTTTACCAGAACATCTCTTACTAACCATGTGCTATGGCTTCATTCTGTTCAATGTCTTCCATTCCTCCAATTGTCCACTGAATCATCATATTTATCTATTTCCATATTTTTACTTAATATTTTTCAAGAATCTGGCCGCCTTGGCCAAGGGCTAAAATTTTATGGACATTATTGAATATTCTCAGCAGTTAAACAAATTCTGTATAAAAAAAATGAAGGTTTTCTTTAATGTTTGCTGTAAGTTTCCTGGTATGCCTAAGACTTATAAAATTAATTGTGAGGCTCTTCCCCACCAGTCATTTCTAATACATTTCTGAATTTAGAATAAATGTTAGAGTATGAATGTGTGCAGCTTAAGGGTAGCTCTTGTCCTAAAGTAGTGTTAATGACATTATTCTAGTTAATATCAAGTATGTAATTTTTAATGGGTATTTTTCTCCTCTGAAACATTTTATTTTATTTTATATTTTTTTATACAGCAGGTTCTTATTAGTCATCCATTTTATACACATCAGTGTATACATGTCAATCCCAATCTCACAATTCATCACACAACCCCATACCCCATGCCACTTTCCCCCCTTGGTGTCCATACATTTGTTCTTTACATCTGTGTATCAATTTCTGCCCTGCAAAGCGGTTCATCTGTACCATTTTTCTAGGTTCCACATATATGCATTAATATGCGATATTTGTTTTTCTCCTTCCGACTTACTTTACTCTGTCTGACAGTCTCTAGATTCATCCATGTCTCTACAGATGACCCAACTGCATTCCTTTTTATGGCTGAGTAATATTCCATTGTATATATGTACAACATCTACTTTACCACACCCTCTCCAGCACTTGTTGTTTGTAGATTTTCTAATGATGCCCATTCTAACTGGTGTGAGGTGATACCTCATTGTAGTTTTTGTTTGTTTGTTTGTTTGTTTGTTTTTGTTTTTGCAGTATGCGGGCCTCTCACTGTTGTGGTCTCTCCCATTTCGGAACACAGGCTCCAGATGCTCAGGCTCAGCAGCCATGGCTCATGGGCTTAGCCGATCCACAGCATGTGGGATCTTTCTGGACCGATGCACGAACCCGTGTGCCCTGCATTGGCAGGCGGACTCTCAACCACTGCACCACCAGGGAAGCCCCTCATTGTAATTTTGATTTGCATCTCCCTAATAATTAATGATGTTGAGCAGCTTTTCATGTGCTTCTCAGCCATCCGTATGTCCTCTTTGGAGAAATGTCTATTTACGCCTTCTGCCCATTTTTTGATTGGGTTGTTTGTTTTTTTAATATTGAGCTGCATGAGCTGTTTATATATTTTGGAGATTACTCCTTTGTCTGTTGTTGCATTTGCAAATATTTTCTCCCATTCTGAGGGTTGCCTTTTCATTTTGTTTATGGTTTCCTTTGCTGTGCAAAAGTTTTTAACTTTCATTGGGTCTCATTTGTTTATTTTTGTTTTTATTTCCATTACTCTAGAAGGTGGATCAAAAAAGAGTTGCTGTGATTTATGTCAAAGAATGTTCTTCCTACATTTTCCTCTAAGAGTTTTATGGTGTCCAGTCTTACATTTAGGTCTCTAATCCATTCTGAGTTTATTTTTGTGTATGGTGTTAAGAAGTGTTCTAATTTCATTCTTTTACATGTGGCTGTCCAGTTTTCCCAGCACCACTTATTGAAGAGACTATCTTTTCTCCATTGCATATCCTTGCCTCCTTCATCATAGTTTAGTTGACCATAGGTGCGTGGGTTTATCTCTGGGCTTTCTATCCTGTTCCATTGATCTATCTTTCTGTTTATGTGCCAGTACCATATTGTCTTGATTACTGTAGCTTTGTAGTGTAGTCCGAAGTCAGGGAATATGATTCCACCAGCTCCATTTTTTTTCCCTCAAGACTGTTTTGGCTATTCGGGGTTCTTTGTGTCTCCATACAAATTTTAAGATTTTTTTGTTCTAGTTCTGTAAAAAATGCCATTGGTAATTTGATAGGGATTGCACTGAATCTGTAAATTGCTTTGGGTAGTATAGTCATTTTCACAACATTGATTCTTCCAATCCAAGAACATGGTATATCTCTCCATCTGTTTGTATCCACTTTAATTTCTTTCATCAGTGTCATAGTTTTCTGAATAAAGGTCTTTTGTCTCCCTTGGTAGGTTTATTCTTAGGTATTTTATTCTTTTTTTGCAATGGTAAATAGGAATGTTTATTTAATTTCTCTTTCAGATTTTTCCTTGTTAGTATATAGGAATGCAAGAGATTTCTGTGCATTAATTTTGTATCCTGCAAATTTACCAAATTCATTCATTAGCTCTAGCAGTTTTCTGGTGGAATCTTTTGGATTCTCTATGTATAATATCGTGTCATCTGCAAACAGTGAGAGTTTTACTTCTTCTTTTCCAATTTGTATTCCTTTTATTTTTTCTTCTTCTCTGATTGCCATGGCCAGGACTTCCAAAACTATGTTGAATAGTAGTGTTGACAGTGGCCATCCTTGTCTTGTTCCTGATATTAGAGTAAATGCTTTCAGTTTTTCACTATAGATAATGATGTTTGCTGTGAGTTTGTCATATATGGACTTTATTATGTTGAGGTAGATTCCCTCTATGCCCACTTTTTGGAGAGTTTTTATCATAAATTGTTGTTGAATTTTGTCAAAAGCTTTTTCTGCATTTATTGAGATGATCATATGTTTTTTCTTCTTCAATTTATTAATATGGTGTATCACATTGATTGATTTGCACATATTACAATATCCTTGCATCCCTGGGAGAAATCCCACTTGATCATGGTGTATGATCATTTTTATGTGTTGTTGGATTCTGTTTGTTAGTATTTTGTTGAGGACTTTTGCATCTTTATTCATCAGTGATATTGGTCTGTAATTTTCTTTTTTTGTAGTATCTTTGTCTTGTTTTGGTATCAGGGTGATGGTGGCCTCACAGAATGAGTTTTGGAGTGTTCCTTCCTCTACAAGTTTTTGGAAGATTTTGAGAGGGATGGGTGTTAGCTGTTCTCTAAATGTTTGATAGAATTTACCTGTGAAGCCATATGGTCCTGGACTTTTGTCTGTTGGAAGATTTTTAATCATAGCTTCAATTTCATTACTTTTGATCAGTCTGTTCATATTTTCTATTTCTTCCTGGTTCAGTCTTGGAAGGTTATACCTTTCTAAGAATTTATCCATTTCTTCCATGTTGTCCATTTTATTGGCATAGAGTTGCTTTTAGTAGTCTCTTAGGATGCTTTGTATTTCTGTGGTGTCTGTTGTAACTTCTCTTTTATTTCTAATTTTATTGATTTGAGTTCTCTCCCTCTTTTTCTTGATGAGTCTGGCTAATGGTTTATCAGTTTTGTTTATCTTCTCAAGGAACCAGTTTTTAGTTTTATTGATCAGTGCTATTGTTTTCTTTGTTTCTATTTCATTTATTCCTGTTCTGATTTTTATGATTTCTTTCCTTCTGCAAACATTGGGTTTTGTTTGTTCTTCTTTCTCTAGTTCCTTTAGGTGTAAGGTTAGATTACTTATTAAGATTTCTCTTGATTCTTGAGGTAGGCTTCTATAGCTATAAACTTCTCTCGTAGAACTGCTTTTGTTGCATCCCATAGGTTTTTGGATCCTCGTGTTTTCATCATCATTTGTCTCTAGGTAGTTTTTGATTTCCTCTTTGATTTCTTTAGTGATCTGTTGGTTATTTAGTAACGTATTGTTTAGCCTCCATGTGTTTGTGTTTTTTACATTTTTTTCTCCTGTATTTCATTTCTAATCTTGTAGTGTTGTGGTCAGAAAAGATACTTGATGTGATTTCAGTTTTCTTAAATTTACTGAAGCTTGATTTGTGAACCAAGATGTGATCTATCCTGGAGAATGTTCCATGCACACTTGAGAAGAAAGTGTAATCTTCTGTTTTTGGATGGTATGTCCTATAAATATCAATTAAATCTTGCTGGTCTATTGTGTCATTTAAAGCTTTTGTTTCCTTATTCATTTTCAGTTTGGATGATCTGTCCTTTGGTGTAAGTGTGGTGTTAATGTCCCCCACTATTATTGTGTTACTGTCTATTTCCTCTTTTAGAGCTGTTAGCAGTTGACTTATGTATTGAGGTTCTCCTATGTTGGGTGCATATATACTTATAATTGTTATATCTTCTCCTTGGATTGATCCCTTGGTCACTATGTAGTGTCCTTCCTTGTCTCTTGTAACATTCTTTATTTTAAAGTCTATTTTATCTGATATGAGTATTGCTACTCCATCTTTCTTTTGATTTCCATTTACATGGAATATCTTTTTCCATCCCCTCACTTTCAGTCTGAATATGTCCTTAGGTCTAAAGGGGGTCTCTTGTAGACAGCATATATATGGGTCTTGCTTTTGTGTCCAATCAACAAACCTGTGTCTTTTGGTTGGAGCATTTCATCCATTCACATTTAAGGTAATTATCAATATGCATGTTCCTCTTACCATTTTCTTAATCGTTTTGGGTTTCTTTTTGTAGGTCCTTTTCTTCTCTTCTGTTTCCCACTTAACGAAGTTCCTTTAGCATTTGTTGTAGAGATGGTTTGGTAGTGCTGAATTCTCTTAGCTTTTGCTTGTCTGTAAAGCTTTTGTTTTCTCCATTGAATCTGAATGAGATCTTTGTTGGGTAGAGTAATCTTGTTTGTAGGTTCTTCCCTTTCATTACTTCAAGTATGGCATGGCTCTCCCTTCTGGCTTGTAGAGTTTCTGCTGAGAAATCAGCAGAAACTGCTGATTAACCTTATGAGAGTTCCCTTGTATGTTATTTGTCATTTTTCCCTTCCTGCTTTCAATAATTTTTCTTTGTCTTTAATTTTTGCCAACTTGATTACTATGTGTCTCAGTGTGATTCTCATTGGGTTTATCCTGTATGGGACTCTGTGCTTCCTAGACTTGGGTGGCTATTTCCTTTCCCATGTTAGGGAAGTTTTCAACTATAATCTCTTCAAATATTTTCTCTGGTCTTTTCTCTCTCCCTTCTCCTTCTGGGACCCTTATAATGTGAATGTTGTTGTGTTTATTTTTGTCCCAGATGTCTCTTAAGCTGTCTTTATTTCTTTTCATTCTGTTTTCTTTATTTCTTTATCACTGTTCCACAGCAGTGAATTCCACCGTTCTGTCTTCCAGGTCACTTATCCATTCTTCTGCCTCAGTTATTCTGGTATTGATTCCTTCTAGTGTATTTTTCATTTTAGTTATTGTATTGTTCATCTCTGTTTGTTTGTTCTTTAATTCTTCTAGATCTTTGTTAAACATTTCTTGCATCTTCTTGATCTTTGCCTCCATTCTTTTTCCGAGGTCCTGGATCATCTTCACCATCATTATTCTGAATTCTTTTTCTAGATGTTTTCCTATCTCCACTTCATTTAGTTGTTTTTTGGGGGTTTTATCTTTTTCCTTCATCTGCTACATAGCCCTCTGTCTTTTCACCTTGTCTATCTTTCTGTGAATGTGGTTTTTGTTCCACAGGCTGCAGGATTGTAGTTCTTCTTGCTTCTGCTGTCTGCCCTATTACATGCAAATGATTGTAATGCCCTTCCTTGTTCCTCTCTTGGTGCTTTCTTGTAAACTCCAACATTTACAGCCTCTGCTGGTGTGGGGTTTTTTCTATGCCCAGTTTTGTTGGCTTGCCAGACTGAAGCACCTTTCCACTCCTGACGCCAAAAATACTCAATCTCCACATTTTAAATCATTGTTTTCTCTGAATTCTCATATGAAATCCCTATTCTTCTTCTCAATTCTCAGTTTTCCCTCCAACCATGCTAACTGGCAGAAACACCTCTGTGCCACGATCTCTGAAGGCTGCTGCCCGCCTTGGCCCCAGCTCAGCAGCCCCTTGGCACACAGGAAGTGGATCATGAATCCCCAGCCACAGCTCAGATCTGCTCCAGCCACTGGCGGGCACCCCAGATGCCCCAGTGCTGAGGGGGAGGGGAGGGCCTTTAATGGGTATTTTTAAAGATATGTACAAGCTTATATAAGTACACATGTGTTCATTTCAGGAATTTCAACCCAAGTAGTTTTTAAGATATTGATTTGATTCATATTCCAGAAGTAAATGAAGCCCTGAAGTGTTTTAACTTTTTGTTATTGTTGTTGTTTTATTTTCTATTCACACATTTTTATTAGAAGTGCTTTCTTATCTAAGCCAGCTAATTAGCCAAAAAGGACAGATAAATGTTGTGAAAACACTAATATGTTGCTTGGAGACCTTTTACTCAAAAGCACACTTTTCAAGTTCATTATGTATAGGTATTTCTTTTGTTGATTTGACTGTTGTGAAAGGACAAATAACATGAAACTTTAACAGAGTGAGTTTCCAGTCTAGTTGGGCTTCAGCAGATGTGATTTTGTTTAGTTTACTGCTGATTTCAGCTTGAGAGATGGCACTCTTTATGGGGAAGATATTACTGATGAGATTGGCAGTGTGGCCAAGTCTTGGAGAACTGGCCACAGTGCTGCCAGTTATTCACTGTGAGAAGCTTGACAAGTTGCTTCATCTCTTATTCCCCATTTCCTAATTGGGATATTGAGTAAAATAAACCAAATTATCTCTGTGGAATTTTGGGAGGGTGCTATATTTTTCAATACTTTCTGAGTACCATTCCACCCATAGAGCCACATCTTATCACAAAACATCACATAATCTAGCTGATTTCAGCCTGGATATACTCAAAGACTAAGACCATTCTTTAATCATAATCTAAAATATCTCTGGAGAAGGATACTCACTAACCTGAAAAATCAGTTCAAATGATAACCCTTTAGTTTAAAACTTCTTTATCTCTAATTCAAATCTCTTGCATTTGTAAGTCATGCTTATTTTTTCATATCCTATCCATGGTGAAAGGAGAAGGTAAGAATTTAGAGGTGTTTCTGATGTTGTTGATCTACCTATGTAAAAAAAAAATTGACATGGAAAAAACATTAAAATAGTACCAAGGCAAATTACAAGCTGAGAAAAAAATATTTGGAATTTATATCACAAAGAATTGTTTTCCTTACTATACAAACATTGCTCTTATAAGTCAGTATGAAAACACCAATAGTCCAATACATATGTACACAAAGGATCTAAACAGAAAGTTAAGAGAAACGAAATTATAAATTGTTTTGAAATATATGAAAAGATGCTCAGTTTCACTCAGTAATGCAAGTCAAAAGACACCTTTTTCACCTTTTAGAGTGACAAAAATTAAAAAAAAAATGGGAGAGATGGGAAATAGGCATATCTTACACGGTAGGGTTAAGTGTTATAAATTACTACAGCTCTTGTGAATGGCAATTTGGCACACACCTTTTGACACAGAAATTCTATTTATTGGGACCTTAACAATATACTAGCACATATATAGAATGATACATATACAGAGTTATTAACTGCAACACTTTTTCTGTATAGCAAAATACTCAAAAGATCTTAAATGCCATTCAGTATAATACTGTTTTAAAATACTGAGGAAGAGCTTGCATACTGCTATAAAAAAAAACCCACAAGACATATTTTAATAGAATATAGGAAAATACCCAACAATGTTTATAATATGCTCCTATAATTTGGGTTTAAAATGGTGGACTATATATATCTGCTTTTCTTATATTTATAAAGATTATTTCTGGAGCAATGAGCAAGGTGCAGTAACACTGTTGCCCCTTAGGAAGGGAATTGTATGAGAGAGGTGACAAGAATAAAAGAGACATGCATAATTTTACACACTTCTTGTCACTTTTGAATGTTGTGCCATGGGCAAGTATTCACTATTCAACATAAAATAATTGAAATGTAAAATTTGAAATGTTTCTCATCAATACATTTGACTGCCACCTTTTAAAATTAATTTGTTAATTTGATATTAATGTTACATGTCTATATATATGTATACACACACAAAAACACATATATCACTCAATGATTCACTTTGGAAAGAAAAAAACGTCCATAAATTCTATTAGGTATATTTGCTGGCAGGAATATAAGTTATATATAATATAAATGGGTGGCAATTTTTCAGTATTATAAAAATCTTGAATTTCTATGACAGCAATTCACTTCTAAAAATGTACCCTGAAAAATTTATGTAAATTGGAAAGCACATATCACATCATTGTGCAAATTTTAATAACCTGGCCAACAGTGGGGGATTAAATAAACTGTGGGGTATCCATTACAATGGAAAACCCCACAGTTGTTATACAGTCAGCCCTTTGTATCCACGGGTTCCACCTCCACGGATTCAACCAGCTGCTGGATACAGACAGCAGACTGTACTACACCATTTCATATAAGGGTTTGGAGTATCCTTGGATTTTAGTATGGTAGGGGCGGTTCTGGAAGAATCCCACCAGGATACCGAAGGACAACTCTACATGTTGATGAATGTTGATTTGGATGCAAATTTATAACAATAAAATATTTTTTAGGATTCATTCTTAAATGAAATAAAAATCACACACACACATATCCTATAAGCTCATTTGGGGTTTAAACAATCAAGGGCTTGTACCTGAGTACTCCCCAATGCAGTTTACCTGGGGTTAGCATCTCACTCTGAGCCTGAGGTTAACAGAGCTGACTTCATTGGACTATCCACTGTAAGTACAGAAAGATCGGTACAGACTTGCCTATTTGTGCTTGAGGCTCTGTCTGCTTCTTCAAACTCATTTGCTGTCACTTTCTCCTCTAATTCATTTTGGTTTCTCAGGTCTGAACTGCCTATGGTTTCCAAAACTGGTGTTACAATTTAGTTCCTCCATACCTTTGTATATGCCCATGCAATGCCTTTCTTTCAACCTCTGCTGTCTGGAAAATATTTAGCCACCTTTCAAAACTTTGCTCAGGTAGAACCTCCTTCAAGATGGCTTTCAAGATCCTCTAGCATATCACCCTGCCCACCTCCAAAGGAGATTGTCCTGCCAAGAAGATTATACATATTATATTTACATCCTTTAAAATTGTATTATTGAAAATATAATCAAGGGCTGCTTTAGTTTATTTTTTCTACTTATAGTGAGATTATGAGGGTGGAATATTTAATTTTAATTATTCATTTATCAATAATACCTTATGTGTTACATATCAAGAAATAAATGCTTGCAGAAGAAAAACAGACACTGTAAAATTAAAAAGTGAAAAAGTATAACATGATTGATTTGACTTTTCTTTATTATAATAAAGCCTCAGAAGTTAAATCTGTGAGTAAATCATATTGAGATATTGCCAAGCTCAGTATTAGAATCTTCCTCCCCCAAAATGTAAAGGATTCATCACACAATGATTTACTTTAATTAAATTTGTTCTTGTGCATTTTCAGCAGATGTGTTTTCAATTCCTACTTTTTAGATTGATTTTTGACAAACTAAACAGCCTCATCAACTTTCTCTTGCTTTACAATGGAAGATTACAATGGGGAAAAAAAATCAACCTGGGAAAAATGGTAAATAAGCATGTGTCAAGCTCTTTAAAAGATTCAACTGCCCTGAGGAAAATCTCAGATGTTGTGAGGGTAAAACACTTGTCTGCTCTTCCCCACAAACTAAGTTTCTAAGAAGCCCCAAGAGAACATTAATTTCCACTATTTCATAGACTTCAGCAGTTCCTGCTGTTGTTTCTGTGGCTTGACAATCTTCTACCCAATACCTCTGTGATTTCCTTGGCTATAACCTCCTACGAGTTGCTTCAGGACACCAAGATAGCTGCCCTGCTGCCATATTAAAAGTAGGAAACTAGAAGGAAGGAGACCTCTCCAACTGCATTTTCCTCTTTTGATTGAGAAAACAAATCTTCCCAGATTTCTGTTCTTTTCACTTAGGCCAGACCTGAGCTGCACGGCCCACCTTCGGCAAGGGAAAAGGGATTCTAAATGGGTTTTAGGTAGTCAGTAAAGAGTAACTTCTACGTAAGACTAAGGTGGAGAGTTACTTGGCTTGAGTATTGAGATGCTTCGTCTCTCAAATCGTGTCACTTACTAAAGACATCTTCCTTGACCCTCCAGGGTGTGTCAGAGCCCCCTCTTATCTGTTCTAACAGCATCCCAAGGTTGTTTTCCATAGTCTTTTTTTTTTTTGCTTTAGGCGGGCCTCTCACCGTTGAGGCCTCTCCCGTTGCGGAGCACAGGCTCCGGACGCGCAGGCTCAGTGGCCATGGCTCACGGGCCCAACCGCTCCGTGGCATGTGGGATCTTCCCGGACCGGGACATGAACCCATGTCCTCTGCAGCGGCAGGCAAACTCTCAACCACTGCGCCACCAGGGAAGCCCTCCATAGTCTTTATCACAGTTACAATGTATACTTATTTAAGAAGGTCCATTTTAAAACTGGGATGTTTCTTAGATAGTGCTTTGGAGTAGACACTAAGAGTTGGTCATGGTTTAGGGTTTGAGTTTTTTACAGCTCCACTATGCATGTATAATATGTCCTAAAATATTTACTCTATATAGCTTAGATATTGCACTAGATAGTTGTTTCATTTGAGATTTGAAAATTCAAGCTAAATACTAAAGTGTTCCAAAAATATGTTTGTAGTGCATTTTTATTCAGAATTATTTCTAAAAGTGAATTCTATTTTCCTTCTTGTTAGCAAGTTTCCATTTAATGAATGAACTATACCCCCAAGTACAATTGCAAATTCCAGTAAGTGTGATCTATGTTAACATATTCATTTAAGACAGCGTCTCCTTAAATTGTTTTCTCCATGGCATTAGGTTAATTGATCACAAGGGACTTAATAACTTTGGTTTAAGTCTACATCCTTTATAAATCTGTAATCACTTCACATCAGACGTTCCATTAAAGAGGTGATATTGTACAGCAAATCACTGGAGTCTTCCCAAGCAGTTTGTTGAATGGTCACACGAACTAATTAGTGTTTATTACAACCTACATATCTTTTAAGGGAAGCTTTAAGCAGACAAAACAACATATTTTAACTAAGAGCAATATGTAACTACTTAGAAGACAGAAAATAAATTTGAAAGCCTACACATTCTTTTAAAGCTGCCTATTAGTTTCTCAAACCAATAAAAATAATTCCTCAAAAGACCGTGCATGGTCATTCTGATAAAGATAAATGTGCCATGATCAATATATTTTAATTAAATAGAGAGCATTTATCAATGTGGAGATGCACATTTATAAGACTTGGCTGACTGCATCACCTCAATTGTTCTAATTGTTTAGGTGATCCTTCTTAGGATGCATGGGCATATTAGTCCTATTAAAGAACAAGTTTTTATATTTAAATTGCAATTTTAAAAATCTGCCTAAGAGAAGAGGTAAGTAAGCAGGTAGCAAGCACTTTAAACACTATCTGCTCAGAGGAAAAAAATACACTCACAACCTATGGGTGAAATGAGCAAAACTTTAATTCTGCCTCCTGTACTCCTAAAACCTAGTGTGAAAGAAAAGGATAAAATATAGAATAAAGAGAAAACCAATCTCACCATTCATAGAATATAATGCATGCTATGCAGTCTTTTGTTCCAACAGTCTATTGGATCCCCAAGCAATTGATTTCTTCCTTCTGTCGATGAGGGAAGACTAGGATTTGGGTCATCAGGTTATACCAGGTGAAACAGAAACAGCATGTTGCATTGGGAGCTTGACCCAAAAGACCTCAAATCCCTCTTTTTAAGGAACCACGTAGTATATTCCTGACTCATGCCACCCAGGCACAATTAACCTGTTAACTTGTTTTGTTTTATAACATTACCTGTTCATTTCTTCTCTCTTGCTTAATTATTTATGCCTTATTTTCTTTTTATTACTTCTAGAAAGTAATTTCCATGACAGCAAAGGCTATGTCTCTTTAGATTACCACAGGTAACCCAGAGACTAAAACGTGATTTTGTATATAACAGACTCTCAATAATCCTTTGTGAAATGAATGGATTAAGGTGAAGTGCTTAAATAAAACAATGGCCTGCAGATTCAATTAAGCATTGTTTTTTTTCCCCATAAACTCCAAATAAAATTACCAGGAGCAAAAACACAACAAAATTTTGTTCTTAGCGTTTTCTAGTCTGCTTGGAAAATGCTATTGTAGGCTTAATTCTCTCTTCTCTCCTGAATATTTTAACTAAGGAGTTTTCATCTGCACTGTCTGATAGAACGTGTTATTGAGCCAAAGCACATCAAAAAACAAAACAAAACAAAACAAATCCAGGGCACTGAAGATCAAGAGATGCTAGCCTGGCAGACTTTGAAACATAATGAGGAGGCTATGAAGTCCTAGGAGTGCAGTCCAAGCTATTTGACAATTCCTTCGGGTAAACAAGCATATTTGTTTTTGCCTAGATTACTAGACCATGATCCAGAAAGTTGATTCAAACATTCTGGGATAGATAAACAAGTGACACTGCTGGGAGGCAAACTAAGGGGAGACTAATAAGAATTTTCCACCTCCCTATTTCAGATACATTATTCCAGATGTGGAAACAATTCTTTTTCATACCTGAGCCTGCTTGACAGTCTTAAAAACTGCTGCTTTCTCTGATTTTAAGTTTTGGAAATCCCACTGGAAATAGCAAACACCATATGTTAAGAATCAGTCAGTCAAACAAGGAGAGGGTACTTCTTTCATATAACTTTGGAAGCCCTGATGTCTGTTGACAAAACACATTTAGAAGTTGCTTTGATATTCTTAACTTCAATTTATTTTAATTTACAGAACTCTGAGGGGAAAAAGTAATGTGTTTAACTGTCTTTATTTGATAGTAATTCAGCTCAGGATAATTTTCCATATTTCTTTAGTCATAGCTTTAAAAAAAAACATTAGGTTAAGAGGCATTAATCATAATATAATCCCCTGATAAACAAAATACCAGGAAGGCAAGAATTAACCTTGCCACAAATGCCTGATTTTCTTACTATCATAGTAAATGATATTGACCACATGATTAGCCTCTCAGCTACCCAAATACCAGGAATATGAAGGTTTCATGAAGAAAGCCACTGTCTAGAAGTCCTACTAACTAGGTTTGTGATACTAGGTAAATAACTTCTGATCACTGGGCTTCTGGTTCCTTATATATAACATAGGTGTGGGGAAGGGTATGGTCTAGTTACCCTCCTTTCAATTAGAGCTTTAAGTATTAGTAGCTTGTATGAGTGAGTATAGTGGGTTGAACAGTGGCTATATAAAGACCTTGAGATGAGATCTTCCTGGATTACCCTGGTAGACTCAAAATCCAGTAGCCGGTTCCCTTAAAGAGACAGAAGACTGAGGAAGATGCCATGTGAGGACAAAGGCAGAGACTGGAAAAAAGGTAGCTACAAGCCAAAGAACTCCTGGAACCATAGAAGCATGAAGACACAAGGGAAGATTGTCCCCTAGAGCCTTCAGATAAAGCATAGTCCTGTCGACACCTGGATTTCAAACTTCTGGACTCCAGAACTGTAAGAGAATACATTTCTGTTGCTTAAAATACCCAGTTTGTGGTAATCTGTTTCAATGGCCATAGGAAATGAGTATAGTCAGGGTGCAACTGGTATTGAAATTCTACTCAAAATGGTTATAGGGAAGAGAATTTCATGAAGGTACTTTTTAGAGAGGCATGGGCAAGACTGAAGGACTAAAATTAGCACTCGGGGATAAGTAACAGCAAGAAGGAATCTTTGCCACTTCTAAGCCTAAAGACACAAAAGGAAGAAACAACTTTATTTTTACGGGGCTAAAAGAGCTGAAGCAGTGCAGGAGGAACTACCAAGAGGTTGCTGTAGAGGTACACCAGCACTGAGGAAATGCAAGGTCAAAGCAGCAAGGGAGCCAGAGCAGAAACGCAGAAAACACGCTGGTCTCTCCTCCTCCTCCTTGTCCTCCAGGTGCTTGGTGGTTCCTCTCATTGTCCAAATACAAGCAGAAGCAGAGAGCAAGGAAACTGCGGGTTACATCCCACAGGGTTCAGCTCTCTGGTGGTAGAGCAGGGTAGAGGATGGCAGGGGGAAGTCAAATGGAGAATAACCTACAGAAGTGCCAAGTAAGATTTAGTTTTTTAAAAGGAATTTATTGGGAAAAAGAAAAGGATAAAACCTCTGGAGAATATTTCCAGGAATAGTTTTAACTCTGACAGTCCATGATTCTCTGAAACACTGTATAGAAACATGTTTCTCTTTCTTAAATTTCATTTTTCCCTGCTTTGAAAGAAATTGTCTCTGCAAAGTTTAATACAACTTTAATATATATCTTCAGTCAGGCCAATAGAAGGAAAGTAGCGTTTTTACAACACTTCCAAGAACTCTTGGAGGTCATTTATATAAATTCTCAAGTAGACCTTATAACAACTATAAAAAAGTATTTTTGTATCAATATTATATACAATTAAACTGAGAGTTAGAGAAATTGAATGAAATTTCACGGCTAATAAACACCTAAGCTGGGGTCTAAGTCACTTCTATCTGACACCAAAAGCTGCTCTTACCACTCTTCCCTGGTGCCTTAATTGTACCTAATATGCAAAAATTAAGGTTTTATCGCCTCCATCCCCTCTACTAACCCTACTCTCAATCTAGAAAACTATGTAAACTAAAATTCTGCTGAATAAAAAACAGACAAATATGCTGCCGTCTTCTAAATTTCTATTTTTATGTCATCTCCAGCCATATTTGGAATAACAAAGTTAAAATACTAGGACTACCACCAAATTATAATCTTTATCAATATGTTCAAATCATCCTCATATTTTCTTATTATTATTCACAAAATGTATCCCATTCATGATGGAATAAGAAGAAGAAAAGTTATAATCCCACTGTAAACATTTAAGAGCTGGAAAAAATATAAAACAAATGTTTTCAGAGATTAGACAGCAGGAGAGATCCAAATTCACCTGGAATCCCTGAGGAGGTGTCTGGGCACAAAAGGCCTATGCTGGCATCAACGCTACAGATCCTTGTAGAGTTCAGGCGAAAGAGAGGAATCTGCTCTGGTCCCTTCATGGTCACAATAACTGTGATCATTCACATATGGGAAACAAGTGAAAAAGTAAGCCCATTGCTCTGGCTTTCTACCCGGAAGCACATTCCAGACTGCAGTGTGAAGAGTAGGGTCCAAGCAGGCACATTGGGCTTGCTCTCTTGAGGAGACAAGAGATTATATGGCAAGGCAGCGGGAATTTGCTGGGCAGGATTCTGGAGAGGGGGGAGTCACACAGGGAAAAATATAACATTAAATTTAAGATTATAATTTTTTTTAAAAGCTCCAAAAATCTCCATAGGGGTTTCTTTGAATTTTTGCTGAAAACTTCATATGCAGTGAAAGAGTGGCATGGACAAATATACACTACCAAATGTAAAATAGATAGCTAGTGGGAAGCAGCCGCATAGCACAGGGAGATCAGCTCGGTGCTTTGTGACCACCTAGAGGTGTGGGATAGGGAGGGTGGGAGGAAGACGCAAGAGGGAGTGGATATGGGGATATATGTATACATATACCTGATTCACTTTATTATACAGCAGCAAATAACACAAAAATGTAAAGCAATTATACTCCAATAAAGATGTTCAAAAAAAAAAGAAAGAAAAAATAAATAAATAAAACTACATTTGTATATGCATAACATGAAATTCCTTGAATCTGGGCAAAGTCCAGCTGGCAGATTATAACCTGAACAATTTCCAAAGCTTACACAGGACATGAAGACAATTTAGCTCTAAGCAGCCAGAAGGACGCATTCTCTTTCAACACCTGGAATATTCAAGTGATACCCCAGACTAGTCATGCCATAGTAGTAGAGCTAAATTATCTCTAGAATAAAAACTAGTGTAGACTTCCTCTGATAAAACTTAAAATGAGCCTTGAATAGATCAAGCCAATCTGCAAGTAATTTAACCTTCTGTTAAAACAAAGCATAGCATATTTAAGAGGAAGACAACAAAATCCAGACACAAAGCAGTGCAATATTCATAAAGTCTAGAATCCAATACAAATTTCTAGATGTGTCAAGAAATAGGAAAATATAACATCATCTGGGAAAAAAATCAGCCAATAGAAACAAAACTCAAAATTAAAAAGATGATAGAATTTAGATATGCCTTAAAATCAACTATTGTAAGTAGGTTCAGTGTGCCTAAACATCTAAGGAAAACATAAACTCAATAAGAAGAGAAGTAAAATATATTTTAAAAAAACCCAAATACCTGAAATTAAAATTCCACTTAGTGAAATTAATAGTAGACTGCAGGAAAGTAGATCAATAAATTGAAAGAATTTAAAGTGAATTATTACCAGCGAGAAATGGAATATTTCCTGCCATATCAGTAAACAAAGGATGTCACAGTCATAAGCGGTGCTTGCAGCCCTTCAAGGTGAGCTGGTGAACCCTGAGGGAACTCAGGAGGGAAATAATACCTGTCATCTAGCAGCCATTGGACTGCAACCACTCCCTACCGTGAGCCCTGAGGAAACTCAGGATGTGAAAATACAGGATACTGGTCCCAGATAGCTGAGGTGCATATCAAATGAATGATTTCAGTGAGCCCAGACTCTTGCATCTTCCCATACATAGAAAATCGCTAAATTCCTTAACTTGGGATATCTGGTTTTCTTTAATTAACAATAATTTTTTGATGTTCCCGACTGTCTGCCCTTTGTTACAAAATGTCTGTATAACCTGGCTCCCCACCCCTTGCCTTCTTGGAGAAGTTCTCTCAGGGTTACTTGAGATGCTGTCTCCTCGGTTTGAAGTCCTAAAAATTCCCATCGAATAAAACACAACTCTCAACTTTTAGGTTGTGAATAATATTTAAGACCACAACAGGAATAAAGAACATTTCATCATGATAGAGGGTCAATTCATCAAGATAACAATCTTGGGTGCATGTACCCAATTACAGAGCTTCAAGATATATAAAGCAAAGCACTACAACTTCTTTTCAAAATACTTTGGCGGGCTAGTAAAAAGTTAAACATACAAGTACTATGCTGCCATTCCACTCTTAAACAGGTACCAACAGAAATGAAGCATCGTTCCATATAAAAGACTTGTACTTGAATGTTGATAAGAACATTATTTGCACTAAATAAAAACTAAAACATGCCAAATTTCTATTACAGATGAATGAGTAAGCAAATTGTGGTATATTTTATACAAAGGGGTACTTCTGAGAAATACAAGGAAACAAATTACTGATAAAAAAATAACAATAACAGAGCTGACTATTAAAAACATTATGCTAGGGCCTCCCTGGTGGCGCAGTGGTTGAGAGTCCGCCTGCCGATGCAGGGGATACGGGTTCGTGCCCCGGTCTGGGAGGATCCCATATGCCGCGGAGCGGCTGGGCCCGTGAGCCATGGCCTCTGGGCCTGCGCGTCCGGAGCCTGTGCTCCGCAACGGGAGAGGCCACAACAGTGAGAGGCCCGCATACCGCAAAAAGAAAAAAAAAAAAAAAAAAAAAAAAAAAAACATTATGCTAGACATAAGAAGTTAGACACAAAGGAGTATGAACTGCATGTTTCTACCTATAAACAACTCTGAAAAGTCAAATCATTTCTAAGGTGATAGAAATTCAACAGGATGCAAGTGAGGTGATTGACTGAGAAGGGGCATAAGAAAACTTTCTGCTGTAAAGGAAATGTTCTACATTGTGATTGTTTAAGTAGTTATAGGTTATATCAATTTGTTGAACCAATAAAACTGTACACTTAGAATGGGTATATTGTATATATTTTTACTACAATAAAGTTGATGCAAAATACGTTATATATTTTTTATTCTAATAAAACCTTGCTAAGAAATTTTCATGCACAATACTGTTAACAATATTGTCACCAATTTGTCAAAAAGTGCTAGAATAAAATTTGGTCTGTTTTCTCAAAGCATTCATAATGTAGTAGGGCACACAGATAAGCATATAATCAATTCAAACCAAACACAGTGGGTGTTGAGGGTCATGCATCCTTCTAAGAATTTTCATGGTACCGTGCCTCTTAAAATATTGCCTTTATTTGTGACTTTTCCCAAACTATAAAAGTATTTGATACATGATATCAGAATATTTTGTTCAAGTCTTTTAGCTTAGAGTAAATGCAAAATTTGAAAAGTATGGGAAATAAATAACTTGTAGAAGATACATAAAAGCTGGAAATTTCTGGGTCACCACATTGCATACTTTTGAATTTCCTTCATCTTGCTTTTGGTGCTGAAAAATTGGGGTATCTTTCTAACTGCTTTTTGAGGACTTAATGAAATTCTTCATTTGCAAAATGTTTTAACACCCACAGTGAACTCTGCCCCTCAGGTATATTCTTTTATTTTCACAGATTACTGGGCAAACTGCTCTTCATCGTAGAATCTTACAGCTGAATAACTAAAAACAATTGAAGTAACTTCCACTTTATAGAGCAACTTTCTCCTCTAAGTGATATTTTCTCTCTTCCATTCCTTCCCTCTGCGCTTCCTTCCACCCTTCCTTCCTTCCTTTCTTTCTTAAGAGGAAAATGCTCTTAAGAAAGGTAATTATGTCTTTGTAGACCCTACTTCACCCAACAGTCCAGGGCCCCCATGGAATCTCCTGTGTTGTAACACTAACATTTCTTGAACAGGAATAGCACCATGGCCAACTTATTTGTTCTGATTCATGCCTACATGAATTGCATGTGTGTTGCAAAGGGAAAATGCTCAAGATTGATGAAATGTACTTAAAAGTTTTTCATTCTCTCTCTAAAAAAAATTTATCATAAAAACTTACTATAGGGCTTCCCTGGTGGCTCAGTGGCTGAGAATCTGCCTGCCAATGCAGGGGACACGGGTTCGAGCCCTGGTCTGGGGGTATCCCACGTGCCGCGGAGCGGCTGGGCCAGTGAGCCACAATTGCTGAGCCTGCGCATCTGGAGCCTGTGCTCCACAACAAGAGGGGCCGCGATAGTGAGAGGCCCGCCTGCCGCGATGAAGAGAGGCCCCCACTTGCCACAACTAGAGAAAGCCCTCGCACAGAAACGAAGACCCAACACAGCAAAAATAAATTAATTAATTAATTTAAAAAATAAAAACTTACTATACATTTCTCTGTCCATCCGTCCCCCCTGTTTTGTTCTGATAGAGATGCTATAGTTAAGAAGGACCTCCTTAACTCAATGAATTCAACATTCTAACAAGTAGGAGAAAATTTTTGTAGGAAGAAATGGCTGTCAAATAGATATTCACTCTATCATCCTGACTTTCCCCTTCCCATGAGATTTTTTTCTGTTTCAATTGCTGCCATTGCATATTGGCCCCAGGGTTTACTTCAGTCCCTTTAATACTTTGATTGAACCTGAACCAGATCTCTTTTCTTGATTCCTCTTATTACAGCTAACACAGACTGGAGGTTTCTAAAAGACATCTAAACACCAAGGGATAGCAAAAGTTAAACTCAATGATTCCAAGGGCTCTAAACCACTTGGTTTACAAATTATAGGATTCTTTCGTATTAGCTAGCTGGTTTCCAGGAAAGAGTGTTACTCTTTTGTCTAGTTTTCAATGTTATAAATTGGGCAGTAACTCACCTATAGGATGACACAACTTAAACATCCTGACACCTTCTCAGTCAAAAAGCAAAAAACTGTGTAAGAGATCTCTCTTACTCATCCAGCACTTTCAGTTCTGATTTACAGTCTGAGGAAATCTCACCTTTGTGAAAAGGATACCTGGAATGATGTCTCTGACATGGTTCTTATCTGCTAGATCAAGATGTGCACCTTTGTTCCTAGTATAGGACCTATAGTATACCAATATCTCAGTGAAGCTTTATGTTTATGTAAGAAACAATTTACCTAAGCCATGCAATGGTTGTCCATTCCTTATAAAGGCCTGTAAAGGATGGACACATCTATGTACAAAAGTCTAATCTAGTAATATCTCCTGAAAGGAAGATAAGGGCTCCAATTCTATCATTTTTGCTTTCCTTTGAAAATCCCCTGAAAATGGCTTCTTCCCATTTTTGAAGAAAGCAAGATTTTAACTATTCTCTCTCTTGCCTTTGTGCTTTCCACAGAAGAGCTACAAGAGTCAAATGATAGAGTTAAATTTTATGAAACCAAGGAAATAAAAAGAAGTGCCAAGCAGAATGTCATTTGAATCTACCTTCTGGTATTCTGTTATCACTGCTGTCGAAGTCATTGAGCCCTGACAAAAGCACAAACACAACTCTGATTACTAAAGATGTAGGAAGACAAGTGATGGGCTTTTTGGTGAGGTAGAATCTTTAAATCCCTGACAGCAAATCTCTAAATTCCTGACAGCAGCCCCACCATGATATTCTAAGCATTTTTTTAGGTTATCTGGTATCTAGAGAGTTTTATAGACATGGAAATACAAAGGGGGGTGATGGGGGATGAAATTCACTGCTGGCTTTCTACAGCAACACTGGTGAAAAACAAAGGAATATGGAACAGGAGAGAGTATAAGTTAAGGATTTAAATCTTCCTTTGAATTTCATAAGTGTGCTCTCCAGTCTGAATATGATGTTAAAGGATTACTTTTTAAAGATATAATCACTACTCTCATACAAACATAAAATAATAGTATCAAGCATTTTATTTATCTCATTAACTGATGATGGAACTGGTCAGATGTTAGAATAGGTTCAAAGGAGAATTGAAAATACCACACATAATAGGCATATGAGGAATGCTGAAATGAATTTACAAATAGAAGTAAATTGGCAATTTATAAAAAGAAATAAAGTAAAATTGCATTCCACCAGATACAACTAATTTCATGTCTATGGACCAGAATAATTGGAATTTCCCTAACAAAGTGAATGACTTTTCAATGAATTTAAGAAAAGCTAGTTAAACACTTAAATGTTCAGTGTTTTGATTTACCTAACTGGTGGTTGAATAAGATAATGTAGAGGCAGTGCTGAGTAAATTCTAATATGTTTTATAATTATAAGTCATTTCCTTTAGTGCAGCATATGTGTTGCTTCTTTATTATCAGCAAAACCCTCACTCTAGAAGAAAAATTGCCATCACATTTTTGCAACTTCTTCAGTCACTGTCATGTCTGAAAACACACCTTTGTCTACTCCCTTAATTAAAGAATATTAAAAAGTAAGACATTTGGAATATATCTTCAAGATTTGGCTACTTTAGACTCATTAAAATGCTGTAGAAATTTCCCTCCAAATATTTATCACTCAGTGAGAAAAACTTCTAAAAAGGAAAGAAGAAGGAATGGATAAGGTCTGAGGGATACAGCTAGGAAAATGAGAAAAGACCAAAGGTCTTTTGGGGACCCAAGGCTTTTGCCTTTAGAGGCCTTTAGCCTCTAAAATGTTCAGAGCTCCAAAAAGAAATTAATTTTTAAAGCCCTCTGCTCTAGATAACAACGTGAAAATACCACTTTAATATTTTTTGCATTGCATGTTTTTTATCATTATGTAATCGATGTTGTAGTTAATGTAGCATGACACTTCAAGTGATTAAGGACCTGGTGGGGGTATTAACAATGCAAGACCTTATTCACATTTACACTAATGATTTTATAGTGGGGATTTTGTTATATTAATTATGACTACTGGGAGTCAAAAAAAAAGCAGATGAAATCCAAGAAACTTCACTCTTTGATAATATAACTGTTACCAAATTTGTTGACATAGGTGGTTACTTATGCAAAGGGAAAGACAAGTCTTTATGACTATTAATCATTACAAGCTTGATGTGCTTGAGAGTAATTACTAAATTAATTTAGTAATTATTGCTGAGTTTTAGAGATATCTTTTTACTTCCACAGCATGAGATACAAATTAAATCTTTATATAGCTAAAGCTTCAGCATTTGTGTTGGTTGGTGTGCAAAGTCAAGTTGATTTGCTCCACATTCCTGTATCCACCTACCTCCCAGCCCAATCTAACAGCAAAGCTCAGTTCAGAGCTAATTTTTCTGTTGCTGTCTTACAGAGTGTTTGGATGGTGTGTAGTTTTAATATGGCAAATTGCTTACTGGAAGCAAAAATTACTAGACCCCCTCACTCTGGAGGTGAGGAGGTAGCCTAAAATATCTATTGCTGTTGTGAACCCACAAGTACTCACTGACAGTAATTAGAGAGATTCTGTATCATTTTAGACTATTTTGTCTCTGCAGGGCACAATAATTTCTTTGTGTTTGTGCAGAAAGCTTTTTCTACAGACATGAACATCTGAGCCTGCCAAATAAAATATCATTTGGAAGAAGAAACTTTCCTACAGCCCCATCAGCCAACCAAGTGCCGGGAGGAGAGCTAATCTTGTGAGTAAAGATTACAGGAGGCAAGCGAGTCAATACTTGTGGATCATTATGAATTGCGTTGTTCCTTAAAAGCAAGAGACTAGGTAATGGCATAATTTGCCATGCCTGTTTGTTACTCCAGCAATATACTGCTTGTAAGAAGATTTCACGCTTTAATTCATCTGAGAACCTTGCAGTGTTTTACAAGTACTAATTACTGAGACTCTCACCATGCTTAACTAAGACAAGCAAAGGCTTCCACACAGATCTTATTTTTAAAGTTGGTAAATAGGAAGAGAAAATTCACCATTCTGAAGAGCACTGGGAGAGAATTAGGAGAAAAAACAGTTGGCTGACATCACAGGCTTTTCATTATTTTATTATTATTATTATTTTTTTTTTGTGGTACACAGGCCTCTCACTGTTGTGGCCTCTCCCATTGCGGAGCACAGGCTCTGGACGTGCAGGCTCAGCGGCCATGGTTCGCGGGCCCAGCCGCTCTGTGGTATGTGGGATCTTCCTGGACCAGGGCACGAACCCGTGTCCCCTGCATGGGCAGGCAGACTCTCAACCACTGCGCCACCAGGGAAGCCCCCAGGCTTTTCTTTTTAGGCCATTGCAACCCTAAAAGAGTATGAAATTCATCCTAGGAATAACATATTTTGTCTTTCTAATCTTTATTTATTCAAAAATTGTATTCAGTGCTTGTATATGATAGGCATTGGGCAAGGCATAAGGGTGACAGGCATGCAGATGGGGTCCCATAATTGCCATAAGTGCTGTGCTGAAAGTACAATAGATAAAGGCCAATGGGAGCAGAAAGCAGAGTGCCTTAATCTACTCAGAGAAGTTGGAATTGTGGTTGCAGGCATTAGTGTATGAGTGGGGAATAGGTTTTCAGGCAAAGCAAAAACAAACAAAAAACCCACCTCATTTGCAAAAGCATGGAGACTTGTTTCTAGACCAGCAAATAACTTGGTATAGTTTTGGTTTGGATGGGTGAGAATGCAGTATATATGGGTTACAGGATGCATGGGGAAGGGTGAGTTAAGTTAAAGAGGGGAGTAGAGGGGGAAGATAAAAATATCTTATTCAGAAAAAAAAAAAAACCCTGTTCTTTTAAGAAAAACCTGAATTAGTATCACTTGGTACTTTAAAATTATATCAGACATGTTCTTTCACAAAACCTATATTTAACAGTAATTCCCCAAATTGGATTAATTAATATGGCAGCTGTTTAGATTTTTAGTTTCTTCTAATCTTATTAGAAAACCATGAATTGGAATCTTTTATTCCAAGATTCTTCCTTGAAAGGGATTAGGAGCAGGTTTCCATTGTAAATTGGTTTCCTTGCTTTACTGAAGGTAAATAGTTCTAGCTTTAATATAGATATAATATACTACCTGTCATTTTTCATTGGTAGTTTTGTAAAAGTTGGGCTGTTGAATACAAGTGTTTCTTTCATACTTCCACTGAAGTTGAAAACATAAGGATGAAAAATGTATTTATTCACCTCCTTACCCCTGTAAAAGACTCAAAATCAGTTTAAACTTGAAAATTTTAGAAAGCCATTGACAAAAAGGATGAAAAAGTGTTTTGCCAACCAAAATGGCATCACTGTCACTGTTAATTTGCTTTAAATTGCCATAGAAAGAAGATTTTCATTTCATGTTAGCATTTCTCAGTGGCTTAAAACCAACCAGTGAATATTATATTTTATGAGCTCAGACGTGAAGTTTATGGGTAAATATTAATCTTGCAAACTATTACACTTACTGCCAGAACCACTTACGTAGTAGACTAAAGCAATAAAATAACTTATGACTCAGTTAAAATACTGAAGTGTGAGTTTGAAAAATGAGGTTACATAGTCACATTTGAAATGATCCTAGACTCTGTGGATGGACTTAATTGTTTCTTGTGAGGTTGGAGACGTCTTAATAAAGAGAAAACTAGTATAATGTGAAATTTTCACATTTGGTTTCTCCTGTATTTCCTAGAAAGCATGAAATCTGTTTGAAACCAATAGAAAGATTCTATAGAGAGGATTCATATGACAGCTTGTGATACAGATCATTCATTCATCTATTCCAACAAACATTTATTGATCTTCTATTGTAACAAAATACAGTGTTATATGCTAAAAAAAATTCAAAAACTCTTTACATTTTCCCACATATTTGGAAGAAACAAATGTTATTAAGTAAGAACAATTCAGTGTGATCAGTTATAAAATGTATTTAGAGAACACTGAAGAGGAGATTTCTGAGTCTGCCTAAGCAGAGCTTCACATTTATGCTAAATTGAATAATTGTACCCAATCAGACTTCACTATGATAAAATAATATATCTACACTTTGAATAACTCATGATGGGTGGAGTGTACTCACTACTCCTTAAAGTTGAACTTGGCCATGTTATTTACTTCAGGCAAGGAAACGTTAGTGGACATAAGACTAGCAGAAGTGTAAAACTTGCCCGCAGATTTGAGCTTGCCATTGCACTTCAGAAGAGTATACCCTGGAGAGATGTTGTCACTTCAGCTGGGGTTTCAGAGCAAATTGGCAGTCCAGAACCAACTCCAGCTGACAGACAGCCTGAAGCAGAGATGCTAAACTAAGCCCAGTCTGGATCACTTGAACTATAGACCTGTGAACATGAGAACAAATGCTTGTCATTGGAAATCCCTGAATTTGGGGGGTTTGTGTGTGTGTGTGTGTGTGTGTGTAGCAAAGCTGCTTAATAAATATTTAATCTGAATATTAAAAGATGAATAAGAATTTTCAAGGAAGACAAGAAGGAAACATATTTCAGGTAGATGGAATAGCATGTGGGAAAAGGAATGGAGGCAAGAAATGGAATGATAGGTTTATAAAGTGTGAAGTAATTAGGCATTTTGCCAGTTTACAGGTTATGTGAAGTGATTGACTTAAAATTAAACTGGAAAGGTTCGCTGAGCCCACACTGTCAAAGACTTTGGAATGAATTCCCTAAATAATTAAGAGTTATTTTTAAAAAATATGTTGTTACAGTTACTCTCTGTGTTAACCTGTCAGGCATAAAAGTCAAAGGGCCCACTTGTGTTTTTTTCCAAAGCATAGACCCAAGTTTGAGAATTTAATTGGTTTACCCCTTTATATCACCACACATTGAAATGGTTCTCCTGGTGAAATGCTTGCTGATGGTTCCAAACCTTGTTCTTACAGCAAAAGCTGAGTGACTTTTATTCTTTAATTTGGCATCCAGGATTCTAAGTAATAGGGAAGGAGAGGAAGCAGCAGACATCCCTCTGACTTTTTTCAGGTCCCAACTGTGCAAGGAATCATCATGAAGGACCATTTGGCTTTTATCAGCCTGTGCACTGGGATTGACTTTAATTTAGTGCATTGCGTTTTTCCCCAAAAACTCTGCCTTCCCTGCAAACACAGCCAAACTCTGAAGTCTTCACCAACCACAGGAAACATGGCATCTAAGACATCCCTCTGTTGTCTCGTAAAGATGCAGGAGTTGTGGCTACTGTCACAGAGAATACACTGGGGATTTATGGGAACTATGATTGTGGCACAGGGAGCTTGCTCACACAGACATAAATCTTCATAAAAGAGCCAGTCAAACCATATAAAGAAGCCACGAGGAAAACCACAACTGTCAAGGGCTGTACTTATTAGCATTATGAAATCAAGGAATGCTATAAATCTCATTTACAAACAGATATACCCATCTTGTTCTAAGCCATCTTCATATTTAGCAGTATTTCTATATCACCAATCAATAGAGTAAGCAATAGCTAGAGGGAAATAAGTCAGTGATTAACACAGAAATATTGTAATAATTTCTTACATTTATGTAGTACTCTCTAGTTTACAAAGTGCTTTCAAGTTCACATTCTATCTTTTAAAGTCACTATAAACTTGTGAGTCAGCAGTGCAGATATTTTCTAACTTCTTCTACGGATCAGATATCCAAGCCTTAGAAAGTCTAAGAAAAACTTGCTTAAGGCCTCAGAGTTTGTTAATGACTAAGTTAGTAGTCAGAATGGGTCTTTTGAGTCCTCGGCCAAGCCTCTTGATGCTAATTGCAAGAATCTCAAAATAATCACACTTCTGCCATATGAGCTCTCGCAGTTAGACTTGTATCCAGCTAGGGTGTCAGAAATTGTTATAGGCTGAAGGTTTGTGTCTCTCCAAAATTCACATGTTGAAACCTAACTTCCAGTGTAGTGGTGTTAGGCGATGGGGCCTCTGGGAGGCTATTAGGTCATGAGGGTGGAGCCTTCATTAATGCGATTAATACCCTTATAAAAGAGACCCTAGAGAGCTCCCTGCCCCTTCCTCCATGTGAGGATACAGCAGGAAGATGGCCATTTATGAGCCATAAAGCCATTCTCACTAGACACTGAATCTGCTGGCACTTTGATGGACTTCCTAGCCTCCAGAATGTGGGCAATAAATGTTTGTTGTTTAAGCCATCCAGTCTATGATATTTTTCTTATCACAGCCCAATTGGACTAAGATAACCAACTATTTTGTTCTGTTGTATTTTCCTTCCCAACATTATTCAAATGAGGGATTCTGTGAGATGGTAGCAGATGATTAACCAGTAAAGCCATAGTAACCTTTACATTTATGTAATGCCTCAGAATTTTAAAAAAATACTTTCATAACTAAAATGAAAATTATTGATTTAACTATGTTATGTATTTTCTCAGGGGAAGTACTTGTATCAAAATACCTTAAATTGTAAGTCATAGGATTTGACTTACATAAATTCTTATATATCACTTAACAAGCTCCAATTTCATGATTATTAAATTGAAGAAACATATACCCCCTGCAGGGAAAGACTTAAAAGAATAACTCATTCAGTTAATTAACTAACTGAGACTTAAAACCTGTTATCCTAACTCCCAGGTCAGACATCACACAATTATGACGGTCCATATTATGCTGGGGAAGGATCACTTTATCTTATGCCCAACTCCAAACCCCCAGCCACAGTTGACACATATAAATCACACACACACACACACACACACACACACACACACACACACACCCCACTTTAGGATTATTGTCTATATCCAGATGTCAACTCTTATCACCTTGTTCTTTGTACTTTAATCAATATTGTTGTTCTGGCCAGCAACATTTCTGTAAATTACCAAAGGCTTAATTTTCATGGTCTGATTTCCACTCTGATGATTACTTCACTCACCTATCACCTCCAGAAGCCATTCTCTTCTGTCTGTTTTGTACCAACCCAGATGGAACACTCAGCCCTTTTTTCTTTAATTTTCCAAAAATACTCTTAAGTAAAACACTTATGAGTAACAAAGTTTACTGAAGTTTTTGTGTGATTGGAAAGGTTTACATCACAAAAAAAGTGTATTGCTTAAAATATTAGCAATAGCTATTAAAAAGAGTTCTTTAATCACCCCACAGTACAGAATTTCTCATTGGCCGTTTAATTGGTCATATTCTCCCTGTCCATCCTCATAACACAATTTTCACTACAAATCTGCAGAATAATTTTGCTTTCCATTCATTATTCTACCTACCTTTGCATATCCAAAGATTCTATAATGTACTCCGCAAAAATAAAAGCCGTATATCCAGATTTCCTTTTTGGTAGGTCTGAGGAGCTGTCAAAGGCTTTGAAAAATTCATCAATCCTTCCTTCCTCCCACCTAAGTCACTCTATGTGGGAGGTTGCAATGATGAGGTGCAATTCTCACACTAGATACCTACATCAGAGAGTAGAAGTGACTATACTCAATTTAGGTTTTAAGTCACACTTTTTATAATCCTGCTCTAGGAGGTAGGTGAAGAAGTTCCCTTGGAAATAGTAGTTGGCTGTCAAAGTTGCTCGACATTCTGTCAGTACAAGATACCAACCTGAGTTTCTGCAATACCAATCGCAGGCTGAATAAGCCATGTTTAAACAGAAGAGCTGGTGTGTGCATTGCAATCATTCAAGATGCTCATAAAACAAGTAAACTTCCCATGATTTAATTAAGTGGGAAGTTTCTCTTTTTATGTTTTAAAAGCAATATGTTGCCCTGGTTCTAGGATCACCATGTACTAGTCACCTACACTGCCTTAAGTAAAACGCACCATTATTCTCTGACTTGGGTCCTGGGTACAGTAGGTAATAATAATTAGAAAGAAAAGATATACTCCCTAAACTTTCTTCAGCTAGAGATACAGTAAGTCCCCTACATACAAACAGGCTCCATTCTGAGAGCACATTCATAAGTCCAATTTGTTCATAAGTCCAACAAAGTTAGCCTAGGTACTCAACTAACACGATTGGCTATATGGTACTGTACTGTAATAGGTTTATAATACTTTTCACACAAATAATACATAAAAAACAAACACAAAAAGTAAGCAATTTTAATCTTACAGTGCAGTACCTTAAAAAGCACAGTAGTACAGTACAGTACAACAGCTGGCATACAGGGACTGGCATTGAGTGAACAGTCAAAAAGAGTTACTGACTGGAGGAGGGAGAGGAGGTGGGAGATGGTAGAGCTGAAGGATCATCGGCAATAGGAGATGGAGGGCAAGCTGCAATTTCACTCATGGCTGATACTGTTGGCATCACCATCTCCACTACTTTCAAGTCACAAAAATCTCTTGCTAAATTATTGTTATAGTTCTTCTCTTGACTTGCCCTCTTATATTGTATTAGCAAGAAGCAGCAAGAATCATCCTGTGTCCAAATGCAAACAAATGTCCGTGTTTTGTCTGTTGGCTCTTAGACTTGGACTTGCTCTATATTCACTATTCTATTGCTGAGCTGAAAGCATGAAAACTACAATGTTAAGTCCCTTTGCCTAATTGTGCTCTTGTTGAGATATGCCAATAAGGGACACTGGCGGGATTTTAGTAGTTTGGAAAAAGAGAGAATATATGTGCTCTGCTTCTGGTTCCTGCAGCAGCAGCAGGAAGAGATTTCAGGTAACCAAGGGCTCCAGCATCATTAGTGACTCCAGTGTCATTGGTGATACAAACATCAGCAGGGACAGCTCCTGCTCAGTGATACTCCCTGTAGCATCAACAACAGTGACTGATACTGTAATAGTAGAAATGACAGTGAGGATTCCTTCAATCCAGCAGCCAGGGCAGGTTTATGGGCTATGGTAGGAACTGTGGTAAAGTTCACATCTCTGGAGAAATCCTTTTCTCCCTTTTGTTCTTCCAATTCCAATTCCTTATTTAAGTCACCCTGTATTTCTGTTTTCCTGACTGGACATTCATTGATATAACATAGATGCAGTACATTAAGGTAAGTGCCATAAACTAAGTTATACAGGTATAGTTGGTGTAGGGAAAAAAACAATCATTAATCTGCTTAAGGGGACAGAAGTGAGAGAAAATTTCACTCTGGAGTAATTTTTTGCTAAGTGTCTAAAAGACTGTGTTAATAGAGGATTGGAGTGAGGGAGAAGAAGAAAGAAAAAATAGCAAGTGTAAAGTTAGGTAGACTTCTTAAAAGCATGATATTTTGAAAAGGATTACCCTAGGACTTGGAATTAGAGCATTTTATATTGTTTTCATATTTTTTTCAAAAATTCACTCTATCCTAGTTGTATAATTGTATCCAGACATTTTTGCTCTCTTAGTAAACATGATATTCTTCTTAACTCCTTTTAACTCCACAGGATTACAGACTCTAAGTAGCCAAGGGCAAAATTGGGAATAAAAAATGTTGTCTAAATAAGTTCCATACATCCTATTTGACAGATGAAAAAAAAAATAGCAACTATATAATCCAGGGACATGCATTGAAACATAATCAATATTTGTAAATTGCTTTGAGACTCTGAGTAAGTGTATACATATGAAAAGTTGTATCATCATTTTTCTTATCTAGTGTAGTTTGTTTGTGAGATTATAATTTGTGAGTGGCAGAGAGTAGGTAGCTGCCCAGATTAAGTTTAAGAAGGAAAACTTTATATCATGAAAATAGTAAACTTCTATTAAATTTTATTGAGTGCTTTGTTACATCAAGCAATAATAGTTATAAATAATTAAGCAATAAAACAAGTCTAGGCATGTGTGATTTGGATTCTTTAATGTGTGCCTCAGGCATGTGATAAGTCATAATGGTAGAATCAAATTGACTTTAATCAAGAAGCCTGAATTAATGAGCTAGTAACTCATACCCTGTTGTCCGTTTATTGCTGTAATAACATCAACATTTTTACAAGTTCAAAGATCTGCTTTTTCCTTGTGCACTACACACAAAAAAAACCAAACCAAACAAACAAACAAAAAACCAAAATTAAGCACAGATGTCCTCTTCTCAATGTCAGAATTTAACATTAATTACAAATTCTTGAAGGTCCTTTAGCTTTAAATGTCACATTTTAGGGTACAAAGCAAGATGTAACATAGCAATTCTGTTCACTTTCCATCTTGTTAGATTGTTCCTGTGATACAAGCAGACCATGAAATGGGCTCCCTCAAAATTAAATTTCAATAGATTGAAATCTGTAGGAATTTTTAGACACTTACTCTGCCGGTCTCATAAATAGGACGTCTCAAAATAGTTCATTTTAAAAATTGCAGATTAGTGCCTTAAAGAGAGATAATTTGACTCTATTAAAATTTCCAAATGACTCTCTCATATGCAAGTTTGTCATTGGTTCATCTCAGAGCTCAGCAGTTGCCAAAATACCATACATTTTCATGGTATCTGGCAAGCAACAACAACAAAAAAGACTAGATCTGGTTAATATTTATATTATAGTGAAACATTCTAAAGAAAATGAATAAAATCCTAAAATCCTGTTTCTGTGAGGCCCAAGGATACTAGATTTTGCAGCTCCGTATGACACCACTCATATGGTATTGTGTTTGAATACTGCTCAAGACCCAAATTCATAGGCATCTCGAGGGCGAGTCCGATATAATTATGACTATTTCATCCCAGGATTCTAGCACTGAGGTGCAGCTCATTCATGTCATGACTTTATTCTCTTTTGTCTGTCCCTGAGGTGTTGAAGGATGTCACTATTTCTTATGGTTTCTTGATTTAGTGCATAGAAAAGGATGGCAACCCTTTGGATTATATGCCCCAAAAAAGCAGATCAATCATTTTCCATTTAAAGCCCTTTTCTTTCCTTATTCCATAGAAAATTGTTATGCACTGCAAGAGTTACCAAATGGATCATATTCCCCTTTTTTCTCATGTCATGCCTAGGTTTAAGTCTTTGATTGTTCTCCAAGGCCTGATAATTAAGTCCAGGCTGAGTAGCTCAGCATTTAGCCTGACCTCTGTTTATTTTTCTTACATCACTTCACACCAACATTCCTACCTCCTCCCAGATACAGTAAGCTCTGGGCACAATGGACTACTCCAAAATTTGCCAAAAGGTTATGCACTTTGATGTCACCATTTACAATATTCTCAGTGCTTAAAATAACATCTAATTTTTTGTTCTTTTGGAAAAATTAATTCTTCTAAACTAGCTTTTTTTTCCCCCAGTGACACACTGATTTGCCCAGTCAGATGTATTTTATTCATTCAACAAACATTTATAAGATGCTTTTTCTCTATTGGACATTAAAAGCTAGAGAGTGCACCGTGAACAGATGCCCTGACTTCTATATAAAATTTATCAAACAAGCAATTACAGTACAGAAGACTGAGTACTATAATGGAGAGGAGTCCTTAGTAGTGTGATAAGGATAAGCCCTTGGGGCACCTAACCCAATTCTGATGACTGAAGAAAGGTTTCCTGAATAGTGAAATATACAAGAGACATGAAGGATAAGCAAGAGTTAACTGAGTAAAGAGTTAAGAGTCTAATTTCCATTAAAAGATCCAGCTTTCCCCAGAATATAATAGAGTACTTTGAAATTTGTAAAGCTTATGTATATATAATCTCCCTTAATTCTTACATAAGGTACATTATTATTAGGTATATTATTGGGTACATTATTAGGTACATTATTATTCCCATTTTACAGAGGAAAGTATTAAGACTTAGCCTGAAAGAGGGAAATTCAAATAGGTTTATATTCTCCTTTTGTCCCATTATGATGTTGGGTCATGCTTTTGGGTCACCATTTACCTGGTGAACCAAGGTCCAATCAGGAGATAGAAATTACACAGTAATTTGAACAGAAACAAATTTAATATAGAGAATCAGTAATTATACCAAAGGGGTAACTATAAAGATAGAGATAACTATTAAGAATACCCTATGGCTGAAGGAGAGTACCCAAAAAAAGGACCACTTGGCAGGGAGACCTCCCTCCAAAACTGGGATTCAGGAAAAGATGTGGTTGTAACCCATTGGATGGTGTAGAAATTCACTGGCTTCCACAAGCCAGACTTGGTCCACAGTCATCAGAAAACACCTCTCCAAGGTAGAAACAAATTGAGGCTGCCAGGCAGGCATGCAGAAGAAGTCAGGTGTGTGCAGCCTGATCACAGGAGGGTAGAATCTGTCCTGGGGTGCATGTCAGCATGGCCACAGGAACAGTCCTCCAATAGTTAGATGGGCTGAGGGGGAACAGCAGTAAGAAGATCAGGGGTTTGAGAACCCATCTGATGGCAGGGCAGCGTATGTCCTGGAGCATGTATTTGTAGTAACCATGTCTTGGAGATGCCATGGGAAGGAGAAATAAGAGAGAATATGTCTGCCTGGTTTCTTCCCACTGTCTATTTCCCTTTTGTCAAAGTTCTCCCCACAAAGAATTCCCTGCATTACTGAGTTCTAACATCTGGCCATTTTGGAGGCCATTTGGGATGCCAGATCCCACATCCTGCAGTGTGTGCTTCATCAAAAATTGGAACTGACGAGAGGAACCAGAAACCCTGACCTGAGGGAGGTCATCACAGCTGTGCAGCCGAGGTACACAAGAGGGCCCAGTACTCCCTAGACAAGTGGATGGTCAGTCCCTGATAGGGTCCACGTGGTCCAAGGGGTAGGTAGAGTTGAAGGAACCTGAGTAGGTTCACAGGGATCTATTATACCCTCTGACTCTCCTTTTTCAACATTCCATGGCTGATTAATCCCCAACAGACAAGCAGGTTGCCACCAAATCTCAATTATAGAAGCCATTTTCTGTCTTTAAATTAAATTTATATATTTTTACTTTCATAGATTCTGTTTGTTTTGCAGCCGAATTTTCACTACAATCATATTTTCTGCATGTATATGTTCTTGGGAGCTTCACTGTGGCCCACAAGGAGTGACAACTTGAGTCTAGATCTTCTGGTTCTTTCTATCATATTTGGGGATAAACCTGTGCAATTTTCTTGAAGACAAACTTCTTTCCTGTCCTCCCCATTGGGCAGTTTTTAAATCAACCTCTTCATTCTCATTATATTTTCATCTACCTTCTCCTTGATTACAGGAGTTATGAGGACTCGGTGAGTGAAGGTAATGTAATTACTGCCTTCCAAAGACATCACTATCAGAGCAAGAAGGATAATGAATGAACCCCAAACCTACTTTGAGTCCTAAGGATGTAGGTGGGTGGTTATTAAAAGCTCTGGAAGCAGATAGATGAGTGTTGTATTAAAAGCAATGGGTACCAAGTCAGAGGACTTGAATTCAGATATGAGCTCTGTCATATGTTCACTGTGTGGTGTTGGCCAAGTCATTCAGCTTCCCTGAATTTCGTCCGCTTCTCTGGAAAAACACAAAATAATACTTATTTTTGAGGGTTTCCAGGAGAATTAAATCACACATATTTGAAACTGCCTTGCCCATATCAGAAACAAAATGTTATTTCAACTGCTCAGTGTTATAGAGCATGACCTCCACTCAGTGTTATAGAACATGACCTCCTCTTTGTCTTTCTTTTTGCCCAGGTCTGACTCAACACAATTAACATGATGTCTCAGAAACCAAGATACTTTGTAACAGTTCCCTCTAGGCTTTATTTGATTGCATTTGTACATCTCTGAATGTGTGTTCATGAGTCTGTTTGTCTGGCTCTCTGTAGGTTTGTATTAAAGCATCATCTCTCATTATCTGAAGAGGCATTAATATGATATACCTGAAAGATTTAAAAAAATAAAAAATAAAACAACCAGAATGTAGCTTCATGTGGTATCAAAGCACTTCACAGCATGACAAGGTTTTATGAATGTTTTGTGCTGCTATATGGTTCCAGATATGGTAAGTTTCATCCTGCTAACTTTTTTCTAGAGAGAGGTTGATTGGATCCTCCGTTCATTAAACACAGCAGAGCCCATTAAAGCTCAAATGACAGGCTATTTATTAATACACAAAAATAAATGCTCACTCAACCTGAAATGTGTGTGTGACACCACAGATATGGAAGCTAGTGCATAAGTGAGCCATGGACACATTTTGGGTTCTCATTGTTAAGCTAAGACTCCTTTCACAGGAGATTATTGACTTATTGGAAAAAATATACTACCTCTTCACAGTGGAAAAACTAGACGAGGGAGAGGAGAAGAAAGGGATGAGCATGTATTAAGCATTACATTGGGGAGCCCAGGTCATGCAGCATACAAACACCAACCTCAGTTGACATCAGTGCACAGAAAGAGCAGGAAGGGCAGAGAATAGATCTGGGGCCCAAGGGAGGGTAACCAGCAAAGATTGTATGAATCAGCCCTTGCACATTTGATCTATTATCTCCTTTAACTCCATGCACCCTGCCACCACCCAGTCACTAGACAGCATTCCACATTCTATGTGGAACTACAGCCTTCATCCAAAGAGAAAGGAGTGTTTGTCACATTTGCCTTCCAAGGTTTTATTCTTTTTCTTCCTTCCTTCTTTCCTTCCTCCCTCCCTCCCTCCCTCCCTCCTTTTCTTCCTTTCCACCTTCTTCCTTCTTTCCTTCCTTCCTTCCTTCCTTCTTCCCTCTCTCTCTCCTTTTTTTAATATTCCATTTTATGATTTAAAACAACTTCAGCTAAGCTATAATCTCAAACTATTCCAGATCCCTCACTCCCCATCATCATAACGTTTCAAGTCCTTGAGCTCTCCCATCATCTAGTACATACATATTAAAAAAGAATATAAAGTTGCACATTTTTATTTGTTAAATAAAAGATCCTTCTGTTTTCTATCAGATGCCTCTTTGAGATAAAGAAAAATGTAATATGAGGAGGAAGTTACTCTGCATCACATAGGATTTTAAATAGAAGCCAGAAGGGGATAATTGTTATCATGTTTTGAGAAAGATTAACTCTTTATGAGAATTCCAATTCAGGATTTAGAGAGGAAAGGAAAGGACAGAGATTTCAGAATCTTCTGACATTCAGTTCTGTTCAATCCCATTCTATTTTACTCTAAGGCCTCATTTGAACTACTACTAGTCACCTACATTATTAATATTTATGCTTTATGTGATTCTCTCTCACAATGTATGAGGTAGATGTTATCATCATTCATGAGAAAACTGAGGTCTAAGGAGATCAGAGTCAGAAAGCAAGTGGTAGAACCAATATTCAATCCCTGGTCTGCCTTACTCCAAATACCCTGTTCTTTCTTCCTGACACTCCTTTAAGCTAATAGATGCAGACTCATATAGGAAAGAATGATTCAATCTGCACTTCATGTATTTACTAAATTCAAATAACACAAACATTTCTTGCACCAGATGCAAGAATAATTACTTTTGTGTTACTTAAAAATTGAAGGAGTTATGCAGAGAACTAGAACCCTAAAACCTGAGAGTTTAAACCTGAAGATTCTTGGTAGGATGAGACTGTTGATTAGCTGACATTTAATAGGATATGGAAAAATTCACCAGGAGCAGTACACTGTGGGATGATAGAGAGGAATGTTTAGGAGAACTATAATTTCCCTGTCATCACTGAGAAAGAGAGTCATTGAAGCAGTTCTGAAAATCCACAGTGACAGCTAATTATCCCAGAGCAGAGACATCAGCTTAGAAGGGACAGAATGGTCAGGGTCAGTGTGATACCAGAAAATAACTAAAGTTTTGACCAATAGGCCATGGTATCACTTAGTGATTGTAACTCATATCCGATTTGTAGTATCTTAACAAGAGGCTAAAAGCAAATGCTTCTAATAACCTTTAGCTGTCCATCTTGACTCAGTTGGCTTGAACTAATCTAGGGGTTTAATGCTTGCCTAGAAAAAACATTTTGTGGAGGCTTTTATTCATATTAAAAAAAATGAAATTGGAATATCCAATCAGTAAATATTCTCTACATGGCCTTGGACAAAATCATGCAGCCAGCATGAATCATCATCAGAAACCTTTAGTCGATCTCTTCTTTCCACACATATTACCCTCTCTCTTAGGGGCAGCTCTGTCCACACTCCTAGATACCCTTTTCTCCTGTCCTTTAATATCACTAAGACAAATTCACAGGAGATTTTAAACTCCTTCATGGTAATTTATGCCTGATTGTTTATATTAGTTATCAACTGCTGTGTAACAAGTTACCACAAACCTAGCAGCTTGAAACAATACACATTTATTACTTCACAGTTTCTGGGCATCAGGCTCCACTAGGTCCTCTGCTTAGGGTTTTACAAGGCTGCAAACAGTGTGTTGGCCAGGCTTCATTCTTGTTGGGGTAAGAATTTGCTTCTAAGCTCACTCAGGTTGATAGAATTCATTTCCTTGTAGCTATAAGATTAAGAGCTTCAGTTTTTTGTTGGCTGTTGCTGGGAGGCTTCCCTGAGCTCCTAGGTCACTTTCTGTTTCTTGTCATGTAGAATTTTCCAACATGGCTGCCAGAAAGGAAAGTCTCTATAGCATATGAGCCAGCAAGATGGAGCCTCAGGTAAGGTATTGTGATCATGGCAGTTTCCTTTCATCCTTGCCATATTCTGTTGGTCAGAAGAAAGTCATAAGTCAATGGAAGGGAATCACACAAAGGCATGGACACTAGGAGACGAGGGTCACTGGAGATCACCTTAGATCTGTTCACAACATAAAGATGCTGTCTTTAAGAGGATACCGTTTCCAAACATATGTGCTTTTAATCAAAGGATTAAAGTAAAAGAGTAATCACTTAGGATGATGGACAAGGGACAGCAAGAACATTTGAGAAAGAGAGACTAGCAACAAATTAACCTGATTTCCTGAAATCTAGAGTTTTCTGTTGGCAGCATAAGCCTGTACAATATGCTAGAAGTTTTATTCCACAACAATGTTTTACTCTTATATACTCACACCAACAAGAAATGGGATCTTGGGCAAACTGTATAACCTTTCTAATTCTTAGTTTATTGATCTATAAAATTAGTAATAATCACATTTTGTTGGCAGGTTTGCTATTTAGATTAGATAGCCTTAGAGATGAAAAGAACCTGGTATATAGAGCTGTTCCTTGCTGTCTGGACTATGCCACTTCCTCCTGCAAATGAAATCTAATTGTACACTAAATTTGCTCTGAAGGTCCCAAGCAGCCAAGACAAAAGGGGGAAATTATGTGTCTCTAACAATAGTTTTCAAAAGTAAAAATAGTCTTTCTTTTTATGTGAAAAGCAACTCTCAAAAAGTATCTTCTTCGGCTTCCCTGGTGGTGCAGTGGTTGAGAGTCCGCCTGCCGATGCAGGGGACACGGGTTTGTGCCCCAGTCGGGGAAGTTCCCACATGCTGCAGAGCGGCTGGGCCAGTGAGCCATGGCCACGGAGCCTGCGCGTCTGGAGCCTGTGCTCCGCAACGGGAGAGGCCACAACAGTGAGAGGCCCACGTACCTCAAAAAAGGAAAAAAAGAAAAATATATATGTATATTCTTAAAATTTGAAAAACTTCAATAAAACTGGCAAAAATGTTAATTTTGCAAACTTTTAAACATTGCAGATAGAAATTTTCTTTGACCACTACCCACAGCCCTAGTTTGATGTGAGCAGTAGTTACTTTTATTGATTTTTTTGGTATTTTATTCCAGAACTTCTACTGTACACTTATAACCAATTTTGTAGATGGTTTAGTCCCACATATTTCTTTTTTATATACAGATAATATTATACTCTACATAATGTTCTTTAACTTACTTTTTCATTCAGCATATTTTCTGGAGTTATATCCAGATTAGTACATGTAAAGTAATATTATTCTTTTGAACTATTCTATAATATTTCCATATTCACATGTCTCAATATGCAGGTATAAAAGTGTTTTTCTAACGTAAAAACAAAGAAAAGAGGTTGGTGGAACATAAGCTAAAGACATTTTTATTTTTAATATATAGTGCCAAAATGACCTAACCGATTTACACTCCCCTCAGGGTGAAATAGTTGCTGTGCAAAGGAAACCATAAACAAGACAAAAAGACAACCCTCAGAATGGGAGATAATATTTGCAAATGAAGCATTTGATAAAGGATTAATCTCCAAAATTTACATGCAGCTCAATATCAAAAAGACAAACAACCTAATCCAAAATTGGGCAGAAGACCTAAATAGACATTTCTCCAAAGAAGATATACAGACTGCCAACAAACACATGAAAGAATGCTCAACATCATTAATCATTATAAAAATGCAAATGAAAATGACAATGAGGTATCATCTCACACTGGTCAGAATGGCCATCATCAAACAATCTAGAAACAACAAATGCTGGAGAGGGTGTGGAGAAAAGAGAAACCTCTTGCACTGCTTGTGGGAATGTAAATTGATACAGCCACTATGGAGAACAGTATGGAGGTTCCTTAAAAAACTACAAATCCAACTACCATATGACCCAGCAATCTCACTACTGGGCATATATCTTGAGAAAATCATAATTCAGAAAGAGTCTTGTACCAAAATGTTCATTGCAGCTCTATTTACAATAGCCAGGACATGGAAGCAACCTAAGTGTCCATCGACAGATGAATGGATAAAGATGATGTAGCACATATATACAATGGAATATAACTCAGTCATAAAAAGAAACGAAATTGAGTTATTTGTAGTGAGGTGGATGGACCTAGAGTCTGTCATACAGAGTGAAGTAAGTCAGAAAGAGAAAAACAAATACCGTATGCTAACACATATATATGGAATCTAAGAAAAAATAAAAAAGGTCATGAAGAACCTAGGGGCAAGATGGGAATAAAGACACAGAACTACTAGGGAATGGACTAGAGGATATGGGGAGGGGGAAGGGTAAGCTGTGACAAAGTGTGAGAGTGGCACGGTCATGTATACACTACCAAACGTAAAATAGATAGCTAGTGGGAAGCAGCTGCATAGCACAGGGAGAACAGCTTGGTGATTTGTGACCACCTAGAGGGGTGGGATAGGGAGGGTGGGAGGAAGGGAGATGCAAGAGGGAAGAGATATGGGAAGATATGTATATGTATAACTGATTCACTTTGTTATACAGCAGAAACTAACACACCATTGTAAAGCAATTATACTCCAATAAAGATGTTAAAAAAAAAGACAATAGGAAAGAAAAAAAAATAGTTGCTCTGGTTAAACAGGATAATGTAAGAAATGTGCCTAGTGCAGCCCTTGGCATATATTAAAGTGTTCAATAAATGTTAGATTTTACTATTACAGTGAGCTATTTTCCAGTAGTTTGACTTGTTAGAAGGATAGAAATTGGGAGAATATCTAAGACAGTTAGGTAAGATTCACTAAATGTATGAATGTGAATGTGAAACTCAAATGAGCAATGTGATGAGGACAAACTCTATGCTTAACAATTTTGCTTGAGGCCAATTCACAGTGTACTTAGAACTCATATATGATGAAATCATTAACATATCTAGGACAGGAATATAACCCCATTTGTACTCAAGTTGGTGAAGTCCGGTATTCAAGCCTCAAATATCCCTCTTTAGAATGTTTCATGTGAACTAAAATATTTTCATAAGTTTTATATATTTTGGATTCTAACAGACCTAAAATTTCATTTGAATTAATAACATGACCACATAAATTAAACCTGACTTAAAATATGACAAACCAGCCCTAGCACATTGCCAAGCAAAATGAATTACTAAGATAAGATAAATCCTAACTGATAAAACTAAATGACAAATGACAGGATTCCTCTTTTAAAACATTCAAGATATTTGATTCCCTGAGTTAGATTAAGAGGAATTTAATTGAATTTCTATTGAGTAAAGTTGATAAATACAGAAATGGGGGCTAAACAAGTTCTTAGCTAATTTTTTTAAGGAAATATGGAATCCATAGTGTTAAACACTGCACAAGAATATGATGTAAAATATGTTCCACGTATTTTCTACTATTTTTTTTCATTTTGGCTTTGTCTCATTAATTAATCTTTATTTTAAATATATATATATATATATATATACACACACACACACATAGGTGTATATGTGTCTGTATGTATGTGTATACACACACACACACACACACACACACAAATAGAAAACAGCCAACCAAAACCAAAGGACTATAGTGAAAATTTAATCTTACTGCCACCATTAAAACCCCCTCCAACTCCCTTTCTTGACGTAACTGGTATTGTCAATCTCTTCAGTATCCTTCTAGAAATATTCCATTTATACAAGCATATATGTTTTTGAAGACAAATTTTCCCCAAGTATGGGAGAATTAGATAAACAGTAAGTTGCATTTGTATTTAATAATATATCCTTAATATGATTTCATATTAGTACACTATTTCACATCACCATACAATATTCCACTCTATAAAGATAGCATTCTGTATTTAATCAGTTCTACAATGATAGACATTTAAGTTGCTATCAGTATTCTGTTATTGTGCTGCCATGAACTACATTGTATACATGCCTTTGCTCAAATGTGTCAATATTTCTGAAAATCTTTATTTAGTTATTGGAGTTGGTTGGGTCAAAGGACATGTCTTCTCAATTTTGACAAACATTGCAAATTGCAATGACAGTTGAGAATTTACAGTCTCATATACATTTCACTAAAGTTTCTGTTTCCCAAACTCTCCATATGGTGATTTGTCAAGTAATTGTTTTATTTATCAATCTCATAGATGAAAAATGGATTGCATTTAATTCATAGTGAGATTTATTTTATTTTTACCTGCCATTTATCTTTTGTATACTACCAGTTTGTGTTCTTTGTCCATTTTTCTATAGAGTTGATGTTCTTTTTCTCATTGATTAAATGAATTTTTCATATATTAAAGAAAATTGTTTCCTTAGGTTGCAAGTATTTTTTCCTCAGTGAAGTATTATATATATATATATATATATATATATATATATATATATATATATATATATATATATATTGGTTGCAAGTATTTCTTCTCCAGTTGGTCATTAGTCTTTTGAATTTCTCTATCCTACTGTCAAAAGCTTATAAAGTAGACAAGCATATCAATATTTTCCTTTCAGCTTTTGAGGTGTATTTCTTGCTGAGAAAGGTCCTCCTCATCCCTGAAGTATGAAATAATTTATATTTTTCTACAAAATTACCTATTTAATTCAGGTTTTCAATATATTTGTGTATATTTGAGCAAAATAACATCTTATAATCTATAATTAAATTCTCATTCTTATTTCTCATTATGTTTCTGTTTTCTCCTTTTTTTGATTAAAATAATGATCTTTTATCAATAATATCTTTTCCAAAAGAACTAGCTTATGAGTTTACTTATTCATTCATCCTTTTTCTTTTTTCTCTTTCACTAGTATCAGGTTTTCTCTACTATTTTCAATTTCCTTAAGTACAATATCTTTGATTCTTTTTCTTTTTTAATTATATAACTTTCAGTTTTTATCTTTCCTTTTTTTCTTTTTCCTTAGGTTTTTTCTGCTGTATTTTTTTTTCCTTCCTGAGCTCCTGAAATAAATGTTTAATTTATTTTCCGTCTTTTACTTTTCAAAATATATAGTATTTAAAATATATATATTTAGATATTGGTTTATTATTTTTATTGAGTTATAATTGACATACAATATTATGTTAGATTCAGGTGTATAACATAGTGATTTGATATTTTTTACATTACAAAGTGATCACCACAATAAATCTAGTTACCATCTGTCACCATACAAAGATACTACAGTATTATTGACTATATTTCTTATGCTGTACATTACAACCCCAGGATATTTAATTTATAACTGGAAGTTCATACCTCTTAATCACCACCACCTATTTTGTCATCCCCCTCAACCCCTCCCCTCTGGCAACCACCAGTTTCTTCTAGGTATCTATGAGTTGTTTCTGTTTATCTTGTTTTTTAAATGCCACATGTAAGTGAGATCATATGTTATTTGTCCTCCATCTGACTTATTTCACTTAACATAATACTCTCTAAGTCCATTCATGCTGCTGCAAATGTCAAGATTTCATTCTTTTTTATGGCTGAGTCATATTCCATTATATATATATATATATATATAATAAGCATACACAAATAACATCTTCTTTATCTATTCATCTTCCAATGGACACAGGTTGCTTCCATATCTTGTCTACTGTAAATAATGCTACAATGAACATAGGGGGTACATATATATTTTTGAATTCTTATTTTTGTTTTCTTCAGATAAGTACCCAGAAGTGGAATTTCTGGATTGTATGGTAGTTCGTTTTATATATTTTGGATAACAACCCCTTATCATATATATCATTTGCAAATATCTTCTCCCATTCAGTAGGTTGTCTTTTTGTTTTGTTGATAGTTTCTTTTACTGTGCAGGTTTTTAGTTTGATATAGTCCCATTTGTTTATTTTTGCTTTTGTTTCTCTTGCTTGAGGAGACATATCCAAAAAATATTGCTAAAACTGATGTCAAAGATCTCACAACCTATAGTTTCTTCTAGGAGTATTATAGTTTCTGGTCTTATATTTAAGTCTTTAATCAGTTTTCAGTTTATTTGTGTATATGGTGTAAGAAAGTTGTCCAGTTTCATTCTTTTGAATGTAGCTGTCCAGTTCCCCCAACACCATTTATTGAAGAGACTGTCTCTTCCCCATTGTATATCCTTGCCTCCTTTGTCATAGATTAATTGACCATGTGAGTGCAAATTTATTTCTTGGCTCTCTATTCTGTTCCATTGATTTATGTGTCTGTTTTTGTGCCACTATATTTTTTGATTACTGTAATTTTGTAGTAGTTTGAAATCAGGGAGTGTGATACCTCCAGCTTTGTTCTTCTTTCTCAAGATAGCTTTGGCTACTTGAAGTCTTTCTGTGGTCCCATACAAATTTTTGGATTACTTGATCTCGTTCTAGGGAAAATTCCATGGCATTAATTCTTTCAATCCATGAGCACAGTATATCTTTTATTTGTTTGTGTTGTCTTTAGTTTCTTTCATCAATGTCTTATAGTTTTCAAGGTATTTAATACAAGTATCTTGCCTCTAATTCATCTTATTTGAAACTTTCTGGGCTTCCTAAACCTGGATGTCTGTTTCCTTCCTCATATTATGGAAGTGTTCAGCCATTACTTTTTCAAATGATTTTTCTGGCCCTTTATCTCTCTCTTCTCCTTTGGAACCCCTGTAATGTGAAAAATATGTTGCTTGATGTTGTCCTACAACTCTTTAAAGGAATTTTTACTTCTTTTAATTATTTTTTCACTTTGTTGCTCTGTCTGGGTGTGTTCCATTGCTTTGTTTTCCAACTCACTGATTTTTCTTCTACCTCATCCATTCTGCTGTTGACCACCTCTAGTGTATTTTTTAGTCCAGTTATAACTTTTGTTTGGTACTTCTTATATTTTCTATCTCCTTCTTGAAGTTCCATGTTCATACATTCTTCTTCCAAGATCAGTGAGCATTTCTATGACCATTATTTTGAACTCTTTTTCAAGTAGGTTGTTTATCTTTGTTTCATTAAGGTCTTTTTCTAGGGATTTCCCTTGTTCTTTGGTTTGGAACAGAATTCCTTTTCTCCTCATTTTGCTTATGTTTGTCTGTATGTGTTAGGCTAATCAACTACCTCCCTCAGCCTTGAAAGAGTGGTCTTGTGTAGGAGCTGTTCTGTGTAGCCCAGAAGTGCAGTCTCCCCTGGCCACCAGAGACAGGCACTCTTTTGGCATCTATTGTGTGGGCTGCATGAGCTCACCAGCTATAATAGGGCCATGGCTGCTGCCCAGGGAGGGCAGGGCTCAGGGTGTTTACCCACCCTACTGTGGCTTGGCCACTGTCTGGAAAGGGCAACTTTGAGTTGCTTGCCTCTCCCAGTTGTGACTCAAGCACTGTGGCAAGTGGGAGGAGCTCAGGCCTGATTGTGGCTTGGTTGCTGCATGGGGAGGGTAGGACTAAGGGCTCTAACCTACCCCAGTTGTGGTCTAGCTTTTGTGCTGGAAATGTGGGGCTCGGGGACTCACCTGCCAAGTATGGTTGCAGCTTGGGTGCTTCACGGTGGGGGAGGGTTCAAGGTGCTCACTGAGCCCAGTTGTCACTTGGCAACAGCACAAATAGGATGGGACTTGGGACTCTCAACCATTCTGGCTGCAACTTGGTACCTGAAGAGGGTGGATGGGGCTCAGATGGCTTGCCTGGCCAAACTGTGACTTGGGTGCTCGTGGGGGTTGGGTGGGACACAGAGTGCTTGCCCAGCCTTGCTATAGCATGGGTGGGTGGAGCACACCCTCCAGAGTAGCAGGTTAGAGAGAGGGAACCAAAAATGTTGCCTGTAGGCTCCATCAGCTGCAAGTCCTTGCAGGTTCCTGCCTCTCCTAGAGCTGCTTTAAAATGTCTCCGCACTTTTTAATCTGTTGATTTTGTGCTGGTTCTCAGTGCCAGAGAGTTTGTGCAGGAGTCTTTTAAGAGTAGGATCGCCATTCCTTGCAGTCCTATGGTTTTCCTGGTGTTAATCCCCATTAATTTTCCAAACCAGATGTTTTGGGGGCTCATCTTTCCAGTGCCAGCTCCCAGGGTCAGGGTGCCCGATGTGGGGCACAATCCCTTCACTCCTTGAGTTAGAGTTTTGTATTTTGGGGATCCCTCCTGATTGTGGGGTCACCACATCTGAGGTGGGGTCCCAGGTGAGGCCATGTCTCTGCCTCTCCTGCCCTTCTCCATGTGCCTCTTTTGCCTTTTGTTGTGGAGGTGTTGCTTATCTAGTCCTCAGGTCCTTTTCAGAGGAAAAACTGTTCTACATGTAGCTGTAAATATGCTGTGTCTGTGAGAGGAGGTGAGTTCAAGGTCTTCCTACACCACCAGCTTGTTTCTTCTCCATTTATTTTAAGACATAATAGAAACAAATTAATTTCTAAATGTATTTAATATATTTTTCTGTTTGAAAAGTATACGGACATAGCTTGGCCAAACATCTTGGACTTATCCATATAAAAATAAAGGCAGAGAAAATCCATAAGAGATAAAAAGGAGTTTAGTATACTATTTTATCAATTCTATCACAACATAACTTTTTCAATAACAGAGTAATTTGCAGGAAAACTAAGGCTGAAATATTCTCTGGTCTTTAGTTATAGTCTCAGGCATTTAAAAATGATTTTATAAAAATATTTAGACAATTTCAATTGTAGTATAATGAAATAACATTTATAATACAAACTAACCATAGCTACTTATTTTCAAAAGTAGAATGGGAAACCAGAGTTTTAAAACCCTGATTAGTTCTTCTGTCTTAAGTAAAGGAGAAGCCTTCAAGCTGGCAGTCTTCTGTTCTGAGAACATAGGGTCTTGGGTGTGCAAAATTTATTCTGGAACTGTACAATGAATTGAGAACTAAATTTCTCTGGAAATGGGGTTGAGGAAGATGGTGACAAGAAGTAATACAAACTCAGAAAAAGAAAAATTGTAAGAAGGGTATTGAGAGATAAAGTGGGGTGCAGCAAAATGACAGAGAGTTAGAGTCAGCAGATTAAAATATTTTATGAAAAATTCTAGCTGGTCAGGAGTCTAAAGAATTTTATGGAGGTAAATATTTGACAATAACTTTTAAAATTTGTTTTGCTTTAATGTAAAAGCCTTCTATTGCCAGAAGCCTTCAGTGATGCTTATCATACACACAACTATCATGTGTGTGTGCAGTTTGGGGAGCATGGCAAGTAATAGCTCTAAGAAAAGGTAGATTCAGGGCTTAGAGTAAGTAAGAAGCCTGTCTAAAGCTTAGTCAAGCTGAGGGGACTATTAACACCATCTTGGTCACTAGAAATCTAGAAAGTGTCTTATTAAAAGACCAAGATTTAAAGAGACTCTGGATGAAAAAAAGGAGATATATTGAGATTTATCAGAAAACCCAACAGAGAGGGCACTCTGAGAATCTCTACAGGAAAGAGACACAGAACCTCATAAAGAAGTTTTTCCTGGAAAAGCCATGGCCTAACCTCAAATCAAAGCCTGCAGGGTTGAAACACTCAGTGAGCCATGGGGCAGGTTTGGTGTAATTAAAGACCACAGAAATAGCTGCATGAGGCTCCTCTCAGAGTAGCTGCCCTCAGGTTAAATCTCAAATAGGTTTCTCTATTTAGAAGCACAAAAAACCCAGCATGAGCCTTGTTTCTAGGCAGAAAAAGAGGAGTTTCTCAAATAACTTTTCTACTGTGCTCTGGAGACAAATGTTATGTGGACCAACCAAGCTCTGTCTTCACTCAGCCCCTCTCTGCATGACCACACAAGCCAGAATCTTAAAATTGGAATCTGTATTCACTACCATCAAAATACATATTTTTCTCATGTTGAGTACGTTCAATACTGATCAAAGTAGCCTTTTAATTATAAATGTGTGAAGGTATACAATAATCATCAACAGACAAAACAACCAGAAGACCTAACCATTGAACAAAACGGTTGTTGCAGGAATCAGAAGAGATGTTCAAATTAATTATAATTAGCATTCTCCAAAAGATTCAGAATGATTTAACATTTATTAAAAATTAACTCTTCACTATTTAAAAAGCAATGAGAATTTTTAGCTATTAAAACCAATGTAATGAGTAGGGGGTGCTTGGAAGGTAAGCTTCAAGATGGTTACCAGCAAGCCCTACCTTCTGAAACGCATGTCTTAATTCTTAATCTTTGTATATGGGTTGGAGCTAGTGATTTTCTTCTAACACATAGAGTATGGCAAAATTGATGGATAGTACTTCAAAGATTAAGTTGCAAGGAGACTATGGCTTCCATCTTTCTATCCTTTTGTTCTCATGCTTGCTCACTCAGATGGAAGTCAGCTGCCACATTGTGAGCTGACATAAGGAGAAGCCCCCATAACAATGAACTGAGGGAGCCCTACAGGCAATGATTAGTAAGAAACTGAGTCCCATTGTCCAACAGCCCTGAGAAATTGCATATTGCCAACAATCACATGAGTGAACTTGAAAGTAGATATTACCTCAATCAAATCTTCAGATGAAACTTCATCCCTGGGCAAAATCTTGCTTGGAATCTTGTGAGAAGCTTTGAAGTAAAGGTATACAGTTAATCCTTAGCTGGACTCCAGACACGCAGAAACTATAAGATAGTTTACTTTCTTAAGCCACTAAGTTTTGGAGAATTTTTTTATGATGAAATTGATAAGTCATAAGGTTGCTGGGGAGGCAGAGAGGCAGTTGGGAACTTATTTGAAGGTCAAATAGTAGAATGGCTCCTGGTGAAAAATCAAATTAATGCCCTAAAAGTCAAGGCAGGAATTTTCTCAAAACACAAGACAAAAGAAAATTAAGAAGGAAATAGTATATATATATTTTGAAAGTTAAGATATGTAGAGAATAGATGTAAGAGATTAATGGATAAGAAAGAGTCAAAGAAATAATAAGGAAATATATATATTTTTTAAACCCTCATCTGAAGAAAGTTTTGAGATCTCATATAGAGTCAGTGAAAGCTTAAATTATTATTGAAGAAGACACTTAGTAACATAGTGGAGACATTTGTTACTTCTCAACAACAAATGGAAAATTCCATAAGCTAACAGAAAAATAATGAGAGAAAAATAAAAATTTCCAGTATTCTAGAAAACATTCCAAGATGCCTACAGTGTATTTAAGAAAAATATTTTGAACTTATCCAAATTATATTCAAATGTAAAAGCAAAAGAAATACATTTTCAGAAGTTCAAAAAAAGAGGAGGCTTAAAATTAATTCCTTTTCCTTGATTAATTATTAAAGTATGTGCTCCGGAAAAAAAAAGAAAAAAAAAAGGACTGAGTCCAAGAAAGAAGATAACAAAATAACATATTAATAGTAAAATACATAATACATAATTAACTCTAAACTATATAGATAGTTCAGTTATGAAATTTATAAAATGGAAAAAAAAACTTCAGTTTAAAACGGCAGCTGACCAAACATCCTGTGTCTCTCAGTTCTCCAGAGAACTCACTAAGATTGTAATAAATAAAAAAAAAAAAGCATCATCAGTACACAAGGAAAAGAGAATGGAAATAGGTGCGTCTACATATTGGAGAATTTAACAGAATTTTTAAAGGCTAAAAGCAAATAAAGGAATAGAAATATTTACTGTGGTAGAGGAAATCACAGACTAGAGTACATGTTGTGGAGGATACACAAAGAAAATAACTAACAGTAGTAGGCTTGAAAAAATTCCACATTTCAGAATTCAGAAATTCTGTATAGAAGAAGGCTGAAAAATGGTGACAGGCTGAAATCATAGGGGCTCATTTAGAAGTCAGTATACAACAGTCTAACCCTCTCACTCCAGCCAGCTATTACCCTGGCTCCCTCTTTAGGTATAAAATCAGAGGTTTATTCTGAGGGAAATTTATTAGCAAAAACTCAGGACTCTAAGAAGACTTGAAAATTGGAGATTAAGCATAAGTATATATAATATGCAGTTAGATTTCAACTTCTCTATCACATACAAAATGCCAGCAACTGGGCATTTACATCACAGATGCAGATCAATTATTGATTTTCTCCTCCCCATTTGAATAGCCTCAGGAAAAAACAACTTAGCATAAAGGCATTTGGTGATTCTGTAGAAAATGGACAACTTGCAGTCTCAATATTCTAAAGCTGAGCCCACAAGCAGAAAAATCCCTGTCATGTGCATTAAACTTCCAGTTAGCTTTTTAAATGTGTGCTCTTAGATACGATTTTTTTCTATTAAAAAAAGTTATCAACCTAGGAATAGATAGAAAATTCCTTAACTAACCAGAACTTAACTTAAAACAAATAGCAAAAACTTTTGAACATTGCAACCAAACCACTGAAAAAGAAATAGGATTTATAATATTGAAAAGAAAATGATTTAACTCACATTTGTATGTGATATTTTTGTTTTTCTATAAATTTCCAAATAGTCCACAAAATAGCTATTAGAGATATAGACAATGTAGTCAAGCAGCTGAGTTAAAAAAGAATAAGCAAAATAAAATGGTATATAGGTATATGCCAGAAATAATCAAGTAGAAAATATTTTTTTAAAAAAATTAGCATGACCTATTACTATATCAACTATTAAAAATAACAACATCAGTCTAAGAATAAACAATTGCTAGAGAATATGGCTGGTGGAGTAGGTATTGGTGGTTTGAGGATGAAAACCAAGATGTGAATGAGCTTCTAAAGCACTGCAAAGTGAATGGACCAGGGAGATATTTTATGATGGTGCAGCAGCGTGAAGAGCACACCTGGCACTGTGGTCATAAATTTAAAATGAGATCCATCAGCATGCTTTAGTACTTTTAAGAAGCCATACTTATTTGCATTGATACAGGAGAAGAGATGGCAGAGAGCTGGATTTACCTGAGTTGTGATTTTGTCAAGTGAATTGTAAAATTGAGAATAAGGGCAATGGAGTAAATAATACATTTAAACAAGTGAATAAAATAATTGGCCACAGAATTGAAGTTGGATAAGGAGAGAAGAAAGGACATCAAGAAATACACTGGAGAACAGAAAAGGTATCAAGACAAATAGATTGGAGGTCTCATTTGAGTAAAGGGATTGTTGAAATTGGAGTAATAGAAGGATATACACGTTACTATATATAAAATAGATAATCAGTGAAGACCTACTGTATAGCACAGGGAACTCTATTTAATATTCTGTAACAGCATACATGGGTAAAGAATCTGAAAAAGAATGGATGTATGTATATGTATAACTGAATCACTTTGCTGTACACCTGAAACTAACACAACATTGTAAATCAACTATACCCCAATATAAAATAAAAATTAAATTAAAAAATAAACTTTAAAAAATAGAAAAGTGAGTTGAAAAGTGAGGCTATGTACAAAGTTGAAATTATGGATTGGTTGAAATTTGGAGTAATGATAAGATCTGGGTGTGACTTAGGTAGAATGGTGGACAAGATAATTAGAAAATAGGAGATCAAGTAACTGAGAAGTATTAACATTGCAAATGTTACCTATGTACATACTGAAATCAATAAGAATTATGATAGGTCAAGGAGAGGAGGTAGGTAAATTATACCAATAATGAGGAATAAAGGGTAACATAATCTAAAAGCCTTGAGATTTTAAGCTGAATGTTTGTAAGGAAAAAAGAGGAAGAGAGATCTGGAATGACAGATCTCTAGGCTTAGTGGTAAAAGGGATAGAAATAAAATAGATGGAAATAAACAACTACCACTTAGGAGAGCTGCAGGGAAAGCAATACCCCAGGAAAGTTCCAGGTTTATGATAGCCCAAGAAGAGACAGGGACCAATCAAGGAAGAGATTGAAGACATAGAGGAGTTCACTGGTGATAAATAGTGAATTCCATTGGTCTCAGTGGAGAAGCTGAAGAGTTGAGGATGAGTGGAAGATGGATGATAAGGAAATGTACAGATCATATATAGTTCAAAGCATAGGAGATAAGGTGTCTGAGGCTGTGATAACATAAAATGGCAATAAAGGAGAAAGAGCAAAATTACACGATTTCTGGTATTCTCAAGGAAGATGGTGTTAATGAGAGTAAAACTGTAGGGAGATGGGAATGGCAGTTGTGGGGCTTTCTCATGATCCCTGCCAATATTGGGCTGCGTGTCTGAGAGAGTCGGATGTTAGTCCCAGTGCCTGTCAGAGATGAACAAAATGTTCTTGGAGCTTGGTGCATGCCCCTCCCAACCAAGATGATGGAATGGAGTTATCCTAGGGGAAGCCAAGTGTTACTCTTGACCTTAGACAATAAGTGTAGAAGTGATGGGGGTTGAGGTCTCAATTTGGGGACTCACTCTTGACCAAGTTCTATATAGGGCTCATTAAACCTGAGTGCCCAGGACCCCTGCTTGATCTCTGTTTATGGAGTTGAGGACTTCTAATAGCTGGGGAATTTCCTGCCTCCCCACTAAGAAATCTGAAGAGAAGTAGATTCTCTCCTTGCCTGGTATATAGAATTTGGTCAAATGATATGTACAGCCTTTCAGACACTCTCACCAGGGACTTTGAAGAGTGGAGTAGTGATGCAAAGGCTCAAGGTCAAGTGGAATTCATCCACAAAATCAAAAATATGGCAATGAGTGTTCAGGGCAGTTAATTTTGATAGTGGGAAATGCATGACCAGTGGTGATAGTTCCTGGATCAGCTTCCTGAGCAGACTTGGAGCTTGGCTGTGCTTGACCTCTCCTGGTTCCTACTTAAGCTGCATGCACAAAACTTCCAATATCAGCACTTCCCACAAACCCTTCTTGTAAATTCCTCTTCTGCCTAAATAAACCAAATTAAGCTTCTGATATTTTCATCCAAGAATACAACTAGTACCCCTGCATATGAACAAGACACAGCTGGCTTCCAAGCTATGCACTTTTATTGAAGAATCTCATTCCAGTCCTTTCCACAATGAAAGACAGCATGTATTCTTATTTTTAGAGATCTTGGAGATTTCCCATCACAGTGTTTCTGAGAGAGATTACTAATAGCCTGGCATTCTCTTCTACCCCTAGCACTGGATACACCATATTTGGCAGTTATTTCTTAAAATTACTAATTCTGGGATGGAGTCGTGTCTATAAAAAACTGAATTCATTGAAAGCTCCACATATTATAAGCACTTACGATACTACTGACAAATAAAAAGCCTGCTGATCCTTACACCTGAGGAGTAAGATTTAGTTCTCCCCTTTTTCCTCCACTTGGTAGTTTTCTTAAATTCCATTCTTTTAAGGAAAATAAATTTAACTTTAATGTCATTGCTTATGTTACCACACACTGAATTCATATAAAGCAAGAAGAAGAAATGGAAAATCTTAAGCACAAAGTAGAATTTTTCAAAATAAGTACATTTCTTGGACCAATATTTTGATTCATATGTGACATTTCTGACTTCAAATTAAATCATCAAATGATTCACCAGACTTGAATCTTGTGTTTCAATTGATTCGCACAATCTGTTCTCCCAAATTAAATTTCTAAAGGAGTATGTCTTTGGATACTATATACTTCATAGCTGACAGGAACACTACCTAATTAGCTATTTATATGCAAAGCAGGAGAAAGGATAATTAGAGACATGGATTATGCAAAGGCAATCACACGGACAGAGGGCAAAAGAAACTGCGAACATATTGAATCAAATTTGTATATACGTTTCTACAGTTTATCATGTTTCATTTGTATTGTATTACATTTATGCATCATTTAACATGTTATAAATGAAGTAATATCCTAATCCATTGATTGATAAACTAAATATAAATCTTATAATATGAACTATCTATTGGACTACAAAGATAATAAGCTTCAGTGAATGAAAAGGAATAAAGTCTTATATTTGGAAAATGCCTTCCTTAGCTCTGACATCCAGGACTCTTCTCCAGAAAGGGGAGGTGGGGAACAATGGAAATAGTTAGCTTTATATCACTAATAGCTTAGTCAAAAAAGAAAAAAACCCTGGCTTACAGAACCTGTTCTAGTTAACTATTGGTGCATAACAAACCACCTCAAATCTGTTTGGAGTAAAAAGACAAATATTTTATCATGCTCACAATTGTGTGGGTCAGGAATTTGAGAAGAGCATAGAGAAGATAGCTTGCCTCTGCTCCAAGATAACTAGGACCTCAGCTGACATGACTTAAATGGCTGAAGGTTGGTTGCTGAGAGAGTTGGATTAGGGTCACATTTCTGGAGCTTCAGTTCTGGCTGTCAACTAATTTCTTTGGTTCTTCTCCATATTGCATTTTCTGGGGATAGAATGTCTCAGGTGGCTTCTTCACTCACATGCCTTATACATTAACTAGGATGGTTGGAACTGCTGGAATTGGATGGACATCTCTCTCTTTCTTCTTCTTTTTTTTTTTTTTTTTTTTCCATGCAGCTTTGGCTGGCTTGGTCTTCCACACAGCATCATATTCTTAGGGTAGTAATCCTATACAATAGCCTGCTTCTATAAGACTGAACATTTCTAAAACACAGCATGGGGAAACTGCCAGTATGTTAAGGTCTGGACTAGGAAATTAGCATGGCAACAATTCCACCATATTTTATTGGTCAAAATATGCCAAGATTCAAGGGAAGAGGACATAGACTTCTCTCTCAATGAGAGGAGTGTCAAATAATTTGTGGCCATATTTAATCTGCTAAAGAACCTTATATCCACCATGATGATGCACCAGAACCTGGAAGATCTTAGCAGAATTCCATGACATGATTTCACATAGGTGTTATTGAACCCAAGTTCACGTGCCCAATGCACAGTGAGGCGAAAAAAACTGAAACATCAGACTTCGGAACAGAGAAAGGTTTATCATAAGGGCCAAGCAAGGAAAATGGGCAGCTCGTGCTCAAAAGACCCAAACTCTGATGGATTTCAGGGAAGAGTTTTTAAAGGCAAATTTGAAGGGAGTGCTACAGGGTGTGTCAATTTCTTCTAATTTGTTGGTGGTGAGGTAAGAGTGTGATGCTCCAGGAATCTCAATCATCAGCCTCTGGTTCCAACAAGTCTGGGGGCTACATGCTCATGGTCATCATGTAGTTAACTTCTTCCATTTGGTGGGAGGTATAGTATCTGCAGAACAACTCAGAAATGTGCATCAGACACTGTTATCTATGTCCTTCAGGGAGGAACCAAAGATTCTGTGACTGCAATATGGCTGATCTATTATTCAAACTGTTACCTGTTCTCCTGGCCCAACTGCTATTTTTTGTTACTACATGTTCACATTCTTTTAATCATTAATTCTTGACCCAGGGTTTTGTGACTCAAGAGAGGCCTGGGGGACTAAAGCTTTTCTACAAACAAGAAGCAGGCAGAGGATGGGTGGGGGTGGGGGAAAGTCTGTTTCAGTAAGGCCTCATAGGGTGCTGCTTACACAGGCTTTCACTTACATGGCAGCCCCCTACCTCCTCCCCCAACACACATGCACACACACACACACACACACACACGCACAAGGCAGAAATGTAGTTTCAAGAAGTAAAGTGTTTTGGAACAAGTTATTTTGAAAAAAACTGTTCCAAAGTTAGTATGTATGCAAAAATTCATGTTTGAGCTCCCAGTTTGGCACAGTGACCTGAGCTCTGAGTATATTTATCTCAAATTCTTCCTAAACCCTCTTGAAATCATGGTAAATTTCAAAAGGGAATACATTCATAAAAGTGCAGATGAGGCAAGAAAAATCATTAGAGTACCAGGTAAGTTGATGTACTTCCTAAATATGGAAGGTGCATGACTGATAGACAAACTAAACAGAAATAGAATCAGTGCACAGTATACTAAAGGAATGATGCAGGTGGAGCCTGCAGGGGACCTCCAGGTTTGTAGCAGAAAGAAAAGGAAAGTCATAACAACAAGGAGAGCAGAGCCTAAATGGTTATATTCTTTCTTGCATGTATGGGTGTATGTTTGTCCCCAGGATGAACTAAAGAGCTGCTCTTTAGAGAAGCTGTGTAATCTGTCTAGGAGCATTAAGGCTCTGTGCAGTAAAGGATTAACCTTGCCCAAAGAAAAGTTTAACCCTTTGCCCTTAGCTACTGAGAGATAACCTCTAAGCCCTGAAATATCCTGCTGAAAAGAGTGTATTTGTTTACCTGGGGACTATGGGCTACTCCATATAGTTTATACTAATAATATGATTTATGGTGATGGCCTTGGGCCACATAGTATCAGCTTGAGCTCTGGGAGAGCTGGATGCTAAGGTCAGCCACATGGAAAGTCAATCTTGTCTATGTGGCCAAATCCCAATAAAAATCTCCAAGGCTCATGTGAACTTCCTGGGTTCATTCCATGCATATTGTCACATGCTGTTACTGGGAGAAATAAGTGTTGTCCACATGACTCCAGTAGGCTTCACACCTGGTCTCTCATGCACTCTGCACTAAATGTCTTTTCCCAATGCTGATTTCAATCTGTATACTTTCACTATAATAAACTATAACTGTGAGCATAACAGCTTTGCTGAATTTGGGGTCCTTCTAGTAAATTACTGAACCTGAGTGTGGAGTTGGGGACCTCCTGAACTCAGAGTTCTTATTGAGAGGATTGATTTTCAGGGAATGGCCCTCCTCATTTTAGCATTTAGGTAGATACTCAGACTGCTTGCCTTCTCTCTCTCTACTTTTGAAATCAAATTAACCCAGACAAACAGAGTTTACAATAATCCCTCCTACTCTAGGGAGAGTTTATGATTGATAAATAAAGAAATAAAGGAATTCACAAATAGTTTACAGTTATGCAAATAACTTCTAGAAGAACCCAACAGAAATGGTCAAAAGGAATTACCCTTGTGGAGTGGAATGAGAGTCATGGAGTATACAAAAATTTTACCCTTCCATATTTTAAAAATATTATTTCCATGGACATAGATGTTTTTTTTTTTTTTTTTTTTTTTTTTGCTGTACGCGGGCCTCTCACTGCTGTGGCCTCTCCCGTTGCGGAGCACAGGCTCCGGACACACAGGCTCCGCGGCCATGGCTCGCGGGCCCAGCCGCTCCGCGGCATGTGGGATCTTCCGGGATAGGGGCACGAACCCGTGTCCCCTGCATCGGCAGGCGGACTCTCAACCACTGCGCCACCAGGGAAGCCCATAGATGTTTTTTTGTTTATATTTAGTAGAGTACATGGCCATCCAAAAGAGACAACACTTTTCAGTTTCCCTTGCACTGATATGTGGTCCTGTTGCTAGACTCTGGTCAAGGAGATATGCTCAGAAATGTGTGGCAACTTTGAAAAACCATCATAAGAGACATCCAGTGTGTCCTTTTTGCCCATTTTTACTACACATACTCCTCTTCCTTGTTCCCTGAAGCAGAAACCTGAATGCTGCCTTGGAACATAAGAATGAAAGCCACAGACTAGATAAAGTAGAGCCAGGAAATAGCTAGGGCCTTTGAGAACAAAGTAGAGCAGAGCTGGCAGATGACCCCTAGACTGAATAGCTCCAAACTTTTACGTGAGAGAGATATAGCTCTTAACTTTGGTTTAAATCAAAGATATTTTGAGTTTCCTGCACATGCATTTAAAATTAACTTTAATATACATATATTACTTTTATCAAAGCAGATTCATGCTCTGCCACTCACTTTACTTCCCTTCTGTTTTCTCGAACTCTATACCTCCTCTCTTCTTTTCCTTTGAAATAACTTTTTTTTTTTTTTAACATCAGTCTCTTGATAATAAAGTCTTTGATGAAGGGCAATGGTTGTTTTGAGTAAACAGTTTTGTCATCTGGAAAGAGCTCCCAGCTTATCTTCCCGTGCATCCTTGGAGTGAAGCAGAAAGACTGTGCTGCCTTCTAGCATACCATCAGTGTACCTAAGCACCAATATTTTGGCACATTTGAGAAGAAAAAGCCTGCAAGATGTTGTTACTTCCAGTAAATCCCTTAAGTTATTAGTGTAACGAAAATGGAATTTCAGGTAATAAGCCAACATTAATAAAGCATTTTTTTAGTATTACAGATGTGCATAAGAATTTCTATTCCTTCCCAGGTTTACATAGTAATTATTATTTTCACTTCCTTCCTATCATCAGGTAAACGTATAATGTAAATGCACAGTGTTTTTACAGACAGAGTCAAATGGGATGCTGAGAAAACCTGTCAACACCCTGGGGAAAAATGGCCAGATGTTTGTCATGCACATTTGTTAATCTATGGTCTAGGCTGTGGTAAATGTTACAGAAACAAATAAACAAACGACCAAATAAAAAAACCCTACATATTCTTCACATTAAACAAGACAAAATGCCTTAATCTCGGGCTGTCTTTGTTCCATGGTGAAATTATTTCACCCAACTTCATTTCTGCAATTCCCAGAACAAATAAAATGCCTGTGCCCCTAAGCTAAGTGGGTAACCATTGACACACTGGTTAAGCATTACTGATTAACTGTACTGTAAGTCATTTAAATTGCTGGTGCACAGATGAGCAACATTTATTTCAGTGTTTAATAACCTACACTTTAAAGGAAGCTTGCTAATACACCTACAATTGAGAAACAATAATGCTGTTTCAGGGAAACATGAATTGACTTACCTTTCATGTACTGCTGTCATCACTTGGGCAAACCTGTAAAACTTTAACTCTCATCAGTGATTACATGCATGGTCCTCTGATGCAGTAGAACCATTTGTCTTGCTGATGCCCAGAAGAAAACTATCCTAGGCACTGTAGGTTTCAAAATGTCCTTGTTATTGTGTTTTGACCCCTTTAAATTTATTTCTTATTTATATTTGTTTGTCTGTCAGTCTCAAGGGGAGCTTATTATGTATTAGGAGTTGACCAAAAGTACTTTAGGAAATGTAAAATACTCTTCATAACAAATTGAAGGTATATTTATTACAACATGTGTAATTTTTCAGCTCTAGGATTCTCTTCCAATTCAAGAACTTGAATAAGGACGCTTCACTCTACCTTTGCCATCTGACAAAGAACAACTGTGATTTAAAATCCATCTAATAGATCACTGAAGTTAAATTCAACAAATATTTCCTGAGCACATACCAGGTAGTATGCTAGTTGTTAACTAGCTGCTCTTTTAAAAAGATAAAAATATATACAAATAAATATTATAATTGATGTAAGGAAGTGTCTATCAACACAAATTTTGGAGTCAGATTGCCTGGATTCAAATCGTCCAATGCTTACTATCTGTTTGTTACTGAACACAAGTTCGTGTGCCTGATGCACAGTGAGGCCAAACAAACTGAAAAGTTGGAGTTTGGAGCAGAGAAATGTTTATTTCAGGGCCAAGCAAGGAGAACGTGTGGCTCCAGTTCAAAAGTCCCATATTCCCTGATGATTTTCAGGGAGTTTTTAGAGGCAAATTTTGGGGTAAGGGCTAGAAGGTGCATGACTTATGTCTGATTGGTTGGTGGTGAGGTAACAGGGCAGTGCTCCAGGAATCTTGTAATCATCTCAAAGTTACCATCCTCCAACTCATGGGGAGCCCTAGTTCCTGCAGAAGAACTCTAAGATATTGCTTTGTTTTGTTTTTCTTTAACATCTTTATTGGAGCATAATTGCTTTACATTGTTGTGTTCATATATCCCCATATCCCTTCTCTCTTGTGTCTCCCTCCCACCCCCCCATCCCAGCTCTCTAGGTGGTCACAAAGAACCAAGCTGATCTCCCTGTGCTTTGTGACTGCTTGCCACTAGCTATCTATTTTACATTTGGTAGTGTATATATGTCAATGCTACTCACTTCTTCCCAGCTTACCCTTCCCCATCCCCATGTCCTCACGTCCATTCTCTAAATCTGAGCCTTATTCCTGGCCTGGCCTTAGGTTCTTCAGAACAATTTTTTTTTTCTTTTTTAGATTCCATATATATGTGTTAACATACAGCATTTGTTTTTCTCTATCTGACTTACTTCCCTCTGTATGACAGACTCTAGGTCCATCCACCTCACTACAAATAACTCAGTTTCGTTTCTTTTTATGGCTGAGTAATATTCCATTGTATATATGTGCCACATCTTCTTTCTCCATTTATCTGTTGATGGACACTTAGGTTGTTCCATGTCCTTGCTATTGTAAATAGAGCTGCAATGAACATTCTGGTACATGACTCATTTTGAATTATGGTTTTCTCAAGGTATATGCCCACTAGTGGGATTGCTGGGTCATACGGTAGTTCTATTTTTAGTTTTTTTAAGGAACTTCCATACTGTTCTCCATAGTGGCTGTATCAATTCACATTCCCACCAACAGTGCAAGAGGGTCCTCTTTTCTTCATTTCCTTGCCAGAATTTACTGTTTATAGATTTTTTTGATGATGGTTAATCTGACAGGTGTGAGGTGATACCTCATTGTAGTTTTGATTTGAATTTCTCTAATGATTAGTGAGGTTGAGCATCCTTTCATATATTTGCTGGCAATCTATATATCTTCTCTGGATAAAAGGCTATTTAGATCTTCTGCCCATTTCTGGATTCGTTTTTTTATTTTTTGATACTGAGCTGCATGAGCTGCTTGTTAATTTTGAAGATTAATTGTTTGTCACTTGCTTCATTTGCAAATATTTTCTCCCATTCTGATGGTTGTCTTTTAGTCTTGTTTGTTATTTCCTATGCTGTGCAAAAGCTTTTAAGTTTCATTAGATCCCATTTGCGTACTTTGTTTTTATTTCCATTTCTCCTGGAGGTGGGTCAAAAAGTATCTTGGTGTGATTTATGTCATTGAGTGTTCTGCCTATGTTTTCCTCTAAGAGTTTTATAGTGTCTGGCCTTACATTATGGTTTTTAATCCATTTTGAGTTTATTTTTGTGTATGGTGTTAGGGAGTGTTTTAACTTCATTCTTTTACATGTAGCTGTCCAGTTTTCCGAGCACCACTTATTGAAGAGACTGTCTTTTCTCCACTGATCTTCTTGCTTCCTTTATCAAAGATAAGGTGACCATAAGTGTGTGGGTTTATCTCTGGGCTTTCTATCCTATTCCAGTGATCTATATTTCTATTTTTGTGCCAGTACCATACTGTCTTGATTACCGTAGCTTTGTAGTATAGTCTAAAGTCAGGGAGCCTGATTCCTCCAACTCCGTTTTTCTTTCTCAAGACTGCTTTGGCTATTTGGGGTCTTTTGTGTTTCCATACAAATATGAAATTTTTGGTTCCAGTTTTGTGAAAAATGCCATTGGTTGTTTGATAGGGATTGCATTGAATCTATAGATTACTGTGGGGAGTATAGCCATTTTCACAATGTGGATTATTCCAATCCAAGAACATGGTATATCTCTCCATCCGTTTGTATCATGTTTAATTTCTTTCATCAGTTTCTTATAGGTTTCTGCATACGGGTCTTTTGTCTCCTTATGTAGGTTTATTCCTAGGTATTTTATTCTTTTTGTTGCAATGGTAAGTTGGAACGTTTCCTTAATTCTTATTAATTCTTAATTCTTATTCTGGGATTGAAGAAAAGAAGGACTGAAATCAGAGATGACTCCTAGATAAGAAGATAGAAGGTTTTTAAAATAAATTTCTGTTATTAACTGGAGACTCATTTTATCTATATCACTTCCCTTGATTTTTACTCAATCAATATTCATACTTTGGTGCTCCATAAGTCCCATAAGACCCTGAACACAACTTCAAAGAGAAGAACCAGAGCCCTGAAATGATTGAGGTGATTCAAAATTGATTGAGATTAAGTTTCTAGTACTTGGATAAATGATGGCTTGAAATAGGAAAAATAAGAGAAGTCACATTTCTTACATACTCGAGCCTGTGGTCTGTGATTTGTATTATTGCATGAATGAAACATGATGCTCCTTATATTTCTATTATTTGTTTCCTTTGACATTCTCTATAAAACCCAAAGCAATAAATGAGTAGATGATGAAATTCTAAGTCAGGATATTTTAAGTGGGGATTTAAGCATGGGGAAAGAGTCTATTTTCTTCTATTATCTTTAGTTTAAATCCTGGGAAATCTATGGTTTTAATCAATAAATCTATTTCAGGTAAGAACTTGTGAAGAATCTATTTTCTCCAAACTTCTAGGCCTGAAGTTGAGGTTCTAAATATATTTTACCGATTCCGGGTAAATTGGGTCTGTTTTCAAGGTCTTAGTCTCCTTTTCTTGGAAAAAAAAAAAAAAAAACACTTTTAAAGTATGTAGTCTTTGAGGAAAAAGAGAATGTTCATTTTAGAAAAAGAGGGAGAGTTTCAGGTAGTTGTGCTAGATAGACCAAGACCAGGGAAGAAAGTCTTTGCCCAAGATAGTTTTTCCTCTTGATTCTGTAAAAGGAAATATGTCATTAAAGTTTCTTTAACATTTTTTCTCTGAAACATAAGCAAACATTTTTGGAGAAAATAGTTGCCTATATCTGTGATGTCACAACTGAAATGGTATAATTCTACTGGCATTATTGAGGGTCAAGCTCAGGAAAAATATCCCCTATAATTAAGGAAAAATATCTATTTGGGTCACAATGCACACTCCTCACTGAGATTACACTTTAGCTGCCAAAAGACAGCCAACAGTGAATCTAGAGAAAGAGACCAACTGCCTTGCTTGATCCCTTCCAATAAAGAAGCTAGCCACTAGGGTAGGTGTAGAGGGTTAAAAGCTTTGCTTTCAGTCACTGTGGTCTAATCCTAGATTGCCTCTATTCAAATCTGCCTTTGTAATTGAAATTGTGGCTTTAAAGTAATAGTGGGGACTTATTCAAAAATGCTTCTATAAGCCAAAATGCCCTGGTGACCTAGTCAGCATAATATGGTCTAGAATTCTAGGTCTGGGATTGAAGAAAAGAAGGACTGAAATCAGAGATGAGTCCTAGATAAGAAGATGGAAGCTTTTTAAAATAAATTTCTGTTATTAACTGGAGACTCATTTTATCTATATCACTCCCCCTGATTTTTACTCAATCAAGGACATGTTTACATATAAAATTTCAGCTTCTTTTCTGCATTTTAGCCACTCTTGCCAAAAATCAATAGGGATGAAAACCAGAGGTTTTGACTATTCACCTGTGACAACCTCTGAATGATTACTTTATATACATTCCCATATTTAACCTTCCCATTAAATCTGTACTCTTCATATATAGTGTTCTCCTACTCTGCTGCATATTACTCACACAATCCCCTTGGTAACACCCTGAAAGATAACAGTGCCTGGAACTGCACTTTCTTGGAAAAAACTAATTCAACGATTTTCCTCCCCATCACACTCACCTATTTTTCCCACTTATTTACCCAAGTATTCCCACCAAAATTGTTCTTTGACATCATGCAGGTAATCAATACATTGACTCCTGCATTTTCTTTCTAGTTCAGTGATCTCCAACTGGAGGCAATTTTGCCCCCAAGAGACATGACAATGTTTGGAGACACTTTGGTTTTCACCACTGGTGATGTAACATTGCTATCTAGTGGATGGAGGGGCCAGGCAGCTGCTAACTATCCTATACAGAACAGCTCCCATGACAAAGAATTATGAAGTCTCATGTCAGTAGTTCCAGTTGAGAAACCCTGCATTTAGGTCACTACTGTCTTCAATTTCTTCCTCTTCCATTTTAAACTCAGTGGTCCATCAAAACATCACTCTTTTACAAGTATCCTCAATTCTTTTACATGTATCACCTCTCTTTGAAAAACTTCTAATCTTGTGTTGGCTGCTGACTCCTGAAAAAGACCACAAGAAACACCTGTTGGTTGAGCAAAACTAAGCTTATTTAGGTTACTGAAGTAAGAAAAATACCATCTTGACAAGGTTTAAGTAATAACTCAGAAGAGAGAAGTCAGGAAAAATATTTAGGGGTTGTATGCTTGTAGTAGGTTATTTTAAGGCAAGGGTTAAAATATGGGGAAGTAATTGGGAAAGGAAGAATTTATGACATGCTAGTTTTGGATTGTTTGACACAGTGATATGAGGATTTTGAAGTAATTATTGATAAGCAAGCTGCTAGTCTTGATAAATAAGCTATTTTGGTTGTTTCACAGTTACATATTCCAAGAGCAAATATATCTTGAAACATGGAGCTAAGTTAGTTTTGTTTTGGGTTTTTTTGTTTGTTTGGTCCTAGTATTTTTTAACACAGAATCAGGTAAGCAATCTTTATACCGGAGTTGATCAACATAGAAAAAGAACAGTACATAGGTTTTAGTTCTTACTTAGTTGTTCATTACTTAACTGCTGGACTTCTTTCTACTTCAAATAAGCAGCTCAATGTTGGGGAAGAAGATCACACAACTGGGCAGCTTGGTGTCAGTATAAACTTGTAATTGTCAATTCTAATGGCCACAAAACACCAATCAGCAGTCTTACTATGCTTCTCAGTAAGCTTATTTTCCTATTGTTACTAATTTTATTTCTAGTCACTATAAACCTCTCTCTACTCCTGAACTTACCTTGACCTTCACAGAGACAATACAAGCAGTCAGATAGGAGCACTACCATTTTCTCTCCCTCATGCCTATGCCCCATCACATGTATCTCTACTCCTAGTCATACTTGTCTGCTTTCAATTCCTGAAACATGGCTTCCTCCTTCTGCTTTAAGATCTTCCAACATACTTTTGCCTCTTTCTGGAAAAGTAGATTCTCTACATTTTTAATCTGACTTAAGCATTTTCACCCTCCAAGTTCAATTTAATTTCCATTCCCACAAATAAAACCTTTCCTCACCTCCCAGTCCTAGTGCCCCATCTCAATTCTATTCTCTCATAACCTCCTGTGTTATTTGTTTCCTTTCCTATAATTATCAAAACTTACACTCAGAATTTTCTTTGTGTGATTATGTGTTTAATATGAGGAATCATACCTGCTTTATTTAACATAGCAGACTCTAGCGTCTGTAATGTCAAATATGGTAGACATTCATTAAATATTTGATGTATGATCGGCTGAATGGGTTGTATAACTAAACTTGCTCAGAGTTATTGAATAACTTGCCCAAGGTTGAACACCTAGCAATTACCAGAACTGGGAATGAACTCACAATTTATCTGACTCCCTAGATCATGTTGTCTCCTTTATATTACATTACGATTAGAAAAAAATAATTGGGTTAACTTTTTCTCTTTTTGTCTCCTATGTTCTCATTTTTTCTCTGTCTATACATTAATATTCATCCAAGATTTTTTTTTACTGTTTTTTCTGATCTGTTTGAGTCTTGAAATATAGGGATTTTTGCTTCTTCAGTCCCATACTCTTCTGGACACAGTTTGAACATATACATCAAAGTTTTCATTCCATTTTTTTAAATTTATCTTTTAGTTACAAAGTCTTTTTTAGCTTTGGATTATATGAAGCTTTAAAGGATATAACTGCTCTTAGATCTAATTGAACACTATGCTACTACTTGTGGCAGCATTGCGTTGTGCCACTCAGATCTCCCTTCAAGAAAGAACTTGTCATTCAGCTGCAAGGAAGTAGTTAGATGGTAGCCTTCAGCTCTTAGCACCTTCTGGAGCTGCCTCACCTTTTGAGCCAAGCCCACACTCTTCCCAGGCAGCATTCTGCCAATAATTGAGTGTCATTCCTCCAAACCTGGAATCCTCTTACACACCATCTTTGTTCTAGAACTGTCCTGTGGGTTGGCTGACAGTGTCAGATCTGCTCGAAGCTGAGCCTCTCCCAGCCCAATCTCACTTCTCTTCTCCTTTCCTTTCACTGGTTTCAGATCTGCTTTATGATCATAAGGATTTCTCTGCTCAATAAAGTTCTTACACTCCACCTCAATGTCCACTTCCAGGAGGAATCAAATCACAGATTAGTACAGGATTGCATTTCTGTGCCATTGGACAAATCATTTTAACCCAATTTATTAAATATTTATTGAGCACCTATGTATAAATGAAGTGGACCCAACATGTTTTAAGGGCTTACTGTGTGCAGAGCATAAAATATATGCTAGTTTGGCCAATCTTTACAACAACTTATGAGGTAAGTATTAGTCTCATTTTAGAGAGAGGGAACCTGAAACTTAAATAGCTTAATTTAAGTTTCACCCAGGACATCAGTAGCAGAGTTACACATGAAAAAATTCTCTATGTCAGGTCAAAATCCTGGACTTTAGCTGTTATACACAAGATCCCCCACAGTAAGGTAAGACGTTAGTCACTATGAATGTTACAAGAATGGCAAGATACACTTTTCCCTCAAGCATTTGTAAGACTTCTGTTCTAAAAGCGTATAATTCTGTGAAATATAAATTAAATGCTCTATTATTGTGGATAAGACCCAGGAAGCTGTAGGAACCCCCAGGTTAAACAGAATGCCTTTTGCTATATTCACCCTTACAGTTAGAGTTGGTCAAACTATATCCCAGATTTTAAATTGAATGTCAAATTTAATTTGCCTGAGGAAGCCTGAAGCTTAAAGTCTGTCACAGATCACAGAGCTAGACCTGACAGCTGCCTGATGAATCAACCTGATAAGGAGGATAGGGGAGTGGACAATAAATCACTGTTTAGGGCATCCTTGCCTCATATTCCTCTCATCCCATAAACAGCTCAGCATCCCATTGGAAAGGATTTTGTCTTTGTAAGCTAAACATCAAAGAAAATGTACCATTCCAGATAATGAAAAAGGCTCAGCCCACAGACTTCTGCTATCATGGATTCTCATTACCATTTCCCTGTCTTTCCAAATACTAATTTTAGAGGTCAAATCTTACCTGTAAGAGGCAGTCTCATTTCACTATCTAGCCTTCATTGATCTCTTTTTTTCTGAATCCAGAACTACTTAAAATTTGATAATAAATGTTAACATCTTATTCTTTCATTCCCTTATTTAGCACACATCAATAAGATCACCTGCTATTGTCAACCTTTAGTAGTCACCATGGCAGACAGACAGAGACAAAAGCCTCTGCCTTTGGAACTTGAAATCTTGAGGCAGCATAAATTCAAATAACCTAAGGAAGCAAGAACTACAAGAGTTTGGATTTAGATAAAACCTTGCCAGTTACTAGATAAATGAGTTAGGCTGTCTTTCTAGCTAACATTTCTTAACCTATAAAAGATAGAGTACGATCAAACAGAGCACTACCAGGGTCAAATGAAATAATGCATGTAATAATTTTTTCAAATTGTAAGCTCCTCTACAGTTGTTAGTTGCTTATAATTATAGTATTATTAATAAATTATCATAAGGCAAAAGAAAATAAGTGACATAGTAGAGATACAAGTAAAGTGTCATTTGAGTACAGCTGATTGTGGAAATAATATTTAAATTAAGCTGGTAAGGATGAGTAAGATGTTGGTTTTAGAGAATGGAAAGGTGAACAATAAAGATTGAGAGAGTATTGCAATCAAATACAAGTCTTTTTGTGAAAACACCTGGCAAGTATAAGCAGTAAGTAATCTGATGGGTTTGAATTATTTTATGTAGGGATGGATGTACTAAGACTGACAGATAAGATTTGAAAGGTAGGATAGGGACTTCTTATGGAGAGCCTTGATTGTCCCGCTAAAGACTGTGAAATTTGTTGTGTTGGGATGTTCTTGTAGTGGACCTGGCATTTGTTTTGCTCTGTAGTTTTCATTGTTTCCCATGAGATTTGTTTGTGCAACATTTGTTCCCTATGCCATGGCATTCTGTTAGATTTTTGTCATGAGAACCCATCTGCTAACCCCAGTAGTAGTCATGCAACTCAAATTAAAACCAGGTGCCCTGGCCTAGAAATGTACATTTTGGGCAGAGCCTTACAGGGACTGATTATGATTGCAGCTGAGTAATTCAAATGTAGAGTTCTAGATAAGTCCTGATTCTCGGATCTCTATCACTGCTCTGACTCTTGCTCTCTCTGGGTCCTGATACTTCAGCTTTTCTCTTGATACATTGCTACTGCTGATGTTAAACGGAATCACCTTCTACCATAAGTCACCACACACCTCCCATACAGCAATGAACTCTGAGGAGAAGATTAATATAATCGGATTGTAGTTAGAGTTTATAGGGTAAGTGATTTTTCAGAGAAAATTCATATTAAGAAATAATAATAATAATGAGGATCTAGAATCATTCCAACATGTTCACTCTAGTTTAACCATACAGAAGCACATCTCCATCCAGGACTCTCCCCTGCTTAAAATCTTTCGGAAAACACAGGACCTACGGGAAAATCAAAATTCTTTGGCAAAGTATGCAAGTTCCTCAGTTCTTACCACTACTTTCATTTCCAGCAGTACTTCATTACTCCTTTTCAGGTGTCCTAATTTCAGGCCTCTTGGAAACTACTCACTATTACTTAGATCTCTTGACTTTTTCACTTCTATGCTTTACTGAACTTCCAGAGACCTGGCCCTTGGATACAGTTATAAGAATATAGTTCTGAAAAAAAGGATGAAGGGAGAAAGCCTATTTCACTCTCAAGCAATAGAATATAAACATTTCATCCTAATAGTCTGCCCATCTGTGTCTCTCTGAATGGCACCTGCATATTTATTAGCAATCCAGGCACCTTAAAGGAACAGTGACATTATCATGTTCATGTCTTAGAAGGTAAAACAGTTGACTTTGTTCTGTTCTGAAGGTGTTGCCCTTTCTATTTTAATGGCAGGATTTCTCTACTATGCCAGCAGATTACCTCTGTAAATCTTATTAAGAATGATGGTACTGCTGAGAAGCTCTGGAATGGTTCCCCCTATGCCCTCTCAGGCAGCTTTGAGTGTAAGCCAGTGGTGATGTCACCTAGTTAGTTGTGTGGCAAGATTCTGGGAAAATGGGCAAGAGGTGATTACTGGTTAGTGTTGGCTGGTGGCATTTATTGAGCACCCCACTCTGTGAAGAGGCTTTAGGACTGCCAGGAGTTAAAGGGGAAATTTGCCTCATGACCTTGGGAATTTTGTGAACTCACTGAAGGTTTAGAATATGAATATATGAAGAGAAAGTAAATTAGGATCTAAAAGAAGATAGCCTAACAGCGAGGGCAAGAGACAGCTGAGGCAAAGGAGGAACACTCTGGAAGCAGCATTCTCCCCACCCATCCTTTTCCATTCCTGGTCCCCATCATGAGGGGAAGTAATCTTAGCATATGCACTGGTAGCAGCCCAAACTTTTTCTCTTAGCACTTGTCTCCCTGAACTCTAATTAATGTTTACCTACCTGTCTTCTCCACTGGACTTTAAACTCCTACTTGATTTATAGCTATAACCCACCCCTTCGTCTATTACCTGTCACAGATTAAAAACTCAGTCAGGAAACGTTAAATAAGGAAATCGATGTTGTTTGTTGTGAGAATTTTATTTATTTCAAAGGATGGTTCAGAGATAAAATTGTGACCTATGCTTTAATCGTGGCTCCTCTTAGGATAATATCAACATTTTAGCCTTAAAATTCCTTCAATAATATTTGGCCTCTGAAATTCCACTTCATAAGTTAAAGAAAAATATCTTCGTTTTCTCCCCCCCAGCCCATTGGTACATCTTCATGTATGTAATTAATAAAATTAAACCTTCTACATATTATCCCTTCAACATTTAGAATTCTCTGTTTAAAGTGTTAAAATGTTTAATTTTGAGAGACTACGTATTACTAAAAAGAACATGTAGAGTTATAGCATCTCCATGCCTGGATTTTTAACAAAAATGCAGGAAATATTTTTGAAAATAAATAATATAAAGTGTGTGTGTGTGTCCACGCATGTATGTACGCACCTGTGGATGTTCTTGATCTCACCACCAGTAGTTTTGGAATAAAAAAAAGATTATAAGATCTGTGAAATACTTAGCTATTTAAAAGTGCATAGACCACCCTACACTTAAGTGCAATAATTCAAAATATATTTATTGGGTATCATCAGTATACAAAGCACCACAAATGCAAAATATTTCCTGCTCTCTAGAAACTAATGATATGGTGAGGAAGAAATACACATAAATAAGAAATTTCAATACCATTTACAATATGCCAAATGCAATGTTGGAAATATACCTAGGGTGCTGTAGAAACACAAAAAAGTACTTCAGGTTTTTGTTCAGTGTGTATGAATGTATGTGCTTCTGTCTGGGCAGGAGCAGGATGCAAAAGATTGTATAAAGTGACTCTGAAGGAAAGTAGGATTTAGTGAACCCCTAAAAATAGGTAGGGAATCATTTCTAGCAACATGAAGACATGAACCAAGATCCTGACATGTGTGTAAAAAACTGAAAATCCTTTGTAATTATGAGAGGGCAGATTGTGGTAGGGACAAGGGGAAGATGAAGGTGGGAAGGCAGGCCACAGCTATATCATGGAGAGGGCTGCATGCCCTGTTAGTAAGCCTGTACTACTTCTAGTTGATCAAAGGTGTTTTACCTGTGTTTTTGCTCTAAGGTAAGGGCCATGGTCCATGTGATTAATTAGTGGTGTGTAGAAGCAGAGGGGTGTAGAGAGATTTTGCATAGTTTCTAAGTGACTTTTATACCTTTTCCCATTGCATATTTTTCAATGATGCTAGTAGCTAACATTTATTTAGTACTTATTATGTGCTAGACATAATTTTAAGTACTTTATATGTATTAAATTAAGAGATTTTACTAGTCTGTTCAGACTGCCAAAACAAAATCCCATAGACTACGTGGCTTAAACAATAGAAATTTATTTCTCACAGTCCTGGAGGCTGAAAAGTCTAGGATCAAGGTGATGAAAAATTAGTTTCATTCTGAAGCCTCTTTTCTTGGCTTGTAGGTGGCCACCATCTTGTTGTGTGCTCACATGACCTCTTTGTGTGTGCTTAAGGCCACCAATCCTATCAGATTAGAGCCCCACATTTATGACTGAATTTAACCTTAATCATGCCCTAAACTCTCTAAGCTCACATTGAGGGTTAGGACTTCAACACTTTAATATTGGTGGAAAAGGTCATTCCATAGCAGAAGCTCTCACACAAAAAAATCGTTGAGTAATGACAGATACTACTATTATCCTTATTTATAGGTGAGGGAATTGAAACACAGAAATTAGTGTCATAGTGTGGCTTCCTCAAGGGCAGACACTGAAATCGGGTTTGGGGGACGAAATGTGAAAGGTAGAGGAAAGAAAAAGCAGGTACAAAGACAAAATGCAATGGACAATTAAGGAAATGGTTTTGTTAAGGCAGTCCTAATAGGGAGAACATTCATTAATGAGAAATGTCTCAAATAGGAGGGAGAAAACTTGGTTTTATAAACAAGATCATCACTGAGGAAGGGTGGAGGTGGGTCTTATCTCAGAATATGGGAGCGTAGGGTGTTCCTTTTGAGATTAGCCATTTCTCAAAACACAAAAGTGTGGGAGGATTTTGGAAAACAAAAAGTTGGGGATATTTCTTAACTGTTGTTGTTTTCTGTGAGCATGGGACTCAGGTAAATTTCGACACTGTCAGTTCAAAATGGATGAATAGCATTCATAGCTGAACAACTGTGAGGCAATAATAAACCTTGAATGAATGAGGTGAAGCAGAATCTAAGAAATGGTCTCTCAAGAACTCTTGCTGATCGTGTCTCTGCAAACCCAGCGGAACCAGGTAATGACAAAGATTAGTTGTTTAAGAGTCCTGGAGATCATGCATCTTAAAAAAGAGATGCCTAAAATAATAAAGAAAAATATTCATATAAAAGCTTGTATTCAAATAGGGTACCAGGAGTTGAACCCTGAGAGTAACCAGTCTAGTGGATTCCGGGAAGTCTGTGGAGGAAAACTGGTCATGCAATACCACTCATTGAGTTTCTTGAAGCTCTCAAGCTAGGATGTTGATGCTCTAGGTGATGTAGTCCATAGTCTTGGTTACCTCTCCTATAAGGGCAGGCATGACCTGAACAGTTTGCCTGACTCCATTAGTAATGAAGACTGCATTGCCCAAGGAGAATTTGGTCCATGCATGGTCAGCTGGGAGGGTGAGTCCTTCAAAGTTTACATCAAGTCTTAGGGTTTTAGCTCATAGGCTTCTTTAGATTCTGGGGAAAGGGACCAGCTGCAAGGCAACCCAGAGTACCTAGGGTTCTGGGCTGTTGGGTAGTAGTTTTTGTTGATGCTAAGTTAGACAGGAAGGTGAATAATTGGAAAAATGAGTTCAGATAAATTGTATCCAGATATTCAATAAAACTGGAATAATTGAAAATTTGGAAAGGACTGACAATTTAAGCAAGGTAACAGGATTTATCAGGTAGGTACCAAAATTGTGGGGGTTTATTTTGATGGAGAAGAAGAGAAAGTCAATTAAATCTCTACTAGACAGAGTTTGCATCTCATCAGTTACAATTTACAGAATTTCAAAATATCTCAAAGACATTGACTAGAGCTAGATTCTGATAAACTGGAAGAGTGTGCTATAGACATGTAGACGGGTGCTGAGGGAGCCACATGTTGCCTGTGGAAGAGGCTTCTGCATCTGTATTACCACAGGAGTGAGGGTGGTGAGTTAGAAGTGCTAACTCTTAACGGGAAGGGATGGGGCACAACTGCAGACTCAGAAGGTTCAGAGAGACAAAGTCTTCAAGGCACCCATCAGATGCTCCCAGTGTAAGGATTTCTGGTTTTCCTAACAAGGGACCTGATCTTGGCATAATGACCTGCCTTCGTTGAGTGTTTAACCATCTTTGAAGTTCAGCTATTCTGACTATTAATTCCTCTGGCTGGAGGAAATGAGAACTACTTTGTTTGGAAGCAAAGAGGTCCTCTGGATTTCATTTTTTGCTTTCAATTGCCTGTAACTTGTCCTTAGCTCTTTATTATCTTTCTGTGGGCAGAGGTTCTTAAAGAGTGTTTGTGGACCAGCAGAATTAGCATCACCCCCATGGGAACTTGTTAGAAATGCAATTTCTTGGGCTCCACCCCAGACTGACCAAATCACAAACTCTAGTGTCGGGAAAAAGCTGTTTGTTTTAACAAGCGGTCTTAGTGCTTCTGACACATACTAGAGTTTGAGAACTACTGCAGAAGTGCATCAATGATGCTTAGCAATAACTCTCTAATCCTATTGCCTTATATCAATAATTTTATCCATATATCTCAATTGTCTCATATATTATAGCTGCTAGTGCATTTCCATCCATTATACTCCCTCCTATTTTGCCACTGCTGAATATTTTAATTGACCACTGCCTTGAGACAGAGCCCCCTGTTCTCCATCATTGATTGGTGGTGGTTGGTGGTGGTTGCTGGGACGAGGTCGTCACTGTTAGCCAGGTGTTAGCAATCGGGCTCCAAAACTCCATTATCATCCTCCTTGCTTTCTCAGACCACTTCCAGTACAGTCACAGATCAGGTTCTCCAGAAGCAGAGTTTGAGGCAGAGTTTAGAGTGTCAAAAACTTATTAGAGATCAACACCAGTGAAGGGAATAGGGAAGTAGAAGGATTGAACAGAAAAATAAGTTGACTTATGAGGCAGGCTTGAAAAAACCTTCACCAGCTTGGCAGGGAATTCTAAATCGAATAATGCCCATCAGAGTGTCCCACGTTGGGAAAGAATGGCCAGCCCTTTATAAACCTTCCCTGCCCAGTTACCAGGTACAGACTGACCCAGGAAAGGCAAAATGGACCCTACAGCTTGCATCTGACCCTGAAGGAGCTGAGAGCTAAAGGCTATCTTTAAACCACACCTTCTGCAGTTGGGCATCTAGTCCTTCCTCAAAGGGGGATCTGGATGGAACATCTCCCAATCTACTACAGTTAGTAATTTGCCTAAATTCACATTGTAAGAAGGTAGTAGAGCCAAGCTGTGAAGCCTGTTAGCCTTGCTCCAGGGTCCATGTTTGGTCATTATTTCACTGTAGCACTTAAGAGCCATTGCTGATGCACATTCACTGAATAACAAAGTGGCAGGAATACATTTGATTTTTAGGTAGGATCTCTGTGAAATATCAGTAGGTATCAATATCTTGAGATTCCTTCTATTTATTAGGTTTTATTAGACTTATTCTCCTCATTATAAAAAGGCCTTTACTAACTGTGAAGTACTCTTCAATGAGATAAAACCAAGAAGTTCACAGCTTCTCTGTGGGAGGAATATCCCTTGAAAGGCCCTTACTCTGTTGCCCTGCTTTTCACATTTTTTGTGAATCTCTCACTTTGATTACTACTGTTACCAGAACATTTTTTCTTTTTTAAATTATACCTTAGAAATTCTGGGATTCATCTTAATATAGAAGTATGTATTTTCTTAAGATAGCCTCATGAATATAACTATTTGAAAAGACAGCTGAGAAGGACAATTGTTGATTTCTTCAAAACAACAAAGCCTCAAGTATTTCCCTTTTAAGGATTCCTTTTAAAGGGGTTTATACTATAGGTAAGAAATAATAGAAATATTTTAATAAAACCAGTAATTCAGTCACCAGATTTATTGTTAGTCTAAATTCTTATTCTTGCCCAAAGTAAACGCAAAATAAATATTTACTGAATGAATGAATGAATCGGTATCATCCCAGTGCATTTTGTACTTTGAGTTATCCTTCCAGTCATGGAAATTATTGTCCCAGAGAATGCGAATATTCTTACCAGTAAATCATAGTGGCAAGAAATAGAAGCCAAGAAATTTACTTTCTTAGGTTCCAAGTCCACTTAAACTTTCTTCCATGCTTCTATATTCATTTAATCCACATCTGATTTTCTCAAATTATACCATGTTTAAAGGGAAAGCAGGAAAAACAAGCATACAAGCAAACTGTGTAGCTGTTTTCATTGAGTTCTGCTTTGGTTTACTGCTATGAACTGTTGTTCATGATCTGAGTCCCAGCAGGAAGCAGATGGCACATTCAATTCAGGAGAATTCAAGGAAAATTTAATAAAAAGACAATTTTAAAAGGTGTAGGGAAAGTGTAGGGGAACCTCAAGGGATGGTGCAGTATCTGGTTCAGTAGCAACTCAGTTCCCTATACTCTTAAAACAGAAGAGGTGAAGAGATTGTGTGGGCTCCAGCACCCACAGAGGGGGCTTGTCTCTAGAGGTGAGACCTTTTGTTAAGTGACCCAGCCAACCAATGACAACCCTGCTGGGAAGGACCTGGAATGATAAAATCCCCAGCCTCTCTCCCCTTCCTCCTTCCAATCTGCTGTCAGGTCATCCTGTGCCAAACCCTACCTGCAAGTCAGAAAGCAAGGGAGGTTGTTGATGAAGTTCAAGTGCACATGGCTCAGCCTCCTGGGGCAAGGGCAGGATGAAAAAGGATGGAAAGTGGTTCCACGGAGGAAAATAGAAAAACTTCAGTGTACTTTAGTGTTTCATATACTCCAAAATGAATAGACACTGAGTTAGACTATTTGTATGAAACTATGTACATATGAGAGTGATGATAAATAAACCCAAATCTTTATGTAAGAGAGAACAATCACCAATCAAAATCTAAGACAATAATCTAATTTAACAAAATTTCTGGGAACTCTAATACCATCAGTTCTTTTCTGTGTGTTTTTAAAAACATACTATCCTAATGCCTTGAATGAGTCATGAAATTCTTAGCTCTAATAGCTCAGGAATGATAGTAAAATCAAGAAGACTTTGCCAGTAAAAAAAAATATATCATTAATTATTAGAAGTTATTAAGTCAGCTTTGTATATTCAGAGATTGACAAATCTTTTATGTGAAGGGCCAAATAATGCATATTTTTGGCTTGGCAAGCCATATAGTCTCTGTTACAGTTGCTCAATTCTGCCATTTTAGCCTCAAAACAGCCATAAATAAATGGTCATGGCTGAGTCCTAATAAAATTTTATTTACAAAAGCAAGGGTCTGGCTGGATGATGAATTTATTGATCAGAGGAGAGAGCAATGTTTTTTAACAGACAGATGTGGGTCTCAGACCCAGTTTCTATACTCTTAGAAAGGTGGACTTGGACAAATAGCTTATAATCTGATCAAATTCTCTACCTCACAGAGCCAATGAAAAATATAGGTAAATGAACTGATACAGACAAGCCATTCAATAAATGGTAGTTGCCTCCCTTTCTACATATTACCAAAGAAATTATTGAAATTGAATAAGTGAATTTGGCTCAAGCATGTTGAGCTACTTTCAAAGTGGGTCAAAAGATCTCTAGGGAAAACTTGGAGAATATATTGTCTAAATAAATTCTATGGAGAAAGATATCACATAAAGGTGCCAGAGTTTTAATTTTTAAAATGAGCAACTTAATATCTTGAGCAGAGTTTAGTGTATTTAAAAGAACCTCCTGTATTATTATTGCCAGCAGGGGACTAGCTAATTGGGAATCCATCATCCACAACAGAAAACACAGCTGGAACCCAATCACCTCATGGTGAACAAGAAAAGGATGCTCCAGAGGGGTGGGGAAGAATAAGACAATGTGTGTCCAGAGAGAGAGAAATGAGAAAAATAAGACACAGCTCCAAAGAAATTTTCAACATCGAATCTTGGAAACAACTTATAAATCAGAGTTTCCCAAAGGTATGTAGTGATTTACTCAAAGCCCTTCACCTCCATCTCCTCTCTGCCAATAGTCATAAGGTTTCAGCATAGTCAAAATAAATTCTCATCAGAAAAAAAAGAAAAAAGAAAGAAAATGGCAGATACCTTTGATCTTATGTTGTCAATGTCTTTCTCTCCAAATCTGGCATTATATCTTCTACAAATTTCCTCTTTGCCCAAGGAAGGATAAATCCTCCCTCCTAAACATTCTCTAGCACACTGGTTTATCCCTATGGCAGGAAAGTGTGGCTTTCTTATTTCTCTGTTTTTTCCCATTTGTCCACAAGCTGCTGAAAAGCAAAACTGTGCATACCATCATTAGAGCTATAGTCACGGGACATAGTTTAGTATAAGATTCTGAAAGAGTTTGGTAAATATTTGTTGAATGAAGACTAAATATGTGAATGTGGACTAGAGAGGGGGTCTTTTTTATCTTTTAAGGTATTTCCATCTTCCTTCAGTAATAAACAAATTGTCACCCTTCCGAACTTAATCTCTAATTCCCATTTTCTTGATCTGTGAAACACTTCACTTTCTTGTTGAGGTATAAACTGTACAATATGAACAAGGAACCAATAATAGAGTCTGGCAGTTTGTGTTCATTAAATACATATTAGTCGTTTCCTCCATTTTGTGTCAGTATGCTACTAACCTCATTTCTTAATGAAACACTTGCCAGCAGTTATATTTGCTTTTGCCATCTTCTTTAGAATTATTTACAACAAAATGAAGCGACATAAATTTAAATAATAGTGAACAACCTTTTTTTTTTTTTTCCAGTTTGCACTGAAGTTTCATGCATTCTAGACCAGGTCAAAATTAACTTCACTTCGCCTGAAATTACACTCAAAAGCAACTTAAGCCTTTGAAATGCATTGCTTTTTAAACCAGCAAACCCTAAACCTTATTGCTCTTAACTAATGTCAGAGTGATGCATATACCATGTATAGAGTTCACACACTATCAATAGAAATTCAGACAGTTACTCACATATAGATTTACAGTAGGCAGCAGGGTCAAGTGTACAACTTTTGGCAGCAGATTTTTGGTGTTCAAATCCTGATCTACCATGATTAATCTGTAAAATGGAGAAAATAATAGGACTCAGATCATAGGGTTGTTGTAAGGATTAAATTAGTTAATATATAGAAATCACTTACAGTAATGCCAAATATAGGGTAGCTACCATGTTTGTATTAAACATTGTTGCTATTATTATTATGTGGATCACCATGAAGAAGTTATGGGTGTTTCTGGAATGTGGATCTATGACATTAACGTGCTAATAGAACACTTTTCCATTTCAGAGTGATTTCTTATTGCAAATTTTCACCAGGATGATTTCATTTAATCTATATTGTATATAGAAAAAGTGGGGAGAGAACAGTTAAATTATTCCCCAAGATTTTTTATTATGTAATGAGTAAATTACAACAGACTAAAAACCCAAATCTGATGACATATTCAGTATTTATCCATCACACCACAGAAAGAGGCATCCTAAACATGAGAAATAGGTTGAATACAAACCTAAATCACAATCTGGTTGCAGTGAGATAATTCACAACCTTTTTCAATGTTGGTTGGATATTCTCTTATCTCCTAGAAGTGAGACCCTGTCTGCATAAGCATTGCAAACCCGCTCAGCTCAGCATTTCATTTGAAAGATCACAATGTCAGCATGTGTAGATCACTGGGGAAAATTAATTTTAATATGGATCAAAATGTGGTAGCACACCTGTGAGACATTTGTGACACTCTGGTTAGGAAGCAGTTACCAACATCAAAGCCCTTAAATTTGCATTTGATCACAGATCTTCTGAGTCAAACATTATAGCTTATTTATTCATTTGTTATTTTTATTACACCATGTTACTTCTCTAGAAATATTTAAATACTGAATAAGGAAAACTGTTTTAAAAAGAGTATTATAGGCATTCATAACCATGTGCTAGTGTATAATTTTCATATGGACTTTGGAATCCTCTATCAATGCATAGCTTCATTTCTTACAGCTTTCCTTTCATTCTGTATTAATTGCAGAGCATGTGTGATCTTCTCTGATAAGAACTAGTGATTTGCCATGAAATGAGGATGTGCTGATTGTCATAGACTTCAATAACACACTTTCATTCATTTTATATTAATAGACCCCACTACATCTTTCCACATTTTTGGAAGATTTTTTTCTATAAAATGTGTTAAATACTGGTGTGACATTAAGGGCAGTTGTTAACTGGCAATCATGAGTATATTAAAATTACCTCTTAAAAACAAGACAGCATCATCAGGCAGATGGATAACATCAATGCAGGGCTATTAAGCTCCAAGTTTGGTGAGGGGCTCTGGTTAATTGACAAGCACAGATGTGTCCTATATTAGAAGTTGCAGAGGGTCTGATCCAACCTCCTGCAAGAGTCAAAAGTAACATGCATTTTGATGCAATCTTCAAATTCCCTTCTATAAATTAACCCACAGAAATGAAAGAACCATGTGACAAATCTTGGTTCAATGGACTTCTTCTGTATTGTCATTGCTTTTTGTTATTTAAGCACTTCAATTTTCTTTTTTAGTTGCAATGTACTCATCCTTTCAGTCAATAAGTTACCTTTACACAATACATCTTCTGATGTGGCATCAACTATCTCTATGTCAGTGACTCCCATATCTTTATCTCTAACCTTGATTTTTCTTCCATGATCCCAGCTGTATAGCCCACTGCATCTCTTATTTGGCGTTAAAAACAGAAATACTTTCTTCTGACACATCTAAATCTGCTTTACTTCTCAGTTTTTTTCCCCACGTACATCTCAGATCCATCTTTGCTTCTTTTCTCTTTTAAAAACCCCCTCTTAAGCTAGAACCTGTCAAGTCTATCTCTGAAATGTCATTCAAATCTGTTTACTTCTCTCTATCACCATTGTTAATGCTTTCCTTCAAGCCTCCTGTCTCTTTTTCCTTGGACTGGCCCAGTAGCTGTCTCATTTATCTTCCCACATCCTGCCACTTCCTTTTCTAAATAATTCCTCACATTTTCTTTGTAAAACAAAGGTCTGATAATGTCATTTTCTCTTCCTAAATAGACTTTCTCCCCTTCCTTGCCCAGAAAATGTCTTCTCAATCTTTCAAGACCAAAGTCAGCTATTACAATTCCTCTACATTCTTTCTTGACCTCTCCAGGCAGATTTAGAATCTCTTGTCTGAATTCCAATCGCCCTTTGAAAAGCCTCTGTTATAGTGTTGTTCCTCCCTTTAAATACTGAAGTGACCAGGATAATACAGACTTTGAGAAGTGTACCAGGTGACAGTATTTAGAAATTTTCTTTTCAGGACCACAGGCTCAGACCACAATGTCATGGTCCTTGCTGAGGACTGAAACTTCCACTGTTAATCACCAATAGGATGCAAGCTCATGAGAACACAGAATTAGTTTGTGTAAGGTGTTAAGATCATTTTTGCAATTCTGTACCAGAGGTGTAAACCCCAAGATTAAAGTGGACTGTGTTGTGTGTCTGTATGTGTCCATACACACATGAGCACCAGACCTAAAACCTTAGAATAGATTTCTCTGGACTTACTTAAACTTTCATTTCTCCTTGTTGAAATGAAACAAGGAGAATATACTCCCACAGAGTATATTTTCCCAGACTTTTTCACTCTTAGGTCATCTACTTCTGAGAACTGTTAACTAATTTCAGCCTTATTCCCACCTCACTTTTCTGTCTCTTGTCCATTTTTTTCTTCATAACTAACATAAGTGGCTGTATCCTCTGTAGGTACCAAAAGAGAGTGACAGTCTCCCTTTCATTCTAACCTTCTGGCTAACAGTGAGTAAGGGCTTTATCTTTGTTGTTCCACTTTGTTAGAACTTATTTGAGAACCTCTGACATCTGTTTAATTCAGCATCTGGTACATATTAGAAGTAGGCACTAAATATGTATCTGTCAAATGAATGAGGTATTATCTTTATAAAAAGTGAGTCTTGTGTCAAGAAATGAAGCTGTAGGTAAATAGGCCTTAGATGTGAGTTCAATATGACCTAAATTCTTGGCCAAAGAGAGTTCTAGAGCATATCAATTTACAGGGTTAAGCCTTACAGAAACATATCAGAAAGACATCACAAAACAGCCTAGAAAGGATTCTAGGATGGCTCTGCACTTGTATAGTGGTTATTCTATGTGTTGTACTGTCCTTCCATTATATATGATTATTCAGTAAAATGTTATTAATGGTTATTGCCTGGTCTCAGTGACATGTAGAAAATTAGAGAAGTCCTGTGGTCATCTGTGGGAAAAATGATGCACAGGAGAACAATTCCTCCATAATTGAGTAGTGCTCCCTCTTTTACAGTAGAGAAGGGTGGATGGGGTAGTAGCTATCGCCAGCAGGGGATGGCTGCATGTAAAAAGAGAGACAGAGACAGATAGACAGAGAAATAGAGACAGAGATTTGAGTATGAAAAAGAATTGTGATCTTATTATGTAGTTATAGACAGGTAAGGTCTGGGACATTGGGGCTCATGTATTTTCTTTTCTGTTTTTACTACTCTACTATGAATTTCCCCCAGAGAAATGATCATGACATTTTTATCTTGGTACTTCTGGTGTCAAGCATATTTTTGATAGGACATCAAGGTATTTAATTAATGTTTATTGAATCAATGAGAAATAAAGCAGGAAAGAATTTTAGAAATAATTTAACCCTTAAATTCACTTGTATATACATCAATTATATTCAAAAAGCATACAAGGTATTTTTACCAAGAACCAGGAAGTACAAAGACAACAAAGGTATGATTTCTGCTGAGTCACTGCTGTTTGGCAAAGTAGATATTGACGCAACTAACTCTAATATGAAGCACAAGTAAACAAAGTACTGTTCATTCTGAGTGTTGGAGGAGGCTTTTCAGAGAAAAATACATCACTTGACCCTGACAGCTGACCTCTGGAGAAGAACAGGATATATAAATTGAGTAGGATATGGAGGCAAACATGAGTTGACACTTACCCTAAATCATCCACTCTTTCATTCATTCTTTCAGTAGTGTGCTTAATGAATGTTTACTAAACATTTAATATGTGAGATGCTCATGAAACAGAGGTAAATATGATAAGGAGAAGTATATGAAAGGTATCCATTCTTTAAGAATGGAGAATAATGGGGAAATGGCTGGTGAAAGGGGGTACATCTAGGCTTGGGCAAGAAATTCCTGGGGCTTCTATGTAGCAAGTCTCCTTTCTCAGAAAACAGGAGAAGACTACCCTCCTTGAGATGAATCAGAGGTGGTCTTGTTAGTGCATTGCTAGTGCCAGCCAGTATCATGGATTGGATCCTAGAGGGCCAAAGTTGGTTATAGAGATCCTAAAACATATAGAAAAGGTTTGAGGGATGAGACTGAGAAGTAATTACTCTTCTGTGTAGAGAATCAAACGAGAAAAATCAAGGTGAATGATAGGTCAAAGGGCAGGGGTGTCACTAAGCATGGGTTTAGGAATCCAAGCCCAAAGCATCAGGTAAGGACTGAAGGAGGTGAGTTATGAGCTGAATTCAAAGGCTGACTACATTTTAATGAGGCAAATCATAGCTGCTCCTCTGGAAGGGCTTATGTTAGAGGCTGGAAACAAAAGAGGACAAAAAAAGGAATAGAAGGAGTTGGTGCAAAGCTGAAATGACCATCAGTAGTCTGTAAGAATTATTTAGTCTACTTTTATCCCTGAGTTAGAGTTTGAAGGGAAGACCCATTCCAATTGGATTATCAGAGCATAAACACAATTTGGAAATTCTAGAATGGAAAATTTTAAGTGTGTAAGCCAGAGCCAAGATAATTATAAGAATTTTGTCCAAATAAGAGTAAAACCTAATCTCCAGAAAATGAATCTTGAGGTAAAAATATGAGAAAACGATCTCATTCAATAGTAAGGTACATAGCAGAGATTTCTTTCAAATAACCAGTGCCGCATGAGAACAGAGAAACCTTAGATGTCCAAATGAATGGAAACAAAAGATACTTTTTCTCCCTTGGATATATAGGATGGGAACAGGGGTTACTGACTCATAACAAGTGTTGGAATGCCTGTCTTTGGCATAAGTATTAATAGCCAGTCCTACTGGTTTATGTAGTGAGGACCGTAAATACTGATCAAATGGTATTTTATCTTGTAATTATCTTTTTGCATAAATTTTATCTCACTAACTAGATTAGTGGTATTCAATCCCAGTGCACATTAAATAAACTGCAAAGTTTTGTTTTGTTTCATTTTTTAAAAATAAAGAGATATTCTAGGACTCTACAGATAGAAATTGTGACTTAATTTGTCTGGGTTGGACCCTGGCCACTAATATTTTTTTAAACTTTTCTAGGTAATTACAATGTGTAATCAGAGTTAAAATTTTCGCAGCACATTAAAATGCCATTAACTGCTAATCAGACTCCTCAATAGATTATTTGTGTTGGTTGCAAAATGTAGAGCTAAAATTCAGAAACATTGCTTTTTAAAGATTACCTTAGAATGAAAGTAAAGATATTCTAAAGTGTTTTAAAATTTTCCTCCAAGACAATAGGAGCCTTCTAAATTAAGATGTCTGAGAATAATAATTACCTCTCTTCTTCCTCAAAATCCAAAAGAAATAATGGGGTTTATAAATTCATAACAGTACTAGGACACTGAGGAGACTTCTGTCCACATGCCAAAATAATAAGGAATTTCTGGAAAATTAAAGTAGGTGTGATAAAGAAACTGAGACCTAAGCATGCTCGAACTGTGGCCAATGAAAAAGTAAACTTTCCCCCATAAAATCCTGGAATACCGAAAGATAAAAGGTAGTAGAAAATAGCAAGAGCCAGAAGGGGGAATTCAACAAGTAATTAATTAAAGGACTGCAAAACTGCCACTCTGACTTTGGCACCCAAACCATCGGGCAATATGAGGACATTAGGAGAAAAATAGAGTAATAACAACAAAGTGCTGGGAAGGTGATGAGAATAAATTTGTTTTATAGAAAAAGAACATATAAAATACACAAGAATAGTTTAAGAATAATTACAAGTGAATACTTATGTATTCAGCACCCCAGTTAAGAACAGAACATTCCAAGTACTTTAGAATTCCTCTCTGCATTTTCTTAAATATCACTTTTTTTCCGCACTAAAAGTAACCACTAAATTAATTTGATGATTATCAATTATTTCCTTACCTTTTAGAAAATAGTTTACTACCTATGATCACAACTATAGCAATGTATTACTTTGTTTTGCCTCTTCTTGAGCTCGATATAAATGGATATTGTACATGATTCTTCTGTGACTTGCTTCTTTGACTCAACAACATATTTATGTTTCAACATCACTGATATCTGTGTGTAGTTGTGATTCATTCCTTTTCCCTGCTAGATTATAATCCACTTTATACATTTGTCACTATTTTTTAGCCAATTACTGTTGAAAATCATTTGGATTGCCTCCATCTTTTAAATTTGTTTTATGAATAGTGCTGCTATGAATATTTTTATAATAATACATGATGCATATGTGTAAAACATTCCCCTTTGCTGTACACCTAGGAGTAATATGTTCATATATTCCACTTTCCTAGGGCACGCCAAAGTACTTGTACCAATTTATACTCCCCCTAGAAGTGTATAAAAGACTGTGTTGCTTTGTTATATATATATATATATAACTTTATATATATATATATATATATAATGTTATATATATATATAACTTTATATATATATAATGTTATATATATATATATATATATATATAACTATCTCATCCTTTTAATTTGAATTTATTTGATTAAAAATGAGGCAAAGTGTCTTTTTTGGTTTGTCATTTGGGTTTCCTTTTTTGTGAATTTCCTGTTCAAATTTTTACCAATTTTTCTATTAGCCTGTCCATTTGTATTAATGATTTATAAGATTTCATTAAATGATTAATTCTAGAAACACTTATTGGGCACTTTCTATGTTTCAGGCACTGATCTAGGTACTCAGGATGCATCAATTGAAAACACACACACACACCTCCCAAACAAAATAGTCTCTGCTCTTACAGACCTTAGAGTCTAGTGATTGTGGTAGTAAAAGAGGGGAAACAGGCAATATAAATAAATAGATAGACAGATAGATAGATACATAAATAAATTGCATGTTATATGTTAATAAGTTTTATTCATAAATTAAAAAAAACATTCACAAGGTAAGGAGGATAGATTGGACTGTGCACGTACCATGGGAAGGGAACACATTGTAATTTAAAATATTGTGAGAATAAGTCATATGGAAATCGAAATAAGGAAGATAGTATTTGTGGAACTGAAACCTTCGTCATCTTATAGTAGACAGAGATCCCTTCCTGACCTGCCCTGACATATAACATGAGCAAAACCTTTTGTGGTATCACTCTGTTGAGATGTATGAGTTGTTTTTCACTACAACATCATCTGATTTATCTTGCCTGAGACAGATAAATTTTGAGAAGCAAATAAAAAAATCTATTTAGATTTACCCTCTTGCATTGCTGGTGGGAATGTAAATTTATACAGCCACTATGGAAACCGTATGGAGGTTCCTTAAAAAACTAAAAATAGAATTACCATATGACCCAGCAATCCCACTACTGGGCGTATATGCTGAGAAAACCATAATTCAAAGTGTCATGCACCACAATGTTCATTGCAGCTCTATTTACAATAGCCAGGACATGGAAGCAACCTAAGTGACCATTGACAGATGAAAGGATAAAGAAGATGTGACACATATTTACAATGGAATATTACTCAGCCATAGAAGGAAACGAAACTGAGTTATTTGTAGTGAGGTGGATGGACCTAGAGTCTGTCATACAGAGTGAAGTAAGTCAGAAAGAGAAAAACAAATACCGTATGCTAACACATATATATGGAAACTAAAAACAAAAAATGGTTCTGAAGGACCGAGGGGCAGAACAGTAATAAAGATGCAGACATAGAGAATGGACTTGAGGACACAGGGAAGGGTAAGGGGAAGCTCGGAAGAAGTGAGAGAGTGGCATGGACTTATATATACTACCAAATGTAAAATAGATAGCTAGTGGGAAGCAGCTGCATAGCACAGGGAGATCAGCTCAGTGCTTTGTGACCACCTAGAGGGATAAGATAGGGAGGGTGGGAGGGGATATTGGGATATATGTATACGTATAGCTGATTCACTTTTTTATACAGCTGAAACTAACACACCATGCTAAAGCCATTATACTCCAATAAAGATGTTAAAAAAAAAAAAGCTACCTGCATTATATTGGTGAGTGGAGTCCCTTAAACAAAGCAAAAAAAATCAGCAACTCTAAAAGAGAACAAATTCCATTATGTAAAAATTAGAAACTCTATATAGAAAAAATATTATGAAGAAATATAAAAGATACACAATTTGTCACATTGGTGACAAAACTGTCAATATAGACAAAGAATAGATATCCTCAGTGAATAAAGAATTTCTATAGATCAACAACAAAATAAAACAATTCTAGAAACATAGACAAGGGATATGGAAAGGCAATTCACAAAGAAGATCTGTATTTAGTAATATAGATGAATATTCACAATACTACAAATATATATTTCTATATGTATCATACTTTTAAGTACATGTTGAGTATATATGTTTTTATATATGAATTAACACACACATATATTCACTCATATTATATATATATGTGTAAAGGAAAAAATTTGGAAAAATATGTAATAACCTTTCAACTATTAGAGTTTGAGAATTTTTTAGCTGAAAGTTCCTTAATTTAATGAAAGTTTTAAAACCGCCAACATATGATACTTTTTGGTAGCTGTACCATTAGCACTTGAAAAGAATTTTTTTCTTCCATTTTGATTGTGTTGTCCTATAAATGACAATAAGTTCAGATTGTGTCATGACATTGTTCAAAGCTTCTTTATGCTGATTGATCTGCTTGTTCTATAAGTTACTGAGAAGGAAGTGTTAGAATTTCAGACAATGTGGATTTGCCTATATCTTCTTTTGGTTCTGTCAGATTTTCTTTATATATTTGAAGCTAAGCAAATAGATATATACAAATGTAAGATTATTATGTATTCCTTTGAAAAAACATGTATTTATTTATTTGTTTGTTTGTTTATTTATATTATGAAATATCCATCTAGTTTTTCTGATAGTCTTGTAGCCACACCAGCATTCTTGTGCTTAGTGTTTTCTTGGTATATCTTTTCTGTCCTTTTATCATTAAACTATTTGCATTTTATTGCAAGTCTGCTTCTTGTAAACAGAATATAGATGAATCTGTTTAAAACCCAGTTTGACAAATTTTGTCTTAATCCATTTAAATACTCCATAAGCACATGAAAAGCTGTGCAACATCATTAGTCATCATGGAAATGTATTTTAAAACCATAATTCTATGCCTCTACAAAGCCGGCAAAATGACTAAAATTTAAAGAATGACAATAACAAGTTTTGCAGAGATATGAAACAATCGGAATTCTCATACATTGTTGATGGGAGTATGAACTGGTTAAGCTACTTAAGAAAATGATTCAGTAGTATCTACTGCTAAAGCTAAACACAGCTGCCCTAAGACATATCAGCTCTGCTGCTAGATATGTACCCAACAGAAAAGAGATGAGTACATATGTCCACCAAAAGACATGCACAAGATTATACATAATGGCTATATTAATCACAGGCAAAACTAAAAACAAACCAAATGTCATCAATAGGAAAATGGACAAATACATTTTGGCTTCTTTGTGCAACGATGTACTACACAACACAAGAAAAGAACTACTGATACATGAAAAACATGAATCTCAGAAGCTTGATGTTGAGTGAAAGAAGCCAAATATGAAAGTGAAAATGTGTGATTCAAACTATATGAAGTTCAATAAGAGGCAAAATTAACTTTGGGTGATGGATGTCAGAGCAGTGGTTACTGCTGGGGGAGGTTGATTGGTAATGAGGGGGACTGGCATGAGAAAACTTTCTGGTGTGCTGAAAATGTTGCACATCTTGACCTGAGTAGCTTTGTGAATGTATACAAATTTAAAATATCAAACTGTTCACTTCAGATAGCACATTTACTGTATATGTTATGTCTCAATAAAAAGAAAAAAATAAAAGAAAATATATATTAAGTTTTTATATTAAAAAGTACTCCCCAAATCAGTACATATGAAAGTAATTTAAGATACACTAGTTTGGGTTTTATGTTGTCTCCCCATAATGTAATATTGGGTAAAGTGAGGTGCTTCCCTATAATACTGTTCAACAGAGCATACATGTTTTGAATAGTGTTGTTTTCAAGGTTCTGAACAGTGAAATTAATCTTTGATCCTCATTGAGTGTTGCACTGAGACCACACAATGAGGTGGAATGAGAAGGAATCATCACAAGTTTTTTTGCCCTTTCTCCTGCAGGGAGGATTTGCCCAGATGATTTGTTAAGAATGAAAATTTTTATTTATACTCTCGCTTTTGTTGCCAGGTCTTTCTGTCACTTTTGAGATAGCCAACTAATAATAACACTTTTTAGAAGTATTTTGATCATACAATAGAATAGCAGTTATATTCATGTTGGTGAAATGTGTTAATATTCTCTGTTTAAAGATGCAATGCTGTTTGTTCCTTTAAATAAGCCAGCTGTAGTTTCTTTAAAAGCTCAGCTAAATACACACTATCCTATGAAATATTACTTCTACTAGATAGTAGACATTTGGAACCTCAGGGGCAGTTAAGTGGATGAGGTGTGAGCACAGAGGCTACTGTTTTAATGATTTTTGTGACTGATCCTGCGCTCAATGGAGTTATTATGCCAAGTATTCTGCTTGTCTCACTTTGATCTTGTATTGGATAATTTTGAGAATGAATATTGGTAATAATCCCCCTTGGCAGCATATAAGCAATTTAGTGTAGTCTTAAGCGTACCAGTTCTGGAGACAGACTGCTCAAGTTCAAATCCTCTCTCCATCAGTTCTGTGCTGTGAAGCCACAGGCAATTTATTCCAGCTCTCTGAGCCCATTTCCTCATCTGAAAAAATGGAATAATAGCACATTCTACAGAGGATTATTGTGAATACTAAACAAAATATCTTACGTGAAAGCATCTGAGAAAAAAAGAGGCACTGGGGAGTATTTGTTCAGCCATTTGTTTATACTGATTGTGCACAGCAAGAAGCATGAAAGATATAGAATCTAGCTGGACCAGAAAGGTTGTGTAGTAGATTTGGGGGGAATGATTAACTGAGATAATCTGTGTAAATTGCCTAGAACAGTACCTAGCATGTAATATTTGATTAATAGTGTTAGCTCTCATGTTTATTTTTGGCACTTTGAGAAAACAGGTGCATGTTTGGAATCTAGACATGCCAATCCCTGAGTAGACTCAGAAAATATATTGATTTATTTTTAATCTCTGTATTATTCATTATGACAAAGCATTAGAGTGGAGATTCGAAAAACACTTGTTAAGAAGTGATGAGGAACAAGGAACAAGAGGCTCTTTCTTCACTTTCATTTTGTTCACATGGGTTCTCTGTAAAACCTATGCTCTGCACAGTAAGACTACATGATCCCCTATTTCCCATGTGGCAGAATAGGTGACCATTAGAACATTCCCTAGTCCTCCATATTATTCCTTATTCCACATTCGTAATTCTTTTTTTTTTTTTTTTTTCAATTAGGTTTCAAGCTCCTTCAGATGGATTATAAGTTAACCCTCTGGAATCAAAAGAAGGTCCCATGTTGCATAAAGCCCAAATGTTCCAACTTCTCCGGTATCTTGAAATTGATCTTTTCATCATCCTTCTGTAAAGGGTGATGAGTTTTTTTTTTGTTTGGTTTTTTTTTTTTTTTTTTTTTTTTGCGGTACGCAGGCCTCTCACTGTTGTGGCCTCTCCTGTTGCGGAGCACAGGCTCCGGACGCGCAGGCTCAGCGGCCATGGCGCACGGGCCCAGCCGCTCCGCGGCATGTGGGATCTTCCCAGACTGGGGCACGAACCCATATCCCTTGCATCAGCAGGCAGACTCTCAACCACTGCGCCACCAGGGAAGCCCCCATTTTGCGTTTTTTAAGAAACCCACAGTAACAATGAAAAATACTCAAGGACTGCACTTCTTTCTATGCCTAGTGGCAAATATTATTTGATTATGCTGGCAGTTAGGAATGGTTTAGCTTTAATTTAACTTTTCCACAAAATGGCATGTAGGCCACCGTCTATAAGGATGCCAAAAGCCTGGTGACAGGTTAAAACCTTTCCTGTCCATCTGGATAGCTACTAAATGTCAATCATTCAGGAATGTTCAAAGAGCTGAATGGGTCACTGAATTTCACTTTTATTCCAGTTTTTATACCTTTTATTCCCATATTTTGTCACTTTCACTGTTCTAATTCGCCTTCTGATTTATCTGTGATAACAGCCATTGGGCGTACTGATTTTTCTTTCAGCATCAAGCATCCCTTACTGTTCTGCCAGAGTTTCATCCTCCTTCCTCCATAGGATTTATGTCACTTGAGGACCTAAGAAATTGATAGACGTAACACACCTCCCCACATATAATTGATGTTGGTGTTCATTCAGGGCTCTTCTTGTGAGTTTGGGACCTCAATGTAGCTGCCCAGTATAATGCACTGTATTCAAAGCTCCAAAGGCTCAGTAACTTTCCCAGGTTAATAACATCTTTGGTGTTTTTAATCTTGATTAAAGAGAGAGATGATAACATGTGACTACCTTGAATTTATATTCCTTATCACCACATTTTGCTGTCTGTATAAACTTTGACAATATTTTTTTAACTCCCTGAGCCTCCTTTTCATAACCAGTAACACCAAAATAACCTGTGAAGGTTGTTGTGTGGACAAAATGAGATACCAGAATCTGAGAAAGTACCTTGGAAAGTATCAAGGGTTTTATCACTCTAAAGTATAAGGATGTACAATAGTATTTACCATATTAAGAAGGATGGCATTAGACACTGAATACAAAGTGGAGACTTAGAAGCCTATAAGAACCTCAATGACAGGAATCATGCTATTGTATTATTCTGTGCTCTATATATTGGCTGAAATGAGGTGCACCTCATATATGTTTGCTAAATGAGAAAAAATAATAAACTATAAATAGAATAATCTTTAAATTTCAGGTTCTATTTCTAAATTCTAATAGATTCACTCTCTTGCAGAAAGTGATTATTTAAACCTACTGAAAATCAATCAATACTTATTTCTTAACAGTTTACTATGTACCAGGCACTTGGCTGGAATCATGAGAAACAAGAAATTATTCAAAATCAAGGAAGGAGTGTTCTGATTTAGAATAGTGAGTTCAGCCTATGTATTTAACTCTCTTGTCTGTTTTGCCAATGGCCCCTTCTAAGGAGTAAGTTTTATCAGCATCAGGAAGGAGAAAATGTCAGAAAACTATAAAATTTTGGTAGAAATAGAACAGACATGAAAGTAAAGTTTTCCAACCTCCAAATCACTGGATGCAAATAGAAAACTAGATGTGTATTAAAGGGACCCCAGGAGAAGGTCTCAACATAATCAAAGTCAGAGTGGTGAGCTGCTGCACTTGCTCTCTATACCACATATATTTATGTACACAGACATACATTTACATACACATATCTCTATCTGAAGAAAGAAATAGTAGAGGAGGTAGAAAAGAAACCATTATTAAATTAAAAACTAAGAAATAATTAAAAATAAGAATTTGTATCATTCAAAGTAAGAAATGGGATATAAAGAATATAAGGAAAATTGGTTCAAGATGGCAGAGTAGAAGGACATGAGCTCACTCACTCTTGTGAGAGCACCAGACTCACAACTAATTGCTGCAAAATCATCAAGAGAAAGACACTGAAACTTACTAAAAAACATACCCCACATCCAAGGACAAAGGAGAAGCCACAATGAGACGGTAGGAGGGGCACAATCACAATAAAATCAAATCCCATAACTATTGGGTGGGTGACTCACAAACTTGAGAACACTTATACCGCAGAAGTCCACCCACTGGATTGAAGGTTCTGAGCCCCACATCAGGCTTCCCAAGCTGGGGGTCTGGCAATTAGAGGAGGAATTCCTAGAGAACCAGACTTTGAAGGCTAGTGGGATTTGATTGCAGGACTTTGACAGGACTGGGGGAAATAGAGGCTAAATTCTTGGAAGGCACACACAAAGTAGCATGTGCATGAGGACCCAGGGGAAGGAGCAGTGACCCCATAGGAGACTGAACCAGACTTACCTGATAGTGTTGGAGGGTCTCCTGCAGAGGCAGGGGCTGGCTGTGTCTCACTGTGAGGACAAGGACACAGGAGCAGAAATTCTGGGAAGTATTCCTTGGCATGAGCCCTCCCAGACTCCACCATTAGCCCAACCAAAGAGCCAGGTAGGCTCCAGTGTTGGGTCACCTCAGGCCAAACAACCAACAGGCAGGGAACCCAGCCCCACCCATCAGCAGACAAGCAGAATAAAGTTTTACTGAGCTCTGCCCAACAGAGAAATACCCAGCTCTACCCACCACCAGTCCCTCTCATCAGGAAACTTGCACAAGCCTCTTAAATAGCCTCATCCACCAGAGGGCAGAGAGCAGAATCAAAAAAAGCTACAATCCTATAGCTTGTGGGAAAGAAAACACATTCACAGAAAGAGGACAAGATGAAAAGACAGAGGGCTATATACCAGATGAAGGAACAAGAAAAAAACCCAGAAAAAAAATTAAATGAAGTAGAGATAGGCAACCTTCCAGAAAAAGAATTCAGAATAATGATAGTGAAGATGATCCAGGACCTTGGAAAAAGAATGGAGGCAAAGATCGAGAAGATGCAAGAAATGTTTAACAAAGACCTAGAAGAATTAAAGAACAAACACCTAGAAGAATTAAACAACAAACAAACAGAGATGAACACTATAATAACTGAAATGAAAAATACACTAGAAGGAATCAATAACAGAATAACTGAGGCAGAAGAATGGATAAGTGACCTGGAAGACAGAATGGTAGAATTCACTGCCATGGAACAGAATAAAGAATAAAGAATGAAAAGAGATGAAGACAGCATAAGAGACTCTGGGACAACATTAAATACAACAACATTCACATTATAGGGGTCTAAGAAGGAGAAGAGAGAGCAAAAGGACCCAAGAAAATATTTGAAGAGATTATACTCAAAAACCTCCCTAACATGGGAAAGGAAATAGCCACCCAAGTCCAGGAAGCAGAGAGAGTACAAGGCATGATAAACCCAAGGAGAAACAGGCCGAGACACATAGTAATCAAATTGACAAACAATAAAGACAAAGAAAAAATATTGAAAGCAACAAGGGAAAAATGACAAATAACATACAAGGGAACTCCCATAAGGTTAACAGCTGATTTCTCAGCAGAAACTCTAGAAGCCAGAAGGGAGTGACATGAAATATTTAAAGTGATGAAAGGGAAGAGCATACAACCAAGATTACTCTACCTGGCAAGGATCTCATTCAGATTCAATGAAGAAATCAGAAGCTTTACTGACAAGCAAAAGCTAAGAGAATTTAGCTCCACAAAACCAGCTCTACAACAAATGCTAAAGGAACTTCTCTAAGTGGGAAATACAAGAGAAGAAAAGGACCTACAAAAACAAACCCATAACAATTAAGAAAATGGTTATAGGAACATAAATACCGATAATTACCTTAAACATGAATGAATTAAATGCTCCAACCAGAAGACACAGCCTCGTTGAATGCATACAAAAACAGGACCCATATATATGCAGTCTACAAGACACCTACTTCAGACTTAGGGACACAAACAGACTGAACGTGAGGGGATGGAAAAAGATGTTCCATGAAAATGGAAATCAAAAGAAAGCTGGAGTAGCAATACTCATATCAGATAAAATAGACTTTAAAACAAAAACTGTTACAAGGACAAGGAAGGACACTACATAATGATAAAAGGATCAATCCAAGAAGAAGATATAACAATTATAAATATATATGCACCCAACATAGGAACACCTAAATACATAAAGCAACTGCTAACAGCTATAAAGAGGAAATTGATAGTAACACAATAACGGTGGAGGACTTTAACATCTCACTTACACCAATGGACAGATCATCCAAACAGAAAATTAATAAGGAAACACAAGCTTTAAATGACACTATAGACCAGCTAGATTTAATTGATATTTTTAGGACATTCCATACAAAAACAGCAGGTTACACTTTCTTCTCAAGTGCACATGGAACATTCTCCAGGATAGATCACATCTTAGGTCACAAATCCAGCCTCAGTAAATTTAAGAAATTGAAAGTATATCAAGCATCTTTTCTGACCAAAATACTATGAGATTAGAAATCAATTACAAGGAAAAAAACACAAACGAATGGAGGTTAAACAATACATTACTTAATAACCAAGAGATCACTGATGAAATCAAAGAGGAAATCAAACAATAACTAGAGACAAAATACAATGAAAACACGATGATCCAAAACCTATGGGCTGCAGCAAAAGCAGTTCTAAGAGGGAAGTTTATAGTAATACAATCCTACCTCAAGAAACAAGAGAAATCACAAATAAGCAATCTAACCTTACACCTAAAGGAACTAGATAAAGAAGAACAAACAGAATACAAAGTTAATAGAAGGAAAGAAATCATAAAGAACAGAGCAGAAATAAATGAAATAGAAACAAAGAAAAACAATAGCAAAGATCAGTAAAACTAAAAGCGGGTTTTTAGAGATGATAAACAAAATTGATAACCATTAGCCAGACTCGAGAAAAAGAGGGAGAGGACTCAAATCAATAAAATTAGAAATGAAAAAGGAGAAGTTACAACTGACACCACAGAAATACAAAGCATCCCAAGAGACTACTACAAGCAACTCTATGCCAATAAAATAGACAACCTGGAAGAAACGGACAAATTCTTAGAAAAGTATAACATTCCAAGACTGAACCAGGAAGAAATAGAAATTATGATCAGACCAATCACAAGTAATGAAATTGAAACTGTGATTTAAAATCTTGCAACAAACGAAAGTCCAGGACCAGATGGCTTCACAGGTAAATTTGATCAAAACTTTAGAGAAGAGCTAACACCCATCCTTCTCAAACTCTTCCAAAATATTTCAGAGGAAGGAACACTCCCAAACTCATTCTATGAGGCCACCATCACTCTGATACCAAAACCAGACAAAGATACTACAAAAAAAGAGAAAATTACAGACAAATATCATGGTAAATATACATTCAAAAATCCTAAACAAAATGCTACAGAATCCAACAACACATTAAAAGGATCATATACCATGATCAAGTGGGATTTCTCCCAGGGATGCAAGGATGCTTCAATATATGCAAATCAAACAATATGATACTCCATATTAACAAACTGAAGAATAAAAGCCATATGATCATCTCAAGAGAGGCAGAAAAAGATTTTGACAAAATTCAACACCCATTTATGATAAAAACTCTCCAGAAAGTGGGCATAGAGGGAACCTACCTCAACATAACAATGGCCATATATGACAAACCCACAGCAAATATCATTCTCAATGGTGAAAAACTGAAAGCATTTCCTCAAGATCAGGAACAAGACAAGGATGTCCACTCTCACCACTCTTATTCAACATAGTTTTGGAAGTCCTAGCCACAGCAATCAGAGAAGAAAAAGAAATAAAAGTAATACAAATTGGAAAAGAAGAAGTAAAACTCTCACTGTTTGCAGATGACATGATACTATACATAGAGAATCCTAAATATTCCACCAGAAAACTGCTAGAGCTAAGCAATGTATTAGGTAAAGTTCAGGATACAAAATTAAGGCACAGAAATCTCTTGCATTCCTATACACTACTCATGAAAAATCTGAAAGAGAAATTAAGGAAACACTCCCATTTACCATTGCAACCAAAAGAATAAAATACCTAGGAATAAACGTACCTAGGGAGACAAAAGACCTGCATGCAGAAAACTATAAGACACTGATGAAAGAAACTAAAGATGATACAAACAGATGGAGAGATACACCATATTCTTGGATTGGAAGAATCAATGTTGTGAAAATGACTATACTACCCAAAGCAATTTACAGATTCAACGCAATTCCTATCAAATTACTGATGGCATCTTTTACAGAACTAGAACAAAAAATCTTAAAATTTGTATGGAGACACAAAAGACCCCGAATAACCAAAGCAGTCTTGAGGGAAAAGAACAGAGCTACAGGAATCAGACCCCCTGACCTCAGGCTATACTACAAACCTACAGTAACCAAGACAATATGGTACTGGCACAAAAAGGGAAATATAGATCAATGGAACAGGATAGAAAGCCCAGAGATAAACCCAAGCACCTATGGTCAACTAATCTCTGACAAAGGAGGCAAGGATATACAATGGAGAAAAGACAGTCTCTTCAATAAGTCGTGCTGGGAAAACTGGATAGCTACATGTAAAAGAATGAAATTAGAACACTCCCTAACACCATACACAAAAATAACCTCAAATGGATTAGAGACCTAAATGTAAGACTGGATACTATAAAACTCTTAGAGGAAAACGTAGGAAGAACACTCTATGATATAAATCACAGCAAGATCTTTTCTGATCCATCTCCCAGAGTAATGGAAATAAAAACAAAAATAAATAAATGGGACCTAATGAAACTTAAAGCTTTTGCTCAGCAAAGGAAACTACAAACAAGACAGAATGACAACCCTCAGAATGGGAGAAAATATTTGCAAATGAATCAACAGACAAAGGATTAATCTCCAAAACATATAAACAGCTCATTCAACTCCATATTAAAAAAACAAACAACCCAATGCAAAAATGGTCACAAGACCTAAATAGACATTTCTCCAGTGAAGACATACAGATGGTCAAGAATCACATGAAAAGCTGGTCAACATCACTAATTATTAGAGAAATGCATTTCAAAACTACAATAAGGTATCACCTCACACCAGTTAGAATGGGCATCATCAGAAAATCTACAAAAAACAAATGCTGGAGAGGGTGTGGGGAAAAGGGAACCCTCTTGCACTGTTGTTGAGAATGTAAATTGATACAGTCACTATGGAGAACAGTATGGAGGTTCCTTAAAAAACTAAAAATTGAATTGCCAAATGACCCAGCAATCCCACTACTGGGCACATATCCAGAGAAAACCATAATTCAAAAAGACACATGCACCCCAATGTTCATTGCAGCACTATTTCCAATAACTAGGTCACAGAAGCAACCTAACTGCCCATCGACAGGTGAATGGATAAAGAAGATGTGGTACATATATACAATGCAATATTACTCAGATATAAAAAGGAATCAAATTGGATGATTTGCAGAGACGTGGATGGATTAGAGACTGTCATACAGAGTGAAATAAGTCAGTAAGAGAAAAACAAATATGGTATATTAATGCACATGTGTGGAACCTAGAAAAATGGTACAGATGAACCAGTTTCCAGGGCAGAAATAGAGACACAGGTGTAGAGAACAAACGTATGAACACCAGAGCGGGAAAGCAGTGGGGGAGTTGGTTGTGTGAGGAATTGGGAGATTGGGATTGACATATATACACTATTGTGTATAAAATGGATAACTAGTAAGAACCTGCTGTATAAATAAATAAATAAAATAAAATTCAAAAATTCAAGAAAAAAGAAAATAAGGAAAATACCTTAGTTATATTGATCAAAATTGTATAACATATTAAAATATATACATATTATATAAAAATTCATGATCATGTTACTGAAAAAGTAACATCATCTTAATGAAAAAGCTCTATTTGCAAGGAAAATTCTATATTACCAAAACCGGCCTAAGAAAGTAAAATCTAAGTAGATCAATAAAGCAATATGAATTAACAAATTTGTGGAATAACACCACCTATGATAACGACCATATGTAGATGTGGTACAGAATATTTCCATCAAACTTTAAAAAAACGCATTTCCTGTGATGTTGAAACTATTTCAAGGCACTGGAAAAAAGTTATCTAATTTATTCAGTGAGGAAAGCAGAAACAATATCCTAAAAAGAGAACACAGAAAACTACAGGCCAATATGAGGTACCCGTACCATCATGGCTCCTCTACTTTTGGTATAATGAACTGTGTGTCATGTTTTTATATTTAAAAAACTACTTGGATTTTGACTGACATTTTATTTAAAATGATAGATTGACCTTTGAATAACAAATTAATTTACCTGAATTACTTGAATATCAAAATAAACATTGTGACAAAAATGTCAAGGCAAGAGGAATTTTAGAAGAAAAATGTATATATATATATGTGTGTGTGTGTGCATATGTATACATATTATTCCAAAAATATGTATTTGTATCTTAATCATTTGATGTTAATGTGACCACTGAGTCCATTTGCTTAAAACAGATTTTTAACACCAGGAAGGATGGAAGACTGAACACTTAAAAGATTCACTTTCAACACCAATCCTGTGTCTGTCCAGGGATTCTTGGTAAAAAACATCCTTGAAATCTCAGGAGCTTCCAGTGGTACAGATTTCTTTCTCACTTATCCTCTCAGCACATTGTAAGTTGGCTGAGGCTCTGTTCCATGCAATCTTCACTCTGGATCCCAGACTGATGGAGCATCAAGTTTCTGTATCATGGCTGGTGTAGTGGGTTGAATCGTGTTTTCCAAAATTCATGTCCACCTGGAACCTCAGAATGTGACCTCAGAATTTCCATTCCTCAGAATGGAAATAGGGCCTTTGCAGATGAAACTAGTTAAGAATACTTAGATAAAATCATCCTGGATTTAGTCTGGGCCCTAAATGCAATTCCTGGTGCCCTTATAAGCAGAGGAGAGAACACATAGACACAGAGATGATGATGTGAAAATGGAGGCAGATCTTGGAGTGACGTGTCTATGAGCAAAAATTGCCAAGGATTGCCAACAACCACCAGGAGCTAAGCAATAAACATGAATGGAATGGTTTCTCTGTTAGAGTCTCCAGAAGACATGAACCCTGCTGACTCCTTGACTTTGTATTTCTGGCCCCCTAAACTGTGAGATAATAAATTCCTGTTGTTTTAAGCCACCCATTCTGTAGTAATTTGTTATGGCAGCCCTAGGAAATGTAAATGGCGGGTGACTGAGGCCATGGGAAAGAGAGTTCTGGAGTGTCTCACTTTGGCATTAAATGTTAAGCTGGAAGTGGCATGTCTCCTTCCCACTCATAACTTACAAACCAAAACTATTCACACAGCCCCATGCAAGCTAAAGTGAGTCAGGAATTGTAATCCTATCAGGTGTTGAAAAACAGGGAACCAGAAGTATTTGGCAATGATGCTAATGGCCACCCCTGAGCCCACTGTACTACTTTGTTTTCAGAGGCACAAGTACAGAAGAAAAAAAAAAAAAAAACCTGGCAAATGTATGCTGATGAAAATAGATGGCATTCAAATGCTCTTCTCTTGTTACATAGAGATATTTTGCCCCCAAAATTTCCAAAGTGATGTTCCATATATTCTTTTTGACAGTTATATCAAATTTGAATTCTAAAACCCCTGTTAAAATCTGACAATGACTCAACATTAGTAAGAAAAGTCTTCCTCATAACCTTCTAAATGGCATTTTCAGGAACAACATCAGGAAAATATTGCCTGAATTTATCCTGCAGAGATTGGATTTGGATATTCTCTTTGAAATAGCTTTTAAGAGCCTTGTCTTTGTAAGCTTCATTAAGACAAGAAAATGATGAGGCATTTTAAGAGACAATTTGCTGGATTCTGACTCTGTATGTTCAAGGTAAATCCTAAAGATAAATAATGCTTGTGTTTCAGATATAATGTACTCAAAACTTCAATTTTGAAGTCTTCAACAGAAAACTGTACCAAGCTTTGCTGAAAGTTATATTTTTTTCATAATTGAGGGACTTAGTCTTCAACTTAGCACTTCCTGGTTTTAGGAAACAAAAGGGAAAATGTGTTTCAACTTTTAAATCCAGCAGCCAGGCTGTCTCCTGTTGACAACTGAAGAACCTCAGTACAAGACAAAATGCTTCCTGAGTGCATTCAGATCTTCAGAGAGCAAGGCAAATATCTGGTTTGCAGTGAACCTTTCTTCACCTAATTGACGCCCCTATAATGTGGTTAAGGTCTATGGGTTACTGGTCTGTTTTGTAAGTCAGTGCATAGAGGTGGTGAGGGAGGTGGGCCTAGCAAAGGGTGAGATTCGCCCCCCCCCAGGGGACCCACAGCCACTCCTTCCACCAGACCCCAACAAGCAGCTGATCTGTGCTGGCCTGTCCTAGTGAGCTGTTCGAATTTTGAGTTTTATCCGCAATGTAGGCCAAGTCAGTGACCTTGTGGTTGAAAAGAAATGGAAGATAAGGAAAACTATGACTGATTCCATTTGGTCCTCCTGCAAGAGGCTGGGGTGGCAATTGCAGAGAGGAAATACAGCAAGAAAAGCTTCTCAGAGATTAAGAACAGCTAGAATTGGTAGAAGTCCTAGGCTGGGAGGAAGTTCTGAGTCACTTTAGTGAAAAGAAGCCGAGCCCTCAAGGTGGGTGGTTATGTGCATTACATCTTAGGATCTGAGTTAGTCAGCCTTCTGTAGTTTCCTTTACAAATCAAATGAGAATTGACTCACCCTTTACCTCTTTAAATAGTTGTAGCCTACTTTTCTCCTGTAATCTTGGAAAATAAAAAAAGGAGGGGAAATAAATGTCGTAGCACAACACTGTCACCAAAATGGTGGTTGCCTCAAGGCAGGTGAGCAGGCAGGGATGGCTCTTTCGGATCACTGGTCGTGGCAGGTCTGAGAGCTTCAAGCCAGACTTCGTCCAGCAGCAAAGCCAGCTGGCACTGGAGCCTGAGCAAGCTTAACACTAGATGAAGCTGAGGATTTGAGGCTGGAGTGCATGCTTACAGCTGCACTTTTTCTGTACATGTATCTTCAGTCTGACAATGCTATTGTTTTATGCTGAGTAACAGAAGCCACAAAGCAGCCACAGCATTTATGTCCTCTCAGCAACTGGCCCCAGTCTCTTCTGCCCCATTTTCTACACCACACCAGCTTGTCATCACAGGGAGCTCTTTACCCAGCACAATGACATTTCAGCTACCACCAGCCAGAAGCTACAGCCAGTCTGGCCGAATGTCACAAGCAGGACCTCGGGCACTGGCACTATCGGTGACAGCAAACAATTCCCTGGTAAGAGATGGAAACTCCCCTCTGCAAATCTGCTTGGGCTTGTGCAAATGGCACTTCAAAGATGTCTCCATGCACTTGGAGTCCATGAGCCAGTGGCGTTATGCAAAGGCACTTAAACATTTCAGGGCTCATTTCTCTGTCCATGTCTAATTCTGGAACAGGAACCCCTGCTGATGCCCAAGAGGCACTGATGCTGGCAACTGTTTCTCTGAATTTTCCTTCATTGGAGAATGTCATTATTGCACTTGCATGAATGAAGGATAGTTTCACTGAGCATAGCCTTCTGAGTTAATATTGTTTTTTCTCCCATCACTTTTACTGAGTCCAAGCTCACACTGCTTGCCACACAACAGGCGGATGAGTGGAGAGACAACGTGTTGGGGCAAGGAATATTGACTTTATTCTGAAAGCCAGGAAACTGAGAAGATGGCAGATTAGTGTCCTAAAAAAAATCTTAACTCAGAATAAAATTCAGCTTTCTTTTATGTTAAGGGAAAGGGGAAGCAGGAGGGTTCAAGATTAAATGGTAAAGCTCAGTGCAGACTTCTTGGAGCCACCAGGCCTTCAAGGGAAGCATAACATTTCCTTGTTCTTCTTCTTGCTTGTGTAGGCTGGATCGCAAATCTGCAAAAAATTCAAATTGTTAGCAGTTATTTTTACTCTGTCATTCTTAGCTCTGCTTATTAGTAAGGTTTCTGGGATGAAAGCAAACTTGTCTATAACAAGTAGTAACCATAACTAGCTCAGGACCATGGGATGGGAACTTTCTTCAGGGAACTTAATGAGCTATTTGGGCACAAGCAGCATTTCTCTAATAGTTAACTCTTTAAGTGCAGCGTTAGAGTAATAAAGTACATAATATAAAGAATGAGAGAGGCAGTTCCAACATGGTGTTAGTTCTGTTCTTCCTCTGTTACAGCACTTTAATGTGTGGAACTTCCTTCTTGTCTCTATGGTTTCTGATTTGGAAACTGAACTCATTTGCATCATTGCTTCCCTATAAGTAATATCATTGCTTTCTAGATTTTATTCCGTTTTAGTTTGTTTGTTTTTAGTTTTTAGCAGCTTGATTGCCTGAGCATGAATTTATTTATTTTCTCCTCCACCTAGTTGGGCTTCACTGAGCTTCTCGAATTTATAGGTCTTTGCCAAATTTGGGTAGTTTTGAGCCATATTTCTTCAAATATTTTTTCAGCACCACACTCTTCACTCTTTCTCTTCTTCTGAAACTCTGACTAAAATCTTAAAATTTTTTAAATTGTCCCACAAGCATCTGGATGATCTGTCCACATTTTTAAATTACTTATATCTCTATTATTCACTTAGAATAATTTCTATTGATGTAGCTTCAAGCTCAGTGACTGTATCTTCTCTCATCTACCTTCTGCTTTGGAGTATATCCAGTGAATTTCTCTTTTTGGGTGGAGGGATAATTACTTTTTTCATTTCTGAAATTTCCTATTGGTTCTTCATTTCTTCTCTTTACTGAAACTTGCTTTCTTTTCATTCTTTTGAAAACTGAACAGATACGAGAACCACAGCAGAAAATGGGTCAAAATTTGCAACCTAAACTTAAATTAACCACAACAGTTCTTGCTAAAACAAAAATATCAATATTTTTCATAAGATTTATACAAAACCCAAAATCTCATAACATAATCAAAATGTCTGGGATATGATAGAAAATTGCTTGACAAATGAAGAATCATAGAAGTCTCAACTCACATGAGAAGAGGTAATAATTAATAGACACCAAAGCCAAGATGTTAAAGATGTGAGAATTATCTGACAATGACTTGGATACATGTTATAGCAATGCTCCAACAAGTAAGGCCAAAATCTCTTCAAAAGAATGTACTCCCATGAGTACAAAAAGAATGATCTGTGCAATGAGTGTTCAGTCTGGGACCTGGATGGTGCTCTATCTGTTATTTAGGTCCTCAGTGTCTTTGGTAGCCTTATTAGAATTAGACCCAGGCATGACAACTTCAGCTGCACCCAAGATTTCATCAACAGTTTTATGAAATCACCTTCCCAAGTTTCTTCCTCTCTGTGATATCCCAGTACTTCCCACTTACCGACGGAATCTTTTCAGTCCTCCAGCCAGTATTTACCCTAACCTTCCACACACATCTGCAACTGCGACTCTGCCTGTGAACAAGCAGTGGGAGACCTGAAGAAAAAAGCATTAAATTTACCTGCAGTTTGGCAGTACTTTGAATTCTTGTATTCCTCCCCAATCCATCTGCTACTGTTTACTTCTCAAAGTCATCAAATAGCCTCTCCATGCCTTTTGTCCTGGTTTTGTATCTGTATTCATTGGTAGAGACAGAATGGACTGTGCTTACTCCATCTAACTCATAGCCAACACATGAAACTTATTTTTAAATAAAATAAATGTATGGTTTCAGAAAGAATGTATTTACATATGCAAGATATGCAATAGAAATGACAGTATAAATTATACTGAACACATTGGAAAACAATTCAGGTAACTAACATGTATCCTACACTGCTCACTCTGAATTCTTTCTTACTCTATCTTCTAAGTATGCCTGCCAGCTATGATAACTCAAAGAGAGATATGCTCTTTGTAATTTGCATTATACAAGCAAGAAACTTATTTTTCATTTTTCAGACATAAAATTATGTTAAAATATTAAATATTCTCTTTCAAGCCATACCTGCCCCTAATGTTCTGCTGTGCCCTTTTCACTTCATCTCCCAATTCAGAATTGCTGTCCTAACATATACTGACTGTGTGCAGGTTGCAAATAGCTTCAAAGTATATATTAGTTGAATAATTGGTGTTTGTGGACCAGGTACTGAACAAGTAAACGCAACTTGAAAATTAAAATGTGCTTCACAGAATCTACCGTGTAGGTGTTCTGCATAAGAATACTTGAGAATCTTCTCTAAATAAAATTTCAGATCATATTGAAAGTATTGGGTGTACAAAGTTGTGCTTATAAAGTAAAAAAATTACCCCAAATGGTTCCTTTTTCACATTTCACATGGTAGCACAATAAATTACTGGTGGAAAACAAGATCGTTCCCAAGAGTTTAATCTGTTCTAAGAATCCATTCTCCTATTCCTATCTCTGCCTGGTGAAATATTTCTCACCCTTTAAGTTCAAGTTGGATATTACCTTCACACTAAGTCCTTCATTGGTATCCCCAAAGTCACTTGTTCTCTTTTCTGTGTTCTTACAGCACTTTGTTCATGCCAAACGTTTTTATGCTGTCTGATATTTTATATAGCTTTGTCTTTTAGACAGGTGTCAGCTTCTTGATGGCATTGACCTAGGACTATTTCATTTTTCCATCCCCATCCTCAGTTGCTGGTGAGATCAGGGTATGTATCTTTTTCAATAAAGCTCCAAAGGTGCTTTGCACAGCCACATGAGTTTATATGAGATAAAGAATTTCTAGAATAAAACCTCTTTCTATGAAAATTGAAAACATTGACTAACAAACCAGATGTAAATTCAGCAGAAGAGAGCACTTGAGATGTGAGTTATCACTAGTTCTTATTCTTTTTTATCATCTTCTTGTCGTTATTTACCAAATAGATTTTACCACCAGCAAGATACCTCACTTAGGAGCTGTAATCGCCCTGGGCTCTCTGGGTAGCATAAAAAAGGCGAGGGTCTGTCAGATCAACACAAATGTAAAGGGAATTTACTAGCTTCATGATGCCCGGCAGTTTCATGGGAGCAATCAGTGTAATATCTCAAATATACTTTGAAAAGTATGTGTTTTTTTGTCAAATTTATATGGTTAAAAAAATATCTTTTTCCCATTGTACAATTGTTTCCAGTCATCTCTCAGTTCAACCATCTTTCATTTTCATAACAAGCATCCCTTGTCAGGGAGAAAGAGCATTTTCCAGAAGGACAGAATGAGTATTTCAAACAAATAACACCCTCAAGCAGAGATACTTCTGATCTGAAGTGATCAAGGTAAGAGGTCTGAAATTTATCACTTGATAGTTTGAAGTGAATTTGTTCAGAAATAAAGAACTATCAATGACTTCAGAGTAGAAAGGAAGGAAATTAATATTTATTATCTGCTAAGTGCCAATCAATGTGTTTTCAGACCTGACATCTTTTGTAATGTTCTTTTGTAACCAACTCTGTTCTTATGATTTTAAGGTCAAAGGTCTTTCAGGGCTTCCCCTTATGGCTTTAGGGCATCTGAAGTTTCAAAGGCACCAAAGCCCCGCTGTTTTATTTTCTTCTATGGCCACAGCTTGCACTGTCCTAATGAAAATCAATTAGTTCATATTTAGACCTTCCTAACTAATCAGAGGCTGTTACACTCCAATAGGTTGAGACAGTACTTGCTAAAGTGTGACTCCAGACCACTGCCACCAGCAGTGAGTGTTTGAGATAATGATTGATAAGTGTCACTCTAGCCACATTAATGCAAAATCTCTAAAAATCAAGGATCTATATCTTCACAAACACTTAGCTAATTCTTGAGTACTATTAAGTGGAAAATAAATGATTTGGATGTTCATATAAGCACAATTCATTAAGGACAAGATCTTCAGTGAGATGTCTAAGGAGTCCCTTACTAAATATGCCCTGAAAAGTGGATGCTCAGACCCATGGCCAACCCTCATGCCATTTATCTTTATAATCACAGTGTTTTAAGTTCATATATATATATATATATATATATATATATATATATATATATATATATATATATATTCCCAAGTATTCCATTCCTTTAAACTAATCAATTGATTAATAACTGTTTAATTTCTATTCAGCAGTGATTGGTTCAACTCACATCAAATAATGTCTATTTGTAACTATAAAGGACAGACCTGAACTCTAATACTTATATCACTTATTTTATTTATTGGATCAACAAACCTATTAGGTTTCTTACCACATTTGATTACACCTATCACACAACTTTCAATAAATTTAGGAATACATACATACATATATATATATTCACATATTTGTTGTGACTTTTGTAGAGAACAAATCCACAATGTCATCTCAAGCCACAAGTTTTTCTTGTAAACAAGACTGGCAATTTTACCTTCTGTTATCACTCTTGAACCCTGATGCTGTTCTATGAAAACAAGTGATAGGTATACATTCCCCAAGACTCATAGAGCACAGAAGCTTCTGACTATTAGAGTGGTGGATAGGGCCTGGGTGTAGTATCCTAGGGAGGTGGACAAAATGCTCTCCCAGTGTAAACAACAGGGCAGAGATAGGAGAAAATAACCAAAGAGGGAATTCAAGAAATGTGATACCTCATTCCTTGGGAAAAGGAGGAAGTCAGAATGTATGACCTTTGAGTCACATGAGGCTTTCTTCTGTTTGCTACATGCATAGGTTATCTTTTCCCATCCTTCCATTTTCAACTGATTTGTGTCTTTTGATCTAAAGGGAGGCTCTTGTAAGCAGCATATAGTTGGATAATGTTTTTTTATTTTTGAATTCATTTTACTAATCTTTGCCTTTAATTGGTAAACTTAATCCCTTCACATTTAAAGTGATTATTGAGAATAAAAGACATATTTTTGCCATTGTGCTTTTACATATATATACATATATGTATACATATACATATATCTTTTACATATATAATATATATATATGTGTGTGTGTGTATATCTATATCTATATCTATCTATCTATATATATATATATATATATATATATATATATATATATATATATATCTTTTGGGTTCCTCAATTCCTCCAGTACTGCCTTCTTTTATGTTTGTTTTTTTCTAGTTACCATTTTGATTCCCTTTTCATTTCCCTTTCTGTATATTTTTAATTAGTTCCTTAATGGTTACCAAGGAGATTACATTTAAAATCCTAAATTTATAGCAATCCAGTTTGAATTGATAACAATTTAGCTTCAATAGCATCCAATTAATCCTGCACCTATTTAACTTCATTCTCTTTTATGGAGTTACTGTCACAAATTATATCTTTATACATTGTGTGCTTAGTAACTAAGATTTATAAATATTGTTTTATGCATTTGTCTTTTAAATCATATAGGAAACAAAAGAGGAGTTCCATACCAAAATACAGTAATATGGGACTTTACATTTACTTGTGTAGTTATCTTTACTAATGATCCTTATTTCTGTCTATGGCTTCAAGTTACCATCTACTGAAGAACTCCTTTTAGCATTTTCTTTTCTTTTCCTTTAGCACTTATAGGACAAGTCTACAAGCAGTGAACTTCCTTGGTTTTTGTTGTTATGGTTATTGATAATAAGAGGCTGTTATCTTTTTTAGGATTCTATGTATGTAAAAAGTCACTTTGTTCTTGTTGCTTTCAAGATTTTCTGTCTTTTTATAGTTTGATTATAACATGTCTCAGTATAGATCTCTTTTTCAAGTTTATTCTGCTAGGAGTTTTTTGAGATACTTGAATGTGTAGATTCATGTTTTTCATCAAATTTGAGTTGTTTTTAGCCATCATTTCTTTGATTCTCTCTTTTTTTTCTGGGACTCCAATAACATGTATGCTGGTCAGCTTGACAGTGCCCTATAGGTTCTGTTCTCCTTTCTTCATTATTTTCTCTTTCTGCTCATCACAATGATGATTCTTTCCTGTTCCAGTTTGATTCTGCTATTATACCCCCTACTGGATTTTTATTTCAGGTATTGTACTTTTCAGCTCCAGAATTTCTACTTAGTTTCAATCTCTTTATTGATATTCCCTACTTATTCATACACCATTTTCCTGATTTCTTTTAGTTCCTTGGTCATGGTTTTCTTCAGCTCTTTGAGTGTATTTAAGACAGCTAATTTAAAGTCTTTGTCTATTAAATCCAATATCTGGGCTTCTTCATTGATGGTTTTTGTCAATATCTTTCTTATTTGCCTGTGAATGAGCCATGCTTTCCTGTTGCTTTGTATACTTTGTAATTTTTTGTTGAGAACTGGACATTTTAAATATTATAATGTGATAAACCTGGAAATCAAATTCTTCTCTCTCTCCAGTAATTGCTGTTGTTGCTTAATGAAGACCTTCGCCATCCCTTTGTTTATTGATTTCTTCCAAATTATTTTTTCAGAGACTATATTCCTTGCCATGTGTGACCATTGAAGTCTCTGTTCTGTTATCTACACAGTCAGCCAATGACCTGACAGAAACTTCCTTAAATGCCAATAATAAAGTAAGAAAAAAAGATTTTATATATCTAAGCACCCTCAACTGACAGTGTTTGGAAGCTGCTTCTGTCTGTGAGAATTCAAATAATCGTCAGGTCCTGTGCTAGCCCCTCAGCAATCTATCAGGCTGATCAAAACCTTACTTTTTGGAGGACAAGGGCACTATCACCCACCCTGGCACCAGCAAGCAACTCCAGAGTTGTGTACCACCATTCTCAGAGCTACCTGCTATAGTCACTACCTTTAGAGTCACTATATAAAATACCAAAATTTGCCAAAATTTACCAGCCTCTTTCTTCACCAGGCACTACCATGACTGCTGCAAGAATCTGACTCAACTCTGAAATAATTGATTCTGACAGTTTTTGGCAACTCAATAATTGTTTTAGTGGGGTGACGAAATCCTGGAACTTCCTATTCCACCATCTTCCATGACATCACCATGTCTTGAATTTTTGAGCATTAAATGCATTATCTATTCAAAGTATAGAAGAAAGAAGGAAAGGAAGGAAACCAAAGGAAGGGAGGAAAAAAGGAAGAGAAGAATTTTTCATTGTTCACTATAGCTTTCAATGTGAGTGAGTGCCTTAGCCTAACTTAACCAAGTGCTTATTTCAGCATCCCAGACATTACAGGGTAAGTGCAGAATTCTCGAATCAAATCTCACAAAAATGAGAAAATGCTGTCACCTGAGCTACAGAACAAAAGGTGACTGACCTGGGTGCTTGGATTACTTTGTTAGAATTTCTGCCACATGGACATTTGCTGTCCTGTGTCAGCGTCACATTGAAAAAATCATGCAATTGTTGGAACAGTTGTATTGTTATAATTATATATTCATTTGCATTTTTCTGGAATTACTTTGCTTTCTCACAGTAACTGTTCACTATGATATAATTTACAACGCTGATTTTCTATCAGCTTCATTAGGTGTTCTGGTCCCTTTGTTGAAAGGACATTTTTTCTTAGGCTGTGTGACTATATTGTCCTAAAGGACTGATGTTGGTGAAGGGCTCTGCGATCGCATTCTCTTTTTCATATCCCCTGCCTTTATAGTTGATTTTTTTTTAAGTCAAAAGAAAAATATCAAATTCCCCAGACCAAAATGATTAATACAGAGATCTAATTACCTGATACCTTAAAAATATATATGGTATTTGTGGGGGGAAGGAAAAAAAACCTTCGAAACTGTTCTAAGGAAAACAGCTTCAAATTGCATTTATTAAGCATTATGCTGAGCCCAGCAGGAGATTTCCTTCTACAGAGGTACAGACAACTGTGAGAGATATGGTTAGGCATGCTGCAGAATGCACAGGTCTTCAGAGGAAGTTCTGACCTACTTTGTTTCTGCCTTGTCTTGTACTGGTTCTTGCTGCTGTGGCTTTCTGAGTCAAGTGGAATCAGTTATTGCCGCATTTTTTGGTGACCAGTCAGCCGACTCATGAAGCACAAGGCAGAAGCTTGTAATCTCCTGCCAATAATTAGGAGCATTATTATAAGCATTTCATTGGGAGTTGAAGGAGATTTCTGTTTTCATTACTTCAGTGTTTGCCTCCTGTAGATAAATGACTTTAAGAATGGGGGGGGGGCAGTGTAACATTTTTAAATATCTATCAAGGACATCATTTTAAGTAGTAGATAGTGATTTCTAAATATACACCTGAGAGATCTCATAGGAAGCTACTTATTAATAAGAACCTCAGGGAACATTTTCTGCCATAACCTAATGAAGTTGATCCTAAAGAAGCTGCCCCCAAATCAGGATCTTCATTGTTTGGCACATGCAATATGCATTGTGCCCCACTATTAGCTAATTCCATGTATAGACTTCCAGTTTACCTAGAATATGAAGCTAAAGGGAGAGTAGAAAAGTCTAAGACTCAACTGCATGACAAGAGAAAATTTTAAAGACCAGTTTGATCCTGAAAAAAAATGCAGAAAGGCCATACAAAGCTTAAAGAGACTTTTTTTTGCATTCTGCTTCTCTCTGCCTTAGTCTTAGTTCCATATTCTTTGATTTAACAAGAATATTTGGTTTTGTTCACTGGTTCATTCATTCATGCAATCATTCTGTGGAACTATCTACCCAATGTCCAGGGAATTTGTTGCTCTTCTCATCTTCCTCTTGTATGTCCATCCACTAGTCACTAGGTATGACTTTTAATTAAATGTCCAATATGATTTAAAACATAACCTGAACTGATAAGTGAAACAATTGCTTTAGGCAAAATGCAAGCTCTTCTTTGGATGACAATGTTTTATCTCTTAGGAATCCCCCCTCCCCTTGCTTCTCTCCCAAAAGGGTCATCTATTTATATATGTTGTAAAATCCTGGTCGACCCTTTTTGCATCATTGGAGGGAGGGACTTTCTGGTTTAGGCCCGTGTTTAAGTTTGATATCCTCTAGTCTCTGAGACACTGTCCTTTACCCACATGGCTTCTGCTTGTCCCAATACCTCTGTGAGATAAAGTCTATTGTTTACCTATTCTCTGATGCTTCAAACCATTTTTGCCATGCATGCCTGGCTAACCTCTCCTGACCCTGGTTCCTTGGATACTATGGATCTATATGAAGTCCTACTTTGACTTCCAATTGTTTCTGCCTAGAGAAATCTGTTCTTCACCTTTCACTACATAGTATTCTTTGCCACGAATACTATATTCTGCTGGCAAGCTCCTTGACTATTTTGGAGTCCTATATAGGATTTAGGGAAGCAAGGGGCTGCCAGGGAAACAAGCACCTCAGGATTCCTCCTTTTCTGGAAACATTATATTTTCAAGTTAACTTTGCAGTGACAATGTCATTGCAAGGTACACTTTTACTTCAGTCCTAAATGGGGAGTGGGCAAGATTTCCTTGCTGTCAGATAAGAGAAGAGATAAGATAAGAGAGGAGAAACTGGAAGAAATTTCTGTGGGTTCCCCTGCTTCCCTCTCTCCAGCTCTTTCTTTCCTTTCCCACACCAATTAGCCAGAAAAGGGCCTGAATTTCTTCTTCCTCCTCCTGTCTGGACCTGACCTGTAAAAATTACGAACCAGGTCTCCAAATCTGACCCTTGATAAAAAAAGGAAACTAGCAATACTCCAAGCAATCCTTTCTAAACACAGAAACCGGGTCCACAAGATTAGTTGGAAATTTTGTTTTAAATGTCAATGAATAGGAGTTTCATTTCTGATAATGGTAAAATAGCTTGTAGCAGATCAAATCTTCCAAAAAGAGCAACTAGACCATCTGGATTCAAAAAACAAACAAACCAAAACCAAAACAAACAAACAAACAAAAACCAAGAAATTCTTTTGATGACTTCAAGGAGATAGCAAGATAGCCAGGATTTAAGGGAGCAAAATCATGGATAAATACTCATTGCAGTAACCTGACATTCTATGGTCTTTTCCCTTAAAACATTCACCAATTCCTGATCTGAGAGAGACTGGAAAGTCACAGAAAGAGAATTTGAAGAGGTTGAGATTATATGCAGAACTTTAGGCAATTACATGGGACCTAGATAAAAACTGGATTTCAGGGCTAACAATAACAAAAACTTAAGAGCCAACATTCCATGGAGAAGAAAAGTGTAGAGAAGTGAGCCAGGCAGTCTGAACTGATTTTCTTGTCAAAGTATTAATGATTCATAGGTAATCAATGAGGGCAGAGAGAATCCAAGGAAAAAATGGCAGCGAAGAGAGTGCAGACCTAAATAAACTTTTGGAGTCTCACGATGCTAAAGAGAGAAAAATTGGAGCTTACGATTTGCCAAGGAAAAGGGATTATGATAAACACCCCAGGATTTTAGTTTGGAATCTTGTTATTTTCCTTTGCTTTAATTTCCTGGCAGAAACTAACAGCTAATCCAGAGCTCATAACATATTGTGTACACAAAATGTCCATTCAATCAAAATAAATTCAAGCATATTATGAGAAAGGACAAGAGAAAATAGAAGCAGATTTATGGATAATACAGAAATCAGAGTTTTCAGAAACAGATATTAAAATAAAAGTGATTGATATATTCAGAAACATAGATGTCATGTTAAGTAACTTCACCAAAGTACTGGGATCTATGATTATCAGTCAAATGGACACTCTAGAACTGAAAAATGCATGTAGGGCCTGTAGATTGATATGAGCTTGGTAATTCTCTTTGAATCCCTTCTATATCAAATCTTAATCTTGGTTCAGATTCAGTGGAAGGATACCAAGATCACCATTCAGGAAATCCCCTAGACATCTGATCTCTTAGATTCTTAAAGTTAATAATAATACCTATTATCAGAGTTTGAGTAGAGAACTGGACACTCTCAGGAAATAGTGGTGGGGCTATAGTTTGGGAATACTTCTAAAGGATATTCTAAGCATTAATCACAAAACATAATATGAGACTGAATAATGTAGGTATTCACAGAATGGGTTCTGGAGCAAGACTGCTTGGGTTTGAATCATGGCATGTCAGCTTACAGATTGTGTAAACGTAGGCAAGTTATGTCTACCATCACTGGAAAATATCCTGTAGTCCAGAATTTCTCCAGGGTTTGGCTCTCCTGCCAAATGGTGAGAGTCCAGCATCTCCTGGTTTCACTATCTCCACACTTTTCCTCCAGTGTCTTTGTGACACGGAGGGTCAGAAAGATATTCACTGACCAGAATGACACAAACCATTTGCTCACAGCCCATTGGCCATGACTCCATGTACAAGCAAGGAGTCTGGGAAATATCATCATCTTTGGACTTAGAATGGAAAGGAGAAGCAGATTTGCAGGAGCACTGGGAGTCTCTCCCTTATGCACAAGAATCATGCAATAAACTTAGCTATTAATATTATTGCATTCCTTTTAACCCAGGAATTCTACTTTTTGAAATTATCCTAGAGAAATACTTGGAAAAATGTGCAGAGATGCATGTTAGAGGATTTTATTTACAATGTTCTGTATATTATTGAAAATTTCAAACTAGGCTACCATTTTGAAATCTTGATAAAGAGCTATAGTTAAAATAGAGGTGTGTTTATGAGTATTTCTGCATGTGTATGTGAACATAAAGAAAACAAAAGTATGGAGGAAAGACATCATAAAAGTTGTCACACTTACATAAGTAAGTTAAAATTGTAGGGTTTGCCCTTTAGTGAGAAAATAAAAATACACTCTTAAAATTACTTTATCTAGTTTTTAAAAGCAAAAGTACACTTTGGTTTCTGCTTTCATCCTTTCATATATTTCACAAAGGAAAAAATGTATTATATCCATAAACTCATCATAGAAACGTGTGTGTCAGAATTAAAGTAAATATAAATCTGAAAATGGAAATGGGAAACATACTTCATTCACTATACACTGAAAACTTTAAAATACTTAGAAATAAAACAAGAAAGAAATATGAATTATATGAGAAAAACAATAAATTCTATTGTAGAAGATAAAATTATATCTGAACAAATGGAAACACATACCATACTCTTTAACAGAGAATTTGCTATCACAAACCTATTCTCCCTAAATTAATAGCAGTTTAATGCAATTCTAATTTGAATGCTAACAGATGTTTAAGTTGAATTTCATTAATAGATCCTAAAGTTCATATGAAAAAAAAAAAAACTATCTAAGATTAAGAAAAAGAAAGACAATGAAAATAATGAAGAGGGAGTTGCCTTAACAGATGTCAAGATATGTCAAAAATTTGAAAGTTACCAACAGAGTAGATCTTAAAAGTTCTCATCACAAGAAAAAAAAATACAAAACTGTAACTGTGTGTGGTGATGGATGTTAACTAGACTTATCATAGTGATCATTTCACAATATATACAAATGTTGAATCAATATAATATTAATGTCAATTATACCTCAATTTTTTTTTAAAAAAAGAAACTATTGCTTGTTAAAGAAGAAAAAAATTTCCTATAAATTAGATCAGTATGTCATTGGCATAAAAATAGATGCATGGATGAGTGAAATAGGATGTAGAAGAAAGAAATGGGCACGAATACACATGAGAATTTCTTATATACTGATACTGATATTTCAGTCTAGTGAAAAAATAAATTATTTATAAGATTGTGTCACACTGGCTATTCTAAAAAAAGTAAAATTGTGTCCTAATATTATGCCATATGCAAAATAAAATTACACATGAAGAAAAGGTTTAAATGTTAAAAAAATATTTGTGAGACATGTCCAATATCTTGGTGGTGAGGAGAAGCATACCTTCTTAACCAAGATAGGAAAGCAGAATGTACCAATAAAATATAGCCATTCCTGCCTATAAAATATTTTAAACATTTGTATGGCCAAAGGTGCTAAAAGCCAAGGCGACAGATAAACAGTGGATTGGAAAGAAAATTGTAAAAATGTTCAAGAGAAAAAGATTTGCTATCATTAAGTTGAGAAAGAATTTTGCAAACGTAAAATAATTTCCCATAATCCATACTTAGTATATACTTAACTAACAAGTCCTAAACCACAACCACAGAACAGTGTGAATGTACGCTGTCTTTAGAGTCTGAGCACAAAGCCCATGACCACTTAGGTCAATGTAACAATTAATTATGAAGCAATCAGTTCTATAACTTGTTTAAAAGCTTAATGTTATTTCTTCTTGTTCTCCATAAAACTTCTTCTACAGAGATTCATGCTGCATAGACTGAGTTACTTCTATGTACAAGTTTTTGACATACGAATTTTTGACATTCATAATTTTTCTTTAACAAAATGCAAAGTGCTTAACTATTGACAAGAATAAAGCAAATAACGCCCAAAATATGGGCAAGAGATATGAGAAAACAAATTCCTCAAAGCAAATCCCAAGGTCAATAAATATATATTCAGACTCACTGATAGTTGGGGAAATGCACATTTAATAAAAGTGAGATATCACTTTACCATCATTAAATAGCCACGCCTTAAAAAAGAGCAATAGCACATTGTTGGAGGGGATGCTGGTAAAGATGCCCTCACAGGAAGAAACAAAACTGGAATTGTTTACAGCTTTTCTGGAAAGCAACCAGGCAACGTCTCTTAAAATTAAAAATCAATATACCATTTGAGCTATCAATCCCCCTTCAAGGATTATATCTACAAAAATAAAAACACAAGTATTCAAATATAAATACACATATACTTTATTAGAGTACTGGTCAGAGTGAGAAATGAAATACTATGCAGCAATAAAAAGACATAAATGAGGATTGTAACTGTTGACTTGAAGAACTTTCCATGAGTTATTCTTGAGTGATTAAAAAGCAGAATGCAGATCTTTTACGTACAGTCTCATATTGAAAGAAAAGAATAACCTCCATGTCTGTGTATGAATAATTTACATTTACATGTTATCATAGGACTATAACCAAAAATGTGTAAGGATAATTATTAAGTTGTTATTATGAGTTCTCTAAGTGTGCAGGTAGGAAGGCCTGAGGGAAGAAGGAATGAATGGACAGTGGAGGGAAGCAAAAAGAAAAAAAAATGACAGATTTTATGGGCTGTGATTTTCCACGTGGCTGTACATGACTGATTAGGAAGATCCAGAAAGAATTGTCTCAGTTCATGCAAAGAGATTTCATAAACCACAGATGGAAATCTGCATAATAGGGCAATACAAGTGTCAATTTGGGAATAAAACATCTCATATGTAAAGTGTGGGATCCTAGAAAATTTCTTAATATATCAGATTTTTACTTTCCCCAACTTGTAATAGGATAATAATACATAGCAACTGACAAAGTTGTGAAGATATTAAGGTAAAGTATATAAAATGCTTAGGAGAATATGGGCACACACTAAGTATTCAAAAATGTTAATTCTCTCCTTTTCATTTCAATCAAGTTATGTGTCTTGCTAGTCAGTTTCAGTCACATGAAATCAATTCCTAAATGGAGTAAGGCTGTTAATCCAACTTGGTTTTCAAAAACTAAAATTTTATATAATTTTTTAAAATAGGAATATAAAGGTTTTCTTAGACACCAAAGAGTACACAACACTCCCCAGGGATTTAACTTATGTCTGCTAATATACTCACTGACAATTTCCAGGCATGACTTTTTTTAAGGCCCTTACAAACTCTAGTTATCCTGCCAGAGCAGATATTGTTTCATTTTTCAGTTGGATGCAGATGGTTGTTTTTCATATCTTTTCACAACTCTTGCTACCAGGCTTACAGAGAGTAAATGAACAAAATTGATTGGGGGAACAGGATAAGGGAAGAGCTGAACAAGTCAGGCAGAAATAAACTTTACCCAGGAAATACATACCATCTGCTACCCTTTCCTCATTATGCCACGTGCTTAATCTCATTTGAACACAGCAATGTTTCTAGAGCTGGCATGCACACTATTACAGGAGCTGGACAGACGAAGAGAGGCAACAGGGTCAATGTGGATCTGTACTCATGCCAATCCTTAGCCATTCCTTCACTAGGGATCCCTTGGCCATCCCTTAGTTAGGGCTTGTAGGAAAAGAGAGTTTGCATAGATTTCTTATCTTCTTCACTGAAAATATCAATAAACTGAGGGATATGGAAACAGATTTCAAATTTCACTCCTTGAATTAGTTCATAGTGTAACAGGGGAGAAAAAAACAAAGAAATTATAACACACACACAAAAAGTAAATAAGAATAATGAAATATAATAAGTGAAATGGTAGAATATGTAGGGCAACATGGGACATAGAGACTATAATATAAGTCAAAGTGGATTACTTCTGGAAAGTTAGACAATTTTATATTCTAGAAAAATTTTATGTTCTAGAAAACTGTACAAATACCCAGAAATTCTGGAAACCTCCATTCAAATGTAAAGCTACACTTATGCAAAATTAAGGAAATTTCATGTGGAGTATAAGTAGCACCAGCAGAGCCACAGTCTGCCTTAGGGATATCTGTTGATTCTCGAAAGTCTCAGTTTTTCATGACCTCCTTTTGAGATAGAAAACAAGGCTCTCATTAAAATGAGAAGTTGCAGCTAGGACCCATAAACTTGCAGTTGTTCCTACAAAGGAAAAACTTAAGTTTTATACATCCTAAATGAAAGGACAGACTAGGAAAAAATCTGTCTACAAGCAAAAGAAAGTTACAAGGGAAATTTGGGTTGGGGGACTGAGTAGAGATTTTTTTTTTTAAGAACACACAATTATAATCCTGCTGTCATGTGGATTTGGGGTTTGCATTTATAGTACCTGCATGGTTCAAGAAACTTTAACCTGAGAAATTTGTTGGGTGCCTTCACATTCATAGCAGCTCGGAGCTATTAGTGAAGTAAATGCAAATCCTCTCTGCATTAGTACGCATTGGATCCAAGTCCATTAAGATTCCTAACATGAAGGCCAGACAAATATGATATCACAATAAATAAATCACTGTGTATACAGGAAACAAGTCACAGAAAGAAAGTTTGCAGAAACAAAACAGAACAGGACCCCAAGGAAGTATAGACAATAGGATTAAAAAGATAGAATATTAAGCATATTTTTAAATTTATGGAATTAAAATGAGTTAAAATAATGAGTGAAGAAGACAAGATTATAGAAAATGACCAGGCAGATATGAAAGAGAACCAAAATAGAAGTTCCCCAAATGAAAACTAGTATTGTTGAAATTAAAACACACACACATGCAAGCATGCATGCATGCACATGCACACGCACACATACACAGGATGAATTGAATAACAGAGTTGGAGAGATAAGCAGGAAACTAGGAGAAAGATATAAAGATATTACTCAAAAGCTGTCAAGAGACACAAGAGGTATCATCTTTCACATATGAGAGATTAAAAGACATGGAAGACTGAGTGAGGAACTCTCACATGCACCTATATTTTGAGTTCCAGAACAAAGATGAGAGAGAATGGGAGAGGCAGGATTTGAAGAAACAGTGGCTAAGAATCTTCAGAAATTAATAAAAATATGAACTCTCAGATTCAGAAAATGCAATAAATACCAAACAAGCTACATAAAAATAAATCTACACCTAGACACAACATATAAAGCCACAGAATACCAAGAACAAAGTGGAGTTATTAATGCAACTGCAGACAAGCACATTTTCTCTACAAAAGGGTAGATAGAAGATTCATAAAGGCAACAAAGGCATCCAAAGAGCAAAGAGAATGGAATAACATCCCTAAAGTGCTGAGAGAAACAGTTACCAACTTAGAAGTATATACCTAGCTAATAAAACTCAAAAAAAAAGAGAAAGATATTTTCATGTTTTTAAACAAATACTGAGACTATACTAACAATAAACTCTCATTAAAGTAATGTTAAAAGGATCAGTTTCAAGATTGAAGATATGGACTCCAAAACAATATCTGGGAGACAAATAGGTAGAGCGAACAGTTAGTTGAATACAAAGGTAAGTATAAGCCAACATTGACATCAGTTAGAAAACCCAACCACAGTGGTCTTAAGCTCACATTGGCCTGTTCTCTCATGTAAAAATCTAGTCACTTTCTATCTTGCTGATTTGCCATACCATGCTTCTGCCTGTAATATACCTACATTCCAGGCAGCAGGAGAAAAGAAGGCACACAAAGCTTTGCTTTCATAAGAAAACTTCCACAGAATTCCACATAACACTTCCACTCAATCTTTGGCCATAATTGAGTGATAACTGCCACTCCTAGAAGTAAGGGACACTGAAATGAAGGCATTTAGCTGGAGTTAGTCATTGTCAGGAATTAGGCTCCTTTAAAAAAAGAGAAAATTAGAGTGCAACTGGCAGTCTCTGACACATATTGATCAGTAAGTTCTAGCAAACAGTTAAGGAATAGATCTCTCTTACACAAATTATCTCAGAAAATATATTTTTAAGACTGAAATACTCTGTAACTTATTTAATGAGGATAGTATAAACTCAATTACTAGAAACAGACAAGTATAGTATAAGAAATGAAAATTAATGAACAAGTTCACTCATGACTACATAAGGAAAAATCCCAAATAAAATATTAGTAAATTAATCCAGCCATGTATTTAAAAAAAACGAAAACAATAAAACAACTTGTCATGATCAGATATACCTCAGCATGGTGAACCTAGAAGTATGAAGCCCACATTGCCTTTCAAGAAAAAATGTGTTGCTCTCCAGCTGTTTGGAGTATTGTCAGTAGACATCCTTCACCTGGCATCCACTTCAGGAGTTGACCCCGCTTCAGAGAGACATCTTGTAAGGTCATGTCTTTACAGGAATGGCCTATATCTCATGGACAGTGGAAACTGTAAGATTTACATGAAAGCTTGAGTTATCCCTTCACCAATCCTGATGCTTCTCCATCCCTTCCATAGGTGTTAGTCTCAAGGCTACTCCCTAATAAATATCTTAAACACTATTTCTAAAAGTCTACTCCCGTGAGAACTCAACCTGTAATACTCAGGAATACAAAAATGGTTTACGATAAGAAAATCCATTAATATAATTAGCCACATTGACTGATTAATGAAGAAATAGCATTTGATTACACAATGAAAGGTAAATAATTTAATAAAATTAAACATTCCATTTATTATAAGAACTCAAACTTGGAATAAAAGGAGAAGTCTTTAACATGATAAATGTATTTACTAAAATCTACAGCAAACATCATATTTTATGGTGAAATATAAATATTTCTTAAAAGATCAGAAACAAGATATTGATACCCACTATCACCATTAATGCTCTGATCATGCCAGGGGTAGAAGTGCAAAAGAGGGTTGTATTGAATCTATAGATCAACTTGGGAAGAATGGTATCTACAAATGATTAAGCCTTCCAATCCATGACTATGGCATGTCTCTCCATTTATTTAAGATTTCTTTATTTCTTCTCATCAGTGTTTTGTGGTTTTTAGTGTACAGATCTTGCACATACTTTGTTGATATCTACAAAAATACTTTCTAGGATTTTGATAGATATTGCATTAAAGCTGTATATAAATTTGAGGAGAATTAACACTTTTACTATATTGAATCTTACAATCCTTAAATGTGGTATGTCTCCTCTATTATTGAGAGCTTCTTTGATTTCTTTTATGAGCAAAATAGAGTTTTCAGCATAAAGCTTATAACATGCTTTTGTTAGATAAACACATACATATTTCTCTTTTTTGTAATTTTAAACAATACTGTATTTTTAAATCTATACTATGTTTTTTATTGCTAGTTAATAGAAATATAGTTGATTTTTGTATATCTTGTATCCTGCCATCTTGCTGAATTCATTTATTAATTCTTGGTGGGTTTTTTTAGTTGTTGTAGTTGATTCCTTAGAGTTTTCTACATAGACAACCATTATCTGCAAATAAGGATTGTTTTATTTCTTATTTTCCTATCAGTATGACTTTCTTTCTATTTCTTACTTTATTGCACTGGTTAGAACTTCCAGCACTATGCTGAATAAGAATGGTGAGAGTGAACATCCTTGCCTTCTCCACAATCTTTGGAAAAATTCATTGGGTATTCACAATTAAATATGTTAATTATAAAAATTTTTAGATGTTCTTTATCAAACTGAGGAAGTTTCCATTTTTATTTTTCAAGAAACTTAATCATGAATGTCTTTAGTTTTGTCAAGTGCTCTTTCTACATTAATTGCTATAACCATATGATTTTTCTTCTATAGTCTCTTTTATAATGGTAAATTACATTGAATGATTTTTTAAATACTGAGCCAAATTTATGTGCCTGGAATAAATCTCATTTGACCATAATGTATAATCCTTTTTATATGTTACTGAATTCTATTTGCTAATATTTTGTTATGGACATACATCTGTGTTCATGAGGGATATTTGTTTTAATATTCTTTCTTTGTATTTTTTTTTTGTCTAAATTTGCAATCATGGTAACACTAGCCTCACAAAATAAATTAAAAATTGTTCCCTCTTCTATTTTCTGGAAAAGATTGGGTAGAACCAATGTTAATTCTTCTTTAACATTTCATAAAATTCAGTGAAACTATCTGGGTTCATCATTTTCTTTTTGTGTGAGTTTTTAAATAAGGAATTCAATTTTCCTAATAGTCATAGGGCTATTTAAATATTCTATTACATATTGGGTGAATTGTGATAGTTTGTGATTTTTGAGGAATTAGTCTACATCTAAATTGTCAAATTTCTATGTGTAGATGTGTAGAGTTGTTCATAGTATTCCTTTGTTCTTCTTTTGATATATGCAGAGCCTTTAGTGTTATCTCATATTTCATTCCTGATACGGGAATTTGTGACTTATTTTTTCCCCCTTTGTCAGTCCTCCTAGAGGTTTGTCAATTGTATTGAACTTTTCAAAGAACCAGCTCTTTGTTTTATCTATTTTCTCTATTTTTTGTTTTCAATTTAATTGTTCCCTGCTCTTATTTTTACATATCCTTCCTTCTGCTTGCTTTAGCTTTATTTTGCTTTTCTTTTTCTAGGTCCATTTTTAAGTCCTTTTTCTAGGTCCTTGAGCTCAGATTATTGATTTGAGCATTTTCTTTTTTCTAATGCATGCATTTAGTGCTCAGGAAAGTTTTAACTGTGCCCCACAATTTTGATATGCTTTATTTTCATTTTCATTTAATTCAAAGTATATTTTAATTTCCCTTGAGACATTGTCATAAACTCATGGAATAGAAGTGTGATATTTATTGCAAGTGTTAGCAGATTTTTCTGTTATCTTTCTTTCATTGATTTCTAATTTGATTCCATTGTGTTTAAAGAATATACTTCATACAATTTCAATTCTTTTAGTCTTCTTAAAAGTCTTATGCCCAGGATATGGTTGATCTTGACATATTTATTCTGGGGGAACTTGGAAAGAATGTGTATTTTACTATTACTGGGTGGAATGTTTTATAAATATTGATTAGATCCTACTGGTGGTGGTGTTGAGTCCTTCTACTCTACATTTTCAATGATTTTCTGTGTAGCTTTTCTGTCAAATGTTGAGTGTTGCTGAAGTGCTCAGATAAAATTGTGAATTTGTCTATCTCTCCTTTCATTTGTATTACTTTTTGCTTCACTTATTTTGCAACTCTGTTGTTTGGTGCATGCACATAAAGAATTACTATGTCATTTTAGTGGTTGACAAATCCATTATTATATAATGTCCTCTTCTATCGTAATTTTCTACGTTCTAAAGTCTACTTTATCTGATTGTAATATAGCCAATCCTGCTTTCCTTTGATTAATACTTACAAAGATATACATTTTTTATCATTTTACTTTCAATCTACCTATATCTTTTTATTTGAGGTGAATTTCTTATAGATAGCATATAGTTGTGTAATTTAAAAAATTCACTCTATCTCTATTTAGATCATTTATATTTAGCTTAAGTTAATTATTGGATATAGAATTCTGGGCATTTTTTTGGCACTTAAAGATGTCAATTCATTGTCTTTTTTTAGATACTCAGTGGTAATTCTGATCATTGTAATGTGATCAGAAGTTCCAATCACTTATAAGATTTTATTTCTGTCATTGGTTGTTAGCAAGTTGATTAGATTGTATATTGGTATGGTTTTCATTTTATTTCCCTTCTTGGGTTTGGTTGAGTTTATTGGATCTGTGGGTTTATACTTTTTGTCAAATTAAGAAAAATTTTAGTCATTATACATTCAAACATATTTTGTGCTATAGTTTGCCTCTTTATGTAACTCTAATTATACATATGTTAAACCAGTTGCTTAAGTCCCAGGTCACTGAAGCTCTGTTTATTTATTTTAAATTTTGTGTTCTCTGTTCTTCAGTTTGGATTTCTATTGATATTTTGCTCTGCAATATCTAATCTACTAAATTCCTTAACCGTTCAATAAAGTCTTTCTGACTGGTGAGTACTTCACTATTTCCCAACCCTGTATAATCTCTGGGAACTTTTCAGTTTATAATCTACCAGAAGTTATTCTTTCCCACCACTTTTGGTTTGTCTGACCTCGTGTGGCCTCCCAGAGTCTTACTCTATTCATATTCAGCTTAGTATTCAGTCAAAGACAGGTGCTGTTTCTACTCAGTTGTCTGCTGTGTTAGTCTTCCCTCCAGGTTACAGCCACAGCAGACTCCCTGAACTCTGATATTTGTGTCCTCAACTCAGTAGAACTGTAATGTTGCACTGGTATTCCCCTTCCTAGTGCTTCAATCTAGAAAGTGCTTCTATAGGCATACCTCATTTTGTTGCACTTCACTTTACTGCACTTTGCAGCTATTGCATTTTTTACAAATTGAAGGTTTGTGGTAACTTTGCATCAAGCAAGTCCATCAGTGCCACTTTTCCAAAAGCATTTTCTCACTTTATTTCACTGTGTTACATCTTGGTAAGTCTCACAATATTTCAAACTTTTCTCATTATCATATTTATTATGGTGATCTGTGAACAGTGAACTTTGATGTTACTATCGTAATTATTTTAGGGCACCACAATTCATGTGAAAGTGAATTTAATGAATAAATGTTATGTGTGTTCTGACTGTTCCATTGACCAGCCATTCCCCTGTCTCCCTCCCTATTTTATGACACAATAATGAAATTTGGCCGATTAATAACCACACAAGGGCCTCTGAGTGTTCAAGTGGGAGTCACACATATCTCACATTAAATCAAAAGCTAGAAAGCATTACGTTTAGTGAGGAAGACATGTCGAGAGCCCAGATAGGCTGAAAACTAAGCCTCTTGCACCAGTTAGCCAAGTTGTGAATGAAAAGGAAAAGTTCTTGAAAGAAATTGATAGTGCTATTCTAGTAAACACAGGAAAAATAAGAAATCAAAACAGACTTATTGCCGATAATGGAGAAAGTTTGAGTGGTCTGGACAAAAAATAAAACCAGTGACAACATCCCCTTAAGCCAAAGCCTAATCCAGAGAGAGGCCCTAACTCTCTTCAATTCTCAGAAGACTGAGAGAGGTGAGGAAGCTACAAAAGAAAAGTTTGAAGCCAATCAAATCTCTGTTCATGAGGTTTAAGGAAAGAGAATCCTCTCAATATCATAAAAGTGTAAGGTGAAGCAGCCAGTGCTGAGGTAGAAGCTCCAACAAGTTATCCAGAAGACCTAGATAAGATAATGAAGGCAGATACACTAAACAGTAGATTTTCAATGTAGATGAAACAATGTTCTATTGGAAGAAGATGTCATCTAGGACATTCATAGCTAGAGAGAAGAAGTCAAGGCCTGGCTTCACAGATACAAAGAAGAGGCTGACTCTCTTGTTAGGGGCTAATACAGCTGGTGATTTTAAGTTGAAGCCAATGCTGATTTACCATTCTGAAAATCCTATGGCCCTAAAGAATTATGCTAAATCTGCTCTGCTTGTGCTCTATAAATGGAGAAACAAAGCCTGGATAATAACACATCTGTTTACAAAATGGTTTACTGAACATTTTAAGTCAATTGTTGAGACCTACTGCTCAGAGGGAAAAAAAGAAAGATTCCTCTCAAAATATTACTGCTCATTGACAAGGCACCTGGTTACCCAAGAGCTCTGATGGAGATGTACAATGAGACTAATGTTATTTTCATGCCTGCTAACACAACGTCCATTCTGTAGCTCATGTATCAAGGAGTCATTTTGACTTTCAATTCTTATGATTTAAGAAAAACATTTCTTAAGACTGTCGTTGCCACAGACAATGATTCCTCTGAGAGATATGGAAAAGTAAATTGAAAGCTTTCTGGACAGGATTCACCATTCTAGATTCCATTAAAAACATTTGTGATTTATAGGAAGAAGTCAAAATATTAGCAGACGTTTTGGGGAAATTGATTCCAACCCCCATGGATGAGTTTGAGGGGCTCAAGACTTCATTGAAAGTGTAACTGCAGATGTGGTAGAAACAGCAAGAGAACTAGAATTAGAAGTGGAGCATGAAGATGTGAAGGAATTGCTGCAATCTCATGATAAAACTTTAAATAAGGAGGAGTTGCATCTTACAGAGGAACAAAGAAAGTGGTTTCTTGAGGTGGGATCTACTCCAGGTAAAGATGCTTGAAAATTGTTCAAATAGCAAAAAAAGGATTTAGAATATTACATAAACGTAATTGACAAAGCAGCAGCGGGGTTTAAAAAAATTGACTCCAAATTTGAAAGAAGTTCTACTGTGGGTAGAATGCTATCAAACTGCATTGCATGCTACAGAGAACTTATTTGTGAAAGGAAGAGTCAATCAATGCAGCAAACTTCATTGTTGTCTTATTTTAAGAAAGTGCTATGACCACCCTAACCTTCAGCAGCCACCGCCCTGATCAGTCAACAGCCATCAACATTGAGGGAAGACCTTCCACCAACAAAAAGATTATGACTCACTGAAGGCTCAGATGATGGTTAGAATTTTTTAGCAATAAAACACCTTTTAATTAAGATACAGATATATAGATATATTTAGACATAACACTATTGCACACTTAATACACATATAGTTTCTACATATATAGTGTGAACATAACTTTTCTATGCACTGGGAAGTTAAAAAATTGCTTTATTGTCACATTTGGTTTATTGAGATTGTCTGGTACTGAACCTACAATATCTCCATGGTGTGCCTGTTTTAGGAATGCTGGGCTGATCTTACAGGTTTCTTCATTTGTTTCCTTTCTGTCAGGAATTACAGTCTTGTGTTGCCTCGTGTCCAGTTTTCTCTTTTGTTACAATGTGAAAACATTTCCAATATCTATTACCTAGGAATAGAAGGCCCTCCCATTTTCTTTGATGGCCTTGATTTTGAATCTATTTATTCTGGAACATAAAATTCTTAGAAGATATAAACTTATTCCTCTTCCCCAACTCACACACACACATTTTCTATTTCCATTTTATCTTTCTCCCATGCATTACATTACTATTCCACTTACATTAAAAAACGTTAAGTGGTAGCAACGGTTTATTAAATGAATAGATAAATAAATAAATATGTTTATACCAGACAAAGTGATGAAGGTGAGGTAAGCCATTGTGTAATTTTTCCCAGCCTTAAAATTTGAAGAAGATGCTTAGCAATTTTCAATAGTTTATAGAATTGCACTAATAAATTGTCATAGAACTTCATAAGGAAATAATCAAACATGGAAAGAATGCAGAGTTGGAGGATTACATTTGGATGATGGCACTTCCTGAATAATCCTAGGAAATTCAACTCTATGAAGACTTAGTTTCTTCATTTAGAAAATGGAAAAATAGTGTCCCATCCCACAGATTATGAATTCTTCAATGTTCCATCAGGTAAAGTATCAACTAAGCCATAGTTTAGTAAGTATAACAGGATAATAAAATTTCACATAATACATACTTAGCAATTTGGTGCTTAGTATATTATAAAAGAGAGAAATCCAACTTTTCATTTTTCATCTATGAATGGCCAATTTAAAAATTTCTCAAATTTATTTTTAAAAATCAAGGGCAGAATATCAACATATTTTTGTAAGGGCATAATAATAAAAGTAAAACAATGATATGTATTAATTTTAAGTATCTCTAAGGTAATCTATGACTTATCATAATCACCTAGTAATCACTTAGTTTTCTTGTTTGCAGAAGTTATAAAATAATACAGTCAAGAAGTTCAGTGTCTTTGAATGAAAATTTCTACAACGCTCCAAACAGGGCTTATAATAAAACTCTGATTTAGGGAGAATTAATTTGAGTAGATAGTCCAATTAGGTCATAAAAAGAAAATAGCTGCAGAAAACATGAAGTTGCTTGTTAAAATAGAGAAGACCATTTATTGAAATCAAATGTATGGCCGTGTTCCTTCAGGGTTCGTTTCTGATTTTAATTGGACAATTACTTTAAAACTGTTTCTGTTTCTCAACAGACCATATACTAGGAAAGAAAATGAAACAAACCTTTCTTTACTACAAAAGGCATGAGAGAACCTTTCTAAGGCTGAGTTTTAAAACAGTTCTAATGAATATAATTATGTGAATAAAGCATTCAGGTATTCTATTCTGCTAGTACACACCTCTCCTCCTCTCCATCTCTCCATCTTCACAGGAAATTAATGAATAGAGCAAAAGTTCTTGAACCAAACATATGAGAAACCACTCTCATCTTTAATGTTTCTTTCTTAGCAAACTGATGCACCATTCATATTAACCCATTTAAGAAGAAAAGCATGCAATTGGTATTCAGGAATCTTAATGTCTAGTCATGGCTGTGCATGTTTTTGTGTGATCCTTGAGGACTGTCAAAGACGATTGCACTGGACAAGTTAAACAGGCAAGGAAGACTTTTATTTAATGCTATTGCAGTGAGTGGAAAAACTTTTGCAATAGGGGAGAGAAATTTAACTCAAATCCATTGAAGCAAAAAGTGGAAGAGTTTTAACCACGGTGGTGATCTAGTGGGAAGAATAAGGGAGAACAGTATGGGGAGGTTGGTCCATGTGGCTAGGGCATCTGTGTTTGCTCTTTGATTCTTGTCAAATGTAGGTTCCTACCCTCTTCAGAGACTGGAAGATAGGGTTGCTCTCTTTCTTAATGATAAATTACAAGGAGATGGCTCCGAGGTCCCTGATAAAGACATTTCTGTGTTGTAAAACTGACAAGAGAATATTTACATCATAAAGGGGCAGAGAAAGAAATTACAACTGCAAGTTTTCTAAAGTAAATGCACTAAGAAGAGGAAGGTCAGAGGCCTATGATCTGGAGGAAACTTGTCGAAAGTACGGTCAACTGAGAAGACATTAGATGTTATTTATTATCTTTGCACATTGACCATGTTATCTAGAAAGTTTTGGAGATTCAAACTGAAAATGACAAAATCTCAACAAAAAAAAGAAAGAAAGAAAGAAAGAAAAAAGTACAAGGAGAATTTAGACTTAATTAACAAGCAAACTAGTGTTCTGTGAGGAAAATTTAACAGGACCTATGAGATGTTTCATAAAAGATTTATCCATCTTCAACTAATGAAATATTTACTCTGCTAATTCACAATGCTTGTGAGAAACTTACAGATGCTAAGGAGTCCCACAGCTTAAACAAAACAAAATGAAACAAAACAAAAACACTTTTTTAGCTTTTTCTTAAGCCAATATTTTTCAAATTGAGTAGCAAACCCTGCAGAATTTGTGTCCCAAGGACCAGAATTAAAGGTCAGATAATCTTTAAGTTCCCTTTCAGTTCTAAAATTCTAATATGATATTTATTTAATAATATGGTTATTCTCTTTGAATATAGGAATTCATTTCTAGGTTTTGTGCATTCCTCAGTTTAATGATGACTTTGTTATTTTTTCCACAAACTGACTCCGTAATACTTGTTATTCTAAATTTCTGTGTGCCTTCTTTTTGTATTTTAAATACATTTGTCAAAGGTTGTTTTTACTCTTACATAAATACCCAGGACTCTAGTACATATTGAATGTAGACTCATCACAGACTTTTAAAATCCTCTAACAGTCCATTAGTATTCAAGATTTCCTGAAAACAATACCTACTAGCTTAATCATTACTTGTATCCTAAAACATAGAAAGATTCCAGGGAAATTCAGAAAAAAAAAAATCCATGCTTTTAAAAAAATCCTAAAGACATTTATTAAGTAACAGCTTTTTAATGTGTAATCCTTTGCTGTTTTTTTGAGAAATGTACAAAAGAAAGATTGAAAGGAAGGGAGAAGGGAAGGGAAAAAGTAAAAGAAAGTTGTGCATGTGTATTTATCTACAGAGCCCTTATTTTACTAGTTATGTAAACAAAATTCTATGTTCCTATTTATCTTACACTTTGAAGAATCCTGAGAGTTTAGCTCTTTAAAGTTCTCAGGCAGCAATTCTGCTTGGAACTTCTTATTAACCATTGCATACAGAGGGGTTATATACTGGACAACTTCCTTTGCCTGGTAAAAATTAGGAGAAGGGCCAAATGGCTGAAGTTATTTGGTAAATTTCTCTCATTTCAGGAACAAACAGATGTAAGATAGCTCCTTTGAGTTGCATAATTCCATTTTGGCCAATTAGTAAAACAGGCTAACTTCTTAAGAAGTAAACTGGTAATGGATTTTCTATAAATAACACAACTACATTATCCTATGACAGAACAGAAGATATTAATGTAGTGTTCTTCAAAGAAGGTAATAAATTAAGGTCACCAACATAGATAAAATAAAGTTCATATAATTATCATCTCAGAAAATTAGATTGAAATATTTTTATAGTCTCCTAATTATTGAAGTATAATAACAGCACTGTTGAACAAATCTGTATGTTATTATGTGCATTTAGGTCAGCATATCTAGAACTAATAGTAAGCAAAATAACTAAAATAATTTTCTACTACAGCTTACTTCTGAACAGTCAGTGAGGGCACAAGATAACACCAGAATAAATTTTTCCACTAAAAATTATTCAAATTTTAACTCTAAGCAAGAGTTTTATGTTATAATTACAAGTGTCAGTATGACTTAATTCACTCAAAAGTGAATTTTGAGTTCCAAATATGCATTTTAGAAATACAAACACATGTTAATATTATAGTAAATATAGATGGCTTGGAAGGTAGTATTATATTTTAGATGAAACAAATAGATGTTTAAATAATGTTTATTTAAACATTAAATAATTATTAAAATAGATGTTTAAATAATGTTATACTTAATAAATGTGTTCATTTTCTTCTAGGCTCATATATTTGATCATTTTATATCTTTAGTCTTATCGTGTACACAAATCAACAAGTACTGTTGGGAAAAATGATGGATAATAATATAGTATGCCTAAGGTTAGAGAATTGACCATATCTTTTGACAATCAGAATGTGTTTTCTAAAACAATTAAGAAAGATGACAGTTATTTTCTATAAATCATTTTGTTTATAATCCATTATTCACTCTAAATCATATTTTATTTAATCTATTACTCTCATCTAAGGAAAAAGCTGATTAATAATATTATGTTACATAAGACAGGATATGCGTATTCATGAGCCTTCATGAATTATTTGTGAAGATGAAACGAATAAACCTTTATCTTATAGGAGAGCAATTAAAAGTACTTGACTCACAAGATAATAAATCAAACTGAAAATTTAGTCCCCTACTCACACACAATTTGAAACACTGCAATAAGAAGTAACACACCACACTAGATTAGATTTCTCAGAGTAAAAGTAAGATTTTAAATATTAAAGTTGCTGTCTTAGATCATAAAATATCCTGATGTGTGAATGTATAGTACATTTTAAAAAGTTAAACTGATGCATGATTTAAGGTACTTTTGGGCAGCATATTATCTTCTGACACACCTGCATTCTGAAAGCCTGGAAGGCTTTATATTTTTATGAAAGTGCCTGTGTAACACAGAACCAAGATGATCCCTCCAGCTAGAAAGACTTAAATTACCCAAGCTGCACAGTAGAAATTAACAAATGATAGTGAGCACAATATCTTTCTACTGTATGTTCTATGTTAGTTTAATAATCAAGTAATATATAAAGTTTTCAAAGGCAGTGAATTTAAAAAGAAAACAAATATATAATTGAAATGAATGACCTGAAGAAAAGATCAAACATGCAATATTCTGTGTGGAAAAATCCCAAAGCTGTGCTCTAAGGTTAATAATTCATATGAAGTAGTTTAGCAAGTGGTATCCTAAAGTCTTCCCAACCCGAAAATGTATTTTTCTTTCTTTTTTCTACTCTCAAGTATGTATAGAGCTTTTTTACCTGGAAAAGGTAGCTTACATGGGAGTGTATACTACTTTGGGGAAAACTCTTTGTTTTGTCCTATTGTTAATTACACCTTAGTGGTACTGTTCCATAGTATTAATTGACACTGTTTAATATTTGGTTTGAAATATTCTCAGGTCTTCTTTCCATGTGTTTGTATCCAAGTCTCAATCTCAATTTTAAAAATTATTCATCTCAAAATTATTTTGCCTATTTTTACCTGTTTTGCCTATTTTATGCTGCTCCCTCTTCTTTTCCTGGCAAACCCTTTCCCCCTCAAACCTCCCACCATTTTAAAAGCAAAACAAAACAAAGCTGCCTTGTTCAGAACTCTTCATGTAATGAAAGCTTATTTGTTTTCACTGGCTTCATCAGGTGGGACTCCACTAAATATCTGTATTTTGTATGAACAATACAGCCTAAGAATGCCTTACTTAAGATTTTTTTCATTTCATAAAAATGGAACAAGAGGAATCAACTGAAATTAGCTGAACTCAAAAATACTTTTGTATGTTGAGGGGGATAAAAGTCTATAATTAGATTCAGAAGTTGAGTCTTACCAACTACTAGGTCTTAGAGAAGTTGAGTCACTAGATTCTCATAGCCTCAGTTCCAGTATCTATTAAGTGATGTATTGAGGCTTAAATGAGATCATGTATACAGAGCAACTTATACTGTAGAGCAATAGGAAATGTAAGGAGAAATGTAAGGAGACATTATTATGAGACAAAGTGCATAATTGCTAAATGACAGCTGGGATATTGGAACTATCTTATCTCAACACAAGTTGCTGCAGTTGCCAACACTGCCGATTGCTAGGAATTCATACCAGATAATGGACGAACATTAGATTCACAGGATGAAAAATCTGTGAAGAAGAATGAGGCATCTAAGAAAGTTTAAAGTTTACCTAACTCTGGAACACTTTTGTGCTACTAAATATCTCTAACCACACGAGACTATGTAATCACATTCTTTATCATTTTGATCACTCCCTTATGCATGGTTCTAAATCAATCACAAGGGAAGTAATAGCTGTACATCTGACCTCTGTTAACTTCCTCAGTGGTCAGGATTCTCAATTTTGAGTTGGAGGCCAGATGGCTGAGTAGAAGGACGTGAGCTCATCTCTTCTTATGGAAACACCAAACTTACAACTAACAGCTGAACTACCATTGACAAAAAAAAAAATGCTGGAACCTACCACAAAAGATGCCCTATATGCAAAGACAAAGAAGAAGTCACAACAATATGATAGGAGAGGCACAATCATGATAAAATCAAATCCCATACCTACCAGTGGGCAACCCACAAACTGGAAAATAATTATACCCCAGAATTTATCCCACAGCAGTGAAAGTTCTGAGCCCCACACAGGCTCCCCAGGCTGGGGGTCTGGCAGCAGGACGAGGAGCCCCCAGAGAATATGGCTTTGAAGGCCAGTGGGGTTTGATTGCAGGAATTCCACAGGACTGGAGGAAACAGAAACTCCACCTTGGAAGGCACACATAAGGATTCGTGTTCACCAAGATGTAGGGAAAATAGCAGTGACCTCATAAGAAACTGAGCTAGACTTATCTGCCAGTATTGGAGAGTATCCTGTGGAGGTAGGTGGGAGCTGTGCCTCACTGCAGGGACAAAGACAATGGGGGCAGCAGTTCTGGAGAGTACTCATTAGTGTAAGCCCTCAAGGAGGCTGCAATTTTCTTACCAAGACCTGGCCCCACCCATCAGCCTGTGGGCTCCAGTGCTGGGACAACTCAGGCCAAACAACCAGCAGGGCAGAAACACAGCACCAACCATCAGCAGACAGGCTGCATAAAGTCTTCCTGAGCCCAGAGCCCTGTAAATGTGCCCCTTGGTTCAGCCCTGCCCACCAGAGGGACAAGAACCAGCTCCACTGACCAGGGTGCAGGGACAATTCCATCCCACGAGGAAGCCTGAAAAAGCCTCTTAGACAACGTCATCCACCAGGGGGAAGACAGCAGAAGCAAGAACTGAAATCCTGTAGCCTGCAGAATGGAAACCACAAGCACAGAAAGTTAGACAAAATGAGGTGGCAGAGGAATATATCTCAGATGAAGGAATAAGGTAAAACCCCAGAAAAACGGCGAAATGAAGTGGAGAAAGGCAAGCTACCTGAAAAAGAATTCAGAATAATGATAGTAAAGATGATACAAGATCTCAGAAAAGGAATGGAGGCACAGATTGAGAAGATAAAATAAATCTTTAACAAAGACCTAGAAGAACTAAAGAACAAACAAACAGAGATTAACAATACAATAACTAAAATGAAAAATATACTAGAAGGAATCAAGAGCAGAATAACTGAAGCAGAAGAATGAATAAGTGAGATGGAAGATAGTATGGTGGAAATAACTGCCATGAAACAGAATAAAGAAAAAGAGAATAAAAAGAAATGAGGACAGTCTAAGAGACCTCTGGGACAACATTAAATACCAACATTTACATTATAGGGGTCCTAGAAGGAGAAGAGAGAGAGAAAGGACCTGAGAAAATACTTGAAGAGATAATAGCTGAAAACTTCCCTAACATGGGAAAGGAAACAGTCACCCAAGTCCAGTAAGTGAAGAGAGTCCCAAGCAGGATAAACCCAAGGAGGAACACACTGAGACACATAGTAATCAAATTGACAAAAATTAAAGACAAAGAAAAATATTAAAAGCAGAAAGGAAAAAAAAAAGAAGAAGAAGAAAAAAAAAAAAAAAGCAGAAAGGGAAAAGCAACAAATAACATACAAGGGAACTCCCAGAAGGTTATCAGCTGATTTCTCAGCAGAAACTCTGTAGGCCAGAAGGGAGTGGCACAATATATTTAAAGTGATGAAAGAGAAGAACCTACAGCAAAGAATACTCTACCCAGCAAGGCTCTCATAAAGATTAAGTGGAGAAATCAGACAAGCAAAAGCTAAGCGAATTCAGCACTACCACACCAGCTTTGTAATAAATGCTAAAGCAACTTCTCTAGGTGGAAAAGAAAAGGCCACAACTAGAAACAAGAAAATTACAAATGGAAAAGCCCTCTGGTAAATGCAAGCATACAATAAAAGTAGGAAATCATCCACACACAAATATGATATCAAAATCAGCAATTGTGAGGAGAGCACCAATTCAGGATATTGGAAATGCATTTGAAATTAAAAGACCAGCAACTTAAAACAATCTAGTTTATACATAGACTGCTATATCAAACCTCATGGTAACTGCAAACCAAGAATCTACAATAGATACCCACACACAAAAAGAAAAAGGAATTCCAACACAACACTAAAGTTAGTCATTACCAAATCACAAGAGAAGAGAACAAAAGAGGAAGGGAAGAAAAAACACCTTCCAAAGCAAATCCAAAACAATTAACAAAATGGCATTAAGAACATACATACTGATAATTACCTTAATCATGAAGGTATTAAGTGCTCCAACCAAAAGACATAGACTGGCTGAATGGATACAAAACAGTACCCATACATATGCTATCTACAAGAGACCCACTTCAGATCTAAGGACACATACAGACTGATGGTGAAGGGATGGAAAAAAAGTATTTCATGGAATTGGAAATCAAAAGAAAACTAGAGTAGTAATATAGATATCAGACAAAATAGACTTTAAAATAAAGATTGTTACAAGAGAAAAGAAGGACACTACATAATGATCAAGAGATCAATCCAAGAGAAAGATATAACAATTGTTAATATACATGTACCTGACGTTAGAGTACCTCAATATATAAGGCAAATACTATCAACCATAAAAGGAGAAATTGACAGTAATACAATAATAGTAGGGAACTTTAACACTCCACTTTCATCAATGGACAGATCATCCAGACAGAAAATCAATAAGGAAACAAAAGCCTTAAATGACACATTATACCAGATGGACTTAATTGTTATTTATAGACCATTCCATCTGAAAGCAGCAGAATACACATTCTTCTCAAGTGCACATGGAACATTCTCCAGGACTGATCACATGTTAGGCCACAAAGCGAGCCTCCATAAATTTAAGAAAATTGAAATCATATCAAACATCTTTTCTGACCATAACAAAATGAGATTAGAAATCAAATACAAGAAAAAGAAACTGTAAAAAACACAAATACGTGGATGCTAAGCAGTATGCTACTAAACAACCAGTGGATCACTGAAGAAGTCTCAAAGGAAAGCAAAATAATACCTAGAGACAAATGAAAATGAAAGCACAACAATCAAAACCTATGGGACACAGCAAAAGCAGTTCTAACAGGGAAGCTTACAGCAATACAATCTTACCTCAGGATACAAGAAAAATCTCAAAAACAACTTAAACTTATACATAAAGTAATTAGAGAAAGAAGAACAAACAAAACCCAAAGTTAGTAGAAGGAAAAATTTTATAAAAATCAGAGCAGAAATAAATGAAATAGAAACAAAGAAAACAATAGCAAAGATCAAAGAAACTAAAGACTGTTTCTTTGAGAAGATAAACAAAATTGAAAAAAACTTCAGCCAGACTCATCAAGAAAATAAGGGCAAGGGCCCAACTCAATAAAATTAGAAATTAAAAAGGAAAAGTTATAATGGACACCACAGAAATACAAAGGATCATAAGAGACTACTACAACCAACTATATACAAATAAAATGGACAACCTAGAAGAAATGGATGAATTCTTAGAAAGGTACCATTTCCCTAGACTGAATCAGGAAGAAATAGAAAATATGAACAGACCAATCACAAGTACTGAAATTAAAACTGTGATTTAAAAAATCCCAACTAACAGAAGTCCAGGACCAGATGGCTTCAAAGGCAAATTATATCAAACATTTAGAGAAGAGTTAACACATATCCTTTCGAATCTCTTCCAAAAAATTACAGAGGAAGGAACACTCCCAAGCTCATTCTCTGAGGCCACAATCACCCTGATACCAAAACCAGACAAAGATACCATACACACAAAAAAACTTACAGGCAAATATCATTGATGAACATGGACACAAAAATCCTCAACAAAATGCTAGCAAAGAGAATTTAATAATGCATTAAAAGGATCATACATCATGATCAACTGGGATTTATCCCAGGGATACAAGGACTTTTCAATATCTCCAAATCAATCAGTGAGGTATACCACATCAACAAATTGCAGTATAAAAACCATATGATCATCTCAGTAGATGCAGAAAAATCTTTTGAGAAAATTCAACACCCATTTATGATAAAAACTCTCCAGAAAGTGGGCATGGAGGGAACTTACCTCAACATAATAAAGTCCATATATAACAAAACTACAGCTAACAACATAATCAATGGTGAAAAGCTGAAATTATTTTCTCTAAGATCAGGAACAAGACAAGGATGTCCATACTTGCCACTTTTATTCCACATAGATTTGGGAGTCCTACCCGCAGCAATCAGAGAAGGAAAATAAATAAAAGGAATCCAAATTGGAAAAGAAGAAGTAAAACTGTCACTTTTAGCAAATGACATGACACTATACACAGAAAATCATAAAGATGCTACCAGAAAACTAGTAGAGCTAATCAATGAATTTGGTAAAGTTGCAGGATACAAAATTAATACACAGAAAACTGTTGCATTTCTATATAATAAGATCAAAAGATAAGAAAGAGAAATTAAAGAAACTATCCCATTTACCATTGCATCAAAAAGAATAAAGTACCTAGAAATAAACCACCTAAGGAGGCAAAAGACCTGTGCACTGAAAAATATAAGAAATTGATGACAGATATCAGAGATAACACAAACAGATGGAAAGATATACCATGATCTTGGATTTGAAAACTCAATACTGTCAAAATGACTATACTGCTCAAGGCAATCTACAGACACAATGCAATCTCTATCAAAATACCAATGGCATTTTTCATAGAACTAGAACAAAAAATCTTAAAATTTGTATGGAGACACAAAAGATCCCAAATAGCTAAAACAATCTTGAGCAAGAAAAATGGAGCTAGAGGCTCCCTGACTTCAGACCATACTACAAAGCTACAGTCATCAAAACAGTATGGCACTGGTGCAAAAACAGAAATACAGATCAATGAAACGGGATAGAAAGCCCCAAATAAACCCACACACTTATAGTCACCTAATCTATAAAAAGGAGACAAGAATATACAGTGGAGAAAAGACAGTGTCTTTAATAAATGGTCCTGGGAAAACTGTACAGCTATATGTAAAAGAATGAAATTAGAACACTTCCTAATACCATACACAAAAATAAACTCAAAATGGATTAAAGACCTAAAAGTATGGCCGGACACTCTAAAACTCTTAGAGGAAAACCTAGGCAGAACACTCTTTGACATAAATTGCAGCAATATCATTTTTTGATCCATCTCCCAGAATAATGGAAATAAAAACACAAATAAACAAATAGGACCTAATTAAACTCACAAGCTTTTGCACAGCAAAAGTAAACCATAAACAAAACAAAAAGACAACCCACATAATGGAAGAAAATGTTTATAAATGATGAGACCAACAAGGGATTAATCTCCAAAATTTACAAACAGCTCATGCCACTCAGTATTAAAAAACAACCTAATCGGAAAATAGGTAGAAGACCTAAATAGACATTTCTCCAAGGAAGACGTACAGATGGCCAAGAGGCACATAGAAATATGCTCAACATCTGTAATTATTACAGAAATGCAAATCAAAACTACAATGAGATATCACCTCAGACCAGTCAGAATGGCCTTCATCAAAATGTCTACAAATGATACATGCTGGAGAGGGTGTGGGTAAAAGGGAACCCTCCTACACAGTTGCTGGGAATGTAAATTGGTACAGCCACTATGGAGAATAGTATGGAGGTTCCATAAAAAAACTAAAAACAGAGCTACCATATGATCCAACAATCCCACTCCTGGATATATATCTGGAGAAAACCATACATGCACACCAATTTTCATTACAGCACAATTTACAATAACCAAGACATGGAAGCAACCTAGGTGTCCATTAACAGAGGAGTGCATAAAGAAGATGTGGTACATATGTATGATGGAATATTACTCAGCCATTAAAAAGAATGAAATAATGCCATTTGCAGTAACATGGATCAACCTGGAGATTATCATACTGAATAAAGTAAGTCAGAGAAAGACAAATATCATATGATATCACTTATATGAGGAATCTAAAGATATGGTATAAATGAACTTATTTACAAAACAGAAACAAACTCACAGACTTAGAGAACAAACTATGGTTATCAGGGGGGAAAAGAGGGGGAGCAATAGATTGGGAGTTTGGGATTAACACTTGCACATTGTCATATTTAAAATAGTTAACCAACAAAGACCTATTATATAGCACAGATAACACTGCTCAATATTCTGTATCACTTTCCTGTACACCTGAAAATAACACAACATTGTTAATCAACTGTACTCTAATATAAAATATTTTTTTAAAATAAAAAATAAATCTAAAAATACAAATAATATGAAAAGATTCTCATTTTGAATGTGCATAAGAATCACCTGGAGAATTTGTTAAAGCACAGAGATTCTAATTAAGTAGGTCTGAGGTGGGCCTCAGATTCTGCATTACCAAAAACCTCCTGGGTGATGTTGAGTTGCTACTCTGGAGACCACATTTTGAGTAGCACGGTTCAAAGGCCATAGTTCTCAAGTCTGTCTGCATGTTAGAATCACCCAGAATACTTTTAATATCCTTATTTTCTCGTCTCCATTTGCCAGATATATTGACTTAATTAATCTGGGTCTGGCAATAGCATTTTTTTCCCCAGAGCTCCCTGGGTGATTCTAATGTGCAATAATTTTTGAGAATTACTGCTGTATGACAAGTTGTCTACATCACTGGAACTGGTGAGCAAATTCATGTGTCTCATGCTGTATTTTTAAAGGATACTATTTTAACCTATTACCCTTTATATTTCTCTCCTTTTTTTTTTTTTTTGCCACATTTCCTTTCTCTCATTCAAGAAGATAGAATGCTCCGGGTTCATTACCTCAGGGGAGTGATGTGTAGAGAAGAAAGGAGAAAAAGCCTGCGAGTCATTAGGATTCTAATTTCCCCATGCCTGAGTTTGTAGGAGAATGTGAGAAATGCTCAGGAGGAGGTAACAAGGCTATTCAGGAAATAGAGAGAGTGGCTAAATAGAATGAGAATCTACAGTGTTTCAACAAGACAGAAAGAGAAGTCTGTGGATCCAGGGGACTGAGAGGACTTTCTTCCTTTCCTGGAAGTTTTGCTGCCACGATATTATCTGACTCAAGAGAGGTATGTCTGCTTTATGTATCCAGCTTGACCAAACCGTAGGCAATATGGCAAATGATTTTTGTACCTCCAGCTTAGCACAGAGAGAAGAAGCTCCTGGGAGCTGAAAGACAGTGGGTAAAGATGACCGGATATCTCAGCCACAACTGGTATATTAAGAGCTATTTTGTGTATTTCTCCCCCCATCCTCCTGTGACAAATGGTTAAAATGATAGAACTCTGGCATGATTATAAGGTGGAGGAAGAAACCCCAGAAAGAACTGACATCCTCAGAGACAACTTTCTGAAGGTCTAGCTTAATAGAGACTTTTAGTCAAAAAAGAAGTTGAGCTAATTAATTTTTTATTAAATTTTGTGTCTTGCACACCAGTGATTCTTACCACCTACACTACTATGCCATTCTAGCAACCAGCAAATACCTCCTCCTTTTTTTATGCATCTTATAGTCAACTGAATATATCACTGCCAGGGAAGATGATTCTGAATGGCCAGATCATTTGAAGGGAGCAGACCCAAGATGTCTCTGGCTTTGGTCTTGGAATCCCCACACATCTGGAAGACGAAGGTCACTTCTCCACAAGTCTGTCTCATTCTGGAAAAAAATCACTCAAAAGTTGGTAATCCATTAATGGGATATAAGCTACTTTATACTGTTGGAAGAGAAAAATACTTTTATCCCAAGTTCATCAAGTGTTCTTTCCAGGAGAGAACATTTTTAATTGATGTTATAATTAATGTATCTTGTCTACTATAGCTATTCAAATGTTATTTCATTTTATTTATTTCCCTGTGGCAATTCTGACTAGTCGCTTAGTACATTATTAGTAGAACACATTGTGTTAAACCACATACTCATATAAGTTATGGAATTTTTTATTATACTTTTAGCCTTACTTCATGCTTCATGTTTTGTATCTAATCTTGCTAAATTTAAGATATAACTTTAATTTTCCTCCAAAGCATTTGACGTTATTTGCAAAAAAAATTCAAGTTAGATTTCCTGTTGAAAAAGCTCAAAAAAACTGAATAATTTGAGCAAAACCCAATCATTTCAGGGCTTTTTAATCATAATGCATTTGCTGCATGTATGCAACCGTTTTGGGGGCTGGGAACGCAGAGAGAATTTGATTGTCTCTGCCCCCAATAACTTTACAGTGCCGTGGTTTCTGCATTATTTTGAGTCAGAGGGAAAATGTGGAAGGTTTTAAGGAGGAAAGAATAATTTCAGGAAGATTGGTCTGGCTCTGGTGTTTGGAATTGTTTAGAGAGAAGTGAGATTGGAGGCAGAGGGTCTGATAATGACACAGAGGGGTTTTCAAAGATGACTACATCCTCCCCGCATTAGATTGTTTTATTCCACATATTTCCTTATATATTCTCTACATAATTATGTGTTCCTAAATAAAATGTAGCTTTCTTTTCATTTAATGTTTGTGAGAGTTGTCCTTCTTAGTACACATGGGTCTCATTCAACCATTTCTACTTCCATGTGGTGATCCATTGTAGGTGGTTGAATATATGTACATTTTTTAAAATGTATTAAATATTGCTAAATTGTTCTCCAAAGTGACTATAACAATGTTTATCCCAACTAGAATGTATAAAGAGTTCTTGTTATGCCATATTCTTACCAAGAATTTATGTAGCTAAGCATTTAATTTTGTCAGTATCATGAGAATCAGACGTGAATATTTTTCTTTGAGATTTTCTTTTTCTTGGAGGAGGATAGGAAATCACATTTTCTCTTCATATCTTTTGCCCAGTTTTCTATTGTGTCTTTCTTAATAATTTTTAGGAATTATTAGTGTATTCTCCATATAAAAGTATTTTTTTTCTAGTCGTTGACATATTTTCACATTGTTTATGGTAATTTGTACAGAAATTTTGTTTTAATTTTTCAAAACTTGAAGTGTTTTCATATCTCATTTATTCTCTTTACATTAAGAAATGTTGTCTTAATCTGTACTAATAAAATATTTTGCTGTATTATTTCAGAATATATAAAATGTTGTTTTTTATATTTACATCTGTATTGTGATATGCAGTATGAATCTGATTTTGAAATATTCTTCCAGATGAATAACAAACTGTCCTAGGGCCATTTTTTGAGTAACCCACATTTTCCCACTATGTAAAACACTATTGCTGCCATATATCACATTCCACATATGTCTGGGCCTTTTTCTGGGCTTTCTACTCTGTTCTATTTGTCTAATTATCCATTTCTGTGTCACTTGTAATACTTTCTTAATTACTATAGATTTATAATAATCTTGATATTGGTCACAATGATTTCCAATACATTTTCTTTTTTCAAAATTTTCATGACTCTGTCAAGTTCCACAAAAATCATTTTGGGATTTTTATCAGAATAGCAGTAAATTATGGATTAAGTTTAGGATAATTAATATCATTGTGATATTGAGGATTCCCATATATGAACATAGTATGTCTCAATTTATTTAGTTCTTTCTTGTCTCTTTTAGCAATATTTTGTAATTTTCCCTCCATATAAATTATTTGTGAGGTGTATTCCTAGGTTTGTTTTTTAAGTTTTTATTATTATTGTGAATGAGAATGTTTTAAACTATTACACTTTACTGGAATTAGGAATACTTTTAGTTTTTGTATGCAGATCTAGTATATGAAGATCTTTATATTATTTGTAATAATTTGCCTACAAATTCTCTTGAATTTTTATGTATACAACTTCATTATTTGAAAATAAGAAGATTTTTACAACTTTCCATTATTTCCATTCTTTTTCTTTTGTATCTTTCTTATCTTTTTCATTGTCTAAAACCTTTAGCACAATAAAATATTAGAAATAATGATGGATATATTTGTCTGTTTACTTGAGGTACTTCAAAGTTTTACATTTAGTTTATATTTGCTATCATTTTTCCAGCACAGAAACACTTTATAAGGATAAAAACCAAAATGGCTTTTTTTCTATTCCCAGTTTGTTAAGAATTTTTATTAAATAATTTTTCTGCATGTATTTAGGCAAGCAAATTTTCCTGTTTACTTTTTTTTTTTTTTTTGCAGTACGCGGGTCTCTTACTGTTGTGGCCTCTCCCATTGTGGAGCACAGGCTCCGGACGTGCAGGCTCAATGGCCATGGCTCACAGGCCCAGCCTCTCTGTGTCATGTGGGATCCTCCCGGACCGGGGCACGAACCCATGTCCCCTGCATTGGCAGATGGACTCTCAACCACTGCGCCACCAGGGAAGCCCTTCCTGTTTACTTTTAACTGTTAATGTGACACTAATGTGAAAATAGATTTTCGAAAATTCAATGATCATATTCTTTGTATAAATCTTGCTTGTCAGGATTTTTTTTTTAGTTTATGCATAAATTTAATTCACTCATTTGGCATTTAGGAATTTTACATCTATACATTTCATAAATATAATTGGTTTATACTTTCCTTGCACTGCTTTTGATCAATTAAGCTATCAAGTTTCTATTAGCTTCATAAAGTAAGTTGGGTAATGTTCCTTCTTTCTTTGTTCTCTGAAGCAGTTATGATAAAGGATTTTTTGTTACTTAAATGTTTATAAAACTTTCTTGTCCCTTTGGGAAAGGCTTGGATTACTAATTCAATGACAATTGACTTATTCAGTATTTCTACTTCTGAAGTTGATTTCACCATTTTGATTCATGTGTTCTAAATTCTTGTATGTATTGTGCTAAAGTTGTTTGTGGAATTCCCAAGATTTAATTTAAACAATTAAAAAAACAGTTTTCTTTATTGTATATTCTAATTTCTAATTTTTGAAACACCATATGCTTTTTCCTGGCTTCATATTCCTAGAGTTTTTCTAATTGATTAATTATTTCAAGTCACCAGCTTGGGTTCTGTTGGCCATCTCCATGAATTCTGTAGACCACTTCTTCATGCTTTCATTTTCCTTAACTGGTTTATAATTGTTATGTGTTTTTTTCCTTAAAAATCTTACCTTTTACTCATTTTTTTCTCCTACCCCTCACCTACTTTCTCATTCCCATTTCATCATCTTCCTTGTCCTCTGAATTCAGAACTAAAAACTTATAGACAGAGAAAAACTGAACTGAAAGGAAAAAGTCCTTCCTGTGTCTCACACTCTAATACTGTCTTCATTTTGCCTTTGGCTAGAAAGATGTGGTCATTGACTTCCATTTCTGGTATTTTTACTCTTTCCATTAACATTAAGCCAGTTAGTGCCACTGAGAGTAGAACCCCAAGAAACAGAAACATAGTAAGACCTGATCACCAAGAAAGCAAATTTTTGGTTTGTTTTTGCTTTGTTTTTGTTTTTACCTTTTGACCCCCTTCAAAAAAGCACTTTTGATGGTTGCAAGAATTAATTGTATGGGTAGATACATAGGGATAAGAGAATTTTTCTTTTTTTTTCATTATTTCTTTCTGTATACATAAATATTTACTAGTATTATATTTTCAGTATCTCACCAGTAACTACAATAAAAGCTGGAAACAAAAAGCCTATAAAGCAAAGAATGAATAGAACATTTGAGTTTGCCTTCAAAGACATTTAATCTAGTGAGAGAGACATACATACCAATAAACAGGAGACTGTAATACTATGTGGTAAGTGTTATAGTGGCATAAATTAAGGGTGTTTGAGGATGTGTATGATGGATACCCCTCTCAATCTTGTGTGCCTAGAAAGTGGAATTTTTTATTAATTTGTTTTTTACAGATTCTTATCTAAATTAAAAATTAACCATTTTGGGTATTATTGATTTAGTGTCTGCTTGAACTGCTAGAATTAAAACTCCAAGAAGTTAGGAATCTATTTCTATCTCCTGTAGCACTTTAATCCCAGAACTTAGTATATAATCTGTCATTTCATAGGTGCTCAACAAATGCATGTTAAATTGAAATCTGATTAATTTAATTCAAGACCTCTAGAATACCAAGTATTCAGTTGAAAATATTTAGCAAATTGTTGAGATGTGCAAATACCAGGATGCTCTATGTCATGAATTCACGCTATCTAGATGATTAGTTTCTTTTTGTTTCTATAAAAAAATAGAAGGTTATACATCAGATGTCATTTAGTCGAATCTTCCTGGCTCTATCTTTAGTACACAAAACAAGTTATATGAAAGTGACTTGACTCCAACTCCAATCACTGCTAGACATTACATCCTTCCTAAAACAGAGCTCGTGTCCTTGCAAGACTAAAACCTTTCTACACTGAGAACACTCTTTTACACACACACACATACACACACACACATTACACTGACCTCCAAACCAATTATCAGGATTCATTCATAGAAGAATATAAATGAGAAAATTGAGACCTTATGCTGTCCCAAATCATGGAGCTAGTTATGTTGTTCAAACTATAATTATCACTAGTTTCCCAGGGTCTCAGGTTTTTATTTTAATTGTTTAATCTATTCTATTCTTAATAAGAGATTTTACTCTAATATAGCATATAGTTAAATAATATGGCCAAAATGGTATATCATATGGGAAGTTTATTTATTTGAATTAAACTATACACACTTAGTTTAAAATGGGAAAGAGAGAAAAATAATAATTTAAATTGTGTTAGAAATTCTTCCGACTAGGAAAGAATTTATTCAATCAATAAATATATTCCCTGAAACAAGCATGATGGAAATGACAATATCCTAGTTTCTTTGTTAGCATCATTTTTCTTATACTCATAATCTAAGCATCTAGCTGTGTTAAATTGCATTAAATATGTTTATTTTTCATACAACATGGCTTCCAGCCAAATGTGTCATCCAGTGTCCAAACAAAAAAACAAAATTTTTCATTAATGATGGAGGAAAAACTGGCTGTGCTGGGAATATTCTGAGATGGACTTTTGAACTCCATTGCTGTACTTTCATAAAATATATTTAAGGGTAAGTTTTACATCTGAGTTTTCAATTTACAAGATGATTTTAGAAACGTATACAGTGTTTTAAAACCAAATTCCTATGAGATTCAACACTAAGAATGTATAGAAAACATGACAATTTCCCTTGCTTGGATGAAAGTCTCTGTAAAGCAAGTACTAAAGGTATTTGGAATCACTAAAAAAGGGACACCGTATAAATGAAATGGGTTAACTTAAATGAGCTCTTTCCTATTGTTCATGTTTAAGAGTCTATAAATTCTATGAAAAATTTACTCAAAGGTTGTGTTCAATTTTCCAATCAATGTAGTTAATTATTGATCAATTATAACTTTTTTAGACCATGGAAATGAATATTCTGAGAGCTGCAAAGATCACTGACTGAGACAGAGTCTCAGTTGGAAATGCTGAATTGTGTTTCCCCTTTATATTTCTGCTCATTCTCAAGTTCCCTAGATGGTAGTTTGCAAGCTCTAGCATAACCCTGAATCACCTGCGGGTGATTTCTGGATCCCACCCCATGCGTTCTGATTGTAAAACTCTGGTGTGCAGCCTGAGTTCCCAGGAGATTCTGGGAACTTCTGACAAGTTCCCAGATGATATTACTGCTAATGGTCCAAGGACCACGCTTTAGGATAACCACTGACTTAGAAAAGGATTCAAGTACTCTTTGGATTCAGGCAAGCTCAGTTTCCACCAAATGTTAATAATGCTTATTCCTATGTGTGGGGAGGTGTGAGGAAAGAGAAAGAATTGAGCATGATTTATTGTGTCATGTGTTAGGCATTTTTAGAATAAACCGGGGTCTGAAAATACTCTGATTCACCTACAGAAGATATCCTTCAGTGCCCCTACAAAATTATAATAAATTTCCTAGCCATCAACTGCTAAAACTCGTATCTCTTTTGTAGCTTATAATTAATAGTTTAAGATAATATTATCTACCAGTAGTTGTCAATGCACCTGCTTTCCCCGTGATTCAAATACATAGAGCAAAACCATTCTTTTGACAATTTAACATTTTGGCTCAGCATGTTTTGACATTTGTTTTGTGTTTGGAAGCTGTGATATAACCTCTTTCCTGTAGCACGTCAGTTTTTCTGAGTTATCCTTGCCACAACGCATTTCCAGGTTTCATGAAAGATGTGCTTTTCAAATCAATTATCTTCCTCCTTCTTTATTTTTCTCAGGATGGAAATGTTACCTTATAAAGAAATATAAACCATTAGAATTTATCACAATCTGAAAAGGTCAGAGATGAAACTGAAGAAAGTGTTTAAGGACTCATCACACGAAGAAGGTATCTCCAGTGCAGCATCTTGTGGATTCCATTAAGAAGAGCTCTTACATCTGGCCCATAATCCATTTTTCTTATTCTAAAATTGTGGAAACATAAGTTTACACAAAAGAGCAAAGATTGTGTTTCTTTAATAAAGTAATAATGAACTGAAAAAATATCATCTGGCTGGTAGGATTGTTTGAAATCTCATTAAACATTAAACAGATAAAGCATTTCAAATAAATTAATAAAAAGCTCTAGTCACTAATGTAGTATCAGTATGAAATTTTTAATGATGAACTGATTAAGACAATATTAAGCAGATTTATCTGACATTTTTAGCTATAGTCTAAATATGGCAAAAATGTATTCTCTTTCTTTCTCCTGGCCTCAACTTTCTCTGAATGTGCATATGTCATGACTGATACAGAGTAGGTGCTCAGTAAATATTTGCAGAGTAGATGAGGACATTGGACATTGGTGAATATTGATAAAAATTGAGTTTGATAGGTTATGAACATTGTATTTTTATTTAAACCAAGTTTCACTAAATATTCCCTCTGGAAGGCTTTTAGACACAGCCTGCTGGAAATTTTTGAACTGAAAGTGGATTTTATTTGTGTATTTTGCATTTTTCTAGTGAAAAAAATGTATTGATTTACTTAAGAAAGTTGACCATTTGTTTGGGGGAAAAGAAAACAGGTGGATCTACACAAAGCTAAATCTGTGCACCTACTCCCTGTCATTCAATGCAGAGTAGTTACCATAACAACTGCTGTGTCACCTGGACCAAGGAATCCTGAGTATTTTTTCTAGAGCATGGAAGCAACTTCCTAAAGGAGAACCCACATTAAGATGGGCTTCTCACTATATTAACCTATCAAACTATTTGGAGAAAATCAGCCTGCTTCCATAAATTAAAATTGATGCTGTGTGTATCAGCTCTCAGAATACAGATTTTCACCTCATTCTTTTGTTTAAGTACAGTGGCACCAACTCACCTTCTGCTGGGTCTGACCTCCCTCTGGAAAACCTCTGGTGAGGAAAGAAAAGTCACTTGGCAGCCTGGATCTCACAAGGGAATTTTATCTACAGTCTTCCTGTTTTTAACCCCAGGCTCATCTATATCCAAGTATTCAATTACAAGGTACCTCCAATTCCTAAGTTTGTCCTTGGATGCTACAATGTGAATTTCTCATCATTATAAGCATTATTTTAACATTTTTTCCCTCTTAAATCATTTATCATTCCTCTAAGTACTTTCCGTCTTCATACACTGTCTTTCAGATTTACCAGTATCTCCAAATTTTGATCTCAGGGTGACAGCAGTGAAGAGTGGCTTGAAGCGAGATCTCAGTTCCCTGCTTGGGAATCGAATCTTGGCCACCCTGGGTGTAAACCTGGAATCCTAACCACTAATCCACCAATGGTGAGTGGCTAGATGCAGAGCCCTGGATCTTATCTTCTTTGAAAAAACAATTCTTTACAAAGAGACTGACGCTGTAAAACATGTACAGAGTTTATTTTTAGAAGCACAGCACCTGTGGGAGAGAACACAGAGAAGCAATTTATTTTAAACAGAAGCAAAGCAGAAATATGCACCCAGAGAAGCGTGTGGGCACCCATGCTAATGAGGAGTATGCTAGAGAGGTGGTTAAATAATTTGTATAAGAGCAGTTTTGCCGGGTCTTTGTTTTTCTCTGGCCAATCATCTTGTTTCATTTCCCATATCTGATTGGACCCAGGGCCCTTCCCGATATGCACATGCATGTTTTAGCCAAGATGGATTCCAGCATGAGGGTCTCTGGGAGATTAACAGTACATATTATGGGATAATGCCCCCTCTGTTTTTAAACCCGAGAATCTCTTCTGTGCATGTGCAGTCAGGGAGGTCTCCTTGACCTCAAGAATGGTAGATGTGGTCATCTTATCTTTTTACTCCAGCAGAGCTTAGTTCCTCTCTGCTCCTGCCATTAACTTTTCCTTGAAATGTCAGGGAGAGACAAACTCCAATTTGCTCAGCTTGACAAACTCCAGCTGCTCAGCCCAGGGACCCATCTACTTCTTACCTCAGTTTCACTGAAGATTAGGCTGTTCTTGTTTATCATTCTCTGTTGGATTTGGGTAATTTTTGAGAGAAGTTTGTAGAAATAGTAAAAATGTCTTTCTTTACTTAATCATCTTGAAATCATAAGTCCTGAAAATCTAAGTGAAATAAATATGGAAATTTTGCCCTCTATCTTAGGAAAGTATTCAATGTAATTAAAAGTTCTTACAATGCATTTAAAATGTTATTTCTTTTGCTTTTTCTGGTTAAAAACAACTAGTAGTAATTCTATACATTAAGTTACACTTATGCTTGCCCTCTAAGAAGGTTCTTATTTGGATACACCTACTATTCCATACCATCTGCATATTAACTTTCAAATCTAGCTTCAGTGCAAACTAGATGTATTGGCCCATTAGACAGACAAACCCAAATCTTAAATCAGCTGTGCTTGGAAAGTGAGGGAACAAAATTAGAAATTACAAAAAATGAAAAAGAGAGACAACAGCAGCTCTCTGCACATTATCAAAATTGTGTATTCTTAGGCAATGTGAAATTCCCATTTCTAAAGCTTGGAAAATTTAATGGTTAGGAAACAAAAACTGAGTTATATTCCATAGTCAGATTTTAAAAAAGCAGTCATGTAAAATTTCCCTTTGTGAGAAATAGGTTTTGTTTCATTTTGAGCTATTCAAGAGCTCTGATGATTGATGAGCAAAGCCAAGTTGTGACTAGAAATAGTCAAATAAGAATAGTCCTCTCTTCGTGATACTGGTGTTCTGAATTTGTTTATGCCTAACTTTAATTATGATGATCTGAGAACCTGGAACTGATGAACAAAAGGCCAAGCCCCTAGAAAAAGCATAATTCCGTGTACCTGGGATGCCTTCTTATCCAAGGAAAGAGAAGTATCTGAAAGAAATAGTTGATATTCTGATTGCTTGTAGTAGATGCCTTGATAAATGAGATTTCTGCCAAGAGTAGGATGTCTTGTATGTGCTATAAGTTCTAAAATAGAGTGGAAAGAAAGTTCTCTGTGAGTCCTCTTGACTTTTCTATCTAAAGATGATTTAGTAGAGAATGAAAAACTTCCATTCAGGCGACCACCTTCATATTAAAGGCAATTTTTTTTTAAGTTTGAAACTTCAGGAGCCATTATCATTATTCTGTGTTGTAAGAAGCAGTTAGCCTCCAATTCACCACTTACTCTGTTTAGAGTTTCCTTCTCTACCATTAAATGCTGAAGTCAATAAACATTTTTTTTTTTTGATTCTGAGATCAGAATTTCAGTTAGTGGAGAAAAAGATGACATACCTCATAAAAGATGATGAAGTTGGAGGAAATTGGAGGAAAGCAAAAACATCTGTAATTGTTTAGATGTTTTCATTCAAAAAAACATATTTTATTCAAATTATTATCCATTTTTCACATGGTATCTATTTAGTTTTGGTTCTTTTCATCAGTGTTTTATTGTATGTGTGTCCTAATGAGTATTCACTAATCTATGGTAATAGGGAAAATGACATAGGTTAAAATACCAATGTTGAGTTCCTCAAACAAGAATTACTGAGTCTTCTGTAATATAATAATAAATTGCAGGTATTAGGAAAAAGGACTAACATATTTTATTAATTTCATGTTAATTATGAAGACAGCGTACTTCAAGGAATATAATTTGATCCACTGTGTGTACTAATGTCTGTAATTAGCCACAATTCAATTGGACCTTACTGCATAACTCAAATCAGTACCTCACTTAGGGCAACCATCAATGTCTTATATGTTATTCTTTAATGTACATATCTCAACCTCTCTACCAGGCTACACCCTCTCAGAAAGAATCCTCACTTGTTTTTTCTTGGTGACTATTACTTTCCTAGCATAGTGTCCAACACCCAGTATTCACTCAGTAGTGTTTTTGGAATGCATAAATGATTTTCTTCTAAGTTCTCTTATTTGCAAAGTACTTTTCTAAAAATATACGTTTTCAACTCCATTCCAGAAGAAACACAAATGTAAAGTGTTTTTGGTTACCTTGGCTGGTTCATCCAGATGATTTGCATCAACGTTACTTTTTTTTTTTTTTTTGCAGTATGCGGGCCTCCCACTGCTGTGGCCTTTCCCGTTGCAGAGCACAAGCTCCCGATGCGCAGGCTCAGCGGCCATGGCTCACAGGCCCAGCCGCCCCGTGGCACGTGGGATTTTTCTGGACTGGGGCACGAGCCTGCATCCCCTGCATCGGCAGGTGGACTCTGAACCACTGCACCACCAGGGAAGCCCTCAATGTTACTTTTTTAAAAATTAATTTTTACTGGAGTATGGTTGATTTGCAGTGTTGCATTAGTTTCTACTGTACAGCAAAACAAATCAGTTATACATATACATATATCCATTTGTTTTTAGATTCTTTTCCCATATAGGTCATTACAGAGTATTGAGTAGAGTCCCCTGTGCTATACAATAGGTTCTTATTAATTATTTTATATATAATAGTGTGTATATGTCCATGTCAATCTCCCAATTTATCTCTCCCCCACTTTTCCCCTTGGTAACCATAAACTTGTTTTCTACATCTGTGACTCTAGTTCTGTTCTGTAAATAAGTTCATTTTTTTAGATTTCACATATAAATGATATCATATGATGTTTGTCATCCTCTGACATACTTTACTCAGTATGACAATCTTTAGTTCCATCTACACCACTGCAAATGACATTATTTTGTTCTTTTATATGGCTGAGTAATATTCCATTTTATATATGTACCACATCTTTTTTAACCATTCATTGTCAATGGACATTTAGGTTGCTTCCATGTCCTGGCTATTGTAAATGGTGCTGCAATGAACATTGGGGTGCATGTATCTATTTGAATTATGATTTTCTCCAGATATATGTCCAGGAATGGGATTGCTGGATCATATATTAACTCTATTTTTGTTTTTTAAGGAACCTCCATACTGTTTCCCATAGTGGCTATACCAATTTACATTCCCACCAACAGTGCAGGAGTTTCCTTTTCTCTACACCCTCTCCAGCATTAACTGTTTGTAGATTTTTTGATAATGGCCATTCTGACCAGTGTGAGATGATATCTCATTGTAGTTTTTTTTTTTTTTTTTTTTTTTTTGCGGTACGCGGGCCTCTCACTGTTGTGGCTTCTCCTGTTGCGGAGCACAGGCTCCAGACGTGCAGGCTCAGCAGCCACGGTTCACAGGCCCAGCCGCTCCACGACATGTGGGACCTTCCCGAACGAGGGCACGAACCCGTGTCCCCTGCATCGGCAGGCGGACTCTCAATCACTGCGCCACCAGGGAAGCCCTCATTGTAGTTTTGAATTTTTAATTTTCAAACTCATTAAGATGATTAATCCTAGAATTAATTATAATGATGGAGGTGGTAATATTGACCAGCAGCAATTTTTTTTTTTTTTTACAATAGAGAAGGCTTTCAGTCACATGATCCCATTGATCTTTACAAAATTCCATGTACTTGCATGGTGGTTACTATAATTCTTATTTTACAGTTGAGTGAGTAAAGAAAAAAGAAGTCATGTGACTTGTCCAAAATTACATAGGTAGTAAGTGTAGGTGATGGAGGAACATGTATTCTGGTCTTTCTCTCTCCAGTACCTTATGTTAAATGGTCAGTCCTCAATTTTAAAGTGCCTAAATTATAAAGCCTTCCTCAGTCTAAAAACAAAACAAAAGTAACAAACACCCACTTATTAAAGAAATCACCTGTCCACATGACCACATGACTATAGGAGATTCTCCTCCCATTGCACCTCTCATTCCATGTTTCTGGTACTTTGTTGATAACAGAAAGTATGTGCTTTCTCAAATTGCTTTCTAGTTTACAAATATATTCTTTTCTGCAGAGAGTATTTTCATTGCCTCCTACTGATTTATGTTTGTTTATTCATCCTTAATGAAGTGAAGAATATTATGCTGCTGTGCTGCCTGATTTTGAATGGTCACAGATGAATTTATGCCTGAACCATCTGGAAGTTGTGGATCAAGAGAGGCTTAAGGCAGGCCTTGTCCTGTATCTCTTAGGGAAGTGTACACAGAGGGACCAAGTGGAAGTCTCCTCCTGCCTTCCTCCTCTGAGGTCCCTCAAGTTTTCAATTCAATCCCTTCCCTGCCTCAGTTAATGGAAACTTCTTCGAGGGTCTTCTCTTTCCACATTTCTGCTGCTGTCCCATCCCTTACGGTATATTTACCACACAGCAACCAAGGTGGTCTTTAAAAACAAATCTATCAATCACTTGTCCAAAAGTCTTCAAGAGCTTCTGATACATTTCTCACTTTCCCACTCCCACCCTTTTAATGTGTGTTTTGAAAATAGACCACCATTACCATTTTCCTTACCATGAAAAAAAATTCTCAAAAAAGTATAATGTAACTTTAGCTTAAATTTATCATTTTCTATTATTTAATGACTTTCAAAGCATACCATGGTCTATCAACTATCTTATTTTTATAGACCTGTAAAATTGAGCATCCATGCTCTCTAGGACTTGTCAATCTAGATGGCTGATAAAAGATTAAATGTGAGTTCCTTCTATGGTTTATGACAGTGCTGTATTTCTACACCATCCATTGTCTTTTTTTGTGGGAAAACAACTTCTGTGTCCTTATTCTTCAAGGAGAGAATTCTTAAATTCCACTGGGTAGTCTCTATCCCTAAACTCCAATTCTATGTGATTATATTCCCAGAGCCAATCCCTTCAATGGAAAAAGAACCTTCATGACTATAGGAAATCCATTTAGTATCCCACTTGAGATGAAAATTAAATCCTATAAGTCCTTTTTTGTTTATTTTGGTTTGTTTGGCTTCAAATTTGACATCTTTTAAAAGAGGTAAACTAATCCACTGTGTGAAACTAGTCCCTATTTGGCTAGCCACTAAAATTAAATAAAAATTTTATTAGTTTGAAGGAATTTCTCTTGGAATATTTCTTGGAACTGTTCACTCTCTAATAAACGTTAGTTTTTCAAAATTCTGTTAGCAGCCAAATGTTTATTAATACTCTTATTTTCATCATAGTGATCTTTTAAAATAAGCATGCACAATATCCTGTAAGCAGGCTTGAGCATAAATTTGTTAAGAACAGATAGAAATTGATTTATTAAGTAAATATTTACTAAAGCTCAATTCCATAGTAATTCACAGGATATTAAGCACGAAATAACAGTCCGTAGAGAATGCTAGTATAGCTGCCAAAAACATACTAAAAAAGCATACATAGAGTTTTCAGCAGTGTACCGTCACTCCAGAAGTTATATGCAAAACAGAAAAACAGTATTTACACACTCGCTTATAGGAAAGCAAAGTCTCTGGTAGAGATTAATTGTTGAGAGATAATTCTCTCCGAGTCTCTAAATTTCTGTGTGTCTAATGAGTGGGGGCATTAATGCCCTTTTGCTCTAAAATATCTTTCCAAGGATGTGTGTATAGAAAAATAGTCTTGTAAATTAGAGATGCTATCTCTTCCTGCAACAGGGGACATGTTTGCTTAGTGTTCAATATAATAAGTTCTCCTTTTAGAAAATCATCAGGCAGGTCTGCTTACTATCCATTATAAAACATTCAAGTTACTGAAGTTTAGGTTCTTCAGCTGTGAAACAAAATTTTCTGCATGCTGCATGTCCTCCATGGGACTTGGGGGACCAGGAGGAATGATACAAACATGAAGCTCATGCTGCCTTCTCTGCTGTGTGTAATAATCTCCTTTGTCTCTGACCAAGATATCTCATGTTTTCTGTTAACATCCACAAGACCATGGCAAGTTTACTACCTTGAAAATAGGGTGAAAATATTATATTCTTAGCAGTTCTTGACATTAATTATCAAATTTGAAGCCTATCAGACCAAGACAGATTCAAGACTGATTTTTTAAACATCCTTATTGAATATAAAGATGTTTAAACATTTCCAAAGCATTTTATGCTGTTTAAACTTTTCCAAAGCATTAAGAAAGACAAAGCACTCTTATGAATGTTGATGATAAGATCCTATATAAGTTATTATAAGTTAGACTCAATCAGTGTGCTAAAATAATAATGCACCATGACCTAGAGTGTTTTACCCTGATTTAACTAAGGAGATCATACAATTTATTGTCCAAAAAAACTTTTTGAAAGTAAAAGAGGGTTCTATTAATAATTACCTCCCATACCCAATATTCAATCTATATGGAATTGGTATTGGCTCCACATTCAAAGTATGTACAGATTCAAACACTTCTCCCTATATATTCGATTTCAGCTCTGTCTGAACTGTATTAATGTCTCTCCTGGTTTTCTGCAATCATTCCTAACTGCTCTCCCTGCTTCCACTACTGCCCTTTACAGTTTTTGTTCCTGTTGTTGTAGAAGAATCCTTTAAAAATGTACATTGGATTATAGCTCTTTCTGCTCAGAACTTTCTGATGTCTTCCCCTATTCCTCAGAGTAAAAGTCAAAGTCCTTTTGGTCAATAAGGTTCAATACAATTTAACCCCTCCTCCCTACCCCGTATCCCCAGTGCTCTCCCTCTAGCTTGCACCCCTCTACCTATACTAACATCCCTGCTGTTCCTTGAATTTACTGGTTAATTTCCTTGTTTAGGATCTTACAACTGGCTCTTCTCTCTGCCTGGAATGTTTTTCCCAAAGGTATCAGCCTGGTTTATCTCCCTCAAGGCTTTGTTACAATGTCACCTTCTAAATAAACCCTGCCTATCAACTGTATTTAAATTATACCCACTCACTCCATCCATTACTTCCCTACCTGAAATGTCATATCTATTTATTTTCTCTATTGTATTTACAACATTCTAATATAGCATTTATTCACTTATATTTATTGATTATTTTCTCTTCTTATATACCAGAATATAAGTGTCATAAGGGCAGAATTTCTTTCTCTTTCCTTCTCTTTTCTTCTCTTTGTCCTTTTTCACTTATATTAGGTGACTAATAAATATTATTCAATTAATGAATGAGTTAAACATTTTCTCCTGAAATTTTTCTAGAATTTCTACTTGGCTCTTCTTATATATTCTAGTTCTCTTGAACATGTTATTCAGTTTTCCCAAGGCCATGTCTGATAAATCTGGCTCTTCTGGGGGTATGTTTCTATCATGTTATTTCAGACCTTCCTCCTCTTTCTCCATACGCCTTGTTATTTTTTGGTTGACTACCTGACATTGTAGAGGTAATTTGAAACACTGGATGATTTTACCTTTCTCCAGAAAAGATTTACTCTGCCTTTGGCAGGCAGTTAGGTGAAAGGCAGATCACTTTAAGTCATTCAGAGATTGAACTTATTCACAGTTGAGTCTTTATGAGGGCTGGTCTATTCTAGATTGCTATTACTCCATGGTATAGCCCTTCAGAGGTCCCAGCTGAAAGATGGGCATTTTAGTCCCCATCCACCTTGGCAGGTCCTTAACTCCAATATTTTGCCTCCCAAGCACTACAAAGTTGCTAAAAGTTCTATTCAGTGATTCAGCCTCTCAGCCACCTTGCTTGGAAGAAGTTTGGATGGTATAAACTAGTGGCTGTCCTGGAAGTAGATGTCTCAATATTTACCGACTATCTGCCATAAATCCTTGCGTATAAATACATTACATAAACTTTAAATAATGCATGATTAAATGTGGATTCAACTACTTCCAAAAACTTTGTTTCTTTCTTTTATAAAGCCACAAATTTAAATATTTCTTGAGACACTTAAATCAAGATACAGGTATCCTCCACTTTTCAAAATTTCTCTTTACACCACTTTGCTTTTACAAGAGACCCACATCAGTATCTGTTTTCACTAACCAAAAGAAATCCAAAGATGACTTTCACTTTTTAAAAAAAGCCAAAATGTGAAAATAGTGTTCAGTGTTTGTTTTGCAAGGAGCCATTATAGAGGCAGCTGCACCCGGAGCAGCGAGAGTGGCACCGCAAAGCTCTTTCCCCAGGAACCACACACAGCATCTCAGCTTCAAGCCACCACAGCTTTGAACTGTGTGCGAACATCTATGCTTTATCTCCATTTATTTTGTGTATTCATTAGCAAGATGTGTCCTAAGGTAATTGCTTATTTGTTTTATGCCATTTTCGCTTACAAAAGTCTTCATAGGAATGCTCTACTTTCAGATAGCTGGCGAAACCTGTACCTGTTTATATAAAGATAACTTACTCAACTATAATGCTAAACTTATTTTTTTTTCCAGATTGGAAAAATAAGTATCATCCCTCATGAAAGAATTTTGTTAAAACCAGTAAAAGAATCTCTATGTCTGGATATGACATAAACCACGTTCATAATACTAGACTATGTAATGTAGAACATAATTTCTCAATGTGTGTGTGTATTTTAGAGGTATTTTATCCCTTTAAAACACGCCCCCGCCCAAAAAAAATGAAAAGTTTATGTTCAAATATGTTTGGGATTTCCTACATACATGTCCCTAGCTTGGGGACATGGGATGTGTTAGGATTTAAAATGTTTTGAATGTTACACACAAAAGACTTGTTTTCCTTTTTCTAAGCCAAGATTTTCCTACCTTATTTAGAAGCTAACGTTTTTTAAATTTTATACCTATTGACATCCAAAGGAAGTTGTTTTCCATGGGACATATATTAAGTGATTGTGTTCTGGAAGAAACTGAATAATATAATAGAGTCTTTACTTTCCAGGGACTTTTTAAAAATAAGTTAAAGAGAAAAATATGTTCACATTGAGTTAAAATGGAATATACAGTTAAACTCACTTTAAGACTCTAAAACAAAAGAAGTCATGATTAAAGGGTAAAACTAATTACCCAGTCCTCTGTGATCAAGTGTACCATGGCATCAGAAGACCAAAACCAATGCCAGGGTTTAATTTAATTAGCATTATAATTTGCAACAATGAATACAAAGTCTTTGAGGTCAAAACTACAGAACAACAAGCTTTGAAAATCCCAATGCTGAAACAATGTTATTTGCCAACCAAGTAAATGTCACAGTATTTTTTATTTATTAACTTAGAAGGTTGAGGGTGCTCCCTGCAAATATCGTGCAATAAAACTGGAAGCCATTAAAATAGCCTTGCTTTCTTCTGTAACAAAACCTGGACATTACAGGGTATTCCAAAATAACACACAACAGTTTTTTTCTCATATATTTCTCATTAACTTTTTAAAGCCTCCTGACTTTGTGGAATCACTGCAGTAAATTCTAAATGATGTATGAAATGGAAAACAAAATATAACCTGTCTTTACCTCCTCCTAAGCAATAGGTAATAGCATGTCTGATTTCTTTGGTTTTGTTTTTCATTTTTGGAGAGTTTTTTAGTCAAATTCTGTCAGGATTGTCATCCTCTTCTATATAAAGCTTTTAAAGAAACACAATACAGTCACACAAACATGCACTGAGGGTTCACATAAAAATCAAGACTTCAGAATTCATTCAGATCATAGCATACGTCACCTACTCTGACCGGCTATTTTAGCTTTTATTATCTGTGATGTTGTGGTATTCTCTCTATGTATGTCTCTCTGACCTGTTTTCTTAACTGATCTTAAAAAGAGTGTTCATATTGGAATCAACAGAATGGCATCAGAGGCTATCTCTTGCACTACTTAAAGTCAAGATAAGAACGCCCACCATGGTATTTGTGATTTTAGAAATATCATTGCTTTTCACTGTCTCCCATCACATAAAAATGTATCTTGCCTCTCACTGTGTTCAATAGTGAGAAACCTTTGGGAGATAGGAAGTTCATTAGAGTACTTTTGGACTCAGGTAACAGTATATCTGACTAAATGTGACTGTAAATCTGACTAAATAAACAATATGAGTTAATTTTTTCCCTAATAACAATGAGTCTGTAGATATGCAGATCAGTGTTGGTTAAGTGACTCAGCAGTTGTCAGGACTCTATGTCAGCTCCTCTGGCCTTAAACTCATGGTCACAAGATGGCTACAGTAGCTCAATGACACCTTCATAGGACAATATCCAAAAGTAGGAAGGAAGGGGCAGTGGTTTATTTTCCATAAACATTGTTTATTCAAGAAGAAATAAATATTTCCTGCAAGTCTGCAGTAAACTACTATCCTGTCTCACTGGCCATCATTGTATCACTTGCCTGTGCCTCGGCTGCAAGGAAGATTATGACAACAAGCATCCAGCATTTTTAGCCTCCATAATGCTAAATGGACTCTGCTGGCAAGGAAAACGGCTGTCAAATATCCAACTGTAGCTACCTCAGGAAGAGGCAAAGGAAGTGGTTTTTTTTTTCCTTATATAGACCACTAGTTCTGTTTGGGCAACCATTCATTGTGCAATTTTACTTTTCTTTGACATTGAATCCCTTCTTGTCTTGTTTCCACTAGACTAAGAAAATTTTTCTTAATTTAAAAGGACACACTTTGTTTATCCATCTTATATAAATATGAACCTTTAATACTGTTCTTCTTGAATAAGTTTTCAGTTGGTTTTCAACCACACCATAATATTAATGAGGAAAAGTTAAAATCCAAATTACTCCTAAGGTTAAACCAACAAATTGCTTGAAATTTAAGGATGAGCCAATATCTGACTTTAAAATCAGAAGCCTATGTAGCTTCAGACAGTCTAATAAATCCTGCTGAAACTGTGCACAAAATTTCTAAATCTTTATGTATGGATACTTTGTTTTGTATAAGAAGCCCAAAGCTTTGGCAAATTCTTAAATTGTCCACACCCTCTAAAAGTTTAGAAACACTAATAACAATGATAATTATATAATTATCACGGTGTTTATTTGAGCTTATGAGTTGTTTTAGAAAAAAAACCTCTCATCTACATTTTAGAAATAGCTTTGATAAATAGTGTCATTATATTTAGAGCCATAGTTTCACAAAAGCATTATCATAAAGTCCATAATATTTGTTGCTTATCCATATTATTGAACAACAGAGGAATTACTGACCTTCTTTATGCCCAACTCCAGAAAAGGTCAATTGATTACAGAAAAAGTAGATAAGAACCTAATCTTTTATTTTATTTTTCTGTGTACTTCTTCTTTCAGCTGTTCAGTAAGTTGTGTTTTTGAATTGTGCCATTGGTGTATCACAACTGAAACTTAGCAGATAAACATAAAGCTCGGGTGAAATTTGCCCAAGGTCATATAGATAATAACTGTTGGAGACTCAAGCCAGGACACATGATGCTGAGTCTAATACTCTTTTTACCCTGTCACAACTGACTTTCTTTATGACGGCTATTTACAGTATAATCTATATGCCCAAACTGGGAGAAAAAAAACAAAAACTATTCTGATTATTCTACATGTTTAGTTGGTCTACAGAGACAGTTCACAGAATTCAAGGTAAATTTTCAAATGTATGCGTTTTCAGTAACAACATTGCAATTCCATTGACTACATTAAAAATCCCCACATTATCTATGTTTAGTAATACATTCCTTGAAGACCATACACATAAATTCAGAAAATAGGGTAAACCCTCTTTGATTTGTGATTCTAGTTATTTGAGTAAATGTCATGCATACACAGAAAAATAATTAAAATATTAAAATTTACTTTTGATATTTAAGAATGAAATTAGTTGCCAATCATTTTTAAGTTTCTATTTTAATCATTGTGAAAAATACATTTAATTAAATGTAATAGTTTTCCTCAATTTTATTCTATAGATGGTTTAAATCTTCATTTAAATGTTAATTGCCAGTAACATCAGGGAAAATCCTTTATAATTCAATATTATTCTGCCTTAATTTTATAAAATCCAGGATATTTATTTTGTTATAAAGTATGATGGGACATAATGATTGTGAGAAGGTGAAAATGAATATAAAATTCTGCAGTAGTCTCCAAACAATTTTGCATGATGATTCCAAAAGAGTAAAATATACTGTTTTCATGTTAGTTTCAGCAAATGGAGCTTAAAATTCACAGTTACAGTCAAGCTGCAAAATTCTTCTTCATTCAAAAGAGGAAATGACTACATTCTGGTCCTTTCATTGGTTATCAGCAAGTTGCTACAATTAGATTAGGGATGGATGAAGACCTTATTTTCCATTTCATTCTGTGTTACATTATCTGTGCAGTGCACATTGTATATTTAATAGAAGTTTAGAGAAAAAAGGTTAAATAGATTTATAATTTTGATGGGCTCAGTAAGGAATAGTGCCATAGTTGCCTGGTCCGACTGAAAATCAATTTATGAGTTTAAAAAATGCAAACGGTGCTCAGTTTTAAGCAGAAATATTGCTAGACCTTCCTTAGAGAGGTGCCGGCCTATTCTTTTCACAGGTGGTTCCAGGATGCCTAAGAAGATGTTATTCCTAGAATATAACAATTATGAGAATCTCATGTTGAGCCAGCAGATTTATTCAACGTTAGTAGAGAGACCTCACTAATTTTATACTGTGCCAAAGAACTGTTCAAGTATTTAGTAAAGGCTAATCATCATTATTTATTTTAATTATTATCACATGAATTTTGTGATATATTGATTGTTTTAATGACACCTTCAATCGTTAACATATCCATGCCCTTTGTCATGTGAATTTATACATTCTCCCACCAAAGGATGGATTATGTTTCCCTGTCCCTTGATTTTAGTTGGACATATGACTAGTATGGATAAAAAGATGTTATCAAATGATACACAAACGAAGACTTAAAAAAAGGGCTCACATATTTCCCCTTGTGCTCTTACATCTTTGTCTCTGCCCAAGTTGGCCTGCTGGAAGATAAAGAAGGCAGGACCCAGTGACCTCTGTTGCCCCAGTCAGTCATGTTACAGACATGTCAGTGATCCCAGCTCAAAACAGAAGAACTGCCCAGGCAAGCTCATCCTTAAAAACTCACCTGCATGCACTCAGGGGACCTACACACGAAGGCAGAGCCAATTCAAAAGCTGAACCCAAGGAGCTGTGTGAACAAAGAAAAAAACAGGATATTTCTCCCAGCAGCCTCAGGAGCAGTGGATGAAATCTCCTCGATCAACTTGATGTACGCTGCATCTCTGGAATACCTGAATAGACAACGAATCATCCCAAAATTGAAATGGTGGACTTTGGGAGCAACTGTAGACATGGGGTTTGCTTTCTGCATCTAATTTGTTTCTAGTTTCAAGTTTATCTTAGTTTAGTATTTAGAATTTATTATCATAGGTAGATTTGTTTATTGATTTTGTTCCTTTATATATATATATATATATATATATATATATATATATATATATATATATATATTTCCTTTTTCTCTTTTTGGGAATGTGTATGTGTATGCTTCTTTGTGTGATTTTGTCTGTATAGCTTTGCTTTTACTTGTTGTCCTACTGTTCTGTCTGTTTTTTTGAGGTATTTTTGATATAGTTTTTAGCGCTTGTTAACATTGGTGGATTTGTTTTTGGTTTGGTAACTCTCTTCTTTTTTTTCTTATTACTTTTAAGTTTATTTTTATTTTTTATTTTAATAAATTTATTTTATTTATTTATTTACTTTCTTTCTTTCATTTTTAATCACTCTTCTTCTGAGCCATGTAGCTGACAGGGTCTCGGTGCTCTGACTGGGTGTCAGGCCTGTGGCTCTGAGGAAGGAGAGCCGAGTTCAGGACATTGGTACACCAGAGACAACCCAGCTCCACGTAATATCAAATGGCAAAAGCTCCCCCAGAGTTCTCAATCTCAATGCTAAGACCAAGCTACACTCAACCACAAGCAAGCTACAGTGCTGAACACCCTATGCCAAACAACTGGCAAGACAGGAACAAAACCACACCCATAAGCAGAGAGGCTGCCCCAAATCCTAACAAGGTCACAGACACCCCAAAACACACCAGCAGACGTGGTCCTGCCCAACAGAAAGACAAGATCCAGCCTCATCCACCAGAATACAGACACCAGTCTTCTAACACCAGGAAGCCCACAAAACCTACTGAACCAACCTTAGCCACTGGGGACAGACACCAAAAACAATGGGAACTACGAACCTACAGCCTGGAAAAAGGAGACCCCAAACACAGTAAATTAAGCAAAATGAGAAGACAGAGAAACATACAGCAGATTAAGGAACAAGGTAAAAACCCACCAGACCAAACAAATGAAGAGGAAATAGGCAGTCCACCTGAAAAAGAACTCAGAGTAATGATAGTAAAGGTATCCAAAATCTTGGAAATAGAATGGAGAATATACAAGAAACATTTAACAAAGACCTAGAAGAACTAAAATGCAAACAAACAATGATGAACAACACAATAAATGAAATTAAAACTTATCCAGAAGGAATCAATAGCAGAATAACTGAGTCAGAAGAATGGATAAGTGACCTGGAAGATAAAATCGTGGAAATAACTACTGGAGAGCAGAATAAAGAAAAAAGAATGAAGAGTATTGAGGACAGTCTCAGAGACCTCTGGGACAACATTAAATGCACCAACATTCGAATTATAGAGGTCCTGGAAGAAGAGTAAAAGAAAGGGTCTGAGAAAATATTTGAAGAGTTTATAGTTGAAAACTTCCCTAATATGGGAAAGGAAATACTCAAACAAGTCCAGGAGGAACAGAGAGTCTCCTACAGGGTAAATCCCAGGAGAAACACAACAAGACACATATTAATCAAACTATCAAAAATTAAATACAAAGAAAAATCTTAAAAGTAACTAGGGAAAAACAGCAAAAACCCTTCAAGGGAATCCCCATAAGGTTAACAGCTGATCTTTCAGCAGAAACTCTGCAAGCCAGAAGGGAGTGACAAGATATATTTAAAGTGAAGAAAGGGAAAAAACTAAAACAAAGGTTACTCTACCCAGCAAGGATCTTATTCAAGTTCACCGAAGAAAGTAAAAAGTTTACAGACAAGCAATAGCTAAGAGAATTCAGCACCACCAAACCAGCTTTACAATAAATGATAAAGGAACTTCCCCAGGCAGGAAACACAAGAGAAGGAAAAGACCTACAATGACAAAGCCAAAACAATTAAGAAAATGGTAATAGGAACATACATATCAATAACTACCTTAAATGTAAATGGATTAAATATCCCACCAAAAGACATACACTGGCTGAATGGATAAAAAAACAAGACCCATATATATGCTGTCTACAAGAGATTCACTTGAGACCTAGGGACACATGCGGACTGAAAGTGAGGGGATGGAAAAAGATATTCCATGCAAATGGAAATCAAAAGAAAGCTGGAGTAGCAATTCTCATATCAGACAAAATAGACTTTAAAATAAAGGCGATTATAAGAGACAAAGAAAGACACTACATAATGATCAAGGGATTAACCCAAGAAGAAGATATAACAATTGTAAATATATATATGCACTCAACATAGGAGCACCACAATACTTAGGCAAATACTCACAGCCATAAAAAGGGAAATCGACAGTAACACAATCATAAAAGGGGACTTTCACACCCCACTTTCACCAATGAACAATTCATCCAAAATGAAAATAAGTAAGGAAACACAAGCTTTAAATGATACATTAAACAAGATGGACTTAATTGATATTTATGGAACTTTCCATCCGAAAACAATAGAATACACTCTCTTCTCAAGTGCTCATGGAACATTCTCCAAGATAGATCATACCTTGGGTCACAAATCAAGGCCTGGTAAACTTAAAAAAACTGAAATTTTATCAAGTATCTTCTCTGAACACAATGCTATAAAACTAGATATCAATTACAGGAAAAAAACTGTAAAAAAAAAAAAAAAACCAAACACATGGAGGCTAAACAATACACTACTAAATAACTAAGAGATCACTGAGGAAATCAAAAATTACCTAGAGGGCTTCCCTGGTGGTGCAGTGGTTGTGAGTCCGCCTGCCGATGCAGGGGACATGGGTTCTTGCCCTGGTCTGGGAGGATCTCACATGCTGCAGAGTGGCTGGACCCATGAGCCACGGCCACTGGGCCTGAGCATCTAGAGCCTGTGCTCCACAACGGGAGAGGCCACAACAATGAGAGGCCCATGTAAAGCAAAAAAAAAAAAAAAAAAACCTAGAAAAAAATGACAATGAAAACACAATGACCCCAAATCTATGGGATGCAGCAAAGGAGTTCTAAGAAGGAAATTTATAGCAATACAATCCTACCTCAAGAAACAAGAAACATCTCAAATAAACAACCTAACCTTACACCTAAAGAAATTAGAGAAAGAAGAACAAAAAATGCCAAAGTTAGCAGAAAGTAAGAAATCATAAAGATCAGATCAGGAATAAATGATAAAGAAATGAAGGCAACAGTAGCAAAGATCACTAAAACTAAAAGCTGGTTCTTTGAGAAGATAAACAAAATTGATAAACCATTATCCAAACTCTTCAAGAAAAAAAGGGAGAAGACTCATATCAATAGAATTAGAAATGAAAAAGGAGAAGTAACAACTGAGACTGCAGAAATACAAAGGATCATGATAGATTACTACAAGCAACTATAAGCTAATAAAGTGGACAACCTGGAAGAAATGGGCAAATTCTTAGAAAAGAACAACATTCTGTGACTGTACCAGGAAGAAATAAAACACATAAACAGACGAATCACAAGTACTGAAATTGAGACTGTTATTAAAAATCTTCCAACAAATAAAATCCCAGGACCAGATGGCTTCACAGGCGAATCTAACAAAGATTTAGAGAAGAGTTAACACCTATCCCTCTCAAATTTTCCAGAATATATCAGAGGGAAGAACACTTCCAAACTCATTCTACGTGGCCACCATCAACCTGATACCAAAACCAGAAAATGATGTCACAAAGAAACAAAACTACAGGTCAATATCACTGATGAACATAGATACAAAAGTCCTCAACCAAATACTAGCAAACAGAATGCAACAGCACATTAAAAGGACCATACACCATGATCAAGTGGGGTTTATCCCAGGAATACAAGGATTCTTCAATATATGCAAATCAATCAATGTGATACACCATATTAACAAATTGAAGGAGAAAAAACATATGATCATCTCAATAGATGGAGAAAGAGCTTTTGACAAAATTCAACACCCATTTATGATAAAACCCTCCAGAAAGTAGGCATAGAAGGAGATTACCTCAACATAATAAAGGCCATATATGATAACCCCATAGCCAACATCATTCTCAATGGTGAAAAACTGAAACCATTTCCTCTAAGATCAGGAACAAGACAAGGTTGTCCATTCTCACCATTATTACTCAACATAGTTTCGGAAGTTTTAGCCACAGCAATCAGAGAAGAAAAAGTAATAAAAGGAACCCAAATTAAAAAATAAGTAAAGTTATCACTGTACGCAGATGACACAATACTATACATAGAGAATCCTAAAGATTCTACCAGAAAACTACTAGAGCTAATCAATGAATTTGATAAAGAGGCAGGAAACAAAATTAATACACAGAAACCTCTTGTATTCCTATACACTAATGATGAAAATTCTGAAAGAGAAATTAAGGGAACACTCCCATTTACCATTGCAACAAAAAGAGTAATATACCTAGGAACAAAACCTACCTAAGGAGACAAAATACCTGTATGCAGAAAACTTTGACACTGATGAAAGAAATTAAAGATGATACAAACAGATGGACAGATATACCATATTCTTGGATTGAAAGAATCAACATTATGAAAATGACTATACCACCCAAAGCAATCTACAGATTCAATGCAATCCCTATCAAACTACCAATGGCATTTTTCACAGAACTGGAACAAAAAATTTCACAATTTGTATGGAAACACAAAAGACCCTGAATAGCCAAAGCAATTTTGAGAAATAAAAATGGAGCTGAAGGAATCAGGCTCTCTGACTTCAGACAATACTACAAAGCTACAGTATGGTACTGGCACAAAAACAGAAATATAGATCAATGGAACAGGATAGAAAGCCCAGAGATAAAAGCATGCACATATGGTCACCTTATCTTTGATAAAGGAGGCAAGAATATATAATGGAGAAAAGATACCCTCTTCTATAAGTGGTGCTGGGAAAACTGGACAACTACATGTAATAGAATGAAATTAGAACACTTCTTAGCACCATACACACAAAAAAACTCAAAATGGATTAAAATCCTAAATATAAGGCCAGGTACTATAAAACTCTTAGAGGAAAACATAGGCAGAACAGCCTATGATATAAATCACAGCAAGATCCTTTTTGACCCACCTCCTAGAGAAATGGAAATAAAAACAAAAATATACAAATGGGACCTAATGAAAGTTAAAATCTTTTGCACAGCAAAGGAAACCATAAACAAAATGAAAAGACAACCCTCAGAATGGGAGAAAATATTTACAAATGAAGCAAGTGACAAAGGATTAATCTCCAAAATTTATAAGCAGCTCATGCAGCTCAATATCAAAAATCAAACAACCCAATCCAAAAATGGGCAGAAGACCTAAATAGCCATTTCTCCAAAGAAGATATACAGATTGCCAACAAACACATGAAAAGACACTCAACATCACTAATCATTAGAGAAATGCAATTCAAAACTACAATGAGGTATCACCACCATACCAGTCAGAATGGCCATCATCAAAAAGTCTACAAACAATGAATGCTGGAGAGAATGTCGAGAAAAGGGAAGCCTCTTACATTGTTTGTGGATATGTAAATTGGTACAACCACTATGGAGAACAGTATGGAGTTTCCTTCAAATACTAAAAATAGAACTACCATATGACCCAACAATCCCACTACTGAGCATATATCCTGAGAAAACCAAAATTCAAAGAAAACATAATTCAAAAAGAGTCATGTACCACAATGTTCACTGCAACTCTCTTTACAATAGCCAGGACATGGAAGCAACCTAAGTGTCCATCAAGAGATGAGTGGATAAAGAAGATGTGGCATGATGGAATATTACTTAGCCATAAAAAGAAGAGAAATTGAGTTATTTTTAGTGAGGTGGATGTACCCAGAGTCTGTCATACAGAGTGAAGTGAGTCAAATACCGTATGCTAACACATATATATGGAATCTTAAAAAAAAAAAAAAAAGAAGGTTCTGAAGAAACTGGGGCAGGACAGGAATAAAGACACTGATGTAGGGAATGGACTTGAGGACATGGGTAGGGGGAAGGGTAATCTGGGATGCAGTGAGAGAGTGGCATGGACATATATACACTACCAAATGTAAAATAGATAGCTAGTGGAAGCAACCACATAGCACAGGGAGATCAGCTCTGTGCTTTGTGACCACCTAGAGGGGTGGGATAGGGAGGGTGGGAGGGAGATGCAAGAGGGAGGGGATATGGGGATATATGTATATGTATAGCTGATTCACTTTGTTATAAAGCAGAAACTAACACACCATTGTAAAGTAATTATACTCTAAGAAAGATGTTAAAAAAATAAAATAAACTGAAGTTTATCAAAAAAAAAAAAAAAGAAAAAAGAAATAAAACTCACCTGCAAACTTGCAAGCTGCATTAATCTTATTGTTTAAGTCATTACATTCTGGAGCTTTCTGCCTATGTTGTCTTCTAGGTGTTTTATTGTTTCTGGTCTTACATTCACTTTGAGTTAATTTTTGTACATGGTATAAGAGAGTGGTCCCATTTTATTCTTTTGCATGTGGCTTTAAGTTTATTGAAGTTTATTGAAGAAACTTTTTCCCCATTGTATACTCTTGACTCCTTTGTCATAGATTAATTGACCATATATGTGTGGATTTATTTCTGGGCTCTCTATTCTGTTCCACTGATCTCTGTGTTTGTCTTATGCTAGTATCATAAATATTTGTGCCTGATGTTGGGCACACACACACACACAGCAGTCCTCTGGGAGAAGTTTCATATTTGTGAAATACTTCCTAATTGTGGGTATGGGGTTCTTGGCAGGACTGTGTCTCTGCCTCTTCTACTCATCTTGGTGTATTTCTTCTATCCTTTGTTGTGAAGGAGCTCCTCAGCTAGTTTTCAGGTCATTTTCAGAGGGAACTGACCCATATATAGCTACACATTTGTTGTGTCCATGGGAGGATGTGAGTTCAGGATCTTAGGCTACCATCTCAAACTGCCCCCTCTAAATGATTATCTTTTGAGATGGTTGGTTATGCAGTACTATTTAGGCAGCAGGTAACTTATCTGCAACAATGAGCATCCTTTCATACTAGGAGATAATAAAGGAGATTATTAGAACCATATCATTAATGCTTTCTTGGCTGGTAGGGGAGGAGAGGGAGAGAAAGTGAAAACTAGGGCATTTTTGTTGTTGTTCTATATAACAAACATACTAGTATTTATTCTTCTCTATCAGGTATAGAATGAGGATGGGCTCATAGGGTCTTATCTCTGCATTATAGGAAAACATAGTCACTACAGCTGTCAGTGCTAGGACTGGATAGGCCATTGCAGAGTCAGGGGCCAGGAGCTGAGAGGGAAAGTAAAAGAGAGATATACTACATCTGACACTATAACCTTGAAGGCAGGTTTGCTTATTTCCTATTCAACGAGAAAGCCCAAACAAATGGGTTGTCAATACGTTGCTAGATTGATCAAAGATAAAATATAGGGCACTTAGTTACATTTAAATTTCAGATAAACAGTAAATAATATTTTATTATAAGTATGTCCCATACACCACACATCTGTGTATTCTCCAGACATTGAGATTTCTTGGGAAAGTATTTGAAGAATGAAGAACTAATTTAGTTTTAAATAGTGCTTTACCTGTCTCTTTCTGGTATTTATTTTCTGATTAATGGTCTAAGGAATAATGTCCAAAATTACCTTCTGCCTTGTTCTATAGAATAAGTGATCAACTGTTACTATGTTTGAAGGTAGAATGTGGATCTGGTAGAAAAACCTAAGTTTTCCAACCCCTCATCCATTTACAACACTTGTCAATTCACCCATAAATGACATGACAAACCAAACATATGGAAATTGAGATAGTGAATATCCTTTACCTACTGAACAGCTGATTTGGTTTTATACTAAAGTCCATCCCCAAATACTTTACATACATAATTATTTTTTTTGAAAATTGTATTGTCTTTCTCTTTTTATAATTATAAACTAAATCAGAAGATAATAAAAACATTAAGCTAAGAAGAGAAAGATAACACAAAAATTTACCCCTTGAGATAACAACTTTTAATACTCAGATAAGAATCCTTTAACATTTCTATGTAGATAGATAGATAGGAAGATGTAGAGAGAGTGAGAGAGATGACAGACAGATATGTATGGTGTTCCCTTCCACCTCCCCAGAATTAGAACTACATTATACATGCCACTTGGTAACCTGTTAGTCTTAATATATTGTGGACTTTTTTCATTGTCAATAAAATATATATTTACATCCTTGGTTTTTTGTTTGTTTTTTTGTTTTTTTATGGTGTGTGGGTCTCTCACTGTTGTGGCCTCTCCCATTGTGGAGCACAGGCTCAGGACATGCAGGCTCAGCAGCCATGGCTCACGGGCCCAGCCACTCCATGGCATGTGGGATCCTCCTGGACTGGGGCATGAACCCGCGTCCCCTGTATTGGCAGGCAGACTCTCAACTACTGTGCCACCAGGGAAGCCCTACATCCTTGTTTTTAAAGGCTGCAGTCAGTGAGTTAACAATATTTACTGAGTTCCTACTAAATGAAGACATGTTGTATTTCATTGCATGTATACCCCATGATAGATTTAACCAATTATCTATAATCAGACAGTTTATATTGTTTATAATTTTTCACTACTATAATCAAGCCTACAATGAATATCCATGTAAGCCTCCCTCCCTACAACTCAACTGATAGAAACAGACACATTAGAGAAGAGACAATGTCTTTGGAAATATTCTGATTGTACCATTGCAAATTGCATGCACATTTCCAATTTTTATGCATATTATTAAATATTCAATCAATAGTCCATAAAAAGACTAGTCAATCAGTGAGTCACCAACTCTCTTCGTTTCATTATTCGTGACACATTTTTCTGCCTGTAGTATATTTATGGGTGCAATTATACTCCCATGAGAAAGCAAGCAAGGGGGAGGAGTAGAAAGTCAATAAAACCAGTCTCAGAAGGTTGTATCCATGCAGAGATTTAGGCATATACATCTTTCCATTCATTAAATATTTGCCGATTGCCAAATATGTGCCAAGTCCTCTTCTGGGTATAGCACACAATAAGGACAGAATGACTCCTTCCACATACCTTATGGTGTGACCAGAGGCACTTTGCTTACCACGTCCAAAAAATACATACTTCAACTATTAGAGTATATAGAGACTGCCCATTTCCTCACACTCTCTCTAATGCCAGGCATGTGTTCTTTGCCAATAATAATATACTCATAAAATGCTACTGTATCTAGTAGTTGTAGGCTAACATAAAAGGTTGAGATAAAGCAAGAAATCATATATATAATACATGAGTCTCAAACATTTAAATTTACTTAAAGTATATTAAGATGCACTGATTCTTCAAATTTTGATGTACAGCTAAAGCCATTTCTATTTTGGGCATGTGTCTGTTAAGGCAAACTTCCCCAGTGAATTACAAACACATTTCACAGTATTGTTTTGGACTTGCTGTGAAATAAGTAGTTCCAAATAATACCAGTTCAAATATTTATTTATCAGCAAGGGTCATCTTCAGTGGAGAAAAAGAGATACTACGTACATGTTATAGACAAAGTATTAAAAAGGAATGTCTATTTAAAAAGTAAGACTAGTCATAACATTGGTTAAAAGCTGGATTAGTCTTCTTTCACCCCAATATTCATGTGGAAAAACACAAAACAAAACTCAGTGCCTTCAGCAACACCTAGTTAAGACTCCTGCATCACAGTTCATGGGTTAGCTGCAACTCAGCTTCAACTTGACCCAGCTTAGCTGGGCTAATCTCCTGATTCCATGCTGCTGGTCAGATTCAGGTTTCCTCCATTTTGAGACTCAGGCGAAAGGAAGAGCTTCAGTCTGGAGCATGATCTTCTCATGGTGGATGTCAGAGGCTCCAGAGGACTCCCAGAAATTGGCCAGACCTCATAAAGCCTTAGCTAAGAATTGACACATTGTCACTTCCATCCCTTTCTAGTGGCTGAAATAAGTCACATGGGCAAGCCCAAGTCAGTGGGGTGGGGAAATAAACTATTCTACAGAGGGGAAGAGGTATGGATGAGTAGTTGCCAAACATACAATCAGTATGTTAGATGAAAAGCTAACGTCAAAGATGGACCAGTTATGCACATATACTGCAAATTAGTACAGACATCACCAACAAAGGGCTGTTTCAAACTGGCTGAACATAAATTGCTGAAGTATGTTATTAGAAATGCTAGATGGCATAACTGACTTCTTTCAGGATTGGAACCTTTTTATTTTTTCCTTTTTCAGGTACATGATTGGATTTTCTTACATAAATTACTCCTTTAATTGGTCTTCTATGATTTCCATTTTCTATTATAAAGTGGAAAGAAAATCTAAAGTGCTCCAAATGCACAGTCCTAGATTCTTATTGATTTCATTTTTCTTACAGTTATCTCATCTATATAAATGTATATATCTAATTCAATACCAGCAATTTTTTTCCTAACTCATTTTTAGTGAGACTTTCTAACACACTCAACATAGAAGTAGCACTTTCTTCTTTAGTTGTATATAGTTAATTAACATAACTAAATTATGTGATTGTGATGAGAAGTATTGCTATTTTAAAATGGTTTGAGAACAACCACAACTGATTCACAGTAAGTATGGGACTCAACTGCTAAGAGCAGAAGTGCACTGTCACTTGCTATAGTGTTCAGTTGTCCTTCCCATTAATTAATCAATTAAATTAAACACAATCATTACTTTTAATTGTGTTTTACAATAGAAATGGAGAGGCTTAATCTGGTGAGTCAATTAAGTGGAGAATGTCCACTGTTGATTTAATTTTTATGTCTGATTACTAAAGAAGTCAAGTATTTTTCAGATATGATAAGCCATATATATTTTCCCAAAGAATTTGTTTTGTTTATAAAAACAAAATTGTATCTTTTATAATTAAGTAATTCATAGCAATGTTACATATCAAGTTAAGGGAATGAATTTAATGAGCTTCAAAGGCAAGCTATGTATTGGAAAGATAACATTCATAATTCAATCATCATCAACATACTAGTTACAAAAGATAATGTTTTGTATGTAAATATACATTTAGTTTGAGTGGTATTTTTATGTGGTAGGTGTACTGATTTGTATTTAAATTTTGGATTTAATAAAGTTTTTATGTAAATTAACTTCTGCTCATTTCATTAGCATTAATGTATATTAGGCATTTAATAAAGAAAAGAATACTACTCATCAAAAGGAAAGTTTCTAAAGAAATCCCCAATTCCCTATGTCGCTTGGCTCTCTCTCTCCTTCTAAATAAGCCTTCCTTTTTCTCTAAAAATAAATTGTTAGAATCAAGTTTTCCATCTGGCTAGACCTATGTCAAAAATAAAGGTCAAGAGGAGCTGTGGAGATCTGCTTGAATCAAGAATCCATACTCAAGCCTACTCTGAAAGGCAGTATCTATTCCTCACCAAAGAGGGAGGTAAGTGGCATTTGTGGAAGTCCTGACAAGTTAAGTTACTTTATCTGAGCTCCATCTAACTTTTCCTAATGGTAGGTAGCAAAATTGAGCTTCCAATTCAACATAAATTTCTCTGATATAGGAATTGGAAAAGACACGCTACAGTGTCAAGCTATTTATGATGATCAGATGTGATAGGTTCAGGTCAGCCTGAATACATTTCTATTTCACCTCTCATAGATTATTTTGCTCACTGTATTACTGAAATCTGAGACACTAACAGTGCTTGAATTAAAATAGGCCTAACAACGTCCAGGCTCAGAGTGAAAATAAAAGGCCTGCAGTTTCAAGATGGGTTGCACATCTTTACATAGAATAGAAAAGGTGGTTCATAACAGATATAATTGAGAAATACAATTTTTGTTGCTAGAGAACTTCAGGTGACAGACTGAGTTTTTATTCTTTGTATTTATCACAGGCAATTGAACCTGGTGAATGAAGGGAAATTAAGTTAAGGGGGAAAAAATCTCAGTTCCAAGTAAAGCTTAGGAAGCAATTTCTACCCATGAAGTAATTAAGGAGCAAAATGAGTTTCTACATTAGCTCCTAACACAGAGTCATTTTAATGAGAAGCTCTCTTGGGGAAAGTATTAAAAGTAATCTTCCTCAGTGGTCAAGAAGTAGCTGATTTTGAAGTTATGAAAATATAGTCCTTTACAAATAAGGTGTCTTCTTGCTCAACAAGGTATTAAGCAAAGTCATTTCTTCCATTGTAATAACTACTACTATTCCAAAAGAAAATAGAGGAAGGGTATCAAGGGATTTTAGAATTACTTTGGTGATCCTTCATGTTTTTGCTTTAATTACAAAGTACTGCATCTGTGTTATATTAAACAATAATCAAACAAACAGAAGTGAAAAAGGAAAGAATGAGAGGGATTCATCCAACGTGCCCATGTTTGGGTGCACCTCACATATCCCTCCCAGGGATAACCATTGTTCTTTCTCTGAATGCACTTCTGTGAATTTCTTGAAACCCTAAGTGTTCCATTGTTAAGGAAATCACAAAGGTTAGTGTTGTCAAACCACACTCACCCTCCTGTGTCCCTCCAGATGCACTTCCTAGAGAGACCACTGTCAAATGAAAAAAATTGCAAAACCTAAAATTTGAGAATTATGTTTTATTCAGCGGACTTTCTGAGAACTTCAAGCCCCGGAGGTGCCAGGCAGCATTCTAAGTCGACACCAGTCTGGATGCTTTGGGAAAGCCAGTTATTGGGTTAAGGAACCCCTTGACTCAGGCTAAAGATCAACGTTTAAATAACAGAATGAAAGAGACTTTTCCTTTTAATATCCTCTGAGGAAACGTAATGATATGTGACTTTGTTATCACTGCATTGCAATAAAAATCAAATCAGTGTCCAGCGTTGTCTAGCAGTAAAGAAATTTCAAGTAATAATCCTTTGCCCAAGAAATTACTTTTCCTTCTCTGTGTCTTCTTCAGTTTGTGTTAATTACATCTGTCTTGATTTTCTGGTTGGCTTCTACTTGCATTCCAGAATAAATCTCTTTATGTCCAGTATATTTTGAGTTTTTCTACAAATTATCTGCCAACCATTATCTCTTCATAAATTTGGTTCAGAATTCTGTCAAAATATTATATTTCAGGTGAGTTATTTAGCTCTCTGTTCTCACCATTTGTACTATGGAAACCGAGTCCCCCTAAAACTGAGTTTCTCTGCCGAGTTTATGATTAACCTCTCTATCCAAAACTTTATTCACTTTCTTGTCTCACCCCTGTTCCCCTCAAGATTGAGGACTATTAAAAAAAAAGTGGGGGTGATTGAAACTGAATGGGACCTGTGGGGCCTTCTAGTACAAGCCCCTCCATGTTCCCTGCTTCTTGCCTGGCCTTCCCTGAGTTCCAGTGAGCAGACACAAGCAGTTAATAATTAGAACAGTAGACTCACAAGACTTCTAGTTCCTTCTGAAGGAATATAGATAACAATCTGATGCATATTTTTGAGTTCTGCAGAAACTAAGACCCCCTACGCAGTAGAGGATGGTGACTACATGCTGACCACAGCATATAGACTCCAGACTGGTTAGAAACAGAAGGCTGTAGTTAAGATTTCCAAAACATCATTGTATTACCTCACCACCAATCAATTAGAAGAAAATCTGCACACAGTGAAAGATAAACTCTCACCCCATCCACAAATGATTCTCCCTTTAAAAACTTTCATGGTTGAACAGAATCTTCAGAATTGGTTTTTAGACATGAGTCTGCCTCCTCCCCAGGTTCCCAACCTCCTGAATAAAGCAAACTTTTCTTTCCAGCCAACATTCATCTCTCAAGTATGGGCTTTTAAGTGGTGAGCAATTGAACCTGAGTTCGGTAACAGTGTCAGTAGATTGATTTTGCTGCGTGTCAGGCAAGCAGACCTGAGTTCAGCTCAGTAACACTCTGTTCCATCCAATCTCCAGGACAATTTTTCTGCAACTGGGCATCCCTTGGGTTGCCCTTGGGTGTCCAAAGACATATTCTATGGATTAGGAAAATCTCTATGAGAGTTGAGTGTGTATTTACTTTGATGATTATATTTTAAAGTATTAAGTATATGCATAGTTTCGATTGTTTAGGTGACAAATTTATAATCAAGTACAGATCCGCAGTTTATATGTCCTTGCTTTTTCTTATGTTTATGTTTGATCTAAGGGAGCGGGCTCTAGCTTGACCTTGACTGAGTTAGTAAGCATTTGGTTGATGTTAAGAAGGCGTAAACTAGTGTCAAAGTGGTAATAATTAGCCATTTTTGTCTTTGTCTACTTTGTCTTCACGTTGACTTTTTAAGCAATAATAGTCATCAAGTGTTCTTTTGAAAAAGACAATAGAGAATACAACTCATTCTTTAATAAATTGACACTGACTTGCCATCATGAAAATGACATTAGGAAATGATGATACAATATACTTTACACTATAATGGATAGAGGAAGAACATCTTACCAAACTGGGGATGAAGGCATTGGCCAGAGAAGGCCACTGGAGTTTAGGCATGAAGAGCCTTTAGGGGTTAACATATGCAGCTGTTTGGGGGTGAAGCCTGTGCAAAGGAAACACCCATGAAGAGGCATGAATGTAGGGGAGTATGGTATTTACATAGTGAGGTGGATGGACGTAGAGTCTGTCATACAGTGTGAAGTAAGTCAGAAAGAGAAAAACAAATACCAATGCTAACACATATATATGGAACCTAAAAAATATATATATATATATGGTTCTGAAGAACCTAGGGGCAGGACAGGAATAAAGACACAGACATAGAGAATGGACTTGAGGACATGGGGAGGTGGAAGTGTAAGTTGGGACAAAGTGAGAGAGTGGTATGGACTTATATATACTACCAAATGTAAAATAAATAGCTAGTGGGAAGCAGCCACATAGCTCAGGGAGATCAGCTCGGTGCTTTTTGACCACACAGAGGGGTGGGATAGGGAGGGTGGGAGGGAGACACAAGAGGGAGGAGATATGAGGATATATGTATATGTATAGCTGAAGCACTTTGTTATAAAGCAGAAACTAACACACCATTTTAAAGCAATTATACTCCAATAAAGATGTTTAAAAAAAAAGAACTTAAATGATTAATTGGTACGTTGTCCAATAACCATGTGATGTAGGCAGTGAGTTTATTGTTATTATCCAGTTTACATATGGGAAAACTGCTGCTCAGAGAGGTGAAGTGACTTGGCTTGGGTCACAGAGTTTAGAAGTAACAGGACTGGGACTTTAAGCCATGAAATTGCTATTTTACTGAACATTTTACTAAACCATATTTTTCTACTCCACCACTTGAGATATTTTGAAGAACACTCTATATTTCCCTAGTTTATCTCTGTCCTGGTTAACAACCAACCATGTAATGCACACTATTAGGTAAGCAATTGCACAAACCCAGATGCTTTGTGAATTAAAAACCTGTTGAGAAGTTAATGGTGAGAGAAATCCAAAGGACCAATAAATATCTAGTGTCTGTTCTGTTCTAGCAACTTGGAGAGGGCTAAGCTGGCCAGTGTAGATGCACTGAATCCAGTTTTCAGCATAAACTTAGATTACCTCCCATTTAACCTGTTCCAATCTGCTTCGTTTCTATGCTGGTTCCTTGTTTTCTCCTCTGATGCCTCTAGTTTAGAGGATCTGTTGTATATTCACTTTCCATCTTGAACTTGTTACCAGTCCTCTGGCCTGTTTACAATGATCACTGTTCTGGCCCTGGGAAACTGAATGGCTAAGTATACTTCCTAATGGGGGTGAGTCATCAAAAATGTTATTTATATAATCAAATGTTAAATAAGTAGAGGGACCGTAGAATGTATAAACTTCTAAATTCTATTTTGGAAGACACAAATAATTGGCTAGTTGGTTTTGAGTCTTGCCTGAAAGACTGCTTTTCCCATTCTCATCATTCTTGGTATCATTCATTTTAATGGATTTCTCAAAAATAAGACTGGCTTCTCAACCAGTGCCCACCTTGAGCCCATACTCAGCATTTAATAAACCATCCACTCAAAAGAAAAAAAAAAGTTAACAAAACAAAGGTTCACTTCCACAAAACTTTATTGGGTGTTATAGCTATTCTGTAAAATGTGTATAGAGACATGAAAGAAGATTCAAATAATAAGCTCCACAAGAAAACTTAAAATTTCTGACTAAGTACACTTGCTCATCCCCAAAGTTTCTCTCTGGCAGCCAGCCATTTATTCAATTTCTCTTCTTTTCCTTTTCCCTTCTCCACATAGCCTTTCAAATCCCTTCTTTTTAGAAAGCAGTTTTGCGGTTATGCAATCATGATCCTGGGGACTTTGCTCCTGGAGGCCTCCCTCCATACTAAACTATTGATTTACAGGACAAACCTTTTGGGGTATGTAGAGTCACAGGAATGGTAGCAGTGGTGAAATTGGCTTTCTGAGAAACAGAATAATATTCCACATTCTTACACTGATATAGAGAACAAAACTAATTGCATTTTCAGATTTTATGTCTGCCTTTTTATAATATATAAGTAATCTTATTGATATTTTAATTATCTCATATTAGGATTATATAAGAACATTCACATATATTAAGAACAAATCATTCATTGCTTAACCAACATAATAGAGCACAGATGGAAACAAAGACATGTATCAGGAACTAAAAATGTTGCTGGTGAGAATCCTTCACACATTCAGAGTGCTTTTACACACATTAGGGAATTTGGCCCTCAAAATAACCCAGTGAGGTAAGTAGGGCAGGTGGTATTATATCTATTTTACTGTTGAGAAAGTCAAGTTTTACCAAGGTTATAAAACTAGTGTGTGGTAAAGTAGGAAAGCTCAAACGCACAATATCTGTGCATGTAACAGTCTCAGATAGTCATCAGTGCTGGTCCTCAAGTATTTCTGGACACAGTAGGCTTGCACTTCCCCACCCCATTTGAAGATAGACTGTGTGACATGTTTTGGCCAATGCCACATGGGTGAAAGTGACATATCACTTCTGGAAACTTTGAGAGCCACCATTCCTTGCCATCTTCCATGGTTATGGAGGAAGCATGTGTCAAATGGACGCTTCTTAGTCTCATCCCTGAGTATTGACAATGAGAAGGGCACCAATATCAACTCACACTGGGCATGTAATTTAAATTCTTATGACATTTTGGGAGGTTAAGTCACTGTGATTTGGGAGTGGCTTGTCACCACAGAATAACCAAGACTATCCTGAGCATCAGCAGGTGGACTCTCAACCATTGCACCACCAGGGAAGCCCTGAGCTGTATATTTTAGACTTCTACTTTTTCCCCTTTCTCATGCAAGCTCTTTACATAGTATGATAAAATAGTTGAATGTTAATTCGATGATGGATCTGAGTCACTGAGTCTATTTAGGAAAACTGAAATGGAAATAGTCTTTTTCAGGCTTCAGAGGCATTACTAGGCCTCTGACCAATTTGTGACCTTGTCTGGACTACATGCTTGCACATAAGCTGCCATCAGGAAGTCCGGAGGCTCTTAAGATAAAGAAAGGGAGTGGGCCTTGGAATTTCTTGAGCCCTGAGAACCTGGTTAGTTACCCAGGGTCTGGAAAATCTTGTGACTCACAAGGTAAAACAAACAGCATTGTTGAAGAAAACCAGAGCTGAATATTTGCACGCAAACTGATGATATCAGTTTGCAGCCTGGGATTAGAAGCGGACTTTCCTAGAGTACAATCTGAAGTCTTACCCATGGAGTGGACACAGTGCCTGGGACTTTTCCCAACTGGGACTCCAGATTGCTGTTTCCAGGACTTCCCAGCACTGTTCGAGTCTGGATGTAGGTGTAGGCCCAATTTGATGAAGTAAATGTTTTACTTCTCTCTCTCTCTTTTATATTTCTTTCTTTTTGATGATTTCCTATTAATATTGAGCTAAAACTGTTTATTTGTATGACAAGTGGTGTCTTTTTGTTAACAAATCCTTCGAACCTAAAACGAAAGTAAAACTTTCAGCAAAACAGTCTACTATCTTGATGTTTTACACTGGCTGCTTTATACCAACTGATAGCTCTGGCTAATAAAGAGGATTATAGTCATTTTTATCAAAATCAATTTTTCCTAACACGGAAGAGCAAGAACTTTTCCTGTCTACCACCTGCCAGTGGGAAATACAACATAACACAAAGTAACTGAGGGTCATGCATGAATTACCACTATGGAGAGTTATATCCAAAATATGTGCCAAAACATTCACAGGCTACTTTCTAGGTGGTGAGGGTAGCGAGAAGCAAGAGAAGAGTGAAACATGTGGTGTTTATGTTAAAAATAAAAAAGAGAAAAATATTAATAGTGGTGGGTTGAAGAAATAGAAAAGCATTTTCTTTAGTGGCCCAAGCTGTGCTGGGAATGAAACAGCAATAGTTAAAAGATTAATAAAATACCTGTAAGTAGGAGACAAAAGATGATGATAGGGCAAGTGTGGTTATGACTTAGAATGACTCTAGAAACTTCAGTATTGTTTCTTACTTGTTCCTTCTCCCAACTAGGTAAAAATAGATACAGTTATAAAGCCAATAAAAATTGGCAGTTTATGAAATGTCTAAGCTTGTTATATTTGTGTATATATTCAGTACTGGTTATAAAGCTGTTTTTCCTATGAGTTCTATCAAGAAGAGTGAGTATTCCAAGATGAGGTGGGTGGTGGCAATTCTAAATAAAGTGAAAAGCCTCAAAAATGTGATTTGAGGCTTTACAATAGAATTTTGCCTTCACTATGTTTTTGAATGCTAATTCAGGTCATAGACAAATTGAATGGCCACTGGGATATCATAATTTGAGGGGGTAACTAAAGGTCTGTCTGCCTTCCCAAATATAAAGTGATTTATCCTTTTTCCTCCATTGTTTCTATCTTTCACAAATAAGCTCCTTAAAAACTCCCTCTATACTGAAAATTGCAACCACCAAGTTTTCCTCTGTTGACATTTTTCAGGAATAGATATTTTTATCCACAGGTAATGTTTAATACACAACAAGGATTTTTCTGTATCATTGTTTCTCAAACCCTAATGAGCGTGCAATCACTTGAGGATCTTGTTAAAAATGAAGATTCTGATTCTGTAGGTCTGGGCTGGGACTTGAGATTCTACGTTTCTTGCTGTCTCCAGGTGACCCTGATGCTGTTGGTCAAGGATATCTTACTGAGTGGCAAGGTTCCAGATGAGGACATCAAGTCAGACTGGTTAAGTAAGTGGTAAAACCATGACTGGAAGACAAGTATGTCTGACTTCCACAGCCTATATTCTCAGTTAATCATTAGCTTCCCCATAAAGGTATGCACAGATAGCACATTCTCTGAGGAAAAAATAGGTAAGCTTGACAACAATGGGTTGCTAAGCTAGGAAAAAACAGACATGTCAGCTCTCACTCATTTTGGGAAGTATATGTCTTAAGCTCAGAAATCTTAAAATTAGACAATTTCTGCCTGTATTACAGCACACTAGCTGTTTTCATGGCTCTACCTTGTGAAGTCCCACCATTGCCCCACTGATAAAAGGCAGAGAGATTTCATAACATGTGGGATCAAGATTTGGTGCCAACATAGCACAGTCTCCATGATAATAAAGTCGTCACAGTGCAGGAGAATCCAAGAAAGACATTTAATCGGGCTCTTGACCTGGGAATTGAGAACCTCAGCACCAGGAGACTGGGAATGTCTTATAGCAAATGGCATCAGTGGTATATTAGCACACTGAGACTTAGGTGAAAGCCCACTTCAGAAGGCTCCAGAACTCACTGTCTGTTTCATCACTGCTACTCTACAGCAATGGATACTGCAGGCAGAAAACAGGAGGAGTCATTAAAATCACTGCAACCTCTACAGGAAAAATTTTCAAAAAACTGCAAGCCTACCAAAGAAAATAGCACTCCAGGGTGGGAAGCCTCTTAACATGGACAATGAGAGAGGGATTCTGAAAGAGGTTAGAGATCCTCCCAAGGGGAAGACCAGGAAGAATCAAAGATTACTGTTGTACTTAACAATTTACCTAAGGCAAAACCTTAACTTTTCTGTAATTGAGTAACTTTTAAGTGGTTTATATACTTAGCAGCTCCTATATGCTATTTCCCACATCTGTCTACACCTGTGTCACCCAGAGTCCATGACTCCTTCCCACGACACATCCACATCACTTTTCATTCCTTTTCTGGGCCCTTGTTCCCACTCTTCCACCAAAAGTAAAAATCTTACTCCTCTTTCTTCAAGACCCCTCAGAAAACCATGAAGGATTTTCTGATTACATTTCTCTCACAGCCTCCATTGTCTCCACCTTGGTCCAAGCCATCAATATCTCTCCACTGGACGGCTGTAAGAACCTTCTAATTGGTTTCCCTGCTTTAATGCTTGCCTTCCATGTGATCACTCTTGCATGTAGCAATCAAAATGATATTTAAATTTTTTTTTATTGAATGAAGGACTCTTTAAATTCTATAGTGCTTTACAATTTTCAAAAATTTCTCACTCATAATTTCATATAATCCCATAATAACACCTTTTTCCCCCTACCCCTATATTGCCCCTCTCCTCTTCCCTCTCCTCACTGGTAACCACTAGTTTGTTCTCTATATCTGTGAGTCTGCTTCTTTTTTGTTTTGTTCATTAGTTTGTTGTATATTTTAGATTCCACATATAAGTGATATCGTACAGTATTTGTCTTTCTCTGTTTGGTTTATTTCTCTAAACATAAAACCCTCCAAATCCATGTTGCCACTAATGGCAAAATTTTTTTCCTTTTTATGGCTGAGTAGTATTCCTCTATGCACATATATCACATCTTTCTTATCCGTTCATCTGTTGATGGACCCCTAGGATGCCCCCATATACTGACAACTGTAAATAATGCTGCTATGAACATTGGGGTGCATGTATCTTTTTGAATTAGTGGGGGTTTTTTGGATATATATCCAGGAGTGGAATTGCTGGGTCATATGATAGTTCTATTTTTAGTTTTTTGAGAAACCTCCATACTGCTTTCCACAGTGGCTGCACCAATTTACATTCCCACCAACAGTGTACAAGGGTTCTCTTTTCTCCACATCCTTGCCAACATTTGCTATTTGTTTTCTTTTTGATGGTAGCCATTCTGACAGATGTGAGGTGTTATCTCTTTGTTGTTTTGACTTACATTTCCCTGATGATTAGCAATGTTGAGCATCTTTTCATATGCCTGTTGTCCATCTACATTTCACCTTTAGAAAAATGTCTATTCAGTTCTTCTCTTTTTTTAATTGAGTTGTTTGTTTTCTTTTTTTTTTTTTTTCGGTACGCCGGCCTCTCACTGTTTTGGCCTCTCCCATTGTGGAGCACAGGCTCTGGACACACAGGCTCAGTGGCCATAGCTCACAGGCCTAGCCGCTACACGGCATGTGGGATCTTCCTGGACCGGGGCACAAACCTGCGTCTCCTGCATCGGCAGGCGGACTCTCAACCACTGCGCCACCAGGGAAGCCCAAGTTGTTTGTTTTCTTGATGTTGAGTTGTATGAGCTGTTTATAGTTATTGGATTTTAACCCTTTATTGGCCATATCATTTGCACACAGTATTTTTTTAAATGTAAATTAGATCATGCCAATCTCTTTTCTTAAAACCCTCCCATGGTCTTCATCATACTTCTCCTATCACACTCTGTAGAGTCTCAGCCCTGGCTGCACATGAGAATCTCTGTAGAGCTTTTACAAGGTAACAAAGCCTGGACCCCACAGCAGATTACTATGTAGGACGTACCACTCGCCGGGTGGTTCTCAGTGCAGCCAGGTTTGTGAACCTCCATTCTATATGGTCTGACCTGTGCCACCTCTGACTTTCATAGCACTTACTCCTCCTGATCTTTGTACTGCTGTCTCCATGTCATCATTCAGTCTCAGCCCAAAAGGAACCTCCTCAGGAGGTACCCTCAAGCACCTTTCTCTGCCTAAATTTACCTTGCTTACTCGTGCTGGGACCTGCACTCTCCTACCTGAAAATAAGCTCCAATGACACAGGAATCTTGTGTCCTGTACACTGTGCCTGGCCCAGTGTAGACAACTCATTCAGTAAACATGTGTGAACAAGTTACTGAGCGAACTCTCCAGACAGAACGAATCACTTCCTCTTCTGTTCTCTTCTGTGTCCTCCTAGCACTTAGAGATTGCTTCATTAAAATATATGTTCCATATTTAATCTAGTTACATCTACACCTGTTTTCTCTCTAGATTGTGAGCTTCATAAGTGTGAGAGCTATATATTATTTATCTTTCTATTTCTATTCCCTAGCAGTGCACTAAATATATGATAGATGCTTAATAAAACAAAAATATTACCTTTCATTATTAAAACTGGAAATTATATGAGTAGTGATATATCAAGGCTGGTAGAGTCCATCTTGGCTTATCAGTAACTGCAGCAATTATTTAAAAATTAGGCTGAAAATTTTCAGAGGAGAATTTTAACACAGGTATTATTTAGAATTGCTAGAACGTGGTGATAATAAATAGTAGATGAACTCATTTGTTTATTATTGATTTTAATTGTCTACAGACAATGTATCCCCAATATGCCTGCACTCCAGACTGACCCCTATTTCTGTCTTGCCCCAAGTACAAAACTGTTTTTGAGAGGTACAAAAATTCCTTTGCATGACTATTGTCTTCTATCAAAGCCTCAGACAATTAAGAGCTAAAGTTCAAGGTAGCCCTCTTGGCTAAGCCTTAACCAACAATTACACATTCATGGGAACCTGAGACTCTAGTAAACCACAATGAAGCTAATTACCTATTTGTTACAAGCCTGCAAACATTGGTATCATGGAGATGTAAAGCAGCCCAACTGTGCAAGAATAAAATAATATTATCTGCTATACTACAATTAAAGAAACAGCCCAGAGTCATTTTATGTGTTTGTGATTGCATTTATTTTATTAGGTATTCTTTTTTTATTAGAAAAGTAATACAATGCTTGTAGTCACAAGGAAAACAATATGAAAGTATAAAAAATTAACAATTTTTTATTTAACCCTCGAGTCTACCTCCAGTATCCCAGAGCAACCTATGTTAATTTGCAATTTGGTATATATACTCTGTACCTATTGATATTTCCGTGCTCCTAGAAATATAGATAGAAGATAGATAGACAGAAAAGGTATATACACACACATATGTATAAACTTGCTTTCTGTCGACAGGATATCCCATTCTTCCCTCTGGGTCATTACATACAAATATAACACATTCTTTTAAATTTATATATTCATTCACTCATCATATATTTATTATGACTGTCTATAGATATCTGCTTTAGACATTCAGGTGAACAAAACAGACAAAATCCTTGCTTTCATGGAATTTGCATTCTAATGTGGGAGAAAGACAATAAACACAAAAAGAAATAAAATAACAGCCTGTCACATGGTATTGAGTGTTGTAGGGGACTCCAGAGAAAAGGGGTATGGGAGAGGCTTGCCCTTTCACATAAGTGGTTGCAGAAAGTGTGTAAGCCAAGAACTGAAGGAAAAGAGCCAGCAAGAGATGCATCTATCTGGGGCAAGAACTCTCCAGGCACAGAGGGCAGAAATAAAACAACACGGCCAAAAATATCCTACTACACATTTTCTTATGTACTGAAGCTTCTTGAATCATTAGTCAAGAGATAGACACATATAAAACACAGACCCTGGATCACTTTTGCAGCAATTTACATTCCTATCACAATATATAAGGATGCCCCTTTCACCACAAATTGATCAGCACTGTATACAATCAATCTTTTTAATTTTTGCCAAATTGATGTTTTGATTTTCATTTCTCTGATTACTGGTGATGATATGCAAATTTTCATGTTTTTTGGCAAATAATAGATTCTCAGTTGGAGGCTTTAAGTATATTTGTGTTAAGGTTGTTATTACCTAACCCCTGGTTCTTTGGCACAGAGCAAAGCAGGAAAGCACCACCTATGTTGTAAAGTTGAATTCAAGATAGGACTTTCCCCAGAGCATTGGAAGCCCAGCCTCCTAGGATAACCAGGCAGATGGTGGTCAAACAAGAAGACAAGTTATTGAGTCAAGAGATAGATACTGCTACCTGGCCTTCTGGATTGAATTGGTTTTGGAGGTACATGAGGCAGCCTAAAGGCAGATAGACACTTTTTTATAAAATTTTAATTAGAAGGAAGAAAAAGTACAGGGAATGGTATCCTTCAACTCTGATGGCCTATGATCTAGTATTATGCCTTCCAAATAAGGATCACTCTAGGATTTCTTTTCCATCAACACATAGGTGCATTCACTAACCTGTAATATTACCTACTGACCCATAAAATATCAAAGAATTATCCTTTCTAACATTCAGTTTCTGAATTGAAATAAATAATTCTGAGATCTTAATGTAGTCTATATATTCATGTTTGGGAAAATAACCCAGAACAAAAGATTTAAGTGTTATAGACCAGCCCTGGCTAAGATGGGTCCAACCTGGAAATAGACACACCAACTAGGACTTATGGGACCCAATCTGCACTCCCAAAGTAGCTTCCATGGCTGCTTTGAGAACACAATGGTCTGGTCAAAAACACATGTGTAATGTTGCAAATACAAATCCCCTTCTTGGCTGTTCACAATGCACATTTGCATTTTAAAGACCCTAAGTAGTTCCAACAAAGAAACTTGTTCAAATTTGTTGAATGATTTTTAAAAACTTATTTATGCAGATAACATGTTTTTGTCTTAATGTTTTGCTTTAAAGTTAGCTTAGGAAGTATCACAACTTGGAGTATGGATTCCAGAACATGCTGGTAATTTTGCATTCCATGTTGTCACAGAGGCCCTAATAAGCTGAATTCAAGAATAATTTTGTTTCTTTATTAATAGATACCATAATGATTTTTAAATGTGCATGCATAATCTGTGATCATTCTATTCAAAATTTTAACTCTTTGGAGTCCAAGGACTTCAACATGACTTACCTTAAAATAATACCAGTGTTTTCAAATAAGAGTGCTTACTATGATCCTGAGTTGTACTAAATGAATTATGGATTGTCTGATTTAATCTTCATGAAAACCTTATGACATAGGTACTAGCATTCCCATTTTACAGATGTTAAAGTTGAGGTTTAGAGAGATTAAGTACATTGCTCAAGTTTCCAGAGATAGCATGTTTAGGGTTGGAGGTTTTTACTCCCAATGGTCCAACTATAGTGTTTTATCACTCTAAATGTTGTCATGCCAGGTACTAGATTTCAACAGCCTATTTTAATGATTGCTTAGAAAATAGCAGTAACTATAGTTGTCATTGACATTAGAGTGCTTCAGTAACAAGAAAATATATTTCTTAATTAAAAAAAGCATGTGGATGATGGCTATTGGGAATCTAAAACTTAAAACATTCAGCAAGTGGGTTGGTAGGAAAGTCATAAATTAGCATCAGGGAAACAAAAAGTAAGAGAGCATAATCTCAAAATGAATGTCCATCTTTTAAATTTAATAAAATTAGCTTTAGCAAAATTTCTCTAATCATTGTTCCTTTTCCAGCAACCAGTGAAAATGGCTTGGGATAGCAAATTTGGCACAAAAAGGACACGACAAACACTAAGAGGCAAGAAAAAGGATATCAGCAGCACGTGGTCCCAAGAACCAAAAGAAACCCAGTCACTGAAAGCAGAGCTGCATATCAGAGGCTTGTTCAGTGGCAAAGCTTGTTTGGCAATGACTGGTAAACACTCACTTACTCCCCTTAAGTTTTACACTATCCCCACCCTGTAACAACAATAGCAACAATACACACACACACACACACACACACACACACACACACACACACACCCTTAAGGGGAATTCATCCCAGCATGGAGATCAATTCAAATGACAGTAACTGTTAAAAAAAGAAGTCTCTATTCCTTTTATCTAACTCTCTTATGCTTCCATATTCATCTGAACCCCTTTCAGAATGTCTTCAAGACTTTGGGAAATATTCCATCTCTTCTTGATTTTTGATACCAGTGCTTTCCAACTTGTTTAGGCTTATCTAATAATTGTAATCACCACAGGCTTTTTCTGAGTTAATAATGTCTGATTCAGAAGTAACTTGTCCAGCCTTGGATCAGAGAATCTGAACTGTTATTCCAAAGGGTTAGAATTGTTACCAAGCCAAACTTGGGTCTGCTCACACCTGTGCAATAAAGTCAATCTACTGACACCAGCTTGTGGTGAAAGAAAGTGCAGCACTTACTCTAAGGCACCAGACAAGGAATCCGGGGCAGCTAATGCTCAAAGACCCTGAACTCTCTGATGGTTTGGGGGAACAGTTTTATAGGCAAAATTTGTGGGAGGTCTTCAGGGTGTGTGACTTTCCTCTGATTGGTTGGTGGGGAGGTTAACAGGGGGTGTTCCAGGAATCTCAATCATCAGCCTCTGGTTCCAATCAGTTTGGGGCCCACATTCTTGTCCTCAGCCTGAAGTTACTTACCATCCTCCACCTGGGTGGGGGTCTCAATTCCTGTAGAAGAACTCAAAGATATGTATCAGATTTTTATGTACATCCCTTGGAAAGGAACTAGGACTCTGCCCCATCAGAGCACTATCGTTTTTTGGCTGCCTTTCCTTTGTTTCTGTGTTCCCTCACTCCTCTAATTAGTCATTGAATCTGCCCTTGGCAACTCAGGGAAGGTCTAGGACACTGAAACCTTTTTCCTACAAACAGGAAATGAGGGACACGGAGAAGCTTTTGTGCCTGGTAAGGCCCCAGGTAAGCACCCTGGTAAGGGTGCTGCTTGGCTTCAGTCCCCCTTTTTATTTAATACTCCTCAATCTTGAGGGGAACAGGTATTGGACAAGAAAGGAAATAATGTTTTGAATAGAGAGGTTAATCATAAACTCAGCAGAGGAAATCAGTTTTAGGGAGACTCGTTTTCAGAACTAACTTTCCCATGTTGAACTGGAAGATGTTGCTTATCTTATTCTGGCTCTAACACTTTATAGCTCTATGGCTTGGGGCATGTTATTTATCTCCTCTGTGCCTCAATTTTTTATTTGTAAAGTGGCAAACACATCACCTATCTCTTATGCTTCTTGCTAAGATTATGTGAAATAATCCATGGAAGGCGTTTAACACAGTGTCTGGCACATAGTAGTCCTCAATAAAAGTTAGCCATTATTACTGTTATATGGACTATTGTTACTTTTATTATATATTGGTGCAATATTGGCAAAGATGAATTCTTCAACCTGGAATTTCAGTCCAGTCTGTGCACCGAGTTGCACAGAGAAGCCTTAATTTTATTCATCACGTTGGTGATTGATGCTTGTTTGCTAACACTGAAACTGTTGGCAAAAGCAGGAAGGAGGGCTGACAGAGCAGTCATACTAATTACCAAAGGTGCAAATTCAACATGTAGCACGCTTACAAGACATAATGAGCCTTTGCTGAGGTGAAACAGGAGGTTTGTTACATACAGTCGAATTAGATGCTATAATTGCTTAACATCACAAATGTGAATGATTCCTTGAGAAACTGAAGAAAGCAATCCACCCACCTCCACATGACAACAAAGGAGTTCCCTCCAGCTGGCTGATAAGCAGGGAACCAGGACATAAGGGTAATTCAGTCAAAGCAGCAGTTGATTAGATACCCTGCTGTCTGTTCTCAAACATCACAGGGAGAAACAGAAGAATGTGAGGGAGGAACAATGTCTTTCATCAGGGAGAAACTATAACATTTCTTCAGCTAATGAGAGCATTGGGGTTGGGTCTTTTGTACTTCTGTTTGTTTAAAACACTGGGGTTGAATTGTCCAAATAAGTTAGCAACCATGATGGGAATTAGAATAACTGTTGATGCTTGCCTTTAAGGAATATTATGCATTATCCTGAACAGGTTCAAGTAAAGTACATTAGGGTTTTTAGAATCTAAGATAAATTTAATGATGCTGAGAAAACACATACTTATTTAATTTAGCAATTAAGTCATTTAACAGATTGTTCAACAGTGCCACCTGCAGGCAAACATGTGCTCCTTTAATGGAGTGCCAGGAAGTGTGTCAGGAGAGAATCACCATCTCTGGTAAATTTGGCCAGGGCTTTCAGATCACACTAAAATTTTAATCTTAACTCTGGCTTTATTAAGTGCATGAACTTGAGCAAGTTTTTCAACCGTTTGAGTTACTCAAAGTTGTTTTGCACCTCCAGTGACAGGAAATCCATTTTTAACAGAAACAGACTATTCCATGTTTGGACACTGGCATGTTAGGATGTTCTTTATAAAGCCATCTTAATACAATTTTATTTATTAGTTCAATTTCTCCTTCTTGGGGAAATTCAAAATAAGCCTCATCTTTCATCCATATAGTTCTTAATATATTGGAAAAAATATCAGGTTCCTTTTTAAACTTCCCTTCACCAGGCTAGTAATTATTAGTTGTCTTTAGTGCTATCCTATACAAAATGAAAATAAACAATAATCACTTATATCAGTGGTGATCTCATTATAAGCATTTTTTCAGAACTTTGTGAGATATTTCTGTTATTCCTATTGTGTGTTTGTTAAAACTGTATCTCGGGTAAGTGAATTTCTCAAGATCACACAGTTACTGCTATATTTTTAAACAAAATCATATGATAATCAAATGCCTTGAGGCAATAACTGTTTGAAATTGATGGAATCAACCTCTCCCCAAATTCATATACGTTCATAACCCTGTACATAGATTTAAACACCCCTGAAACCCTATCCTTGATCTCAGATCCTCAGTAAGCCTACCTGGACCTCAAGTTTAAAACTTCAATTTTAAAGAAATTAAAGAGATAAAGCCCAAATTCTATCCTCTTTCACCCAATCTTATTTTCCATTCTTCTTCAGCAAATATTCTAACTCCACAACTCCAATAAAAGAAACAAATCCCTTGGTTTTGTTGGCCTAGTGAACGGTACTGATCTGGAGTTTTCACCCTAGCAAATAAAATTTACTGCTAAAAAGTCAGAAGGCTACTCTGTAATTTTCAGTTTGCACAGTTCTTCGATCTGGCATACTACAGAAATTTCAAATCTAGCTACAGGTGCGTGGTAAGTAGCAACCCCTTGAGACTAACTTCCAGAAAAAGTCAGCACTTTCCACACACACAAAAAAAGGAGAAAACATTCTTGTCTGGTAAGAACATAGAAAGCTCAGGGTCAAGAAGGCAGCAGATGTGTGAATCTAAAGTTTTCAGAGGAGAAAAGGAAAGATTGCTTTTCAAGCTATAATTTTCAGCTCTGTGAAGGCACCAAAAGCACAGATCATTGCAATGTGGCTATTGTATTTCAGGCATTGATTTTTGTCATGAGGAAAAGGGAATAGGCAAACACTGAAATTTCATTAGCTCCTTGGGGAAAGTGAGCATCCTCACCAAACCAAACTGTCCAGAACATATTAATGGATAATTTATATAAACTGGCTCAATGGAAGTTGAACAAATAGCAGCAATAGCAATAAAGCATTTCTAGATGAGTTGCTAATTTCAACTAGATCATGTCCTTGTTAAAGAGCTACCAATTCAAGGCACTTGTCTTTCCTTTACTCAAAACTTTAATGGGAAAATTGTCTTTTGTTTTCTTTTTTTCCTTTGTATATGTTTTAGACAAAAGGGCACCATGAAAACCAGAAGGGTTAAGAGATAATAGAGGGATGACAATACCTGTAAGAAACAGAGATGACTATGTTAGAAATCAGTCCTGGTCACTGGTATCATATTATGTACTCAGACACCTAAGTAAGCAGTGGGAAGTATATTGAGTGATATAGAACTATCTCTGTGGCATTTATCAAACCCTACTTGATACTATGCTACATCCTTTATTCTCCCTGTAAAACCATCTGCTTCCTGAGGTCAGAGATGCTCTCTTGCTCACCACAGCATCTATATGCTCTATGGCTTTTTTGCCCGGAGATATTAAGAATAAGTGTTTCTCTACAATGTAAATAGTATCCTGGGTATTTTGGCATGTAAAATCTCAGAATTTTGTATTTTTGGTAGGATACTGACATAAGAATTAGGTTTCAAAAATACTTGTAACTCAATACTGCATGACTGGGGAGACCTTCAAGATGGCAGAGGAGTAAGACATGGAGATCACCTACCTCCCCACAGATACATCAGAAATACATCTACATGTGGAACAACTCCTACAGAACACTTACTGAATGCTGGCAGAACACCTCAGACTTCCCAAAAGGCAAACCGCCCCCCCTCGTACCTGGGTAGGTCAAAAGAAAAAAGAAAAAACAAAGACAAAAGAATAGGGATGGGACCTGCACCTTGGGGAGGGAGCTGTGAAGGAGGAAAAGAGTTGTGCCTCTAAGATGGGAGAGCCGAGTCCAGGACATTGGTCCACCAGAGACCTCCCAGCTCCACATAATAACAAATGGTGAAAGCTCTCCCAGAGATCTCCATCTAAATGCTAAGACCCAGTTGCACTCAACAACCAGCAAGCTACAGTGCTGAACATCCTATGCCAAACAACTAGCAAGACAGGAACAGAACCAAACCCATTAGCAGAGAGGTGGCCTAAAATCATAATAAGGTTGCAGACAGCCCAAAAAACACCACTGGATGCAGTCATGCCCACCAGAAAGACAAGATCCAGCCTCATCCATCAGAACACAACACTAGTCCCCTCCACAAGGAAGCCTACACAACTCACTGAACCAACCTTAGCGACTGGGGACAGACACCAAAAATAAGAGGAACTATGGACTTGCAGCCTGCAAAAAGGAGACCCCAAATGCAGTAAGTTAAGGAAAATGAGAAGACAGAGAAACACACAGCAGCTGACAGAACAAGGTAAAAACCCACCAGAACAAAAAAAATGAAGAGTAAATAGGCAGTCTAACTGAAAAAGAATTCAGAGTAATGATAGTAAAGATGATTGAAAATGTTGGAAATAGAATGGAGAAAATACAAGAAACATTTAACAAGGACCTAGAAGAACTAAAGAACAAACAAACAATGATGAACAACACAATAAATGAAATTTAAAATTATCTAGAAGGAATCAATAGCAGAATAACTGAGGCAGAAGAATGGGTAAGTGACCTGGATGATAAAATAGTGGAATAACTACTGCAGAGCCGAAAAAAGAAAAAAGAATTGAACAGAATTAAGGACAGTTTTAGAGACCTCTGGGACAACATTATTTGCACCAACATTCGAATACAATTCGAATGTTGGTGCAATTGTGGTGGTCCTGGAAGAAGGGAAAAAGAAAGAGTCTGAGAAAATATTTGAAGAGATTATAGTTGAAAAGTTCCCTAAAAGATCCCTGAATAATCAATCAAGTCCAGTAAGCACTTATATAGGAAGAGAGTCCTATACAGGATAAATCAAAGCAGAAACAAGTCATGACACATATTGATCAAACTATCAAAAATTAAATACAAAGAAAAAATATTAAAAGCAGCAAGGGAAAAACAACAAATAACATACAAGGGAATCCCCATAAGGTTAACAGCTAATCTTTCAGCAGAAACTCTGCACGCCAGAAGGGAGTGGCAAAACATATTTAAAGTGACAAAAGGGAAAAACCTACAACCAAGATTACTCTACACAGCAAAGATCTCATTCAGATTCAACAGAGAAATTAAAAGCTTTATAGATAAACAAAAGCTAAGAGAATTCAGCACCACCAAACCAGCCTTACAACAAATGCTAAATGATCTTCTGTAGGCAGGAAACACAAGAGAAGGGAAAGACCTACAATAATAAACCCAAAACAATTAAGAAAATGGTCAGAGGAACATACATATTGATAATTACCTTAAATGTAAATGGATTAAATGCTCACACCAAAAGACATAGACTGGCTGAATGGATACAAAAACAAGACTTGTCTATATGCTGTCTACAGGAGACCCACTTCAGACCTAGGGACACATACAGACTGAAAGTGAAGGGATGGAAAAAGATATTCCATGCAAATGGAAATCAAAAGAAAGCTGGAGTAGCAATACTCATATCAAATAAAATAGACTTTAAAATAAAGACTGTTAAAGAGACAAGGAAGGACACTACACAATGATCAATGGATCAAACCAAGAAGAAGATATAACAAGTGTAAATATAGATGCAGCCAACATAGGAGCACCTCAATACATAAGGCAAATGCTAACAGCCATAATAGGGGGAATCGACAGTAACACAATCATAGTGGGGACTTTAACACCCCACTTTCACCAATACACAGATCATCCAAAATGAAAATAAATAAGCAAACACAAGCTTTAAAGGATACATTAAACAAGATGGACTTAATTGATATTTATAAGACATTCCATCCAAAAACAACACAATGTAATCTCTTCTCAAGTGCTCATGAAACATTCTCCAGGATAGATCATATCTTGAATCACAAATCAAGCCTTGGTAAATTTAAGAAAATGGAAATCGTACCAATTATCTTTTCTGACCACAATGCTATGAGACTAGATATCAATTGCAGGAAAAAATCTGTTAAATTTACAAACACATGGAGGCTAAACAATACACTACTTTATAACCAAGAGATCACTGAAGAAATCAAAGAGGAAATCAAAATATACCTAGAAACAAATGACAATGAAAACAGTATGACCCATAACCTATGGGATGCAGCAAAAGCAGTTTTAAGAGGGACGTATATAGCAATACAATCTTATCTCAAGAAACAAGAAACATCTCAAATAAACAACCTAACCTTACACCTAAAGAAATTAGAGAAAGAGAACAACAACAACCAAAAAAAAAAAAAAGTTAGCAGAAAATAAGAAATCATAAAGATCAGATCAGAATTAAATGAAAAAAAATGATGGAAACAATAGCAAAGATCAATAAACCTAAAAGCTGGTTCTTTGAGAAGATAAACAAAACTGATAAACCATTAGCCAGACTCATCAAGAAAAAAAGAGAGAAGACTGATATCAATAAAATTAGAAATGAAAAAGGAGAAGTAACTACTGACACTGCAGAAATATAAAGGATCATGAGAGATTACTACAAGGAACTATAAGTCAATAAAATGGACAACCTGGAAGAAATGGACAAATTCTTAGAAAAGCACAACCTTCCGAGACTGAACGAGGAAGAAATAGAAAAGATAAACAGATGAATCACAAGCACGGAAACTGAGACTGTGATTAAAAAATTCCTAACATACAAAAGCACAGGACCAGATGGCTTCACAGGCGAGTTCTATCAAACATTTAGAGAAGAGCTAACACCTATCCTTCCCAGACTCTTCCAAAATAAAGCAAAGGGTGGAACACTCCCAAATTCATTCTACGAGGCCACCATCACCCTGATACCAAAACCAGATAAAGATGTCACAAAGAAAGACAACTACAGGTCGATATCACTAATGAACATAGATACAAAAATCCTCAAGAAAATACTAACAAACAGAATCCAACAACACATTAAAAGGATCATACACCATGATCATTTGGGGTTTATCTCAGGAATGCAAAGATTGTTCAATACACGCAAATCAATCAATGTAATAAACCATATTAACAAACTGAAGGAGAAAAACCATATGAGCATCTCAATAGATGCAGAAAAAGCTTTTGACAAGATTCAACACCTATTTATGATAAAACCCTCCAGAATGTAAGCATGGGGGGAACTTACCTCAACATAATAAAGGCCATATATATGACAAACCCACAGCCAACATTTTTCTCAATGGTGAAAAATTGAAACCATTTCCTCTAAGATCAGGAAAAAGACAAGGTTGTCCATTCTCACCATTATTATTCAACATAGTTTTGGAACTTTTAGCCACAGCAATCAGAGAAGAAAAAGAAATAAAAGGAATCCAAATTGGAAAAGAAGTAAAGCTGTCACTATGCAGATGACATGATACGATATATAGAGAATCCTAAAGATGCTACCAGAAAACTACTAGACTAATGAATGAATTTGGTAAAGTTGCAGGATACAAAATTAATGCACAGAAATCTCTTGCATTCCTATACACTAAAGCTGAAAAATCTGAAAGAGAAATTAAGGAAACTCTACCATTTACCATTGCAACCAAAAGAATAAAATACCTAGGAATAAACCCACCTAAAGAGACAAAAACCTGTATGCAGAAAACTATAAGACACTGATGAAAGAAATTAAAGATGATACAAACAGATGGAGAGATATGCCATGCCCTTGGATTGGAAGAATCAACATTGTGAAAATGACTATACTACCCAAAGCATCTACAGATTCAATGCAATCTCTATGAAACTACCACTGGCATTTTGCACAGAATTAGAAAAACAACTTTCACAATTTGTATGGAAACACAAAATAGCCAAAATCAACGAAGAAATCTTGAAAAAGAAAAACGGAGCTGGAGGAATCAGGCTCCCTGACTTCAGACTATACTACAAAGGTACAGTAATCAAGACAGTGTAGTACTGGCACAAAAACAGAAATATAGATCAATGGATCAGGATACAAAGCCTAGAGAAAAACCCATGCACATATGGTCACCTTAGTTTTGAAAAGGAGGCAAGAATTTACAGTGGAGAAATGAGAGCCTCTTCAATAAGTGGTGCTGGGAAAACTGGACAGCTACATGTAAAAGAGTGAAATTAGAACACTCCCTAACACCATACACAAAAATAAATTCAAAATTCATTTTAGACCTAAATGTAAAGCCAGATACTATAAAACTCTTAGATGGAAACATAGGCAGAACACCCTATGACATAAATCAAAGCAAGATTCTTTTTGGCCCAACTCCTAGATTAATGGAAATAAAAATAAAAATAAACGAATGGGACCTAATAAAACTTAAAACCTTTTGAACAACAAAGGAAACCATAAGCAAGACGAAAAAACAACCCTCAGAATGGGAGAAAATATTTGCAAATGAAGCAAGTGACAAAGGATTAATCTCCAAAATTCACAAGCAGCACATGCAGCTCCATATCAAAAAAACAAACAACCCAATCTAAAAATGGGTAGAAGACCTAAATAGACATTTCTCCAAAGAAGATATACAGATTGCCAATAAACACATGAAAGGATGCTCAGCATCACTAATCATTAGAGAAATGCAAATCAAAACTACAGTGAGGTATCTCCTCACACGGGTCGGAATGGCCATCTTCAAAAAATCTACAAACAGTAAATGCTGGAGAGGGTGTGGAGAAAAGGGAACCCTCTTGCCTGTTGGTGGAATGTAAATTGATACAGCCACTATGGAGAACTGTATGGAGGTTCCTTAAAAAACTAAAAATAGAACTACCATATGATTCAGCAATCCCACTACTGGGCATATACCCTGAGAAAACCATAATTCAAAGAGACATGTACCGCTATGTGCATTGCAGCACTATTTACAATAGCCAGGACGTGGAAACAACCTAAGTGTCCATCGACAGATGAATGGATAAAGATGTTGTACATATATACAATGGAATATTGCTCAGCCATAAAAAGAAGCAAAATTGAGTTATTTGTAGTGAGGTGCATGGACTTAGAGACTGTCATACAGAGTGAAGTAAGTCAGAAAGAGAAAAATAAATACCATATAGTAATACATATTTATGGAATCTTAAAAAAAAGGTTCTGAAGGACCTATGGTCAGTACAAGAATAAAGATTCACATGTAGAGAATGGACTTGAGGACATGGGTAGGGTTAAGGGTAAGCTGGGACAGAGTGAGATTTATGGATTTATATATACTACGGAATGTAAAATAGATAACTAGTGGGAAGCAGCTGCATAGCACAGGGAGATCAGCTCAGTGCTTTGTGACCACCTAGAGGGGTGGGATAGGGAGGGTGGGAGGGAGACACAAGAGGGAGGAGACATGGGAATATATGTATAGCGGATTCACTTTGTTATAAAGCAGAAACTAACACACCATTGTAAAGCCATTATACTCCAATGAAGATGTTAAAAAAAAATACTGCATGATTTCTGGAAGTTTTTGTTTTTGTTTTTGTTTTTGCTGTATGCGGACCTCTCACTGTGTGGCCTCTCCCGTTGCAGAGCACAGGCTCCGGACGCGCAGGCTTAGCGGCCATGGCTCACGGGCCCAGCCACTCTGCGGCATGTGGGATCCTCCCAAACCGGGGCATGGACCCGTGTCCCCTGCATCGGCTGGCAGACTCTCAACCACTGTGCCACAACGGAAGCCCTGGATGTTTTAATTGATAGTAATAATAAACAACTTTGGATAGTTGAAAAGAAAAAAAATTCTAAATATCTGAACAATCTGATAGAAACCAAATCAGAAAATTTGCTGCCCTGCTAAACTTGTGCTCTCTGAAGTTGTTTTGTGCACCACTTGTCATTTCATTTGACGTCTTCTCAAATCTATATTGGCTAATATGTAGATAGCTAATACTTATTAGCCACATCTATTAGGCAGTAACATAGGTTGGACTTTAGGATTGTCAATATGCAGCTACATTTTAGGGGGATGTTTTACAAACACTTCTTTCATTTATTTAAATTGACTTTATTGAGTTATAACTTATGAAAATAAATCACACCCATTTTAAGTGTACAATTCAACAAATTTTGATACATATATGCAATCACATAAACACCACTACAATCAAGATATAAAAAAAGCCCAGTACCTCAGAAAGGTTCCTCATGTCCCTTTGAGGTCATCCCCACCCTCAGTCCCAGGTAACCACTGACGTGCTTTCTGTCACTACTGATCAGTTTCATTCCTCCTTGAATTTTACATAAAATCACACAGCACATACTCTTTTGCATCTGGCTTCCCTTGCTCAGCACAGTGTTTTGTTCCCTGTATGTAATGTGTCTTTTTTCTTCTGTCCATAGAAAGATTTTCTCTTTACCTTTGCTTTTCAGAAGTTTGATTATAATGTGCCTAGGCATAGTTTTGTTTGTATTTATCTTGCTTGAAGGTTTTTAGCTTTTTGAATCTGTTAATTTATCTTTTTGTCAAGTTTGGGAATTTGGGGGACATCATGTCTTCAAATATTTTTCTATCTTCCTCCATGGGCTCAAATTTTACATGTTAAAACAAATTTTATGTCTTTGAGTCTCTGTTTATTTTTTAATGTTTTTTTCTCTCCATCTCCAGATTAAATACTCTTTCTTGTTCTATCATCAAATTTACTGACATTTTTCTTTGTCATCTAGATTTTGCTCATCCAGGAGGTATGTTTTTCTTTCAGATATTGTATTTCCATTTCTCAACTGAAATGTTCTATTGTTTTCATTTATTACAAGCATATTTTCTCATATCATTGAGCATTTATAACATCTGCTTTAAAATCTTTGATAATTCCAACACATGGCTTATTTCAGAGGCAGTTTTCTCTTACTGATCTTTTCTACTAAAAGAATGATGCACATCTTCATGTTTCTTATGTTGAGTAATTCTGGATTGTATCTTAGACTTACACATTTAATGTTGTGGAGACTCTGGATTCTCTTACACTGCCCCATACAGTGTTGATTTGATTGTCTCATCAGGTTGTTTTGGTTAAATTCAAAGTGCACACTCTGTCTCTTGGGCAGCAGTTCTGATCTTAATTTTGTCCTTTTAGCTTTGCTGTGCTACTTGAAATTGACCACGCACAGGTGTGGTTCAGGTGTCACCCAGATATTTGAGAAGAGTTTATACACTAATTATTGGACATTCCCTCCACAGGTGTCTCCCCCAGATCCCCACTATGTTTTCCTGTAACTGTGGTTGCCCTCATCTCTGTCTTCTGTTTCTTCAAATCAAAATGATGGCAGATTTTCTTTCTAAGTTTTACTACCTCATATGTGCAAATTAGGGCCTCTCCTCAGGCAGGAAACAGTTAAAGTGGGAAACTCACTCATATGTATTGTAGGTATTAACCACACCTACAATACATATATTTTTAGATTTCATATTTGTTATATCAGGGTGTCAGTATAACAGGATCTTTCTGAGTTATCACTAGAAATGGAAACCACATTTATTTTTAATAATCAAATTATGGTAACTTCAGATGTCCCTGGCATATCTGGTGAAAACTGATTCACCTCAATGTATCCTTTGGCTATTATAAGAAGTCATAAAAGGGGTACCTTAAACATGCCTACAAACCAGTGTATTGACCACCTTTGTCATGCAATTTTCACCCTCTTCCCCATTGTGTATGTTCACTGACTGCAAAGTCTTTTGGTGAAGTCTCACCATTGCCACTGTATGCTGTGTTGCCCCTAAACAGGTTCTGAACAGAGGCAGAGAGATGGCCTTTTCTAATTCTTTACTTAGAATCTAAAGTAACTCCATTTGTGTCTGGAGTCTCACAACGCATCTCATTAAATCTGTTTTGCCAGATTCTAGCATGATCTCTTTACAGATCTCATATTTATTTCTAAAATATGGCAACCAAATATCAATAGAGTTCAGTATCTGAGGAATATAAAACATGTCTTCACTCTAATAATAATAATAACTATAATTCATCAAATTCTTTACTTTGCTCTAGGATCTATTTGATATAGTTAGAGAATAATACTTCAGGACTTGATGTCTTAAGCCAGATTGCTTGGGTTAATGCCATTACTTTGAGTACGGTGCTGAATCTCTCTGTGCTTCAGTTTCCCATCTAGAAAAATGAGAAAAAAATTGATCAACTTTATAGTGTTATGAGGGTTAAATGAGTTAATACACTCAATGTACACAGAATTGTGCCTGGTACAAAGTCATCACTTAATAAATATTAGCTATTACTGTAATTATATTGAACAATCCTTTAAGATAGATTTTCTTTTCTTTTTATATTTTATACATGAGAAAACTGAGATAATAAATGCTTGAATTACTTGCCCGAGTTCACTTAGCTTTGAAGAAATAAAACTAGGATTTTGAGTCACGCATTCTGTCTCCAGAACCCATGTATTTAACTATTATTTTCTTTTATATGCAGTCCATGTAGCTGGTTGGATGACAAACATTATGCTGTTCTCCTGAATCTCCTCATTGCCTCAAAGTTCACACATTATTAACTGATATGAATAGACACTGGGAAAAGGGAGAAGGAGATTTTATATGGCTTTTGCTCAACCAACTAAAATTGTCTTGTAACTCCTATGATTAATTGTACTAAAAAATCTATTATATATTTTGAAATGTTAAGGTTTGTTTTGAATCTTCAACTCTTTAGATTTTTTGTTTGTTTGAATCTCAGAAAAGACATTCCTGCTGAATCATACAAATAAGTATATAAATACTACCCGTTTAACTTTGATCTTATAATATAGTATTTTTAAAATTTTATTAATTCTTATATACAGCAGGTTCTTATTAGTCATCCATTTTATACACACCAGTGTGTACATGTCAATCCCAGTCTCCCAATTCATCACACCACTCCATCCCCAGCCCACATTCCACCTTTGATGTCCATACGTTTGTTCTCTACATCTGTGTCTCAATTTCTGCCCTGCAAACTGGTTCATCTGTACCATTTTTCTAGGTTCCACATGTATGCATTAATATATGATATTTGTTCTTCTCTTTCTGACTTACTTCACTCTGTAAGACAGTCTCTAGATTCATCCAAGTCTCCAAAAATGACCCATTTCTGTTGCTTTTTATGGCTGGGTAATATTCCATTGTATATATGTACAATATCTTCTTTATCCATTTGTCTGTCATTGGGCATTTAGGTTGCTTCCATGACCTGGCTATTGTAAATAGTGCTGCAATGAACATTGGGGTGCCTGTGTCTTTTTGAATTATGGTTTTCTCTGGGGATATGTCCAGTAGTGGGATTGCTGGGTCATATGGTAATTCTATTTTTAGTTTTTTAAGGACCCTCCATACTGTTCTCCATAGTGGATGTATCAATTTAGATCCCCACCAACAGTGCAAGAGGGTTCCTTTTTCTCCACACCCTTTCCAGCATTTGCTGTTTGTAGATTTTCTGATGATGCCCATTCTAACTGGTGTGAGGTGATACATCACTGTAGTTTTGATTTGCATTTCTCTAATAATAGGTGATGCTGAGCAGCTTTTCGTGTGCTTCTTGGCCATCTGTAAATTTTCTTTGGAGAAAAGCCTATTTAGGTCTTCTGCCCATTTTTGCATTGGGTTGTTGGTTTTTTTTAAATTGAGCTGCATGAGCTGTTCATATATTTTGGAGATTAATCCTTGATCTGTTGATTCATTTGCAAATATTTTCTCCCATTCTGAGGGTTGTCTTTTCATATTCTTTGTAGTTTCCTTTGCTGTGCAAAAGCTTTTAAGTTTCATTAGGTCCCATTTGTTTATTTTTGGTTTTATTTCCATTACTCTAGAAAGTGGATCAAAAAAGATCTTGCTGTGATTTATGTCACAGTGTTCTTCCTCCATTTTCCTCTAAGAGTTTTATAGTATCCAGTCTTACATTTAGGTCTCTAATCCATTTTAAGTTTATTTTTGTGTATGGTGTTAGGGAGAGTTCTAATTTCATTCCTTTACATGTAGCTGTCCAGTTTTCCCAGCACCAGTTATTGAGGAGACTGTCTTTTCTCCACTGTATATCCTTGCCTCCTTTGTCATAGATTAGTTGACCACAGGTGCATGGGTTTATCTCTGGGCTTTCTATCCTGTTCCATTGATCTATATTTCTGTTTTTGTGCCAGTACCATATTGTCTTGATTATTGTAGCTTTGTAGTATAATCTGAAGTCAGGAAGTCTGATTCCTCCAGCTCCGTTTTTTTTTGTTTTTGTTTTTGTTTTTGTTTTTTGTTTTTTCCCTCAAGACTGCTTTGACTATTCGGGGTCTTTGGTGTCTGCCTACAAATTTTAAGATTTTTTGTTCTAGTTCTGTAAAAAATGCCATTGGTAATTTGACAGGGATTGCATTGAATCTGTCGATTGCTTTTGGTAGTATAGTCATTTTCACAATGTTGATTCTTCCAATCCAAGAATATGGTATATATCTCCATCTGTTTGTATCATCTTTAATTTCTTTCATCAGTGTCTTATAGTTTTCTGCATACAGGTCTTTTGTCTCCTGAGGTAGATTTATTCCTAGGTATTTTGTTCTTTTTGTTGCAATGGTAAATGGGAGTGTTTCCTTAATTTCTCTTTCAGATTTTTCATCATTAGTGTACAGGAATACAAGAGATTTCTGTGCATGAATTTTGTATCCTGCAACTTTACCAAATTCATTCATTAGCTCTAGTAGTTTTCTAGTGGCCTCTTTAGGATTCTCTATGTGTAGTATTATGTCATCTGTAAACAGTGACAGTTTTACTTCTTCTTTTCCATTTTGTATTCCTTTATTTCTTTTTCTTCTCTGATTACCATGGCTTAGACTTCCAAATCTATGTTGAATAAGAGTGGTAAGAGTGGACATCCTTGCCTTCTTCCTGATTTTAGAGGAAATGCTTTTAGTTTTTCACCATTGAGAATGATGTTTCCTTTGGGTTTGTCATATATAGTCCTCATTATGTTGAGGTAGGTTCCCTCTATGCCCATTTTCTGGAGAGTTTTTATCAAAAATCGGTGTTGAATATTCTCAAAAGCTTTTTCTGCATCTGTTGAGATGATCACATTGTTTTCCTTCCTCAATTTGTTAATATGGTGTAACACATTGAGTGATTTGCATATATTGAAGGATCCTTGCATCCCTGGGATAAATCCCACTTGATCATGCTGTATGATCCTTTTAATGTGTTGTTGGATTGTATTTGCTAGTATTTTGTTGAGGATTTTTGCATCTATATTCATCAGTGATATTGGTCTGTAATATTCTTTTTTTGTTGTATCTTTGTCTGGTTTTGGTATCAGGTTGATGGCCTCATAGGAGGAGTTTGGGAGTGTTCCTTTCTCCGCAGTTTTTTGGAAGAGTTTGAGAAGGCTGGTTGTTAGCTCTTCTCTAAATGTCTGACAGAATTCACCTGTGAAGCCATCTGGTCCTGGGCTTTTGTTTGTTGGAAGACTTTTAATCACATTTTCAATTTCATTACTTGTGTTTGGTCTGTTCATATTTTCTATTTCTTCCTGGTTCAGTCTTGGAAGGTTGTACCTTTCTAAGAATTTGTCCATTTCTTCCAGTTTGTCCATTTTATTGGCATAGAGTTGCTTGTAGTAGTCTCTTAGGATGCTTTGTATTTCTGCAGTGTCTGTTGTAACTTCTCCTTTTTCATTTCTACATTTACTGATTTGAGTCCTCTCCCTCTTTTTCTTGATGTGTCTGGCTAATGGTTTATCAATTTTGTTATCTTCTCAAAGAACCAGCTTTTAGTTTTATTGATCTTTGCTATTGTTTTCTTTGTTTCTATTTCATTTATTTGTTCTCTAATCATTTAGATTTCTTTCTTTCTGTTAACATTGGGTTTTGCTTGTTCTTGTTTCTCTACTTCCTTTAGGTGTAAGCTTAGATTATTTATGTGAGATTTTTCTTGTTTCTTGATGTAGGCTTCTATAGCTATAAACGTCACTCTTAGAACTGCTTTTGCTGCATCCCGTAGGTTTTGGATCATCGTGTTTTCACTATCATTTGTTTCTAGGTATGTTTTGATCTCCTCTTTGATTTCTTCAATGATCTCTTTGTTATTTAGTATCATATTGTTTAGCCTCCCTGTATTTGTGTTTTATACGTTTTTTCCCTGTAATTCATTTCTATTCTCATAGTGTTGTGGTCAGAAAAGATGCTTGATATGATTTCAATTTTCTTAAATTTACCAAGGCTTGATTTGTGACCCAAGATGTGATCTATGCTGGAGAATGTTCCATGTGCACTTGAGAAGAAAGTGTAATCTGCTGTTTTTGAATGGAATGTCCGATAAATATCAATTAAATCTATCTGACCTATGTGGCATTTAAAGCTTCTGTTTCCTTATTAATTTTCTGTTTTGATGATCTGTCCATTGCTGTAAGTGAGGAGTTAAAGTTCCCCACTATTATTGTGTTACTGTCAATTTCCTCTTCTATAGCTGTTAGCATTTACCTTATGTATTGAGGTGCTCCTATGTTGGCTGCATCTATATTTACAGTTGTTATATCTTCTTCTTGGATTAATCCATTGATCATTATGTAGTGTCCTTCCTTATCTCTTGTAACATTCTTTATTTTAAAGTCTATTTTATCTGATATGAGTATTGTTATTCCAGCTTTCTTTTGATTTCCATTTGTATGGAATATCTTTTTCCATCCCCTCACTTTCAGCCAGAATGTGTCCCAAGGTCTGAAGTGGGTCTCTTGTAGACAGCATATATGGGTCTTGTTTTTGTAACCATTCAGCAAACCTGTGTCTTTTGGTTGTAGCTTTAATCCATTCACATTTAAGGTAATTATTGATATGTATGTTCCTATCACCATTTTCTTAATTGTTTTGGGTTTGCTTTTGTAGGTCCTTTTTTTCTCTTGTGTTTCCCACTTAGAGAAGTTGCTTTAGCATTTGTTGTAAAGCTGGTTTTGTGGTGCTGAATTCTCTTTGTTTTTGCTTACCTGTAAAGCTTTTGATTTCTCCTTCGAATCTGAATCAGATTCTTGCTGGGTAGGGCAATCTTGGTTGTAAGTTCTTCCCTTTCATCACTTTAAGTATATCATGCACTCCCTTCTGGCTTGTAGAGTTTCTGCTGAGAAATCAGCTGTTAACCTTATGGGAGTTCCCTTGTATGTTATTTGCCATTTTTCCCTTGCGGCTTTCAATAATTTTTCTTTGTCTTTAATTTTTGCCAATTTGATTACTATGTGTCTTGGTATGTTTCTCCTTGGGTTTATCCTGTATGGGGCTCTCTGCACTTCCTGGACTTGGTGGCTTTTTCCTTTCCCATGTTAGCAAAGTTTTGACTATCATCTCTTCAAATATTTTCTCAGTCTTTTCTCTCTCTTCTCCTTCTGGAACCCCTATAATGTGGATATTGTTTTGTTTAATGTTGTCCCCGAGGTCTCTTAGGCTGTCTTCATGTATTTTCATTCTTTTTTCTTTATTCTGTTCCACAGCTGTGAATTCCACCATTCTGTCTTCCAGGTTACTTATCCGTTCTTCTGCCTTAGTTATTCTGCTACTGATTCCTTCTAGTGTAGTTTTCATTTTAGTTATTGTTTTGTTCATCTCTGTTTGTTTGTTCTTTAATTATTCTAGATCTTTGTTAAGTATTTCTTGCATCTTCTCGTTCTTTGCCTCCATTCTTCTTCCGAAGTCCTGGATCATCTTCATCATCATTATTCTGAAGTCTTTTTCTGGAAGGTTTTCTATCTCCACATCATTTAGTTGTGTTTCTGGGGCTTTATCTTGTTCCTTCATCTGGTACATAGCCCTCTGCCTTTTCATCTTGTCTATCTTTTTGTGAATGTGGCTTTTGCTGCACAGGCTGCAGGATTTTATAACATATTATTATATTGTTTTCATAATAACTTTGCTCAAATGCTGAACTTATTAATTTTTGATACCAATATAAGTAAATATTATAGTTACGTACAACTTTAAGTAGGAGTAAAAACAAATATTTTCATTTCTTTTGCTCCCATTAATTTTATCTTTTTATTAAAAGATTCAACCTACTGTTATAAATATTAGAGAATAATATGTGTAATGGAATATATAAGAGAATGTATAACAGAAGGTATACTATAAAAGGACATTTAGGGCTTTTAATTGTATCTTCCATGAAATTTTGCATAGGAAGCCTTTCTGTAATATCATAGGTGTATAATCATCCAGACATTACATTAGATTCCTCTGTATTAGAAAGTATTGATTTTTATAATACCCTTTCTATACTGAGCTAGAAACTCCCTTCGTAACTTTCACTATTTAGCCTTAAGTCTAGCTGCAAGAAAACATGAAAATGAAGTCTCCCTTTCATGTTACAGCTATTTAAACTTTAAAATAATTACCCTTTCTGTATGAAGTTATATTCAGGCCTTTCTTAACACATAATAATTTTCTTACATAAGAACTCATTCTTGTCTATTTCCGTTTTAAAAGCCTGTGATTAGAATTTCACACAATACAATGTGTGTGATCGTATTAGTGCAGAGTCCACTGAACTATCACCTCTCCTAATCTGGAAACTCGATTTGAATTAACGCAGTTTCTTATAGGCTTTTCTTTTTTCTTTCTTTTTTTTTTTTACTTGTACCACTAATCTTGCTGGCTCACAGAATATTATTAAAGTTCCCTTATTGATTTAAATATTATTTAAATATGACATCAATCTATAAAGACATACTACTGCTTTCTAGGAGCAAATCTATTTAAAGCAATATACACATATATTACAGATTTTTAGCACACATACTCACTTATATGCAAGTCATAGAAACTTATGCTACCAGTGAAAACTGAATAACAGATATCTAATCTGCATTTAGCTTTACCATAATTGTGGTACATATCCCAATTTTTTGTGGTATTTTTATATATGGCTCTGATCATATAAATGTCAGTGTCTCAGATGCTATTTTCCCCTGAGCTTATCTTCCAAATTAGAATGTCTAATTTAGATGAGACACCAGTCATATTTGTCCTCTTGTCAATGTTCTCTCTATCAGAGAAGTTAACCCCTAACTTTCCTTCAACAGAGGATAATACCAGACTAAATAACTAAATTTATGCCACATTAACTACTAGTTGGGTTTTCCTAAACTGTCGGCAGTCATGTGATGAGCTCATTCTCAGGATGTTAGATGGAGCATCAGCATATTAAGCTCATATTGCCTCAGCATAAAGTTTAATCATTTTTGCCAGACATTTGAGAAGAGCTCCCTATCTCTACTGTGTGTGCTATTTACCTTCTGTTGTCCCCTAAAGTGAACGTAGTATTCTAGGTTGAGGTCCTTGAATTGTGACCCTCTCCCACCACATACACTCACATACATACACTTCCCATCACACAATCACGTAAGCTGGCTTCCTGATTTTTTTCATTATATGCTTTATCTGAAATATCCTCCCATTTTCTCTCCTCCGTCTATCTTCTATCTATGCCTCTGGCCCTGCTTATCATGTCCCAGTCCTTTTGGGAAGAATCTCATAACAACTCTGACCTAAGTTTCTTAAAAGCTGAGGGACCTAGTTCTCTGGAATAAAAGCAAAGGAAATAACTTCTTGGAAGAAATAGTGCAAATAAAGGTGCTCCATGTCCTTTGTACTCCTCCCTCTAACTTATAAGAAATGCAGAGGGAATCAGTTAAGAAGGCCACTCCACAGGGGAATTAGGGAGTGAGATATCCTGCTTGTCTATCACTGCAACTGAGACCACAACAGTGACACCAAACACAGTGCTTGACACATTATAGCCAGACACATCAGGAGTATCTCATCAACATTTGGAGAATACATCTTTAGGAAAATTGGTGAAATGGAAATTGGTGAAATGTATCTCATAATTGCACTGCCCAACTTGACCTATAAGGAAGGGCTTGGACTAAGGCAGTTAGAGGCAATTCAACTAGTACAGGCTCAGCAATTAAATAACTAGTTCATTAAAAAAAAAATTATCTTGCATCCCAAATGGACATGCAGGCTTGGAGCAGCCAGAAGAAATACATGCTAAACTATTTTTCATGTCTTGAAATGTGATATCATGGTAAAAATTCTGAATGCTTTACAACTTGGAATGTTTTGCACAGGGAATGAAAGTGTCAAAGGGGTATGGAAGATTATCTTCTAATATATGAAAAAGGAACTGAACATTTTACACACATTCTTAAAAGCAAAAGGACAGTGACTATAAGGCACATGGAGAAAGACTTTGATTCAGTACAGAAAGAAACTTTGTAAAACAAAGCAATTTCCAACGGGGATGTTCTGGACAGACCTTAAAAATAGATGACAGTTGGACTAGTGAGATAATTCATAAGGTACATTCAATTTTTGAAATTCTATGATTTATGAGTCTTTGAGATTTCTTGCTGGAGTGAAAGAATTAGAGGCATCCCACTGTTAGCAGGAGTATTATTTAGACCACCATCATCAGAATCACCTTAAACAATTACTTAATTCTACCAACAAGGACCTACTGTATAGCACAGGGAACTATACTCAGTATCTTGTAATAACCTATAATGGAAAAGAATCTGAAAAAGAATATATATATATAGTATATATATATATATACTATATATATATATATATATATATACTATATATATATATATAGTATATATATATATATATATATATGTTTATATATATAAATGTATAACTGAATCACTTTTGCTGTACACCTGAAACTAACACAACATTGTAAATCAACTATACTTCAATAAAAATATTAAGGACTTCTCTGCTGGTGCAGTGGTTAAGAACCCACCTGCCAATGCAAGGGACGCGGGTTCAATCCCTGGTCTGGGAAGATCCCACATGCCCTGGAGCAACTAAGACCATACGCCACAACTACTGAGCCCATGCACTGCAACTATTGAAGCCTGCATGCCTAGAGCCTGTGCTCCACAACAAGAGAAGTCACAGCAATGAGAAGCCCATGCACTGCAAGGAAGAGTAACCCCCGCTCTCCACAGCTTGAGAAAGCCCGCACACAGCAACAAAGGCCCAACACAGCCAAAAATTAAATAAATAAATAAAAATTAAAATGTTAAAAAAATAATTCTGGTACTCTTGGTGCTTGTTCGTACTTTTCTTTATAATCATAATAGATGTTATTTTTAAAGTTTTAGGTAGAAAAAATGAAATGAAACAAAATGCAGATTTCTGAGCTCAATCCAAGGGATGCTATCCAGGTTGTCTTGAGAAGGAATCTTGAAATCAGCAGTTTATAAAGTTTCAGGCAATTCTAATGCCCATTAAATTTCCATTTAATGTTTGTCAATTTAAGTAAGCATCAGGAGCTATGGGTTGGTTCTAACAGGACATTATCCATCCTTAGTTACTGCCATCATTCCTTTCTTCTTTAGGTTCTCTGGTCTTTTGTACTTCAAAGGCATATGCTTAAGAGGAAGAGAAAATAAATATAAAAGTCTTAGTGCTCCATAGGTAAGATAGTTTCTGTTGGATGCCATTAATTTTTTTTTCTGTTTTCAATAAACATAAAAAATAAGAAAATCTGCAAACAATAGTGTGACATGGAAAATAATAATTTTTCTAAAAGTGCATATTATGAAAGCCTACCAAATGCTATTAATATCTGTGGCTATCTTATAAAATATTCACAGTGTCTATAACTCTGGATAGCAAGTGCCTAGAAACATGAAAAGAACCTTCACAGTAATTCTCAAGCAAAAAGATATTTAGCTGTCTCTCCATTTTGACAAGGAACCTAGGGATACCTATAAAAAACCACTGGATGTGGGCTCACGTCAAATTTAAAACTTCTTGAAGTTTCTATCTGAGACACTGCCATCTCTTCTCCTAACTCCCTGTTTGAATCAAGAGTCTCTGTAGTGAGTCCCAGCTACCTAGAAATGAAGACCTCCTATATATTCAGACATCCATCCCCACTCTTATGAACATAGCAATCCATGCAAGCCATGATCAATCTTTGTCTCAAGGCTTTAAAACCCTTCCTTGTAGCCCTGTTTCCCTTTCCCTTAGATCCAGCATCAGATGAGCTGTCATGTCGAGGAAATGAATCTATGCTACCAAATGCCTAAAGGTCATCTATACTTCACTCTTATAGGAAAGGTACCCAAATGCTACCGTGACAGATCAGTGAAACCTCAAATTGCACCAAGTCATGGACTACAAATTCAGTGTACAGATAAAAAGCACATTATGCTAACAGAAGTATCTTATTGGCCATTATATTCAGGCTTGTAACTGGTGAAAGCTAGAGAGAAACAGTGTGACTCTATAGAAAGAGCAGTAAATTTAAAGCCAGGAAAAATGGACTTCAGAGTCAATTCTGCCACAAATTCACTGTGTGACCTTGGACAAATTTCTTCCTTTTTTGTGACCTCACTGCCTTTGTCTGCAAAAATAAGATAGTAGAATTAGACAACCTCTATCATCCCTCTCAGCTCTAAGCATTTATGGAGTTTGTTTCACTCTTTCATGTTTACCTTCCTTATGATTAAAGTATTTTCCCTTCAGGGAAATGTGTCTATAAACATACAATATAAGTGAAAAGTCTCTTGCTTCCTAATTACAATGTCTAAAAGAGTCAAGATGGTGGTGCCAATTTTTTCACAATTGTATTTTTTTTCTATTTTTGGTAAAATGGGTGTTCATCTGCCATCTGCATTGCTTTTAGCACTGAACAATGGTTAGAATTATGGTTCAGGACAAAGCTGTTTTGCTAGTCAGTGTTCTCCAGAGAAACAGAATCAATAGGCTTTATAGAGATAAACAGAAAGAGATTTATTATGAAGGATTAGTTCACACAATTATGGAGCCTGAGAAGTCCCATAATCTGCCATCTGCAAGCTGGAGGGCCAGGAAATACAGTGGTGTAGTTCCAGTCCAAATCCTAAGGTGTGAGAACCAAGGGAGCTAATGGTGTAAGTCCAAGTCCAAGTCTAAACCAAGAGCACTGATGTCTGAGGCCAGGTGAAAATGGATGTCCCAGCTCAAGCAAAGAGCAAGTTCATCTTTCCTCCACCTTTTTGTTCTACTCAGACCCTAACAGATTAGGTGATGCCCACCCCTATTGGTGAGGGTGATCTTCTTTACTAAGTCTACTGATGCAAATACTAATCTCTTCCTAAACACCCTCACAGACACACCCAGAAATAATGCTTTACCAGCTATGCAGGCACTCCTTAACCCAGGCAAGTTGACACATAAAATTATTGCCCTTCCAAAATTCCAAATATGTTATCTTCCTTGATCTTTGCAATACAAATACAAACTAGTCATTTTGTTTTTTAGATGCAGAGAATGAGAGGTAGGGAAGTTAAAGATTTGCTTCAAGTGACTCTGCCAATGCTTTGCAGAGTTGGAGTTTAAACATGGGTCTTCTTATTCCAAAGACTTCACTTTTTCCAAACTGCCTCTTCTACTCTGTCCAAATCCTTCCACTGGCTTGGGTTTTGTAATATTAAATAGCACCTCAAATAAGACAGCTATTGCTCGGAGACTAACAACACATGGTTGTAAAAAAGAGTTTTACCTTAGGTTGATATATGTATGGCCTCAGTTTGCGAAATACTAGTAATAATTAATAAAAATAATCACTGCCACAACATGAACAGGCATAGTAACTCTCACCACCAGTAATGATTGAGCCCTAATTATGTGCTGGGAACAGTTCTGAACACCTTACACATATTAGCTCCTTTAAATAGAGCATTATGATATTTCCACTGGCCGTGGTGTTATAGACTGAATTGTGTCCTCCAAAATTCGTATGTTGAACTTATAAACCTCCAAAACTATAGAATGTCACTGTATTTGGAGACAGGGTTTTTATAGGGATAAATAAGGTTAAACAGGGTCATATGGGTGAGCCATAATCCAATAAAGCTGGTATCCTTATAAGAAGTGATGGAGATATGGGGGATGCATGCACACAGAGAAAAGGTCATGTGAGGGCAAAGCAAGAAGGTGGCCACCTACAAGCCAAGAAAAGAAGCCTCTGGAAAAACAAAATCTGCCAAACAAAACCTTGATCTTAGAATTCTAGCCTCCAGAACTGTGAGAAAACAAATTTCTGTTGTTTAAACTACCCAGTCTGTGGCTGTAGAGCTGTTATGGCAGCTCTAGCAAACAAACATGTAAAACATAAATTTTGGTAAGGTTTTCTTGTACCTCTGAAACAGATTTAAAGCAGGAGAAACTAATGCAATTGAAAAATCAGTCATGCAATTCTAGTGCTACAGATCCTCCTGCTTTTTGGCAATGGCTATGGGATTGAGAGGTTTTTCTTTATCTACCCAAGACATACAGAGCTAATAACTATGTTTAAATCCATGAAAATGCATCGAATAGGAGCCCACACCCATTGCCAATCAAGATCAGTACCTTATTAGAAAAGCTCAACGTGTGAAATGGAAGACAGGGGCCTGACCAGAACACAGGTGTACCAATAGGAGAATAGGCAGGAGGGGTGCAGTTGTTCTCCAGCGTTCTTACAGAAAAGTCTATTTTTCACTCGCAAAGGATGAAATAAATCCATAAATCCTTATGAAATTTGTATAAACTCTAATACAAGAGTAATTGAAACAGAGTAATTAGCAACAGAGTATATACTCAGTTCAGTGGACTTGAACTGAAGGATCAGAAGAGGAATAAAAGGCTTCCCTGGTGGCGTAGTGGTTGAGAGTACGCCTGCCAATTCAGGGGACACGGGTTCATCTCCCGGTCTGGGAAGATCCCACATGCCGCAGAGCGGCTGGGCCCATCATGGCCGCTGATTCTGCACGTCCGGAGCCTGTGCTCTGCAAAGAGAGAGGCCACAACAGTGAGAGGCCCGCGTACCGCAAAAAAAAAAAAAAAAATCAAAATGGAGTAACTGTGGTTCAGGCATCCAAAATGAAGCTGAGTGGCCATTGTAGATATGGTTTCAGACACATTCAAAAATTACTGAGAACTTGAATTTTCTCTGAATTGTATCAAACTCAAGGACATCACCAGGCCTTTTTCAAAACAATATCTGCTAACAGCTGCTAGCTGCAACCTTGTAGTCTCCAAGTCCTTGCCCCCACCCTTTTCAATTACATAATTATTTCCAACCCCAACTGATCCTTTCTTAACAAGCGCCCTTACTCCTTGCCATCTCCAATCCTAATTCTTGACAAACCTAATTCTTGCGTTTTTTTGCCTTTACAAACCTCCCCCAGTTTTTAGTCCAGCAGAGCACAATTCAAATGCTTCTTGGATCTGTGTCTCCTGGGCTGCAATCCTAACAAACATCAAGTAAACATATTGTTTGCCTCAACCAGGTCTCTGTTCTTAGCATTCTTGGTTAACACCAGTGAAGAAAGGGTGCACAGTTTGTTCTCAAAAGGTCCCTGAAAGTGGTAATGAGAGAGACAACTCCTACTACCAACCCTTGAATTCTCTACCTCTCAGAGCACAACAGCACACAAGGGCTGTTGACTCAAATACCACATCTTAGAGAACAGCACTCCAGCCCCACAAGGTGCTGCATTTAAGCATGTAAGTATGCATTTAAGAGTTCTTTCCAATTTTCTGTCAGACTTGGAAGCTTCAGCGTGATAAAGTATGTGGCAGGATAAAGTATATGGTATATGCCCACTACTATCCCTTCTTTGTTATTAAGCAGGTCAATTGCCCATAGAGGTATTATGTGAGATCCTATGTCAGTAAAACAGACATTGGCTGAGTCCTCAAATAATAGGTTAAGGCATTGCAGATAGGAATAAATAACTTATCCTCAGACTATGCATAAATTTTGGTAAGGATAAATTTCTGTCACTTCCAGTTTGGAAGTGTTTCATTGCAATCAGATTGAAACAAAATGGCTGTTTGATGTCTCTTCAAAGGATTTTATGATACTATGAGCTCAGACTCAATCAGCTCAATCAGTCTCTGAGAGGGAACCCAAGCTGTTTAGCCCATGAATAAACTATAGCCTAGAAAACATAGCTACTCCATTCATGGACTCACTGTGCAATCACTGGGTGACTAATATCCAGCTGATTGTTCGATGCCATGCCCAAAGTGCATCTTCTCTAATAGGTATTTACATGAGACAAACAGATTCAGGTTGGGCCCATTTCCATAGGTTTATACACATGCTTCTTCCCCAGGCTTCTCCATCTCTGAATATCTAATCATGTTGCTCTAAGCCCCTGCCTAACCAATCAAGTCATTTACCATTGCCAGGGAGTCCATGCATATACTTTTTTCAGTCCACTTTTCTCTAAATTAATTGATGCTTAAGTCCATTTCTTGAAGCTCTGTCCACTGGGAAGATTCCCCTCCCTCATCATCACCTTTCAGCACTGCAGTGCAGCCTTAGTCAGGCTGCACTGCAGTGCAGTCCATTTTCAACCCACACCAACTACCATGCTCCTAAATCCATGAACAAGGCCTGGAGGTTTCTCTTCTCCATCAAATCAAGTAGTATGTGAGTATAGGAGAAAAAAGGAGAAAAAAGGAGAAAAAAATAGAAATAATGACTGAAAAACCTTCCAAATTGGTGAAAAACAGGAACCTACAATCCAAGAAGCTCAGTGAAGCCCAAGCAGGATAAATATAAAGAAAACCACATCCAGACATGTTATAGTCAGATTGCTGAAAATGAAAGATAAAGTCTTGAAAGAAACAGCATGGGGGAGGGCAAATAAATACATACAGAGGAACAATGATAATCGTGATGTCTGGTTTCTCATCATAAACAATGGAGGTCAGAAAAAAATGAAAAGATATTTTAAAGTAGTTGAAAGAATGTTGGATGGAAGATGGCCATATCTTTATCACCCCCTTCAAGGAGAGATGGAGTTTATTTCAATTACCCTTGAAGGGGTGCTGGCTCTGTGCCTGCTTAGCCAATACAATATGCCTGACATGACACTGTGTCAGTTCTGGGTCTCACCTTTAATAGGATTGGCAGGTTGTGCCTCCTTTTCCTGGAACATTTGCTCCCCTTCAGAACACAGCTTCCATGCAGTGAAAAGCCCAAGCTGAAATGGAGGTCACGTGTAAACACTCCAGTCAGCAGCCCCAGCTGAGCTCCCAACACAAAGCCAACAACAACAGCCAGCCATGAAAGTGAGTTATCTTGGATTTTTCAACCCATCTGTGTACCCAGACTAGTGTATCTCTGTATGACTTCACATGGAGCAGAAGAACCACCCAGATGATTCCAGTCAACCCACAAAACCATGAAATATAATAAAATGCTTTTCTTTTAAAAAGCCTTAAGTTTCATGGTTGTTTGTTACACTGTGTCAAGTAAAAAGCAAATATGCACTTAGTAGGGAGACACTTTATTCAAAATGATTATTGCAAGGAGAGGAGGGAGAGACTATTGCAATAGAGAGAATACTTTGACCATAAGATCTGCAAGCATCTCAATGATCAGGTAAAAAGGATTTTTCTTTTATAGAGAGGTGTAGACAGGCTAGAAGGAACAGGGTGTAGGGCCTTGGTATGGAAGAGTGGTATGATCAGATAATGATTTACCCTGAAGCCAGCCTGTTTCCCAAGCTCTTAAGAAGAGACTATATGCTGGTACAGGGACGTGGGGGAATGAGAGAATCTTACCCAAGTTTAGTTAACAAGCATTTTGTTATGATTGCTCAATGGGGACATACAGTTTAGTTAATCATTCATGAAGCAGAAAGCAGGAATTTGGAGGATCCATGACTGCCATTATCATAGGTAAAAGGGGGATATTCATGAACCTTACCTAGGTCACATGAGAAAGAGTGTTCTGTGTAGTAAGCCACCTTCCTGAACACAGAACACTGGGGAGATTCCTTTAACCACTGTTTCCAGGAGTATAGGACTAGGTAAAATTCAACATCATCAGTAAAAATATTTAATGAAAACAACTGCCAACCCAGAATTCTATATCCAGGAAAAATGACCTTCAAAAATGAGGACAAAATCCAGACTTTTTAATGAAATAAAGCTGTGAGAATGTATTGTAGTTAGCCTGTAGTATAAGAAATGCTAAAAGAAAGTCCTGAGGCTGAGTAGAAATGATACTAGACAGAAACTCTGATCTACAAGAAGGAATGAAGAGGTGAGGCAAGGGTAAGTTAAAATACATTGAGTAAAAGAAGCTTGTAGGGATGGTGGTTGCCTAGAGGGGACAAGAACATTTCCAGGATAAAAGAAATGTTATAACATCTTGTTTGGTGTGTTGGTTATGTTTCTCAAAATGTATTGAATTGTACAAGTAATATTTTTGTTTTACTGTGAATAAATTTTAGCCTAATTTTAAGAAATTAAAAATAAATTTCAACTTCTATCTCATATATAAAAATTAGTTAATAAAGGAAAGGTACATTTTTAGAGTTTTAGAAAATATTTTCATAACCTCAGAGTAGGAAAGGACAAAAAAAAACAGTAATCATAAAGGGAGAGATGATAACTTTGTTCCCTTTAAATTAAGAACATCTAGTCAGGCAGACCTTCAAGATGGCAGTGGAGTAAAACGTAGAGATCACCTCCCTCCCCACAAATACATCAAAAATACATCTACATGTGGAACAACTCGTACAGAACACCTACTGAATGCTGGCAGAAGACCTCAGACTTCCAAAATGGCAAGAAAATCCCCACAGACCTAGGTAGGGCAAAAAAAAAAAAAAACAAAGGAATAAGGACAAGACCTGCACCTCTGGGAGGGACCTGTGAAAGAGAAAAAGTTTCCACACACTAGGAAGCCCCTTCACTGGTTGGGACAGGAGATGTGTGTGTGGGAAGCTTCAGAGCCATGGAGGAGAGTGCAGCAACAGGGGTGCAGAGGGCAAAGTGGAGAGATTTATGCACAGAGGATCAGTGCCAATCAGCGCTCACCAGCCAAAGAGGCTTGTCTGCTCACCCGCTGGGGCAGGTGGGGGCTGGGAGCTGAGGCTCTGGCATCAGAGGTCAGACCCCAGGGAGAGGACTGGGATTGGCTGCATGAAGGCAGCCTGAAGGGGGTTAGTGTACCACACCTAGATGGGAGGGAGTCTGGGAAAACGTCTAGACCTGCTGGACAAGAAAGAGACCATTATTTTGGGATGCACAAGGAGGCAGGCTTCCTGCCCCATGTGCCCACAGATGGCAGAGCACTGCCTAAGTGAGTCCCAGAGACAGGTGAGAGCTACAGCTATCATCTTGGACTCCAGAGGTGGGCACAGACCACTACCACTGCCGCCACTGTCACTAAGGGTCCTGTGTGCAAGTACAGGTCACTACCTCCACTCTCCCAGGAACCTGTTCAGCACACCACTGCCAGGGTCCCATGATCAAGGGCGAACTTCCCTGGGAGAACATATGGCGTGCTTCAGGCTGTTGTAACTTCACACCGACCTCTGCCGCCACACACACTGCTCACACATCCCAACTGTGACTGTCGTATCCTCATCTCCCTTGCCTGAGTGAGCAAAAGAGCCCTAATCAACTTCTACTTAAACCCCTTCCTGTCTGGGTGGTGAACAGACATCTGAGGGCAGCCTACAGAGAGAAGGGGCCAAAAACAATGCAGAACCCCAGGAGCTGTGTGGGCAAAGAAGAGAAAGGGAAATCTCTGCATTCAGCCTCAGGAGCAGTGGATTAAATCCCTGAAATTGGCTTGGTAAACCCTGCATCTGTGGAATACCAGAATAGACAAGTGTTCCCAAAATTGAGGCAGTGGACTTTGGGGGCAACTGTAGAATTGGGGTTTCCTTTCTGCTTTTGATTTGTTTTTTTTTTTTATGTTTATCTTAGTTTAGATTTTAGTGTTTGTTTTCATTTGTAGGTTTGTTTATTGGTTTGGTTGGTCTCTTCCTTTTTTCTCTCTCTCTTTCTGTGAGTGTGTGTGTGTATGTTTCTTTGTGCTATTTTGTCTGTTTAGTTTTGTTTTACAGTTTGTCTTGGGATTCTGTCTGTTCATTTTCTTTCTTTTCTTTTTGTGAGTGTGTGTGTGTATGGATTTTTGTGTGATTTTGTCTGTTTAGTTTCGCTTTTACCATTTATTTCAGGGCTCTGTCTGTTCTTTTTTTTTTTCTTCCTTTTCTTCTGTGCCAGGCGGCTGGCAGGGTCTTGGAGCTCTGGCCAGGTGTTGGGCCTGAGCCTCCAATGTAGGAGAGCTGAGTCCAGGAAATTGGACCAAAAGAGACTTCCCAGCCCCAGGTATTAATAATCAGCATGAACGTTCCCAGAGATCTCCCTCTCAACACTAAGACCCAGCTCCACCCAACGGCCAGCAAGCTACAGTGCTGGAGGCCCCATGCCAAACAACTAGCTAGACAGGAACACAACCACACCCATTAGCAGACAGGCTGCCTAAATTCATACTAAGATCACAGACACCCCAAGACACACTACTGGACACGGCCCTGTGCAGCAGAGGGATACAATGCAGCCCCATGCACCAGTACACAGGCACCAGGCCAGCCCCCACAAGGAAACCTACACAAGCCACCAAACCAACCTCATTCACTGGAGGCACACACCAAAAATAAGGGGAACTAAGAACCTGCAGTCTACGAAAATGAGACCATAAACACAATAAGTTTTAAAAAATGGGAAGACATAGAAATATGCAGCAGATAAAGGAACAAGGCAAAAACCCACCAGACCAAACAAAAGAAGAGGAAATAGGCAGTCTACCTGAAAAAAAATTCAGAGTAATGATAGTAAAGATGATCCAAATTTTTGAAAATAGAAAGGAAAAAATACAAGAAAGTGTTAACAAGGACCTTGAAGAATGAAAGACCAAACAAACAATGAACAACACAATACATGAAATTTAAAATACTCTAGAAGGAATCAATAGTAGAGTAAGTGAGGCAGAAGAATCGATAAGTGATCTGAAAGATAGAATTGTGGAAATAACTACCGCAAAGCAGACTAAAGAAAAAAGAAGGAAGATATTTAAGGACAGTTTCAGGGAACTCTGGGACAACATTAAACACACCAACATTGTAATTATAGGGGCCTCAGAAGAAGAAAAGAAAAAGAAAGGGTCTGAGAAAATATTTGAAGAGACTATAGTCGAAAACTTCCTTAACATGGAAAAGGAAATAGTCACTCAAGTTCAGGAAATGCAGAGAGTCCCATACAGGATAAACCCAAGGAGAAACAGGCCAAGACATATATTAATCAAATTAATGAAAATTAAATGCAAAAAAAAATTTTAAAAGCAGCAAGGGAAAACCAATGAATAACATACAAGGGAATCCCCATAAGGTTAACAGCTGAACATTCAGCAGAAACACTGCAAGCCACAAGAGAGTGGCATGACATATTTAAAGTGATGAAAAGGAAGACCCTACAACCAAGATTACTCTACCCAGCAAGGATATCATTCAGATCTGAAGGAGAAATTAAAACCTTTAGAGACAAGCAAAATTAAGAGAATTGAGCACCACAAAACCAGCATTACAACAAATGATAAAGGAACTTCTCTAGGCAGGAAACACAAGAGAAGGAAAAGACATACAAAAACAAACACAAAACAATTTTAACAATGTTAATGGGAAGATACATAAAGATAATTACATTTAATGTAAATAGATCAAAAGCTCCCACCAAAAGACATAGACTGGCTGAATGGATACAAAAACAAGACCCATGTATATGCTGGCTACAAGAGACCCACTTCATACCTAGGGACACATACAGACTGAAAGTGAGAGGATGGAAAAAGATATTCCATGCAAATGGAAATCAAAATAAACCTGGAGCAGCAGTACTCATATCAGACAAAATAGAATTTAAAAAAAAGACTATTACAAGAGACAAAGAAGTACACTACATAATGATAAAGGAATCAATCCAAGAAGAAGACATGACAATTGTACATATGTATGCATACAACAGAGGAGCATCTCAAGACATAAGACAAATGCTAACAGTCATAAAATGGGAAATTGACAGTAACAAAATAATAGTAGGGTATTTTAACTCCCCATTACCCCAGTGGACGGATCATCCAAAGCGAAAATAAATAAGGATACACAAGCTTTAAATGACACATTAGGCCAGATGGACTTAAATGATATTTGTAGGACATTCCATCCAAAAGCACCAGAATACAATTTCCTCTCAAGTGCACATGAAACATTCTCCAGGATAGATCATATCTTGGGTCACAAATCAAGCCTTGGCAAATTTAAGAAAATGGAAATCATATCAAGTATCTTTTCCAACCACAATGCTATGAGACTAGATATCAATTACATGAAAAAATCTATAAAAAATACAAATGTATGGAGGCTAAACAACACGTTACTAAATAACCAAGAGATCAATGAAGAAATCAAAGAGAAATTTTAAAAACCTAGAAAAAAATGACAGTGAAATCAAGATGACACAAAACTTATGGGATGGAGCAAAAGCAGTTCTAAGAGGGAAGGTTAGAGCAATAAAATCCTACCTCAAGAAACAAGAAAAATTTCAAACAAACAATCTAACGTTACACCTAAAGTAACTAGAGAAAGAAGAAAAAACAAAACACAAAGTTATTAGAAGGAAAGAAATCATAAAGATCAGAGCAGAAATAAATGAAATAGAAACAAAGAAAACAATACCAAGGATCAATAAAACTAAAAGATGGTTCTTTGAGAAGATAAACAAAATTGATAAACCATTAGCCAGACTCATCAAGAAAAGAGGGAGAGGACTCAAATCAAGAAAATTAGAAATGAAAAATGAAAAGTTACAACAGACACCACAGAAATACAAAGCATCCTAAGAGACTACTACAAGCAACTCTATGCCAATAAAATGGACAACGTGGAAGAAATGGACAAATTTTTACAAAGGTATAACCTTCCAAGACTGAACCAGGAAGAAATAGAAAATATGAACAGACCAATCACAAGGGATGAAATTGAAACTGTGATTAAAAATCTTCCGACAAACAAAAGTCTGGGACCAGATAGTTTCACAGGTGAATTCTATCAAAGATTTAGAGAAGAGTTAACACCAATCCTTCTCAAATTCTTCCAAAATATAGCAGAAGGAGGAACACTCTTAAACTCATTCTACGAGGCCACCATTACCCTGATACTAAAACCAGACAAAGATATCACAGAAAAAGAAAACTATAGGCCAATATCACTGATGAATATAGATGCAAAAATCCTCAACAAAATACTAGCAAACAGAATCCAACAGCACAGTAAAAGGATCATACAGCAGCTCAATATCAAAGAAACAAACAACCCAATCCAAAAATGGGCAGAAAACCTAAAAAGACCTTTGTCCAAAGAACATTTACAGATTGCCAAAAAACACGTGAAAGGATGCTCAACATCACTAATCATTAGGAAAATGCAAATTGAAACCACAGTGAGGTATCCCCTCACACCGGTCAGAATGGCCTTTATCTAAATATCTAAAAACAACAAATGCTGGAAAGGGTGTGGAGAAAAGGGAACCCTCATGCAATGTTGGTGGGAATGTAAATTGATACAGCCACTATGGAGAACTGTATGGAGGTTCCTTACAAAACTAAAAATAGAACTACCATATGACCCAGCAATCCTACTACTGGGCATATACCCTGAGAAAACCATAATTCAAAAAGAGACATGTACCACCATGTTCATTGCAGCACTATTTACAATAGCCAGGACATGAAACAAGCTAAATGTCTATCAACAGATGAATGATTAAAGAAGATGTGGCTCATATATACAATGGAATATTATTCGCCATAAAAAGAAACGAAATTCAGTTATTTGTAGTGAGGTGGATGGACCTAGTTTCGGTCATACAGAGTGAAATAAGTCAGAAAGAGAAAAACAAATGCTGTATGCTAACGCATATACATGGAATCTAAAACAAAATGGTCTGATGAGCCTAGTGGCAGGACAGTAATAAAGATGCAGATGTAAAGAATGAACTTGAGGACATGGAGTGGAGGAAGGGGAATCTGGGATGAAATAAGAGAGTAGCATTGACATATATACACTACCAAATGTAAAATAGATAGCTAGTGGGAAGCAGCTGCATAGCACAGGGAAATCAGCTGTGTGCTTTTTGAACACCTAAAGTGGTGGGATAGGGAGGGTGGGAGAGAGGCTCAAGAGGGAGGGGATATGGTGATATATGTATACATATAGATGATTCACTTCATTATCCAGCAGAAACTAAACGAACATTGTAAAGCAATTATACTCCAATAAAGATGTTAAAAAAATAAAAAAAGAACTTTTAGTCAGGACACCATAAAGAGAAGACAAACCACAGGGTATCCAGTATATATGAAAAACTACTGATAAACTAACATTAGGGTAACAACATGCTGATGTACTGTTAAGTAGTATAAATATATAAAACAGTACTCATCTGCATTAACAATCAGGCCCAAAATTACAAAATAAATTATATCAGTACAAACTCATCAGATTGGCAAAAAGAAGCTAAAAATCTGACAAAATTAAGTGTTGACAAGGAGATAGTGCAAAGGCATTATAAATTAGCACAATCACTTTGGAACTATTTGGAATTATCTAATAAAGTTAAAGATGTGAATACCTTATAATTACACATTTCTACTCTTTAGAAATATGTTCCAATAAAAGTCTTGCATGAGGATATATATAAAAGAATATTAGTAGCATTACTGTTCATAATGTTCATCAGCAGTAGAATAGGTAAATAATGATGTTTTCATACAGTGGGATATTACTAGATAAAAGACATTTCAAAAAGACATTTTGTGAAAGCAGCTCACATAGAAATATGAATGTGCCTCACAAAAAATTATTGAGTGAAAGAAAAAAGAATCAAAAGAATATATAACTGTTCCATTTATATAGCTAGATAACTGACAAACTAAACAATATTTTTTAGGTAAGTATGTGTAAATGATTAAAAACTATGAAGAAAAACAGGAAAATAATTATAATAGAAGCCAGGATAGAGCTTACCTCTAGGCATATGAAGAGTTTTTTTTTTTTTTTTTCTGGACACATGGTGTTCTTCTAAAATCTTACACTGAACATATGTGTTGTATGTATACTTCTGCATATATGATACATTTCAAAAAACTTTTAATGAACATGTGTGGTATATTATATTGACCAGGGCCATGAGTTTGGCCATTGTTTTAGAGCAATAGATTTATTGTACTTCAAAACCTATTGGGAGTTGGTTAACATCTGCATGTTAGTATTAGAAGATAACTGTCTTTCAAAGAGAAATAAAATTAGGAAACCATCTTGGTCATCATAACACAACTAAAATAACTGAATCCAGAGATGATAATAAACTTGCCCAAAGTAGAATAACTAGTGACAGAGACTAGACTAAACTTCCACCAATTGGGACAAGGAGATATACACTCATTGACATTAATCCTGAGAAAGTCTCTAAAGTCAGGTATCATATCTTGTCCATACTAATAAAAGGTTCTTTACGCTTGGAATATTGTGTATCCTTTGCCCTAGTTGCTTGCCCATATCGTAGATCATTTGATATAGCATGCTAACCCATCCAAACAAATGCCATACATTTGCAGTTTCTTAGGGAACCAAATAGTTTTTACCTAAACAGAATATGATTGGAAAAGAAAAGAATATTGCTCCGCATTTCAACTTACTCAAATGAGGAATTCTTCCTATAACTCATTATCTTCCCCACATGAGAGGGACATGAATTTTTTTAACCTTAGTTTGATTTTTTTTTCTAACTCATTGTTTCTCAAATGTTGTCTTTGGACTCATTCACATCAAAACCAATTGGAACCTGAAACATTAAAAATGTAGGTACTTAAACTTTAGCCTGGCCATAGCATAGTCTAGTAGAATCTTTGAGGAAGAAACTCAAAAGTCTTCATTTTAAACAAGCTCTCCAGCTGATTTTTATGCTCAATAAATTGGTAGAGTTCTACCCAAGTATATTTTCTAGGAACTCATGATTTATTACTTTAATCTGATATGTTTTATTATTTAATACCTTTGACGACAAAGCAGCAGAACTTTCTTGTGATATTATTTATTGTATGTGTCACACTTAAATAAAGAAAATTTGATCTTATTCAATCTTATACCTGTCTCCCTTTTTTAAAATCCTAGTGCTGTAGCAGCATAGAAGCATAGTTTGTCACAGTTGCAGAAACATTGGGAATCAGTTAATTGAAACTCATCATTTATTTTATGGGTAAAAAAACAAACCCTAAAGATGGGGACTTACTTGCTAAGGTCATACAAAGAGTTAGTGTCTGGTCTCATACCAGAACTCAGTCACCTTGGCCTAAGAACAGTGATTTTCTTTTTAAAGCATGAGTGTGTACAAAATCTAGTAGGTGATATGCAAGGGTGAAATGGGTTTTGTGGGATGACTGTGACTTGATTTTAAAAGGTATTTAACTTTTATTCATTAATTCCATTATATGAACTTTTTAGTATAAATTATATAATATTTCACTTGATCAATGTACTATAATAAATTGTAGTTTCACTATGTTTTATTTCTACCTTAATTCATTCTAAAAAGAAGTTGTCTGTTTACAGAAAAAAAATATACATAGTATGACAAGATTTAAAATAGCTGAGACAATTATGGCTTATTTTCATTTGCTCTGTTATTAGAAAAAGAGATTTGGAGTCTACCTAAATAATCTCCAGGATTCCAACTTTATAACTTTAGTCAAGATTTCTGTAAATGGAGAGGAGAGAAGGGAATGGGATGTATTAAAAAGTGACTTTATCTTTCATTATTTCTCAAAGATTGAGGAAAAAAGAGAAAAAAATTTGTAGGCATATTATTTCTTCTCAGTGTACTGCAATTGGGCTTCTGTACCTATCACTTAGATACTGTTCTTGTCTAGGACAATAATAACTTCCTAGACATTGAACCCTAAAAGTGAGATCTTTTATCCTATTTAATTTATTGGCAGTAGTCAACATATTTGGCCACCCTCTCCTTCTTTAAACATATTATTTTCTGGGTTTCCATGGTAACATCCTGTGATGGTTAATTTTACATGTCAATTTGGCTAGGCCATGGTGCCCTGATATTTATTTGGTAAGACAAGTCTACATGTTGCTGCAAAGGTATTTTTAGATGGAATTAATATATAAATCAGTAGATTTGAGATTAATATATAAATCAGTAGATTTTGAGTAAAGCATGTCACTCTCCATAATGCAGGTGGGTCTCATCCAATTAGTTGAAGACCTTGAGAAAAAAGACTGAGGTTCTCCTAAGGAGGAGGATATTCTGCCAAAAGACTGCCTTCAGACTCAAGCAGGAATATTAACTCTTTCCTTGGGTCTTCAACCTGCTGGCTTTGGACTTGCCAGCCTCCACACATCCACATTCTCTCTCTCTCTCTCTCTCTCTCTCTCTCTCTGTCTCTGTCTCTGTCTCTCTCTCTCTCTGTCTCTCTCTCTCTATCTCACACACACACACAATAATATATAAACTCTTCTGTTTCTCTGCAGACCCCTGAGTAATGCACACTCCTTCCCACTTTGTTGGCCACAACCATTCAGTTTCTATGTCGGCTCCTCTTCCTCTGTCTGGCTTCCAAAATGTTAGTGTGCCCAGGATCCACTTCTCTGTCAACATGTTCTCTCCAGGAGACAGCTGCCTATTCCAGGGTTTTAAATCTTATATAAACACTAAAGACTCTCAGATCTCCAGCCTTGATCTCCTTCTAGAACGCCAGGGGACATGTTGATCCATCCAATAGGTATTGCGAAATTAACATGGCCAAAAACAAACTCTTGATTTCCTCCTCCAGACCTGCTGCTTGCCCAGGATTTTCCCTCCCAATAAAAGGAACAATCATTCACATGTTGCCTTCCCTCATTCCTAACATCTAATCCATAAACAAGTTCCATCAACTCTACATGCAAACATATTTCCTATCTGTGCCCTTTTCTGTGAATTACTATCATCTCTTGCCTGAATTGTTCCATAGACCCCTAACTTATCTGTTCCAGCTTCCAATTATTCATTCTACACACAAAGCAAGCTGAGTAATCATGTTCTCAGTGATAAATGATAAATCAAATGATGTTAATCCCTTACTTAAAAGCCTCTGATGGCTTCTGACTTCATATAAAGTAAAAACCAAGCTCTTCACCATAAAGTAACTGGCCCCTGCCCAGCTCCTTGACCTTTTCTCTACCATTCTGCATTGTCTTCTACATTCCAGCATTCTTTCTCTATTTTTAACAGCAGTCTTGCTTTCCTCTAAAGCCTTTGTCAGAGCGGTCCCCTTTGCTCAGAATGCTTCTTTTGCCATATCTCCATATGCATGAACTTCCATTTAAACCTTAGTTTAAATATTAGCTCTGCAGTGTGGCCATCCTTGACCACCCAATCTTTAATAATCACCCAGTCTCTCCCTGTCATGTGACTGCTTGAATTCTCTGCATAGCACATAACACTGATATTTTCCCTTTGTTTTTAATGTTTATATTTCCATTTTCCCCATTTAGATGCAAGTTCATGAGCAGAGACCTTGTTCATCTTTTTCACAGCATTATCCCAGGTACCCAGGACAGTATCTAACATGGACTACGTAGACAATAAAGAAGAATGAAGTAAAAAAAGCATAGGTGGCACAATGTTAACAGTCGGTAATTTGGGAAAATGGAAATACAGATATTTGTTATATCATCTTTTTAGCTTTTCTGTATTTTAGAATATTTCAGAATTGTGTGTAGATAGAGGTATAATATGAAGAATCATTTGAAAGAAGCAGCTTGTCTTATCTTACTGCCAGAACTTGTCACTGAACTGGAATGTAATCTCACTGAAAGAAAGAGCTGTGTTAGTGATGTTGCATGAAGTCTAGACTGAAAATTAGGAGCTGGGGCTTGCAGTTTCTATCTAAAGATAGATGGTACACTTCCTAGAGCCCTTACAGACTGAGAGGGGTCACCCCCACTACTGCCTTACAGTTTTGCATAAAGTTGAGAAATGCGTGGGGTCCATGATAATTAGATGCAGTGTGTGAGGGATGTTCAGTTGTAGAAGTCTAGCCCAGTGGGGAGAGCACCATCCTTAGGCCAGGTGACCTGGCCTCTTCCACCAGCTAGATGGTGGGTAGGGGATGGGGAAGGCATTCAGAAAGGAACTCTACCTGTGTGTGTGTGTGTGTGTGTGTGTGTGTGTGTCCATTTTCCTCTTTTACAAAAATGAGGAGTTAAATAAAACTATCATTTTTTCTAAATAATTTCAGTTTCAGTTTTCATTACCCCAACATTTTTAGAATTTTATTTAAAAATATTTGTTACTTCAGCCAAAATTTTCAACTCCATAAGGTACATTAATCCTGAAATTTTGTAATCTAGACCCTGGCTATTAAAATGTATCTGTGGACCAGTAGCACTGGCATACTCCGGGAGCTTTGTAGAGATGGGAACTTTTAAGCCCCACTCAGACCTAATTAATTTGAATCTGCATTTTAACAGGCTCCCCAGGTGATTCCTATCCACATTAAGAGGTTAGTGTGCTAATCTACAGCGCCTACTACAGGTTTCTGCATGAGCTGACTTCACTAGTCAAACCTGCTTAACAAAAACCTGGTGACTTTTAGCACAATGATATTTAAATTTGTACCACATTTAAAATTTTCTTTTATATACATTATTCTGCTAAATCTTCACAACAATACCATTAACTTGTTAAGCAGTTCTTATTGTCACCAAATTACTGATGAGAAAAGTGATATTAAGCTGAAATGATATGCCCAAATCACACAGCAAATCGTGACAGAGGCTATGAATCTGAGGAATACATGTCACTGATATTACTGTTAGGATAGGAGATGCCTTAGCAACATTCCCCCAACCCATACAGTTTGTACCATGTTAGAGAGAACTGCTAGGGCTGCTGCTCAATATAGAACCTTAAAATTTCCGTAGGTACTGAAAAATAAATTACATTCTCCAAGTCATTCTGAGTTGAGCTAAAAATTCAATTATCACCTCACTAGCTGACATCGTAAATCTACCAATTCCCAGAAACTAAGTGATAACCTTAAAGACACTATCTCCACTGAGCTATGACCTTCTCCTTCTGAAGTTTCTCAGCACAAGCCCTTGGAGCTCTGACTTGAGTTAGAATGTCAAGCAGAAAAACTTGGATTCAAATCCTCACCCTGACTCTTTCTTACTAGATATGACACATAGGTGAATTATTTAGCCTCTTTGAGCCTTAGATTCCACTTCTATAGGCTGGAGATGGTTTACCTGTCTGTAAATGTATTAGGGAACCATTGACTGAAACCACCCACTTTGGCTAGGCACAGCAATAACCACTTGCATGAGTTGTCTCACAACAGAAGGTCCCCATAGGGAATATGGTGCTGCTGCAGAAAACTAACTGGGAGAATTTGGGAGGGGTCAAAAGGAGGCAGGAGATGCAAGTCCATAATATGTCCTGCCAACCTCCCAGAAACGCTCATGCTAGAATCCATCTTGGCTGAGAGATGCATGCTCCACCAAGAAGGACCCTAGGTCAGACCAAATATGAGCGCAGGCAAGATGATTGGCCAGAAACAACCCAGAAATTAGCCCCGTCACCATAAAACCTGAGACTGTGAGCCACATGGCAGAGCAGTTCTCCTGGGTTCCCTTACACTGCTGCTCTCTGCCTGCGTTCCCCTTCCCAATAAAGTTTTTTGCTTTATTAGCGCATGTGTCTCAGACACTTCATTTCTGAGTGTTAGACAAGAGCCCACTCTCCAGCCCTGGGAGGGGGTCCCCTTTCTGGTAACAAAGGTGTTAGAATCAGAGGAGATAGTACATGCACCGTGTTTAACACAATGTTTAGCTCCCAGTACATAGACCATAATGGTAGGTATTGTGTACCTCTCAAAGAAAGTTTTCTCATCTTCAAATTGGTTATTGAACTGAACAATCTCTAAAGATCCTCCATTTCTGACATTTGAAAAGTTTAACTCATGTCTACACTTCATGCTTTAACCCTTCATCCAGAATTCAGAGCTTAGCCTCATTTAAAAAAGAAAAAAAAATGTTTTGTATGATTGAAATATGAAAGTGTTTCCTGATTGAATGAGATTTCAAGAACACGTAGAGGACACAGACTGGAGAAGTTATTATATGTCTATTTAAATACTATAAATTCAGTGACATGGGCCATGCAAAGAAAAGTAATAAAATAGAAAAGAAAAGAAAAAGAAAAAGAAAAACTTAGAAAAGAAAAGAAAAAGAAAAACTATGTCCTTTAAATCACTAGAGTTTTTAAACTACTTTTTCTAAACTGGAAAAATGAATATCAATAGACACTGACGTTACCTGAAAAGATCACAAAAATGATAGGAGCTAGAGTAGCAGTGGTATGTATTATATTCTGCAGCATCAGGCCTCCCAAAGAACAGGGCAGTTGACTGAAGAGAAGCATTTCCCAGTTGGACTCATCATGTGCTACAAGAAAAAGGCAGTTATTTATTTACCTTCTTATTTATTTAGATATGAGCCTGCCCTTGAAGATTATAAATATTTTATTCCTAAAAGAAAAGAAAAGAGAAAGCAGAATAAAAGCCCTACAGCATAGTCACCCTGTGCTGTTTTACTGCAATAGTAATGAGAATGGGGCTCTCCACCTCCACCTCCACTGAGCATAACTTCCTGTAGAAACACTTCCATGTGGGCCTTAAAGATCTACATTTTCTCTTTCTGGATCACTGTTATTGTTCTTATTGTGGTCCAACTGACCCTAAAGGATGAATCAGAATAGTACATAGAACATTTCTTATTCTTTGATCTTAGAGTAGAATTTCAGATTCTTCTCTTTAATCGTCTTATATGTTGTTTGAAAAAAAAAAAAATAACTTTTTATTCTTATGGAAAATAAGAACCAGAAGAAATGATTACATTTCCTCACTGGATATTTGATCATCTTTCTCCAGGAAGATGCCATGGCTCTATCCTCTGTTGTCTAATTACTTTTTGGCAAAAGTCTAAAAATGTGATAAAGGAAACTAATAACAAAAAATAACCTTCTTTCAGATACCTAAGTATGTATTTGTTGGTGTTCTGCACTCAGGGGAACAGATGCCATTGTATATAATTCCATCACCAAATTAAGTTTGTCTTTAAGAAACAAAGAACTCTACCATATCTCCTTCCTAACTTAATTCTAAAAAGAATGTGTGTAAAATGAATTAAAAAAATAGATTTCAGGGTCAACTCTGATTTTGCCATTCAATCATTATTTTAATCACCACTTACTGAATGCTCACCTTTTGTCAGAGCTCAGCTGTGTTTGGAAATAGAATAAATAAAACAAACAAAAAACAAAACAAACAAATAAACAAACCAAATAATAATAATAATACCTTTCCTGGTTCCAAGGAGTTAAACTTAAGGGGGAGAGAGATACATTATGAATCAAAACAAAACAAAACAAAATTATTTAAATAGGAACATATTCAAAATACTTTGAAAATACTGGAAATGATTATATCTTGAGGTTGAGAGGAGGACTAAAAAATCCTTCATATAAAGAAGTATACTTTTCTTCACTTTGAGATAACTGGACCCTGTTGCTCTATAATTAAATATATAGACATATCATCTTTTTACCCTTTTTTATTCATTAATTCAAATTTACTGGGCATCTGCTTCCATGCATTCCAGGGAGTCAGAATTATTGTAACTCATAGAGTGGGAGTGGTCAGAAGGCCCAAAATAATTGGTCAAGTCAGAATTTGGTTCTAAAACAATCTCACTTTAAGATCCCCAGATTCTAACATTATGCTGTATATTACCTCTAGCATAGAACAGAATAGTTATCCCATTAAAGTTTTTCTCAAATTATGGTCCATAGACCCTGGCGTTTCCTAAGATCTTTTTCAGGGGTCCACAAAAGCAAAACTCTCTTCATAACAATACTAAGATGTAATTTGCTATTTTTTGTGTTGCTATTTATACTGATGGTGTGGAAGCAGTGGTGGGTAAACTGCTGACACCTTTGCACGAATCAAGACAGGGAGACAAAACTGTACAAGAAGTTATGTTTTCACTGCCACACATACACAGTGGAAAAAAAAAAAGACAGTTTTACTTAGAATGTCCTTAGTGAAGAATTATATGTTGCTAGTGTTATTAAATCTTGACCTTTGAGAATATACATTTTTAATATTCTGTATGAAAAAATAGAAAGTACAACTAAAGTACCTCTATTGCATATTGAAGTACAATAATACTCTTGAGAAACAGGATTTGTGAAATTGTTTGAATTGTGGACTGAACTAGCCACGATTTTTACTTCAAAGAGTGATAAACAGACAAACTCTGACTATTCAAACTTGAAATATTTGGCAGATGTTTTCTCAAAAATAAATAAATTGAGCCTGTCACTTCAAGAAAAACAGTTGCCATTATTTTTTGTCAATGATAAACTTTGCGTTTACAAGTGAACATTAAAATTTTGAGGAACTTGTATCTGCCACCATTAGCTTGAGAGCTTCCCAATAGTTGAGACTTTTCTGATGACATCCTTAGCGATATTGATTAATGTGATTCTTTTTTTTTTTTTTTTTTTTTTTGCGGTAGGCGGGCCTCTCACTGTTGTGGCCTCTCCCCTTGCAGAGCACAGGCTCCGGATGCGCAGGCTCAGCAGCCATGGCTCACGGGCCTAGCCGCTCTGCGGCATGTGGGATCTTCCCAGACCGGGGCACGAACCCGTGTCCCCTGCATCGGCAGGCGGACTCTCAACCACTGCGCCACCAGGGAAGCCCAATGTGATTCTTTTTGACATTGTCTAATAAATTATCTCAACATTTGGAAGATATGTATACCTTAACAAATCAATATTTTCCAAATGACCAATACATGATATTACAAAATCATATTTGAGACCAAGATCCATTTCGAGTGAGAGATAGACCAATGAATTTTAAATTTAAGAAGTTCATTGATGTGGTTTCATATTCCACATTAAAAATAATCTCTAAGAAACTAGTTTGTCAAACTTGTATATATGATCAAAGAAAAATATTCACAATTGTCTGAAAAGGCTATTAAAATATTCCTTCTTTTTCCAACTACCAATATGTATGAAGTGAAATTTGCTTTATATAGTTCAAGGAAAACAACATGCTACAACAAATTCCGTGTAAATGCAGATGTGCTAATACAAATCTTTTCAATTAAGCCTGATATTAAAAACATTTGAAGCAATTTCAAATAATAAAGTACTTCTCATTAATTTTGGGGGAAAATATAAATATTTTTCCATAAAATATATTATGTTAACATGTGATAGATTTATTATTATTATTATTATTATATGAATTTTAAAATACTTTTAAATATCTTCATTTTAATTCTAGTATGGGAAAATTTGGTACTTTGTCTCTAATAAACAAAAGCTGTTTGGACTCCTCAATAATTTTTAAGAGTGCAAAGGCATACTGAAACCAAAACATGCAAGAACTGCTTACCCTATCAGAGATAAAACTATACTATAATGCTCGATTAATTAAAACAGTGTGTTGTTGGTGCAAGAACATTTAAGCACATCAATGGAGAGAACAGAGTCCAGAAAGAGACTCATATATATGATAATTAAATACTATGATAAAGTTTGCATTTTAAATTAGAAATTATATCACGAGGGTCTTGACAGGAAACAGATGACACTGTGAAATGAGGTAATTGAAGAAATTTTAATAAAGGAAATATTTTCAAGGGTATGAGCTGAATTAAAGGAAATTAGTAAGAATAGAGAAGCACCATTTTGCTAGAAACAGTTAGATCCTTTACCATCCTAAGTCTGAAGGTCAAAGAGAAAGGAGTCTGGAAGCTGGGGATTGAACTGTTTCCTTAGTAGCTACAGGAGAGGGCCTCCAGGCAGGCAGGGTGACATACAGAAAAGAATCAGTCATTGTCAACCAGCAGGCCAAAAAGGAGAGAGCCAGAGGAACAACCAAACCTCAGTCCTCATCCTTCCTCTGATCTGCTGCTGGTGCCTCCTGTTGGTCAAACCCAACTGAGAGCCAGACCATTCCAGATTTAAAAAGTTGAAAATGGTGGAAAGAGGATCTGGAGGGGAGAGTAGAAGACATCCATCTGTCTACCCCTTTCACTCCTCAACATACTGCCTTATTTTTTACCCAGACCTGTTCAGGCCCATTTATCATTTACATTTAGTAATGGATTGTGGCTGTGTGTATCTAATTTTATGGTTCAGTGAATTAAATAATACACAGTTCACTTTAGGCACTTTGTATGGCAGAGTCAGTGTTCCAGCCTCTCAAGGCGCTGCTTTAGATGTAGGAAATGTGTCAGGAGAAAATAGAGTCAGATGTCAGGCATCCCTCTTTGGACTCCCTTTTCCACCAGGATATTGAATTTTCAGGTCCTCCCCACACTGATAGTTTTCTAATACCTTCACACAGATTTTGAAAAAGTATCTTAACCAGTTTTTTTTGCTTGTTCTTAGTAGGAGGATTAGCCTGATATAAACTACTCTCTCATTACTGTGAGCAGAAGTTCTACTCTCAGGTTTTGATTGATGATTTGGTTGTTTATGGATGTCCAGATTGGAAATAATTTCCTGACATATAACAGAGACTTTGCTATTGAGAATTTCAACTCAATTTTGATTCCTCTTCTTGCTCATTGCTATTGCTTCACTATGTTTTACCTTTCTTTCTTAAAGCTTTCCTTTTTTTTTGTCCCTAATCTGTTTTAATTTTTATTTATTTATTTATGGCTGTGTTGGGTCTTCGTTTCTGTGCGAGGGCTTTCTCTAGTTGTGGCAAGTGGGGGACACTCCTCATCACGGTGCGCAGGCCTCTCACTATCGCGGCCTCTCTTGTTGTGGAGCACAGGCTCCAGACGCACAGGCTCAGTAATTGTGGCTCACGGGGCCAGCTGCTCCGTGGCATGTGGGATCCTCCCAGACCAGAGCTCGAACCCGTGTGTCCTGCACTGGCAGGCGGAATCTCAACCACTGCGCCACCAGGGAAGCTCCTCCCTAATCTTTTGAAATTTCAAGATTATGTGCCTTGGAAAAATCTTTTCTCATCCTTTTTCAGTCATTTTAAAACCTTTTAATAGACATATTCTTCAAATTCAAGGAATTGTTTTTTAATTATTTATTTATAATTTCTTCCATTCCATTTTTATTGTTTTCTCTTTTTTTAATTCTCTTACATGGATGTGGATTCAGACTATTCCTTTGCTTTGTATTTCCTTTCCCATTTTACATCTTTTTGTCTTTTTATCTTACTTTCTGGAAAAGATCCTTAACTTTATCATCCAAGATTTCTATTGATGTTTTAATTTTTACTATCATATTTTAAATTTACTTGTTCTCTGATACTTTTTTTTTTCTAGTACGTGGGCCTCTCACTGTTGTGGCCTTTCCTGTTGCGGAGCACAGGCTCTGGACATTCAGGCTCAGCAGCCATGGCTCACGGGCCCAGCTGCTCTGCAACATGTGGGATCTTCCCGGACTGGGGCACGAATCCATGTCCCTTGCATCAGCAGGTGGACTCTCAACCACTGCGCCACCAGGGAAGCCTTAAAAGATTATTTTTATAGCATGTTTTTCTTGTTTCATGAAAGGAAAATTATCTTTTATCTTTCTGAAGATATTAATGATTTTCAAAAATCATTCAGCTTCTGGTTATTAAACTCCCTGCATAATCTCTGATTTCTTCAGTTTCATTTTGGTTTTTGTTTATATTGGTTTCTGTCTTTCAGGTTAAAGACTTTTTTCAAATTTCTGACAACATGATCTTTGGCTGTCAGCTCATACTAAATAATTTGGCAATAAAAAGTTCTTTGGAAGATTGAGGATATGACTGGGAATTGTTTACTATGGGTTTCACTATAAGGTGATTATATTTCTTTTCTCTGAGGATGGTGATATTCCTCAAGGGAGACTTCCATTCCCCTTCCTACAGATGTAATTTTGGCTTTTAGTGTCCTTGTATTTTAGTACATTATCCCTACCCTCAATTGCGCACAAATTCCTGTAGTTCCTAGAATCTCTGTTTGAAGTTTTCCAGAGGATAAACATCCAGTTCTTTGCCAGCCTGGGTGAGAGCCAATAATGGGAAGAGAATCTGGCAATTAATTAAGCTTTAAAGAATCTCCATATGGAATAATTTCCTCTTAAAAGAAATCTAAAACCTGGATGAGTGACGACTGCACATCAGACAGAAGAAAACCACATAGAAGCTGGTAGGAGAAGCTGGGACACAGTATTACCATAAACCCCACCCTACCTCCTCAGCACAGTAACCCCAGCACAGTGATCAGGGGAAAATTCAGAACTGAGAGCTTTTCCCAGGGGAGTGAATGTTCAAATCCCACATATGACACTTCAGCTTTTTTTTTTTTTTTTTTTTTGTCGGTACACAGGCCTCTCACCATGGTGGCCTCTCTCGTTTCGGAGCACAGGCTCCAGATGCGCAGGCCCAGCGACCATGGCTCACAGGCCCAGCCACTCTGCGGCATGTGGGATCTTCCCAGACTGGGGCATGAACCCGTGTCCCCTGCATCGGCAGGTGGACTCCCAACCACTACGCCACCTGGGAATCCCAGCACCTCAGCTTTTAATACCTGCACCTGAGAGATGAGCCCCCAAAACATCTAATTTTGTAAAACAGCAGGGCCTGTTTCCTGAGAACCACAACACTGTAGTGATCTAAGAAATGGCTCTTAAAGCACTCGTGCACACACACTCACCTGGCCTGGGGTCCAGCTCAGAGGCAGCCAATCATTCCCAGACTTAAAGTGAAGGAGGATCACCTGCTTACATTAAAGCATCTGCCTCAGGGGCAGGCGTCTAATTTAACACACATATCTAGGAGCCTGCTGAAACGCTGTACACTGAAGTCCTGTATATTGAAAACTGTAAGACCTTAATGAAAGAAATTGAAGAATACACAAATAAATGAAAGACATCCCATACTCATGGATTGTAAAAATTAATATTGTTAAAATGTCTACACTGATTAGAACCAAGATGGAAGAGTAGAAGGATGTGCTCTTACTCCCTCTTGTGAGAACACCAGAATCACAGCTAGCTGCTGGACAGTCATCGACAGGAAGACACAGGAACTCACCAAAATGATACCCCACATACAAAGACAAAGGAGAAGCCACAGTGAGATGGTAGGAGGAGAACAATCACAGTAAAATCAAATCCCATAACTGCTGGGTGGGTGACTCACAGACTGGAGAACACTTATACTCCAGAATTCCACCCACTGGAGTGAAGGTTCTGAGCCCAAGGTCAGGCTTCCCAACCTGAGGGTCTGGCAACAAGAGCATGAATTCCCAGAGAATCAGACTTGGAAGTCTACTGGGATTTGATTGCAGGATTTTGACAGAACTGGGGGAAACAGAGATTCCACTACTGGAGGGCACACACAAAGTACTGTGTTCATCTGGACCCAGGGGAAGGAGCAGTGACCCCAGGGGAGACTAAACCAGACCTACATGCTGTTGTTGGAGGGTCTCCTGCAGAGGCAGGGGCTGGCTGTGGCTCACAGTGGGGATGAGGAAATTGGAAGCAGAAGTTCTGGGAAGTACTCTTTGGTGTGATCCCACCCAGAGTCCGCCATTAGCCCCACCAAAGGGCCCAGTTAGGCTCCAGTGTTGGGTCGTGTCAGGCCAAACAACCAACAGGGAGGGAACCCAGCCCAACCCATCAGCAGTCAAGTGGATTAAAGTATTACTGAGCTCTGCCCATCAGAGCAACAATCAGCTCATCAGGAAATTTACAAAAGCCTCTTAGATAGCTTCATCCACCAGAGGGCAGCAGAAGCAAGAAGAACTACAATCCTGCAGCTTGTGGGAAAAAAACCACATTCACAGAAAGAGAGACAAGATGAAAAGGCAGAGGGCTATGTACCAGATGAAGGAACAAGATAAAACCCCAGAAAAACAACTAAATGAAGTGGAGATAGGCAACCTTCCAGAAAAAGAATTCAGAATAATGATACTGAAGATGATCCAGGACCTCGGAAAAAGAAGGGAGGCAAAGATCGAGACGATGCAAGAAATGTTTAACAAAGACTAGAAGAATTAAAGAACAAACAAGGAGAGATGAACAATAAAATAAATGAAATGAAAACTACACTAGAAGGAATCAATAGCAGAATAACTGAGGATTAAGAACGGAGGAGTGACCTGGAAGACAGAATGGTGGAATTCACTGCTGTGGAAGACAATAAACAAACAAGAATGAAAAGACATGAAGACAGCCTAAGAGACCTCTGGGACAACACTAAATGCAACAACATTTGCATTATAGGGGTCCCAGAAGGAGAAGAGAGAGAGAAAACACCAGAGAAAATATTTGAAGAGATTGTAGTCAGAAACTTCCCTAACATGGGAAGGGAAATAGCCACCCAAGTCCAGGAAGCACAGAGAGTCCCATACAGGATAAACTCAAGGAGAAACACGCTGAGACACATTGTAATCAAAATGGCAAAACTTAAAGACAAAAATTATTGAAAGCAACAAGGGAAAAATGACAACATACAAGGGAACTCCCATAAGGTTAACAGCTGATTTCTCAGCGGAAACTCTACAAGCCGTAAGGGAGGGACATGATATACTTAAAATGCTGAAGGGAAGGACCTACAACCAAGATTACTCTAACTGACAAGGATCTCATTCAGATTCGATGAAGAAATCAAAAGCTTTACAGACATACAAAAGATAAGAGAATTCAGCACCCACAAACCAGCTTTACAACAAATGCTAAAGGAAAATCTCTAAGTGGGAAACACAAGAGAAGAAAAGGACCTACAAAAACAAACCCAAAACAATTAAGAAAATGGTCATAGGAACATACATATTGATAATTACCTTAAATGTGAATGGATTAAATGTTCCAACCAAAAGTCACAGGCTTGCTGAATGGATATAAAAACAAGACCCATATATATGCTGTCTACAAGAGACCCACTTCAGATCTAGGGACACATACAGACTGAAAGTGAGGGGATGGCAAAAGATACTCCATGCAAATGGAAATCAAAAGAATTCTGGGGTAGCAATACTCATATCAGATAAGATAGACTTTAAAATAAAGACTGTTACAAGAGACAAGGAAGGACACTACGTAATGATTAAGGGATCAATCCAAGAAGATATAACAATTATAAATATATATTCACCCAACATAGGAGCACCTCAATACCTAAGGTACCTGCTAACAGCTATAAAAGAGGAAATTGACAGTAACAAAATAATAGTGGGGTACTTTAACACCTCATTTACATGGACGGACAAATCATCCAAAATGAAAAAAATTAGGAAACAGAAGCTTTAAGTGACACAATAGATCAGATAGATTTAATTGATATTTATAGGACATTCCCTCCAAAAACAGCAGATTACACTTTCTGCTCAAGTGCATATGGAACATTCTCCAGGATAGATTACATCTTGGGTCACAAATTAAGCTGCGGTAAATTTAAGAAAATTGAAATCATATCAAGCATCTTTTCTGATCACAATGCTATGAGATTAGAAATGAATTACAGGGAAAAAAAACATTGAAAAAACAAACACATGGAGGATAAACAATATGTTACTAAATAACCAAGAGATCACTGAAGAAATCAAAGAGGATATCAAAAAATACATAGAAACAAATGACAATGAAAACAAGACAATCCAAAACCTAAGGGATGCAGCAAAACATTTCTAAGAGGGAAGCTTTCAGCTATACAAGCCTACCTGAAGAAACAAGAAAAATCTCAAATAAACAACCTAACCTTACACATAAATGAACTGGAGAAAGAAGAGCAAACAAAACCCAAGGTTAGCAGAAAGAAAGAAAGAAATAAAAATCAGAGCAGAAATAAATGAAATAGAAACAAAGAAAACTGTGGCAAAGATCAATAAAACTAAAAGCTGGTTCTTTGAGAAGATAAACAAAATTCATAAAGCATTAGCCAGACTCATCAAGAAAAAGAGAGAGAGGACTCAAATCAATAAAATTACAAATGAAAAAGAAGTTACAACAGACACCACAGAAATATGAAGCATCCTTAGAGACTACTACAAGCAACTCTATGCCAAAAAAATGGACAACCTGGAAGAAATGGACAAATTCTTAGAAAGGTATAAACTTCCAAGACTGAATCAGGAAGAAATAGAAAATATGAACAGACCAATCACAAAAAATGAAATTGAAACTGTGATTTAAAATTTTCCAACAAACAAAAGCCCAGGATCAGATGGCTTCACAGGTGAATTCTATCAAACATTTAGAGAAGAGCTAACACCCACCTTTCTGAAACTCTTCCAAAAAACTGCAGAGGAAGGCACACTTCCAAACTCATTCTATGAGGCCACCATCACCCTGATATGAAAACCAGACAAAGATACTACAAAAAAAGAAAATTACAGACCAATATCACTGATGAATATAGATGCAGAAATCCTCAACAAAATACTAGCAAACAGAATCCAACAACACATTAAAAGGATCATACACCATGATCAAGTGGGATTTATCTCAGGGATGCAAGGATTCTTCAATATATGCAAATCAATCAATGTGATACACCATATTAACAAATAGAGGAAGAAAAACCATATGATCATCTCAATAGATACAGAAAAACTTTTGACAAAATTCAACACCCATTTAGGATAAAAACTCTCCAGTAAGTGGGGATAGAGGGAAACTACCTCAACATAATAAAGGCCATATATGGCCATCCCACAGCAAACATCATTCTAAATGGTGAAAAACTGAAAGCATTTCCTCTAAGAACAGTAATAAGACAAGGTTGCCCACTACTGCCACTATTATTCAACATAGTTTTGGAAGTCTTAGCCACAGCAATCAGAGAAAAAAAAGAAATAAAAGGAATACAAATTGGAAAATAAGAAGTAAAACTTTCACTGTTGGCCAATGACATGATACTATATAGAGAGAATCCTAAAGAGTCCACCAGAAAACTACTAGAGCTAATCAGTGAATTTGGTAAAGTATCAGGATACAAAATTAATGCACAGAAACCTCTTGCATTCCTATACATTAATGATGAAAAATCTGAAAGAGAAATTAAGGAAACACTACCATTTACCATTGCAACATAGAGAATAAAATACGTAGGAATAAACCTACCTAGGGAGACAAAAGACCTGTATGCAGAAAACTATAAGACACTGATGAAATAAATTAAAGATGATACAAATAGATGGAGAGATATACCATGTTCTTGGATTGGAAGAATCAATATTGTGAAAATGAGTATACTACCCAAAGCAATCTATAGATTCAATGCAATCCCTATCAAATTACCAATGACATTTTTTTATGGAACTAGAATAAAAAATCTTAAAATCTGTATGGAGACACAAATACCCCGAATAGCCAAAGCAGTCTTAAGGGAAAAAAACGGAGCTGGTAGAATCAAACTCCCTGACTTCAGACTATACTATAAAGCTACAGTAATCAAGACAACATGATACTGGCACAGAAACAGAAACATAGATCAATGGAACAGGATAAAAAGCCCAGAGATAAACCCACACACCTATGGTCAACTAATCTATGCAAAGGAGGCAAGCATATGAAATGGAGAAAAGACAGTCTCTTCAATAACTGGTGCTGGGAAAACTGGACAGCTACATGTAAAAGAATGAAATTAGAACACTCCTTAACATCATACAAAAAAATAAACTCAAAATGGATTATAGACTTAAATGTAAGACCAGACACTATAAAACTCTTAGAGGAAAACATCGGAAGAACACTCTTTGACATAAATCGCAGCAAGATCTTTTTTGATCCACCTCCTAGAGTAATGGAAATAAAAACAAAAATAAACAAGTGGGACCTAAGGAAACTTCAAAGCTTTTTCACAGCAAAGGAAACCATAAACAAGACGAAAAGACAACCCTCAGAATGGGAAAATTATTCACAAATGAATCAATGGACAAAGGATTAATCTCTAAGATATATAAAGAGCTCATCCAGCTCAATATTAAAAAAATAACAACTCAATCCAAAAATTGTAGAAGACCTAAATAGACATTTCTCCAAAGAAGACATAGAGATGGCCAAGAAGCACATGAAAAGCTGCTCAACATCACTAATTTTTAGGGAAATGTAAATCAAAACTACAGTGAGTTATCACCTCACACTATTAAGAATGGGCATCATCTGAAAATCTACAAACAACAAATGTTGGAGAGGGTGTGGAGAAAAGGGAACACTCTTGCACTGTTGGTGGGAATGTAAATTGATACAGCCACTATGGAGAACAGTATGGAGGTTCCTTAAAAAAGTAGTAATAGAATTACCATATGACCCAGCAATCCCACTACTGGGCATATACCCAGAGAAAAACATAATTCAAAAAGACACATGCACCACAATGTTCGTTACAGTACTATTTACAATAGCCAGGTCATGGAAGCATCCTAAATGTTCATCGACAGACAAATGGATAAAGAAGATGTTGTACATATATACAATGGAATATTACTCAGCCATAAAGAGAGACAAAATTGGGTCATTTGTTGAGACGTGGATGGATCTAGAGACTGTCATACAGAGTGAAGTAAGTCAGAAGGAGAAAAACAAATATTGTGTATTAACGCATATATGTGGAACCTAGAAAAATGGTACAGATGAACTGGTTTGCAGGGCAGAAATTGAGAGACTGATGTAGAGAACAAACTTATGGGCACCAAGGGGGGAAAGCAGTGGGTTGGTGGGGGTGGTTGTGTGATGAATTGGGCGATTGGGATTGACATGTATACACTGATGTGTATAAAATTGATGACTAATAAGAACCTACTATATAAAAAAATAAATTAAATAAAATTTAAAAAAAGTCTATACTACCCAAAGCAATCTATAGATATGATGCAATTCCTATCAAAATTCTAATGGCATTTTTCACAGAACCAGAACAATTAATCCTAAAATTTGTATGTAACCACAATAGACCCTGAGTAGCCAAAGCACTCTTGAGAAAGAATAACAAAGCTGGAGACATCATGCACCCTGATTTCAAACTATATTATAAATCTATAATAATGTATGATATTGGCATAAAAACAGACACATAGATAAATGAAAGAGAATATAAAGCCCAGAAATAAACTTATGTATATATGGTGAATTAATTAAGACCAAAAAGCCAAAATATGCAAGGGGGAAAGGACAGTCTCTTCAATAAATGGTGCTGGGAAAACTGGACAGTCATATGCAAAATAATGAAACTGGACCACTATCTTACACCACACACAAAAATTAACTCAAAAAGGATTGAGAACTTGAACATAAGACCTGAAACCATAAAATTCCTAGAAGAAAACACAGGTGGTAAGCTCCTTGACATAAGTCTTGGTGATGATTTTTAAATAAGACACAAAAAGCAAAAGCAACAAAGCAAAAATAAACAACTAGAACTACATAAAACTAGAAACTTGTGCACGACAATGGAAACCATCAACAAGGTGAAAAGGTAACATACTGAGTGGGAAAAAATATTTGCAAATCATAATCTGATAAGGGACTAATATCCAAAATATCTGAATAAATCAAATAATTTTTAATTTAATTTTTAATAATTCAACAGCAAAAAAAATCAAATTAAAAATTGGCCAGCAGGCTTCCCTGGTGGTGCAGTGGTTGAGAATCTGCCTGCTAATGCAGGGGACACGGGTTCGAGCCCTGGTCTGGGAGGATCCCACATGTCGTGGAGCAACTAGGCCCGTGAGCCACAACTACTGAGCCTGCACGTCTGGAGCCTGATGCTCCACCACAAGAGAGGCCAGGATAGTGAGAGGCCCATGCACCGTGATGAAGAGTGGCCTCTGCTTGCCACAACTAGAGAAAGCCCTTGCACAGAAATGAAGACCCAACACAGCAAAAATGAATAAATGAATTACTAAACTCCTACCCCCAACATCTTAAAAAAAAAAAAAAATTGGCCAGAAGATCTGAAAGACATTTTTCCAAAGAAGACACACAGATGGTGAACAAGTACATGAAAAGATGCTCAATATTAATCAACATGGAAATGCAAATCAAAATCACAATGAAATATCACTTCACACCTGTTATTATAGTTATTATCAAAAAGCAAGAAATAACAAGTGTTGGAGAGGATGTGGAAAATAGTGTTGGTGGGAATGAAAATTGTTGTATCCAGTATGAAAAACAGTAGGGAAGTTCCTCAAAAAATTAAAAATAGAACTACCACATGATCCAGCAATTCCACTTCTGGATACTTATCTAAAAAGAAAAAAATAAGAAAACTAATTCACAAAGAGATACACAGCCCCCCATTTATTAGAACACTATTTATAATAGCAGAGACATGGAAACAGCATAACTGCCCATCAATGGATGAATGAATAAAGAAATTTATTTTAAATATATTGGAATATTGTTTAGCCATAATAAAGAAGGAAATCTTGCCATTTGCAACAACATGGATGGACCTCAAGGGCATGATGCTAAATGAAATAAGTCAGACAGAGAAACACAAATACTTTATGATCTCTCTTATATGTAGAATTAAAAAACAAAACAAAACAAAATGTACAAACAAACAAAAGCAAGCCCATAGATACAGAGGACAGATTGCTGGTTGCCAGAATTGAGGGTGGGGGTTGGGAAAAATGGGTGAAAGGAGTCAAAAGGTAAAAAAAAATAAATAAAAGAAAGAAAAAAATTATTAATAAGGCTAATGATGGTCTTTACAAATTGATAATGAAAAACTCACTAGAAAGATTCTACAATTTTAAATAGAATATACGTAATAGTGTATCTGACAGAATTGCATGTAGGAACTGATAAATTCATATAACAGTAGAAAACATTATAATTGCATTATTTTCTATTCCTCAAGAATATAGCAAAGTTTTCTGGAGTAGAAAATTCTACATTAGGCTTGAAGCAATATAGAGTCCAATAAAAGCTATATCCCTATCCCTGAGAACATTTGAACAATCCACTTGACATGAAATTTAAAAGTCCCAGGCATCTAACAACCATATATTGGAAATGGCATACAAAACACAAACCACGCCATCAAGATCAGGCATTTGGCAACTGAAGGTTGGGTGGGCACTTAGGGTTATTTTGCAACCCAGCATAGATCCCAAAGCAATGACAGTCTCCTAGCCTAGAGGGCCTGTTGAAGCAAGCTAGCACATACACATAAAAAACTAATTACAAGGGACTTGAAAAACAGGAAATTAACAGTTATTAAATGCAAACACCTTTGGGGGAAGTGAGATAAGTTAATAGTAAAAAGCAGTGGTAGTGATCGTGCTGTGTGTCTGTGAGGCAAAAGTGAGTGATGGTGGGAAAAAAATTAGAGACGAGAGAATGCCAAAAAAAAAAAAAAAAAAAAAAACCCACATGGTTTTCCTCTTTAGGAGAAGTGAGGCCAGAAATAAAATGATAAATTTAATGTAAATTTATGAATAGAACTTGACCTGGGGAAAAATAAATGGATGCTGAAACTCTGGCATCCATAGGTACTTTTATTGAAATGTTTCTAGGTTGACTTGTTGATATAGTTCAAGAAACACAAAAAGTGAATTGTTTAGGTAAATAGTCATAGCACATGTTGCTCAGATCTGACTCAAAGCATCTAGGATATATTACCGCATGTTTATATAAAGAGCATGACACCTCAGGGAATAGAATGACATAAAGTAAATTTAAAAAATAAAAATACTGATTTTTTATGATTGAAGTTAGAAGCAAACAAATATATTTGGGAATTATTGGCAAGTTGCTAATGACCTATCAAATAACACAGTTAAGGCTTGTTGAGTTGAAATGTCCTATTGAGAAAAAAGTGCCTATATTATTTTTAATAGAAAATATATTATTAAGTAAATATTTTAAAATATAAATATTAAAACATGAGTATGTAAATTCGTTGTCCCAGAGAATATGTGTAAGAGTCAGAAGTTACTTTTGAGTACTAAGTACATGGGTCACACTGAAGAGGGATCTTCAGGTATAAAACCTGAAAAACTTCTGTGTATTTTGATTTTCTTTATTAACAAGCATGTATTCAAGAGGTAATTAAATTTAAAATATAGCAAAATAAAAATATGTATACAAAATAGAATACATAGTACATTTTGGCATGAATAAAGCTAGGTTAATGGTGGAACTGGATGAATATTACTAAAGAACATATAGTTTGAAAGAGGATAAGACATGCTGTTATTTAAGGCTTGTGAAAAACAGGCTTATATCTTACAGGGCTTAATTTTCCCACAGAAAAATCTATGTGTATGTATAAGTGCTTTGGTGTGGGTACACACCAAAATTTTTCAACTTAAATAAAAATTAAGTTAAGTAAGATCTATCCAGGACCCAAGAAACATTAACACATAGGTAATTTGAAAAGTTCCTATTAGATACAAGAAGTTGACCAATTTTGTGTTCGTCAAGTATTAATTACTAAGACTTCAGAATTCAAATTAGTAAAACCTCAGTCAAGAATGGCTTGGCAGGGAATTCCCTGACAGTCCAGTGGTTAGAATGTGGGCTTTCACTGCTGTGGACCCAGGTTGGGGAACTAAGATCCCACAAGCTGTGCAGCACAGCAAAAAAAAAAAAAAGAAAAAAAAAAGGCTTGGAAATGTAATTGACTTGGTTTTTTTCCCTCCTTTTATGAGCACTTACTGAATATCTACACTACCAACCAGTGTAGTGGTGTTGAGATCCAGAGAAGCCAGTCTTTGATACCAGATTTCCCAATTCTGCCCTGCAACTTCTTGTGCCATGAATGAATTATCAGTGTCCTATCTTCCCTGCCCAGTGAGCAGCCTCCTGACTGCTGTTTCATTTTTCATAGACAATGGTTGTTGCTCCAGATTCAATCCCTTCTGTCTCAGCTATGCAGCTATGCAGCACTTTTTAAATGTCTGTGGTATTTCTTACAATTGTTTCCTCCTTCTGGTACTCTAGTAATTTCTGTTCTTGCTTTCTAGTCCTCAAAAGTTCTATATTACAAGTCTTTACAGCAACTGTAAGACAATTCCAAACCTGTCCAGGAGTGCTTTGCTGGGACCATTTGCCTACCTGTTTACACATTTCCTGGAAGAATTTTCCAATTTACTCAAATTCCCTTTACAGTTGCATTGCCTCTGATCTGTCTCTTTAGACTTGACCAAGTTCAACGAGCTTATATTAGTTCTATTTTTTTAATGGAAAGTATTATTGAGCATTTTCCAAATGTTTGGCAGTCTATATTCCTATCTCACACACTCCTTCCAGTTCTGTGAGGTACATAGGGAAACTTATGCAACACAGAGAAGAGGCAAAACCAGTAATTTGGGTTAGAAGCCTGGTTATGCCACTTACTATTTGTGTAATTGTAGGCAAGTCACTCATTCTCTAGGCACTTCAGATAATAAAAGTACCCACTTTAGAGTTTGTGAGTAGTAAATGAGCTAAAATAAGTAAAATACTTAGAAGAGTGGCTGCATACAATCAGACTATATAAGTGTCAACTACTAGTATTTTACTCATTTTACAAATGGAAGATAGGTTCAGAGGGATTTAAGTTACTCAAGCTCAAATAGTTAGCATTTTGACAATAGCTATATCACTATTTACATGGTTATCTATTTCTGAACACTATATTATTCTAACCTTTGACGAAAAATGCTTTGATCGACACCCCTATATCTATATCTGCATGCATATCAACTCCCCCCCACACATGCAACATAAAATCCATAGAATAATGTCCAAAAGTATGCTGACATTTCAGATTTTGGGGTGTCTGGCCAAAGGATCTCTCAGTTTCATCTTCCACCAGCCATAAATGAAGGTGTCCATTCACCTCTTATCAACATCGGGTCATATTTACTTTTTATACCAGGATCCACTCCCACTCAATTTAAATTTAATCATTTAAGGTGATTTTATTTTTAAGTAGTTTTTTCTTTGCTAATATTTTAGCAAGAATTAAGTAATGGCGAAACCTCTGTTTGTTTAGAAAATGTAGGTAAATTTCCAAACTGTTGTCCCTGTTTTTGAGCATAGACTATACAATTTTGGGATGAGTGTCCCATATCTAGCATATTGTGGCTGGAAGGACATTGAATTGGTATCTACTACATCATCTGAATTAGTATGTCCTTTCATTCAACTTTCTCTCCTGTGGCATGGTTATAAGTGGTTTACCAAACTTGATCTCTCTCCTCTGAATATGCTAGCTGGAAATGAAATATGTTATTCTAGATGTATCTTCAAGGCAAATATTAACGTTTGGACATTCTGTATTTATTTTTGTTTTCCCTAGGGAATATGCTTTAAACTATTTTGTTTTAGCCATAAATACGAATATTGTTTGTTAGTCTTAGAAGTTCTTATCTTCCTGTCTGAGGTTGCAATGGAAGTTGGAATGGTAGTTAGGATGGAGAGAAGATGGGGAGATAGAATGATAGGAAAATAGATTGATTTGGGGATTCTGTATTGAATGGATGTTTGGAGACACTGTGCTAAACAAATAAGAGTAGAATAATAAATTGTGAAAGTCTAATATTCAAAAGTTCCTTAAGTTGTAGCAACTAAAAACAAACATAAAGTTGACCAGTTAAAGACCTGAGGGAGCAGTAAAGTATAGGCACTTCATGACTGAATTAGTTTCACGTTAATACTTCTGGATAATTAACTGAATAAAAAACAGAGTATCTCTGAAGCTATGACTTTAATCTCTGCTACATATAGAAACAGAATAAAGTTGTTCAATTATACTTGATACACACACAGATATACACATGTGGAGAGAGTAATGTGTTGGAACATGTTTAATACTAGCTTTCTAAAGAAACAAAAGACCTGATTTGTAAGATTTGCCAATTTCTTGAGGTAAATGCTACCACTGCAGTCAGTTTCAAGCTACCAACAAGATATCACTGATCATGGTGTTGGGAAGAGGTTCACAAATCAACTTTCATGAGATGGTGCCAGCCAGGTCTAGCACACGAGTATGGAGCCTTCAAAACAAATGACAATTTATTGCATTGTCACAGAAACCTGTAACTGCAGCTGCCTACATCACCACACACAATTAAACCTAATGTGTCCTGTCAGATGTAGAAAAATGCATAACAAGGACAGAGGAATAAACTTCCATATTTGCTCTGTCCCTTAGCTTATATGGTCAGTGGTACCATTTGATCTGCATCTAAAAAGGTTCTTCCTTGAACTGTGGAAAATAAATGAAGACGGCATTCCTGAGGCTGAAGAAAATGAATTGTTAACCCCCAGGGACACAGAAAATAAATAGGGAGGCTTTGTTCAAGCTAAAGAAAATAAATTAAACATAAAAGATGCTATTTCAGGGACAAAGATTTATCATTTTTAAAGCTGGTTGAGGGCTAGACTAATATTGCAAAGTTGCAGAGAGTAGCTCTACACTGCTTCCCTGAAAAACTCATTATAAACCAACTACAGCCATCCTCTGAATTGCAAAATGCTCTGGCAGTAGTCTGGTAGTTTGTCCCTCTGCCTATTTTTCAAGAAATAAATTGTCTTCTTTCTTTACAGAAGATTATGCCCCTGTTCTGTTTCCTTCTTAAGTTGCTTTGCATGTAAGCAGTAAATTGTCCTATTTCAGCTCAGAGACAACTTGTCAGAGAACATATTCAAAGTGATCTTTCCAGTTTCCCAGACAGTCTCCTGTTTTGGAGTGTCAGGTAATCCATTCACTACCTATCAAGGCTTGTCATTATTTCAGTGGCTGACGTGTTTGTCAAAAAGCCTAACTTTAAATTATTATTTAATGTGGCAATAATTCTTGCATTATGTATAAAAACAATGAAATAACTAAGTCTGAGGGAAAGAATGCAGTACACTTGGATTTGAAAAATGGTGCATTCTAATTGTTATTTCCTATTAAAGTTTCCTCCTTTATTCTCTGTAAAATACCACATAAAATAAATGTAAAAAAAAAGAAGATATTTTTGCCATTTGCTCCCAAACTGAAAAGCATTTATAACTGAAAAATTAAACATTTTGTTTTCTAGTTACTGTTTTGAGCAGTAATTCAATCCCAAATCATGTGTCCAGTGCCTACGATGTGATGGCACTCTACTAGTTGCTAGAACAGTCTTTCTCATCTTTGTCTTCACGTAAGAACAAACTGGGCAGTATTCTTAAGAAGAAGGTGCCTGGGCCTCACCCCAGAGAATCAGATTCAATTACCTGGAATGGGACCAAGAGGCTGATATATTTAAAATACTCTGTGATGTGCATCCAGGATTCTGAATCACCACGCTAGAGATGCAGGAAGGAATAAGATCCAATTACTGCCCCCAAGTAGCTGGCCATCTAAAAAGGGAGATGTCCTAGCTTGGTTGCCATAACAAAACACCATAGAATATATGGTATCTTGAACCAGTCTCCAAATATTGAATACTATATTCTAAATACAGTTTACTACTTTCAAAATCACCTGTAAAATATTTTAAATGACCTCCATATATTATTTTCATGAAAACATGTGTTGTCATGAAAATATATGTTTAGTAATGTATCACTTATTGGAAGTTCACATTATTGATCAAACTCATCTAACTGGAACATGACCAAGAACCCAATATTAGGCATATGTGTATATGTACACATACACACATACACATATGCACACACAAACTATGATAAGTATTCTAAAGCTTATTGATCTTCAAAACGGGTTTATCTGGGAATAGCAGAGAATTGCAATTCAGGACATTCAAGCTATAGTGAAACATAGGCAAGTCCAAAGAGACAAAGGGAAGGTCAGCTTTTACTAGGTTTCAGAAAATTGGCCAGGGCTATTTTAAACAAAAATTTATTGGAGAAGAGCAGGAATTGTTGTGGTTTCTCACTGGCTGCAAGCCGTGATTAGAGTGTTGCTGCTGGGCTAGGAGGGATCTTCCTCATCTTTCTTAAAAGAAGCAGGTAAAATTCTCAGGTGAAATATATCCTCCTTAGTCAAAATAATTCTTATATTCCTTTTTCCTGCTGTTTATCCAGGCTGCAATGAGTGGTATGTGCATGAGAGTTCCACCTTCAGGCCTTCCAGCCTCTGTTTTAAATGAAGTGTCCTTTATTTTCACATTCCCCTCTTTTGATCAAGATCTTTCCTTGAAAGCATCACTGATCAAGAGTTGGATCTTCTGCATGTAGTGATTTTGTCTCTCAATGTGAGGAAGGACCTTTCCTAGTTGTCATGTCCCATGTCAGAGGGGAAGTGCAGACTGGAAACCATTAAGACCTCATTTGAGTAACAAGGAAGAGTAGGAGGGAGACTGTTCAGGCATTTCTCATCTAAAGTCTATATCTTATCAAGGTCATAAGCACTGAATATCATCTCAAAGTGCTGAGCCAGCATCACCCTATTGGGTTCATCCTTTTTATAAAGATTTGACAGGCAACAGGTACAAAACTCAAAAATGATTATGCAAAGCAGAGTTAAAAGTAATATGACAAGTTCATTTAGTATGATGGTTCTAAAATAGCCCAAACCTGAGGGTGACCAGCTAAATAGGTGAAAAGACCAGAAGTCATCGGGTGAAATTTGTTGTAACCAATGGGATTGTTTCCTGATTTTGTGTAGTTTTTAAATCTCTTCAGAGACACTTATTCTTGTGCAACAGGTGTTGTTTGCTATTTCATAAACGCCTCTTTATTCAGCAAGTAGATAACTGAGGGCCATGTGATTGCCCAAAATTACTTTAGCCAATGATCATCACTGGGTTGCTATTGCCTTGGCTGTGGAATCAGCCAGCTCTCCTAACGTTAAAGAGAGATTCCTGATCAAGCATTAATTGGCACTTATTCCAAACCAAAGGAGGAGGACTTTCCCTATGGAGGCAAACTTGGAGTCATGTATGCCTCCTGGAAGTTCTAAGAGGCCATGGAGGCTTAAAAGGGTGGACCAATGACAGGCTTCAAAAGTCTTACTCTGTAGCTGATGTCAAGGAGACACCAGGTGTAATCAGCAGTGGCACTTGGGACAAGTGAAAAAAATTGTTGCAATATGGACTAAAGAGTCACCACTGTCATGAACAGATTACAATTTGTAGTGGCAAACCCAAAAATTAGGTAAGTTTTCCCCTTTTTCAATAGATTGAAAAATGTGGATAAGAGCATTGTCTTTCCAAGAAAAAGAGGAAGAGGATAAGGTAAAAATTATCAGCAGAAAAAAGATATACAGGTCTGGTCCGATCATCTTGAGAAAGCTGTCTCCCTCAACTGTCATCTGCTTCAATTCCTAGTCAGTTTGATTCAGAGATTTCCATGGCTTGTATAGAAACAGGTGTCAGATGTACTCTTCTTTACCTGTGAGATGTGTACTTAAGGCTGGAGTCTCTGAAGTTTGGCTGCCATCTGGGTAGTGAGGAGAACCTGGTATGGTCCCTTCCAAGGAGATATAAGGTCCGTCTTTGTTCTTAATGATTTCAAATCAGATGGGTGGGAGAAAATTGGAAATATTAGTTTAGAGATTTGTAGTCAGATATTTGGAGAAATTAGAAGAGTTTAGGACCCAGTCCAGTTTACATGTGTATAATAAAACCTTAAAGATAATTAACAGGACAAGAATCTAATATCTATATAGATGCAAACATAATTTCTTCACAATTATTCTCCTTTTTTATCAAAGATAATCACAGCAAAGTTAATTTGTCTGTATTAAACTTGGCCTGATTATTTAGATAAATGCAGCAAGAATGGTTATTGATGGTTAGCTCTTTTCTTAAGATTGCTTTCCTGGAATCTTGACCAATTTTTTCAAAGAGTTTCTTAAAGCTGTCTGGTCATATCTGAGTCTATGTCCACCTCTCTTGAATATAATAATTCAGTCAAGCCTTGGTAATATAACCAACATTTCCAATTGTTTTCTGTTAGAATGAGAACAGATTCTTATTGAACTTATGAAAATACATATATTATTTAAAAAAATAAGAATATTTGGGCTTCCCTGGTGGCACAGTGGTTGAGCGTCCACCTGCCAATGCAGGGGACGCGGGTTCGTGCCCCAGTCCGGGAAGATCCCACATGCCGTGGAGCGGCTGGGCCCGTGAGCCATGGCTGCTGAGCCTGCGTGTCCAGAGCCTGTGCTCCACAATGGGAGAGGCCACAACAGTGAGAGGCCTGTGTACCGCAAAAAAAATAATAAGAAGAAGAATATTTAATGAGAGTTCCCAATTTTTGGAGGGATCAGGTAGGGAAAACAGATAGAAAAATGTTTCCTCTTTATTTAAAAATGTATATTTTATCAAATTGCTATAAGTCATAGATGTTTAAGAAAAGTTTCCTTAAATCTGGAAAAGTAAAACATTAGAGAACCTGTATGAGAAGTTCTAAAAGTTATAAACATCCCTAGTCTCCTGTAATTAATTCTTCTCAATTTGGATCTTGTGTTAGAAACTTTATGAATCAATGAGTTTTCCATTAAAGTTTTTAAAAAAATTTACCCAGTTCACTGTTATGATTTTTTTGAGGTATGTTTGTACTTAATTTATTGAAATTATAATCTTGTGAAATTGCACAAAGTAAACCTAAATAAAAATGGAGTAAGGAAACCATGAAGAGAGGGCTCTAACACACGTATCATTCACTGCATATTTCAGGCCCCAGGCGAAGAAAGAGTACCTTCTGACAGCAACAAAAAGCTGCCTATAATTGCAGCCAATAAGAAACTGCCACAGCCCTCCCCAGTTTCCTTTTAAAATATAATAAAAGCTGACTTTCCCTTGGTCTCCTTGAACTTGGCTATGGTTCATCATAGTTGGCTTGTCCTGAATTGCAATTCCTCTGCTATTCCCAAGTAAACTCATCTTGGTTAGCTAAAGATCTGGTTATTTTATTTTTTAAGATCAATGATTTCAAATTATGGGGTTTTTAAATTAATTTTTATTTGAGTATAGTTGCTTTACAATGTTGTGCTGATTTCTACTGTACAGCAAAGTGAATCAGCTATAAGTATACATATATGCCCTATTTTTTGGATTTCCTTCCCATTTAGGTCACCACAGAGCACTGAGTAGAGTGTCCTGTGCAATACAGTAGTTTCTTATCAGTTATCTATTTTATACATAGTATCAGTAGTTTATATAGGTCAATCCTAATCTCCCAATTCATCCCACCCCCTTTCCCCCGTGATATACATACGTTTGTTCTCTATGTCTGTGTCTCTACTTCTGCTTTGCAAATAAGATCATCTATATCATTTTTCTAGATTCCACATATACACATTAATATACAATATTTGTTTTTATATTTCTAACTTACTTCACTCTGTATGACAGTCTCTAGGTCCATCCACATCTCTGCAAATCACCCAATTTCATTCATTTTTATGGCTGAGTAATATTCCATTGTATATATGTACCAATTCTTCTTTATCCATTTCTCTGTTGTTGGACATTTAGGTTGCTTCCATGTCCTGGCTATTGTAAATAGTGCTGCAATGAACATTGGGGTGCATGTGTCATTTTGGTTTTTTTTTTTTTCCTTTTTTCTTTAACATCTTTATTGGAGTATAATTGCTTTACAATGATGTGTTAGTTTCTGCTGTACAACAAAGTGAATCAGCTATACATAATCATATATCCCCATATCTCTTCCCTCTTTTGCCTCCCTTCCACCCTCCCTATCTCATCCTTCTAGGTGGCATGTGTCTTTTCAAATGATGGCTTTCTTTGGGTATATGCCCAGCAGTTGGATTTCTAGGTCACATGGGAGTTCCATTGTTTAGTTTAGTTAAGGAACCTCCATACTGTTCTCCATAGTGGCTGTATCAATTTACATTCTCACCAACAGTGTAAGAGGGTTCCCTTTTCTCCATTTCCTCTCCAGCATTTATTGTTTGTAGATTTTTTTTGACAATAGCCATTCTGACTTGTGTGAGGTGATACCTCATTGCAGTTTGATTTGCATTTCTCTAATAATTAGTGATGTTGAGCATATTTTCATGTGCCTCTTGTCCATCTGTATGTCTTCTTTGCAGAAATATCTATTTAGGTCTTCTGCCTATTTTTTGATTGGGCTGTTTGTTTCTTTGATATTGAGCTACATGAGCTGTTTGTGTAATTTGGAGATTAATCCTTTGTTAGTTGCTTCATTTGCAAGTATTTTCTCCCATTCTGAGGGTTCTCTTTTCGTCTTGTTTATGGTTTCCTTTGCTGTGCAAAAGCTTTTAAGTTTAGTTAGATCCCATTTGTTTATTTTTGTTTTTATTTTCATTACTTTAGGAGGTGGGTCAAAAAAGATTTTGCTGTGATTTATGTCAAAGAGTGTTCTGTCTATGTTTTCCTCTTAGACTTTTATAGTGTCTGTGCCTACATTTAGGTCTTTAATCCATTTTAAGTTTATTTTTGTGTAGGTGTTAGAGAGTGTTCTAATATTATTCTTTTACATGTAGCTGTCCAGTTTTCCCAGCACTTCTTTTTTCTTTTTTTCTTTTTTGTGGTACACAGGCCTCTCACTATTGTGGCCTCTCCCATTGCAGAGCACAGGCTCTGGACACGCAGGCTCAGCAGCCATGGCTCACAGGCCTAGCCACTCTGTGGCATGAGGGATCTTCCCAGATCAGGGCATGAACCCGTGTCCCCTGCATTGACAGGCGGACTCTCAACCACTGTGCCACCAGGGAAGCCCCCAGCACTTCTTATTGAAGAGGCTGTCTTTTCTCCATTGTATATTCTTACCTCCTTTGTCATAGATTAGGTGAACATAGGTGTGTGGGTTTATCTCTGGGCTTTCTATCCTATTCCATTAATCTGTATTTCTGTTTTTGTGCAAGTACCATACTGTCTTGATTACTGTAACTTTGTAATATAGTCTGAAGTCAAGGAGCATGATTCCTCCAGCTCCGTTTTTCTTTCTCAAGATTGAACATATATGAAAATTCCTCTATAAAGATTCATTTCTCATAAATATTATATAACTTACTATTTTCATTGTCCTATCTTTTTTTTCCCTCTTATTCTGGCAATCATTTGAGTTTACAGCAACATTATTATTTTTTCCTCAAAAACAGTGACAACAAAAAATGCCTCTCTGTTACTCATACTGTCTTTTACAAAAAGCACATATCCTACTTTTCATATATAGTCATTTTTTGGTTTTATTATTTTTAGTAGTTTTATTTTTTAAAAAACAACATTTTTTGCTGAGGCTTTCAACTTTATTTGTTTAAATGTTATTTTCTCAATTTCAAAAACTTACAAAGCTTATCTAGAAAAGAAATGATATATGAATAATTACAGATTTACTCTTAGACTATAGCATAATTGCCTATGCATTAAGTTAAATGAATACAAATTCCTTCTACATAATATAGTTAAAATAAGCCATATATTTTTTTAGAAATTACAGTATGAAATTCACTTGTATCTATAGTTTTATACTCAATTGCTCTGTTAGATTAAGGATGGTAGAATAGGTGAGGGCAGTAGGATCTTCACATTATTCCTGAAGAGGGCTGCTCTAAGTTGAGTAAGCAGAATAAATATTTAAAAGATAGGACAACAACTTCTAAACTGATGGCACTGCTATGAACATCTTGGAAGCCAAGACCAGAATTCCCAGCCTTGCAAGTAGTTATAAGAAATGGGAGATGTTCTTCTAAACAAAAATTGCTGCCTGACTACAAATTTCAAAAGACAAGGCAACAAGTATGAGCCTGTCAAAGAGTGATTATAGCCTGGCATTGAGGAATTATCTTTCTGTGTGTGTGCAAAACAGAAAGAGTGGCTGTTCTTTTATTGGCCTTTTCAGCTGATTGTATAGACCCTTCTGTTGCTCAAGTTACTGCGGTATAAGAGCAGTGGCTTTCAAATATGTTGGATCATTCCATAGCAAGAAATATTAGTATATATATGGCCCAGCACATAGCTATACTTACAAAACCATATAAGAAATTGAAATAAAAGTATAACAAACTGACATGTAATTCCTATTTTTTAATATATGCCATGCATGTATTGATTGGCACTTTATAAAATTACTCTTTTATGTATATATAAATAAATAAATTATAATAAATTTATCTATAAATTATATATAAAATTGAATATATATTATTTACTTATCTATATTGATATAGATACCATTTATATTTTCTATTTAATTAAATGTAAATCAGGGTGTGACATCAACATCATACTGGAGGGAGATGCTCTCTTTGTCTCTCCCCTTTTAACATGCAACCAGTAAAACATCCACAACTCAACAAAGGTGCTTCTTCCCCACACACCAGGATGGCTGAGTATTTTCCATATCTGTACATCTGAAGTTATGTGAGCTGGAACACATAGACGAGTCAGAACCAGGGGGGACAATGGAGGCAGTGCCTGCAAGCCCAATTTCCTTGCCACAGTGGCTAAGCCCACATTTCCAGAGAACCCAGTAGAAGCAAGGGAGGCACCACACATGACTCTCTACTCCCGACCACAGAAGCACCCATGGTCACAGATAACTCGGCAGCAGAGGCAGTGGGCCTGTGACCCTGTCTCTCCAGCTGTGGAGACACCCAAGACTCTGGAACCCCAGCCCCTTCCTGCAGTGATGGAGCTCATGAACCCAACAACAGCAGATATGGCACAGGAGCCCAGCCCCCTGGCTCCCCTCCCCCACTCCCCCTACAGTGACAGAGCCTGTGACTCAGGACATCCTAGACATTGCAGAGGCACCCACCATCCTGGTGCTTCAGGCAGCAAAACCAATGGTAGCAAGACACCAACAACCCTGGAAGCACAGCAGCGATATCAAGGGTACTGAGCAACACTCTGACAGAGGAAAGTGCCAACTCTCAAACATAGCCAGAGGCAGTTAGGAAAGAGACACCAGAAACTTGTGCTAAAGCGCCACCTACTGAAAAATAAAAGAAGACCCTAATTTCTAACATGAAACATTAGAATCAAGTGGAAGAAAAAAAAAACAGCTTTATCTAAAGAAGAAAGGACATTTACTTCACATGTGACAGTCATGGTGCCATCAAACACCATGAAGAACCACAGTAAAACCGTATCACAAAAAGAAATGAGAATTCTTCAGAAACCAAACTTAAAGTCATAGAATATTGTGATCTAACAAATAGGGAATTAAAAATTACTGTCATGAAGAAATTCAATGAGCTACAAGAAAACTCAGAAAGACAGTTCATGAGCTCAGGAATAAATGAATGAACAGAAGAAACCCTTAACAAAGAGACTTAAACTCTAAAAAAGAAACAAACATAAATTCTGGAGCTGGAAAACAAGATGACGAATGCATTAGAAAACACTGGAAATAGAGCAGATCATATGGAAGAGAGAATTAGCAAGCTTGAAGATAGAAATCTAGAAATGATACAAGTAGAAGAGGAAAGAGAAATAAGATATTTTAAAAATAAGAAAATTCTATGAGAGCTATCTGAGTCTTTTAGGAAAGGCAACATTAAGGTAATGTCTATAGCAGAAGGAAAAGAGAAGGAGAAGGGAGCAGAGAGTTTATTTAAAGAAACAATAGCTTAAAACTTCAGAAGGAACTGGATATACAAGTCCATAAAGTTAAGAGAACACCTAATTACCCCAATGAAAAATACCTTCTCTAAGACACATTATACTAAACCTGTCAAAAGTCAATGAAAAAGAAAGAAGTTTAAAAGCAGCAAGGGCAAAAGGAACCTACAAAGAACCCCCATTAGGCTATGAGAAGATTTCTCAGCAGAAACTCTATAAGACAGGAGAGATTAGAATGACATTCTCACTCAAAATACTGAAACATAAAAATTGTCACCAAAGGATAACGTATAATTCAGATACAAAGGAAAAATACTTTCCTAGACAAACAAAAACTGAGGGAATTAATCATCACTAGATCCGCCTTACAAGAAATGTTGAAAGGATCTCTTCTACTAGAACCAAAATTCAAAAATACACAAAACTTTGAGTAACATGATAAATAGACAGACAGAATCAGAAAATTGCAACTCTATCAGAATAGATTTTAAAAGTTTATTATAGCATAATGGTGAAAGGGTGAGAAAGTATGAAAAAATAACTATGGCTACTTCAAATTGATAACAAACTCACAACATAAAAGATATAATGTAAGACAACAAAAACAAAAGAAGAAGAGGAAAAAGGCAGACCCTGTATAGGCAAATAAAGGTAAAATGATATCAGCAAAAAAAGAACAATTTTATCTGTGATTCATCTTATACAAATGCCATGGTAACCACAAAACATAAACTAGAGCAGAGACATGAAACAAAGAAGAAAGAAATCAGAAAAACATCATAGAAAACCACTGAACCAAAATAGCAGACAGAAATTCAAGGAAAAGAAATAATGGAAATATTTGCAAATGAAGCTACTAACAAAGGATTAATCTCCAAAATCTACAAACAGCCTATGCAGCTCAATATCAAAAACACAAACAACCCAATCAAAAAATGGACAGAAGACCTAAATCGACTTTTCTCCAAAGAAGACATACAAATTGCCAAGAGGCACATGAAAAGATGCTCAACATCACTAATTATCAGAGAAATGCAAATCAAAACTACAATGAGGTACCACCACATACCAGTCAGAATGGTCATCATCAAAAAATCTACAAACAATAAGTGCTGGAGAGGATGTGGAGAAAGGGGAACCCTCTTACACTGTTGGTGGGAATGTAAATTGATATGGCCATGATGGGGAACAGTATGGAGATTCCTTAAAAAACTAAAAATAGAACTATTGTATGACCCAGTAATCACACTCCTGGGCATATACCTGGAGAAAGCCATAATTCTAACATATACATGCACCCCAATGTTCATTGCAGCACTATTTATAATAGCCAGGACATGGAAGCAACCTAAATGTCCATCAACAGAGGAATAAATAAAGAAGATGTTGTTCATATATACAATGGAATATTACTCAGCCATAACAAGGAACAAAATCATGCCATTTGCAGAGACGTGGATGGACCTAGAAACTATCATACAGAGTAAAGTAAGTCAGAAAGAAAAAAACAAACAAACATGTATATTAGCACATATATGTGAAATTTAGAAAAATGACAGAGATGAACCTATTCGCAAAGCAGAAATAGAGACACAGATGTAGAGCAAAAATGTATGGATACCAAGGAAGGAAAGGAATGGGATGGATTTGGAGATTGGGATTGACATATATACACAACTTTGTATTAAGTAGATGGTTGGTGAGGGCCTACTGTATAGCAAAGGGGGAAAAAGAAATAATAGAGATATAGAGCAACCAGAAAACAAAAGATTAAATGTCAATATTACATCCTTATCTATTAATAATCACTCTAACTGTAAATGGATCGAATTCACCACTCAGAAGTCAGAGTGGCTGAATGGATTAAAAATCAAGACCCACCTATATGTTCCCTATGGAAGACTCATCTCAGCTCTAAAGACAAACATGAGCTCAAAGTAAAGGGATGGAGAATGGTTACTCCAAGCAAATGACAGCCCTCCAAAAAAGTACATGTAGCCATACTCATATCAGACAAAATAGACTTCAAGCCAAAAAAGGTGACAAGAGACAAAGATGGACATTACATAATGATAAAGGGGACAATTCATCAATAAGACAGAACAGTTATTAATATATATGCACCTAACATAGGAGGAAGAAAACATCTAAAGCAATTACTAACACAACTAAAGGGAGAAATTGACAACAATATGTTAATAGTAGGGGACTTTAACAATTCACTTACGTCAATGGGCAGATTATCCAGAGAGAAAATCAATAAGGAAATAGTGGCCATAAGTGAACATTAGACCAGATGGACTTAATAGATTGATATAGAACATTTCTTCCCAATGCATCAGAATACACATTCTTTCCAAGCATGCATGTAACATTCTCTAGGATAGACCTCATACCAGGCTACAAAACAAGCCTCAACAAATTTAAGAGGAGATAAATTATTTCAAGCATCTTTTCTGATCACAGTGGTGTAAAACTAGAAGTCAACTACAAGAAGAAAGCTAGAAAAATCACAATATGTGGAGATTGAACAGTATGCTACTGAATAGCTATTGGGTCAACAAAGAAATCAAGGGAGAACTTTAAAAATACATGAAGACAGGGGCTTCCCTGGTGGCGCAGTGGTTGAGAGTCCACCTGCCGATGAAGGGGACATGGGTTCGTACCCTGGTCTGGGAAGATTCCACGTGCTGTGGAGCAGCTAGGCCTGTGAACCATGGCCACTGAGCCTGCACATCTGGAGCCTGTGCTCCGCAATGGGAGAAGCCACAATAGTGAGAGACCCGCGTACCGCACACACACAAAAAAATACCTGAAGACATATGAAAATGAAAATACAACAAACTAAAATATATGGCATGCAACAAAAGTGGTATTTAGAGGGAATTTTATAGCAAAACAGGTCTACCTCAAAAAAAAAAGAAAAGAAAAAGTCTCAAATAAACCATCTAACTTTACACCTAACAGAACTAGAAAAAGGAGAACAAGCAAGGCCCAAAGTCAGTTGAGGGAAGGAAATAATAAAGATCATAGCAGAAATAAGTGAAATAGAAACTGAAAACACAATAGAAAGATCAATGAAATTAAGAGCAGATTCTTTGAAAAGATAAAAAAAATGGACAAACCTTTAGCTAGACTCACTAAGAAAAAAGAGAGAAGGCTCTGATAAAGTCAGAAATGAAAGAGGAGAAACAAATACACAGAAGTACAAGGATTATAAAAGAATATTATGACAGTTATATATCAGCAAATTCCTAGAAACATATAACCTCACAAGGCTGAGTAAAAAAGAAATAGAAAATATGAATAGACCAGCCACTAATAAAGGGATTGAAAGGGCAATCAAAAACCTCCCAAGAAACAAAAATCCAGAACCAGATGGCTTCACAGATGAATTCTACCCAACAATGAAGAAGATCTAATATACCCTTCTCAAACTCTTCCAAAAATTGAAGGGAGGGAACACTTCCTAATTCATTTATGAGGCCAACATTACCCTGATACGAAAACCAGACAAAGACAACACACAAACAAAATTTATAGGCCAATAAGTCTGATGAACATTGATGCAACAATCCTTAACAAAATATTAGCAAGCCAAAACCACAACAATACATGAAAAAGATCATATGCCATAATAAAATGGGATTTATTCCAGGGATGCAAGGATGGTTCAACATCTACAAACCAATCAATGTAATACAGCACATTAACAAAATAAAGGAAAAAAAGTATATGATCATCTCAATAGATGCAGAAAAAGCAGTTAAGATTCAACATACATTTATAATTAAAACTCCCAATAAAATGGGTAGAGATGGAACACACCCCAACACAATAAAGGGCATATATGACAAACCCACAGCTAACATGATACTCAATGATGAAAAACTGAAAGCTATCCCTCTTTTAGAAACAAGGACAAGGATGCCCACTCTCACCACTCTTATTCAGCATAGTATTGGAAATCCTAGACAGAGCATCATCAAGAAATGATAAATTATATTCAATGTTCTTAATTCAGTAAGGCAAGAAGGTTTATAACACTTGGAAATATCATTCTTTAAATTTTAAAGGGTTAATTTCTGTATCAGCACAGTTATGACTCCTGCAGTCATCTGAAATCTCAATTCAAGTAGAATAGATTATTATTTTTAGAATTCAAGGTAAAGAAGATGCCCACATCTTGGTAATAATACAAGCAATGTGTGCCATTGTGTATATTTGTTTACTTGTTTGTTGCTGTAGTTATATTTAATTACTGGTTTGCATGAAGCATATAGTATGATAACTTTGCTCTAACTCTGAAACCCAAGCTCTTTCTGATACATTATAACAATTCTTAAAGATTCATATGAGGAAATTCATTAAGACGGGAATACTTCTTTGATATAGGTTGTGTAAATTCCCCTGAAAAGATGAGTAGGACCTATATCTGCTAAGTGGGCATAACACTTTTATGTAAGTCTTCCAACCTATAGGCTTAAAAATTACATAAATACAAGCAACTTCCTGAAAGAGTCCCCAAATTAGTTTATTCTTCTGTTAACAAGAACTGTAATCTTTCCTCTACAAAATGGTGAGCAACTCTGAAAAACTTGTTAGAGAAATCAGTTGTTAAGAGGGTAAATGAAGACTTTATTCATGTATATTCAGAAACCATAGTTGAGGATCATGCATTTCCATGTGGCCTAATGTTAGGTGTCCTAAAAGCTGCAGTTGTTATGCTACTAAAAAAGCCTTAAAGTGTTTTAAAACTTTCTGACTTAGCTAGAGATCAATAAAATTAATCAGCCTTTTCTTAGGCCATTAAGCATTGATAAGAGACCGTCATCTCATTTTAATTTTTTAGACATCATTAGAATTTCATATTGACTATTGCCTTCCTGCATACTTCTTTAAAACGTTTTTCTACTAGTTATAAAATTATAACCAATGTATATATATATAAAACAAGAAAAAAAAGTTAATCACTCTAATCCCACCATCCAGAATCAATAACTTTTAGCATGGTAGTGTAATTTAAGTTAGTTCAGATTATCTTACATGTACAGTTTTAAATCCGGGGGGTTTGTTGTCACTGCAAATACTTTAGATAATATTTTTGCATGTTGGAATAGGGCTTTTGTTAACATCATTTTATTTATTTTTATTTTTATTTTTTTTGCGGTACGCAGGGCTCTCACTGTTGTGGCCTCTCCTGTTGTGGAGCACAGGCTCCAGACGCGCAGGCCCAGCCACTCCATGGCATGTGGGATCTTCCCGGACCGGGGCACAAACCTGCGTTTCCTGCATCGGCAGGCAGACTCTCAACCACTGCACCACCAGGGAAGCCCTGCTAGCATCATTTTAAATGCCATATTCAATTCAATTCTATCTAATGTCCAACTTAACTAAATGTATGTTGTTTCTAAATATGCCACAAATTTCATAGTTTCTATGAGAAACATAAATAGTTTTAAAAGAGATATCAATAAAGGCCTTTAAGTAATGGGGAGTAATTAGTTGATCAGTCAATTAACATGTATTTATTTAACATCTTTGATGTGTCTCATGCCAAACTAGAAGCTATAAAGAATGACATAGTTCTGAACTAGGAGAATGGGATATGAATGGAAATGAAGGCACAGTATGATGGTCCCGAGCACCCAACTGAGCCCTGGATTCTCATCAAAGCTACATCACCCAGTGCCCTGTAACTAACACTGATCCAATTGTTAAATTGCTCTGAGCCCATTCTCTCTGTCTTTAAATGAGAAATAAATAAAATAATCCACATAAACCTCTTAGCAAGATCCCTGACCCATAAAAATGTTCACTAATTGCTAGTATTATTTTTACAGTCACTTGCTTTGTGATTTTGGGTAAACACTGAGATTCATAGAGTATAAGTTGCCTTAAAGCTCCCTTAGGGACCACAAAAAAGTGTGAGAGAGGTCCTAGGGAAGAAAGGTAAGTGAAACTGAGTACCTTAAAGGAAGGCAACACATGAATAATCATTAACATACTGTGTGACTGTCATTATGCTACACAGGTGCATATAAACATAAATTAAATTTATAACCTCCTAAAAACTCTATGGAGCAGATTACTTTAGTCCTCATTATGCAGGTGAGGAAACTAAGGTTATAAATCTCAAGTAATTTTTCCAAGCTCACTAAATTTGTGAGTGGCCCAGCCAGGTTCAAACCAAGCAGACGGACTTCAGAGCAAGTCCTGGTATACCGTACTTCCTTGCTATTAAAAAAGTAAAAGAGAGAAGAAGGAAGGAAGGAAGGGAGGAAGGAGGGAGGGAGGGAAGGAAGGAGGGAGGGAAGGAAGGAGGAAGGAGGGAGGGAAGGAGGGAGGGAGGGAGGAAAGGAAAGAAGGCATGGTTAATTTAGTTTAAACATGTATTGAGGGACCACTATATATCAGAATTGTGTTAGATGCTGGAGTTACAAATATGTATACACCAAATATGATCCCAACTCTTCAGAAGTAGAAGCAGGCATGTGAAGAGATTTGTGCAAGGATAATGGTAAAAGTATGTCCAAGGTCAGAAGGTAGCTCAGCAGTGATTAACTGATTCACTCTGTGGGGAGGAGGGCCAAGGATGTCCTGGATCTTGGGATAAGGAAGGGCTTCACAGAGGAGGTATACCTGAAAAGTGTTTGAAGTGTTAAATAGGCAATTTCCACATTGTCAAGGGAAGAGGGGCATTGTAGGTAGAGGGGACAATACATCTGAAGGGATATAATTATGAACCAGCATAGGGTATTTTAGAGACAACATACAGTTTCAGCACTTCTGGGACATTGAATGAAGAGCCAGGAGGTAGACCTTTCTACCATTTAGGACATCTAGAAGTCTCATCAAAGGCTCTATTTAACCAAAACACACATACTACACTGTTTTAAATATTGGAATTTAACCTGATTAAAAATGACATTTTCCAGCCATAGACATAAACTCTTGACATGAAAGGCAACTGTGCTTTACACTGTTTTGCAATAGTACATTCAGTGAATACTAGACTGTTCTCTAAGTGACCTCCACTTAACCAACATGCCTGTAAACACTCATTCCAATCCCTCTGTAATACCCACTGACTGATGCTCGTGACAGTTGGAATACCCATAGCTAGTAGGCAGTTCTCTAGTGTGTCCATGCATTTCTGAAACCATTAGATCAACTAGGAATATATTTGACAGTAAGAATCAGAAAGCATCAGGGAATTGTTTTCCTTACTTTACGAGAAGTCAGAGGTAGGCAGTTACAGTTCAGTAACTCAAGACCCCACAGTCAAGAACATGGGATTGCACTGGTCTCTCCTTTGTGTCACAAAATGGTTGCTGAAACTCCAGCTATCATGCCCATGTCCTCCTTATCATGGAAGGAAAAAAGGAGAAAAAAAGGGGTAAGTGTAATACTAATTGCATTGTCTTGTTTTGGTTTTTTGTTATTGTTATTATTTTTTTATTAGAAAAGCAAAAGATTCTTCAAAAACTAGTACAATAGCTTTAAAAATGTCGTTGAATTGTTGAATTAGGTGTACGAGGGAAAATGTTAGACATTTGGGGAGAAATCATGAAAATCTAAAAAAAAAAAAATCTGTACTCAAATTGCTTGATATTTGTCTTTAAGTTCTTGTTCCCTTCAAAGATACCAAAATTTGAAATTTTGAAAGATGCACTACTGGTGTGTTTTATGCAAGAAAAAAAAACAAACAAACAAGGGACTTCATTGGGTGTAATGATACCCAAAGAAAGCCCTTGACCCTATATCAAAGGCCTGGCAAATAAATGGGAATTTATATCCTTTGGTTAAAATAAAACAAAGTATATGTGTATACTTTCATAAGAGTCTCTTCTTTGACTTTTGGATTAACCAATTACTTCATTCATTCACTCATTTATTCATCTATTTATTTAACAAACATCAATGAGTAACTTCTCTGTGCCAGCCAGCACAAGCTGCCAGGGCTACACAGATGAACAAAGCATAATCCTATCTGGAAGATACAGAAAACCAACACTAGAGATGTTTTAAAAAATACCAGGGAGACACAAGTGAGTTGGGGAGCTTTACTTCCTAACATGAAAAGAGAAATACTATAGTATGCAATCCCTGCCACCCATTACTGAATGAAGTGAACAACATGTGCTTCAAGTAATTTATAAGGATCACAGGGGAAATTGTAACAGAGTTTTTAAAAAATATTTCTCTCCAAAAGTATTACCTGTGTTATTTAAAATGCACACCATCACATTTGAAACACGACTATCACGTGCTAACTGCAAAGAGAATAAAACTGTTTTCTTGGGCTTAGCACTTTCCAAAGCTCTGGGAGTTGATCATCAAAATAAAAACCTATTGTTCTGGGAGAGGTGGACAGCAGGAACATCAAGAGTCCTGGAGAAGATTATTCATTTGCAGTCTTATTTGGCAGGATGTGAAATCTGAGTATTTCCGTGCCCAGAAACACTGAAGTCACAATGTTTGGTTTGATCAATTTTCGCCTCCTTGGCCTCTCCTCACCAGTCAGGCCAATTTACCATGCTGGGCCTGCCTCTAGGCTCTGCTTGCATTTTTAATGAGGATATTGCTTCCTTCTCCCTCGCCTCTGAGATATCTTTGTTATGCTTGAGTGGATTCAAGATCGTGTAGAAGTAATGGAATTAAGTTGTCAGCACAGCTCTGCTTAATATGTTTTTAGTCTGCCTTTGTTTGAGGGATTCATCTTTCTTAAATTCTCTGTGCTCTTCAGCACCACTGAACAGAATAACATTAGTGTGCATTTGTCATTATATCACTAGTTAGACATACCCTTCTTTCACAGGAGAAAACTCAGAGCAATAGCACTCATTAACTACTTACATTAAAGCCTCGACAAAATCCAGGTTGGAGTGTGAAAACTCATTTACACCCGCTGGAAGGGGATCATTAGCCAACTGAATAATGAGAAGAGGTGCATGCTTAGGACTGGGAAGGACAAGAGGGTCCCAGAATTTGACTTCTTGAAGCTTTTAATGCCAGTGATGTGGAGCACTTCAGGATTCTGACCCCAGACTCAGAATTAGTTCTATGGCAAGCCAGAAGTGACACAGCCCTGAATTACTTTAGGGATTTTTCTCCATTCTAAGAGCAAGGTCAAGAATATGCTTTTGATTAGAAAGTGCCAAACACGGTGATTAGCAAACCTTTCTTAAATTTGGCATGTTTTGCTTTAAGAGTCCTCATGGTGTGGGGTGATTTCTTCCTCTTCTCTATTTCTCTTTTTTTGTGAGGAGTGAAGTTGGAAGACAACATGGTCACAATGTTTCTGTTTTAATGGAACTAAGAGATCCACAATTAAGGACAAAGAAAATTCAACACACTGAAGTATAGACCACCTAGTCTAATGCTCTAGGTAGAAAGAGCTTGCATGGATCCTTGTCATCAAAACAGTAGGCATACAGGATGCTCCTCCACTGTCCCTCCCTTCTCCCTCTCCTCATTCTAATTCTCATCTTCCATTCTACAAATGGGCAGATATGGGCAGAGATGCAAATGCATTGTCAACACTGTGTTCCTCTAGACAATGTGATGCTAGTTTTCCCTCCTTCTTATAGGTGTCCCCCAATCTTTACAAATGACTCTCTCTTAAGTTTCCCCTAAAAGCAGGATGTATACACCATCCATGAGATTCCCTACTCACACACACTTCTCATTCCTGCTCTTCTCCTCCTTCTTATGTGACCTGAGGTCAGGAAACAAGGAGAGCAATTTCATCTGGTTCTTAACAAAGCCTGAGGGACATGTGTGGCCCCAGTTCTTGTGACTCCTTCTCACCTGTCTCCTTAGACTGTTTGGTACCTGATGCACCTCTATCCCAAGTTTTGGACCACTGTTAGCAGCCAGAGAAAAGAGGTAAAATTCCATTTAACATTTCTTCCATTAGTCTGAAAATAATACAGAATACCTGCCCTCCTTGTTGGCAGTTTTAATAATGTAACCCTCTTTTGGATTCAGCAATTACACCAGCTCAAATCTTGACCCAAATGTGTTGCTGAACAAGTGGAGGTGCTGAAGAAATAGGACTCCCTAAGGAGACTTTGGAAGAACGACCTCCACCTCCAAGCCCAGCAAACATCTGCTCCTGACACATTTCTCACAAATCACAACAATCTGCCTGGAAGGGAAGGGACGATGGGAGAGTTTGACAGGTCTGTGTGTTTTTTGGTTGAATAATCACTGCTATCTTAACTGTTTAATTAGAGAAGAAAGGAAAAGCCTTGCTTTCAGGATGAAGGATGAGGGAAGTTACCTAGCCTGAAAAATATGTTTTTTTTTTTTGTTTTTCTCCAGAGCTTTTGGATTGTCATCAGAATCATCAACCTTAGTTATCACTTCTGATAAAAGGGAAGTTGAGAATTGAGGATTGAGGACAATTTTTAAAGTTTATCGGCAAAATTTCTCTAAAGGAGTTTTGGCTGGGTGCTGGTTCTGACTTGGGCTGAGAGTGACTACAGGAGCACTGCAGGGAGAGGAAGGGAAGGGAGCCTTGGTGAACTTCATTTCAGTTACAGAATGTGAGTCTTCAAAGGAGAAGTGTGTAGTTGTCCTAGAAGGGACCAAAACATTGACTCAGTCTTGCAAAGAGAATCCAGTAATTCCTTTTACATAACCAATTTCCTCCCCAGAGCCCAAAAAAGATTGTAAGTTGAATCCAAATGTTATTATTTGTTTTTTTAATTTATTTTCCCAATCAACTTTGTAATTGCCCAGAGAAAATAAGCCTCAGAAGAATCACATGTGGAGTGATCCGAGGGGAGACCTTCAAGATGACGGAGGAGTAAGACGTGGAGATCACCTTCCTCCCCAGAAATACATAAAAAAATTCACCTACATGTGGAACAACTCTTACAGAACACCTACTGAATGCTAGCAGAAGACCTCAGACTTCCTAAAAGTCAAGAAAATTCCCATGTACCTGGGTAGGGCAAAAGAAAAAAACAGACAAAAGAATAGGGATGGGACCTGCACCTCTGGGAGGGAGCCGTGAAGGAGGAAAAGTTTCCACACACTAGGAAGCCCGTTCACTGGCAGAGACAGACAGAGGGAAGCTTCAGAACCACAGAGAAGAGGGCAGCAAACAGGGGTTCAGAGGGCAAAGTCAACAGATTCCCACACAGAGTATTGGTGCTAACCAGCACTCACCAGACTGAGTTGCTTGTCTGCTCACCTGCCAGGGTGGGTGGGGGCTGGGAACTGAAGCTTGGGATTCTGAGGTCAGACCCCAGGAAGAGGACTGGGGTTGGCTGTGTGAAGACAGTCTGAGGGGCTAGCAAGCCACAGCTAGCCAGAAGGGAGTCCGGGAAAAAGTCTGGACCTGCCTAAGAGGCAAGAGACCATTGTTTCGGGGTGCGCAAGGAAAGGGGATTCCTTTCCCATGTGCCCACAGTAGGCAGAGCACTGCCTAAGCAAGCTCCAGATACAGGTGCGAGCTGTGGCTATCAACTCGGACCCCAGAGGCAGGCACGGACCACTAACACTGCCTCCACTTCCACCAAGAATCCTGTGTGCAAGTGCAGGCCACTACCCACACCACCCTGAGAACATGTGCAGCACGCCACTGCCAGGGTCCTGTGATCCAGGACCAACTTCCCTGGGAGAACACAATGTACCTCAGTCTGTTGCACTCTCATGCTGGCCTTGCTGCTGCAGGCTCACCCCACATTGCAATTATGACTACCAGACTCCTCCCTCTCCCTGGCTTTAGTGAGCAAGAGTGTCCTAATCAGCCACTGCTTTAACCCACTCCTGTTTGGTTGGGGAAAAGACAGCTGAGGGCAGCCTACACACAGAGGCTGGGCCAAAACCAAAGCTGAACACCAGGAGCTGTGTGAACAAAGAAGAGAAAGGGAAATTTCTCCTTGCAACCTCAGGAGCAGCAGATTAAATCCCCACAATCGGCTTGATAAAACACTGCATTGGTGGAATACCTGAATTGAAAATGAATGTTCCCAAAATTGAGGTGGTAGACTTTGGGAGCAAATGTAGACTTGGGGTTTGCTTTCTGTGTTTGATTTGTTTTCAGATTTATGTTTATCTTAGTATAGTTTTTAGTGCTTGTTTTCACTAATAGGCTTGTTTATTGGTTCAGTTGCTATCTTCCTTTTTCTTAATTCTCTATTTGTCAGTATGTGTGTGTATGTTTCTTTGTGTGAATTTGTCTGTTTATATTTGCTTTTACCATTTGTCTTAGGTTCTGCCTGTATTTTTTGTTTGTTTGTTTTTTGTTTCTTTTTTTTTTGTTGAGAGTGTTTGTGTATGTTTCTTGGTGTGATTTTGTCTGTTTAGTTTTGCTGTTACAATTTATTTTGGTGTTCTGTCTGATCCTTTTTTTTTTCTTCCTTTTCCTCCGTGCTGTGCAGATGGAAGGGTCTTGCTGTTCCAGCCAGGGGTTGGGCTTGAGCCTCCAATGGGGGAGAGCTTAGTCCAGGACATTAGAGCATCAGAAACCTCTCAGCCCCATGCAATATTAACTGGTAAGAGCTCTCCCAGAGATCTCCGTCTCTAACCCTAAGACTCAGCTCCATTAAGATCAGAAAGCTCAAGTGCTGGACACACCATGCCAAACAAATAGGAAGACAGGAACACAACCCCACCAATTAGCAAACAGATGGCCTAAACTCATACTAAGTTCACAGACACCCCAAAACACACCACCAAATACAGCCCTGCCCACCAGAGGTACAAGATCCAGCCCCACCCACCAGAACACAGGCACCAGTTCCCACCATGAGGAAGCTTACACAAGACACTGAACCAACATCACCCCCTGGGGGCAGACAGCAAACAAACAGGAACTAAGAACCTGCAGCCTGTGAAAAGGAGACCACAAACACAGTAACTTAAACAAAATGAGAAGACAAAAAAATATGCAGCAGATGAAGGAGCAAACAAATGAAGAGGAAATAGGCAGTCTACCTGAAAAAGAATTCAGATAATTATCGTAAAGATGATGCAAAATCTCAGAAGCAGAATGGAGAAAATATAAGAAACGTTTAACAAGAACCTAAAAGAACTAAAGAGCAAGACAAAACATGATGAACAACACAATAAATGAAATTAAATATACTCTAGAAGGAATCAATAGTAGAATAAGTGAGGCAGAAAAATGGATAAGCAACCTACAAGATAGAATAGTGGAAATAACTGCCACAGAGCAGAATAAACAAAAAAGAATGAAAAGAATTGAGGACAGTCTCAGAGACCTCTGGGACAACAGTAAACTCACCAACATTCGAATTATAGGGGTTCCAGGAGAAGAAGAGAAAAAGAAAGGGACTGAGAAAATATTTGAAGAGATTATAGTTAAAAACTTCCCTAACATGGGAAAGGAAATAGTCATTCAAGTGCAGGAAGTGCAGAGAGTCACAAGCAGAATAAACTCAAGGAGAAACATGTCAAGACATGTATTAATCAAACTATCGAAAATTAAATACAAAGAAAAAATATTAAAGGCAGCAAGGAAAAAGCAACAAATAACATACAAGGGAATCCCCATAAGGTGAACAGCTGATCTTTCAGCAGAAACTCTGCAAGCCAGAAGGGAATGGCAGGACATATTTAAAGTGATGAAAGGGAAAAACCTATAACCATGATTACTCTACCCAGCAAGGATATCATTCAGATTCAATGGAGAAATTAAAACCTTTACAGACAAGCAAAAGTTAAGAGAATTCAGCACCACCAAACCAGCTATACAAGACATGCTAAAGGAACTTTTCTAAGTGGAAAATACTAGAGAAGGAAAAGACCTAAAAAACAAACGCAAAACAATTTTAAAAAATGGTAATAGAAACATACATATTGATAATTACCTTAAATGGAAATGGATTAAACACTCCAACCAAAAGACATAGACTGGCTGAATGGATACAAGAACAAGACCTTTGTATATGCTGTATACAAGAGACCCACTTCAGACCTAGAAACACATACAGGCTGAAAGTCAGGGGATAGAAAAAGATATTCCATGCAAATGGAAATCAAAAGAAAGTTAGAGTAACAATACTCATATCAAACAGAATAGACTTTTAAATAAAGACTATTATAAGAGATAAAGGACACTACATAATGATCAAGGGATCAATCCAAGAAGAAGATATAACAATTGTAAATATGTATGCATCCAACACAGGAGCACCTCAATACATAAGGCAAATGCTAACAGCCATAAAAGGGAAAATTGACAGTAATACAATCATAGTAGGGAACTTTAACACCCCACTTTCACCAATGGACAGATCATCCAAAATGAAAATAAATAAGGAAACACGAACTTTAAATGACACACTAGGTCAGAGGGACTTAATTGATATTTATAGGACATTCCATCCAAAAACAACAGAATATACTTTCTTTGCAAGTGCACATGAACATTCTCCAGGATAGATCATAGCTTGGGTCACAAATCAAGCCTCAGCAAATTTAAGAAAATGGAAATCATATCAAGTATCTTTTCCAACCACAATGCTATGAGACTAGATATCAATTACAGGAAAAAAATCTGTAAAAAATACAAACACATGGAGGCTAAACAAATACACTACTAAATAACCAAGAGATCACTGAAGAAATCAAAGAGAAATCAAAAATTACCTAGAAACAAGTGACAATGAAATCAAGACAACCCAAACCTATGGGATGCAGCAAAAGCAGTTCTAAGAGGGAAGTTTATAGCAATACAATCCTACCTCAAGAAACAAGAAATCTCAAATAAACAATGTAACCTTACACCTAAAGCAATTAGAGAAAGAACAACAACAACAAAAACCCCATAGTTAGCAGAAAGAAAGAAATCATAAAGATCAGATCAGAAATAAATGAAAAAGAAAGGAAGAGATCAATAAAACTAAAAGCTGATGCTTTGAGAAGGTAAATAAAATTGATAAACCATTAGCCAGACTCATCAAGAAAAAAGGGAGAAGACCCAAATCTACAGAATTAGAAACAAAAAATAAGTAACAACTGACACTGCAGAAACACAAAGGATCATGAGACACTTCTACAAGGAACTCTATGCCAATAACATGGACAAACTGGAAGAAGTGGACAAATTCTTTGAAAAGTACAACCTTCCAAGACTGAACCAGGAAGAAATAGAAAATATGAACAGACCAATCACAAGCACTGAAATTGAAACCGTGATGAAATATATTCCAACAAACAAAAGTCCAGGGCCAAATAGCTTCACAGGTGAATTCTATTAAACATTTAGAGAAGAGCTAACACACATCCTTCTCAAACTCTTCCAAAATATGGCAGAGGGAGTAACATTCCCAAACTTACTGTTCAAGGTATCATCATCCTGATACCCAAACCAGACAAACATATCACAAAAAAAGAGAACAACAGGCCAATATCTCTGATGAACAGAGATGCAAAAATCTTCAACAAAATACTAGAAAACAGTATGCAACAGCACATTAAAAAATTATACACCATGATCAAATGGGGTTTATCCCAGAAATGCAAGGATTCTTCAGTACAGGAAAATCAATCAATGTGATACACCATATTAACAAACTGAAGGATAAAAACTACATGATAATCTTAATAGATGCAGAAAAAGTTTTGAACAAAATTCAACACCCATTTATGATAAAAACTGTCCAGAAAGTGGGCATAGAGGGAACCTACCTCAACATAATAAAGACCATATATGACAAATCCACAGCAAACAAAGTTCTCCATCATGACAAACTGAAACCATCTCCTCTAAGATCAGGAACAAGACAAGGTTGCCCACTCTCACCACTATCATTCAACATAGCTTTGGAAGTTTTAGCCACGGCAGTCAGAGAAGAAAAGGAAATAAAAGAAATCAAATTGGAAAAGAAGAAGTAAAACTTTCACTGCTCACAGATGACATGATACTATATAGAGAGAATCCTAAAGATGTTACCAGAAAACTACTAGAGCTAATTAGTGAATTGGGTAAGGTAGCAGGATACAAAATTAATGCACAGAAATCTCTTGCATTCCTATACAGTAACAATGAAAAATCTGAAAGAGAAATTAAGAAAACACTCCCATTTACCATTGCAACCAAAAGAATAAAATACCTAGGGCTAAACCTACCCAAGGTGACAAAAGGCCTGTATGCAGAAAACTATAAGAGACTCATGAAAGAAAAAAAAGATGATACAAACAGATGGAGGCATATATGATGTTCTTGGATTGGAAGAATCAACATTGGGAAAATGACTATACTACTCAAAGCAATCTACAGATTCCATGCAATTCCTATCAAACTACCAAAGGCATTTTTCACAAAACTAGAACAAAAAATTTTACAATTTGAATGGAAAAACAAAAGACCTCGAATAGCCAAAGCAAACTTGAGAAAGAAAAATGGATCTGGAGGGATCAGGTTCCCTGACTTCAGACTATACTACAAACCTACAGTAATCAAGACAGTTTGGTACTGGCACAAAAAACAGAAATATAGATCAATGGAATAGGATAGAAGGCCCAGAGATAAACTCATGCACATATGGTCACTACATCTTTGACAAAGGAGGCAAGGTTTTAAAATGGAGAAAAGACAGCCTCTTCAATAAGTGGTGCTGGGAAAACTGGACAGCTACATGTAAAAGAATGAAACTACAACACTCCCTAACACCATACACAAAAATACACTCAAAATGGATTAAAGACCTATATGTAAGACCAGACACTATAAAACTCTTGAGGGAAACATAGGCAGAACACTCTATGACATAAATCACAGCAAGATCCTTTTTGACCCACATCCTAGATTAATGGAAATAAAACCAAAAATAAACAAATCAGACCTAATGAAACTTAAAAGCTTTTGCACAGCAAAGGAAACCATAAACAAGACGAAAAGACAACCCTGAGAATGAGAGAAAGTATTTGCAAATGAAGCAACTGAAAAAGGATTAATCTCCAAAATATACAGGCAGCTTATGCAGCTCAATATCAAAAAAATAAACAACCCAATCCAAAAATGGGTGGAAGACCTAAACAGACATTTCTCCAAAGAAGATATACAGATTGCCAACAAACACATGAAAGGTTGCTCAACATCGCTAATCATTAGAGAAATACAAATCAAAACTACAATTAGATATCATCTCACACCAGTCAGAATGGCCATCATCAAAAAATCTAGAAACAATAAATGCTGGAGAGGGTATGGAGAAATGGGAAGCCTCTTGCACTGTTGGTGGGAATGTAAATTGATATAGCCACTATGGAGAACATTATGGAGGTTCCTTAAAAAACTAAAAATAGACCTACCATATGACCCAGCAATCCCACTACTGGGCATATACCCTGAGAAAACCATAATTCAAAAAGAGACGTATCCCAATGTTCATTGCAGCACTATTTATAATAGCCAGGACATGGAAGCAACCTATGTGTCCATCCACAGAAGAAAGGATAAAGAAGATATGGCCCATATACACAGTGGAATATTACTCAGCCATAGAAAGAAGCAAAATTGAGTTATTTGTAGTGAGGTGGTTTGACCTAGAGTCTGTCATAAAGAGTGATGTAAGTCAGAAAGAGAACACCAATACCGTATGCTAACACATCTATATGGAATCTAAAATAAACAAAAAAAAATGATTCTGATGAACCTAGGAACAGGACAGGAATAAAGATGCAGATGTAGAGAATGGACTTGAGGACATGGGTTTGGGGGGAAGGGTAAGCTGGGATGAAGTGAGAGAGTAGCATTGACACATATATGCTACCTATTGTAAAATAGATAGCTAGTGGGAAGAAGCTGAACAACACAGGGAGATCATCTCGGTTCTTGGTGACCATCTAGGGGGGTGGGATAGAGAGAGTTGGAGGGATGTGCAAGAGAGAGGGGATATGGGGATATACATATACATATAGCTGATTCACTTTGTTATACAGCAGAAACTAACACCACATTGTAAAGCAATTATCCTCCAATAAAGATGTAAAAGAAAAAGGAAAAGCCCATGTGACAAGTCATAGGACAGAAGAAACCCCTCAACTCAGAAACACTCACATTTTGTGTTTGCTTGTATTGTGGATAAATGATAATACTGACAAACTTAAAATCCCTCCATGAAAGTTCTTAATACTTTCTCAAATTTCTGTAACTCTTCACAGATGATAAATTACTTTCCCGCATATATCCTCATTTAGACACTAGAACAATCCTGTAAAATTACTATTTGTTATGTCCAGTTTTACAAAGTAGTAAGCAAATGCATAAAGTGTAAGGGACCTGCTGAATGTCTCACAGCCAGTCATTGGCAAAGATAGATCTTGAAACCAGGTGTCATGAATCCATTTCCCCACACCATATATCCCCCTGTATTACCTCACTGAATTGTCCAGTATCTTCTCTACCTATTCAATTTCATTTTGTAAATGTTTGATACAGAGAGCGGACTGAAGTCAAGGCACTCACTCCATGATCCTCTCAACAGTGACCAACACAGCATTAGACCTTAAATAAACACTTGTCTGATAAATGAATGAATGTCTATACCATTTATTGAGAACACTTTTTTTTTTTAGATTCTATTCTTTTTTTTTGGAAAATACAGATTTCTAAAAGTTAATTGTTATATTTTTATTAATTTTATTGGAGTATAGTTGATTTACAATGTTGTGTTGGTGTGCCTTATGAGGTATTTTTATATGCACAATATTGTGTGATCCTTAAAATACCTCATTACGTATCATCCCCAAATGGGGGGGAAACTAAGGCCCAGAAAAGTAAGAGAACTTTCCCCATTCACTCACTAGAATGTACAAGTGTATTTGTAGACTGTGTTTATTTCTACTTCTTTCCTCTTCCCCCTATCTCTCCTTACCCAGTCTCTAAATCTGCACCATCCAATATGAGAGTCACTAGTGACATGTGGCTATGGAGCACTTGAAAGGTGAGTAGTCCAAATTGATATCTGCCATGAGTGCAGAGTATACACAAGATTTCAAAGACTTAATATGAAAATATGATTGGAAGATATATTGTTGATATTTTATGTTGATCACATGTTAAAGTTATAATGTTTTAGATAAGGTTAAATAAAATACATCACTAAATTAATTTCTTCTGTCTCTTTTTACTATTTATTTTGTGGCTACTGGAAAATTTCAAGCTACATAAATGACCACATTTTTGGCCTATGTTATATTAGAAAGTGCTACTCTAAATATTCCCTGTGACCTTTCAAGTATTACCTTCTCAAATATTCAAGCATATAGCACTTCTTTAAATTTCCAAGTCACTTGAAATATATATCATGAAAGTTAATACTTCCTCACATTTTTTCCTAATTCTTCTATGGAGAAGGAGTTAAGGAACAAAAATATTTCTATAATCTCCTCCCTTTAATTTGATTCAATTGTTGTGTGAATCCAAGTTCTCATTTCTTCCACTGTCCCTCCTCTCCTGCATCTCTGCCTAATAATAATAAGTACATTTTTTAAAGTATCTACTATTGTATTAATCAAAATGGTTAGAATATGCTGCAGCTACCAATGACCCTAAAAACTTAACGAAAAAAGTTCATTTTTTCACTGGCATAAAACCCTCCACAGGTATGGGTTTCTCTCTAAGTATTGGCTTAACATTCCAGGTTACTTTGATTTTATAGCACTTCCATTTCAACACAGCTTTCATCATTATCACTAAGAAGAAGGGTACAGAAAACTTTAAACTTCCACTCAGAAGTGATATGTATCACATGCCCACAATATTCCACTGGCTATAGAGAGCCACATAGCTAGGCTTAATTTTAATGGAATGGAGAAAAATAATTCAATGTATCTAAGGTAGAAGACAACTGAATATTGGTGAATAGTAGTAATGTCTACTATAACTCCTTGCTGAGTGTTGCATAGGTGGCCTTATGTTAAATATCTCCAATTCTCATAACAATCTTCTAAAATGGGTACTAACATCCTTAAACAGAGGAAGAAAAGAGATTAAATAAGTTGCCCAAATTCACAGCAAATCAGTAGCTGAGTCAGGGTTTGGCCAGAACCCAGATCTTTCTGGTTTCAAAACCTGTAAATTCCTAACTTCCTTCTTTACTCTTAGGCTAACAGAATTGTTCATTCTCTCTATGGGTTTCTGTTAGCATTTGGTTCAAACTTTTAGCCTTTTAAAATTTATTCTTCATAATTAATTGTCTGTGTGGTTGAATTTCCAGCTATACTATGAGTTCCTAAAGGAGATGATTATCTTCCTACCTTCTGTGCCTAAAAGAGTGTCCAGGGCAGAGTTGTGGCTTAAAAATATTTTTTAATCAAATGACTACATTGATTCTTTTGGCAGGGAACACTGTAGAACCACTCAAATGTGCAAAGCTAATTTTATAGATGTTATATAATTTAGAATTCTACCTATATGAAAGGACATTTTATATGACAATCATAAGGGGAGAAGTTTATACAGAATAATCAGGTTCTAATTAAGAAAATAAAGACAATTGAAAGAGTAGTTCTTGAGGGAAAATATGTCAGTGTGAGTCTAACAGTTACCCCAGTCAAGCCAGTCAGACCCAGGGAGGTAAACACAGCCATTGGGCAGGCCAAATTCAGCCTCACTTGAAATAGTACTCCTTCTCGGTGGGACTCACACCTCAGATTGGAACTTGAACACACGATCCCTGACTAGGAGAGGACTCAAACCCACTGTCTTTTGATTAAAACTGCTCACCTGGTGTCAGGACTTACTGAAACTCAGGTTCTTTTGTCTCGTCACAGAAAGAATTCAGCGTGAGGCAAAGCAGCAGGCAAAGAGTGAGTTTATTAACATAGGATGCTTGTGAGCTATACGAGTGGGCTGGCAAGGGAGTGCAACAGCCCCAAGAACAGAGAAGACCATGCTCTTATAATCAAAGAAAAAGTGGGGAGGGGAGAAGACCACTTTCTTCCTCATTCTTGGGCAGGTGTCAAGGCTTACATCATTAGTTCCTCCTTTGGCCCTATATGGTTTAACCAGGACTGTCATGGTGTTATTTAAATCATCTGCATATTAGCAAAAGTGTGGTAATGTATACTAAAATATGGTAATTTATCTCAGTTTTCAGTATAATGTCCCCTTTCACCTAGCTTTTTTTTCCCTTTCACCTATATTTCTGTCTTGGCTACATGCAGAAATGATACTCTTCAAGGACTATTAACGCTCTGAATTCATGTAACAAGATTCAGACCCTAGAGTTATTGTCTTGTGTTTTAACTATCTGGGTTTGTGGCTTGAGTGTGTCTGGCACTTGGATGCACCTGGTCTTCCTTCAAGGTAATATAGATTGTCTCTTGGTTACTAGATTCTTTTCTTGAGCAGTCATTAGCTTACAACAATCTCCCAAACTCCCTTAAAATTCCCTTTCTGTTTTTAATCCCCAGTGGGATTTCTAAACTGACTATTTAATTATCCTACTCTATCCCTATCACACTCATTTGTTTACATATTGTCTACGCTACTTTTGTACTATAAGGGCAGAGATGAGTAGTTGTAACAGAGGCTGTATGGTGGGAAAAGATGAAAATAATAACTAGCCTCTTATAGAAAAACTTTGCTAACCTCTAGTCAAACCAGAAGTCTTTCCTTGAGAGCTAATCAAAGAGGGCAGCTTTATCAAAGGCATACTTATATCCAAGAGCTTCATTAGAAAAGGAGATTTCCAATGCTTTCCCACTAAGAACAAATAACAACACACCTGTAGTCAAGGAAAGTTGTATTTTTTGGCTCATTGCAGCAAGAAAGAGAACACAGCATGGAAACTGTAAGGTGTCTCAGAAAGAGAGTACAAGAAGGGGATTGTTGTAGGATTTGTGCATGTGTTAGGTGGTTTGGGGAGGGGGGTGTTTAAGACGGTATAGTTTTGCTGTGTATTAGGAGCTGTCAGAAAGTGGGAAAAAAATCTGATTAGTTATCTGTATTAGTCAAGCTTCTCCAGAGAAACTGATAGTACTGTGATGTAATAGGTTTATAATACTTTTCACACAAATAATACATAAAAAACAAACACAAAAAATAAAGAAAACACTTTTAATCTTACAGTACAGTACCTTGAAAAGTACAGTAGTACAGTACAACAGCTGGCATAGAGTGGCTGGCATCGAGTGAACAGGCAAGAAGAGTTACTGACTGGAGGAGGGAGAGGAGGTGGGAGATGGTAGAGCTGAAGGATCGTCAGCAATAGGAGATGGAGGGCAAGCTGCAATTTCACTCATGGCTGACACTGTTGGTACAGGTTCTGGTTTCTTGCTAGATTCAATTCTATCTACACTCTTGAAAAAACAATCCAGTGATGTCTGGGTAGTAGCTCTTTGTTTTCTCATCATAGATGACATGATAGCCTTGGATTGCATTCTGAACGGCTGCTTCAACCTTTGTGTACTGTTCTATGTTTGGGTCCTATGTCTCAAAAACTAACAGTGCCTCCTTAAATAAAGAAAACCCCCTTTCCATTTCCTGTGTCGTGAATCTCTTTGGTTTTTTAGCTACTTCTTCCTCTTGTCTCTCCTTGTCCTTTCTCTGGGCCTCCAATTCCATCAGGTCTTCATTAGTAAGCTCCTCGTGTTGTACAGCAACAGTACTGTACAGTAAAGTACACAAAAGCACAACCACTTGTAGAGGATGCACGCACATGACAATGTACACCAGACATGTGAACTAACTTATGTGAATGGACATGCAAATGCACGTTTGCATCTTTGAAAGTTCACAGTTTGAAGGTTCATATGTAGTGGACTTAATGTAGGTGCTTTGAAGACAGACATAGCAGAGTTTAAAATCCGAGCTTCACCATTTTCAATGATATCATTTTCGAAAAAAATCTCAGAATAACTTTATTTTTCTTCATAAGCCTTATTAAGCTTAAATAAATAAATCTTATTTTTCTTATATGTAAAACAATAAAATTGTTATAAGGATTATGTAAAATAATGTTTGTATAAGCACAAAATATAATGTCTATCATGTAGGAAGTTTTCAACAAATAATAGCTATTATTAATACCAAATAATGATGGACACTTCCTGCATCAAATGTTTCATTTTAATGAAGACAAATAATAAAGTGACAACAAATGTGGTGCTGTTAATTGATAGAGGACAAGTGTACCCTTTTTGGTGATAGATTGTTAGTGACCTAGAAAAAATATTGCAAAATAGCATTTAGTGCATGCTCCCAATTTTCATGAATAAAATATCTTTGAATATTGGAAAAGTTGACTCTTTTATACACATATCAGTGATTTAGAGTTCTTCTTCTGTATGTTGAACACTCATATTCTTTGACCATTTTTATCAGGTTATTGATTTTTTTCCCTACATTACCAAAACCAAAATACATCATTGGAAAGGGAACTTGTCGATCACCTTTATTTCAAAAATTCCCTGTAGTGACGTATTGACATGAGGGTTGTCACTTTATCTTAACTACTTTGCTCCTACTTTATGGTTCATGTTGTAATGTTGACAATGAAAGAAAATTACAATTTAAAAAATATTATAGTACCAAGAGGAGCTAATCTTGACTGTGAGCTGTGGAAAACAGGTAGGTTGTACCAACAAAAGGAGAATACTATGGGCCATTTGATTTTCACTGAATTGTTCTTAGAGCCGACAAATATGTTATGATCCATTAAAAATTCTTTAGTTAGCCATACATAAATTATGGCCCTAATTAGTTGGTTCAGTTTTGATATGGGTGGTTTATGAGGCACCAGGCAGAAAAGACTAGCTCCTGCCTGACTTCAGATTGAGTTCATATTAGAATATTGGCAACAGAGCAAATGTATCTCAATCACATGTTCCACTAATATCAGAAGAATGTGGCATGAATTACTTACGGTGAAAAAATAGGCCAAGGAGTTTTGGGTGACACAGAGCACATGAAAACCTAGAGGATTATGACAGCCCTACTGGAATCCTGCCATTTTACCAAGTGCTCAATAAGAGATGGGATGTTAAAAAAAAAAAAAAATCCCATGTATATTTTTCTTAATGGTTGCCATGGGATACAATTAACATATTTTTAATACAGTGAACCATAGCCAAGAGTTAAAAACAAATAAAATGTGAAACATTACAATCATCTATTCAAACGAGTTCACAGGACACACATTTTTAGTGACTTAAAATTTGAGGTGGAATCTAATATCTAGGGTTTTGGAATTCCTAGGAGAAACAATTAGAAAGCAAATAATTTTATTTCCCCCCTAAAATAACACTTGTGTTGAATTCTGGGGCATGAGATTGAAAGCATATTTCCTCATGTAAGACTCTCACAGTTGATGGCAGAGGCATAACTAAACAGATAACAAAATTTTATGACAAGAACTAGACTAAATTACATATAGAGTAGGTCTGGAACACAAAAAAGTAGTGATCATCATCTGGGAAAGATTTGTCAGAGAAGAGGATGCTGTTGACACCCCACCAAACCCCTGTCTGCTGAAAGTGCTGGCTGATGACAATTTACAGCTTCCCTTTTCTCTAGAGAATTAGATAATTTGTTTAAAGGGGAACTGCCTCCTTGATACATTCTGTGTATACTCCCAGATCTTGGCCAATAACTGATTGAAGTTAGGAAAAGCATATTCCCCTTGCCTCAAGATTGGGCATACTCTGGGGTGCAATCTGTGCTCCAGACTTTACCCAAGGGATCATATGGAAGCTAGTCTCCAGCTGACACCACCCCTTGCTTAGTTCTTCTTGCCCTGCTCTTCCCTTACTCCCCTTTTCCTGTGAGCACTCTCTCAATAATTCCATTGTACAGGAATTCTTATTTCAGGAGTCATTTCCAGGGGGTCCTACCTAAGACAGCTGTTTTTGTGATCCAACAGACCAAGCTAAGTGTTAAGGTACATGCATCTTTTCAACTGATAATAAATTCAATTATAGGGATGAAAATATTTTCCCCATCAACATGTCCCCCTTTATCCTATATAAAGGTAAATACTGTCTAGACTGTAGTGCATTACAAGTCAATCACTTCTTTGATATACACTTGGTCCTTTTTCTCCCACAAATATCAGTATAGAAAATCTACTTAGTTCTTTATACTTAATTTGCCTTTTTAGCCCAGGCTTCTAAATTTAATCTCAAGTATGTGATGCTTATTTTATGTTTGAAAGATCAAGCCTACTCTTATCAAAAAACACTTACTTATAATCCAGGAGCTCTTGATTTTTATGATAGTAATTGAATAACATCACCAACTTCTACTTTGGGAGTAGCCTAAAGTGCTAAATAACTGATGGGAGTTCTGTTGATACTCCCAGGGGATACTCTGAAGAGCAAAGTAGTTGCTGCTTGCTTATCCCCCACTACTCCAGCCCTCTGTCCCTCTTTCAAATGAGAGAAGAGATTTAACAAATCACTTAAGCCTGAATCCCCACCACATGTTTGAATCCCCACCACATGCTTGAATCCACAGTTGAACATCTTGACCTGGTCATTCAAATTATACATAAACATTCCAGGGTCAGGAAACTGACTCAACATAATACTTTTCATCCTAAAATTATAGAATATTTTAAAATAGAAAATGTTAGAGACTGACAAATCCAGGCTCTTTGATGAGGCAGCTGAAGATCAGAGATGAAAAATTCCTTCAGGGCTATATAGATACTATTTATGATTTTTCATACAGTGCCACCAGATTATCTTTTCCTGGATTTCCAGTTTTCTCTCCTTGCTCTGTCTTGCTCAAAATAACAAATCAAAACAAACAAAAAACCAAAAACTGACAAAATCATTGTAGCAGATGACAAGCTAGAAAGTTTGTGGCAAAGCTCATTAAGGCTGGGAGCTGAGTATACACATAAACTGGCTCTGAATATTAAGAATATCTGTCAGATTTATTAGGAAATCTGCCTATGTTGTGAAGCTTCACTTCTGTTTGACTGTGAAAGGCTTAATCATTAATTTGCCTCACCTGATACTTCATAAGATAACCAGATCTCAGAGCTTAAATTCCAATTTGGATCTGATGTTAATTCTCAAGAAAATCTAGTCTAAGTCATAAATCCTACAGTTTTAAAGTCAAATATGAAATTTCTATTCTCCTATAAAGTGGCTAACTAGAAACAGCATCCTAAGAACATTTCACGTTTTTAATGCACAGCCTATAAAAATGCATTTATTCATTCATTCAACAAATATTAATGAGAACTTATCAGGTATCAAGCACTGTGCTGATTCAAAAATAAAAGTGCTCCCAGTGTAGTAGGAGGATTGACAAATATAATTATAATACTTGTTGTGCATACAGGCTTTTATGGAAACATATGCATGGGTTCCAGGCACTCCGGCCTCAAGACAAACCCTCGCACTGAATAGGATGTGTATATATGTGTGTGGCAAGTTCAAAAATAATTGCATTGAAAATGTGCTAAGTCAAAAGGGGGAAATCATTAAGGCTCCTTGAGTGGGTTTCACAGAGTAAAAGGACTCAAACTGAATCTCAAAGACTAGAAAGTCAAATGCCAAGTGTACCTTGAAGGATCAGGAACTCCAGGTATGGGAATGTCATGCAAATAAGTTTGAAGCTGTAAAACAGCAAGACAAGTTCAAAACCTACAGATTATTCTTTTCAGTTGAAGTGTAAGGCATAGATATCAATGACAAGAGATTAAGAAGTATAGGAAAGAAGGAAACAATCATGGAGAAACTTATCTCCACAGTTGAGAAATTTTAATTTCATCTTTTAAACAAGAAGGGAGACAGTGAAGGGTTTTAAGTATGTAGGTGATATGGTTAGGTTTCATGTATATATCTACAAACATATAAATATATATTTGCATATATATGTGAATATATTATGTGTATATATAGTATATGTATATGTGATATACACCTGTGTGTGCATATATTATAAATATATTTCAAATATATATTTTACAGCAATGTCATTATCATAATTGTGTTTTAGAGTATTTGGGAAGAAAGTGTGAATTTTTTAATAGATGGTGTTTGAACAACTGGTTAATCAAGTAGGAAAAAGAAGGAAATTGGATTCCCATTAATATTTAGACAAAAATAAATTTCAGGTAGATTAAAGACTAAAGTATGAAAAGCAAAATCTTTAAATGTCCATAGAATATATAGAAGAATACATTTAAGACCTTAGGGAAGGGTATACTTTTTTAAGAAATGAAAAGGAAAGAGACTGGTAAATTTGACTACAGTAAAATGTCAAACCTCTGCTCAAACAAAAGCCCTGAAAATAAATCTAAAAGGCAAGGCAGTGTCTGTGAGAGATACATTTGAGATACATGTAATTGACAAAGGACTAGTATCCAGAATTGTGAAGAACTACAAATCAGTAACAAGACAACCCAAAAGGCAAATGGACAAAAGATTTTGGTAGGTATTTCACAGAAAAGGAACCCAAAGTGGGCAATAAACATTTAAAAATACTCTCATCTTCACTGGTAATTTGGCAAATGCAAATTAAATCCACAATGAAGTACACTTAATATCTATTCTAATGGATAAAATTTTAAAAGTATAACAATTCCTCTTATTTTTGAAAAAACAGGAATTCTCACATATTACTGGAGAGAGTAAATGTTGGTACAACCACCAGCAAGGACAACCTGGTCATACTCATGGAGCAGAAAAGGTGTATGTCTTCTTACCCAGCATCTCCACCTGTGAGTGTAGCCCTTAAGACAATGTTAATACATGGAATAAATGCTTCATAACAAATGCTATTCTTTTGTAATCTGATTTGCATCAGCAAAAATGTTAAAAACATCTCAAATATCCGTTTACAGGACAATAAATGCATTGTGGTGCATTTATGTAATCTTTTAAGCAGTATAAAGCAATTAAAACAAATGAACTGAAAATGTACTTAACAACATGAAAAAAATCTCAAAAACCTACAGTTAAACAAAATAAGTATATTGTAAGATGATACGTATATGTGATACCAATTATATACAGTTTTAAAACATGAATATTTTTACTATGTAGAATACATGAATATGTAATAATATGCAAAAGCATGCATGGGAATGATAAATACCAAAATTCATGATACTTCTACCTCAACAGCTACCAGTAAGTAATTATAACATTTTTTAACATCTTTTTTAAAAATAAATAAATTTATTTATTTATTTATGGTTGTGTTGAGTCTTCGTTGCTGCGTGCAAGTTTTCTCTAGTTGCGGCAAGCGGGGGCTACTTTTCATTGTGTTGCATGGGCTTCTCACTTCAGTAGCTTCTCGTTGTGTAGCACCAGCTCTAGGCGTGTGGACTCAGTAGTTGTGGCACTCAGACTCAGTAGTTGTGGTGCACAGGCTTAGTTGTGGTTCACGGGCTTAGCTGCACCATGGCATGTGGGATCTTCCCAGACTAGGGCTCAAACCCTTGTCCCCTGAATAGGCAGGCAGATTCTTAACCACTGCACCACCAGGGAAGTCCCTTTTTTAACATCTTTATTGGAGTATAATTGCTTTACATTGTTGTGTTAGTTTATAACATTTATTTGAGAGTGGAATTCGTGGCATGTGTTGCTGCAAATGATTTACAGATACTTAATTCTATCATTTAATCACCATAACAACCTTATAAGATATATACCATTATTTTTCCAAGTTTATAGATAAGAAAACTGAGGCACATGGAGATTAATAATTTGTCCTTGTTATATAGCTAGTAAACAATAAAATGCTGGAATTTTAACCCTGCTCTTAACTAGGACATGCTAATAGTTACCTCTGAGGAAAGTGGGATCCAGGGAAGTATACAGAAGGATTCAACTGAAATGTTTAATTTCATTAAAATTCTGGAGAAAATATGATAAAATGTTAAGACTTGATTAAACTAAGTAGGGAAACACAAGTCTTCATTTTATTATTCTCTTTAACTGTCTATGTATTCACATTAGACAGAGAAAGAGAAGAAAGAAAGGGAAGAAGAAGGAGAAGGAGATGGCACAGACAGGGAATTTAGGATGAGAAGGAGGAGGCAGAATAGGAGATGGGAAAGAGAGACTGCCCTGAGAGCAGAGTAAGGGATGAACTGGAACAGGGCAAACTAGAAGCAAGGGAGCAAGTAAGAGAATCTTCTCTAGGCAAGAGATTACAAATGCAATCAAGACATTTACTGCTACTTGGTGATGGTGTACCTAAAATAAGTCCTAAATTATTTTATTCATGAAAAATCTAATAATATGCCTTAGAGTTTACGAAATCCCTTTCTACATATTTTACAATTTAAACATTCCCCGTAACCCTGTAAAGCAGGCAATATTATTACTCCCTCGGAAACCTGAGGCTTAAAGAAGCATAATAACTTGTCCAATATCCCTGCAGCTAAGAGGTCTTGGGATCAGGACTTGGACTTGTGTCCACTGATTTAAAATCTCTTCTGCTTCTCAGATGTGAATAGTTCAAAGAGTCTCACAGAAGCCATATCTATACTAAATTAACTACCTGACTTTAAAAATGTATTTACATGGTCCTTAGTAGCAGTCATATTCTTTAAACATAAAAACTTCATCTCAGACATCATTTTCTGTAATCCGTACTCTCAGTACTTGTGCTTTAAGAAACATCAATTTTAATTCCAGCTTTAAAGTGAGACTAGATAGGACACTTCATATCATACTCATTTGCTATAACTTTTTGACTTTGAAGTTAACATAATTACCAAACACTCAGTTCTCCATTTGCTGGATTCTATCATTCCTGGCAATCTGATGTTATAGGTAATGTTATTCTGCTTTGTAATACGGTGAAGAAAGAACTTGGAGAGGGAAAAAAAAACCCTGAGCAATAATGTTCGCATCACCCTGGGTCACTGAAAGGTGATGTTTCCACTATGAATACATTGGTTGCTTATAGCCTCTCCCCACAAGTGGGGAGAACCCTGCTCAGGTTCAAGCACATTTTCTTTTTGAAGTTGCCAAACTTTAAATTTGACATCACTATGAAAAAGTGACAGATTCTTGAACTACAGTAACTTTCTTGGAGCAGAGCCAATAACTAGAAACCTACACTTGTGCATAGAAAATTCTGCACAATGACTTTGCTTTATGAAAAGACTGGTCTTTAAAAAGATTACATCCAAATGTCTTGATATCTTAAGTTTTTCAATAAAACCGAAATAGATTCACAGATGTAGAAAACAAACATATGGTTACCAAGGGGGAAAGGGGGGAGGGATAAATTGGGAGATTGGTATTGACATATACACACTACTATATATAAAATAGATAACTAATAAGAACCTACTGTATAGAACAGGGAACTCTACTCAGTACTCTGTAATGACCTATATGGGAAAAGAATCTAAAAAAGACTGGATATATGTATATATATAACTGATTCACTCTGTTGTACAGCAGAAACTAACACAACATTGTAAATCAACTATATGCCAATAAAAATTAACTTAAAAAAAGAAAATTCAAAATATGGTGATTAGATTGATTAAAATTTGGTTATTCCCAAATTTGCACAACTTGTGAATATTTCTGAAGCAAGCTACACCTACACAGACCAAGCTGTGGTTTTTTGTTTGTGTTCATTTGTTTTGCATTGTTTTGTCTTAATGTCTGAATTTGCCTTAATATTTTGAACAGATCTAATATTTCCATGAACCATTGCTTTATGCTCCCTCTGCCAGGACATGGCTATCAGCTCCCCCCACCCTCTCACCATTCATACCACAACAAATCAGGAGCATTTATTTAATTGGGAGGAAGGCTAATCGCAACTTGTGAAAATTTCAATTGTGGGAATATATTTTTATATACAGTTGCATTATTTCATTTCCTTGCATAATCCACGCCATTATTTTTCTGTGTGTTTATGTTAAAATAAAGACTGAGGTGTGAAAGAATATTGTCTGGTATTCTATTCTGCCATTCTCTTCCCTTCCATTACAGCTTTGTGTCTTAAAATGGCTTTAAGCTGAAGAAGATCTGTAGATTCTGATGTGAGAAATAGAACCAACTTGTTTACTAGATATTAAAACCTAATTAACACCTTGGTTGATTTAGTTTCTCAGTGGCTTTTCTTCTAAAATCTGAAAACATAGTAAGAACCTTCAAGTCCCCAACAAAAAGTTTTATAACTAGAAATTAGGAGAAAAACACTCTTCTTTCTCCCTAAAGTCTTGTATACACTATGGTTTCCAGGATGCAGGAAACAGGGGCCACAATGTGAACTAGGCTTTGAGGTGGACATAACAAAAGCACACTTAGAGAGTGGTGGAAAGACCAGTCCAAATGGAATGGGGGGTTCACTTGGAGAGCTCTAGGGTGGTGCAATAATTGAACACCAGACGATGAGAAAAATTGAATGCCAGAATATGGAGTCTGTATTGTCCAGAATGAAGAACAATTAAAGATAGGCTTTATTTCATTCGTGATGAGGATAGTGGTTGAAAGGAATAAGTGAATATGAAAGAGAATTTAAAGACTTAAATATTCAACAGAACTCAGCAACTAATTAAGTGGTTTATGTTCCAAGACCCTTGTTTAAAGTACTTTAAAAATATTAGCTGATTTAATTCTGATTTTAAAGATACCCATAAAGCTGGAATAATTAGTTGCAGTTAACAGGTAATGAACCTGAAGTTTAGGAAGGTTAACTAGCTTTCCTGAAGTCACACAGCACAAAAATGATGGAGATAGAGTTTAACTCAAGTTGATCTAGATAGTAACCACATAACATTTCCAACTCACTAAGTGGTCTTCCAAGGTAATCTCAAGTTTTGAGAGTTTATATAATAGAATAGTTAATAACATGCATGGGTCTGGAGTAAGATTGGCTGGGTTCATATCTCAGCTCCATCATTTAATACCCATTTTATTTGGGGCATATCACTTCAACTTGTATGTCATTTGTTAAGTAGGAATAAAAATAGCCCCCACCTGAAAGAGTTATGGTCGGAAGTAAGTACTTAGAACAGTGTCCAGAAAAGAGCATGCATTTATTAAGTGCTCATTGTTACTATTATTCTCCTCTTTGTTTGAAAAAAACAACAGTTGTGTTATAGTTATGGGGAGGTGATACAGAGATAGGATTTTGGAAAAATATGGGTGAGTTAGCTTTTAGATACGATGAGACTGTTATATTGGTAATGCATCTGTTAACCAAGAATTCCAAGAACAGACCTGGTTGAGGCAAAAAAAAAAAAAAAAAAAGGTGTATTTGGGGGTTGTTAGGATTATAGCCTGGGAAGCACGAATCCAAAGAAAACACTTGAATTGTGTTCCACTGGACTAAAAAATGAGGGAGATTTATAAGGCAAAACCCAACAAGGTTACATAAACTGTTGAGAATTAGGATTGGAGCTGGCAAGAAGTAAGGGTGCTTGTTAAGCAAGGTTTGGTTAGGGTCAGAAATAATACATAGTTGCAAAGGTGGGGGGACTTTGAAACTACAAGGTTGCAGCTAGCAGCTACTAGCAGATACTGTTTTGAAAAAGTGTTAGTGGTGTCCTTGAGTTTGACACAGTTCAGAGAAAATTCAAATTCTCAGTAATGTAGGAACATGTCTGAAACCCTATCTACAATGGCCAGCTGGCTCCATTTTGGATGCCTGCACCATAGTTACTCCATTTTGATTTTTAAATAATCTTAAATTTGTCATCACTACTATAGGTTCATTAGCAGCCATGGTTCCTGGAATAACATTCTACTAGGACCAAAGTAAGGATTTCACTAGACCTAACATTATACCTGCGATCTGGTCATTAGGGGCTCAGTATATTAGCAGTAAAATATTGGACTTACTATATTAGTAGGAGTAATTGACCTAATTACAGGGAGGAGATAAGGTTTATGCTTCATAGTAATGTAACAAGAAGAACAAACCCAGCTCCATATTGGATCTTTCCTTTTGAGCTCTGTTGCCTGTGCTTAGTCATGCTGGCTCTGCACCTTTGTAAAGGAATGTTGCCTATAGCCCGAAATATACATAGTAGCCCTTTCTCAAGGCTCTGCCTCCCAGGCTTGACCTTTAAAGCCATAACACTTTTTCATTCACACAGAGATAAAAAAACTGCAGAACAGAAAATAACATTTGTCTTGTTAAAGGGTTACAGGAACATAGTGACCAGACCTAAGAGGACAGCTGCAAGAACAAAGGATTATCACATCCCCTCTGGGGTCTTGGAAGAACCAAGAAGTCTGCAACAATCAGCCAGACCCACACCCCTTTAAGTGTAAAAGAAGCCTGAATTCTAACTGAGGTAAGATGGTTCCTTAAGACACCAACTTCTAGGTCTGCTGGCTTTCTGAATAAAGTCATTATTTCTTGCCCCACCAACTTCTCTCTCCATTTATTGTGGTGAGGAGTACAAGCTTGGACTCAGTAACATTTTCAGATTTTAATCTTTTAAATTGACATGTCTTTTTATTCCTTATTAAATGCAAGGTTAAAAAAAAAACCCACTATATCATTCTCTATTATATACGATGTAAAAGTTGTATTTCACATCACCCTGACTGAAGTTGAAATCATCTACAGTTCTGAACTATCTGAGTCCCAAACGAGTGGATTAACAAAGGAACACTCCTGCAGTCAGCATCTGATGCTCTGTGGAATTTCTAGGTCATCAGCCCCAAAGGCTGTGATAAACATCGTTATAATCTTTTCAGGGGTTAAAAAAAAAATTGCATCTTTAGATAAAGCCTAGTCCTATTAGACCCTAGATAAACAAATATATGAAGAGTAAGGTCTCTACACAAAATAATTTCAAACAGGTAACCTATAAATTAAATTTACCTTCTGTAGTGCAAACAGGGAAAATATCATGCAGTAAAAAAGGGCTGTATCATTTTTTTACCATCTTGTTTAGGAACAGTGGATGATTTCAATATCCACCATTCTCATAAAGAAAGAAGAAGGAAAATGTCATATGGCTGGTATCAGACACAATGGAGGGACTTTAACAAAAATGTCCTCCATAGCAACAATAATGGAAATTTTCAGGAAGCAAAAGTAAAGGACTGTAGTCTATGCAGGAAGTTAGTACTGTTGGCATAGAGGGTTTGAAGTCTTTGATATTTCCAAGGACAAGAATAAGAAAGAACCAAGACCAGCAGCCAAAGATAGACACTAGAAGAATACTTCACTCATTAGGTTATAGGAGGAACAATAGAGTCAACAGAAGGAGACGTTGAAATGATAAAAGAATAACAGCAACATTCTGGTTGTAAAAGGTTAAGGTGGTAAAAACTTCAAGTACCCAGCACAGAAGTCTTGGAAAATGAAAAATGAAAAAAAGGTTAACAAATGTGTAAATAAGAAATTTAGAAAACGGCCTTCTTGAGAAGAGTTTCAATAGAATGATGGAAATAGAAACTACTTTTCAAGAGACTACAAGGGAAATTGGTGAAGAAATTGAAATAGCAAAAAAAATGTGCCTCTTATTTAAGAAGACTGACAAAATTGCCAATGCAATTAAAGAGGATTCTACATAGACTTGTAAATACACAAGAATTTCCTGCCAAGTCATCTTCATACATAGCGAAATATGATTTCATCCCAGCTGTTCTCATAATTTTCAAGAGTGAATTAGTGAAGTGTTAATTAACAAATTTTTAAAAATTTATATCTTGATGTTCACTATCTAGATTTCTATTTTATTTAGGCAAATTTCACAGAATTTTATAATGTTTTACAGGATCAGAGAAACAATAATTTTTTTTTTTGGTTATGATGATTGCAGTAAGTTTGATATTTAAACAAAGTTTCAAGATATGGTATTTTCAGATAATATTTCATATTGCTCTGGGTCCTAAATTTGTTTCTAGAAGAGTTGTTGCAAAAAAAAAAAAAAAAAAAAAAAAAGTCATCAAAAACTGAAGTTTCACAAATCTAAACATAATTTATATGTGCCAAGAAAGTTTGCTATCTAAAACAAGTCTATTTTTCTAGCTACATCCAAATTTAACATTAATTTTAAACAATTCTATATTTTCTCATGCATATTTAGAAGCAACCAGCTGTGCATATGTATACAACACTTAGAAATGCAACTTGAATATTCCTTAAACTGCTGGTTTTCCAGGTCAGCAACACATAAAGCCAGACTCACCCACTTTGACCTCTTGTACTCACTTTTCTCTCCAGCCGTCAGGACAATAGATTTCCTTTCTTGGGTTATTTTTTAGGGGAGGGAAGTCCAACAATAAATTTGTTTTAAACCTGATACATTTTTAGTTTTACCTTGAAGCTTCTTTTTCCTCGGAATCCATGGGCACTTCCTCGAAGCCAGACGAGGTTCCTTCATAACAGTGGTTCCAAATTCAAATGCCAACTGTGGCTAAGCATATTACACAACTCAGAGGTCACAATGATGCCTTCAGGACTGTTTTCATAAATAAAGTTTTATTAGAACACAGCCACACTCATTCATCTATGCATTGTCTTTTGCTATTTTCCTGCTACAACAAAAGAGTTGAGAAAGTAAGACAGTGACCATATGGTCCTTGAAACCAAAAACATTTACTATTTGACCCCTGAAGTAAACGAGTTGCCAGAAATAAACAATAGAAAATGGCAGGGACTGTGGTGAACCAAGGGTGCATTACATCTGAAGGACCTAATAATTATTACCATGCAGAAAAAAAGCAGGCACAGCTTACCAAATTCAATATTTGAAAAAAGTCAGAAATTCCAATTTTATATGAAATCTTCAAGTTTCTAAGTGTTAGCTACTAAATCCAACTTTTTAAATGAATGAAACCAAACAAAATTAATCTACTGACTTCATCTACCCTTTTACAGCCTCTGAAGTAACCCTTACTAGCTATGTGGTATTTAGTAAGTAAGTTTCTCCGTGTGTCTCAGTTTCTCATTTGCAAGCTGCCAACACTCCAAAAATACCAACAAAGTAAACTCTGATGATTAAGCAGAACTGGAATTTTTGCTTACCTTCACTAAAGGAAGCAAGAACAGAGTCTTAGTCTTGCCTTACCCCAGGGTGGGGGTGTGGAGGGGATGGGGAGGGGGAAGGCAAGGCATTTATAAGATTTGGGAAGGAGTCTGTTTTCTTGTTTGTTTATTTGGTTTTGGTTTTTGTTTTGTTTTGTTTTTTGGCCATGTGGCATGTGGGATTTTTGTTCCCCAACCAGGGACCAGGGATTGAATTCATGCCTTCTGCAGTAGAAGGGTGGAGTCTTAACCACTGGACTGTCAGAGAAGTCCTGGTGGGGGACAGTCTGTTTTAAGGTGTGTCTTTCAGTGTGGAGAATGATAGGGATAGAACAAATCTGTGACAAAGTACAGGACAGGTGGACACAAAGGGGAGGCCTTGGGTTTGACGAGCCTGGTTGAACTATCTATTGTACTGAAGAGGGGGTATTTACGCTGATGAGAGCTGGTTGATTAGTCTATTATTTGGACAAATGGATTTGCAGTAAGCTCTTGAAACAACAAAAAGTTATTTTCAACTTCGTCTTCCTGGGCAGGAATTTCCTGGGATAGTAAGTTAGCTCTGCCGTTGTAAATGGTTTCAGTTCTCAGACCCCCCTTGTGGTTACTCTTCAGGCTACCCTAATGGATATACCATTAAATATGGGAACAAAGGCAATCCTAATTTCACCACTGTGTGAGTTGTCATGATTGCTCATGAAGTTTTTTTAGTGGATGGCCATTTTAACTTCTAAAAATTATCAGGTTTTCCTGTACTCCTTTGTTGGATCATTTGGTGGGACGGTGGCTAGGGGACAACAGCTATGCATCAGCATTTAAGACCATGGAGATCAGAGAGCTGAACATAGCAAATGAATACTAAGAGAAGGATTATGATCAGAGTTTGTATGCAGTGTAATTCTCAACCAGGAGCCAAGAATGCTCTAAGTAAGTCAAGAGGAAATATCCAAGCCCTAATCTGAAAAAACCCAGACCAGAAATGGGGTTATTAGCTATATTATATAATTTCTTTACTATTTGCTTCTTTTTTTTTTTTTTTTTTTTTTTTTTTTCAGTACACGGGCCTCTCACTGTTCTGGCCTTTCCCGTTGTGGAGCACAGGACCCGGACACGCAGGGTCAGTGGCCATGGCTCACGGGCCCAGCCGCTCTGCAGCATGTAGGATCCTCCTGGACCGGGACATGAACCCATGTCCCCTGCATCGGCAGGCGGACTCTCAACCACTGTGCCACCAGGGAAGCCCTACTATTTGCTTCTTGGGTAATTTTTATAATATTAAAGATCCTGGAAAGGTATAAGCATAACATTCTTCCTTTAAAATAGCATATGTTCCCCAGTGAGAGGACAAATTATATCCAAAGAGCTTCGTTCTAAACTGCCACCTGATCAATTTCATGACCCTCTCTAATGAGGAGTTCTATAGTCTTGGTGGTATTGTCTTGTTCCTCACACATTCTTTGAATCATAACCCATTGGAATCCCCTACTCTCTGGGCTATTTATAAAGCATGAATTAAAGAAGCTTGAGGATAAAAGAAAGTGATCCAGAATTCCCCTTAAGAGGCTGGAATTTCAGTCTTCAAATCAAGGCTCAGGTCGGTTTGTTTGTTTTCTGTTTTGAATTAAGAATCTAATTATCTTTTCTTCAGCAAAGGCAAACATGGATTTAAAAGTAACCCGAGTGATATCAGGGACTATCCTAAAGGCAGGTATTCCATCCACTAAATCGACAAATCCATTTCTAGTTTGCAGGTAATATAACCAATTGACTTTTGCACCACAATCGAATGACAGTCATCTAAAGTCAACTAATGATGTATTTTCCATATATATATGGCTATCAAATAGTTTTGAATGAAATTTATAATAAAGAGAGCATTAGTTAAGTCTAAATCAAAACAGCTTTAAGTTGAATTTAACCAGCATATCTGACTTGTGAGGTCTGTGGAAGTTAGCAGCCTCCAAATAGGCACCTTCTATTCCCTAGTCCTTTTTCAAGTTCTGTGTCTGTGAAGGACTTCCCACAGCAGGACCCTATTCTTCGTAGAGATAGGAACCTCTCTAACGAGGTATGAAAATTTTAGATTTCTAAATTTTATATTTCTTGCTGTCTGACCCATTGTAGTATATGCAATCTAAAAAGCCTCTTAATTGTCAAGTCAATTTATTTAGGAAACCAAGATCCGTACCAAGTGGCACAAAGGGAAAGAAGCTATAAGGGTCCCAAAGGAAAATGTATACAAACCCAAATGTTGGTTAATTTCAGTTCTTTATCAACACATAATTAAAATCTAGCCAGGTGTTTTACTTATAGCTGAAATGACTAAGGAGGCAAAAATCAATACAAAGAATAGGGGCTTTATGTATAATAAAATGAAAGTTAATTTGATTCTAAAGAAAGAGGAAAGAAAATAGGAAAATGCATACCTAAAGCTTACAGATTAAAGCATGACAACTTGGACTTCAAGTTGTTATCTGGATTTTAACCATGGATCTTGGTTGGAAGATACAGTTCATCCTAATTATTTGCTGATTTGATTTTTGCAAATTTGCCCACTCACTAACAATTATTTATAACTTCTGAATCAATATCCATGGTGCTTTTGTGGTCACTTTTGGATATTCCCAGCACAGCAGAAAATTTAAGTTCTTCCAACATGCTCATTCCAAGCTGAGGCTGAACATGATAAAGCTCTACCTTCTTGTTTCAGGTCTCTATTCAGTGACATGTTTTTTGTTTTTTGTTGTTGTTGTTGCATTTTTGTGCTCTTTACTGGTGATTTTACTGTTTAAAATGGCCCCCAAGCACAGTGCCAAAGTGCTGCCTAGTGTTTTTAAATCCAAGAAGGATTTGATGTGCCCTATGGAGAAAATATACACATTAGATAAGACATGAGTCATGATGCTGTTGACTGGAAGTTTAATGTTTGTGAATCCACAATATATATTAAGTAGGATGTCTTGACACAGACACACACACAAAACCAAGTTATGTATTAATCAATTCACAAAAAATGGGAACAAAGACTTGAAAGAACTTAACCCTATATTTCAATGTGGGAGAAGTGGTTCAGTATTAATCCAGTGCTCATGACAACTTTATAGAATATAACTATCATGATAATGAGAATCTACTGTATCAGCATCTCATACCACCATCTATTTTCTCCAAAGGTCTTGAGTAAAAGCTGTCTTCCTCCAAAGATTGATTCTTAGTGGGAAATATGACTGTAACTTCTGACTCAAAGGAAATCAAATAGATAAACACAATGTTATTTAAAATTCTTCTCATTGCCACAGAATTTTGGTCAATCTAGCAATTTATATTGTTATTTAAACCTCAAGGTACCTCAGCTATTTAGATAAGACTTTTGCTGTACTGATTTCATAGGATTTATAAGGATTTATACCACTATTAATTTACTATCACTATTCATTTTCTATCATGAGTCCTTTTCCACAAAAGTCTATCCTCTCAAGCATCTGTTTGTTGGCTGCCTTAATCAATAAGAAAACCTATCAAATTCACTTTGATATGCTCTTACATAAACTGAAATGATCTTTGAAGCAACTGTCAACCTTCCTTTCTAAAACTCCATGAAGTTATGTTTCCCTCTGAACAATATTAGACATATGTGCAATTCAAAATTTTTGGATTTGTAAATTCTTTATTTTTAAAATTAAATTAATAAATGCTTACTAAATTATGATAGGCATTGATAGAATTATTAAACTGAGTACATTTTCCTACTAAGAGGAAATAATTTTTAATAAGACTTCCGTTCTGTTAAATATACTGAATCCTTTCTATTACTAAGTTTTCATACTAGTTGAGCATTACTGACCACTCTCAGATTTTAAAATGTATATTTAAAAATTATCCATTGCTTTTATCATAAAACTAACACATGCTATTATACAGAAATGTGAAGAGCTTAGAAATATAGAGAATAAAAAATAAAATTCCTATTTGCTACTCAATTTCCATTCTTTAGAGGAAATCATGGTAAACAGTTTTGAGAATGAATATATTCATGTAGTCTATCAATAAGCAAATGTGTGTGTATTCATTTGTATGTGTGTATGTTCATGCAGGGGATGAGATCAGACTTTCCTCAAATGGAATCCTCTTATAGATGTGTTTCTTTCCTTGATACATACTTCTAATTCCCTTCCAAATTTGTATGTAAAAAACTTCCTTATCCTTTTTACCTCATCTTTTTAATATATATCCCACTGAATAAATGTGCTATGATTCACTGGGTATTGTTTATGTATCCAGCAAGACAATAACCTTAAAAATGTTATTCCCTGTTGTTATTTTTCCAGTATATTGCTGTCATTGCCCATCTTGGCAGGAAATATCCTTCTCTCCCTCTTGAAGTTTCCCCATTTAAATATCTAGGAATACAGGTGGTTTACTTAGACATCTGTTTCCCCTTCAGATGCCAAGTGGAGGAAAACTAGAGAGAACAATTAGTCCCCACCTGCCATTGCTCCTGTCTCTTCAAAGTGCCCTTTTGTTGAAAGCTGGTCCTACTGATGTGTATATACTAGAAATGCTAGTAGATGTGTATCTACTAGAATTGTTAGTAGATGTGTATCTACTAGGGGATTCCAAGATTGAGCTACACATTTACATTTACATTCACTATCTCAGTTATTCCCAAATCAGGGTTACTGTGGTCTGATGTCTGGTTCAGCTTAGGGGTTTTAGTCTCAGCCCCTTTCTGTGTTAGAACCAGCCTTTCCTTATGAGCCTCTAGTCTAGACCTTGGTGTTAGACCCTGACTCTGTTCTAGATGCTTTTCTCAGAAGTTATACCCACATTAGGCTAAGCTGTCACTTCCAGTCAGAATTCACAATACTCTGACTCCATCACTAAGTTCTAATGACACTGTGCTTCAAATGAAAAAAAAAAAAACAAAAAAAAACCTGGGGTCTCAATATAGTTGGGTTCCTCCCAACAGGTTACATGACTACTATGAAAATGTACCAAGCTTATTCCCATGAAACAACACTCAGTATGGAGGAGTGTTTAGGGAGCCCTTTTGCCAGGCCATATGGAGTCCTGCTACAGCTCTTTTCAACAGTTAGGGGTGCTTACCTTAATTAGGGTAACCAAAGGGATCCTCTAAAGTGTTTTCAGAAGAGGTAAAAAGGTATATTTCAAAATTCCACCTTCCCAATCCAAGAAGCAGTAGCGGTTTCATCCACTAAAAGCTTGAAGACTCACTTCTCCAGGTATAAACTACATTTGTTTATAGGGAAGTAATATTTTCATATATTACTTTCAAACTAGTCAGTATACTTATTGTTTCAAAATAGATTTTAATCAATTCTCTTTGGTTTTGTCAGCTGAAAGTAAAAGTTTTACTCCCTCTTTGCTGCTATTCATATCTCTTATTTTATGTTCTTGTCTAATGGAAATAAGCTAGTTTTTCCACTCAGTGTTAAAAGTGACTGTGGGCTCCTGGTCTTGTTTGTAAATTTAATAGAAATGTTTCTAGCATTTCATATTAAACATGAGACTAACACTTTTTGAAATGATCACAAGGTTTTATTTCTGTTATGCTTTTAATTAATAGATTGTTATTTTTTATAATGAACCCTGTTTTGTCTGCCACAGTATTCTTTTAATTTACAGCTAGACTCTATGAACTTATTTATTAATTTAGAATATTTTCATCAAGATTAATAAATTAAATTCTATATGTATTTTTCTTTTTATGCATCCTGTATTAAATTGACTGTCTTCCAAAAAATAAAAATAATTTTGATGTCTATCTTATTTCTCCATGCCCCTGAACCTCACACATCACATCAGATTAATAAATTGTCTAGAGAATTAACCAGTGAAATACATAAGGCTAGTTGTTCATTTTTTTCTTTTCTTTCCATTTTAGAAGATAGTTCTCCAATAACTTTCTCAGGTATTTCCATGGCTATTGTCCTATTTTATCTTACTACTTAAAGACAGTTTTGATGATATATATTTTCCTTTAAAAATAGTATTTTTCCCAAGTTTTAAGTTCATTTGCATAATGTGATAAAAAGTGTTCTCTCACATTTTAAAAAAATGTTCTCTGTATCTGTGAATGGTTCACTTTTCAGTTCTGATTCTGTGTGTTTCTGCTTACTCTCATTTTTTTCTTAATTAGAATAGGCAATTTACTTTCAATATACATCAACATAGACAGTATGATACTATGTATGTATTAGTCTAAGTTACACTTAAGGTGAAAAAAAATCCATAGACCTAATTATAAATTCATGACCCAGCTAGCATACTATTTTGGAAGTCTATGTTTCAAATGTGATTACTATAAGTGCTTCAGCTATTGATATACGAGTTACACCAGAAGCTTTGTAAATTAGCATAGTTAATACCAGAAATGAATTTTCACCAATAAAATTAGTGAGTTATTTATCTGTACAATAAATGTTGTAGTGGACTCTTCCTGGAGAGATGGGTTACACTCAATACATATAGATTAGCTACAACATATTTAAAATATAGCCCTCCTTGAGAGATCATCTTCAAAGACAGCCAGCATCAGTTTCATTATTAAACACTAACAATGACCAATCCAAAAAGGACATTAAGAAACCAAATCTTAACAATAGCATCAAAAAGAATAAAATACTTAGGAATAAGCTAAACCAAGGATGCAAAAACTTGTATGCTGAAAATTACAAAATGCTGCCTAAAAAAATCAAATAAGACCCAAGTAAATGAAAATACACCCCATCTTCATGGATTGGAAGAAAATATTATTAAGATGTCAATACTACCCAAAGCAACCTATAGATTCAATGCAATCTCTATCAAAATCTCAAAGGTGATTTTTTTTGCAGGAATAGAAAAATCCATTTTAAAATCCATATGGAATCCAAAACAGCCCAAACAATCTTGAAAAAGAAGAGCAAAGTTGGAGTTTTCACACTTCCTGATTTCAAAACTTACTTCAAAGCTACAGAAATCCAAGCAGGTTTAAAACTGACATAAAGACAGACATATAGACCAAGGAATAAAGAGCCCAGAAGTATAACTCTCATATATAGTCAAGTGCTTTTTTAAATGGGTACCAAGATCATTCAAAGGGAATAGGACTGTCTTTTCAACAAATGATGCTGGGAAAACTGGATATCTATAAGGAAAAGAATGTAGTTGGATCTTTACCTTACACCATATACAAAAATTAACTCAAAATGGATAAAAGACCTAAATATAAGAGCTAAAACTAAAATTCTTAAGAAAAAACATAAAAAGAAAGCTTATTACATTGGATTTGGCAATGATTTCTGAATATAATATCCAAAGCACAGGTAACAAGAGAAAACTAGATAAATTGGACTAAAAAAAATTAAAAGTTCTGTGCAGCAAAGGACACAATCAACACAGAGAAAAGAAAACTTATGAAATGGGAGGAAACATTTGCAAGTCATATATCTGAAGAGGGGTTAATATCCAAATATGTAAAGAACTCCTACAGAGTTCTGTATGTCATGTATAAACTAAACAGAACAATGATTTACATATGTATAAACATATATAAAGAGAAATATACATGTATATCTCCCCAAAAAGCAAAATAATATGTGTGTATGAGTGTGCATGTCTGTGTGTGTGCATGTGTATGAACACTCTGGATTGATTAAATTGAAGGGACATTCTCTGTTAGCTTCATAGAGTCTGGAATATAGATTTATATCAGTGACTTATTTATCCTCTTATTTATCCTCCATGGTCATATTCATTTTTTTCTGTCTATTTTATCCACAACTGGCTGAGAGATGTGTTATATTAATTTCTTGTCCTATTTTTGCTTTTGCTTGTTTTTAGGTTTTTTGCTTTATGTATTGTGATGGTATTTTAGTAGCTATACAAAGACTTGTGACACTTATATGTTCTTTGTGGATTACATCTTGTTCATCAGAAAGTGCCCCAGTTTGTCTCCTTTAAAGCTCTACCTTACATTCAGTCTTGTCTGATCTTAACACTGCACTCCCTGATTATCTTTGTGCACATGTGACTTTTATCTTTTTAATGTCAACTGTTGTGCATTTGGGGCAGTTCATACTTGTCTTTGTCATCATGACCCTCAGTTCTCCACACTACCATGCAAAGAAAGACAGGTACATCTAACTTTAGAGGTTATTGCAGCTACTTGACAGTAAACATGAATTTATAATGTCAGAGGAAAATATTTTTTAAAAAAGCTAGGTATTACAGTCATCATTTTCCTGAGGAAAGCACAAAAATAAACCCCTCTACATCGTTTCCTCTACCAACATTTCTCAATTCCTAGTCTCGGTCTGCTCTACATAAAGCTCCCCTTTCCCACACCTGTTTCTTACCTCAGGCTTTCATACTATTATCCCCACCATACTTTTGAAAAACCCCACACACTTCCGCATTTCATTTTTCTCTTCCCCAGGCAATCTTATCCACTCTCACTATTTTCCATGCCATCTAAACACTTATGGTCTCCAAATGTAAATCTCCAGATTCAAATTGTCATTTGAGCTTTAGAATCACGCATGTGAATTCTTTGTTTCTCAGCCCCCAAATCTGTTCTTCCTCTGTCTTCCTTATCCCATTAATTGGCCTACCTACTTGCCCACACCAGAAACCTAAGATTCACACCTGTCCTCTTCTCCTCCACTTCTCACCTCTGTTTAATCATTACTAAATCTAATGGAGGCTGATTCCTAAAAAGCTCAAAACTCAACCACCTCTCTCTTTCTCTACTGCCATTCTCTTTTGGGAATCATTATTATTTTCTCAAACAGTTAAAGGGATCTTTTAAAATGTAAATTTGGTCATACTTACCCCTCTCCACTTAGAATTATTCTATGGATTTGGATCAAATTACATGATTCCCTGTTTCCTGGTAGTTCCTCTAGGCTTACCTCATACACTCTTATTCCCTTTATTTTATGCAGTTACATTGGAAATTTTTATGTATCTGGAATAAGAAAAGTTCTCTCCTGTTGCAGGTAAAATGCTGGAATATTCTCTTCCTTTCTCCTCAGACTCCTGTGCTTCATTTTCTTCAAGCTTCAGTAAAATTCAATTTTCAAGGAAGTCTTCATAGGCCAAATTAGATCTTTGTGCACACACCTCCCAGATGGCATTCATCATACTTGTAATTGTTCACTTTCTGTTTTTCTCACCCTTTAGGCTTCATGAATGCAGAGGGAAATCCTGTCCTGGATTTTTGCTATGTTCCCAGCACCTGTCATACTACCTGAGATGTGGTGGGTACTTAATAAATACTCATTAACTACAGGAGAAAAATATGAAGTAACTGAGGTGATTAGATAGATGGTGCACACATTTCTTTCATTTATCTTTTTGCTGTATTGTTTATCTTTTTACTTTAAAATTGATGAAAGGATTGTTTACCCCAACATACACAGAGCCCATTTGCTTACACCATGAAAATAATCTCCTCTACTCTAAATTAGAAAATTATTGCAGACATTAGAGACACCTATGATTGTAAGTTTCTCTTTCCTTAGCTCCTTATTTTCTATGAAACAATCAGACTCCTGGAACATTACCAGATAATTCTGTCATGTTGTCTAATCATGAAATTCTAATAATTTCAAACAGAACAAATATGTTCTGGTTTACATGATTTCAGTCTTATTGCAGATTTCAGTCTGCACCCTTGACAATTGATATTGGGCAGCTGTATAAAATTAATCAAACGTATTTTCAAATAGACACCTTAGTGACAAGTTGCTTTTTCAGAGAGATAGAGTTACACTTTAAACTATTTTAATGAGTATAGAAATTCAGTAGCAATATTTCCACGCAGTTTTCATCTAAAAGTAAAAAATAAGTTAACTGAAATTTAGATAATGTATAAAAGAAAAAACTCTGCTAATAGACTTTTAAAATTCTTATTAAGTAAAGGAAGTGCACAGAAATGTGAGATGAGCTTATTTATAGAAATGTCAAAAATAACTTTCAACACATGCAGAAAACCCTTTTCTTTGTAACTACTTGAGTTGGCTTTATACTGTGGTTTGACACTTTCCCCTGAAGCTTTCTCTATTTTGGATATATAGAGAGTGGAATAGAATTAGACATTCTTTAAAATAAATAGGTGGCATATAAAGTTTTTGTCACTGGCCATATCTTGGACTTAACTTAAAGGCTTAATACCCTTCAATAGTTTCTAACTCTCCCAGAATCCTAGGAAAGTGAATGGGGAAAGTCCATGCAAAATAATTTGTCAAACTCTAGTACTCGTCTCAGCAAGAAATCGCATTCAAAGTCACTAAATAAAGAAAACTAAGTTTATTTTTAAAATATAAGCATTTTAGTATTGGTAAGTTTTGAAAGTTCTAGGAGACTAAGCTGTCTTCCTTACCTAGTCAAAAATCCTTTACTGATTACAGTTATGCTTTCAAATCGTGATTCATGAAATTCCTAGAATTCTATAAACATGCCTCAGCCATTAGAGTAGGTAACAAAGGGATTAGGGCTTCAACACATGAATTTCAGAGGATGTATCAGTCTAAAACATCTATCCTCATAGAGATAGATGGATATACAAATCTGATGTCTGGAAGAAAGTTCTGGGTTGGAGTCAATTTGGGAGTCATGCAAAAGTAGATAATATTAAAAGCCAAGAAATCAGGTGAGATCACCAAATGGTGACTGTGGATAGAAAAAGAGAAAAGAAATCCAAAATTATAGCCATGAGCACTAAAATACTTAGAGACTGAGGAGGTTAACTGAAACTAATAAGCGACACTAGGAAGGAATGAACAAAGGGTGCATACAAGTTGAGGACTTGGCTTTGATTAGGAACATGGATGGAAATCCATAGAACCAAAAGAGAAAGCAAAGGAAATGGTGCAGGCAGCTGAACTGAGGAGGTGGTGGAAGCTTGGGAATTTCTTTTTGGCTGCTTCTGTTTTCTCAGTGAAATATGAAACAAGGTTCTTAGCTGAGAGTGAGGATGTAGGAAAAGGTCTTGGGGGGATTTGAGGAGAGAAAAGAATGAATGAAATGGTCATCTAGGGGAGTGAGAAACTGAATAGACCAAGGAAATATAGTCTGTCTGCTAGACAGTATTAAAAACCTACATGAAACCACAATCATGAATTTAAAAAGGAGACCTTTTAATGGTTAGAATGGCTATGTGCTTTCTCCAGCTGGGTTCAATCCTGTGCAGGGGCAGAATCCATGGAGAGCTGGAGTTAATCAGTTTAGCAAGTCAGTATGATAAATAGAGAGAATGTATGCAAGGGAGAGATCCCAATATTTGTGTAAGAAGATGCAGTATGGAGTAGGGTGAGAGACAGTAAAAAGGTGGTATGACTGATGGGTTTTAAGCACAAGTGTGTGAAGGAATGTTAGAGATGGAGGACTAGAGGGAGTGAGCTAGAAAAATAGCACATGCTAGTTGAAGAGTGGAATGTTTAAATTGAGATAATGAAGAAGTCAGTAATACTGGTACTAACAAGGCTAGCACATGGCTGTGGAAATACTGACTTACGTACCTGCAAAAGAAGATCACTGGAAGAAAGGAACCCAGAAATTGAGAAGTGAGGATTAAGGAATGTTGCTATTGTGGAAATGAAGAGGACCAGTACATGATTGTGGGAATTAGTGGGATAAGCTCACTAGGGAAGAGAAAGTTCAGGCACAGAGATCACCTACATAGATATGGAAGTCACCAAGATTATAATAAAACCAACAGGGAGAGAGAATTAAGATATTCAAAGATTGAATGAGAGTGACTCAAAGATCAGTTTGAAGACTTCAGACTTAAATTTGGGTGTCTTTAGAGAGGAAAAAAATGGAGAATAGTCTGGAAGCCGTAATGAGGAGCATGAAAACATTCTACCCCCTAGCTCTGTGACATGAGGAGCATGGGACAGAAAAGCACTTCAGAGTGCTTCAGGGAAACATTGTTCTGAGGAAAAGTCTGGTGCCTTTAGAGTTAAAAAATAAGAGAAACACTCACAGAAGCTACAGGCACAGGATTAAACAGATGGATCAACATAGTGGAGTGGATGTCCAAAATGGGCATAAAAACTTAAGGAAACTGAGTGCGATAGATGTGGCATTTTACATTGGTGGGAGAAAAACATGGGACAATTATCCAATTAGTAAAAGAAAAATCCTGCATTTATTTTTTTTCTGAATCCATCATGAATCACAATTTAAATATAAAAATAATAATTAAAAAGTTCTATAAAACATTTTAAAAAATAATTTTAAAATCTTCAAGAATGAAGTTTTTCAGAGCATGCAAAGAAATATTGAAACATTAAAGGAAAGGGTTGAATGTTTATGCTATAAAAAGAGAAAATTTCTGAATAAACACTAAAGAATTAAAAGGCAAACAAAAAACTTGAAAAAAATAGTTTGAAACACCTATTACAGACAAAAGACAATTTTTGTTAATATATCAAAATGACACACTAATCAATAAAAAAAGAGATGAGAAAACTGACAGGCCACCAGTCCTATAGGATTAGGGTCCCACCCTCATGACCTCACTTAACTTTAATTACTTTGTAAAGACTATCTCCAAATACAGTCACACTGGGGATTAGGGCTTCCACATGTGGATTTGAAGAGGACACAATTCAATCCACAGCAGGCAGGCATCAGCTGATGAAGTCTAGGACGTATGCCTGGGAACTAGATACAGAGGAACTTAATGAAACCTGAAATGTTGAATTTGACTGGAAATACCCCAAATATAGTAATAGTGTTCAAAGAATGCTGGGTAGAGAGAATATAACAAGTGCATCTGTTAATGCACTTAACTGTTTAACTTAATCCTGTTAAACAGAATTCAGGAAAATAAGACCTGGAATCATCATCTTAAACTAAGCTCCATATTGACAACATATAACCATATAACCTATATAACTGCTGCTTAAATGATACATAAATGATATCTAGGAAAAAAATCAAGACAACGAAGATGTTTAGCTCTTATAAACAATAGAATAAGGTTGAAGAGCATAGAAAGGAGAGTGACAGGGAGAGAAGAAAGGAGGGGAGGAAGAGCGAGAGAGAGAGAGAACACTTAGCTTAGGGAGATATGTAAGTAAATTTTCTCCCTTGTAATAAAAATTTTTGCCAAAATAGAAAGAATTTTGTAAATAGTGTTAATTGGTGTGATGTAATGGGGCCCTTTCATATTCCATATAAATCTTTGAGTGATCTTTCTTGATTAGAAAATATGTGAAGTCAGACATAAAAACATATGAAATACTTTTTAAAAATAGGCTCTTTCTTATACAAAGTGGGGCTCAAAGCTCACAGTTTTGATTTATCCATTTTCAAAGTTCTAGATGAAATAAATTCATCAGAGTAACAGGGAAAATTCTAAATTGCTACTGGAAACAAGTCTCTGAAAAGTTTCAACAAGACACCAGAGCAGGGTGAGAGGAATGCTAATGTTGTCATTCATGAAATACACCAGTGGACGCTGCCTGCGAAGTAGAGAAGCAAGCACAGTGTTCCAGGGATAGAACCTCAGCTCTCTGGCTGCATCACCATGAACCACTCTTAAGAATGAGCCAGTATCATGTCATTGGACATAAAAAGGTCAAGGAGTTCAAACACAGAAATTCTGAGTATGTAGAACAATGGCTTCCAATAAAGTAGACCCTGTGGGAAATTGGCATATCTATCTCATGCTTTCTACACTATACACAGTTGGCAAATGTTAGCCTATAAAACAATCTACAAATATCTCAGCTTGTATGGTTTACCTAATTTCCTTTGCCTGGCATATTTCAAACAACATGAATTCAAAACATGTTGTTAATTTTTTTTTAGTATTCCCAGTGGCAAAACAAAACTATCCTAATTTAGTGAAGGTCACTTTTAACCTTTTTATTTCAGATCACAGCAGGACATAAAATAATAGCTGAACTTTTCTATCTTTTTGGCATAATGGAAATCCTGAAACCATTTCAATCTCATTTTTATCAAGTATATTGCTAACCTCTATTAACTATTCCCTTTTTCTTTAATCTACCCTTTCTAGTTACTGTTCTGCCTGTCCTTAATAGAGGAGCTGCACAGCCTCAGGGCCTGGGAGCAAATAAAACGTTTGTCTACTAAAAGTGAATGATCCTGAAGGACTTCCCTTTGGGTGGACTAAAGATTGTAGCTGAGAAGTCACTTCGAGTTCTTTGGGGATCTGAGTTTTCCAACCATCAAATATGTAAATTAATTCAACTGTATTTTAATACAGATGAGGATATGACCACCATGAAAACAACACAACTTCTCTGGTTTTAATTGAACCTTTTATACTATTTCATTTTATCTCCTCTCAGTGTGTCAATTATACTTCTCTTAAAAATTTTTAGTGTTGTTCTAAAGTTAACAATATACGTCTTTACCTAACCTAAGTCAACTTTCAAATAACACTATATTGCTCCTCTCCTCTGCACATCATAAATGAAAGAGAAAGTATGATTGAATGACATTTTTTCATCAAGAGATGAAAACAACACAAACTCACCTGAGCCAAAGAAATTAATCTAATTTCTCAATCTTATCTAGGTGGGTTTTGGTGGTTTTTGACTCCAGGGGAAAAACAGAAATAAAAAGAAACAAACAATAAATGCAGTTATATAATGCATTTAAGTTAACCACAGAACAGTTAAATATATGATGGATATTAATATATCTATATAAATTTCTGGAACGTCTTTAAATGTAAATGGTTTAAAATCACCAGATCAGAGACTGTCAGACTGAATTTTAAAACAAACATCAACTGTATATTGTCTATGCCGAACCCATTTTAATATCGTGACTCAAGTACATTAAATGTAAAAAGGTTGGGGAAAGCTACACCATACAAACACTAATTAAAAGATTGGTGATTTCAGACAAAGCATACTTTAGAACAAGGGAGTGTATTAGGGATAAAGAGGAGTATTACATATTATAAAGGGGTGAATTTTATAAGCAGACATAACAGTCCTAAACAGTCATCCTCCTAACAATAGAATCTCAAAATATGTGAGGTAAAAACTAATAGAACTGAAGGAGAAATGGAAAAACACACTATTATACTTGGAGACATCAACAGTCCTGTGTCAATCAGCAGGAAAATAATGTAGTCTGTAAGAATAGATTTAAAAAGGAGTTGTAGTGAACACTATGTTCTAATTGATAAAGTTGGTTCCCAGAGGTATGGGTTAACAATTCTGAAACCACTATATGTGTACACTAGAATTAAACAAGTAAATAGTTAGCAGAAGAAAAGATTCAGATTATCAGTGTCAGAGTCAGGGATTACAGAAAAGCAAGGGGAAAAGGCAAGAATAATCCATGTGTTAATGGATCAGAGATTGAGACATCAATATGAGCTCATGTTTACTTAACGTAGATATAGATGGTTACATATAGAGATATCTACAAATACATGCATATATACCAGTTAGTACACAAACATATATATATATATATATATATATATATATATATTTCCTTTCTCTGTCAGCTGAGAGAGTCTAGAAACAATGACTCTTTAGCAGCAACAAGCATACCTAGAATCAAGATCTTGATGTCCAATGCCATTCTCTAAAAAAGTAACCAAGACTCTTTGGAGAAGGGGCTGCTTCTAAGATTGGGGCAGAAAATAAGAAAAGTAAGAAAGTCGAATTAAATACACATGCACACACACTCAAACACACACACACACACACACACAAGGACAGGATTTATGTTATGTCAAAGAGCCAAATGAAAGCACTCTCAATCGCTAAAGCAGGACAATTAAAGTAGTATAGGATTATAACACAAAGAATAAAATAAGTACCCATTAGTCCATACTGATGTAAATAAACGATTGAATAAATAAATAAATGGGGGAGAATAGACAAATATCCTATGCAAAGAAATTCCACATAATTTATAAAAATACTTATTCTTTAAACGATGGAACATAACTTTCTACTCCTTAAGTGTGGGTTGTGCATAGTGACTGGCTTCCTAAGAGTACAGTATAGAAAAAGGGGGGTGGGGGTGGAGAATAACTTTAAAATGGACAAAATTGTTAAACATTGCAAAGTTTGACCAGGAGAATATCAACAGTGATAAATCATGTTGATAGTATGTCCCCTTAATATGATGTGACGAGAATGCCATTTTACCCCTATGATTATTCCTCCCCAATATCTGTAACTCCAGTCTAATCATGAGAAAAACATCAGACAAATCTCAACTGAGAGCTATTCTACGAAATAACTGTTCACTTCTTCTGAAAACCATATCAAAGTTAGCAAAAACAAGGAAAACGTGAGAAACTGCAACAGCCAAGAAGAACCTGAGGAGACATGACAATTAATTATAATATGGTTTCCTAGATGAGATCCTGGAACATTATACGGAAGTTAGGTAAAAGCCGAGGAATCAATAAAATATGGACTTTCGATAATGATAATGTATCAATATTTGTTCATTAATTGTAACAAATGAACTACAAATGTAACTATTAATAATACAGGAACTGGGTATAGGGTATATGGGAACTCTGTACTATCATCATAATTTTTTCTGTAACTCTAAAACTATCCTAAAATTTAAAAAAAGTTTATTTAAACAAATTTAAGCCTCTTTCTTTTCTTCTTTCGTTTTATTTTGTGTTAAGTGGGCCTCTCACCGTTGTGACCTCTCCCGTTGCGGAGCACAGACTCCGGATGCGCAGGCTCAGCGGCCATGGCTCACGGGCCCAGCCACTCCAAGGCATGTGGGATCTTCGCGGACCGGGACACGAACCCATGTCCCCTGGATCGGCAGGCAGACTCTCAACCACTGCGCCACCAGGGAAGCCCTAAGCCTCTTTCTTTAGTGATAAAGAAAAACTTGCTCAGACTTTAAAATAGCCCCAACCCTCTTCCCTTCTAGCCATCAAGGTTTCAGAAAATTTTAACACTTAATCCTGGTCACTGAGTTACAGGCTCCAATGCGCTCTTGGAAAATCCGTCTAGTAGGTGCTAATGTGATGAGCAAGATGATGTAGCCTTACATCATCCTCTTGGATGATGTAACCTGCACGGTTTATATGGAAAAAGGGCTGCAGGGTAATTCAGATCAAGTGCCTAAACAATGTGGGTGCTTAATGATTGTTAGCTAAAGGAAAAACAGATGCATTCATTCAGTCTTATTCCAATAATGCCAGACAAAAAAAAAAAAGAAACTAAAACTTATGTCTAAGAAGTGGAAAACAGTATTCTCTGTCATAAAATTGAAAATTATCTTAATGTGTAATTAAATGGACTACATGTGTGTGAATTACATATGTGTTTCTTAAAGAGTAAACCTAATAGTTGGCGAACACTGATTAAGTTATTCCTTTAGCAGGGGGAGTCACTTAATGAAGTCAGTTAATTTCTATACTTATTGTCATTAAAATTAATTGACAAGACTTTTAAAAAGACATTCTCAGAATCCTGTTTTGGCAGTCATCATCACTGGTTCTACTCCTGAACATAGCTGTAGCTACATTTGTTCTTAAAAATCATAGGTGCAAGCAGGACTTTAAATGTTTCTGACTTATAGACTGAAGCCTGTATTTTACTGCTCTCATTGGCTAGTCATGGGCAAGAAGTTTGGAGGCCCTAAAACCTCAACAGAAAAGAAGACTTTAAGGTTTCTATTTAAATGTGATACAAGAAAGCAAGGTTTGGATAAAAAATTTCTCCTCTCAAATTCAACTTCATTTGGTTTTTACTTCTTTAATTCTTGCTCTTCACTTCTTTAATTCTTGCTCTTCTATTGGTTATAATTTGTGACTTGTTAACATTGATAAAAATAACTTAAATCACTTAATTTTTATTCTTGTAGATGTTTAAAAAATCATAAAGTAGTTTTAAAATTCAAAATCTGAGATCTTTTTCCCTGCAGCTAAAACTGATTTGATTCAGCTAACCAAGAACATGATTTACTAAATTATACAAGATTATTATTTTTCCATGGATCAAATTATTTGAAATAAAAGCATTATGAAATTAGTGAATATAGTATGGCTATCATAGACCATAATATACATTTTTTTAACATCTTTATTGGAGTATAATTGCTTTACAATGGTGTGTTAGTTTCTGCTTTATAACAAAGTGAGTCAGTTATACATATACATATGTTCCCATATCTCTTCCCTCTTGCATCTCCCACCCTCCCACCCTCCTTATCCCACCCCTCTAGGTGGTCACAAACCACCTAACATATCTGCCTGTGCTATGCGGCTGCTTCCCACTAGCTATCTATTTTACATTTGGTAGTGTACATATGTCCATGCCACTCTCTCACTTTGTCACAGCCTACCCTTCCCCCTCCCCATATCCTCAAGTCCATTCTCTAGTAGGTCTGTGTCTTTATTCCCGTCTTACCCCAAAGTACTTCATGACATTTTTTTTCTTAGATTCCATATATATGTGTTAGCATACAGTATTTGCTTTTCTCTTTCTGACTTACTTCACTCTGTATGACAGACTCTACGTCCATCCACCTCACTACAAATAACTCAATTTCATTTCTTTTTATGGCTGAGTAATATTCCATTGTATATATGTGCCACATCATCTTTATCCATTCATCTGTCAATGGACACTTAGGTTGCTTCCATGTCCTGGCTATTGTAAATAGAGCTGCAATGAATATTTTGGTACATAACTCTTTTTGAATTATGATTTTCTCAGGGTATATGCCCAGTAGTGGGATTGCTGGGTCCTACGGTAGTACAATTTGTAGTTTTTTAAGGAACCTCCATACTGTTCTCCATAGTGGCTGTATCAATTTACATTCCCACCAACAGTGCAGGAGTGTTCCCTTTTCTCCACACACTCTCCAGCATTTATTGTTTCTAGATTTTTTGATGATGGCCATTCTGACCAGTGTGAGATGATATCTCATTGTAGTTTTGATTTGCATCTCCCTAATGATTAATGATGTTGAGCATTCTTTCATGTGTTTGTTGGCAATCTGTATATCTTCTTTGGAGAAATGTCTATTTAGGTCTTCTGCCCATTTTTCAGTTGGGTTGTTTGTTTTTTTGTTATTGAGCTGCATGGGCTGCTTGTAAATTTTGTAGATTAATCCTTTTTCAGTTGCTTCATTTGCAAATATTTTCTCCTATTTCTGAGGGTTGTCTTTTTGTCTTGTTTATGGTTTCCTTTGCTGTGCAAAAGCTTTGAAGTTTCATGAGGTCCCATTTGTTTATTTTTGTTTTTATTTCCATTTCTCTAGGAGGTTGGATCAAAAAGAATCTTGCTGTGATTTATGTCACAGAGCGTTCTACCTATGTTTTCCTCTAAGAGTTTGATAGTGTCTGGCCTTACATTTAGGTCTTTATTCCATTTTGAGTTTATATTTGTGTACGGTGTTAGGTAGTATTCTAATTTCATACTTTTACATGTACCTGTCCAGTTTTCCCAGCACCACTTATTAAAGAGGCTGTCTTTTCTCCACTGTATATTCTTGCCTCCTTTATCAAAGATAAGGTGACCATATGTGCATGGGTTTATCTCTTGGCTTTCTATCATGTTCCATTGATCTATATTTCTGTTTTTGTGCCAGTACCATAATGTTTTGATTACTGTAGCTTTGTAGTATTGTCTGAACTCAGGGAGCCTGATTCCTCCAGCTCCATTTTTCGTTCTCAAGATTGCTTTGGCTATTCGGGGTCTTTTGTGTTTTCATACAAATTGTGAATTTTTTTGTTCTAGTTCTGTGAAAAACGCCAGTGGTAGTTTAATAGGGATTGCATTGAATCTGTAGATTGCTTTGGGTATTAGAGTCATTTTCACAATGTTGATTCTTCCAATCCAAGAATGAGGTATATCTCTACATCTACTTGTATCATCTTTAATTTCTTTCATCAATGTCATAATTTTCTGCATACAGGTCTTTTGTCTCCTTAGGTAGGTTTATTCCTAGATATTTTATTCTTTTTGTTGCAATGGTAAATGGGAGTGATTTCTTGATTTCACTTTCAGATTTTTCATCATTAGTGTATGAGAATGCCCGAGATTTCTGTGCATTAATTTTGTATCCTGCTACTTTACCAAATTCATTGATTAGATCTGGTAGTTTTCTTGTAGCATCTTTAGGATTCTCTATGTATAGTATCATGTCATGTGCAAACAGTGACAGCTTAACTTCTTCTTTTCCGATTTGGATTCTTTTTGTTTCTTTTACTTCTCTGATTGTTATGGCTAAAACTTCCAAAGCTATCTTGAATGAGAGTGGTGAGAGTGGGCAACCTTGTATTGTTCCTGATCTTAGTGGAAATGGTTCCAGTTTTTCACCATTGAGGATGAAGGTGGCTGTGGGTTTGTCACTTATGGCCTTTATTATGTTGAGAAAAGTTCCCTCTATGCCTACTTTCTGGAGGGTTTTTATCATAAGTGGGTGTTGAGTTTTGTTGAAAGCTTTCTCTGCATCTATTGAGATGATCATATGGTTTTTCTCCTTCAATCTGTTAATATGGTGTATCACGTTGATTGATTTGTGTATATTGAAAACTACTTGCATTCCTGGAATAAACCCCACTTGATCATGTTGTATGATCCTTTTAATGTGCTGTTGGATTCTGTTTGTTAGTATTTTTTGAGGATTTTTGCATCTATGTTCATCACTGATATTGGCCTGTAGTTTTCTTTCTTTGTGACATCTTTGTCTGGTTTTGGTATCAGGGTGATGGTGTCCTCGTAGAATGAGTTTGGGAGTGTTCCTCCCTCTGCTACATTTTGGAAGAGTTTGAGAAGGATAGCTGTTAGCTCTTCTCTAAGTGTTTGATAGAATTCACCTCTGAAGCCACCTGGTCCTGGACTTTTGTTTGTTGGAAGATTTTTAATCACAGTTTCAATTTCAGTGCTTGTGATTGGTCTGTTCATATTTTCTATTTCTTCCTGGTTCAGTCTCAGCAGGTTGTGCATTTCTAAGAATTTATCCATTTTTTCCAGGTTGTCCATTTTATTGGCATAGAGTTGCCTGTAATAATCTGTCATGATCCTTTTTATTTCTGAGGTGTCAGTTGTTACTTCTCTTTTTTCATTTCTAATTCTATTGATTTGAGTCTTCTCCCTTTTATTTTTGATGCATCTGGCTAGTGGTTTATCAATTTTATTTATCTTCTCAAAGAACCAGCTTTTAGTTTTATTGATCTTTGCTATCATTTCCTTCACTTCTTTTTCATTTATTTCTGATCTGATCTTTATGATTTCTTTGCTTCTGCTAACTTTAGGGTTGTTTTGTTCTTCTTTCTCTAATTGCTTTAGGTGCAAGGTTAGGTTGTTTATTTGCGATGTTTCCTGTTTCTTAAGGTACGATTTTATTGCTATAACTTCCCTCTTAGAACTGCGTTTGCTGCATCCCATAGGGTTTGGGTCGTCCTCTCTCCATTGCAATTTGTTTCTAGGTATTTTTTGATTTCCTCTTTGATTTCTTCAGTGATCACTTCGTTATTAAGTAGTTTATTGTTTAGCCTCCATGTGTTTTATTTCTTTTTTTTCAGTACATGGGCTTCTCATTGTTGTGGCCTCTCCCATTGTGGAGCGCAGGCTCCAGATGCGCAGGCTCCGCAGCCATGACTCACGGGCCCAGCTGCGGCATGCGGGATCTTCCCGGACCAGGGCCCGAACCCGTGTCCCCTGCATTGACAGGCGGACTCTTAACCACTGCACCACCAGGGAAGCCCGTGTTTGTATTTTTTACAGATCTTTTCCTGTAATTGACATCTAGTCTCATAGCATTGTGGTTCGAAAAAATACTTGATACGATTTCAAATTTCTTAAATTTACCAAGGCTTGCTTTCTGACCCAAGATATGTTCTATCCTGGAGAATATTCCATGAGCACTTGATAAAAATGTGTATTCTGTTGTTTTTGGATGGAATGTCCTATAAATATCAATTAAGTCCATCTTGTTTAATGTATCATTTAAAGCTTGTGTTTCCTTATTTATTTTCATTTTGGATGATCTGTCCATTGGTGAAAGTGGTGTGTTAAAGCCCCCTACAATGATTGTGTTACTGTCAATTTCCCATTTTATGGCTGTTAGTATACGCCTTCTGTATTGAGGTGCTCCTATGTTGGGTACATAAATGCTTACAATTGTTATACCTTCTTCTTGGATCAATCCCTTGATCATTATGTAGTGTCCTTCTTTGTCTCTTCTAATAGTCTGTATTTTAAAGTCTATTTTTTCTGATATGAGAACTGCTACTCTAGCTTTCTTTTGATTTCCATTTTCATGGAATATCTTTTTCAGTCTGTATGTGTCCCTAGGTCTGAAGTGGGTCTCTTGTAGACAGCTTATATATGGGTCTTGTTTTCGTATCCATTCAGCCAGTCTGTGCCTTTCGGTGGGAGCATTTAATCCATTTACATTTAAGGTAATTATCGATATGTATGTTCCTATTATCATTTTCTTAATTGTTTTGGGTTTGTTATTGTAGGTCTTTTCCTTCTCCCTTGTTTCTTGCCTAGAGAAGTTCCTTTAGCATTTGTTGTAAAGCTGGTTTGGTGGTGCTGAGCTCTCTCAGCTTTTGCTTGTCTGTAAATTTTTTAATTTCTCCATCAAATCTGAATGAGATCCTTGCTGGGTAAAGTAATCTTGGTTGTAGGTTTTTCTCCTTCATCACTTTAAATATGTCCTGCCACTCCTTTCTGGCTTGCAGAGTTTCTGCTGAAAGATCAGATGTTAACCTTATGGGGATTCCCTTGTGTGTTATTTGTTGTTTTTCCCTGGCTGCTTTTAATATGTTTTCTTTGTATTTCATTTTTGATAGTTTGATTAATATGTGTCTTGGCATGTTTCTCCTTGGATTTTTCCTATATGGGCCTCTCTGTGCTTCCTGGACTTGATTAACTATTTCCTTTCCCATATTAGGGCAGCTTTGAACTATAATCTCTTCAAATACTTTCTCAGTCGCTTTCTTTTTCTCTTCTTCTTCTGGGACCCCTATAATTCGAATGTTATTTCGTTTAATGTTGTCCCAGAGGTCTCTGAGACTGTCCTCAGTTCTTTTCATTCTTCTTTTCTTTATTCTGCTCTGCAGTAGTTATTTCCACTATTTTATCTTCCAGGTCACTTATACGTTCTTCTGCCTCAGTTATTCTTCTATTGATCCCTTCTAGAGTACTTTTAATTTCATTCATTGTGTTGTTCATCGTTGCTTGTTTCCTCTTTAGTTCTTCTAGGTCCTTGTTAAATGTTTCTTGCATTTTCTCTATTCTATTTCCAAGATTTTGGATCATCTTTATTATCATTATTCTGAATTCTTTCTCAGGTAGACTGCCTATTTCCTCTTCATTTGTTAGGTCTAGTGGGTTTTTACCTTGCTCCTTCATCTGCTGTGTGTTTTTCTGTCTTCTCATTTTTCTTATCTTACTGTGTTTGGGGTCTCCTTTTTGCAGGCTGCACATTTGTCGTTCCCGTTGTTTTTGGTGTCTGTCCCAAGTGGCTAATGTTCATTCAGTGGGTTGTGTAAGCTTCCTGGTGGAGGGGACTAGTGCCTGTGTTCTGGTGGATGAGGCTGGATCTTGTCTTTCTGGTGGGCAGGTCCACGTCTGGTGGTGTGTTATGGGGTGTCTGTGGCCTTATTATGATTTTAGGCAGCCTCTCTGCTAATGGGTGGCGTTGTGTTCCTGTCTTGCTAGTTGTTTGGCATAGGGTGTCCAGCACTGTAACTTGTTGGTCGTTGAGTGAAGTTGGGCCTTGGTGTTGAGATCGAGATCTTTGGGAGATTTTCGCCATTTGATATTACATGGAGCTGGGAGGTCTCTTGTGGATCAGTGTCCTGAAGTTGGCTCTCCCACCTCAGAGGCACAGCCCTGATACCTGGCTGGAGCACCAAGATTCTCTCATCCACACGGCTCAGAATAAAAGGGAGAAAATGTAGAAAGAAAGAAAGAAAGAAAGAAAGAAAGAAAGAAAGAAAGAAAGAAAGAAGGAAAGAGGATAAAATAAAATAATGTTATTATAATAACAAATAATTATTAGGAAACAAAATTTTTTAAGTTAAACAGAAAAACAAGCAAACAAAAAACGGACGGACAGACCCCTAGGACAAATGGTGAAAGCAAAGCTTACAGACAAAATCTCACACAGAAGCATACACATACACACTCACAAAAACAGGAAAAGCGGAAAAAATAATATATCTTGCTCCCAAAGTCCACCACCTCAATTTGGGATGATTCGTTGTCTATTCAGGTATTCCAAAGATTCAGGATACATCAAATTGATTGTGGAGCTTTAATCTGCTGCTCCTGAGGCTGCTGGTAGAGATTTCCCTTTCTCTTCTTTGTTTGCACAGCTCCCGGGGCTCAGCTTTGGATTGGGCCCCACCTCTGCGTGTAGGTCACTTGAGGGCGTCTGTTCTTCACTCAGACAGGACGGGGTTAAAGGAGCAGTTGGTTCGGGGGCTCTGGCTCACTCAGGCCACAGGGAGAGAGGAATACAGATGCGGGGCAAGCCTGCAGCAGCAGAAGCCAGCATGACGCTGCACCAACCTGAGGCACACCATGCATTCTCCCAGGGAAGTTGTCTCTGGATCACGGGACCCTGGCAGTGGCGGGCTGTACAGGCTCCCAGGAGGGAAGGTGTGGATAGTGACCTGTGCTCGCACACAGGCCTTTTGGTGGCGGCATCAGCAGCCTTAGCTTCTCATGCCTGTCTCTGGGGTCTGCGCTTTTAGCCGCAGCTCGTGCCCGTCTCTGGAGCTCCTTTAAGCAGCGCTCTTAATCCCCTCTCCTCGTGCACCAGGAAGCAAAGAGGGAAGAAAAAGTCTCTTGTCTCTTCCGCAGGTCCAGACCTTTTCCCGGACTCCCTCCTGGCTGGCCGTGGTGCACTAACCACTTCAGGCTGTGTTCACGCCGCCAACCGCAGTCCTCTCCCTGAGATCCGACCGAAGCCCGAGCCTCAGCTTCCAGCCCCTGCCCACCCCGGCAGGAGAGCAGACAAGCTTCTCAGGCTGGTGAGTGTAGGTCAGCACCGATCCTCTCTGCGGGAATCTCTCCACTTTGCCCTCCGCACCCCTGTGGCTGCGCTCTCCTCTGTGGCTCTGAAGCTTCCCCCCTGCGCCACCCACAGTCTCCGCCCACAAAAGGGCTTCCTAGTGTGTGGAAACCTTTCCTCCTTCACAGCTCCCTCCCACTGGTGCGGGTCCCATTCCTTTCCTTTTCTCTCTGTTTATTCTTTTTTCTTTTGCCCTACCCAGGTACATGGGGAGTTTCTTGCCTTTTGGGGGGTCTGAGGTCTTCTGCCAGCGTTCAATGGGTGTTCTGTAGGAGTTGTTCCACGTGTAGATGTATTTCTGATGTATCTGTGGAGAGGAAGGTGATCTCTGCGTCTTACTCTTCCGCCATCTTCCTCAACTCCCTATACATTTTAAATGTAATGTCTGACACACATAGGGACATAATAACCATTTATTGAATTGATCTGTGCCATTTGTAGATTGGTACCTGTTTTACCCAGAGCCTTTTATTAAATTTTAAAGGTATATAAGACACTCGTGTATAGCTGCATATTTGCTTATAATTTTAACAAAGGGGATTTTTGGTTGTTGTTTTCTTTCCTTTCTTCTTTTTTTTTTCTTTTTCTTTTTTCTTCTTTTCCTTTTCCTTAAGAAAAGGCTCAACTGCATAGGGATTATGCAATCAATACTCCATCACTCTCGGTTAGCCATCTAGGTATCTGAACCACCCAAGCCAGGCACCACTATAAATTAAAGTAGAAGTTAGCTTAATTGTGAATACGGTGCTGAAGTAGGAACCAATTATATGTTTGCTGGTTTTCTCAATTCAAACATATCAAGTAAGGGCTAATATTACACTATACATTCTATGTGCCATCATTCAATTACACTGTCTAAACAGGAGTAACAAGCAGGTCTTCAGGGGCTGAACAGGTAACAAACATGTTAAGTAACTAGGATGCCAGGCAAAGGGGCATGGTTCTCACTAGTGTCATGGGGGTATAAATGTAAATTAAGCTTTATTAGAGAAAAATTTACAAGTAGGAAACACATGATCATAAGCTCTTATAATTCCATAAAGAGGAGTGCTTGACCTGGTATAGTGGTCTGTATGCACAACATAAACACCTCTGGAATAGGAACTCTGCATTTCCAATACTCTACCTCAGCGGTTTTCAAAATGTGGTCCCCCACTGCTCCACCCCTACACCTACAATAGACCAGCAGCATAAGTGTCAACCAGAAACTTAGAAGAAATACAAATTGTTGAATCTACTCCAGACCTATTGAATTGATTCCCTTGAGACATCTTGTTTGACCTATGGAACTTTTAGAATTATGCCTTTTAATTTCCACATATTTAGGGCTTTTAGGATTTTTCTTTTATCTTTCTGGTATAGATTTCTAGTTTGAGTCCATTATTGTAACAGAACATTTTTTAATTATTTCACTTTTTTAATTCACGGTTTTCTTTTTCTTTTTCTTTTCTTTTCTTTTCTTTTTTTTTTTTTTTTTGATAGCCCAGCAAGTGGTCTATCTTGGTAAATTTTCCATAGGCACTTGGAAAAAATGTGTATGCCGATGTTGGATGGTATGTACCATAAATACTAGTTACATCCTATAGTTTTTGGTGTTTAGTTCTTCTGTATCTTTGCTGATTTACTAATAGTTCTACCAGTTATTGACACAGGGATGTTGAAGTCCCCAACAACAATTATAGATTTGTCTATTTTCCTTTGTTCTATCATTTGTTTCATGAATTTTGAGGCCCTGTTGTTTAGTACTCATACATTTAGGATTGTTATATCCTCTTGTAAATTGACCTTTTATCATTATTTGATGTCCCTCTTTGTCCCAGTAATTTTCTTCACTCTGAACTCTACTTTGTGGGAGAAAAGGTATATTAGTATAGCTATTCCAGGTTTCTTCTAATTAGTGTTTGCATTGTGTATCTTTTTCCATTCTTTTATGTTCAACCTACCTACATTATTATAAGTCAGTTTCTTAAAGATATCATATAATTGGGTCATATTTTTTAGACAGACTCTATCAATTTCTGTCTTCTCCTGTCTGCTATAGAGTCCATCCAGTGAGTTTTTTATTTCATGCATATTTTTCAGTTCTAAAATTTCCCTCTTAGATGTGAGCCCTTCAGCTCCAGCCTTGCCTTCAGATGACAGAAGTTCCATCCAACATCTTGAGTGAAACTTATGAGAGACTATGAACCATTACAATCTAAGATGTTCCCAGACTCCTCAGAATATGTGAGATGTTTGTTGTTTTAAGACACTGATTTGTGATATAATTTCTTATGCATTGCTATCAATGCTAGTTTTTTCAGAGACAGATGCATTAGGATGGGAAGGTGTCAGGGATTTATTTCATTGTATCACCTTTATAAAGTAAATCAGACTTCAAGAAGATTATGCCCAAATTATGTAAAAATGGTATCAATAAACACCAGCCCAAGTTTATGTTGGCCTTTTCTGATGGAGAAAGTCTCTATCCCCAATATGCTTCTCAGAGATAAGGTATGTGTTAAGAACTTAAATTTATTTATGCCATGAGCTCTATCATTAGACCATCTTGGAAATATTTTCATTATGTTAATATATTTTCTTGTCCAGAATACCAAGATATCACCTTTAACAGAATCCTTGACTTTTTAAGGTCTCTTGTTTGAAAAATTTTTAGCTGTAATGTCTCCTCCCCTATTGCAACTAAGAAACTGATATCTAAAGCCCCTTATGGGCAAGAAATACATTTTCATTTAAGATACATGGGAAGACATCTTATCAGAGATATTTTTATCTGCTTCAGGTCCCTGTACACTTTGAAAAGTACCAAGCCATTTGAACAATGAAACAAATCCCAAATAGTCCAAACTCTTTTCATATTGAGCTTCTAACCCCAGACCATCAATGAACACCTGAGACTGCAAACATGAGAGCTTATTTGACTGGGCAGTTAAAATAATCAACATATATCACAAATAATTACTGTTGCTCTTTCTACCCTAGCCCACATGTCCAGGCAGAGAAAATAAATTTAAAAATGGCCAAATGTACAGGCCAACAAAATTTGTTTTGAGAGGTCTCTGAGGAATCTGGAAATCAGGATTTCTAGTTTGAAGTGTTTGAAAGCACCTGTCCCTAACATAAACTATTCAGATGTAAGATGATGTTATAGTTTATCCTGGGACTAAAGAGATAATATTTGACCATTCTATGTCTATGAAGTCTTACTTATGTTCTGTCATTCAAAGTCATACAAAGTCATGCACTGCTTAGACAGATGGAAGCACAGCAGGTAGGTAAATACTGACATTCTCTTCCATGAATACCTTCAAAGAAAGGGTCAAAGATAAGATAGTAAGTAAAGTAAATGCAGATTAGGCAGAACATCTGTTTAAATAGGATAACAGAGAAAACATTCATTGCTTTTTCAGATAGAATTTTCTCTTCTAATTTATCAATGAGCACCTGGTTAATTCTCCATTCCTTGTAGCCTACCATATTTGCTTTCTGATTAAAATTAATAGCTTGATAAAGTACAATTAGCCACAAGATATAATTTGTGCTTTCTCTTTTTTGATTAGAAATTACTTGTCTTACAAGGATAAAGCTTTTAAGAAAAGCAACCTTTGAAATACAAAGTTATTCTTGCAAATTTGTAACAGCAAATTTGAACTTCCATGGATTGAGTTGTGAGTTTTAATAAATTCTACTTCTGGTGGACAAAAGAGGAGACTATTTTTAAGGAATAAAGAAACCAATATGATTTCATCTGGTTTATACCTTCTCTTATGCAACATATGATGCTTCTCACTTCCTTTCTTAAATCATTTCACCTCCCCAGCATTCTTGACAGAAAGCAATCTTTGTTCTTTCACACCTATTATGTTCCTTCTTTTATGTTACACGAAACCTCCTCCATTTAATTATTCTCTTCCAGCTAGTTATTCCACAGGGTCTGATTTAGCTGATCTAGGTGGGGTCCAGGCCCAGGCTTACTTCTTCACATATCCAGTAATTTTTAACTGTATTCTGGACATTGTATATAGAAGAAGAATGGGGATTGAAATATCATATCATTTTGTTTTGTTTTCAGAAAATGAATGTCTGAAGGATATTCTGGATGGCTGGGCATTCACATTACTTCAAGAGTTGAGTTTGGTTGGGGCTGAGCTGCAGTTTTAAATACATTAACTTTACCCCATTAGTCCCACCGACAACTTCCTGCAACAGCTAGGAAGATCAGGGATCAATCCCTTTGATTTTGACAGTGTTTGAAATGGGAGGGGTACTTGGCCACATTTTCAGATAGTTTTGATTCATCATTTGATTCAAATGCACAAGAGCTATAGAATCTAAATACTGTAAAAATGTGCAAGCCTGCACACACACACACACAAATCTGCCTTCTAACCCCTTGTCTATACATTCTCTCTACATAAAATTTTTGGTGGGAAGAGGGTGTAGCAATGCGATTTTCAGACTGAGTCTGAATATGTATAGATTTCAATTTATTGTACAATAATCTCATTTAAATACTCAGCTGGTTTCTCCTCATCCCTGAAAAAAATCTCATGTAAATCAGATCAATTGCTCCACTTGGACATATCTAAACCAGACAATTTCCCTCAGGTATGAAACTTTCTGCTCATCTGTAAAGAGCCCCTCTCAAGAATTCAGTTCATCAAGGCATCCTTCTCTACTTTGTAACCTGATTTTTTTTTTTAATAAAAGCATGATCCTTATATTATCTGTTTTTGCCTCATTGTTACCATGGGAGCAAAGGTATTTTGCTACTGGAAGCAGAAATCCACTCCTCCTAGAGATGCTCATTCATCAACCCATGGACCTTACTTTGAGAAAACTACTAGGAAATTGCACCATAAACAACATTTAGAGAAATCTGCTTAACGTCATAACTTAGAGATTGTTTTATATTCCTTACAGCCTAAGGCATGCATACAAGTCAAACAACAAAAAAAATGTTATTATCTCACAAAGATATTAGAACTATCAGCCACTAAGAATCCTTTGCAAAGCATCCCTTCTTGGTTTAGATGAAATTTATGTCAAATTTTACTATTACTCACTCAGAGACTAACACTCTTTTTTTATTTCAAGCATTGAAATAAGGCTTATCCTCAAAAAGTGCATACCAAAGTCATCTTCTATTTTTCCTCTGAGTTAAATGAATATTTTTTTAAATTAATGAATATAATTTGTCTGTATTATATTCAACATGAAATTGGCTTTGGCTCTTTGGGGGCTTTTTTGGTTTCATACAAATTTTAGGATTATTTTTTCTAGTTCTGTGAAACATGTCATTGATATTTTGATTGGGATTGCATTGAATCTCTAGATCCCCTTCTGTAGTATGGACATTTTAAAAATATTAATTCTTCCCATTCATGAGCATGATCTATCTTTCCATTATTTGTGTCATCTTCAATTTCTTTCATCAATATGTTATAGTTTTTAGAGTAAAGGTTCTTCATCTCCTTGGTTAAATATATTTCTAGGAATTTTATTCTTTTTGGTGCAGTCGTAAATAGAATTGTTTTCTTTTTAATTTATCTTTCTGATAGTTCATTATTAGTGTATAGAAATAAAACAGATTTTTGTATATCAATTTTGTATCCTGCAAATTTGCTGAATGTATTTATTATTATTATTGTTATTTATTATATTAAAGCTACTTGTTCTAACAGTTTTTTTGTGTTGTCTATAGGATTTTCTATATATAGTATCATGTCATCTGCAAAGAGTGAGAATTTTACTGCTTCCTTTCCAATTTGGATTCCTCTTATTTCTTTTTATTGTCTGATTGGCTAGGATTTCCAATACTGTGCTGAATAAAAGTGGCAAGAGTGGTCATCCTTTCACTTTTTCACTGTTGAATATGATGTTAGCTATAGGCCTATCATATATGACCTTTATTATGTTTAGATATGTTCCCTCTATACTCACTTTGTTGAGAGTTTTTATCGTAAATGAGTGTTGAATTTTTCAAAAGCTTTGTCTGCATATATTGAGATTTTTATGTGATTTTTATCCTTTCTTTTGTTAGTATGTTATATCACATTTATTGATTGAACCATCCTTGCATCCCTGGAATAAACCTCACTTGATTGTGAAGTATGTTATATTAAGGTACTGCTGGACTTGTAGAATGAGTTTGGAAGCAATATCTTCCTCTTCAATTTTTGAAGTAGTTTGAGAAGAATAGGTGTTATCTCTTTCTTAAATATGTGATAGAATTCACGTGTGAAACCATCTGGTCCTGGACTTTTGTTTGTTGGAAGTTTTTTTTCTTACTGATTCAATTTCATTACTAGTAATTGATCTGCTCATATTTTCAATTTCTTCCTGATTCAGTCTTGGGAGATTTTACATTTGTAGGAATTTGTCCATTTCTTCTAAGTTTTCCAAGCAGTATATAATTGTTCATAGTAATTTTTATGGTCCTTTTTATTTCTGTGGTGTTTGTTAGTTGTAAATTTTCCTTTTTTGTTTCTGATTTTGGGGACGGTCCCTTTTTTTTTCTGAAGAGTCTGGTTGAAGGTTTATCAATTTTATTATCTTTTCAAAGAACCCAGCCCTTAGTTTCATTAATCTTTTGTACTGTTTTCTTTGGTCTCTATTTCATTTATCTCTGCTGTAATCTTTATTATTCCCTTTTTTCCACTAACTTTGTGTTTTGTTTATTTTTTTTTTCTTTTTCTAGTTCTTTTAGGTGTAAGGTTAGATTGTTTGAGATTTTTCTTGTTCCCTGAGGTAAACCTGTATCTTATAAACTTCCCTCTTAGAACTGCTTTTCCCATAGATTTTGGAAAGCTGTTTTTCCATTTTCCTTTGTCTAAAGGTTTCTTTTAAATTTCTTCATTGATCCGTTAGTTGTTTAGTAGCATGCCATTTAATCTCTACATGACTGTGTTTTTTCAAGTTTTCTTCTTATAACTGATTTCTAGTTTCATACATTTGTGGTCAGAAAAGATGCTTGATATAATTTCAGTCTTCTTATTTAACTGAGACTTGTTTTTTGGCCTAACATGATCTATCCTAGAGAATATTCCATGTGCACTTGAAATGAATGTGCACTCTGCTGTTTTAGGATGGAATATTCTTTGTATATCTACTAAGTTCATCTGATCTAATGTGTCATTTAAGGCCACTGTTTTGTTATTGATTTTCTCTCTGAATAATGTGTCCATTGAAGTGGGGTGTTAAGGTTCCCTACTATTATTGTGTTACTGTCAAGTTCTCCCTGCATGTTTGCTAACAGTTGCTTTATATATTTAAGTACTCTTGTATTGGGTGCATATATTTTTACAAATGTTATATCTTCTTGTTGGATTGAACCCATTATCATTTATGTAATGTCCTTCTTTGTCTCTTGTTGCAGTCTTTGTTTTAATGTCTTTTTTTCTGATTTAAGGAAAGCTACCCTACCTTTTTATTTGTTTGTTTCCATTTTAATTGAATATCTTTCTGCAACCCCTCACTTTTAGCCTGTGTATGTCTTTGAATCTGAAGTGAGTTTCTTGTACTCAGCATAAATATGAATCTTTTTTTTTAATCCAGTCAGCCATGCTATGTCATTTTATTTTTAAGTACAGGGGTATAATTTAAGTTTAATAATGGTGTGACTTTAGAATGCTAGTAAAAGCACTGTAAATGAGTCCAGGGAAAATTTCAACAATGGAGAGTATACTGGGTTCTGCTTGAATGTGGAAGGAATTCTAGCCAGTCATCAGAGGAGAGAGAGACAAGCTAGCACTGCATGTCGAGAATCATTTCATCCATGGCTTCCCACACAAGAAGTTTGGGCAATACCATGGAGCATATTTTCAGCAATTGTTTTGAGAAGCCTTCCAGTATTTTCTTTATGAACATTTTTAATTGACTGTAAAATAAAAGTCTTGGCATTGAAGAATAATAAGTATTTTAAGAAGGTAAGTAATTATTACTTTAAAAATAATCAACCTGATGCCTAAAGAAGTTAAAGAAATTCTTCCAATGATAAAAAAAAATCAAAGAAAGACAAGGCCAAATTTTAAACTCAGATATTCCAAATTATATCTTTTCCACAGATTATTTTTCCCTTTATTCTAAGATCTGTTTCCTCTACTTTGCACTCTGGAGTAGATATTTTTCCCTTGACATTCAGTCTTGGGGATGATTTTTTTTTAATTGAAGTATAGTTGGTTTACAATATTGTGTTAGTTTTAGGTGAACGGCAAAGTGATTCAGTTATATATATATATATTTCAGATTATTTTCCATTATAGGTTATTACAATATATTGAATATAGTTTCCTTTGTTATACAGTAAATCCCTGTTGCTTATCTATTTTACGTATAGTAGTTTGTTTCTATTAATCCCATACTCCTAATTTATCCCTCCCCCCCTTCTCCTTTGTAACTATGTTTGTTTTCTATGTCTGTTGCTCTGTTTCTATTTTGTATATAGATTCATTTGTATTATTTTTTATATTCCACATATAAGTGATGTCATATATTATTCATCTTTCTCTGTCTGACTTACTTCTCTTAGTATGATATTATCTAGGTCCATCCATGGTGCTGCAAATGGCAATATTTCATTCTTTTTTATGGCTGAGTAGTATTCCATTGTGTATATATGCCACATCTTCTGTCATCAAAAAGAGTACAAATAACAAATGTTGGCAAGGATGTGGAGAAAAGAGAACTCATGTGCAATGTTGGTGGGAATGTAAATTGGTGCAGCCACTGTGGAAAACAGTATGGAAGTCTCTCAAAGAATAAAAAATAGAACTACCACGTAATACAGCAATTCTATTCCTGGGTATATACCTGAAAAAAATGAAAACATTAATTCAAAAAGTTACATGCATCCAATGTTCACTGCAGCATTCTTATAATAGCCAAGATATGCAGTCAACCTAAGTGTCCATAACAGATGAATGTCCTTATTTTTTGCCTACTGTATCAAGTTGAATTCTAATTTGACTGTTAAGGTTTCCACAGTGTGACTTCAAGCTACATTTTGAACTTACTTCTTTGCATGTATCTTGTGTGCCATCCAAACTGGAAGAATATTCTCTGGGTTTCCTTAACAGGTCCTTTGCTTTTACATCTCTAAATGATTATGTCTGTTCCAGAGGAAAATTCTCTGTTTCTCATTGCTCTCTTTATCCATCAAAATCTTATGCATCCTTTAGCATCATCACCTTGACATACATCCTGATCCATGAAACTGGACTTGATCCCTTTCTCTTTATTCTCCCTATAGCATGTGGCTTTTACCTCTCCAAAACGTTTGTTCAGCTCTATATTATAGTAACAAATTTTTTGTTTGTTTCTGAAACCAGAGTGTGAGATCATTGAAGGAAGGAGCTAAGCTAACTCATGTCTATATCCCACACAGCCACATCCCCACTAGCAACAATCACACTGCATTATGGTTAGTATCTTTTACACAAATCTTTATTTAAGATATGATAATTTTATACTGGAAAGGTACAGGATCAATGTGAGTTTCTGTGTTCTCACCTCATTCACTTGGTAGACAAAATATATTGAGGTTCTAGAAAGTTTAATGAAATGAATTTCATTAAATTTAAACAAACCTAAATATAAACTATTAAAATGATACTTACTTAAGTGATTCCATATTAGATAAGATTAAGCATGATTTAAGTAAGGGAAAATATACCCCTTAAATTGATTGTTTTCCATCTGTTGTTTAGATTCACCGCAGTAGAATGTACTGCTTTAATTTTTTGCATATTCCATCCATTTATTCATCAAATATTTATCAAAATCCAGCACTGTTCTAGGTACTTCTACCCAAATCCCCTTAGGACAGACTGTTGCATTTCAGGTTTTTTCGGGTTCCTGTTTCTCTTTCCCCATTCCAATACACTTAAATTTTACTCTGAATTCAATAGTACCAACAGAGTCAAAAAAGACAAACCTTTATTCATTTTAATGGGTCTTTTGGGGTAACCACACAAAGTTTATAGAGCACTGCTATAACTAAGACATTTCAGGATATGCATTATTACCTAATTATGCATCTTGCAATAATAAGTGCTTTTATATATTCTCATTCCAGACCTTTTGAATAGTTTTTAAAACATTAATTCATTATTTAAATTAATTCCAAATTTTAATTCTGAACATATTGTGTAATATTTTGACCTGCATGACAGCTGCTTCCCTGCAAGCAGTCAGATGGTATTATTAATACCATGAAACTTTGCATTTACATTCCTTTGTGTCTTTCCTCAAGGAATAACAGTGCTTCTGGGCTGGGTCCTCAAGAGAAATCCAATATGTGAAGGGTACTGGAGGAGTGGTGAGTGGCTAGCCGTAAAACAAATGGGTGTGTAGTTCTCACCTGTGCCATACAAATCCACACAGGCTCACTTCAGAAAGGGAGAGTCTTTTGAACAAACATATAAATGATTCACCTTCAACTCTATTTTGTATTCAGTTATGGCTGCTCTAAAGCTATTCTTTAATTTTGTAGAGCAACCTGGAATTCATCAGAGACAACCAAGGCCAGCATTGAAAAAATCAATACTCCTCCGGGTACTCACTCTTTTGTTACCTCCAGCTTCTCCTGCATGCCACCACGTTGCCTTTCTAACAAGTAGAGTAGCATGGGAGCCATGTGTTTACATGTGTATATGCAGGGAGACGTTGCCAAGTGGAATCAGAGAAAAGTCTGTACTAATTCTTATTCATATGAAGTCAGTATTACTCTGTAGCCTCAAATTTAGCAGTTACACAGATGCAATCACAATCAACCTGCTGGAGACTGGATATACTCTTCTTTTAAATGAGCACACTCATAAGAGAAACTGAAATGTCTATAAATATCTGTAAATTTTCAATTTATACATATAAGATATGTACTTAGAAGTCATAAATATATAATATATATAAATATAAATTATATGTATTTCAGTTTCCCTTATATTGACAGTATTATTGTTGGCCTGGTAATCATGGATGGGTACACACATCATGATGAGCTTAATCCTGATGACTTCTTATGGTAAAATAGAGAGTCAGTTAAATTATAATACCCTTCTTGGGATTAGGCAGTTTATAGAAGTCAGGCAGAGAAGCCAGACAGTATTTTCTAATGGAGAGGAAAGTAATGAGGCTCTTTTGTATCCTACTAAGAGTAGTATTAAGCTTGCTAGGGTGTGATCAACAAACTCAATACTCCTGAATAGATATCAGAAACTTAGAATAGCCATTTATTCTCAGATACAGACTAAATATACAGTTACTTATGTCTTCACTCTTTGAAAATTTCTTGATTTGTCATTGGACCTTGATTTTATGACAGAACTTTTTTACTTTGTAATTTGTCAAGTAGTAGAACTCAGAAGAAACCAACCTGAAATGTCTTTGTCCAAATTTCCTATCAGATGTAGAAAATGAGGAGAAACAAACCTTAATTCTCTTAAAGACCTAAGATGCTGGAAAGAGGATTACCTTTTCCTGCATTAAAATGGAATTTTCAAAATTTAAATAACAAATTTCTTTTATATTTGGCTCCTAGTAACATTTTGAAGTGAAACAGAACTTGAAAATAATTGGGATTTTCATTAAGATTGAATTTAAGTCTCCTCCTCTTTTTCTTTCCCTTCCCATTCTTTTCCTTCCAAAACAATTCAGTCAAATAGCAGAAACTAACACAACATTGTAAAGCAATTATACTCATATATATATATATATATATATATATATATATATATATATATATGCACATATATATATATATATATATATATATATATACAGGAAAAGGACATTTGTACATTGCTTGTGTGTATAGTTCTATGTCATTTTATCACACATGTAGATTTCTCTAACCACCACCAAAATCAAGATTCAGAACTGTTCTATCCTCACAAAGTTCTCTCTTATGCTACCTATCTATAGGCACATCCATCATCTTTATGCATCATCCCTAAACCACGGCGACCAGTAATACGTTTTCCATCTATATAATTATCTCATTTCAAAAATGTTATATAGATAGAGTTATATAGTATGTAACCTTTAAGAGTTCCCTTTTTTCACTCAGAGTAAAGACCTTGAGATCCAAAGAAAAAATGCTATTAGGTAGAATTCAACAGGTAGGCATCATATTGGAAGCAGAATAAGGTAGATTCTGGTATGGGTGTTGAAACCAAAGTGAGGAAAAGGAGGGGATCCACATGGGGGATGCAGCAACAGTGGTCCAGGATTTGGGGACCCCAGTAAAAAGAGGAAGCACCCACACGGTGGACAAACTGATGGCATCCAGTGAAGGGGGAGAGGGGTGTGTAGCAGGCAGCAGCAACAGGAGATTAGGGAATAGATCAAATAAGTGAATATATTAAAGAGAATGAGAGCAAAGTTTCTCTTTGTCAGAGAAGGGAGTTACAAGTATGGAAAGAGAGAAAACTGGAATGTATTTTGTGGTGTAGGAGTTGAGTTGTAGATATCAGTGTGAACTCATGGTTTTCAAAATGGATGGATGGATGGATGGGTAGATGATGATGATGATGATAGATAGATAGATAGATAGATAGATTGATTGATATAGATAGATAGATGATAGATAAATGTGTGTATGTATGTATGCATGCATATATGTATAGATATGGTGTGGATATGGGTGTGTGTCCCTAGCTCTGTCTACTGACAGTAACACTCAATACCAAGAAGCATACTTAGCATCCAGATCATGATTTTAAATACCCTTCTCCACCTACAGAAATCAGAACTTTTTGGAAAGATGGCTGGGAAGATACAAGCTGAGCCTGGAATATCTTCTTATACCTGAAAATAAGGCAACACCCCCAAAATGATGCAGATTTCTCAAAAGGACATAGAGTCATTTTGCAGGGGTACCACTGGTCAAATCTGAGACAGTTTGACTATCAAAATAAATAATAATAATTGATTATAATCATTGAGTAAAACTGGAATCTACAAACCCATACTGTTATTAAAAAAAGCAACAAATAAATTGAGAGTGTAATGAAGAATGGTACATTTACATAGTCTCAAAATACCCCCTACAAAATACATATTAATTACAAATTGAAGAATCCTAGCAGACACAAACTTAAGTCATCAAAGTTAATATCGTCAGCAATGTGACAAATTAAAATGTTGTGCCACCTGGAAGGAGGCAGTAAGAATGCTGTGTCATGTCTATGATATTCTACCAAAGGTGTATAACCTGAATCTAATCCTAAGAAAGTATCAGACAAGCTGAGGGACACTCAATAAAACAACTAGATTCAGGACTAGCCACGTGATTTGTGGAACCCAGTGCACACTGAAAAGGCAGGGACCCTTGTTCAAAACTTATCAACACTTTTAAGAAGTAACATTAGAACACTAAACAAAGTACAGGGTCTTTCTAAGCATAGGGTCCTGTATGACTACACAGGTCACACACACATGAGGCTGCCCCTGCCTGGCCTTTTTAAAAGAGTCAAGGTCTCCAAAGTCAAGGGAGGACTTAAGAACGGCTCCCAACTGAAGGCAAAAGAGATCTGACAACCAAATGCAATACAGTATTCTGCACTGAATCATTTTGCCAGAAAAGATATTATTGGGACAAATGGCAAAACTTGAAAAAGGGCTGAGAATATGACGGTTGCGATGTATCAGTGATAAATTCCTAATTTTTTAATTACAGTTTAGTTATATAGGAAAATATTCTTGTGTAGGAAATACATACTGCAGCATTTTCAGGTGATAGCAATTTGCTCTCAAATGGTTTGGAGAAAAGTGGAGCTCTTTGTACTGTACTTTCAACTTTTCTGTAAATGTAAGATTATTCCAAAAGATATTAAATTTTAGGGTGAAACCTCTCTAGATCTGACTACTCACTTGAAACACTTTTTTTTTTTGAAATCTTGGATGGTACAGGACAAAGAAGTAACTGCAAGCCCTTTCGTAAAATTATCAGAAGTCTTCATATGAGAAAGGCGGAGTTCTGGTTATAAGGAAACACTATGGTCTCATTTCTGAGCTTCTTTGATGTCTGAGTTCAAAAGTCTCTGAAATCGTATCACATTCTCACAAAGTGACTGTTTCATTGCAGAGTTGTCACCCTTCCCCAACACCCCAATCTCCAAAAACAGTGACTCAGTTATGCTTTCTAGGTTTACTATAGCAAAGGTAGTGGAGTTTACCTGAGGATCTGGCAGGCTAAGGCCAAAGGGATAATACCGTTCTTTAGGTCACCACAACTTCACCCGGCTTCTCTTCCTTTTGTTGCTAATTTTCACATTCACGCATGCACACGTGCACACACACACACACACACACACACACACCATAAGTAAGAATAAAATGGTAATAAAAATGAAACTAGCAGATTCTGATCCAGACATGTTGGCATAGACTTGTTTTTCCATGATTTTCCCCATTAAATACAATAACCCCTGGAAATAAAGCCAGTGGTGACCAAAGGAGAGTTCTGAAAGGTGGTTAGAGGAAGACAAACTTGTTTGGAGCCCTCTGACTGTAGGAACAACACAACAGTCTTAGGACACCTTACCAGTGCATCCCAACAGCAAAAAGCAACCAAGCATGAGAATTATTGACCCCTGACTGAGCAACAGAAGGCAGTCCAGGCAGGCTCGTTCCTCTTCTAGGATCAAACGGGAGTCCCCTGCATGCACCAGAAGAGTTGGGCACCATTTCTCATTAGGGAGCCCAGCTAAGAAGCAGCAGCCCGTCATTAGCAAGGGGATCCACCTTTCCCACCACCACAAGTGGTTGAGCCCAGGAAACCCATTCGTCCATAGTCCTGAGACTCCCTTTTTCAACTGAGAGACACCTAAGGGGCACAGCCTGGAGAAGTCCCTACTGTCCCCTCAGGCAGCACCAGCAGGGAACAATGGAGCCCCAGGGGCACCAGATACACTAAACAGGACAAAAGGACACAGCAAAAACTCTGACCAGGAAACTCTCATTGGAGACACAGCCCATAAAATAGGCCAGGAGTTGCATGCTTAAACCTTAAATGGTGTGACTGTCTGTTCAATAAAAGAGTTAAATAGGACCCAGAGTGTCCTGAGGTTATAGGCAAAATGTCCAGACTACAGTAGATAAAAACTCATCATACAAAGAACTAGGAAAATCACAACTTGGAGGAGAAAAGACAATCGACTGATGCCAAGGCTGAGACAAATCAGATGTTGGAATTATGTGGCCAGAATTTTAAAGCGGTCATCGTAAAAACACTTAAACAGTTAATTATAAATTCTCTGAAGCAAGCTAAAAATAGCAAAACTCAATTTTAATAAATAGTAGTTATATAGAAGAATCTAATGGAAATTATAGAAGTGAAAAATATGATAACATAAATTTTAAAACACTCATTGAGTGAACTGAATAATAGGGGGGAGATGACAAAGGATAGAACCAGTGAACTGAGGACAGATAAAAGAGCATATCCAATCAGAACAACAGAGAAAAGAGACAGGAAAAAAAATGAGTAGAACCTTTGGAAACCTGTGGGACAATGATGAAAAATCCAATATTCTTGTCATTGGAATTCCAGAAGGAGAAGAGATAGAGTGTAGGTCTGAAAGAATATTCGAAGGAATGATAGCTTTGATACCTCCTCTCTATATTTCCAAGGAAGCGTCGGTTTAAAAACAATCTAGTCTCCTTAACTCCTATAAATGTCCAATAAGCAGAAAGAGAGAACTGGATTGGTTCTTTCCTGGTTCCGTGCTAACCCATAGGATGATTTTAGGTAAGTCGTTTTATCACTATGGCTTATGAGATTTCCATTTCTTCATTTGTAAAAGGAAAAGGGGGCAGTGGCTTAAGGGAGACAATCCCCAGGGTTTTTCCAGCCCTCTGAATCAACGATATTTGTCTTCTGATTTTTTTCAATAGTTTTCAGAGCCCTAGAGTATATAAGTACTTGAATACATACTGTTCAGTTCTCAGCTCCCCTTTGGGTGTGAGTTCAGAGCTGATAAAATTTTAAGCCCAAAGATCTGGTCTGATGACAAGCCTCACCCTTCCCTGACACCCTCCCCATCTCTTCTAATTCTCAGGAAAACACATTTTCATTTTCACTTTTGCTGCTCAGGGCATGACTTCTACAAATATTCTATGTCACCTAGACCATTTCAAATCCACACCTACAAACATCTTGACATTTATAATCAACACTTAAGTAGCCCCATTACTCCTCTGATGTAGGTTAGCGGGACACAGAAATTGCCAGGTGCCTACTGGAGGGTTTGTGCATATAATGTCAGGACTCTCACCTACATTAGATTTGCTGGAAGACAGTAGAAAAGCATTTAAACTCTCTCTGCTCCGATTTAAACACTGAGGAATAGGACAACCTTTGGGAAGCATTTCAGTTTCTTGGATAAATAAAAATGCACTGGGCACTGAGGACTATTATTATCCCATTTATGAAGTGCTTCATCTCTCTGTAAGGGAGCTTCTGCCTACACTGAATGTGTAGGCAGCATGTCAGCAAGTTGCCAATGCCCTGCATTAAGTATTTCCTGTCATCTGTGCTTGTCAGAGATTAGTTTGCAGACATTTTTGCAGAAAGCATGAATAATACATACTGTTGAATACAATATTTATCATACAACATCTCCAGTGATTGAAAAGCGTCACCCAACAGCATCCTCTATTGTGTGATTTCTTTCCATCAATGTACCTAACTAGGCCGTACATCACTAACCACTGAGTCACTCTTAGTCTAACACAGAGCCAAGACTAGGAGTTGACTCAGTTCTACAAAAACATTGTGGTGTTCTCTGAATATATGTGTGTGGCTTCCCGTAAGCAAAAACTGAGGATAAAAAATATATATTTTTTTTAAATTTATTTTTCCCCATAAAGAACACCCTGCTGCCCATTTCAGTTGAAAGCAAACTCCCTAAGGCCATGAGTTAGAATTAGGGTAAGAGATATACTCAGTTACAAGGAACATTAAGCAGCACCTCATCTTCCTTCTCCTAATATACATGCTCCTGGGATAATAAGATTTTGAACAAATTACTCTATTTCATGAGTGCCATGAATTCTGGCAAGGTTTACTTTGACAGCTATTTTAATTGTACCATTAACTCTAAAATCTGTCAGACCAGGTTTGTCTCCCCTCCACTAATGACATTCTTGCCAAGAGTCAAAGTAGGTTTTAACAGAGGGGAAGAGATGTTGGAACCAAACCAGCCAGGGAGGCTGGAGAGATCTCAGGTAAAGGACTGAGCCCTCCCCTGGAAAACATTCCACCTCTCTCTTCAGTCTCCTGTAGGAAGGACATTTCAGGCCAGTTTGTCAAGAAGCAAATGCCCCTTTCCTTGTTCTGTTCAACACACATAATGACAAGTGTGTACTACCTCTTTTCTCTACCCTGACTTAAATGCAGTCATTTTCTTCTTTGAGTTTCTTTTAACAGAATTGTTCTTAGTGTGGAACATTCAGTTCTTTTCCAACACTGCCCCTATGTTGAGGTCAGCATGTGATGGCAACAATATCATACTGGAGAAACATTGTGATCCCCAAGTGGGGACGATACTTCAAAACAGATTGGAAGGAAGGCATGAGCCAGGTAACAGTGGAGAAACACTGTTGTATCCTGATACCTCAGGAGTGAATGGAAGATAAGAATCCCACTCCCAAAACAGTAGAGGAAAGCAACTCTGGAAAGAAAGGGAGGTGAAATATATGTACGTCATATATATATATTTCTTTCCAAAATGTTTTGTAGCCTGCTTGTGCCCCTCCCCAATCTGTGAACAATGTATTATGGGCACATTTCTACATCAAGTCACAAATACCTACCTCATTTTGTTTGACTTTTGAATGATAGTCTCTTGTAAGAATCCCCCATAACTTATTTAATCACCTGATTTGTTTCTAGTTTTCACTATTGTAAACAATTCTACACGTAATTACTGGGTTCCTTAAAATAAATGTGTAAATGGTAGAAGTAAAACTGACAGATGAAAGGATATGCACAAACTGCCCTCCAAAAATATTGGATAGTTACAACCAGACCTCCAAAAATATACGTATGGAGTGCTTACTTCCCAACATCCATGTCAACATTGAGCTTTATTCATTTTTAATCTTCAGTTTATTATTTAAGTTTATATTTCTTTGATACTAAATGAGAATAAACATTTTAGTCCATGTTTGTTTGTCAATAGCGTTTTTGTATGTAAGTGTATGTGAAACACTTTTTCTTGTTTTTTTACCAAATTTTCCATTAAGGTATTAATTTTTTCTTAGCTATTTTAAGCATTTTTATCTACTAAAATGCCTAGTTATATACTATGTAATTATTTTCCCAGTTTGTCAGTTATTTTTTAATATTGCTATGATGATTTTGCCATGCAGGCTTTAAAAATATCGTATGGTAAAATCTTGCAGTCTATTCTTTGATGGCTTCTGACTTGGGGTCTTCCCCACCTAAAATTATAGATAGCCCTTGACCTTCATATGCTTAATTTTCACACAAGCTGGAGTTCCCTATACTACAATGCTGTCCCCAAACCAACTTGCCAATAATAAACTCAGACAATTAGACATTCAGTGTTTATGACATTAGGTCATAAACATTCCATTTTAATTATTGTATATTTGCACTCCCTACTAGCCAAGGTCAGCTTCAACAACATAGCTACCTTTAACCTTGCAGTAGTGTTTCTGCAATTAATCACTATTTTACTCTGCTTTGCTTTAACAAAGATTAGTTCTATAAGGCAACATTTTTCCCTCCATTTGAATGGACCCCCGCTCCCCCCCAAATTATTTAGGCTATGTAATGCTATTTGCTGTTCCAAACAACCCCAAAATATCAGTGGCTTACCACCATGAAAGTTTATTTCTCATTCACCTCACAGAACGATACACTTCTGAGTGGCTCTGCTTGAAATGGTTACTCATTGTGTAGATTTTGCCTTGTCCTTTGCTTTTACGCAGATAAACAGGAGAATGAAAGACTATGGGAGACTGCACAAACATTGGTGGTCAGGTCTTCAAATAGTCTATATCCCTTTTTCACAGATTCCATTGGCCAGAACATAGTCACAAGATCCCAGTCAGATATAAAGGAGACTGAGAAATTTAGGCTCTCTGCATTTCCAAGAAAAGGAAACAGGACTTGAGAGCATCTAGCCAGTTTACTACATCCCCTGACTATATAAAACAGTACATATCTATTGCTTTACTTCCATACATTTAGTTTCATACATATTTCATACACATGTATTATTTATGAAAGAATGGCACTATATGAATAAAAATATTTACTGGCTCTCTTCTATTACTTTTATGGTTTTATTTTTAATATTACACACTGAATCCATCTGGAACTTGTCTTTGTATAAGGAAGTATATACAATGTGACATTTGTTAAAAAAATAAACATTAAATACTCCTTTTCTTATTTACTGATTCGAAATGTTTCATTTATCACTCATTAAATTTTCATAGATTTATTTAACAAATTCAATTAAATGCTAACTATATGCCAGGTACTTTTTTAACACTTAAAGTTAAACTACTTTATTCCCAAACAACCCTATGAAGTATTACTATTATTATTCCCATTATAAAGACCAGAAAACTGCAGCCTATAAGGGTTACTGAATTACCCAAAGTCATGGAGTTAGTTAACTGGTAGAACTGGATTTGAATCTAGGCATCTGGCTCCAGGGCAAGTTCTAAACCACTCTATTATGCTGTCTCTGCAAACATGTGAGACTTTAATTGGACTCCTGCTGTGGTCATTTCAGAAGTGGGAAGATCCCCGCAACATACATCCAAGACGTGATTCATAAGCTGAGACTGATGATAACACACACACACACACACACACACACACACACACACACACTCCTCAAGAGGATAGGAAAAGATTTACTATTTACACAATGAAGCTTTCTGGAGAGAGCACAGTAGGGTCCAAAGCAGGTCCAACGATGGCCTCAGGAACAGGGGAATGGTGCTGGCAGTAAGTCTGTATTAGTTTGTTACATGTGCTGTAACAAAGCACTACACACTGGGTGGCTTAAACCAGGGGTCCCCAACCCCTAGGCCATGGACTGCTGTTGGTCCGTGGCCTGTTAGGAACCAGGCCACACAGCAGGAGGTGAGCAGCAGGCAAGTGAGTGAAGCCTCATCTGTATTTACAGCAGCTCCCCGTTACTCGCATTACCACCTGAGCTCCACCTCCTGTCAGCAATATGGTGAGTTATATAATTATTTCATTATATATTACAATGTAATAATAATAGAAATAAAGTGCACAATAAATGTAATGTGCTTGAATCATCCCGAAACCATCCCCCCACACCCGCTGGTCCGTGGAAAAATTGTCTTCCATGAAACCAGTCCCTGGTGCCAAAAAGGTTGGGGACCTCTGGCTTAAACAACAGAAATGTATTCTGTCATAGTTCTGGAGGCTAGAAGTCTGAGATCAGGATGTCGGCAGGGCGGGTTTCTTCTGAGGACCTTGAAGGCAGGATCTGTTCCAGGACCCTCTCCTGGGCTTGTGGATGGCCATATTCATCTTCACATGGCATTCTCTTTGTCTGTCTGAGTCTAAATTTCTCCTTCTTACAGGGACACCAGTCATGGTGGATTAAAGCCCACTCTAAAAACCTTATTTTAACTTGATTACTTCTGTAAAAAAAAAAAACCTATCTCCAAGCAAGTTCACTTTCTGAAGTAGTAGGGTTTAGGATATTAATACACAAATTTGGTAGAGGGGATGCAATTCAGTACATAATGATGGTTTTTATGGTGGTTAGGGATGGGGCCAGGGTGAGGGTTTCCCATGGACAGGCAGAATCTTCTGTGGCTTCAACTTCATGCTGATGCCAAAGAAGGGAACACCTGGGCTCTCTTATCAGTTTGCCCAGTTGTAAGGCAGTAGGGGAGAAGAGATTGGTGGGTCTTCAAACTGTCTGCAAACATCAGAAACAGAGTCAGACCCCTTATTACAGTTTTAACCAGGTTATTAAATCATTCCTGATCCAGCATGTTTTAATGTCCAGCATGTCCTGATCCATACAATGTTTTAATTACTGTGCCTTTTAAAAAACTTAACAGCTTAATAGAGCAAACGCCCACCTAGTTATCCTTTTTTTCAAAATTTAAAAACTATATGTCTAATGCATTTATTTTTCCAGATGAACCAGTATATCCAACTTGTCAAAATCTTTGACCAAAAAGAAACAATTTGATTGGAATAGCATGAAATTAATATATGAATATAAGGAGCATTGACATTTTGAAGAGTATTGGTCTTCTCATCCAGAAACATTGTAATTTTCTTAATGTGTTCATCTCTTCTTTAAATACCAGTGGTAACCACCCTCTAAGGTATGTCACCAATGATCTGCATCTCCTGGAATTAATGCCTTGGCACAGCTCTCTCCCACATTTTATCAGGGTTGTTCTGAGTGACCCCAGAATACAGCAGAGGTGAGAGTATATATCTTCAGAGGCTCTATCCTTGCTCTCTCTTGGATTACTCATTCTGAGGGAAGCTAGTCATCATGTTGTGAGGACACTATAGTAGCCTATGGAGAGGTCCAGTTAATGAGGAACTGTGGCCTCCTGTCAACAACCTACACCAACTTGCCAGCCATGCAATGAGCCATCTGGGAATCAGATCTTTTAACCTCAGTGAAGCCCTTAAATAACTATGACCCCAGCCAACATCTTAAATGTAACCTCATAAGAAACCCCAAGCCAGAAACATCCAGCTGATCTTCCCCAAAATTCCTGGCCCTCAGAAACTGTTAGGTAATTAATAATTGTTACAGATTTAAGCTGCTAAGATTTGGGATAATTTTTATACAGAAATAGATAATGGTTTTACGCTTTCCTCACAAATGTGATCTACACTTCTTAGTAACTCCATTCTTTGGTATTTGACTTTTTTTGTTTGCAATACCCTGAAAAGATAGAATGTCACTATGTCATGTCATTTACAAAAATCACTCCACTATACATTTCAGATACTGCACAATCTTTGTTGTAATGCTCAATCTTGAGGACAAATTACATGACTTGGGTCACCTAGTTGTCATCAGGATAAACAGTGATGACAGTGAACACTCTGTATTTCAGATTCTTTGGAGCGTTCACCAGTTCAATGGCAGGAGATGATGGGATGAACAGGCTCAACTCAAAAAGAAGGAACAAAATATATTCATTGCAACATCTTTCTCTATCCCCATTTCACTTTCTTCCTGTTACTATGCACCACACGACATACAGCAGCAGGGACATTTGACAGGAGAGTTGAGAAGTGCAAGCCTAGAAGTAAAACATTCCCCTGCCATCTTATCCAGTGGAGTATTTTTTCTTAACCTCCTCCTGATGGTTCTTAATATTTAATAATGCATAAGACCCATTCATCAACATCAAACGGTCCTGCCACTAGAAACAGGTACCAAGGCACCTTGGTGACAAGGATAGAATTTAGAACCAACCACATGTGCTTTTCCCAGTATCCTAAGCACATCCCAAAGTCCCTGCTCAGACAACCGTAGTCACAAAAGAAAATTCTAGAAGCACTCTGTATCTGTCAGGGTCTGTCAGAAGACAAAAGTTACATGAGTGATTTGCACAGAAAAAAAAAAAAAAAAAACTAATAAGAACTTTGACCACGTGAAAGGGGATTAACTATTAATAGGGGGAAAGTAAATGCTAAAGAATAAATGAAAGGCTGAGAGAGCACTCGAAGAAGGAACAGTGGAAAGGTCCTGCCTCCCCCAAGGCTAACAGCCAGATCTCCTTGGAGCAGCGTGACTGTGGCTCCCTGGAGTGGGAAGATGTTTGCTGAGGTGATACCGGTCAATGTTAGCAAGTAGGAAGTGCCTGCGTAAGTACCAGTGGGACTTCCTGAGAAGCTCTTCAGGGTGGTGGCTGTGCTGAGATTCACTGACAAGCTGCCCACTGCCAAAGGAGTAAGAAAAGCACCAGAATCAATGAACACCCCTTTCATCTTGCAGCGTTCCTCCAGCGCCCTCTACTGACAAGGGCTAGCTTTGTTCCAGCTGGCAAAGGAGGAATGTATACAATATACCAGCCCAGGGTTGCCAGGTATTACTAAAGACAAAGAAAGGTGGATTTGGAACTGAGAGGCAACAAGTTGATGACTGGCATATGCTCTAAAGCACAATGAAATGCAGAATGTTAAGGAGAATTTTTTTTTAACCCCTGGAAAAATCAGATTATAGCTGGCCTCAGGTTCTATCTTAAAATTGGAAATTCAATATTGCTCACCCTCTTCTTTATTATAACTCTCCTCCATGAACTTTCTCAACACTATTATTTTCATTTTATGGACAAGGAATCTAGTAGGCCAAAGGATATGCTCAAAATATTTCCTTTCCAGCCCTCACAGTCACATTCTCTGACTGAGAGAAGAAATCGAGTTCAGAGTTCCTGAGAGACACCAATTCTTTGAAAATAAAGGCTGTCATGTAATACCAAAATATTTTTATCACAATTTCTATTTTCCTTTCAACTCATTTCATTCTGCTAAATTAAATACATCAGCATAGATGCAGTGAAAAGGGGAATCGTAATGAATATTTTCCCCCCACCCATGGGGAGCAACCATGAGCAGCCCCCCTCACTCTGCAGTTGCCGACATGCAAGGATAGAACCCAGCAGTACCTAATCCTGCTTGGAAAATGTACTCAGGATATATATTCTACCTGGAGGCTGTAAGTCTATGATCAGATCTGCTTTGGGGAAAATTTCTTGCTTCTCTCTTCCTTCTGTTTGAGTCTTCAGTATAATAAGCAATTTAATCAGCTCAGCTCCACTAAATGCTTCAGGTATTTGCATATTAGCACTACTTGTCTTTCTTTTCCTTATTAAAATTGGCATCTACTGTGTCACAATGTAGAATTGCAGAGCCAAGCACCCGGGGCCGATGACAGCACAGATACACAGACGCTTGTCCGATAGCCTCAGTGTCGGTCTCTGCCACTTGTCCTTCAGACCTGCACATTACCAGCTATAGAAAATCCATGCTGGTCCTCCCCTATCCAAAACAAATCGGATGAGAGATGTATTTTATTATTGTTAATGAAACTGCTTACATAAAAGTTCAACACAAATATCTCTCTTGCATGATTAAAGCATTGACAGGCCAAGGAAAAGGTGAGAACATGACAAGTAATTACAGTAGTGGTATGACACTTGCAGAATTTATGTTACTATGTTTGTACACTGCATTCAAACAGACAGTAATTGTGCATATCAATAAATTAGATACTAGGCTAGAAGTGCCACTAAAAAAAATAATAAGGTTTCATTATATTTGTAAAATGAAACCAAACAACCAAAGGGGCTTAGTGATCATGCAGTGATCTCCCTTAGGAACTAGCTTCTACATGTGTCGACTCAGAATTACTATTAAAATGTTGAATTAAATTATTGATTTTTAAAGTCTGATTTGTAACATATGGGAGAGACTGCCCTTTATTCTTAAAATCCATTCTCTCACAAAGCCCACCTTGCAGCAAGTTGTGTCCATGTAAGTAAATATCATCAAAGGAATGTGGTAAGAAGTGATTTATATCACTTTCCAGACAAGGTTTTTCGGAAATGGGTGTGCCTGCTTACCACTCTGCTTCCCCTTCCATCAACTGAATACAGAAGATAGCATGACCATAGGACCTGCCGAATGGGGGAAGTCACAATTTGGAAGGAGCCTGGGTCCCTGAGTCATCAACAGGGAGGTCAGACTCCTACTGACCAAGCATACCTATCTTTGGCTTTCTCATGAGAAAAAATAAACTTTTACTGGGTTTGGACCATTACAAATTGGGATGGGGGTCTCTGAATGTTATGTATTATCAAAATATAAGAACCATTTTAGGCCATTTAAAAGGTCTGGGAATCTGATCTTTCTCTTCCCAAATACTACTTGATCTTAGCCGAGTCATGTAATCTTTCTAGCCCTAATCTTATCTGCCAAGAGTGTAAATTTGTTAGACATGCCCACAGAAAACGTCTTCAGAAATACTAAAAGTGAATTTTTAAACTATGGTCAAAAAAGTTGTTATTTCAAAGAAAATAAATATTGCATGTCTTGAGGTAGTTTTAGGATGCAACAGATGAGACAGAATTTTGATTACATTTGGGCTTTTGGCACATGCCAGCACTTTCCCACTGACATTTACTCAAAGTGACTAGTGACCTACAAAGCCACCAAAATATACATCAAAGCAACTGAAATATCGTATTCCAAAATATAAGTGCTTTATGGCATCGTGAATAATGTTTTCAAAATTCAGTATTTTCCATAGCACTAAGCACTGTGTTTCATGCTCAGTACATATTTATTGAATTTAATTGGTCAATTAGGAAGGAGCATCCATTTCTCTTAACTTAGATTCGATTGGCTAAAATCATCAGTATTTCCAAATATGCTTTGTAATTTCAGTAGATAGATTTCACATTCTCGTCTATTCTTAATGTCAATTAATGTGTAGCTTTGCTAGTGGTGGATCCAAAGGACTTTCCCTAGCCTCCTTTACTTTTTAAAATTTATTTTAATTTTTGATTTTTGAACCTGAAAATCACCTCTTTCCAAAATCGTATTTTCTTTTAGTTATAGCACTTCTATGTAGCAGTAGCATACCTTCTATTATTTCTACTCATTTTTCTCTTTTGGTTATGTTTCCTCTTTCTTTTCTTGCAGGCTTACCTGTGAAGCTGTTTTTCTCTCTCTCTTGCTGTTTCATGTCTGAGCTAGTGATGCCCAAATTTTTATCTCTAGGTTTTCCAATTTTCCTGAGATCTCAAATGCCTATTGTCAGTTGCTTAAAGAATGCATGTGTTTTCCTCACCATTCCTTCAGTTTCCACATGTCAGCATGTTTTCTTCCTTCAATCTGGACATCTATCTCCCTACATAGTTGTTTGAATTAGTGACATAACATTCTGCCCATTGTGAAGCCTTTGAATAATCATTGAAGTAGCCTTCTTCTTCATTTTCCACATTGAATTTGTTGCTAAGTCCTTTCAGTGTTGCCTGCAAAGCACCTATTGAATTCATCTCCTTTTATTGCTATGATCAGCATCTCAGTCCAGATGCTCAATCCTCAAGTGTGGGCTTGACTATTCTATCCTAATTGACTATAACTCCATGCAACCCCTATCCCCACCCAAAATACAGTTTACCAATGGTTCTTAAAGCTGGCTGCACATTGAAATCTCTGGGGAGCTTTTAAGAACATATCAGTGTCAAGGCTCTCCCCTAGAAATTCCGATTTACTTTGTCTGGGGTACAGTCTGAACATCAGGATTTTTTAATTCTCCCAGATTATTATAATAATATTCAGCCAAGATTAAGAACCACTGAGGTATCCCATTTCTAGACTGTTCATTTCAAGGAAATTTTTTTTCCCCCTGTGGTTGTAGTAAATCAGATCTGTTCTTTCATTATATTTTCTAAGTGGTAACTGTTGGTATATAGAAAAGCTATTGATTTCTGCACATTAATTTATAAGTAGAAATATTTTAATGAACTTTTTCATCTCTAAGAGAGTCTGAAAATTAATCACCTTGGGCTTTCCAGGTTTATAAACACATCATCTGTATTAGTTTCCTATTGCCCCTGTAACCAACTACCATAAACTTACTGACTTAAAGCAACACAAATTTTAGCAGTTCTGGACCACAGAAGCCCACAGGGCTGCATTCCTTTTGAGGGTTCTAGGGAAGGATTTGTTTCCTTGTCTTTTCCAGCTTCTAGAGGCCACCTACTTTCCGTGCTCATGGCCCTTTCCTCCATCTTCAAAGCCGACAGTATAGCATCTTTCTTCCTCTCTGACCTCTACATCCATCTTTACATGTTTTCCTTACCTGTACTGCATCCTTCTTTTAAGGACCCGTGTGATTACTTAGGCCCATCTGGGTAATCTAATATAATCTCTGCATCTCATAATCCTTAACTTAATCATGTCTGCAAAGTCCCTTTTGCCAAGTAAAGTAACACAGAGGGTTGTCATTATTCATCCCACTACATCATCTAAAAATAATGATGAATTCCCTCCTTCTATCAAATCTTTTTACCTCATTTCTTTCTCTTTTCTCTCGGCTTTGGTCAGTCCTTCCCGTTACTCTTTATAGTAATGAGATATATTCCCATCTTATGTGTAGATTATTATTTATCCCTGAATGTAGGCATTTCTCTCTGGTCCTCTTATTTGCTAAAACTAGCAGTTGGGGTCAGGGATTAGCTTAGAACAGTGTCCTCTTTCTTAGGGAAATATCATTCCTCAGTTTTCAGAATTCCCACTTTTAGAGTTAAGAAGATTATTCAGAGCTCCCAGGCCCTTTTGTAGTTTAGTATTTTTTATCTCTGTTCAGCTGAATCTGAAGGGAACTTATAATAAAAAGCTGATTGCTGCTTCTCCCTCTCTTTTACTCTGCCGCACCCCAGTTCATGTATCTTGGATCAGAGGCTATCTCAAGAAAAGGGAAGATGGCATGTATTTCTAATAGTATGAAACTGGGACCCTAAGGATGTGTTTCTTTCTTCTCCTTAGGCCGACTCACACCCTGATCATTCTCATTCCTAGTAAGAGACTCTTTCTTTAGAGCTTTTAGGACAAGCTCACTATGTTTAGGAATTTTTTACCATTGTTTAGGTTTAAAAATATATGAGTCTATGAAGGGGGTCAATTGATTAACATGTTCAAGCTCCCTTCCAAACACAGGTCCACCCCAACCCCCGATTTCCTGCACTTTGAGTAGAGTCTGATTTTTGCTAGACCAATTTCTACACGTCCATAATGAACAACAAGAGAATAGAAGAAATCAGCTAGACTGAAAATATGGTAACAGAAGGGAGAAAATGGGAGGAGAGAAACCAGCAAAGGTGACTTTTCAAAGTGTCACCAAGGATGTGTTTTTCTTCCATTTATTTGTTTGTCAAATATCTATTATCTTCTACATGTATCTTCTATATATTAGACACTGCAGGGTAGAGCAGTAAGCAGATTCATCAAGTTTCCTTCCTCAAGCTCACATTCTAGTTGGTGAAGATAGTTAATAAATAAACAAACATACAAACAAACAACATTAGCTTCAGCTTGTGGTAAATTCTAAAAAGGAAATAAACAAGATGGTAAGATGGAAGTGATGAGATGGAGGGCAGTTGAGGGGGTCAATGAAGTACTCTTGGAAAAAGTAACATTTGAACTGCAGCCTGAAGGATTAAAGAAAGCATCCTTTTGTAAACCTGGGTAAGGGGTATTCCTGTCAGAGGATGTAAACCCTAAAACAGGAAATAACTTGCCTCATCTGAGTAGTGAACTAGTATGAGGAATGTCTCAATGTGGCCGGATGGACAAAGGGGTGAGGGCAGAGTAGCACAAGCTGAGTGGGAGAGGGAGCAGAGGCCAGATGGTGAAGCTCAAGTCCATGTGGCCCAGCCTTGAAGTAGCATCTCAATCCAGCATCCAGAAACAATCAATAATTAATTCAATTAAACTTTTTTCTTTCAGAAAAGTCTAGCTCCTCTGTTTGTAATCTGAATTTCTCTAATCTCCTCTATTTTCTTTGAAAACTTCAGTCCTACAGTTACCCTCTCTTTCCTATATCATGTGTCCCCCCACCCCTGCCCTTTAATGGGATCAATTCAGGAGCATATGAACAAAGAAAAGTCCAGGACCAGATGGTCTCAGAAGTGAATTCTACCAGAAACTTAAAGAATTAACCCTTACCCTTCTCAAGCTGTTTCCAAAAACTGAAGAGGAAGGAAACTCCCAAACTTATTTTATAAGGCCAGCATTACCCTGATACCAAAGCCAGATAAGGATACTACAAGAAAAGAAAACTACAGGCCAATATCCCTGATGAATATAGATGCAAAAATTCTCAACAAAATACTAGCAAGACAAATTCAAGAGTTCATTAAGGGGGCTTAATCCTTGGATGCAAGGATTGTTCAATATACATGAATCAATAAATATAATGCACCACATTAATAGAATGAAAGACAAAGCTCATATAATCATGTCAATAGATGCAGGAAAATTTTTTTTTACAAAATTCAACATGCTTTCATGATAAAATTCTCAAAAAATTGGATATGGAAGGAATGTATTTCTACATAATAAAGGCCATGTATTGTATGACAAACCCACAACTAACATCATACTAAATGGTAAAATGTTGAAATCTTTCCTCTAAGATCAAAAGAAAAGGGTGTCTATTCTCACCACTCTTATTCAACATAGTACTGGAAGTCCTAGTCAGAGGAATTAGGAAAGAAAAAGAAGTAAAAGTCATTTAAACTGAAAAAGAACAAGTAAAATTGTCTGTTTGCTGATGACATGTCTTGCATATAGAAAGTCCTAAAGACTCCACAAAAAAACTGTTAGAGCCAAGAAACTAATTCAATAAATTTTCAATATAAAAAATCAACATATAAAAATCAGTTGAGTTTACTATAGGAAACACTGAAGAAAGAAATAGAAGAAAACACAAATAAATGGAAAAAAATCTCATGTTCATGGATCAGAAAGTAAACATTATTAAAATGTCATACTACTCAAAGCCATCTATAGATTCAATGCAATTTCTATCAAAATTCCAATGACATTTTTCACAGATATAGAAAAAACAATCCTAAAATTTGTGTGGAATCAAAAAAGACCCCAAATAGCCAAAGCAATCTTGAGAAAGACAAATCTAGAGATATCAAGCTTCCCAATTTCAAATTGTATTATGAAGCTATAGTAATCAAAACAGTATGGTACTGGCATAGAAAAAGACACATAGACCAATGGAATGGAATAAAGAGCCTCAAAGTAAACCCATGCATATATGTTCAAATAACATTTGACAGGGTAGCCAAGAATAATCAATGCAGATAGGATAGTCTCTTCAACAAGCGGTGCTGGGAAAACTGGATATTCACATGCAAAATAATTAAATTGGACACTATCTCATACCACTCACAAAAATTAACTGGAAATGGATTAAGGACTTTAAGACCTAAAACCATAAAATTCCTAGAAGAGACCATAGGGTAAGCTACTTTACATTAGTCTTGGCAATGGTTTTTGGATTTGCCACCAAAAGCAAAGGCAACAAAAATAAAAATAAACAACTGGGAATGAATCAAACTAAAAGCTTCTGCACAGCAAAAGAAACCACCAACAAAATGAAAAGGCAACTTACAGAATGGGAAAAATGTTTGCAAACCATATATCTGATAAGGATTTTTTTTTTTTTTTTTTTTTTTTTTGGCTGTGCATGGGCCTCTCACTGTTGTGGCCTCTCCCATTGAGGAGCACAGGCTCTGGGCACGCAGGCTCAGCTGCCATGGCTCACGGGCCTAGCCACTTCATGGCATGTGGGATGTTCCTGGACCGGGGCATGAACCCATGTCCCCTGCATCAGCAGGCGGACTCTCAACCATTGTGCCACCAGGGAAGCCCTCTGATAAGGATTACTATCCAAAATATATAAAGAACTCACACAACTCAATAGTAAAAAAAAAAAAAAAAAAAAAAAAAAAAAAAAATTCCTATTAAAATATGGGCAGAGGAACTGAATAGACATTTTTTTCAGAGAAGACATACAATTAGCCAACAGGTATATGGAAAGGTGCTCAACATCCCTGATGCTCAGGGAAATGCAAATCAAAGCCATAATGAGATATCACTTAACACCTTTTAGAATGGCTATCATCAAAAGCACAAGAGATAAAATGTGTTGACTAGACTATGGTGCACTATTGGTGGGAATGTAAATTGGTGCAGCCACTATGGAAAGCAATATGGAGGTTCCTCAAAAATTGAAAATAAAACTACCATATGATCCAGCAATCCCATGTCTGGGTATATATTCCAAGGAAGTGAAATCACTATCTCAAAGAGATATCTGCACCCCCATGTTCATTGCAGGTTTATTCATAATAGCCAAGGCATGGAAACAACCTAAGTGCCTGTTGATGGGTGAATGGATAAAGAAGATGTGGTAATAGAATAGAGCACAGCCGTGTGCAGCCCTTAGCAGGCAGCTGTTGCTCTGCGCCAATACCCCGCACCCCATTACCTCAAGACCACTAATGGTTGCTCAGCCATTGTTCGGTGCTGCAGTGGGCCCCTCCCCCAAGCAAGCAACTGTCAGTAAGCGACAGTTTGTGGGCCTGTTCAGCCAACGGTCAGTGGTCAGTGGAGTGGTGGTCGTCAGGCAGAGAGTGAGGTTAGAGACAGATCCCGGCCTTCTCCCTGGAGCCCTCCAGCTCACCTGGCCTCGGGCCAGTGGGTGAGCTAGTGGGGCCCAGGGAACAGGCTGGGGGCTCTGCCCTGCAGGGCTCCAGAGCCCTCGCCAAGGCCACCCACTGGCCAGGCCCAGACCTTGAGGGAGCAGCGAACCTCTCCCCCATCCCTGCCTCTGCAACCTAATGACAGTGGCAATTTGCATAGGATGCAGTCTGTGGGACCTGGCCCTCACCATTTGTGTGGCCTGGGGAGCCTGAGTGCTGGTTGGGTCCTCAGCACCTGGCTCCCTCACTGGTGGTGGCTGGACAGGGTCTAGGGACCCGGCCCTGAGGGAACCACCAGCTGAGATCTGCCTCTTCAGCCAGGATCTGGACCTCGGAGGGTGAAAGTTGTGCCTTGGGACCTTGCCCTTTCTTGTCAGAACAGAGAATAACATTTTCTTGGTGAAAGATTTACAGGAACATCATTACCTGACCATGACCTGACCTCAAGAACAAAGGATCTGTCATCAAGAAGTGTGCAACAACTAACCACTCCCCTCCCTCACTTTTCCTATAAAAGGGCTTTGCTGAAAGCTTTCAGGGAGTTTGGGGGTTATAAGGCATGAGCCACCCATCTCCTTGCACGGCCCTGCAATAAACTTTTCTCTGTTCCAAACTCTGACGTTTTGGTATTGTTTGACCTCACTGTGCATTGGGCACATGGACTTGCATGTTAGTAACAGTAATATATATACAATGAAATATTATTCAGCCATAAAAAGGAAGGAAATCCTGCCATTTGTGACATTATGGATGGAATTTGAGCACATTATGATAAGTGAAACAAGTTACACAAAGACAAACACTGTATGATCGCACTTATCTGTGGAATCTAAAAAAGCTGAACCCATAGAAACAGATTGTAGAACTGTGGTTGTTAGGGGATGAGGATTGGAGGGAATGGGGACATATTAGTCAAAGGGTAAACATTTTCAATTATAAGATGATTAACTTCCAGGTGCAACATGGTGGCTATAGTTACCAACACTGTACAGCATGGTGACTATAGTTAACAATATGTATTATTTACTTGAAAGTTGCTTTGAAAGTAGAGCTTTAATATTCTCACCATAACAACAATAACAAAATGGTAACTATGTGAAGTGAAGAATGTGTTAACTGACCTTATTGTTGTAAACATTTCACAACATATGTGTATCAAATTATCACCTTGTGCACCTTAAACTTACACGATGTCATATGCCAATTATATCTCAGTAAAGCTGGGTGTGGGGACAACTAAAAAAATAATGTTTCTAGGAGAAAGGTGAAGAAGTGAGGCACAGCTGGAGAGGGTTGTGGGATCAAGTGCATATTAAGATGTTAGCACTAACTTGTTCATATGTTTACTAGATTTATCCTATTAGAGATGGGGATGCAGGAACGAGAGGGGCCAACTGTAGAACTGAAGTCTTCTAAGAGTTTAGAAGGGATTAAAGAAATTCAGATTACAAATGGAAGAGATAGACTTTTCTGAAAGAAAATAGTTTAATGATGAATTAATTTTTAATTGTTCCTGGCTGCTAGACTGAGATACTGCTCGAAGACTGGATCACGTGGGTTTTAACTTACATTTGAATCATATATCAGTTTTTGGCTGCTGTGTCTATTATTGGCAAATTGTCTTCATAGTTGGTGAATTTATAATTATTTCTTAATTTTATTGTGAAGGGAGGTTAACTGTTTATTCTTTCATTGTTTCATGTAGGCTAAACATAGTGGAGAATTAAAAATGCCATCTATTCTCTGTAATATTTTAACAGAAGTTCTCTACTAGTTTAAAGTAAAAGCTATGGTACTATTATTTAGTTGTATGTTTTCTCCAGAAACTCAGTCTTAAACATCTATATCATAGTCATCATGGAATATGAATTTAAAAGCTAAACATTTTCTCTCTCTTTCCTTCTCTCCCTCTCCCTCTATCCCCTCCTCAATCTACCTCTATCTCTTCCTCTCTCTCTCTCTCTCTCCCCCTTTTCCCTCCCTCCCTCCCTCTTTCCTAGCCATAGTTTAAATATTATTGGCTTGAAAGTCAAACAGCATTTCCTTCCTTTCAGTGTTTTCTCTAAGGGTGTCCTAGGATGATGCTTGATTAGAAAATATAATGATGTAAATGTTTAATTCTTTTAACTAGGTCCAAAACTGTATGACTGTATTGGTGTAATTTATTTTTGACCAACATTTCCAAGCTCATTTTCCAATTAGCAGACTCAGTTGAGATATTAGCGACTAATTAATGATATTAACTTATTGTTTTCATAATAATATCACACAACCATCAATCACACTTGAATATGAGCTAGGAATTTTATGTTGGTTTATTAACAGGCAGTGCAGGATGATTTGTTGGATGATGTAAAAAGCCCAGAGAACAAGATCACTTCTTTGTATGTACATCCTTTGGCAAATTAAAAAGCCTAACTCTTTAATCTGAACAAATGGACTCCATTTTTTTCTTAGAACTGTCCCTTAAAATCCAAGGGACAGTTCATACCTCTCTCTCATATCATTTGTCCAGATTTAACCTTCGAATAAACTGGATTTTTGTCCTAGCTCTGTTCCCTCAAAGCTCTGAACCACAGACAAATCAATTCATCAATGCTCAGTTATCTCAATTAAAGAATATTTGTCTCACACAGTTATTGTGAGGATTAAGTGAGAAAATGTTTGTGAAAGCACTTGAAGCTCTAAAGCCATATAAAAATATATTGTCCTTGTTTTATTTATCATCATCATCATCTTTATCATCATCATCACTATTTGGACATGTCCTCATTTATGATCATTAAAAATAATGCTTTAGGTAATGTTTATGTATATATTTGTATAAATCTAGATGGTAAGCAACTTGATAGTAAGTTAAAACCAGGTCTTATTTTTATTCTTTCCCATAAGCACATTCCATAAATGTGTGCTGAAATGTGTACTAAATGGTTTATAAGTTTGTTCCTGCATTTTGAAAATGCTTCCTATCAAGCACAGCCCTCAGTTTTAAAGTAACTCACACTTACTGAACTCTTACTTTTAAGTGGAAACTATCCTGAGCATTTTTTAATGCAAAACCTCTTTTAATCATCCCAACAACTCTAGAAGGTAAGGTACTGTGGAAATCTCTTCCTTCAAAATGAGACTTTCCTTTAAAATGGGAATTTCTGATTCTGAAAAGACTGCTTACCTTAACACACTGGAAAGCCAAGTGAATCAGCTTGTGGTCCCACTCCTGGGAAATATATCTTAAGAAGGAATTTGTTTTGCAACATCTTCAACTTCAATTACATTTAACATTGGAAACTTCAACTTCCTTGCCTAGCATATTTTATGACATTTTCACTGACCTCTTTTCTTTTTTTGGCTGCTTCGTTGCGTGCGGGCTTTCTTTAGTTGCTGTGAGCTGGGGTTACTCTTCGTTGCGGTGCATGGGCTTCTCATTGCAGTGGCTTCTCTTGTTGCAGAATACAGGCTCTAAGCACGCAGGCTTCAGTAGTTATGGCTCACGGGCTCTAGAGCACAGGCTCAGTAGTTATGCCGCACGGGTTTAGATGCTCCGTGGCATGTGGGATCTTCCCGGACCAGGGATCGAACCTGTATCCCCTGCATTGGCAGGTGGATACTTAACCACTGCACCACCAGGGAAGCCCTCAATGACCTCTTAATTGAGAAATAGCTGAGCCATATGCTGTCAATTTGGATAATTTTAAAGATGAAAGGGTGATTTTTATTGATTTCACTCCAAAGGCAGCATAGCATGGATATGAGGCCACGCCAAGAGGAGCTTTGGAGAACATGCTCCATTGGGGGCAGAGTCTTTATCTCCCACAGGGCCTAAGACATTGTGAAAAATATAGGCTGTCAATAAATGCCTGCTGAATTGAAATGAATCAAGATTGTTAAATTAGATGAGATACTAGAAGAAAAGTCAAAGCAACAAATAACAAGCAGGTTGTTGGAAAAATAAAGCAGAGGTAAATTGCCCTCCATTTCAGAACCAGTAAATGTAGTAAATTGACATGGGGTATATTCTCATAATATATTTAATGATAGATAATTTGAGTTGTTTCATCACTTGCCAAGAGAAGAGAAATATGAAGCACTACTCGGAATAAATTTGAAGAAAAAGCCTTTGTTTAATCAAACCATATTATGCTTTGTTAAATGGGAAAGCTGGATAAAAATACTTTGGAACCTCAAAATATTCATCAAAGGTAGAACATTAATATAATAGTTGAGAGCATGTGGCCTCTCATCTTTGCTCAACAATTCCTTCCCTTAGATGATAGGACTATGTAAATGGGGTGAGTGGGAGAAATGTGGGATTTCAAGTCAGACCAACAAGTTCAAATGTTATCTCTAATACTCTGACCTTGAGCAAGTTACTTCTCTCTGATGGTGCTTCTCAAATTTGGGAGATGCATAAGAATCACCTAGGACACCCAGGTGCCACCCACAGAGATTCTTGATTAGTAAGTGTAGGGTAAGTTCCTGGAACCTGATTGTTAATAGGCACACCAAGATATTCTAATGCAGGTGGCCAAAATATCTTTCTCCTAAGGAGGAAATGATAATACTCATTAGACTAGGGATTTGAGGGGTTTTTTTGGCACGGGGCTGGGGAGGAAAAATGTGGTAACACATGTGAAGTCATGTAGTTCAGTATTGGCACTTTGGAGGTGCTAAATACATATAGTCAGGAGTAATTCCCAAAGTTATACAGGTATCATCCAGCAAAACCAACCACCACCACTTCTGCTGCTCCCATGCTTCAAAGATTTCCTGATACCTCATGCTGTTGCTGCCATCAGCAGAAAATGCATCAGGAAACCATCTAAATGAGTGAATCAAATTTCAGTTTCTTAAACACACCTAAGAGGCAGTCATAAACAAAAATGTATTAGATTAAACCTAAAATCTGCTGCTCCCAGGACCCCAAGTCCTGAAGCCCTGTTATACACAAATCCTTAAAGTCTCTGATGTGTCAGTCAATGTTCAGTCCAAAACAAAAACGAAGCAGGAATGGCTCTGGGAATTCCAAGTAGCATTTCCAAGGAATTCCAAGTGGCATTGGAAATATAGCATTTCCAAAGTGTTGGACTGACTAGAGGAGAAAAATAAAAGTTTAGTTTGTTCAGATATTGGTAATGATAGGAAGCCTCTATTTTCTAATAGGACTGAAGAAGCAAAAGGGTAAATTGTGGTACCCAAAGCCCCTGCTGTGTCACTGAGGTTGCCGGAACATCCACAGCCGTTATTGGAACCCCATTTCTGCTACTTGGCAGAAAGCTAAGACACTGCTCTTCTGTTGATGCTGCTGTAAGTCCAAAGGCATACTCAGCTATTATCATCACAGACACTGTCGGAGCCCAAGGCCATAGGGCTATGCTACTGAGGCACTGGTGTCTACAGCTGCCATGCCACCTGTACCAGAACCAGAGCAGGTAGCCCCGTGCTGTGGAGGTTGCTGTGTCTTTGCTGCCACTGCACAATGTGGAACTCTACCTGAGCAGGACCTCAAGAGCCTGGACTTCTGTTGTCTGAGGAATCAACCAGGGGGACTGACTTCTTTTCTCCAGCCCTCCAATATGCCTTCAGTGTCTTCTATTGGAAGAACCTAGTTAGAAGCCAGCTGGCAAGGGAATCAGAAAAGTGCAGTTTGTAGGCTTCTAGTCTCTCGTGATAAAGTGAAAGCACAGACAGGAGGAAATGTTGCTAAGATCCAACAAAGTGTCAGAACAACCTGCTGCATATCTCTTACCAGATGGGAAATAAGTCCATTTGTGAGGGTTATCCAGACACCAATGGATTAGAAGACTCACCCTTTACTTTTATTCTTTCTATATTTGATCAGAGAAAGTATGATAGAAGGCTTGAGGAATAAAACAATACATTTGGAATTTTGTAAGGGTGAGCTCATCAGAATTTGGATTTCAGAGATTTTACCACGAAAGGTGAGTATAAGTCTTTAGTTGCAGTTTTCAGCATAGTAAATGGTGGTAATTCCTTCAGGACTCACTTGCTACTTGTAGCGCATCAAATTAGTTCAGCTCGAGAAACTGCTTTCTCCTCTGAACTCTTCCAGTACCTATTTCTGGAGTTATCTATTTAGCATCTAACATATAGTAATTGGGAATTGTTTGCCATGCAAATAGATGCCTTCTTGAGAACTGGATTCTATGGTTTATGCCTCTTAGTGATCTAACACTTAGCAAAGGTATTTAGACATAGTAGTTGTATGAAAAATGTTTGCAATAATGTTATTACAAAACAAAACAAATGCAATTTAAATAATAAAAAGTAATTTAAATAAAGATAATTTTGAATAAATATTAGTTAGCGTTTTTGCTACATTTTCTCACTCCCCTCTCGTTTCTGAACTATGTGCAGTACATAGCAGATACCATGACACTTCACCCCTAAATACCTCAGCATCTATCTCCTATGAACAAGAACATTATCCTATATAACCATAATGTTATTACAATGTCAAGAAATTTAACATGGATTTAATAATGTTGTCTAATATAAAATTCATCTTCAAATTTTCCCAAATGTCTTTTATATCTGTTTTTTCCCTGTCCAGAATCCAGAGTACGTGTATTGCATTTGGTTCCTATTAAACCAAAATAATCTCCTTCAACCTAGAACAATCTCCTAATAATTTAGGTCAGTTGACTAGTACAATGTCCCATATTCTAGATTTGCCTGATTCTTCATGATTAAATTCAGAGTAAACATTTTTGATAAGAATACTGCATAGGTGATGTTGTGTAAATTCCTGAGTCACATTTGTTCTATTAATGGGGGCCCAAGTTTAAATATTTGATTCAGGTCAGATTAGTGCCCAATCTTTTCATTATGAAAGTACCCTTTCTCTGTCATTTAACAAGCAATCACTAGGGTGATATTTTGAGACCATGAAATATGCTGCTCCCTATTTCACCAACTAATTTTAGCATCCTTGATGATCCTTGCCTGAATTATTATATTGGTGGTATCTAAATGGTTATATTCTAACACTATCATTTCTTCCACATGTATTAGCTGGCATTCTTCTATGAAGAAAAGCATCCATCCCCTCTCCCATTTTTTGGTATTGTTATAAGTTCATGTATTTTTTTACTTGTATTATACGCCATTGCCATCATTATTTTTTATGCTCAAACTGTCTCAAATTTAGCGAGACCCATCAGTTTAGCTCTTGTATCCACTTGACATGTTCTCAATAGTTTTTGAACACTTTCTTACTTTCAGGCACTAAAACATTCCTAGGTTCACCTTGTATTTTCTCTGCCTCAGTCCTGGAATTACCCATTTCTCAAAGGAGTCCTGCTCCCTTTTATTGGATATGTAGGGTCTCAGTTTTCTTAATGAAGCCATTTAATTGAAGCTTTTCAGACCCAATTTTAAAAGGCAATTTGCTAGTGGGCCACTTCATTATCTTCACATAACTTCAAGATGGTATTGATTTGAAACTCAAGCACCGATTGAACTCTTTCAAGAGGAATGGTTGATGTTCTCAAATTTTCCCAGTCTGTGCTATAAAAGGTTAACAGCCAAAATATGGGATAGAAAAGTTGAATTTGATTATTACCTGAGAGGATATTATGAGTAGTTTATGTCCCTACCTTTGCGCTTCTTAACTTTATGTCACAATGTGCATTACATAAATACAGTACTTTACTGCCCCGTCCATTTTTTTTCCCCCTAAATACTCAAATTGTGCTCATATTATCTTATTAGTTCAGTATATTGTTCTAAACTAGGGATCAGCAAAACTTTTCTGTAAAAATTCAGAAAATAAATATATTAGGTTTTCAGTCTTTGTGGCAATGACTCAACTCTTTAGTTGTAGCAAAATCAGCCATAGAAAATATGTAAATGAATGGGTGTGGCTATGCATCCAATAAAACTCTTTTTGCAAAAATAGAAACTGAGTTGTAGTTTGCCAACACCTGCTATAAACGAAAAAAAATTAACAACAACCATAATTATAACAACTCTTTATTTCTACATTATTGCTACTACAATTATAAATGAAATTTGGTGATAGTCCTAGAATCCAAGACATTCACTTTTAATGTTTTGCCATGCTTCCTCCCAGTCTTTAACCTATGCACTTTTCTTACATAATGGTCATTGTTCTCCATACACACAGTTTTTCTCCAGCATTTTTCATTGAATTCTATAATCAAGACACTTCTCCTTTGTAGAGATACTGCTGAATCTCCCCTGTCCCCATATTGCCTCCACCCTCCTTGAGTTCACCTGCAGTCACATGGACAGCTCCCAGACACGCTGACAGCTTCCCATCTCCATCATCAGCATCTCTGTTTTTCTGCTTGAAGACTTTCTCCAGGTGCATGGGAGCTTGTGGTCGTCCCAAAGTGCCATGGATTCAACCTTCCCAAGGGAAACCCTCAATCAGTAAGGCACTGGAACTGGTGGATCTAGCTTCCCTTTTCTTCAATGCCTATTTTTACAATTTATCACAATTATACTTTTGGTATATTTTCTCCAGTTTGTTGATATTTCCATTTTGTTTATAAATGTTTTATGTATATATGTTTTAAATAATTATGTATTTTTATTAATTGATTTTTTACTGCTTTATTGGCTTTAGGCTGATAAAATTATCTCCCAGATAGTGATATATATGTATTCTTCAATTTAACTTTAGAATCACTTAGACAAATTACCAAAATCTTATGTATATATGACAAAATGTTGAATTAAGGTGTATGTATATATATACACACACCTTAATGAGAACTAACTCTATTTTAACAAATACATTTATTGACATCTTATTTTATCATATTGGAACTTTCCATCTATTAATTTAGATTGACTTTCCATAGTTTAGTCTTTTATTCTTAGTATTTATTTATTTATTTTATAGCCCTTTTTATTGAATCATAGTTAATTTACAATGTTGGTTAGAGTTTAGTCTTTTCTTCAACGTCTCTCAGTAGTGTTTATAGATTTCCTTGATATAGATGTCATGTAGTCTAAGTTAAAATTATTGCTGGGTTTTTATCTTCTTCGTTGCAATTGTGAAATAAAGATTTTTTTCATTCATTACATTCTGTAAATAGTTGAGTTGTTTATAACTATTATTGATTTTGTACATTTACCTTGTACCTAAAAGAATTTTCATATTTATTCCTGTACAATGTAGATGTGCATTTATGGAATCGTGTTCTGTTGAGATGCTATCAGCTATATACAGGGACTGTGTGGGAACAAGTTTTTGAAAGTCATTGCTGTAATGATATAAATATTTTGAGAAGGCCGTTCATAGCCCATTTACAAGGATAAAATAGTCTATGGTCTGCATTTTTTTGTTTAATTTCTGGCTTCATTTAATATTCTTAGTCTCTCCTTATTCTAATATGCTAGCTTTCTGTATTTTATATCTTCTTATAGGTCTCCCTACATAATCTCTAGAACCACCAAAATTTAATTCCTTTAAAATGATATTAAATTTATCATTAGAAGTTGATTCTTTTATCTTCTAAATATGCAAAAGAAATAGAATTTAGCTTCCTCTTTTTCAGTACAAATCAAATATTAAAATGCACTTTGCTCCTTTACAAAACATATTGCCATACAGTGCAATGGCATTTTTCTCCAGTTTGTTGATTTCCAATTTTGTTTATAATTTTTGATGAATACAGGTTTTAAATATTTATGTATTTATGTCAGTTTATTTTTACTGCTTTTTTGACTTCATGCTTATAAGATTCTCTCTTGGCTAGTGAATATTTGACTCTTAGATCAAATCCCAGCTCTGCAACTTACTGTGTGAACTTGGGTGAGGTACTTAAACTTTTTGTGCCTCAGTTACCCAATCTGTAAAATGAGGTTATAAAGACATTGTGAGGATTAAGTTGGCACATTTTAATATGCCTGCTATGCCTTCACATTATGTATTTTTTTTTAATTTTAGGCTCTCCTTTATTTTATAGTGATTCTATAAAGTGCTTAAAGCACAGATTTTGCCTACCCCTATATAAAAGAAAAAACTTAAGGGTGCCAAGGTTTACAACCAACAATTCCCTATGGGGACCAAGAGGGTTTTTTCAAAGGTGGGAGTCAAGGGCAGTACCTGTCTCTTCCCCTGCCACCAACAACTCTTCTGCATCCTTAATTTGTTGCCAAACTATTCAATAACTCCCAACGTGCAGCACCAAAAGCAATCAAACCAACTTACTGGCCAAGAGGTGACCTGGAAAGGGCACTTATCTGATTTGTATGTACATATCCCCAGAGGACTCACTGAGAATCCTTGATCCTCATACAAAGCCCTAAAAAAGGCAGCAATTTTAGAGGATTCAAAGTACTCAAAGGACATAGAAGAGAGGGACAAAATCTACTCCCTGAGGAGCTATTCTTCCAGAAGAATGGGTGTTTGCCTCAGAGAGCAAGAAGGAAGAGGGACAGAGGGAGTCATACAGAACTAAGCCTGTACTTTAGACATCAACTGTGCTTTTGGCTGTGACACACAATTTAAAAATAATCTTGTGTTTACCTAATTAGAAGAGCAAGTGAATCGAAGACAATATACACAGACACACTCACACATGCATTTACTTTTTTGTATAACAAGATGAAATGCTGGCATTCATAAATTGATAACATTTTACATGTCTTTCCCATTTCTTCCCTATTCCTGCCCAACTTTCTCCCTTCTCTACTGAAATTTTCATTTCCTACACAGGTGCATTACAAAGGATGCCAAGCGTAAGCCAACAGATGTTTCAGGAGAAAAAGAAGAAGAAAAAATAAACATTTACCACTTCTCAAAAACATAAAGATACACTTTCTAAGTGGATTGAGTCATGTATATCAGATTAAAATTTATATTTATCTGAATATCTTTTTACATCACCACCTCTCGATGGTGGGCGAATTTGTTCCTTTGACCAACAATGAAGGGAACATTAATATGATCATATGTATCAATAGAGGTGGCACCAGTGATAACGGAGAAAGCCTGTGCATTGGTAATCTGATCAGTCTTTAAGAAGGCAAGCATGCTGAATAATGGAGCCCATGTGTGATGGGTAAGGGGAAAAGAAAAGGGGGTTGGGCAGACTCTCTTGTGGTCTCAAATACCTTCAAAAAGACAGAATGGTAGGGATTTGAGTGGCTTGTATTACCTATGTAAGACAGAGATAATTTTGACTCACCTTTCTGTGTGTCTGATTCTACGTTTGAATTTCGAGTACATGAGAACTTTTGTGACCCTGTGTTTGTCTTTGTGCATTATACTGGCTGAAAACTTCACATAGATACACTTCTTTGAGGTATCTTTTCAGTTACTTTGAAATTCATAAAATGCAAATTAGACTGGGGAGCTTCAAGATGGTGGAAGAGTAAGACGTGGAGATCACCTTCCTCCCCACAAATACATCAGAAATGCTTCTGCATGTGGAACAACTCCTACAGAACACCTACTGAATGCTGGCAGAAGACCTCAGACCTCCCAAAAGGCAAGAAACTCCCCCACATAGCTGGGTAGGGCAAAAGAAAAAAGAAAAAACAGAGACAAAAGAATAGGGATAGGACCTGCAGCACTGGGAGGGGGCTGTGAAGGAGGAAAGGTTTCCACACACTAGGAAGGCCCTTCGTGGGCGGAGACTGTGGGTGGCGGAGGGGGAAAGCTTCAGAGCTGCGGAGGAGAGCACAGCCACAGGGGTGTGGAGGGCAAAGCGGAGAGATTCCCGCACAGAGGATCAGTGCCGACCGGCACTCACCAGCCCGAGAGGCTTGTCTGCTCACCCGCCAGGACAGGTCGGGTCTGGGAGCTGAGGCTCGGGCTTTGGAGGTCAAGATCACAGGGAGAGGACTGGGGTTGGCTGCGTGAACAGAGCCTGAAGGGGGCTAGTGCGCCACAGCTAGCCGGGAGGGAGTCCGGGTAAAGGTCTGAAATTGCCGAAGAGGTAAGACACTTTTCCTTGCCCCTTTGTTTCCTGGTGCACGAGGAGAGGGGATTAAGAGCGCTGCTTAAAGGAGCTCCAGAGAAGGACATGAGCCGTGGCTATCAGCGTGGACACCAGAGACGGGCATGGGGCACTAAGGCTGCTGCTACTGTCACCAAGAAACCTGTGTGTAAGCACAGGTCACTATCCACACCTCCCCTCCCAGGAGCCTGTGCAGCCTGCCACTGTCAGGGTCCTGTGATCCAGGGACAACTTCCCCAGGAGAACACAGAGCATGCCTCACGCTAGTGCAACCTCACACCAACTTCTGCCACCGCAGGCTCACCCCACACTCTGTACCCCTCCCTCTGCAGGGCCGGAGTGAGCCAGAGCCCCCGAATCAGCTGCTCCTTTAACCCTGTCCTGTCTGAGTGAAGAACAGACGCCCTCAGGTGACCTACATGCAGAGGTGTGGCCAAATCCAAAGCTGAACCCCGGGAGCTGTGCAAACAAAGAGAAAGGGAACTCTCTCCCAGCAGACTCAGGAGCAGCGGATTAAATCTCCACAATCAATTGATGTACCCTGTATCTATGGAATACCTGAATAGACAACAAATCATCCTAAGTTGAGGAGGTGGACTTTGGGAGCAATGATATATATATTGTTTACCCTTTTTCTCTTTTTGTGAGCATGCATGTGTATGCTTCTGTGTGTGATTTTGTCTGCAGTGTTTTGCTTTTACCATTTGTCTAAGGGTTCTGTCGGTCCTTTTTTTTTTCTAAGTATAGTTTTTAGCACTTGTTATCATTGGTGGATTTGTTTTTAGGTGTGGCTGCTCTCTTCTTTCTTTTGTTATTTTTTTATTACTTAAAAATAATTTTTTAATAATTATTTTTTTATTTTAATAACTATTTTATTTTACTTTATTTTATTTTATCTTCTTTCTTTCTTTCTTTCTATCTATCTAACTTTTTTTTCTCCATTATATTCTGAGACGTGTGGATGACATGATCTTGGTGCTCCAGCATGGCATCAGGGCTGTGTCTCTGAGGTGGCAGAGCCAAGTTCAGGACACTGGTCCAAAAGACACCTCCCATCTCCACGTAATATCAAATGGTGAAAATCTCCCGGAGATCTCCATCTCAATGCCAAGACCCAGCTCCACTCAATGACCAGCAATCTACAGTGCTGGACACTCTATGCCAAATAACTAGCAAGACTGGAACACAAACCCATTCATTAGCACAGAGGCTGCCTAAACCCATAATGAGGCCACAGAAACCCCAAAACACACCACCAGACATGGACCTGCCCACCAGAAAGACAAGATCCAGACTCAACCACCAGAACACAGGCACTAGTCCCCTCCACGAGGATGCCTACGCAACCCACTGACCGAACATTTGCCACTGGGGACAGACACCAAAAACAACAGGAACTATGAAACTGCAGCCTGCAAAAAGGAGACCACAAACACAGTAAGTTAAGAAAAATGAGAAGATAGAGAAACACACAGCAGATGAAGGAGCAAGGCAAAAACCCACCAGACCTAATAAATGAAGAGGAAATAGGCAGTCTACCTGAAAAATAATTCAGAATAATGATAATAAAGATGATCCAAAATCTTGGAAATAGAATGGAGAAAATATAAGAAACGTTTCACAAGGACCTAGAAGAACTAAAGAGCAAACAAACAGTGATGAACAACACAATAAATGAAATTAAAAATTCTCTAGGAGGGATCAATAGCAGAATAACTGAGGCAGAAGAAAGGATAAGTGACCTGGAAGATAAAATAGTGGAAATAACTACTACAGGGCAGAGTAAAGAAAAAAGAATGAAAAGAATTGAGGACAGTCTCAGAGACCTCCAGGACAACATTATACACATGAACATTCGAAATATAGGGGTCCCAGAAGAAAAAGAGACAAAGAAAGGGACTGAGAAAATATTTGAAGAGATTATAGTTGAAAACTTCCCTAATATGGGAAAGGAAATAGTTAATCAAGTCCCGGAAGCACAGAGAGACCCATACAGGAAAAATCCAAGGAGAAACACACCAAGACACATATTAATCAAACTCTAGAAAATTAAATACAAAGAAAAATATTAAAAGCAGCAATGGAAAAACAACAAATAACACACAAGGGAATCCCCATAAGGTTAACAGCTGATCTTTCAGCAGAAACTCTGCAAGCCAGAAGGGAGTGGCAGGATGTATTTAAAGTGATGAAGGAGAAAAACCTACAAACAAGATTACTCTACCCAGCAAGGACCTCATTCAAATTTGATGGAGAAATTAAAAGCTTTACAGACAAGCAAAAGCTAAGAGAATTCAGCACCACCAAACCAGCTTTACAACAAATGCTAAAGGAACTTCTCTAGGCAGGAAAAACAAGAAAAGGAATAAACCTACAATAACAAACCCAAAACAATTAAGAAAATGTTAACAGGAATATACATATCGAAAATTACCTTAAATGTAAATGGATTAAATGCTCCAACCAAAAGACATACACTGGCTGAACGGATACAAAAATAAGACCTGTATATATGCTGCCAACAAGAGACCCACCTCAAACCTAGGAACACACACAGAAAAAGTGAGGGGATGGAAAAAGATATTCCATGCAAATGGAAATCAAAAGAAAGCTGGAGTAGCAATTCTCATATCAGACAAAATAGACTTTAAAACAAAGACTATTACAAGAACCAAAGAAGGACACTACATAATGATCAATGCTCCCAACATAGGAGCACTTCAATACATAAGGCAAATACTAACAGCCCTAAAAGGGGGAATCGACAATGACACAGTCATAGTAGGGGACATTAACTCTCCACTTTCAACAATGGACAGATCATCCAAAATGAAAATAAATAAGGAAACACAAGCTTTAAATGATACATAAATCAAGGTGGACTTAATAGATATTTATAGGACATTCCATCCAAAAACAACAGATTACACATTTTTCTCAAGGGCTCATGGAACATTCTTCAGGATAGATAATATCTTGAGTCACAAATCAAGCCTTGGTAAATTTAAGAAAATTGAAAACATATCAAGTATCTTTTCCGACTCTAATGCTATGATACTATATATCAATTACAGGAAAAAAATCTGTAAAAAATACAAACACAGGGAGCCTAAACAATACACTACTTAATAACCAAGAGATCACTGAAGAAGTCAAAGAGGAAATAAAAAAATACCTAGAAACAAATGATAATGAAAACACGATGACCCAAAACCTATGGGATGCAACAAAAGCAGTTCTAAGAGGGAAGTTTATAGCAATACAATCCTACCTTAAGAAACAAGAAACATCTCAAACAACCTAACCTTACACCTAAAGCAATTAGACAAAGAAGAACAACAACAACAACAACAACAAAAAACCAAATTTAGCAGAAGGAAAGAAATCATAAACACCAGATCAGAAATAGATGAAAAAGAAATTAAGGAAATGATCGCCAAGATCAATAAAACTAAAAGCTGGTTCTTTGAGAAGATAAACAAAATTGATAAACCATTAGCCAGACTCATCAAGAAAAAAAGGGAGAAGACTCAAATCAATAGAATTAAAAATGAAAAAGAAGAAGTAACAACTGATACTGCAGAAATACAAAGGATCATGAGAGATTACTACAAGCAACTCTATGCCAATAAAATGGACAACCTGGAAGAAATGGACAAATTCTTAGAAATGCACAACCTGTCGAGACTGAACCAAGAAGAAATACAAAATATGAACAGACCAATCACAAGCACTGAAATTGAAACTGTGATTAAAAATCTTCCAACAAACTAAAGCCCAGGACCAGATGGCTTCACAGGTGAATTCTATCAAACACTTAGAGAAGAGCTAACAGCTATCCTTCTCAAACTCTTCCAAAATAGAGCAAATGTAGGAATACTCCCAAACTCATTCTACACAGCCACCATCACCCTGACAACAAAACCAGCAAAGATGTCACAAAGAAATAAAACTACAGGCCAATATCACTGATGAACATAGATGCAAAAATCCTCAACAAAATACTAACAAACAGAATCCAATAGCACATGAAAAGGATCATACACCATGATCAAGTGGGGTTTATACCCGGAATGCAAGGATTCTTCAATATAAGCAAATCAATCAATGTGATACACAATATTAACAAACTGAAGGAGAAAAACCATATGATCATCTCAATAGATGCAGAGAAAGCTTCTGACAAAATTCAACACCCATTTAAGATAAAAACTCCCCAAAAAGTAGGCATAGAGGGAACTTTCCTGAACATAATAAAATTGATATATGACAAACCCACAGCCAACATTGTCCTCAATGGTGAAAAACTGAAACCATTTCCACTAAGATCAGGAACAAGACAAGTTTGCCCATTCTCACCACTATTATTCAATATAGTTTTGGAAGATTTAGCCACAGCAATCAGAGAAGAAAAAGAAATAAAAGGAATCCAAATTGGAAAAGAAGAAGTAAAGCTGTCACTCTTTGCAGATGACATGATACTATACATAGAGGATCCTAAAGATGCTACCATAAAACTACTAGAGTTGATGAATGAATTTGGTAAAGTATCAAGATACAAAATTAATGCACAGAAATCTCTTGCATCCCCATACACTAATGATGAAAAATCTGAAAGTGAAATCAAGAAAACACTCCCATTTACCATTGCAACAAAAAGAATAAAATATCTAGGAATAAACCTACCTAAGGAGACAAAAGACCTGTATGCAGAAAATTATAAGACACTGATGAAGAAATTAAAGATGATACAAATAGATGGAGAGATATACCATGTTCTTGGATTGGAAGAATCATCATTGTGAAAATGACTATAGTGCCCAAAGCAATCTATAGATTCAATGCAATCCATATCAAATGAGCAATGGTATTTTTCACAGAACTAGAACAAAAATTTCACAATTTGTATGGAAACACAAAAGACCCCGAACAGCCAGAGCAATCTTGAGAAAGAAAAACGGAGCTGGAGGAATCAGGCTCCCTGACTTCAGACTATACTACAAAGTGACAGTAATCAAAACAGTATGGTACTGATACAAAAACAAAAATATAGATCAATGGAACAGGATAGAAAGCCCAGAGATAAACCTACACACATATGGTCACCTTATCTTTGATAAAGGAGGCAAGAATATACAGTGGAGAAAAGACAGCCTATTCAATAAGTGGTGTTGGGAAAACTGGACAGCTACATGTAAAAGAATGAAATTAGAACACTTCCTAACACCATACACAAAAATAAACTCAAAATGGATTAAAGACCTAAATGTAAGGCCAGACATTATCAAAGTCTTAGAGGAAAACATAGGCAGAACACTCTATGACATAAATCACAGCAAGGTCCTTTTTGACCCACCTCCTAGAGAAATGGAAATAAAAACAAAAATAAACAAATGGGACTTAATGAAACTTCACAGCTTTTGCACAGCAAAGGAAACCATAAACAAGACGAGAAGACAACCCTCAGAATGGGAGAAAATATTTGCAAATGAAGCAACTGACAAAGGATTAATCTCCAAAATTTACAAGCAGCTCATGCAGCTCAATATCAAAAAATCAGACAACCCAATCCAAAAATGGGCAGAAGATCTAAATAGACATTTCTCCAAAGAAGATATACAGATTGCCAACAAACACATGAAAGAATGTTCAACATCATTAAGCATTAGAGAAATGTGAATGAGATATACAATACAATGAGATATCTTCTTACACTGGTCAGAATGGCCATCATCAAAAAATCTACAAACAATAATTGCTGAAGAGGGTGTGGAGAAAAGGGAACCCTCTTGCACTGTTGGTGGGAAGGTAAATTGATATAGCCATTATGGAGAACAGTATGTAGGTTCCTTAAAATCTAAAAATAGAGCTACCATATGACCCAGCAATCCCACTACTGGGTATATACCCTGAGAAAACCATAATTCAAATAGAGTCATGTACCAAAATGTTCATTGCAGCTCTATTTATGATAGCCATGACATGGAATCAACCTACGTGTCCATCAACAGATGAATGGATAAAGAAGATGTGGCACATATATACAATGGAATATTACTCAGCCATAAAACGGAACAAAATTGAGTTGTTTGCAGTGAGGTTAATGGACCTAGAGTATGTCATACAGAGTGAAGTAAGTCAGAAAGAGAAAAACAAATACTGTATGCTAACACATATATATGGGATCTAAAAAAAAAAAAAAAAAAAAAAAGGTCATGAAGAATCTAGGGGCAAATGGGAACAAAGACACAGACCTCCTAGAGAATGGGCTTGAGGATATGGGGAGCAGGAAGGGTAAGCTGGGACAAAGTGAGAGAGTGGCATGGACATATATACACTACCAAATGTAAATAGATAGCTAGTGGGTAGGAGCCACATAGCACAGGGAGATCACCTCGGTGCTTTGTGAACACTTAGAGGGGTGGGATAGGGAGGGTGGGAGGGAGGGAGACACAAGAGGGAAGAGATATAGGGACATATGTATATGTATAACTGATTCAGTTTGTTATAAAGCAGAAACTAACACACCATTGTAAAGCAATTATACTCCAATAAAGATGTTTAAAAAAAAAAAAGCAAATTAAATGGTAGTTCCATTCTTGCTGCCAGCGTGTCTGCCACAGAAAAGACCAGTAGGCAGCATTCCCTGACTACTCCGTAAACTGGACAATTAGGTTCTACTTTTTTCATTTTTACTCATGCTTCACTTTGCGATACACATCGAATTCATTGCTTAAACCACTATGATAGATTCATGTGCGTGTGATTTTAGATTAGGTAAAAGTATACACGTCATGTTTTTATTTTAGAGAGTACAAAATACTAAGATCTTTGGGGGAAAAGCAAACAAATAACTGTAAAACTATATAGCAACTAACTGGAGTATGTTAAAACCCACCTGGGTTGGAAAAACAAAAATAATTATAGATGGAACATCACAGTAAGTGGACTCCCAGTAGCTGATTCAGCTGACATGGCCACAGATGGAAATGCATTTCTCTCAAATAAATGACTAACTGAATTTATGCCAAATAGATTTCATGCCAAGCAATTGTGAAACAAATGCATTTTAATTCTTTTCACTAGGTCAATAGGCTATTTTCCTTGGTTGCAAAGGAAAATAACAATTAATTTCTTTGTGTATAAGCTGAGAGCTAAGGGTTTCTTTTCCACTCTAATCCCCTAGTAATAATTAGAGTTGCATAGAAATATAAGTGAAATAGAACTGCTTGCTTTGATCATTGGATAACGTGAAGAGTTCATGGAATTTTTATTCCTAAAGATGCCTATAAGTAGAAATACCCTCCTGACTTACGTGGTATAGCTAGTAATAATGGATACTGTATTCTATTCATCCTGAAATGTTCCTGTAACTACCAGGATCTGATATAATATTAGTTTAATAAAAGTTTTTTTGAATAAAATTCTAGAAACAGGAAACTAGACAAAATGATCCTCAGAATTCACTTCAATTTCTACAACTTCAAAACAATAGTAAGGGAAGTAAATTTTCACGTTCATTCAGACAAAAAAGTCATAGATTAAAAATAGATTTGTGACTACATTTAGATTGCCTGATTAGTTACATCCAGTTTATCATATAAATGCTCACATATGAGGTCCATTTTGTCCAGATAAACTTTCTGACCAATGAGAATTTTAATTTTCTTTCAGACGCCTTTATGATTTCAGCATTCTTAAATTGTTTGACGTCAACAGCGACTGTATACAAACAGGTCTCTGGAACTCAGAGAAATGTCTGAGTTTGCATGGTGAAAAACAGTGGCCTAATGTTTGCATTCAATTATTGCAGTGAGGTACTGCTGAAAAGGAAACATTTAAACAACTGCTTTGATCAAAATTGGTATTTGTTGCAGGAATCATGAAACAAAATCAACAATGGTTTCTTTTGATTTATTCATTGCAGATGTGCAGAGCATTAAACTTCTTATTCCAAATGGCAATTTTACTGCCATTAGCATGTAGTCATTACTCGTAGTATAATAGTGCACTCTGCAGGATTTCATTTCTAAATGCAAGATGTGCTAATTATGTCTTTGGCAGAGACAGAGAAAGATGGAAGAAGAAAAGAGAGAGAAAGAGAGGAAATGATGAAAAAAGGGAGGCAGGGGCTGAGGAAAAGAAGGAACGATCAGAAAAGGATTTGTGGAATAGTGGTAAAGAGGCCCCAAATATTTCCATGCCCAGTTGACCAGGAAAGGAAATACCTAATTTTAAAAGGGAAAACAAAAGAAAAAGTGTTCTTTTGACTGCAAAGTACCCTGTCTTAGATATTTTAGGAAGCTGAGTTGGGCAGTTCTAACCTTTAAGAAGAAAATGACCAATGATTTTACTGTATATCTGTCTGTTATCTGAAAAGATAGATAAATTTCAAGTAGGACCCATTTTGTTTCCACCTTTATTGAGATATAATTGACAAATACAATTGTAAGATACTTAAAGTGTACATTGTGATGGTTTGATATAAGTATACATTGTGAAACGATTCCTCCCATCTAATTAATTAACACATCCCTCACCCCACATATTTAGATAGATAGATACATAGATACATAGATAGATACGGAGGGAAAAACATTTAATTTCTAGTCTCTTAGCAAGTTTCAATTATATAATACAGTGTTATCAACTATAGTCACCACACTGTACATTAGACCCTCAGATCTTGCTCATTTTATAGCTGAAAGTTTGTATCCTTTTACAAATCTATATTTCCCCTATCCCTCATCCCCTAGCAAACTACTTTTCTACTCTCTGTATCTGTGACTTTGGCTTTTAAAAATAGATTACATATATAAGTGATACCACACAGTATTTGTCTTTCTGTGTCTGGTTTATTTCACTCAACATAGTGCCTTCAAGGCCCATCCATGTTGTTGAAAATGGCAGGATTTTATTCTTTCTCATGGCTGAATAATATTCCATTGTATGTAATATACCACAACTTCTTTATCCATTCATCCATTGATGAACACTTAGATTGTTTCTGTATCTTGGCTCTTGTGAATATGCTGCAATGAACTTGCGAGTGCAGATATCTCTCTGAGATAGTGTTTTCATTTCTTTTGGATACATACGTGGAAGTAGGATTGCTGGATCATACAGCAGTTCTATTTTCAAGTTTTGAGAAACCTCCATGATGTTTTCCACAGTGGCTGCCCCAATTTACATTTTCACCATCAGTGCACCTGGTTTCCCTTTTCTCCACAGCCTTGCCAACCCTTGTTATCTCTTATCTTTCTGAGGATAGTCATTCCTTTTTATATAATGTTATTTTTCCAGTTTTATTAATTATTGACATATATCACTCTATAAGTTTAAGGTGTACAGCATGATGGTTTGATTTTCTTATATTTTGTGAAGGATGATAGCCATTCTGACAGGTATGAGATAATATCTTCTTTTTTTTTTTTTTTTTTTTTTTTTTTTTGCGGTACGCGGGCCTCTCACCATTGTGGCCTCTCCCATTGCAGAGCACAGGCTCCGGACACGCAGGCTCAGTGACCATGGCTCACGGGCCCAGCCGCTCCGCGGCATGTGGGATCTTCCCAGACCAGGGCATGAACCCGTGTCCCCTGCATTGACAGGCGGACTCTCAACCACTGCGCCACCAGGGAAGCCCTGAGGTAATATCTTATTATGGCTTTGATTTGCATTTCCTTGATGATTAGTGCGGTTGAGAACCTTTTCATGAGCCTGATGATCATTCATATGTCTTCTTTGGAAAAATGTCTGTTCCATTCCTCTGCCTATTTTTTAATCAGATTTTTTTTCTATTGAGTTGTGTGACTTCTTTATATATTTTGATTGTTAACCACTTAACAGATATATGGCTTGCAAATATTTTCTTTCATTCCATGGGTCGCCTTTTAATTTTATTTCTGGTTTCCTTTGCTGTGCAGAAGTGTTTTAATTTGATGGAGTCCCAGTTGTTTATTTTTGTTCTTGTTGCCTTTGCTTTTGGTGTCAAATCCAAAAAAAATCATTGCTAAGACTGATGCCAAGGAGTGTAATCCCTATGTTTTCTCCCAGGAGCTTTATTGTTTCAGGTCTTAAATTTAAGTCCTTAATCTATTTCCTGTTATTTTGGGTGAGAGGTGTGAGATAAGGGTGCAGTTTAATTCTTTTGCATATGAATATCCAGTGTGCCCAGCACTATTTGAGACTACTATTTCCCCATTTTATGTATGAAAATTCTTTCTTCTTCAGTGTTTACTTTGATCAATTAGTGGTACCAGGGACATGGGAGAATGGTAGTGGCAGCATAAGTTCCATACATTTATCATCCCTTGATATGGTAAAAAGAGTAATGTATTGGTATTCAGAGGATCCATGTTCAAGTTCCAATCCTACTTTATCATTGGGTTATAACTCCATGCCCTGAAACTGTGTCTTACAATTAATAAATATGTGCTAGAATAAAAGCTCAATACATAGACCTGAGAGGACTTTTAATGACACAGCTGAGTTTGCAGACTGTTTCCCTAGTATCAGTCTCATCTAGTCCTAACACCAAAACTGTGGAGAAGGAGGTACTACTGATAGCATGGCAGAGCGGGAGGAAACCAAAGAGGTGAGAATACAGATCTGGATTTTAATTCTGACTTTTCTATTTAGTTTTGTCACCTTTAAAATGAGGTTTATAGTAATAATGACTCCCAATGAATGGAATAATGTCCACTTTGGAATGTGGCATTGCTGCTCTTCTCATCAGGACTGGCCTTGTGACTTACCCTGACCAGCAAAAGCAATATTTACAAGTGTGATACCTAAGCTTTAAGTTACTTTATACTTTTCAATTTCACTTCTTTGGAATCCTTAGGCCATGATGCTGTGAAGGTCAGTCTAGCTTAGTGAAGTTTAAAAGGCTAAAGGTAGAAGAACTGAAAAGTCTCTGTCCCTTCAACTGCCAGATATGTGACTGAGGCCCTCTTGGAAACTCCAGTCCCAGTGGAGCCATCAGATGACAACAACCACATGAATTATTTCCAGTGAGGCCAGGAAAAGAACCACCCAGATTGTACATGCCCAGAATCATGAGAAATAATAAAATATTATTGTTTTATACCACTAAGTTTTGCAATGTTTTGTTACACAGCAATAGGTACAAGAACAATGCCTACCTTCTAGGATTGTAATGAGGACTAAGATAATATATTACCTAAAATGACAAAAACATGACAAACTCAATAAAGAGTCAGTAGTATTATTATCTTCCTTTTACATATGTGTAATAGGCTTACCACAACTAAGTGAATTAGTCAAGTTCACACAGCTTTTCATAGTGAAGAAATGGCATATAGACATTAAAATCAAGAGCAAAATTCTGTGGTCACACTCCCTGGATCCACCACTCATTAGTGCGAGACCTCTGGTAGGCTGATTATCTGTAAAATGGAGTGGTAATCATGCCAGCCTAAAGGGGCTGATATGGATTAGTAGAGATAATCCATGCATATTAATTAACAGAGTGCCTGGAACATAAGAATAAAGTGGTATACAAAGATTTTAGTAAAGGTTTCCATTTTAAAATATTATAGAAGTTTTATTTTCCTCCTTTAACAAATTTACCTTTGAGGAGAAATTCTGTGGGCCCTGAGGCAAACCTACAGTTTCATCCCAGTCAAGGATATAGACAAGATTAAGGTCACATGACAGACTGCAGTTAGGAAGTTCAACCACATGGACTTGAATTTAGGGCCTCACATACAGAGTCAGTGACCAAATGACCCAACAGACAGGTATGAACAGATATGGTTTTCTAGAGTACAGCTATGACTCAGGGGTTAGTTTAAATGGGTAAAAAGCAACAGATGAAGAAGTGAGATTAAACTATGAAGATGGGGATTACTATTCATTGAGTTACCAACATGCTACCTGAGGTAGAACAAAGGCAGTTGACTCTATGCCTTTTTTCCAAGTAGGATTTTGGGCATATGCTGCTAAGAGTCAGGTTCTGTGTTATTCCAGGCTATCCAAGAACTGGGTGCCAAGATGGGATGAAATTTACAAGGAGTTATTAAGGAAATACCTGTATGAGAAAAAATAGAAAAATATATGGGAAATGCTGGGCGAGCCATCAGACCATGATGCCAGTCTGAGCCCAGTGTTTGATAGACATGTTCTAGACCACCATGTTCTCAGAAGAATGTTTGACAAGGTCTTGAGAGAGTACTTGAGCCAAATTATCCATCAGAGCAGTCCCAAATCTCCCAGGAATGGGTCTGCCTGTGTATCCTGGCCAAGCTCAGTCATTGGCTGGAAGCAGCCATGGGAAGCATGGACTAGGTACAAATGTGGCAGTAGATTTCAGAACACAGCAGCTGGGGCTCCTGTTCAATTACACCTTCCATAACTGATAGTGTGCAAGGAGTATTCTCATGGCTGCCACAAGCCCCCTAGAGAAAAGCTGGTATGAACAGGTACTACGTTCACCGGGAAGTCATGGACATTCTGGCACACCAGTGTGTTTCAATTGCAAACATAAGGATGATAAACAAGTGATAAAGCTACTTAAGAAAACTGTTCTTAAGTCTCACTAAAGGAGAGAAGATGTTAGGAACTGGAAGCGGTTTGTCTCTGTTCTGAGATACTAGTTTTACTTCAAGTGACATCTCTTTTTGTATAATTGATAGACAAGGATCTGTCCAGGGTTGGTTGAGTAGAGTGTTAAAAAGGTATCCGTAAAATTCAAATGGATCCTCTGACGTCTCTGCTAACAAGAATAACAGCTGCTCTGCAGAGAGAGGTGAAAAGAGGCTGAATAGATGTCTAAAATCAAAGAATCTTTATCATCACCCATATTTCAAAGAATGTATTTCATTATTATACGCACAGGGATTTATATCTCTGAAAGCAATCAAAGAGTTACTGTGTTCTCCAAATGAAATTATATATTATTTTAATGTTGACAACAAAAACCCATTTGCAATTCAATTCATCAAGTAAGAATACTTGTTTCATCTTCCTCTTTCTCCCTCTCTCTCATTCTCTTTCTAATTTTTTTATATTCCCCTTTCAGTCAAAATTAAAAGTTTCACAACAGCTAGAAAAAAGCTGGTGAAAAAACACAAGCTGATTTTTAGACTATACTGTCCCATTATTTCTAGTAAGTTAGATATTTCATCCTTATAAGTACTTATCAGGAGCTTACTATGTGTTCAGGTCTTTCTTCTAGGTATAAGTGGGAATAAAAAAGATCAAACAAGAGTCCAGCTCCTCCAGAAATTTCCAACAGTACTGAAATTCCTCAAGAACAAAGGAAATGCCTTTCATCTCTAGAACTGTCACATACTGTGGTGCAAGTTTTTCACTGTCCAAAGATGCCCAGCCAAGGAAGTAAGAGAAAGTTTGAAATAACCCATGCTCTGCTCATCAAACTATGCAACCTGACACAGAACTATGTCTTCTAAGAGAAAAGCTGCTTTTTCTTAAATTGGCATAAATTTGCCATTTGACTAATGGTACCCTGAAAATAGCTCTGAAACTTAAGTGTGCTCAACACCTAGTAGGAATGCACTATTAAATGAGTGAAACAATTATACATTAGAAAATGCAGTGTATATTCTATTGTCCAAATGCATGGTACAGAAAATAGTTTCTTTTAGAGATCAAAATATAGAGAGACTGCCACAGGCCATATCGTTCTTGGAAAGCTATCTTTGTAGCAGAATTAATTCTCAAATACACACATGGATGATTCACAACAGAGTTAATTGAGGAGGTCAGAACAAAAGACACTGTGGGCTTTGAATGGATATTGGATGATTTTTGAGACTCAGCAAAACTACTGTCTTAGTGCATTTTGCTCATTCTCATATTCAAGCAGATCTGTATTGCTCTAATAGCCATTGATTGGTAGCCAGAAAGGCAAGACCTAAATTAGAAAGATGAAGTCTAACTGGGAACAAATACTTGTCAAAAATCAATCTACCAGAGAAATAGATCACTGGCTAATAATCTCATGCAGTAAAATAGGAAAGAAAAAATGTATTTTCCAGAACTCTAGGGGAAGGCTAGCTGGCTAAATGGAACTCTCTCTAAAAGAGGAGCAGGTAGAATTAGAGTCTGAGTGGGATGAGTCTCATGGTGGGAGAGAGAAAAGATAGCGGAGCGTGAGATGTGGAGCAACAACGGTAACAACAACGGAGAAATGCTAATCAAGGATCTCTGAAATAAGACCAAATAAAATGTAAGTCATCACATTATTACATTCACTGTGGTATGTATAATCCAGATGAAAGCAAACATGAGAGGGCTTATAGGACTTTGTAAGAACTTTGGCTTTTATTGTGAATGAATTTGGAAGCCACCAGAAGTTTGAGCAGAGAAGTGTTATAAAGTGAACTTTGAAAAGTTTGGCTGTTATATTAACATTTAACTGTAATAGGGCAAGAGGAGATGTATTATTTGAAGTCTACCTCAGTAATCCCTGTAATAGATGGTGATTTGAACCTGGATGGTGACAGTAGTGATAGTAGGTACTACATATTAATGTGGTATAATAGCCGTATTAAGCATAATGTCAATATAAATGCATAGTTACTAAAATCATTTTAAATGAATTTAGATGTAACTGCAGTTCTGAAACTACCCATCTTTATTCTTTTTCCCACCCCTCAAAACTGAAGAGGATTATTGTTCTTGTCTGAGAATTTAATTTAGTTGAGCCCTTAAAAGTGACAATTTCAAGGCTTTAACCAGATTTTTCACACTTAAGAAAATAGGTAATTTAAAGCTACCTTTTTTTTTCTTTAAACAGGTCAGCAGAGGAATAATTTGGAAAGGGTAAGGTGAAAGAAGCAAGTGGAAAGAAACTAACACAGTTCTGCATTATGATATACTGTCCAAACACTTTTGAGGGATAATTTAAAATTATATAATTTTTGAAATAATTTATTGACTATCAAATATATTGCTGGACCTTAAAATAATTGAATTAAAAATTATTTTCAAAATACAATTTTTCTCTAAATTACAATAATATATATCCATATAGCTGCAAACAAAACAGTATTTTACTGATTATTATGAAACTTTAGTGTTTGATTATTGATGTTATAGCAAAAAAGTATAAATAACATAAGTAGAATACTTATTTTTGTATGGATTAATTTACTTTACTTTCTTAGCCATATCTACCTCTAATCTCTTATCACTAGTATTCTTCTTAAAGTTGCTTTTTCAAAATGTTATTTTTTTTAATTTTTAAAACTAAATTTCACACATCACCCTCAACATTGCATTTTATATGTAATAGATTTAAAATTGTTGACACCTCCAGCTAGCCTTTCTCTGTAGATCAAAATGTCTTTAATCGAGAAAATCATTCCCAGAGACACTGAGGTATCTGACAAGCTCAGAGCAATTTCTCATAAATGGATGTTTTTCTCAATCCTAATTTTTTGTTTTTTTTAATGTGTAAATATTTCAGAACAAATATTTTTATGGATACTGTTACTTTTGCTTCCATTTAGATATTTTCTTTAATAAAAAATCATCAAATCTCTATTTATGGTTTTTTCTCTATGATTATTTTGTATATTTTGCCAAATTATGCCATCTTCATAGGCCTTTTCAATTTAATGATCCTAGCAGAGAATAATAATTTTTCCAATTAATAAAAAAGTATCATCAAACTATTCTTCTTATTTGTCAAGGTATTCTGAAGTGTAATTACCAAATTTCTAAATGAAACCTTTTACACATCAGTGCTTATCAAATTATAATGTAAATACAAAAGCCACATGAATCATGTTAAAACAAAGATTCTGATTCAGTAATTCTGGGGTGGGTGAGAGTCTGCATTTCTAACAAGTTCCCAGGTGATGCCAATGCTGCCTAGGACCACAGTTTGAATAGCAAAGTTACAATCTAGGTTTTTATTGTTTTATTTGTTCAGTTTCTCCTTTCTTTTGAGAGATCAAATTCACTGTCTTCCAGTTTTCAAGCTTGCTGAATACTTCAAAAGCTGCAGTTTTTTGGCATTCATGTGTTAAATATTTTGATTAAAGATTTCCAATTAATTTTGAGCAAAATGCAATCAAAATTAAAGGATTTACTTTAAAAAAAGCATCATAAAACATTTAGTTTATTTTCTAAAGTTTCTCATCACAAATCCAACATTTCTGACTAATGCTGGATAACTAAGAGCAGTAAGCATGTACTGCCATGCTGAAATATTTTTAAAAATTTAATACCATCTTTATTACCAAAAAAAAGTTGTAGTTTATTTATTCTAAGTGGATATATATGACATTTGTTATTTTGATCTCTACAGCTCGCATTTTGATCCGTAAAATAGTATGTTTGGTTTAGATGCAATTATAAATAATGTGTGTACCACAACCAACTTCAAGTACCTTTCTGCTCCATGACCTCTTATTTTAATAAGAACATTATTTTTACCACCATACTCCACTAAAATCTGTATTCATCTTTTCTCCATATAATAAATATTTTATATTAAATGTTGACATATTTAACTAAATTTATAATAGTATTCACCATACTGTCTGATGTTGTAATTTCGACAGAATGATTTTGATTCCATTAATTGGGACTTAAAAATTCACTATTGTTGAATTTATCTAAATTTATTTTCTACTTGAATTATTTGTTTACACTGAGGGGAAAAAAACTGGTATCATTTAAATCTTTACAAAGTTCTTCTGCTAATGAAATTACCATATTAGCAACAATTACTCTACTTTTATTTATGTTCACAAGGAAAGCTGGAATCAACAAAAAAGAAATTAATTTGAAGCCATCATTTGATCTAAATGAAAAGTCATTCTTCACAAGATGATATATAAGTGCACTTTCCGTAGCTGTCTGTTTTTAGTCATTGCCAACGAGATAGTATTCTTAAAGTAACTGCTAACTTTCAAAATAGATGATGATGCTTCTTTAATATTTTATTTATTTAGTATATTTTTGACTCCTGGTTTTTATGCAGTCATCAATATCATGACAACCTCCTTAGTTAATAATAATTGTCAATAAAATTTTATGAAAGCTTCACATTCATTAAAATGTTCTTAAGAAGCAAAAATTCATTTTTAATCTCATTAAATATACACTTTTTTGCTTTAGCTCATTGCAACAATAATTTCTTAGAAAATTTAAAAATGCATAATGAAACAGTAAAATAAATAAATCGTTGTAGATAGAGTAACCATAGAATAAATGACAAAAATCACTGTAGAAACAGCATTCCAATAAATATTTCTCAAACATGTTACACATATATCTCACCTATAATTTTGCTAGTTTCCCACTGTCTGTGATTGGTGCTTTGTGTGTCTAGCATCTCAAGCAAGCCCACAGCAATTCACCAACTGGCCAGCAGAAACAGCAGCAATAAACAATTCTTCCTTTTCTGCCTAAAAGTAAGTGTTAGCTGTCCCTAGCTTCTCTAGAGTGCACTTAAGTTCACCAGCAAGCCTCTTAATGCTATCATTCAAAGAATTTAGGGTGTTAGCTACCTTACATTTGGAAAGAGTCAGAAAAGAGAAATAGGTCATCACTAGCCCATTTTTCATATTTAACTATGTGTTAAAGTAAGAACTCTTTTCACTGCACATGCATCTGACACTCAAGATGGCAGAAACTGGGCTTCCCTGGTGGTGCAGTGGTTGAGAATCTGCCTGCCAATGCAGGGGACACGGGTTCGAGCCCTGGTCTGGGAAGATCTCACATGCCGCAGAGCAACTAGGCCCGTGAGCCACAATTACTGAGCCTGCGCGGCTGGAGCCTGTGCTCCGCAACAAGAGAGGCCGCGATAGGGAGAGGCCCGCGCACCACAATGAAGAGTGGCCCCCACTTGCCACAACTAGAGAAAGCCCTCACACAGAAACGAAGACCCAATACAGCCATAAATAAATAAATTAATTAAATTAAATTTTAAAAAGATGGCAGAAACTAGAAGTAGAAATGAAATCAACCAAAGGCACACTGCTTATCTTAATTCAGTTATCTATAACGACATTATGCTCAAAAAAGATGAAAAATCTAGGACAAATGCTAAATGGAACTGGATACCATGATTATTGCCATAAACCAGGACTTCCTCAGGAAAAACATGCGGTACAGTCATTCTGATTAAAATGTGAAGTACTATCCCCACTGTAAGAAAAACAATCTCTCAACCTATTAGGGAAGTTAGGAAAATGTTTCTCTTGCCTTAAGGATTTAGATGGACTGCAGTAACTTTGCTTATAGTACAAATTTGGCCTGCAGACATTTTGTTGGATTACACAGAGTTGTTTTTTATTTGAATTACTTGCAAAAATATTAAATTGGAGGTTTCACACATAGAATTGTGTTTTCTCAGGAAGAAAGAAAGAAAGTCCTGACAACACTAAGCTTGAATTTCCGCATACTAAAAATCAAATATAATGTCACAGGGCCATGTTGTCTTACAAATTCAAAGAGCACCACTTAGCTTGTAACCTAAGTAAAATTAATACAATGGAGTTTTACTTATATGATGCACATGTGTTACTCCCTGGAACTGAGCAACTTCTGAGGTCCTGATATCTGTGAAATACACCTTTAAAAGAAATACATAGTCTTCAGTTTGACACAACCCCTACCCTACCCAATCAATCAATTTCCTTACCTGGCCATCTAAGCAACTGAGTTTGTTACCTCTGCTTTAGACTATACTTATCCTAAGAGTTGTTTCTTTTTGAAAGGTAAGTATTTCTCTTTGTTTGATTTTATAGTTAGCTACTGGACAACCAAAATAATGAAGAAATGAATCTGCAACTCCCACTGATGGAAAATACTCAAAGGGAATTGTCTTACACCATCCTGTACTTTTGTGTGGGTTTTGAGTAATAAAGTCCTCCAGACCCCATTACTCTTTAACATATTATTCAGTGGGGTCAAAGAGAAAGGGGCCATGGGTTTGGTTGTGCTGGAGACCTCAGAACCATTATTCTAAATATTACTTAAACAAATAATTAAAACGTTGTCATATGTCCTCCATGTAGGTAGGGAATAGCATGGATAGCCTGAAGCACAGCAAGTAGAAGAAGGTGGTGGTCCCAGAAAGAGATGCATATGAGAACAGTGATACTGAGTAAGGAACAGAAAACATTCCAAAGACAACCTCCCACACTCAAAATCAACCATTATCCCTCAAAACTTGAAATTCTTGGATGCTTTCCACGATGGGAATAGTTGTATTTCCCACTGACTGTTCTTCCCTTATTATATTGTAATTTCCTTTAGACCCCAATCTTTTAAAAAAGTTGGTTATACCCATGAAGGCTTGCATAGTGGTGTTTTGGACAACAAGAAAAATGGAGAGTAAAGGCTAGTGTGATTTTCTGGTGCCCAAGCATACTACAGAAGTGGGTGTATGTGGGAGATACAAGTGGTGTTCAGCAGAGAGAGATACAGTACACACGACCTTAAGGAGCAGTGATTCCATGAATAACCCATGACTCAAAAAGAATATGAAACTAACCCTCACTACTGAATACAAGAGGAGGTGCAGAAATAGAATGAATAGCAGAAATATGTGTATATATATACACACAGTATATATCTACATATACACACATTCATATACACAAGTATATAAGTATAAATAAAAGATGGCTAGATAGATAGTTTGTTTTGCAAGTAATTCCTTTTGAAAGAAAGAACTGATTAAAAGATTTGGAGGTTCTTACCTTTTCCTTGTAAAATTCCTGGAAACTAAAAAGTTGCATCTTGCATCTTCCCTACACCTATATAGCAAATGAGTGACATTGTGTGCTCAAGTTTTGACACTGTGAGCATTAGACTAGTCATTCCCATTGCCAGTTTAAAAGTACACCCTTGTTTAATGGCTAGAATGCATCTTGGCAGATAAGGTATATTGAATAATGTTAATACACAGCTTGTTAAAGCTGACAATGGATGCTCAGAAGGTGTCAAAAAGGAGCAGAACACAGCCTTCATCCTGACCCAGGTTGCTTAAAGCTGAAGTGTGGTAAATTGGGCATGTCTGAAATGGAGCTGTCAAGCTTAGAAGGTTTAATATTGACGTTTTCCCTACAGACCTCAAACAGACTAATGTACCTAGGCACTTGCACCTGGGTTACAAAGTACTTGAAAAATAATACTTATTAAAACTACTAAAAATTCCCTGTGAAGTAAGGGGGCAAGTGAAATTATTACATGATATATTATTTCCTTCTACAAATGCCCATATGATTCTACCAAGTTTCCTTCCATGGATTTATTCCAAGGACGCATATAAGTTTCCCTTTGACGATTAGTGATGGTTGTCTCAAGCACCGTGTTGAGAGGCCATTTCTAGGCTAAAACTAAAGAGTATCACGATCCAGTCTGGCCAGAGAGGTGTGGGTTGAAAATGTCAATACAAGTGCCAGGTGTTGGCTGTAAACTAAACTTCTGGGTATGGCAGAGATCTGTTGTATCTGTTTCTGTGTGGGACCATGTTCAGTGTAGTTAATAAGTTAAAATGTTGTAGACTTGTAGGGAAAGGTTTATTGTTAGACAAAATTCACCTTCCCATCTAATGATATTACTATACAGAAGAAAAAAAAAATCTCATGGGAACAAAGTGGATGAGTCAAGATTGTATTCTGAGTAAGGGAGAAATAATTTTTTTAATGAAGCATGAAGTCAAAAATGATGGAGGAAATGAATCTGAAGCAAAAGAGTGATAACACTGGTCAAGCAAATAGCAAGAGAGTTCAAGGGTAAGAATCTGGAGAAATTCTATGATACAAATATATAGAGAGGAAGGAAACCATTTACACAAGCCTGAAATGGAAGCTGAAAATGGAGAGGATGATGTTCAAGGTCAAGTTAGACACTCCAAATCTTGTTAATTAATGATAACTGAATATGGGTATGACTGACAACTGCAGTGAAGGAACGTACCCAGTATACCACACACTACAAATATAGATAGATAGGTAGATACGTAGATAGATAGATAGACAGATAGGTGTGCTACACATGACAGATATTTAAGAATTTATGTAAGTTGCAAGGACATTAAATAAAATGGTTAACTGAAGTTAAATATAAACTTCCAGTGACTTTTTCCTTTGTCCAACCTTAAACATTTCTATGACATGAGTTCTGAAAGGCAAATGAGTTGAAAAGCACATGTTGTAGGCTGAATAACGCCCCCTACCAAAGGTGACTATGTAGGAACTGGATGAGGAAAATGTCCTGCAAGAGTTTTAGGGAAGACGAATACTCACAGTCGGAGACATGAGCAAAGGGTAAACTTGGTGAGCTGAGCACCAAGTCCTGGAGGATGCTCCAAATGAGAGAGAGCAGTAGATGGCAACTTTCAAAACAGAAACCTTTGCCATAAAGAGAATGGTATGTGAGGATTGTGTACCTAATCTTGAAAAAAATTTAAATAGCATTTCTGAGGTCTACCTGGTAAGATATTTCCATCTAAGAAGAATTCATAAGCAATTTTCCTTGTATTTCTTAAACTTATTTTTCCCAACCTGGAGACCATTTTTGTTCTAGACTTTGCAACCCACTTGGCTCACCTCGTATACTTAGAAAAATTGTCTCACTTCCTTCTGAGCAAGTAGTTTGAATGTCAGTTCTAGTTTTTGTGTAATTGAAAAGGTTTTTAGAAGTTCAGTTAGAAAGTACAATGAGTGGTGAATACTAGCCTCCTAAAAAACTAAGCAAACAGTGAATTGCACTTCCAAAAATGAGGGATTGAGCCATGGATCAAAGAAAAGGTGTGTGTCTTCATTTGTGTAATAGGAGAAGCTAGGTAAGGAGAGAATTGAGTTGGGGAAAACTGAATTTCTTATAATGGGTTCTGTATGTTATTCTTGACAGATCCCATTTTGATTGAAGAGTCTGCTTGGTTCTGGAAAGCACACCACCTGTTCCACATTGAGGCATATTCTGCCTGCAGTCAACCTTGCACCACATACGTACACACACACATTGAGACAGAAAACACATGTATCCCTGCTACATCATGCAGCTTTGGTGGCACCTATGGGTTTCTCTCTGCATACTCCCTAGATTAATAGCTAACCTGCCAACAGTGAGTAGTTGACTTGTTACATAATTCAAGTCCAGATTTCTGGAGATTACAGATTGCCTTGACTAACACCAATGGGGTCAGTATATAGCAGCACAATTTCCATTCTGATGGTTTTTCAGAACTTTTATCCCACCTCTCTCTCACTGTATTGCCATGGGGCAGTGATGGGACAGCTCCGTGGGATGAAGGAAAAGGAGGAATTAACCAGCATTTTGCAAATCTCAGTAATTTACGATAGCCTCTATCATGATTTGTACCAAAGTCATGCACCATTAATACAGTTATTTAATTGTATTATCCTTCAAATTGACTTGCTATATTTACTTGGCCTCATCCTAAGCAAATAACAACCGTGGTAACACAGATTTAAAGGATGAATAACTTTTTAAATGCTCATTCAAATCCATAACTGATGGAACAACAAAAAAAAATTGTTCACTCATGACCTAAAATCATCTTATGTGCCTAAGTCACACTTTGGGAAATTCACATCTAATAGAAAGCCCAGCTGAGAGCTGCTAGAATTTCAGACTGAGCCCAAAATACCCTAGCTTGAGCTGGATGAAAAGGCAGGAGTGGAGAATTCTCATTGCAGACTCACCCTTCTCATCTAAATACACCATCATTTCTCTCCACCTTTCCACATCTTTACTACTAGCAGATACCATTCAAGTACCGGCAGCTGTTAGAAGAAACTGAAAAGGAGAAGAAATAGAAATTTAAAAAAGAAAACATATCTGACAACTGAAATGGAATCTGCTTGGTTTTCTGCTGTTCCTGCATTTTGTAGGTTGAAAGGCTACTATCAAAATATTGTGGTTATAAAGACATCATAATTATAAGATCTTGAATCATGTTTGTTGTCACTCCATGCCTTTGCCTTTGTCTTTCTTTTAATCTCCTCAAGGTACCATAATTATGTTTTCAGTGCGGGTCAATTATCTCTGAACTAAAAAGCAATTTACCATCATTACCCCTGATTATTCTTCCCTTTTCTTTGATCCTATTTTGTTCAGCAACCAAAATTTTGTGTTTATTCAACCCTTCTCTTCCCTGGTTGCCTTGTTGGCAGAGCTGAGATACAGTAGAAAATCATTCCCCTGTCATTTCCAATATTATCCTTTCTCTTCGACCCACTTTTCAAATATTTTTGGTGCCTGCACATTATCAAAATATGTTCAAATGATCTTATTACCAATGTAGCTCCTGGCTAACACTGTCGTTTTAGTCACAGTGTCCCTTTCATCTTTTTCTTCCTAACCCTAACTACGTTTACTAAATCAAAATTAGTATACAAAGGCCCATTTAAACAACATTAATATGTTAAAAAGCGACTGCATCCTATTTTCAATAATCCTGAGATTAGCGGACCTCAAGACTTATGTGACACAGAAAATTAACGAGGCTGGGTTGGAGCAATGATCCATGAATCATGAAGGACCTCTCCACTATGGTTACAAAAACTAATGAAATTAACATTTCTTTTGGTTGGAAAAGGAAGAAAGTGAGAAAGGGGTTGAGAGAAATGATCTTAAGAAATAATATGACATAATACTTGCAAAATAGAAATACACAGGTCTTATTGGTTAGGTTTTTTTTGACAGTTGTCCAGAGGAGTAAAAAGACTAAGAAGCAAAGTGATGTGTTTGCTTTCTCTTTGTGGAAATGGGATGCATAAAACGGATGAGGGAAGCACAGCCACAGATACATTCTTTGGGGCAGTCTTCCTGGTTCCGTGCCATCAGGCCTCATGATGATTTTTCTTGCCCCATATTGACAAGCTGACTTCCCAGAAATCCCTGCAGTGAGTCAGAAGAACATTCTTGATGCCTGGTATCCAAATGCACTGTGCAGCCAAGTAAAAGTGGGAGAAGGGGATTCCCAGGAGAAACTTCCTCCAAGTACCTCTGACCAGAGCTCTGTATGTAATCAAATTTTCACTCCTACCATATCTCAGTGCCCGCTCTGCATCTTATGAGGTGCTTTTCCTCTGCTGATTATTCCTCTCTATTTCTCATTGCTCTGAATCAACAGTGAGGGGGAAAAACCTTAGAATCTTAGAAATATAGCCCACTGTGGCAACTATTTAGCAAATAAGTACAACTAGATGTGTTGCAGGCACCACATAGAGAGAATCCTCTAAGTCTTTGTTCTATATAACTCAGATCTGGGGCATGGAATGGGAAGACTGTGGTACTGGAACAAAACTGAACCACTTGATATTTTAGAAGAACTGCACTATTTTCAAGAAGAATAACTTTTAAATGATTGAGGCCATCATGATGGGAATAGCACATGATCAGAGATCAGGATGCCAAGATAAGATTCTCATACTGCCCTGCACCCAGCTGAGGGATTTTGAAATCACATAAGCTCTATGAGTATGAGGGTCCCAACTCCATCAGAGGGTTTCTGTGAGGATCCACTGAAGTAATACATGTGAAATGCCCAGAATTAAAAATAATGTACAAATACAAGATGCTTCCTATAAACTAAATGTTTGTGGTCCCCTAAAATTCATATATTGAAACTTTAATCTCCAACATGATGGAATTAAGAGGTGGGGCCTTGCTTGCTTCATGAGGATGGAACCCTGATGAAGGGATTAGCATCCTTATAAGAGAGTGAGAGAGCTTCCTTACTCTCTTCTCTCTGCCCTGTGCGGATACAATGAGAATATGGTGGTCTGTAAACCAGTAAGAGGTCCCAAACCAAGAACCCGACCAGGCTGGCACCCTGATCTCAGACTTCCAGCCTTCAGAACTGGGAGAAATAACTGTTTACTGTTTAAAACAATTGGACTAAGACAATGCTTTTCAATAACCCATTTTACATTTTCCTACTCTCTACATGGCAGAGGGAGAAAGCCCTGTTATGAATTTCATGCATGTGACACTCATCCAGGTTTTCTCACATATCTTTTCTCATTTAAACCTTAAAACACCCCTAGGAGAAGTACATTAATATATCCTGATTTGATAGCTAAATAAAATGAGGCTCCCAGAGGATTAATAATCTTCCCACTTTTGTGAATTTCATGTATTTACTCACTCAACAAATATTACGTGCTAGATATTGTTCTAGAGCAGAGATTGGCAAGCTATAGGTCACAGGCTAAATCCTTCCCAATGCGTATTTTTGCAAATAAAATTTTATCAGGCCATAGCCACACCCAGTCTATGGCTGCTTTCATACTATTGATTCAATGGTAAAATTAAATAGCAGCAACAAAGACCATATGGACCATATAGCATAAAATATTTTCTCCCTGGCCCTTTGTAGAACGAATTTGCTTCCTACTATTGTAGAAGCTTAGGATACAGCAGTGGTAAAAATAGGAAAAACAAAAAAACACAGAAATAACCCCGCCCTCATGGTGCTTACATTCTAATGGGAGAAGACTGTCAATATGCTTAAGTAAAAAGTTAATCACATAGTTAGAAAGTTAAGTGTCATGGGAGAGATTAATCAGGGTAAAGGGAATGGGGCATGTTTAAGGGGAGGAGTTTCACATTCTGAAAAGGTGTTTGGGGCAGTTCTTACAGAGTTAAGGGTAACGAGCAGTTGACTTGGGGCTTTAGAGGCATTGTAAGAACTTTGGGTTTTACTCAGTAAAATAGGAAACCACTGACATTATTTAAATGGAGAAATGTCATGATTTGATTTGGTTTTTAAAGTCTCTCTCCTACTGTTCTGTTGAAAATGAAGTGTAGTAGGACATGATCAAAGCAGGGAGATGAGTTAGTAGGCTTTTGTAATACAGTAGGCAAGAGATGATGACTGTAGCATTGGAAATAATGAGAAATAATTGACTTCTTGGAATATTTTGAAAGTAAAGGAACAGGATTTGCTGATGGATTAGATGAGAGGAAAGGAGTCAAGGACGACCACCCCCACTGCCAGGTTTTTGGCCTGAGCTGGAACACCAGAGCTACTATCATCTGAAGGCTGGGGCTGAAGCAGATTTGAAGAGGGGGGTAGTTTCCCAGGGTGACTGTAACAAAGTGCCACAAACTTGATGGTTTAAACCAACAGAAATTAGTATCTCTCATAGTTCTAGAGCACAGAAGTCCAAAATCAAAGTGTCAGCAGGATCATACTCCCTCCCAAGCTCTAGGGGAGCATCTTCCCTTGCCTTTTCAGCTTCTGGTGGCATTTCTTGGCTTAGAGCTGTATGACCACAATCTCTGCCTCTGTCTTCACAAGACCTTCTCCTCCTCTGTGTATCTTCTCTTCTGTCTCTTATAAGAACACTTGTCATTAGATTTAGGACCTACTTGGATAACCCAGAATATCTCATCTCAAGATCCTTGACCTAATTACATCTGCAAAGTTCCTTTTCCAAATAAAGTCATATTCACAGATTCCAGGTAGAAATATCTTTTGGGAAGGGCACCATTCAACTCTCCACAAAGGGAAAACCAGAGTTCTATTTTTACATGTTAAATATGAGACTTGTCTGAATTTATTGAGTGGAGATGTTGAGTAACCAATCACATGATGGTGGAAGCCAAGAGTTCAACCACTCTTTCCTCTAACCTTGCTTGCTCAGATGTCACAGGAGTCTCTCCTATACAATCGAGTAATTGACAAAATGGTCCTTGATATAAAGTAATTTGCCCTGGCTGGGCCATTCCCAACGTTGATGCCCTTAGATACAACCCAAAGAGCCTTCTGCTTCATCTTTTAAAAAGTGGTATGGATTTGACCAAGCAAGATGAGATTCTTGGGGGTAGAAGGAAAGCAACACTGTTTGTTTTCCTTTAGTGATGAGATCAAGCTTAGCAAAGTACAAAAGGCCCTAATGAATGCAATGGTTCGATTGTCCCTGGTTCCTGCCTTGTGAAACACTGCAAATATTTACAAGCTGGAGTTAAGAATCCAACCAATAGTTCAGAACAGCAACTTTCTCTACTCTACAAAGAATAAATGGCTTTGCTAGCAGCGTTTTCTAACTCATGGAGCTAACTAGCTGAGAAGGAATTTGAGCATTATACCACTTAATAGTGACTCAACATACATATTCTACCAAATCAAAACCTTCAAAGCTCAATATATTAATGAGTTCCTGGAGTCTCTGGAGACCTCTTGCTGGTCAGATAAATGATCAATCAAAGCACTTTCTCTTTAATTTAAAGTGAAAATTGATATTCTCTGGTCTTAAGTGTAATCATGTTAATTTATTGGGAAATATATAAGGAATTGCCAAAAGTAGGAATGATCCAATTATTGGTTTAAATGAGTTTGGGTTTCCTTGTTTTTGTCGGTCTGATTCGTGAAGTATTTTCACTTTCAGACAATCAAAAATTATTTATATAGGTTTGGGCCTCATTAATGTAGCTAAAAAGGCCCAGGGGTAGAATTACAGCCCTTTTCTAAAAAATAGTGAAATTGATATACTAAAAATCTAATTTAAACATTAGCATTTGAGTCAAAGCTACTTTTAATAAGTCACAGAAAGTGGATGCCTTGGGACAGGATAATGCTAGAGAATGCTTCTCAAATGTGGCTTTTTTCCTCCAAAAGGTTTCTGGCTCCATTTTTTTCAGAATCTGCCAGAAAATATCTTGATCTCATGGTTTGTTCAATGACATAATTGAGTGAGTAGCTTCCCTAAGCTTCTATCAAGTAGGGAACGTTAGGAAATCATTTGTCTCAACTTGGGCACCAAAGGTGCATCTAAATGACTCTGTTACCTTATTCTTTCAGGACAGAAATGAAAATAATTGGAGAGGACTCACATGTTGGGCCTTTTCTTTTACAGAAAGAGGAGAAAGCAACATGCCTTGCCTCATTGTCACTACCCCTTGTTCTAAGGGAGATAGTAGTGTGAAGTTTTTTTTAAATAATAGCCTTTGGCATTAGGAGTACATTTGTGAGTATCCATTTTGCAATTTGTCTCTTCTGTGACATTTGGCAAGTCACTTAACCTTTCTAAACCTCATATCTTCTACATAGAAAAGAGATTAAAAATAGTACATATTTCATAAGGCTGTCAGTAGAGTTAAAAGTAAAAAATACAACACATTGCCTAGCACAAGGTAAGCAGTATTAACTGTAGCTATAATTATTATTATTATCTGAATACTCAAAGAAGCGTTGAAGTGAAGTGTTAACAATTCCACACCTTTCTGTCTGAGCCAAATGTCCTTTGATTAAATCTTAGACCCAATCACCCCAAATAAGAGACTTTGATGAAAGGACAATTCTGCTGAAAATGTGATGAGAAGTTTGCACTCTTATTAGTGAAAGTAGAAAACTTGTTTTTATTCATTTTTGTGATTTGGCTGTGGATCCAAAGGCCCTAGGGCACCTGGCACAAAGAACTAGAAGTTATTATTAAAAACTGAACATTTTTGATGAACCTAATAGCCAAAGGCAGATCAAGTCCACATAGCATGAACCTAATAGCCAAAGGCAGATCAAGTTCACATAGCATGAAGCCTAAAAGTAGGGCAATGAGAAAATCAGGGCTGAGATAATATTCAAGCCTCAGACCTCTGGCAGTAAATAATGGAATGGGTCAGAGTGAGTGAGAAACAAACCAAGCCAGCATAAATGCTGATTTGGGCTCTTTTTAGGAAGAAAATATCCACCAGTGGTCATTGATCTTGAAGTTGTTCCTGTCACTGGGAAGTCATAGGCTAATTATACCTGATTTAAGATCCCACCTAGATAGGCAGTTTTGCCAGATTCCACTCATTGTTAATTTCCTACTCCATCATCTATTATAAAAGAATCTTAGTCTTCAAATAAAAAAAGCTCTCACTTCTACCCTTTGGAATGTCTTGCCAGCTTAGCCCCATAATTTGCTCTAAGGTGGAGCTCACCTTCCTCTACCTAAAGGGGCATTCACTGCCTTACTGGAATAACCTTACCAAGAGTTAAAAGGCAGTCTTTAAAGCCTATTAAGAGATAAGAGAAGTGAGAACTGTGTACACAGACGTGTACACATATATGTTGATTGGTGAGGGAGTCTCAAAGTGATCTCAAATCCTGAGGGCGAGCCTGGGGGACATGACCTCCAAACAGCCACTCAGTAACAATAAGCAACCATTCATTCATTCCCTTAGCAAAATTCTGAATTCAAATTTAATATGAATTTAGTTAATTCATATTACTGGAATGCCTACTTTTGCCAAATGTCGGGGTGGACAGGGCAAATTAGGAGGTTATAATAATCCAAGTGAATGACAATATTGTTTTAAATAAAATAGGTAGTAAAGAAGGTCTTGAGAAATGATTGGATTCAGGAGATGTTTTGAAGGTACCACTGAAAGAATTTTACAAGAGAAAGAGGAAACTCGAGTTGAATCCAAGATTATTGGCTCGGGTGACTGGGATGGAGCTGCCAGTCACTAAGATAACCCTGTGGGAGGAGCAGATTGGGAGCTTAGAAATCAAGAGTTATGTTTTAGCCATATTAAGTCTGAGATGACAACTTTACATCAAGGGGGATGTGTTGAGTAGGCAGTTGGATGTATGAGAATGATTTCGGGAGAGGCATGTGGGTTGTAGATATAAATTTAGGAGTTTTCAGAGTTCACATGGCTTTTAAAACCCTGAAACTGGGAGAGAGAGCTTAGGGAGAGAGTATAGAACCAGAGGAGAAGAGGTCTGAAGAATGGGCTTCAGGGAGATGAGGAAGAACAAACAGAGGAGACTGAGGAAGGGTAACAAGCAAAATAAAAGGAAAACACAGCCAGGGAACTTCCTGGAAGTAAAGTGAAGAAAGTGTTTCAAGAAGAAGAGAATGATCAACTCTTCCTAACATTGTTGATAGACCTAATATGATGAGGGATAATAATCACCTACTGGATTTGGTACCATGGTGATCATCAAGGACTATAGAATTGCTCTTTCAGTGGAAGAGGGAACAAAACACCAATTAATATGGATTCAAAAGAGACTGAGAGTAGAGGAAATGGAAACAGCAAATATAGACATCTGGTTTTGAGGAATTTCTCTATAAAGGGGAGAAAACCCTGACAAAGGAATCAAACCACTGGTTAGTTTCCTGAACCATAGGGTGATTCAGGATCCCATTAAGTTCCAGAGCAAAATTCAAGTTGGCAACATGCTAAAGATCAAATGTTCAACCCCACTGGGATGGTGGAAGAGGATAGAGATAAGTAAGTGAGCCCTCAGAAAGGTTTCAGTCAAGCAGGGGAGATATTTAGGATGTCAGGGTCAGAAAAAAATGTAACTGCTTTTAATCCTTGAAACAACCTATTACTTCCACTTAGCAGACCCTCAGCATCTGACTATTTAACAATGGGAGATTTTTGAATATTTGTAAGTCACTCTGAAGGTTCAAGATGTGTGGCTATTTGCAGTTTTTCTGAGGAGAGGGCTGGAAAGTGTGTACTGTCAGTCTGGTGTGGGGGAAAGGACCACTTAGCCCCACCTCCCAGCAACTGCATCTCACTCAGCTTTATGGTTATCAACTAACTGCCATGTGAGCGACAATATGTGTCAAAAGTCTCAAGTAAGTTAGTTAAGATTTTTCTTCATACTTTACAAAAAAGAAAATATGCCATTAAAATTTCCTATTAGAGTAACAGTATATTAAATGGAACTTTTGCTATTATCTCAGGATTTTGGCTGAAACTCTAACACAGAAAACAATAAAACATATTCTTAGATTATTTTTTCTCCCTGCAGAGCTAAATATCAAAGCACCACCATGAATGACACAATGGACTAGGAAATTAATGACGAATTGACTGATTCAGGAGAGACAAGTGGTAAAAGTTTCCATTCAACCTCAGAAGACAACATACCTAACTTATAAACACAGAAAAATCTAGCCAATATACACATAATCATACAAGTTACTATATTTATTTTCAGAATCAGAACCACTTAGTGACAAAACAACAGATTTTCATGATATATATCCCTTGGGTTATGCAAAGAAAATTAAATCCAAACACAGACTTACAAGACATGGTTTGTAAGAAAAGAAAAATGGTCCAAGCGTGCAGCAAAACATAAAAACACACAAAAATAAGAATATAGTAGAGAGTCAGGGGAGCTGAAAAGTTGAATTTGGTATGGGATTTTGGAATTTAAACTAATTAAAGACCCTGAAATGGCTTGATCTGTGGCAATTGTACAAATTTTTAGCAGATAATTATTGTATATAAGATGAATCCATGCTGTGCTAAAACATAAACACATCAAATCAGTGACTATGAAACCTTCCATCATCTTCTGCTTCTGTCTTATAAGACTAGAAATTCAAATAGTTATTGAATAGAATTGGTCGAAGAATTTTCATACAGGTGAAGAATTCTTTTTCTTTCTCTTCCTACCCCCTTAGGAAAAGATTTGGAAGGGTGGTGGTCTCCCCTCTATCATGCCAGGAGAAAGAAATCTTAAAGATTAAGTTCATATCAGAAAAGAAGTGAGGTTAATACTAGTTTAATGCCCTTTGAGCAAGAAAAATTCATAGGCCTGTCCCAAGTCTCTGTGGAGCCAAAGTGAAGCTATGGGGAGAGATATTTGAAGAGTCTGCTATGTATCCCCAGGAGTTTGTGGGCACAAATGAACACAAATAGTAGTCACTGGGGAAATCTGAAGGTGAGAGACTGGCTGGATCAGCCTTTGTCTACACATTTAAAAAAGGGTTATTAGAATTTGGGAGACTGCTCTTCCATGATTTAGCAGGATAAGGATGTATGTCCTAGGGGCCAAGTAACTCTGGTTGAATTGTCTTGTGGGGCTTCTACCAAAGAGGATGCCCTGCTGGCACAGGACAAGCAAGTGGTAAGAAGCTATAGGGATTTCTGCTACAGGAAAAAGATTTTGGGGGGTATCAGCAGGTCCAGCCAGAGGATGCATCCATATCAGGGGCCTGTCCATGAGAGATGTGCCCATAGGGCCCTTTGGAGAACTCATTGATACACCCACAGAAGAGCCAATATCTGGATGCCTGTCATGAGACAGTGCATGTACAACCACAAGAGAAATACAAACAACTAAAAAAAAAAAAAAAAAACTTTTCTCCTACCATCTAGAACCCTCCTTTTGTCCTGATCTCAGAAGAACCAGAAAAAGGGGGAGGATATGTGAAAGTTCCAGAGGAATAGTGACACAACCATCCATGCCAATTTTTACCTCTGAGTAAAAATTGCTCAGAATGCTCTAGCATTCTGAGATATTGCCTTCTTAGAGGAGAGAAAGTATTGCACGTCATGAGAGACATGGATATAAGGCTCTGAGGATGCAAAGGTTAGATTACAAGTTACTCACCTCTTACTGGAGTCCTCTTTTGTGATTTTAATAGAAGTAATGAGGACCAAATTGTGAGGCAATGTGACACTGTGTTCAACAGCCCACTCCCCATTAGATTAAATGTCATCTAATTGGAAAAGCAGGCTTCAACACAACTGGAGCAGTGGAGGAAAGCTTAGTCAATCTAAGCAGATTCTTATAACTCTAGATATTGATTTTAGATTACAAAATCATTGATAAATTGTACTACACATCTAGGTTTATTGAGTATTTCCCAAAAAAGGTGTGGAGAAATGGGAAGTCAGTGACAACCATTATACAATACTTCAAAGGGGTGACCATGTTGTCATTAACTGCCATGACAACATCTATTATTCTTCAAATCCATCCACACCCAGATGGCTTATTTTTCTTCAGATTGTTGATACTCAGTGAGCCAAGCAATGAGACTAGTTCACTTTTTTGGAACTTTAAACTTCCAATGTAGAGGAGCTATTTGTAATTTTCAGTTAATACTAATGGTGATTACGATTGTGTATTCAACAACAGATCTGATATTTATTTATTTCTTAAGTGAGAGCCATCCACAGACATCCATTCACCAAGCATTTGCTAAGAACTTATATTGTTCTTCAATTCTGCTAACAATCAGGGACTCTGTGAAAGATATAGTCCCTGTGTGACTTCAAAAGACTCCTGCCTAATTGGAGAGTCTAACAAGGAAATTGTAAGTATGATACATTGTGTTGAGTGGTATATAAAGATATGTAAACAATACCCAACATGTACCAATTACTTCCCATGTATCTGTGAGGTAGTGATATCAAGCTGTCTATCAAAGATTCATGCTCCTCTTCTGAAGGGAAGAGTTACTGCTGGGAAGAAGCTGCCCACATAGGTACTACATTTCGCAGTCACAGTCAAATATAAGGAAGACCATATGGAATGTGAGCAGAAGTGATGTTTTTCTGATATTCTCCATTAACGCTTTTCCTCTCCAGGCATATATCCCACCACTGCCACCTGAAATAGATGATAGATAGATAGATAAATAGATAGATAGATAGATATAGATAGATAGATACATAGGTCAGATAGATAATAGATCACCCAGTAAAAACTTAAAAGTTACATGTTGATGATGGCAGAGCCTCCATCAGCCTGGGCCCCTGAATTACTGTGTGGAGTACCCTCTCTCATTTATGGAATGAAAAATAAACTTCTATGTTGTAAAACAACAGAGATTTGGGGAGTTGCCAGCTAAGCAGCTACTTTGTCATTACTAATATACCCAAAGTGCTAGTTAAAAATTCCTGATATGATTAATCCTTTAAATCAACCACAACAACTTTATGAAATGGTTATTATAATTATCCAGATTTTTTCAGTGAGGAAACTGAGGCCCAGAGCTGAGATGCCATTTGTTCAAGGTCACAGAGGTAGTAAGTAGTGAAGGCAGTTTATTAGTGACTAATAATAAAGAATAGAGTCATTTTGGGCTCTGACCTTGAAGAGGTTTCCATCTCAAGGTACAGATGATATAGATGTGAAATTCCTAAATATAAAAAATCAAAAGTCTGAACAAGAAACAAAATCTCATCTGCATATTTCCAGAATGAATCTCCATAAATAATTTGAAAATGCAATAATAATTCAATGATAAAAAGTTAAAATAATTTAAAAATACATGGCTTGGAAAAATTAATTCAGAAGCAATTAATGGTAGAAAAATATATATGTTTGGATTAAGAGAATATAAATTTAAAACAATATAATTTTCATGCTTTTTAAGAGTTTAACATCAAAAGTGTTTTATAATCAGTTTTAAATTCAATTTTATTCTTATAAAGTATTTTAAACTAATTGAACCAACTACTGAATATTAAAATTTATTTATGGGTGTTTATAAAAGCTTTATTATGGATGCTTATCTGACTCATTCAAAAAAAATGGGGGACTTCCCTGGTGACGCAGTGGTTGAGAGTCCGCCTGCCGATGCAGGGGACACGGGTTCGTGCCCCAATCTGGGAGGATCCCACATGCTGTGGAGCAGCTGGGCCCATGAGCCATGGCCGCTGAGCCTGCGTGTCCGGAGCCTGTGCTCCGCAATGGGAGAGGCCACAACAGTGAGAGGCCCGTGTACCAGGAAAAAAAAAAAAAAAAGTTGCTATGGGATATACATAGCACAGAATGCAGAAAAGAATCAATGGAAAATATAGAATGAGAATAAATTTTTTTAAAGCTATCCAAATAAAACCAAGAGAAACATTGCCTTTTGCTGTTTCCTACTTTGGGTTTAATCAATTCTTCTGTAAGAACAGAATAAAAGTTCATCCTTGAACCAAACTTTACTTTATTTTTTGGTTGTTTCTTATATAAATGTGCATAGATTAACTCACTAGTAAACTGCATATGTTTCTCATCCCATTCAGTAATTCTTTGTTAATCCTTTGCTGTGTTTTAATATACTGAGTTAATTACTGTTTAGATTTCATATAGGTATGCACGTGTGTGTGTGTGTGTGTGTGTGTATAATTGTTTTACAAAAACTTAATGTACGTGAGATAGAGCCCAAATGACAAGATTCTGCTGACAAAACTGGCAAAACCCCCAAAAAAGCAGATTTTGCAGAATTTTACCTTTACGCTTGTTCTTGTCTGGGCTGCAAAAGAAATTTGCAAAATTTTGAGAAACACTTCACTGGGAAAATCTGACCCAATGTCAGAAGACTTAGGCTCAAATCCAAGTCTTACCATTTATGAGCCTTACAACGAAGAGCCTTTCACTTGAACTTTAAATTTTAATCTTATTTATAAAAAAAAGTACCCCCCAAACTTATTTACTCAAAAAATATTTGTTGATGGTTAATTAGGTACCAGTCTCCTAATTCTCAAGTGTTTGTCTTCAGGAAACTGATATCCTTGGCCAATCAAAACTAAGAACCGCCCGATTTTGATGAAAATGCACTGATTTCAGTGGCATCAGGAAAACAGTTCAGAAGTATAAAGGTTCTCCCCAATGTCTCAATGCACATTTCAACAAATAAAACAAACCTAACACATATAAGAAGAGTAAGGCCCATGCCTCCAACACTTTAACTAGTACCCACTATCTTTTAATATGTAAACCATTCTATGATGAAGGGAAGCCAGGATATAATGAAAAATGCAGAACGCTAAGGCATGTACAAGGAAATAAAAAGGGATATGTTGAGGTAATTCTGATGTCTCAGTTAACCACAGACGTTTGATCCTTATCCCTGTGCCTAATTATAGCTCAACATTCCTCCTTAATCCTCCCCAACAGCAGTATGGAGCATGGATTGCATGGGGTCAACAATGGGAACAGGGACACAAATTAGAAGGATGTATAGCAATCTCTGTATCCTAGGAACAACACATACTTCAAATTTCCCTATAACACATTAAAATCAGCACATACTAGAACAAGCTAAAGAAACTTCAAAGTATTTCAAAGTAAAAAAAAAAGACTTTATTAATAATGCAATAAACTTGAAATAAAACAAAATTGCCAACCAAAAACTCAACTATTTAAAAATAGAAAAGACTTTTTAAGATAACAATTGGGCAAGAGAAGAAATTAAAGCTGTTTATATAAGACAATATATATAACAATAGGAAAGGGAATAGTTTATGTCAAAACCTATGAGATATGGACTAATTTATTGTGAAGAAATTTTACACTATAATTGGTGTTATCATTAAATGAGATAAAAATAAATTAAGCACTCAGCACAGTAATTTATAAAAACTAACATCAAATTAGACTAAGAGTGGCAGGAAGAAAGAAATAATAAATTTATGATATAAAGAGAATATAAACCCCCAAAAGTAGTATAGAAAGGAACGTAACCATCAATGCAGAGGTATATTTTAAATAGTTGAATATAGTCTACAATTCTGTGCTTATGTATTTGAAAATTATGATAAAATGGGCATTTTCTAAGAAAACAAAAATGACCAAAATTGTCCCAAGAAGGGTAAGAAAACTTAATAAAAAAAAATGAATGAAGAAGAAATTGAGAAATATAGTCAAAAATGAATTCCAGTACCAAAGATTGTTATAAGTGATTGCTTACAAATTTTTAATTATCAGAAAATCCAGACGCCACTTAAACTATTGTAGTGCAAATAAAAAAGATGTATCTCTGCAATTCATTATACAAAGCTAGCATAATCTTGCCAGCAAGGTGTAACATAGCACAAAGAGAACTAAAGTTTAGGCCAATTATTATTTAAAAACACAGGAAAATTCTAAATAATTGTAAAATGAGTCCATAAACATAATTAAAAGTATAGTATAGTATGACCAAGTTGGCTTTGTTATATAATGCAAAGGAGTTTAATAGGAAAATTTTTAAATATAATTCATCATATTGGTAGGTCAAAATAGATAAATCATGTGATTATCTTGATACTGAAAAGATAATTGATAAAACTTAATATCCATTCCTAATCATCTTAGTTAGTACCTTAATCATGTAAAGAGTGAGACTCGCTCAAACTGGTAATAAATGTCATTCTTAATTGTAAAATCCTAAAGTCATTCTCTTTATAGTAGGAAGGTAATGTTGCATGTAATTATTACTACTATTTGAAACTATTGTTATTTAAACAGAAAAATAATATTTATCTATATTAAAAATATATAGACGTGAGAAAGAACTGGGTAAAAGTAAAAGTATTGTTGTTTTCAATATTATTATTGAATATATTATATTCAATATTATTACCTGGAAAAATCTAAAAGAATCCATTAAAACCTATTCAAACTAAAAGGAGAGTTCTTAAGGTTGTAATATACAAAATAAATATACCTAAATGTCCTTTTATAAATAAGAAACAACCAATTAGAAAAAAAATTTTGTTTATAGTTGCAACATAGAATATAAAGTACCTAGAAATTAACTAAAGACTAGAGACACTAAATATAGATAAAGCTGTAAATCTTCCCTGTAAGGTATAAATGAAGTTTAAATATTTGGATACACGAAGATGCTTATGAATAGAAAGGCTTAATAATGGAAGATGTCAGTTCTCCTCCTCCCTCTTTGTCACCAATTACTCTGAAATGGTATGGCAATATTAATTAAAATTCCAATGCTATTTGGGGAGAGAACTTAAACTAATTTTAAAGTTCATCGGGAAGAATAAATTTCCACAATGTTTTAAATCTTCCTGTGATAACAATGTCTAGTGATCATCCTTAAGTGGCCCTTTTCTCCTTTCAGGCATGTAGGAGGATTACACTTCCCTGCCCCTTGCAATTAAGCTAAGCCATGTGACTGGTTCTGGCCAATGGGTTGTGTCATTTCTAGACATAAGGACTTAATTGCCAGTGTGAGACCTTTCAGCTCTCTTTCCCTGCACAGGAATTGTGGAGGAGAATTTGTGCTAAAAAGTCATAGCAGTCTAGATTGCTGAGTGTTTACGTGGAGGACAGCTTTCCTAAAGAGACATCTGAACCCACAGTAGACTTCCTGTGAAAAAGATAAATCTTTGTTGCATGAAGCCATTGAGATTTGAAGGTTGTTAATACAGCAGAACCCAGCGTAGGCTTACTGATGAACTTCCTTGTAGGAAAAATAGAACTGCCATAAATAGATAGAAAAGACATACCTCAGGCTGACACGAGATCATAAAAATGAGCAAAGAATATTGTAATAGCAGTTTACAAACAAAAAAGCACAAATGGACAATAAATATATGAAAAAAATATTATATTTCACTACCAAATAAGAAATGTAGATTTATTTATTTTTATTTATTTGGTTGCACCAGGTCTTAGTTGCAGCAGGCGTGCTCCTTAGTTGTGGCCGGCAGGCTCTTTAGTTGCAGCACATGTGCTCCTAAGTTGCAGCTCACGGGCTCCTTAGTTGTGACATGTGAACTCTTAGTTGCAGCATGCATGTGGGATCTAGTTCCTTGACCAGGGATTGAACCCAGGCCCCCTGCATTGGGAGCACAGAGTCTTAACCACTGTGCCACCAGGGAAGTCCTGAGAAAATGTAGTTTTAAAATGTGATACAATTTCACACATTCATTTAACTGAATGAAGTTAATAAGATTCATGAAATTAACTTTTGGAAACAATGTGGGAAAATAGAAACATATATTGCTTGTACATTTATAATATAATACTAACCCTAACTCAGAAATTTCACTTTAAGCTCTCTAAAGATTTTTTTCCATGTTCAAGGAGATATGTACATGTATGTTCATTGCAATATTATTGCTATTAGTAAAAAGAGGGAACAGTCTATGCCTCAGAAGGAGTCTAAAAAAAGACTGTTTAGTCCTTAAATGGATCTGTATGTGCATATGCTATTACAATAAAGGTCACAAATCTAATGTAAAGTGGAATAGAAGTACACAAGCATTCATGCATACACACACACACACACACACACAGACAAAGAATCCAGTTTCTTATTATTAAAGACAAAGCTATGAACTAATGCAGACAGATCTGTTACTGTGGCAACAGCAACCCCACGTGCTTTGTTTGAACTCAATAAACAATAGAAAATCCTTGAAATTTCTTCCTTATCTTCATTGAAAACATTTCCTGATGGCTGATAAATCATAATAGCACTATTTGATTGCTATAGGGCTACAGAGTATAGAGAAAGCAATTTGCTTTTGCCCTTTCAAGGTTACGATTTAAATAAAAATGTCAAGAACAGCTGAGGGATAATGATGGGTCTGATTTATGCCAGTACATCAAGTAAGTGAACAAATTCCAAAGAAAAAGGAAATGATGGTATATAGATTAAGATATTTCAGACATAGATATTAGCCATATATTCAGAAAGATTTGTGGGTACATACACAAATGCAAATGTAGATAGATATATATGTATATATGGATAGGTATTTTTGTTGTTTATAAAAGATAGTATTTGGAACAATTGATCTTCACACTCTCCTGAAACAAACCAAAAGTGCATGAACATAGTGTGCCCATAGTTTAGAGACAGAGACTTGCCTCAGAGATATTCTGGTCTACTCTTTCTCAAACATAGAACATACAATGTTACAAGATATGATTTTAGTTCATATGTGAACACTTTATTTTAATAATTAAATACCTTTTATCAGTTGACACTTTATGGCAAATATATATTATTACTACCTACCATTTTATAAAGTTAATTTTTAAACAAGTTATTTAAGTTAAAATGTGTTGATCTGCACCATCTGCTTAATTTTTCTGTAAATCTAAGACTGTATTAAAAATAAAGACAATTAAATATGCTTTGGTTGAAGGAAAAATATTAATAAATAAAAGCACAGGTGATCCATAGTTATGGCAAACATTATAAGGCAAAACACAAACTACTACCGATTGGGAAATTACTATAGGTTCTATATTTGGGAATTTTATCTACCTATCATGTTGCCTTCATTTGTCACTGTGGTCAACATTTGTAACTTCATCTTTTAAGGTAAATCTACATACCAATCCATATTGATGCACAGAAGACATTTTCTCCCAGAAACGTTAAAATTATGCTTACATTTCAAATAAGGCCAAGTCAGGAGACAAACACCACACCAGTAATTTAACATGGAAAATTTAATATAAAGAATGATTAATGAATAAAGAATGGCTAATACTAAAAGCAGTAAGAGAGGCTTCTAAGACATAGTAGCAATTGAAGCAGCAATGGCAGGAAGCAGCACTATTCCTAGGACTAAGGGAGAACAAACAAGAAAGGAAACTTATAGGAGCCCTTCCCACAAGCTGAGATTCAGATCTCTAAGGAAAGGTATGGCAGCTACAGGAACACACAGCCAATAGTGGAAAATCAGCTTGCCAAAAGGCAGCCACTACAGCTAGACTACAGGGGTAGACAGCTGCTGAATGGAGGACATATTTGCTGAAGAGTGAAGGCTGCAAACAAACCATGAGGGCTGCAGGGGTGAGCATGTTTCCCACTATTACCTACACACACACACACACACACACACACACACACACACACATACACAAACCAACATGTGGCTCTCACAGCAGACTGGAAGAAGGAAAAGAAATCCCTTCTTCCTGCTTTGGCCTTGCAGAATCACTCCAGCACACTTTATTATCAAAGACAAACATTGTGCCAACTGGAAAGAAGAAATGCCTACAGGGTACAGCTCCAGTATCCAAAGCACAGTGAAGAAGAGTATATTTCAGGCTAAGAGGCAATAAATTCATAATTGGTACAGTCAATTTAAAGATGTGATTCATGAGGACACGCTTCCAGAAAAATTAAAATGCACTGTAAGAAAATTCTTCATGTGCAATGAAAATCTAGCCTAAGGCTTTTAAGTCTGAATGGGTTCTTAAAAATGAAAAAAATATGAGAATTTGTATGCATTTCTATTTAAAATACCCACTCCTTGTGAAAATTTTCTAAAGGAAAGCAGAAAACCTAGGAGCGTTTTATAAATGATTTAATTCAGTAAAACTTAAAAAAGCTTTTATGGCAAAAGATACTATATACAAAACCAAAGAATAAAAGATAAACTTAGGAAAATACAAACTATTTGCAATATGTATGAAGACAAAGAATAATTATCATTAATTTACAAAGAGCTCCTTCAAACTCATTAAGAAAGGATAAACCAATAAAAATGAGCAAAAGTATCTGGAGAAGCAATCACAAAAAATGTCATGAAAAAGGCCAATATGAAAATACTCTCAAACAGAATAGTTGACAAAACACAAAATAAATACAAATTTTTTAAATGTAAAAGTTTTCCTTCCAACTGGAAAAGTTTAACAACATTTCATGAAGCAAGTAAGTAAGTAAAGAAGTCTACTCATGCATTGTTGAAAGGCTTAACTTGCAACAAATTTTGAGTTGCCTTCTGGCAATATGGATTAAATTTTATAATGCAGGCATCCTTTAACCAAGCAATCCTACCTCCAGGAATTTATTTTAAAAATAAAAATAAAAATATAGACATATAAATGTATATAAAAGCATTATTTTATTAGCAAAAAACATGGGAAAATTGGAGCATCTTTCAATATGAGAATGGTTGAATAAATGATGTACATTCTTAATATGGGATATAATGCACTCATTTTAAAAACTGAGTTATATTTTTGAGTGCTGTCTTGAAAAAATATTCATGAAATAGAGTGAAGTGAAAAAAATTCCAGAATAACATACACTGTGATCCTGGTTTTACAATAAAATTGTATATGTATACAATTGATGTAATCTTGCATAAACAAATAAAAATATATAGAATGATAAGAATTTTATGTTTAACAGTGGATACATTGAAGAGGGCAGAATTGGAGCTTGAGAAAAAACACTATTAATTTTAATCTAAATACTTTCATAATGTTTAAATTATTACATCAGGCATGTATTATTTGTGTTTATTTTTTCTTCTCTTCCATTATGGTTTGTCATAGGATATTGAATATAGTTCTCTGTACTATACAGTAGGACCTTGTTTATCCATTCCATATATAATAGTTTGCATCTATTATTTGTATTTAAGTGATTAATATTTAGATATATATGCCTGCTTCAATGCTGGCTTATGAAGTTCTAATCCTCTTTGCACTTATGGCTAAGGTAAATTGAGCAAATTTAGTCTGAAAAATAATAATTCAAAAAATTAGACTCAGTGATATGTAAGGTCCCTTCTTTTCCAGTATTATATAAGGTGTGTGGGAGATGTATTGTCAGATGGAAAGCGGGAGTACAGCTGCCTTAGGGGAGGAAAAGAAGTGGGCTGTGGAAAGGTTTAAAGGACAGATGCAGACGAGCAAATCTGAAGGACAGTTTTCTAAACAGAAGAAGAGTAGGCAGTGAATTCTATTTTCATGTTCTTCATTCACAAGAAATAGTATCATCAAGAAAGAAAACACTGCAAACCACCTTCACCCTTCAGAGTATAGCAGAAGGATCAGAGGATGCCATCTGCCACATGCACTGTCCCAGGAGATGAATTTCTTAAGGTAGAAGCAAGTTCAGATTTCTACTTCAAATTATCCACTTGAAAATCAGAGGAAATTCTAGAAATAACTGATCAAGGTAGCTAAACACAGTATAAGTAAAGCCCGACTAAGTTATAAACAGCTCTGACAGAGTCAGCCTAAAGAGGAGAGGACCCTTCTGGGCATCCCACAAGCAATCAAAATGTAATTAATTGGTTACAACAATGTCTAAGATGAGAACATTCCTTTGAAATAGTGTGGAAAGGGGGATGCCCTGGAGGCTACACATTGATTAACCACTTTGTAGTCAATAAACTAGATTTCATTGAATACACATGGTAACTTTAGAATACATGTTATTACACCTCTATTTTATAAATGAGAAGCTTAGGGAGGGAACTGACTTGCTCTTTTTGCAATGTTAATAAGCAGAAAAGCCAAAAACCAAACCCAGTTCCGATACTAACCTTTACGATCTTTATATTACAGTGTCTCCCAAACTGGCTTACTTCACAGAAGGATGTTAGGGAACTGTATGTTTCAAACTCAACATATCGATGGCATGCCAGCCATGTGTCTAGAAGAATCCCATTTGCTATGGAGAATCTGAAAAAAACAGGTGACATGGAGGTTCCTTTAGGAAGGCTAGCATGTTTGGGGTGGGGTAGGGGGTGTCGGTAAACTTACACAGATGGCCGGCTTCCAGCAGTGTAGTATATAAATGCCTACAGGATCCAACCAACTAACATAAATGAAAACAAATAAGCCCAGTAGGGACTGTGCAATTAATATGGCCCAGAGTAAATTAAAACAGGACTTTCAAAGAGTGGTATCTATTTCATAAGGGATGATTATCCCCATTGCTTCTCCATTTAACAGTTCAATTTGGTCTATTCTTAAACTTGGTAGGAGTGAATGGTGCTTCGCAGTAGATTACCTCAAATTTAATGCCATGTTCCCACCATTAAGACATATTATTGAAATTATTGACTCTAATCAGGAACTGGTAAATATTCACCATTATCTATTTGGCTATGGTCTGTTCAGTGCCTTTTTCAACAGTCTCTCAACTGCAGTTTGCCATCATTTCTGAAGTGACATAATAGACCTATACCCAGCTAGCCACTGGGTACCTCAACAGCCTTTAATCACACATTATCTTTACAGGCAACATCTTAACTGCATTCAGCTTTCTCCTGGGGCACAGATATGACATTACATTGATGATATTCCCTTCCAAGATGACTCATTTAATATACTTGTTAGTACATACAAATACTCGTAAAAGAGCTCAAAAAATGGGGATGTGGTTTCCCTGGTGGCGCAGTGGTTGAGGGTCTGCCTGCCGATGCAGGGGACGCGGGTTCGTGCCCCGGTCCAGGAAGATCCCGCATGCCGTGGAGTGGCTGGGCCCTTGAGCCGTGGCCGCTGGGCCTGCGCGTCCGGGGCCTGTGGTCCGCAAAGGGAGAGGCCACAACAGTGAGAGGCCCACGTACCGAAAAAAAAAAAAAAAAATGCGGATGAGCCATTGCCCAAACATGATTCAAAGCCTCAATTAAATTCCTCAAAATTATTTGGTAAACCAAAGGCCACTCCATCCCTGACGCTGTCAGGAAACAGCTATTGACTCTTTCAGCATCTACAGCTATAAAACAAGCCCAACATCTTTCAGGCTTTGGAGGGTTCTAGAAGCATATACAAATTTTTACTTAAGCCCATTAATGCCATTATTTGCAAATCTTCCCACTTTGAATGGGGCTCCCTCCAAAGAAAGTCTGTAGAATCTATCCAAATTACAAAACAGTAGGTACTCTCCTTAGGGCTCTCCAGAAACTCCTTCATTCTAGAGACTTTAGCAAACTCTTTTCTGTGTCCCAGAGTCTCTAGACCACCTATAATGGCCATAAGCTGTCCATGGGATTCTCAGATAAGAAGCTGCCCTCCTCCTTGGTCCCATACTATATTATATGCCATTAAGTGGTCATTGCTGACTGCATCCTGGGCTCTCTTTGAAACAGAGGCCCTTAAAGGCCCTGAGCCTGTGACCCTCCACATGTAGCTTCCTTTCATGCCTAGTATCATGGAAGTAGCACCTGCAACCTTGGCATGGCCATTGAAGCCTCCTTGCTAAAGGATGAACCCAAATCTGGGCCCTCCGTTGTACCACACCTAACCAGATGGAGTGGCCTCACCCCTCTACAGTTCCTTGCTACATGCTATAGTGCTATAGTGTTAATGGCCAGCATGTCTCCCCAAGGACTCCAGTTTCATATTTATGTGTCCATTTGATGTTATCTCTTAGCTCGCTGACACTCTATTTTTTGTTTAGTCTTTTTCTCTGTTGTGTTCTATTCTGGATATGTTTTCCAGTTTGTTAATCTATTTTTCTGCTCCATCTAATCTTCCCTTAAACCCACCCAGTGTGTATTTCATCTCAGACATTTTATTTTTCATCTTCCAAAATCTGAAAATCCATATACTTATGTAAATGATATGTATATATACATATATGTGTATATATATATATATATATATATACATATATATATATATCCTACATATATATATCCTATGTATATATAACATTTTTAATAAAACACTGTGAAACCCAAACAAAACACATTAATGCTCCATGCAGTACTATATCTCAACATCTGGAAATAAAACAGGGTTTAAAATCAGACAAAGAAGAGGTTCGAATTCCAGATTCAATGCCTAATTGCTGTGTGGATCTTGATCAAGTATTTCAATTATTAAAATAAGTTCATATTTTAACTGAAATGGTTGTGGAACATTGTCTGAGCCTGTGTTGACCATAGTGAGATTTTTTAGAGTATGCATGTCAAGTCAATATTGCCAAAACCCACAGAAACTAAGCAAGGAATCAAAGTTGCAGCTCTGTTCAACTGCTGAGTATAGCCTCCTGTCACGTATGGGCAGCCACAGATCCCGTCCTACAGTCCCACTTGGGCAGGATGTCAAACCCACAGCCCTGCCAAAATGTTGAGCATAGCCACTGGCCCAGCACAACCAGGGAGCCTGAACAGTGACCCTGCAAAGCCTCAGTACCACCCAAGCCACAAGCCCAGCCTACAGCTCCACCAGACTACTGAAAACTGTCTGTGCCTTGCCCAGGCAGGGAGCTCAGCCAGTGACCCAGCCCAACCAAAGAGCCTGGCCAGCGACCTCACCTAACAGCCAGGCACAGCCAGGAGCCTACCTGCTCACGGAGTGCAGACTAAGGCCCTTCCAATCATGAAGTCCTACCTACAGCCTCACCTAAACACAGAGCTCAGCCAGCAGCACCATATGCAGTCTGGGAGCACAACCTGAGACCCTATTTGACCAGAAGTGATTGTGGAGCCCAGTTTGCAGCCCTGCCAGAGAACAAACCTCTGACCTTGTGCAACCAGAGATGATCCTCTCAAACTCTTCCACAAAACTGAGAGAAGTGGGAGAAAATATTTGCAAATCATATATCTCAAAATGGGTTAATATCCAAAATATATAAAGAACTCAGTCAACTTGATAACAACAACAACAAAATCTGATTTTAAAATGGACAAAGGACTTGAATAGACATTTCTCCAAAGAGGATACGCAAATGGCCAAAAGGTACACAACTACACCAGTCATCAGGGAAACAGAAATGACAACCACAGTGAGATATCACCTCATACCTGTTAGAATGGTTATTATCCAAAAGGAAAGAGTTAAATGCTGGAAAAGATGTAGAGAAAAGGGAACCCTTGTGCACTGTTGGTGGGAATGTACCTTGGTACAGCCACTATGGAAAACAATTTGGAGGTTCCTCAAAATATTAGAATTGAATTACTGTATGATCCAGCAATTCTACTTTTGAGTATATATCTGAAGGAAATGAAATAACTATCTCAAAGAGATATCTGAACCTGCATTTTCCTTGCAGTATTATTTACAATAATTAAGACATGGAGACAACATTAGTGCCCATGGATGGATGAATGGATAAAGAAAATATGGTATATATATAAAATGGAATATTATTCAGCCACAGAAAGAAGAAGATTCTGCCACTGTGACAATATGGGCAAAACTTGAAGGCATCAAGCTGAGTAAAACAAGTCAGACAAGAAAGACAAATACTGTGTGATCTCATTTATATGTGGAATCTAAAATTTAAAAAGGGGAGACCTTCAAGATGGTGGAGGAGTAAGACATGGAGATCACCTTCCTCCCCACAAATACATCAGAAATACATCTACATGTGGAATAACTTCTACAGAACACTTACTGAATGTTGGCAGAAGCCCTCAAACTTCCCAAAAGGCAAGAAACTCCCCACACACCTGGGTAGGGCAAAAGGAAAAAGTAAAAACAGAGACAAAAGAATAGGGATGGGACCTGCACCTCTGGGAGGGGGCTGTGAAGGAGGAAAAGTTTCCACACACTAGGAAGCCCCTTCACCGGCAGAGACGGGGAGTGGTGGGGGGGAAGCTTCAGAGCCACAGAGGAGAGCGAAGCAATAGGGGTGCAGAGGGCAAAGTGGAGAGATTCCCGCACAGAGGATCGGTGCCGACCAGCACTCACCAGCCTGAGAGGCTTGTCTGCTCACCCACTGGGGTGGGTGGGGGCTGGGAGCTGAGGCTCCGGCTTCGGAGTTCAGATCCCAGGGAGAGAACTGGGGTTGGCTGCATGAACAAGTCCGGGAAAAATTCTGGACCTGCCTAAGAGGCAAGAGACCATTGTTTCAGGGTGAATGAGGGGAGGGGATTCAGAACACCTCCTATATGATGTCCAGAGACAGAAGCGAGCTGTGGCTATCAGCGTGGACACCAGAGATGGGCATAAAACTCTAAGGCTGCTGCTGCAGCCACCAAGAAGCCTGTGCACAAGCACAAGTCACTATCCACACCTCCCCTCCTGGTAGCCTGTACAGCCTGCCACTGCCACGGTCCCGTGATCCAGGGACACCTTCCCTGGGAGAACACATGGCGTGCCTCAAGCTGTTGCAATGTCATGTTGGCCTCTGCTGCCACAGGCTCATCCACATTCCGTACCACTCCCTCCCCCCAGTCCGAGTGAACCAAAGCCCCCTAATCAGCTACTACTTTAACCCCATCCTGTCTGAGCAAAGAACAGACACCATCATGTGACCTACACACAGAGGCAGGTCCAAATCCAAAGCTGAACCCCAGAAGCTGTGCAAACAAAGAAGAGAAAGGAAAATCTCTCCCAGCAGCCTCAGGAACAGTGGATGAAATCTCCACAATCAACTTGATGTACCCTGCATCTCTGGAATACCTGAATAGACAACAAATCATCACAAAATTGAGGCAGTGGACTTTGGGGACAACTGTAGACTTGGGGTTTGCTTTCTGCATCTAATTTATTTCTGCTCTTATGTTTATCTTAGTTTAGTATTTAGAGTTTATTTTCATTGGTAGATTTGTTAATTGATTTGGTTGCTCTCTTCCTTTTTCTTTAATATAGATATATATATTTATTTCCTTTTTCTCTTTTTGTGACTGTGTATGTGTATGCTTCTTTGTGTGATTTTGTCTGTATAACTTTGATTTTACCATTTGTCCTAGGGTTCTCTCTGTCCTTTTTTTTTTTTTTTTTTTTTTTTAGTACAGTTTTCAGGGCTTGTTATCATTGGTGGATTTGTTTATTGGTTTGGTTGCTCTCTTCTTTCTTTCTTTCTGACAAAGGATTAATCTCCAAAATTTACAAGCAGCTCATGCAGCTCAATATCAAAAAGACAAAAAACCCAGTCCAAAACTGGGCAGAAGACCTAAATAGACATTGCTCCAAAGAAGATATAGAGATTGCCAACAAACACATAAAATAATGTTCAACATCACTAATCATTAGAGAAATGCAAATCAAAACTGCAATGAAGTATCACCTCATACCAGTCAGAATGGCCATCATCCGAAACTCTACAAACAATAAATGCTGGAGAGGGTGTGGAGAAAAGGGAACCCTCTTGCACTCTTGGTGGGAATGTAAATTGATACAGCCACTATGGAGAACAGTATGGAGGTTCCTTAAAAAACTAAAAATAGAACTACCATATGACACAGCAATCCCACTACTGGGCATATACCCTGAGAAAACCATAAATCAAAAAGAGTCATGTACCACAATGTTCATTGCAGCTCTATTTACAAAAGCCAGGACATGGAAGCAACCTAAGTGTCCATCGACAAATGAATGGATAAAAAGATGTGACACATATATACAATGGACTATTACTCAGCCATAAAAAGAAACGAAATTGAGTTATTTGTAGTGAGCTGGATGGACTTAGAGTCTGTCATACAGAGTGAGGTAAGTCAGAAAGAGAAAAACAAATACCGTATGGTAACACATATATATGGAATCTAAAAAAAAAAAAAAAAAAAAAAACCTAGGTCAGGAGAGGAATAAAAACGCAGATGTAGAGAATGGACTTGAGGACACGGGGAGGGGGAAGGGTAAGCTGGGACGAAGTGAGAGAGTGGCATAGAAATATATACACTACCAAATGTGAGATCCATAACTAGTGGGAAGCAGTCGCATAGCACAGGGAGATCAGCTTGGTGCTTTGTGACCACCTAGAGGGGTCAGATTAGGAGGATAGGAGAGAGATGCAAGAGGGAAGAACTGTGGGGATATATGTATATGTATAGCTGATTCACTTTGTTATAAAGCAGAAACTAACACACCATTGTAAAGCAGTTATACTCCAATAAAGATGTTTTAAAAAAAAGGTAAATGGGGTCCCTAGAGCCATGCCCCAAATACTATAGCAAGGAAAGTGTGTCTCTTGCTACAAGATGCATACTGATTAAGTTAACTTACTGACGTCTATTAAAAGAAATTCATCTAATTTACCAATAGTGAATCCTATCTCCATAGGCCAAAAACTTTTAAACCTGATAGAACAATTGTCCTCTCATCCAACACAATTTTACAATGAGGTTTCCTCCCTTATCTAAAGTATTATGTGTGTGATTTTCTTACCAAGAGACAATTAACTGACACTGGACATTAACACCTCTCTCAACCTCTTCAAACAATTAGCATCAAATTATTTCTTTTCTTGTGGAAATTGAAAAGAAAATCATTAACAGATGGTACCAAATTATAAGATTTTTTTTCTATTTAGTATTTCTGTTTTGCAGTGGCTTTACAAACACTCTTGTTTCCTTTTTTCAGCAGGAGTTTCACAATTATGATGGGACATATTCTGCCAATAACAAAACCAGTGACTCGTCTAATTTGGGACTATCAAAAGCAGTATCATGTGGTGACCATAGCCAGTTTCATTTTTCTGTACCAGTAGAGAAGCATATGTAAAATAGAATATAATTTTCACCGTGACTAATGCATTCAGTAATTATTACTAAGATAAATTCTCAAAGAAAAATAGACATTTATTTATAATAAACTTTTTTCCTTTTGTTTTGCTTTTACAACTTGGCTGCCTGTCTGTCTTTATTAAGGTAATACTTATTTGATCTCTAGTTAAAATACAAGATTTTTGTCCAACAAAAAAAAATTAAATTAAAAAAAGAGAAAACCTCATAAATATAGGGAGAACACAAAGATGGCACCCATCAGCCTCTGTCTTTGGAGAGTATTTCAGTGTGTTAAATTAGACACCTGCCTCTCAGGCCAATGCTTTAAGATAAGCCTCTTCCACAGAGACTGGGTGTTTTTCAGTCAGCTGCCTCTGTGCTGGGATCGAGGGTGGCTGAGTCCATGCAAGCCCTTTTGGACTGTTTCTCAGTTTGCTATAGTCTTGTTGGCTTCAAAGTTAGATGTTTGGGGGGCTCGTTTCCCAGGTGCAAGTCTTAAAAGCTAGGGTTCCAGATGTGGGGGTGAAATCCCTTCACTCCTACAGAGAAGCTCAGGAATTTGATTTCCCTCCCAACTGTGGTCACCGTGCACCAGGTGTGAGGCTTCTGGCAATATTGTGTTTCAGTCTCTCCTACCTTCTTGGGTGTGGTTTTTTTCTTGTTCACCCAATGTGTAGGAGTTGCTCAGCTAGTTTGTTTTGCGGGGTTTTTTTTCCCGAAGGACATTTTTCCATATGTAGCTCTAGATTCGGGATGTCTGTGGAAGGAGGTGGGTGTAGGCTCCTCCTTTATGGCCATCTTGAACTGGAACTATTAATTCTTAATTAGCGTGGTGTCTAATTGCCTAGCTCTGGTCAAATTTTTCTTGGTCCTAGGGAAGCTTTTATGGAATGTACAGTGGGTTGACTCATTCTGTTGGCACTTTTTTTTGTTGTTTTTAACATCTTTATTGGAGTATAATTGCTTTACAATGGTGTGTTAGTTTCTGCTTTATAACAAAATGAATCATTTATACATATACATATGTTCCCATATCTCTTCCCTCTTGCATCTCCCTCCCTCCCACCCTCCCTATCCCACCCCTCTAGGTGGTCACAAAGCACCAAGCTGATCGCCCTGTGCTATGCGGCTGCTTCCCACTAGCTAGCTATTTTACTTTTGGTAGTGTATATATGGGTATTAAGCTTTAATTCTTGGTTTATATGTTCAGTCAAAATATGGTCTTTAAGGACTGGATGTGAATCAAATGATTTCTAAGGGAAATTTTCTTTTCTTCCAGTATGATCTGCAAAATCCTGGCTATGGTTTCGTGATGCTGCTGGTCTGTGTCTCTACAACCTGAGCACTGAAGGTGGGACTGTTTTGGAGGATAGTTTCCATCTGGATAACTTCCCTCTGAAGGATTAGCGTTTTCTGGACACTTAGGTCACTGTGCTAGGAAATGGAAGGAAATGCTTTTTTTTCTTTTCTTCTCTTTTACAGTTCTTATTTATTTGTTTATTTATTTGAGATATTTTGTAAGAAAAATCAGTTTCCTCCAGGAAATTAAAATGAATATAGACATGCTATTTTATAGTATACTGATACTTTCTGTGTACCTTCATAAAACTTTCCCCAGGCAACATTCCAGGGAGGCAACTGTTAAATCAGTTCATAACCAGTATCAGTGGAATACACATAATCTTCTGCTAGGTCTTGAGAGAAAAACATGAACTCCAAATTAATTTTGTCTGTCTTCAAGGAGCTTATAATATATTTATCCATTCCATAAATGCATTCAGAACTATTTTTGATAGATTACCATGTGCTAAGTTATAACTGGCTGGGGAGGCAGGCCACACAAATGAAACTTTTTTTCTACCAGCAACAAAAAATATGGTACTGCGGGCTTCCCTGGTGGTGCAGTGGTTGAGACTCTGCCTGCCAGTGCAGGAGACATGGGTTCGAGCCCTGGTCTGGGAAGATCCCACATGCCACGGAGCAACTGGTCCCATGAGCCACAACTACTGAGCGCGTCTGGAGCCAGTGCTCCGCAACAAGAGAGGCCATGACAGTGAGAGGCCAGTGCACCACGATGAAGAGTGGCCCCCCCTCGCCACAACTAGAGAAAGCCCTCGCACAGAAACGAAGACCCAACACAGCCAAAAATAAAATAAATAAATAAATAAATTTATTTAAAATATATATATGGTACTGCAATGCTAATATTGGCATTTTTATTCCAAAATATTATTTAAAGCAGCATAAGTTTGTGTCAAATGAGTGATAAGATCTTAAGGCCTATGGGAGCTCAGAAGCAAGAAATGTCACAAGAAACTAGGTGAGTCAAGGAAAAATTCCTTGTGAAGATAGTATTTCAGCTGGCAAATAAAGAGGAGTTTAATTTGCCATTATAATTTTCTTGGCATCTGGCCCCTCCCAATCCAAATCTTTCATCCTGGAAAATCATTGGCCTCTATGTTTCTCTGTTTTTACCTCACCCCCAATCACAAGTCCTGACCTCTGAGAACACTATTCATAGGATCTTGACCCTGAAGAGATCTTTGGAACATGGAAGAGATTAAAGACCCACTCTTCACATTGAAGCAGGAACAGGGACCCAGAGACCAGTCCACTCACTCCTCCCCCACTGCCCTGCAGCAAGAATCATGATACCTCAACGTGAATATACCATGTACCTTAAGCTACCAGTCTAGGCCCACTCACTAACAGAATTCACCAGATAGATTAAATGGTTAACTGCTAGTGGTTAGACTGCTAATTAGTGATACCTCCTAGGTGAGACCTTCCAGTCTGGTGCTTCTGTTATTATTCTTAGTTCACCATCAAAATAAGCATTACCTCTAATTTAGCCTCAGGACCAATTACATAATTTACAACAAATGTTAAGAATTTTAAGAAGGGTGCAGAAGACCATTAAACAAATCAAGAGGCCCTTCTGGGCATGGGGACTTTGTGACTACATATGTTGCATGCTCACAAAGCCAGCCTGTTTATCCTTCTTATGTTGATCCTAAAGAGGGAGAAAGAAAATGGGTAACTAAAAAAATGATAATTCCAAGTGAAAGTCACCTTTAGCTTCAATAATTCTTTTTCCATGTTTTCCATCTAGGAAATGTGGGTGAGTCATTCAGGCAGCATGTCTGTGGGGAGGAGTCTAATGGTCCCACTGTAGCAGATTTCACAACATACTTCCTAAGACTTGAATTTTACCCTCTAACTAAAAACAAAACAAAACAAAAAAACCAACAACAGTAACAACAACAACAAAATCCATGAACAAATAGTAACTGTCCATCAGTGACCCATTTTCTGCCTCTTTTGGTTTTATTAAGGTTTTCTGTGATAAATACTGTTCTTGACTATTTTATGTGAACTGAAGTCCTAAAGTCAGAACGCAAGGTGAAATATTATAGCGGCCAGGGGAGGATAGCCTGATTTTTAGGTGAAACAGATGGGCAATCAAGGGATTTGGAGTTCTTTCTCTCTTACTGCATTTTCTGAAGTGCAGTGAGCAAACTAAACCTTGGAGAATTAGTTTGATGCAGGTAAACAAAGCTCTTCCCTTTTACTAGCTTTTTCTACTCTTCCACCCTCACCAGGCCTCAGAGTTGCCAATGCAACAGAAAATCCCCAACACCTTTAAACAGCAGAAAGGCTGTCTGAAGGGCTGCTAAAGAAATGCAGCTGGGGAGGGGAGCACTTTATAGTTTGCTCATTGTGTCTGGTGTCAAGCGGGAACCAATGATGCTGTCACTCTGAAAAGAAAGTAATCAACATGAAAAGGAGCTTAATTTTTTTTCTCTCCAGGCCCCCACCAAAGAATCACTTAGATTTTATATTTAAAATAGTTCTAGGAAAAGAAAAGAAATAAATATGCTGGGTTGGCTCACATAACTATCAAAAAGCCAGTTCATAAACTCAGGGATTAGCATTTCCCAAGAGTTAACACATGGTCCTTTGAGGCGATTTAAATTATGTCTGACCCCATTTGCCTAAAAAATAGAAGGATTAAGCCTCCCGTAAAGGTAGCTAACTCTCACCCTGAAAAGGGGTATAGTGGAGACTCTAATGTAAAGAAGAGAGTAATCAAAAATATTCCTATAAGGTTTTGAGATATAGCATTTTTAAGGAGCAGAATTTCCTTAATTCTATTTGCCGACATGAATGTACATATGACACACTGGGTATACACTGACTCATGAGAGAAGTTACAGCATCTCAAAGCTTTCTGAGGAGAAGAGTGTTATCAATTTGTGATTGTAAAATGTAGCTAATCCATTTATGGATAAAAGACTATAAAAATTCTCATGTGCTCAGGAATAAATCACGGCATATACATGTATTAATGTTTAAAATCAAGAAATCCCTTCCTGAATTCCATTTTTGGAAATCAGAAGATAATAGGCATGCCCAAATGTGAGTATTTTTGGATAAAGATGGAATGAGGAACCGGGGACTTTCATAGGGTTGCTCTTTTTAATATCCAAAGCATGGTCATACCCATTGCTTCAATCTGACCAACACTTTTAGATTTGCTCTGGCTAATGGGCTCTGAAATAGACTTTCCTGATTTTCTGTTTAATGAATAGATATTCACTTGTGACACATAGGAAACATCAAAACCGTACAACTATCTTGAAAACCTAAAAAATATAAGGCTGATGGTTTACTCATACTTTGATTCCTCAAATGAAATCCTGTTCAAACAAAGCAAGAAAACACATTGTTCTTTATGCCCCACTCTATGCCCCCTACTCAGACACCTGCTGTTGCTGCCAGCCAGAAACTGAACACCTACCTTGCTCCTGACCAGGTACTGATGTTTGAAGAAGACAGTTTTCCATGTCCAAATTGGGGCTGATATCCTTTGGGGAAAGTGGAGGAAGAAAGAGAAAAATAATTTGAGGGTTGAAAGGCAGTGGCCTTCCAGTTTACCTTACATTCCCACAACCAAACCATTAGCAGAGGCAGCAAGGAATAGAGAAAACACTTATGAAACTGCAGGCTGAAGCCAGAGTATAAAACTTTTTGTTTTTCTCTGGATTCATTTGTGTTATTGCTGATGTTGTTTATATGCTCTCTCATAGGTCAGAGTATCATGAACAGCCACTGGGCAGTAAGATCAGATCTCAACTCAGTATAGCAAGACCAAACCAGATAAATCTCTGATAGAAACTGGAAGCTGGGCTGGAAGCTGTGCACCTCAAACTTTCCTTGAGCTGTAAATCTGAGAAGAGGATTTAATCACTCTTCAGAGGGACAGTGAGCAGAAATAAAGAAAATTCACACACCATGTCTCTTGACTGAGTATCAGTACAGCACCTACCCCATTCAAGAATGAGTGTTCTTAATTCTATGAGTCTTTGAATATATTATTATATAACATTATCATGGTCCAATAAACAATGGGCATGGATGGAAGAAAAAAAATATTTGTAATAATTGCAATCTCCACTGTTCACTGCCAGTTACCTGAAAAGATCTAGTAATATTTTTCACTTGATGATGTCTCAAATGTGTCTCTCTACCTAACCTGATTCAGTTTTGTTCTCACTCTTACCAGATCTTTGAGTCTAGATCCTACACACTACACTGAAGTCTTTCAGAAATACAATTTCAAGTCGTGTTCCTTTTGTTCTGATTTGCATTTCTTAGATTCCATTGCCTTCTAGAGCCATTTTACTTTGAAATATAAATCTAGTTTTAAACAATAGGTATCCCAGAATTAAGGTAGCATACTAAGATTTTTTTTTTCTTTTTCTGTTCAGTTCTTATAAGGAATGGGACACCTAGACCAGATTTGATGAGAAACAACCCAGGGTACTGAGCTTTTAAATTACTTCTGGTTTGCTGGAAATTTGAATGTCCCTAAATGACTTCTGTAAAGGAAATATTGCCAGGAGTCTGTAACTTTCCTGGAATTTGAGGTAGATTCCTGTGCCCTGTGTTCTTGCTGAAGAAGAAATAGCATAAATCACATTCTTAATATGAAAGCTCCATTCTCAAGGCCATGTCTTAAGCTGATTGCCAAGGAGAAAACAAGCTGAACCAGGTCACATAACAAAGAGCTAGTTCAATTCCAAAGAGTATGAGAATGATAACTTAGATCTAGTTCATGGTTGCTACTACTTCAGTTTGCTACCAAATCAGCTACTCTCTCATTGGTTCTCCCTCTTCCCTTTCATCCTCTGCACAATTTGTAAACTGTGCGAACCAGGAGGTTATAGGGGCTGACTCTCCAAGTTGGGAGATTGATAGTAAAGCAGTTGGAATGTCAAGTTCATGGTTGCTACTACTTCAGTTTGCTACCAAATCAGTGTAAAAGGATACATGAAATTGAAATGCAAGAAAGTGGAGACACCTTGACAATACTTTCTTTTTCCTCAGGGAGACCCCAAAGCTTTGTGATCTAGAAACACCAAAGTTTCAATAACCCAGAGTCATTAGCTTAGTGAAAGATCAAAGCATCACTCAAGGGTCTACCAACTACCATATAAGGAAACTCCTTGCTAACTCACAATCTTATTTCACCGTTCCATTCATTTCTCTGTCAAAATCAGGGTGCCATAATTATGAAAATGCCTTCAACATCCAAAACATATTCACAGACCCACTGCAGATGGCTTCTTTGATTTGTCAGCCTTAAAAATAAAACAGTAGTTATTTTACCAGCAAAATGGGTTTATCTGGGAAAAGCAGAGAATTGCAGTTCAGGACAAGCAAGCTATAGTGAAACACAGGCAAGTCCAAAGACACAAAGGGAAGGTCAGCTTTTGCTAGGTTTTAGGAGGAAACTGGGGAGGGTTGTTTTGAACAAAATGTCCTTGGAGAAGAGCAAGAGTTTGAGATTTTGACGTTTTCTCATTGGCTGCACTTCGGGAGTTAAAGCTTTGTTGCTAGGGCAGGAGAGTTCTTCCTTCTTTTTCTTAAAAGCAGGAAATAAAATTCCCATGTGATTAATGTCCTCACTTGTCAAAATAATTCTTATCTTCCTTCTTCCTGCAATGAGTGTGTAAGAGCTCCCCCTTCAGGTCTTCCTGACTCTATTTTATATGAGGTTTTCTTTATTTATTTTCATAAATTATAAGAAATGTACTCTGACAAGCTTAAAGAGAACATGATCACTTACTGGAAAGATCTTGAATAGCGACATAGTCCATGGAAAGGCTGGAGAAGTAGACACTGAGAAGGAATTCTCGGTAAGACATTGATCAAAGTGCTCACACTAGAATAAAGAAGCTCTAAGTATTTTTCCATGTTTCACAGCACCTCCAATATCACAAGATAGTGATATTAGTCAATGTTGACCTATATCACTAATTGACTGACATTAGTCAATGTTGACTAATATCACTATCTAATGTTGACTTGATTTGTCAACATTAGAACATATGCCCACTCCTTGGGTAAGGGAGAGGAGACCATACTGATGTACAGTGCTACCAGGATGACACACAATCACAGAGAAATTATTGCTCAAAAGTTACTTACAATGCTATTACAAAGCAACAGGTGGTGGATCAGGTAATGGATACTGAGTTTCTGAACAGGTATCAAATATCCACTACCCAGCCCAATATATTTATGCAACATTCTTCCTCATTATTTTTCTGCTCAAATGCTCCTGGGATGGTCACTCAGCCCATTCAGAGGTGCCACACTGACTATAAGATCAATCCACAGCACTCCTGCAACTGTGCATCCAGGACATGAGAAGTTGTGCTAATGTAGCCATGTTACCTCTGCCCTTAAGAATCATGACCCTGAAGAAAACCCACTGGGCTGCAGCTGTCTCCAGTGATAACTTCAGTGTTTGTCAATTTTTACAAATGTTTTAGGTGAAGACTTTGAGGAGTAATTCTTCTTAGAAGGCTTTTCTACCTCACTAGAGAGCCCTCCAGGAAAAAAAAAATGTCTTAAACATCAACAACAAATATCTCCTACTAGCTGTACCGATTTCTCCCTCGACAGTCTCTTGAAGTTCAAGATGAGATTTTAAATCTGTCTTGAGAGTATAAAGGATGGAAAAAAAAAGAGAGAGAAGAGGGACAAGAAACAATGAGGGGGGATATGCACATACTTTACCCATGTGGGTCTCAGTTATTTCACCTGCACTGAGTCAACCACCACAAAGCAAAAACATCTCTTGTTTCATTCCCACAGTATGCCATGTGACCTACATGACCGGTTCCTTTAGATGAAGTTAATGAACTCACTAGTGTTCTACTGACCAAGCTGAGGATCTGTACTGGAATATGATAGAAAGTTGATGGCATTTGGAGAAAATCAGGCTGAGATTTGCATCCCTGCTCTCCTATTAACTAGACAAAAAAAAAGTAACCTTTCTGAACCTTATTTGAGGTCCATAAAATAATTTTTATTTGTCCCTATTCAGTGAGATGATATATGTAAAGTGACGTGTTTAATGGGTGCTCAATAATGATCATTCTCTCTTCTATCTCTGGTATAATTAGAAGAATATAATTATATTCTGGAGCATATAATTAAATCTGGAGCACACATAAAAATCTAGTCTTCATTTCTTCACACGTTAAATGAGAATTTATTACATGTCTACACTATGCCAGATAGCATTCTAGAGACTGGGCATGTAATGGCAAACAGGACAAATAAAGTCCCTTTCCTCATGAAGCTTACATGCTAGGGGAAAAGATAGTGACAAATACGTAAACAAATAAATACAAAATATAATCAGAGAAAAACAGTGGTGAGTGCTCTGAAAAACGTAATGTAGGGTGGGGATTGGTTATTTAAATAGAGTAGAGAGGGCTTCTCTGAAGAGGTAACATATGAATACTAATATGAATGATTTTTTAAGACGCTGACCTTGGAGACATATGGAGAAAGATGGTCCAGGTGGAGGGGACAGCAAGAATTAAGGCCCTAAGGTAGCAACGAGCCTAATATTTTTGAAGAACAACAAGAAAGTCAGTGTGAGTGACGCTCAGAGGGAGTGGGATACACTGTTAGGAGAGAAAATCAGAAAAGCAGCTCTTGCCAGATCACGCAGGGCCTTATAGGTTTTTGTGTGGAGTTTAGATTTTATTCTCGTATAATGAAAAATCATGGGAGGGTCTTAAGAAAGTTAGAAATATAATTGGACTTCTGATTTAAAAGAATCACTTCTGACTGCTACATGGAGAATAGATTCCTGAAGACAGTCATCATCCCCCATTCTAAACACATTTCCATTCTAATCACAGTCTTTGGGCTACAGTCTAGGTCACTCATGGATTTCTTCAAATGGATATTAAACATAATATTTTGGGTGTTGTCTAACCAGTTCCAAGTAGTATGAGACTGTGTACCTCAGTTGCTCAGCATACTGTATGTACAGCAAGGAAATCTAGGGTCATATTCACTTTTTAAAAAATTTACTGCATGACAAGGTGAAGTAAGAATCACTAGACTGACTCCTGCTTGAAATAATTTAAAAACTGGGTGAAATATGTGAAACAAAGATTTTCAGACATTGTATGTTAGATAGCACAGGATAATGATTCCCAAGAGAAGAGAAACAAACAAGGGGGGCCCTACAACGGCTCCAGCTTACCATCTGCAGAGTTTCCAGAGCAATGAGTCAAGAAGCTGAATGGGGGAGTCCCAACAAGTCAAGATGGCAGGAGTTCTCAGAGCAAAGTGCCAGAGAAGAGAGAAGAGCTGCACAGACAGAAAGCTCTGGAGATCTGTGGAGAGTTCCCCTCCAGGCTCCAGCTGAGAACTTAGTGTACGCAACTAAGAACACTACCCCAAAGTCAGGGAAAGAACAATTCAAAAGGACTAGAGGGAACAGTCTCCAGAGCTCACATGGGACCAAGAATAGTTTGTGTTCCGACCAGGCAGAGTGGAAGAACCTTGTAATGCATCAGACATTTGGGTACTCAGAAGGGTATCTTTCTCCACTATAAAAGATGGAGAAAGCTAAGCTGTAGACTAAGGGCTGCTCTAATTCCACCTTAAAATTTTTAAAGCAAGGCTAGAAAACATTAAATAGTTTCTATGTAATGTAACTGCATTCCAAAATAAATCCAAAAGAAGAAATCAAAAGAGAAATTAGAAAGTATTTGGAATTAAATAAAAACAAAGTATCAAAATTAGTGAGTAGACAAAACTAAGCCCAAAGTGAGCAGAAAAAAGGAAATAAAGATCAAGCAGAAATCAGTGAAACAGAAAACATAAAAGCAATAGTGAGAATCAATAAAACCAAGATCTTGTTCTTTGAGTAAATAAAAGTAATAAACCTCTAGCCAGCCCAAAGAGAGGAGACACACCCGAAAGAAAGAGAAGACATAACTATAGATCCTAACAGATATTAAAAGGGTAATAAGGGAATGTTAGAAACTTTATGTCTAAATAATCTGATGAATTAGATAAAATGGACAAATTCCTTGGAAGATAAGCATAACTAAAACTCCTTCAAGAATAATTAGATAATCTGTAGAGCCCTACACCTATTAAACATATTGAATTTACAGTTTAAAAATGTCTCCACAAAAGGAATTCAAAGTTCAGATGATTTCACTGGTGAATTCTATAAAATACTTTAAAACAAAATCATACAATTCTACACAAACTGTTCCAGAAAATTGAATACATGAGAACACTTCCTAATTGATTTTATGAGGCCATAATTATCTTTATACCAAAATGAAATAATGACATTAAAAGAAAAGGCAGCTCCAGAACAATATCCCTCATGAAAAAGACAAAAAACCTTAACAAAGTATCAGCAAATCAAATCTAACAATATTTTTTTAAATGCATAATGACCAAGTGAGTTTATCCCATAAATATGACTGGTTTAATATTTAAAGATAAATCAATGTCATTAACCATGTTAACAAGTTAAAAACAAAGACCATGATCATCTGAAGAGAAGCAGAAAAACATTTGACAAAATCCAACATCCATTCCTAATGAAAACTCTCAGCATACTAGGAATAAATGATACTTCCTCCAACCTGATAAAGGTCATCTATGAAAAACCTACAGCTATCATCATACTTAGTGTTGAAATACGGAGTGTTTTCGCCCTGAGACCAGGAATTCGGGAAATGGTATCTTTACTCACTCCCTTCAGTCATTTTGTCTTTGGTGCAATAAATCAAGACAAGAAATAAAGGCACCTAGATTGGAATGGAAGAATTAGAATTGTCTTTATTTGCAGATGCCATGATATGTAGAAAGTCATACAGAGTTTGCAAACAAGCTACCAGAACTACTGAGGTTGGCAAAATTTCAGGATAAAAGCACAATTTTAAAAACTCAATTGTATTTCTATATGCTAGACACCAAACTCGTGTCTTTAAAGACAGGGTTTCCTGAAATATAAACCAAGGAAAAGCTAGAGAGTTTGTTTAAAGACACAAATTGGGTGATTCTAACAAAAACTAAAATTTGAGAACCACGGATATAAAACAAACATATTGAACCAATTTCATTACAGTTAAGATTCTGGTGCTCCAAGTGGGCAAAACTGCATCTTACAGAATTCTGTCCTGAAAGTGATGGTTTGTTCCTGGTTATGTTACAAAAAAAAGAAAAAAGAAAAAAAAAACATGCTTTATTTATCTTGCAGCTTTGTAAGTTTACATGTTGTCAAACTACTAAAGCATTTTGGGAAATAAATAGCAAAAAGTTAAGAAATACTCAATATACATCAATAAGAGACAGTCTCCTGGCACAGTCACACAATAAAATATAATTCAGTGGTTACTGTGAATTAATAGATCTGCATGTGTCAATCAACGTGGCTCACTTTCTAAAATGTCATTGAATGAAATAAGGAGTTTTGAAATATTCACATAATTTTTTAAAAATACAAAATACACATAGGTTTTAAGCTTTTGTATATAGTGGAAATTTTTCAAAAACATGGACTAGCAGGGTTCACACAAAAGGTATATTAAGGACTGACTCTGAATAAGGAGAACAGGATTAGTGAGATAGAGACTTCAACTTAAAAGAAAGATCAGAAGTAAAAAGAAATTTATCAATTCCACATTTATTCATCTTCTGTGGTGGGTACATAGGTGTTAGCAATATTATTCTCCATGTTCTTTTCTATTTCATTTTTCCCCCAAATTAATAAAAGAAGTTATTTGAAGTTTGATGTCTCAAAACATTATGAGGGTAATAAAACAACTATAAAGCAACTAGTGACAGAGATAATAAGGCAATATAAAAAAGCTGAAGAAAAATATGAGTCAGCTGTGATTTCTATAATTACACTGATTGAATTTTGTGGTTATTTGGGGAAGGGATGTTCCATTCCCACATGTAACAGTGTCACAAAACAGCAGCTTGAGGTTTCAGGGGCACCTTGCTTTTGATAGCTATGTCTTTTAAAGGGCTTTTGGGAATAACCTTTCCAAGATTCATTCCAACTCCTAAAACTTTCAATCAACTTACACACAAGCAGAACCCCCTGAACTTCACAATCACCTGTCCTATCACCTTCAGGATATGGTAATCCTTGCCATTGATGTACAGCACTTCATAAACTAGGAGATAGCAGATTGTAAGAGATCTAGCAATGAGCCCCTATGATGTGGCATTTACTGCATTGAGCATATCATAGACAGTATTTTAGTGACTTCTCACTGCAATACTATGAGGTACATGTTACCATTCCCATGTTACAGATGAAGAAATGGATACTATGAGGTTAACACCCATAGCCAAAAAGACTGGTCCAGCATGTCTCTGAGTCCCCACATGCACAGCATACATAACAGCTCCTCCCCTTTCTCCTGCTAACAGGGAGAGTGTACCCCATTAGGCAAGAGCAAAATGAATTATTTTAGAGGCCCGAGGGCAATTATTTGTGTTTTAAATGGTGGGAGTGGGGTTACCAAAAAGTCGAATACAGATTGCCTTTGGGTCCCTGATAGTCTGATTTCTATTGTTCTTAATTACTATACACATTCCCCATGTCTGAAGCAACTCTAACATTGGTCAGAATCTAATGTGTGTGCTCTTAATTGATTTTGCCTTCTTAGCCCAAACTCTCCCAGCCTTAGAGCTCATCCCCAGCCAGACCTCAGGCAGGAGCTGATTGGGGTTCCCAACAGCCCCCGCCATGCACCTGCCATTTCAGCTCAGCTTTAGTAACCAGCCAGGTAACCAGTGAGAGGCAGAGAGGAGATTGGAACTCCAGTCTTTCAATACTCCAAAGCCCATAGTCTTTCCTGCATACCAGCTGAGTTTCCTATTTAAGCCCTGGCAAACACAGAAGAATCTTAATTAACATTTGCCTGTAGTGAGAAACTTTTATCTCATTCTGAGTTCTCTGTGGGACGTTTAGAATTCAGGGGACTTCTGAAACAGTAGACAGGAAAGAAACAGCACAGCTCAGCTTTCCCAGCTTCTGCATTTGCCCCTGCTTGACTGCCTCACTGCACAAGAGAAATAGGCCCTTTGGTTTGAACTTAACAGATGCTTGTTTCCTAATAAGATCTTAGAGAAAGAAAGGCAGAGGGAAAAGTGTGACACAGGAGCTTGAGGTAGTCAGCTATGAAGGCTGCCTTCCCATTAGCCCTCTAAGACTTTTTAATAGAGAAAAGGGCATTAACTGAAATTGGAGTCTCTAAGTGATTCCAGGCATGCTGCCTGAGTTTGGGGTTCCAAATACCACTAGAAAGCTTTTGCTGCTAAGTTTGTCAATTATTTCCTTGAATCCAAAGGGGATTTGAGAGAAGATTAAGTCATATGCTACTGATTGGTTTACACTTAAGTCGGCAATATGTTGTTTAGAAAGTAAGATTTGGTGGGGGAAGAAAAGGCAGAAAGAAACCTTATAGTGCCGTTCTAATACCATTAAAGATTTATTTGCTTCATAGTAGTAAAGTAGAGATTTTTTTTTCCCCAAATGTAATTCAAGTTTAATCTCCCTTAACACCTTAAAAGTAAGGTGAAGTCAAAAGCAGCTGGGTTTCAGCTGACTGCTCAGCATGCACTTGGGAAGATCAGGAAACTCGGGCAGATTTTTGAATTGAGGACTCTGATAACTCCACCAGCCTTTGGAGAATCGATAAGATAGGGGCTTAAGGGCAAGGGCTCATGATATTCCATCTACCACTCCTTTTCTCCAGGGTTTTTCCCCCCACCAGTTCTTGATGGGAGTTATTCTATTTATCTGCTATTTCCAGCTGTTAAGGGCTAAACTGTTGGGCAAAAGTCAACATAGAGAAGAAACTTATCAGTATGTTCTCTTGTGAAAATAATGGGACTCAAGAACCCAGCGCTGGCATGATCCCCACCATTTTCCTTTCCTTCACTTCACCTCCTACCCTGTCCCCTCACATTCCAAATAGTTGTCAAGTTTCTGAAGTCTTGAGAGGAAATGTCAACAAAGAGTGCTTGACTGTAAGAAATTGTGTCAAGGAAAGAAACTCTGTATGTAGAGGGCATTCTAATGGGCACCACTGAGGAAGATTATGGCTCCGTTGCCTGCCACCTTCCTGGAGGCTGACTGTTAGGAAGGCAGAGGTGGCATGCCACAGACTTTTCTCTAAATTCATTTATATCCTCTCATTATAGACAAGCGGCTCTGAGGTGGCCTCAGAAACACATACAAGAGAGTGAGATTAAAATACATAGATGGGGCTTCCCTGGTGGTGCAGTGGTTGAGAGTCCGCCTGCCGATGCAGGGGACGCGGGTTCGTGCCCCGGTCCGGGAAGATCCCACATGCCGTGGAGCGGCTGGGCCCGTGAGCCATGGCCACTGAGCCTGCGCTCCCGCCGCAACGGGAGAGGTCACAACAGTGAGAGGCCCACGTACCGGAAAAAAAAAAAAAAAAAAAAACATAGATGGAATACTGGAACCATAGCAATGGTGATGATTCTCCCGGAATTCCCCCATTAAAACATATAAAGCAACTAAAATAGCAAAACAAAACTCACACAGACAACTCCCACGAGAACACCAGGTAACAAAGGTATTCCTATGAACCCAGAATATAAACATTCCTATGAACCAGAATATAAACAGGTGGGGAATGACCACTTAGAGCCAAAAGGCCCTTGTGATATCAGCATCTATATGGAATGAAGCCAAAGGGCATCACACACACCTGAGAACAGGGGACCCCAAAACTGTTAACAGGGGCACACTGGACAGCACACACTGCAAGCCAAATGAGGACAGCAGCGAACCCTGGGAGGAGTTTGAACACCTCCTTGTAGCCATCCAGGTACAAGGAATCTGTGGAGAGATCTGAAAGTGCTGAAAAATATGCCCCTAAGAACTCTCAAAACTAATAAACTCCCCTTCCAGGCAAAGGCCCTTACGGAGGAAAAGCTGCTGGAAGGAGAATCCCCACTGGACAGGGCAGGGACGGCGGGCACACAGGGAAGAAGAGACACCGATAGAGGTGGGGTGGGGGCGGGGGCATTCCTGCGGGGCAGCTCTCAGAACAACTTCAAGAAAAAGAATAAACGAAGGCGCCCAAGAGACAGGAAACTAGAGCGACCACTTTAACCCAACCCTTTCCTCCTAAACATTCAGGAAAACTAGTTTCGCATAAAAGTGAGCAGCCAAAAAGGATGGAGGTAATACGACCTACAAAGTTCTCATAAGCAAAATAGAGAAGAGGGACACACTAATACCACTACACATAATGAAAATACACCAGAAAGACAGTGTATTTCAAAATGAACCAAAACGGTGACCTACTTCCTCGAATAAGCTAAAAGGCACATGAATTTGATATAAGACACAGAGTACAACATAAAAATAGGTGAAATACGAGAACAGAGCTCAAGAAAATTTTAAAATACATTGCTAAAAATTATTTCAGAAATGAAGACTAAATGACTAAACTAGAAGGAACACAGAAGTGAATAAACACAAAGGACCATGGAAGCTGAAAAAGAAAAAAAGTAGCAGATATAGAATTTTTTTTAAAAAAATGAAGAACACACCTGTGTTAGCTTTCTGTTGCTATGTATCAAATGTTCCCCAAACATGCAACCATATATTATCTCTCTTGGTTTCTGAGCGTCACACAGAACATAAGTGGGAGAGATTGTTCCTACTCCATGATGTCTGGGGCTTCAGCTGGAAGACTTGTGGGCTGGAATCATCTAAACCCTTGTTCTGTCATATGCCTGGCAGTCATTGTTGGTTCTTTTCTGAAAGCCTGGCTAGGGCTGTGAGACAGGCTGGGACCTGGGACCCTTTGCTGCAGTGCTGCAATGCTTACACATGGACACACCTCTCCTCAAGCAAGAAAATACAAAGAAACTATATGGAACTAAAAATAACTGCACGCCTGTGCAGTTGGGGCAAATTCTGGACCCAAAGAGACCAAAAACCAAACTGCCACTTTTGAAGAGCCTGGAGCAAAAGCAGGGGGTCAGGAGTGAAAGCAGGGTACTGTGCATGCCCCCTGCACACATCACCACCTAAGGGGTGGGCAAAACACCTAAGCCAACCCTCCGGCCCAACCCCTGGACATACACCTACCCTCACCCCATATAAGGAACAAGCTTGCCCCCACTCAGGGAGCGAGCCAGCAAGGGAACCTGTTGTTCGTTCTCGCTCCCCTCTGCTGCAGCAGGGGCCCCAATAAAGCCCTGCCCGAATTTCTTGTCTGGCCTCTGATCAATTTCTATTGATTAAGGAGTCCAAGAACCCTGGTTGGTAACAGCTGGAACATTGGAATGTGGCTTCTCCAGGTGGCCTGGGCTCCTCACAGCATGAGGGCAGGGTCCCAAGGGCAAGTATCCCAAGGGCAAATATCCCAAGAAACAGCCAGGAGGAGGCTGCATTATTCTTATGACCTAGACTCAGAAGCTATATAGTATCACTTCTTTCATCATCCATTGGTCGAGGTAGTTCCAAGCCATGATCCAGATTCAAGAAGAGGGAACAGAGACTCACCTCTTGGTGAGAAACGTATCAGCCATAATGGGAGAAGAGCATGTGGGTGGAATAAGTAGGTGACTGTGACCAACTTTGGAAAAATACAATCTGACACAAAACTTCTAATAGAATCCCTGAGGAAGTAAACCAAAGCAGTGGAGCAGAACAAATACACAAATTTTACCTGAATAAAACTTTCCTATAAGTTTTAGCTAAAAGAAAAAAAAAAAAAAGAGTTGACATTATATTCTGTAAGGGTACACAATCTATCTGGGAAAATCAACCCAGAAGGACCCAAACTGAGATCTATTCTAGTAAAGCTACAGGACTGTTGAGAGAAAAAAAAAAAAAATCCTTTAGACGTTCATGCAAACCAACCAATTCACTTATAAGGAAAATAAAAGTATCATCATATTTTTACACCAGTGCGTTATTCCAGATAACAATGGAATAACATGTTAAGTTACTAAGGGAAAGAAAATCTGAGCCAAGAATTCTACACACCAGCAAACTGACTTTTAAGTATAAAGCCCACATATAAACTATTATGAACATGCAAGGATTTGAGGACTATATAGTTTCTTTTTGCCTTTCCTGAAGAATTACTAGAGAATAATACATTCTAAATGATCCAAGAAACACTGACATAAAGACTGGTAGACTGGTAGAGTTCCAGAATGGATAGTCTATGAGACCCCAATAATGACTGAGTTTGTCAGCCCAACATACAATTAACCATAGAGTTAATTGATGGAAATATCACTTTAAAAAATCAACCACTATGCTTCCAAATATGAAATGAAGATCTATGATCTGCCCTTGAACTTTGTGGCCTGCAAAGAATATGAAAATCTAGCAGTGAGAACACATGGTCTTTATTACAGTTATGACTGATTTGTATTGTGTGGTTAAGATTCTAAAACCAATATTTATCTACTTTGTTAGGTTTTCTAATTAAAATGAGAGGTGCTTTTATAGGTATCCTGAGGATTTCAAATTGTATAGGTCATAGTATGACTCCTTAATGCCATGCCGAGTTCTTGTCAATAGACTCAAATTGACAAGAGCAACTAATTAATGTTACTAAAAGACAGTAGCACAACAGTGTTTGTCTGTGTTTTAACTGACTCTCAGTAAAATTTTACTTTCACTATCCTTAGTTGGAATATACAAAGATATTACTTATTTCTTCAAATTATCCCAATATTATAATAAAAAGGTATAATTATGCATATTATAAGTATCCTGAAAATGTACATTAATAAATTTTAAAAGGAAAAATTCTGAGATGATTGTAACAAAATACCCAAATTTAATTTTATAAGCAACAAGATCAGTAACGATGTCTATTTAGTTTCATAAACTTTTCAAATTTTGTGTAAGGAAAAAAGAAACAGGTTTTGTACCGGCTATTCCCTCTGTCTTGAATACTCTTCCCTCAGATATCTGCATGATTCACTTCCCCTTCTCTTTCAAGTCTTGGCTCCTTTTAAGTTGGAACTTCTCAGACCACCCTACTAAAAACTGAATTCTCCATCCCCACTCTCTGCTTATTTGTCTTCGTGCTATCTCTCACTCACAACATACATTTGTCTGTTTTGTTCACTTCTGTATCCCCAGTGCCTGGTATATAGAAAGCACTCAATAAGTATGTTTCAATAAAAGAAAAAAATAGACAATGGGTCAGGGAAGGTTCTAGATGATCCTTAGGACCAAAGGTTAAATGTCATATCGCAAAGCATTTTTTGGCTTCAGACTCTTAGCACCCTATTTGAAAACTAAAAATGATTCTCTTATCCTTCTTATAGAGATGAGGAAACTAATATTCAAAAATATTTCATTACTCACTGTGTAAGTAGAACACTTACTATGAGTCAGGCTTCAGGTACCAAATTCAGTGCTCTTGCCCCTTTATCAGTTAATTCTTAGTGGAGTCCACAGATGTTACAGTGAGCATTAAAAAATCAGCTTCAGGGCTTCCCTGGTGGCGCAGTGGTTGAGAGTCCGCCTGCCAATGCAGGGGACACGGGTTCGTGACCAGGTCTGGGAAGATCCCATATGCCACGGAGCGGCTGGGCCCGTGAGCCATGGCCGCTGAGCCTGTGCGTCCGGAGCCTGTGCTCCGCAACAGGAGAGGCCACAACAGTAGAGGTCCGCATACCACAAAAAAAAAAAAAAAAAAAAAAAAGTCAGCTTCAGGTAAGTAGTGAAAATAAAATACCTTTGAGGAAAAGAAAAAAAAAATAGAAAAAGATATTTAATATAACCCAGTGCTTCTCAAGTAGGGCGTTTTCGCCCCCCAGGGGACATTTGGCAATGACTGGAGACATTTTGTTGTCACAAATGGGAGAGTACTACTGGCATCTAGTGAGTAGAGGAATAGGATGCTGCTAAACATCCAGTGATGCATAAGACAGTCCCCACAACAAAGAATTATCTGGCTCAAAATGTCAATAGAGCCGAGGATGAAAAACTCTGATCACCTGAGATTTGCTTAGTCTTTTGCATACCAAGCAAGACTAATGCACCATGAAAATCGGTAATAAGGGATAGAACAACTCTTATCACATTACCTTAAATCATTTAGCCCATTGTTTTAGTTTTAAACGTTGTTTTTTAAAACAATGTAGTTTACTTACATATAAAACCCTTTAATTGTCATTTAATCACCATTCTTTTTCTTGTAATTAGCTCATTAATTGTCTTACTAAGTAAAAACAACACTAAGCAAATGAGCTAATGAGTGTCTAATGATCGGTTACTAAAAATTACTACAGATGACTTACAAATGGCTAGCTTCTTTACTACTACTGGGAATTTCAGTTGCTAACCTTAAGTAATTGCCTACAATTAATATAGCAGACTGTATACATAAACTGCAAGACTGTTAGAGCTGAAGCAAGAAATTTTCATCATTTCTTGGGGAAAATACATTAGCAAAAGGATTGTTTGCATTCATGACCACATGCCTCCCTCCTGCGGCAGAGCCTGGAATGAGGAACGGCATATTAGAGTCAGAAAGAAGCAGACAACAGCACACTAAACTAAGGAGGCATGGAGATGCCAGCTTATCCAGCACTGGAATGCGGACAGGGAAGCTGTAACTTAAATCAGAGATCAGGAGCCAGAGTCCAACAACCCCAGAAGGTAGGTTTTATTATTGTAAACTGTTTCATTTATTGTTATTACCTGTTTTTCAGGTGGAAAAACTGGGTACAGAGAAGTTCAACCACTTGCCCAAAGACACAACAAGCAAGCAGGGATTCAAACCAGCAATCTAGCACCAGAATTGTTCTCTTTATCACTAGGAAATGATGCCTTCTTCCTACGACACTGCAAACTCAATACAGAGCCTGCCACTGCAGAATGAAGTGGATTGGTTTGTCACATAGGTGAATTTACTTGACTCTGTAATCCCAAAGGGTAGCCAGTTACACAGGCACCCCCTGGCCTCAGACACCAGGCCACTGAATAGACTTTAAATCAGAGAGATACTTTAGAGTCAGGCAGATCTGGGTTTGGGTTTATACTCTGCAGATTACTCTTAGTGTCACTTCTGGTAAGATAGTTAATCACTCTCCACCTCAGTTTTCTCATTTGCAAAATGGGAGTAATAATGTTTATCCAAAAAAATGCTATGATGATTAAATAAAGTCATATAAAATGTTTACACTAGGACCTGGCATATAGTAGGTGTTCCCTTCACTTTTATTGCCATAGCAAATAGCAATCTTGAAAACATTCTGTTGTAATCTTTTATTTTTGTGTTAAAATTAAAAATATACTTATACCCTATAAGTCAAAGGTAACACAAGAGAAGTTTCTAGTTTCTACACAAGAGAATATTTTCTTTACAGTTCATAGATGTGTGGAGTAGGGGTATTTATAATTAAGGGAGTGGCAAAAAAGTGATAAAGAAAACTAAGGGAACTGCCATTATAGAAGCTGATCTCCTACTTCCTATGGGCACCAAGAAATAGCCCATAAACTCATTTGCTCTTTCATTTCATCACCCAACATTTACTGAATACCTCCTGTCTTCTAGGGGCTAATTATTCACTAGAAATATAGAAAATCTTGGAACAAAAAGAAATAGTTTATGGTAGGAAACAATGAGTTTTTCTCCACTCCACAAATATTTATGAAGTACTAAGCATAAAAAGGCAGGAGACACTGTCAAGATGCCTGTCTCTCCCGGAATTTAGCAAGTTGTGTGACAAGTTACAAGAGGGGGACGGGATACAAAGCACAGATACACAACGCTGTCTTCAGATCAGGGGCCTCATGGGAGTTTCCCAGTGAATCACCTCTGATCTGCACGGTGAAGGGTGAGTGAATGCTTCCTGAGACCTAGGAGCAGCAGAGCACCGCCACCATGAGCATGTGGTGTGGATTCCCACATCGGACTCTTCCTCCCTGTGTAAACTCAAGCAAGTGCTTCAGGTCCCTCCTTTATAAAGTGAGGATAACAAGGGTACCTACTCACGCTGTTGCTGAGCGTACTGAATGCATTAATAAATGAAACCCTCAGAATTCTATCTGGCTCATAATTAGGTGCCCAACAAGTTTGGCTGTCATTTCTCATTCTTCCACTTTCAGCTTAAATGAGAAGTGAATGGCATGTACAAAACAATCAAGGGCATGCAAACCCGGAACCATTTGGAAGACTGCACTTAGACTGAGCAGACTGGAACAGAGCATCCTTCTGGGGGTACAGAGCGAGCCCGGATCATGCGGAAGGAGCCTGGCTCCAGTACTGACTAGTCTGGATTTTATCATGATGGTTATGGGTCATGGGAGACACTGACGGATTTTGAAACATGGGAGGGATTGGATCTAAATTCTATTTCAACAAGATGACTCTTAACAAAGTGGAGAGCATGTGGGCCAGAGGCAAAACTGGCTGCAAAGAAATCAGTTACAGTGCTATTGCAGTACTTTGCCAGGTGAAAATATTAAGGGTCTTGACCTAGGGCAGGGCAGTGAAGATGGACAACTTTCTCGTAGGTGAGGCAGTTGGGTTAAAGGTCTTATTCCGACCTCCTAAAAGACTGATCGTAAATCCATTACTCATATATCGGGGTTCAAGGTGTAAGAAGAAAGGTGTTTGTGCATTTTTTCTAGGGCTTGGACAATGTGGATTTTCTTTCTTTTTCTTCTTGTTCCCCAACAGACATTTCTTTTCTGAATGGCCTCAATGATGATGCATTCTAAGTGCTTGTAGACTTAGAAAGAAAGAGTGCAGAAGAATCACTGGTCTCCAGGGGCAGACAGCAGTCTACTTCTACATAGGACCGCTGAGTGGAATGCCAGGGTAAAAAGACATCTTTTGATTTAAGTCCCCAAGCATGCTGTATTACCAAATCTGCTTCCCATGCATTATAACATCTCCGTGTATTTCATGACAAGAAGTGGGAGGAAATTTACTCTTAATTTCATTGATTCCACTGAATTAAATCATGCACTTTTGAAATATGCATCTTAAATTACTCACAATTTGGATTAGTGTCATTTCCATAAAATGTGCTAATAATAAGTTATGTGATTCCCTGTTTCAGAGAAAGAACTAATTCATCAAGGCTAACTTAGCTGCTTTAGAACCTCCTAAAAAGTGCAGATGAATGTGATTTACTGTTAATGTGCAGAGCTAAATGTGTTGGCAAAATTCCTCTGGTATTCTTGGTGAATGACTCCAGGTGCAGTTATTAAGGTCAAATATTACAGTGTTACTGTCAAGATTTTTTTCTACAAACACTAAGGGAGGATTACATGTAATCCTTAATATAGAGGCCCCTAATAAAGTATGTCCCACCTGCAGCTCTTAAGGCAAGATTCATCTCAATAAAAACATGTGTTTATCAAAGTTTCAATTGTAGACTTAAGAAAATCATAAAATTATAGGCCTAGGAAGGAAGTTGCATAGCTTATTCTCTATTCCCTTGGCTCTAGATGAGACAATATGTAAAATGCTGCAATTCTCTTTGGTATGTGGAGGCCATTTGTAACACATCTCTAAGGGTCACAGTGGTTTCAGCTGATCTGGTGGGAAAGGCAGCTACTTCCTCTTTTTCTCATCATTCTACTAGGGCCCTTGCCAAAGATGCACATTTGGTCAAGAAGCACAATCTTCCAAACAGAAGGACCATTTATCTTACCAAGGGTATTCAAGGATTTGTTCTTTCTCACTGCGAGTTCTAAAAAGGTTTATTTAGGGCTAGAGAGAGGATGACATAGGACAGTAAATTTTCCAAGACTGCCATTCGCTAAAAAACTGTTTGAGATTGACAGCCCTCACAGTTCAGAATTTGAGTTTAATCTGAATATATAAGCCAGAAGGACTTTAAAAATCATGTCCTAATCTCTTTCATTTTATACATTTACAAACCCAGTGATATGAAAGGACTCCCTCAGGTTGTATGACTAATTAAAGGCAGCCCAAGGATTAGAACTCAATGATTGCATATTGTCCAAATAACCTAAGTGCCTCGTGTTGTGGGATATACACATGCTTCTAGTTCTCTTTTGATAATACGATTTTTATCTTCCTCTTTAATATTAGGAGGAGGGGAACTTTGGAGAATTTCACTTCTGGCTTGCAGAATTATTGAGACTTGAGGTATATGGGAGAGAAAATTAAAAGTTGCTGAGTCACTAGTGAATTGTTTTATTGTCTCAGATGATGTGGTGGAGTGCCCCAAAGATGCATATTCCTTGTTTAAAGGAAGAATCTCAACAATACAAAGGAAAACTACCCTGAATTCCCTATGTCCTCTGGGTAAGCACTTTTGGCACTTGGTATCAGAGCTGAGGACAAACTGAACATGCATGGCCAGGAGAGCACGAGCTTGGAACTTCTTACAATTCTTCAGGAAATGAGAAAAGTGACAAAGGAAAAGCAGCAATCATAGTTTCAAACTCCTGTGCCACTTTCTCTCTCCCAACCTTAGAAAATAATCAAATGTACCTACCAGTTCTTTCCTAGCGCTGCTTGATATTTAATTTAGTAGGAACTTGTGCTCAGGGCTACATGCTTAAAAGGATTTATGAGCAGACTGTTCGGGGGAAACTTTATAGTTTCAGGATCCAACTCAAACCCACTAAAGAGAGTGTTATTTCCTTATGGGAATCTCAGTTCCTGCAATAAGGAAAACTGTGAAAATTAAAGCTGTTTTACGTGAAAGGGCCCTATGTGTCTCCTGCGTATTTCTGCTGGGACCATGCACTCTGACCATTGAAGACGTGGTTAGAGTGGGCATGGGGGGTGGGGCAGAGAGCAGTGGACATGGTGGTTTCAAGTCACTGAAAAAATCACTTGGAGATTTCTGTGGATATTTTTAGGGAGTACGGAGATTTGTAAGCTAGCTAAGTAGACAAGAAATGGCTTTTTAATCTTTCCATTAAATATACTTTCTATTGAAAGTATTTTTAAATGGTAAAATAGAGAACCACAGACTGAGAAATGTCTGTCAGGTCTAATGGTCATTTGAATGTAAAGAATGGAATCTGTCTACAGCCAGGTCTGATGAATTTTCAAATAATAGATAATTGAAAAAAATTAAGTTTTCTATAAATCAAAGAATCAGGAAGGAAAAAAATCCCTTTTGCAGCCCTATAACACTTGCCTGAATGGGACTAGACCAGGGGTCAGCAAACTACTTATGTTCAGCACCAGTTAGTAAATACTTTAGGTTTTTTAGGCTCAAACTATCACAACTAGTCAACTCTACCATTGTGGTGTGAGAGCAGCCATAGACAACACAGATGGGCTTGGCTGTGTTCTAATAAAACTTTATTCATAAAAGCAGGAAGTGGGCTGATTTTGGCCAGGGATTTTAGTTTACTAACCCCGGTCTAGATGTTGATGCCAAGCTGGCTACTTAGACTCCTAAGGGGATCAAACTGAAATGTCCAAAGAAGAAGACGTGTGTGAATTGGAGGTAATTGGGTTACCGTAGATGCATTGTTGACAGATGCCATATAAAACTTTGACATATTCCTGGACCTTTCTCTTGACTTGGTCTTCTTGACTCCCATAAGATTCAAAGATTTAAAGATTAAGGGTCTGCGGCTTCTGTGGTGCCGCAGTGGTTAAGAATCCGCCTGCCAATGCAGGGGACACGGATTCGAGCCCTGGTCCGGGAAGATCCCACATGCCGCGGAGCAACTAAACCCGTGCGCCACAACTACTGAGCCTGTGCTCTAGAGCCGCAAGCCACAACTACTGAAACCACGTGCCACAGCTACTGAAGCCCACGTGCCTAGAGCCCGTGCTCCTCAACAAGAGAAGCCACCTCAATGAGAAGCACACGCACGGCAATGAAGATTAACCCCCACTCGCCACAACTAGAGAAAGCCCACGCGCAGCAACGAAGACCCAACGCAGCCAAAAATAATTTTTAAAAATTAAAAAAAAAAAAGATTAAAGGTCTGCTTCTGATCTGGTCGGCTTTAAATCATCCTAATTTAATTTTCAGCAATAAAAACTGGGTATCATAGACATGCAGAGGGGGTAGACTGACGATAAATCCAACCCACCTTAGTCTTCTAAAGGAACATCACAGTGCATTTTATAAATGTGAGGCGCGGGAAGGGTGACATAAGACTAGCATTGAAATAAGAGACTAATAAATTTCAACTAAATTTTCTCAATCCTCTCCTATGAGCTACCTTGTACATTTGAAATGAGGGAATCACTAGCAATTCTCAGATATTTTAGTTCACATGTTTTAGTGTTTTTGCTGGAGAATTTATGTCTTTAAAATTCACACACCATTTATTGCTTTGTTTTATGCAGGGGAAAGGAACTGCCTAATGTCCATATGTGTTGTAGTTACTTAAAGGCTTTCCTTAAATGTGAAGATAAATCAATCTCCAGCTGTGTGTCAGCAACATTGTCACACTGAGAAAAGGAGCCTTGGCTGCTTTCTATATTTTAGGCTTGTCTTTAAATGTCCGGAATTTATTTCACCTCCATAGAATCAAAAACCTTAAAGGGAGAAAAGGCCTTAGCAAGCCTCCTCCTTTATCACCTGACACAAGCACAGACTGGGCTTCCTTTCACAGTGCATGTGAAGGGACTTCTCTGGCTGCCACAGCAGTTTCTCTTGGCAAGAAAAATCCTCCTCTTTTCTGTCTTGCCTTTGTTAGACATAACCTCTGCTAGCTGACTTATTCTAGAGAATTTCAAGAGTTTTTTCAATAGACGTAATATTTCAATTCTTTTTAAAATACTGATTTTCATAATTTTGAATAAACAGAATATTCTCATGCAGAAGAATGCAGTGTATTTGCCTCTATTTGTTAAAGAAAGTACAAGTTGTGTGGATTCCTAGATTACAGAAAACAATAGTCCCTCTTTGCCCCATTCCTGATCATTTGATCTTCATATACAGCTTATTCTTGACCCTTTATCTAAAGCAAATTTCCTTGCATTTGCCCTATAAGTAGATCCCTTCTTGCCTGTTTGGTCCCTCTTTAAGTGAATCATTTAACAGACCTGTACCTCCCCATACTCACACAAAAGGCAATGCAGGGTATGTTTCTTTGTTAAAAAGGCACAAAAACTACACCCTTTTCTGGTACAGCTATGAAACATCAGGGAAAGAGAGGAGATTCAGAGCTAAAAGATCTTGATTCAGACACAGCTCTAGCTCTGAATTTTGAATCTGAGCCTTGTCGGAAAAGGGGGATCATAATATCACTTACCTCTGAGTTGCGAGGATTAAAGGAGCTAATGCATTTAGAGATGCTTTGTAGACTGTAAGATGCTAATCAGTTATTTGTTGGCCTGATGACTTTCCCAGTACAGAAAAGGAAAGTTATCTCATGAACATGACCCTACTCTCCTTTGAGCAAGATTGCCCTGGATAGCGTCAGACATCAGAGGCATGTATTATCCTCAACATCTTCTGGTAAGTTTCTTGCCTTCCACAGTACTGTCTGCAGACCATGTTCACATGTGCTTTCGTAGCCTACACTGATGTTGGCCTGAAATGCTTAGAGCAAAAACGCTCCACTTATCCATATAGCCAGGGGAGGAGGGGAGAGGAGACAGGGGGAAAAGAAGAGGATCAAGGAGTTTAATGAAAAAGAGAATATTAGATGATGCTATGCCAGAGTCGATTCATTTCTGTAGAAATGGAGTTTTCCTCAAGCTATCCCACACTTGCAAATGGTTTTATTCAGTCCTACAAATCAAAGAGAGCAAGCAGAAAACTGAAATATTGTACAGTGGCTGTGGGAAGCTTCCAGAATGTGTAGACAAAGACAAGGACTTTGTGCCTTAATCGTGAAATATGAACAACTGTCATCTGAGAGACCCTGAATCTTATGTACTGTAATATTTTCTAATAGTAAGAAGTGACTAACCCAGCATGAACTGTGTGGGATAAGAACTGCCTGAAATCAGGAGAAACCCATCCATGAAAAAGAATAGTGAAAGAGAAGCCAAATAGGGCCACCATAAGCACTTTAACTTTTCTTTAGTGAAGAGGGTTAGAAGTTAACCTTAGAATCACATCTTAAAAAATAAACACACAAAACCACATTGTACAGAATTAACTTTGTTTTATAGATAGATAGGTATGCTTCTAAAATAAGTTTTGCTGCCTGGTAAAGGAAAAAGCCCCATTGCTCTTAACAGACTTGTGCCATCACTGGTGTTTTTCTGTCTAGTTTTGCCACATTTTGTGCTTACTGTGAAATGTGCTTCTGACTCTTCCTTCCACATATTGTGAGCAGAAACTGAGTTTGGAATTTTCAAATCATGGATGTTCATGGGGGGTAGGGTGTTGAGATAAGAGAATTATTTCTTAAAAAAAAACTAAACTCAAAATTCTACAAGTAAGAAGGGAAGAGCTCTGAGAAGGAATCACTGAAAGAGGAAGGACAGTTGTCCAAGGGGGTTTTTTTGCCTTTGATGAACACATCCTACTTTTAATCCTGATGCCGGCCATATGCACTCCCTAGGGACATTGCCTCATTGGGAAAGACTGGAATATTTAAGTGTGACCTGATTAAAACTAAAGAATTAACAAAGCACAAAGAGGGCACACAAATGTAAAAACAGAATCATCACATTTAACAATCATAGGCTTAGAATCCTGTTACACTTAGTTTAACAGGCATGGTTCTATATACAGAATATTAAAAAAAATTTACTCAGAACTAAATGAAAATACTGGCTCTGCTATTATTAGCTATGCAACATTGGAAAATTTCATTTCCATGAACCTAATTTTCTCACCTTTAAAAAGAGGTGGTAGTATTTTTTTTCCATGTTGTATTACATGGCTCAGTCTCCCAGCAATGGCTGAATGATCCAGAGGTTTACATTTGACACAAGATGGGCTAATCAAATGCTCTCTTCTGAGAATTTGGACATGTTTAATTGAGAGACAAAGATTGAAAGTCTTTGGAGTGGAGTAACACTGATACCATTGTTCTAGAGAAAATGCCATAAACTCCTGCATCTGAGAAATAAGGACTGTTTCTTTCTTGCTCCTCCATCGGCATACTTAACTCTTCCTGATACTGTGAGATATCCAAGGGTCCTTCCAATAACTGTCTGTGGGTTTTTTGTTTTTTGTGTGTGGCCTTAGTAGCCATAATTTGCTTTCTGTTTCTTGTAATTAGAAGAATTTTGAATCAAAAAGAAATAGGTATTAGGAAGGAGAATGGTACAAGTAAAAATTCCTGAAGTGAGAAACTGGTCTAAAGTAGGAGCAGGGCCCTCCCATGATTCTGAGCTGGGAAGCTTATAATGTAATGCTCAATGGTTGATTCAACAACTCCTGGTTATCCCAGTCCATGTGGCTTGGGAGGCATGCGACCCAGGCTGGCCAACTGAATCATCAACACCTAGAGACTCATTGGAAGTGGTTATTTCAGGATAGGCTCATGACCTAAGTGGATTCAGTAACTCAACTCTAGGACTTTTGTTTCAATTTTGGGGAAGAAACACTCTCTCTTTCTATTGGTTAATGAGGGGATAAAACATAACACTGGAGCAGCAGTCTGAACATTAAACAGAGAATCTGCCTGAGAAGGAATCAACACAGAGGAAAGGATAGCTGAGAAATGAGGAGAATGACCCTTTGTTTGAGAACATGTATCCAGCCAGGCCTGAGTATTATCTTGGTACAAGACATTGAAGCCCTTTAAATTCTTTGTAAAAAGAATTTATTTCTTTGATATCTAGATAGTTCAATAGCATCATTAAAAGATTTTGTCCACTGATACAAAGGTGGCTAGTCCCATTTGACAATAACTTGACAATACCACGGCAATTTAAATTCAGGTACAACTGCTACATTTAAAATGATAGTGTGTAGGTGGGTTTTAATTATATATTTTAAAGATTTATCATTTTTTTTGCCTTCAGCCCCATTACCTAAATGCCTTGGCAAAACCTGGTGTGCTTGAGTTACCTAACTCATACACAGATGAGGTTATAAAAAAAAGGGTCCAGGGCTTCCCTGGTGGCGTAGTGGTTGAGAGTCCGCTTGCCGATGCAGGGGACACGGGTTCGTGCCCCGGTCCAGGAGGATCCCACATGCCGCAGAGCAGCTGGGCCCGTGAGCCATGGCCACTGAGCCTGAGCATCCGGAGCCTGTGCTCCACAACGGGAGAGGCCACAACAGTGAGAGACACGCATACCGCAAAAAAAAAAAAAAAAAAAAAAAAAAAAAGAGGGTCCATCTCTTCAGGGAGCCCAAGATAGGAGGACACACACCAGCCTGTCCTTCTGCTACTATATCTGCTGGAAGTCACTGACTAGACAAGTGTTTTCTCATCTTATGACCCAACTATTTTGAAGATTGAGGACCATAGGCTATCAGGACATCTATACCATCTACTTGGCCATATTGGTGAGAATCTGTTAACTTTTAACTGTCCTCTTGCTGGAACGCTTTATTTTGTTTTCTGCTGTATCTAAGAAAGATAGGTAGTTGTCCTAAAGCTTGCTTTTGTTTTATCTACATTAAGTGATTCTATTTCTTTGTGTGTAAAGGCCCGCATATCTAGAAGAAAAAGAACTTGTTCTAATTCCAACCTCTGAAACTAGAAGATTTGTTTCTAATCCCACTAATACACAGATTTATGGCCTAGATGTTTCAGACATAGGAGCCAATAAATTCACTTTGGCTCAAACCAATTTGAATTTCATTTTCCATAACTTGTTACCAAAAGAGTCTAGACTAATACAGTACCTGACCCACAACAGTAGGCTTATCTAGTCTTGCAGACATAGACAAGCCTGAGTAGAACCTGCTCTTTCATCCTCAGAGCTCCTTTGCTGTCATGTGTTCTATTCTCACAAGAACAATGCAGTATAATCAGGTGTCTATTGAAGGTGTATATCATATATTTATAAGGTCATTCCAAATGAATATTAATACTGATTGGTTTAAATATTTTAAAAAACTATTCCTGTGAAAAATATCCACTTAACAGTGGGAATCATACCCTAGTCTCTTTATATGCCCCATCCCTAGTAAAATGTTAGGCAGATTAGTTGCATAAAATAATGAAGTTAAATTGAATTAGAAAAATCCCCTGGGTGGGAGGAGTTGAAGTGAGTTATTGCCGGTACAGAGGCCCTGTAGGCTATGTAAAAATGTTGCATGAGAAAATTCTCCTTTTATAAGAAAGAATAAAATGTACAATTACATTGACAAAGTCTAAAATAAGAAAAGGTATGCCAAAGACTGCAGGAAGGTTTGATGCTCTGGGGAGGATGGAATTGCCCGTACTGGATGAGGAGTGAAAAGAGAAAGGGTATTCTGTCAGAAGCTGTGTTTAAAGAATCCGGATGCCCTCAAATAATTATAGTGATCCAGGCAGAGAAAAGGCCCAGTTCTGCCGTGCTATGGAGGCTACCATGGGAATTGTGCTCCTGGAGTTCATAGCAGTCGCAGGACAGTCAATGGGGTTCCCCATAGGAGGATGATCCTACCTCTCTCATGTTCTTCTCCCTTCATCCCATGCTCATGTATCTGGTTAAAGCAGGGAGGCAGAGGCTGTGAAAAAAATTTGAGTAAAACTCTGTGTTAAGAAAAAAATCCTAGTTCATAGATAGTCCTAAAGAGCAGCATTTTCCTAACAGAATTAAGTTTATTTTGATAGTCCTATATTTCCAAGTAGCCTAACTAACACAAACAGCCTAGTTTCCCTATTGGAAAAACAGACATAATACTACTTGCCCTGTTTCCTTTGGTTATTATATGACCCAATGACAAAACTAACTACTGTACATGAAAGTGCTTTGTAAATTTGAACACAGTTCATGATTACAAGTTTTATTTTTGCCCCTCCTATGCCTGGACCTAGTGTCCTGGCTTTTAGGATTTGGCACTGTGTAAGTCAAGCACTGATGCTGAATAATTAAGGTAGTCTAACCTCTGTAAGCAACAGCCCCCAGATCACACTGGCTTATCATGGCTTATCACAATTTCTCACTCATGTCACACCCCATCATGCATCAGCAGGTGATTTTTCATCCAAGCTTCTTGCATCTCATGACTCCCCCCAACTCTAGGTTCATAGAGACCTCTCCTTTCCCCCCAGCCGATGAAGAAATAGAGTAGGCACAGTCCAGGAGAGAATTTTATGGGCAGATGGGGCAGATGTCTAACACTTCTACTCACATTCTGTTGTACAGCACCCAACCACATTGTCGTAGCTAACTACAAAAAGGATCTGGAAATGGTAAGCTTTGGTACCCAGGAGGGAGAGCAGAACATGGACAGTTGTGAGCACTAGATACAGACACTCAGCCAAGGCATTAATGAACTTATGCAATTCTTCAGCTTATATTACATGAAAAGATCCTCCTCATCTATGTACTCCCACAGCTTCTGGTTTATAGACCCTCTATAAAACCTAATTAAATACACTGCAAGCCATTTAAGTGCAGGAACATTTTGTCACTTTATTCTTACAATGCTTAAATATAGTGGGTGCTCAAAATATGCTAGTTGAATTGATAAAACTAGTCAGGTGCCTGATTCCACCTGATTCACGTCCAAAATCAGCAGCGGTTTCTTAAACGCCTCCCACAATGCCACTTTGCTGCCAAGAAATTGTTCCCTAGCCAGAAAAGTTATTCTGAAACTTAGGGCTTTCTACTTTTCTCTTTCAAACCCAGAGACATCCATGATTAAAACATAGTAAGCACTAATTATAAATGTGATCGGTGAGTGAGTGAATGAATGAATGGGTGAATAATTTAGTGAACTAACAAGCTACAGAACCAAGAGTTTTATAAATCAAGTGAATTTGCTATTTGGATCATTCAAGCATTTGGAAATCAGTAACTTTAGTTCTTTTCTATCCTCTTATCCTCTTGTAGGTTTTGGGCTCTAATCTACCCAGATCTAACTGACCCACATTGATCTAACAGCTAGTAACCTGATAACCTGGCAGATGAAAGACCCCAGTGTTGGTCCTTGATTGAACACTAACTCACTCTATGTTTTTGAGCAACTTGGTAGATCCCAGGGCTGCGCCCCCTTCCTTACTTGTCATTCATTTGGGACTTTCTCACACATTAGCTGTACCAGCTTGTTGTCTTGTATTCGTGTCATCTTTCAGATTGTCACATCATTCTTCAACTGGGAAGAGATTTTCTCCTCAAATTGGTTGGGAACAATATGAGAATATGGCCCATGTGTTCTTTGTTATTTCTCTCTAACAACCTTTTCCATACACAAAACAGAAATAGATAAATAGTCCTGAGGTTCACTGATGAATCCTTTCTATGTTCAGCAGATATTTTAGTCCTGACCATGTGCCAGGTGTAACGCTGAGCTTCATTAAGTTATAATCCTTTCTATCAGGGAGCATCTAGTGGGGAAAGAAAGAAACTAAACAAATACCTACTAAGAAGTGCAGTAGTTCATAAAAGAGTATAAAAGGAAAAAGGAGTAAAGAAGAAAGATGAAGAAACTTAATAAACTGCCAACGTTTGAAAAAATCTCAGCTTCACCACTCACTGGCTGTCTTTGACAAACTACTTAACCTCTCTGATCCTCAGTTTCCTCATCTGTGAAAGTTTAATAATAACAATAGCCATCTCATAGGGTTGTAAAGAAGATTAAATATATTAATATATGTAAAATGTTTAGAACTGTGCCTGATCTCAGTAAATATCCAATAAAAGTTATCTATTATACTTATGATTTTTATTGTCACTTTATTGTAAAGTACAATAAAGATATGATAAGTGATATGCTTGAATCGAGGTGTATTTCAAACAAACATTTAGAAAATAGTTTTTAAAAGCAAGATGGTTCTGGAAGTGTTTTTAAAAGTACTGTATATTTCCAAGCATTATTATTTGCCAAATTATAATTTTGTTGTTCTGTTCTTATAACAGGATGAGTCCAGTATATACTTATAAAAACTCAGTTTGCACTGACCAAGTACATTACATTCATCTGTCATTGAAATGGATCTGATAAGTATCAGAATTACTACTTTACTGAATTATTACTGTAACATACTACTAAGTCATGAAACCTTCCAGTCACCAACAGAGCTTGACTGTTTTCTTTGCTCTTTTTTTGGGTTGCAAAGATTGAAACCTGAGATTCAGAGCTGAGCTGTTTGTGGACCTGGCAGTCTGGTGACACTGTTGGGTATTTATTCGTATGACTTTATGGTGCAGGGTTGAAGTGCAGGGGAAGAATTTAATACAGGGAGGCTTGAGTCAAAGAGAGAGGGGAGAATTAGATTTGGGAGGGAATTGCTTGGCATCTGTCTCCCTGCTGGCCTGAAGGACTGGTTTCAAAGTCCTGTAGAGAGAGAAATTAAGGCCAGAAGCTACAAGATAAGGTCTGATAAAGGATATGTGAGATTCTGGGAACAAATTGTGCTTCTTCAGGACATTTTATGAAGTGAGACAGAATCAGAGTGAGAGCCATTTTCATCACACCAAGCCCATCCCCAAACCCATGTTTCAAGGCCACAAACCCAGTGTACTTTGAGTCCCTCCCACCCTGGATGACAGCTAACCTGCTGAAGCCATACTGTGATGAGGGTGTGGGCGGGGCAGCTGCAGAGCCACATCAGAAGCCTCGACAAGAAAGCAGAGACAAAGAACATGGTCAAACTTGTCCCTGAACACATGTGTGCAAGTGCCCCAAGCCTGAGGACTCCCAGAGGTAACTAGGGGAAGCTTTGAAAGAGACTATGATTCTGTACAATGGGAACAGGGGAGAAAACCATCTCAGCAGGAGCAGGACATTTCACCACCTAGTAAGCAACAGGAGTGGGATTCAAATTCACTTCTCTGTCTTAAGATCCAGTCCTTTTTCAGAATATCATTCTGCCAAATTACTTCACATTGTACCCATACCACCCTAATGGCTACTTATGGGGAAAGAATATTACTCTAAACTGAATTACTAAAAAAATTTTTTTTAATTAAAAAATAAACTGAATTACTGCAACGTCCACTATTTCTGATGCATTCTGCACATGCACAAACACACACACACACCCACGTACAGCACTTCTTTTTTGTACCAGAGGAGAAATATTTTAACTAAGTAATATTTAGCAAAAAAACAAAAATAGAGGATCATTTCCATGTTATCTACCCACTTGAGCAAAAGAAAGGCCAAGGAGTGGCCTATTAGGACCATGGTTCCAGAGGCGGTGAAAAGATAGAAGTTGTATCTTATATGTACCTCCAAATCAGAATCCCTCCACCCCAAATGATAGAAATGCTTAATTAATTCCATATTTTTAAGCACTCAAATCTTTTTTTTTTTCTTTCGGTACGCGGGCCTCTCACCGCTGTGGCCTCTCCCGTTGCGGAGCACAGGTTCTGGACACGCAGGCTCAGCGGCCATGGCTCACGGGACCAGCCTCTCTGCAGCATGTGGGATCTTCCCGGACCGGGGCACGAACCTGTGTCCCCTGCATCGGCAGGCGGACTCTCAACCACTGCGCCACCAGGGAAGCCCTCCAATCCTTTTTAATGTCATTATTTTTCAACTTTTGCATCCGGCTAAATACTCCTATTTTGGCCCAAGAAAGAAAAAGCAGACTCCAGAAACCATTCTGCTGCTAGGAGACCTAGCAGCTTGAAAATGAGTTTTTGACAAATTGGAGAGACCACCTCCTTGCCCTGCACCTAGACAGCACGTAGCATTTTGTAAAGTGACTTCATTCCTTCCACCCCCGCAGCCCAGCCTGGACCACATGGTTGAGAGCCCTCCCTGGAACCGTGTAATGCCTTGGAACATTGCTATTTCAACATGCCTTGAAGTCATCCAGAACGGTTGCTGTGACCAAAGCAAAATTTTTAAATCGAGGGCCTTCAGTTATTTGGATTTGCACCCCACCTCCCACACAATGATCTATGCTGCTCTGCTACTGAGAGCGCTTTCTCTGCTTTATTCTGCATCATGCTGTTATGCTGACTATACACGCTATGAGCGAAAAGACTCCTTCCAGATATGGCTCTAAAGAGTTGATCATAAAAGATTTAGCCTTAACGTTACAAGGTTATTTCTATACACTCAGCCTTAATTTGGAATTATAGCTTCATTTGACTCAAGAGATTTTGTTAAAATTTCATTATTATTAAAGGTCTCAGCTCTCCCATATGTGCAGATTAAGCCAGGAAGGCTTGAAATTCATCAGCACACTGAATTAGTTTTTCCACCCTCTGGGTTCCCACAGCACTTCAAACTTCCTTTTAACTTTATGTTTACTAGGTGTCAAAATCATTTATGTCTTCCTTTCCCTCTAGCCGATAAGTGTCTTAAAGACAATATATTTTAGTTCTCTTTTTGTCCCCGAAGCTTAATCAAGTGCCTGGCAAGGACCTAATCATTATTCAATATAAATGTTGTTGGATTAAAATTTTACATGTTCATGATAACCATTTCAATGCCCTCGGGCACTGTTTTTACTAAAAACCTTATTTCTTCTCCGTTTGTACCTCGTGTCCAAGAACCTCCATACACCTGCCTGAAACTATGAGAGGACAATAGTTCTAAGGGAGACAGAGAGGAATGTTTAGAAAGATAATGGATATCATAACCATATCAAGATTTCCCTGCTTTTTTGCCTACATATCCATCTTTTCCCATCTTTATTCAAGCTCAAACTCTCCATTACCTGCACTAATCAAGGGAAGCTATAGTATACATAGTTCCAAATAGTAGATCATCTAAATAACCCTCTTGTCCTTCGGGGGAAAGTGTCATACAGAAGCAAAAGCCCTAACTTTAGAGACATAAGGCTGAAGTCACACTTCTTACTTATAAGATGACCCTGGAGGTGTCACTCAACCTTTCTGAAATTCAGTTTCTTCACCTGCAATGTTTACCTTTCTTAGCCATAGGACTGGTGTCTGGATGACACAATTTGTACTATATTCTTCAAATCATAAAACACAGTACACATCTAAGATCATGGGAATATTACATTTAGAATGGAATCTGATGGCAACGAGTGATGAATAAGCTGACATAGAATTAATATATGGTTTTCTGCCAAATAAATATTAAAATAAGTTTACAGTTCTCAAGACTAAACCAAGTGACAATGTGGTGAGGCAGTCCAGCTACCTATTAGATTCAGGGAGAACTGGATGGGGTTATAAAAGAGCCATGACTGATCCACTACATGGCTGGTTCCTCTGCAGATAATCAAGATTTGACTAGTTCACAGCAAGGGCACAGGACAGCACCTTGCACCACTGTTACCCATATGGTGGAAAAACGAAGGCTGCTTCTGCCAAGTGCAGATCCAATTAAAACTTGGAAAGGTTGCTCCATTATCATATTTGCAGTCATAATTAAATTTGTTGCTGAGAAGAGCTGCCAAGCTTGCCTCTCTGTTTTGGAAGGTGGGACATCTGTTAACATTAGCATGGACATGGAGCATGGGGGAAAGTCACAAAAATTCTGCTTCAAAATAAACATTCAAAATAAACTATAGTTTCTTTTAAGGCTCAGAATACTAAGCCTTCTATCATTTAATTGCCTCAGTTTCCTTGTTATCTCTCCTAATTTGTGATTTTTTTTAACATAAATGACTTTTCCCCGAAAGTGTTCATTTCCAGAGTCAAAGCTCTGAATGATTAGAATTCAGATATGACTAAAATTCAACAAGGAAGGTAATCGATTATCAGAATTAAAAACCTTTAAGGAAGACCCTTGATACTTCCTATGGAGCTACCTAGTGCTGGGATTGTATATGACTTGATTCAACCACATATAGGAGGCAGCAAAGCTGGAGGGCTCTGGAGCACACAGTTAAGTAATAATATTAATGTATTTGCATTATATCTTACAGACAACATGAGCTTTCACATTCACAAATTATTTTAAACCAGATGGCAATCTTATGTAGTAGACAGTTGTCTTCTTATTTTGCAGAAAAGTAAATTAAGATTCTGAAACATTGAAATGCTGATAGTCTCACAGCCAAATGGTAGAGAGAGGAGAAATAGAATCCAGGTTTTCTAAATCCTACGCCACATATGTGTACTTAATTTATAAGCTACATTAACTTATGTCAATAGAGCCCACCATACCCACATAAAGAGCTAAATGTTTTCATCTAAACAATTTTTAAGATTATGATACTGAAAGATTACATTAAAATCCATTTTCTTGCCTATTAGGATGAAACCCTAAATTGAATAATATGAACCAAAAACCACACTTTCACTATATAGCCCTGACAAATCCTATATCCGACTGTGAAGCACCTGGGCCCTGAAATTTACAATACCAAAAAGGGGAAGGAGAAGCATGTCATGGAAAGAGTTCTAAGCTGAGAGACGTGAGTTCTGGTGCTTGAGGCGCAACCTGGGCCAAAGCACTTCATTCATTTCAGCATCATTTCCAGAACAGGAGGAAGAGATATGGCTGAAGTAAGTTCTCCCTAAGATCCCTTCCATGCTTAAAAACATCATGATTCCCATGAAGGACATTGAACTTGAATTGCACCTTATATTTTCCTGATGTATTGTCAGATCTGAGTCTGAATGACTCTAAGCTCATGCAGGTTTCACACTTACAACATTTTCCCTATAGCAATTCAGCCCCCAGACTCTCCAACAATTCACAGAGAGTCTTTAATGATAATAAACTTGGGCAAGGGAGCAAACAAATTAATTCTGCAATTAATGACATGACAGTGAGAGAGAACTCAGAGCAGCAATTTATATAGGAGAATTCTCAGAAGAGAAGGTGGCCTGCTAGGCCTGAACAGTTAATCTTAAGTAGTCATTTAATGTTATATGAAAGGTGGCTTGATAAGAAGATGGAAAAAGAAAAAAAAAACATTCTGAGAATGTATAACTAAAATCCAGCTCTCTTCCATGTTTGTATACATATATAGTGAATTCTAGAATTATTAATTTTATATATAAAGTAAGAAGATGGAAAACTGAAAATCAAGAGCAGTGTGGAATAGTTTGAAAGGTCAGAATTTTCCAGAGACGGCTTAACTTGATATTTCTGACCCCAAAACAGAATGTGGCAAGTTTTTAGTCTATGAAGGATGTTTACACACATGGCTTTGATCCTCACTGCAACCCTATAAAGAAGAAAAGATGTTATTTTCCCCAATTTAATAGATGGAGAGGGTACAATAATTGTTGTGACCAAAGTCACACATTAAGAAATATGTTATGCATTAGAAGCCACCAGAACACATGTGAAAAGCCCACAAAATATATAATTTCTCTTCATACGCCTGTTTCAGATAACCACTAAAACTTACGAATTCAAGCAGCTCCACTCCTCACCCCAAAAGGCAACCAGAGGAAACAACTAAACATTTGAGAACATATGTATCAGTAGAGCTAGTAATCAGTCTTTCTGAGTCTCTTGTAAGTGGCCAGGACAATGTAATACAGTATCCTTTCGGTCAGAGTTTAGCTTATTACAGATAAAATTGTTGTTTTGAATATATGTGACATAATCAAACTATACATGGCTAACTGAATCATTTTTCATTTGGGCATTTTCTTCTTTCAGTTTTTTATAATAACTATTATTATATACATGTAGATAACTTTTGTATAGCAATTACAGTCGAGTGCAATTTACAAAATATTCCAATATCATATGAATTTAACTCTAATTAAAGTTCTGTGATACATAATCTATTGGCCTTTCCACATTTTACCTAGCTAACTCTTTTTTTTTTTTTTTTTTTTTGCGGTACGCGGGCCTCTCACTGTTGTGGCCTCTCCCGTTGTGGAGCACAGGCTCCGGACGTGCAGGCTCAGCGGCCATGGCTCACGGGCCCAGCCGCTCCACTGTATGTGGGATCCTCCCGGACCGGGGCACGAACCCATGTCCCCTGCATCGGCAGGTGGACTCTCAACCACTGCGCCACCAGGGAAGCCCACCTCGCTAACTCTTAAAAGGCATCAAAACTCAGCTCAGTTCTGGAATCATCTTCTGACCTCCAAGTCTGTTTCCACCACAAATTATATGTAATTTAACCTATACACCTGTATGTATAGGTGCTTAATAAGTGAGACTGAACATACAGATGAAAGCAGGAATTGGGAGCTGTAATCCAGGTAACATACTGGAGAATGTACATTTAACACAATTCACTGCATTATTATTTGAGCTGATTGACCAATGTTCTAGAATGTTCAACAGAGTCTATATTTTATGTCTAAGTTAAACACAAACTGCTTTCTCAGGAGACAGAGACTCTCAAAATCAGGGGCTGGACAAAGTCTCCAGGACCATCTGGTACAATCCATGCCAACAGAAAAGTAAGTGAGTGTCTAAATAATCCATGGCAGTTTCTGCTTCATTTAAAGCTTCATTTTTTCCCCTTAAAACAGGAAAAGAAAGAAGCAGCAAAGATCGCCTTTGTAGAATTTCTGGTTTCTATCCAGAAGAATCCTGCTCCCTTGCCCTGACCCTTGAGAGAACAGACTCCCAAGAGTCCCTGGAAAACTGCCACTTACATAAATTTGTCCCTGTTCATACTTTCTTCATTCTTCCACTGGCAAAACCTCTTTCCTCTCTCACACACATTTTCGACTACAGAACAAAATGTCCATTTCACACTGTTCAAAATCTCCGTCTCATCTTTCAGTGCTAAAACGATATAGTGCCCTGCAGTTTCTCAGACACTCATTCTTTTAAAGGCATTGGCTGAACCAAGTTCATTGGCTGTGGGTTTAATAAACTCAGTGTTGGTATCTTTCAGGCTGTCAGTTTAAAAATCGTTTCCTGAGCACCATAGATCACTGCAGAGAGAGAAGTACACTCACAAAGAGAAATAGCAGGAAAATACCAGAATGCAAAGACTGCAAATGAATGGCTCAAATGCTGCCACTGATGAAGATAATGATTAGACCAGTTGTAAATAAAATCACTTTAAAATGCAAAATGAGACACCCCCATTAGAAAAAGGTTGTTTCTGTTCTGGCACTTTCAAGGGTAATGAATACAAGACATTAAGAATTACCCAAGTCATCCAGTTAAAAATTCTTAGATTTCCTACTCAGTGCTCAACCCCCTGCCTAAAAGATGAAAGACATTCAGCTCTATCAGTGGTTTTGTTCCTTCCATCCTTATTTCATTTTACTCTCACATAAAATCAGGACAATTCTTAAATCCAACTCTCCTTAAGGATGGCCCATTTCCTTCTCTCTCTCTTATAAATCTGATCCCATTCTCTCCTTACATAACATGCTTTGCAACCTGTCCACATACTGCCTTGCATTGCCTTTTAATTGCATATGTTTAAATGTCCTGTCTCACCTAATAAAATCATAAACTACTCGAGGGTAGGAATAATGACATATTTCTCTTGTCTAACCCACAACAGCTGGCAGAGTAAAAAGCACAACACAGGTGTTCCATATAAACCCTTTGATGGGAATAAAATGAGAAACTTGGAGGCTGAGAAAGTGATTCTGTCTTTCCTTCTGGACTTAACAGAAATGCCGTCGCAGAGCTTTCTCAACTCATGCATTATTGATTTTTACAGGTGCCACCTTTTTTCTAAGGAGATATGGGGCACTAACAGCCAACCGCAGTATGTTACTCTAATCAGCAACAATTTCGGTCTTATCCTAATCAGAAACACTTGTGCAGTGAGGATGGGTCCCATAAATGACAATCATCTCACCATTGTTAAATCGTGAATGCACCATAATATCATCAAAGCACAAAACTGCCCCAAAGTGTTCTCTTAAGTAATCGTACTGAAAGATTAGGCACCAGCAGGTAATTGGGCCTTATCTTTCTTCAGAAAAACTTAGAAGGGATTGGAAGTTGAATAAATCACCATGAGCAATTGTAAGAACAAACTACCCAGGGCATTTCAATATCTTTCTGTCTTCACACATATGGGGAAGATAATTTTATACTCATGATTTTCATATCATACTCTGGGCTCATAGTTCTATTAGAGTGAATAATATTCTCCTTTCCCCATCAAAAATTGTGTACCTGCATTGACTCAGGCATAGGGTTTCCCAGACATAAGAGATATTGACACAGGATTAATTGTTTTCCCAGTTTTCTGGAAGATGTTTGAACCTAAGACCGATCCTGGAAATATAGGTCCCGTCAGCCAAAAGAAGAGATCAGAGTGTGATAAAAGACATTTTAGAAAAAGATGGCAAGGCCAAGAACAAATAGGGTTTGGCTGGAATACTTCTGATAATTTTTTAAAAAATAATCATTGTAGTACCCTGGGAACTATATTATTTACTTATTCAGTCTATACTCATTAAGCACCTAGTGTATGCAAATAACTGTGCTGAGAAATGCAAGGCATACAGAGATAATGATCGGTCCTGAGCCCTAAGCAGTCTTGTAACCTAGTAGAAAATATCGTATTATACTCAAAAAAACATTAAGGCACCATAGACAACATGTGAAAAGGAACACCAGTGTCTTTTATATGATTAGATGACGTTTCACACACCTACCTGATATTCCATAGAGATTAGGATTCAGCAGCCTTGCCGTATACCTAAAAATCTGGATAGTTTTACAAAGCTCAGATGATTCTTATAATTAGTCAAATTTGAGAGAGCTTCTATTAGAGAGATTTTAATTTAGTTGGAGAGTGAGACAATTTATATATGGAATGATCAGTACACAATTAGGAAAGTCATAGCTATTCATCTGGTTTTGAGGAACAATTAAGAGATAAATGTAGGTGTGGGGAATATCCTAAAATAGAACAAGTTGAGCTAAGCACAAAGGCAGGAAGTCACAAAGTATATCAGGGGAGAGAGAAAAATCAATCAAGAGAGGAAGGTAGAAGCCAGAATAGAGAGGGTCTTGACTGACAAGATATGAGTGAGTTTTGAATTTAATCACCAGGGACTAGGAAACAACTGATAATTTTTCAATACAATCAAAGTATTACTTATGAAGTGTTATTTAGCAAGTAGGAATTTACAAAATGGATTAGATTAATGGAATAATTGGAAGCTTAGAAACAAAGGAGAGGATATTGTAATAGCTTAAGCAAAAATAGGGTACTGAAGTAGGATAGTGGCAGTGGAAAAGGAGAACTTGGAATGAAAGAAGTTGGAAAACTTGGTTACTAATGGTGTACGGAGGGAAAGGGAGAGGTAGGAAGATGACTAGGCATTGCTAAGCCTGGTAGCCACAGGACAATGGAGGTTATTAAAAACAAAAGAAAGAATCCAGAAGTTGAGCTAGTTTGACAGGAGTAGGGCTGGGCAGATAATGATTTCAGTGTTAGATTTGTTGAGTTTAAAGGATTTGAAGAAAATCTGTGTGGAAATACCTGGTATAAAGATGGGGGGTCAGGAAGTGAGTGGAACAGGCCATTGATAGGACAATCAAAAGTCTTGCAGATACTCTTACCATAGGATCTAGCAATTGTGCTCCTTGGTATTCAAAGAGCTGAAAACTTAAGTCCACACAAAAAACCTGCACCCAAATGATCGCAGAAACTTTATTCATAATTGCCGAAGCTTGGAGGCAATCAAGATGTCCTTCAGTGGGTGAATGGATAAACTGTGGTACATCCAGACAATGAGATACTATTCGGCACTGAAAGGAAATGGGGTTAACAAGCCATGAAAAGACATGGAGGAACCTTAAATGCATGTTACTAAGTGAAAGAAGCCAATCTGAAAAGGCTACGTATCATATGACTATATATATATATTAATATGTATATATATATATATATATATATATATATATATATATATATATATATATATATATATATATATATATATATATATATATATAATGTTCTGGAAAAGGCAAAAACTATGAAAAGAATAAAAAGATCAGTGGTTGCCAGGGGTTGGGGAGAGGAAAGGATGAGCAGATGGAACACAGTGGATTTTCAGGGTAGTGAAATTACTGTCTATGATACCATAATGGTAGACACATATTATTACACATTTGCCCAGACCCACAGAAAGTTCAACACCAAGTGTGAACCCTAATGTAAACTATGGACTTTGGTTGATAATGATGTAGTTTCATCAATTGTAACACATGTAGTGCTCTGGTGGAGGATGTTGCTAATGGGGAGGCTATGCATGAGTGGGAACGGGGAGTATATGGGACCTCTCTTACCTTCCTCTCAATTTTGCTGTGAACCTAAAACTGCTCTAAAAACTGAAATCTTGGGCTTCCCTGGTGGCGCAGTGCTTGAGAGTCCACCTGCCGATGCAGGGGACACGGGTTCGTGCCCCGGTCCGGGAAGGTCCCACGTGCCGCAGAACGGCTGGGCCCGTGAGTCATGGTCGTTGAGCCTGTGGGTTCGGAGCCTGTGCTCTGCAACGGGAGAGGCCACAACAGTGAGAGGCCCGCATACCACCAAAAAAAAAAAAACCAAAAAACAAAACTGAAATCTTTTAAAAAATATATACACACACAATACTGATGCCTAAAATTCCAATGATTCATTTTTCTTTTTACCATTACAATTGCCCTCTTTGCAAAGGCAGATAGAATGTTTCTAACAAAGAGTAGGAAAGAAAATGCAGAATGAGAAAGGGGGGATTTAAAGCAGTAGAGAATTTTCTGAAAAAGAGGTAAAAGGTGATAAGCAAGGGGCATCAATGAGGGAATCAACTTCCACAAAGATTTTCCTAAGACTGAAGAAAAATACTTCCTTTACTGTAATAAATCCTAGCTGTTGAGGAAGCTGTGGAGTGCTTGGGACTCTCATATATTTGCTGCTAGGAGTGTAAATGAACACAACTGCTTTGGAAAATTATTTGATATTATCTACTAAAGCTGAACCTATGGACCCACCACCATAACTCAGCAATTCTACTCCTAAGTACACACCCAATAGAAATGCTATATGTGTACATCAAAAAGGCATGTGAGAGAATGTTCATTGCGACACTGTTTATACTAGCCAAAACTGGAACTTAAACAAATGCCCCTCAACAGTAGAATGCATAAATGCACTGTGACCTAATAATAGATACTATACAGTAATGAGGAAGAATGAAATATTGCTACATGCAACAACCTGAATGCCTGTGACAAGCATAATAGTAAATGAAAGAAGCCAGACACAGAAGACTCCCTTTATATAAAGCTCAGAAACAAATAAACCTATTCCACAGTGATTCAAATCAGGAGAGTGGCTGATTTGGGGAGGAGGGCAAAGGCCTAGAGCACAAGGAGGACTTCCAGGGTACTGATAATATTCTATTTCTTAATCTGGGTAATGATTACAAGAATGTGTTCCCTTTGTGAAATGCATCAAGCTGTACATTTATGATTTGTTTCTTTTTGTCATGTATGTTCTATTTTAGAAGCTTACTTAAAAACTGTGTAGGGGGGCTTCCCTGGTGGTGCAGTGGTTCAGAATCCGCCTGCCATTGCAGGGGACATGGGTTCAATCCCTGGCCCTGGAAGATCCCACATGCCGCAGAGCAACTAAGCCCGTGTGCTACAACTACTGAGCCTGCGCTCTAGAGCCCGTGCTCTGCAAGAAGAGAAGCCACGAAAATGAGAAGCCCGTGCACCGCTTGAAGAATAGCCACTGCTTGCCTCAACTAGAGGAAGCCCATGCACAGCAACGAAGATCAAACACAGCCCAAAAAAAAAAAAAAAAAAAAAAAAAACCCAAAAAACAAAAAACACACAAATGAATAAATGAATTTATTTTAAAAAAACCTGTATAGGACTGGAGGATTAGGGTTGGTTTTTAGCTTTGGATATCAGAAAATGTTCTCTTAGGTAACATATAACCTGGGATTTGAAGGACTTCGTTATTTAGTTTGTCATACACATTTTAATATTTATTTTGATCTATGATATAACTAATTAAGATTTCATGTTGATTAAGGAGAGAAGAAACATATTTCTGCTCCACACACACAAAATAAAGTTTCAATAAATTGACTCTGATTTCAAATTGGTAGAATCATGCTCTTTGTTAGTAAGTGAGTAGATCACTTGCTTAAGGCACCTTCTGAGGACCAAGAGCTGAGACTAAACCAAAATACAAGAACAAGACTAGTCCAGATTTAATGGGTTAGGGAACTGAGAAGGATGGATTTGGGTCACAAATGAAAGCTACCAACCTGAAGGGAAGTAAAAATCCTAAATATTAAGTCATTCTGTGGAGGATAAAACTTAGACTCTGAAATACAGAGCCAGAGCAGCCGCCCTCCCCTAGCACTCAGGCTTCTGCGAGGCAAAAGGTTTCATATGAGCCAAAGTAATATAGGGTGGAGATGAAAAATACCCTCTCCTCGGCCCTCCTCCCACCTCCACCCACACACCCTGTTTCAGTTGACTGGTAGTGGCCGCCTGGAGCACAGTGTCAAGAAAGGTGCTGAGGCCATATGCAGCCTCAGCAGAAAGGAGTGCCAGTATGGCTCATCTATATTTATTCTGGGGGTAAGGACCAATGTTTCACCCTAAGTTTCCCTGAGATTCTCTTGGTTTTAGCACTGAAAATCTAGGTTGTTTCCCACTCTACCAGGAAATGATCACCTGCCTTTGCCCTCTACGGTCTATTTCAAGGAGACTGATCTTTGGAAAAGTATAACCTCGGTTGGTTATCTCTTTTGTTCAAATAATTTATGAGATACCTTGGAAACCCCACTTTGTCTCTCAGAATCTCAAGCTCCTTGTGTAAAGGAAAGAATATAAAATCTACTGTATGGGGTTATGAGCGGACAAAAAGGAAACAATGATTATAAAGAGCATTGCAAGTCACATCATGGGATCCCAATAAATATTATTAGTTCACTCTTCTTTCTGGAACAGCAATTTAAATCAGTGCTACTACTAGCACTCTTAATGAGGCCAAGCCCCTCATGGAGCAAGAGTATGTGAACATTCCCATCCAAATCAGTTTCCCAAATTGTATTCTGTAATGTCTTATTAACACACACACACACCAAAAATGGGCTCCAGGGCAAAATACTTTCCAGACACTCTGGGTTAAATAAAGTTAAGCAGACTCTTTAATGTGAGTTTTTCCATCCAAGAGAGCCATGTAGGGAGCAGCTTCTCCCAGCTATCTCCCAAATATATTTAACCGAGAAACTCTTTTCCTCCATGGATCATCTCTTAAGACTAGTACTCTTTAGAATACCTAATAAAATGCTGACCCATCTCCACTCAAGGAAAAGCAATGCAAAGCTCAGATCTGAATGAGAAGTGAGCCCAAAACCATTTGCTCATCAAGACAGAAAATTATAGAGGAAAGGAAGACAAGAGTTCAAGAGTCAGAGATCTGGGGTCAGGTCCACATTTTGATCATACTGAGCTTTGTAACCCTGTCCGCTTCTGCACAATGCAGAGAATGGACTAGAAAGTCTGCACATCCCTCTCAATGTTCATCTTTTTTGAAATTATTCCCTTGGAGGTAGCATTATTCAAATACCTTGATCTTAAAACAATAACTACAGAATCCTTTTGCCATTTTGCTTTTTGCTCCCTTGGTCATTATTATTAGTTGTTACCCTTACTTCCTTTGAAAATGCTTCTCCAGCACACTACCTCTACCATTTTGTCTGTTTAAATTATGCCTCAGTTTCTGCTGCTGACTCTACTTTCTCTCCTTCGTACAAGTTCTCCCTCTTCCACATCCCATGGCATGCTTCTCCCAGCTGACAACATGAGTTTTCATAAAACACCTCCATGTACAGATTGCCTGAGCAAGAAAATAAACCTCATAATTACAAGGACCGGTGGTTCCCAGGGCCATGCAGATAATGCACTCCTGGGTCTTATTTTTTTCTGGTAAAATTGTAATAAGGACAAAAAAAGAAAATAGCACAATGTGAATCAATTCTTATGACAGTAATTGTAATGAGGATAGGAAGTGGTACAATTTAGGCATTTGACACCCAACGCTCCACTTGGTAAAAATCTAATCTATTTTTCATTAGAGTTTCCTCACAGAAGATCCCATGGGACAGGCCAGAAGCCCCTGCTCCACATGCAATCAGATTAGTCCATCTGGCCTCCTGCCATCTCTAAATGTTGTTCTCTGAACAACAGGCACATGCAGATGGACACCCGAGTGACATTTTTTAGTTTTAGCCAGGGAAGAAAATATAGCCCGTTGTGCTGAAATGTCCTGTTAACAGTGCATACAGAAAAGGTATTGCTTCCATGAAAATTATGGGGTGAATTTTTAGTGGTATCTAACCAGAGGACCCAAGAATTTGCAAACACGCCCTATTACCCTCTTACCAAGCAAGATTTCCAAGGGAGTTTAACACAGAAGAAATTATAGCACATGATTTATAAAACCTCTCTTTGTTTTTAGCTGAGCTTTGCTGAATACTCCTTAAAGAAAAGTACTGATAATATTGGGTTATAACACGCAGCTTAGTTTTAAGCCCTATGCAGGGTCACCTGCTTCTCACATGCAAGCCTGGTTCCAACTTTTACAACCCCAGGACCCAGCGCAATGACCAGTGTTCAGGGGGAAAAAGAAAAAGGAAGATGGCCAACCCTGTTAGCTGGCCCTTCTCAGTTTACTAGTTGCAAAGCCTGGAGAAGTGGTAAACAGACTGAGTAACCTGTACTCATATTTACAGTGAACCTGCCCACTAGTGAACCTCCAATCAGTACCTCGGGCTTGAATTCATGGGTCAGCAAACTATAGACTTCAGGCCAAATCCAACCCACCTTCTATCTGTCTGTGTTTGTAAACAAAGTTTTATGCAAACACAGTTTTAAATGAGCACGTGACCATTTTCTTACATCTTATCTATGTCTACTTTGACTCTATGACAACAGAGTTGAATAGTGGCTAAAAATATCATCTGGTCTTCAAAGCCTGAAATATTTATCTTTGGCATTTACAAAAAAAAGTTTGCTAACCCCTGCTCTGAGTGCTCAGATTTACTAATTACCCTCTCTGTGGAAAAGCAAGGAAAGGGCTGAGAATCACACAGAGAGGCAGGGGCACTTCCTTCTTACTCAACCATCTCACTTCTGCATCCGTTAAACCCCTTGGGTTTAACAATCAAGCCTATATCCAATCAGAGGGGTGGCTGAGGCTCACTCCAGAGCACTGGACATACAGACATACATGAGGCTTGGTTTACTCTTTCTTACTCATAAAAAGTTTTTACTGAGACCACAGATTTTTTCACTTCTGTGATCTATCCTTGGGACATATACAAAAAGACACCTGTCATAATACTAGTCATAATAATAGACAAAATTTGGGGAAAAAAACCTATATATACAACAGTAGGGAAAGGGCAGAGCCATGTGATATACCATTAAATAAAGTATTTTTGAAGAATAGATATTATTCATATTAAATTCCAAATAAAATATGGGATATAAAATTATGTGTTTTCAAAACTTTTAAAGCAAACACATATAGGCAGGCACACATACATGATATGTTTAAAGGTAGTTATTGTGTGATGTGATTTTCTTATTTGAACGTTCCAAATTTTCCATAATAAACATGAGTTACATTTAACATATTCAGACGGCTTTAAGGCACTGTTTCAAGGAGCTACTTGAAGGGCCCAGACTAGAGTGTAGTAAGTGAGGAATTAAGTCTCCATCCATTTCCACCATATTTTTGAAAACTTTAATTTTAACAAAGAGCTCCAGAACTAAGAAAAAGTTGAAAACCACTATTATTTAGAGTGTTATCAAAACTTTTTTTGGAGTAGTTTCCAAAACCTCCTCTTCTGGTGCATGAGTGGATAGGAATACAGTTTTTCCTGGATTCTTGGATTAATGATTAAGGAGGGTACTGTAAGGGTTCAGGTCCTGGTGCTTATGTGACACAATCCTTAAGGGAATGGGGCCAAACGGGTATAGAATTCAGAAACCCTGATATCTTAAAATGGTGGAATGGATCACAAAAATATCCTTCCTTTGCAGCCATAACCAGAGGGAAATGGAAGGAAAGAGAATAGGGAAGCTCATCACTCTATAACACATGAATCCCTTCCCAGGGCAAAGGAGTGACTGTTGCAATTGTTCTACATACCTACAAAGTGGACTGCTCTGACAGCTTACATTTTCTCTTTTTTTTTCTAATTTTTCCCAATATTTTTAATTGTACTTTTTCTTTTTCTCCTGATTTTAATTTTCTTTATGGTAGAAGAGAAAAAGACTTAATAAATAAATAAAATCCTCTAGTATTGTTTTGATAGGCAGACTTGCCTCAATACACTGTCCAGACTAATCCACAGCAAAGTCCCAGATAAAGAAATGCATCCAATGGGTTGACGAGTCAGTGTCGCATAAAATTGAGAAGCAATTTGCCTCCACCACTGCTCTCATTAGGTAACTGTTGTCTCAGGAACATGCCAGCTATGCTAAATGCCATTTCCCAGCACTGGGCTCATGAGCTGACCTCAGAAAGTGTCACTCTGGAAGCCTAGGAATGAAGGTCCTCTGGTTTCATGGGGAAAGCAAATGAGATGTTGGCCATCAGCCAATGCCAAATATTTCGGCGAGCCTCCCATTGGTTTGTCATGTTAAATAATACCTGCACACACACACACAAACACACTCCTTCCCTTAGAGACTCCCTTCTCCCATTCAAGTTTTAACAAGCTGTTGTTTTATTCTTGCTGTGAGTAGTCAGTGTTATACATCAGAATTTCTCAGTAGTACTCAACTCCATATTCTGGGATCCTGGCATACAGAGAAAGTTCAATAAATATTTGTTCAAAGAACTCAGAATAAAAGAGCACAGGAGGTTTGGTCTGGCTAACAAGCATTCTTTAGTAAGCTCTACTATATCATTTCAGGTGAAAAGTTAATATCATGCACGAGCTTGCCCACAAGTGAATGGCACAAAGCAGGAAAGGATCCAAGGCAGACAATACTCTCAAGTCCAAACAGGTAAGTAGAATTAGGATGTTCCATCTAAGAATAGAAGAGCTACAGCCATTGGATAAAGTTTCAGAAGGAGGACTTTGGTTTACAGGAAGACGAGTAAGGTCAAAAATTAACCCCTTGTCATAGATGGCTTACAGGAAAATGATTTGAAAAAATAAATAAATAAAGATAAAAACGCAATCCCAGGCCTGTGTATCAATACCTAGAAGAAATTATGCTGAGACTGTGAGGTGAGAACTGGTTGATTCCTTCTGCCTCAGATCAAACTTCTGGTATTGGATGGAGTAAGCCTAAATCTACAAAAAGGAATTAGGTGTGATAGACTTAGAGAGGAGAAGGATACAGAAAACAGTAAAACAGACAAGGTGTGACCCTTGCTCTATTAACATAGAGTACATGGACAGATAGTTGGAAATTGTTGAGGATCCTTGCAGCTAATCAATAGTACCCTTAATTCTGTGAACACATATATATATATATATATCCTTTTTTATGAACAGCTTCACTTCCCATATCTATCCTTCCCAAGAAATAAATTTGCATACCACATAACGTTGATTTCTCAGAAAAAGCTCAGAACCTAATAGGTAAATGGACTCTAGGACTTTCATTAATTTATTTACTTTTACAAGTAAAAATAACTATTACTTGTTATTTCACAAGAAAATACTAAATTATTTTGTTATTTTATTCCTATTGTTACTGACGAAGAAATTTAGGTTTGAAGTGTGTGCACAGAACAGCAGAGCTTGGATCTGAATAAAGATCTCTCAGATGCCAAAACCTACTTCTCAACTGCTCCTCTAAAAATTGTTGGAATCTTGTTAACTGGCCACTTGGAGTTTTATACTTTCAATAGAAAATTAGAACAATTTAAAATGTACATAGGGAAAAAAGCAGAGGAGACATATGGGAAAGAAGTCAATGTGAACTCAGAGACTCCCACGCCTCATTAAGGGATTAAAATAATCCATTGAGCTGTGATAAATTAAAAGGGTTCCTCTTCCCCACCCACAGCCTCATCTCCTTCTCTTTCAGCCTTAGTGAGATGAAGCTACATCACCCAGAGATGAGCCAGTCATAGTTAATAATATGTATATTAATAAAATATTACCATAGTATCTAAGTATTTTATGTGCATCAGGCTTGTTTTATTATCTTGATTATAAGCACCTGAGGTTCTGTGTTTGTCTTCTTTCTTTTTATACTGTCTTCAAAAAATAAATTCAATCTTTTTTAAACATCGTCTTTAAATGTTATACAGTGTTTCATTCTAATGGGGATAGAGCTCTTTTAGAATGAGTTCTGAAATACCCTCTTGCTATTATGGTTTGCATTAGAAACTATTTGAAAAATATAGTGTTCTTGTCGAAGTTGTTAAGGGGATCATCCTATGAAAATTCCAATAAACACCCGAATTTCAAGTGCTAGTAGAAAGCTATTTTGAGAAGTGTGAAAGTTACTTTCTGTTTAGAAACATATCAATGTTTTAAAATTTACTTTTAGGATAAAAAAGAAAAAAGAGAACAGAGAGTAGAAACAGGCATAGAATTTTCTTTGCTAATCAAAGACATAAATTGATAAAGACAAATCTAACAGCTCTATTGGACCCTCACAATGTAGTTTACATCATGGGAGCTCTATAAATATAAAATAAATGGATAGACAAATCACAGCATTCTTAAGTAGAAAATAAGAAGTACTATCTCTATTGGGAAGCTAAATACCTCATTAGAAAATGAACAGTGAGAATGCCACCTTAATTATTTGATATATTATTTGGTATATATATATATATGTGTGTGTGTGTGTGTGTGTGTGTGTGTGTACGCATATATACATACAGTTTACCCTTGAACAATGTAAGGGTTAGGGGTGCTAACTCTCCATGCAGTCGAAAATTCACATATAACTTATAGTCGGTCCTTTGCATCCTTGGATTCAACCAACTGAGGATCGCATAGTACTGTAATATTTACTACTGAAAAAAAGTCCCCATAGAAGTGGACCTGCATAGTTCAAACCTATGATGTTCAAGGGTCAACTGTACATGCATGTATACGCACACACACACTCAAGTATATGTTTTTAAAATAATTCATTTTCTAGTACACAACTAAGAGGGAGACAGTCTTGATCACCTGCAATCCCACCACCAAGAAAGACACCACTGTTAACATTTTGCTGTATTGTGCTGCCTTCCATCTCTGTCATACATATACATATGAGGGAGAGAGTAAGATTGCACATCCATCCATCCAATATATACATTTCCACTGTAGAAATCAAACTGTACATAGATTTTTTATTCTGCTTTTTATGTACAACATTTTAACTGAGGATTTCCCAAGCAGATAGAAACAGTCATAAACATTTTTAATGACTGCATAGGATAACAACTAGAGGCATAATACTCTATGAAACTATTTTACTGTCATCTGTTTTGGGGAATTGTAATTCTTTGTAATTTTTCACCATTATTATTAAAAATGCAATGAATAATCTTCTACATAAACCATGGATTATATTTGTTATTTCTTAAGATTGAGTCCTGTAAGTGAACTACTTTAGAAATAATTTAAGGTAGTTTTTAACTTTAAATACATATTATTATTATTATTATTTTTTTGCTTACAGGAGTAATACATGCTGTGGTAGGCAGAATAATGACACCTAAGCATGTGACTAGGGCAGAAGAGTCAGCTTCTGCAACTTTGCTGACTTTGAAGCTAGAGGAAGGAGGCACATGCCAAGTTTTAGGGAGTGGCCTCTAGAAGCTGGAAAAGACAGGAAAGTAAATTCTCCCCTTGATTCTCCAGAAAGGGACACAGCCCAGTAATTTTAGCTCATAGTGACCCACATCAGACTCAGAGTCTACAGTCTACAACGGTAAGATAACTGAAACATAACAAATGTATGTTGTTTTAGGCCACTACCTTTGTAGTAATATGTTACACCAACAATAAAAAACGAATACATGTGATCTACAGAGCATCTGGAATATGGAAACATGCACAAAGAAAGTAGGCATCCATAACACTAGCATCCAGAACTTTTTAAAAACATTAAAATGTCGATACCTTTCTCTCTAGCTAGCTTTTTTTAAATGATAATATATACATACAGGTTTTTTTTAATTTAGGGTACACTGAGTCCTCTACTTCCCTCCTAATATTAAACTCATTAAACAAGCTTTGTTAAAAACTCATTTAAAACATTATTTGAATAACTATTTCATTAATATATCATTTGTATGGACTATAATTAATTATACATTAGACTTTTCAAATATTTATGGTTATTAATTATTCTTTTCTTTATCCCAACTATTTTTTTTAAATAAATTTACTTATTTATTTTTGTCTGTGTTGAGTCTTTGTTGCTGCATGCGGGCTTTCTCTAGTTGTGGCGAGCGGGGGCTACTCTTCGTTGTGGTGTGCAGGCTTCTCATTGTGGTGGCTTCTCTTGTTGTGGAGCATGGGCTCTAGGCGTGCGGGCTTCAGTAGTTGTGGCACGCGGGCTCAGTAGTGTAGTTGTGGCTTGCAAGCTCCAGAGCGCAGGCTCAGTAGTTGTGGCTCACGGGCTTAGCTGCTCCACGGTATGTGGGATCTTCCCGGACCAGGGCTCCAACCTGTGTCCCCTGCATTGTCAGGCAGATTCTTAACCACTGTGCCACCAGGGAAGCCCTATCCCAACATTTTAACTTAAAAACTTTCAATATATAGAAAAGTTGAAAGAATCATTCTGTGAACAGCAATATACCAACCACCTAGGTTTACTATTAATTAAACATTAACTAATTAATGTTCAACTATATTTAGCTTAGAATATATCCATCCATTTGTTCTTCCTCTATACACCCATCAATAAATTTTGATGCATTTTGGAGTTATCTGTAGATAACAATAAGGCTCATCTCTAAACATTTCAGCATATATATAAGTAACTAGCACTGAATAAAAATTTCTTAATTAACTTCCATATAAATATATATCTTTTCTGAATTTTGATTATTTTCTTAAAATAACACTTTGGAAAGGGAATAACTGGGTCAAAATTTATGAATATTTAAGGCTTTCAAACATATAAACAAATGGTTTTCAAAAAAGTATTGTCAAGTTATATTTCTACCAGTAGTACATGACACTATCCATTTAATGGTATCCTTGTGAACATTAAGCATTATATTCTTCCTTAATGTGACACCAGGAAAATTGGATGTTATATTTTTACTTCGAATTTGTTTGATGTTTGATGTTTCATGATTTGGAACATTTCCCCATGTTTTTCATTTATATTTCCTCTGTTAATTGTCTGATTCATGTATGCCTATTCTTCCATTCAAATTTTTATGTTTTTCTCATCAATTTGTGTAAGCTTTTTGTATATTAGAATTATTGACAAAAGAATATGAACAGCTTTAAGGAACTTGATGCATATTTTCAACTTCTTGAAAAGAATGCTACATATGGCATGATGATGAGAAATGAGACAGACTCATAAAATCTCTCTCAAAGATCAAATCTCTATGTCTCAATAACCAAATATCGTTCAAAAAAGAAAATAAGAATAATCAACACTTTTCACTCTAAGATATAAAGCAAACAACAAACAAAAAAAACTAGCAAAATTTACTCTGACTGATTCTGGTCTCTAAAATAATAGAACCTTGAATATTTCTTGTAAATCTGTACTCTAACAAAATTATTTTAGATTTTTGCTATGCTGCTGTCTGAGGACATGTCATAAACTTTCTGAATTTCATAATTGTGACAGTGTTGTCATCTTTCACTATGAGAAGACCAACATAAACTTGGTAACCATGCAATTTTGCACTTTGATTCCCTAAAATGCTTTTTGTGTTCTGTATTTCATGAGCCAGTCCTCCTGAAGTCTGACCCTCCTGCACTCTTTACAATTGAACTTTTTCTTTTGCATCTAAATGCTTCCACCACTGAATATTTTGGACATATGTAATGATTTATAAGCAGGATTCCAGTAAATAATGGAAGAACTTCTATATCAGACTAACCCTCTTGCAAATAACAATTACAAACTCTGGACAAAATTTCTTTAAATAACTGCTTGAAGGCACAGGAAAGCAACCAAAATCAAACAGAAAATGGAAGGGATTTGACTCCTGAAAATCACATATGTTTATATAATTTGTTCCATGAGGGCACTCCATAGCATGGAGTGGCTAAAACTTGCAAAGCAAGGCACAGATTATTTTGTTTTGGTTTGGTTTTGACCTAAGGAAGCAGGAAAAGGAGTTTGGAACTGCAAGAGTGGTTAGAAATTAATGGGGGAAATTGCAGATAAAAAAGAAATCCATAAGGACCCAACTTTGCATGTGAGCTTTCCCTCAAATGCTTGTCTAATCTCCAAACTGCACATACGTGAGAGAGATGCCAAGGATACCAGAGTGAAAACAGTAGCTGGAAACCTAAAAGAGATGAATAAGGGGGAAATGTGTAATTCTAGACCTCAAATTTGGAGGAATTTGGAAAACGCCTCAAGCTTTTCATGGAAACACAGAAAAACCACTTAAGGAGTAAAGGAAATTTTTCACAACTAAAGAATTTGCCCTAGGAGTTATGGCAAGAATGGGGACCTGGTCTTGCAGATTATAGAACTAAGCCTTCACAGGTTCAGGATGAGCAGTGAGTAATTTAACTGCCTTCTAAAACAAAACTAAACATCCTCTAGTGGAAAATAACAGAACCCAGTCTCTATAAAGTGTCGTTCAAAATATCCAGTAGTCAATGAAAATTTACTAGCCTGGGGGGGAAGGGGGGACCACAGGGGAAAGACAGGAACATGTAACTAACAGTCAAGAGAAACGTTATTCAAGAAAAACATACACAGAACAATCCAGATTTGCTATTTTCAGATAGGATTTTAAAATAACTAAGATATTGATAAAAATAATACACAGTTATATAAAAAGATATAGATATAAGTGTATATATTGAGAATTTAATAAGAGATTTCAACATTATAATAAAAAAATACAATTGACCCTTGAACATCACAGTGGTTGGGGCACCGACCCCCACACAGTTGAAAATCCTCATATAGCTTTACAGTCGGCCCACCATATCTACAGTTCTGCATCCCTGGATTCAACCAACTGTGGGTCATGTAGTACTTTAATATGTATTTATTGAAAAAATCTGTATATAAGTGGACTTGCGCAGTTCAAATCCATGTTGTTCAAGGGGCAACTGTAAATCTAAGAGCTAAATAATACAATATCTGAAATCAAATTTTATGTTTTTGAAAAAAATCATTGGATGAGATTGATAGCAAATTACACACAACAACAACAAAAAAAGACCAGTGAACTTGAAGGCAAGTCAATGAAAATCATCTAACTGAAGCATAAAGAGAAAAAAAAACTGGGGGGGGGGGAAAGCTAACAAACTTCAGTTACATCTGAATCAATATCAAGTACTCTAATATTCATGTAATTGAAGTCTTGGAAGGAAAGAGAGGGAATGGGGTAGAAAAAAATTTGGCCAACTTTTTTCTAAAATTGATCAAAAATATATTAGCAAATCCAAAAGTCTCATTGAACTCCAATCAGGATAAATAAAAAGAAAATTACACATATGTTCATCAGAGTTTAACTGCTAGAAAACAAAACTAAAGATCTTAAAAATAACACCAGGAGAAAAAAGTCATTACATGGAGGGGAATAATGAAAAAATGACAGTTGACTTCATATCAAAAACAATTTAGGCCAGAAAATAATAGAATGATATACATAAGATCTGAAAGAATAGAATTGTCAACCTGGAGTTCTATATCCAGCGAAAATAACCCTCAAAAATGAAAAAAATAAAGATGCTTTCAGAAAAAAAAGGAAGCCACGAAAATTTATTGCCAATAGACCCACTAGAAATTATACCAAAAAAAACTGATCCAAAGGAAGTTTATATATTAGACAGATTTTTAAAAATATTTTTGCTTGCTGTTTCCCTTTACGTTCCTTTTATAAAATTGTTGCTATTTTACATAGCCATATCTTTCCCTTCTTTGTTCCAATGTATAAATTAACAATGATACTAGATGACAAAGGATGTGTTTATGACAATTATTATGCTATAGCTTTACTGACTATTTCATTTTGTCCTGGCAAAAACAAGCTAGATTTTATTATTATTCCAGTTACTATATACTGTGACAATCTTTACTGTTTTACTACTCTTTGAGATGAGGAAATGTAATTTGCCCAAGATAGTTTCTACTGTCACTCCCATTTTACAGATTACAGAACTGTGAATTTGGAAAGATTAGGCAATTTGCCTAAGTGAAAAAGCTAGTAAATTGCTAGCTAGAATTAAATCACAGGTTGCTGACTCCACAGCCATGCTCTTAATCAAAGTATTCTATACTGCCTGCATTCACCCTACAAAATTTATTCCAGTTCAGAGATCAGGGAAGTAATCACTGACAGTTTCTTATAATGCTTGTGTACTTCATTATATTAAAATCTAACACTTTTTTAGATATATGATGTGAAATGAGGATTTAACTGTATATTAAGTGTTTACATATTTGAGGGTCTGGGTCATCTAGCCTGTTCATTGACCATTCTGTCTACCTCTGTGCCAGTAGCATGCTCTTAATAATTGGGACTTTATGGAAAAGAGTTTTGACAGCTGAGCATCAAAAAATTGTTCAGCTTCCCTTACTGTGACCTTTTATAAAAAAACTAATGACAAAACACCAAATGCAGCCTGAAGAAGGTTACACAAATTTCAGCCCTAATAGCAAGTTTCCTTTAGCTGGTACAAGAAGTAGGGGAGTTTTTGTGGAACTGACTCGTGCATTTGCTTTTTTGACCCCCTGCTGACATCTAATCTTCAGCAAAGTGACATTTTGTTACACTGCTCCGATTGCTCATGTGGGAGAAATATCTTATCATCATCATTCAGCTCCCTGGGATAAGAGTAGCAATTGGGCAGTGCAGATTTTTTAGAGATAGCAAGAGTGAAATCTGCAGAACACACGCCTCAATTCTTCCCTCATAATTCCTGAAAATTTTCAATCATTATTTATTTTTTACTCATAAATTTGGTTTTAATAGAAGGGTCATTAACAAGCTTCTGCCTTTTTCTTATCATCCAATGAAAGACAATTTCCTAGGCTGGAATGTAAATGAGGGCACACAAATCTTGCTCTCTTACAATGAGATTTATTTACTAGTATTTTCTATTCCCTTCCTCCAAAATTACAAACATTTTCTACAACACTGTGTAAGATAGCCTTTGCCCTTACACTTACAAAAACTATAAATGGTGCTAGGAAGTCAAGTTTACTTTCTGAGCTTTCTAATAAACATTTCAGGAAAGGTCATCTTTCCCAAAGGAGAAGTCCACAGATTGACAGCATTTGGGGACCTTGGCATGTTGTGACAACTTGGATGTCACTTCCAATGATATGTGTCACCATTCTTACGGAAACAGGATTTCAATGGTCAAAAATGACACCTGTGGTTTCCCTGCACCCAAGGCTACCAGAAACAATTAACTTCCAACCTGCTTCTCCTGTATCAAAAAGACAGGAAAGATTCTTTCGCATGACCACTCTGAGACTATGGACAGCCCACTGCAAGATGTGAAGCTGCTTCTCCAATCTCTGGAGTAAACATCTACAAGATATGTTTGTAATATTTCTTGTGCTTCTTGTTATAATCAGCTTTCCACCCAGTCTTCCTCTCCCCTTTCACCTTTCTTTTCTGTTGCAAGTCTTTTTCTTCTGGTAGACATGACCTTACATCTCTCTTCCTTGACCTCCAGTTTATTATCTGTTCCCAAAGTTGTAAACTTCTTTTGCAATGTATATCTTTCATCTTGTTTCCTACTGTTAATCTTTGTCTTTCTGCTTATTCAGATAGAGTCTATCTTTCATGAAAAATTTCAAGTGCAGTAATTCCTGACTTCTCTCCCTCACACTGGTGGCTACTAAATATACAGGTTGAACCACACTGGTTTTCACTTAGTTTTATCTACTTTACAATATCATAGAATGTTAGAGCTAGAAAGGATATTGAAATCATGTGTTCTGTTCATCAGAAAAAAAAGCATAGGAAAATGGGAAAAATAATAAGCACAAATAAGATATAAAGAAGTCTTAATATATCAATAATTACATTGGATTAAATGGACTAAATTTGTCAGTTATAAGAGATTGTTAGGTTGAATTTTTTTAATTCAAAGAAGGGCATAAAATAAAATAGGAGAGAAAAAGGAAAACACTTTAAAAATAAGTTTGCATAGAGATATTAATACAACAAAAAATAAACTTTAAGAGAAAACCTCTCTCAGTGATTACCACTAATATTGATAAAATTTCGACTCACCTAGAAAATATAACATTTCTAAAGATGTATCATCCTAATAAGAAATATACCAACAAAAACAAAAGATTACAAAAAATTAAAAAACACCCTTATCGTGGAATATTTCAACCCACCTCCCATACTACCAATATGCCAAGCACATAAAAACAGATACTGAAGATTTGAACAACATAAATAACATGACTGATTAATGAACATATATAAATCAGCGCCTGTCAATTTTAAAATGTATATTCTTTCCATGCATACAAGGGACATTTACAAAAATTATCATTTACAAATACAAATCATAAGTCAACTCTCAAAGGACTTCAAAGAACTGATATCATATAGATTATGTTCTTCTACCACAATGCAATTAAATTCAAAATCAATAATAAAAGAAAAATTAAGAATTTCCATACATTTGGAAATTTGTAAATATCTCTTTTAAATAACTGAAAAGTTGAAAAGGAAATCATAATAGAAATGTTAAAATACTTAGAAGAAAATATTGTGTATCAAAATCTGTGGAATATAGCTAAAGTGGTTTTTAGAGGGAAATTTTAGCTTTAAAATAAGCTTATATTAGAAAATTAAAAAGCTAAAATTAACGAGTGAAGCATAATAAAATTGGAAAAATGTAATCAAGTTAAAAGCAGAAAATAAATGAAATAGAAAACAAAGTCATTAGAGACCATCACCAAAGACAAATTCAACTCTTTAAAGAGATAAGCTCAATAATTCTCTGGAAAATTAATTCAGAAAAAGAGACAGAGGGAAGAAACAAATTAAAATGTGATCCAAAAGAGGAATAACTATAGTTACATAAGAGATATTTTAAATGCTAAGAAAGCACTATGAACAACTGTATGTCAAACATTTTGAAAACTTAGATGAAATGAAAATGCACTAGCAAAAAATAATAATAACATCAAAACAGTCAGGAAGAAGTAGGGAGTTTCATAACTATTTTGAAATTTTCACACAAAAATCCACACTCAGGTAATACTGCAGAATATTTCCACCAAACTTCCAAGATACATATAATTTCAACATAACATAAAATCTTCCAGAAAATAGAAAAATGAGAAATATTTTATAGGATATAATTTTTTCAAGTGTTCATCAGTTTCTCAATATGGTCATGTAAAGAAATAAGAAATAGTTACAAATAAGTTCATCTGTACCATTTTTCTAGATTCCACAAATAAGCGATACTGTACGATATTTATTTTTCTCTTTCTGACTTACTTCACTCTGTATGACACTCTCTAGGTCTATCCATATCTCTGCAAATGGCACTATTTCATTCCTTTTTATGGCTGAGTAATTTTCCATTGTATATATGTACAACATCTCCTTTATCCATGCAGAGCAAAAATAGAGACACAGTTGTAGAGAACAAACTTATGAATACCAAGGGGGTAAGGGAAGGGTAGGATGAATTGGAAGATTGGGATTGACATATATATACTACTATTTATAAAATAGATAACTAATGATAACCTACTGTATAGCACAGGGAACTCTACTTAGTGCTCTGTGGTGACCTAAATGGGAAGGAAATCTTAAAAAAGGGGATATAGGTATACGTACAACTGATTCACTTTGCTGTACAGCAGAAACTAACACAACATTGTAAAGCAACTATACATCAATAAAAAATTCTTTTAAATTTTCTAAAAACAAAAAAAGAAATAGTTATACATTTGTCAGTTTGTAATAACTCTCTGCCCTTGGAAAATTTTTTTTATTCTTCATGTTTGCTTAGCAACTTTTTCTCTTTCTCTATGTTTGCACATAGAAATATGATAGCATATTATTTTATTAAAGCTGCCAATTTGATGTACATAAATGAGTACCAACTCTTCAAAATAAACTCAAGGATTAAGAGTTAAATTACATTTTTTTAGTGTAGGAAAATAGAAAAAATATCAAAATATTATTTACCAGATCTTTGGAGAAATGATTATTTTCTCTATTTAAAGCAATACAAGAAATCATAAAGAGAATGGAAGACTTGCTTGACCATCTAAAATTAAAAGGCATTTGCATAAAAAATAAGTTAAAGAGGAAAACCAAAGTTATGAAAATATTTGCAGCAAGTTGTTAATATATATTACAAGAAAATAGCTCAAGACACCAATAGAGAAAATGCACAAGGGATAGCAACAATTCAGTCACACAAAAGGAAACTCTAGTGAATAAATATATGGAAAATATTCAACTTCACTATTAATAAAAATGTAAAGTGAATCTTGAGATAACAATTTTTACCTATTAAATTATTTGAACTATTCAAAAGTTTAAAATTTCACTCTGAAAGGTGGCAATATTGTATTGACCTTGGTATACTCCTATGTGCTTGTGGCATGTAAGATAGTACAATAATTCTTTCAATCTACTAGAAAATGCATCCTAAAGAAATAATAGAACAAAATAACAATGAAAAGCTAAATCCATGAAGATAGTGCCCTAATATCTATAGCAGCAAATACTTGAAAACTATTTAAATGTCCATGTAAATGATGGCACATTAAGTTAATGAAATAATGTAATATTATACTCTTATCAAGCGGCTATTAAAATAGACAATGTGAACACTACTGAGCATCATAGAAAGTATTAATGATATCATAATGCTAAGTAAAAACAGATTATAAATCTGACTACCAAGACAGCAACTATAAAATAACAAATGCATATGGAATTGAAAGAGCATTTGAAAACTAAGAAATCAATTACTGGATTGGGATAATATACAGTAAATGACTCATATTTCATTGTTTAAGCTTCCTTTTGTTGTAAAATTGCCTTTCAATTTTTCAAGAAATTGGTTTAATAAGTGAGGAGTGATGCAAGCTAACCTTTCAAATCCAATGACTTTAGTGTGAACATTTATCACAGTAAGTGGATTTGAAAGATGACCATTAAACTTCCAACGGACTTACTTAAAGATAATGTCAAGGCATCTGGCCACAGTTATATGCTCCTTAGTAGCTCATCACTACAAGTAACTTTCCAGAACATTTTTCCTTTTCATTAATCAAATTCATGTACAAACCAAAGAAATTCCAAAAGGCCCAGTGCTGTTCTCATAGGAGATTTGATGTGGCTAATATAAGTTCTATGGTTCATAGGGTATAGCTATAGTTCCCCCAACAAGAAGCTATTTCGCAATTTGCCTGCAGTCCAAGCATTCCTGGAGATAAATTTTGAACTGTAATATCTAGATTACTTGATCAAATTTAGCTACAGTTGAAAACAACCAAGAATTGTCATCAAAGGTGATTTGGTCATTGAGCTAATGAGCAAACAGACATGAGGGAAGCTACTAAACATATTTGCATTAGACTTATTTGTTCTACAAGGATGACAGAATCTTTACCAGCCCAGATCAAATTTCCTGGATATAACTAGAGGCCAGTAACTTACAGGGTCCTGTATACTTATTTTTTTGTCTTCTCCTCCCCACCTCTAATCCTCTCCATTACCACATGGAAATCTTCCCCTATGTTGGAGTACAGTAAGGAGAGAAAGTGAGGTATGGTGATACGATAGAAAGAAGTGCCCTCACATTACAGGGCACCTCTGTGTATGGAGAAGTCCCCTCAGGCACCACTTGACCTCCAGGTACTTCCATCATAAAGTAGTTGCTTCAGAATCGATTGGGAGTGACAGCCTTTGGCTTCAATGTTGAAAAGTAAATAACAACTCCTCTTGAGATAATCACCACTAAAATTCAGATACATAATAATGACAATAATAGCTAAGATTTATAGGACAAATAATATTTTACAAAATGCCTCAGTATATATATTGTTTCATTTAATTCCTACAGTAATTTTGCATCCAAAGATATAATTATTCTCATTTTACAGGTGATAAAACTGAAGTTCAAAGAGATAATAAATAGATGACCAAAATATGCAGATTTATGTATAAGTATCTTTATATAGAAAAGATATAAGTCAGCCCACCACAGTTTGCAACAAAGACTATCTCAAATAAGGTGGGAAGCTGTATTGCCAGGATTCAAGCACAGGTCTTCCAATTCCAAATCTCATGCTCTTTTGTAAACAGGTAGGGTTACTCTTCTTAGTGAGGTATACCTTTTTTTTTTTTGGTCTTTGGGAAATGAACATGTATGTGTATCAGGATGTGTAGCAGTATAGTTAAATTGTCATTTGAAACTCAAAGCTGACTTTAACTTCTTCTGTGTTTGTTGAGGAAGTAAGGAAGCTGGGTAGAGAGTATGGCTTAAATCATACCACTTGAAAAATAAATGTCTATATGCTCCTTAAGAGAAAGGCAAAAGAAAACTGAAGCTTTAAAGCCTCTGCCAGTCCTTCTGTTGGAGTAAAGTGTTTCGATTACTCTTTATTTTAGCAGAGCCCAGTAATGGGTCTTTGGATATGCAAAAGTAGACCCAAACTCTGTAGAAGGATGAAAAGATAAATCATTCTGTATAATGATGTCAGGGAAACTGAAACTAAAAAGGGGAAAGGAAATTGTGTAGCAATGTGGTGGACAGACTCTTAAAAGCATCTACTATGCAGTTTTTTGTCTACAAGGTGATAAGCTTCATCATCATGTACTTTCTTGAAGATCGTGCTCGCAAGCGCACACACACACACCTTGCATAAAGGATGTGGAGAATAAACAAAGAAAAAAGCTAAATCCCATGTTTGATTCACTGTGCAACCAAAGCAGTGTCAAAGGAGGTAAGTTGTAAGTGGATTGAAATATCAAAGTAAAAATTGACCATGGGAACATAAGTCCCTGAGAATCTGAAAAAAAAAAAAAATGTGTGGGAAAGTATCAGAGTTAGCTCAAAGGACAAGTTGACTACACAACATCTGGGTAAATAATACATGTCTGGGTGAAGAATCCTTTACATGTAAGTATCTATATGTGGAAAAGCTGTGAATGAGCCTTCCAAAGCTTGGTTTATCCGTTTATCCAGCAAATATTTATTCAATGACTATCAATTACCAGCATTATTACTAGATGCTGAGAATGTCCAGGAGAATAAGACATAGCTCCTTTTCTCAAGAACTGAATGGTTTAATGTGAGAGAGATAAGGAAATGGATAACTGCAATTCGGTGTAGAAAAAAACTAAGAAAGCAATGCCACAGTATTTTGACAATGTAAAGAAGAGACACCCATCCCAGTCCTAAGGTCAAAAAGACCTGCTAAACAGACCTCCTACATTTTCCAGAACAAACCCAGTTTTGAGTAATTTGCCTCCATAGATATATTTTAAAGTGTCAATCTATGTACACTGATAAATGACTCGAAAAATATGGCCATCACTTCCTTAGTCTGTCAGGAATTTACTCATTTTATATATGTTTTCCGCCTTTAAAATTACCTTAGGAGTACGAGTGTGTGCCAAGGTGGAATAAACTTACCACACAGCTTCTCTCCCACTGCATACAACTAAACACTGCACCGAATACAAAAAGCAAGAACCTGAGAATTTTGAAAAATAAACACTATTAGGAAACTTAAAGAGCAACCAGAGTGTGTTGAGTTCCTTGTTTTGTTCCGTTTTTTTTTCCTTCTTTGACCCCAGGGCAGTGAGGTGTGGAAATGCACAACAAAACCTCTGAAAGAAACATCTTTTTTCTGGCTAGAGGACTGAGAAAAGTCACTCCTGCAAATTAGAGGGTTCTCTCTCTCTCTCTCTCTCTCTCTCTCTCTCTATCTATCTATCTATCTATCTATCTCTATCTCTATCTCTTTCATTTTTCTCTCCTGGACATGCCTGGAGGGCAGCCCAAGTCACAGAGCTGCATTGTCATCACAGCATGGATGGTTGTGTGGGCACCAGAACCCCTGAGAGGAAAACCCATCTCTCTGGCCAGAGAAAATGGGGAAAAGGATGTTTGTGGTCCAAAGAATATACAGGGATGTCCCTGTTAAGTTTTCCTCTCAGTCCTCTTGCCTCATCACAGCACAGGCAGCCCTAGTTGTGTGGAACTATAAGACAGTGCAAGAGGGTAGCACTCATCGTTCTGGCCAAGGAAACTAAGAGAGGAGGCCCTGAGGAGCTGGGGAGTAAAACAGGGCTGTGACGAGGGTGAGGCAAGGTAGGCATCTAGGGAGCAAAATTGAGGAGGGCACTAGTTCTCAGGGTTGTGCAAGTGCCAGCTCTGTACATTCACCACACCAGAGTGAGCAGTTCCTAAAACTCTGCACCCTGGGAGTCTCACACTTAATAAAAAATCTTGAATACACTTAGAGAAAACTGACATCTTGCATAAAAGGAGAAAAGTGATTCAAATGAATTATGAATTTCTCCTCAGAAATTTCTAAAGCCACAAGAAAGTGGAAGGACATCTTTAGAGTGCTGAAAAAAAGAACTGAGAATTCTATAGAATTCTATAGAATTCTCAACTGAGAATTCTATATCCAGTAAAAATACCCTTCAACAATGAAGACAAAATAAAGCCACTTTCAAATGGAGGAAAATGTATGAAGTTTCAGGTGAAGAGACGTTTTTCACCAGCAAATCAGTTCTAAAGTAAACGCAATAAGAAGCACTTCAGGTGGAAGGGAAATGAAACCAGAGGGAAACTTGGAACTTCAAGAATAAAGGAAAAACAACAGCAATGGCATGTATCTGGATAAACACAATAGACTCTTTCTCCTCTTAAGTTTTCCTAAAAGCACAAATAAATGAAACTAAAATATAAAAAATAATGGAGAAAATGCAATGAAACCAAAAGCTGGTTCTTTGAGAGATTAATAAAACGTATAATCCTTAAAGAAAGGCTGACCAAGAAAAAAAAAGGGTGAAGATGCAATTTTCCGGTATCAAGAATGAAAGCAGAACGTCACTACAGGCAGCACAGATATTAAAATACTAATAAGGATGTGCTACAAACAGCAGTAAGCCCATAACCCCAACAACATAAATGAAATGGTCCAAATTCCTTGGAAAACTCATTCCAAACTACCAAACAAACTACCAAAACCCATTCGAGAAAATTAGACAACTGGAATGGTCCTATAAATTGAACTTCTGGTTTAAAGTCTTCTAACAAAAATACCCCAGTCCTAGGTGATTTCACTGGCTAATTCCACAAGAGATTTAAGGAAGAGAGTATATGAATTCTACACAATTACTTCCATAAAATAAAAGAGGAGAGAAGATGTCCAAAATCATTTTCTGTGACCAGCATTACCTTGATGCCAAAGCCAAAGACATTACCAAAATAAAAAATACAGTGCATAAATATAAATTCAAAAATCCATGAAAATAGAGTTAAAATATCAGCAAATCAAATCAAAGAGTATATGAAATGGATCATGACCAATTTGGGTTTATCCCAGAAATGTAATGTTGTTTCAACATTCAAAAGTTAATCAATATAATTAATCATCTTAGCCGACTACAGAAGAAAAAAACACATGATCACTTCAATAGATGCATAAAGGCAATTGAGACAACTCATATCCATAAATAATTTTAAAAAGAAAAAACCTCTCAGGAACTATGAATGTACAGGAACTTCCTTAACCTGATAGAAGTCATTTATAAAAAAACACCACAGATAATATCATGCTTAATGGTGAAAGACTAAATGCTTTCATCCTAAAATTGAGAATAAGGCATGCTTTCACCATTCCTATTCAACAGTATTCTGAAACACCCAACCAGTTCTTTGGGGGAGGAATTTTAAAAAGACATACAGCTTAGAGAAAAGAAATCAAATTTCCTCTGTTCCCAGATGACATGATTCTCTATATAGAAAATCTAAATGAATCTATAAATAAGCTTCTAGAAATATTAAGTGAGTTTAACAAGGTGTCAGAATTCAAGCTCAGGCTTCCCTGGTGGTGCAGTGGTTGCGAGTCCTCCTGCCGATGCAGGGGACGCGGGTTCGTGCCCCGGTCCGGGAGGATCCCACATGCTGAGGAGCAGCTGGGCGTGTGAGCCATGGCCGCTGAGCCTGCGCGTCCGGAGCCTGTGCTCCGCAACGGGGGAGGCCACAACAGTGAGAGGCCCGCGTACCGCAAAAAAAAAAAAAAAAAAAAAAAAAAAGAATTCAAGCTCAATATACAAAAATCAATAGTATTTCTATACATTAGCAATGAATAATTAGATTTCAAAACTTGAAATAGCACCATTTTACAATAAAACCAAAAAAATTAAATACATAGGTATTAACCTAACAAAATGCATGCAAGACAATATGATAAAAAGTAGAAAACACTGATGAAAGACAAAGCAAAAAAGATCTGAAGAAATGAAGAAATATGCTTATATCAATGAATTGGAAGAGTCAATATTGCGGTCAGTTCTCTCCAATCTGATCTGTAGAGCCAACACAATACCACTTTAAACCCCACAACACTTTTGACAAGAATAACCTAAAATTTATGGGAAGGCAAAGGTTCTAAAATAACCAAATAAACTTTTAAAAAAAGAATAAAGAAGGCTCCAATTACCTAATTTCAAGACAATGTAAAGCTACATTAATTAAGAGTATAGTGAATGGATAGCCACTTAGATCAATAGGACAGAAGAGGGAGTTCATAAATGGCCTATGTATATATGAACAACTGACTTTTGACAAAATTGCAAAGGCAATTTAATGGAGAAAAGAGACTTTTTTCAGTAATGATGCTGGAACAATTGGCTATCTACATGCAGAAATAAAAATGAATCACAACCTATATTTTACTTTTTATTGAAAAATTTATAGAAATAGACCTAAATGTAAAATGTAAAACTATAAAAAGTCTAGAAGAAAACATAGGAGATCTTTGTGGCCTAAGATTGTGTAAAGAATTCTTAAATATGACACCAAAAGTGTAATCCATAAGTGGAAAATCATGATAAATTGGACTTCATCAAAATGTAAGAACTATGCCTTAGGAAGGACACTATTAAATAAAAATATCAGCCACAGATTAGGAGAAAATATCAAGTCACGTATCTGACAAAGAACTTGTAAACAGAATCCATGAAGAACTCTCAAAATTCAATAAGAAGAAAACAATGTACATTGTTGTGCATAAGATCTGAACAGACACTTCACCAAAGAAAATGTATGGATGGCAAATAAGCATGTAAAAAGATGATCAGCATCATTAAAAATATAATGAAAGACAATTATACATCTATTAGAATGGCTAAAATATAAAAAGCTGACAAAACAAAATGCTGGTGAGGATGTGGAGTGTCAAGTATTCTCATACATTACTGGTAGAAATGCAAATGGTGCAACCAATTTGGAAAATAGTTTTAAGGTTTATTATAATTAAACATATGCTTACCATACTACTCTGCAATCTCACTCCTAGGTATTTACTCAAGAAGTATGAAAACTTATGTCCACGCACACAAAATGTATGCAAATGTTTAGAGCAGCTTTATTCATAATTGCCAAAAACCAGTAAGAAATAAAGTGTCTTTCAACTTGCAAATGGATAAAAAAACTGCAATGCAGTCACACAGTGGAACACTACTCAGCAATGAAAAAAAGTGACCTACTGATTCACACAGACATGAATGAATCTCAAATGTATTTTCTTAGGCCAAAGACAAAATCTCAAAAGACTACACATTGTATTTTATCATATGACAGTTTGATCAGGCATAACTATAGGCAGAGAAAACAGATTCATGATTTCCAGATGGTAGAGTTGGAGGAAAGGGTTGACTACAAAGAAGTACAAGAGAATTTTTGTGTAATAGAAATGTTCAGTATCATGATCATTGTGTTGGATACACAACTTTATTCACATGTCAAAAGGGCACAGAACTATATACACTGAATAGTAAATTTTGCATGTAATTTTTTTAAAAAAACACACCTTACATATGCTTGAACACATAAGAAAGTGAAAAATTGACACTTGACCTCTAACAAGTGTTAAAATGAAACATGCCAAGACTCTGGGAGGGCTCATGCCAAGGAGTATTTCCCAGAACTTCTGCTGCCAGTGTCTTTGTCCCCACGGTGTGCCACAGCCACCTCCCACCTCTGCAGGAGACCTTGCAACTCTAGCAGCAAAAACAGAAAGAGGCTGGTCTCTGATGACATTATGCAGCTGCCATACTGACCCTGTGCTGCTCATTTCTGGAGTTCTCATTATATGAGATAAGCAAAAGAACAAATTTATTTCAGGAAAACTAAGAAGGAAAGAATGGATGTGGATTTGCTGCCTGATCAGGTAACACCGTGTGGATGAAAGGCTCTTGGTGCTCCAGCCAGGAGTCAGTTCTGTGCTTCTGAGGTGGGAGAGACAACTTCAGGACACTGGTCCACAAGAGACCTCCCAGCGCTACAAAATATCAAATGGCGAAAATCTCGCAGAGATCTCCATCTCAACACCAACACCCAGCTTCACTCAACGACCAGCAAACAACAGTGCTGGACACCCTATGCCAAACAACTAGCAAGACAGGAACACAACCACACCCACTAGAAGAGAGGCTGCCTAAAATCATAATAAGTCCACAGACACCCCAAAACACAACACCAGACATGGACCTGCCCACCAGAAAGACAAGATCCAGCCTCATCCACCAGAACACAAGCACTAGTCCCCTCCACCAGGGAGCCTACACAACCCACTGAAACAACTTTAGCTACTGGGGACAGACACCAAAAACAACGGGAACTACGAACCTGCAGCCTGAAAAAAAGGAGACCCGAAACGCAGTAAGTTAAGAAAAATGAGAAGACAGAAAAACACACAGCAGATGAAGGAGCAAGGTAAAAACCCACTAGACCTAACAAATGAAGAGGAAATAGGCAGTCCACCTGAAAAAGAATTCAGAATAATGATAGTAAAGATGACCCAAAATCTTGGAAATAGAATAGAGAAAATGCAAGAAACATTTAACAAGGAAAGAACTAAAGATGAAACAAACAATGATGAACAACACAATAATTGAAATGAAAAGTACTCTAGAAGGGATCAATAGCAGAATAACTGAGGCAGAAGAACGGATAAGTGACCTGGAAGATAAAATAGTGGAAAAAACTACTGCAGAGCAGAATAAAGAAAAAAGAATGAAAAGAACTGAGGACAGTCTCAGAGACTTCTGGGGCAACATTAAATGCACCAACATTCGAATTATAGGGGTTCCAGAAGAAGAGAAAAAGAAAGGGACTGAGAAAATATTTGGAGAGATTATAGTTGAAAACTTCCCTAATATGGGAAAGGAAATAGTTAATCAAGTCCAGGAAGCACAGAGAGTCCCATACAGGATAAATCCAAGGAGAAACACGCCAAGACACATATTAATCACACCGTCAAAAATTAAATACAAAGAAAAAGTACTAAAGCAGCAAGGGAAAAATAACACACAAGGGAATCCCCATAAGGTTAACAGCTGACTTTTCAGCAGAAACTCTGCAAGCCAGAAGGGAGTGGCAGGACATATTTAAAGTGATGAAGGAGAAAAACCTACAAACAAGATTACTCTACCCAGCAAGGATCTCATTCAGATTTGATGGAGAAATTAAAAAATTTACAGACAAGAAAAAGTTGAGAGAGTTCAGCACCACCAAACCAGCATTACAACAAATGCTAAAGGATTTTCTCTAGGCAAGAAACACAAGAGAAGGAAAAGGCCTATAATAACAAACCTGAAACAGTTAAGAAAATGGGAATAGGAACATACATATCAATAATTACCTTAAATGTAAATGGATTAAATGTTCCAACCAAAAGACACAGACTGGTTGAATGGATACAAAAACAAGACCCATATATAGGTGTCTAAAACAGGCCCACTTCAGACACAGGGACACATACAGACTGAAAGGGAGGGGATGGAAAAAGATATTCCATGCAAATGGAAACCAAAAGAAAGCTGGAGTAGCAATTCTCATATCAGAAAAAATAGACTTAAAAATAAAGACTATTAGAATAGACAAAGAAGGACACTACGTAATGATCAAGGGATTGATCCAAGAAGAAGATATAACAATTGTAAACATTATGCACCCAACATAGGAGCACCTCAGTATGTAAGGCAAATACTAACAGCCATAAAAGGAGAAATCAACAGTAACACATACATAGTAGGGGACTTTAACAGCCCACTTTCACCAATGGACAGATCATCCAAAATGAAAATAAATAAGGAAACACAAGCTTTAAGTGATACATTAAACAAGATGGACTTAATTGATATTTATAGGACATTCCATCCAAAAACAACAGAATACACATTTATCTCAAGTGTGCATGGAACATTCTCCAGGATAGATCATATCTTGGGTCACAAATCAAGCCTTGGTAAATTTAAGAAAATTGAAATTTTATGAAGTATTTTGTCCGACCACAACGCTATGACACTAGATAACAATTACAGGAAAACGATCTGTAAAAAATACAAACACATGGAGGCTAAACAATACACTACTTAATAACGAAGTGATCACTGAAGAAATCAAAGGGGAAATCAAAAAATACCTAGAAACAAATGACAATGGAGACACGACGACCCAAAACCTATGGGATACAGCAAAAGCAGCTCTAAGAGGGAAGTTTACAGCAATACAATCCTACCTTAAGAAAGAGGAGACATCTCGAATAAACAACCTAACCTTGCACCTAAAGCAATTAGAGAAAGAAGAACGAAAACACCCCCAAAGTTAGCAGAAGGAAAGAAAGCATAAAGATCAGATCAGAAATAAAGGAAAAAGAAATAAAGGAAATGATAGCAAAGATCAATAAAACTAAAACGTGGTTCTTTGAGAAGATAAACAAAATTCATAAAACATTAGCCAGACTCATCAAGGAAAAAAGGGAGAAGACTCAAATCAATAGAATTAGAAATGAAAAAGGAGAAGTAACAACTGACACCACAGAAATACAAAGGATCATGAGAGATTACCACAAGCAACTGCATGCCAATAAAATGGACAACCTGGAAGAAATGGACAAATTCTTAGAAATGCACAACTTGCCAAGACTGAATCAGGAAGAAATAGAAAATATGAACAGACCAATCACAAGCACTGAAATTGAAACTGTGATAAAAAATCTTCCAACATACCAAAGCCCAGGACCAGATGGCTTCACAGGTGAATTGTATCAAACATTTAGAGAAGAGCTAACACCTATCCTTCTGAAACTCTTCCAAAATATAGCAGAGGGAGGAACATTCCCAAACACATTCTACGAGGCCACCATCACCCTGATACCAAAAGCAGACTAAGATGTCACAAAGAAAGAAAACTACAGGCCAATATCACTGATGAACATAGATGCAAAAATCCTCAACAAAATACTAGCAAACAGAATCCAACAGCACATGAAAAGGATCATACGCCATGATCAAATGGGGTTTATCCCAAGAATGCAAGGATTCTTCAATATATGCAAACCAATCAACGTGACATACCATATTAACAAATTGAAGGAGAAAAAACCATATGATCATCTCAATAGATGCAGAGAAAGGGTTTGACAAAATTCAACACCCATTTATGATAAAAACCCTGAAGAAAGTAGGCATAGAGGGAACTTTCCTCAACCAAATAAAGGCCATATATGACAAACCCACAGCCAACATCGTCCTCAATGGTGAAAAACTGAAAGCATTTCCAGTAAGATCAGGAACAGGACAAGGTTGCCCACTCTCACCACTCTTATTCAGCATAGGTTTGGAAGTTTTAGCCACAGCAATCAGAGAAGAAAAGGAAATAAAAGGAATCCAAATCGGAAAAGAAGAAGTAAAGCTGTCACTGTTTGCAGATGACATGATACTCTACATAGAGAATCCTAAAGATGCTACCAGAAAACTACTAGAGCTAATCAATGAATTTGGTAAAGTAGCAGGATACAAAATTAATGCACAGAAATCTCTGGCATTCCTATACCCTAATGATGAAATATCTGAAAGTGAAATCAAGAAAACACTACCATTTACCACTGCAACAAAAAGAATAAAATATCTAGGAATAAACCTACCTAAGGAGACAAAAGACCTGTATGCAGAAAATTATGACACTGATGAAAGAAATTACAGATGATACAAATAGTTGGAGAGATATACCATGTTCTTGGATTGGAAGAATCAACATTGTGAAAATGACTATACTGCCTAAAGCAATCTACAGATTCAATGCAATCCCTATCAAACAACCACTGGCATTTTTCACAGAACTAGAACAAAAAATTTCACAATTTGTATGGAACACAAAAGACCCTGAATAGCCAAAGCAGTCTTGAGAACGAAGAATGGAGCTGGAGGAATCAGGCTCCCTGACTTCAGATTATACTACAAAGTGACAGTAATCAAGACAGTATGGTACTGGCACAAAAACAGAAATATAGATCAATGGAACAGGATAGAAATCCCAGAGATAAACCCATGCACATATGGTCACCTTATCTTTGATAAAGGAGGCAGGAATGTACAGTGGAGAAAGGACAGCCTCTTCAATAAGTGGTGCTGGGAAAACTGGACAGGGACAGGTAATAGTATGAGATTAGAACTCTCCCTAGCACCATACAGAAAAATAAGCTCAAAATGGATTAAAGACCTAAATGTAAGGCCAGAAACTATCAAACTCTTAGAAGAAAACATAGGCAGAACACTCTATGACATAAATCACAGCAAGATCCTTTTTGACCCACCTCCTAGGGAAATGGAAATAAAAGCAAAAATAAACCAATGGGACCTAATGAAACTTCACAGCTTTTGCACAGCAAAGGAAACCATAAACAAGACCAAAAGATAACCCTCAGAATGGGAGAAAATATTTGCAAATGAAGCAACTGACAAATGATTAATCTCCAAAATTTATAAGCAGCTCATGCAGCTCAATAACAAAAAAACAAACAACTCAATCCAAAAATGGGCAGAAGACCTATCTTGAGTATTTCTGACCACGTCTGGTTCTTTTGACTCCTACCTTTCCATCCCTGGTGACTAATCCATTGACAAGCAGTAGCACTTCCTGAAGGGGGTGCAGTTCAAACAAAGTTATTTTGAGAGATTATTGAAGAGGAGTGGAATATATTCATGAGGTCAATTCTTGTCCCAGAGTACCCATTTTTACCTAGCACTGAGCTGACTTTTAACTAAGAAGGACATTCTGATTAACCTTATCTTTAAAATATCTTCTCATCATAACTGTACCAAGTTTGCTGGATCACCAAGCAATACATATGGATAAGATAAAGAACTGTCAATCCTTTTAAATAATTCAGCAGCATATTAATCTTTGTGAACTTTGTGGGACTGTGTTAATGTCAGCTTTCCATTGCTTATCTGGGAACATAGAGTATTCAGGACACGTTTCTCACCTCAGTTAAAGAACTACATCCCGTTCAAGATGGTGATGTAGGAAGTTCCTGAACTTACCTCCCCCCATGGACACAAAGAATCTACAGTTAGGTGTGGAACAAGTTCCTCTGAAAAACACCCCAAACTAGCTGACCGATGACTACACATCAGGCAAATGAAGAAAATCCCATAATCAAGCGGGTAGGAGAGGCCAAGACACAATGTTGTCATAAACCCTATGCCCAGCAGATGACTCACAAGTGGAGGGAACCCTCTGTCTGAGAAGCAAAGGATTTGAACCTCACAATGGGCACCCCACCTTTTAAGATTCGCACCTGAAAGGTAAGACTTCAAAACATCTAGCTTTGAAAGTCAACAAGGCTGGTGTCCATGAGACCCACAAGATTCTAGTCAACTGAGAAACAGCTCCGAAAGCTCCTGTACTCAGACTCACCCATCCCAGGGCCCTGTGCAGAGGCACCTGGTTGAAAAGTGCCCAGAATTCCTGTGAAAGCAGGCTTATTTGCTGAAATACTTTCCTGGCAGGGGACTGGCAGCACCACCTTCCCACTCTCCCTCTGCCTCATCCAACTCAATATGGCTCCAGAAAGGAGCTTGTACCCTCCTCTGATACCCTGATTTTTGTGGCTGCCACTAGGGGCCACCTCTAGATTACCTGGCTCTGCTGGCCAGCAGGGCTTACACTCAAGGGTCCCACAGGACTAATCTGAATCATTTGGCACTGGCCACACATGAGCATTCTGTGAGTGGGGCCCTGTTCTGAAGAACAAGGGCTGATTCTTCATTTCTTCCCAATCTCTTTTCCCTCCAGGTAAGTAATAACCCTAGAGCTGTGCCCATAATACCTAATAGAAAAGGAGAAGACATGGCTATTGAAGCAGAAGGATCAGCCCAGTAGTAGATAGGATGATTTTTTCCTTCCAGCCACCCAGAGCTATTTCAGCCAGTCGCAGATGGTGAAAGCTACTCAGAGAGATATCAAAACAATGTAGATGCATAGAAGTTATCTGGTTAATTTTATGATCCAAATTAAGGGGTACATTAATATAATCTTATCTACATAGATCAAAATACCAGATATTGTAGAATCTGCCTATAAACACAGAACCATAGAGCTCTTAGTGATTTTTTGGTTCAAAAAAAATCACAAATATTTTTAACTCTAAATGCCCTAAATTTACAATCGGTATAAGGCATGTATGTAGAATTCAGCCTCTACCTAATTGTGAAATGTTAAATCCACTCATTATTGAGTATCTGATCAACCACTTTAAATTAAAGAATATTCCTAAAGAAAGTATTTTCAAATCCTTGCAAAAAAATTTATCTAATTAATGGCTCGGGTATTTGTCCCTAGGGAATGGATGTACAGTAAACCATACTTTTTACAAGAGCAGCTCTCTACTCATTGCCTTCATAAAGGATTGTCAGGTTATAGATTCAACTGGTACACCACTGAGTATTTGTACCCTCGAATTCTACCTGATGGAGAATGTTGATAAGAATTTAAAACTTTTTCGAAGTAAGAATTGATTTATCTACAACTTTGTTCAAACACTCTCCTTAGGAGGTAAGTCTGATCCACATGATAAGCAAAGACTCAGTGCTAGGAGTCCAAACCCCTTAAAATAGAGGGTAGCAACCAGTCTACGGCAGTATGAAAAGAAGCAGGAACATACACACAAGTCAAAATATATTGATGATAGCTGAAAGTAAGATGCCAAAGAAGCAATTAAAAAAATGAGGGGAGGAATCCACAATGCCAGAAATGGAAGATTTGAGGAAAGGAGTCAAAAGTGTAAGGTCAGAAGGGGATTAGATCAGACAAAGATTACATCAAGAACAAGCAAGGAAGATCCAAAGTCCTAACTAAAAAGACCATTCAAGGGTCTGTGGTGTGCTTTTACATTTGGGCAGCTAGGAAGACATAACCAGGTGGCTTAACACATCAGAAGTAGGCTGCAGAAGACTTTGATCACACAGATGGAAACAGTGTATGGGTCAGTCGTCTCAAAATAGGTCAGGGACTCCAAATGATTTCTTCCAAGCCTTTGTTAAATCACCCCTGTGAAAAATAGATCACACAGGAATGGGCTCCAGGCACTGTCAATTCAGAACTTAACCAGTGTTTTAAAATTTTTAAAAAGCTGTGTTCTAAACCCTCTACTTTAAAATTTATGCTCAGAGTGAAAATTCAAGTCAGGTTCCTTAGTTTTCCTATCAAAATGTTAACTCTTCCCCTTGTGCATTATCTTCTAAAGTATATGGATCTCTTTCAATCAATAACACAGAATATTTGTACTTAAGAAAGGAGACACTGATCTTCATAATATATTCTATCCATCTAATCTACAAACTCTCCCTGAGACAGCTGATATTCTACAGAGAGAGGCTAAGAGACTTGTTAAATATTCATTTCCCTCAATCTTCTAAGCTTTATCTCTGAATCAAATCAAGTAGCCAGAAGAGCTATGTGCAAGGATTATTCTATTAGTTCCCTATAAAAATGCCTTTACAACCCAGTTTTATATTATGTCTTCTTATTGAAAGGACCAAAAATTTGTCATCTTTTGCAAAATTGCTATTGAAAATAGTACATTGTGTAATGCTTTCTATATAAAACATATCAAAAGAAAAATCAGTGCAAGGAAAGTATTAGATTCCCTAATAAACAGAAACTTTTTTTAGAAAATGATGTCATTGAGGTTTTCTACCAAGACATCCAGGAAGTTCAAAACTAATATTTTTGTACCTTCTCCATTATTGATTCTGTATTCCTCTCCTCCTGTCTTATTGGAGGCCCTCTCAAGTCAGTTTTGGAAAGAGGAAGTATAGGATTAATAGATACTGGAAGTAAATATAAAAATAATAAAAGTGGAATGATAATTAGAGCTTCACTATTGGTTTGTTTTTTTATGAGTGTGCAACTCATGGTTAGACCCATTTATTAATTTCTGATATTTAGGAAAGTTCCCTGTGGCAGAAACAATGCTATACATTTACCAATCTCCATTTCATTTTCCTCTTCCTGGACATGCAGGAAGAATTCACTTCTTGCCCAACCTGCAGTTAAGGTGGTACTATATCTGTGGATTCTGGCCAATGAAATTTAGAAGAACAAACGTATATCACTCTGAGCGTGACACTTAAAACCATTCCATGCTATCTCCTTGCACTCTCTTCCCCTGCTTCAGCAACCCTGGAAGGCATGATGAGAAAGGAACATCATAAGAGGATGCAGCCTCCATCAGCCTGGGTCACTGAATGACTATGTGGTTGGAGTAGAGGCCCTCTATGCTCCCACGTTGAACATCTATAGCATAATTAATAAATTCATTGGTAAATTCATTAATTGGTCTTTTTGTAATTAATTGTAATTGTAAAATTAATTGTTACAAATTGATAAATAATTGGTACCTATTGGTAATTGATAACTAATAGGTTCAATGGGTAATTGGTAATTAATTGGTAAATTAACTAATTGGTAAATCACTTGGTAAATAAATTAATTGGTAAACTTTTTCTCTGAATAAGTGACTGAGATTTCAAAGGCAATTTTGTTATCACATAGCCTCTTCTCTCCTTACTAGTTCCTGTGAAATATGTGATTCAAGAACCCTTCATAAAAATTCTCACCTTTTATTCTTGACTCGGATTGCAGCCTCAAATACATTTCTGCTCTATTATCCCAATGAGCTGGACTAGAAAACACGCAAAATTCTATGGCTTACTCTTCACATGGTCTTGTTTTTTTAATTGTGGTAAAATACACCTAACATAAAATTTCCCACCTTCACCATTTTTAAGTACACAGTTCAGTAGTGTTAAGTACATTCACATTGTTGTGCAACTATCACCACCATCCCTCTCTAGAACTCTTGTTATCTTGCAAAACTAAAAGGCTATATTCATTAAATAATAACTCTCCATGCCCCCTACCTCCACCTCCTGGCAACCACCATTCTACATGCTGTCTCTATGAATTCGACTAGTCTAGGTACCTCAGGTAAGTGGATCATATAGCATTTGTCTTTTTATGATTGACTTATTTTACTTAGCATAGCAACCTAAAAGTTCATTCATGTTGCAGTATGTGTCAGAATGTCCTTCCTTTTTAAGCCCGAATAATATTCATTGTATGTATATACCACATTCTTTTTCTCCATTCACCCATCAATGAACACTTGGGTTTCTTCCACCCTTTGGCTATTGTGAAAAATGCTGCTATGAACATAGGTGTACAAATGTGTCTTCAAGACTCTGCTTTTAATTATTTTGGGTAAACCCCCAGAAGTGGAGGTGCTGGATCATATGGTAATTTTATTTTGAATTTTTTAAGGAACAGCCATACTGTTTCCACAGTGGCTGCACCATTTTACATTCTTACCAACAGCGTATAAGTGTTCCAATTTCTCCACATCCTCGCCACACTTGTTTTATTCTGGTGTTTTGAGAGTAGCCATCCTAGTGGGTGTGAGGTGGTATCTCATTGATTCACATTTCCCTGATGATTAGCAATGTTGAGCATCTTTTCATGTGTTTACTGGCCACTTGTACGTCTTCTTTAGAGAAATATCTATTCAAGTCCTTTGCACATATTTTTATCAAGTTCTATGTTTTTTTGCTGTTGTTGAGTTACCTACATGGTCTTTTAATGCCCAAACCTGAGCAATTAGCTCTTTCTTCATCCTTTTCCCTTGGATTCTATTCCAAACTACTTCTTCTCTCCAGAGATGAAGGCTTAAGAAAACTATATTTTCCTAAGATAGGCTTTCTCCTTATATGCAGTTAAAGCTGGGATATTTATTTTCACTAAATGTAAAGACTAAAGTAAATTTTATCTGAGGAAAAAAAGGTGAAACTTCTTGAAAAGTTAGAGCCTTGTGTATGTCATAATTAATTAGTTCACACAAATTGCCAGCAAGGATCAGGCCAAAATGTAGGGACCAACAGTGAAGGAAAAGTGAGGCGAGATCAACTCAAGACTGATCATATGACCCTGCAAAGAGAAGCTTAGTCAAACAAAAGTAGCTATGTGGTCCACAGCATATTTTCCACAGGTCACAGCCTGAGCTATTTGAGGTGCATTTCTAGCAAGTAGTTAAATTCTTATTTGTCCAATTCAGAGAATTAAACATGCCAGTCTAGGTCAAGGTGGGGATAGTTTATCACTTTCTTGCTTCATAGAAGATCTCTAGCTGTTTCGAATTCATCCCACACAAGCTCAGGTGGGAACACCCCCTTTCTCACCATTACTGCCATGATGGATACAGGACTCTGCCTTCATCCTCTGGGGCCATATCCTGCTTTCCTCTGGGGCTTACAAATGATTTGGGACCTTACAAGATGGAGGAAGGTGGTAGGCTGTTCACATCAGGTACGTTGGACCGGGACAGAGCAGTCTCCAAGCACAAAAAGCATCTTTCTGCTGGGTGGTCAGTAGACCTTGTGCTAATGAAGTAAGGAGATCTCGCTAGACATGCAGTAAATCTAACAGAGACCCTAGACACAGGAGATGCACCCTGGTCACTAGCAGGGAGACTGGATGATCATCCACGCCACTGATGGGCTCTGGTCACTGGGGGCAAACACTACTTGCTCAAGTACAATCTGTGAAGTAGGAGGACACTGACTCCCCAACAATCCCTTCAGGGGGCTCCCTTGACTTCAGCCCTAACATGCATTTCCTCTCATCACTTTCCCTCTCTCCCTTTGTCCTCCTCCCCCAGACCTGGAGAATTTTTTCTATACTGAGGAAAAGGATGATACTTGTCATGCTTTTTCCCTAACAATCTGAATATGACTCGTAGAACCTAAACTTAAGAAACTCGAAAGCCATGAAGAGGCACATTTTTCCCCTATGCTCTCTGCTAATACATCCCTGCCTTGATAAAAAGAAAGCATAGAAAAACCTGTATATCAATGAGGGTGGTTGGCTGGCATTATATTAGAAGAGCCTCAGTCCACAGGAAATAACCACAAGCACTTCTATATTCATATTTTAATCAACACTTGAAGTTTGGCTAATTGGCACAGGAAGTAGCAGAAATGTGTAGCATGTTAAATAACATAATGAATGCTAGATATGGAACTCTCTTTGGGAAAATCTAAAGTACTTAAGATATGTGGATTGGCTAAAACATTTTAGAGATATGTTTCACCCTTGCAATACGTGGGTATAAGTATCTGAACAGGCTTCCGGCTTTTTCCCTTAAGGATGATCTTGCCATCTCTCTCCAAGATTCTATTCTGGAAACAGCATGCAGAGTCTTCAGACACACCTGCTACTTTGTAGTGCTCTCCCCAGCCTAAATTATCTTGAGGGGGTAAGTCAAGGTGCTTTTTAAGAGAACTATAATATCTAAGCCCATGTTGCATGCTCCTCCTCAAACTTGTTTCCAGCTCCCAACCTATCAAGTCCCCATCTGGTCTTGGGGCCTGATTCCTGGCTCTGACTCATCTTATATACTTCCAACTTTACTGTTCTTTTGTAAAAAATTCCGGTTTTTCTTGGCTTTCTTTTTCATTCTCTATAACTTGAGGCAATGAAGGCCATAGATCTAGCAGTTCAAATCAGGAACAGAAAATCCAAAACAAAAATCCAAAAACCTTTTTAGTAACTATTCCAAAACGATCTTGAAGCCATGACTGTCCACCCTGCTGATTGCTCTTTTTCTTGATAAGAATTTTATTCATTCATTAGGGGGTGATATTCTGCAGACACTCTCAATTTGGAGACAGTAAATTTCTTCATCTGACTCTTTTGTTTCAGGGGCCGTAATAGCATTTACTTAAGTAGATAAATTTTGCAGGCCCTTCTTTTTCATCCAGGAAGTGACCAGCACAACATTTCTGTCTATAAATGAGAAGAGTTAACCTTGCTACACTTTCTGGATTTACTGTTGGAGGCCTCAGTGTCTGTCCCCTATGTTTCCAGATTTGCAAATGAGACAGAGCTGAGTGTTATCTCACAACTCATGCAAATTGGATGCCAGGAAGGCCATTGAAAAGGAAAGATGGTATCATCTGTCTTGCAAGGGCATTGCTCAGATTGACAGCCCCACATTTAACCTCCTCTTTTCCTTCCCATGAATTAATAGCTCACCTCACCCTCCCTAAGAAATCATCTGCTTTATTGAAATTAAATTCCAGCTACATTGGGGAGAGCCACTAGACAAAATCTGTCACTTATTTCCTTTGTTCTCCTAGGCTGGAAAGGTCCATACCCTGAAGGATAGATTGTCCTGAAGAATGTTTAAGGAATATTTTAGATGTGAGTGGTGAAAGGGGTGAGGCCTGCAGGGGTAATAAGTACTCTTTCCTGAGTTTCAGATGCCCACACATTTATAGGCTTTAGTCAATGGCCTCCCTGCTGTTCCCTGCTATCATTCCTGCATTTCCCCTGATGTCCAAGAAATGATGCTGCTAGACTTATTCATCAATACACATCTAATATATTACGACTGTCCAGATTTAAGGTTAATTCAACCTACTACATGAAAATAAGAGTACCCAATCAATATTTGTTATTATTTGTTTTGATATATTCAGATGAACCTATAATTAGTATCAAACCACCAATCAAGAGGCACACATGTGTCCATGACCCAAATATAATTAGAAAACATGGCGAGTAACTAGTTATTCACGGAACAAATATTTATTGAACAACTACTGTGTTCCAGGGACTATTCTAGGTGTTCAGGATACAGTGGCAAACCAGACAAACAAGATCACTGCCCTCAGAAGTTTATAATCATACTGAGAAACCAGAAAGAACATACCATAAAATCAAATAAATAAACTCACTGATTTCAGATTGAGGTAAATGTCATGATGGAAACAAAACAGGGGGAGGTGATAGGGAGCACTGGGGTGGACACACTTTGGGTAGGTAGGGTCACGGAAGGCCTCTCTGAAGAGGTGACATATGAGATGAGACATGAATGATGGGAAGGAAATAGGTATAAACAAACTAGGGTTCAAAATCCCAAGGTACATACCAGCTTGGGATAGTCCAAGAATTGAGAGGTCAGTGTGTCTAGAGTCTCATGAGTGAGTCAGAGGGATAGGAGGAGCCATAACCCACTGGACCTGGTAGGAAGACTCAAGAGTTTTCAGCTGGAGTTGGCATTATCTAAGTTTTAAAAATACCACTCTGGGAATTCCCTGGTGGTCCAGTGGTTAGGACTTGGTGGTTTTACTGCCGTGGCCTGAGTTCAATCCTTGGTCAGGGTACTAAGATCTCACAAGCTGAGCGGTACGGCCAAAAAAAAAAAAAAATACCACTCATATTTTTATATCAAATTGGGTGAAAACTGGGTAATGGTGGAACGCAACTGAGGCAATAGTGTAATCCAGGTGACTAATGGCAGGGACATAGACTAGGGTGTATGGGAAAAATAAACCACATTGGTTTTGAATCACGAACATCATAGTCAATTCTTTATTCTAAAACTGATGGATGCTGGAAAAAACAGAGGTTGAACTACTTTCTCCCCACTCAGAAAATTTTGGACATAATATATATGTTTGGGAGAAAAATAAAGGAAGCAAAAAGTGGAGGGAAAGTATATCGATCATGTCATTTGCAACATAAACAAAAGCAACATACATTTTAGGAATCAACACCTTTCCAGGGTTTCATGATTCTACCCATTTTTTTCAAGAAGAGAACAAAAGTTACAATGCAAGTACTTAAAGGCAAACTCAGATAAAAAGAATTTGACAAAAAAACTTGATTTATAGGAGATGAAAGAAAATCTCAAAAGAGGAAATCTAACATTTGGGACAGGGAGAAAAACAGTTAAATTTAGTCTTATTGGAAACCACCTTCAGCTTGAATAATTGGATAGTCAAAACTTCTGTTTAGTTTCAGTTTCTTATCAGATCAAAGTAAAGTCTTTCATAAACAGCACCGCATCTGTATAAACAAAATTTCCACAGCATTATCTTTCAGTGAATGATTCTTTGTTTTAGATGTTCCCTTTTCAGTCAAGTTGGGCAAAAGGAAACATACAATTTTTATCTCAGGTTGAATTCCACAAGTTTGAGCAGTGGTGATGTGAGGAGATAGATTCAGAACACATATACAAGCAATGAGATGAGAGTGATGAGATTTTGCTACTGGATTAGATATAAGGGGTAAAGAGACGGGAGGAATCGAGGTAAATGCCTCAACTCTGGGCTTGAACAGTAATGTAGATCTTTAGGAAAGTAAGAGGCTTTAGTAGCCTTAGAAATGCAGCACCAAACTCCTTAGAAACTGAGGAGTCTTAGGAGTTGGTCCTTACTGGTTTAGTAAAGACTCCAAGCTTCCTGAGAGCAGGAGCAGAATATACATACTTGGGTATGTCCAGCAACTAAAGTGTACTGAGTGTAGTTGCAGATGTATGGATTACTACAGAGTCATGCTTGAATAGAAAATTATATTAATGAAGGTGTGGGGTCAGTAAACCAAAGAGCTTTGAACAGACTACCTAGCATGGCTGGAAAACCAATTCTTGTTAAGATCTAATAACTAATATTATAATCACTAGCATTTGGATGATTACCTTGTATTAATTTTAGGGTACCCTATATGTATTGTTTCAACTAATCTTCACAGAACCCTATGGGGTAGATCCTGAAACAAAAACAAAGGGTATCCAGGGGCTTCCCTGGTGGTGCAGTGGTTGAGAGCCCGCCTGCCGATGCAGGGGACATGGGTTCGTGCCCCGGTCCGGGAAGATCCCACATGCCGCAGAGCGGCTGGGCCCGTGAGCCATGGCCACTGAGCCTGCATGTCCTGAGCCTGTGCTCCGCAACGGGAGAAGCCACAACAGTGAGAGGCCTGCGTACCGCAAAAAAAAAAAAAGGGGGTATCCAAACTTGTGCAGAGTCACATGGTTAGACGTGGCAGAGCCAACATTAGACCCCACACCAACCCTCAAGCCTTGGCTCAGAACACATGGCGAATGATGTTCCTAAAATGCTTGGCATTTCACCACAAGTGAATCAAGAGATTCTGTGGAAATGTGCCTTTCAAAAGAAAGTAGAATTTCGAGGAAGGCAGATGACTCCATTGGAAGTTCAAGACCTGGAGAGCTCTGTGCAGAGCAATAGGTATGCTCTGAATGCTGTATTGTCCACAGGATGGCCCAGTGCATAGGACGGTGAATCATGGCCTCTGGAGCTACATTTGCTGCAGACTTATCCATTTACGGAAACAGTGCCTATCCTCTCCTTTGGGTTAGTATTTCCATGGGTGGAACCTGCAATTCAAAAGGACATTTATATAGCTTCCTTTCCTCTCTGTATAGTAAGTCCCCTACATACAAACGCGTTCCGTTCTGAGAGCACATTTTTAAGTCCAATTTGTTCATAAGTCCAACAAAGTTAGCCTAGGTACCCAACTAACACAATCGGCTATATAGTACTGTACTGTAATAGGTTTAAAATACTTTTCACACAAATAATACATATATAAAAAATGAATACAAAAATAAATCGTACAGTACAGTACAGTAGTACAGTACAACAGCTGGCATACAGGGGCTGGCATGCATGTTCGAATCTTTGAAGGTTCACAACTTGAAGTTTCTTATGTAGGGGACTTACTGTATTATGTTTCTGCAGAGAAACAGGACCAATAAGTTGTGTGTGTGAGTGTGTGTGTTCGTGAATGTGTATATGTGTGTGTGATTTATTTTAAGGAATTTGTTCATGCAGTTATGGAAGCAGCAAGTCCAAAATCCACAAGGTGGATTGGCAAACTGGAGCCCCAGGAAGAACTGATGTTGTGGTTTAAGACCAAAGGCCATCTGCTGGCAGAATTTCTTATTGCTTGGGGGGGCTCAGTTTTCTGTTCTATTCGGGCCTTCAACTGATTAGATGAGATCCACACACATTATAGAGGGCAATCTGCTTTACTCAAAGTTCACCAATTTAATTGTTAATCTCATCTAAAAACACCCTCACAGAAGCAAGACCAAATACCTAGGCACCGTAGCCCAGCCAAGTTGACACATAAAACTAACCAGCAGGGCCTCCCTGGTGGCGCAGTGGTTGAGAGTCCGCCTGCCGATGCAGGGGATACGGGTTCGTGCCCCGGTCCGGGAGGATCCCATATGCCGCAGAGCGGCTGGGCCCGTGAGCCATGGCCGCTGAGCCTGCGCATCCGGAGCCTGTGCTCCGCAACGGGAGAGGCCACAACAGTGAGAGGCCCGCATACCGCAAAAAAAAAAAAAAAAAAAAAAAAAAAAAAAAAAAAAAAAACTAACCAGCAAACTCACTTAGGGAAAAGATGGAAAATCGGTGGCCTCTAAACGTTTTCACGTTGCTCCTTCCCTGGGAAGGTCCCAATCTTTTGGGGGATGCAGCACGATACATAACTACTGGTTAACTCTATGAGTTTTGGCATCAAACCTGATTTTGAGTCCTGGCTCTTCTACTTACTATCTTTGTGACTACAGGAAGGTCACATTCACTTTCTACCCAAAGGTTTCTGATTTGTGAAATATAGATTATAATGATCAACTCCCAGAGTTGCAATGAAATGATGGAGACACAGCACCTGGTACACTGTGTGATGGGTCTCCACAAGTACCAGCAGGAGAAGCCATCTAACTTTGCCCAGGTAATGGTGAGGGTAACTATTTTCACCATGTGGAACAGAAAAATAAAAGCAGCATAAAGGACCTAGATTACAAAATATTCCTTAATTCAATTCCCCAAAGTTAGGCTCATACCAGGATCTTTCCCTACCTATTCAAACCCACAATGAGGTCCCTTTCTTTGCACTACTTTGCACATAATTGTAGATTAATGCAGTTTAACACTTACTTCTATTCTTTAAATCAGTGTATTGCTAGGAAGCACAGGATGTTAATAGGTGTCACCCACACAGAAAAGGCTCCTGCTCACATGAGATTTGATATTACACAGGCTTCTTTATCAGATTTCTCAGAGCCTTTAGGGTACATAAGTACTTTGAAATCTCTGAAGGATGATATAATCTGCAACATTTCAAATTTCATTGACCACAGAACCCTGTCTGATGCAGCTCTCCCACAATTAGTATTCCGCAGCACGCTCTGGCAAAAAATGCCTAATTGTTTCAAGTCTGCCAGCCTTGTCTTTCAGGTTAAATCATAAAGTCCCCAAGAGTAGAGAAATAGTTGCCTCTTTTATATCCCTAATAACACCAGCACAGTGCAGAAAAGAGAGCATTTCAGTAAATATGTATCGTTTGATAAAATTATTCTAATTCCTTAATAACAGTTTCTATTTTTGGAGCGCCAACTGTATGTTGGATATTATTCTAGGCACTAAGAAGACCAAACTTAGTAAAATACAACCGCTGCTCTCAAGAAACACAGTCGAGTAAAGAGGAAAGGTAAGCATATAAATACTCGCTAATTGCTATGTCACGTTTACAAGGTCTTGGGGTGATGCAAAGAAGGAAATAATACCTTCATGGCAGGAGGCAGAGAACGGACAGGGATTGTTGGAAAAGGCTTCACTGAGAAGGTGACAAGTGAACTGAAGTTTAAGCACTGAGAAGGAATTCTCCAGACAGGCAAGGAGTTAAAGGGCATTCAGGAAAAAGCAAGAGACATGCCCCAAAGCACAGACGTAAAAATAGCACAGCTTGTTTACTGAATCACAAGAGTCCTGTGTGGCTTGTGCATAAAATGTACGGGAGGCTGCTGTGGGAGCTGGAGAAGAGGATGTGGGCGGGGGGGAAGGTCATGGAAGGCCTGGTATCTTGAGGCCGTATTCAAACGTTTTAACTGTTCTTGAGGTAATGGGAGCCAGAGATGGATTTGGGGGGTCTTGAAAGTGTTGTGTTGAGGAAGTTATCAGGCGGAAGGGAAAGACAGGACCCAGGAACCACATACTCCCGACTTGAGAACACGGCTGATAATGACAGAACATGGTGTCTGTGTTTCTTCCTAATTGAGACAAATCCCTATCATCTCCGTTTGTTGATACCGTATCAGTACGATTGTCATTTAAGCATTCCAGGTAGCCCCGTTTGGAATAATAGTGTCCCTCCAATATGAGGAATTACTAATTAATATCTGACTATTTCAAAAACGTATAAGTGAGAGTTTTGGGTAACTGTGAGTGATAGTATTATCATAAACTGGTCTCATTTGGAAACCCCATGATATTTGAAAAGAATTATGTCAAAAGCATCCTTGCAAATATTTCTGGTTTATTGTGTTTAAAAACAATATTCCTGAATATGAGAGTATATAAGGAACATACTTTGGTTGAAGCATGCTCTGTAATATAAGAAAAGGATTATGACTCTACCTTGTAGTAACCCCAGCAATTAATGAAATTGCTCTTTGGGGAGAACTCAACATATGCTTTTAAACACATTAAAAATTTTACATGATCCTTTAAGGATTCTTCTAGAATAAGCAGCTCACTTGAAATCATAACTTGAAATAAGTCTCTGGGCTTTGAGATGATGCCACTGTCTTCTTGCCTTTCTCCCTCAAGCCCCGATTATTAGTCCTCCCCACACTGCACCACTTTATTACCACATGTGCTGTGAGTGACCGAAGTCCACTGGACGTGTTTTCAGAGTAACATGATTTCACAGAGAAGCTTCAGTTCCCTACATAATAGAAAAGGAAGTGAAGGGACTTCCCTGGTGGCCCAGTGGCTAAGACTCTGCCCTCCCAATGCAGGGGGCCCAGGTTTAATCCCTGGTCAGGGTACTAGATCCCACACGCCACAACTAAGAGTTTGCGTGCCAAAACTAAAGATCCTGCGTGCCGCAGCTAAGACCTGGTGCAACCGTATTTGGTGATGTTGTGGCAGCATCTGTCTCTCACAGGTGCAGTTCAGGGAGAAAGGGGACCCACTCCCCAAAATGACAGAAGGATATGAGGGAGGTATTAACTCCAGGAAATCCTCCTAAATGAAATAACCAAACCAAACAAGAAAACAATAAAGCTCAAAATGACCTGGTTGTTCCCAGAGAAGGCAACCGAATAAAGGACAAAGCCTCTGGCTAATCCTGAGGGCTCTGGCTTGAGAACGTAATCGGGAACAATCTGCAGGCAAGCAGAGGAGGCTGCTGCTCACCTGAAAGAATCCAAGGGGCACCTGGTGTTAGAAGTCCGCTCTTTGGCCTGGACCTCATAGGGCAGTGGTGGGACACAGGGATCTGGGGTCTTCTCAGCTCTGCAGTAAAAGCACTCCTATTCATCAACCCAAGGTCATCAGGTTCAGAGATTCTAGAACTCCCTAACCATTTTGAGAGGTAGATTCATTAATCAATATGGCATTTGCCTGTGGTTTTAGAGTGAACTATTCAAGACTTATGTAACTGTAACCTGAGTGCTATTGATAACAATAATTGGAGCCTCAGGAGATAACTTGGAGAACCCAAACCCCCAGGTCAGCAGGGATAGAGAAGGCTCTGGGGGATATTAAACTGTCTTCCGCACCAAAAGTAAAAATGTTACTTGTAGGCCTGAGACAATGCAGGTGGAACTAAACAGAGGGAAGTGCAATCTGCCCAAGGCTGAGCGAGCCCCGCTCTGGGGAGGGATGCCCCTGTACAAATGCTCATGTTTCATTTTCTTGACATAGGGGTGAAAAAGCTTCTGCCCTTGCCTCAGACAACTGAATGTCTTTTTCTTTCCTGCTGAGGGTTATAATTCTTCTACTATCCTTGTTCAGTTTGCCTAGGAAAAACCACATGTGACGTAATATATAGTGTCCTCCTCCTGTGATGACATTCCTTCACCAATCACATATTGGATAATTCACATTATGGAAAATTGTGTTGTAGCAGGATGACTACTGGACTTTCTGCTCTACATCTCTCCTCTAGACCATATAGCCCTGAGAGGAACAGGGAATGGAGATCTGGGTGTGGTTACCAACCACAGGACCCAGTGATCCTAAAATGCACCACAGTTTCTCTTTCCATGTAACTGACAGCAAGGTGATGCCAGAGCTTGTGGGGAACAAGCCCGAAGGTGGCTGTGGGCAGATGTAGGCATAATTCCATGAGGGGGTTTATAACATTAGAATGTCTCATGGGAGGCAAGTACAGGCTATATAAGTACAATGGCCATTTCTAGACCTTCAGCTTTACTGAGAACGGGGGGTTGGCACAGTGGGCAGTAGGTAAAAAGAAATGAGAATACAGGTCATGAAAGTCAGGAGGAAAAGGTATTACAAGAAGAGAGCTGCCACCTGCGTACAATGCTGTTGAAAGATAAGTAACAGGAAATCTCTGGACCTGGCAACATGGAAAATATTGTTTTCCTTGACAAGAGCAGTCACATGGGATGGATGGATACAGGAGCCTGAGGAGAGTGAACTGGGAGGAGAATGTGTTATGAGGAAGTGCAGAGACTTTAGACCAGGGATCTGCAAAAGGCCAGATGGTCAGTATTTCAGACTTTGTGGGTCTTATGCTCTCTGACACAGCTACTCAACTCTGCCATTGGAGGGTGACATTAGCCACAGATATAAGCAAATGGGCAAGGCTGTATTCCAATAAAACATAGACAATGAAAATTGAATTTCATATAATTTTCACATCACAAAATACTTTTCTTCTTTTGATTTTTCCCCAACCATTTACAAATAGGAAATTCTTAGCTCCTGAGCGATACAAAAATGGTTGTCAGGCCAGATTTGGCAGGCCATACTATGCCAACTCTTATAATAAACTACTCTTGGGAGAAGGTTTTCTGTGAATGGTGTTGAGTAGATAACAGGGAACCTATAGATCAGAAGGGAATGCCAGCATAATAGGGAAGAACAAATCTGACTCCATATTGGATGCTTCTTTTACTTTAACCTTTGTATTCTACTGCTTTTGCTTTGAGTTGTGAATGTTGCCTATAGCCTGAAATATACCGGATAGCCCATTCTCAAGGCTCTGACCTTTAAGGGTCTAATATTTTTTCCATTCATACAGAGAAAAAAAGTTGCAGACAGAGAGTGGCATTTGTCTTTTTGGAAGTTTATAGGAACATTTTGACCTGACCTATGTGGACAGCTGCTGCAAGAACAAAGGATTCCAACACCAAGAAGTCTGCACCAAACAACCACATCCTCTCCTCTTTTTTCTGACTTGGGTAAGGTGGTTCTTTGGGACAGTGGTCCACCACCTTCTTAGTCTGCTGGCTTTCCAAATAAAGTCACTATTCCTGTCCCAACAACTCATCTCTTGATTTATCGGCCTGTCGTGCAGTGAGCAGTGCAAGATTGGACTTGGTAACACAAGCTCCATGCAGGAGATACATCTTTTCTCTTGTGTTCTAATCTATCCTCAGCTTCTAACACAGGGCTTAGCACATAATAAATGCTTAATAAATATGTGCTAAATAAATGAATTAATTTTAACCTAAGTCTGACTACTAAGTCCATCTACTTTCTACTCTATCCCACTGCCACACAGGCACATGGATATCTTGAATTAGAACCTACAAAATTCTCACCAGATAATAAAATAATAACCTGTGTGTGTCATGTGCTGTGACCCCTTCACTTCTTCTGTCTACCATACCTGTCTACCAAACTGGCTGCCTGCTTACTTGACTTTTCTTGAAACCCCCTGACACAGATATCTGCTTATGTGCTCAGACTTTACCCTGAAAATTCATTTGAGACTACATATACTGTTTTTTTGAAAATAGCCCTGGTTGGGTCAGGAAATTCCCCACCTGAATCCAATCTCAAATTTCTTTTAGTGAAGAATCCCTTTCCTTAAAAGAGATACATAGCTAAATGAGAAGGCTCAGCCAAGAAGACGAGATTAGAGCGATAGATAGATAGATGATGGATAGATAGATAGAGAGATAGATAGAGAGATAATAGGCAGACAGATACATATATACATATATGTATACACATACATATACACATAAGTACATGTACACATGTATACATATACACACTCACATATATACACATATTTTTTCTTTGCTCTGTCATTTTCCTCCTTCTCTTTGGAGACCTGCTATCTTATCTTTCTCACAAACAGCCTCTGAGCTGCTCTGCCTGATAAGCCCATGAATGGGTAAGCCCTTTCAGACTTCTCCAGGGTCTCTGGCAGCTATGCTGGCTGAGGGAACAGATAACCCTGGGTTTGAGGAATGACAGAACTTTCCTTGATCCACTAGATGACTTGCTAAGCTCTCTGCTACACATAGATACAGGGTCTGTGTTTTCAAAGATCACTCAGGAAGACAGAGCCAGGGAGAGGCCATGTCAGCATAGAATTTCCACTACAAAAATGACTCAAGGAGAAAATGCTCACATTACCTTTTCCTCCTCTGAGCTTACATCACTTATAGTGTAAGCCATTTGGAAGGTAATCACACACCAGGCTGGGTTATTAAAGCCTCCACCCACATTCTTAGTCTTATCATTCATTGCACACTCTTTTTGATCCCCCACAGCCTATGTTTGAGTCACATTGAATTTTCTGTCATTTTTGAACAACGCATTTTCCTCTACATCATTTATTCACTCATTTTGAAGCCGACAACCTACCTCTCTCCCACTTCTCCCTGGCCCTCATCTCTTTCACTCAAAGTCCCACCCATCCTTCAAGCCTTTACTATAAATCTCTTTCTTCCAGGAAGTTTTCCCATATGCCCACGTTGGCATTCATATCTCCAGGTCTTGCCATCCATTTCCATTTATTTCCTCCTCTGTTGCAGCATCTACCACATACAGTAGATTTCAACAGAGAGAGTTTGTGATCTCGGTAGACAGACATGGTTCAAATCTTATCTCTGCCAATTACTCACAAGGGCATCTTAAGCAAAGTCAGTTAACCTCTCTGAGAGTCTGTTTTATTATTGATAAAATGCCTAAATGTTTCCAAGTTTGCTTGAGTAGCAAATGAGATACTGAATGGAAAGCGCCTGGCATGGGTGATCAACACACACCAGTTTGCTCCTTCATCCCACCCATTCTATAAAGAATGACTTTGTCTATACAACTTCCATATTTGCTCCTACCTAAATATTTTTCATAAAGGATCTAGTCTGTTTTCTTAAGAGGAAAGTGTTTAAACCCAAACACCTATAACTAACCTCTCAAGTTAAACAAAAATAGAATCAAAGAGTGATAGAGTAGAAGATATCTGGTACCATTACCACTGTCTGTCACCTGATAGCCATGGGTGTCTACACATGGACTCAATCTAATAGAATAATTGGCCATTATCTAGTTCTGTGTTCCAGGCCCTAAAAACTGCATTTCCAAAAGATCTTTCTCTCTAGCTCATATCCCTTCAATGTGCTGACTATACCTATAATCATGGCAATACTGCCTTGCTTTGTAAACAAAAAGAAATTATTGAAAGAAACAATTTAAAAGGTGTATACCTTATATGGCTGTCCTTACATTGTTATATTACCAAATCTTTGATATTTTTTATTTCATCTTAATTCTCTCTCACTTTTACACAACTCATTTCAAAGGGATGATAATATTGGAACAAGTGTAGCTCCTCGCATTTTACAAAATGGAAAAATTAGAGTTATAATGGTGAGGACAATGTAGCAATGTTGCCACTGATCTCTCTACCATGGCCAAAAAATCTAGAAGCCCAGGGAGTGGCGTCCCTTGTCAAAGGGTAGGCTCAAGCTTGTCCCGTGGTCATCATTCTCAGGGCGTATCTGGCCTCCACCAGACTGAGCTGGAATGACACTAGAAATCATGTGCTTAAAGTAGGATATTTTCAGTTTGCCATGAAAGAAAAACAAGGGCAGGAGGAACAAGGAAGGAGTTGACAGCCCCGCAGGTAAAGAATATGCTTTCAAAAAAGGAGATGTACCCAAGAAGATGATCAGCTTCTCAGGCAAAGCAAACTGTATGCCAGTAAAGGTCAGGTATTCCTCCCAGATCAGAGTTGTTGCAACCAACTATTTGTTTTAAAGTGAGTTCCTTAGTATTTGTGTTTACGGATCCTGGTTTCCCTCATGTAGGGAGACTACTAAAGGAAAAAAAAAAAAAGCAGAAACATAATTTCCTATGACCTATGCCTGGGAATATTAAATGGTGCTTGGCTATTTAAATATGCTGTTTATACTGAATTCAAAGTGCATTATCCTATATCTTAGTTGATGTTGAAACACTTAGCCAAATGCTTAATGTCCAGAAAATATATATATATATATATGTGTGTGTGTGTGTGTGTGTGTGTGTGTGTGTGTGTATTGGGATTTAACAGCTGAGGTTTAAAAATAGGTAATGTCAGAATGTTTTCACTAGCTCTTAAGTTAACTCTTGGTCATCCAGCACCATATGAACACAGTCAACCCCTGATATCCATAGGGGATTGGTTCCAGGACCCATCGAGGATACCAAATCCTGTGAATTCTCAAGTCCCTTATATGAAATGGCGTAGTATTTGCACATAACCTATGCATATCCTCCCGTACACCTTAAGTCATCTTTAGATTACTTTGAACATCTAATAAATGTAAATGCTATATAAATAGTTGCTGGTGTGCAGAAAATCCAAGTTTTACTTTTTGGAACTTTCTGGAAATTTTTTCCCAAATATTTTTGATCCATGTATGGTTGAATTAATGAATATGGAACCCACGGATAGAGAAGACCAACTGTAAGGCCTAACATCTTCCTGAACTGTAGAGGAATCATTGAATAGTGGAGAAGAAATATTAGGAATCTGCTTAGGTGATATCCTGAAGGAAATTTTGATCTTTTACTAAGATTAACAAAAGGCTAAGGGACTAAGAATTCTGTACCCAGTTCCACTATGGAGGGGGTAGGGGGTTTTCTCTGCACCAACAAAGCAATGTTCTGACACCACCTTGGTGTCCTACAATTCAACTCAATTCGGATACCATCTACCTGGAGAAAGCGTCAGATCCCACAGGTTAAGGGCTCAGTCCTACAAGACTGCTTCCCCCGCCAACTTCAGGTTTACACCTGTGTTTCTGATCAACCAGCTACAGACAGAGGTTCCCAAACCCTTTCCTTGAATTTGATTAATTTGCTAGAAAGGCTTACAGGACTCATAGAAGCATTTTACTTACTAGATCACTGGTCTACTATAAAAGAATATAACTCAAGAACAGCCAGATGGAAGAGATGCATAGGGCAAGTATAGGGAAAGGGCACCGAGCTTCCATGCCCTCTCTAGCCCTGCCACTTTCCCTGCATCTCCACGTGTTCACCAACCTGGAAGCTTTCTGAACTCAGTCCTTTTGGGTTTTTATGGAGGCTTTATTACAAGGCACAATTGATTAAATCACTGGTCACTGGCAATTGATTTGACCTCCAGCTCCTGTCCCCTACCCCAGAGGTGTGTGGAGGTGAGGGAGACTGACATAACAGAAGACACCTTTATGGCTCTCATCACTTAATGAAATTTCAAGATTTTTAGAAGCTCTGTGCCAGAAACAGGAATGAAAACCAAATATGTATTTCTTATCGTAAATCACAATATCACAGGGACAGACCAAAAGTTGGGATGACTAAGACAACTAAAGGGCACTCCATGGTGGAACCCATGAAATGGCAAATAATTCCCAGCTTGCAGAATGCCAAGATGCTAGTCTAGGAATATCCAGGGAACTGGTACCGGCCAGGGATGACCCTTCCTAAAAAGAAGCCAAAAAATTAACGGGCTCTTGCAAGATACAAACTTAGGTGAGAAGCTGTCAGATTCTTGGTAAGAAGCCATATTAATAATTATAACATATTACTCACCATGTCAGACCTCATAATAGGGGTTTTACATGCCTCATACCATTTAATTCTCACAACACTTCGCAAGATAGGAATTATTTTCTCTACTTCATAGACAAAAAGGTTGAGGCTCCAAGGAGTGAGTGAACTTGACTGAGGTAACACAGCTTGTTAAGTGTCAGAGGTGGGATTTGAACTCCGTATGTACAGTGCTTAAGCCTAAGTACTTACTACCACATAACCCACACCCCCATGAGGTCAGACACTCGAGAATTAAAGACATAAGAGGGGTCAGTGAGGCCAAAGTCAAGAGTAGAAGTAATGTATCTGCCAGTTGACCTTTAAATATTCCGTGCAAGGGCAGAAAGTTAGAAAGATAATATCTGACAATTTGCTCTGGATTGCCAGTTCATTTGCTTTCCCATGCTGCTTCATACTCCCTTTAAGTTGATCCCTACACCCTGTCTCCCTTGATTGGTCCAGGGACCTTTCTAAATTCCCTTATCTAGAATGTTAATCTCCATCCCGTAAATTTTCTTAGTCTCAGTGTACCTGGCAGTTGCTATAAAACATATCCACTCCTCCAACCTTAGTTAGGAAACTTTAGCATACCAATCAGCCTCTGACTCCTCTGATTTCCTTTCACCTGTTGGCCCTCAGCTCCATCCTTCCCACCCCACTACTGGGGTGGGGTTAACACCCAAGCAGGAGGTCACAGTGTCCTGAAAGAGCAGTAAAGCTGTGGGCTAAGTAAACATTCCAGTTCTAAGGAGACATTCTAATGATGGTGAGTTCAAAAACCTTCATCACTTTTTCTTTGGTTCCAAAAGAGGCCACAAATCAGCCTTGTTGAACACCCATGCAGATTCCATGTGTTAAGTGGCAGAGAAAAAGAGCAAGGACCCTTTTCATATATTCAGGTTTGAGTGGAAATTTCCACTGCTGGCCTCCAGGCCATCACTGAGAAAACATTTTCTCTCTGCCAGAAAATACTCACGACTCCTCCCTCTCAGGCTCTGTTGGTTTATTCCGTGGGTGCACCAATACTTTTCTTCTCAGGACCAACCTGCCAGCCATCTAGCTCTTTCTGGCTTTCCCTGAACTCCACATTTTGCTCAGGAAGTGCTTAACTGGTGCTTTAATACCAGCTTAGTTCTCCCTCCATTATTCCCTGAACTCTGACAGCCCCATCGCATTTCTCCTCTTTAATGTTTAATGCTATGATGACTGTTACTGATTAGGACTAAACTTTACCCTAGGATGCCCAGGGAATAAATGTTTTTATTAAAAGTACAAGAAAAGGAAAGCCATTCTGAAAAATAGAAAAGATTTGTGATTTCCCTCTTGAGACTCATTGAGCAGAAAGCAGAGTTGGCTTGTGGTTATTATTTGATCAGCTAGAGCTAATCTGTGTTGATGCCTCCTGCCAAGTCCCGCCATGTGTGCATGATTTCTCACGTCTACTAATACGTAATGTATAGATCTGGATACAGGCAAATCAATGATCCTGCTTCAAGAAAGCAAAGCCAAACTAATGGAAACATTAGCCTAAGACTTCAGAAAAATTGTTTGTGTTTTGTAAGTGTGTGTGGGAGTTTTCAAGGAGGCGGGAGGCAGAGAAAAGGGTCACAGAGTAAAAAGGAGGAGAAATAGGGGCAAAATTGTATCACTTGAGGCCAAGATAACCTGACTGTTCTGTGTAGAGGACAGCTGATGGTAACAACAAAGGTTCCTGGCAAACAAAACACAAGTGATTCCAGGAATCATGGTTTTTTTGTGTTAAATTATCAGATGCAACAAGGTATATATTTAGCTCTATTGAGCCAAACTAAGAATCGGCATGAACACCCACTAGAGAAATTATAAAAACAGACTGTTCTAGGGAAGACTGTCTCTGCCATGTTGAATTCTTCAGTTCACAAGAAATCTGAAAATTGATGGCCCAGACACAATGTCTTAATATCCATGGGGGGTTAGGGGATGTGAAATTGGAAGGGGTCGGGGGTAATCTTGAAGGCTGGCTGAAGTTAACTACGGTGTGCCTGTGATGACAGTTTAAATCCGTCTCTCTCCAGAGATTAATTTTTTAAACTTTTGAAATATACACTATGCCCTTTAAGTTATTTACATATAAAAATGCTATCAGATGTTATTATTTTTCAGAAAATACAGATTTTCTAGGTGAACTTAATCTAGAATTTTATGATATAAGACACTTGTAAGAAGCACTTTTATATACCACTAAGAATTCCAAGACTGGGTTCAGTACCTAGTATGTAGTAGGCACTTAAGAAATGTTTAAACAGAAATATAGATGAGTGAGTGAATGAATGAAAGGTATCATATGCATTCAGTTAGAGCATCCTAGATGCATACAGGTGTAGGCAGATAACTTTAAAATATTTTTAAATTATAAGAACATTTTTACAAACATTTTAGACGATTATGACCTTTTTTCAGTACTTGGTAGTGAGTCTACCCTCTCTGAGTAAAGCAGAAACCAGATGAGAGCCTTATATTTGTGAGTAGAATAAAGAAAAGTTAGGTACACCCTGTGTGAGTTTTTCACTTGGGAAGTCACAATCCTTAGTTGACATGAGACTCAGCTATAACACACCATTAAGAAAATTCAAGCTAAGCAAACATCAATAGATGCCATAGGGTCTGAGACACTCAAAGTGGAATTTCAGACAAGAGGGGGAAATTCTGAATGGTTCAGAGACTACAAAAAGCCAAATTTACTCCAAAAACAATTTACAATTTGATGGTAGCCTGTAAAACTCAATATCTTAAACTTCTATGAGACAGAATACTGTGATCATGTGAACACAGACATAGAAATACATTTTGATGCTACCACTATTAGCAGCTGTCAGGTATTGAATAACCTATGCTATGCACTTTGTATCACCTCATTTCATTTAACACTTAAAACAGCCTGAAGCTGAATATTATCTCCATTTTATAAATGAGAAAATCGATGTACAGGAGGTGAAGTATCTTTCCAGGGTGGCATAGTCAGGACGTGACAGAGTTGAACACAAGTCCATTTGACTCCAAAACCTAGCTTTTGATCTCCAAGAGCCACTTCATTCTGTTTCCAGAAAAATGAATATAGAAAATTAGAATTTTGTTAGTTTACACTAATTCAGACATGAATTTAATATTGATGTGCCTGTAGTGAAGGTCCTCTGCTAGGTTCTGGGGATATGAAAGTGAATAAAGCATAGTTCTTGTCCCCAAGGAACTTCTATCTAGCATAAGAAATAGACACAGGCACAATGAAGTATAACATAGAAGTCCAAGTCCTGTACAGTGATACAACTGAGGAGGTAACTGCCTGTGTAGAGAAGAAATCAAAATAAATATTTTTTTTGTCAAAAAACTATGGATCTTCTTAACTGGCATAATTAACAATAAGATTAAGGACTGAGGTGAGCATAATGTGTTATACCCAATGAGATAAGTTTCTAATTCTGTTATTTGTGCTTTGTTTCTGTTCAGAGCTCTATATAATTATGAAATATTTTATGAAATATACCTTGTGAAAAGTGAAGCTGTAGGAAAAGCCTCTTTGCAAAACTGAAGCAGAAAAGCAAGAATATATTCAATGACACAATTATTACTAACAGTGAAATTTCACCCTTTTACTTAACTAAATCAGCACTTGAGGACATACACATAGCATTCTCCATTGTGAGCTGATTCTGCCTTTATTCAAAATTTATAAAGAAAATGCCTGTGATTTTTCATCATGTCATTAAACTACAAGCTAACGTACTTATAGTTGAGTCATAAAAAAGAAATATAGGTCAAAGAATATCAAATAACTTCTTGCAACCGATAATATGCTCATGGTATTAGGCAAACAAAAGAACTATGAGATACCTTAGTACCTAATGATGAATCACATGCATAAAAATACCTAAAGGCGTGGGACTTCCTTGGCAATCCATTGGTTAAGACTTTGCATTTCCAATGTGGGGGGTGGGGGTGGAGGTGGGGGTAGGTCGATCCCTCACACATGCCGAGCAGCGTGGCCAAAAAAGATGAAAAAAAAAAAAAGAAAAAAACCTAAAGGTGACTCTACCAACATGGAGAAATTCTCACTAGGAAAAGAGCGCTGTGAACTAAAATAATGCAGCTAGAAAGATTTATTCTGTGTAAAAGAGTTATTTTGATTTACACAAACATAAATTTTAGGAAAGTTTTGAAGCCATGGAGATTTTATCTCCAGGTTTTGTAGAGAATTGTTGTCCTTATCAAAGAAGGTGAGGTAAAGATTTCTTAGGTAGGCACAAAAAGCATAAAGTATTTTTAAAAATTGATTTAGAAAATCTGATTTCATCAAAATTAAAAACTTCTCTTTGAGAACACTGCTAAGAAAATGAAAAGAAAACCTACAAAATGGGAGAAAATATTTGTAAAACACATATCAGATAATAGACTGATATCCAGAATATATGAAGAACACTTGGGACTTCCCTGGTAGTGCAGTGGTTAAGAATCCACCTGCCAATGAAGGGGACATGGTTCGAACCCTGGTCCGGGAAGATCCCACATGCCGTGGAGCAACTAAGCCCGTGCGCCACAACTACTGAGCCTGCGCTCTAGAGCCCACGAGCCACAACTACTGAAGCCCATGAGCCACAGCTACTGAAGCGCCTAGAGCCTGTGCTCCACAACAAGGGAAGCCACCACCATGAGAAGCCCGTGCACCGCAACAAAGAGTAGCCCCCGCTCATCGCAACTAGAGAAAGCCCACAGTGCAGCCAAAACCCAGTGCAGCCAAAAATAAATAAATTAATTAATTTAAAAAAATTATCAGCTCGGTGCTTTGTGACCGCCTGGAGGGGTGGGATAGGGAGGGTGGGAGGGAGATGAAAAAGGGAGGGGATATGGGAACATATGTATATGTATAACTGATTAAATTTGTTATAAAGCAAAAAAGAAAAAAAGAAAAAAAAGAAAAAAGAAAAAAAAGAAAAAAAAATAAGTATTTATTTAAAAAAAGAACCCTTACAGCTCAATAATAAAAAACAACACAATTAAAAATGGAAAAGATTTGAATAGACACTTCATCAAAGAAGATATACAGATGGCAAATAAGTACATAGAAAGATGCTCAATATCTTGATTTGTTGAGTACCTACTAATAACTAATAACTTCATTAGTTGTTAGGAAAATCCAAATTAAAACCACAATGAGATATTACTTCACACCTGTTAGAATGACTAAATTAAAAAATCTGAGCATAGCACTTGTTGGCGAGGATGTGGAGCAAATGCAACTCTCACATACTGTTAATGAGAATGTAAAATGGTCCACCACCATGGAAAACAGTTTGGTGATTTCTTAAAAAGCTAAATATACACTTACCACATAACCTACCCATTCCACTACTAGGTAATTACCTGAGAGAAATAAAAATATATGTTCACACAAAGGCTTGCTCATGAATGTTCATAGCAGCTTTATTTGTAATAGCCAAAAACTGGGGGTGGGGGGAATTGAGGGAATGTCCATTACCTTGTGAATGAGTCAACAATATGTGGTATATCCATACAATGGAACATTATTTAGCAGTAAAAAGGAACAACTATTGATACATGCAACAACAAGGAGGAAGCTCAAAAGCTTTATGTTGAGTGAAAGACACCAGATTAAAAGGTACAAGCTGAGGGTTCCATGTATATGGCATTTTGGAAAAGGCAAAACCATAGTGAAAGAAACACACGAGTAGTTACCGAGGCTTCATGTGGGGATATTGACTACAAAGCAGCTAGAAGGACGTTTTGGGGGTGATGAAAATATTGTATATCTTGATTGTGATGGTGGTTACATAACTATATATATATATATATATATATATATATATATATATATATATATATATATAATGTATCTGTCAAAATCCATAGAACTGTATACCAAAACAGGATAAATTTTATTGTATATAAGTTATACCTAAACCTGACTTTAATAAAAGAATATATATGAAATACTTATTACATTTGCCCTTAAAGTTTAGTAGTAGAAAAGTATTTTACACAATCTGGATCCCAAATAGAATTGTCACATGTAGGAAATCATAAACTATCATTTATTCAACAGTAAAAACAAAATCACTACCTGAATTTACTAATAAATGTTTTTCTATTTTAAAAAGTAATCAACCATGAGCTACTGAACCTCAAAAATTCCTCGTCTGTAAAAGAATGTATATTAAACTGAATGTAGGATTTTCCATTACACACTTAGGAGTTAATCATTCTTAGCTAATGTTTTGTCAGCTTCAAAAATCCCCAAGTTATATACTTCTCCTAAGGATTATAAAATATAGATATCTGAACCAAATGGATTCCACTGGTTACATTTCTGCTTTCTCACAATGAACAAAATATAGTAATTAGTAGGAGCACCCTTTATGTACTTTGTAAGGATTATTTCAACCTGAGTGCATGATATATTCCCTCTGGTCTGTAGCACACTCTCTAATGAGCAGTACTGAAAGAAGAATCACGCTTTCAAGGGTGAACTTGGTGAATACCTGCTGCAAACGCAGGCTCATGAAGGCTGCCATCCGCGAGGTGATTCCAGCTCACCATGTGCAATCTGAAACCAGCAATTGCCTCTGACTGAGAAAGAGTGTAACTTCACATTATTGTTTCTGAGCTTTCTGAAACAGGGTATTTGGCCTTGCACGTGATAGATATACTTCTCTCTTAGTTTATTTTCATCTCATTGTATGGAATATTTTCCATAGAGGATTCAGGAGGAAGAAATGCAGGAAGCTGCTCCAGGCATTGGTGGAATGGCCTGATTATTTGATTGTTTTGCAGAGAGCTCAAGGGAAGAACTGCAGCTGCCCTCCAGAGCAGCTGATGCTTAGCATGGCACTAGGGTGACACATCCATACATCTTAATAAAGCACCATGCATTAATCTATTAGTAGCAACTCAAGGAAATACTCCAGTGGCCCAAGCCAGATCAGGTGTATGGTAAAGACCAACAAGATGGACAGGAGGAAAGCATTACAAAGAAACTTAATGATAATGTTTTCTCCCTCACCACAAAATAGAAAAGAATGTTTCACAGTAAAGGAATCGCTGTTGGAAGAATCAGCTGGATATAGTGGGAATTGAAGGACAGGCTCAAGCAAGTCAGATATGCATTGAGGTTATTTGTCCCATTTGATACACAGGAATCAGTAGAAACAGCAGCTGCCAGCTCCTGGAATGTCATCAACAGAAAAAAACAATAGCAAGGCAATTACAAGAAGTGTTACTTAATTTTAAAAAATGTAAAAGCATTATGCAAGCCAAAGGTTAGGGGAGACAGATATTAGCCAGTTGACTGGCTTCTCCGAGGTCTAGAGTCAAACCTGGTTTTTGCATGCAATGGATGAGGTCAAGTGGAAGGTAGGCAATAGTGATACAGCGGCACAACACTGGACTTGGAATCAGAAGATTTACATTTGGATCTCCGTTCTGCCATTTGCTAGCAGGGTGACCTCTAGCAAGTTACTGAACTAACCTGAAATTCAGTGAAATAATGAATATGAAAGTGCCTGGCACTAGCAGACACCAAGCAGAATTTTGCTTGATCTGTTTATCTGATGTGGAGACTTCAATTCATGTAGTTCCAGCCTCGTGTGATGAACGTTTCCTTTTAAGTGTTTTATTGTAAACAGTTTAGTGGCATAGGACTCTTCAGTCAAGATGTCAATATCTCTCTTGAGTAGGCCTACCCAAGTGGGGTCACTCTCTCAGCTGACCCACCTAAATGTTTAATATACACTGCCTGCAGTTGTGTGTACTTACTGCTAAATTACTTTGTAAGCATTCTTATGTCTGTTTATGTGTGCATACCCTGTCTCCTCAATTAGGATTATTGACTTATTGAGCCATAAGGTATTTTAGAGAAAAGCTTAGGCCAAACCCTTCATTTTATGGTGGGAATATCAAGGTCCAGGGAAGTCCAGTGGCTTGTCTCAAATAATACATCGATTGGTGACAGAGTCGGTATTAGGACCAAGTTCTCTTCAATCCCTAGCCAATGCTCCTTTCTCCCATTTCTCATCACAAACTATTCTAAAAATAAGCATCTGAGAACAAGAACCAGTTTCGCTGCTATTGTTATTTATACCTAAAATCTGATACGCATTCATTTACGGAGAGTAATCAAAATAGAAAAATGAATGCACAGTTAGGTAATTAAAATAAAAGCCAATGTGTGACAACTCTACAGCAGAGGTACAAAGTGCTTTGGGATCAAAGAGAAAAAAGGGATTGATTTTTGTCTGAACTGTGGCTCATCATCAAGAAAAACAGAGGATTGGGACTGTCTTATTGAAGGGTAGAAAACAACTAATTTCTTGAACTTCCCTGGTGGTCCAGTGATTAAGATTCAGAGTTTCCACTGCAGGGGGCATGGGTTCAAAGCCTGGTTGGCAGGGACTATGATCCTGCATCCAGCATGACCTGCAGCCACACACACAAAAAAAGAAAAGAACTAACTTCTAATATAGAGAGGCTAGTTTGTTAGAGACTAAGGAAATGGTCAGTGAAGCAGTAAAAGTAGAAATATTATATTTAGTTCCAATTACATTCCAGAGAATTATAACTAATATTATGTAATGTTTGACTTTTTAAATATCTTTATATTTTTGTTCTCTGCATTTATGGAAAATAGAAGGGTTGGAAATCTAAAAGGAAGAAATATATTATTGAGCATCTATTAAGCTATTATATGCCAACCTTTGTTGTGATACTTTCACGTCCATCATGTCACCAAATCTTTGACCAACCTTCCTTGGCCATCTTTATTTCAGTGCTAATTGGGAAATATTTAAACCTTGTATGATCATTTTATGAATATGAATTATTAGATTATGTTCCTTCCATAGTTATTAATTAGGCAGCTATTACCTGCAATAATTTTAACTGGGCAAAAAAAAAATGAATATTTTTTCATTTGAAGGATTTCTAAACTTTGAGAGGCTATAAAAATTAAGTATTCACATACAGTGGTTTCCAAATCCAGCTGTACCTCTGAATCCTGGGGGAAGCTTTTAGAAAATGTAGATTCCACGACCCCATTCCCCAGGGATTCTGATTCTGTTGATCTGATATGCAGGTAAGAAGCTGCACTGTGTAAAAGATGCCCAGGTGATTTTAATGTGCAGCCAGTTGTGGAAAGCACAACTGATACAGGAATTGTCTTTTAATTTGTGTTTTCATAACATGACTTGGCTATTAGATTGAAATCTTGGGGAACACTATTTGCATTGCAAGGACAAGTATCGGTTATAAAGGGTTGACCATGAACTCACAATGCCAGTAGGAAGGAAAAAAAAATCTGTCATCCACCTGATATGATAAAACTGCTTTTGCTGACCTATTGCAGCTACTTTGTATGAGAGACTCTGAGCTTTATTTTGCAACAACAATGGATATAACAAGTCATAAAGAGAGGGTATAAGAAATGCTCTGCTAATGAGGATACTGGTGGTTAAAGGGAAAGAAATCATTTCACTTGAGACAATTAAATGTGGATCTTCTCAGTGATATTTGGGTTTATAATTACATACTTTGCCTATAGAAACAGCCTCATTATTGAAAATTTTCAGGAAAAATAATGTTTGATACCATTGAAACAGTCAATTTGGTTAACAGTTTTTTAAACAACACCACATTTAAGTAATGCAACTAATAATTAATAGCAGAATCAACTACATTCTCTGCCCATGAACAGGTATAATAATGAATATGCAAATATGCAAATATATGTTAGAAATACATTGGGGGTGGGGGGTGGGGTCTTAAAAGATTGGTAAGAATTATGTTGGAAAGGTAGGGGGCATGTTAGAAAAACTACTCAATGCATTTGTTTATCTTTACCTTTTAGGAGTTAAAGAGATTTTTAGTTATCTTTGTTTATTCCACAAGCTCACCACTCTACTAATTAGAAAGTTCTTCTGGAATGCTCTGAATCCCTTTCTATGTAATTCCAATTCATTCCTAAGAGGATGCTTTGGTTGACAGAAATCCTGCCTTAAGAACATGGCAATTGGATGGTTTGACTTCCCTACAGAGACAGGTATTGACCTCTACAGGCAACTCAAGGCCCCTTGCTTGTCCCCACCCTCATTTTACACCTTTCCAAGGATGAGGCCGGTGAGGGGGAAGACACTTCAGTCTTCAGGGGGCAGGAGCACCGATCAGGATGACATCCTTAGACTGAGGGCTGTGCTTTTATGGGTAGAGTTTTTAAAAGTGTTAAAAGGTCACCTTATTAATGTGGTCTTTCTCCACTCTCTGTAGATCTCCCTCAGGCACCAGGAACAGCGAGGGCTGCTTCCAAATGGAAAGAGGCTGACCAGCTTGTCACTTCTGATGTCCCCTTTTGCTAGGGCTGGGCCAGGGCAAAGCCAGGAGCAGGGATACTTTTGCAGTGGGGCAAGGGGGCTTTTTTGCAGTCTGGCTCTCTTGGCATGGCTTTTTCTCTCAACAATGGGAAAAAGTTCTGAAACTGGAAGTGGACTTAGGGGAAAACAATTTGGCCATTTTCCAAGCTTTGATTCTAGGCTCTTAACTAGAGGCAAAAAGGGAACTTTCTATAGTTTAGCACTCTGTAGAGTTTTGTATTGAGGTTGGAGAACAAACCCTGCTAAAAATAAGGTGCCTGTTTATTCTCTTTTGCCTCCATTGCGTTTATATCTTCCCAAGGGACTCTGCTAAAGTCTATCTGGGTGCCCCAGCCCAATATCAAACCCATTCCTTCTCTTTATAGCACCCCCAACTCACCCTCCCCACTCCAATGGAAAGCACAAGTCCAAACTGGGCTCTGTGTTTTCAACCTCAGTTTCTTTCCTTCTAAAAATGCTGCTCCAGGTAACTAAAGATCTTCCTGGCTGTGCTTCCTACTTCCAAGTAGCAACTTGTCTGTGAGTCAATTACCGAAGAGTTTTCAGGACTTTCTACTCATCACCTGCCTATTCAAATGCGATGACCAACCTAAAACATCTGTCAACTCTTCCCATGAATTATTAGGTCTGTAATTAAAATCCAACAGAGAGCTCAAAAATTAATTAGGACAGGAAACAGCTATGTGAGCAGAATGGAACACAGCTTCCTATAAAGAAAAGACAAGCTTCATATAAAGCAAGGGTGTACCGCAGGCCTCTGTCCATCTCCCCAGGCCTCCTCTGTCCATCTCTGGTCCCTGAACTGCCTTTTTCTGACCTGTAACCTCATTGTGAAGGTGCCTAATGGAAGACTCCACAAGGCAGCATCAATACATTGCATTGACTGTCTGACTTGCTACTTAAAATGTAATCCAGAAAAGGCTATTTCTCCTGCTTACAGAAAAAAACAGAAATTTAGAGGGATCAAATATCTTGTTGCTCACACCTGGGTTTTCTTCTTCAGGTCTCCAACACCCTGTGCATGGAGAGTTCTTTTAAGTTTTCTGGAGTCTGCACTCATGGGCATAAGGCTGTGGAAGCAGGACAGTACAGTGGTTACATACACTGGAATCAAATGTATCTGCTACTTACTGTGAGCCCTTGGGCAAGTTACCAATACTCTGTGCCTTGGTGTCTAGCACATGGCCAGTTTTCAAATCTTAGGTATGTTACTAATTCAGGTTAGTCCCTAACAGAATGATGATAGTAATGATGTCTGTTTTCACCTGCTCTCAAGAGGGAATGCTAAAAGATTCATATTAATAATTTCAGTGTACTCCTAGATCTGTAAGGAATAGTTTCCAAAAGCAGGGTGCCATGTTTTATACAATGTTTGGCGTTTGGCTAAATATTTTTTAATAGTAAGAATGAATCAGAGAAATAAAATATCCTTCAGCATAGCTGTGAAGAGAGATATATTAACAAATCCAAGAATTCAGCCCTTCAAAAATAAAATACCTTTCTACCCTGAATAGCTGCAAAATTGCAACTGCTTTCCCATATTGTGGAAGAAAAGGACAAAAATGTCTTCCAAAATCTGTTATTTTAAGATTGGCAGTCAGAGAAGGGGACCATAAAACACTGTCAGAAATGACAAAGGTTGAATTAAATTCCAGGGACTGTTAAGAGTGATGTGAAGGACTCATCTCTGGCCAGGAATAACTGGATATAAAAGCATATTGATTAGGGCTTCCCTGGTGGCGCAGTGGTTGGGAGTCCGCCTGCCGATGCACGGGACACGGGTTCGTGCCCCGGTCCAGGAAGATCCCACATGCCGTGGAGCGGCTGGGCCCGTGAGCCATGGCTGCTGAGCCTGCGCGTCCAGAGCCTGTGCTCCGCAACGGGAGAGGCCACAGTAGGGAGAGGCCCGCGTACCGCAAAAAAAAAAAAAAAAATGCATATTGACTAATAATGTAACCTTCTTTTAAACCTGTTCCCAAGTAGCCCAAAATCCTTCACTGCACTCAGGTGAGAAATATGAAAAGGTTTCCCCGAGATCCTCAATAGAAGCAACAACTGGAATAAACTAGACTTGTCATAGAACAATTTTCACCATATGGAGCCTGAATGCCTCACTGAGCAGCCCTGAAGGGTCTGAGGGGATACACAATCATGCTTGCTCCTTGTCAAATGCCCCAGAGAAAATGTCTGTGCCTTTTCAAGGGAAGCTTTATTTAGGCACACGCAATCCATTCAAAGACTAGACACAAAGTCTAAGACGAATGATTAAGAAAATCTCCAGACATAGCCAATATTCGGTGATGAATATTTCATGTACAACTCTGGTTCCCAACCTACAGGCAGAGGAGAGTGTTAGGCTCTACAGAACTATCAGAAATAGAGATTCTTTACGGTTACCTCTAGCAATGGGAAATCAGCTGTGAGGTTACATGCAGAATTAAGAACAATAGAAATCTCCCAGGAACCCAGGAATGGCTGGACTGAAGCTGGAATATAGTTTAAAAACTGTGAGTTTTTTTTCAGGACATACAATTCGCAAGACTCATCAGCATCAAAAGTCTGACAACCCTCATCAATGGTAATCCTCTCAGGTTCTCTACTGTTGATATTATTGACCCACTATCCCACTCTCTATTTGGATATCATTTTTCTGTCTTTCGGCCTTAGTTTACTGGTAGCTTCTGACTACTCTTGGTTCCTGCTGTATCTGATCCTACTAATGATTGCCCTATCTATCTTCTACTTACCTATCTCTTGAACTATTCATCTAACAAGAGACACTAATTGATACAAAGACTCATACCAGGTCACTTCTAAGGATGCCAACCACGTAGAGACTGGCTCATAGATTTGCTATTCTTACTTCAGGTCGCTCTCCTGGTCCAGTCAGCTAAAATGGGGGAGTCAAACGGTTTAGAACAAGGATACTCACTGTATGGTCCACAGCCCAGATCTGGCCTGTCAGCTGTTTTTGTACTTTGATTCACTTAGGTATTGTCTGAGGCTGCTGTTCACTACAAGGGCAGGCAGTTGAGTAGTTGTCCACAAAGCCTGAAATATTTACTATCTGGCCTTTTAGGAAAGTGTCTGCTGATCCCTGATTTAGAACACAGCCAAGCAAGGAAGTACTCTGAAAAGGAGCTCTAAGTGTGTTTTCTTAGGAAAGGCTCAGTAGTGGAGCAGGTATTCTGAGGCTAAAAGCCTCAGTAGAAAGCTGCAGAGTTGTCTTGAGAAGTACTTGGATCTGTATGCACGTTACAGACCGAATAAATATGCATACAGTCAAATTATATAGATGATTTTGCTGTGGGTAAATATAAATTAATTCACTTGAAAGTGATATTGATCCCATACTATCTCTTCAATGACTCTTTTTTCTCTGTGAATTGGAATGGATTTTCAATCATGTTGAGAACCCCTGATATAGAAATATCAAACTAGTACATGATCTGAAAAGCATTTCTGTTTAACACTGGAATGCAATTTGATGTCGTTTTATTATGTTTTTGTAAGGAGCGTGGTAGGACATTCACCTTACAACATGGGGTTAAGGCTAATATGAAATACTATAATTTCTACCATTTTGGAGCTCATCTGGTTCTTTTATGTTAAGAAGCCAATGAGGAAAAAACGTGCTCACTAGACTCAAGAACTTAATGAAAAGTGAATTTTCTGTCCATTTGTACAACAAAATTAACTCTGCCCACTAAGCTATGAGTTCTTCCTTATTTGATTGTGAGCAGTTGGCATGTAGAGGTTGGATTTTATCTCCTTCATATACCACTGATTCCTAACACAGTGACTGGCACATTTGGGGACCCTAGTATGTGTTTGTAGACTAAACAAGTGAACGTTGCCATATGTTCTCATGGCTCAGTTAGCAAAGCTGACGGAGAAAGACCTTTAACTGGAAAGGAATCTGGGCACAACTTTGTAAGTGCTATCCTCCCTACAGAGATGAAAAAACACTTAAAATTTCTCCCTGTAAGGGAATCAGGGGCAGAGTTTGTGAAATCCAGATTTAACTAGTGCTTTCTTCCCCTCCTGGTCATTGTAGTACTTGTGCTCAAGCCTATACTAACAGACCTGGCTCTAACCCTATGTTGCCCAGACCTTTAATCTATTCCAGCAGCCAACCCTCCATGCAAAGTTAGTTCCACTCTGTGCTCACCATTTAGACTGAATCACAATCTTTTACCAGACAGTCTCTCTCAATAGCTTGGAAGTTCACATTGTACCTCCGTATGATAAAATTCAATAATGAATGAATAAATGATCTAAAGGATGTAAAATATAAGGCTTTATCCTTTCCTCTCCCTGACCGTCTATGCCAATTGATCATGACATACTTCATTTGCTAGACCTACCTTCAACCTCACATCTTTCTTAATGGTGTAACCTCTCCAGGTAACCTCTACTGTATTTCAAAGTTTGCACAACTGTAGGTATATATTTGCCATCCAGAGGTTCAAATCCCAGACATGGCTTTTATTAAACCATCCCTTTCTGCAGCCACCAAATTCCTGATACATGTCAATCCCCAAACAACCACCTCCCTTAAGCCCCCCACCTGTCTGCTAACTAAAGAATATCAGGTTTTACTGCTTATGTGAAAAGCAGCGAGCAGCATCCATGTAACTCCCTGCAGAGCAGCGAGCCTTTAGCAGCAAAGCACCCTGGAAAACACAGCTGCCTGCTCTTCCCAGAACGCTGCCGCTGCTCCCGGGAATCATTCGGCCAGAATACGGCTACCCAGCGAGGCCTTTGGGAGAACTTGATAAGTTAAACAAGGCTGCCCTCTCATGGTTAAAAAAAAAAAAACAGCTGTATAAAATAAAATTTTTCTATTCTCCAAACACAGAAATCCAGGGCACCCTATTGAAACTGTAATTCTTATGTCTTTTTAAAAGCAGATAATTTAAAGCACACAAGTCAGCTTCTAAGATAAGATAAATAAGTAAAATTGTAAGTGAAAAAGTACATTGACAATTGAAAAGCCTGCTCTAGATTGAATTATAATCATCATCAAGAATTCATAACTGGTTTCAGAATTTAAAGGCTGATGAAGTAATTCTTAAAAACATGGGATTTCTTTAATAGGTGATTTATTTTAGACTTTAGTTGCTTTACACAGCAGCAACATGGGTTCCATTCATATACTCATTCATTGAGTAAATATCTATAAAGTACTTACTAGGGAATTTCAACAATTCTAAAATACTTTCCCCCCCCCATATTTTATCATTTCTGATGCATTTGACAAACTGTGGTGTGTTATAACTTGTCACCAGGTGGCAGTTAGAGACGTGGATAGGGTTGTCACTGCCTGGGCATGTACAGTCTGCTTGTTGCTGCTGTTGGCTCATAAGACAACAGCAACTACTTCATGATTCAGTCATCCCTCCCCAAGTCTATTTAAGGACCATCTGGGGAGGGAAAACCAATCCTGCTTGTTGCCTGATAAACCTTTCATTGATACTTTCTGGTAAGACTAAGAAAGTACCACCACCAAAACTTGCAAAATGGGTGTCAACAGTTTAGGACAAAATATTGGGAGGAAATAGGGGAGCAGTTTAAGGAATGTTGAAACACCAACGCTCTTGACGGCAGGAAGGAGGACACGGTGTGGAAAAACACACGGACACACGGACACACAGACACACGGACACCTCTGAGTCAAGAGTGAGTCAGGAAAGTTGGATTATATATGGGAAAAAATTTTGTTAATTTTTTTTTTTTGCTTTCATTTTTCTGCTCATATATAAACAGGAGCCAGATATGCAAAGCAATCTAGGACTATTGTATCTCAAAGGGTTATTTAAACAAATATAAAATAAAAATTCTAAGTAATCAGGAAGCACATAGTTTAATTGGAAACCTTTCATCTAATTAATAGTCCCTAAAATAATAATGCATTTTACAACAGAGTCTTAGATTCAATGAACCATGGAATGTACTAGCAATGTCACTGTCACTGAGTCATGTGGCGATGAACAAACAGAGCTTTCTCTGCCCTCATGAGCCACATGAGGGGGAGATAACTATAAACATGCAAACAATAAAGGCATGAGACCATTTCAAATAGTGGTAAGTGCTATGAAGACAATAAAACAAAATAATAGGATAAAGAGAGGCCAGGGCAGAGAGAGGCTTAGATTAGCACTGTAGGGAAATGCAGGAGCAAGGGAGAGTATACCATCCCATCACAACAGGTGAAGGAAGAAATGTGTTCAATAAGCAGGCAGAGGTCAACTGTGACACTGGCATTAGGAAGAAAAGTAAGATGAGTTGAGAGGACTGTCCTTAGTATTGGCAAGACCATATCTTTATTTATTTATTATTTTTTTAATACTTATTTATTTATTTAGCTGCATTGGATCTTAGTTGTGACACACGGATCTTTCGTGCAGCACATGGGATCTTTCATTGTGGTGCACAGGCTTCTCTCTAGTTGTGGTGCAGGCTCTAGAGTGAGCGGGTTTAGTTGCCCCATAGCATGTGGGATCTTAGTTCCTTGACCAGGGATCTAACCTGCGTCCCCTGCATTGTAAGGTGGATTCTTAACCACTGGACCACCAGGGAAGTCCCAAGACCATATCTTTTAAAAGGGACCTTACAGCTGGATTGAAGTGTGTTGAAGGACAAATGAGAGGCAAGGATGTGGGTGAAGTAGACCAGGACCCTGTGGGGCCCTCCCATGTTTCTTGTTTGTAGGAATTTGGCTTCATACAGCCTCCTTGACCTTCCCTGAGTTCCAAAGGGCAGATTCAAACAGTTGTTTATAAGGTAAGGGAGAGAATGCAGAAACAAAGGAGGGGCAGTCAGGAAACAACAGTGCAGCCTCAGAGCAGGGTCCTGGTTCCTCCTCAAGGAATACACATAACAATATCTTTGAGTTCTTCTACAGGAATTAAGGTCCCAACCCAGGTGGAGGAGGGTAACTTCAGGCTGAGCACCAGATTCCTGGAGCACCACCACCCTATTACCTCACCACCAACCAATAAGAAGAAAATCTGCACACAGTGGAAGATAACAAAGACTCTGATGCCCTCCCCAAATAATTCTCCCTTTAAAAACTTTCACAGTCAAGCAGAACCTTAGGAGTTGGGTTTTTGGACACGAGTCCACCATCTTCCCAGGTTGCCAGCCTCTTGAATAAAGCAATCTTTCTGTTCCTACCAGCACTTGTCTCTTTATTTTATTTATTTTTTATACAGCAAGTTCTTATTAGTTCTATCTGTTTTATACATATTAGTGTATACATGTTAATCCCAGTCTCCCAATTCATCCCACGGGGGGAACATATTTCTAAACAAACAAGCAGTACAAAGTGTTGTGAGCTCTAAGACAGAAATCTGTATGTAGGACAGGAATGGAGGACTCAGTTCTCTTGGGAGTGGTCAGAAAATGTTTCATAGAGAAGGGACAAGGAGAAGGCACCCTGAGGGAAATGGAGAAAGAGGAAAAGAGAGACTACAGAACTCTGGGGAGGCTAATAGTTTTAACAGGCAAGGAGGAAGGTGGAGCCAGATGAAGATCATGAGAAGTAGCAGCCAGAGAAAGGAGTCCTGCAGAGGATAGGGAAGTGCCCTGACAGGTGAGGCGGGAAAGGATGGCTAATGGGACGGCATCACATAGCACAGAGAGGGCAGAGGATGAGGCTGAGAAATGGCTTGGAGTTGATGATCAAGTGGCTACGGAAATTAGTTTCCACAGTGGAACAGCTAGGGAAGAGAGAGTGGGAGGTGTCTGGAACTGGACCCATTAGAAAACGAGAAGGATAAAGAGAGGGCTAGAGAAAATACTGGGTTGCCCAAAGAGTTCATTCCATAACATCTTTTGGAAAAACCTGCACGAAAAACCTTTTCGGCCAACCCAATACTATGGGGAGGAATGGGGGAGAACATTTAAATATTAAAATAGAGAAAAGGTGCCTGTAGTGGGAAAAGTTTGGGACTCAAGAATAAGCTATTGTGTTGCATTCTCTTAGCTGGAGCTGAATGGCCTTGGGGCAGTCACTTCACTTAGCTGGCTGTCCATTTTTTCATCTGTAAGATGATGCAGTAGGCATGAGATTTATAAGGGTATGTCCAGATCCGACAATCTAAAAAATTTAGTGGAAAGAACAGAATCAAATGAGAGGGTGAAAAAGACTCTTAACTGCATAAAGCCTGATGATGGGTCAACTTTGTTTCCAGATATGTGTGTTTGGCACGTTCGGTCACCTCATTCTCCGGGTACCATCCCCTAGAACCCACTTTTTAAAAAGTAAAGGGTACCACCTACCATCTAGGCTCTACCCATGGGAGTACATAGGTTAAAGTCACAGCTTCTGGAATCATACAGTCCTTCACTATGACTGCATGAAAAATGACTTACTTTGGTTTTTCTAATCTGTAAAACAGAGTAATAAGAGTACTGGTTTCAGAGTTATTATGGGATTAAATGAGAGAATGAATGTAATGTATTTACAGCACACCTAGCATATAGTTCTAGTAAAGAAAATATTAGCATTCTTGAACAGGTACAGAAAGAACAGCAGGACCCTGTGCCAGCAAAGTATATGTATATCTTCTTCAAGATAGGAATAGGGGTCCTGATATACTCTGAACCACACAGATCTTTAAAAGAAAAATGAGGAGAAACATGCTCAACGAGCAGATTCATCTAGTGGCAAAAATACAGGCTCTAGAATCAGGCAGCCATGATTCAAACTCTAGTCAAGCTATTTATTAGCTTTATATTTTTAAATCTCAGATTACATATTTGTAAAAATGAAGTGTATGCTACCTGTCTCCAGGCTTAGGAAGCCTGCATTCAGATAAAGTTCCACGTCCAGGCACTTAAGTGTATTTAAAGTACTGTAAAGGTTATTTGCAGGAATTCCCTGGTGGTCCAATGGCTAGGACTTGGCACTTTCACTGCAGTGGCCCGGGTTCAATCCCTGGTTGGGGAACTAAGATCCCACAGGCCACGCAGCATGGCCAAATAAATAAATAAAGGTTATTTTCTTTGTTTCTACCTAGCATTATGACTTATGTGTAAATAAACGCTTAGTAAGTGTTTTTAGAATTGAAATCTTAGTGAGATTTTGCTCCTGGTATCCAGACATTTTACCCTTGGGGATTCTGCCTCTCCTCTGACCTTAACTTAGCTGTGAATTCTATCCTACTCTCAGACCATACTAACACGGACTGGGTTGATTTCCCCCCCTGGGGACTTGGGGGATCATGGAGAAAGTGGCAGAACACAGAAAGAAGGCTGCAACCACCACAACACCCCCGTAGGCAAACGGGGAGAAAAGAGCTTCAGGTAGTACCCATCAACCTGGTTCTGTTTACCCAGACATAATGTCCTGAACACGCTCCCTGGTGCCATGTTCTCAGTGCCTCAATCCCGTAGCACAAGGAAATAAAAAACAAAGCTTCTCCCATAAGAAGTAGCAGAATTATGTTAAAAATTTGTATGTTGATTCCTTCCCAGTTCTCATTCCCTGATGGAAGGCCACTGACACCAAGAGCAGCCTAAGCTGAAATTTTCTCTTTAAGCTTGTAGGGTTCAGAGAGTGGGATATTTTGTAGAGTCTATAACATGAAAGAGATTAGGTTGGTGATGTCACAAGAGGTTTTCAACAGTGTGGGCAGAAGCTGTAGTGATGAGTAAGGTAGTTGATAAGTAGCACCATAGGAAGTAGTTACTCACCCTGGATAAGCAGGTGGAGAATATTAGTTACAGGCAGGAGGCATTTACAAAAATGATTCATTCTAGATTTTAGAGTCCCAGGTATTAGTTCACATGGGTCAAGAAAAATTAGAAATAACAGAATTAGAGCAAAAAAAAAGTTAACCCCTTGGCGCACATTGGAATTGGCTTTGATTTCTATTTTTAAATATATGACTAAGGACATAAGCCAGACCGATCCCCCTTTGATCTCTTGTCACCATTTCCAGGGCCCAGGAAGGGCTTGTCGAACTGGGCCCCACTTGACCACAGGAAGCAAGATCTGGAGGCACAGGGAGCCCATCTTATGCTAACTGCCATCACCTTGGAGACACACCACTCCCCAGCAGGCTCCGGCATCTTGGAAGATTGTTACCATCGCTAATCAGATGTTAATCGAATGCACAGAAAAGGAAATAAATTCCGCTTCTGAAAGGGCAGCTGGAAAGAGGTTGAAATGCTACAGCTCGGATTTACATTCCAAAGCAGTCCTAAGGCCAAACACTCCCTGCCGCAGCAGAAGGAAAGCCCCTCTCGTCTTCTCACCTTCGCTGGAAAATAGTTCCCCGTAGGAGCCGAGAACTCTCTGGGCGGCGCCACGTGGTCCCTCAGGAAATTGGGGCGAGACAAAGGACGCCGGGTCCTGTGAGGCCTCTCGAATGAAGCCAGTCCCTCCTCCTGTCCATCACCTGCAGCCTTAAAGAGCCAGGGACACACCTTCCCTCCCGGATCTCTGGGGCGGGTAAATAAGTCGGGGTGGGGTAAATATTTCTAGTTACGAGATTCACTCAGTGGTTAAACATTTATTTTGTGGGTGCCAAACGCTGACCTAAGCGGGTTATGTGGTTAATGCTCACAGTAACCCGAGACGTGTGTTAACTCCATATTTCCTTCTCTACAAAGGGGAGCAGGAAGCGCAGAGAAGAACAGCACCTCGCCCCGTGAGTGGCAGGATCCGCCCCCGGGTCACTCGTCCCCAGCGGTGTCCCCAGGGCCGCCCGGCCGGTCCCGCAGCTCGTGGCAGGTGCGCGTGTGCCCGCCCCCTCTGGCGCTCCCGCCTCCGTCCCCCCCCCCAGGACCCAGCCCGGAGCCCGGCGGCCCGCAGCGGCCGGGGGAAGTGCGGCCCGGGGGGCGGAGCCAGGGCCGTGCGGGTGGAGTCGTGAGCCGCGGCGGCGGAGGCTCGGGCCGGCTCCCTGCGCTACCATGGCGTTCGGGAAGAGTCACCGGGACCCATACGCGACCTCCGTGGGCCAGCTCATAGGTAAAAGGGGGACCCCTCCGGCTTGGGGCCGGGACGCTACGCGTTGACTCTGTTCCCGGCCGCAGAGGATCGCGTGGGTCCGAGTTCGAGGAACTCCACCCCCCTCCCCCGCAACTTTCCCAGGCCCCGGGCTCCGCTGGTCCCGAGCGGCACCTGTCCCCGCCGACCTCTCTCGAACCCCACCTCCTCACCTCCCGTCTTCCAGTGCCTTCCGGGGTGGGGGTGGGTTGGAAGCGGACAGGTGGACCGAGGGGATCCAGGTGTGGCGTGGCTGGGCCTCTACGGGGGCGTGTCAACTTCTGGGCCAGGGGGAGCTCTTCAGAAAGTGAGTCCACCCGAGGGCCAAGTGTTGTCCTGCCCGTTTTGCAAAGAGAAAACGGTTCCAGGAGGTTAAGTGCAGTGACCTCGATGTGACAGGCAGGTCTCCAAACTAGTTCTGACTCCAGGCCCTTAAAACGTGAGGTACTTTTTCGGGGTGAACAAAGAGAACAAACATGCCTAGCACTGGAGCGAAGGAAGGAGGAGCCAGGCGCGCTCTGGGGACACGAGAGGCCTCTCCAGGCCACTCGGGGCTACACAGGTGTCTTGCCTGACTCCTTCCCTCTCCCGTGGCCGTGCTCTGATCCACGTACGCGGAAGCCGGAGCCAGTGCCTGGACTGTTTAACAACAGCGGCTCCCTTCTCCCTGGTCTCTGATACCTCCCTTGGGAACCGGGTGTGGCACCAGTGCATATAGATGCCAAGCAAAGCGTGATCACTTCGGGGAGCTTAGCGGGATGAGGAAATCATGAAAACCTGGTAGTTATAATAAGGAGGCTCAGATTCGAACAGCTTTGCCTGCAGCTCAGTTAACTGCTGTATGACAAGAACACATTACCCCGGGACTTTGGTGGTCCAGCGGTTAAGACGTCGCCCTTCCAATGCAGGGGGCACTGGTTCTATCCCTGGTCGGGGAACTAAGACCCCACGTGCTGCGCGGCCAAAAATAAATAAAAAATGAATAAATTAAAGAACAAAAACCAAAACACTACTCAACGTGAAGCTTAGTTCCCATACCTTTATAAGATGGTGAGTGTAACTATCATTGAGGACGAGGTGCTTTCTAAACTTTCTAAACAACACATGGCCGTATCTCTGTTGGGTATTAAAATGAACCCTGAACAGAAGTGGATTCAGGCTGCATCTTCATAGGCTGATTTATTCTTTAATGCTGTGAACATTTACTGACTGCCAGCTATATCCCTGGACCTGGACCAGGCAAAGGTAAGACGTGGTCTCAGCCATCACGGAACGCATAATCTTGTAGGGAAGGTGCACACAATTTCGTACTGACAATAGTGCAGTACCTTTGCAATAGAAGAGAAGTGTAAAACACCCAAAACTTATGAAAAGGGGGAACTTAACTCTGCCATGGCTTTTGACGGGTGAATAGGAGTTTTCTAGGAAGATGGGAAGGTGGGAAGAAGGAGGACAGAATGGGGAGCAAGAAATCTGGCAGAAAGAACCCTGTAACTGAGCACAAGGTCGGTAAGCCTTGTCCATTTGAATGCCAAATTCAAGTAGTGCTTCTCCTAGATGAGGATCAGTCTAAGCTTGGGGGTTCCCCTAATCAAACCTTTATCCTCTTCATTATCCTTTTAATTTTTGCTAATTTTTGCTCTATTCCCCTAGAGCCTCATGTTTTCATGCTGAGGGATATTCTCCTTTCTTGTAGTGGAGATGTTAAGCTCATTTAGGTTGAGTGTTCTATTATCCTTCCCAGGTGACATTTTGTATTCTTAAGGAGGATGTCAGAAGAGGGAAAAGCTATCTGACTGTTTAATGATGGGGTTACGGGTACAGGAGCCTTCAAGTCTGCCTGGTGCAGCTCTGGTTAGTACAGGTGCTAGGAAGTACATAGACAGTTTCAGTAGATCTCTCTTTTTCTCAACCCCCTCCTGCCCAAAGGAGTGACTTTTAAAAAGCAAACAAAAACTGGCATCAAACATCAAACAACCTAGATTTGAATGGTAGTTCTACCGTGTACTGACTGCGTAGCCTTGGGTAACTTCCCTAACCTTGAACTTCTGTTTCATCACCTCAAACAGTGGGTTAAATGAAATTGCGTACGATAAGATACTTCGTTTAGCACTGTGCACTTCATCCTGTAGGCGACTGTCCCTCTCTGAAAGACAGGCAGGCAGATGGAGATTTAGCTGGGTTGTCCTGGCCCTGCAGCCTTTATTAATAGGTCACTCATTACTGTTGCAACAGAAGCACCTGGGTTTTGACTGATTCTTGAATAACGGGGAATTGCTCAGAAAAAAAAATCTCTCTGCTCTTTGGTGATATAAACTTAATGGTACTTGCTGGTGAACTCCAGGTAGATTGTTTCAGGAGGACCAGACATGTTTTATTCTGTTGTAGCTCAGATTCAACACAACAGCTTTTTCTTTGCAGAAAAGGCTACATTTGCTGGAGTTCAGACTGAAGATTGGGGCCAGTTCATGCACATCTGTGACGTAATTAACACTGCCCACGATGGGTGAGTTCAGTGTGTGGTTCATGTCTTTGCCTCTCATAAGAAGTGTCAGAACTACAGCACATTTTCTCTTGCAAACTGGTTTTCTTGTTGAAATAGTGTTTCCATCACCTTTTAAGCACCCACTGCCTTTTGAAGACGTCAGGTTGAAATATTAGGACAGCTGCTTGTTTCAGCATGTGGAATATCTGAGAATCCATTATAATTTTTCTCCTCTTTGCCTTTTCCTTAATAGTTTCAAATTTTGTCTTGGTGTGGCCCAAATTCCTTGTTCTTTAAGGAGAGAGGGAGATATTGTTTCCTTTGTTAGGAATTCTTCTTGCTCTGATTGGCAATATTTTATGTTACTGTAACTGAAAAATATTATCAAGAAGCTAGTGGACTCCTGGTGGTGACCTGTCTCTGGGCAGTTGTCATTATCAACCAGGAAATAATCTAGCAGTTGTTTTCCTCTGCCTGTCACAAGACAATTTTTTTTTTCTTCCGAATGCCAACTCACCCATGTTTATGCTGAGTTCTTAAACAATGTGGTATCTTTTGTTACACTTCTTAAACTTTAGAGAATTGAAGTTTAAAAAATAAAATAATTAAGAAGGCCAACTATTTTGTGATTTAGTCTGAACAACAAGTTGTTATAAGGGATACAATTCTCTTGATTTTCCTGTGCATTTAAACTAATAATGAACGGCAAAGGAGACTGTCTTGGTTTTTGTTGATGAAGAAAACATTACCCTTAATTATTGACTATATCAATGGAAAGTGCTTATGGTTAGTACTTTAAAATATTTATGGTGTTTTCCCTGTAATCTTGTTTACCATATTTGTTTCCTCTAAACGTTTTCTTCACTGATAATACTAATTTCTTCACTGATAATGCAAAAGGGGAAATGCAGTGTAAATTTTTTTTCTTTTAAAACAGTGTCTTTATTCTTTTCAACTTTTGTAAGGGTTTCATCTTAGATTTTATATATGATTTTTTAGAAATATATATAATATTATATTTTATAATAGTTGCAATTCTAAGTATATGTAATATTATGTAATTATATTATCGTATAATAGAAATTCTACCCATGCAAGCATAACAAACAAAATTGGGAGGTAATATGCAAAAAAGATTGTATCTTTTAAGTTTTGAGGTATAATTGGCATATAGCACTGTATAAGTTTAAAGTGTACAGCATAATGACTTGAGTTACATATACTGCAAAACAATTTCCACAATAAGTTTCCTTAACATCCATCACCTCATACAGTTAACAAAAATGTTTTTTCCTTGTGATGAGAACTTTCAAGATCTACTCTCTTAACAACTGTCAAATATACCATACAGCAGTATTAACTATAGTCATCATGTTGTACGTTACATCCCCATTACTTATCTATAACTGACCATCTCAGAGTAAATTTGGACTATCTACTTACACATAGTTCCTCCTTTTGTAACATAAAATTGTAGCATATCAGAACCTGACCTGGTTAGTCCTAATTCCTCCTACATCCCATTGCCTATAGGATGCTTAGGAAATACTAATAAAAATAGGTAACATTTTTGGAAATTACATTTCCTGTAAACTGGTTCTGTGCGTTGATATGGGCTGTGGGTGTGAGTACATTTCACATGTAGTGCTTTCTAGGTAATGATCATCATCTGCATATTTTATTTGATTCTGACAAGGAGGTAGGTGGTATTGTCTGCCTAGATGTAAGAGGAAACGGGTGTAAAAAAGTTAAGTCATCTGCCCAGCGTCACACAGCAGAACCAATACCTTGGTTATCTCCTTAGCCGTTCGTCTTTCCACACTGCATGCTGCTTTTCAGAGACTACTTGCTTTCAGCAATGGCTACGTTGATGATTTTACTGTGTTTATTGCCACAGGCCAAAAGATGCAGTAAAAGCTTTGAAGAAAAGGATTTCCAAAAACTACAATCATAAAGAAATACAACTTACATTGTCAGTAAGTATTTAATGATAAATTAAGACTAGGATTTTCCAAGCTATAGTCACATTTCTAATTTTGGGTATAAATGATACAAATATTCTGAGATAATTAATAGGTTAGCAAAAAGTTATTTACAGTATGAATTAAAACTATTCATTTATTGAGAATTGCAGAATCAAGGGAGTTTCGTTGATTGTAATAGCATTTAATTTGGTGGAAAGTGAGTGATTCAGGAAAAGCGTATTTTCCTGGTTAGGAGATGGGAACTGGTGATGAAAAACCTGTAGGTACTGAGTTGCTCAAGAAGTTTGTGTATGTGTTACACATGAGGAGAATAGAAGCTTGAGAAATGCCTCCCCGTCATCTTTCTATCTCATTTGAACACCTCTGTGGAATTCTGAGATGCTGGAGGCTCTTTAGGGTTCAGCCAAGTTCTGCTGTTTGGTACAATTTGGAGAATGTTCTTTGTTGATTTAAACAATTCTCCTGTGCACCTTATCGCTTGATTTGGGTGTGGACATTTATTTGACATGTTCCCATTTTCCCCCAACCTTGGCCGTGTGACCTCTTCAGTTGCTTGGTGAGTTGCCCATTTTACTTCAGTATGTTTTGCAAACCGTGCCTGCTGCCTGAGAGTGAGCTGTGTGGCTTTCTAGTTTCTTCTCTGTGCCTTTGCTGACCTCAGCCCAGCCCCAAGCCACATGTGGTTATGGCACTACTCTGCCAGCATCACACTGCTCTTAGGGGACTTGGATGTGTTTATCTAGAGGGCTGTGGAATGGAGGTGAGCACAGCCCCCCTTTTCTAGCTTCAGGGGGAAAAGAATTGATCACATCTTGCTTACTTGGAGAGTAACTGAATGAGAAAAAATGAAGTCTTAATGATACTATCACTGAAGAAGCCCTTCAAGTTGGGGTCTGAATATAGTTTTAGAGGGATTTTCCTCTTTCACCTTTTTTGACCTCTCCCCTGTCCTTTACCATAGCAGCCTCCTCAGGGAGGTCACGGAATGCAGGCAACTGGAGAGAGAGGAGTAAGGCACTTCAGTAGAAATGTCAGAACAATGGGTTGGTGGTGGAAATAAACCTTTGCCTGGTACCTGGTTGATGCTCTCAACAACCCTGTGAAGAAGTCGTATTATTGACTCCACTTCAGAAATGGAGAAACTGGGACTTAGTGAGGTTAAGTGATTTTTTTTTCCCCTCCAAGATTTAAGTAGCATAGGCAAGATTTCAATCCGGTTCTCAGATTCTAAATTCCATGTCCTTGCCCCACACCACCCGGCTTCTCAGAACAAGTCAAGCCCCTTGAAAGAAAAGGCTGCTGTGTTTCATTTGTGTTTTCAACTCCTTTCTACGTGGTAGAAGACCTAGTGCATCAATGTACCAGGTGTTGAGTGGTTAATGACTGAGTGTCCTTCAGCCTCCATCCCACTCTCCTAGCATCCAGGAAGGACTCAAGGAATGTACTGTAGAATTGCGGTAGAAAGATACGTAGCTGTGCCCTAAAATGAAGTGGATCTAGGATATCTCAGGGCTGCTGAAGGTTAGGAGAATTGGCTGAGTAACCTAAGGGCAGAAGATGAACTTATGCCACTTTTGTATTTCAGCATGCGGTATTTCACCTTCTTACAGTTGTTTATTCTATATAATGCGTTTGTCTCTTTCTGTGTTGTAGCCAGCCTACGTGACGTTTCCATGGTTGCTTCTTATCCTTAGCTCCATATCCTCCTCCATCGTGGTTCCTTCCTTCTGGGGATGAACCAGGACTCTTCCCTGGGGAATTTGACGTATTCCAGAGTGTTGTCTCTTTTAGCCCTCCATCTCTGAGTTCCCACTCTTTCTGTTCTTCCAGTAGTCTGATCTCTCAGGCCTTACTCCCAGCTAGCTGCCTGTTCCCTGTTCCACCTCAGGTAACTGTACATCCTCCACCTCCTAATTTCCACACCAGTACGTGAGAACAAGCGAATCTAAAACCTGTGCCAGAGTAAGGGTGAGAGTCACAGGTTGGGGGTCATTGTTAGGGGCAGAGTTCATTAAGGTACCTACTTCTTGGATTTTCTTTGAAGTGGTCTTTGACTCTTGATAGCTTCATGCAGATTTCCCCAAGTTGTATAGTCAGTGGCCCAGTCACCTCACCGCACACTACTCACTGCATTGTAGTGGTGTCTTTAAGGCTTCAGAACAGACTTTAATATTAACTTAAGCCAGACTTAATTATGAGACAGATTAGTCACAGAAAGAATCATTCAGGGGCTTCCCTGGTGGGGCAGTGGTTGAGAATCTGCCTGCTAATGCAGGGGACACACGTTCGAGCCCTGGTCTGGGAGGATCCCACATGCTGCGGAGCAACTAGGCCCATGAGTCACAACTACTGAGCCTGCGCGTCTGGAGCCTGTGCTCCGCAACAAGAGAGGTCGCAATAGTGAGAGGCCCGCGCACCGTGATGAAGAGTGGCCCCCACTTGCCACAACTAGAGAAAGCCCTCGCACAGAAACGAAGACCCAACACAGCAAAAATAAATAAATTAATTAATAAACTCCTACCCCCAACATCTTCTTTTAAAAAAAAAAAAAAGAATCATCCAGTGTGTCAAAGGCAATTATATGTTTACCAATAAACTATTTAAAAATGAATCCTCATATATTACATTTTCATTTTATTACTGTGAAGTGATGAGAGCCTGTCAAAGTCAGTTATAAATGTCCTTTATATTATCTGTCATTTGGGTTCACCATGGACTTGTTAGCCTTGATTAGATCTTTGACGGGATCTGACTAGCCTGTGATTTCCTACCATCAGTTGGTGGTGCAGTTTTGTCAAGAAGCCAGTAGTTTTATCTTATTTTTAAAAGCATTTTGTTACCAGGCTTTATAACTCGTAGCCAGAGGCTAGTGTTTTCTTGAATGAGTCAATTATGATAAGTCTCAGTAAGATACTGTTATTGTCAAGAGGAAAGTGATTGAACAGTTCCTAGGAATCAGTTTATTAGTTGGAGCACCCCCTAGGTGGTGAGCTATGAGGGCTTCAGAATAAGTGTAAAATATGTTTATTCCTTCAGAAACTTAAAAAGTAAGCTCATCCCCTAAGGTGGCCATACCTTGGTGTGGTTTTCAGTTCTGGATGGCCCCAAAGCCTTGTTTACTGTGCTTGGTTTAGAAATTTGCTATTAGAAATAAAACTACCATGGCACTCTTTTTTATTTTCCAGCATTTCTGAAAAGAATACTTATATCAGCTCATCAGCATATTCTCTCTTGATGGGAAATTATCCATGGAAGCAGACGATCACAGTACTTACCATTTATTAAGATCCTGCTAGGTGTCAGGCTCTTCATATACATTATATTTCACTTAAGCCTTACAGCAGGTCTCTGGAGGAAGGCATGCTCATTTTGCAGATGAGAATCCTGAGGCTTAGTCAGGGTAAGTGATTTGCCCACCCAAGTGCAAAAGGAGATCTGTGAAGCCTCAAGTCAGCATCCTCTCCAGTCTCTCAGCTCCTTGGCTCCTAGGTTCTCTATTCCACCTCAGATTATGGTTTCTTAGTGGTCCTGTTTGCAAAAATAGGTTATGTGAACACATAAATTGCACCAGAGCCCAATTCCAAAATGTGTAGAAGCAAGGTATTTAATTTTTCTTATTCACCACTATAAGTTTGATTGCTTAGCTAAGTGGGCTGGGGTGTGAAAGAGGTACTGGTGACATATTGTAAGAGCATGAAGGAATTGGTCCTGACATTCTAGATTCCAATGGGAAAACAAAGGGCATGATTTTGTGATCTCCAGATGTTAACATTCTCAGCATTTCATGCTGACTCTTTGATTTTGTACAGGTAACCTTTTAGGAATGTTACCCATTATCATAAAATCTTGGTGCTCCAAAACATAAAAAGTGTTTGTGGAATATTTAGCATTCATTTTACTGTTAGGGAAAATGAGACTTGGAGGCAAAGTATCTTGCCTAGGACTGCATATCTGGTTACATGAAGTATTTTTATAAATTCCCATTGAACTAGAGGTACTTTTCCTCTCAGCATTTCATCAGATAAAAACTCATCATAATAGTATATCAAGCAAAAAGTCATTTGTTATTCAACTTTTCAGCTTGTCTTTTTCTAAACAACTTGCATTGAAATACAATAGATTCATCTTAATATGTTTTGGACTCTGATTTTACTTTCCTTTGCCTTAAAGGTTCTCCCTGTATATTTCACAAAGCTGCACGTGCTCAGCTTCTGTATTTTACGGTTGCATGTTTAGCCACATTGCCCTTAAAACTGCAGCTTTCATACCTTCTTCTTTTTGTATTGCCATTAAAGTGACACGAATACAGAGCATGGTGTAAAGTCAGTTTTCAGGGCTTCTTTTCTGCAAAGATGATTATACGTATCCTGGTCACGTGATGGTTTTTGTGACCTCCAAGAAGGTGGTAGCATGGGAACTAGAGATTTAATTTTGTTTTTAGATCACTTTTAGAAATCCACTTTCTGCATGCAGTTCTTCAATACCAGCTCATTCTTTCTTAGCCTGACGTCTGCTTATGTTGCTTTACTGAAAATCTTTTCTTCAAGGTGACTGATGACCCCACTAATCAACAAACCTAGCTGAGTTTTTCAGTCCATATTCTTAACCGTTTGACACTCCATCCACCTAGAAACTCTGCCCTCTTTTGATTTTACGAACATTATGTTCTGTTTATCTTATGCATCAGTTTCTGTTGGTTGCTCTTTGATTGCCTTTCCTGAGCGTCCTTCTGACCTCACGGGGGAACCCCTTTGTCCCGTCCTCTCTGCTCATCCGAGGCAGCCTTGATTACTCACTTTTGGCTTCATTCTCCCCTGAACTACAGCTGTGCATGTACAGCTCTCAGCAAAAAATCTCTACTTGAATGTCTCATTGTCCTTTTTGTCTTAGTCATCTTGAGCTGCTCTAACAAAATACCATAGATTGCATGGCTTAAACAACAGACATCTATTTCTCACAGTCCTGGAGGCTGTGAAGTCCAAGATCAAGGTGCCGGCAGATCCATTGTATGATGAGGGCCCACCCTCTGGCTTGTAGATGGCCATCTTCTTGCTGTATCCTCACATGGCCAAGAGAGAGATGATCTCTCTTATCCCTTTCTTATAAGAGCACTAATCTCATTCATGAGGACTCCACCCTCATGACCTAACTCCCTCCCAAAAGTCCCACCTCCAAATACCATCACTTTAGGGATTAGGAGGTTCAACATGGGAATTTGGGAGGGACACAAACATTCAGTCCACAACACTTATAAACTCAAAATATCTAAATTTCAACCCATCTTTTTTTTTTTTTTTTTTTTTTCCGGTACGCGGGCCTCTCACTGTTGTGGCCTCTCCGTTGCGGAGCACAGGCTCTGGACGCGCAGGCTCAGCGGCCATGGCTCACAGGCCCAGCCGCTCCGCAGCATGTGGGATCTTCCTGGACCGGGACACGAACCCTTGTCCCCTGCATTGGCAGGCGGACGCTCAACCACTGCGCCACCAGGGAAGCCCCAACCCATCATTTTGACCTTCGACTAGTCATAGTATCCCATCCCCTTCCAGATTTTCCACCAATCTCATGCAGAGTAACAGTCACTTAACTTTCAGCCTTTCCTTGTTGACAAACCCCGGTTGCTGAAAGTTCTTGCTTCATAATACTCATGGCTTTCCCTTCCTTGTACCCACATCATCGTAGTTTAGGCCTTTCTGCATCAGGCTGTACCTAGTGGGTAACTGCTGGATCTCTCTATCATTCCAGGGTCTTTGCCCTCCAATTCCCTCTGTAGGGTGCTGCTTGAAAACCTTGTCAGAGTACTTTGCATGCACTACCTTTCTCTCAAGTTCAGGATAGTGGTGTGATGGTGACAAAACTAATAAGAACCCTTCAGTGGCTTCTTACTGCCTTCAAGATAATGTTCCAATTCTTTACATTGCCACACAAATTTCTCTACAGTCTGGTTGGAGCCCCTCCAGACTTAATCCACCCACCTCCCCAATGTCCCCAGTTTGCTGATGTCAAGAAACCTCTACAAACTGGAGTACTTATTTTCCTCCTCACAGCTCATATGCTTTGTCACCTGTACTTATATTTTTTAATACCATTTACCTGTCTAGACTATTGCTTTATACTCACTTGTACTTTTCTGGACCATTTTTCAAAGCCCAGCATAGCACCACCCTTTTCCAAAAGTCTTAAGACCACCTGGCCTTAAATTGTCACATCTGCCTATAAAGGTCTGTAGCTGGGGTAACCGTGTAATTTTTCATCTAGGCAAGGACATTTTTGAGAGTGAAAGGGGGTATCATCGTTAATAAAACCAGGACAACAGGAGTTCACCAGGACTTTCCTGGCAAAACTAGGACAAATGTCACCTTGTCTATAGCCCACATGCTTCGTTTGCACCTCCCATTGGCCCTTGGCATTTACTACCTTGTATAGTTATTAGTTCTCTTATAATTGTGTCCTGGCTCCCCAACAGGACCATCCGCTAAGCAGTTACATTATGCCTTATATTTCCTCACATTCCCAGAACCTAACATTTTGCCGTGTATTTTAGTAGATACTAAATTATGTTTATTAATTGGAATGCTGGTGGAAATCATTACTTAGCAATTTTTACCTTATATTTAGGAGGTGGTTTTGCCAAAGAGATAAAACGTTTAATTTTTCTCTTTAGCTTATTGACATGTGTATGCAGAACTGTGGTCCGAGTTTCCAGTCTCTGATTGTGAAGAAGGAATTTGTTAAAGATAGTCTAGTTAAGCTGCTGAGTCCCAGATACACCTTGCCAACAGACATTCAGAATAGAATTTTGAATTTCATTAAGGTAAGTCTATTATATATCTTATGGGGTGGTGAATGTCTAAGATTAGGGATTTAATTACCTAACTCCCAGTTGGTTCAGTGACCCTTTACAAGCCTGGGATTGAGCCCAAAAGAGTTTTTACTATTCGGTTTTCCATGTAATAATAATTTCTTGGCATTGGATAGTGGCCTTTTCCTGAAGAATTTGTAATCTTTTCCATACGTGTCTCTCAGTTTCTGTCTTATCTACGTCAGATAGGAGAGAGAGTGACGTGTACATTCATTTTGCAGGTGTGGAAACTATGTTCTGGGGTTCTCTGCTTTCAGAGTTATTTGGCAAAAGAGCTACTGATGCTGTTTTAGAATCTGTTAATTCTGGATTTAGTATAGCAAAAAACAAACAATAGTATCTATTCCAGAGTTTCATTGTTGAGGCATGGCAGTTTGATGATTAAAAATATATTATTCTAATGGCCATCATCAAAAAATATACAAACAATAAATGCTGGAAAAGGTGTGGAGAAAAGGGACCCCTCCTGCACTGTTGGTGGGAATGTAAATTCATACAGCCGCTATGGAGAACAGTATGGAGGTTCCTTAAAAAACTAAAAATAGAACTGCCATATGACCCAGCAATCCCACTACTGGGCGTATACCCTGAGAAAACCATAATTCAAAAAGAGTCATGTACCACAATGTTCACTGCAGCTCTATTTACAATAGCCAGGACATGGAAGGAACCTAAGTGTCCATCGACAGATGACTGGATAAAGAAGATGTGGCACATGTATACAATAGAGTATTACTCAGCCATAAAAAGAAACAAAATTGAGTTATTTATAGTGAGGTGGATGGACCTAGAGTCTGTCATACAGAGTGAAGTATGTCAAAAAGAGAAAAACAAATACTGTATGCTAACACATATATATGGGATCTAAATTTTAAAAAAAGTGGTTATGAAGAACCTAGGGGCAGGACAGGAATAAGGACGCAGACGTAGAGAATGGACTTGAGCACATGGGGAGGGGGAAGGGTAAACTGGGACAAAGTGAGAGAGTGGCATGGACTAATATATACTACCAAATGTAAAATAGCTAGTGGGAAGCAGCTGCATAGCACAGGGAGATCAGCTCAGTGCTTTGTGACCACCTAGGGGGTGGGATAGGGAGGGTGGGAGGGAGACACAAGAGGGAGGAGATATGGGGATATATGTACATGTATAGCTGATTCACTTTGTTATACAGCAGAAACTAACACACCATTGTAAAGTAATTATACTCCAGTACAGATGTTATATATATATATATATATATATATATATATATATATATATATATATATATATATATATATATATATATATATATATATATATATATATATATATATATATATATAAAATTAATTAATTATTCTAGTCTCTAAAAATGTACATTCAAAAGCAGCTTTCTTTTTCTGAGTAAGGTACATAATTGTCAGTCTCTCATTTTCTGTCACCAGCTTAGGAGTTGTGTTTTGTTTTGCTGCTTATTCACCTCTGGAACTTTCCATCTCTTGAATTCAGACATGGTCACAGGGTTTCCCAGGAGCTGTGGATGTAAGTGAAGTGAAAGAAGTGTACCTGGACCTTCTTAAGAAAGGTGTTCAGTTTCCTCCATCAGATGCAGTGGCTGAAACAGCCAGACAAAAGGTAGGAGGCCGTTCTTTGACCTCTGTAGAGTAAGACAGTGTAGTGCATGGGTATTTTCTCAACGAAAGGGACCACCCTAGCTCCACCTAGCTTCACCTAAAAGATTAGTCTGTTAGAAGGATACTGTAATACCTCATAGAATACAAGCCGCAAGGAGGGTGGTGTTAGCTGGATCTTTGAACAGAGAACCAAGCATTCAAATGCCTTGTTACTTGCCTACTTACGTTTGATCATCAGCTTCGTTCTTCTCTCTCATTGCAGACTAGCTTTTTCCACATGGTAAACAATATAGCTCCTAAATTTTCATATTATAGCCTTAGCTTTTTCACATTCCAAGTCCAAAATTTCAGAGAAGGGCCTCATTGAACCAACCTAGGTCACTTTTCCATTTCTGCACAAATTAACTAAGGTCATATAAGAACGGGGTTGCTCCATATAGAAATTATTTAGGTAGAGCAGAAGAGGGGAAGTTTTCAAAAGAAAAGATTGGTGCTAGACAGGCAGGGGTCTCTATTATAGGTAGTCATATAATAGATTTGTTTATTAATACTGTGCCCATAGAAGAGTTTCTCAATGTTCACATGTATTCATTCTCAAGTATGCAAGCAACTTTCAAGGTTTTGAACTTAGAACACTTGTAGTGACTGATTATAATTCAGCTCCTAACTTCCTATAATTTCCATAATGTAAAAACAGTAATTCTTCCCTCCTGCATATTGGTGAGTCCTGCCTTGGTAGAAAAAGCAATTCAGGTGTATACCAAAAGTCTGATCTTTGTGAAGGCTTTGTCCTGAGGGCTAACTCTCCCTAGTGATTGAGTCATCTGAATGGAAAAACTGGACTTGGGGTGGCTGAGTTAATTTAAATGATAATATTTCTATATTTCATGTTGATAGACTGCTCAGATGTCACCGAATCCACCACCATCTGTTCCTACTGCACCAGCTCTTTCTTCTGTAGTTCCCAAGAGCTCCACTATTATATTGGTCCCAGAACAGGTAACAACAGCCATGACTGTATTTATTTATGACTTTTTCTAAGTTCTAAGTACTTTATATATAGTTTGTTTATTCTTAATAATACTATCATAAGGTAGAGGTACATTTTAACCTCATTTTACAGAGGAGGGGACTGAAGCTTAGTGATACTGTATAGGTTATGATGGTTCAACTCTACGTGGAATTAATCCCATGGATTCTGCCTGATTCTAAAAGCCTGAGCTTTTAACAGTTATGCTCGTCTAGTGGCTTTTGTGGCTTTGTGGAGGCTTGGCTGTGGGATGGATCTCGTGTAAGTTGATTCCTGTTGCTCCTGATAGGACTGTCTGTATGCCATTCCAGAGAGCTCAGTAAGTGGTCATCTTATTACTATTATTAACTGTGCCCATTGAATTACATTTACTTGTTTGTCTATATCTGTTTATCTACTGTTTAGACAAGCAATTATTAAATGAAGCTCATTTCTGTCCTGCTATAAGGGAACTATCATTTAAGACTTTATATTATTATGATTTGGTATTATATAACAATCCATGTGATTAATTCCTCTTAGAATTTAATCCAGGAAGAAAAAAAAAGTGTTTCTCTCTTGATTCTTCCTTCTCTAATACCGTGGGACTATAAAACATTCATTTTTTTCTCTCCCATTGGTTTCTAAGAAACCCAAACTAACATTTGCCATTTTCTTCAGGTTGCTGATATGGTTACCTTCTCCCTTCTCCATATTGGTTCCAATCTGACTTTTTCCCTTCATTAACTTTCCTAGAGCATATTTTTAAATTTATTACAAGAGCTCTCAAGACCTTTTAGAAGGTGGAAGATTGTATATTTGTAAAATAATTACATGTACATTTGTATAAATTTGAAAATAATAAATTTTACAAAAGTGTTTTCTCTACAAGCAAGAAACAAGGTAGCCATTCTTTGTGTCACACTTACTGGTGATTGATTGTGTTGCTCTCAACAGATTGGAAAACTGCACAGTGAATTGGATATGGTGAAAATGAATGTGAGAGTGATGTCTGTCATACTGATGGAGAATATTCCTGGGTCTGAAAATCGTGAAGACATAGACCTTCTGCAGGTGTAGTATAATTTCAGGGACAAGCAGTCCCTGAAAGTTATTCTCTAAACTTAGAGCCTTGGAGATGGAAGGCACCGTAACACTGACTAGTCCATGCTCCAGCATGTTTACTTGATTGTTAAACTTAACATGAAGCTGCAAGGATGACTTTATCAGAAATGCAGTGGTAACTTAGACGTGGTACTTACCCTCTTGCAATAAATAATTTAACATCATTTAGTCATTTATAGCCTAGCCATATACAACCTCTACTAATCTCTAACTGTTTTAAATGTGTAAAAGTTACCTATCTATTCAGCAAACATATGAGTAACTATAATGTGGTAAAGGATATAGAAATGAGGAGGCTCTACTAGTTCTTGAGGAACTTAGGTCTAGTGAGCAAGAGTGTTTTGTAAACAACAAGTTTAATAAAGTATTGATGCTATAATAGAAATGTATTTATCACACTGTGGGTTCAGGGGTGGGGGCAAGGAGAAAGGTGAGGGTTTTTGGAAAGGTTTAGGTGGAGGCCGTGCCGACGCTGTGGAGGAGCAAGTGGACGGTTCATCTGGACGTGTGTGGGCATGTGAAGGGCACGAGCATCTCAGTATGACCGGAGTGGGGGCCTCCCAGACCCTCTTCTGAGTCTCTACATCCAGGGCACTTGTTCCCTCTAATGGTTTGTTCTAATTTTCAATTTTAAGCTTTTCCTTTTTTTTTTTCCGGTATGTGGGCCTCTCACTGTTGTGGCCTCTCCCGTTGCGGAGCACAGGCTCCGGATGCGCAGGCTCAGCGGCCATGGATCACGGGCCCAGCCACTCCGCGGCATGTGGGATCTTCCCGGACCGGGGCACGAACCCGTGTCCGCTGCATCAGCAGGCGGACTCTCAACCACTGCGCCACCAGGGAAGCCCATCAATTTTACGTTTTAACACACACTTTAACACAGAATTTTAGAAGCAGTTAGAGGAAAAAAATCTGTTTCTAAATCTTTTTCTTCCCCCCAAAGTTAAGAAACTTCTATTTTTACTTTTCTCTGATTCCCACTCCCCACTTCTCATGTTGTTGTTATCTTTCCTTTAAGTCCTTCGATTGTTAGTAAATAACATTTTTCTTGATTATTGCTTGTTTGGGAAATAATAAATGGTGTAAAAATGCCCTTTTTCAACATCACCACCTGTATTTAACTGCTATCTCCTTAAATTGTTACTAGTGGTAAACTTTGAGTGTTTACGTGTCCAAAGATGTCTTTTGGCTGCCGTGTTAAGGGCTCACAGTTTGGCCTCTAGGTACAGAATTATTTTCCTTAAGTCCTACAGAGATACTGCTCCATTGCTCTTGCACCCAGTGGTGCTATTGAGAAGTATCATATTATGTATTCTTGCACCTTTGTTTTATAATCTGTTTTTCTGGTTGTATTTGTGATTTCTCTTTACTTTAATGCTTCTGAAATTTCACTATACTGTGTCTAGGGATATGTGTGCATGTATGTGCATATGTGTATTTACCTTACTTAACCTGCTTAGTATCAATACTTGATAGGCCTTTTGCCCTGTCAGCTTAAGTGTATTTTAGTTCTGGGAAATTCTCAGCTCTTATTTCAGATATTTCTTTTCTAGTATTCTTTCTATCTTTGTATGGGACATTATTTAGATGATGAAACTTTCAGTTACAGTTTTCTTATCTCAACTTTTATACACGTTTTGTTTCTTCTTTTATGCTGTAGTTCTAGCAAAGCTTCTCCATTTTATGTATTATTTCTCTAAGATGTGAACATCAGATTGTCTATTCGGCCCTCCTAATGTATGTTTTATTTCAACAATTTTTTATTTTAAAATTTTACTTCAATTTTTATAATAGTTCTTTCATGGATATGCTTTCCCCTTTTGTCTTTCTAAGGATAGTAATTATTTTTATTGATTGATTGATTGATTGATTGATTGATTGCCATACACCGGCCTCTCACTGTTGTGGCCTCTCCTGTTGCGGAGCACAGGCTCTGGACGCACAGGCTCAGTGGCCATGGCTCACGGGCCTAGCCGCTCCACGGCATGTGGGATCTTCCCGGACCGGGGCACGAACCCGTGTCCCCTGCATCAGCAGGCGGACTCTCAACCACTGCGCCACCAGGGAAGCCCAGTAATTATTTTTAAAGGTGCTTTTCCATTTGCTCTGTGGATTCTCTTTCCTTGGGTACAAGTTCTTTTGTTCATCACCTCTTTCATTTCATTTCTCAAGTATCTGGATAGACTGGTGATAGTGAGCTTATTTTTGTGTGAGATCCCTGACAGCTGGTCTGCATTTCTGTGACCCAGCTTGCCCATGCCAAGTGGAAAACACTGTTACTGCAGCTTGTTCTTAGTACTATTTCTGAGTATTTCTGTGTTTGCTGCTGTTTTCAGAGTATGTAGCATTGGCACGGGATGATGCTGGGTGGGTTATGTTGGTAGCTGGTCTTCTGAGTTATATGCTTCCTATTTTTCCTGGTTGCTACCAACGACTGGAAACAGTGCCCTATGTCTCTGTCCCAAGCATTGCTCCCACCTAGGCACAGATTCTTCTGCCTCAGCTGTCTGGTCTCACGTGGGGAGAGAGGCGTGAGCACAGGTTGTCTTGTCCAGTTGTCTCACTACTGCACCTCAGCTGTTTGCTAGCTGCCCCTCATACTGTCTTCCTCTGGCTTCCACAGTCTCTGGTCCTGGAGCATCCTTCATTTCCTTCCATGTCCTGTGGCAGTGCTCGTTGTGGGCAGTCTTGAGTGTCCTGGATTGTGCTTTCCTCTAATCCAGGGGTCAGCATGCTGTGGCCAGTGGGTTATATGCAGGCTTCGGTTGCCTGTGAACTCAGAATGGGTTTTACATTTTTAAACGATTTAAAAAAAAAGAAAAGAAAAACAGGTCATTTCTCAAGCTATATCTATGCAAGCCTACCTCCAGAGACCACGAGGGGGTCAGACACACCCCTCAAGGAACCCCTTGCCACCCCCCACCCACTATCAATGGATTTGAGTTTGTGGTATCCCTCAGGTGCACAGAGGGTTTTAAACCACAGCTTGGGAGCATCAGGTTCCAGGAGAAGGGTGGCAAGATCTGGTCTGCACAGGTTATTGTGGACTTGATATGCCATGCCTGAGTGGGCTTAACCCAGGTGGCAGAAGGAAGCCATTAAAGGGATATAAGCTGAAGGACTGCATAACCAGATAAAACTTCAGAAAGATTCCTCTGGTGAACACTGAGATGACAGATTCTGGGGGAAGCAAGACACAACTCTTGGAAACAATTTAAGACAGCATTTCCCACTGGTCTTATGTTGTATACTCTGTGGGGAATATGACATCTGTGGTCAAATAAGTTCCAAAACCAACTGTTTACTGTATTTCTCCTCTTGGAGGGTCAAAAAGTTTATTAGTATAGTAAAGGCTCTAAGAGTCTTTTTTTTATTAAAGTATAGTTGATTTACAATGTTGTGTTAGTTTCAGGTGTAGAGCAAAGTGATTCAGTTATATCAATACATATATATGTATGTATCTATATTCTTTTATTTGATTCTTTTCCATTATAGGTTATTACAAGATATTGAATATAGTTCCCTGTGCTATACAGTAAATCCTTATTATCTATTTTATATATGGTAGATATATTTTATATATCATCCTAATTTATCCCTCTCCCAACCCCTTCCCCTTTGGTAACCATACGTTTGTTTTCTACATCTGTGAGTCTGTTTCTGTTTTGTAAATAAGTTCATTTGGACTATTTTTTAGATTCCACATATGAGTGATATCATATAATATTTGTCTTTCTCTGTCTGACTTACTTCACTTGGTATGATCACCTCTAGGTTGCTGCAAATGGCATTGTTTCATTCTTTTTTTTTGGCTGATTAGTATTCCATTGTGTGTATATGTATATACCACATCTTCTTTATCCATTCACTTGTTGATGGACACTTAGGTTGCTTCCATGTCATGGGTGTTATGAATAGTGCCGCTATGAACATTGGGGTGTGTATCTTTTTGAATTAGAGCTTTCGTCTTTTCTGGATATATGCCCAGGAGTGGGATTGCTGGGTCATATGGTTACTCTATTTTTAGTTTTGGAAGGAACCTCCATACTGTTTTTCCATAGTAGCTGTATCAGTTTATATTCCCACCAACAGTGTAGGAGGGTTCTATTTTCTCCATACCCTTTCCACTATTTATTATTTGTAGATTTTTTGGTGGTGGCAATTCTGACCAGTGTGAGATGATACTTCATTGTAGCTTTGATTTGCATTTATCTAATAATTATCAATGTTGAGCATCTTTTCATGTGCCTGTTGGCCAAATGTATGTCTTTTGATTGGGTTGTTTGTTTTTTTGTTATTGAGTTGCATGAGCTGTTTTGTATATTTTGGAAATTAAGCCCTTGTCGGTCACATTGTTTGCAAAGATTTTCTCCCTGTCTGTAGGTTGTCTTTTTGTTTTGTTTATGGTTTACTTTTCTGTGCAAAAGCTTGTAAGTTCGATTAGGTCTCATTTGTTTATTTCTATTGCCTTGGGAGACTGACCTAAGAAAACATTGCTACAATTTACATCAGAGACTGTTTTGCTTATGTTCTCTTCTAGGAGTTTTATGGTGTCATGTCTTGTGTTTAAGTCTTTAAGCCGTTTTGAGCTTATTTTTGTTTATGGTGTGAGGGAGTGTTCTAACTTCATTGATTTACATGTGACTGTCCAACTTTCCCAGCACCACTTGCTGAAGAGACTGTCTTTTCTCCATTGTATATTCTTGCCTCCTTTGTCAAAGATTACCTGACTGTAGGTGTGGTGTGACCTATGTAGGTGTGACCGTGGGTTTATTTCTGGGCTCTCTTTTCAGTTCCATTTATCTATATGTCTGTTTTTGTGCCGATACCACACTGTTTCAGTTACTGTCACTCTGTAGTATTGTCTGAAGTCTCCAATGGTTATGCCTCCAGCTTTGTTCTTTTTCCTCAGGATAGCTTTGGCAATTCTGTGTCTCTTGTGGTTCTGTATAAATTTTAGGGTTATTCTAATTTTGTGAAAAATGTTATGGGTAATTTGATAGGGATCACATTAAATCTGTGGATTGCTTTGAGTAGTATGGCCATTTTAACTATATTAATTCTTCCAATCCAAGAACATGTGATATCTTTCCATTTCCTTGAATCATCTTCGATTTCTTTTATCAGTGTTTTATAGTTCTCAGCATATAAGTCTTTCATCTCCTTGGTTAGGCTTATTCCTAGGTATTTTTTTTTTTGATGCAATTTTAAACAGTATTTTTTTTTTACTTTCCCTTTCTGACATTTCATTGTTAGTGAAAGAAATGCAACAGATTTCTGTGTATTAGTCTTGTTTACTGCTACCTTGCTGAATTCATTTATCAGTTTTAATAGTTTTCGTGTGGAGTCTTTAGGGTTTTCTATATAGATATCCTCTTGTCCACATATAATGACAGTTTTACCTTTTCTCTTGCAGTTTGGATACATTTTATTTCTTTTTATTGTCTGATTGCTCTGGCTGTGACTTCCAATACTGTGTTGAATAGAAGTGGTGAGAGTGGGCATCCTAGTCTTGTTCCAGAATTTATTGGGAAGGCTTTCAGCTTTTCACCATTTAGTATTATGTTGGCTGTGGGTTTGTCATAAAATGGCTTTTATAATGTTGAGATATGTTCCCTCTCTACACGCTTTGGCAAGAGTTTTTATCATGAATGGATGTTGAATTTTATCAAGTGCTTTTTCTGCATCTGTTGAGATGATCATGTGGTTTTGGTCTTGTCTTTTGTTGATGTGGTGTATCACATTGACTGATTTGCATATGTTGAACCATCCTTGTGAGCCTGGGATGAATCCAACTTGATCATGGTATATGGTCCTTTTTACGTGTTGTTGGATTTGGTTTGCTAAAATTTTGTTGAGGATTTTTTACATCTGTACAAAGAGTCTTTAACCCAAAGTTTACAGACTTTTTGACGAAAGAATATCTATTTGCTAAGTATCTGTTAATATCCTATAGAACGTCCGAGTAATATGCATTGAGAAATAAATCAGTATTTTGGATCAGCGGTTTTAAGTGTATTATTTTTAAGATATTTTACTTAGGAACGTTATATCATTTTGCTAATGATTCTTATGGTTCCTGGCCTTGGGCAAGTCATTTACTATCATTGGACTTAGTTTCTATATATATAAAATGAAGAGCTAAGATAAGAGCATAGCTCTTCATTTATACATCCAGGTTATGAGGAGATTAAAAAGAAAATTAATCATAGAGTTCCTATGTAGTAATCCCTTTTTAAAAATCCACAATCGAAGGCATTCACAGATATAAATTTTGTGACTCATGATGTTAACAAGCATGTTAAACTAAAATTTAAAAAGTAAATATCAAAGTAAAAGGGTATGTGGCAGATAATATTTTTCAAAAATGGACATGGCAATACTCCTAGTTCCACACAGTCTTCCCAGCCTTTCAGAGCTCTCAAATGAAGTGACAGGATTTTTCTCTCATGTTTGTATCCATCTGTGGCAAACAATCAATCCTTCAGTAAAATGCACACTGAAACATCCCATTCAAATATGTGCATCCAGTTTTATTTGATGCCATCCTGGAGTGCACTGAAATGCCTTTTTGTGTCCAAGTCTTTGGGTACAGATGTTTGGTTGAATTTTGCAAGGATAATGCTGATTTGCTGGTTGCTGTTTTGATGCCAGAGCTTAGGGTTGTGTGTTGCCTTGAATAGTAAAGAGACTTGGGCTGTAAATCAACATTAGAACGCTACTCATGGCCAATTCAAGTTGAATGGTTCTGGCCCCATGTCAGTTTGTTTATGGAGCCTATTGAATGTGTAACTTTAATTTTCTCTCTTAACGCTTTTTGTTAGTGACTAATAGAGAGCTGGTGCGGGGAGCACTGTTTTTAAATTCTTTTGACAGGTATTTGAACTTTTTCTTGTAATCTAAATAAACTCATAAAAGAAAACTATTTCTCTACTCACAACACTTCAGACACCAGATCTGAAGTTTCTTCCCTCACATTAAATCATTCAGGCACTAGCTACCCAGAGATAGCACAGACCCCATATGGTAAGAGGCTTAGTCCCACAAGACTGCCCCCACTTCAGACACCAATCACAAGTAGTGGGTCCCCAGGTTACCCACATTTCTGTCCCATTTTGGCTACAAGTCAAATCAGGGGTCCCCGTGATTCCCTCCTCAGGTTCAGTAATTTGCTAGGGTGGCTCACAGAATCCAGGGAAACACTTTACTTACCATTGATACAGATGATAGCCAGATGAAGATGTCAAGTGAAAAAATGTACAACCTGAAAGTTTTTTTTTTTTTTTTTTTTGCTGGGCTGGGTTTTCATATTCGGGCTTCTCTAGTTGTGGCATGCATGCTCCAGAGTGCGTGGGCTCAGTAGTTGTGGTGTGTGGGCTCTTTAGTTGTGGTGTGTGCATTTAATTGCCCCACAGCATGTGGGATCTGAGTTCCCCGATCAGAGATCGAACCCGCGTCCCCTGCATTGGAAGGTAGATTCTTAACCACTGGACTACCAGGGAAGTCCCTAAAAGTTTTGAATTATGTTTTATTTGTTGGACAAAACTGAAGACTTAAGCCCAAGACACAGCCTCTCAGATAGCTCTAAGGTACTACTCTGAAGAAGCAAGGGAGGAGCCAGGATATATAGGAGTTTTTTTTAACAAAGACCAGGTAGTTGGAACATCAAAAGATTACTGTTAATGAAAGAAAACCAGATATCTCAAGTTAAAGAATTTAGTGCTTTTCTATGTTTGCACAGATACAGGAGTCTGGGCCCACTGAAGTCATTCCTTTGATATACACCTCAGCTATCTGGGGCCAGCATCCTATGCTTTCTCATCCTCACTTTCCTCAGGGTACACTCTTGGGGGGTGGCTGCAGAGGCTGACTGCTAGATGGTGGGCATCCTGTTTCTATCTTGAGTTCCTTCAGGGCTCACCATTGGGGAGGCTGTAATGTGATGGCTTGATGGCTGCAACATCCTTTGTTTACTGATATGGCAGGTGACATTTTTCCGTTGTTGACAAAGAATACATACAGCAAGGTGTGGAAGGGTCCCGAGCACAGGAGCTTCTGTCCCTGTGGAGTTGGAGTTCACCACCTTCCCAGCATCTGAATGTGTTCACCACCTAGAAGCTCTCTGGACCCAGTAGTTTAGGGTTTTATAGAGATTCCATTACAGAGGCATGATTTATTTAATCATTGGCCACTGGTGATTAACTCAACCCCCAGTCCCTCTCCCCTTCCTGGAGGTTGCAAGTTTCAACCTTCTAATCACAGGGTTGGTTCCTCTGGCAGCCAGCCCCCATCCTCCAAGAATCACCTCATTAGCATAAACTCAGGCTTGGTTGAAAGGGGCTTCTTATCAATAACGAAAGATGCTTCTCTCATCCTACTGCTCTGGAAATTCCCAGGGTTTTAGAAGCTCTGGGCTAGGAACTGGGGATGAAGACCAAATATATACTTCTTCTATCACAATATCCTGTCCCACTATGGTCAATCTAAAATAATGTGATGGAATCTAAAAATGAAACCAGCAAAGATAGACTATGGAGAAATAAAGTAATTCTTTAGTTTGTACTTTTTCAGAGGTTTTCTCACAACTGTGTAAACCAGCGGTCCCCAACGTTTTTGGCACCAGGGACCAGTTTCGTGGAAGGCAATTTTTCCAGGGACTGGGGCTGGTGGGGGGATGGTTTGGGGATGATTCAAGCACATTACACTTATTGTGCACTTTATTTCTATTATTATTACATTGTAATATATAATGAAATAATTATACAACTCACCATAATGCAGCATCAGTGGGAGCCCTGAGCTTGTTTTCACTTGCCACTCACTGATAGGGCTTTTTTTTTTTTTTTTTTTTTTTTTTTTTTTTTGCGGTACGCGGGCCTCTTACTGTTGTGGTCTCTCCCGTTGTGGCGCACAGGCTCCGGACGCGCAGGCTCAGCGACCATGGCTCGCGGGCCCAGCCGCTCTGCGGCATGTGGGATCTTCCCGGACCGGGGCACGAACCCGTGTGCCCTGCATCAGCAGGCGGACTCTCAACCATTGCGCCACCAGGGAAGCCCACTGATAGGGTTTTGATATGATTCTGCAAGCAGTTGATTTATTATGGTCTCTGTGCAGTCAAACCTCTCTGCTAATGAGAATCTGTATTTGCAGCCACTCCCCAGAGCTAGCATCACGGCCTCAGCTCCACCTCAGATCATCAGGCGTTAGATTCTCATACAGAGCAGGCAACCTAGATCCCTCGCGTACGCAGTTCGCAGTAGGGTTCGTCCTCCTGTGAGAATCTAATGCCGCCACTGATCTGACAGGAGGCGGAGCTCAGGCAGTAACACGAGCGACGGGTTGCGAGTGATGGGGAGCGGCTGTAAATACAGATGAAGCTTCGCTCATTTGCCGGCTGCTCACCTCCTGCTCTGCGGCCCGGTTCCTAATAGGCCACAGACCGGTTCCAGTCTGTGGCCTGGGGGTTGGGGACCCCTGGTGTAAAATCTACAGATTAGTGGAGCTAGGGCCCCCAGATAACACTGGCTTCCTGCCTAGCTTCCCCATGTAACCGGAGGGGCTTTTGGAGGCTTCAGCATGAGCCTGGTGGGGGGTCATCAGAGTTGGGGTAGTGGGCAAGATGGGAGGCATTGAGGGCCCAGGAGCATTACAGGGCACACAGAGTTTATCTGTAAAGAAGTACTAAAAGTATCTGAAATCCACTGTGATAGTTGTGAAACAGACACTGTTTTTTCCCCCAACTAGCTAATAACCACTTCTTTTCTTTTAGCTTGTTAGAATAATTTACCTCCTCTTCCCCAAACCCCTTTGAAATGACAGACAAAATATGAAAATAAGAATAAATTCCAAGGATTACAGGAGAGCCTAGACAGACCATCAGGGGACTAGAAGAGTGAGAATATTCAGAGTCCAGTAATGTAGGTGGGATCAGCCAACTGAGGCACACACAGCCCCAGGAGAAAGAGACCCTTACTGTGTGACTTTCCTCAGAAGAAGCCTATAGTAACCTCAGAATCAGAGCAAGATTGGATGGGCCTGAGGCACTCACATGGACATGAGTCTGTCTTCTGCTGTCCCAACACTATAACTCCAGGAGCAGGGAACTTCCAGTGTCACTAATAAGACCAGAGAAAAAGGACTTCAAATAACTTGTGGTTTCCAAGAGAACATGGGACCTCAGCAGTCAGAAGAAAAAAGAAAAACACTCACTAGGGTTTTTAAACTTTGAAGGCAGAGAGTCTCATCCCTAGAGATGATAATGCAGAAAGGCTGTCAGAATTCTCAGGAAGAATACGTAGTTTCCTTCTCTCCCTCCAAAGGTGAGGCTTCTCCTTCTCCCTCCCATTTTCCTTTGTGGGGCTGAGCTGCTTTTTCTAACTTTTTAACTTATATAACAAAAGGAAAGCTTTGTTTTCAGTACTACTCACAACCAGCACTTCTGACACCAAATGTATGGGTGTTTTGCCCACACTGACTGATTTTCTGATGCCAGCTGGGTGTCTTAAAATTAAATTCACTTCCGACATTAAGTACTCAGAGTTAGCATCAGATCCCATAGGTTAAGGGCTCGGTCCCACAAGGCTGCCCCACTTCAGATGCCCTTTGCAAGTTTAAGTCTCCCATACTTCTGACCAACAGGCTATAAACTGGGGGTTCCCACACCCCTCTCCTCAGGTTTGATAATTTGCGTGAATGGCTCACAGAACTCAAGGAGACAATTACTTATATTTACTGGTTTATTATAAAGTCTATTACAGAGGATGCAGATGAAAAGCCAGGTGAAGAGGTACAAAGGGTGAGGTCTAGAAGGGTCCCAAACACTGAAGCTTCTGTCCCTATTGGGTTGAGGTGCACCCCTGTCCCAGCACATGGGTATGTTCACCAACTGGAAGCCCTCCGAACCCCAAAGTTTATGGATTTTTATGGAGGCTTCATCAAGTAGGCATGATCAGTTAACTCTCATCTCTAGCCTCCCTTCCATACCCAGAGGATGGAGGATAGGGCTAAAAGTTCCAAGCTTCTAATCATGTTTTAGTCTTTCTGTTGACCAGCCCCCAACCAGGAGCCCATCAAGAGTTGCCTCATCAGAACAAAAGATGCTCCTATCACCCGGGAAGTTCCAAGGGATTTAGGAACTCTGTCAGCACTGGGCGCTAAAGATCAATATGTATATTTCTTATTTCGTGTATAGGTCGTAGCCATTCAGATGTCCCAGCTGCATCTCAGTACCTTGTTCGGGCCCCAGGCTTTGTCTCCTGCCTCTCAGGGTTATTAGAGATTGACAGATGGGTGCCTTTCGGGCCCTTGTGCCTTTATTGCCTCTCATATCTTTGGATCCTATTTGGATTTAGCCTTTGATGACTTCTCATGCTTTCTTGAAAGTTTAGGCATGCACATTAAAACATTTTAATATTGTATCTAATATTTTTAGGTATTTTGTTGTCAAAAATATTTTCAGGATATTGAGTACAGTGCTGTGTTGAAAATCAAGAACTATATAGCTTTTTTTTTCTTTAATTGAGGTAAAATTCACATAACATTAATAAAAATGTTAAAACATTTTAAAACATAAACATTAAATTTTATGTTAAAACATAAAATTAATCATTTTAAAATTTACAGTTTAAAGTGTACAATTTAGTGGAATTCATGTTCACAGTGTAACCATTTCCTCTATTTAGTTCCAAAACATTTTCATCATCCCCAAAGGAAACCCTATACCCATTAAGCAATCTCTCTCCCTTCCTGTCTTTGCCCAGTCCCAGGCAACCAGTTATCTGCTTTCTCTTTCTGTGTATTTATTTACCTATTCTGAATATTTCATATAAATGGAATCATAAAATATGATTCTTTCACTTACTATAATGTTTTCAAGGCTCAACCATGCTGTAGCACATTTTATGGCCCAATATTCCATTGTATGGGTACACTATATTTTATTTATTTATTTATTTATTTATTTATTTATTTATTTATTTATTTATTTATTTATTAGTTGATGGACATTTGAGTTGTTTCTACCTTTTGGCTATTGTGAATAGCTGCTGTGAACATTCATGTATACGTTTTTGTTTGAATACCTATGTTCTTTTGAGTATATACCTCAGAGTAGCATCACTAGGTCATATAAAAACTCTATGTTTAACTTTTTGAGGAACTGCCAAACTTTTTTCCACAGTGGCTGCACCATTTTACATTCCCACCAGCAACACACAGGGTTTCAGTTTCTCCACTTCCTTGCCAACACTTGTGGTTTTCTGGAGTTTTTTAGCTACGTAGTAGGTGTGAAGTGGTATCTCACTATAGTTTTGATTTGCGTTTCCCTAATAACTAATGATACTGAGCATCTCTATAGCTTTCTAAAAGGTAGACCAGGTCATGTTGTTCCTTGCTGGAAACCCTTCAGTGACTTCCCGTTACACTTGGAATAAAACCCACCTTTCTTACTCTGGCCACAAAACCTCTCCCAGTCTGCTCCTGCCCACCTTTCCTTCCATAGCTCATGTGTCCTCGGTCCAGCCACAGCGACCACCTTCCTATTCCCTGGACACACTGAGTTCGTTCTTGCCGGGGAGCTGTTTCACCCTTGACTCTCATGCTTCCCCTGTCTTCTAATGACCAGCTTTTTCTCATCATTCCAACTTAGTATGTTACCTCCTCGGAGGGGTCTTCACTGGCTCCCCGGTCTAAAGTCAGCACTTTCTTTTTCACCCCCTTTTCATTCTCTCCCCAGCACACTGATGCTTTTCCTGCATGTTTGTGCAGCTGTCTTTGCCTTCTAGAATGGATGCTTCACAGGCTTGTCCTGCTTACTGCTCAGGTTCCGCTCCCAGAGCAGTGCTGCACAATGTAATCATTCACAAAAATATCTTTAATAAATTAATGGATTTTCCCTTGATTTTATGTGGTTTAAAATTAAAATCTTAGGACTTCCCTGATGGCACAGCAGTTGAGAACCTGCTTGCCAATGCAGGGGACACGGGTTTGATCCCTGGTCCGGGAAGTTCCCACATGCTGCGGAGCAACTAAGCCTGTGTGCCACAACTACTGATCCTGTGCTCTAGAGCATGCAAGCTACAACTACTGAGCCCATGTGCCACAGCTACTGAAGCCTGGGCTCCTAGAGCCCATGCTCCGCAACAAGAGAAGCCACTTCAATGAGAAGCCTGCACACCGCAACGAAGAGTAGCCCCCACTCTCTGCAACTAGAGAAAGCCTGTGCACAGCAACGAAGACCCAACACAGCCAAAATTAATTAATTAATTAATTTAAAAAATAAAATTAAAATCTTTATCCTTGGTATCAGTTAGAGATTTTCCCTTCATTTATCTTTTTCAGTTGTATGGCTGCTTGTCCAAATAACATTTAGTAACAATTTATACCTTCTCCACTGATTTCAAATACCTCTTTATCATATCCTGTATTCTAATGCAAGGATGTCTTTCCAGAGGCTGTTCTCTTGGTTTGATCTGTTTGTCTATCCCTGTGTTGGTATCATACTATTTAAATTGCTCTGTTTTCATGCCTTTTAGGGCTTATCAGTGAAACAGATGGCATGCTCCATTTGGGTAATTTGAAAAGAATTTAATCAAGGTATTGTTTATTTAGTGAGATACCACAGGGCTCAGAGAAACCACAGGAGCAAGTTTGTTACCCTGGGCTATTAGCTAATACCCCTAGGCATTAATAGGCAAGAAGAAGCTTTTGCCAGAACCCAGTGGGCAGAATATGAGGAAGGCAGCCTTGAGAGTAGTGGTGCCTTTGGTGGAAGGAATGAAGATAATAAATATCCAGACCTCACTCTCCTTCGCCCTCCCATTTCCTCCCTGTGCATCCTGTGGGCTGAACCCAGTCAAAAGCTAGAGGGCAGGGGACCTGGTGGTATGCCCGCTACAGGCCAACCCCCAGGGCACACAGCAGGGCAGAGTATGGATGGTGGATCTGGAAGGCAAAAGAAAGGTGTGCAGCCGGTAGGAAAAGTCTCCGCTCAAAAATTTCTCGGCTCTTCTTGTACATATACTTTACCAGTGATCACAGTCTTATATGCAGTTTGTTAACATTAAAGGCATTTCCTGTTTTGTCTGTTGGCGCATACCTTCTGGCAGCTGTTCTGTTTATTTGAAATGCGTTGTCTGTTTCCTTCTGTCTGAAATCTGGTATACTTATTTGGAATCCCCTATCTGGTCCTCCGAGCGGTTAGATCCCGAAGCCCTGCTTATTCTCAGAGCTCCTTTCTCTTTGTTAGATTCTTAGGCAATACAACTATTTTGGTGAAAGACACCTTTCCCAACCACTATGTTGCTCCTGGACTTTGAACTTCATTAGGGGCAGAGACAGGATTTCTTTGAGCTTGCCAGAGTGGTGTGCGAAGATTCTGAGGCCACATCTAGTCTATGAGTATTGCGATGAGTTAAAAGTATCTGTTCTGGTCACAGTAATGAAATGTTGCTGCACGTTCTTGCATTTGTTTTCTAGGCGTTGTGTACTTGTCTCTGAATCACCTTACTCTTAACCTTGAGTGGCTCACCTCCCATTTTAGTCTTGTTTTTACCTAGACGCAGTAGGACAATGAAAGAAGAGAATGTTTTAGGCTTCTGTAGAAGAAAGTAAGCTCCAATTGTGAAAGCCTAGAAAAAAGCCTTACTCTAACTTATTAGAGAAGTTTCAAATTTTGTGAATCTAAAATTTGGTCCTGTGAGAATAATTGGTAATGAGTTAAGAAAAAAAACCTGAGAGTAAAATAAAAAGTCATCTGCCCTGACTGCTCTTACTGTCTTTCCCATTCAGAGACCTGTAAGGTGTTAAGAGCGGAAGGGACTTTCAATGCCATTAAGACCATCTCCCTTTACAGATGAGGCTACATATTCAGAAAGGGAATGACTTGTCCACACCGTGGCAAGCGAGTGATGGAGCTGGAGTGGGAACCTTGTCCTCCTGAGGCTGTGTTCCAGTATAGCACTTGTTTCTCATTTTGAACCCAGGACTGACTTTCTAGCATAGGTGGCTAACTTATTGTCTGTTCATGTGGGTATATATTAGCTCCTGAGCTAGAGTGGAAGCAACTTGAAGGCAGTAACCAAGACCTCTACCTATAAATCCATACAGCTATGCACATTTAGAGTGTATGTTTTGTGTACTGAGTGAGCTTATCAAATGTCTGTTAAGTTGAATAGATTGATTCTCTGTTGAAGAATTAATGATTTAGGGCAAAAGAAGGGCTCAGGAGTTACTGAAGATGTTTACAATATTTAGTTGGGAAAAAGAGTTGGAAGTTAATGATTTTCTGGAGGATTATGTTAACAGTTAACTTGCTATTCATTCAACAGAGGCCTGTAAAAGAAAGAAGAAACTGTACGAGCAAGTTATGCTGAGGAATGTTTGGTTTCATGGTGAGCGGGGGCAGTTTTGGTGTTGAGTATATAGGGACGTTCTCGGGGTCTCTTGCTGTCTTGATAGGAGGTCCTGGGAGAGAGATGTGTAATAGCAGTAGTGCCAGACGTTATTATTTCCAGAGAAGGCTGTTAAGCAAACACATTTCTTCCTTTTATTACTTTTTCAAGGGATATGTTCAGATACTTTTGTTTTTCTTTTTATTGAGTTGCCCTGTGTTGGTGAATGTGGGACAATTGCAGTTGAAGTTGAAAGTGTGGAAGAATCTTCTTCCTTAATTCCTGAATGCTCTGCGAAAGAGTGGGAGCCATCTGGATGTCAGAAGAGGAAGCTCTTAATGAGCTCCTTTTTGTTTTGCTCCAAAGACATTTGAATTGATTGTTAGAATCCCTTTAGCTCAGAAGCCTGCCTGGGCTTTGATATGGTGTAAAGGGAGGCGATTCCAGGGCCTCTGTGATGGGCATATGCACCAGCAGCTGTTCCTCCGTATTTTAACTCGTGCCCCCTTGCTCCCCACATCCACAGCCCTGCAGGTGCCTGCTGTGGGGAACTTCTGACCCATCCTTTTGGTCCATGGTACTTGGTCTGTGCCGTTTCCAGGTGGCTTGGCCCTCCTCTGAGACAGACATTAATTGCAAAGATCAGAGTGGGCTGGCTTTTGAAGAGGTTTTTCAAATTCTGCTTTGCAAACCTGTGAGAAATGTGGTGCTCCTTTCATGTTTCTATTCCATCTGTCTCTTGAGAGGGCAAAGGGACAGTCTTCATGTGACCGGGGGCTGTTGATGTTGGCTGCAAATTCGTTTCAAATTACTTTCTACTTTTGTCACAGGCATCTAACAGCCATTGTATTTCCTTGATCTTGACATTGTTCTAGCAAGGCTGCCAGTGAGCAAGAAGGAGAACTGTTCTGTACACTAACGCAGAACAGAGGTAAAGTTCTCATTCATCATGGGGTTATAACCAAATGCTTCTTAGTTTTTTCCTTTTTAAAAAAAAAAATATTTATTTATTTTGGCTGCACCAGGTCTTAGTTGCGGCATGCAGACTTCTTAGTTGTGGCATGCATGCCGGATCTAGTTCCCTGACCAGGGATCGAACCCAGGCCCTCTGCATTGGGAGCGCAGAGTCTTATCCACTTGGACCACCAGGGAAGTCCCAGGAATGTATAATATTAGTTTGCTAGTTAAGCTGCTAGTGACACCTCCTTAGGCAACCATAATACTTTCATTGACTACCCTGTTTGCCATACGTGGGTTTCAACTGCATCATTTTCTATTCTAACAACCCTATAAGATGGTTGTTATCCTTGTTTTATAGATAAAAAAGTAAACTGAGGCTGAGTTTTAACCATATCCTGTATCAGGTATGTAGATGGGAGAGACCTTTGGTCCACTGAGTCTAAAGTCTCTCTTTGTGCTCTACCAGGGGACCATAAATAACTCAAATTTAGCAACCACCTGACTTCATTTTACTAGGATATGGCCACACCCATTTGTTTACATATTGTCTGTGGTTACTCTCACCTTGGCAGAGTTGGGTAGTTGCAACACAGGCTTTGTGGCCTACAAAGCAGAAAACATTTCATATCTGGACCTTTAAGAAAAAGTTTGTCAACTGCTGCAGACAGTGACCACATCATTAGCAACCGGGACAGTTTTTCTGGTTGCACAATGCGAGTATGAAAACCCAGAGTCTGTCATCTGTCTCACTTTTTTTTTTTCCTTTCCCTTTTCTTCTGTCTTCTAAATATTTCTGTTAAGATTTTGTGGAGGTATGGTAGCCTTTACCTCTGAGTCTAAATGCCAGCTAGTAGTGGTTTAGTTTATTTATTTAGAGATTTCCTGTTGGAAATCTTGTGATAGATTGTTTGAGATTCTAAACGGTTTTGTGAAGTGTAAGTTTTTCAGCAGGTCTGTCTTTTTTTTTTAAAGTCTGTCTTTCTTGAGGGAAAAGATCAGATAATGTAATATCTGCTATGATTTAGCAAGTTCTGCTGCTTTCATTTTGAAAGGGGAGCTTCCCTGTGTTCTTGCCTGATGTTAATGTATTATTATATGGACAAATTCTAGCCAGGGTGGGTTTGAAGGAATATTAATACCAGTTTTATGCTCCTCAGGCTTACTGGAGGTTTGCCTAAGAGAAAGTAAGTTGTTAAGATAGCAGTTCTCAAGTATCAGTGTACATAAGAAACACTTTGAGATGCTTGTTAAAAAATGTAAATTCCCAAACTCTCAGCCTAGGCAATTCTGAGTCAGTAAGTCTGCCGTAGGTGCCTCTGATGCTTATGAGAAAAAGCTGGTTCGGGGAGTGGAGTCTTGTGTAATACAGTGATTCCAGGCAGTCCAAATAAAAATGGCATTGATGACTAGTTGTTGTTGTGTTTTGTTTTGTTTTGTTTTTTTTTTGAAGTACGTGGGCCTCTCACTGCTGTGGCCTCTCCCATTGCAGAGCACAGGCTCCAGACGCACAGGCCCAGTGGCCATGGCTCACGGGCCCAGCCGCTCTGCGGCATGTGGGATCCTCCCGGACTGGGGCACGAACCCGTGTCCCCCGCATCGACAGGTGGACTCTCAACCACTGTGCCACCAGGGAAGCCCAGATGACTAGATTTTTAATCCTGCTTCAGTTTACCTTGGAATGTGATGTTGTAACTATAAACGTTACATGTTTAAGTAAAACATAACAAGAAAATTATACTGCTATAACTGCATTTTAACTACTTCTTTCTTCTATTACCACAAATAACAACAATAGCATTTTATGTTTTATGTAGTTCTTTATAGTTATATAGTTCCTCATTATATACATCTCATGTGATTTTCTGTCACCCCTTGAGGTAGATGTGGCAAGTAGTATATTTTTCACTTGTCAAGTGAGTAAACAGATTTAGAAAACAAGTGATTTTTTTTTCCCTAACATAGCACAGCTAATAAGAAGTAAACCTAGAATTCCTGTACACCACTTCTGATTTCTAGTCCAGCATTACATGCAATGTACATTATTATCCTTATGATGCCCATTTTGATTTTTAGAGGAAAATATTGTTCTGATATCCCTCATAGAGAAAGGATGAGCTATCCATAGTTAAATACTTTGGTAATCTCCCATAGGTGACTCACTGTGGAGGTGGTCACAGTAGTATACAAATTGGCAAATCAGTTGTTTTTTTAGCATTGAAGAAGAAATCTCTCTCCTTCTTTGACAGAAACTTTATAAGACAGGTCGGGAGATGCAGGAGAGGATCATGGACCTGCTCGTGGTGGTGGAGAATGAAGATGTCACTGTTGAGCTAATTCAGGTGAATGAGGATTTGAATAGCGCCATCCTTGGATATGAGAGGTGAGCAGTGGCATGCCCTCTCCCACCCTCCTCCAGTGCCAGTTTGACCTCCAGGTACTCAGTGTTCTTAGAGTGCCTACAGGTGAGCACTCAGAAAGATCAGGAACAAGTTCTGGACATGGCTGCCTTCCTCCCAAGATAGGGAATCCTGGTCCTGCTCTTCTGGGAGTGTGTGATATGGCTTGCAGGAATGAGCGCGTGCCTGAGCAGTGTGAGGGGCATTCATGGGCAGTGTAAGCAATGCTCACATACTGCCCTGTGAGCAGGGCCTGGATCTTAATCACGGAATGTTGTCTGCACTGAGCACATCGTAAGCTCTCAAACAGACCAATGCTATAAACAAAGTGTCGTAGTGAAAGTGAGGTTTACCCTAAGTTTGAGGTGGAGAACAACATGGAAATGGTAAAGAGAAGAGAGGAGGATATTTATATGGAGAAAACAGTCTACACAAAACCAGAGTAGCCAGTGAGGATAATCTGTATACGAACACAGATTTTTTTCTAAATTCCGTTCAGAAAAGTATGAAGGCAGAAATTTTAAACACAGTCATCCCTTGATATCTCGTAGGGGATTGTTTCCAGGAACCCCACCATGGATACCAAGATCCACAGATGTTCAAGCCCTTTATGTAAAATAGTGTAGTATTTGCATTATAAGCTATGCACATCCTCCTGTACACTTTAAATCATCTCTAGATTACTTATAATACCTAGTAAATGTAAATGCTATGTAAATAGATGCTGGCTCATGGCAAATTCAAGTTTCCTTTTTAGAACTTTCTGGAATTTTTCTTTTTCGGATATTTTCAATCTGAGGTTGGTTGAATCCTCAGATGCAGAACCCACAGATACAGAACCTGTGGATACAGGGGTCAACTGTACTCATAATTTTGTTTCTAACATTTTAGTTTTTTTCTAAACTTTTTTATAGTCGTGATCATGTAAAGAACATACACTTTTGTTTCTCCCTTGATTTTCTTTGCTGTAAAACCAGTATTTGTGTATCCTATGTTCTTAAATGCTTTGGCTAAACATTTTTTTTTTTTTTTTTTTTTTGCGGTACGCGGGCCTCCCACTGCTGTGGCCTCTCCCGTTGCGGAGCACAGGCTCCGGACGTGCAGGCTCAGCAGCCATGGCTCACAGGCCCAGCTGCTCTGCGGCATGTGGGATCCTCCCGGACCGGGGCACGAACCCATGTCCCCTGCATCAGCAGGCGGACTCTCAACCACTGTGCCACCAGGGAAGCCCTAAACCATTATTTTCAATAGCTGCATAATGGTCCTTGTTTCTCTCACAGTTCACTTAATAGCCATTTAAGTTGTTTCCAAGTCATTTATTCATTCATCAAAGTAATAGTCTTATAACCTATTGTAATCTATAGTCAAGCCTATAGTCAGGAAAACACCTTCAATCATATATATAAATATAGACACTTGGAAAGTGAAATAAATGCAGTGAATAGGAGGTCTATTTGGGAAGAATAACAGCCAGACCTAATCCAGGTCAGAAAAAGGACAGGAAGGCTTCTATGAGGAAGTACCATTTAAGCTGAGAACTATGGGATGAGGAGGAGTTGACTAAGCCAGGAGCAGGTAAGAGCACATATGGTTGTGAAGCTATGGGAAGGTACAACAGGCCTGGGGAGAGAGCCGGCACCTAGAACCCAGCCCCAAAGAGCGGCAGCATGCTTCGATTGACAGGTGGCTTTCTCCTCAGTCTTAATGAGAAGTGTTATATACAAACATAGCTTCAGGCAAGTCTCCTGGTCTCTTTCCAAACCTATACCTAGGCCTTCCTAGCATAGAGATTCTGGAGTCTCTGAGATCCCCAAACTTTTTCAACTTTGACTTTCAAGTCAAAGATTCTTGTTTCAAATAAGAGTTGTATTGGCATTTTGGGTAGGGCAGTTTTCCCTTATGTGGCCCCTACCTGCTAAATATCAGAGGTTTTCCTCCTAGTTACAGTGACATTTCAAGACACCCTTAGGGGAACCATTTCTGTCGAGAATTCCCTGGAATTAGTGGCCATATTTCCCACCAACAGATGAAGAATGGGACCAGTGTGACATAAGGGAAGGAGGTGAACAGGTCCGGATTCAAATCTTGCTGATGATTTTGGACAAATTGCTTAACTTTTTTTACGATTTGGGTTTTTCCCTATTTATTAAAGAGGATAATACTACCTATTTGGAGAGGGTTTGCTTATTTTATTTGTTTGCTTCTAAGAATTAAATGCGATAATGTATATTAAAGCACCTAGCTGGGTGCTAGCACATTAGGTATTAATTTCTTGTCCTCCTCCGCCTCTTGTCCCAGTGAGCCTTTTAATTTATTGTCTAGACTTTTTTCCCCACTCATCGTGAATGAACCAAGAGAATCAGGGAAGTAAAAACCCACAGCTGCGAAATAAGTTCTTTCCCTCACTGTCTCACTGTCAGGGAGAGCGGCCGTTCTGTGAAGAGGCGACGGGGCACCAAGGGAGAGATGTGAGCCCTGTGACCAGGTTCCCTTACCACTGAGCAAACCTTACCCTTCATTTTTTTTGGTTGTTGTTTGTTTTTTTTGGGGGGGGGGTTGGTATAAATCTTTGTAAATGGGAAGATATCTAAGGAAAACCATATGGTTTTCAGTAGAGTGCTGACTCATGGTTTTCATTTTGGAGAATTCTATTACAAACCATAAGACCACTTACTAAAAGCTTCCTCCAAGGGGGAATGTGTGTTTATCTGGTCTCGATATCAGGAGACTGGATTATTTCTGTGAACAGCTTTTTTTCTGATTCAGCTTTTAACCAGGGCTGCATTCCTTTTTGGAGGAAAATCTTTTCCTTAACTTGGGCACCTTATGCCACTTTCCTAGGCTCCTGACCCCTTTCCTCCATCTTCAAAGCCAACGTTGTCTGGTCAGGTCCTTCTCACATTGTATCCCTCTTGCTTCCTTCTTCTGCCTCCCTCGTCCACATTTAATGACCTTTGTGATTACCCTGGGCTCATCTGTGTGGTCCAGGATAATCACCCTATTAAAGTCCACTCATTAGCAATCTTCACTCCATATGCCATCTAACCTAACATATTCACTGTTCCATTGATTAGGATGTGGATACCTTGGCAGGGGAATCATCCTGCTTACCATGCTCACCACAGTCTTCCCTCTGTTCCCTAAAGATTCACATCCATCCCACGGGCAAAATACATTCACCCTATTCCAAAATCCCCAGAAGTCTCCACTCATTACATCCAGGGAATAGCTGTACAAATAAGGAAACAGAAATTGTTACTCAAGGCTTGATTTGTGAAGGTTGTTCATACCTTGCACATAACTAGCTAACATGCAGGAAGCCAATACCATGAGTAGATGGAAGAAGAAGCACGTGTGTTAGAAAGGGGAAAATCCTTAAACCTAAGCCATGTTTTAATTCAGTGTAAGCTTTTAGACTTGAAAGTGCTTAGGTTCATGGAATTGATGTGTCATAATAGTAATAGTATGTATTTCTAAAGCAACTTATAGTTTGCAAAGCATTTCCACATTCATCCACCTGTATTATCTGTCTGTATCTTGCCCTTGAGAATAACTGAGGAAATGGTTCAAACGTTGCTATTTTCTTTGAGTAGATGGAGAACTGAGGATCATATGTATGGTCTTATAAGTACTCAGTAATAATACTGACACTTGTGCCTTGGATTTCTGCCTGCAGCTTCACTATTCTTTGAAACCTATTCTCTTATTTATTTAACTGCTCCTCCTTTACCCTCAGTGTACGAACAATGTAAAATTAAAACAAAGTTGTAAAAGGTAATATTGTTAGGTGTCAAGTGTCTTATAAAAATGAAGATTAAACAGTGAAAATATGTTAATTGTATGTGAATTTTATGGAAAATGATCATTTTTGATAACTTTGGCAAAATTAGAAACATCTCAAATATTTGAGAATAAGGAGAATATTTATATATGTGATTCATTAGGTTAAGTATGCAACCACTAAAAGTTGTATTTCTGAATAACTAGAAAAATGATCTGAACATAATGGAATTAGCATACAGAATTATGTAAAGTATAATTTCAACTAAATTTAAAATAGATTAACTTACAGAAAAAAATACTAGAAGGAAGTACATCATAATATTAATAGGAACCATATCTTGATGATGGAATTATTCATATTTGTAATATTTGTCCATTTTCTCATAGTTTTCCTTAAAGACATTATTACTTTTATAAACTGGGGAAAAGTTATTAAAGTACTTTATTGGGAATTGGGGATGAGGCTGATTATTCCTAACTATTTGCACATTAATAATTCTGTTAAATATTATAGCATTTTCATATCTGTTTTCTTTTAAATACTTGCATTTTGTTAATTCAAACAGGTTCATTCGAAACCAACGAAGGATTTTGGAGCAAAATAAGAACGAGAGGGAAGATGCCAATGTAAGTAAATAGAACTGTTACAAAAAAAACAAGTGAAAATTTTATGAATTCTACAGCAAGGAGCAAAGCTTATATAAAACAAGTCTTAAAAAAGAGGAGGGCTTCCCTGGTGGTGCAGTGGTTGAGAGTCCGCCTGCCGATGCAGGGGACACGGGTTCGTGCCCCGGTCTGGGAAGATCCCACAAGCCGCGGAGTGGCTGGGCCCGTGAGCCATGGCCGCTGAGCCTGTGCGTCCGGAGCCTGTGCTCCACAACGGGGAGAGGCCACAACAGTGAGAGGCCCGCGTACCACAAAAAAAAAAAAAAAAAAAAAAAAAAGAGGAGACATACATTAATGATTTGGAGTGGTTTTAGTAGTGTAGAGTATCTGCCTTAATAACTCACTGAGTTATTGATAAGAGGTCATAAGAAGATTCTCTAATTAAGCAGGGACCCATGTCAGTGGTGAGATGTGATTAGTGCTAGCATTGTGTATTGAATGGAGAGTTCTCTCTCCGGATACTTCCAAACAGGATCTTCCTTTCTCCAAAGGAAAGTCTGGGGAGAAAGCTGTGACGAACCGCCTGACATCGTCTTTTCTAACTTGTGTTTTGTTCGCTTTGTTTTCAGACCACCAGGGAACCTTCTGCCCCATCCTCTGATCTCCTTGACCCGAGTCGCAGCCCTCTGATGCATAGGGCCACCTTGGGAGAACTCAACACCCTGAATGCTCAGCTTTCAGACTTAAGTAAATAAGCACATGGGCCTTTTCAGACCAGCGGAAGAGCTTGATGTGAAACAGTTCTCTTGGTTTCTTGATTAAATGGAACCTGAGGAGAACTGAAGTCAGTTTGAATATCAGAGAACTCTATCAGGAGATTTAAGTACTTCTTGACAAACGGTTAGGTCACACCCAGTACAGGAATGGGATGTGTCTGGGGGAGGAGGTCCTTGAAACTCATCCCACTGGCTTAGTATCTCGAGGAATTCGCCTGGCCTGCTTATAGAGCTTGTTCAGCTCCATGGCCAATACTTAAACCTACTCTGAACCCACTCGCTATTGTCTTTGGTTTTCTCTGCCATACTACAGCATCAGGAAAGGGAATATTTGATGCATATGGAGAAAATCAGGAATTATGAGGCCTCATGATGGCGAAATGTGGAGGGCAAATCACAAGCTTTTGAGTCAGAGAAGTCCAAGTTGAAATCCCAGTTCTGCCACCTCTTAGCCACCCACCTTAGAGACTTTCCTACTTTATAAAGTGAGAGCAATTGTTGCTTTAATGGTTTTCTGTGAAGGTAAATGAATGATGTTGCACTGTAGGCTTAGGGTTACCTACCTTATCTTATTCGTTGTCTCCTATTACCCTTCCCAAAGAGTTTTGGTAAATTACAAAGTAAAGATGATGAAAAATGCTGAAATCCAGAATTTTCTGCCAAATTAAAATCGGTTTGTTTTCCTTTTATGTTAGCAGGATTTTCTAGAATCAGAATAGTCAGTATCACTCAATTTGTGGCTTTCTTATTACTTACCCCATTTCTAAAATGTTGGCTGCTTGCTTAGACCAGTGGGATGTTTGGAGTCCATTATATTGAAGAGTTTTCTTGAGTTTTTATCAGGCACTTTCAGAGCCGGGGGGAAATAATTATTCTCTTTGGGGTGTCTCATGATTATGGGAACTTGAGAGTTTGGAGAGGTGAGGGTAGAGCTCTATATATGCCATAGCTTTTTACTTTTGTGCTTGACAGGATAAGACATAAAATCCCTTCCATTCTGAGTCAGCTTGGGATTTTAGAAAACCCAACACAATAACATTTGCTACCTTTACAACATCCTTTTTTTTTTTTTTTTTTTTTTTTTTTTGCGGTACGCAGGCCTCTCACTGCTGTGGCCTCTCCCGTTGCGGAGCACAGGCTCCGGACGCGCAGGCTCAGCGGCCATGGCTCACGGACCCAGCCGCTCCGCGGCATGTGGGATCCTCCTGGATCGGGGCATGAACCCGTGTCCCCTGCATCGGCAGGCGGACTCTCAACCACTGTGCCGCCACCAGGGAAGCCCTACAACATCCTCTTTTTACGGCAGGGAATTTCTCTCTTTCCAATTGCCATAAATGATGTTTTTGAATTTCTGTTTGAGGAAATCCCACGATTTTACAGTGACAGAACTATCTCAATCTCCTTAATTTGGTGTTTTTTTTTTTTTTTTTTAAACAGTGGAAAATTCAACAGAACTGATGGACAAAATGTTTTAGAGCCAAGCAATAAGTACGTTTTGTGTTCTAGATTTCAGCTCTCCAAGTCCTGTTGTAACAAACAACTTGAAACCCAGTCTTCATCCACAGGTGGATTTGCTAGCCTCGGAAAACACCGAAACACCCCTGTAAGTATGTCAGTAATACTCCAGAACTAATTCCATCTCATTCTGATTCCTCATATTTAAGAAAACATGACATAATAGAAAAGGTAGAGACTTAGGAATCATACATAACTGATTTAGAATTTCAGTACTGCCTCTGATTAGCTGTGTGACCTTGGATGAGAAACTTAACCAATGTGAGCCTTCATTTCTCTTCTAAGAATACTCTCTAGGATTCTTAAAAAGATTCCGTGCAATGCTGTATGTACCTCCTAGTATAGCACTCAGTACGTAGCAAGCCTTCCATAAATTCTCTGTTTCTCGTATTTTTTTCGTGGTAACAGGCGGTAGGAAAACTACAATAACAAAGTGGGGGAACAGAAGCGGCTGCACAGCTTGCAGAGCACCTGCTACGTGGCAGGCACTTTGCTGACCTGTTTTTATTTACTGCATTTAAGCTTTGCAGACGTTCTTGGATCAGTGCTATTATCATTATTCCCATTTTATAGGAAAAAAGGCTGAGACCTAGGGAATAGAAGTTCATGTAGCGATTAAGTAGCAGGTCCGCTGGACTGATAGTTCACCGAAAAAGAAATACAAATGACTTAGAAACATATTTTTTCTCAGTGATGCTCAGCCTTACGTACAGTTACAGAAATATAAATTAAACTGCAATAAGACTTTTTTTTAACCTCACAGATTGGCAATAGTCTACATGTTTGTTAACATGCTTTGTTAACTCTGGAGAGACAGATACTATCACAAAACTGTGCAGTTTTTATAAGGGGCAAGTGGCAATATCTATTAAAATTATAAATGCATTTACCTTTGAACTTGCAGTCTAGGAATTTATGCTCATTTATGCAAAATAAGTTCTTTACTAGAGTATCCTTGACAGCATTTGTGCAATAGCTAATAATTAGAAACAACTCAAGTACCCTTCAGTTTGGGGAATGGTTAAATAAACATCTACACAATATATTATTATATTTCTGGAGAAAAAAGTAGGCCCTCTATGTGAGGGACAATCACCAATGTATTTATTATTAAAGAGAAAAGGTGTAAAGTAGTGTGTGTATACTATCTCAAATTTGTGCAAGAAAGTGAGAAATAATATATGCTAATATTTGCCACTCTTTGCATAGAGAAACGTAAGAAAGATACAGAAGAACCTACAAAAAGCATGGTTACCTAAGTCAAGAAGAGGCAGGATGGAGCAGATAAACAGCAAAAAAAAAAACAGAAGATAGATTCGCCTTCCATCAAAGCCTATTATATTCTTTTTTTTCCTTTTAAATATATGTATTTTAGGTAATAGGCAATACATTTCCATGATGCAGATATCAAAGCAATATAAAAAGATGTACAAGGACAATACTTGATCTCATCCCACCCCCATCCTGCCTCTTGCCCTCCCTTGGGTCATACCTGCTCCCATCCGCGGAACCTCTTTGTTAGTTTCTTATTTATCCTTCCAAAGTGTCTTTAGGTAAATAGGAATATGAATTATTTTTTCTCCTTTATTAAATAAAGGGCAGCATACTGTGCATACTGTTTTGGACCTTGCTTTTGTTTTTCACTCAACAGCATGTCTTGGCTGTGTTTTTATGTCAATGGACTTAGATATTCTTTAGTTACTTTTCTATATTAAAAAGGAGAGGGGCAGACTGAGGAGAAGAGAAAGGAGAATCAAACTGGGGAAAAAAGCAAAAAATAGAAAAAAAAAAGGTGTAATGGAAGAAGAGAGAAAGGAAAGATTCATGTGCTGGGACATGGCTATCTCTTGAGCCACCAGGTTGGGTCATTACCTTAGCTTGACTCCCTCTGGTCTTGACTGCTGTGATGCAATTAAATGTTGAAATGTTGTAGGCAGAACTCCAGTGAAGTTGCTTAGTAAATAATGTGGTCTGAAGTAGCTGATTCTGTTTTCCTTTATTCTGCAAATCTTTCTGGGAAAGATTGACCATAAAGATGAAATCCCATTACAAAAAATGTCTGTATAAAACTCACACAAAGATCAAATCCTAGCTAATAGCTGCTTAGTTTTGTGGATCTCATACTCTAAGGTGCATAAAAATCACTTGAGTGATTATTAAACAGTAAAATTGCTGGCTCCCAGAAACTCTGATTCAGTAGCAAGAATCTTTAGTTTTAAAAAATGCCTCTGGGGAACCATAAGGCAGTGATCGGCTGATCATTAGGAACCCTGTTATGATTGTCTGCCCAAGTTCCGGATAGCAAAATAATTATAATAGTTCTTAGAATTCACTGGAATGAAAGATAATGTGTGACATCTATATTTTGTTTTCTAGACTATCTATATTTTGTTTTCTAGACTATGTCTTTTGTATCTATTTTTTTCTGATTTTCAAAAAAAGCTTATATTGATACATGAGTGAAAGTATCACTAGTCAGTTTTTTAGTGATGGAAATTGAGGCACTAAAGTTACCTAAGGCCTGAATCTGGGTTAAATCATATGCCAAAGATTACATATGAGTGGCAAAATCAGCCATCAAAATATCTTACGGTCTTGAGATTTTTCCACCTCTCTGTGTTTGCAGTTTAATTTATCATCAGAGAACAAATGAGTGATGGAAGTATTCATAACAGAAAGGATCCCTGAAAAGCGATGATGATGGGATAAAGCCACGGGTCACTTAGTATCAGTCAATTTATAGCCCACTTAGTATCAGTCAATAGGCCAAGAAAAATAAGAAATGCTTACTAATTACTTACTAGTGCTCCCTACAGGCCTATGAGATAGGTACCCCCAATATTCACTGTACAAGTGAAGAAACCAAGGCTGCCAACTAGTGCAGAAAGAGGATTCAAATTCAAGTGGATCTGATTTCCATACCTGCTCTCTCTTTTTCTTTCTGCACTTTAATTTTATTTTAAAAATTTCCGTATGGTAAAATTGATCCTTTTTTTTGTTTTGTGTACAGTTCTATGTATTTTAACATATATACATAGATTCATGTAACCACCCCCACAGTCCGAATGTAGAATAGTTCATTATCCCAAAAAGCTCCCTTATGCTATTATTCCTTTATAGTCACACACCCCCATCCCCAACCCCCAGTAGCCACCAGTCTGTTCTCTATCATTATAGTTTGTGACAATAGCATCTGAATAGAGTCATAGAGTATGTGATATTTCTAGAAAAGTTTATGTAAAATTATTTGCTTCATGTATTTGAAGCTGTCTTTAAGTGCATTTGCATTCAGGATTGTTGTCTTCTTGGTGAATTGACCCTTTTATCATTATGTAACGTCCCCTCTTTATACCTTGTAATTGTCTTTGCCCTCATGTTTACTTTGATATTAATATAGCCACTCTAGCTTTCTTTTGATTAGTGTTCACATGGTATATCTTCTGCCTTTTTACTTTTTTTTTTTTTTTTTCTTTGGCTGCGTTGGGTCTTCGTTGCTGAGTGTGGGCGTTTCTCTAGTTGCGGCGAGGGGGGGCTATTCTTCGTCGTGGACCATGGGCTCTAGGCACGTGCGCTTCAGTAGTTGTGGCTCGCGGGCTCTAGAGTGCAGGCTTAGTAGTTGTGGCGCATGGGCTTAGTTGCTCTGCGGCATGTGGGATCTTCCTGGACCAGGGATCGAACCTGTGTCCCCTGCATCGGCAGGCAGATTCTTATCCACTGCACCACCAGGGAAGCCCTGCCTTTTTACTTTTAACTTAATTATTTGAAGGGAGTTTCTAATTGATAACATATGGTTGGGTCGTGCATTTTTATGTATTTTAATAATTTCTGTCTTTAATTGGTATGTTTAGACCAGTTACATTTAATATGTTTGGATTTAGGTCTAGCATTGTGTAATTTGCTTTCTATTTGTTCCCTTTGGTGTATGTGGGTTTTTTTTCTGTTTCCTCTTTCCTTCATACTTTAGGTTATTTGAACGTTTTCAATATTCCATTTTATCGTGATTTTGTATCTTTGTGTAGTGTATATATGGGGAGGGGAGGAATGGTTGCTCTAGGAATTACAGTTGTTTTAGTGTACTTAAAACCAGTATTTTCCCACTTGAAGTGAAATGTAGAAACCTTATCATACAGTGCTCCCCTTAAATAATATATAGTTATTGTATGTATTATGTATGTTAAAAAACCATGACCAGACAATGTATAATTAGTATACAATTATTTTTCCACATTATTACAATTATTTTTCCATAATATAGTTTTTGCTTCCAACCCTCAAATAAATTTTAAAGACTCAGGAAGAGAAGAATAGTCTGTTTACCCAATATTTACCATTTCTGTTGCTTTCCTTCTATTCTGGTACAATTTTTCTTCTCTCTGAAGAATTTCTTTTAGCATTATTTTAGAGGTCTGTTGGCAGTGAAAGTCTCTTAGATTATTCCATGTGAGTATGTCTTTTTCATTTTTGTTCCTGAAGGATATTCTCACTGGATTCTGGGTAGATGGTTCTTTTCTTCCAGCAGTTTTTAAACATTGCTCCAGTCTTCTCTGGCCTAAATGGCTTCTAATGAGAAAGCTAACATTCATTCAAATTTTCTTTTCCCCCGGTTGATTCTATGTTGTTTTTTTTCTGTCTGTGCTTTAAGAACTTTTCTTTTCTTCTAATTTTGAACAGTTTGATTATGATGTGTCTGAGCATGGCTGTCTTTTGGTTTTACTGAGTGTATTCATTTCCTGTGGCTACCATAAAAACATTACCACAAACTGGTGGGTTTAAAGCCACAGGAACTTATCTTCATAGAGTTCTGGAGGCTAGAAGTCTGAGAGAAAGCAAGGCAGTCTCCCTCCAGGGCTCTCAGAGGAGAAGCCATTCTTTGCCTCTTCCAGATTCTGGTGAGTGTTGGCACTCCTTTGTTATTTTGGCTTGTGGCCACATCACTTCACTTTCTTTCTCCACCTTCATATTACCTTCTCCCCTGTGTGTCTCAGCCCCTCCTTCCCCCCACTCCCGTTTTTCTGTTTTAAGGTCACTTTTCATTGAATTTAGTGCCCACTCGAACATCATCTCAGTGTCCTTAATTATATCTACAAAGACCCTTTTTCCAAATAAGGTGACACTCATAGGTTCCAGGAATTAGGACAAGGACATAACTCTTTGGGAGCCACCACTCAACCTATTACACTGAACTTCTTGAATCTGTGGGTTTGTCTTTGACCGAATTTGTGAAGTTTTAAGCCTTTATTTCTTCAAATTTTTTTTCAGCACTACACACTTTCTGCCGTCCTTCTGGGACTTTTGATGACACACGTTAGACCTGTTTCATTGTTTCATAGATCCATAGGGTTCTGTTCATTGCTTTTCTCACTCTATTTCCTCTGTCATCCCCACTTTGCTGTTTAGCTCATTCTGTAATTTTTAAAAAATTTCAGTTACTGAAATTTTCAATTCTAAAATTCCCATTTGGCTCTTCTTTATAATCTTGTGTTTCTTTGCTGAGACTCTATTTTTCTGTTTTTTTTCAAGAGTGTTCACAGTTCCTTGCTGAAGCGTTTGTATAAATAGCTGCTTTAAAATTGTAAGATAATTTCAGCATCTGTGTCCTCTAGATATCAAGCACTGTTGATTGTCTTTTCTCTTGCAAGTTTAAATTTTCTCAGTTCTTCATATGCATAGTAATTTTGGATTGTATCTTGGACATTTTTAATGATATGAGACACTTCATCTTATCTAAATCCTGTTGAGAATGTTGATGTTTTGATTAGTAGGCAAACAACCTCATGAGGTTTACGCCACAGTTTCAGCCTGCCTTCTGTGTGCTTCGGTTTGATGTCAGTTAAATTTTCAAAGCCTTGGCAGTGCTATTGAGATCTGTCCCACATGTGTGCCACCCAGTATTCATGTAAGGTCTGGATAGCAGGCTGTGTGTTCAGTTCTCAACATCTTTGGCATTTACTGGGATCAGCCATGGATGCATAGATCAGGGTGTGAGCCCAGGATTTCATAAACAACTTTGAGGTTGTTTTCCTGAATTCCTCCCTCTTTGTGATTTCTCTGGTTCTTTGCTTTCCTGGGACTCCTTTTGGCTCTCCAGTCAAAAAGCTGAAGGTTTACTATGCCATGCATTTCCTTGACTATGCTTGTGTTGGGCACCAAATGTCAGGACAGAAGGGATAAAAGAAACAACAGAGGTTTGCCATATCCTCTTGGGATCACAGTTCTACCTCTTAGAGAGGAAGGTTCCCCTCACTCAGAGTTTTAAGCCCCTGTAGGTCCCTGTTGCCTCTGCTGTCACCGAAGCCACCTTGGGATTGCCTAGGGTTTGGGGTGTGAAAGAACAAAGAGGAAAAAAGGGATGGGGGATTTCCACACTCTCTCTGAGCATTAGGATTTCCCTTTCCTGCTCCTTGAGTGAGAATGAGAGGCTTCTCCTGGAGCTCTGTCTTCACTGCCCACTTGGGTTTTAGGCTGCACTGCATTCAGTTAGGGAATACCAGAGGGGCAGAACATGGTAAGTTCACCAACATTTCACTGATACTCAAATTCTAGTCTTCTTTCTCAATCACCCTGTAACTAGTGTTTACTTTTCAGTTCTCAAATACTTGCCCCACGCATTCTGTCCAGGTTTTACAGTTGCATTTGGTGGGAGAGACAGGGTGAAGTGTGTTTACTCCAACTTTACTCCAAACTGTCCCCCCTTCCTGACCTCTACTCTGCATTGCCCCATATCCTTTAGGAAACGATGGGGTGGTAGCTACGCTCATGCAAAGACTGAAGGCTCTGCTGTCACTGGTATAGTGTGCACACTCCAGGGTCTCAAGGCTGCCATTGCCTGGGGACAGGGTTTTATCTTTACTGTCTTTGGTATTTGGGCATCATGATCTGCTGGGCACTAAAACCAATGGTAATTTTTATTGATATATAAAATTAATACGTTTGTGTAGTCTGAAGGTACATTTTGGGTTTTGTTTTTAGACCAGTAAAGTCATCTTTTTGCATCTTTGATCTCACTGTAGGGTAATTATGCTGTGTTATCACACTATCCTAGGTTTGTCCAAAGGACCAGCCAAAACCTCGCCTCAAGTCCTACATATGAGAGTGTAAGTAATGAAGGCCTTCCCTGGCAGTGCATCTGATGAGCAATTATCATGCTAAAAAAGAACTCCCGGTCCTTAATTCTCATGTTCTGCTCAAAGTTTCTTTATAATGTGTTGGTGCAGCCCTTGTTAGGACTTTTCCTTGCTGTCTTTTTAACCATTTAAGACAGACAGGTGTAGTCTCACTTCCGTTAGAAAGATGGTTAAGGATCAGAATTCCCTTAGAGCTGTTTATATTTGCTGTCTCCACTTTCTTTCCTCCCATCCTCTGACAGACTTCAGACAAGTTCTCATTCCAGCCACTTTACTGGCAGAGCTCTTGTCAAGGTCACCAGAGACCTCCAGATTTACTAAATGTAGTCCTGCAATTCTGTCTTCATCTTACCTCATCAACAGCAACTGACAGTCAGTCACATCCTACTTTCTGCACATGTGGCTTTCAGACACCACTCACTGTGGGTCCTTCTCTTGCCTCAGTTCTTCTCCATCCCCTTTGCTGGTCCCTCCACCTCTACTGGCCTTTCAGTATTGGAGACCCCAGGAGTCTGGCATTCATTCCTCCATGGTCTTTTGGTCTCATATCTTGAAATTCCATTCAGACTGACGACTTACAAGTTGCTGTCTCCAGACCTTATGCCTTCCCTACACTCAGAACTCACATTTCCACCTTCTACTTCACATCTCCTCTTGCTTTCTTTTAGCCCTGTCTCCCGATTTGCTCTTCCTGCTGTCTTCCCCACTCAGTAAATGACCACTATTTCAGTTGCTGAGGTCAAAAACCTTGAGAAATCATGCTTGACCTCTACCATTTTACCTCTACCTTCAAAATAGATCCATTATCCAGCCACTTCTCACCACCTCCACTACCACATCCCAGTTCAAGCTACCATCAGATGGATATTGCAGTGGCCTCCCTGAGTGTTGCCTTGCTTCAGCCTTCACCTTCCTCTCCACCCCCACCCCCATCACACAATCTATTCTTAAAACAGAAACCAGAGCAATCTTTTTTTTTATTTTTATTTTTATTTTTTGGCTGTCAGGTCTTAGTTGCAGCACACAGGATCTTTTGTTGCAGTGTGTGGGCTGCTCTCTAGTTGTGGCACACAGGCTCCAGACCACGTGGGCTCATTAGTTGCAGTGTGCGGGTTCTCTAGTTGTGGCACGTGGGTTCAGCAGCTGTGGCGCACGGGCTTAGTTGCCCTGCGGCATGTGGGAACTTAGTTCCCTGACCAGGGTTCAAACCAGTGTCCCCTGGATTGCGAGACCAATTCTTAACCACTGGACCACCAGGGAAGTCCCCAAGGCAATCTTTTTTAAAAGTAAAGTTTGTATTATGTTACCCATCTGCTCTAAAACCACCTGTGATTTTCTTCCTGACTCCACTTTACTCAGCAAAAGCCTGAAATGCTGCTCTGACCCCTCCCACTACCTCTCTAGCTGCACCTCTTGCCTCTCCAACTGCACTGGCCACCCCCCTGCTTCAGAGCATATGACCATATAAGCATATGACCTTAGCTAATCACAGGACCCGCATCAGAATAAGGGGTCTGTCCAGTGTCCCCAGTGGTGAGGCATCCCCTTGACTATGACTGTCAGAGCAATATCCCACCCCAGCCCCTCTTCTCCCATTACCCTGCTTTTTCCTGAGAGCACTTGCTATCTGACACCTGTTTACATTTGTTGATTGTCTGCTTCTTGAGGGCAGGGATTTGGCCTGCTTTATTTATAGAGCCTGGCATACAGTAGGTGCCCAGGACATATTTGTGAAATGAATGAAGAAAATTACAAGAAGAAAGAGATATTTCTAATTAAAACTGAAATCTTTGTCTTTAAGTCCCGATTTAATATCTTCACCTTATGCTTTTTTGTGGTTAATATTTTTTTTTTGTCCTTTGAGGCCGAGTTTTTATTCAGTGTGGAACAAGACTCTGGTCTGAGCCATACATTCCTGCTTCTTTTTTAAAAAAGCAACATTTTTTTAAAGTTTACATTTTATATGGGAAATGAGGTGCAATGGGCATGAAACCAGACAGAAAAGCAGTAAATTCTGTAAGGGGTTATTACCTTAAAAACTAAAATAAGTTAATAATTACTAATTCTTATCCAGTTCAGAATACATGGTTCTTGGAATACTGCCCCTTGGAAGCCTAGGAATCTAAATTATAAAGTAAAGCTTAATGTAGGATGTTTATTTGAACATGCACCCTGCTCTCTTCAGCTTCCGGAATATTCAAATTCAGTATTACTACAGCCAGTTACTCTAAAGACCATTCTAGCAACACCATCAAACCAGAGACCGCCATCCCTGCCCAGCAATCATCCAGGTACTTGACACCTTATTATTTGCATCAAGTAAGGAAACTTGTGAGAATACATGAATCTGCTAGAGATTTATTGGTAACTGAAAAGATATACAGAGAGGAAAAATTAGAGTTCATTTGCATTTTTAAGCTACATGAGATAAATTCAGGGCAGATACCATTATGACTGACATTAGGAGACTGTAAAAATGCTTGTGTTGCACTGAGTATTGTATTTTGAGTGCTGAGGTAAATGATCCTGTAATCGAAGTTTGGAAATCTTTTTGTTATATATAATTTGTTGTACTTGGGAGTAGCATTGGAACACCAGTGTGCTTGTTTCTGGTTGTCAGTGTTTGTTAGGATCTTCTGCCAGAAGTCTAAGTCATAAAGAGAATATTAATTGTGTGTATCTCCTCGAAAAGCACAATGTATTTCTTTTTGTTGCTTACAGCGATGACAAAGAATGATTTCCAGCCACCCAATTACTACGAGGTAATGGAGTTTGATCCCTTAGCTCCTGCTGTCACCACAGAGTAAGTCATTTACAAAATGATTCTTTTTTGTCTTGGTTCCCTTTGGTAGCAGAGCTAACAGGGCTTGGTCATACATTTAACTTTGTTTAGGTCTTGGCAGAAATCAATGACCTTATTTAAAAATGACTTATGAGATTTTCTTGGAGGTTGTTGCTCTTAATGATCTCGTTATTCTCAGCCTTGTGACTAAAAAATAAAAATGCTGGGGTTGCACATTAAGAAATAACCAGAACCATCGTGTGCATTAGCATATTCCTTGTAGATGCCTTGGAGGAAAGTCAGGTTCTCTCCAGCTTGAGAAGGGCACTCACTATTCACTGATTGGTGACATAAATACCACATGGATGGGATATTTTCGTTGTTCTTTGACTAATGCCAAAAAAGACTTATATAAGAACTTGCTTTTAATCTTCACTACCTATGACAACAGTGTGCTTAAAATGGATTATTAGTGTAAAAATTAATTTTTAACTTGGAATCCTTAAAGCAGCATTATTTTGTATTTCACATTGGTCAGTATATAAAAATATTTATGGAGTGGTAGGCTCATTAGAGCTTTAATATACTTTGACTAAAGGTTACCCCCAAAATTGTTTAAAATGATTAAAGCAGGTTTATGGAAATCACCGTTTAGAAACTAGCAGCCTGCAGGCTGTTATCTTGCCTGCAGCTGTGTTTTGTTTGACCTGTGTGAATTTTAAACATGCATTTCAACACTAACTGCCAACACTTAAAAAGTAGGATATTTCCAAAAATATCTGGACCTCTGGATTCTTTTCAATACAACAGCATTTTTACGCATTAGCTATAGCTTGGGGCTGCACAGTAGCTGCCTCTTTAAGATGAGACAGCTTCTGCAGTCCAGCAGGCCCCACCTGGCCCACTGCATACCTTCATCTGACCTGCCTGGCATGTGTAGGCATTTGAGGTTTTGACCCTGGTTTAAACCCTCAATGTAGTGATCTATTTTGGAATGATTTATGAATGAATTTTAATAGGCTTAGGAATTAATTAAATATTTTTTCCTAACAAGATTGTGAAACTTTCCTAGGTCATTCTGCTTGATAAAGCATCATTGAATATATTAGTGGTTTAAGGAATTAGAAACTGGTTAAACTAGGTATGCTGTCTGGAAACCGGATGTTTTTATCAGTTTCTCCAGACAAATAGGAAGCAGAAAAGTATATTATTATATTTTAGTTAATTATGAGATTGTTGTAAGTAGATGTGCTGGTGCAATAGATATTAAAGGTAATAGAGATAGTAAGAAGCTGGAATTCCCTACCACTACAGTTCTTACTTTCAGGAGGGTAGGGTGTCTCAATTTCTTTGAACATTCCATGAAATCCAGGGAACTTCTGCCTAAGGAAAAGCACAAAATCTTGCAGAAAAGTTCTGGGATATTCACATCACTAGTTGTCCATGAACCCCAGGTTAAGAATTTCTACTCCAGCAGAACAGAGTATAGTACTTATGAATATACATATACATATACATACACATACACATGATTCATTCATTTGACAAACGACTGAGCACTGTCTATGTGCAAGGGAAACTGATTGCTGCCTAATTTTTCATGTTAAAACTCATGGAGGGTAAATCTAGTATGGAGGCAGAAATTAAATCAGCAGGCAAACATGTATTTACAGTTTGTGTTAATGGTATGAAAGATATCGACTTGAGAGTGTGTAACAGAAAGAACTGATTTAAATGAGGGTAGAGAAAGCCTGAGAAGTGACGTTAAGGTTAAGACCTGCAGTTTTTAGTGTGACAAGTTCGGGAATCAGTGTTGCAGGCCCAGGTAACAACTTATACAAAGACCCTGTGGGGAGAGAGCTTGGGCACATTCAAGAAAATGGAAAAGCCAAGAGCAGAGAGCAACGGGGAACAACCTATTACCAGATGTGGAAATTGCAGTTTGGAAACAAAAAGGAGGGAGTACACAACAATTGCTGAAGACAAACACTCAATAATGGACTAAGTAACAGGAAATCATTGGTGATTTTAGTAGAAGCATTTTGGTAAACTGATGGGGACAGAATCAAATTTCAGTGCATTAAAAAGTAAGAGATGAAGTAGACAATAGTGCCCAGGTAACTTACATAGAAACTTAAACATGAAGGGATTGTGGAAAGTGGCCTGGGAGCTAGAGGATTACTGAGGTGATTATGTAGACATGGGATAAAGGACCGTATTATTTTATAAAATGGGAGATGCTGGAATATCTGTGAATCCTAAGGGTTAGGATTTAGTAGAGAATGAGAGGCTGAAGATCTAGGAAGGGAGATACCTAAATGAGTGAGGTGTTTGAGAAGCTAGGGGTAGACAGATAGGGTCATAGAAGTACATGATGGTGCAGATAAAAACAGACTTGAAGATTTGGTGATGGAAGCATGAGGTTGTTTCCATATCCAGACATTTAAGTTACTAAAATGTGAGGTTTCTGACTGAGAGGAGGGGCATCAGAGATTTGAATAGAGTGAAGGAGGTTGAAATACTTTTGTGGAAAACAAGAGACAAAACTTATTAGAAAAACATTAAAATTTCTGGACCATCCTGGGGCTTCTTGAGGTTAGGGATCATGCCTTCAATGTGCTGTGATTTTTATGAGATTTTTTTTTTCCTTAGCCATGTGTTGTTATACTGTATATATTAATGTCATATTTCTAGGTATAGATATGTTCTATCTACAGACATATGTAAGACAAATATAAAGAATTGAACAAAGGCTGTCATAGAAAAATGACTATATACAAAGCACAAAGGTGACAGTTATATGCTAAATGTAGCTCAGGAGTTTGGACTGTAATAACATATGTTAAATAAGCTAGAATATTAATTTTTAATGCTTTTTATAAAGTCAGGGAAAGCTGAACAATTTTTGCTTTTTTTTTAAAATCAGGAAGCAAACTGTCCAAATTTTGAGCCATATTTCTCATTAAATTACAAGTAAAATGGTTAAATAAGATACATATTTATAAGATATACAGGGATAGCAGCATTAGGATCTAAGAAAGTTATAATGTAAGCTTCAGGACAGAGACCTATGTTTTTATTTACTGATATAGCCTGATTTCCTGAACACCTAAAATAGCACCAGATTTTTAGTTAAGTTGTTGGCAGCTAAAAGCCAAAATAGTACATTGAAATTGATATATAACCCTTTTGCCATTATGGCTTGTTTGTTTCAGAGCTATTTATGAAGACATTGATGTTCACCACCACAAAGGAGCTCAAAGTCACAGTGACCCTTGAGGTAAAGGCTTCAACTTCCACAACTTACGTTCCACATGATTTCAGTGTAACTGTCACTTTCTTATTTAGATTTTGTAAGGGCCATCACAGTCTGACATTCTGATGAGTGAGATATTATTACACAAGTTCCTCTGAGTCACTCAAATTGTAATGAACTATTGTTCACTAATGAAATACATTCTTTGTGATCATGTTAGCTAAAAATTATAAATCTTGGGAATGCAGAAGTAGGTTTATGGTATAGAAATGTTAATGCTAACAAAAAACAGATGATCAATAAAAACTTCTTAGCACTAGAATCAGATGTGTCTTTTATGTGCAGTTAATACCTACCTGTTAGCTGGGACTGGTAGAAGCCATTCATTGTTAGTCTAGATTGGTCTGGATTCTATTGCTTTACTAATCATTCCATTTATTTACTAATAAATGCACACAGCCACCAGTAACCTGTTAACCTTATTTATTCCCTCCACACCCTCCCCCATGGAAGTAGTACATTCCCACCTTTCCTCTACTAGACTGTGGCTCTCTAGTTACAAAGAATGGGGAAAGAGGAAAAGATGGAGATGGTTGGCTCTTCTTTTTATTCCAGGTGGAAGTGGATGACCAGCTCACTAGCAGCATATGGGTGCCAATTCTCCTCAAGGTAGACCCTGTCCAGCTTTGAGACCCAGAAGTTAAGACCTTCCAGAACATCAAAGCCACAGTGGAACATTTCTCCTCTGCAGTAATGAGGTTTAAACAGAAGAGTAACAGTTCCAGAGTAACATTTATGGTTCCTGACAGCAGCTCAAGCTTTATCTCAAAAGAACTTGGTTGTAACATACATTCACTTAAAACTTCAGCAGAAGAAAAATTCATGGTACTAAGGCCAACCAGATTAAGTGTAGCACCTTATGTTTCAGACCTTCCTACATTTAGAAATCATCACAAGAGCTGGGATAAGAGTAGATGAAGACTGTTTCATTACAAAATAATTGTTAACAGATGAAACCATGAAATGTGAAGAACTATTATTATTCTGGAAGAATACTGAGTGCCTTCATTTAACTAAAGTTGAATGTAAAAGTCAATTTGCACTTCTTTATAAATAATACTCTTGTTTAGGATTATGAATTGTAAAAGCCTTGATGACTGTAGTTTAATATTTCAGGTACCCTCAAGAGGTTACTGGACTCTACACTGTTTGCCTTTAAATATAATTCTTTATAAAACTAAATGCTCTTTTTTTTTCTTTTTGGAAAAAAAGACTACTGGAAAACATTCAGAACAAATTGTACTTTGGTTTGTCATAAATTTCAATGACAAATAAATTACTATTAAAACAGTTCAATACATCTTTTTTCAGAAGAACTCTGCTGTCAGTAAATCTTCACAATCCCACTTACATTTTAAAATTTGGAGACTTGGAACTATCACAAGAAATGCTAGAAACCTACTAGATATACTTATGCATTTTATTTAAATTTCATGGTACTGAAATTTCAAAGTACTTGTTTAGTACTCTGAATGTAAAATAGCCCTAGATCTTAAAGGAAAAATAGTCAAATTTGAAATCAGAATGTAATCTTTAGGCAAGCTGTTAGGGCTTAGTGATTCCTCTTCCATTTTGAGCTTTTAAAATAGTGACTGTTCATAATGAAAGCAGTAACCAACTATTCTAGAAATAATAATAAAAATTCATTGCTACAAGTATGAAGTGCTCATAATTTGAAAGGGGACCAGTGAATTAAGCTGAACCATCAAGTCCATGCCAACATATTTAAGAAACAAAGCAGTTTCTTCTAATACTACTTAAACTCTAAGTATGGTTTTGAACAGTTACACATTCTAAGTAGGGTAAATTAGTTGGGAAAAAAGAACCATAAGTATATAAAATTTAAAACAGAAGGCTTCACATTATTGTAAATATTTCTCCTCTGAGAAGATACATGATTTTTCAAAAATCACAAATTTGAAGGAGGACTTAGTTCTGACTTCAATTATAGCCTGGGACCGGCAACTTATGCCCCTCCTTTGCTTCAAAAAAAGTATAAGAAAGAGTGATGAGATCAACATTCCCCATTCTTGGATCTTCAGCAAATTCAGGATCAATGTAGAAAAATACCGGCATATCTACTTCCTCCTGTGGATTAAGCCTTTGTTCTTCAAAACAGAAGCACTAGAAGTTATAGAAAGGTATTCATTAATTAATATTTCTATTGTATTACCTATAATAGAAACTAATGCTTCATTTATTGGCTTTAATAAGCATACTGTTAATTATAATCTTTAAATTCTGTGACAGAATAACAGCATCTTTTATCTCAGATTGAGTTTTGCTTTAAGGATTGAGAATCAGCAAATTCTTCTAATCTTAAAAAAGCAGATATCTACATGGTTTGACTCTCAACCTCTGCATAGCTGTTATAAGCAATGAAAAAAAGTTTGAAGTTTAGAAGAAATGAACTTTAAAAAATTAGTACCTACTAAAAAAACACTGAAACAGATTTAGTATCAAACAATTTCATGTACCTTATCACATTCTGTAATGTCTGCATTTAGTTATACCTGTATTTTATTGAAATACTGTCCAGCTTCAAATGGTACAACATTGTATGTAGAAATTCCAATTACTGGTTTGTCAGTAGGATTCTTAGCTTTATAAAACGCCAGTGCAGTCTCCCCTGGCACTACCTGTTTTAAGGAAAATATACATTATCCTTAAATCTCACATGGCTCCTTCTTTCCCTCCTAAATTAGTCATTATTATCATTTCAGACCATAATACCTCATTTAAACTAATGTTAAGGGTCAGCAAAATAAATAGTGAATACTTCCCAAGAACATTTGATTTTCAAATGTTACTTGCATATGTCAGTGGAGAACCAATGTTCTCTTATGCATACTTAGTTATGGATTGTCCTCTTGTATGTCTGAAGTCTTCAAGCAATAATCTGCAGATGAAGTTATTTAAAATGTATCCAACAAAGGAGGCAAGAAAATGCAATGGAGAAAGGACAGCCTCTTCAATAAGTGGTTCTGGGAAAACAGGACAGCTACATGTAAAAGAATGAAATTAGAACACTACCTAACACCATACACAAAAATTAACTCAAAATGGATTAAAGACCTAAATATAAGGCCAGACACTATAAAACTCTTAAAGGGAAACATAGGGAGAACACTCTATGATGTAAATCACAGCAAGATCCTTTTTGATCCACTTCCTAGAGAAATGGAAATAAAAACAAAAATAAACAAATGGGACATAATGAAACTTAAAAGCTTTTGCACAGCAAAGGAAAACATAAACAAGATGAAAAGACAACCCTCAGAATGGGAGAAAATATTTGCAAATGAAGCAACTGACAAAGGATTAAGCTCCAAAAATACACAAGCAGCTCATGCAGCTCAATATCAAAAAAACAAACAACCCAATCCAAAAATGGGTGGAAGACCTAAATAGACATTTCTCCAAAGAAGACATACAGATTGCCAACAAACACATGAAAGAATGCTCAACATCACTAATCATTAGAGGAATGCAAATCAAAACTACAATGAGGTATCACCTCACACCAGTCAGAATGGCCATCATCAAAAAATATAGAAACAATAAATGCTGGAGAGGATGTGGAGAAAAGGGAACCCTCCTGCACTGTTGGTGGGAATGTAAATTGATACAGCCACTATGGAGAACAGTATGGAGGTTCCTTAAAAAACTAAAAATAGAACATTCATATGACCCAACAATCCCACTACTGGGCATATACCCTGAGAAAACCATAATTCAAAAAGAGTCATGAACCACAATGTTCACTGCAACACTATTTACAATAGCCAGGACCTGGAAGCAACCTAAGTGTCCACTGACAGATGAATGGATAAAGAAGATGTGGCGCATATATACAATGGAATATTGCTCCGCCATAAAAAGAAACAAAATTGAGTTATTTATAGTGAGGTGGATGGACCTAGAGTCTGTCATACAGAGTGAAGTAAGTCAGAAAGAGAAAAACAAATACCGTATGCTAACATATATAGAATGTAGAAAAAAAAAAAGGTTCTGAAGAACCTAGGGGCAGGACAGGAATAAAGACGCAGACATAGAGAATGGACTTAGGGACACGGGGAGGGGGAAGGGTAAGCTGGGAGAGCAGCACTGACATATATACACTACCAAATGTAAAACAGATAGCTAGTGGGAAGCTGCTGCATAGCACAGGGAGATCAGCTCCATGCTTTGTGATGACCTAGAGGGGTGGGATACGGAAGGTGGAGGGAGGCTCAAAACGGAGGGGATATGTATATACATAGAGCTGATTCACTTTGTTGTACAGCAGAAACTAACAGGACATTGTAAAGCAATTATACTTCAATAAAGATGTAAGAAAATAAAATGTGTCCAAGAACAAGCCAAGCCTAACTTCTTAACACTTATCCCTGAATATTATACAATTGACTAAAGATTCTTTTTAAAAAAGGTTACCAACCTTAAACTTAGTTTACAACCAGAGTAAATTAAACGTAAACCAGAGTAAAACTAACTGAGTAGAACTTTTATTTAACCAAAAAGCACTAATACTTTTTTTTTTGAGAGAAAATAACGGATAAAATAAATTGCAAGGCTTTAAAGAAGTCAACGTAAAATGAGACATAATTTAAAAAAAAGTCAACGTCCAAAGGATGCTCTGTCGCATGTACCAATTTAGCAACTACCACCACTGTATACTACTGTGTGATTGCAACTAATATTCAGAACCATAATCTAGGGCTTCCCTGGTGGCGCAGTGGTTAAGAATCCGCCTGCCGATGCAGGGGACACGGGTTCAAGCTCTGGTTCGGGAAGATCCCACATGCTGCGGAGCAACTAAGCCAGCATGCCACAACTACTGAAGCCCGCGTGCCTAGAGCCCGTGCTCCGCAACGAGAGAAGCCACCACGATGAGAAGCCCGCGCACTGCAATGAAGAGTAGCCCCCGCTCGCCACAACTAGAGAAAGCCCGCATGCAGCAATGAAGACCCAACGCAGCCAAAAATAAATAAATTAATTTAAAAAAACCAAAAAAACAGAAAGAACCATAACCTATAACACCCTCAAATCACTTAAGAGATTCAATGAAGCTTACTAACCTGGGGAAGCACTAATAGTAATAGGGTTTTCCAATAAGAGTTACAATTAAGCTTTTCTGGCTATTCAGTTCATGAGATAATTTCAGTTAAATCCTCTAATCACAATTTTAGGAAACTTTTAAGGTGTATAATCTTTCTGAAATAGAACATGACTATTTAGCATGATTACTTCAAAGATCCTTAAATTTTTTTTTTAAGGGACAGGGATACTTCTGATGTAAATCAGTAAACTACTTTCCATTGTAACCAATGATTTTCAACATTTTTCTTGTATCATCTATACCTAAGGTAAAGCCAACTATAAAGCATGACAGCTGCTCCTACTCTCAAGATTAGTGACCAGAGAACTTCTTAGTGAATTCTTAATATGATTCTAATAAAACCATGACATTTTCCATAGTTCCAAACTGACTTTTATTATAATGCCATGTAACTTAAAAGTTAATATATCCTGTACATTAGGTCAGAATATAGGGCACTGTCAAAAAGTAGTCTGCAGGAATAAAAGGATTACAGTAATGGAATCTGTCAGTATTTTGAAATTAAGTTTAGATGAATGTTTCCTAAATTGTGAAACAGTAAGTGATGAAAGAAAGGATTTTTACATTGAAAAAAGCAATCTTTTAAAAACTGCTTTAATCACTTACATATATTTCTGTTTGCTGAGGTCTAAAGTTCCACTGGAGACTTGCATGCACATCTGCATTAAAGGTAACTTTAATGATGCGATCCTTAACAGGTACCATGTTTTCAATCTGGTCTGATGCATGACCTGCTACTGCCGATCCTCCAAGTCCAGTAGTCTAGGAAAAGACAAGGTACAATATAATATGCTAAACAATAATCCAGTAGTTTTAGGTGCTGATGACCTAGTTACTAGATGAAACAAAAATTTAAAAACTATTTAACTTTAATAATCCAGTAGCAGCAAGGTTTATATACTATCAATGGCCGTTTCCTATGAATGTGCCAATGGTTTGACCACTTTTTGTATGTCAAGGGCCTGTATTGGTTAAAGTCATATCATTCAGTAATCACTTGGTTATATGGCAAGGTCAAAAATGAATCATTTGAAAGAGCAGACTCTCCACTGATAATAGAGCTCAGAATCTTTAGCTGAACTTTTCATTAAACATATATCCCCTTATTGTTAATATTTCTATCAACTATTATTATTAGAAAGAAAATTTACCTACAATGCTGTCATTTCAATAAACTATTTAAATAATTCCATTTTCCACATCCCTGTCTGGTCCTTTTTCATATCATAACTTATAGAGCACAGATTAGTTTGTAGCTTCACTTCTGTAGTCTGCTTTCCTCAAGCATCATAAGTATTTGTCCATGTTGGTAAATATTCTTGTAAATTTTTTTCTGTATTTTTTTGTATAGTACAGCTTTTATATATGTATATTACCAGTTAATCAGAGAACCTGATCTCTTTGTCCACTGAATCAACTAATCATAAGGCATCAGGATAATCTGTGATACTTCTTGTCTATCTTCATTGCCATTAATTATTTCCTTATCAGAGAAGCTTAAAAAAAATCATTCTTCTGATGCTTGAGGTTGCCAGAATTCTGGTCTCCGGATAATTAATCTGTTACTATACTAGGGAAAAAATACCAAATTTGAGGCTAGAGAAGACTTCCAGCAAAATATAGTATTACCATCTTAGCTTGTTACACAAGTCAACCAGCTTCACTCAGCTGCCATGCAATATGAAGTTACATTATAACCCTACAAGATACATCAGAGGGCAAGCCTTTATTTACTCTTGCTTAATAGACAAGTATATACTTCTGCTCAAGAGGGCTAAGTTTTAAGATGTCTTCCTGAAGAACTTGAGTCACTTAAATAAAGATTCCTGAATGTTTTCTTTCTGACAGGCAGTCTTTGAATACAGATTCTTCAAATTAGTAAATGTGATGCTTTGAGAAATTAAACAATAGAAAAAGGCACTGAAAAGAAAATGTCCTGTGCTCCAGTTTACTTCTGTCACTAGCTCTAAAAACTCACTAAATCTTACTTCTTTGGGCTACACTTTCCATACTCATAAAATGAGCTCAGTGTATGAAGTGGTTTATATGATCCCTAATTTTTTTTTTTTTTTTTTTTTTTTTGCAGTACTTGGGCCTCGCACTGTTGTGGCCTCTCCCGTTGCGGAGCACAGGCTCCGGACGCGCAGGCTCAGCGGCCATGGCTCACGGACCCAGCTGCTCCGCGGCATGTGGGATCTCCCCGGACCGGGGCACGAACCCGCGTCCTCTGCATCGGCAGGCAGACTCCCAACCACTGTGCCACCAGGGAAGCCCGATCCCTAATTTTTTGGCTCTAAAGTTCCGTGATTCCAAAAATAAAAGAGATGCTCTTTTGGAAACGTCACTACTAAACATCCAACTATGATTTAAGTTTAGGATTACAAATTACAATTGTTTTTACTTTCCTGCCCTGCACTTTCACCCAGGTGCATGAAATATTGTCATTCACTTCAGTTTGGAGCAGGGTTTCTCAATCTTGGAACTAATGACATTTTGGAGAGGATAATTCTTTGATTTTTTTTTTCGTTTTTTTGGTGGGGGTGGGGGAATGGATCTGCCCTCTGCAGTGTTGGATGTTTAGCAGCATCCCTTAGACTCTACCCACTAGATACCAGTAGCACCCTCCCCCCCTCACTTCCCAGGTTGTGAAAACCTAAAATGTCTTCAGACATTGTTAAATATTGCCTGAAGAATAAAATCAACCACCCACCTTCCCCTGCCTACTCACCGGTGGTTTGGGGTGATTTACACTTGCTGTTTTAGATTCAGGTCTGCTTATGACTTAATCAACTGGTAGTTCTGGGATTCATGCTTGGTCCAGGCTGGCCTCTGATAAAAATTAATTCACATTCTATACTCATCCTCCAGAAATCAAGCTACTGCACTTTCCTACATAGATGCTGATATTAAGAGACTGAAAAGTCCTTCAGATTTCTGCTGTTTCAGTCATTATCGAAAATAAAGGCAAAAGTTAATCTTCATAAGGACAGGAGAAGTAAGCCAGGCATTAACAATAGTGGCGGGAAGGAGCAGTTAACCAGTGATTCCCAAACTCTTCTGAGCATTGGAATCTTTAAAAAATTACTGCTTCCTGACTCCCACTCCAAGACCTTCTGATTCAATTGGTTAGGGATGTGACCTGGGTGTCAGGAGTTTGAAAAGCTCCCCAGGTGATTCCGATGTACAACAAAGTTTGGGAACCACTATCACTCACTCACTGAATGAACCCAATGTATAGCTCTCATTTATGGCATGTTTTTAAAACATAAATTCCTGACCCCTACCCACGTCTCCTAATCAGGATCTCTGGGGTACAGGAGCCCTGACATGTTTGTTTAAGAAGCCCCATGGGTGATCCTAATGCCCAGACAAAGCAGCAAACTACTGCCTAAGAACTTAGGAGAATATATATGAAACAGGTGAACTCTGCCTTTGCCCGCTGTTCTCAAACGTCAGCCTGCATCAAAATCTGCTAGGGAACTTATTAAATACAGACTGCTGGGTCCTACCCCCAGAGTTTCTGATTCAACAGTTCTGCAGTCGGACTCAACAACCTGCGCTCAAGTTCCCCTCCCAGGTAATGATGCTGCTGCTAGTCCTGGGGTCTGCACTTTGCGAACCATTGCACTGGAGTTTCTGATCTAAAAGGGAGCCCTGGGTAAGGACATTACAGTTACATATTAACAAGGGGGAAAAGCCTCGAAGTCCTAATTCATGCTAGTTTGTATACATAAAAAGCTACTCCCAGTTTAACTACAAGTAGCAAGCACACTCCCATTTCCAGGGTTAACCTTTGCACAGAAACCATGGTTTCTGTGGTTCACAGAATTAATGTATGAACATAAATTACATTTTAAAAGCGGGCCCGTGTGTGAACAGCAGGAAGGTAAGGCAGATCGCTGGATACCGTAGTACAGGTTGCAGACCTTTCCTGTGGTGTAGCTGAGATAGGGGAATTTCACTAGGCAGTGGAGTATAGGCACAATCACTGTAAGAACTCGGGTTCTACCGGTAGCCTTGTCACTTTCTTGGTGACCTTGGGCAAGTAAGTCACTTTCTAGGGCCTGTTTCCTAAGAAAGTGATTTTCTTTGGTAGATAATCTCGGACATCCCTCCGACACGGCACCGTGGAGCATCGCTGTCTAGGGAACTGCCCGCACCCCCGCCCCTCCAGACGGGCCGCCCAAAGGGTAGCGCCAGCCCTACCTGGCAGTAGAGCCGGTAAAGGGGCACGGCGGCGTAGGACGCCCCCAGCATGCCCACGGCCGCCGCGGCCACATACGTGAGGACGGTCTTGTTCCGCCGCCGCCAATCCTCCTGCTGTGCGCGCGTGAAGGGGTTCGTGCTCTTCGGCCGCCGCGGCGGTTGCACCGCCAAGCTCGGGCGCCTCCATGTGCCGAGCCTTCTCAGCTCCCTCTCAGCACCCCCTGTCCCGCTCCTCCCCGACCTGAGACAAGACTCTACCCTCTCCGCAGCCCTGGTCGAGTTTCCAGGGTGGTTCCAGGGCCACCCGCAGAAAGCCACGCGCGCCCATCCCGTACCCCAGAGCCCTCCCATGGCACCCGGAAAGAACGCCCGCCTGTCAGAGGCCAGAGGCGAGTTCTCGCGATGCCTGCTCTGTCTCGCGATCTCTGGGTTGAGCCTGCCGCTGCCTTGGCTACGGGGCTCCTCAGGTGGCGGCGTCTGTAGTGGGGCTACGGAGGCCGGGTTGCAGGGTAAGTTCGCGTTTTGCTTCTAGACTGTTTCTCCCACTTTGCTTCCCTCCAGTACCTATTTAAGTTACTTTTAGGAAAACGACTTGCGTTCTTCCGCGTGCTAGCCATCATCACGTGGTTTGTGTCCCCGATCTTCCTAACCTCCAGCAGCCTTTGTCTAGACCCGGCGGACCCCAGCGGCCGCTGTCCCGCGCGGTCCTTTGACTGGGGTACTGTGGCCGCCGATCCGCTGTTACTGCCCTGAACTCCGGCTCGAGGATCACCTCTCCCAGGAAGTCTTCCTGTTTTAACCACAGCCCACTCGAACACTTGAACATCTACATTTTCCCAGCCCCTGGGAATCGGCTTCTACTGCTCTTATGTCCTTTAACCATTTGCCCAGTGAAAATTAACCAGTTCTAGGGCGGGAGAGAGGTTGTCAGACTGGTTTTTTGAGACGATAGTGACCAGGCTATGAGGATCATTTAAGGAAAGATTGAAGGAAATGGGGATGTTCATCTTGGAAAAGAAACGCATGGGGGATGTAATAGCTTTCTTCAGTTGTGCTACAGGACAAACTAGGACCTGCGTGGGGCGGATGGCATAGGCAATTTTGCTGTAATGGAAGAAAGCATCTTTCAAGGAACTATAAAGTAGAGGTTAAGAGCTCAGATTCTGAGGTTACAGCAGGTCTACATTCATACCCGGATCCTCACTATGGCCGTGGGTCCTTAGGTTATTTGGTCTTTTTAAAACTTAACGGCCTTACTTGTAAAATACGAATCATAACAGTAAATGAGAATATGCATGTAAGTAATTTTCACAGTGTAAACATTTAGTAAACATTACTCTTTATTGCTAATGTCCAGAGCAGGTATAATTATCCCCACTTCATGGATGACGAAGCTGAAGTCCTGCGAAGTTAAATGACTTTGTCTTTCAACATTTTATTTACTGTGCTCTCTTGTGGGCCAGACATTGTTCAACCTACTGGGCCTACAGCACAGAGAAAGTCAGAGAAGATCAGTTCAGTTATGGAGTGTGTCCTTTCTACTGAGGGACTCAGGAGAAAAGCAAGTAACAGACACATAAATAAGGGAATTTGAGATAACAGTACAGTGTGATTGAAAGTCAAGATGAAGGGAGGTAAAGTAAGGTCTTTCTGAGGATGTGACATTTGAGCCTAGTCCTGAGTGCTGATAAGGAGCAAACTACACAATGGCAATTCCAAGTCATGCCAAGACCCCTAGGCAAGAAAGAGCTACTTACCACTGAAGAACAAAAAGGAGGCCATCTCTCCCTAGCCTTGTGAGCAGGGAGAAAAGTGGTAGGAAATGGGTCAGAGCAGGTATACTGGGGCCAGATAATACAGAGCCTTATAAGCCATGTCCAAGGGTTTGTATTTTATTCTGAAAATAATACGAAGCATACAGGTGATACCTGATTCACATTTTTTAAAAGATATTGGTTATGGTGTGGAAAAGGGAAGGGAGCAAAAAAGAAAATAGAACAGTTAGGAGGCAGTTGCTGTAGTGCAGGTGAGTGATGAGGGACACCTTGAGAGAGTAACTGTTGTCACAGGGCCAGAAAATTAGAAACCAAAAAAAGAAAAAGAAAAAAAAGTATCTTCTGACTTTTCTACTTTTTTTTTTTTTTGGTGTGTTAGTTTCTGCTTTATAACAAAGTGAATCAGTTATACATATACATATGTCCCCATATCTCTTCCCTCTTGCGTCTCCCTCCCACCCTCCCTATCCCAGCCCTCTAGGTGGACCCAGCACCGAGCTGATCTCCCTGTGCTGTGCGGCTGCTTCCCACTAGCTGTTTTACACTTGGTAGCGTATATATGTCCATGCCACTCTCTCACTTCATCCCAGCTTACCCTTCCCCCTCCCCGTGTCCTCATGACTTTTCTACTTTGGCACGAACATTTCAAGGTTCTCTGATTCTACAGACTTATTCCTATGTTATGAGAATGTTTGAAAAATTTTTTCATCTGTATCTACCTTAGTTCTTATACCAGATTGTCACCTCTTTCAGGACAAGACCTGTCATATTTTAAATTCCTTACAGCATAGGCTCAAACCCTGTGCAGATGTTAATGTCACTGAAACCAACAAAACATTCCCTTTGACTATTCTTTTTTTCCAGGCAACCCTTCCATGTAGCAAGAGGTAGCAGCATAAATATGTCACTAATAGTGTCTTTGTTTTGTACTTTTATTTTGTTGTGTAATTGCAAATGAAATTACTCTTTTCCAAGGTACGGTAATCTCGATAGCAGTAGAGTTGGCTGCAGTTCTTGTGAGTCTGAGTGTGCTTGTGATGTTGCATAAATCATTATGGTAACTAATGCTAAGTAATGGGTTCTACCATGAATGGAATGGGAGCAACTCAGGCAAGGCTAGTACAACCCTGTCCTGCAAGTAGAGATGTTGATTACAAACTTAAAACATCAGGGGCTGGACTGACGTTTCAGACTCAGCATCTTTTATTTGTAATATCATTTTTAGCAGTAAATAATTGAACCTTGTGCACTCTTTTTAGTTAGCTATGATCATGTTCAATTTTACATAGTAGGTAAAATACGTTGTTATTTTTCATACAAACCATTTTGGGGGATGGAGGTGAGTGAAATGGGGGAAGGTGGGAAAAGAAGGAAAAATGGAAAAAAAACACTGATGGTCACAATGTTTTCTTATCTGATTATTGGTTTTCAGGCTTTCTGACTTAAGGATTATAAAGACGTATTGTTTTTAAAATTTGGTTTGTGGGAGTTCCCTGGTGGTCCAGTGGTTAGGACTCAGTGCTTCCACTGCAGGTGGCATGGGTTCTATCCCCGATCTTGGAACTAAGATCTTGCAAGCTGCACGGCATGGCCAAAAATAAAAAATTCTGGTTTATAATTACATTTTTTAGTATTTTTAATGCATAAGTTAAGGACATTGCACTGTAAATCTTAATATGTTAGCCACTGAGCTGTATTTCTTAGCTGGCTGCCTAATAAAGCCATTTAGATCCATTTGGCAATTTGAAGTACCTAACAATTATTCCAACAGTACTAACAACTGTTTATTTGGTAGGTATTTATTGCAGTACCTTCCTTCTACCTAAAAGAGGAAGAGTAATACGTTTGAGTAAATAGTAAGAACAAATGAATTGTAGTTTGCCTGAGAATAGACTGGATAATCACCGTGTTCCAATTAGTACACAATAATGGCATGAAGTTGCTGCAGTAAGTCTTGATATCCTAGTTTTTTTTATTTCCATGCAGCTTCCTTTATTTTTTTTGATATAAAAACAAAAAAGTAGTTGTTTATATTAAATTATCATCATGTAGAATCCACTTTAAAAATGTGGAAATATTTGCAGATTTAATTTTTATTGGAGTGTAGTTGATTTACACTGTGTTAGTTTCAGGTGTACAGCAAAGTGAATCTGTTATACATACACATATACACATGTCCACTCTTTTTTTGATTCTTTTCCCATATAGCCTGGCAGCTTCCTTTAAACCACATGTTTGAGAGGCTACTCCATTTAAAAGATCTTGAATAAGTTTATGTGACTGACGGGTAAGGTGAAATGAAAACAGAAATTATTCATCAGTAGAAGGCGTTTATTTTTTTCAAGTGACATTTATCGAGATCAGGGCCAGCTTCATCGGTATGTGACCTGCGCGGTCAGTCGCTCACCTAGTTGGACCCTGTACTCGGTTTCATGCTGTGCTGTCACTTACCTGAAATTGTTAATAATTGTTTTTTTTAACAAGGGGCTTCGCATTTTCATTTTGTACTGCCCCCTTCCCCCAACTGATTATATCCCAAATGAACTGACTGACATTCTGGCATAATTCAGGCTAGGCTATAGTCAGCCTACCTAGAATAAGCAGAAGTTAAAGATAAGAGATAAGGCAAAAGGCAAATTCAGATCTCCTGAGAACAGTCAGGTTGTACGAAATAAGATCAAGCAAAAATTCCTATTTCTTACGTGACTCCTAAGACTCTAAGTACTCTAGACCCTGCCTACTTCTCTCTAACTTCATCTCCTCTCTCTCCCCATTCATCATGCTCCAGTGACACTTTTTTTGTTCTGTAAACATCCCAAATTTTTTGCTGCCTTCAGACGTTCTCTGCCTGGAATACTTGGTCCCTCAGTTTTTTTCCCTCAGTTTTTCTCCTGGCTGACCTATTATTTGGATCTTAGATGGAACTCTAGTACCCAATCTAAAGTAGCTCTCCTTTGTCCAGTCGCATATGATCATACCACCTTTCAGTATCTGAAATCTAGTTCATGTTGTTTCCGTTTTTGTTATTTTTCTCCCAGCGCTAGCATGTAGATGCCATAAAAGCAGAGGCCTTGGCTTTTTGGGCATAATATCATAAGCATTTAGCACAGTGCGTGCACATGATTGTACTGAGCCAGTGATTGGCAAGCAGAAGGCAGTCAGGTAGTCTAAGGAGACTTGTGAGAGCAGTGAGTGAGCTGTTGGTCTGATGAAGAGCTTTCAAGAAGCCCAGAAAAAAAAAAAAAAAAAAAGAAGCCCAGGACTCCTTCTTTGAAGCGGTTTTCTGTTGTTTCCCACTGGGTTGTGCTGTGGGTTACAAGCAGATGCTATTCATCCACCTCCAGGACAAATGAGTAGCATTCCTGACCTGCTTAGATTCTTGAAAATCTAAGCAAAAAATGTACCACCAGGGGGAATATTGCCTTTGAGTACAGAATCAAGGAGATAGTAAAATAACCCTTTGACCGATTTTTTTATATCTTGATTTCCTGAAACTTTCATGCCATTTTAAAAGATCAGTTAAAGTCTAGCACAGGGAAGGGAGGCATTCCTGATTTTTGCCCACGTTCTTAAACAACCCTAGGATTATATAAATAGCTAATGCTGTCTTGAAGAATTTCTGCTGTCATAAGGTGTACAAGTTGTCACAGTTCCTAAACATTGTCATTTTCTTATATGTGTGTTTCTTCAAGTATAATACTGAATCTATAGGTCTAACTTTACAATAAGCGATATTGACATTTTTAATATTAGTTCCAGTGAATTTATAAATAGGAGGCATTTCTAATTTGTCAGTCACAGAATCCAGACAGATAACTTATTGGGTAGCCCTCCTTCTCCCTTAAAATGACCTCAATGTAAAATTTCACTGTTTCCTAAGAAAAAGCCTCCTTGTTCTCCTTTTTTTCCTTTTTTTCCCCCTTTCTAATGACATAAGCATAAGCTGTCACACTCAGTGATGAACTAAAGATCCCCAGTCACTTGAGTGAAATAATCTGGTGAGTCTTCAAAGACATTTAGATGTATATGACTCGATAGCTTCTGACAAAGCACCTTTCTCATGTGCTTTGATGATGATGGGAATGATGATGATGATGGAGGAGGTGGAAGAGGAGGGAGAAGGGAGAGACTGTTTGGGTTTAGTATTAAGCCAATAAATCTCTCCTCCATTGTTACAACACCTGTCCTTTGTCTCTTCTGTTTACCATTTCACCTTAGAGGAACAACTAAAAGACACTAGAGTTCCTAAAAGACACTAGAGTTCCTTGGCAACATAGCTTGTTAAGAACTTTGAAGTAGATATAAAAATACTTTGTCAAGGGAGGATGAGAATTAGGTTCTTGCTTATAAAGCTCTTATGAGTCTATTCTAGAGTTATTATTTTAATCTTTGTAAAGATAACTCAGTAAGTCTTCTAATTAATTAATTGTCTATAAGCTGTGAGTATGTGTATATGTACTGAAGTGTTAACTAAGATGCACTTGGATATAAACGAACATATTGCAGTTACACAATTTTCAACTAAAATCTAATATATGAATTGGGCCTGTTTTTCCTTCAACTAGTTTACTAGTAACACTAAAAACTAAAGACATTAAGTCATGTGATAGAACTTGGGGTGAAAGAGATTGTTTTCTAGAAGATTTTACTAAGCTTTCCCAAAACAGTTTTTATCCTTTACAAAATAATAAGTGTTTTAAAAGGCATTAAGTTAATAGAAAAAATATCAAAATGCTTAGGAATTAAATAAATAAGAAATGTGCAAGACCCATATGAAGACACTTTAAAACACTGCAGAAGGTCACAAAAGAAGACTTGAACAAAAGGAAAGATATACCAAGTACTGTGACAGGAAAAATCAAAAAGATAGATACCAGAGCTTCCTCAATCAATTTGTAAATTTAACGTGATTCCCAACAATTAGCTTTTTTTAAAAAAAAACAAAACAAAACAAGGAGATTTAGATGTTAATGTGTAAAAATAACCAAAAATAGCCAGGGAAACTTGGCTGAAAAAAGAGCAGTGAGGGGGGTTTTGTCCTTACCAGATATGAAAACATATTATAAAGCTTCTATGATTAAAATAAAATAGTGTTGGTACATGAATACGTAGAATAACAAATGGGCCAGAATAAAAAAGTACAGTAGTAGACCCAAGTACTTATGAGATCTGGTGTATGATAAAGGTTGCATCTCAAATCACATTTAATAAATGTGATTGAGACAACTGAGTGGTCTTCTTGGGGGCGAAAATAAGAGTTGGATCTATACCTTATACTGTAGGTGGTTTCCAAATGGATCAAAGATTTTAGAATGAAACTGTAAGAAAATATGAGAGTTCTTTGTAACTTTGTGGAGTGGGCAAGGACTTTCATTTGACTTAAACCAAAAATCATAAAAGAAAAGATAAATTTAGCCACAAACTTTTGCATAACCAAAAAAAAAAAAAATCTAAGAACAAAAGGAGGAATATATACTTACAATTCTTAGTGCAGACAGAGGAATAATCTCCCTAGGATTTAAGAACTAGAAAGTAGACAGTAAAAAGCTAACAATGAATAGGAAAATTGGCAAAAGATAGGAAAACACAATTCACATAAAAGTTTCTGAAAGCTTTAAAAAAAAATGCTCAGCCTCACTCAGACTACATTAAGATACCATTTTCATCAATATGACGGTCAAAATCCAAGTAATGTAGTATACCATGTTGGTGAGGATTTGGAATACCAGGCACTATTACTGATGGAGGCACTATTATTGATGGAATGGTAAATAGTACAACCCTGATGGAGAGCAGTTTGACATTTTCTGTCAAAATAGCAAGTTTGTATAAACTCTGATTTTTGTAAATTTATCTTACAGATAGATTTGTAAATGTGTAATGTGACCTATATATAAAGATTTCATTATAGCAATAGCAAAAAAATTGAAACAATTTAAATATCTATCAGTAAGGGAATAAATAAATATGGTCCATCCATAAAATGGAATACGATACAGTTGTGAAAATAAATTAGTATGCTATGTAAAAATATGAAAAGAATTCCAAGTTATATATTAAGTTAAAGAAAAAAAGAAACAGGTTGCACAGTAGTGCATATAGTATGCAGGGCTACCACACACTCCAGAGTACCTGTTCACATCAGAGTCTGTATGACCCATACCCTCTGGATTGTACAGTGTACAACCTGAACAGCTGGGTGCTTTGTGCCTGATTGTAGCTACTTTCTGCATCAAAAAAAATGTCAAGGAATCAGAATATTTATTTATATTTGTTTATTTGTATGTAAAAGAACTAAAAGGATTCACAAGAGACTAAAACAGTGGGTACCTAAGTGTGGAAATGGTGTGGAGCTGGATAGGACAGAGATATGCCTCCATAATATATAACCACATTGGAATGTATTAACTACTATTTAAATTTTAAAAATATAATGTTTCATATGGCATTATTATAGTTTAATCAAGTTAACACTTACCATCATTTCTGTCAGATGTTTTTGTCCCTTTCCCTTTTATATTCTCTATTTTTGGTCTGGTAAAAAGAACTAGTTTTAGAAAATACTAAATGTCGTGTCTCTGAGAATATAAATTATTAAGTCTGTTATTCAGACATCATGTGCATGATAGGCAGATTTTTATCTGATGAGATTTTTAATTGTATGGAATGAAAACTTCTAATGCAATCATAAGAGAGTTGTGTATCAAAGTAAAGCTCTAATTTCAGTTTTCCAGAATAGAGTCAGCTTATAAAACAAGATATTTTCCCCCAGTGTTCCACTGTCTCTGTTTTTGCTGACCTAACCTTTTCCCTCTATGAGTCAGCAATCTAGAAAAACAAAATATTTTCCCTGAATGGTCGTATTTTTAATAAAAGAATAGAATATTTTCTTTGTGTCATTCATTAATACTGTGAAGTTGGGGGGTTGGGGTGGATGTGTAACATTCCTAGAACTCCTATCAGTTGAGGGCCTTGCTCGCTTGTATAAAGGGGGGAGTAGGAAACAAGCAAAGGAGAGGGAAGGAAAAGGCATTTTATGATTTTTAAGGATATGACAATGGATACCTTGTTCATGCGGAGAGAAAAAAAAAAGTCTGATGTTTGGATGGATAAGATTAAACCCATTTCATTATTGTAAAGAAGTTTAATCAGTAGTATCATCTTCATAGGGACTTCCCTGGCGGTCCAGTGGTTAGGTCTCCATGCTTCCACTGCAGGGGGCACGGGTTCAATCCCTGGTTGGGGCACTAAGGTCAAGATCCTGCATGCTGCGTGACACAGCCAAAAAAAAAAAAAGAAATAGTATCATAGAAGAGAGACAGCATATTACTACATTAATTAACACCCTCTTATCCTACTTTGTTGGAGGATGACATTCTTCCACATAAATTAGCAGAAAAAGCTTGTGTTTGAAGCCAGGCAGAACTGGAATCAAATTCCACTTTATAACTGTTTAGCACTGTGGCCATGGACAAGTCACATAGCTTCTCCATTAACTGATTTTCTCGTATGTAAAATGGGTTAATACCTGCCTTTTGGGGCTCCTCTGAGGATAAAATCCTCTAGTATGATGCCTGGCTGTGTTGCTGTTTCATGACGACTCCTCCATTCCGGGTTAGGCGGCCTTCCTCCGTGCCCCCAGCACCCTGTCAGAGCACTTAGCACACTCCTGATTTGACCGTCTCTGGGGATAGACTCTTTTCTTTTTATCTCACCTCCAGCACTTAGGACAATGACAGGTATGTTAGGTGAATGAAATAATTTAAAAACTGAAATTTCATTTTAATAGTTTGAAGTAGAAAAAAAAATTAAATGACACTCTGTGGAATCTATTATAGAATTTAACAATGACACATCCATTATACTTGTATATGTTCCATGACCTGGGGACCCAGCGCCCAGCTAAGACAAATCACTACTGCATGGGGATCTTACTCACTTTGGTAACACTGTGAAGACAGCCCAATTTTTTACATCTCCTTTAATCCTCATGGCAACCCTTTTAGCTAGGTGTTATTATTCCTACCTTAATATGAAGAGACGCCAGGAGGTTAGGCTGTATGGCTAGCATATAGCGGTATTGGCATTTGAACTCAGCTTTTTTTTTACTTAAAGCTAATGCATTTTTCATGATATTAAATAAGGTAAATACATTTGAAATACTTGGCACAGTGTGTGGCACATGGTGCCAATAGATGGTAGTTGCTATTATTATTGTTATATCGAAACTTCCTCACTGAAGGTTTGGGAATCTGCTCCATTCTGCTATATTATTAAAGCAGTCTATAATGAACTTATAAAAACTTACTTTTAGAATTGAACTCTCTTCTACCGCTGCATTAGTCTTGTGGACCACTGCAGCAGCTCTTGACTCTGAGTCATTACTCTGTCAAGCCCTAGGATTGTAAGCTCTTCCCTCAAGTTTCCCCTCCTTCCCCCGTGGGGTACTGAGTAAACTTCTTGCTTCCTGGCCATCGGACTTTTGCTGCTGACAGCGCTTGGTGGCTTCATTTCCCTGCTACTGCTGATCTGTGTGCTCCCACTGTTTCTGTTGCTTGCTACCACAGGGGCTATGAAAGTTGAAGCAGGTTTTTAACACCCAGACCAGTGATACAATTCTGTGTTAGGATCCCAGACGGTTGTTGGCTCTTTCTTCAGAGTCCATTTAATTTATTGACAGAAAAATCTAGGATTTCTTTCACATAAGTAGTTGGAGAAGAGATGGGATAATCCCCTTGATTTTAGTTATCCACCTCAGTTTCACTGTCCCTAGTACTTTGGGTTCCTGAGTCCCCAACCTCTCTGGGATTCTATAAGATGTGTTCCTCAACATCTCTAGCTGTTTTTGAGGCCAGAATTTTGCCATGAATCAATTATGGTGTGCTGAGTTAGTGATTGCCCCTCAGCTTCTTAGAGGTATAGCATGCCACCTCTGTTTACCCCAGTACACCATACAAGTATTACCATTTTCTATATGTGTGCTCAAACTTAAAAGTGTTTACAAAGCCTTTCCCTAGCTTTCAGCTTCTTCAGGCCTCCTTTATCAATTATCACCCTACCATCTATTTTTTGTCTTCCAGAAATTTATGGAAATTTTTCATCTCATGGTTCTTCTTTCATTTTTTTCTCTAACATTATGAGTTTATACTGTTTGTAACCCTTTACTCTTATATTAGTGGGCTCTTGGAGGAAAAGAAGATACATGCCAAGGTCAAGCTGCCATTTTTAACTGAAAATTGGATTTAAAAAAAATTTAACTTTACTAGGGTATAATTGATTTATAACAAGCACACATATTTATAGTGAGACAGTTTGGTAAGTTTTGATATGTGTATCCCTTTGTAAAACCATCACTACTACCTACCGTACCTTCGAAGAAACTGATGCTTGGAGAAGCCTAGAAGCTCAAATTGGAATCCAGGTCTGTGTGATGTCAAGTTCCATGCTGTGGGCTCTGAAGCCTGAGTTCTAGTTGGGAAAAAAAAAAACATTGACTATTTCTCATTTGTATAGGGAAAGTATATCATCTCTCTGAACCTAGCTACTCATTTCTTTAATAAGAGAGTTGTGCTAAATGACTCTAATAAGGTCTTTTTCAACTTCAGGTTTCTATACTTTATGTTTCTTCTACAGAAGTGGTAAATCTGTTCCAATACAGGTTTTAAATGAAATGAAACTGCACTATTCTCTATAATTTTCACAGTGGAGCTATGTGAGACATTAAAATAATATTTTTTTCTTTTTATAGGAAAATATTTGAGAAGCTCATGGAGTAATATGAGTCAGAGTAATATAGGATCTGCAGGAAGTCCCTCAAGATAGTTGGTGAGACAGTAGGAATTTGTGTTTTCTTCAAAGTATAATTATTTTGCAGACGTTCTGACTGTAAAATTCCTAGCCTTGTGCTCACAAGAGACATTTTCCTCAGTCTTTTAGTATTATGTGGTTTTTAAGTTTATTAACGGTGGAAGCTATAATAGTTACCTAAAGCTTAACTGTATTCTTCACTTCTGCTAGAATATACAGATTTTTATATAGCTATAGATATTGATAATGATATAGATATAGTCCTATAGCTCTATCTAGCTTCCTGTCTACAGAACTGCCTTTACATTTCTCAGATATTATCAGCAATGACTAAAATGCCATAGCCCAACATATATAAAATACATCTATCATCTATACACAGGCACATATTGTTTACATGCCAAGTATATGTAATGTTCTTATGCACAGTTAAAGTCAACTTTGACTGTTCTAAGTTATGACAGTTTATTTTCTACTTCTCCAATCTTAGGAAAAGAAGAATTTATAGACTCTTCGTCAAGATCTTCATTTATACAGCTGTTAGATCCAAGGCTACAGTAGCGGTGAAACCATGAATAAAAATACATCTGCCGTAGTATCATCCAGTCTACCTGAAAAGTAATTGCTAAATTAAATTTAATATGTTTTAAACTATCATAGTTTAAAATATGTAGAATATTAATGAACATTTGGTGGAAAGGTTTTTACAGCTACCTACCTGTGGTCTAAGATAGTGGTAATGAAAAGGTTGATCACAGCTTTCTATGTAAATCAGGGTAAAGGACAAATTATGCATTCTCTTTTAGAATTATTTATATAGACTGCTTTTTAAAAATTTGATCTGATTTTTTGAATACCTAAAATATTTTATAATTCCAGTATAAAAATAACATAATGTTAAGGTTAACATTTGCTGACTAACAAAGCAGCTCAAAGTACCTTAAAACAAACAAGCATTTATTCTTCCTCGTGATTCTGTGAGCAGTTCTTCTGGGCTGCACCAGATCACGTAGGGTGGCCTCATTGACATGTTCTGGGGCCTCATCTAGGAAGGCTGGATAGCTGAAGTCTCTTTCAACCTGGCCTCTCATCTTCCAGGCAGCTAGCTCAGACTTTTTCACGTGGTGGCAGAATGGTTCCCAGCAACAAACACAAGTGTTTTTCAAATGTCTGTTTTCCTCGCATTTGCTTATGCACCATTGGCTAAAGCAATTGAGATAACTAAGTCCAAATTCAAGGTCTAGAGTTACAGACTTTACTTTTTAACGGAAGGAACGGTAAAGTCACATTCCTGGGGGCATGCAGGCAGAGATGGGAAGAATTGGTGGCCGTTTTGCAAACATGTAGCGCACATATAACAAGGTATATTTGGAGAAGTCCTGCTTTCAGACTTGTCTTCCACTCTGTGCCTTCATTCCTCCTATAAATAGCCATCTTTATTCTTAGTTGTTTTTCAGTGTTTCTTTTTGCATAAGCAAATACATATCCATATAAATAGATATGCATGTTATATATATATATATATATGTGTGTGTGTATATAATTATATTTTTTCTCAAAGCTATTATTTATTCTGTATATAGTTCCACTGTATAGACATTCTTCTACTCTTGCTTACATAGTAAACAAGTGTACACCAGCACTTTGACTCAGGTTTGAAGATCTTCCCTGCAGAAGGGTGTCAGGTTAGTTAAACTCAGGGTATCTTTCTCTGATGCCTCCTCCTGGGAGCACTGGAAAGCTCCAGTCTCATAAGGATATAAGCCAGGCCCAGCTGTGTGGTAGGTGAAGAGCTCTGTCTACAGAGCTCCATGCATTGATGTTGAACAGTTCTACTCTGTGTGACAGCACAGAGTTTTATCCAACTACTACTTAGGGCAAAATCAAGTTCATGAGGAAGTAGCATGTGACCAAGGCAAAATGTCCCAAAACACCCAGCATCCAGCTCCCAGCCTCCACTTGCCAGTGCATTCTTAACAAAAAAGTAGCATATTATATATAGTGTTTTGACCAGACGTTTTATAATTATAATTATAATTATATCCTTGTGATCACTTCATATCAACTTATAAAGATCTTCCTTGTACCTTGTTGTAACTGTATAGTATTCTGTTCTTAATATACCATAGTTTATTCATCCAGTACCTTATTGATGGACATTTGAATTGTTTGCTATTTTTGGTTATCACAAATTATGCCAAATGACGAACCTAGTATACAAGTCATTTGTATTTCTTGCCAGAGTATCTTTGGGAAAGGTTCCTAGAAAGGGGATTGTTGGATCAGAAGGTAAAGTTAGAGACTACCAAATCCCCTCTTTAGGGGTTATGCCATTTTGCATTACCACCAACAGTGTAAAAGTGTACCTCTTTCCTAAAGCCTTGTCTTATACTGTGAAAGTTCTAAATTTATGTTGATCTGATAGGTGAAAAGCAGTGTCTCTGCCTGGTTTTTACTTGTAATTCTCTTACTATGATTAAAGTTGAGCAGCAGAACTATTTTTAATAGCCCCCCAAAAAAAGAAGTAATATAAATTCTTAACAATGAGGGAATTTTAAAGTAAGGTCCTAGCAAGTAAATGCACTGCTGTGTTAATAATAGATACTCTGTGTTGGGCTTAGAAAAGGAGGGATCCTTTACTGAAATAATAACATATGCGGGAGATCGTGTGTGTCCCCATTGAAGGAAATTGACATTTAGAGTGTTTAAGAGGTTATTGGAGGTGCTTAATGAGGACCTTTGTCCCCTTTCTTCATCTTGCCCTTTTCTAGGCTTCACCCCTTTACATCCTTGCAGTCTAAATCTCCTGTCAAGAATGGACTGAGGTTCTGAAATCTGACAGGAGAACAGTTTCTGCCTTTTTTCCCTAGCTAATTGACTATTACCCTAGTAACCCCAGATAGGCCCTCCAACCCTAGAGCTGAATTCAATATAATGCAACCCTAAAGGATGTGCTATATAAAGGGCAAAATATTCAAAAACAGGGAGTTTTGTAAGTTCTTTAAAATTTTAATTTCTTTCATTCTACTTTTTTATGATTTAACTTTTGAATACAAGTCTTCTTAAAGATATAGTCAGAATTTCTATGGCAGAAGTTAAGAAAAATTTTTTAAAGCTATAATCATATGTAAGATATGAAGTAACTCTTTTTAAACAGCAGTTTCTGTGTTTTGGCACATTTGAAGACAGCTGGAAGTCCTATATTCAACAATGGCTTTAATGCACCAGTGAAGTAGACCTTAGACCATACTTTGCCTCTGGAGTTAGACAGACTGCCCTCACATTGCTGTTCTCCAGCTTCGTAACCTTGGGCCACCAAGTTAACCTGCCCAGATTTGGGTTCTTTTAGAAAAATGAGGGTAATAATCGTAGGAATTTTATAAATATTTGTTGAACGGCCTAATGTATGTATATTGCTTAGCACAACACCCACTACACCATAAGCAGATAGCCCTGAGCTTCATTTCGTGCTTTATTCAATTTCTCTTAGACCAGTAAAAGTGTCTGCTCTGACCACTATTTAGAAACACAACTGAGGGGAAGGGGGGAGAGTACCTCTTGCAGAATTCTTTTAACAGTTCTGTCTTTTCTAATGGCATCACTTTTAAGTCTGGCAGAAATTGCAGCTGGAGCAAGTGATTTGTCCCAGGAAAATACTCTTTCTAAATTAAAAAGATAAACTGTGGTTTTTTTTTTTTTTGAGATTCAAATGAAGGTCATATTTATTTTGCTTTAAATGGCCAAAAACATGTCTTTTAAAGTCACTTACCTAATTCATTAAAGTATTTTGTTTTGGAATCCTTCAGTGTAGTCAAAAAAAATCAGTTAAAACTAAGTCTCTTCAGTCACCTTTAATAAATCTTTAAAGTTGTTTAAATAATATTTTTAAAGTATTTTTCTTCTACTCCAAAGAAATAAGCATTATTGCAGTAATTTCTTGTACTGTTTGGCTGTTTTATAGAAAAACTAAAATTAGAGCTAAAAAAATTCATTTGATTGCTTTTGTATGATCATACTTTTTAAAATGCTGTTGTTAGTGTGTACTGAGTACTCTGAGTTGTCTAGTTCTAAGAATTTGATTTACCAAACAGTTTAAAGAAAAAGTAGGTACCCATCTCTAGGCTAACCTGTGCATGCTACTTTACTTTATCTTAGGGATCCTGCCTTTCAGATGATTACAGTTACCAAGGAGACAGGCCTTGGTCTGAAGATCCTAGGAGGAATTAACCGGAATGAAGGGCCCTTGGTATATATTCAGGAAATCATTCCTGGAGGAGACTGTTATAAGGTAAAAATGAAAATAAAAATAACCCTTCACCTAAAAGACAAAACCACTAGTGATGAGGTGTGTTTTCCTATATCATCAGTAAGTTTTTAATTTTTTTATTGTGATGGTGTATACATCTGGGAAGTAGAAAGAATTAACATTTTGACTACTAAGACAGAAACATTTAAGCATGCATTAAGCTAAGGAAGAATAATCTCAAATTTTACTTTTTTTTTAAAACTTTTTATTTTATATTGGAGTATAACCGATTAACAACGTTGTGATAGTCTCAGGTGCACAGCAAAGCGACTTAGCCCTACAAGTACATGTATCCATTCTCCCCCAGACTCCCCTCCCATCCAGGCTGCCACATAACATTGAGCAGAGTTCTCTGTGCTTTAAATATAGCAGTGTGTACATGTCAGTCCCAAACCCCTAAACTATAACTTCCCTCCACCCTTCTCCCCTGTAACCGTAAGTTCATTCTCTAAGTTTATGCGTCCGTTTCTGTTTTGTCAATATGTTCATTTGTATCATTTCTTTTTAGATTCCACAAATAAGCAATATCATAAGATATTTCTCTTTCTCTTTCTGACTTACTTCACTCAGTATGACAATCTCTATGTCCATCCATGTTGCTGCAAATGGCATTATTTCATTCTTTTTTATGACTGAGTAATATTCCATTGTATATATGTACCACATCTTCTTTATCCATTCCTCTGTTGATGGACATGTAGGTTGCTTCCATGTCTTGGCTATTGTAAACAGTACTGCAATGAACATCGGGGTGCATATATCCTTTCTGACCATGTTTTTCTCCAGATATTTGCTCAGGAGTGGGATTGCAGGGTCATATGTTAGCTCTATTTTTAGTTTTTTGGGTTTTTTTTTGCGGTACACGGACCTCTCACTGTTGTGGCCTCTCCCGTTGCGGAGCACAGGCTCCGGATGCACAGGCTCAGCAGCCATGGCTCACGGGCCTAGCCGCTCCGCGGCATGTGGGATCTTCCCGGACCGGGGCATGAACCCGTGTCCCCTGCATCGGCAGGTGGACTCTCAACCACTGCGCCACCAGGGAAGCCCTATTATTAGTTTTTTAAGGAACCTCCCTAATGTTCTCTATAGTGGCTGTACCATTTTACATTCCCACCAGCAGTGTAGGAGGGTTTCCTTCTCTCCACACCCTCTCCAGCATTTATTGTTTGTGGATTTTTGATGATAGCCATTTTGACTGGTGTGAGGTGATATCTCACTGTAGTTTTGATTTGCATTTCTCTAATCATTAGTGATGTTGAACATGTTTCCATGTGCCTCTTGGCCATTCGTATGTCTTCCTTGGACAAATATCTGTTTAGGTCTTTGCCCATTTTTTGATTGGGTTGTTTGTTTTGATGATATTAAGCCACATGAGCTGTTTATATATTTTGGAGTCTAATCCCTTGTCAGTCACATCATTTGCAAGTATTTTCTCCCAGTCTGTGGGTTGTCTTTTCATTTTGTTTATGGTTTCCTTTGCTGAGAAAAAGATTTTGAGTTTAATTAGGTGCCATTTGTTTATTTTTGTTCTTATTTCCCTTTCTCAGGGAGACAGATTGGAAAATATATTGCTGCGATTTATGTCAGAGAGTGTTCTGCCTATGTTTTCCTCTAGGAGTTTTATAGTGTCCAGTCTCACATTTAGGCCTTTAAAACCTTTTGAGATTATTTTTGTGTATAGTGTTAAAGAATGATCTAATTTCATTTTTTTACATGTAGCTGTCCAGCTTTCCCAACACCATTTGTTGAAGAGACCATTGTATAGTCTTGCCTCCTTTGTCATAGATTCATTGACTGTAGATGCATGGGTTTATTTCTGGGCTTTCTACCCTGCTCCATTGATCTATAGTTCTGTTTTTGTACCAGTACCATACTGTTTTGATGACTATAGCTTTTTAGTATAGTCCGAAGTCAGGGAGCCTGATTCCTCCAGCTCCATTTTTCTTTCTCAAGATTGCTTTGGCTTTTCGGGGTCTTTTGTGTCTCCATACAAATTTTAACATTTTGTGTTCTAGTTCTGTGAAAAATTATGTTGGTAATTTGATAAGAATTGCATTCAATCTGTAGATTCCCTTGGGAAGTATAGTCATTTTGACAATATTGATTCTTCCAATCCAGGAACATGGTATATCTTTCCATCTGTTCGTGTCATCTGTGATTTCTTTCATCAGCGTCTTATAGTTTTTGGAGTGCTGGTCTTTTGTCTCCTTAGGCAGGTTTATTCCTAGGTATTTTATTCTTTTTGATGCAATGGTAAATGGGATTGTTTCTTGAATTTCTCTTGCTGATCTTTCATTATTAGTGTATAGAAATGCAACAGATTTCCGTGTATTAATCTTGTAGCTTGCAAATTTACCAAATTCATTGGTGAACTGTAGTAGTTTTCTGGTAATGTCTTTAGGATTTTCTATGTATAGTATCATGTCATCTGCAAACAGTGACATTTTCACTTCTTATTTTCCAATTTGGATTCCTTTTATTTCTTGTTCTTCTCTGATTGCTGTAGCTAGGACTTCCAAAACTATGCTGAATAAAAGTGGTGAGTGTGGGCATCCTTGTCTTGTTCCTGATCTTAGAGGAGATGCTTTCAACTTTTCACCATTGAGTATGATGCTTGATGTGGGTTTGTCATATATGGCCTTTGTTATGTTGAGGTAGGTTCCCTCTATGCCCACTTTCTGGAAAGTTTTTATCATAAATCGGTGTTGAATTTTGTCAAAAGTTTTTTCTGCATCTATTGAGGTGATCGTATGGTTTTTATTCTTTACTTTGTTGGTGTGGTGTATGACATTGATTGATTTGTGGATATTGAAAAATCCTTGCATTCCTGGGATAAATCCCACTTGATCATTGTGTATGATCCTTTTAATGTATTGTTGGATTCGTATTGCTACTCTTTTTTTGAGGATTTTTGTGTCAGTGATATTGGCCTGTAATTTTCTCTTTTCATGGTATCTTTGTCTTGTTTTGGTATCAGGGTGATGGTGACCTCATAGAATGAATTCAGGAGTTTTCCTTCCTCTGCCATTTTTTGGAAGAGTTTCAGAAGGATAGATGTTAGGTCTTCTCTAAATGTTTGATAGACTTTGCCCGTGAAGCCATCAGGTCCTGGACTTTTGTTTGTTGGGAGTTTTTTAATTACAGTTTCAATTTCAGTGCTTGTGATTGGTCTCTTCATATTTTCTAATTCTTCCTGGATCAGTCTTGGGAGACTGTACCTTTCTAAGGATTTGTCCATTTCTTCCAGGTTGTCCATATTATTGGCATACTGTTGCATGTAGTAGTCTCTTATGATCCTTTGTATCTCTGTGGTGTCAGTTATCACTTCTCTGTTTTTATTTCTAATTTTGTTAATTTGAGTCCTCTCCCTTTTTTCTTGAGTCTGGCTAAAGGTTTATCAGTTTTATTTATCTTTTCAAACAACCAGCTTTTAGTTTCATTGATCTTTGCTATTGTCTTCTTTCTTTATTTATTTCTGCTCTGATCTTTATGACTTCTTTCCTTCTACTAACTTTCGGTTTTGTTTGTTGTTCTTTCTCTAGTTGCTATAGGTATAAGGTTAGGTTGTTTATTTGAGATTTTTCTTGTTTCCTGAGGTAAGACTGTATTGCTATCAACTTTCCTCTTAGAACTGCTTTTGCTGCATCCCATAGGTTTTGGATCGTTGTGCTTTCATTTCCATTTGTCTCTAGGTATTTTTTGATTTCCTCTTTGATTTCTTCAGTGATCCATTAGTTGTTTAGTAGCATATTGTTTAGCCTTCACGTGTTTGTGTTTTTTATAGTTTTTTGTTCTTGTAGCTTATTTCTAATTTCGTAGAATTGTGGTCAGAAAATATTCTTGATATGATTTCAATTTTCTCAAATTTACAGAGGCTTGCTTTGTGGCAAGGACGTGGTCAATCTTGGAGAATGTTCTGTGTGCACTTGAGAAGAATGTGTATTCTTCTGCTTTTGGGTAGAGTGCTCTATAGATATCAATTAAGTCCATCTGGTCTAACGTGTCATTTAAGGCCTGTGTTTCTTTATTGATTTTCTGTCTGGATGATCTGTCCATTGATGAAAATGGGGTGTTAAAGTCCCCCACTATTATTGTGTTACTGTCGATTACTCCATTTATGGCTGTTAGTATTTGCCTTACATATGTATATATATATATATTTTTTTTTTTTTTTTTTTTTTTTTTGCGGTACGCGGGCCTCTCACTGTTGTGGCCTCTCCCGTTGCTGAGCACAGGCTCCGGATGCGCAGGCTCAGCGGCCATGGCTCACGGGCCTAGCTGCTCCGTGGCCTGTGGGATCTTCCCGGACCGGGGCATGAACCTGTGTCCCCTGCATCGGCAGGCGGACTCTCAACCACTGTGCCACCAGGGAAGCCCTGCCTTATATATTGAAGTGCTCCTATGTTGGGTGCATATATGTTTACAATTGCTATATCTTCTTCTTGGATTGATCCCTTGATTGTTTTGTAGTGTCCTTCTTTGTCTCTTATAAGAGTCTTTATTTTTAAGTCTATTATTTTGGATATGAGTAGTGCTACTCCAGCTTTCTTTTGATTTCCATTTGCATGGAATACCTTCTTCCATCCCCTCACTTTCAGTCTCTATGTGTCCCTAGGTCTGAAATGGGTCTCTTGTAGACAGCACATATACGGGTCTTGTTTTCATATCCATTCAGCCAGTCTGTGTCTTTTGGCACATTTAATCCATTTACATTTAAGGTAATTATTGGTATGTGTGTTCCTATTGCCATTTTCTTAATTGTTTTGGGTTTGTTTTTGTAGGTCTTTTTTCTTTCCTTCCTCTTTTGTTTTCTTCTGATGATCATCTTTAGTGTTGTTTTGTTTGTTTTTTCTTTTTTTGTGTGTATCTATTGTAGTTTCTGGGTTTGCTGTTCCCATGAGGTTTTGATATAGTAGTCTATATATGTACAAGGTTGTTTTATGTTGCTAGTCTTTTCCCTGCCTAGAGGAATTCCTTTAGCATTTGTTGCAAAGCTGGTCTGGTGGTGCTGAATTCTCTTAGCTTTTGCTTGTCTGTAAAGCTTTTGATTTCTCCATCAAATTTGAATGAGAGCCTTGCTGGGTAGAGTATTCTTGGTTGTAGGTTCTTCCCTTTCATCACTAAATATATCATGCCACTCCCTTCTGGTTTGCAGAGTTTCTGCTGAGAAATCAGCTGTTAACCTTATGGGAGTTCCCTTATATGTTATTTGTTGGTTTTCCCTTGTTGCTTTTTTTTTTTTTTTTTTTTTTTGCGGTACGCGGGCCTCTCACTGTTGTGGCCTCTCCCGTTGTGGAGCACAGGCTCCGGACGCGCAGGCCCAGCGGCCATGGCTCACGGGCCCAGCTGCTCCGCGGCATGTGGGATCTTCCCGGACCAGGGCACGAACCCATGTCCCCTGCATCGGCAGGCGGACTCTCAACCACTGCGCCACCAGGGAAGCCCTCCCTTGTTGCTTTTAATAATTTTGCATCTTTAAGTTTTTTCAATTTGATTACTATGTGTCTTGGCCTGTTTCTCCTTGGGTTTATCCTGCCTGAGACTCTCTGTGCTTCCTGGACTTTGGTGGCTATTTCCTTTCCCATGTTTGGAAAGTTTTCAACTATAATCTCTTCAAATATTTTCTTGGGTCCTTTCTCTCTCTCTTTTCCTTCCGGGACCCCTATAATCCAATGTTGGTACATTTAATATTGTCCCAGAGGTCTCTTAGGCTGTCTTCATTTCTTTTCTTTCTTTTTTCCATATTCTGTTCCACAGCAGTGATTTCCACCATTCTGTCTTCCAGGTCACTTATCCATTCCTCTGCCTCGGTTATTCTGCTATTGATTTCTTCTAGTGAATTCTTCATTTCAGTTATTGTATTGTTCATCTCTGTTTGTTCTTTAATTCTTCTAGGTCTTTGTTAAACACTTCTTGCATCTTCTTGATCCTTGCCTCCATTCTTTTTCTGAGGTCCTGGATCATCTTCACTACCATTATTCTGAATTATTTTTCTGGAAGGTTGCCTATCTCCACTTCATTTAGTTGTTTTTCTAGGGTTTTATCTTGTTCCTTCATCTGGGACATAATCCTCTGCCTTTTCATTTTGTTTATCTTTCTGTGATTGTGGTTTTTGTTCTGCAGGCTGCAGGATTGTAGTTCTTCTTGCTTCTGCTGTCTGCCTTCTGGTGGATGAGTCTATCTAAGAGGCTTATGCAAGCTTCCTGATAGGAGGGACTGGTGGTGGGTAGAGCTGCATGTTGCTCTGGTGGGTACAGCTCAGTAAAACTTTAATCCACTTGTCAGTTGATGGGTGGGGCTGTGTCCCCTCCCTGTTGGTTGTTTGGCCTGAGGAGACTGGACACTGGAGCCTACCGGCTCTATTTTGGGGCTAATGGCAGACTCCAGGAGGGCTCACGCCAATGAGTACTTCCCAGAACTTCTGCTGCCAGTGTCCTTGTCCCCGTGGTGAGCCACCGCCACCCCCCGCCTCTGCAGGAGACCCTCCAACACTAGCAGGTAGGTCTGGTTCAGTCACCTGTGGTGTCACTGCTCCTTCCCCTTGGGTCCTGGTGCACACAAGACTTTGTGTGTGCACTCCAAGAGTAAAGTCCCTGTTTCCCCCAGTCCTAAGTCCTGCAGTCAAATCCCGCTGGCCTTCAAAGTCTGATTCTCTGGGAATTCCTCCTCCCGTTGCCAGACCCCCAGGTTGGGAAGCCTGATGTGGGGCTCAGGACCTTCACTCCAGTGCGTGGACTTATGTGGTGTAATTGTTCTCCAGTTTGTGAGTCACCCACCCAGCAGTTATGGGATTTGATTTTATAATGATTGCACTCCTCTTATCATCTCACTGCAACTTCTCCTTTGTCTTTGCATGTGGGGTATCATTTTTGGTGAGCTCCACTGTCTTCCTGTCAATGGTTGTTCAGTAGTTAGTTGTGATTCCTGTGCTCTTGCAAGAGGGAGTGAGCACACGTCCTTCTACTCCGCGATCTTGAACCAATCTCAGTAAATTTTTAATATTAACTGAATGTTCACTGTGACCATTTCTTAGTGAAAGATGCAAAGGGATTGGAAGATAGACCTTTATACTCATGGAACTTTAACCTAACGAATAGAAAATAAATATGAAATAAATATGAAAGTAGCAAATTTCAAGCTGTAAGTAAATATTATATATTTTTAATTATATGCTGTTCAAATTTTATTTTAAGTCTGGCTTAGAGAGGTTATATTTGAAGACGTGTTATCTATCCACTGCTCTGAGTTAGGGTTAAGTTAGATCAGTTAAAGTACTTCATTTAGCCTCTCCTAAATGCAAAACAAAACAAACAGAGCAAATAAAATTCACTCATTTCTGAATTTGCAGTAATTCTTGTTGAATTTGTTAATTATGCCAGTCACTATTAGCCCATATGAGAAATTAGATTTAGAATTAAGACTAGAAAATATCTTTTTTAGGAGTTAGAAAACGTTACTCTCCTCTTCACTGTAAGAAATATATAAAGCATGAGTTCCTTTTTGCTCTGGCTGCTAGGAAGCTCAGATCCATATTTGAAGCACTTAGTTAACAAATTGGTTACTATATTTTCATGCTCATTTCTCTTGAATTTTATTTGCTATTTCTATTTTACTAATGTGATTCTACATGTCTTTTGTTGAAAATTGCCTCCCTTTTTGGAGAGATGTAGGACATAAAGAATTGAATAAAACATTCTATTAATATCAAGCTATATAACATGATAAGGGATACTCTTATAAAGTCTGTTTATATTGTCGTTGTCCTTATTCTAGTTGTTTTGGTTGAATAAATAGTCCTACCCTTACCCCCACCCCCCACCGGATTCCTACACCAAACACTATTTAGCAAGCAGTTTGTTTATTCAATTGGATTTTTTTCCTTGTTAGAAAAAAAAATCAGTTTAGCCAGTAACTTCCAAAACAATAGATTTAAATTGTTTCAATCTTGCTGAGATAATAAGGTTTCCTCCAAATACACTTACCAAGTGGTAAGTATTATACAATAAGTATAGGGTATTATAATGATATAATTTTTGGCTATTGAATTTAATTTATTAACTAAGAGCATACTTAAATGCTAAATTTAAACAAATTCAAACAAACAAAAAACAAAATTTTTCTTGTCAGAATTGAGATGTACTACTTTAGTTTTAAAGCTGAGATATGTCTGTGTGTGTGTGTATTCAGTATAGCTAAGGTATTTCTTAGACTATACTTGAAGTAATGCAATAGATCATGGTACCTAACAAGTGAAAAGAATTTACTTTTAAGACAAGCATCAATTTGTTCTTTTTCCCCCCATGAAAAATATTTGTAGTTAAAGTAATAAATTGATAGCAGTGGTGCTGAGTGACTCATCTCCTGTCAGTGATTACAGACTAAGAAATTATGCCTATAATGTATATTTTCTCTTGTTGATTTTCTGAGAATTTCATTGTTTGAAAGTGTATTAGAAAGCAAAACCATGTAATAAAGTATATTTTATATTTACCACTAGAGAGCAGCACAGAGTTATTAATGTTTTTTGACAGTATCTAGTCATGTCCAAGAGAAGAAAACAGCCAAAATAGAGAAAGGTGTAGACAGAGAAGAATAAGTAGGCTTGCAGTGCTTACATTCACTTTTGTGTTCTTCCTCAAGTTGGAGAGTTATGTACATGTTTACTCTGCAAATACAAATTAATGCAATTTTATTTTAAAAAATTTTATGAACAGTAATAATAGAATTTACTATATTCTAAATACTGTGTTAGACTTGTTAATAAACTTCTAATCTGTACAAAATTTCTGCAGGTAAAACACCTGTTTTCATGGAATAGGAAACACAGGCTCATAGGGTATCCTTATTAAGTTGCTGAACTGAGCAACTGTTAATATTTTTTAAATGCATATGAGTGCTTTCACTTGCTGTAATTTTATTTTAACATTGTATTGTTTCAGAACTAATAATATAGGCAATCTCAAGTTTATAGATGGATTATATTTCATTTATATTCCCAAACTTTATAGATAAGGGATTATTGGAACGCAGGAGTTATCTTTAAGTAACCATGGTTAGCTCCTCCCCTTTATACCAATACACACACAAAAGTATATTTCCTCCTGGAGGATATGAAATACAACACTGGTTCAGTAACCAAAATGGTGCTGTCTCTTTGAAAAACGTATTCTGAGTTCAAACTTGGAACATATTGACACGTTTTGCCAGTTCAAGTAGGAAAGAAGATTCTCCCAGCTCTAAGAGCTAGAAGTAGCCTATAGGTTGGGAACAAATATACTACGTACTGAGTTAAAGGAAATATGAAATATGGGAACTCCAAGGCCCTTTTCACCCCACCAGCCAATCCGATATCAGTTTGGAGTCGCAGTGTTAAATCTTAGAACTTTTTTTGGGTGGGACACTCCTTTGACCTTCGTACCCACATATCCAATTGCCTGATCAACATTTCCACTTGGATCTCTTAAAGGCATCTCAAATGCAACGTGTCTGAGGCAGGACTCATGATAGTCACATCACACCTTCATCTACACATTTCTTCCCAGACAGACCTCTTTCCAGTGTTCCCAATCTCTACGAGTGACACCTTCCAGTAGCACAAAGTCAGAAAACCTAACAGCATCCTAACTACTTCCTCTCCCTTAACACCCATATCCAATTCCTTAGTACATACTGTTGACTGTTCTACTCTCTCAGTAGCTCTTGAACCCATCAGTCTTCTTGATCTCCACTGCCATCACCATTGCTTAAACTATCATCAGTTTTTATCAGACCTCACAATAGCTTTGTCTGCTCTTATGCACCATTCCTATTTCCCTCCCAGCTCTCCTACTAATACTTACTTGCCTACAAGGCTCTGTACTATGTGACTTCTGCCCTCTACTTCTCTGACTCTCCATCCCCACCTATGCTTCCAGAGTAGCATTCTTTCAGTCCCTGGAAAGGGCCTGGTTCTTTCTCATCTTATATGCTGCTCCCTCTGACTAAGAAAAGCTCCCCCCATTACTTTCAAATATCAATTCAAAGACCACTTACAAAGAGAGGTATTCCTTGTGCTTCCCCCATCCCAAGTCTAGGCCAGGTTGTTTTCCTGTCTGTGCACCTTTCCTTCATATCACCTGTCTGTGCCTGTTTCTTTCCTTCTCAGTTTGTTATCATACATCAGTGTCTGTGATTGTTTTACCGACTCTGCCTGAACCACAAGTCTCAGATTATTTCCTGAGTGCAAGGATTTTATCTGATTTTATTCACAATAATATCTTTAGTCCCTAGCTTGGTACCTGACACATATTAATTGCTCAATTAATACCAATGAATGAATAATCCTTTAGTCACATTTCTGAGAATTCACTGATCTACCTGTTTACCATTCAGCCGCCACCATCTGGGCTCCACACAAAAGTACCTCCTTCTTAGCCCTTTGTGTCCGATTCTGAACAACACTTTGAATGTTTTTGCTTTTTTCTTTGTTTCTCTGCTAATACTGTAAGGACAGCAGGCAGGAATCAAAATTTTTTCTTCAAAACTGATATATTTCATTTACCTGATTCTAGGGGACACACACACACACACACACACACACACACACACACGTACAGTCAGCCCTCCATATCCTCGGGTTCCAAATCTGTGGGTTCAACCAACCTCAAATTGAAAATATTCAGAAAAAAGAATTCCAGAAAGTTCCAAAAAGCAAACTTGAATTTGCAGCACAGGCAACTATTTACATGGCATTTACATTGTATTTACATAGCATTTACATTGCATTAGGTATGATAAGTAATCTAGAGATGCTTTAAAGTATACAGAGAGGGTGTGCATAGGTTTCATGCAAATGTTATGCCATTTCACCTAAGGGACTTGAGCATCCATGTATTTCGGTATTCAAGGGGGTACTGGATCCACTCTCCCTCAGACGTCAAGGGACTACTGTATACACATACACACACATATATATAAAACAAATATATAGGTATAGAATTACCTGTGTGTAATTCTATCTATCTATCTATCTATCTATCTATATATCTTTTTTTTCCTCTCTCTAGCATCTCTGAAATTGAAATGGATCTTACAATAAATGTCATAGTATAATTGGCAGCATTTTTTCACTGGAACTGGGACCAAGGATTTTTGGATAGTTAGGACAATGGCCTCTGGATGGCAGGGGGCAAAGAAACCAATCAATTGGTGGGAGCTAAAGCAGTAGCAGCCAAGAGGGTTCACTTTAAGATGTCACTCACTTTTCTCCTTTGCCATTATTATTTGTGTTAGAGCCACCTTAATTTCCTCAAAGTGTTTCCTGGGTCTTATTCATTTATTGTGGACCTATTGTATACCTGGCACTATGCTCAGAGATATAACCATGAAAAGGACATAGTTCTGGTCAACTGAAAGAATCAATGCTTCTAATTTGGGAGTTGCTGAATTAATATACTCCAATGGAAAAAAAAAGATATGTAAACAAATAAGGACAGTACAGAGTAAGTGCAATAATATAGATAAGTAAAAGTGCATTTGGAGCAAAGAGAAGGGGACAAGTAAGTAAATCTAGGGAGATGGAGAAAACTTACAGCAGAAGTAATGTTTGAATTTGGTTGTGAAGTTTAAATGAGAGTTCATCAGACAGAGAAGTGGCAAGGTGGGTGGTGGCATTCTAGATAGGAATTAATATGTGTAAGTGCATTAAAGTTTGAAAGACCGTCGCTGGTTTGAAGGACATTTTCTGAGAATAGAATGAAGAATTTATATGCTGAGGAGGGAAGGTAGATGATGAGGCTAGAAAAAGTAGGTTGCAGCTAGTTTGTTGTGCTAGGTTTGGGAAGTTCAGGAGTTTCAGCTTTTGCCACCAGTGGGCAGTCATAAAGGGTTCTTAATTTGAGGAGTGGGAGGATTAAATTTGCTATTACTGTAAAAATTGCCTGCAACAGATATGGGATTCTGATTCAACTCACTTCAGTTTAACACCTACAATGTGCTAGGATTTTATACACGTTATTTATCACAGCAACCTGTACAATAGGTACTTATCCCCACCTCACAGCTAAAAAAATGAGTCTCATGGAGATTAAACAAATTGCCTAAATTCATGTTAATAACTGGTATTAAAAAAGTGATACCTCCATTGACTTTCATCCTTTATGAAAGTATGGGAAAGGAATCCAAAGGCTTGCAGGAGCATTCCTTAGTATTTAGGAATAATGAGTTAGAATCAGGCTGTATATATGGTTATGGTAACACATTATTTAGAAAACTGTAATGGTCATTATAATCGGAAATGGACAGTGTTGGCAGCTTTTAATGGGAGTATGCAAGTGTTCAAGAATACATTATTATTTCAACATCTTTATAAATGTCAATGTGAAAGAATTCAGACTAAAGTTAGGTGTGTGAACGTGCTTGGCACCTTGCCTGTCATGTTGTGTAGTTGCTCAATAAGTGCTGAATCAGAATCTAGACAGTGTGGAAGAGGCCTCTCTGAAGTTACTATCTTCACAGACACATTAATCCAGCTGGGGCAGAATTCACTAGCTTTGAATGCCAGACTTTTACAGAAATAGCTTTGTTTTAGTTTGCAGGTTCTGACTTTTAAACAAGTTCAGAAATTCACATGATCAGCTAAGATCTTATTCTAGGAGGCAAAGAAAAAAAAAAACAACTGCTGTGAGTACTTTTTAGACACAAAAATATATATAAATACCAGAAACCACAGTCAGAGACTTTCTTCTTCTTCTCTTCTCTGACTCTTGTCTTCCTGGAAAATGCTACTTCAGTACATGGGTGCACTCTAATATAAGATGTGTTAAATTGCCTTACTGAGAACTTTTTCCTCTGTATGGCTAATACTGTGCGGCCCAAGAGGCGAATGTGGGAGGCTTCTGTTTTCTGAAGGCTTTTTCTCCGTAATGCTGTCAACCAACTGTGGTTTCTATAAGATACGTGGATGAGGAGCTGTCTCCGACAGTTTAGAATTCAGTTCCGTGTGCCTTGTAGCTGAGATTGTGCACCTCCCCGTCCCCTTCCTCCGCTTTCTCCCATTGTTTATGGACATCTAGCTAGCAAGTTGTGGAGCTCAAATTCGAATTCAAATCTATCTGGTTGCCACACCTCGTGCTCTTTTTTCCTCATCAGTCCACTGCCTCTGAAGACTGCTGCCCAACTAGAAGACAGATGAGGTGCCATCTGGCTTACAGTCCTCATTATAGAATTTTCCCTTTTCAAGGAAGTTCAATAAAAGGCAGTTGAATACCAAGAATATTTAGATTAAAGCAAAATAACCTAATATTTACTGTCCACCACCCCAATTCTAAAAGAACCTTTTTCCCCTTGTCAGTGTCCTTTAAATGCTTTGCTCCAATGAAGCAAGGCTTTCTTCATTTTTCCCTTTCTTTCCTCAAATTATTTCCAGGCTTTGGGACATAAATCAGTAGTAGAATAGTCATTAAATTTCAGTCATAATCTACCTTATTAAGCTGATTCTAATGAGGAATTTTTTTTGCAGATCCCAAATGGTCTAGAGCTGGATTTAACAATGACATTTATTTAATTTTATTTATTTTAAAATTAGATTTTAAGAACCTCTATTTGGCCCTTACTTCCAATGCCAGTTTTGGAATATAGAACCAAAATAAAATTCATCTGGTTAGGAACATTGTTGAGGCAAATGTCATGAGCTTTCTTTTGATGGGCTGGAAAATTTCTTTTCTTTTTAATAATATAATATTTTATGCATACAAAAGGATATTGGAACATGTATCTAACTTATGAAGAATAATAATGAAACAAACGCCTATGAATCCACTTAGAGTTCACCATTTGACTTATGAAGTAGAAAATTTTACTATTAAGTCTTCCTATATGTTTTCCCCCCACCCCATTGCATTCCCCACCCTCCCTCCCAGAAATAAGCACTCTCCAGAATTTTGTTCTTCCTTAACTTTTATTAGCCTTATCGTTTTGCCTGTGGCAAAAAGGCTATTTTTGTTTGTTTGTTTGTTACCATTTCACTTTAACCTGAGGGAATGACTTATCCTCAAACTAATATTTAGCATATTAAATTGAAAGCTCTTGTACCTAAGTTTCTAAGTATAGTCTGGGTATAATTGATTTAAATGCATATGTAACCAAAGTCTGTCATAAGACTTGGGCCCAGGTAATACAGAACTGTGTTTATAAAATCTTACAAAATCAGCTCTTTCATTTTACTGAACATGTAGGATCCATATGGTAGATACTTTCTCCATATTGCTTAGCCTTTTCCAGCATTACTATTGTGTTTTATTCCCCATACATCTATCAAATGGAAGGAGAAAAAAAAAAATCACTTGTAAATATAGCAATTTTGTGTTCTCTGACTTTGCTAATTATGTTTAATCACATACCTATAAAATCCAAATTAGTTTTCAAATTTTACATATTTCAAAATCAAATTGCCTTTTTGGATTTTTTTATGTTTATATTTCAGAAGGGTCATAGGGTCATTATGCATCTAGGTTATAATATCTTTTATTACACAGTATTTGAAATAACATGTTCCCATAAAAATTCTTGATAAATATTTCATATTTATTTTGCTTTCCTGTATACTCAGTATTCAGTGTGAGAGATAATAGTAAAGGTTTTTTTAAAAAAATTATTGTTATTTAAAAGTAAAGTAACCATAATCACCATTATTATATACATTTATTACATATAATGCAGTTCAGACCAAAGATCAATTATTCAGGGTTATATCAATATTGTATCAGACTTTCAAACAGAGGGGTCTCATAACATGGACCTTTTTTATAATTCCAGTTGATTCTTTTCATCAAGGAAGTGTGGGAAATAATACTTAGGTAATGTTTGCATTATGAAAACAAAAAGAGTAAGTGCAGAAGCTATCCCACGGATAGCTTGGGGTCAAAGGCCTGCAGATACCTGAACTCTTCCTACTTCCCCATCCTCATTTCTCATGATTTCTGGCTCACACTTTTTAATTGAGCACTGTGTTGAAGGCTATAGTCCCCTGCACACTATATGTTGCTTCTCATCTCTGTATCTTTATCCTGCTACCTCCTTGATGGTAATACGTTTCTTTTTTACCTCCTTCCATCCCCTTATCTTCACCATCTCTTTTCCCTGGTTAATCCTATTAATTAAAACTTATTTTATACATAGTAGATAAGACTTTTTAAAAGATCTTCCCTTGAATTTGTGGAATTTACTTAAATACCATCAATGGTGAAAATGCTTTTTAACCATATAAGCTTCTTCCCTAGTTATAGAAATAATGCTTTCTGTGGTTGTACTAATGATAAATGGAGAAGCATCTTAAGAGCTGAAAATGAGGAGAGCTCATTCTTCTTTTCCAGTTTGAATTAAAAGAAAAGGCAATTGAAGACTGAGAAAACTTGCCTAACATGTACTTTAAATTTTGTAACTTTTGTGCTTTTTCTTACTCAGTTAGGCTAGTTATAGGCAGAGCCAGGACTTGACAAAGACAATGCCAGGCAGCCAATTAGAATTGGTCATTATTAGTAGGATGTGAATAAAGCTACCTGTCCAACCAACTGGGCCTGAGTCACAGGAGGGGCAGCAGATCCAGTGAAGAAGATGTTTCACCATGAACAGAAATGTGGGTAGAATCAATATAATTAAGATCCTTGACTGAATTTTTTAAAATTCTAACTGTGGAATAACTCGGTGTTTGGTGGGATGAAAGATAAAGGAATGCTCAGAAACTGAAGTGAATGAGGCTTATATTCTGAAATATACCAGAATTATTTAGCCTACTTTATCACATTCAGAGCTGTGTTTGTCTCATATAACTGACCTTTTAAAACAGGCCCCTTTCCTAGTGTACCAGACTACGTCTTCATATATTCAGGATTCCTTAGCCTGAAAGTTTATTCAAGGAATACGTGAACATTTCCATTTCATTCATGTATATTACCAAACCAGACTTTAATCAAAACATTTTGCTGTTGAGGTTCTTTGTCTAAAATTTTCTTTTTACTCTTTTCTTTAAGTCATTCTTTACTAAAACTGTGCTTTGCTTTAATTGCATCAATTAATTTTTTAAGAAACACCTTAATCAGTTTCTTTACAAATGTTACTATTTTTGTTAGGATGGACGTTTGAAGCCAGGAGATCAACTTGTCTCAATAAACAAGGAGTCTATGATTGGTGTATCATTTGAAGAAGCAAAAAGCATAATTACCAGAGCCAAGTTGAGGTAACTATTCTATCCGTAAGATAGAATGAGTCATTTAGCATGTCTCCCTAAAAATAGAAATTTAAGTTGTCCTAGTACTTTAGACCCAAAAGAAGTATTTTTTGATAATATATGAAACATTATCTTAGAATTCAATTGTACTATATCTATAAAGTGATTTCTTTTTAATGCTAGGTCAGAATCTGCTTGGGAGATAGCATTCATAAGACAGAAGTCTCACAGCAGTCATTTAGAAAATCCATCGTGTTCATCCCTTTTACAAGCTACAGAAGAATATGGACCTCAAGCCTCAAAATTTAGTCTTCTTTCTTCTCCCCCTGAAATACTAATTCCAAAGACCTCATCCACTCCCAAATCTACAGATGCCATTTTATCTTCTTTTAAGATAAATCAGGTAATCTTAAATTCCTCTATTTATGTAGTCCGCAAATCTGCTATGTGTCATTATGTTTGTCATATACATATAGAACTATAATTTTGGTAATATAGTTTGTTAACAGATTGGTATTTCCTTGAAAGATCTTTTCTTTGTTTAAGATTTTATGCTATGCTGTCAATAAATACAGTTTTTCAAGTCAATATATTCTTTGTCCAGAAAATCATGATCAGGAATGGCATCACAAAGATATGTCTAGATATCACTCAAAACTATGATATGGAATGTTATATTTATTTTCAGATAGTCTCTAATATGGTTCTGTTCATTATTTTTTCTGTTTTCTGCTTGACTGAAGACAGGCAATCTTCCTTTCTGTTGCTCAGCTCTTTCCTGTACAGTGTAGGTGGATTTTGTTCCCTCATGTGTGTATGCTGGAATACATCAATAGTTCACCCTAGAATCACACGAAAGGGGGAGTTCCCACATCAAAATCGATAAAATTACAGTCATCCCTCATCATCTGTGGAGGGATTGGCTCCAGGATAACCTCCCCACACCCCCACAGCAGATACCAAAATCTGAGGCTGCTCAAGTCTCTTGTATAAAATGGTGTAGTATTTGCATATAACCTATGCACAGCCTCCCCATATACTTTAAATCATCTCTAGATTACTTATGATACCTAATACAATGTAAATGCTATCTAAATAAATACAGTGTAAGTGCTATGTAAATAGTTGCCAATGCGGCAAATTCAAGTTTTGCTTTTTGGAACTTTTTGGAATTTTTAAAAAATAGTTTTAATCCATTGTTGGTTGAATTTGCACATGCAGAAATGGCAGATATAAAGGGCTGACTGTAATTACTAATTGCAACAGTGCCATAAATAATGAGTTATAAAATATAGTGTATACTCTATAAAACAAACTTGAAAATCAGGTAGACTTTTAGTCAGTGAAATAAAATTCCTCAAAGGTAACTTCAGTTTCAGGTCCATGCTAATCAGATACAGAGTTTAAGATTTTCTCTTAGCCCTTTATACTTTCTCATTTGGGGTTATAATACCTTTTCAGAGACACAGTGCATAGCCTTATATTTTGTTGTCCTTGGATATGGTAGAGCTGAAAGCAGTTGTTACTTTCATTCTGAATTGCTGTGTTTGAAGATGAATATACCAAAATTTTAAAGGTTTTATATTTGAGGGACTATTGCTTTAATCTCTTTAATCATTCTTTTAATGTTAACGTGAGCTTTTTGTCTGGTTTTTGACCTACTTTAGAAAATGACATTTCACGTTCCTCATTTTCTTTCATAGATAAAAACTGGATACAAGAAAACAGAACAGATTCCAATTACTTCTTCAGACAACAGCCCTACAGATATGCCTAATACAGGTAAATGCACATTTAATTCCTCTTTCCTGTTATTTTTTTCAATTACTCTTTCAATGAGGAGTACATAATGTGACTTAAAAGACTTTAAAGAAGGGTGCATTATCCCTTTTTCCTTCATTGAATAAAAGAGCAAAATAAATCCATTGTACAGTGGTCCCTGTTAGATTATGACTTTTATTGGAAATTTTCCTTAACAAAGTGTTGAAATTTTAAAAGATACATTATCATCGCAGTGTCTATGAAGCTGTAATAATCAATGAACTGTTGAAACCAAATAATGAAAACTCTTCTATAACTCAAGATTAGGCTTCCTTGCCCTTTTAGTGAAGTCCTCGTGAGGTATATTAAATGCACCTTTCAGAGAAATTATAGAAGGGAGCATAGCTTAAAAAAGAAGTATGTTTTGTTTTTCTTGGAAGAGATTATATAGATATAAATTAGAAAGAACATCAGTATTGTGAATTCAATATTACTGGTTCTTAATTAACATGAAATGATTTATTGACTTTTCAAAACAATAAAGGATTAATTGTGTAAGCTACCCATAAAAAAAGGATTTTTATCAATCTGTAAAGTGTTTGTAGGCTCAAATATCAAGAAAAAATTCCTTCCCTTAAATTATCTCCAAAAGTTAAAGGGAATAACAATAAAAACAAACAAACAAACCAAAAAAAAAACTATACTTATTGAAAAGACGAGTTAATTACATGTCTAAATTATAAAGCAAATTGTTACTCGTATACTTTAATTTTTAATAGCATTGTGTAGATCAAAACTGCAAAATAAGGAAGAGTTAGCAGAAATTATATAGTGTCTTAGTCTGTGTGGGTTACTATAACAAAATACCACAGAATGGGTGGCTTATAAATAACAGACATTTCTCACAGTTCTGGAGCCTGGAAGTCCAGGATCATGGTGCCAGCGTGGTCTGGGTGAGAGCTTCCTTGTGGTTGCAGACTTCTTATTGTGTCCTCACATGGTGGAAAGGTCTTGGGAGCACTGCAGGACCTCTTTTGTAATAACACTAATCCCATTCGTGAGGGCTCCACCTTCATACTCTAAGCACCCCCAAAGGCCCCAACTCCTAATACCATGATCTTGGGGGTTAGGATTTCAACATATGAATTTCGGGTGGACACAAACATTCAGACCATAGCACATAGCTCCTATACTTAACAGGAATTTATAGTGAATTCCATAGTAGTTTCTCTGATTTGGAGCAATATTTACCAGTGGGTTAGGAACAATCTTTAGCCGTCAATTATATGCCTTTTTACTTAGTGGGATTTGTTGACCCTTAGAAACTTTATTAGTATTATTTCCTTTACATAATTAATTTTCATTCTCTTGATGCCTCTTTTAGCCAATTTATTCACTCAGTAAGTATTTACTGAGTATGTCATGTACCTCATAGTTCGGTAGAAAATATGAAGGAACTGGGATTTTTTTCCATGAGATGCTTAATAGTATATTGTGAAATAAAATATGGGATTAAAAACCTTCATTATTCAGATTAGAAAGCACATATATGTGTGTGTTTATGTGTGTGTGTGTGTGATTATTTTATTGAATATCGACCCGACTATTTGCAGTGTTCTGTGTTGACTAGAGCAGGGGGCGGGTGGTTCTGGTACTCTAAGAAGTATATGTCTTATGGACAAATAACACATTTGCACAAGATGTGTAAAGACATGAGCAAAGTAGATTAAGGGAAGAAGTAGTAAGTGACCTGAGCGTGATATAGGGAAAACACAGTGGTTAATCACCAGGCTCTAAATGCAAACGTAGAGATTCAGATCCTTGCTCCCAACTTATTGGCTGAATTAGCTTATTATATTGAAATAGTTTCCTCATGGGGTTGTTATGAGTATTGAACAAGATTATGTATGTCAGGCACTTTGTAATTGGTGCATAGAATATGCTCAGTACATTTTGCTGTCATTGTTATTAATATTACGGAATCTGAAGTTTAGAGTATAGCTCAGATAATATTCCAGGGCATGTTTTTTAGAGCAGAAGTGAAAGCTTCTGTCCTTTAATTCAATTTTACATCCTCCCCCTCTACCCCAGAAGCTAGTACATAGTAAAGAATTTGTCACAAAACATGCAGAAATCAATAGAGAAAAATTTCTTGGCAAAAGTCAGACATCATCTGGATCTTGAAAGAAGTGATAAACATCAACAAATGGATGAAGGTAACATCATCCTAAGTGAAGGAGGCATCATCATCAAATGCAAAGAAGTAAGGTCAAACTACATGTCAGGTGACCCTAGGAGGCAAATGTGATTAGAGCAAGGAGATCCTGTAGTAATGAACAAACTGAGGTAAATTTACATCAGTGACTTTAAGAACTGATGCTAGATTTTGTAATAGAAAAATAATTTAGTGAAAAACGTATTTGAGTGAGTTAACTGTATGTAAATATTAAAATGCTATTAAAATGGAACATTTTTCTAGAGCAGAAATGGAATTGACTCAGTACAATTTCTTCCACATAAATGTAGTAGGCCAGATGTTTCTGGGGAGAAAAAAAAGCAAAGTCAACTCTAAATTATCTCTAGGTAACTTATATACCTTGTGATTTGTCTGTTATAAGTAGTTAATTATAGATTGTTCCCAAATTAGATCCTTAACCATCACATCTAGACTCCTTCAGCCAGCTGGTATTTATTAAAAAACATAAATGAGTTTTAATGTTAACCTCAACAAAAATAAACTTAATGAGGCAAGTCTACCCCTGTTCTCATCTCAAAGGCATTCCAAAGTGTAAAACTGGTTAGAATGTTTAAAATCCACATTATACTTGAGTATGTTTTTCGAAACTATTCTGTTATATAAATTTCTTATTTCAGAATCCAGAGTTGTTTACTACCGCCGTACGCTGAATAATGCGTGAGTTTGTGAGTGAGCTAAAAACATGCTAAAGACATTCCTAAGGAAATCAGTAAAGAATTACTACGTGAAGGGATACGATCATTAACTTTACCACCACACAAGCCTTAATTCTCCTGCAATAAGGCTTTTAAAACTGAAAACAAACTAGTGATGAGGAAAAATATCCACGGTGAGGGTTCATGGTATTAACTAAATGGTATTGATCCTACCCTTATAAAACATGTCCTTTCTTCTGCTCCTAAAAAGAGGAATAGGAAGAGAAGATCCAAGGGAATAATAAGCCATACTTTGAAAATTCTCAGCACCGCCCCCCCCCCGCCCCCAGAGAGGAGCAAATAAAGAGCCCAAGGCTGAAAATGAGAGAGGACACTGGCAAATGACAAAAACTGTCTGTGGGGGAGCATTTCAGGTCAAGCTACCTTGAATTACCAAAGCATGCTGGATTTATGTCCACATCCTCCTAAGGTTTGAGCTCAAAGGTAAAGATTTAGGGGAAGTTTGGCTAGAAGAAAGTGAGATTTTGTTAATCCATGATTGCATATTGTTAAATGGGGTGTTAGTATAAGTTTACATTAAATCTCCTATTTAATCTCTGTGTGTCTGTGTTACTATTAACACTACTTTATAGTTTTCATAGTAGTTTTCTATGATTTTTAATTTACCTTTACAATTCCTGTAAGGTGATCTGTTTTATTCTTCCTACTTTACAGATGAGAAAACTGATGATGAAAGATATTGACACATTTAAGAAATTGTCTTCAGGGGTCATAAGAGATTAGAATCCTAACATAGTCACCTACTAGCTGTATGATCTTGGGCTAGTTTCTTTACCCTTTTGGGCCTTAGTCTCATCATTCTTCGGTTGGAAATAATAACACCTGTGTCACTGTGGTTATTGTAAAGATTAAATGAGCTTATATATATAAAGTACTTAGTGTAATGCCTGGCTAAAAGTAAGCATAAATAAGAGTTAATCTGTTATTTCCACTGTTGCACATAGCAAATTTTTATGCTTAGATGTAGGAAAACATAAGTGAGAACCCACACCTTGGTGTGGGTCCCTATCCCTCCCTCTCTTTTGTCTTCTCTCTATGCCTTCCACACACACTTGAATTGAGTAATTCACACCCAGGGTTAGTCTTGGTCTGAGATCATAATTAGGTTAGCTTGGGTCCACCTTGTGTTACTGTGCCTTAATGATAGGTCAGGCACCAGACTGAAAGTCATTGTCAAGCCTCACACGTCCAAACCCTAAAAATGAAAGATAGGGTTTGACTTACCCGCTATTTGGGCTTCCATACCACTTCACTCCATGCTGATATTTTATGCTACACTTTAGGTTTGGCACAAAATTTCTCTTAAGAGGAAACACTTTTTATATGTATAATATATTTTTAGCCCTTGGCCAACAATTAGGTATCACAGCAACTAAGGCATCTTTGTTGCTTTTGTCAAAATTGTAAACATTTTATTATACTAAAATCAGTCTTTCTCTAGGTTTGAATTCCATTTAAAGCTAAAAGTCAGTAACCATTTTTTTTTCATGATCTTGACACCTATAAGCTATATTCAAGATTTTACATAGAATGTTAAGGAAGCGTTAAAGGTTTAGAGGAAGACTATTTATTTTCCTATGCACTTCTTATGTTCTTAAGAAAGAGAATGCAAATCATTTTGTACTTAGAGACAGATGCTCTGAGAAATAAAAAAAAAATTAAAACACTGCATAAAAATGTGACATTTTAAAAAGTTTTTTCTCTTCCTCTTGTTTCTATGTAGAACTAGTAAAATACCATTTAAAAGTGTATTTAGAATGGTGACAATTTAGATATAAGGATTGACATGAATTGCAGGAATTTGTTTGAGAAACTTTGGCATATTAAGGCAAATAATTTTTCAAGTTCTAGTCCCTTGTGACACCTGTTTTTTACTCATGCAACAAGGACAAAGCTCATCTAAATAATCAGGGTAGACTGAGAAGGCGTTAGAGAATGGGTAAGAGGTGTATGACACTCAACTCTTGAGAATCCATTTATGCTACTTGGAATATAACTTCTGTTAAATAAGAAATAGGATTTTTAGTTCAAGAAGTTCTGAGCCTATATCATACTTCATGTGCAAACTTGAAACAGTTTGCATTTGTTAGTTTTTCCATAGTACCTCCAGAACTCATGTACCAAAACCACTTTTGCCAGAGAAAAATCATGACCTTTTAAAATTTCTAATATGATTTTGCTTATTTTGGAAGAAAAAAAAGACTTCATTTTGCAATTAGTAAGCTGTTGTGATGACAAGGTAACTGGTGGGATGTATGTTTGTTGTATTAATATTTCTGTGGGACTTAATGCATAATTGGCCACGCTTTTTATATCATGTCTTTTAAGGCTTAAGTGAAGCTGGTTTATATAAGACATTTTAGATTTAAAGAACAAAAAATCATGAAAACAAAAGTGAAAACTGCCAACTGATTAGCCAGAATTCTTTTTGAACTTCAGGAGCCCAGAACACATCCTGTCAAATGAAAAGTTCTATTCCAATTAAATTTCCAATTAATGTGTACCCTATTGTCTCGTAGATATTGCCCCTGCCTTGACTGATAATTATGGACCACAAGGAAAGAAGGTTTCCCTAAATCCCTCTGTTCGCCTTAAAGTAGAGAAACTGGAAATGGTAAATACTTGAAATTTTCATTTTGCTTCCATAAAACAACAGCAAGGAAATATTCTCATTCTTTGAGAGGATAAGGGATTGGAGCCATTAGTTTCTTGAAGAGTTATCGATTTACAGTTAAATGAATGGCACTTTGGGTTTAAACTGTTTAATTCATGTTTAATTTGGGCAGTTCATAGTGGTTCGTTAGTACAAAATAGAAATAAAACCTTTTGTAACTAAATTGACCTTCAAATTAATCAGTTTCCTCCTGCGTAGGAATGAGACAAATGTGATGTTTTACAATATAGAATCAAAGGAAACATGGAATAAATTATGACAAAGTGTAGTAGACTTCAAATATGTAATGGCAATAAGTGCAAGGAAGTAATGCTCTATTACTCAGTTGTTTAAAAAGTGAAGGGGAACTAAATCCTAAAGAACAAAATAGAAGCCTACTAGATATAAAGAAGATGGTAGCAATGTACCAAATAGTATTATATTGAGAGTTTCTGTATATAAAAGAAACATAAGATGATTAAAAAAGAAAAATTATAAGCAGAAAATGATTTTAAAAACTTTTCCTCTCAGGCTACCTGGAAGATGACAGCAAAAATGTGTGATTTTTTTTTTAATATGAAAATGGATATAGTGCCGAAGGTTCACAGCCTCTACTTTCCTGTCAGTTTTTGTGGATAATGATTTTTTACACTTTTAGGAACAGTATGAGAATGCATAGCTGGAATAAATATGCATTACCATTCATTCACATATTCAGACCTTTGCGTGGTCCTATAGTAATACCCTTTTCAGTGCCAGTTTGAATCTTACTCTTTGTTCAAATTCTGACTCAATTCCAACTCCTTTGTACAGCTCCTTGCTAACTTTTATAGTTCAGGGCAATATTGCCATATTTTGCACATCCGTAACACTGAACATTATTTTGCAGTACGCTGTAATCTTCTGTGTTTTGTTTTATCAGTAAGTCAAAGCTTACAATCTCTGTGTACCTACCAACATTTAAACACCTGGTTTGTGCTCTATAAAATTGTCTTATTAATTAGGTACTTGAGATGTCTCCTTCATATCTTTGAAATCCTGAGTATCTTTCCCTATGTTTTACTTTCTTTTTATTTGTGGCTGAAATGTAAGTTCTGAATAATAGCAAGTTTTACAATCAGTTAATAATAACCTTTTCAAAAAATAGAATGTTTGAGGTTTAAAAACTTATCTATTAATATCTAAAAATGAATAATTACTGTTTTTTAATGATATTGCTGTAATATACATTTCTGAACATCCAAGATTTAATACTAACCATTCCTCTGGATAAGGAGAAAACTATTCAGCTAATGACTTTACCTGGCAGTCATTATTCTTTGACTCAGTTTAAATTTTCCTAGCACTTGATATTTTTAAAGTCTGATTAATTTTCTTAGAGATATGAAAATCATCTAAATTTATATTGATTCTGAGAAATATGAGTTGCTCGCATATTGAGTATTCCACTTTTGGTCCTCCTTTGAGCCTCAGCAAATTGATTTTTGTAGAAACATAAAATGGCAGTTTTACAGGAAAGGAAACCTACATTCTGTGTAAATTCAGCTTCCCTGCTTTTATTCTAAATATTTTTAGTGACTATATTTAGTAGAGCATTCTGTTTTCAGAGTTTGAAACTAAATTTCACTTAAAAATTTTTTTTTTCTAAAATCCATATTAGCTTCTATCCACCCATACATTTCCTAAGCTACTCTTACTTTTTTGAATAGTTACATATTAATGTAATAATATCTGTATCACTTTAATTTGAAATAGATCCTTCTATTTTAGTTGCTACTTTGTAGACAAATTCAACTTTATTGTCCATTACATTTTTAACACATTTCCTATTTAATAATAGATAAGGCCAATATGTTCAAGTATTTAAAATGTAATAAAATTATATTTTTTTACTTTATCACTTATAAGTATATTGCATATAGTATCTAGGAAATTGGTGATATAAAAGGTTTCACAAGGGAAAGGTGTTGACTGATTATGTGGTTATTAAGTCATTAGCTAACACAGTACAATTTTTAAGAAAGGCTAAGAGGTTAGAATTTGATGGAGGAAATTACCTGTCAAGATGTATGTTTGTGGGGCATTGACTTCATGAAATCTTTCATGTTTTAGTAGTCGAGGTAGACACTTTTGTATCAGGATATACTGGAAAGTAATTTCTAGCACTGAACTAATACTATGTGTCTCCTTTGATCCCACTGTTAAACTTATAAGTAGGTATGGTAAACATAGCAAATAGGGATTTTTTTTTTAGTTGACTTGAAGAAGAATTACTGCACCTTCTTGCTATCTATGTTTTTGTATCTGAGAAAAATGCTTTGGGAGACAGATGCCATTTCGCTGATATTTACTTTACCTCTTGCCATTTATGTAACATTTGAAGAAAGCTGTAGTGAGCAATGGTATACCCAAGGTCTGAATATAGTTAATGAGGTATTCTTTGTATTAGGTTGGGAAGTAGGTGACTAATATTATAAGGAAGTGACATTTTTTAGATTCATCATTTAGATATCAGAAAAAGTTAAGGACATTTATTTGCCCAATTAACAAAGTTGCATTTTTGTTTATGGTGAAAACATGACATTAGTTATCCAAGAAATTATTGAAACCTATTTTTAATCAAAAATAAATTGCCTCCAATTTATTTTTTTTATTGAAGTATAGGCAATTTACAGTATTATATTAGTCTCAGGTGTACAGCATACTGATTCAGTATTTTTGCAGGTTATACTCCATTATAGGTTATTAGAAGATAATGGCTTAGAAGATAATTCCTTGTGCTGTACAGTAAATCTTTGTTGCTTATCCATTTTATATATAGTAGTTTATATCTATTAATCCCATACCTGAAATTTGTCCCTACCCCCCCCCTTCCTGCTCTTCTTTGGTAACCATAAGTTTGTTTTCTACAGCTGTGACTCTGTTTCTGTTTTGCATATACATTCATTTGTACTGTGTTTTAGATTGCGCATGTAAATGATATCACATAATATTTGTCTTTGACTTATTTCACTAAACATATTCTCTAGGTCAATCCATGTTTCTGCAAATGGCAGAATTTCATTCTTTTTTATGGCTGAGTAGTATTCCATTATATATACATTCACACATGCAATCACACAAACACACATCTTCTTAATCCAGTCATCTCTTCTTTTTTTATTTTTAACATCTTTATTGGAGTATAATTGCTTTACATTGTTGTGTTAGTTTCTGCTGTATAACAAAGTGAATCAGCTATACGTATACTTATATCCCTATATCCCCTCCCTCTTGCGACTCCCTCCCACTCTCCCTATCCCACCCCTCTAGGTGGTCACAAAGCACCGAGCTGATCTCCCTGTGCTATGCAGCTGCTTCCCACTAACTATCTGTTTTACATTTGGTAGTGTATATATGTCAATGCCACTCTCTCACTTCATCCCAACTTACCCTTCCCCCTCCCCATGTCCCTAAGTCCATTCTCTATGTCTGCACCTTTATTCCTGTCCTGCCTCTAGGTTCTTCAGAACCTTTTTTTTTTTTTAGATTCTATATATATGTGTTAGCATACAGTATTTGTTTTTCTCTTTCTGACTTACTTCACTCTGTATGACAGACTCTAGGTCCATCCACCTCACTACAAATAACTCAATTTCATTTTTTTTATGGCTGAGTAATATTCCATTGTATATATGGGCCACATCTTCTTTGTCCATTCATCTGTCGATGGACATTTAGGTTGCTTCCATGTCCTGGTTATTGTAAATAGTGCTGCAATGAACATTGTGGTACATGACTCTTTTTGAATTATGGTTTTCTCAGGGTATATGCCCAGTTGTGGGATTGCTGGGTCATATGTTAGCTCTATTTTTAGTTTTTTAAGGAAACTCCGTACTGTTCTCCATAGTGGCTGTATCAATTTACATTCCCACCAACAGTGCAAGAGGTTTCCCTTTTCTCCACATCTTCTCCAGCATTTATTGTTTGTAGATATTTTGAGATATCCCTCCTCTTCATTTTTTTTGGAATAGTTGTGAAGGATAGGTATAAGTTCTTTATATGTTTTGGTACAATTAATTCCCTAGTGAAGCTGCTTGGTCCTGGACTTGTTTGCAGGGAGTTATTTTATTTCAGATTCTATTTCACTTCTAGTGATTGTTCATTCAGATTGTCTGTTTCTTCTTGACTCAGTCTTGGCAGGATGTATGTTTCTAGAAATGTGTCCATTTCTTCCAGGTTGTCCAATTTGTTGGCATATAACTGTACATAGTATTCTCTTATAATTTTTTGTATTTCTGTGATATCAGTTGTTATTACCCCTCTTAATTTGTTTATTTGGGTCCTCTCTTTTCTTCTTGGTGCCTAGATAGAGGTTTGTCAATTTTGTTTATCCTTTTAAAAAACCAGCTCTTGGTTTTATTGACCTTTTCTATTGTCTTTTTGATCTCTATTTTATTTCCTCTGTGATCTTTATTATTTCCTTCCTTCTTCTGACTTTGGCTTTGTTTATTCTTTTTCTAATTCTTGCAGGTGGTAGGTTAGGTTGTTTATTTGAGATTTTTCTTGTTTCTTGAGGAAGGCCTGTATCACTATGAACTTCCTTCTTAGAACTGCTTTTTCTACATCCCAAAGATTTTGTAAAGTTGTGTTTTCATTTTTATTTGTCTCAAGCTATTTTCTGATTTCTTCTTTGATTACATCATTGACCCACTGGTTTTTTTAATAGCATGTTGTTTACTCTCCACGTGTTTGTTCTTTTCACTTTTTTTTCTTTCTGTGGTTGGTTCCTAGTTTGAGACCTTTGTGGTCAGAAAAGGTGCTTGATATAATTTTTACCTCTAAATTTGTTGGGACCTGTTTTGTGTTCCAATATGTGGTCTATCATAGAGAACATTCCTTGTGTGCTGGAAAAGAATGTGTATTCTGCTTTTTGGGGGGTATGCAGTAGATATTGATTAAATCCAACTCTATTGTGTCATTTAGGACCTTATTGCCATATTGTTTTCTGTCTGCATGATTTGTCCATTGATGTCAGTGGGGTGTTAAAGTCTCCTACTGTTATTGTATTATTGTCAATTTCTCCCTTTATGTCTGTTAGTATTTGCTTTATATATTTAGGTCCTCCTGTTATAGGGTGCTTATGTTAATGAGTGTAATATCCTCTTCTTATATTGATCCCTTTATTATTATATAATGTCCTTGTCTTTTGTTATAGCCTTTGTTTTAAAGTCTATTTTGTCTGATACACATATTGTTACCCCACTTTCTTGTCATTTTCATTTACATGGAATAGCTTTCTTTCATCCCCTCACTTTCAGTCTGTATGTCTCTTTAGCCCTGAAGTGTGTCTTTTGGTAGGCAACATATTGAAGTTTTTTTTTTTTTAATCCAATCAGCCACTCTATGCCCTTTTTAAAAAAATAAATTTATTTATTTATTTACTTACTTATTTTTGGCTGCGTTGGGTCTTCATTGCTGCATGTGGGCGCTCTCTAGTTGCAGCGAGTGGCTACTCTTCATTACGATGCATGGGCTTCTCATTGCGGTGGCTTCTCTTGTTGTGAAGCATGGGCTCCAGTAGTTGTGACGCATGGGCTCAGTAGTTGTGGCTCATGGTTTTTAGAGCACAGGCTCAGAAGTTGTGGCGCTCGGGATTAGTTGCTCCACGGCATGTGGGATCTTCCTGGACCAGGGCTCGAACCCGTGTCCCCTGCATTGGAGGAGGATTCTTAACCATTGAGCCACCAGGGAAGTCCCCACCCTATATCTTTTGATTGGAGTGTTTATTCCCCTGACATTTACAGTAATTATTGATAGGTAAGTACTTATTGCCATCTTATTACTTGTTTTCCAGTTGTTTTTATAGTTCTTCTCTGTTCATTTCTTCTTTTTGTTTCTCCCATTGTGGTTTGATTATTTTCTTTAGTAGTATTCTTGGTTTCCTTTCTTTTTATTTTTTGTATATCTTTTGTAAATTTTTGATTTCTGGTTACAATGGGGTTCATATATGTTGATCCATAATTATATGTACTTCATTTAAACTGATAGTCATTTCAATTCAAACACATTCTAAAAGATATACATTTTTTACTCCCCTCCCCCATGTTTTGTGTTTTTGATGTCATATTTTACATCTTAATTAATGCTTATCCCTTAACTGTTTATTGTAGTCAGAGTTTATTTTACAATTTTTTGTCTTTTAATCTACTTATTTAAGTAATCTTCAATCCTTAGTATATATCTGTCTTTTCTAGTGGGATTTACCATTTCCTATAGATTCTTACTTTGCTTCCATTTAGAAAAGATCCTTCAGGATTTATTTTAGGGTAGATCTGGTATTGGTGAATTCTTTTAGTTTTTGCTTGTCTGAAAAATTCTCTCTCCTTCTGTTCTAAATGATAATATTGATCGGTAGAGTTTCCTAGGTTGCAGAGTTTTCCCTTTCAGCACTTTGAATATATCATGCCACTCCCTTCTGGCCTGCAAAATTTCTACAGGGAGATCAACTGATAGCCTTATGGGGATTCCCTTCTTTATGACTCTTTCTTTTTCTCTTGCTGCTTTTAGAATTCTCTCTTTACTTTTGTTGTTTTAATTATGATATATTTTAGTGTGGGTGTGTTTGGGTTCATCTTGTTTTCAAATCTCTGTGCCTCTTGTGCCTAGATATCTGTTTCCTTCTTTCAGTTTGGGAAATTTTACAGCCATAATTTCTTCAAATACATTTTTGATACCCTTCCTCTTTATCTTCTCCTTCTGGAACTCCTATAATGTGAATATTGTTATATTTCATGCCATCCCAGAGATGCCATATGTTACTTTTACTTTTTTTTTAATTTGCCTTTCTGACTGCTGTTCTGATTGGATGATTTCCATTATTTTATCTTCCAGATCATGCATGCGTTCTTCTGTGTCATTTAGTTTGCCATTTGTTCCTTCTAGGGTGTCCAGGGTGTTTTTTACTTCAGATATTTAATTATCTATTTTCAATTGGGTCTCTTTTTTTTTGGCCAAGCCACGCAGCTTGTGGGATCCTAGTTCCCACACCAGGGATTGAACCTGTGCCCTCGGCAGTGAAAGCACAGAGTTGTAACCCCTGGACCACCAGGAAATTCCCTCAATTGGATCTTTTTTATATTTTCTAGTTCCTGTTAAGATGATCTGTGTTTAGACTGATTATTTTCCCTAATTTAGTTAGCAATGTTTTGAACTCTGTATCTGGTAAAATATTTATTTCTGTTTCATTATTTATTTTTTCAGGGGTTTTCTCTTACTCTTTCAATTAAGAGTAGTTCCTCTGCCTTTTCATTTTAGTTAACTTTCTCTGTTTCTAGGAATTTTGGTGAAACAGTTATCCGTTGTGGTCTTGAGGGCATGTTCTTATTTGAGAGCATCGCTGTGCTGACTGCATGTTCCCAGTGCCTTTAATGGAAGGGCTTGATTTGATGTGGATGCCAGTCATGTCTTTCCTCAAGGTTTGCTGGCAACTGTCACCTTGGTAGGGCCTGTGGCTGGTGATGGAGGAGCTAAAGTCTGTGCAGGGTGTGAGGTGGGACTTCTCTGCTCATTGGCTGTCACCACCCTGTCAGGGGCAGGATTTGCTCCCAAGTTGCTGGAGTAGAATCCCTGAGGGTCGAGCTAGAGCTAGCTCTGTTCCCTTTAAGTATGTGTTTTTCCTTCTCCCTGCACTGGGGCCTTTGCTCCAAAGGAGGGGAGTCCTGAAGCAAGTGGGGCCTGTGTACTCACAGAGGTCTGATACTCTGCCTGTGTAGGCATCTACAGCTTTGTTCAGATGCAATCCGTGGTCGCATCTTTTCCCTGGCTGTGGTCACCTGAGATCTAGTGTTGTACGGTGGCATGGAGTTAGTGGGGCTGGACTGTTTGCTCAGCTTGGGCTGGCACACTTAGCGAGGTAGTCACAGGAAATCTGGCCACCACACTGCTATAAGAAATCTGGGCTGCTTTTGGGGCATCTCTTGAGTAAGCACCAACAATGGCTACCGCTGCCCTATCTGGGCTACACCCCGCACCCCCAGGTTGCCTCTGCATCCCTAAGTGAAGTCTTCTCCCAGGTCCTGGGTTCCCTAGATCCAGTGCCATGCTGTGGTGGAGAGTGAGTGGGGTGTTCTCTTTGCTTGGACTGGGGAGCATGGCTAGGTGGTAGCTGCTAGGGCAGACTGCTAGTGGCAGCTGCTAGGGCAGACCTCTCATGAGGAGTGGAGTCTAGGCTTCTCCAGCCTTTCTGTTCCAGCAGTTCTCCAAGTGGCCAAGGGAGCTTGTCTCCTTTGCATAGCACCCCAGGACTGGGACCCCCAGTCTGTGCCTCAACCCACTCACACCCCAGGATGAATGTCCGCCCATGTGATCCCCCCTTTCCTCTGAGTTCCCTCCCATGCACACAGGTCCCAACCCAATCACTTTTCTTCCCGTTCTATATAGGTACAGCATATCTTTCTTTCAGCCTTGGCTGTATAGGAGTCCTTCTACCAGTTTCCAGTTAGTTTTCCATAAGAATTTTTCCATATATCGCTGTACTTTTTATGTGTTTGTGGGGAAAGGTGAGCTCCATGTCCTCTTACTCTGCCATCTTCATCTCCCATCAAATTACTTTCAATTTAAATTTATGAGCTTACCTCACTGACATGCTGTATTCTTGTAAATTTTTCTTTCAACAAAACTTCCATCTGTTACTAAGTTTAGCTCAGGAAAAATTTACACGGTAGTTAATTGCATTTTGCAATTTTATTATTACTTAATACAATAAGAATCACTGTATATTGAGTACCTTCTATGATAGGTCTTTTGTTTGCATTATTTTTGTAAAATTGTTTTTTTTTCTTTTTTTTTAAAGGAAACTTTATTTTTATTTTTTTATTTTTGACTGTGTTGGGTCTTTGATGCTGCGTGCAAGCTTTCTCAAGTTGCGGCGAGTGGGGGCTACTCTGCATTGTGGTGCACAGGCTTCTCATTGTGGTGTTTTCTCTTGTTGCAGAGCACGGACTCTAGGCACACAGACTTCAGTAGTTGTGACACGTGGGCTCAGTAGTTGTGGCTCATGGGCTCTAGAGTGCAGACTCAGTAATTGTGGCGCACAGGCTTAGTTGCTCCGTGGCATGTGGGATCTTCCTGGACCAGGACTCAAACCCGTGTCCCCTGCATTGGCAGCAGATTCTTAACCACTGCGCCACTCGGGAAGTCCCTGTTTTTATTTCTTTATAAAATATTTCTATTTTATTTCTTTATATGAGAATAATAATCATGTGCAAGAATGATTATATTTTATGTGTAGAGTTTAAAGATTAATAAAACAAATGCACATATACTCCGCCACCCAGCTAAGAATGAGAATCTTTGACATTGCCTGTGTCTCTCTTCTTGATTGTATATATATATGTCTTTCCCCAAGAGGTAACTCTATTCCAAATGTTGAGTATCATTTATATGCTTTTTAAAAGTTGATTCCTAAAATATTAATAAGGTCAAAGAGTTTATTTACCTTCAACCTAACTTAAGGTATTGTTAGAATTTTCCTTCTGTTTCTTCATCTCCGGGAAAAATGTTTGGCTCATAGTATATGCTCAGAAAATAATTGTTCGATTGGTGTATTGTTTTCTAAAGTAATTCTACCAATTTTGAATCCTACTAGTCTTATGCAAGAGTTCCCATTGCTCCACATTCTTTACATTTAGTCTAATTATAATGCATTTTGAGTTCTTTCTACCATCTTATTTAAAAAATTTTTTTCTTTGTTCTTGTTTTTAATCCCTTTTTTACCCCATGTTTACTGTATTGTTTTGGTTTGATTATGTTTGATTTTTTGGTTGGTGGTTTTTTCATTTTATTTTTTTACTCCCCCGTCTTATTTAGAAATTGTACCTTCTCTTGCTAATCTTTTAAGGATTACCTTAAAATTTTAACGTTCATCTTTAACTTAGTCTAAAGTTAATCAGAATCTTTACCCTTCTTTCAAATATACAAGGTGCTTATAATACTTTAACTCTGATTAGCCTCTTCTGAACTTACATGCTTCTCATTGCCCAGTATTTTAACTTTAGTGATGCATTGTTTTTCTAATTCACGGTCTTTCTTTGCAGTCACCTGCTATTTCAGTCACATAACCACTGAGTTTCTAATTTATTTTCTACCTAGTATTTTTAAAATAATGTCTTGTTCCTAATTTTATTCTTGATTCACCTTTTTTAACTTAAGAAAGATAAACAAAATGTAGTGCATACATACAATGGACAATTATTGGGCCATAAAAGGAATGAAGTTCTGATATATGCTATAACATAAACAAACCTTGAAACATTAAGCTAAGTGAAAGGAGCTAGGCACAAAAAGCTACATGATTCTATTTATATGAAAAGCCCAGAATAGTCAAATCCATATAGACAGAAAATAGATTAGTGGTTGCCTGGGGCTGGTGGGATAGGGAAAAATAGCAAGTGACTGCTAATGGGTATGGGGTTTCTTTTAGGGGTGATGAAAATTTTCTAGAATTAGGTGATTGATGTACAACTATGTGAATGTACTAAAAGCCACTTAACTGGACACTAAAACAGTGAACTTTTTGTGAATTATATCTCAGTATATCTGTTATTAATAAAAAGTCACATTGGTATAGAGAGTATGGTACCATTTATATAAAAGTTAAAACTTAAAAATATTTTTTAAAACTATTTGTCACATATATTTATAAAAGTATGAAGTAATGGTATAAAATCACACTTGGGAACTATCCATGAGAAACTGCATAAAGAGAGATTGTAAGAAAGTGAAGTTATGCCAAAAAGTGGGAGAAAATATTTGTAATGCACATAACATATACAATTTTGGTATCCAGAATATATGAAGAGCTCCTAGAACTAAATCAGAAAAAGACGTGTCAATACTATTCCTATTGTAGGAAGAAATTCCTAGAATTTCTTCCTACCCTAAAGAAATTTTTACCCATGTGCTGTAGTAGATGTGTACAAGAATGTTCATTGCTGGTAAGCAGAAAACCCCAATGTTCATCTAGAGGAGGATGGATTAATAAATTGTGGCATATTCATCTAATCAAATATTAGATCAAAGTGAATGTATTAATGTTACAATACCATATAACCAGGTGGATGAATGATAAAACAATCCTGTAGGGTAAAAAGAACAAGTTTTAGAAGACTATCAGTCGCATTTTAATGAAGCTAAAAAAAAAGCAAAACAAAAAAACATGTTAAGGATACATAGTCTGTGACAAACCATTTTAAAGTAAATAGTATGGGAATGATAATGACATAGTTCCTTAGTAGTGGTTACCTCTAGTATAGTAGGAGAAGCATATGTTACATAAATCAATAGTATTAGCAATTTTGTAATTCTTAAATGGATTCATGGATGTTTTAAAACATATATTTGTTACATGTATGTTTTTAGTATATTTCAAATATATAATAAAATGCTTGGGGAGAAGTACAAAAGGGGCTTTTGCAATGTTTTGTTACCTTCAAAATCTGAACTAAATATACTTAAATACTAAGCTTTAATGTACTATTATAACAAGTTTTAGAAGCATGCAAAATATCTAAAATGTACAGAAGGCTGTTACATATTGATAATTTTTTAAAAGACATAGAACACAGTATATAGTATAATTTAATTCTTGCAAAAGATATATAATTTATTTTTTTACATATACAGGTGTTATATACATAGAAGAAATCAGGAAAATTATACACCAGTCGATTAATAGTGTTTGTCTCTGGAGGAGTGGTTCTCAAAAGCAGGGATGTGGGTTTTTTGCCTCAGGGGACATTTGGCAATGTCTGGGAACATTTTGGGTTTTTACAATTGGGAGAATGCCACCATATTAGGAATCAATAACAAAAAATACTTCCCCAAACTTTATATATGAAAATTTAAAACATATTGATAAATAGTTTATGTCAAAAACATTGCTAATAAACATATAAAAGAAGCTAAATCTCACTTGTAGTTAGGAGAATTCAAATTAACAAACAACATACTATTTCATATTCAACATGTTGACAAAAATTAAAGTGTGAAAACAGCAAATGCTGTTAAGAATGTAGAAAAATAGAGCTACTTATATACTAGTGTTGTGCATAAATTGATGCAACCAGTTTGGAGAGCAATTTTATTATATCTAAGAAATTTTACAGTATGTATACCCTATGACTCAGCATTTCCTCTTCTAGGGGTGTACTGTAGAGAAATTTTTACACATCTATATGAGGAGATGTGTAAAATGTCTTATTATAAAAAACAGAGTGGAGTAATTATAAAAAGCCCATCAATGAGAGAATGGATAATAAATTATAATACATTCATCTAGTTAGACACCATTTAAATTTAAAATAAGTGAACTAGTTTTGCAGTTAACAATATTGGGCAATTGTGAAATTGTAACATTTAGGTAAAAAATAAAAATAATTTGTAAGGTTATCCTTTTATATTATACTATGCATATAAAATCATAAATGCACAAGAGTACATGTTATTAGGGAATAAATGTAGTAGTGGCATCAAATCATGGACAGGAAGGATATGCCAACCTTAGGATAGTGGTTCCTGCTGAGAAACAATGGAGAAAGCTTTCAAACAAGTCTATACTGTTTATTTCTTAAATATATATATATATATATATATATATATATATATATATATAAATTTCAAGCAAATACTAATGAGTATATACTTGATGATAAGAAGTAAATGGGTGTTCTTTGTATTATTCTCTTTCCTTTTTTTTTGGTGTATTTGGAACATTTTTTATGACTGAAGGAAAAGAATATCAAAAGTTAAGAATCATTATTCCATGTTATGCAAGGCAATGACTGTGTAGTAGGGAAAGCAGATGATGCTTGCTTAAAATGCTCTAGAATCACTTTTGAAGGACTCTTTCCTGATGTTTTCCCTTCCTTCTGTCTCCTTTTCTCACTGTGCCCAGCCACCTATACATTGACCAGTTTGGTTTTGCCACAGTACATCCTGTACACACTTCTATTAAATTACATATTGCACTAATTACGTTTATTTACATGTTATCCTCTCTCTAGAGACCATAGCTCTTTGAGGGTAGTGGCTATATCTTGTTTGTGTCCCTTTGTATAGTTTAGTGCCTAACAAATAGTAAGCACTAAATAAATACTTGGTAAATGAAGTGATGGATGACTGAACAAATTTCAAAGGAGGAAGGAATATATAAGGACAATTACTAGTATTAACCTTTACCTACATTTTAGTTTTGATGTTCTTGCCAGAATCAGATAATAGGGCATCTAGTCAGTCCTTATTCATTAGTTAAGATTAGATTTTGCTATATATAACCTGAGAACCTAAAATAACAGTGGTTTCCATTGGAAATTTATTTTTCTTACACCAAAGGAAACCTGAAAGAAAGTAATCCAGGGCTGGCATGGAGGTTATACATGCTTTTAAGTATCTTTCTGCTCCACCGTCTTTGTTGAGGTGGCTCATGAACCAAGATGACTACTTAAATTCCAGCCATCTTTTCTTTCTTCCCTCCTTTCTTTTCCTTCCTTCTTTCATCTTTTTTTTCTTTTCATTAAGACCAAAGAGAGAAGGAAAAAAGGGACAAGAAGTCCCTACCCCACTTTTGAAAGACTTACCAGAAGTTCCCTGCAAGTTCGCTTTATGTCTCCTTGGGTAGTACATAGTCATATGGCCTTATCAAGCTGCAGAATCGGCTGGGACATATCTTTTAGCTGAATGACAATGTTTCTAGCTAAAGATTTTGGTTCTGTTACTAAAGAACAAGGAGAGAATGGACACTGAAATACAACTAGCAGGCTCTGAAATTTTAATTAGCTTTGGGTACTAAAAAGAGAAGGTAGAGAGAAGAGGGTTCCAGAGAAAGCTTTTTAGTTTATTATTTATGTAAGCCTACCCATAAACGAGCCCAAATTAGAATTTTTTGTATTCCAACCAATTCCTGTCATCCTTAGTTTTGTTCTCAAGTACAAGAAGATATCAACAAAATATCAGTGTTTTAGAGTGCTACTTAGAAAAAGTAATGTTAAATAAGATTTATTAGGATTTCCTTGCTGTTTTTCTTCTGCCATGTCACATATTTTAAACTAAGAAATAGTTTGAATTTTGGTTCTAGGGATATGCTATTTGGCATTGGCCAAAGTGCTAGCCTTGGGGGAAAAAATGAGGCGGTGGTAGATCAAGAAGCTAATATTTTATGGAAAATTAATCCATAAATAGTCATCAGACTTTCTTTGATCATGGTCACTGTTCCTGATATTGATTCTTTTCACTGGATTGTAAAATAAAGTTGTAATGAAAAGTTTTATTCTTTGGAGATTTGAAAAATTGCTTCACATGAATCCTTTTCCTTCCAGGCTCTAAATTATCTTGGTATTCAGCCCACAAAGGAACAACACCAAGCCCTGAGACAGCAAGTGCAAGTAGACCCAAAGGGGACAGTGTCTTTTGGAGGTAATATTTAGGTTCATCACGTGTGTCATCACAGAAACTTATTGTGGCCCATATTCATTGAGTGCCTCTTCTTTGGAAGGAGAGAAAGAAAAATAAAACCACATCTATTTTAAGTTCCTTAATCAGTATTCTAAAGACTCAGATAGAATTATTGGTCTTACTGGGTCAGCAGAAAGGAGAACTTTCTTAGAATCTTTCAGCTTTAAAATATCATTCAATCATATCTTTTTTATTTTTAATTTATTCCATAAACATTGCTTTAGTAATAACAAAAGAAACAGTACAATATATAGAAGCCCTAGTTCTGCTACTGTGAAATTCTAATTTTTTTCAGCCAGTATGATATAATAAATATTCCATTATGCTGTATAATTATTCTTATTTTTATTTATAATTATTATTAAAGATAGCAAATTGTGAACATACTCCATTGATATACTATAATATTAAGCTTTTCCACTATTGGGAATTTTGATGGTTTTTCATTAACTGACAATATAAATAATTCTATATTTAATATAGCTTTTTTTTCTTCTTTCTCTTGGGATAAATCCCCATAAGTGGCTTAGACTTTTGATATGTATTGATAAATTGTTTTCCAGAGACATTTTACACACATATTTGTTCTGCCACTAGTAATGTTTGAATGTAACAGTTTTTTGTATCCTATACAGCATTAAGTATTTTTTTTTCTTATAGAGTAGATGCAACATTGTATCATTTTAAAAGCATCTGCATTGCTAAAAGAAATTTGGGGTTTGAAGTGATGAAAAAAGATGTATTTGTTCCCCTCTGCTCTTGAAATCATACAGTGTAATGAGAACAAGAAACAAAAATACATGTAAAACCACAATGTATAAGGACAAAGTAGATGAGGAAAATGAATTAGTGAACAGAGGCATGTAAAGTCCAAGTGTCTGAAGAGATAGGAGAATCACAACGGGAAACAAGCTGATCCCTGGAAAGGCTTAGGAATTGAAAACATTGAGTACTTAAGGCTGTGTTAAGGAGCAATTATATATGCTGTTCCCTGCCCCCTCTCAAGTAATCCACAACTACCATCCCTTACCCTTGCAGAGGAAAATAAGTATATTCCCTTGAGAAATTAAACCAGATTGATTCTGGACCTATAGTTGCCAGCAGCTAAGGAGTTTGGGGGTGTGTATGGTGAATTATCACTTACAAAACACACACAGATTGCTCAGTGATATTTGCAACCATGTGTATACTCTGTAGGCAACAGGTTGTAAGGTTCTCTCTGAAGAACCTGAACAAAGTATCATAATAGCTGACCACCTTATTGCTCTGTAGTGAAACCTACTAGTTGACAAAGTGAGTTATGCACACAAAATTTCCAGTCAACGATTTAGTGCCTGATTCATCTTAAATATGAACACCAGACGTTTGGAGAAATCCTCCAACATAAAATATAAAGCCCCAAAGTATCAGACAAATAGAAAAAGAGGAACTCAGAAAAAAGAGAAATATTATGAGAGCAGAAAAGAACTTCACGTAAACCATAATTAGCATCTTTTAAAAAGATAAGGAAAACGAAGGCATCCATGCAATAAGAGTAGGATACTGTAAAATAGGAACAATTAAAAGGATTATTGGAAACTAAAAATATAAGAATCAAATTAAAAAAAAATTGAAGTTAGATGGATGAACAGGTCACACTCCATGTCTGAAGAAGCATATAGTTTGCTAGGTTGGCATCAGGCAGTGTTATATAACAAACAAGAGAATATGCCTCCAAGTCACACTTCAATGGAATCTTGCTCTGCTACTTACTTGCCAAGTAGCCTTGGGAGGTTTAAGACAGTTAACTTATCTTACCCCAAACTGTAAAATGGAGAACATGAGAACTACCGCAGAGAATTCTCAAGATGAAATCGCAAAGGGCCATGCGTAGCATATAGAGGCTGTTATAGAAACATTTCCTGCTATTATTATTATTATTATTATTATTATTATTAAACCTCAGGTTCTTTCAGCTAGAAAAGCTGTAAATCATAATATTTTCATATGTTTTAGAAAGAGTACTATTCATAATAAAAGAGTTGGAGAGATAGTTATGCCTGTGACATTTATTTGCTTCATTATCGTATCTGATTTATTAATTTCAGCAAAGTTAAATGAAATGAGTGAAAACCAGTTTATCTCTTACTTCTGTGTAAACTTAAATTTATCTGTCACTTCAGTTAACACTATCTTAAGGTAATTTAAGTAAGTTAAATTTTAAGCATTAGTTATAACACATAGCTTCAGCTTCATGTAGAAAAAGGTAAGGTTTGCTTAGACAAGGTTAAATGCTGTATTCTTACTGAAATATGTTCTATTTTAGATTTTGTCCAGGTTGCCAGAAACTTGTTTTGCTTGCATTTGGGTGAAGCAAATGTTGGTGCACATGAAATTTCCAACATATTAGACTCACAGGTAGAGTATGCCCTATAGAATTGTCTTGATTGTACTTAAATCATAAGTCTTAAATGTTTTCTGTCATATATATAGGCTTTTTTCATTTTTTATTTTTTAAAAAAATAAATTATGCAGATAATACATGATTTTGGATAAATATATAAAATACAGATAATTTAAAATCAAAAGTAAAATTTTACCTTGATCTCCTCTATCCTCCTCTCTCACTATTCCCTCATGCCAGTCCCATCTTTAAATTTACCACAGAGAAGTACTCATGTCGTAAGTGTAAACCCTCTGAAATTTTACAATCTGAATCATTCTTGTGTAATCAGCATCCACATCAAGAAACATAACGTTAAAGAAACTTACCAGGACCCTGATGTCTGTCTCCTACTCGCCGAGTTCCTTTCTAATTACTAGCGCTTGCCCTCCCCACCCCCAGTCAAGGTAACAGCTACTCTTGCTTCTAACAACATAGATTGGTTTTGGTCTTTTTGTGCTTTACATAAAATGGAATTGTGAAGTCTGTTAACTTTGTAAGTCGTTTGTTCTACAAACCTTTGACACTTATATTGCCAAATCTTTCAGTCCTTTCCGTTATGAATTTTTGATACTGTTACATTATTAAAGAAGGTCTTCCCAATTAGATAACTTATTTTTGTTTATTCATGAGGTTGGGCCCCAAATGGATAACCACGTGAGCTTATTCCACCATCATTTATTCAATAACCATCCTTTTCCACTTTTACCAGTAATTTGAAATACAACTTTAATACATACTAAATTGCATCTGGATACACAGCTCTGTTTCTTTCTTTTTTTTAAAAAAAAAAAAAAACATCTTTATTGGAGTATAATTGCTTTACATTGTTGTGTTTGTTGCTGCTGTATAACAGTGAATCAGCTATACATATACATATATCCCCATATCCCCTCCCTCTTGCATCTCCTTCCGACCCTCACTATCCCACCCCTCTAGGTGGTCACAAAGCACCGAGCTGATCTCCCTGTGCTATGCAGCGGCTTCCCACTAGCTATCTATTTTATATTTGGTAGTGTATATATGTCCATGCCACTCTCTCACTTCATCCCAGCTTCCCCTTCCCCCTCCCTATGTCCTCAGGTCCATTCTCTACGTCTGCATCTTTATTCCTGTCCTGCCCCTAGGTTCTTCAGAAACATTTTTTTTTTTTTAGATTCCATATATATGTGTTAGCATACAGTATTTGTTTTTCTCTTTCTGACTTACTTCACTCTGTATGACAGACTCTAGGTCCATCCACCTCACTACAAATAACTCAGTTTTGTTTCTTTTTATGTCGGAGCAATATTCCATTGTAGAGTTGTGCCACATCTTCTTTATCCATTCATCTTTTGCTGGACACTTAGGTTGCTTCCATGTCCTGACTATTGTAAACAGTGCTGCAATGAACATTGTGGTACATGACTCTTTTTGAATTATGGTTTTTTCAGGCTATATGCCCAGTAGTGGGATTGCTGGGTCATATGGTAGTTCTATTTTTAGTTTTTTAAGGAACTGCCCTACTGTTCTCCATAGTGGCTGTATCAATTTACATTCCTACCAACAGTGCAAGAGGGTTCCCTTTTCTCCACATCTTCTCCAGAATTTATTGTTTGTAGATTTTTTGATGATGGCCATTCTGACAGGTGTGAGGTAATATCTCATTGTAGTTTTGATTTGCATTTCTCTAATGATTAGTGATGTTGAGAATCCTTTCATGTGTTTGTTGGCAATCTGTATATCTTCTTTGGAGAAATGTCTGTTTAGGTTTTCTACCCATTTTTGGATTGGGTTGTTTGTTTTTTTTGACATTGAGCTGCATAAGCTGCTTGTATATTTTTGAGATTAATCCTTTGTCAGTTGCTTCATTTTCAAATATTTTCTCCCATTCTGAGGGTTGTCTTTTCGTCTTGTTTATGGTTTCCTTTGCTGTGCAAAAGCTTTTAAGTTTCATTAGGTCCCATTTGTTTATTTTTGTTTTTATTTCCATTTCTCTAGGAGGTGGGTCAAAAAGGATCTTGCTGTGATTTATGTCATAGAGTGTTCTGCCTATGTTTCCCTCTAAGAGTTTTATAGTGTCTGGCCTTACATGTAGGTCTTTAATCCATTTTGAGTTTATTTTTGTGTATGGTGTTAGGGAGTGTTCTAATTTCATTCCTTTACATGTACATAGCTCTGTTTCTAAACAAACCACTCTGTTCTGTTGATCCATTTCTCTCTGCCAGTACATTACTATTTTAACTACTCCAGCTTTTTAGTTCTAGGTTCATTGTTTAGTTCTAGGTTCATTGTTATTGTTAGGTTAAGTCTAATTTTTTTTTTTTTTGAGGTACCCGGGCCTCTCACTGTTGTGGCCTCTCCCGTTGCAGAGATAGCATTTTGATAGCAAAAGCAAAGTGCTGATGGTAATGGTGCAAGGCCCACATGCCAATAATTTCCTGTTTGTGGCTTCAGATCAAATGTTGTGCAAGAGTCATTATATCAGTTTACAAAAATTCTTTTGTTGTATTCTGCTTGTCAACACACAGAAGAATCCCCATAAAATGACCTGAATCCACAAATCCACAGTGAGAATGCATTTTACTTCACCACACTCACATGTGTAACTGAAACAAAAGTCTCAAAGCATTACTTACCTTTTCTACATCCTTGTGTTCTTATTTAATATTCAATTTTATTTCATTAAATATTTGCTCTTATAATTTACTAATGAGTTATGCACCACAGTTTGAAAATACTGCAAAAATAATTACTTGTCAAACAGCTCACCAGAAACAAATTTTAAAATACATATATTTTAGTATTTTTCCCAATTTTTTTTTCAGTTGTAAAACAGTATAGCGCCTCATGTGAAATAGTATATCAATTAATCTGAGGTCAGGATGCTGACATGACATTCTGTGAAGGTGAGGAAATTCCCCTCTGGTCACCCCCTCAACCATCTCATCTTAAACAACAGAGTCAGATTTTATAATCCATTTGTTAGGGATGCTTGTTTTTTACCCATATGTTTCTTTTGTTTTGGCTTATATTTTTCTTAATTTATTTTTAAAAAATATTTTTACGGAATCATAATGGACACAGTAATAAATAGAATCATACAGATGAACTTATTTGCAAAAGCAGAAATAGAGGCACAGATGTAGAGAACAAATGTATGGACACCAAGGGGGTAAGGGAGGGGTGGGATGAATTGGGAGATTGGGATTGACATATATACACTACGACGTATGAAATAGATGACTAATGAGAGCCTACTGTATAGTACAGGGAACTCCACTCAGTGCTCTATGGTGACCTAAATGGGAAGGAAATCCAAAAAAGAGGGCATATATATATACGCATAGCTGATTCACTTTGCTGCACAGCAGAAACTAACATGACTTTGTAAAGCAACTATACTCCAATTAAAATTAATAATAAAAAAAGGATCATACAGTATGTACTCTTTTGTAACTAGCTTAATTTGCTGATCATTCTGACTCATAAGATTTCTTGAGATACTATCTTTTAAGAAGAAAGAATTGCTGAGCCAGTATAGTCAGTCCTACTCTTGTTCAGTTGGCAAAAAACTTTTGGTTTTGGAATAATATGGCGTTTAGAAGCAAAAATGTAATTATCTTTCTGTGATTCTAGTCATCATTGCTATATTAAAAAATTCACACAGTGCTATACCTGTGACCAGCACAAGATTACACCCAGAAAAGGCAAGGTTGGAGCCTACATTTAGCAGTATTCTAAAATTAGCAACAGCAGACTGTAGTCCATGATATTGTGATGGCTTTACCACACTAATCAAGTATCATAAATGGATTATATTAAAATCACAGAACACCATAAGTATCTGAATGCAGACTTTTCACAATTGGGGTTCGTGCTAAATCAATTAAGTGGATTGCATTTTAACAAATGAAATAGAATAAAATGGAAAATATCAAAGTGAACTGTATATAATAAGAATGATAATACTTCACTGATATAAATGGTATTTCTCACTATGTGTAGCAGTAAATACTTTATAGCCACTTCACTATATACTCATCTGTAAAACATTAAATGTATATTGAACAACTACAGTGTGTGTGGCATTGTGTTAGGTGCTCCAGCACATGTTATTAAGATAAATAAAACTGGAGCCTGCCCCTCAAGGAATTTAGAGTATAATGTAAAGAAATTTACAAATAAAGTTTAAAAATTCATTGTGTGATAAGGCCATAGTAATAACAGAGCTTAGAACATTAAGAGAAGGTTCATAACAGAGTTGGCATTTGAGTGAGTTTTGAATGATAAATAGGATTTTATCTGCTCAAGAGGTGAACAGAGAATGATAAGCATTTTTATTAGCATGAAAAACAATGTGTATAATGTGTTGGTAAGCAGAGAGTAATCTATGTTTTAAATAAGATAATTGGGTACATGCAGGTCAGTGAAGGAAGAGTAAATATTAAACTTAGGAATTTGTACCTGTGTTAAGTGGGGAGCCATTAAGGAGAATAGTGACATGATAAAAGTGGTATTTTAGAAATAGTAATCTTAAATAGTGTCGGTTATCTTGGAAGGGATTAACGTGGTGGTTGGTAGTCTAGACTACCAAATACGGAATAATAAAGAACTAAACTATGGTGAAGATGAGAATGGAAAGGAATGGTGAGACAGATCTAAGATATTTACTGAAACAAGTATCTCATCAATGAGGCTTGCATTTGGATGTCAGAACCAAGGGAGAATGAGTTAAAGATAACTCTGAAGTTTTTATTCGGATGATTAATGACATGTTGTTACTTTTACTGGAAAGAAGGAATAAGAAGAGAAAGGTAGAGAAGATGATGGGTTGTGTTTTGGAAAGAGTAAGTTCAAGATGCTGAGAGGTATAAATAACCAAAAGACAATTGGAAATAAGGAACTGGACACCAGGAGAGGGATTTGAGAATGATCTGGATGGTGATAGTTATGATAGCATGGCAGTGAATGTTATCACTCAGGGAGAGCTTGTAGAGAAGGCAGCGGAAGGGGACAAACTTGGGGAACCTCCCTTTTCCCCCATGTAAGGAGTAGAAGTGAAATTAAGTCAAAACAGCCTAAATATTCTGAGGGTAGATGAGATAGTGGAGTATGAAAAACCTAGGGAAGAGAAAGTTTCAAGAACAAATGGCTTGAGCAATGTTATATGTAGCAAAGTGGTTAAGAAAGTAGATGAGGGGCATTTATTTTGTCAAATAACTGGTTGTTTGGTGACACTACAAGTAATTATTTTTGAAATGTGGGGATGGGAGGAAAGATACGTAAACCAGATTATAAGAAGTAAAAGCAGTAAGCAGGGGAAATGGAAGGGGAAAAGGGGGGATACACAGAAATTTTAAGGAAAGGACGTAATTGGATGGGTTCATAATGGAAGGGTTTATCAATAAAATTAGACTGAAACAGAGGTTGTTGTTTTGTTCTGTTTCAAATGAATTGAGGCTAGGAATGTGGCCAGTGCAATAGTGGCTATCCATATTTGGCACAAGTCAAATAACTTAAAAATTTTGACGATGGAGCACAGTGAAGGGAGAGTTGAGGTCAGACTTGCTCAGCACAGTGCAGTGACTTTCTGAAGTATCTCTTGATATCTCCATAGGAGACGTGAGAAAGCAGAGTAGAAATGATTTATAATGTTATGTACCAGGTATCGCAGAGGTCAAGGGGCCTGAGGGTCGAAAATTATATCATGGGAGCCAGGCAGGAAAGGGATGTAAGAAGGAAAGGAGGATAAAGTCCAAGAACTGGAGCTATGTTAGAAAATAGGTATCTGTCTGGAATCATTGATGTTAAATAGCAACAATTTATTTATTTCATTTGCTGCTTGCTTAGTTGAAGCATATTTGGAAAGTCACTGGGTACAAAGGGGCTTTTCAAAGAATTCACAAGTAATATCTTGTGATATTACCAGAATGGCCAGTTTTTTCTGTTTAGCCCTAAAATAGCAATAAAGTTATAAAACTTTTTTTTTTAAAGTCATGGTTTGTTCTGTGACTGTCGCCTAGTGTTTTGCCTCCCAAAATGGTACCATGGACTCTTTTATGCATGAGCTACCTTCATTTTAAATGCAAAAAATTATGATTACATCCCTAAAAATCCCAATCCATAATTTATCTTAGTAAATTATGATAGCTCTGTTATCTAGATTCTCATTTAAACTCTTGAATTGTTTATTTTTACTTCTTAAGATAACAAGATAGAATAAGACCATCTGAATGTATAGTAGCAGTGTTTCCCAGAATGTGCTTGGTAGGCATTAGTCCCACGAGATACTACAAAATCAAGGAGGGTGTGTGTGTGTAATGTGGTTGGAAAACTTGAGGAAAACAAGTCATTATGTTACCTTTTGGGATATTCAAAATGCTTATTAGCATATCAAAGCTACTGGAAGCCCTGCAGGAAAGAAAGTTAATTTTTTCTAAATCCTGCATTTCTCTAACTTATCTGACCTACAAGGACCACTATCACCATCACCATCACCCAGTTATGCTTTTATACAAATCTAATTAATATCCTTTGGAACACATCTTGGGAAATATTGCTACATTTGAAATTGTATTTGGCAGTAATCTAAAACAGTGTAAGAATGAATTCTGTGACTACTTATGAAATAGAATGACAGAGACAGATGAAGAATATGAGATCATGTTATTATGGACAATGGCCATAGGTACACAAAAGCAAATGTGTCAGAACAAAAGGAACCAATAATTTTAGGAAAAATATTTCTGCAAAAACTTGAGGAATGACCCCTACTTCTGTTATTCTAAGACTTGGAAAGCAAATCTGAGTTTATCATATCCATACCACCATGAATTTTTGTTGAGCAGTTAGTAAAAATCACAGACTAATGTCAGATCTCTGTGGGAATCTTGGAATGGCCACTTACTAGCTGTGAAACCTTAGGCATTTTACTAACATTTTGAGCCCATTCCCTCATGTAAAATAGACACAAAGTTATAGTAAGGATTTAATATTGAATATATACAGTCCTTAGCAATGTATCTGCACAAAGTTCCTAATAAATGGTTGATATTATTAACTATTTGTATTATCTTTTCCTACTCTGCATTCACCTCTCCTATCTGAAGGGCCCTGCTTTAAAGCTCATACTTATATAGCAATCACTTTCTCTATTCGGTCCTATAAATCATATTTTCTATACTTTATTTTTAGCTCTTTTATAACTTCTGCATAGAAGATGGCTATAATTAGACTTGGATTTTTATCTCTGATAAGATTGCCATTTTTTTTTACCTTATAATTAACTGTCAGAGATCAAGCTAGAAGTAAGAGAAATTGTCCTTTCTGCCATTTTTTGTTGTTGTTATTCACCTGTGCATGAATTATTAATATTATCTTCAAGACAGTTTCTGTGCAGGAATCTTTTTAAGCCACTTTGGCTGTTACGTTACATTTCGTTTAGTTAAAACAATAATAGACATAATCAATTAATGTACTTTACTGGGTTCCTGTAAACTATCTTGATTGATAATGTCCAGCATTTTGTTAGCCTTATATACCATGTACTTGGTGTGGACATCTTTAGGGAGTAGTTTATGTTGATAACTCATAAAGTCTTTTTAATTGAAGTATAGTTGATATACAGTATTGTGTTAGTTTCAGGTATACAACATAGTGATTCAGTATTTTCCAGATTATATTCCGTTATAGGTTATTACAAGAATCTCGGTATAATTCCCTGTGCTATACAGTATATCCTTGTTGCTTATCTATTTTATATATAGTACTTTGTATCTGTTAATCCGTAATCCCTGTTAATACCCCTAATTTGTCCCTCCCCCCTTCCCTCTCCCTTTCAGTAACCACAAGTTTGTTTTCTATGTCTGTGAGTCTGTTTCTGTTTTACATATACATTCATCTGTATTATTTTTTAGATTCCACATGTAAGTGATATCATATAGTATTTGCCTTTCTTCTGACTTATTTCACTAAGCATAATATTCTCTATGTCCATCCACATTGCTGCAAATGACATTGTTTCATTCATTTTTATGGCTGAGTAATATTCCATTGTGTGTGTATACACACACACACACATATATATAAACACATACATTATAAACACAGTCTTAAAATTTGGACTTAAAGGAAAAATTATATTGTTAAAATAAGAATAATAAAGATGAGAACAGAGTGTGTATATCTCATAATCATCTAAATTCTGTATTAGTAACAAAAATATAAGGTTAAGCTTAAATGAATTGTTACCCCAGATTATTTTAATATTCTCTTTTATCTAATGAAATGACTCCAACGTAAGAAACTGAATCTTGTTATTGGAATGCAAAAGCCTAAGACTCATCAAAAATGATTTTTATGTTCTCATAATTAGTATCTAATGTATAACTTTTCTCTTATATTTTAATGTTGACAGCTTCTTCCCTGTGATTCCTTAGAAACAGATGAAATGGAAAGGCTTAAACATGAAAGAAATGATGCCTTGGAAGAAGTGAATACACTTAAGGTAATCTCCAATTTAGCTTCCTTATATTTTCTTTAGAAAAAATGAAAAGAAAGAAAATTACCTTCTGTTGAATTCTGGAGTATAGGGGCTTAGTTTTTTTTTTTTTTAAAGAATATTAATATCAAATAGCTTAGCATTGAATATTAATACCATGTAATTTGATATTTATTTCTTCAGCTGACCTTTAGAGAATTAATTTTTTAGTTCACACACTTATTTATATTTCACAGTCTCCATCTAAGATTCAGTGTAAACAGTGGTTTTTAGTCATCCCTTCTATCTGGCTACATTTCACCCCTTTTTTTTCTTACGCGGGTGGCAAGAATAAGGAGCCAACAAAGATTAGATGAGAAGCCCACAAAACAAGCCATGACAGTTTTGGATCCTCAGATGTTCATTGGAAAATACATTTTCTCCCATGTTCATGGGAATGCTTCAGGGACATCTTGTTCCGCTAACATAATTTAGAATTAAGGCAATGTGATTTAAGGGAAATAAAAACACAGTATATCCCAAATATACTTTAAGATTTTGGTTCTCTTTATATATCTTCATTTCATGTTTAGTAGAATATTAAATTTACATTATATCCTAAGTTTTACAGAAAGCCATTATATTTTTCAAATCTTCAAGAAAAGCAACATAACTACTTGATTTACCATTAATTCACCAAAGGGATATATTTTTAAATTACTTTATTTTCTTAAATAAGTGAAATTCTATTATTTGTTTAATTTTTATTAAAGCAAAATCTTTACACCAAAAAAAAAAAAGAAAGAAAGAAATTTCCCTGCTACCTTAGTTTTTAAATTCTGACCTCTAGAGGAAGCCATTGTTTAACATATCTTGTTTATCCTTTCAGAGACTTTCTCTATGTAGCCAATCATATGTTTAAAAATACATGTGTATATATTTTTTAACTTTTACAAAATTGCATACATTACACACTTTTTTACAACTTGCCTTCTTTTTTTCTCTTTGTTAACATTATATCTTTGGTTACTTTTCAGGTTAACATATACAGATCTACCTAATCCTTTTTAATGTCTCTCCTATCATCAAAAGGTTCTATTCTAGGTTATTTAACCAGTTCCTTATTGATGGATATTTAGGCTATTTCCAGTTTTTCATTATTAAAAATAATTCCATTATAAGTAGCTTTGTAGATGTATCTTTGGACCGTTGTGCAGTTGTAAAAGTATAAATCGAATACATTCTGAAAGCCGAATTGCTTTTATCAAAGAATATGGATGCATAAAATTTTACATGTTGCCAAATTCCCTTTCAAAAGATATTACCAATTCATGTTACTGCCAAATGTAAGCATTTTACTACTAAAGGAATATTTTATATTTCTTTTTACATCTTTGAAACCACTGTCCACATTTTTTTGTGTAACAAGAGTTAAGATGAAAAATATAAATTTAGTTTTAAAAATATACTGACAGTAGTTTCCGCATATTCTCTTAGAAAACATCTCCAGGGTTGTTGACATTGGTAAGACAGCATTTTTATATAATTTACTCTGCATAAGTCGTTGAATCTTACGGTTCATCAGAATTTTCTGAGTCTCTCAGATCTTTTTTATTTCCCTAATGTTTATCATTGTTAAATTTAGTGATATATTCCTGTTTTTTATTGGAATATCAGTAGTAATTATTAGAATTTTAATTTAATTTAACATTTAAACAAAGTTTTCCTGCAGAGCTATTCAGTAAATCGGGATTCACGTTTAAAATTTTTGAGATGTAACTGAGCATATCCTACTGTGACAAAACCTAAAATTACGGGTAAAATATATTCTATATTTTATAATTTCCTTTACCTGAGAACCTATCTTTTGGCTGAGAACCACTTGTTTAACTATAGAAAAGATTGTACAAAGCAATAGATATTTCATTTGAGATAATGTTTGCACTTTTGAGTTTTTCTGCTTGTATTGATATTACACGCACTCACACAAATAGCAGAGGTTGTTAAATGAAGTTCATGGAGTGTGTAGGTGGTCTCTCATCACTTCCCATTATCCTGTGACATCTCTATGCTTCATGTCTCATTTGAGGTACAAAGAAAAATGAAGCCAAGAAAATTTGATACCAATGGCTAATTTTTATTTTGCAAGAATGATTTTTAAAAGTGCCATGGGCCTCATTTAACTTAAAGCCTTTCTGCAGAGTTCACATTGCTACTGCTTTGTAAAGCTGAATGAAAATAGATATATTTTCCATTTACAGATGCAAAAAACTAGGACACAAAAAGTGAAGGTGACTTGCATAAAACCCAGGAGCCAGCAGTTTCTTGGCTTCTGGTCTGTGGCAGATTCATTAGATTTCTATATTATATTCATTGTCATGTACTTTCATTTCATCTGTTAGACAAGAATGAGCTGAAGTATAACAGAAAGCGAATTGCTTCCTGTAAACCTTGCAATGCTGCCATGAATATTTACTACTTAATATAATCTTCCAGCGATTCCTCTGCTTGGGTTCATAGTAAAATGGTTCTTAAATTACTCTTAGTATCTCTGATTTGATCAAAAACATGTAGATTTATTTATGACATACTTAACAAAATTGAACATTTTAGGATATTTGCTCAACTGAATTTTAAGTTCAAAGATTTTAATATTTGATTGACATGCCTAATGTTATTCTTCCTTAGTAACTATTATTTCATATTTTGGTTACACCAGTCGTATCTTCAGTTTTATGGATAATCTTCCAAAAATAAACTAAATTAAGAAATAATAGTTAACCCAGTTTCATAGTCCTCTTTAGTATAGTAAGAGACACTCTAAGTTGTAATAATAATGCTCTTCAATTTGCAAGCTCTTTGTCAATGATAGCTATTACCCAACATTTAGTTAATATTTATACATTCTGATCCTGATTGACTTATTTTAGACCTTGGATTTTGAGGTTTTAAAAAGTGGCTAACAGGGAGTCCACTGGTAGCTAGTGGTTAGGATTCCGGGCTTTCACTGCTGTGGCCCAGGTTCAGTCCCTGATCAGGGAGCTAAGATCCTGCAAGCTGCATGGTGCCGGACCCCCCTCCAAAAAAAGTGACTAATTATAGTAACAGAAAATATGTTTACATCACCACAATTATACTGCAAATAACTAATTACTTTTAGATGGTATGTGTAAAGCCAGAAAAATGCCTGGGAACTGCATTTTCAAATTGTAGAAATTGGATGTTTGGGGAATTTATAAGCTTTGAAACAAAGCCCTAAATATCATACCCGTTGATAGCTTCATAACAATTATTAATTCAGTGGTTTTTAAATATAGGAAAAATTATTTCAATCGGAAAGGCAAAGGAAACAATTGACAGAAGAACTCCAGAATGTGAAACAAGTAAGTGTATGTATTGTATATATGTGTTTTGTATATGTGTGCATAAACATATGAGGTATAATTACAAAGCATTGATGCTGTATAATATCCCAGAGCTTACAGATGTAAACAGTATAGTATAAAATAGTATAGATCTTAAAAGCAATCACTCACAGGGGCTGTAGCCATGCTGAATTCCTGCTACCAAAGGAAATGTTAAAACTCCTCTTGGAAATTGCTTTCAAAGCCAGATATCTATGGACTGAGATGACCCATCTCATTGCTTTCCTCTTCTTTTTTTCTTTCTCTTTTATTTTCCCTTTTTCTTTTCTTCTGTTACTCATACTCATCTTATTAAAGATAAAAACAAAGCAAGCAAAAAACAGAAACCTCCAAAGCAGAACATTTTTTAATTTTATTTTTTAATAATTAAAAGTAAAAATTTGGGATTTCCCTGGTGGCACAGTAGTTAAGAATCCGCCTGCCAATGCAGGGTACACAGGTTTGATCCCTGGTCGGGGAAGATCCCACATGCCATGGAGCAACTAAGCCCGTGCGCCACAACTACTGAGCCTGCGCTCTAGAGCCTGCAAGCCACAACTACTGAGCCCATGTGCCACAACTACTGAAACCTGCATGCCTAGAGCCCATTCTGCACAAGAGAAGCCACCACAATGAGAAGCCCATGCACCGCAATAAGGAGTAGCCCCCGCTCGCTGCAACTAGAGAAGGCCTGCGCGCAGCAATGAAGACCCAATGCAGCCAAAAATAAATTAATTAATTAATTTAAAAAAATTAATTTTCACTCTGCATCATTCTTCAGAGAATTTTAAGTAACTTACAGCAAAAAAATACAAGAACATCATGAAATAGAGATACAAGTAACAAACAAATAAAATATTAAGAAGAGTATGAAGTTAAGAGACCATTGTTATAGATCAGTGGCAATCACCTGATTTTGAATCTCCCCAACATTATCCTCCCAGAAAACATAAAATTTACAGAGCAAAATAGAACCATACAGGACCCATAGCAGTTTCTTTTGTTTGTTTGTTTGGGGTTTTTTTTTGGCTCCACCACTTGGCTTCCAGGATATTAGTTCCCCAACCAGGGATTGAACCCAGGCCCATGGTAGTGAAAGCACCGAGTCCTAACCACTGGACTGCCAGGGAATTCCCAGGACCCATACCTTAAATATGGCTATTGGACAGGGAACACCAGAACCTTCAAACTACATACAAATAGAGTTTAAAAATTCCAACAAATTCTTGCAGCTTGCCTGCCACTGAAACCTGGGGTACAAAGAGCAGAGGAGATAAGGCTTAAAAACTCTGAAAAAGAATAAGGAGAAACAGAGCAATTAGATGAAATACTACAAATAAAATCACCCCCAGAAAGAGAAAAATGCAACTATTAATGCCAAAATACTGAACAGAGGCCAGGTTTTTGTGGTTCTCAGGACTTGAGAACGTGTGTGCAACCAGAAGTGGCAGCCTTCGAGAATCATTGCTTCTGGGGAAGAATCAAATAGAGAAGGGGTGGTATCCCTTGGAGATTAGGAAATAAAGAGAAACAAGGAAATAAGAGGGGAAAATTAAGGATCTTGCAGAAATGAAAGAGAAACAAGACATACCAAACCTCCTCTATCTACCCTCCACTATGACCGTCAACAACATGATCCATAAAAGAAATTGCACAGAAGAGGGTGCTGTTGAACTAAGAACTCTTTCTATGAAAGAAAAAGGAATTGGAAAAAAAAAAAAAAAACTGTCCCTGTGATTACAAGACAACTGTAAAAATCAGGCAATATGAATTAAAGCTTTCCTCCTAATGAAAACTCCAAAACAATTCAACCACAAAGCTGACAAAAACTGTAACACATCACTGCAAACTCAATTTAATATCCTCAAACAAGCATTTGGCATTAAGAAAAAAAAAAAACCTCAAATCAGAAATTTAAAACTGACTTAGAAAATGACAAAAAACAGGAATAAATGAAATGAGACTTGATAAAACTTAGAAAAGAAAGAGAAGAAAAAGACAAAATGATACCAGAAATGGAAACTAAATTACAGGTTTCCCAAGGAAGAATATAATCAAATGAAAAGGCATTGAAGAAAACCAGAAAAATAAGAATGAAATAAAGAAGTAAAAGGTTTTCTTAAAGAAGTAAATCAAAACACCTGAACAGCACTAATATTTAGAACCGTAATCCAAGAAAACTTTTCAGAAATAAAAGATGACCTGACACTGTTAATGGGTAGTGGGGAAATTTGGCCTGGAAAGGTCAATTGTAGGACATATCCTAGTAAAACTAGTAGACTTTAAAGATAGAGAAAAATATGCAAAGTGCCTTCAAATGAAAAGGTCAAATAACTTACAAAGGCAATAGAATTAGACCAGCATCAGCCTTCTTGACACAACATACAAAGTAAGGCATTAGTGGAGCAATATTTTCATGAAACTAAAGGAAAGAATGTGTAAACCAAGAATATTGTATACCACCAAGTTGACTCCCAGATATCAAGGCCATAGAAAAACAGTTTAAAATGTGCCAGTATTCAGAGCATAATGTACACATGTAGTATTCCTGAGGAATATGGGAGAGGTGAGTTTCACCCAGCCAAAAAATGCCTGGGATAACTTTGACAAGAATTTCCAAACAGTGAGCATTTCCTAGCTGTTATTGTATAGCTGAGACTAAAATGAGGGTGAGTTCACGGGTAAAAGAATAATGTGTAAACATTACATGTCTGACAAAAATCAAAGATGCAATTTTATTTTTAATGAGAGGAGAAGGGAAAATAGCATAAGATCATTCTGTTGTATGAGTAAAGTATAATAGTCACTGAATATTATTTAAAACTGACACCAAATATTAAAAAGATGAGGTAAAGATTGAGGGAATCTCAGGCACTATAAAAAGCAATAATACAGATGCAACCTGTAGAATGAAAACACACATCTTCCTAATTACCAAAAGGAATCTTTTTTAAAAAGTAAAAGGGACACATGAATGAAGAAATGCAGTAAATATACACAATAATTTCAACAAAAGACAGTATGACAAAATTGAGACTGAACATAATAGTCATCTTAATTAACATAACTGGGATTAACTCACCTATTAAAATGTTTTAGGAAAACATCGTTTACCAAAACTGACCTCAATAGAGATAGAAAGTTTAATATACCAATTTCCATAGAAGAAATAAAGTTACCAGGAAGCCACCCTATAGAAAAGGACCAGGCCAAATAGTTTCACAGGGGAATCTAACCAAACCTCTGGCAATCAATCCCCCATAAATGGCTTCAGAGTATTAAAAAAAAAAGAGAAAAGAAAGAAAGAAAATTTCCAAATTCTTTTCTGGGAGCAAGTGTAACCTTTGATGCCTAAACCTGATAAAAGTAGCACAAAAAAAGAAAATGCAGTTAGACTAGAAAGACAACTAGGGACATACGAATTGGAAAAGAAAAAATAAAGCTATCTCTGTTTGCAGATAACATAATAGTAATCCAGAAAACTCTAGAGAATCAATGATAAAACTAACTCATTGGAAAAATCCACAAGCCAGCAAGATATAAAATTAATATGCAAGGGACTTCCCTGGTGGGCAGTGGTTAAGAATCTGCCCGCCAATGCAGGGGACACGGGTTCGAGCCCTGGTCCGGGAAGATCCCACATGTTGCAGAGCAACTAAGACCATGTGCAGCAACTACTGAGCCTGTGCTCTAGAGCCCACGAGCCACAACTACTGAGCCCGTGTGCCACAACTACTGAAGCCTGCGCCTAGAGCCCATGCTCCGCAAAAAGAGAAGCCTCTGAAATGAGACACCCACGCGCCACAATGAAGAGTAGCACCCGCTCGCCGCAACTAGAGAAAGCCCGCACGCAGCCACGAAGACCCAATGCAGCCAAATAAATAAATAAATAAATATTTTAAAAATTAAAATTAATATGCAAAATGCAATTGCATCCATATACACAAATTATAAGCAGAAGTTTTAACAGTTTAGATGAAACCAAAAATTATATAGAAAAATGGGTAAAAGACATGAACAGACCACTCACCAAAAAAGTTATAAAAAGGTCGCATGAAACATGAAAAGATATTCAGTCTTTCTCATAATAAGAGAAATACCAATTAAATCTGCATTGAGACAGGACTTCCAGCTTCTATTACTGAGCAAGAAACTTGCAGAGGACATTTTGCAAGAGAAAACAACTCTAAAACCTGGACATTACACACTAAGGAACAACCAAAGGAACTGGAACGTGAACACAGAGAAGCTGCTCCTCTGGGAAGAGGGGAACTGTGTGAACTAAATTTCTTGTTCCGAGTGTTTTAAGCCTGGAGCTAACAGCAATCTGATACCAGTGGAAGTTGACCCTCACTTGGGGTCACTTGGTATTTGAAAACATTCACAGACAATTCAATGAGGAAAAGCTGCTCATTACAATACATGGTGCTAGAACAAGGGAATATTAGTGTGAGAACAATTGAATCTCAGCCACTACCTCATTTCATATTCAAAAACTAACTCTGAATGGATTACAGATCTAAACGTAAGAACTAAAACTTAAATTCCAGAAGAAACTTTTGTGACATTGGGTTAAGCAAAGTTATCAAACCACATACCTAAAATTAGTAAATTTTACTATTGTATATATAAATTCTACCTCAGCAAAGCTATTTTTTTTTAGATATGCCAGTACAACTTTTCATCCATCAGATTAGCAAAAATTCAGAAGCCTGACAGTGCGCTGTTGGTGAGGCTGTTTCAAAACAGGCATCCTCATACATTGCTGGTGGTAATGCAAAATGGCGTGCAGCTATGAAGGAGAATTTGGCATTTCTAACAAGTCTATTTATGCATTTACCCTTCAACCTGGCAACCTCACTTCTAGGAATTTGCCCTGAAGATATACCTTTAATAATATTAAAATACATGTGCACAGTATTTTTTGTGATATTATTTGTAATTAGGAAATATTGTAAACTACCTTAATCTCTAAGCATAGGTGATTGAATGGACTATGGTCCATACGTGCAATGGAGCTCTATGCCCCTGCAGGAGAGAGAAGGAAGATCTCTCCTCAGCAGTACAAAGTGATTTCCAAGAGATACTTTCAAATAAAAAAGAGCAAAGGATGAAAGAGTGTATATAGCATTATCATTTATAAACAAGAGAAATTATCATGTGTATCTATTTATCTTTACAGAAGAAACCAAAGGAAGGATAAACTATGCAGCAATGAAATTGGTTATCTACAACACGGGTGGGCACAGAGTGGACAAGATGCAGGAGGGAGTGACACCTCTCTGAGAATACCTTTTTATGTAATTTTTACTTTGGGGGACATGTTAATATTCTACACCTTTTAAAAATATATAAAGAAATCAGAAAAGATAGGAAAGGGAAAATAAGCTTAAAACTACAAGCAAAGTGAAATAAATTAATTCATTTGCATGTCAAATGAATACCATAAATATACCAAAGGAAAACAAAAGAAAGAATCAATTTCAGTAACTTATGAACACAGTATTTATGTTCAGTGTTTGACAGGTTGGGTTGAATTAGAAAAGAATTGCAAACAAATCCCAAAACTTTTATAGTATGTTTTGTTGTCTTGTTATTTTAGAGGTGTGGCCAAAGCCATTCTGAAACAATTTTAAGATGTAATATAGGTCTCAGCAAATGTGTTGATTGTTGTTGAGAGCCAGAATCTCAATGAAAAAGCAAAGACATTCAAAGCAGAATGAAGGAAGTCAAGAAAGAATCCTGTGGGTGTACTAGAATTGGAGGTATCATTGTGAATGCATCATTTCTAAAATATATATGTATGTATGTATGTGAATATGAATAATATGTGCCCATATATATATGTATGTATACACTCACGTGTGTGTGATATATATATATATATATATATATATATATATATATATATATATATATATATATATATATAAAATCCTAGCTCTGAGAGCTGAAACAGCCAAGAAACAGACACCCCAATAGCAGTGAGCATATAGCATATCTAAGTGCCCATTTCCCACTAATAGGAATCCAGGCTTCTGGGAGAAATGACTGATTTCAGGGCCGGGGGTGGGTAAGTACAAAATGAGCCTGAAACATCTTATGCTAGAAAATAAGGAAATGCCCAAAATAATGGGATCATATCACAAGGAACCAGCTTGAAGGGCCTTCCACTGGCCAATCTGGAAGTACTTGAGCACCAAAATAATTAAATACAGTAATGAACCACTGAAAAAATTGTGATTCATGAGTCTATGCCATAGTAAAGAGATGAATTAATTAATGGGGAGAACTGAGGGCTCTTGCTCATTATAGACTGTTGAGTGCTGACTGATAACTACAGTTATCAGAGAAGCTGCCAGATTTGGGAAGTCAGCATTTTGCATCTGTTTCAGTAATGGCTGGATCAGACTCAAATCATAAAATGCTAAATCTAGGGGGGCATTTTTTTAATGAAGAGCAAAACATTTACATATTTACATGGTTTTAAAGTGGCTTTTTATAAACTGCTTATTAATTGCAAGGGGAAAATAGTAATTATACAGTAGTGAAATCAGACAACTCCTAGACTGGTGCTAAAACTGGATATCACCAGTGAAGAACAGGTGGGCATGTGTGACTTCAAATGTGATACCTTGAAAAGGACACAACATCAGTTATGTAGCATTATGGCTAAGAATGTATAAACCTGAATCTGGCCATGAGGAAGCATCAGACAAACCCCAAATGAGGGACAGCTTTATTTTTTTTAAAGGTGTGTGTGTGTTGGGGGTGTGGGTGTGGGTTATATTCTTCAGAGCTGTCAATGACATAAAGAAACAAAAGAATGAAAAGGAAGGGAAGGAGGGAGGAAGGGAGGAAGGAAGGGAGGGAGGACGGGAGAGGGGAGGGACAAAAGAAAGAGAGGGACGGGGGAGAAAGAGAGACAGACAGGAAGAAAGAAAGAGAGAAAGGATGAGGGAGGCAGGAAGGAGAGAGGGAGGGAAGGTCCCAGATTAAAAGAGGGTAAAGAGACATGAAAACTAAATAAAAAGCTAATCCTACCTGGATCCTGCACTGGAATGGGGAAAATGCTATAAAGGATATTATTGGGTCAATTAACAAAATTGGAATACAGATGGTAGATTAGATAAAAGTATTGGTTCAATGTTAAATTCCTTAAATTTGATAGCTGTACTATGGTTGTATAAGAGATAGCCTTATACTTAGGAAATACTGACATTTGTAGGGGTAAAGAACCATGATGAGTGTAATGTAACTCACCCTCAGATGGTTAGAAAAAATTGTGTGTGTATATGTGTATATATATTTATATACATATGTGTATATAAATATGTATATGTATACATATGTGTGTACATATGTATATAAGTGAGAGATTGAGAACATGCAAAATCTCGGTAACAACAACCTTGAAATATTAGTGTTTCCAAGAATACTTTATTTCTCACTCATGGACATGTTGGCAAAAGGGTGAATCTGTGAGTTAGGTAAATTTGGGCCAAGGATATAAAGATATTCTTTGTACTATTCCTATTCTTGTATCCCTTATGTAAATTTGAAATTTTTTCCAAATTAAAAGTGTTTAAAAGTCCTCTATTTTTTGTCCAGTTTTTAGACCCCCATTTTATTAAGTTTTTTTGTACTTTGATTGATATGCCTTTTTAGTTCTGTATCTTCAATACTTGCATCAGTTTATATGGCCAGGCCGATTTACACTTTAGTGTTTCTTTGAATGCTCAAAGTGGACATTTACAAATCTTCTTTGTTAATTTTTACATGTAGAATAAATTAAGGGGTAGGGTTTTTTCTACATTTACTTAAAATTTTCTTTTCTCCTAAATGCTTGGAACTTAAAAGCTTTAGAATATCGAGCACACTTAGTAAAGTAAGGTAATATGATAGTATAAATGTATATAGCACGAAGTAAGCACTCAACAAACGTTAACTATTATGGTCATTATTATTAATAATAGAAGAAGGAATATTAGGTGTGGAGAAAGAGGTGGAAATGATTTGTTTCAACGATTTGATTTAGAGGAAGAAAACCTAATTCTGGCTGATGGAATAAGGAGACTTTTATTAAAGAGAAGGTGGACGAGACATGGAAAGGGGATAGCATTCCAGGCAGAGGGTGCAGCATGAAAATCGTGGTATGAAAGGGAAAGTCTTAACTTGAGAGTCAAAATGGGCCCTCTTTTGTATGCTAATTTTACTATTGTTAATATGTTTGTATCTAAAAATGTGATGATAATGTCTGTCTTATAATTTGTTCCTAGTTCTTTTGAGTTTAAGAGCCTAAAACTATCAGTAATATAGTAAGTTCCTAAAAAAATAATAGTTTTGATTTGTATTCTTTTATCTTGTCATTATTAAAAGCCTAGGAACATAAGGGAAACATGGACAGATGAAAGCATTAGGAAATAACATTTGGGGACTGTGAGGAGGTGTTGTGTTGGGGCCAAAGCATATAGGCACCTGAATACCAATCTAAGCTTTGAGACAGTGGATTGCCAGTGAAGATACTTGACAAGAGGAGAAGAAAGATCAACTTGTTCCACCTATAATCTGACCCCTGTCTTTCCTTCACACTCTACATCTAACTTGTTGGCCCTACTTTTTAAAACTTGGAGAATTCTGCCACTTTTTATCACCTCCATCACTGGTCTAAGCCATCATCATCTTCTGCCTGTGTTGTAATTATAGCTTCCTACCAGGTCACCCAGCTTTTACCCTTGCCCCACCCCCATACAGTCTGATCTGAACACAGCAGGCAGAAATAGCCTTTTAAAACGTGTTAGAACTCTCCAGAACTTTCCATCTCACTCAGAATAAAAGCCAGTCCTATCCCCCATCCCTACGCCCCTCTAACCTCAATGACCTCATTTCTTACCACTCTTCCCCCCACTCCACTACTAGTTCTCCAGCCCCTCTGACGTCCCTGCACTATCACCCCCCTTATGCTCCAGCTCTCACTGTCTGTGGATAAGTTTTTTGGTATTCCTGATTGCTTTCTTATATATTTTATACTTGTTATGTTTTTGTCCTTCATCTATATCCACCAACTAGAGGGTAAGCTTCATGAGGAGGGCAGCTATCTTTCATTTGTTCTCTGACTTATCTTAGAACAATCACTGACATAGATTAGGTACTCAATAAATATTTGGCGAATAGATGAAGGGATGAATGAAGACTATCTAGACTTTAAGAAAGTTAACCTAGCAGCAGGTTTGGAAGTAACTGAATATCAGCTAAGAGGCTTTTATAATAGTCTAGACCTGCACTGTCCAATAGAAATATATTGGAAGCCAACTATGCCTTGTTGGTTTTCTAGTAGCCACATTTTGAAAAGAGTAAAAAGAAACAGGTAAAATTCTTTTAAATATATATTTTTAGTCTAATATATCTGAAATATGATCATTTTAACATGAAATAATATGCATTAATGAGATATTCTTTTTTTTTTTTTTTTTTTTTTTTTGGCTGTACGCGGGCCTCTCACTGCTGTGGCCTCCCCCGCCGCGGAGCACAGACGCGCAGGCTCAGCGGCCACGGCTCACGGGCCCACCCGCTCCGCGGCATGTGGGATCTTCCCGGACCGGGGCACGAACCCATGTCCCCTGCATCGGCAGGCAGACTCTCAACCACTGCACCACCAGGGAAGCCCTAATGAGATATTCTTACATTATTTTTTCATACCGTATTTTTGAAGTCCAGTGGTATTTTACACTTACAGCATATCTTAATTTGTACACTAAATTTTCATTGGAAACACTGCTGTGATTAGATTTAACAAGATTTATAGTTTTACATTCATATACCCAAATGTTCCAAATAAAGTTAAAACCTTCCCAGAAACTAAAATGAATATCAAAAAGATTTTTCTTTTAATATTTATGTCCATATTGGCAAAACTTTTTCATGTTTTTAGAAGACTTAGTCTTTAAAGCCACATCATTTCAAAGCCACATCTTTTCAAGTTAAGTATATCATAAATTCAAAGGAGCACTGCATATATTGAAAGCAACTGTAAATGTATCAATATCAACTAAGCATACTTCAAAATTTTTAAGGTTTTTTGAGCTAATTTACATAACATCAATAATTAAAATCTACATATTGATTTATGGTAGAAAATATGTAAATCATTATTGATTTATATTATGAAAATTTTCAATATCAGTATAAATTCTTATACTTGTCTAGCTTCACAAGTAAGCTTTCTCTTTCCTTAGAGCTTCAAATTTAGCTCATTCGTGTACAGTGTGATATTGATAATAAAATGTAAATCACACTGCCATTTTTTGTCTTTGATTATTGACTATTAGGCAACCATTCCTGTTGTTTTAAGAAAATCTTAATCTGGAATTAAAAATACAGTAAATCTTTATTAAGCTCTTCCACAGCTCAGCCAAGGAGCCCTGGCAAAGAACACAGGATATTTAAATTCATTGTCTTCTTAACTAGTGAAGATTCATAGAATTTGCACATATATATTAAACAAGGTTAACAACTGTATCCATGATGTTTTTCCTACAGTCAGCTTCAGGAAACTGAGCACAGAAATTTTCAAAATATATCCTACAATGGCATGAAACAATAAAGAAAACAGTCTCTTGTTTGAAAATGTCAGCAAATCAGAATTTTTGATCCAACATAGCTGGAGCACCTATTATGATTAAAAAAAAAAAACAACTTTTCTTCATTATCCAGCTGAAACGCTTGTTTGACCCATGTAAAAGTTTAAATATCTACAACATAAGTCTGATTTTTTTAGGCTGTAGATTGACAACTTTTTGCCATAAATTTGGAAGTCCTTTAAGACAATACATGCCTGAAGTATGAATTTGATAGTATCTCCTATATCCCATTGCTTATCGAAAGCTGAAGAAAGGTACCTGTAGTTTTTCAAATTTTGAATCAATTGGTCATTGATATTGTTAGAAATGCCTTGCATTCTATGGATATTTGTTTTGTGACTTAATTGAAGTTCTTTCATTTTTTATTAAATATTTCTTCTAATCTTCTATCATAACTGAAATTACTATATTGATCTAAAAATGGTTTACTCTTTTATACAAAAAAATCCAAGCCATTTTATAGCAGGCCAAAGTTAGCAAATGTTGAACATTTACTTCTGATATCAAGTGACTAATTTCATTAGTTCTTATTTTACTGTTGAGAGAAAACTTCTTAACAAACTCATTACACATTTGCAAAAATCTCTCAATTTCTCACTTTTCATATGTTTAAAAAATTTTACACAACAAACAGTTTTGTAAATTGCAGTTGCGTTCATCATAAAACTTGCAACAGATTTTCTTCTAGTCTGTCTTCTATCCTGGTTATATTACTAGCTAATTCATCTTTACTTTATTCTGCATCAATAATATGTCTTCGGGCCTCCCTGGTGGCGCAGTGGTTGAGAGTCCGCCTGCCGATGCAGGGGATACGGGTTCGTGCCCCGGTCTGGGAGGATCCCATATGCCGCGGAGCGGCTGGGCCCGTGAGCCATGGCCGCTGGGCCTGCGCGTCCGGAGCCTGTGCTCCGCAACGGGAGAGGCCACAGCAGTGAGAGGCCCGCATACCGCAAAAAGAAAAAAAAAAAAATAATAATATGTCTTCATTTTAAATTAAAAACCTTCTCCATACCTACTTTTTTTTTTTTTTTTTTTTTTTTTTTCTTTTTGCGGTATGCGGGCCTCTCACTGTTGTGGCCTCTCCCGTTGCGGAGCACAGGCTCCGGACGCGCAGGCCCAGCGGCCATGGCTCACGGGCCCAGCCGCTCCGCGGCATATGGGATCCTCCCAGACCGGGGCACGAACCCGTATCCCCTGCATCGGCAGGCGGACTCTCAACCACTGCGCCACCAGGGAGGCCCCATACCTACTTTTTTAAATACAAAAAATAATTTAACTATATTCTAATAAAAATAAGTATTTCAATTTAATTACCAATCATGATTTACACAAGTATTACTGTAACTCATGCTGTCTGTATAAAATATTCAGATAAGCACACTGTTGTGTAAAAAGTTTTTGAAATTAATTCATTCATTAACAGTGACCAGATCAGTTATGTGTTTATGTATACAACTCAAATGACTCACATGCCTGACACAAACACTACAGTTCAACACTAATATCTTAAATGATGCAGTGATAAAAGTGAAATACAATTCTACCAAAACAAAATACTTTTGTGTAATGGAAAAATATTTTATGCTTATTAAGTTTTTAAATTTAAATGCAAACTGAAGAAAATTAAATTAAAAGTTCAGTTCTTCAGCCTACTTAGCTATATCTCAAGTGCTCAATAGTCACATGTAGCTAGTGGCTACTGTGTTAGACAGGGCAGGTCTAGAACTCTGCATCCTTGCTACTCAAAGAGCAGTTGAGTACCAACAGTGTCAGCAACACCTGGAACTTAGAAATGCAGGGTCTCAGGTCTTACCCCAAGACCTACTGAAATAGAATCTGCATTTAACAAGTCCTTGGGTGACATGAATGCACCTTAAAATTTGAGAAGTCCAGATAACAGGCAATGGAGGATTTAACTGGGTAGTGGCAATGGAATTATACCAAGTATACCAGGGCCGTCAGTGTGAAAGATACCATGAGGGTAAAGTCAACCAGACTTAACAGATATAGCATGTTCAGTAATAATCAGAGAAAGCGGTCGAGGCTTTGTAATTTGGTGATTGAGAGTCTATAATAATGCAATTAACAAAGCAAGAGAAGTGAGATTGAGAGTAAAGACGTTTTAATTCATACTATAGATTAATGCATATTTTCCAGTTTTAGCAAAAAATAATTTTTAAAATATATATGTGTGTGTACAAACACGTGCATACATACTGGCACAACTACTCATTTCAGAAACACACACTTGCAATAAAAATATACCATCCAAAATCAACCCAAAACTGTCCGTTTTTTTTAGTATATTGACCTTGCATACAATTCATCTTCTCTTATTCATGTAGAATGTTATTGTTCGGTTTAAGGGGATTTCAGACTTATTGTTAATGAAAGAGTTTCTATGCTTTAGTGAAAATACTACTTCTCCATTTTTCCAAGGATTAATTTCTTTTTTCATAATTAGCAAGTCTTTAAAAATTATAAATACATGTAATGAGGTGGATGGACCTAGAGTCTGTCATACAGAGTGAAGCCAGAAAGAGAAAAACAAATGCCGTACCCTAGCGCATATATATGGAATCTAAAAAAAAAACGGTACTGGTGAACCTAGTGGCAGGAATAAAGACACAGATGTAGAGAACAGACTTGAGGACACGGGGGTAGGGGGGAAGCTGGGACGAAGTGAGAGAGTAGCATTGACATATATACACTACCAAATGTAAAATGTATGGCTAGTAGGAAGCTGCTGCATAGCACAGGGAGATCAGCTCGATGCTTTGTGACGACCTAGAGAGGTGGGATAGGGAGGGTAGGAGGGAGGCTCAAGAGGGAGGGGATATGGGGATATATGTATACATATAGCTGATTCACTTTGTTGTACAGAAGAAACTAACATAACGTTGTAAAGCCATTATACTCCAATAAAGATGTAAAAAAAAATAAAATTTACAAAGTAATTGTGATTAACTCTTCTCTTAAAAACTTTTAAAAACCAGTAACTTGAGTCATATGAAATTTGGCAAAATATCTTTCCCCCTTTTTAGTATCCTTTTGAAGATCTTGATATGAAATCAGTACAGTACTAATAATTATGCCATATAAATCCTTTAAATACATAAGTAACCTAATTATTAAAACACCATTAGATTGACTTTCAATTTATTTTACAGTGCTGTTTCCAGTTGCTTACAAAGGAGAAGAGAGCACAATTTGATATCCTTTGTTCATTTAAAACTTTTAATTTAATTATTGTGAGACTTAATCCTAAAAGCAGAATAATCTCCCCTTTTGAAGGTACAATAGCTATTTTAAATTATGGAAATTAATTTACCTTTATTTAGTGTAATGACCCAAAAAGAAAGCAATGAAAAACTAAAGAGAGGGAGACAGGAAGAATGGGGAAAAGGAAGGGAGAGCAAGGGAAGAAAGAAATTAAAAGAATGAAAGAACAAGCTGTGAAGGGATCCTTTTCCACTAGAAGGATCAGGTACATTTGTATTTTTTTCAACCAAGGGTGGCTACCATAATACTTTACTCACTGTTTTGTAAAGAATTGGTGGTACTATTCTCTAAAATCTAAGTATTTTTGATGAGTTTTCATGCCTTACAGAATAATCCAACCTAACTGTTTAAAATCATGGGCACAGTTTCCCATGAAATTATACATACTGCTTGTTATTTTTTCTTCAAGTTCTAACAACTTTTAACAGGCATGGGCCATTTTTCTAGCAACTTCCTTTGATCAACAGCTTTCCAAAGCCTACTCTCATACAAGTTGTTTTTAAAGTTTCTTTCAGCATAGTGTTATGACCTAAGGCAGCAATGAATTGGTGAACAGTCCAAAGCCAAAATATTTAGCTTGTCTAAACCAGTCTCTGCCCTAAAGAAACAAGGGAAATTTCTCCAAGTTCAGATAAGCCCAGCTGTAGTTGGCCTCACCTGTGTAAAGGTTGGGTTGAACGCCTGAGGAGGGCGTGAAGTCCCGAGGCTGAAACGAGGTCAGATCAGCACAGGATTCTCTGTGGACAGTTGAGCATGAACTTAGATACAGCTGGAACAGCTGGCATGTGCACTATCTTGGTTTATGGATTAAGCAACAACGGAAACTTTAAGAACAGATTAAATATATCTCTAAAAGGAACAATAATATGTGATTACTAAAGAATATTCACATTTTCACACTTGAAGAGATTTGTTAATTTTGTGCATTTTTTAAAGAAACAGTAAAACCTCTAATTTTTAGAATTGATAAGAGTTCTTACACCCCTTTTATTCTTCTTTAGTGATCTGAAGTTTTTACAATAGTTCTGTATGGAACTAGTAGATATTCCAAGATGCCAATCTCATCTTTAGAGGAAAAAAAAAGAAAAATACATGTATTTGTCAGGGTTTTGTTTTTTTTTTTTCTGTTCTGAAAGAGGACTGTAGTAAAATGTTCCTGTGTTCCCATTTCAGATGGTCACTTATAACCTCAGAATGTCAACCTGTATTTTCTATTAAAAACCCTCCTGCTACTCTGTTATAGTCTCAGCCACCTCCTTCCATGCCCCATCTCTTAACATCTAACAACCACTAATCAGTTCTCTGTATCTATAATTTTGTCTTTCCAAGCATGTTATCAAAATGTTATCATACAATATGTCACTTTTGGGGATTGGCTTTTTTCATTCAACGTCCTTCCCCTGGAATCCATCCGGGTTGTTTTGTGTATTTATGTTGTTCCTTTTTATTGCTGAGTGCTTATAAAGCTGGTGAAATCTGATTAAGGTTGGTGGATCGTATCAATGAAATTTCCTGGTTGTGATATTCTACTATACTAATGAAAGATATAACCATTGGAGGAGACTGAGTGAAGAGTACAGGAAACCTCTCTGTATTATTTCTTACAACCATGTGTAGTCTACAATGATCTTAAAATGATTTTTAAAAAGCAAATAAAACAAACAAAAAAGCACCCTCCTTAAGAAAAAAGATTATAAAGCTCCTACAATGATAGCAATCTAAGTGGAGAAACTTGTTAAACAAACTTGGTTGGATTTATTTTTGAACTTTAATTCCCTTTATGAGAATCAAAAAAATGACCCGTGTATTCTCCAGTGTTAAACTTTCCCAAGTAACTGCCTTAGTTAAAGACAGCTTGCTTGGAAAAGGAACAGGAAGACAGCCCAGTTGGCATTCCTATTTGCAGACAGCGGCCATTATCTAGTGATTCACTGGAGGTGAATGTAGCATTCTAACCTAGCTTCGGCAAACAAAGATGTCTATTTCAGATACCCATTTCCAAATAGTTGTTTCTTTTTAATGTAGAAAAGTTCTTACCATTTTAAGAATTCTGAGAGAAATTTTATTACCCTATTGATACTATGGAACTGTTTTAATTGTGTTAGATTAACTAGACTCACAGAATTTTCAATGTTAGAGAAGTTTAGGAGGAAAGTGATCTCATTCTTCATAGAAACCTTTCAGTTCAATTTGATTACAGTATATTCTATATCAGTCGTCTTAGTTAGAACTGTTGTTAGGGTTCTGGTTTCCCTACTGTGAGCCACTTATTTTCTGGCTGTTCAGGGACCACAGTCAGCATTATTTCATCAGTTGTTTCACACATGCCTGCAGTAACTTATAAGGGCAACTTGGCAAGGGAGATGTTTCAGCTTCTTTTATTTTAATGCTCGTTTTGTGTGAATGCACTGTGAAAGCTAGATATACTCTTTACAAGGAGCTCTCAATCTAGTAAGAAAAATGAAAAATAGAGGAAAACCATCACTTCCTAGAAAGCACTTCAGAATAGGTGCCCTATAGGTGGTGAGTTGTCAGAGACATGATTGTATATCAAAGTAGGCATTACTCCCTATAATTTTCCTTATTTAACCAAAAACAAGCAAATATAAATCTGTAAAATTCCATAAGTCAGTTGCTAAAAGAACACCTTTCCATGGTATATTTTAAACATCTATGCAGATGCCAAACATTTTATGTTTCTTAATGTAAGAGCAATATATATTAACTTGGCTGACAAACTAGTAAATTTTACCCAAGGAGGAAGTAGTGATAAGGCAGTTGATACTATAAAACTCCTGTCTTGGCAGTTTAACCTGTGAGAAACACTTTCAGTACTCTTACTTTGCTGTGTGACTCATGACATTGTGTTAAATGATTTATTCACAAACTACTTTAGAACTAAAAACAAGACTTCTCTAGTCCTACCTAACCTTACATAAATAAATCACCCTATTTGAAAATATTGTATGTACTTTGATACATTGTCATCCTCATTAGGTACCAAAGATTGTCTATGACCATGGGTTTCAAATAAAATTCTGACTTCCATCACAATTCTTCATATTCAAGGCAGCTGATTTCCTGATATGATTGCTCATGACATTCTGCCACTCCTGACCATATATGCCCCTTATGTCATTTGTATCCCCTTCCCACTCTTGCTTTTTCTTCTTCACTTCTATTCTTAATCAATAACTGTTTTCCCACTTTCCCCACATCATTTTATAAGATCTCTTTACATTGTAGTTATTAACCCTATTTCTACCAAATCTGTTGCCAATATTTTCCCCTATATACAAATTGTCTTTCTAATTTTTTTAAAGTTTTTAAACACAGGTGTCTTTGTATTGTCAAATCTATCTTTTTCTTTGTGATTTCTCCCCCCCACTTTTTTTAACTTTAAAAAAATTCATTTCTAGCAATTTCAGATACATATTTACCTGGTTTTCCTCCCATCTCTGTGTTTGTTTAGCCCACCTAAGAATTTACTCTGTTTGGTATATGGTATGAGATGAGTGTCTACACTTTACACTTTTTTTCCAAATAGTTTGTTGTCACAACCACTCATTGTTATGTGGTATCTCCATTACCATAAATTAAATTCTCATATAATCTAGGGGTCTGTTTGGGCCATCTAATCTTTCCAGTTGCTTTGTCAATAAATATTGGGTGAATGAACGTTTTATCTAACTCTTCTTTGGCTAGCACCAACTTTTGTAGTTTATATATGCCTTAAATCCTTGGGCCATGTCCCACATTATTTGTTTTCTTTCTTTCTTTCTTTCTTTCCTTCTTATTGTTGTTGTTTTTCAGAATTTGCTTACCAGTTCTCACTGATTTTTTTTCTTCTAAATCAATTTAAGAATCTTATTTATTATTTAGATCTTATTATATCTAGATTCAAGTTTGGAACTCTTGATCAAGTTCCATCAAAACAAACAAAATTTGATAAAATTTTGATTCTAACTGAATTCTCTAAAAGTTAATTTGGAAGGACTAAATTTCTGTTTTTAAACTCCAAACTTCAGATGAATTCTAAATATTTGATAGCTAAAAAAGTAGCCTTTGAGTGGTACTAGGTTTCAATGAACAGGATATAAATTCTGATTATGAAAGGAATTTCTAATACTGTAAATGTTCTCTTTTGGTACATTTGTAACCAGAACTGGAGAAGTAGGAAAATAGTTTTTTCATTTATGTCAACCTTCACTAAACCGGAAAATATGTGTTCAGGGTTAAATGTATTGTCAAAACAGAGTTTTAACTAATTTATATTTTCAACAAAGTTCACATGGTAAAATTTATTAGATAGATGTACTTGTGTGTCTGTCTTTGATTAGGGATTTCTGTTTATAAACAGAGATTGAACATTGTTTCTTTGATTTTCTTTGATGTTCAGAGGCAGAATTCAATTTTGCACCTTTTGGAGGATGAGGCAGCTGCAGGTAAAGAAGTTGACAGCTCTTGGGAGGGTTAATTAGAGCTAATTATAATTTGATTGACCTGCTTTTCCTCCAGAAAGCTTAACCAAGTCTTCCTTTGCAAAGTTAGGATTTTGCTTTTTCATACAAAGTAAAGAAAATCTTTGTTTTTTGGATTGACAAATATCTATCATTTTTACTTTACAAAGGAGTGTCACCACACAAATCACAGAATCAGGGATATGGGTGGGGTTGGAAAGGACTTTCAAGATTATATAGTCCTTGGGAGCATGTATTTATTATATTAACTTATGGTGGAAAATTGTAAATTTTAGAGAAATATAAACAAGCATGCATAACTTTTAAATCTTTAAATTTTTAAATCTATTTAATGAAAAAGCAAGAAATAAAATTGTCAAACACAAATAAAGTGTAGCTATCTGTCCTTTTTCGACCTTGTTAGTCTTCATCTCACATGGTTTAGATGTAATCTCATTTACTTGATAAATACTATAAAAGGATTTTGTTTATATATAAAGAGAGTGTAATGAAATGATTTGCTTTTCATTATGTGGTATTTTTCATAGCATGGCTTATGGTTCTTACTGTAATTATTTAAATGAAATACAGTTCTCAAATATTCCCATAAAATTGAAACCATCCTGTGAAAACTTCTTACCTAATAAAGTTCTCTAAGGCAATTATTACATATGAAAAACAAAATAGTCATTTTCACTGTTTGTCCACTCAGTTATATCTCATACTTATGCTGAATGGAGCACCTGTTAATATCAGATAGGGTTTTACTCTCAGACAGCTTGTGTTCTAATTTGGGCAGTCAAGACCTTTTGACATTAGAAAGTTTGGGAGTAAAATACTATTTTAATGACAGTTCAACATAGCCGTAGGAGATATTAAGTAGTATGTGATTAATTAAAGACAACAGATATTATTAAGAATAAAAGGAGGGGAAATCATTGTAAGCTTAAGTGGTTTGGAAAGATTAGAGGAGGTAAAATCTGAAGTAGATTTTGAAGGATAGATGAGAACCGGATGAAGAAAAAAGAGGAAAAGTGCATTCACCTAGTGGAAGGAATAATGTGCTCAAAAGCACCTTGGAGGTGGGAGAGTTTAGTCTGGGAAATTTGGTAAGTGAATGTACTTGGATGTGGTAATCCTGTAAGAGAGTCAAATGTGCTAAAACTGGAAAGGTTGATTTGGAACAAATAGTGGAGAACCTTGAAGTATGGAGGTTGAGGATATATTTATCATGTATCATGTACTTACCTAAGCCACATTTTATCTAGTTACCTTAGGTTTGTTACCTAAGCAGTATTTCAGGAAAACTGATCCTTCAGAAGTATGCAGACTACATTATAGTGCAGAACACAGTAGGCAGAGTGATTACTTATGTGATTTTCATGGTACCTAAGTGTGAGGTGTTAAAGACATGAACAGTAGCATGATGGTAAGAATGGATATTAAGGAATGGTACAAATACATCATCAATGAAGAATTCACAGGTGCTTAATAACTGGTTAGGTATGGAGGTGGAGTAGTGGGATGGATGTATGCTCGGAGAAGGCATAAAGAAAGGGAAAAGAGAGAGCACATATCAGAGACATATATAAAGTTCTGTGAATTCATTTTCTCCCCCAAGTGCATCGTGGTTAAGGGATGAGTTATAGGTTCATTTTGTGAACATCTAGCAAATTACTTTGTGATCATCCACTGAGAGGAATATGAAACGTATTTTAATAAATTTGACACATAAGTTAAGGAAACTAGATATAACTTGCTTTTAAACGCTTTCCTTCAACAGCCCTCTTCCTGCAGTAACCCTTAATCTTTTTCACAAGCTGTAATGGGACCAAGACCAAGCAGGGTTTTCCAATGAGTGGATGTAGGAAGCTGATAAGAGAAGTATTCTTTTGGGCTTGGTTAGCATAAGTTACATTACACTAAAACATATATTTCTTTGCAGTCTCCTTTTTCTCCTGTCAACCATTGACATTTTGAAAGATTTACTGATTAGCTTAAAAATTACAGAACTTCTAAGTTTAGTGATGTGGATGTGCTACCTAATTACAAATGAGCAGCTGCAGTTAGTGCTTTTTCCTTCTACTTTAGGGAGCCGTTAAAAACTCACAACTAGAGAAGGAAAGGTTTTACATAATTGTTGCTAACATTAAAAAATACATGTGCACATTATATTTCCGAACAACTATTTCAGTGCCTCAAGAAAGCCTTCAATCATTTGATGTAGTCTAGCCCTCTAATCACATCGGTGATTATGAATATATTTCAAAAGCAGTAAAGATGAACAGGAAAAAAACTGTACCAAGAACTGTAGTGGTTTCTTTAACCCTATTGTGACAGTTGTTTTGATCTTATAAAGTAGGTGTTGTTATTTACCATTGTACAAATGAACAGAGTCTTGGAGAATTACAGAGCCAGAAAATGAAAAAAAAAATCACATATCTAAGATTCTGAGGTATATCTCATCAAACGCCCATATTTTTAATTCAATATCATGTTAATGCCTTAAGGGGGAAAAAGTGCTATATGTGGAAAAACAGATAATATATTGTCTTTTGTCTGAGCTTATGCTCCCCTTTGAGTTTATACTGCCCTTCGTTTCAACACAATCACATAGCTAACTTCAAAGTATTTGTAGCCTACAAAGATTTTCATTTGTTTGAACTATATTTTCAAAGAAGAATGTGGTCTGATCCTCCCTGAAGGTTCATTGTGAAATTGTGAGGTAGAAAATCCTGATTTTACAATAAGACAGTGTGAGTTGAAGGCATTTCCTCAGTGTCACTGAAAGAAAGTTAAGTCAGAGATTTGCCTTCATAATTCATGATTCCCTTCTAGTGCATTTGTTTGTACTGCTTAGTATTAAAAAGCATAATGCTTATGTTGATTTTTCTATTTACTATTACATCTTAGTTTCTCTTATTTTCTAACTTTCTAAAATGAATTAATCTGTACCTAATACAAAGTAAATCAGTGAACTGGCTACCGCATTTACCCTGATGGGATTTCAGGCTCATAGTAAGGTACTGGGAAAATTCTGGCTCAACTGTTACTGACATAGGAGGCTTTACAGTTATTAGAAGACAGCCCAGGAGGAAAAGAAAAAATGGATTCCTGTGATCCTGTATTGCTAAATACGGCACACTGCTGCTGCTATCTTCTCTTCACTGCTTCCTCTAAGAGTCGTCATTTCAATGCACTAATCTTTTAAACAGCCGTTTGGTGGGAATTGGGCTAGAACTTTGCTAAGGGGTCACATTTACCAACCTGACAATTATACATTTACAAAAGAAATAGCATGAATTTATTCAGCATCAAAACCTCTGCATCTTTTACCACCCAACTGCCTTTCACACCATATTGCCATCAGTGCACTATAATGGCTATATAAATTCCATCCAGATTCTTCTTTTAATTAACTAGTATTCTTTGAACAAAAATAAAAGTGCTGTTTTTATAGAGGAATAAAAACTGCATGAAGCAAGTGTGAAGAAGACAAATCACCAAATAAGTTATTCTTTATTGCAGCTATGGAGAATTCTGTCCCTCCCTTTCTCTTCAGTAGCAATATTTTTTTTCCTAGCCTGAGTGAATGGAAAATGGGCAACAGTGTAGCAGCCTCGAATGTGTTTGAGTTTATTGTAATGACCACATCCTAAAAGCTCATGCAGGGCTGGGCACTGATGATATTGTCATCTACAAGTGATTTGGTTTTTTAACATTTTCTGTAGTTGGTAGCCAAGAGCACGAACTTTGTAACTATACTGCCTGGGTTCAAATCCCAGCTCAGCCACTTATTAAGTTTGCGATTCTGAGCAAGCTCCTTAACGTTTCAGTTTCCTATCTATTAAATGAGGATAATAATAGACATACCTCTCACAGCATTAGGTGGATTATCTGAGTTGATCCATGTAAAACATCTAGAGCTCTGTCAACACATACTAAGCCGTTACCTCCTGTATGCACAGTCTAATGTGAAGTTGATCCTGCTCTGACACTGGTGACCCTTGATCACCTGGGCTGAACTGACTGATGTGGTAGTTAGGTAAATGTCCTTTTATTTCCTTAGATATTTCTTTCTAAAAGTACCTTTTATTGCAAGACAATTACCTTTAAAAATAAGGAAACCAAGTTATTTGAGTCAAGGGTACAATAGGCAGTTGCTTGGCCATGTCTCCATCCTGCAGCTGCTGCCAGGTCTAGCTTTCTAAACCACTGTGTTCTCATATCAATTTCTGCTCAGAAGGTTCCAAGCCTTCCCCAGACCCAAGCACCTTTGCCTATCACGCCATTTCTACCAGAGCCCAGCCCTTTCCCTCCCTCTCTCCAGTCTTTTTTCTCCATTGTGCCCCTAGATGAAGCATCTACTCCAGTCAAAGTTGATCTATTTCAAAGTCAGTCGTTTCTCAAATGCACCACATTCAGATTCCTTCTTTTCCCTCTTCCTTTGTTCACACTGCTCGTTTGTCTAACATGTCCTACTCTCTTCCTCCACTTACACGTCATATCTTCTGTTCTAAGCTGAGCCAAAAGAGGGAAAGTGCCTTTTACCCCCTTTGTAGTTTTTATCACATAACATGATTGTCTGAATGCAGTAAGTGCTAAGTAAAAGTTGTTAATGATGAAGAACCCTCCTGTTGGCTCTATTTTCAAACTACATTTATTTCTTTTATTTTTATAAATTTATTTATTTATTTATGTGGTTTTGGCTGCATTGGGTCTTCATTGCTGTGCGTGGGTTTTCTTTAGTTGAGGTGAGCGGGGGCTACTCTTCGTTGTGGTGCGTGGGCTTCTCATTGCGGTGGCTTCTCTTGTTGCAGAGCACAGGCTCTAGGCACGTGGGCTTCAGTAGTTGTGGCACGTGGGCTCAGTAGTTGTGGCTTGTGGGCTCTAGAGCGCAGGCTTGTAGTTGTGGTGCATGGGCTTAGCTGTTCCACGGCATGTGGGATTTTCCCGGACCAGGGCCCGAACCCACGTTCCCTGCATTGGCAGGAGGATTCTTAACCACTGTGCCACCAGGGAAGCCCTCCGACTACATTTAGAATCTCACCACTTCACACTATCTCCACCACTGTCACCCTGTCCAAGCTAAAGTAACTGTAGCTTGCCTATCCCATTCCTCTTCTCCCTATTCCACCCTTGCCTACTCCTGTGATGAGCTGTCTGCTCTCAACACAGCAGTGAAAGTAACCCACATAAAATTTAAGTCAGATCATACCACTTCTCTGCTCAGAACTCTCCAGTCACTTCCCCTCTCACCCTGAGTAAAACTAAAGTCCTCTCAGTGGCCTCCAAAGCCTCTTGAGATCTGCAACTCCACGCCAACACCATCCCTGCCCAAACTCCTGTGACCACTTTGCCCTCATTTCCTACTATTTCCTTCTTCCTGTCCCCTACTACTGTCTACTTCTGTCACACTGGCTTCCTTGCTGTTCTCTGAAGATGCAAGGCACAATCCTGTCTCAGGACCTTTGCACAAATTGTCCTCTCTGCCCAGAAAGTTCCCACTTGGGAAACTTTCATGGCTCCATCCTTCCTGAAGTTCTCTAATTAAATGTCTTCTCAATGAGATCTTCATTGATTATCCCCAATTTGCTGTCTATCTTCCCAAACTTTCAATAGATTGTAAATTCTGGGGGACAAAAGGAGGACTTTTTGTCTATTTTGTTAGGTACTCTGTTCTCAGTACCTGAAACAGAAACTGGCACATAATAAGTACTTAATGGTTATTGAATGTATGAATGAAAAATTGACCCTTAAACATATGTCCTAGAGTAAAAATACTTCTAATCCTCCCTTAGGCTCAAACAAAAGCAAGTGTCCTATAATAGCTCCCAGAAAATTAAAATAGCCACAGTTGAATATTAGCCATGGCAATTGTAGCAGAAAGTTCCATTGCAGAGAAAAGAGATTTCTGCATCAAGTAAAGAAAAAGAAGTGGTTTACATTACAACAAGTGCCATATTAAATTATATTGGTGTACTGGGGGACTATTATTGACCCAACACCACTCATTTTTGAGAGAGCAAGTGGTTTTGCCCACACCGTCCTCTTCCTAAGGTGGAGAATGTAGCTACTATATAGTTTTGTTTTGCTTTTGTTTTTGTTTGTCATCTAGCGGTGGAATAAAATGGTGAAAAGAACATTAATGTTGGAGTCAGGTAAACCTGGGTTTAAATTCTGGCACTAGTATGTGTCCTTGGGTAGAATATGTAACCTCCTGAGCCTCTGTTTGGTTATGTATAAAATGGTTTTTAATAATGCCTTTCCCTCAGTGTTCTAAATGTTAAACGGGAGAAGATGCATGAATTACCTGAGACGTAACATGTGGTTAATAAATGTATTGTGAACATTGCATCCCATAGAAATAGCTGTATATTTTGCTACTGAATTCTACCTTTTGGCTTAAATCAAAATGGAGAAGTAGCAGTTAGACTGATGTCTAGGGATAAGCTTTGGCTCCTGGGGCTTGGACCACGGAGAAGCCCTCAACACTATAAATCTCTCAGCAGTATCTGATGAAGCTGCAAGAGCCTTCCTAGAACATGAGCCTACCACCTGCTTGACTTTTGTAGAAGCCTACTCTTTTTATCTTTGGAGCTAATTCTTAGTCTTCTACTTTCCACTTTCAATTCTCTTTTGCTTCTCTTATTTTCAAAATTCTATGCTAAATGTGTGAAGTTGGAGATTCCATACTGAAAGTTTTCTAAGAAATCAAGAAAGGAAAAGTAAGGTCAGGCAGCTACTCTGTACAGTAAAATAATGTGAATATTAATTTTCAAACTGAGATGTGAGAAACATATGTATATTGGTTCACTTTTAGAATTAGAAGTTCCAGGAAGGAGGAAAATATTTTGTTTAAACCACTGAATTGTTTTTACATGTTTTTTTTTCAATGACATTATTTTTTGATATCTTTAGGAAGCCAAAGCTGTGGTCGAAGAAACAAGAGCCCTGCGAAGTCGGCTTCATCTTGCCGAAGCTGCACAGAGACAGGCACATGGAATGGAAATGGATTATGAAGAAGTGATCCGTCTGTTAGAGGCCGAGATTACAGAGCTGAAAGCTCAGCTTGCTGATTATTCTGACCAAAATAAAGTAAGCAAAACAGTTCTCTCTTCTAGTTACCATGGTTTCCTTGCCGTTGTCATGTATCCTGTTTTCATTTTCTTTTCATCTGCACTTCTAAACTAGGTCAGTGTTTGTCTTCTATAATTCAGTGATAGGATGATGTGTCATGATGGGGGTAATGTGAAGTTTATGAGCCTCCGTTTATCCAGATAGCTTTGGGATGGAAAAGTATGTGCCCAAATTTATTCGGGTCATTGGTCAACATTGTACAGCTCAGGCACTAAGTCCTGGAACTATTTAACATTTAATTGATTACATTGGTTTCCTCCATTTTCCTAAACTTGCTAATTTGTCCTGTGGGGATGGGAGGAGGAGAGTCTAGGGATGGAGTTTGCTCTTTGATTAGAGCACTCAAGGAAGTGTGAAGGTTAAAGGATTTTTTGCCCAAGGCCCAAGATAATTAATAGAAAGAAACTTGAGTTTGAATTTAGCAGACTCCAATTTCAATAGTGAAATACTGAATGCTTTTCAGAAGGCAATGTGAACTTTTTTTAATGTGAATTTTTTCATTATGAGATTTTTTAAAACATACTGTATTCATTGAATGGTCTTCAAAAACTGTAACAGACATTTTTATTTCACTGAAGTGAGGTAGAAAATTAAATAAATTGAAATAGATATTTTATAACTTCATAGAGTTCATTGATAACCATAGTGTTTATATCTCTCTAATACAGTCATCTTTCAAGAGAACATAAAACAAATTTGAAAAATTTGTGTGTATTTATTTAAACATAAAAGAGTTAAATACCTTAAATATACCAAGTAGAAATGAAACCAGTTTTAGAAAAGCAAAATACAGAAGAAAATCTGAAATTTTCTTTGGTTAGCTCTGAAGAATCACTAATATATTTCTCACATCTGTCCATTTAAACCAGTTCCAAAAGAAGGTTGACATTCCTGTCACCCTTTGATAATACCACAAGACCAAGGGGAAAACATTACTTGAGACAGCAGAAATACTTAGGAATATTACATGTATTTATTATTCTTGACCCAGTGTTTACATTCTGAAATCAGAGATCTGTGCTTATTTCATGTGAGTAACTTTAACATGATTCTGAAAATATTTTGGGAATTTTCAAAATACTAAAAGTACTTTTTTAAAATAATAACTTGATTTACTTTTGGAGGGATAATCAAGTCTTTAAAAATACTTTTTAAATAATATAACATTCAAGGAGTTCACATGAATTTATTCATTTTTTTAAAGCATAAGTTATTTGCTATTCTTTCTTCCAGCTCCTAGCTGAGAAACGTTTTTGTCCTAAGTCGTGTAATAATATAATTAATTCAGTTCTTCTCTTTTTTAGCATAATGCCATTCCTCTTAACAAAATCCTAAACTAAACCATTAACCTGTCTCTGAAGATAATCTTTTTTTTTTTTCCAAAGAGGAGATGTTATACATGAGCATCTTAACATTTTCCAAACCCAATACCAGTGGAGAAATAGAAGAAAAAATTTTTTAATCGTTTGAGATTGCTTGAAGAGACACTGACCAAGATATTACAGGATTCAGATTCAAATATTCATTTTTAAGGCAGATTCTTTTTGTAACAATATTATTTTTCTTACAAGTTTTCCCTTATATTATCTCTATATTTACTTATTTCCCTTTTTTTTTCACCTTCAGCTTAAGAAATAAAACTTTACCAGTACCTTCGAAGACCCACAATATCCCTTTCCAATTACATCCCCCTCCCTCACCCTCATAGGTAAACAAACCACTTTCCTGGATTTAGTGTTAAACATTTTCTTGATAATTTTACTACCTCTGTATATATCCCTTAACAATATGTTGTTTAATTTTGCCTGTTTGTCAACTTTATGTAAATAGAAATATACTACTTTTATTGTTCCAACTTGTTTTTTCACTCAAAATTTTGTTTTTGTGATTCATCTATTTGAAGTTTATAGCTAGTTCATGTCTTTTCATTGCTTTTTTGTACTCCATGGAGTGGATATACTACAGTATATTTGTCCATTCTGTATTTGATGGACAGTCCAATTGTTTCAGTTTTCTTCTTTTATGAACAACGTTGCTGAAAACAGTTTTGTACATATATCCTGCTCCACATGTGTAACAGTTCTCTTGGGTTCATATCTTGGAGTGGAATTGCTAGGTTGAATGATGGTTGTATGATCAACTTTACTAATTACAATTAGGCAATTCCTAATTGTGTTTGAAAGTGTTTGAACCAATTTTACTCCCAACAGTAATGAATGAGAATTACCGTTTACCCCAAATCCTTGCTGATGCTTGCTTTCTTTTACTTTTAATTTTTATCAAACTGTTAGGTGTGATAAATGTGTCTCATTGTGGTTTAATTTGAATTTCTCTAATGATTTTGAGCTACTGATGTGCTGGGACCAGCTGGTACTGGTTTATGAGAGCTGACTGTGTACTTTCTTCTTAACTGCATGTTCAAGGACATCAGGTTGTTAGCTTGAACTCAGCCATGGTGGGGTTATTTACACCCCCAAGTGCAATAAAACAGGGCTTTGCCCCTTGTTCCAGATAGTCAGTTGAGCTAATATTTATGCATTTAATAGGCATTTGTGTTTCTATGTGAAATGCTTCTTCATATCTTTTAACCATTTTTCCATTGGGTTATTTGTCTTTTTTATATTCATATGTAGTGATTGTTTGTATGTTCTGGTTACTAACCTATCTTATATTTTATGTTGTAAAAATCCTCTCTGGAATTTATATCTTACCTTTTCACCCTCTGGTGAAATGAACAGGTGTTATTTTCAAGTAATCAAGCTTTTCAGTCTTCTCTCTCATGTGTCTTTCCAGAAATCCTTCCATTCCCAAAGATATTTTTATATTTGTCTCTAAAAGTTTTAAAACTTTGATCCTTCTGTCATGGTTTATGTCACTGTATAAGGTAGGGATTCATTTCATTCTTTCTTTTTTATTCTAAGTGAATGACCAACTATACCAGCACTGCTCATTCAAAAGTCTCTTTTACTCTAAATCTTGATCCGATCAACTTGTCTAGTTCTTTTTCTTTAAAAGTGTGTTGGCTACATAACCCTTTGATCTTTTATATGTATTTTAGACTCAGATTACAAATTCCATCAAAAGAAATTAATACGATTGCCATTTTTACTGAAAATGCATTAAGTATATAATTTGGGAAAAATTTACAGATTTATGATTGCATCTTGATTCATAAACATCATTGAGAAACAGAAAGGTTAATTGCATGTGTCCAGAGAATCTAGTCTATAGATAACTCCAAAATTCATTGATGGTTGCTTCATGGCTTACTGTATGACCAATATTTACAAATATTCAAAGAGAGCTTGAAAAGAATTCTGCAATCATTTGATATGTTATTTTATATAGTTCACCAAATCAGGACCATTAATTAATTGTGGGGTTCAATTCTTCTATAGTCATATTAATTTCTTTGTCAGGGAATAGGTTAAAATTTCCCTTGTGATTACTTTTTTAAATTTTCTGTATATATTTGAAGTAATGTTTTTAATTGCATACAAGCTTAGAATTATGTTATCATCCTTTTACGAAAATGTTGTGACTCTTCAGTCTTCTTTTCCCCTTAATGCTTATTTTTGATTGATATTAAAATAGTTATACCAGCTTTCTTTTGGTATTTACCTATGTATTTTTTCCATCCTTTTACTTTCAACTTTTCAGTGTCCTTATATTTTAATTGTGTCTATGATAAACAACTGGTAGTTGGATTTTTTTTCCCCATTTTACTGATTTTTGACCTTTAATTGGAAAGGTCTTTCCCTTTACATTCTTATTCGCAAATGCACTTGGCTTCATTTCTACCCTTTTATTTTGTGCATTTCATTTGTCCCATGTTTTCTAGTTGTTTGTCATTTCTTGCCTCCCTTTTTTTTTCATTTTTTGGATTGGGTCAGACTTCTTCTGTGTTCCCCTACTCCCATTTCATTTAGTTTGCTCTGCTAGTTCAGAAGTTAGACACTTGGTTTCTAATTTTTAAAGATTATATTAGAAATGTTAACATTCTATTTTAACTTAAATTATAAAACTAATCACTGGCTTTCCACTTCTTCTAAATATTGTAAGGACTTTAAAACATAAATCCAATCATCCCTTTCTGCTTAATTTCTATTAACTAAGTACTTTAGTTCTTTCTTGACTTTTAACATCATAAATTAGATGCTAATACAGTTTATTTTGTACAGTCAACCTTCATTTAGATAGACCTCCATGTTTATCACTTTCTTTGTTCAACATTCTTCTTTTCATTTGATATCCTTGCTAGAATTAACTTTCTTTTTTCCTGAAGTACATCTTTTAGAAATAGTGAGGATCTATTGGTAATAAACTCTATTTTTGTTTGTCTGGAAACTTCTTTTTTGACTCTTGTTCTTAAAATATATTTTTGCTACATTTAGATTGTTAAATTGGCACTGAATTTCTTTCAGTGTTTTTATTCCATGGTTGTGATATCAGATGTCAGTCTGTCGTTTGTTTGCTATCTGTTGTTTCTTTTTAGATGATTTTCTCTTTATCTTTAGTGTTCAGCAGTTTGACTATGATCAGTCATGTGTTCACTTATTTTTTTTATATTGTTTGAGATTCATGGAATGAGGTTCCTGATCTGAGGAACAGTGTCTTTCACCATTTCTGAAAAACCCTAAGGTTTTATCCTGACCTATTCGTCTTTCATTATTTCTAGTCTGTCTTATGTAATTCAGATTGGATGTATGCTAGATCTTCTTCTGGTTATTTTTTCTTTTTTCATATTTTCCATTTTTATTTTTATGCTCTGTTATGAGAAGTTTCTTTACTTCTGTCTTCCAGTTCACCCATTCTCTTTTCATCTGTATCTAATTGGATAGTAAATGCATAAATTGAGTTTCTAATTATTACTGCTTTTTTTTTAAACATCTTTATTGGAGTATAATTGCTTTACATTGTTGTGTTAGTTGCTGCTGTATAACAAAGTGAATCAGCTATACGTATACATATATCCCCATATCCCCTCCCTCCTGCGTCTCCCTCCCACCCTCCCTGTATTTTTACTTTTCAGATCTATTTTTTTGTGTCATCTGGATCTATTTTGATAATTTCTTTATTATGCTTTAAATTCTTAATTTTTAAATCATATTAAACATAAATTTATATTCTGTATCTGATCACTTCAGTAGCTGCTATCTCTATAGGTTTGATCCTATAATTTGTTTCCTTCAGCTGACTTTTCATCCATAGTAGCTTATTTGCTGAGATCATATTCTTTTGATACATTAAATGTAGGCATTCTTTGATGTCTGAGTTTAGCAAATAACCCACTAGAGAAATTTTTTGTTTGCTTTTATCAGCCAGGGACCAATTTAAACTAAATTTTCAGCTTATGAATGTACAGGCCACACAGGTAATATAAATTCTGACCTGGAACCTGCATGAGTTGGGGGACTGTGGTCGGCAATTATTCAGGGGACACTTTTTTAACCATTCACCAGAGGCAAAATCAAAAGGTTTGTTTCTCCCTAATTCACCCATTAAAGTTCTCCTGTTTGCCATTTGTGCCTGATGAAACCCCAAACTATAGGCCTCCAAGGATCAGCAAATACCCTGAGATCAAATTGTGCTATAGTGTACTGTAACTTCAGTGGGTTCACTCAGCATTGCTATTGCTTATCTTCATGAAATTCCTTCACTTTTCCTAGAATTCTTTTACTTCCCCATCAGCTCAGCTTTACATTGGGTCATATTACTTTAAATATGTATGTATATCTTCAGCATGTTGGATTGTGCCACACTAATAGGCATATTAGTCAGCAGCTGGTAACCGTCAGCATCTGGTAACCATGTTGTCAAGAAACACCATAAACTAATTAAAATGTATTTTAATATAAGAATATAATATAAACTAATTAAAGTGTATTATATATAACATTATATATAATAAATGTATTATTATATAACTTTTATTAAAATAAAAGTTATTTGTAGCTTATCTTAAAAAGTTTGCAGCATTCCTGTGCAGCTTAACTTTTAAAAATATGCAATTAGTTAAGTACCCCCCCAAAACCAGCAGATATGTACGATAAGAGAGAAAATAAATGATATAGTAATGTTGGATATTAGTTAATAAAAAATGAAAATAGGAGCCACTAGTATAAAATTGAAGAAATGTATAATATGTTCCTTTTGATATCTCTGTCCAGGAAAGTGTTCAGGAGTTAAGAAAGCGAATCACAGTACTTGACTGCCAATTACGAAAATCAGAAATGGCTCGAAAAACTTTTGAGGCATCCACTGAAAAGCTTCTTCATTTTGTAGAGGTAAATTTTCCTGTTACATCACTTTATGTCCATTTTTAAGAAATGTATAGACAACTGACATACAGGTAAATGTCATGGTGTTTGATGGCTAGTGAAACATTCTCTGGGATCAAAACAGCAATGGTGACTTACAGTCAGATTTTAAATTGCTTAGATAATGAAAAGACCAGCTAACGTACAGATTAAGAGAAATAATTGAGACAGGGTAATATGATCCCAAATATATACTATGTTTTAATGAACACTTTCTTAACTTTTGATACTATGTAAACATTAGTTGATAACTACCCTATAAAGAAATGTTTCTCTGTGTATTATAATTCTGAGTAGAATTGTATGTTAATGTAATTGATTTTTTTCCCTATATAACAGAAACACCTTTTTAATCATATGGGTGGAGGGGGTTATAAATATTATTTAAGCAAGAGAAAACATTTTAAAAAACTATCTAAGTTACATTATCACCTTCGCTCTCTTGTTTGTCTCTAGGCTATTCAAGAAGTGTTTTGTGATAATTCTCTTCCTTTGTCAAATTTAAGGTAAGAAAATTTAAGTGCTTTCTGCAGAGTATGGCCACTGATTACATTCTTCATCTGGTACTTGTGCTAAAATACTGAAATCTCTTAAAGTCTTAATATAGTCAAAGCAATTTTTTCCTTTTATAAAGACTGCCACTATCAATGTAGTTCTACTTCTGGCAACGTATGCTTGCAGAAACATAGGAAAACTCCACCCTTTTCTGTGAAAGCAACAGTTCAATAAATGAAGATGATTCATTATATTTTAAGTTTCCACACAGCATTTTTGAATTTAGAAAAATATGGTAGTACATATGGTAGTACACCTTTAAACTCATTTTAATGTAATACTTTATTTCTTCAGGTGAAATCTGATGTTTTTATTGTTATCTATGCTGCTTATGATGTAAAATAATTATGTGAATACCCTGATGATTATTTTCAGTATAATGTTAAAATACTCAGCAGTCGGATTCCGCTTGTATGGGTTAGACATATCCCCAACTCCCACCACCCAAGGTTTCATTGTGACCTTGAATAATAATTCAAAAGCTTTGGTATTAAAAATGACTATTTAAAAGCCAGAGCCTTCCCTTGCAGGTTCACAGAACAAAAGTAACTTTAAAAAGCAACATTAATATATGTAACTGAATCACTTTGCTGTACACCTGAAAGTAGCACAACATTGTAAATCAACTATACATCAATTTTTTTTAAAAAAAAGCAACATTAAGCAACTTTTTGCTACATCTTGGAAAGTTAAACACTAGTAAAATTTGGTTCAGTCCTTTTAATACACTATATCATCTGTAGTGGATGTTGGCCTTGGTATTCTACACAGAATAAAGGCTCTGTATTTGAATTTGAGAATTGATGCTTTAGTTTCTCCTTGTGAATTAATACTATCATGCTTAGGAAGATGGATTATAATAAGTAATGATGGCTTTGTCATCCGTTTAAAATTGTCTCTTTTCAATTAAAAGTTTCAGCATAATGGTAAAAGTAAAACCTTGCATTTTAATTGTATCAGAATGCATTCATTTCAGGTGACATTCGCATTTTTTAAAAGTGGTATAAATGCTCTAGGCTTTTTTAGATTTAGGGATAGCAAAGGGAAGAGTTTAAGAGAGAATTTCAGGAGCAAATATACATATTGAAATTATATTTAATATTACTAGAAGTAGTAGTGAATGTCTCGTTAATAAACTTATGTTTAAGTGCTTAAGTGTTTACAAAACTAAATAAAAGGCCACATCATGTTAGCATAACACAAGCACTCACAAAATAAGCCAAACAAATGATTGAGGAGGGAGCTATCCTTCTATCCTTTCCTCCTTATGTATAAGGTAAACCTAATTTTTAAAATATGCCTATTTATTATATAATAAAGAATTGAAAACAGAAATATTATTTTGTGGGAATTATTTCTATTATGGCTATAAGAATACAATGTTCCCAGAAATGAAAAATTTTTGTACAATTTCATAACTAATAAGAATTCAGACCTAGCAAAGATAGATATTATTCATTGTGTAATAAGTTTAGCTTTATTTTATTGCTCCCATAGTGAAAGAAGAGCTATGTTAGCTTCCCAGACGTCCCTCATGCCACTGGGAAGGAGTGGACGTAACACCCCAGCAACGCTGGCACTTGAATCGAAGGAACTTGTTAAATCTGTCCGTGCCATACTTGATATGGATTGTAAGTTTTCTGCGTTTTTTCATGCTTTTAAAAATAACTTATTTAGCAAAACAAAAGAAGAAAACTTCAAGTTTGATAGTTTAATCTTGTTAAATGCATTGGTTTGCCTACAGTAAAATTGGTAGCTTATCGGTAAAAATCTTAATGCAACCAATTGTAGGGGGAGAATACTTGCTTTATTGAAAGTGCTCAAAATGGCTTCCAACAGAAGATAGCTGATTAAGACTTTTTTTTTTAATCTCTACTTCCATCTAAAGTCTCTCTCTCTCTCTCTCTCTCTCTCTCTCTCTCTTTATATATATATATATATATATATATATATATATATATATATATAAAGAGAGAGAGAGAGAGAGAGAGAGAGAGAGAGAAATAAAAGTCTGTGTTAATATATTAAAAAATCACAAAAAAATTATAAAAGAAAAAAAATCTATGTTAATCAAGTATCAAACTAGTAAGTTTTGAGTAAAGTCCTGGGTAGTAGATGACTTGACTAGGTAATAGGGCAATGTTCAAGACCCTTCCTTCAAGGTAACCTTTGACTTTAAAACAATGCTAGAGAGGATTGGAATCCATGCCTCTAATAGTATCTGCTCAATTTCTGCAATGAGTATTTTTTTGTAATTTTGTATGACCTATTACATTTTTTTAAATCAAATTATATTTTAGAAACCCTATAAAAACTCTTTTTGTAAAGAAATTCTGTATTTTTTAGGAGGGATGAAAATAGCCACTACTAATGTATTATGTGTAAGATCAGAATTTTATATATCAGACATTTTTAAGCTAGGGTGGGAACAGTGGAGGGAAACACCTGCACATAGCCCAGTGGACATTGCAATCATTAATTTTAATTACCTTGCTAGCATTAACCTTTATATTTGTCAAACATGATTATTCAAAGAAAATTTTTGAAGTTCAGCAGAACTTCTTTGGAAGAAAAGTGGAAAATTACATCTTCACTTTTTATCTGTTATAAGATTATACCCACTCCACTGCTTAAGACTAGAAAATTGTTTCTATGTTGTCTTCCTATTTAGAAATACAATTGCTGATGTTTGCATATTTCCCAGCACTTTTGTAATTATATGTGACATGTCTTTTTCAGTGTGATAATTCAGATAAGCTCAGCTCATTTTTCTTTCTCTTTTAGCAGTAGCCTTTTCTATCTGTAATGAAAAGGAGAAAATTGCTATCATGTGGTAGATAATTCAACCACAACCTCCACCTCATTTCCTTTGCCATGGCTATCCGATTATTTCAAGTTTCAATTTGAAATTTTCATTTGGGTAATTGCCTCCACTTTCTTGTTAATTTAAGTATACTCCAGGATGTTATACTATGGAATTTCCTCAGAAATGAAATTAAGATTTCTTAGGTCTTATAGGTTAAAACCAGTCACTAAGGAATATCTAGAGGACAATTCCGAACCATTTTTGGATCATGGACTCCATTGAAATCTGGTGAAAGTCCTCTTCCCAGAAATATGCAATTAAGCACATTTTTTCATGCATTTTCAGAGTGTTTATGAACTTAAGAACCCCTGATGTAAAATTACAGGGAACACGAATGCTTTCTACAGCATTGCAAACATGGCCATCCATCTCTCACAAGAATACCTCTAGCAATGGAGAAGTATATGAATCACATAGGCAGCCAAGAGTCAAGCAGCACTTTGAATCCACGTAAACAATGTGCCTCAGAATCTCTGATGTTCCCTAGAGGTCCCCCAGAGAACACCTCAATTGGTCATCCAACTTCATTAGGCAAATTACTTAACCTCTGGGCCTGTTTCCTCATATAAAAGGTAGAGATTATAATATCTGACGTGGCAGGATTGGAGGATTAAATGAGATACATGTAAAGTACCTGAAAGTATAAGATGTTCTATAAATGACTGTTACTGCTGCTTCTACCACATTACTATCTATAGTAATTAATTTAAAGAATACTTTTTCTCTATGGTAAGTATTATATAATTATTTTCTAAAGCTTTGTTTAACTTCGATACATTTGAAAATGTGATAGATGAGACCCTTTCTTAATATATAACATTTAATGCTATTATTGATTTTGAGTTAGAACGTAATCATCACAGGAAACTGTGGTTAAATGTCTGAATCAGCAGCTTATCTTTCCGTTGTTTATTGCTAACTATAAGGTAACTTAGATCTGCTCGGTTACATTACCTTCAGTGAAACAGTATGTAGACATAATAGGCATTTTCTATCAGTACTGGAACCTCTGGAGGCCCTTATGTTGATCTCCTTCAATATTTACATGGTCAGTATTGTAATGCTTTAGTGTAATCTTTATTTGAAATAACTACATGTTTTAAAGTGTAATCTTCATTTGATTGACCTCTAGAGTAACAAAATTCTGTAATGAAAGCAGGAAGAGACAGTTCTGTTTTTAAAAAATGCATATTAAAACAATATCTGAAAAAAAAATAAAATACACAATATCTGGCTGGATATCCTAATAGGGTTTTTTTAATAAAAAGAGAACTTATTGACTCCCTGGTAAGTTGGCAGAGTAAACACAGACTTCTACCTTCCTTCCCATGGAAATGATCAATGGAATATAAAAATAGGGGGGAAGTCTTCAAAAGCACTAGCAGTTACAGGCAAATCCCCAAAACTTTTCAACATAGGGCAGGTAGGACCACATAGAAGAGAAGCATGAAACTCCTCTGCTAAACAACAATAGCAATTACGGGAATAACTGGAGGGAACCCTGGCAGGAGGGCACCCCTTAATTCATTCTAGTTTGAAGGGGTAATGAATAAAGTCAAAGACAGGCTAGGGGGTAGATGGACTCTTTTTACTCTATTATTTTGGCGAGTCAGTGTCATTTGTTGAAATCCTCGGGGTCCTCGCAGTTTCTGTGTCAAGCAGAAGGCCATCTGGGGCTTGGTCCTTTAGGCAGCCTAGACACACTTTAGATGTGACACACACTGGGGCATACAAGAAATGTATGTAAAGAAATAAATGCAAAGGGAACCGGGCACAGCAGCTTCTGTACCACAGTCCACATTGCTCTGCACAGCCGCCTCTGGTCCTGGCTCATGACTCACTCCCCTCATACTGCTGCATTGCCCTTATACTTGCAATGCAATGCACATGGGACAGCCTCCAGCCTGAGCTTTAGAGCATACCTTCATCAGCAACTTGGTTGAGTGTCAGGGCAGCCAGGGATCCACATATTCTTGCAAAGGTCAAAAACCAATTCTGAGTCGAGAGCTCTCTACATTCAAGGCTTGTATAAAGAGAAACATGTAACACACACACACACAGTTCATTCAAGCTCTTATAAACAAATAGATATATATGTATACATAGAAATATATGATTATGAACAAGTCCACTTTCAAGAAAATAGGAGATAGCTGTCAAGATTCAGAATAGACTTCAGGATCAAGATGGCAGGGTGATCTCATGCCATTCTGTTCCTACACTTAGAAATGACGTTTAAAATTGTGTGTGTGTTCAAAAGATAAAAACCGAGAAAGGAACGCTTCCCTGCACCAAAAACAGAGGGTAAAACTATAATAATAACTGGGGTCTTCAGCTTCTGAGATACACAGGATTGACATGAGCAGCTGGAGCAATGGTTCAAACACCCACGAGGGCCCAAATGATGCCAGAGTGAAGGAAGCAAGGAACAGGAACCTTCCAGAATAAAATACACTTTCTTTTCTCAACTTACTCACATATAAGGCATTAAACAAACAAATAAAAAAATCCCTTCAGTTTAGGAGCCATCTGGGCCTGCCGCCAATTAAATTTGAAAGTAAGTGTTCTCATCCACTATAGGTGGGAATATAACTTGACACAACATTCGTGGGTATCAGTTTTGCAGTAAATATCAAGAGCTTTTAAAATGTCTATTTGAAAAGGTTTTTTGAAAGTTAAAAGAAACTTTTAATGGTCAAATATTTTAACCTGATAATCCTACCTGTTAGTATTTTTGCAAAGAAAATAATCAGTGATGTGCTTAAAAATGTATATACAAGTATTTTCATTGTGACATTTCTTATAAAAGCAGAAGTATGGATGTTCAACTGTTACATATTGGTTGAATAATTATATAGCTTTTACTCAACCCATTGAAAATAAGGATGAACTTTTCCCCTACCAAGCAACAACCATCCAATTACACATATTTGTCTACATAAGACTCCTGTCTCAATTTAGATATTCCTGTCTGAAATCAATATTTTAACTTTTAAAATTAGAATGTCAGTAATAGCTGCTTTTTGTCTTTACATTCTGATGCTAATTAGAAGTTATTTAGGCAGATGGGAAAAGGCTCTTTGAGAAAAAGGGGAAATGCAGTACTGCAATATTTAAAGGCCTTCACAATTTTTCTTTTGGATCCAAAGCTCACACTTGATATAGCATCTTCTCATTGTACTTATTCAAGGTCTCAGATGCTCATCTTTGCTTTCCTTATTTCCTTCAAAGCATATTTTTATTAACCAACATGAAGTTATCAAAGGAAAAGCCTTGTATATATATATATATATATATATATATATATATATATATATATATATATAATGTGTATACGTGTGTATAGCAATGTGTGTGTGTGTGTGTGTGTGTGTATATATATATATATATATATATATATATATATATATATATATCTTTGAAAGTCAGCTATACTATTTAGAATGGGCATTATGGTATTTACTTCCCATAAAGTAATCATATTATTTATATATCTTTCTTCTCCTAGAGTTGAGGAAAATGTTTCACGCATAGGGAATAGGTTATGTGATCTGATACCATTTGAGGGACAGTTTCACCTGTTTTTTAAGACAGACCTATTCTCTAGTGACTTGGTTATTCAGAGCCAGATAATAACTACTGTAAATATTTGTGGTGTCTTACCATTCAAGGAAAATGGCAAACTCACATATTCTCTTATATTGTTGCAAATTGAAAGTAGGTTACTGCTATAATGTTCCATTAAGAAAATATATCAAATTTAATCTTGGGTGGTTTCTGGAAAATAAACTATACTTGAGTTATTCAATTTTGTTTTAAGTGGGCAAATTATTATTAGCCTCAAGAAAAATAAGTAATTTCTTTCCTGGTACAATTTTATTTCCAAAAAACAAAGTGAGGGAAAAATATATCACTTAAGAAAAGGTAATCATTTAGATTCACTTAGATTCATTACTTCATTCTTTCATGAATTATTTATTGAGTATCTACAATGCGCCGGACCCTGACGTAGACCCCTTGATAGCAGCATAAACAAAATCCTTGCTATCAAGCTGCTTAAGTAAATTGTAAGGGCAGAGATGGACAAACAAGTTAGCAAATAAGTACATGACAATTCCAGACAGTGATGACTGTTAGGCATATAATAAGCCAGATGATGTGTAAGGGAATGTGAGTAAGTGGGGATGCTACTCCTCCTTTTTTGAAGAGGCGACATTTGAACCAAGATCCAGCCAGGAAGAAACCTATATGGAAAGAGTTTTTTAGGCCAGCTATAAAAGCCTTGAGATAGGAGCAATCTTGACATATTTGAGGGACAGAAAAAAAGCCTGGGTATCTGATACATATGAGCAAGCAGCAGAGTAGCAGGAGGTAAGGGTGGAGAGTTAGAAAGGAGCCAGATCATATAGGGCTTTGAACACCATAGGAAGGAGTTTGGATTGTATTTTGAGTATTATAGAAGCCATTAATGGTTTTAAGCAGAAGGAATAACGTGATCGATCTGGTCTACATTTTAAAAGATCATTCAGGCAGCTTTTTGAAACTGGACTGTAGGAGTAGCGAAGAGTGAAGAAAGCAGGAAGACTAGTTGGCTATTACCTGATTTACATAGGAGATGGTTGTAGCGTGGGCTAGGTTTGGAGTAGCAAGGAACAATGTTCATTTTTAAAAAGAGAAGTTGGTCAGCACGTATAATTTTTGGAACACTTGAAATTCAGTATTAATGTTTAAACTTTATATTCATTGCATATCGGGTCAAGGAGTAACCAAAAGTCCACAAGCACAAAGCAATTGCCTGTCATCGTCTTGGATCTTAGACCACCTCATGTTTCCCTACTGCCCCTTCTGCACATTAATGAAGTACTGGGTATTTGCTTTTTTCATTAAACAAGTTACTGAGAATTGAAGTGTTGAAATGATTTAATAATACCAAATCTGTAGTAACCATCTGCTATTCTCTATTGGTACATAGGAAGCAAACATAATACAGTTTGTCAATCATAAAAATCAGGAAGCCACCATGTTTCCAGTATTTAGTATACACAAACAGATATCCAGGGTGAGTCAATCCCAGAGCTACCACATCGTGTGTGTTTTTATAGAAGATCATGTACAGGACAGTATTTCAGATATATACTTTAATCACATATACTGCCAGCAGCCGTAAGGTATGAAGGCATGACTAGACAAGCAAGACCTAATTTCTCACACAAAGCAGGAATATAGTTGTCAAGGGGAATGCAGAATGCACAATATCTAGGATTAAATCAAGTAAAAGGCTGTATACCTTAGTACTAACATGGTGAACAGACTATAACATAAAAGGATTTCCAACACAAAAGCAGAAAAAATACAAGGAATGCTTCAGAAATTACAGAGGCATAGATGGTAAAGTGTAGTGAATTAGCTCTCTTCCAAACAATGAAACTAATTCCTTGCACAGTTAGAACTCGCTGTAATAATAGGATGTCTAAAGTATAGTTCATGTTTCTATCCATAACTGGACAAGCAAAATGTAAATGGTGGCAGAAAGAAATTTTTTCCCTCAGGGCCTGAAAATGTCCTCATTCAAACTGAATGCGTTCTTTTAGGTTAATGGAATAGGTGTTCTCCAGAGTTCATATGAGGACAAAGTATTAGACAAAGTATTAACTCATCTTAGGAAAGACAGCAGCAGTAGCAGTTGTGTACAGCTACAGCTTTAATGGTTATTTAATATGATAAAATAGTTCAATTTAGATCCAGAAGTTCCTGCCTTCAACAATAGAATATTAATAGTGCTATTACAGATAATATATTTTAAAATAATAATACCAAATATATAGAAGATTTTTTAAATTTTATGAGTTTTACAGTTTAAAAGTACCATTTTACATCAATATGTTCTCACACAACCCTGTGAGGTAGGCATTATTATGTCTAATTTAAAAGATTTGAAAAGATTAAGACTCAGAGAACTTAATTTACTTAAGTCACATGCCTGGAAAGGACAATGCCAGGACCCTAACCTAGGCCTTCTAATATTAAGTCCTATAAGTCTCACAGGGGTATAGTTAAGTCATTATATCGCAATTAATTGGCAGAATTTTTTTTTCTTGGGAGCATCTAAAATGGCAGGATGCCTTATATTCATTGTTATCTTAGATATGATAAAATATGGTAACCTCTCGGAGTCTTGGTTTCCTGTCTCTAAACTGGGGATACAATCTTCATAAGATTGTTTCAAGGATTAAATGAACTAGTATGAAAGCACTTTGTAAAATATAAAGTGCTATGTAAAGATAAGATTATGTTTTAGGTCTTCCCTGGTGGCGCAGTGGTTGAGAGTCCGCCTGCCGATGCAGGGGACATGGGTTCGTGCCCCGGTCCGGGAAGATCCCACATGCTGCGGAGTGGTGGGGCCCGTGAACCATGGCCGCTGAGCCTGCGCGTCCGGAGCCTGCGCTCCACAATGGGAGAGGCCACAACAGTGAGAGGCCCGCGTACCGCAAAAACAAAAACAAACAAACAAAAAAGATGTTTTAGAGTTCATTTATTATTTTAATTAGAATCATTGACTAATTTTCTTGACTTACAAATATTCAGAATAAAGCAACAGATTACATTGGTTCAGGAAGCTTTAATAATTTTCAGTTAGGTATAGATGGATACCTGACTCAGTGATATAGTTGTTTTCTCAGGAAGTCAGATTGGGAGAGTATCTTTTTTTTTATTAGAAACCTCTGTATTGTTTGATTTTTTTCTTTGTTTTTTTTAGAATGAGCATTTGTTACTTCTAAAATTTAAAGCATCCTTAACTAAAATAAATTTTTAAACACCATGGAAACCTCACAGTAAAAAATAAAAGCTCTCTGGGCTTCCCTGGTGGTGCAATGATTAAGAATCCGCCTGCCAATGCAGGGGATGCAGGTTCGAGCCCTGGTCTGGGAAGATCCCACATGCCACAGAACAACTAAGCCCGTGCGCCACAACTGCTGAGCCTGCGCTCTAGAGCCTGCGCACCTAGCTCCGGTGCTCTCCAACAGGGGAGGCCACCGCAGTGAGAGGCCCATGCACCGCAGCAAAGAGTAGCCCCCACTCACCTCAACTAGAGAAACGCCCAAGTGCAGCATCAAAGACCCAGTACAGCCCAGAATAAAATAAATTAAATTAATTAGTTAAAGTAAATAAATAAATAAAAGCTCTTTGGAATCATTTACAAAACATTGTATAAAGAGGGAATAATAAATGTACCTAGACAAAAACTTTAAAATCTTTAATAATATTTTTCACAAATTTATGACCTTCTGAACTCATCCAACCAAGATTACCAATTAGATTAAAATGATTAGATCTTGGGACTATAAATACTATTGATGTTTTTCATTTCTTTTATAATAACCCCCAAATGCTAATGAAAGTTAAAGTCAAAGTAGATACAGCATTGGGAGTGAGAAAATCTAATTCCTGGATAAGATTTTTTAAACCTTAGGTAACTTCCTCAACTTCACTTTTGCTCCATTTACAAAATGATAAGATCGAGCCTCACAGCTTATTACATTACAGGATGAAATGAAGTAACATTTGTGAAATTGTCTTTAGTTTTTACATAAAAAATAGTTGTTTGCACCCTAAATGAATATCTTTGTCAAAAAGATAGATTCACTTTTACTATTACAGAGGCAGAATAGCATAGTGAAAAGACCATATGCTGGATTCAAATTCCAGCTCTAACACCTAATAGATTTGTGCAAAAGCCCCAAAAGAGGTCTGTAAGCTCTCTTGAGTCTCATTTTTCTCACCTATAAAAATGGAGAGGGCTTCCCTGGTGGCGCAGTGGTTGAGAGTCTGCCTGCCGATGCAGGGGACGTGGGTTCGTGCCCTGGTCCGGGAAGATGCTGGGCCTGTGAGCCCTGGCCACTGAGCCTGCGTGTCCGGAGCCTGTGCTCCGCAACGGGAGAGGCCACAGCGGTGAGAGGCCCGCGTACCGAAAAAAAAAAAAAAGAAATGGAGATATCACCAACTCATAGGGTTGTTATGAGGATTAAAGATAATGTAACTGAAGTAACTAGCTGCTTAAAGTTAATGTTTATAAAGCGGCTCATATCATCATTATAATATATCATTGTTTTATCTCATCATAGTCATTATAATCTTCATCATTCATTGTCATTATGTAAAAGGGTTTTGTCCTTGCAACCTAGTCTGATATGATTGACTATTCTCTTCCTCCCTCTTTTTTTAGGAAAGCTGGAAACCTTGGAAGGTGATGAAAGATTTCTATTAATGTAGATTTATATAATTTATCATTATTAAATCACTGAGCACACGTAAAAATGATGTGCTAAAATCCCTGAAAACAATTCCAAAGTATCATTTTACTCTTTAATATAGCAGTAAAAATTTGAATAGGAAACCCAGCTTCAACTCAATTTTTTTTCATGGATATAAAGTTTGAAATAATAAAGAAAATTTATGTCTAACTGGCAGTCTCGAGGACTCTTATATTTCATACTGTCTTGTCTGTGGAGAGGGAGGACTTGCCGACCTTCTATAGATGATAGAGATACTGAAAGTGCCCATGGATGGGTATAACTAGGCATCAGTTCTCTGCACAACTTTGACCGGCATTTCGCCCATATGAGGGAGGAGTAAGCCATATAGATATCTGGTGCAAGAATGTTCCAGACAGCAGGTGCAAAGGCCTGAGGCAGGAAGCTGCCTTGTATGTTTGAGAAAAACAGAGAGCAGTCTGGACACAGAGGTCCAGCTCATTGTATCATTCAGTCCTCAGCTCATTGTCTGCTTCTCAGCAAGGCCTTTCCTAACTACCTATTTAATTTGGGCCTTCTCTCTCCCTCCAAATACTCTATTTCACTCCCCTATTTTATTCTCTCCTTACGACTGTACACTATTTTTTTTTCTTTTCTTGTTAATTTTCTGTCTCTTCTATTAAAATATGAGCTCCCTGAGAACAGGGATCTTGACTGTCTTGTTCAGCACAATTTAGGTCATGCCTAAAGCAGTACCTGGCACATAGTAGGTTCATGAAATATTAATATTTCAACTTTGTGATTAATATCTATTTAATAAATATATTTAATGTATATGTTTAACATATATGTTTTAATATCATTTACTTAGGTGTGAACTTAAACTAATGAGGTCCCATTTTTATTCACCAGAGGGCCATCTATTAACAATGACCCTCAGTCTGTAGTGTTAGTGAGCACATGAGGAAACCAGCACACTCACACAACGTTGATAGATGCTACTCAGTTCAGCTCTTTTGGAGAACGATCTGTCTGTGTCTCTAGGAATCTAAAATGTACATTTTCTTTGACCCTTCAGTTTCACTTCTAAGAATCTATTATGGAAATAAATGCCCACTCATATGCATGAATCTAATATACAGAAATATCCACTTGTATGTGCAAATAGATATCAAATAGTCAGTTCTTTCCACAAATATTCGTTGCATACTTGTGTATCAGGCACTGAGAAGAGATGCTGGCTCTGCTAATGCTGAGAATGTCCCTGAGGCTCAGGTATGAGGCAGGTGAGACTTGAGGAACAGCGGAATCACCTCTTCTCTCTTGTACATGTAGACCCTAGTTGGGGTACCACACATCATCAGCTGCAACCTTTTTTTTTCAAAGCAACAAATCTGATAGAAGGAGAGTAAGACTATTGAAAGCCATGAACTGTGAGTGATGCACCACAAAGAGCATTAGAGATGAAAAAGAAAGAAACCAAAGTAAATCTGTAAGAGTGGACCTCAACAGCCCAGGCAGAAAAAGAGTATGAATGATACTTTCTCAAAGTAGATCATTAACTAGTGCATGCCAAGCTGTTGTAATACTGAAGCACTTCAACTGTTTTGTGTAACATCTGCTGGAATTGTAGTTCTTCCAAAAGAATATGGAAAGAATGTCATTGTTTATGTTTGTACATATTTGGACATATACCACAGATTCCATGAAAGCAGTTTTGTCTTGCTTTGTTTTGTTTTAAATTTAGGTAAAATGGATTTGTTCTCATGTTTAGAAACCATCAATGGGAATGTGGTTTGTGTAGTAAGAAATCCTAAAAGAAGAACTGTACTGTACACAATTACTTACAGTCTCAGTAGGAAAGAAAAGGTAGTGATATACAAATAAATCAAGGGAAACTTCACAGAACTCTTTGATGAGCTTAGATGTTTAAAAAATATACAAATATTGGACAAAGAAACAACCTAGAACTAACATGAACTCTTCAGAACAGTGGCAGGAATGTTAAAGCCAAGATTAACTTAAGTTTTTTTTTTAAAAATTAAAGATGAGACAAGCTATATTTGAAGCAGTAACAAAGAGAAAGAAGATTTGGTATGTTAAGTAAATATAGAGAGGGGAAAAGTCTAAGTAGTGTGGTAGGCAGATTCTTTGGTGGTCTCCATGGTCCCTACTTCCCAGTGTCTGCACCCTTGTGTGATTCCCCTCCCCTGGAGTATGTGCAGGAACTGTGGTTTACTTGTAACCAGTAGAACTCAGCAAAGGTGACAGGATGTACACGATAACATTGCATAAGATTTTTGTGCTCGTTTTGCTCTAGTCTCTCACTCTTTCCTCGCTTCAAAGAAGTGAACTGCTATGTTGGGAGACCCACAGGGCAAGGAGCTGAGGGTAACCTCAGGCTGACAGCCAGAAAACTGAAGCCTTGGATCCTATAACCACAAAGAATTCTGTTAACAATACCAAAACCTTCCCCAGTCGAGCCTCAGATGAGACCACAGTCTTACCAGACCCTAAGCAGAGGACTCAGCTAAGCCTTGCCCAGACTCTCAACCCACAGAAACCGTGAGATTAAAAAATATATATGTATTATTTTAAGTTGCCAAGTGTGCAGTAGTTTGTTACACAGCAATAGAAAATGAATGTCATAACTACTGCCATTTGCTTCTATCTTCCTAGTTGAGAAAATGACCTTCAAAGCAGCAAGGCTAGAATTTTCCCTGGAATAAAAAAATTTCCTTCTATTAGAGTAAAAGATACAAATTACATTTTTAGAGCTTTGAGTCAACCTTCAGACTCCCCATGAGATGACTCTTTTCTATCTCCGCCACCTCTTTAACTCTTTTCTATCCAGTCAAAGGAAGGTTGGGGGAATTTGAAGGATACTCCTTTACAAGCATAGTTAAGACAAGGGCCTCCAGAAGCAGACAGCTGCTGTTATGTTAGAAGTGGTGTCATGAGCTGAGAGAAACAGCTCTTCCTCCTCCCCATGTGATGTCTCATTCACATGTCACATTCCCACTACCTATCACAGTGCATGACACATAAGTTGATGCTCAGTGACTGTCTGATGAATGAATTCCTTGTTAAGTTACCTCACCTATAAATCCAATGAGAAAGAAAGAAAGTCATCCCTCCCTACTATGGTCCTTTTCCTTCTTAGACTTTTGGGAATGAAAAGGCAATCATGACACTTATATGTGTACAAGGAAATAAATGAATGAATGCTGAGAGTACAAAGATGAGCAAATTGCTTTTTGTTCATAAAAGGAATCTATAAAACCTAACATGAATAATGATAATGTTATAATTCTCTTTTTTCCTTCTCAGTCTACAGTTGTGTTTAGTTTTTTTTAAATTGAGATATATTTGACATGTTTAGTTTTATGAGTCTTGGTCAGTGTTGGTAAATGCCAAAAGCTTAATTGTCTGATTCCAAATGATACTGACATAATGAACTCATTTGTTATGTCTCCATTTTCTGTCTTCACATCACGTAAAAGTACAAACCATTTATAACCTGACAATAATTGGAATGCCTTTATCTTTCATTCATTTTATTGTCAGCTTCCTTCTTTGTAGACCTCCAGTGGAAACATAATTTTAACATTATTCATTCCTGTTTGGTACATTGAATGCATGATACATTGTACCTCATTACTAACAATTTGTGAATTCTTTATAAATACTTTCATTAATTAATTCCTAATTGCTTTGTTGGACATTACTGATGGCAAATGCCCCGTTATAGTTTCATTTATGTAACATATAAGTATAAAATGGGCAAAAATGTATACTCCATTGCTTTTACTATCCATTTCAGAAACATGGTAATTTTAAAATCTAAACTAAGGAAATGAAACTATTTCAACTCATAATGTCATTATTTATGAATTAGGAAATTACATACCTGTAGAATTAAAACCTTTTTTAAAAAATGAATTGGTAAGTGCTCAGGGGTCATGTGTAATGCCTAAGAACGTGGTTAATTTTTAAAAATTAAACAAGCACTATATTATTTCTCCCTACAGTCTGTTGTCTAGTGGTCTTTAACACATAAATCATGCTATATCACTCTCCAAGTCAAAACTCTCTGATCACTTCCCATCACACTTAGAGTAAGATCCAAGCTCCTTACCATGGCTTGAAAGGTCCTTCATTTTTGGCCCTGACTAGCTCTCTACTACTGTTCCCCTGCTTATGCTACACCAGTCACATTGATCTTTTTATAATTCTTCAAACATGCCAAACTCATTTCCACCCCAGTGCCTTTGCACTTGCTTTTCCAACTTCCTAGAATTGTTTTCCTTCAGATCTTCACAAGACTTACTCCTTCATTTCATTCAGGTCCATGCTCTAATGTCTTCTTTTGAAAGCAGCTTTTCCTGGCCACTCTATCTAAAATACTAGCCCAGTCATCACTACCAATCACTCATGATCCCTCTACTCATGTTTTTCTAATAGCACAGATTGCCATCTGAAATTGTGTCTGCCCCCCCAGAACATAACTTCAGGAAGGCAGGGTCCTCACTGTGTTGTTCACCACTGTAGCCCCAGAAATTACTACAGCAGTTATTCAATATGTGTTAAGTAAAAAACTAAGCTCATAGAGATAGCCTGTGTAGGACTAAACATCAGCTGAACAGAGAAACAAGGAAGTGAGGTAAAAATAATACGAATTTTCAAGCCTGGATTATTGGAGGGTGGTGGAACCATTAAACATCACAAGGAACTCAGAAGGAAAGACAGAAGGACCAGTTCTGTATTAGACGTTAGGAATGCTAGTAGACATCGAGAGGGAGGCGGGAGAGAGGTCACGACTAGAGATGTTGTTTAGGGAGCAATTCATGGAGTTCTTATAGTTGAAGCCCTAAGATGGCAGGGAAAGCGTGTAACAGGAGAAGAAGGAAAAGTCCTTTGGGGACAGCTCAGAAGAAGAGGGGCCAGATGGGGAGCAGTCAGAACGACAGGAGTAGGAATAAAGAGATTATGGGGAGCTTAACAAAAAAGAGCTCAGGGAGAAGAGAATTTCACAAAGGGAGTGTTAAGCAGTTCTAAGTGCTGATAACAAGAGGACAACATGTGAAAAATGGATTGGCTGTGATTGTAAGCATTTGTGACCTTTAAGAGAGAAGCTTCAGTAGATTGGCGAGGGCAGGAATACATTTTACACCAACACTGACTTGAATGTCAGTTTAATCTTTCCTCTGTGATTCATAAGGCATTTCAACATCTCTAAGGACCTCTTGGTCATTTTATAAATATCAGTTATGTAACTCAGTAGTTTAAAAAGTATTGGATTAAGGAAAAAAGGTAAAGGAAATTGAACTGGATCTATACAGATCCTACAGCATACGGTAGAAGTTCCTTAATTTAAACAAATTACTGCCTGTGCCCAGGTTTCTGTGACTTTCTACTGAAGAATGCAATGTGCTCTGATAGCTGTCAACAAAGTGTCATTAAGCGTGCGCATAGTTTTTTAAATTGAGAAGTGCTAAGATAGAAGGGAAAATGTTAGTTAAGCTGGGCAATATTTTTTTTTTTAATTTATTTATTTAATTTATTTATTTTTGGCTGCACTGTGTCTTCGTGGCTGCACAGGCTTTTTCCAGTTGCGGCAAGTGGGGACTACTCCTGGTTGCAGTGCATGGGCTTCTCATTGTGGCGGCTTCTCCCGTTGCGGAGCACGGGCTCTAGGCGTGAGGGCTTCAGTAGTTGTGGCTCGTGGGCTCTAGAGCACAGGCTCAGCAGTTGTGGCGCACGGGCCCAGCTGCTCCACGGCATGTGGGATCCTCCCGGACCAGGGCTCGAACCCGTGTCTCCTGCATTGGCAGGCGGACTCTCAACCACTGCACCACCAGGGAAGCCCTGGGCAATATTTTTATTTTATTATCTGCTGACATAAAAATGTGTTAAACTTTATTTTTGTTATTTTGAAAAGATCTGAAAAGAATGAATAAGCAGGGAAAATTGCTCACACTCCACCACCAAGAGGCAATCATTGTTTGCATTTTGACCTAATTACTTTCAGTCCTTTATTTCAGATTTTTAAAACTTCTAACACTTTTGTGTTATTTTTTTCTATAATGGGAGGAGGAATATAGTAGCCAACAGCATGAGCTTGAGAATCAGATTGCCTGGGTTCAAATCCCATCTCTTGATGAGTTTCATAACCACTCTGCACCTCAGTCTCCTCATCTATAAAATGCAGGAACAAATAATTCTTCTAAAGGTTATTTGTCCTAATATCTGGCATATAAAACAGAGTTGATTCCAGACTCTTTCCACCTTTCCAAACTTACTTGTTCTATTTTCCCCCTCCACTGGCACTCGATTGCAAGACTTTTCATCACTTTCATTATTTTAGTTATCATTTTCCTAATGTTCTCTACTTTTCTCATTGGTTTTAAGATGCAAATATTGTTTCCAAATATAATCTAGGTTGGGAGCCACCTCTACTCCTGGATACTGAGCTAGTATGAGAAACTGAGGAACCCTGTTGAGGATTGTACTTGTCTATAGTGGCCTTAAATTTGCACTGCACTGTGCCCCCACATTAAAGTCAAACATGGCCTGACTCTGTTCTGAAATTGAAGAGGATAATAAACTAATTAAAGCATTTGATTGTCTGTATCAGAGTTATCATTCCTGAAGCCATTAACCATACAATGATAATCAAATGACTGGATGGGCCATTACCAGTAATATGTCCCTAGGGCACCACATCACAACTGTGTGCATTATGTGCAGACTATTGTGACAGAAATGTTTCTAAGACTAGGCAAAATGTAAACTGTTTAAGTAATAGAGAACCCAAGGGAAAACAGTTTCTTCTTTTGTTTACTTAAGGAAAGGATTCGAATTGATTTCAAGTATCTTTAAAGAAAGGGGAGATTAAGAAAAATGGCCTTGTTGGCCTCTTGGTTAAAATAATTGGTCAAATAGCATCAAGGCAGAAGAACATGGCCATAAAAGCTGCAACACCTCTCTCATGGCTTCATGATCGAAAACAAAAGTAAGCCCTGAGTTCTACCAATCAAACTCAATGGGTCATTTGCGTATGACAATTATAGTTATATTTCCCAAAGCCAACCTTGCTTTTGAGTGTTTTGGCACCCTTTCAATTACTCTCCTGTTTAGGGGCTCAGAAAAAAATAGGTGAAGTATCTATAATATTCTTTTTTTTGTGAGCAAGTTTTTTATCAACCTTACTCCTTTCTGAAACCTCTTTTCTCTGTTCTAGTACTGTAATGTAGGTTATGATCCAAAGGTGGATCTGTCTTTATTGATAAGGTACTGACAAGGTTCTGTGAAGTGCATCCCTGTGCTTTGGGTTGGAGAGTTTTTATAAACAGCAAAGTGCTATTGTTTTGTTGCTTGAGAAGATGGTGAATTGACATTAACTTAAGGAAACAGACTGCTGCAGGTTTTTCTAAGTATCTTGCAGTAAATCAACCTTCAAAGACTTCCTTAGGAAACACATTGGCTCTTTTTAAAAATATAAATGCAATATATTAAACATAGTTCTTAAATCATCTAGCTCTTTTTTTCTAATCCAAAGACAAGAAAAATATATCAATTTGTAATATGACTTCCTAGAGATTTAGATAACAAAAAGCTTGGATGTTCTTATTCCAGCAGAGATGTCGGTTTCCTAGTTCTTTGTGTGTTTTCATTTGTTAGGCGTTGACTAAGAGGAAGGTCACATTTGTGTGACCACTTGTGTTGACTCAGTTCATGGTCTTGAAATTTTCTTTTAAAGAGTGATTAATTATGTACTTCTTCCCAAATAGAAAAGCAAATTTTATTTACATATTTTCTGAATTTTTAACTGTACCCTCTTTTATATTCTTTGGAGTAGAAACCATTGTTTATTTGTTTTCTCTTTAATGAAATACAATGACACGATTATTTAAAAGTAAGCTTTTACTAGAATATTTGGATCTCTAGCCCAATCACAGTTTACAGTAGTAATTCATCAGCAGAGTTCTGCCATCAGTGAATCTGAAGTTCAGAGTTCTAAAGCAGTTGCAAAGGGAAGCAGACCTAAATAATGAGAACATTTGTTAGGATGGCAAGGTATCATCTTCCAGCACCTGGATTACTTTTTAAATTTACAATTCAGGAGTCAAATCTGAACTAAACTTGATTAATCAGAAGTGATTCATGTGCTGGGCTTAACCATGGTGGGAAATGACAGAGTTAAGACTTCTTCAATCCTTTTATGAATTGTTAACGAAGGGTTTAGTTTAGTTCAGGCTTCCTACCTTAGTCTTGGTAGTCCAGTATAGGAATAAAGACAAACTCCAGGAAATAATGCCTTGTTTGATTGTTTATATATTTTTTTAAATTTATTTATCTTATTTATTTTTGGCTGCATTGGGTCTCCGTTGCTGCACACGGGCTTTCTCTAGTTGCGCTGAGCGGGGTGCTACTCTTCATTGCAGTGCGTGGGCTTCTCATTGTGGTGGCTTCTCTTGTTGTGGAGCACAGACTCTAGGTGCACAGGCTTCAGTAGTTGTGGCTCGCGGGTTCTAGAGCACAGGCTCAGTAGTTGTGGCGCACGGGCTTAATTGCTCCGCAGCATGTGGGATCTTCTCGGACCAGGGCTCAAACGTGTGTCCCCTGCATTGGCAGGTGGACTCTCAACCACTGCGCCACCAGGGAAGCCCGATTGTTTATATCTAAATTAAAACATCTGAGCTACTTTCTCATGTCTCAAGAGCTAGAAAGTTCAATGAAACATACACATTTATAGACATATTTTTTTAAATGCTCAAAGGAGATATTGCTGTTTCCCAAAGACGTTATAAATGCACTCAAAACATTGCTGTGGAGTATATTTGCATTTAAGAGTATAGCTTAAATATTTTATAGCCAAAGTATTTTGTGGTATTTCTATTCTTTCTAAAGGCCATTAGTGCCTAAATCACAGCACAGAGATATCTGTTTACCATAATATCACATTCAGAAAGCCATGAAGGCAAGCGGTCTGTTGGAATGCGCAGGGCAGCAAGTGTGCTCTCTTTTTTGTTTAGTTGTTGACTTGCCATGTGACAAGTTAACTCTAATGCCTAACGATGCTACGGAAACTTAATTGGTATTTTAAACAGTTTTGAGATTTATAGATTAAAAATTTCACAGAAGCACAAATTTTATTATCTGGCTTTCTGTCTAGTGGTTCTTCTTAGTACACATTGAATATAAACTTCCTTAAATAAGAAGATAACATGTTAAGACTGTGAAGAGGTCAAAAAGGATAATTATGGTTGTATCTAATTATCATGTAAGTTAACCAAATATAATTACAGAGCAGTTGTTAACTTTTGTTTAAAGGTGTTTGTTTTTTTTTGTTTGGGTGGAAGACAAAAAAATGTTGGGCCTTTGTGCTCTTCTGTTTTGGCAGTGCTCTGTTATGTGACCTAGATTTCAAATCTCTGTAGTATTTCCTGTATAAAACCAGTGTATTCTCTCTCTGTGCACCTACCACTAATAATAAAATATGAGTCAGCTATGCAGAGGCACTATCTGTGTAAGGTTTTTTAATCAAAACCTTTTATTAATAAAAACAAGTACAAAGTGCCATTGTAATGCAGATGAGCTAATAAACTAAGTATAATTAAGAATCTTTCTAAAGAGAAATTTCTCAAGAGGTAAATATTTAAAGATTCACTCTTAAATTTTTTTAATAATATGCTTTTTTTATGCATAAAGAAATGTCTTATTTCTAAGTCTGATGTAATCTTGGAATTCTTGGTAGGCAGAAACTGACTCTTTCATATTGTACTAAACAAATACTTTTTGATCTATTCTCTTCAAAGAATTTTTCTTATTACGATCTACTATTATAATTTTATTATTTTTTAATGAGTATTTACACTCTGGAAAACAAACACCTATGCAGTTCTGTCATATGTGAAGTGATATTGGCAGATTTCAGCCATAGTATAGCCTCTCCTCTTGGCTCAGCCATTAGTATAAAAAAGACTAGTTGTGAAATAGCAACCATTATGCTTTAACATTGCTCCTAGGAAACTGGACAAATTCCAGGTTATTTCACTGAACGTGCATCACATGGTCAAGGCTTCCCAGCACTCTGGCCTTGACTAAATAGCACAGCAGTCTTTTAAGTATTATGCATCTTAAAGAAATATAGGTCTATCCAAATTGGCTGCACTAATAGAAAATAAAAGGATAGTTGCAACTGTATCTAAATAACATCAAACATCTGTATTACAAATGAAATACCGACTCATCTAGCTGTTTCCAAAGGTGCAGACATTTACATTTATGTGAGCAAAACAACTGAATGATTAATTGAATGTTTTGAGCTTGTGTTTGAATTTTTACCATAGTCTCAGAGTATTACTCTAAAGCATTCTCCTTTAGGCTCTGTTCTCTCACTCAATCATATCATCACTTCTATTCCTTCCTCCCCTCCCTTCCTTTCTTCAACAAATTCAGACTGAGTACCCACTATGTGTCAGACACTGTATATTGAGTGGGGGAGTAAAACAGACATGGCCTTCCTGGGGCATATACTTTTTTTTTTTTTTTTGCTTTTATTTTATTTATTTATTTTTAGTTTCTGCTTTATAACAAAGTGAATCAGTCATACATATACATCTGTTCCCACATCCCTTCCCTCATGCATCTCCCTCCCTCCCACCCTCCCCATCCCACCCCTCCAGGCGGTCACAAAACACCGAGCTGATCTCCCTGTGCTCTGCGGCTGCTTCCCACTATCTATCTACCTTACGTTTGGTAGTGTATATATGTCCATGCCTCTCTTTCACTTTGTCACAGCTTACCCTTCCCCCTCCCCATATCCTCAAGTCTATTCTCAAGTAGGTCTGTGTCTTTATTCCCGTTTTACCCCTAGGTTCTTCATGACATTTTTTTTTTAATTCCATATATATGTGTTAGCATACGGTATTTGTCTTTCTCTTTCTGACTTACTTCACTCTGTATGACAGACTCTAGGTCTATCCACCTCATTACAAATAGCTCAGTTTCATTTCTTTTTATGGCTGAGTAATATTCCATTGTATATATGTGCCACATCTTCTTTATCCATTCATACGATGATGGACACTTAGGTTATTTCCAGCTCTGGACTATTGTGAATAGAGCTGCAATGAACATTTTGGTACATGTCTCTTTTTGAATTATGGTTTTCTCAGGGTATATGCCTAGTAGTGGGAATGCTGGGTCATATGGTAGTTCTATTTTTAGTTTTTTAAGGAACCTCCATACTGTTCTCCATAGTGGCTGTACCAATTCACATTCCCACCAGCAGTGCAAGAGTGTTCCCTTTTCTCCACACCCTCTCCAGCATTTATTGTTTCTAGATTTCTTGATGATGGCCATTCTGACTGGTGTGAGATGATATCTCATTGTAGTTTTGATGTGCATTTCTCTAATGATTAATGATGTTGAGCATTCTTTCATGTGTTTGTTGGCAGTCTGTATAACTTCTTTGGAGAAATGCCTATTTAAGTCTTCTGCCCATTGTTGGATTGGGTTGTTTGTTTTTTTGCTATTGAGCTGCATGAGCTGTTTATAAATTTTGGAGATTAATCCTTTGTCAGTTGCTTCATTTGCAAATATTTTCTCCCATTCTGAGGGTTGTCTTTTGGTCTTCTTTATGGTTTCCTTTGCTGTGCAAAAGCTTTGAAGTTTCATTAGGTCCCATTTGTTTATCTTTGTTTTTATTTCTATTTCTCTAGGAGGTGGGTCCAAAAGGATCTTGCTGTGATTTATGTCGTACAGTGTTCTGCCTATGTTTTTCTCTAAGAGTTTGATAGTTTCTGGCCTTACATTTAGGTCTTTAATCCATTTTGAGATTATTTTTGTGTATGGTGTTAGGGAGTGATCTAATCTCATACTTTTACATGTCCCTGTCCAGTTTTCCCAGCACCACTTATTGAAGAGGCTGTCCTTTCTCCACTGTACATTCCTGCCTCCATTGTCAAAGATAAGTTGACCATATGTGCGTGGGTTTACCTCTGGGCTTTCTATCCAGTTCCATTGATCTATCTTTCTGTTTTTGTGCCAGTACCACACTGTCTTGATTACTGTAGCTTTGTAGTATAGTCTGAAGTCAGGGAGCCTGATTCCTCCAGCTCCGTTTTTCATTCTCAAGATTGTTTTGGCTATTCGGGGTCTTTTGTTTTTCCAAACAAATTTTGAAATTTTTTGTTCTAGTTCTGTGAAAAATGCCAGTGGTAGTTTGATAGGGATTGCATTGAATCTGTAGATTGCTTTAGGTAGTAGAGTCATTTTCACAATGTTGATTCTTCCAATCCAAGGATGAGGTATATCTCTCCATCTATTTGTATCATCTTTAATTTCTTTCATCAGTGTCTTATAATTTTCTGCATACAGGTCTTTTGTCTCCTTAGGTAGGTTTATTCCTAGATATTTTATTCTTTTTGTTGCAATGGTAAATGGGAGTGTTTTCTTGATTTCATTTTCAGATTTTTCATCATTAGTGTACAGGAATGCCAGAGATTTCTGTGCATTAACTTTGTATCCTGCTACTTTACCAAATTCATTGATTAGCTCTAGTAGTTTTCTGGTAGCATCTTTAGGATTCTCTATGTATAGTATCATGTCATCTGCAAACAGTAACAGCTTTACTTTTTCTTTTCCAATTTGGATTCCTCTTATTTCCTTTTCTTCTCTGATTTCTGTGGCTAAAACTTCCAAAACTAAGTTGAATAAGAGTGGTGAGAGTGGGCAGCCTTATCTTGTTCCTGATCTTAGTGGAAATGGTTTCAGTTTTTCACCATTGAGGACAATGTTGGCTGTGGGTTTGTCATATATGGCCTTTATTTGGTTGAGGAAAGTTCCCTCTATGCCTAGTTTCTGGACTGTTTTTATCATAAATGGGTGTTGAATTTTGTCGAAAGCTTTCTCTGCATCTATTGAGGTGATCATATGGTTTTTCTCCTTCAATTTGTTAATATGGTGTATCACATTGATTGATTTGTGTATATTGAAGAATCCTTGCATTCCTGGAATAAACCCCACTTGATCATGGTGTATGATCCTTTTAATGTGCTCTTGGATTCTGTTTGCTAGTATTTTGTTGAGGATTTTTGCATCTATGTTCATCAGTGATATTGGCCTGTAGTTTTCTTTCTTTCTGACATCCCTGCCTGGTTTTGGTATCAAGGTGATGGTGGCATCGTAGAATGAGTTTGGGAGTGTTCCTTCCTCTGAAATTGTTTGGAAGAGTTTGAGAAGGATGGGTGTTAGCTCTTCTCTAAATGTTTGATAGAATTCGCCTGTGAAGCCATCTGGTCCTGGGCTTTTGTTTGTTGGAAGATTTTTAATCACAGTTTCAATTTCAGTGCTTGTGATTGGTCTGTTCATATTTTCTATTTCTTCCTGATTCAGTCTTGGCAGGTTGTGCATTTCTAAGAATTTGTCCATTTCTTCCAGGTTATCTATTTTATTGGCATGCGGTTGCTTGTAGTAATCTCTCATGATCTTTTGTATTTCTGCAGTGTCAGTTGTTACTTCTCCTTTTTCATTTCTAATTCTATTGATTTGAGTCTTCTCCCTTCTTTTCTTGATGAGTCTGGCTAATGGTTTGTCAATTTTGTTTATCTTCTCAAAGAACCAGCTTTTAGTTTTATTGATCTTTGCTATCGTTTCCTTCATTTCTTTTTCATTTATTTCTGATCTGATCTTTATGATTTCTTTGCTTCTGCTAACTTTGGGGGTTTTTTGTTCTTCTTTCTCTAATTGCTTTAGGTGCAGGGTCAGGTTGTTTACTCGAGATGTTTCCTGTTTCTTAAGGTGGTATTGTATTGCTATAAACTTCCCCCTTAGAACTGCTTTTGCTGCGTCCCATAGGTTTTTGGTCGTCGTGTCTCCATTGTCATTTGTTTCTAGGTATTTTTTAATTTCATCTTTGATTTCTTCAGTGATCACTTCATTATTGAGTAGTGTATTGTTTAGCCTCCATGTGTTTGTATTTTTTACAGCTCTTTTCCTGTAATTGATATCTAGTCTCATAGCATTGTGGTCAGAAAAGATACTTGATACAATTTCAATTTTCTTAAATTTACCAAGGCTTGATTTGTGACCCAAGATATGATCTATCCTGGAGAATGTTCCATGAGCACTTGAGATAAATGTGTATTCTGTTGTTTTTGGATGGAATGTCCTATAAATATCAATTAAGTCCATCTTGTTTAATGTATCATTTAAAGCTTGTGTTTCCTTATTTATTTTCATTTTGGATGATCTGTCCATTGGTGAAAGTGGGGTGTTAAAGTCCCCTACTATGAATGTGTTACTGTCGATTTCCCCTTTTATGGCTGTTAGTATTTGCCTTATGTATTGAGGTGCTCCTATGTTGGGTGCATAAATATTTACAATTGCTATATCTTCTTCTTGGATCGATCCCTTTGTCATTATGTAGTGTCCTTCTTTGTCTCTTCTAATAGTCTTTATTTTAAAGTCTATTTTGTCTGATATGAGAATTGCTACTCCAACTTTCTTTTTATTTCCATTTGCATGGAATATCTTTTTCCATCCCCTTACTTTCAATCTGTATGTGTCTCTAGGTCTGAAGTGGGTCTCTTGTAGACAGCATATATATGGGTCTTGTTTTTGTATCCATTCAGCCAATCTGTGTCTTTTGATGGGAGCATTTAGTCCATTTACATTTAAGGTAATTATTGATATGTATGTTCCTATTCCCATTTCCTTAATTGCTTTGGGTTTGTTATTGTAGGTATATTCCTTCTGTTGTGTTTCTTGCCTAGAGAAGTTCCTTTAGCATTTGTTGTAAAGCTGGTTTGGTGGTGCTGAACTCTCTCAGGTTTTGCTTGTCTGTAAAGGTTTTAATTTCTCCATCAAATCTGAATGAGATCCTTGCTGGGTAGAGTAATGTTGGTTGCAGCTTTCTCTCCTTCATCACTTTAATTATGTCCTGCCACTCCCTTCTGGCTTGTAGCGTTTCTGCTGAGAGATCAGCTGTTAACCTGATGGGGATTCCCTTGTGTGTTATTTGTTTTGTTTTTTTCCCTTGCTGCTTTTCATATGATTTCTTTGTGTTTAATTTTTGACAGTTTGATTAATATGTGTCTTGGCGTATTTCTCCTTGGATTTATTCTGTATGGGACTCTCTGTGCCTCCTGGACTTGATTAACTATTTCCTTTCCCATATTAGGGAAGTTTTCAACTATAATCTCTTCAAATATTTTCTCAGTCCCTTTCTTTTTCTCTTCTTCTTCTGGAACCCCTATAATTCGAATGTTGGTGCGTTTAATGTTGTCCCAGAGGTCTCTGAGACTGTCCTCTGTTCTTTTCATTCTTTTTTCTTTATTTTGTTCTGCATCAATTATTTCCACTATTTTATCTTCCACCTCACTTATCCGTTCTTCTGCCTCAGTTATTCTGCTATTAATCCCATCTAGAGTATTTTTCATTTCATTTATTGTGTTTTTAATCGATGCTTGATTCATCTTTAGTTCTTCTAGGTCCTTGTTAACTGTTTCTTGCATTTTGTCTATTCTATTTCCAAGATTTTGGATCTTGGAAATAGAATCTTGGATCATCTTTACTATCATTATTCTGAATTCTTTTTCAGGTAGACTGCCTATTACCTCTTCATTTGTTAGGTCTGGTAGGTTTTTATCTTGCTCCTTCACCTGCTGTGTGTTTTTCTGTCTTCTCATTTTGCTTATGTTACTGTGTTTGGGGTCTCCTTTTTGCAGGCTGCAGATTCGTAGTTCCCATTGTTTTTGGTGTCTGTCCCAGTGGCTAAGGTTGTTTCAGTAGGTTGTGTAAGCTTCCTGGTGGGGGGGACTAGTGCCTGTGTTCTGGTGGTTGAGGCTCGATCTTGTCTTTCTGGTGGACAGGTCCACGTCTGGTGGTGTGTTTTGGGGTGCCTGTGGCCTTATTATGTTTTTAGGCAGCCTCTCTGCTAATGGGTGGGGTTGTGTTCCTACCTTGCTAGTTGCTTGGCATAGGGTGACCAGCACTGTAGCTTGCTGATCGTTGACTGAAGCTGGGTGCTGGTGTTGAGATGGAGATCTCTGGGAGATATTCGCCGCTTGATATTATGTGGAGCTGGGAGGTCTCTTGTGGACCCGTGTCCTGAAGTTGGCTCTCCCACTTCAGAGGCACAGCACTGACTCCTGGCTGCAGCACCAAGAGCCTTTCATCTACCCGGCTCAGAATAAAAGGGAGAAAAAGTAGAAAGAAAGAATTAGTAGAAGAAAGAACGAGAGGAAGGAAGAAAGAAAGAAAGGAGGGAAGGAGGGAGGGAGGAAGGATGGAAAGAAAGAAAGAAAGGAGGGAGGGAGGGAGGAAGGAAAGAAAGAAAGACAGGAGGGAGGGAGGAAGGAAAGAAAATGAGTGAAAGGAAGAAGGGTGGGAGTGAAGGAGGAAGGAAAGAAAGACAGACGGGAGGGAGGGAGGGAGGAAGGAAAGAAAAAGAAAGAGTGAAAGGAAGCAGGGAGGGAGAGAGGGAGGAAGGAAAGAAAGAGAGAAAGAAGGAAAGGAGAGGCGGAGGGAGGGAGGGAGGAAGGGAAGGTAGGAAAAAAAGAAAGAGCAGGTAAAGTAAAATAGAATAAAGTATAAAATATAGTAGCGTTATTAAAATTAAAAAGTAATTATTGAAAAAAAAAACGGACAGATAGAACCCTGGGACATATGGTGGAAGCAAAGCTATGCAGAGGAAATCTCACACAGAAGCATACACATACACATTCACAAAAAGAGAGCGGGGGAAAAATCGAAAATCTTGCTCTCAAAGTCCACCTCCTCAATTTGGGATGATTCGCTGTCCATTCATGCACTCCACAGACGCAGGGCACATCAAGTGGACCGTGGAGCTTTAATCCGCTGCCTCCGAGGCTGCACAGGGAGATTTCCCTGTCTCTTCTCTGCTCTCACAGCTCCCGGGTCTCAGCCTTGGACCTGGCCCCGCCTCTGCGCGTAGGTCGCCGGAGGGCGTCCGTTCTTCGCTCAGACAGGACGGGTTTAAAGGAGCCGCTGATTCGGGGGCTCTGGCTCACTCAGGCAGAGGGGAGGGAGGGGCGCGCAGTGTGGGGCGGGCCTGCGGCGGCAGAGGCCGGCGTGACATTGCACCAGCCCGAGGCGCTCCGTGCGCTTTCCCGGGAAAGTCCTCCCTGGGTCCCGGGACCCCGGCAGTGGCGGGGTGCACAGGCTCCCCGGAAGGCGGGGTGGACAGTGACCCGCGCTCGCATACAGGCCTTGTGGCGGCGGCAGCAGCAGCCCCAGCGTCCCACGCCCGTCTCCGGGGTCCGCGCCTTTAGCCGCGGCTTGCGCCTGTCTCTGGTGCTTCTTTAAGCAGCCCTCTTAATGCCCTCTCCTCACGCACCAGGAAACAAAAGGGAAGAAAAAGTCTTGCCTCTTCGGCAGCTCCAGAGTTTTTCCCCGGACTCCCTCCGGGCTAGCCGTGGTGCACTAACCCCTTCAGGCTCTCTTCCTGCCGCCAGCCCCAGTCCTCTCCCTGCGCTCCGACTGAAACCCGAAACCCGAGCCTCAGCTCCCAGCCCCGCCCGCCCCGGCGGCCGAGCAGACAAGCCTCTCGGGCTGGTGAGTGCCTGAGGGCACCGATCCTCTGTGCCGGAATCTCTCCGCTCTGCCCTCCACACCCCTGTTGCTGTGCTCTCCTCCGCTACTCCGAAGCTTTCCGCCTCCGCCACCTGCAGTCTCTGCCCGCGAAGGGGCTCCTAGTGTGTGGAAACCTTTCCTCCTTCATGGCTCCCTCCCACTGGTGCAGGTCCCGTCCCTATCCTTTTGTCTCTGTTTATTCTTTTTTCTTTTGTCCTACCCAGGTATGTGGGGAGTTTCTTGCCTTTTGGGGGGTCTGAGGTCTTCTGTCAGCGTTCAGTAGGTGTTCTGTAGGAGTTGTTCCACGTGTAGATGAATTTCTGATGTATCTGTGGGGAGGAAGGTGATCTCCGCGTCTTACTCTTCCGCCACCTTCCTCCAGGCCTGGGGCATATACTTGGTAAGGAGTAACTGGATAGTTTTTAAAGTTTAATTATATACATACAAATTATGGTAAGTGTTCTAAGGAACAAGAATAAAGTGTTATTTATTCAGCAAACATTTTTGAGGACCAGCTATGTGTCAGTCATTTTGCTACATTAATAGTAGATAGGAATGAATGAAACAATATGATCCCTGCCCTCATAGAGGAAATTTGGAAGAGGACAAGCATGGTCTGTGGTAAGGTTTAAGTTGAGACTTGAAAAATGGCTAGGAGCCAACTATCTACCAAGCTAAGGAGAGAGCATTCTCTCCTTAGTAAGGAAGAGAAGGGGATGCAAGACTCACTCAACCCTAGGAACATTTAGAGGTCTGTAGAGAAAGAAGAAACTGGACAAAAAAGGAATAATCTTTTAAAAATTTAGATGGCTTTTTTCATTTTCTAAATTTAGGTGGAAAATTAGGTGTGTGTGGTATTGTGGAAGCCAAGGAAAACTGAATGCTTTTAAATAATTGTCCTGGTAGATAAATTTTAAAAAATTATTCTCAGCAAATTATAAAAGACTCCATAGTCACTAATATATATAATATATTTTATATTTTATAAATATTTATATATTTTTATTAAAAAATTATATAAAAATTTATATAATTTTATATTATTAATATTTAAATATATTTTTAAATATGTATATATTTATTTTATATTACATAGTACCTGATATATAATTATTCTATATTTCTTTTATATATATTTTAGAACCACTTTATAGAACTATAATATAGTTCTAAATATAGAACCAATATATATTTATATATATTATATATTATATTTATATTCATTTTATATTATATATATATGTGTGTATATATATTTCAGAACTGCTTTCTCCAATGTAGAAACTATCTTAACCAATCTTAATAGGCCCCTCTCTAGTACTACCATGAATTTAAACTGCTGCCAGTTAAAATGTATTTCAGAGTTGGTTGTGTTTGTTTCCAAAACGATTAATGCTAGTTGTACTTGCACTGTAAATTAATTGTAATTTTTGTAATTTGATGAAATGTGAAAGTGGAAAGAAAAAGTTGATTTTACAAAAACTAAGTTGACTACTTTAGAGAGATTTAATAATGGTGAGTTAATAATGCTATTCATTAGATGTAAAAGAGTCACCTGTAAAAGATTGGAGGGAAATTATAAAAGTCTAGAAGGATTCTTCTGCTTTTGGGATGCTTCATAACTGTTGTTAAGTCTCAATCCATTTTGAAGAACCTGAAACTGGAAATGATAGCTGTTGCATTTTGGGTGTGGTTTCTGCAAGAAAAACAACACAGAACCCTAATCAGTGGACTGATCAACAAAGAAAAGACTCTAGCCTAATAAAGATTGGCAAATGAATATATATTTATATGTTTTGATTTAAAATAAAATATATAAGTATAAAATAAAAATATATCCATATATATATGATACCTTAACTGATGGTTAATCTTCTGTAACCAATACAAAGATAAACTTTAACTCAGCCTATGTCCATTACCAAAATGCATTAACAAACTATCATTGAAAAAATGGAATCTTACAATAAAAGTTTATTCCTTTTCTTTCATGGTTTCGATATTTAAATACCTGAAACAAGGAAAATGAGCCTTTGAGTGTTTTGAATTTTCTAAGCATATGTATATTGCACCTAGTCTTTGTTTCTGCACCTGGCCTTTATTTCTTTGCCTTAATCATACTGATAACTTTTAAGAATGTAATTGATTACCTATTATTTCAACCAAGATTATAGTCTCACTTTTATTCTTAAACATAACCACAGTTAAAGTTACTGAAGTATACTTCTCAAGTAGAGATTATAAATTGAAAGGATTTAACCCTTATTTTCTGAAATTCTCTTTACAGTTAACTTCAGAACTTACCCAAGATACTTAGAAGACATGAGAAATAATAATATTTAGTGTTGCTACATGTTCAATATCAGTTCTTACTGCTCTATAAATTTAGCTGCAAGTATTTAATTATCAATAATAATATTTTAAAATTAAAATTCCATACTTAATAGTCAAATTGTCAGTGAACAATATAGGACAGCAAGTGATTAAATTGAGTAGGTAATAAAATAAAGTATAATAGAAGACAGTGATCCAATGGGGGGAAAAATAGAAATGAAGTTTAAGATTCCCAGAATTTATAAATTAGATTCTTAAAGTAGATTTGACTTGTTGGATTTTAAATACCGGGTTTTGTACACATGCACAAATGTCTAATAACCAAATACAATGTCCATGCTCCCTACCTATAAATAGCTACACACCATTCTGTTACTTTCGTGTTGCCGAGGAGGTAGCTTCCTGCCAGAGACATGTATAGTGCTTTGGGACATGGTTATTATATACAGCATCAGAAGTTAAGTCTTTGGGCCATCAGATAGGAGCAACAGGAAGACAAATTTTGGCTCAATTATGAGAAGGAACCTTGGACAATTATACCTATCCAAAAATGTGAAGTCCTATGTTTCCCATCACTACAGAGCCTGGAGAAATCATGAAAGACTTGTAGATATATTGGATGAAAATGGAACTTCTTAAATTCCTACGTATGGCTGCCACAGAGCACTGAGTATTTCGTGCAAGTCAAGGGAGTACTTCGGGGCTGAAATACCATCCTTGCTGTGTTCGCCCACGTGAATGCTGTGGTACAACACTGCATCTCCTAGAGGAAGGAGTGTTATTTTATAATCTTCACAGGACCACCAGCCTTCCAAGCTCCATACCTGAGTTGCATCAGCTCAGAGGAGGTTCTATTTTCTAGCACTTGCACATTTTTAACCCAGAATGCAACCTTTTTTTCTCTAGTTTTTAATGTCACCATTAAAAGAACAAGCAGTGGCCTTGTTCTTATACATGTTAGTCTTGCCTTCCATTTCCTTCCCTCCAACACTAAGAGTCTGACTAAGCAAATGAAAGGAAATGAATTAAGTATTCAACTCAGAAGATAAATTTTTTGGAACCAAATATGTCTGAGTAAGACTCAGTACCCTCAAGGAGCTAGCAGTCTATGAAAGGAGGGGAATAAAGTAACTGTGCAAATTATCATAATGCTAAATTGAAGATATGAAGTATTTTATGAATGGTAAAAAAGTACGAATAGCTCAAAAGAACAATGAGGGAAATTGTTTTAAAATCAGGAAAGCATTTATAGAGAATGAAACATTTAAGATTTGGCTCTGAGAAATTTTGAATGGCAGTGATGGAATCAAAAGGAAACTGGAGCAAATGGAAGATAAAGAACTGTCATAATTTAAAAGCACTGGAAGAATTGTGAGATACGAGACTGAAACAGCTGTCTCATTATTTATGCCATTATAAGCAACACAGTCTTGAGAAAATATCACAACATGAATTATTAACTGTATGCATATTTGCACTGATACTCTAGGGTCCCCAATTTCTCAGGCACACTCATTCTGACAAACCAGGTACCTTGATATCTTAACTAACCTTCATCCACTCTCCTGTTGTCTTTTTATTTTTGTTTTTGTCATCTATGGCAGACTTAATGTTTGCCCTACAGTAGAAACTGTAAAGCCAGACACTTGCTTTCTCAGCCTCCTGAATCTGGAAGTAGCCACACAACCCATTCCTGGCCAATGAGATATGAAGGAAAATCTGCTTAGGAACTTCTGTAAAACTTTTAATTAATAGATAAGGACAGATGGAACTGGGACTACCTCTTTTTCCTTTCTCCCTGCCTTCAATATAGATATGATGTCTGTAGCTTTGGAGGCCTTCTTGCAACTACAAGGTTGCACTAAGGATGCTGGAGTAGAAAGACAGAAAAAACCTGGGACCTTGATATTATTGTTGGGTAAACTCCAGGCTCCTTAAAAATAAACTCCTGTTTGTTTGCGCCTGTAATTGGGTAGTCAGTCACTTTCACCTGAAAACATTCGTAACTAATATGCAACATTTTTCCTAAATCTCTCCAGGCAATGTTACTTTTAAAAATCTGAAGATAAGTCTTACTTCTTGAGATGCGAATACTCAACAAACCATTGTTGAACATTTACTGTGCACCGAAGACTGTACTGTGTACCAGAAAGTGGTACAAAGATAAAACATGGCCAATGCCCTCAAGGAACTCATGTTTAACATGAAAAAGTGATAAGTGTTGTGATAGAGACTGGTACAAACCACAGAAGTACCATAGAGGAGGGGAAGATGACCTCTGCCAAGGAAATTAGGGGAGGAGGCACAGAGGAAATACAATTTAAGCTGGTTCCAGATTGGTGAGCAGAAGTTTACAAGGCAGAGAAGAAAGGAAAGTGTTAGTAACTTTAGGCAGAGTTAATAGCCTGTGCAAATGCAGTGATGAGTTGAAGGAGCGTGGCCTGTATTTGGGAAAAGCAAAAAGTTGCGAGTGGTTGGAATGTTTTAAGTTTGCTTTTTTTCAGGAATGACTCTATTTAAAAATAAGACAGATTTTACCCCATGAAGCTACTTGTATAATTATTAGAAGGTAGTTAATTTAAATTTTATCTCATTTGAATTTATGAAAATATTAACATGAGCTAATCAGTAGTTTCTCCTTAGATTGTAAACTCACATATTTAGATGTATGTGTTGATGTATGACTTTCTAAGCAAATTAAACCATTAAAATTAGAAGGAGATTGCCAAAAGTAAAAGAAACGTTTAAGCACTTTTGAAGCACTTATTTAGCTATAAATACTTAACATTTTTAGTTAAAAGTATTTTATACAATCATTAAAATATATCATTAAAGATCATTATCTCAAATCAAAGTGTACTTGAAAGTAGGAAACTAAATGTTCTTAATTAGAAAATCTCTTTCAGAGATTTCAGTAATTTCTCCTTTTTTAATTCAAATTTGAGTTTATATTCCTGGTGTTCATTTATTACCCCTCATCTTTTCTGTTATTAATTAAAGCAGACATACAATTTTGGAGAGGTTTGCTCAAAGTCCAGTCCTAAAACTTGCAATGTCCAGAGGACCCCAAATTCCAACACAGTAGTTGGATTATCTCCTACCTAAGTACTTTTGTTATCAGGATCCCCAAATATAGCAAGTTTTCTGTTTGTTCGGTAACTTAAGATAATTAAATGAAGGAGAAAGAAATACTTGGGGGCCTTACTAAAGCTGGATATGATGGTATAAAGTTAAGGGGAGAGTTGGCAGAATTGACATCTGATTTACTTGGAATCATTGTCTACATCAGTCAAACCAAATCAATATATAGAAATAAAAATTGTTTATAATTGCATGTGTTTGTATTCTGAATTATCAGAAATTATCATCATCACTGGTCAAATGAGAGATAACTCTCCTAGTTCTTAACTTCTTATGGTACCAATGATCTTTACTAAGTGCTGTTAGATGGAAAGATGCAAATAAGGGGTATGTGTTTGGGCCTTACTTGTACACGGTGCCTGTTTACATGCTGTTTTGGAAGGTATGAGTCTATAAGGCATTTGCAGAATAGACCCTGATATATATTAATAGCCATATATATATATATTTAAAATGTATGCATTTAAAAATAAGATAGGAAAAATAGGATAAATCGTTTTAGAAACATTTTTTGCCCTCCCACTTCAAAGCAGATTTACCTAAAGTGATGGGTTTAGCACTCAAAAGAAATTTATTTTTATTGTACTGATTGTCAGATTTTACTTTTAAATGAGTTCAAGCTCTTTTAAAGAAGCATATGAATTTACCTCTGTATGGTCAATCTAAAGTAATTCTGTCAAGTAAGCTGATTTACCAGTGTGTAAAATTTGGATCCATTTATGTAGTTGTATTAGCCAGCTCGGGCTGCTGTGACAAAATACCACAGACTGAGTGACTTAAATAACAGAAACTTATTTCTCACAGTTCTGGAGGCTGGAAAGTCCAATATCAAGGTACCAGCAAGGTAAGTTTTATTCTGAGGCCTCTTCTTTTGGCTTGTAGGCAGCCACTGTCTCTCTGTTAGCTCACATGATCTCCTGTTTGTGCACACACGACGATGGAGAGAGGGGTCAGAATCTCTTCTTATAAGACAGTGATTCTATCAGATCAAACTACAGCCACACTGGGGGTTTGGGTTTCAGCATATGAATTTTGTGGGAACACAAACATTCAGTCCATAACAATAGCAAACTCTTAAATAGGCAGTAATTAATATTTGAGAATTAATACACGGTTTACATTTAAAAGAGGTGTGAGTGCAACAGTTTACACTCTGCACAGAAGTTGCTCTTTCAGCATTATTACAGAGTGGCATAGAGGATGGTCACTAGGTTAGAAGTTACATTACTTTCCTTCCCTATAATTGACTCTATAACAAAGATTTTTAACCTTTTTTGGTGTCAGTCTCCAATTTCTAACGTAAGACAATCCAATAGAGAATTTCTAAGATCTCTTTCCACTCAAAAATTCTTTGATTCTTAGAGTTCCACTTCCAGTATGACTGAATAATCTCCTGACAGACTAACCATCCCTCAGAACTCAATTGTATACTGGCTGCCATATCAGTAAACAAAGGATGTCACAGTCATCAGAGATTGCAGCCACAGCCTATGGTGAGCTGGTGAGCCCTGAGGGAACTCAGGAAGAATACCTGCCATCTAGCAGCCATCAGACTGCAGCCACTCCCCATGGTGAGCCCTGAGGAAACTCAGGATGTGAAAATACAGGATACTGGTCCCAGATAGCTGAGGTGCATATCAATGAGTACAGACTCTTGCATCTCCCTATATACAGAAAAGTGCTAAATTCCTTAACTTGGGATATCTGGTTTTCTTTAATTAACAATAATCTTTTGATGTTCCTGACTACCTGCTCTTTGTTGCAAAACTTCTATATAGTTTTCCCCCATTGCCTCTCGGAGCAGTTCCCTCAGGGTTACTTGAGATACTGCTTGAAGCATCCTAAAAGTTCCTGCCAAATAAAACAACTCTCAAAAAAAAAAAAAAAAAAAGAAGATTATAAACCCTGGGCAAAATAGAAAAACAACCACCTGAAGGCTTTGGAGAGTAAATAAAATCAGGCCGGTTCTGGACAATAGTCAAAACTTGGAAGAAGGAACAAACATGGGATAAGTTTCTTGTTTGTTCCACTTTCAGATTGAAGGCAGCACCCGGGGCTGGGACTAGCGTGAGGCAAGCAAGGCCTTCTTAAGGAGGCACTCACTCTTGGGTGCTGACTCTGCACTTGCATGAGCCTGAGGATGAGTGCCTTCATAAATTTTGCACCATAGACACCTTGCTTGCCTCACCCTACTCCAAGACCTAACAGGACCCATGGGACAGTAAGACTCTGATAACCTGAAATCTCTATGACGTGTGGAACTAGAAGATGATGTTTGAGGCAACCACCACTGCCAGAAAGTGAGGGAGGAAAGCCTAGAGAGCAGACAGGCAGATACATGGCCCCCAAATTCTGTATATAAACTCCACCCAACTCTCTGCCTGACCCCAAGCTCAGGGAAGATTGTAACAGCCCAGCCAAGGGGGTAAAAAAAAAACTGAACTGAGATTTGAGCCTGTGCCCAAGAGTTAGATATATCCTATAGCTTGAGTCTGACCAAGTAAATTTCCTGAAAAATCAAGAATATCAACACTCCTCAGAGTAATATCAGAATTCAGTTTCTGCAGTGTAACATTCATAATTTCCAGAATATAAAACAATATTACCAGTGTAAAAAGAAACAGGAAAATGTAACCATTCTTAAGCGAAAAGACAATGAGCTGAGACCAACTCCCAAAAGATCCAGATGTTGGAACAAGTGCTTGAAAGTACTTGTTATAACTATGTGCAATGAAGTAGAGGAAAATATATTCACAATGAATGCAAAGATAGGATATCTAAGCAGAGAAACAGAAATCCTTTTTTAAACTAAATGGAATTTCTAAAAGTAAAAAACATAATATTTTAAAAAAGTAGAACAATGGTAGCCTGGGGAATGGTGGTAAGAATCAACTGCAAAGATATCTTTCTGGGGTGATGGCAATGTTCTATATCTTGATGGAGTTTTGGATTATACATTTGTCAAAATTCAGTGAATGTACACTTAAGATTTGTGCATTTTATTGTATGTAAATTGTACATCAAAGAAAAAAATTCTAGATAGTTGGGAACAACTGAAGAAGTGCCTAAATTAGAGAACAGCCTATAGCCTGACAAAGACACTGTGGTACATGACTATTGTCTTTGAAGTTCATTCAAAAGTGGTTATTGAATGAATATATCCCACAGTGATGAGCATTCCAGGTAGAAAAAACAATATCTAAAAAACCACAGAAGGAAAGAAGTCAATAATTCTAGGAGGCTAGACACTAGGTGGGATTAATAGGACATGAAAATGAAAAAAAAGATTGAAGCTGTATTTTAAAGTCTTTTTTTAAATGAGGTTTTTTATACTGCTGCCCACAGAGATTTCCCTCTGCTTTTTAAAATTTTAAATTAAAAGGAATACTTTACATATAATAAAATGTAAGTGTACAATTCACTGAGTTTTGCCAAATATATACAGTTGTGTAATACCACCATAATTGTATTATAGAACATTTCCATTACTCCAAAACTTTCTCATGTGCCCCTGTGTAATCAGTCCCCTCCATCACCCCTGGTCCCAGGAAGCCACTGATCTGCTTTCGGTCACTATAGTTTTGCCTTTTCTAAAATTTCATATAAATAGACTCCAAGTATATAACACCTTACACTTAGTATACTGCTTTTGAGATTCATCCTTGGTGTTGTCTGCATCAGTTGTATCAATGTTCAGCAGTATTTCATTGATTGATATTCCACAGTTTATTTATCCAGTCACCAACTGATGGTTATTTGAATTGCTTTCAGCTGGGGCTGTTATGAATAAAATTTCTGTGTACATTCCAGTACGTGTCTTTCTGTAAGAAATGTGTTTTGAAAGGATTTTAAATGCCACACTATGGATTTTTGATTTTTTTAAGTGGTAATCAGCTCTTCTGTGAGCACTAATATTCTTTGAAGAGGAAAAAAAGCAAAGTTCTTTTATCTTTTATTAGAGTTTATAACTCTTTAATCAGTATTGAGTTTATCTGACTGCATGAAGGCTGTTGTTTCAAAATTTTACCCGCTCTACTAATGTGTTTTTATTGCTTTTCTTTGCATATTTTTAAAAATACATTTAATAAAAATTTAAACAAATCTTTTTAAAGGCAAATATCCAAAAGAGTTCTTGTTTTATTGATTTTTTCAAATTTTATCTGAAAGTAATGTGACATCCTTAATAGATTTTTCAGATAATCACATTTTTAAAAAATTTAAAGAGAAGGATGTTAACAGCAAACTGCTACATGACTAAGGACTAGTGATGCTTAGAGTTGCATTATTTGTCCTTAGGGTGGGAACATAAATGATCTTGACCTAATTTCATCTGCTCTGTGATAGTGTTTCTAAAATTGCATGTCTGTTGGTCCTCCACTATCCTGTTGTCAAAATCCACAAGTAACAGTTGTGCAAATATTTGTAAGAAAGTTCCCCTGGTGAGTACAAAGACCTTATAACAACAGTAAAATTTCAAATATGCACAGGATTCACTGAACCATCAGCCTTCATGGGAAGCAGATTTCTTCAGTGGGTCAACAAATATTTCTTGGGTGCCCAGGATGTATGTGTGAGGCACTGTTCTGAATCTGGTCACCACTCTACCGGGCCTCGGATAGTAGTCACTCAACAAATGTGAGGAGAAAAAATGTCGAGTAAAGTTTCTGACAGATCCAGAGCCTAGCTAGGTATAAGGAGCCAGAAGCACTGCTGAGAATGTTCAAGAGGTTACCATGCTGGACAAGTGTGAGGGAGATTTTGACCAGCTGGACCAGGGATAGCTTGGATGAGATTCCAAATCAGATTGAGAGATGGGATCTAGAGATTTGAGTCCACCATCTCCAAGCTCACTTTTTCTGCCCAAGTTTACTGTGCCTAAATTTAAGCTGCCATAATCCCTTTTATGTATTCTCTCTCTCTCCCTTCTTCTGTTCCTATTTTCCTAATTCAAGTCTGTCTACCTATAACTCTCAGGCAACTGTTAGTTGCAGGCCAATAGTAGTATCCATTTTGGACTACCCGACATATTGCTGGTACTCTTAACCAGAGGAAATCAAGCTTGCTTGACAGCAACTTTGCCACTTCTAATTACTAAAATCAGTCCTGCTGAATGGAGAAGAAAGAAGATGCAGTTCATTTTTTTCCCTTCTAATACATGGATTAATTCATGTTCAGCAGCCACTGACCTCTTAATATCTTTATTATTGTAACAATAGCGGTGCTTTAAAGAAATCCTGTTTATCTTTGTACACTAAAAGGAATTAGGAACACACACACACACACACACACACACACACACTTGACCTCTTTAGACTGATTATGCAGAGGGAGATCTCATACTCTAGTGAAGAAAGCTTCAGCAGGTTTTATGCTGTTTTATTAGTGCACAAAATGAAGTTTGTTGTATGTTATTGATTTTAAGCCAAACAAACCTAACCAGTTCATTCCCCCAGCATAGTCTGAATGCCCAGAGACAACACCCAGTGAAATTCTGCATTCTCACCTTCAGTCTGGGTCACGGAATGAAAGCTAGCCACCTAAGAAAGAACATTTCAGCTGGCTTCTCGAATGTCTGCATATCAGAGTTCAAGGAAATCACCCCATGATTTTAACTGTAAAATACTGTAAAATTTCAACTGTAAAAACCCTGACTTTTGCATCTGTTGGGAAAAGAAATGTAGAAAATAAATGTTAGCTTTTTCCCTCCTCCTAACTAGGTATTTATTAGTGTAGTATTTGCCCAAAAAGAGTGACAAGATAAATAGGACTATGAACCATCAAATAACCTCTAGGGATATTTTTACCATGTTGTTCTTTAATATATTACAGCTTTTAACCTGCCCAGTGAATGACCTCTAATTAGAAAAGACTTATATCTAATTATGTTAACATTTGAACTCCTAAATTTGAGACATACTAATATAAAAACATAAAATCTTCCTACATTATATAGTCATTTGCTTTTTTGTTTGTTCAAATGATGATGTATGTAACCATGTGTAAAAAGTCAGGTCACAGATCCTAAATTGTCTGTTAATATAGAGTTTATGCAAGTCTAATTTTAAGGAATGTTTAAAGCACAATTCACAAAATCTATATAGGTTTTTAATAAATTATGTCCTTAGAAAGTTTTAATACTTAAAATACTGCATTATTTGGTTATTTACAGGTTACAACCATCTCTCAGTATAATAGGTTCATTTTTCATAGGAACATTAGCTAGTAGTTCTTTTAAAATTGGCACTGCAGTTCATACCTACAAATTAACTTGTACAATCGTAACTCTAACATTAAAATGTCTCTAAAATAGACTGCTTTGTGTTTAAGCATAAAAATTATTTCAGTTTTTTTCAAAAGAGCATTTCTGTAGGTAACAATGCAGAATTTGAGATGTTGAGAGTTTTTTTTTTTTTTTTTTTTTGTTCTTCAGAAAGTTAAGCAAAATACTTTTGGACCATTTAAAAATATTGATTGTTGGCAATGCTAACGGGAGTTAGGGAAATGGAAGCAGTATGACAATAGTTAAAAGCATAGGCTGTAGCACCAGATTGCTTGGGTTCAAATTGTGGCTGCACCATTTTTTAGTGTGACAATGGGCAAGTTACTTAAACCTCTTAATCCCTCAGTTTCTTCTCTGTAAGATGAGGTTAATAATAACACCTATCTCAAATGATTGTTAGGATAAAATGAGTTAATATTTTTTAAATACCTAGAAAAATGCCAGGCATATAGAAAGCTCTGTGTAAACATTTGATAAACACATACTTTATGGTTAGAACAGTAATTCTCATATCATTTTAGACTGATACCGGTTTCATGTTATCATCTTTTGGATAAAATGATATTTCTATCCTTTGATTTTTGAACTTCCTATTAGGACCAGGGAGGTAAGAGGTAGGTTCCATGGTGGTTATACCAGACCTGGCTAGTACCGGGTTACAAGAATTCTGTGAGCTAATTGTGAAACATAGTCATTATTAAAAATTAAAAATTGTTTTAAATTTTCAGTTTAAACATTTAAAAGAGGAATAAATACTCAAAACTTACCACTTCCTAATTATTTTCCTTATCTTTGTCATTGAGATTATTTATGTCTCATGTCTGGGAATACTATATCATGGCTTCCTACTACACATTTCTTCCCAACTCTGTAGTCATCGACGTCACATAAGTAGCTTGAAATCAGTTATGGTAGGAGTATTTGCACCACGGAAATCAGCAAATGCTACAAATTAGGGCTCCTCCTGCCCCCAAGAGCTGGTTGTTATGCACTTATCATCATACCACTCATTGAGGGTCAGAGTGTCCCACTGGTTTCTGTTATTCTTTTACTGGGTGTTATCATGAGTGAAATAGAGACTATATAATTTCCTATACTGGGAGAGGATTCTAAAAAATATCCCAGTATATTAATGGAGATTTCCCCTATAGATAATTTAAACACATTTCCTATATTAAGCATCCAAATTTCTCTATATCTCTAGAACCATAAACGATGGAGAAGGAAGGAGCTGTTGTTATTTTCCTTACTCTGAATAATAATTGTCTCCTTTTGTATATATATCATATAGTTATATATTCTCTAATAAGAGTCTCACGATAACCCTGTAAGCTAGGCAAGCTGACTGCTATTATCACTATCATATAGACTCCACAAGATTATTACTTTCCCATAGTTTTTCAATTATAATTGATGAACATTACATATAGATTCAGATTTTGTGACTGCAAAAAATTTCACTGTGATATATATCATATTCTTTAGTGAAGCTTTATTAATTGTGAGTTAGAGGTTCTCCCTTTCTTTCTTTCTTTCTTTCTTTCTCTCTCTCTCATAGCCACCCTTCCGCCCAAGCTCTTTCCCTCTTTTTTCTCTTTTTCTCAAGATATCAGATGCTAAAAGTTAAATATGTTTGAGTTTTCATAACAACTACACTAGAAAATGCTTTTCAGATAAGTTTGGTTATTTGAGCCCTCTGAGACTGATGGTGTTGTCTTTCTCTATTGTATTCTTGGAATTCTCATTCTCCATTGTTTCTCCCCATCCCAGCTCCTGCCATCATCCATGTGAGTCCACCACCTTTACTTTTCAGTTCTTTTTGTCCAATGCCCATTTTTTCCCACTTTACCATGGTCTTCCAATTCCACCACAAACCTTGGCACCACAGACAGTGGTTCAGACTCCCGACTCTCCCTCTCAAACCTTCCACCTTTCCAGCTCACTACATGGTTTATTGTCCTCAATAAGATCTCCTATTTTCTCTATCCTTCAGCCTCCACTGTTATTTTTACTTGTCTTCTTATTCAGCTTAAAGTCTGGGGTCCATTATTCCAATCACTCTTACACATTCCCTCAGCTCACTTGGCACTCTCTCCTTCCATCCCGCTATTTAACAAGACTCTGGGCCTCAACAAGCTCAGTCGTTACCTTCTGCATGATATACCCAAGTAATGAGCATCACTGCAGTCACACAACCATAGTTCACTAGATTCCACTAGATCTCTTAATGTGTAATTATAATTATTTTAAAGCTCAATATTTTCTCTGGATCTGGTTCTGTTGGTGGTTTTATCTTTTGGCAATGGATCTTTTTCTCTTGCTTTTCTGTGTCTCATAAATGTGATTGTCAGTATTTGGAGGTACAAAACTGTAGAGACTGGGGTAAATGTTATTTAAACCCAGAAATGGGTCTGTCTCTTCTCTGTCAGGCCTTTAGTGTGTGTATGGGGGGTGGCGGTATTCACTCTCATTTGTAGGCAAGCTGGATTTGCATTTTGTTTCTAGGGTTCTACTGAGTTTACCACAGACCTCAAATTCCTCTAGTGCTTGTCTGCTGTTCTCTTGTGCTCATGTGAGGTCTGGGGTGCTGGGGGTAGGGGTTCTCAGTATGCCTGCCCCATCCTCAGCAGGCAGCAGGCTCCACACACCTGCATCACAGTGGACATTTACTGTCTGCTCTCTTGCCCTCTCCCAGAGTAGGCAGTTCAGTGCCAGGTGAGTGGTACATGTGGGGAGTGGGGTGTGTGTGGAGAGGGTCTCAGCTTTCCTACTCTGGTCTTTGGGTTTCAGGCAGGCCCCATGCCCAAGTCTCAGGGGTAGGACTTTCCCAGCCTTCCTGTCCCTCCTTAGTGGCAAACAACCCTACCTCCTACTAAGTGCTCTGGTGGATTTCCTGCCCCACTCCTCGTGGAAGTCAAACTCTGTGTCACATCAGTGCAGGATTCTGGATTTGAAAGGTTTCCTGCCCTCACCCCTCCATGACTTAGTGTCAGTGCAGGGTGGAGACACCAGGTTTTCTACCCACCTCACCCCACAAGTACAAATGAGGTTTTTGTGGAGTCTGGGAAGGACTGGGGGTGTGACAGTTTCTTCCCCTCCCCCAGGAACAGATGACTTGCCTTCTGTCACGCAGATTCCTGTCCACATGTGGGAGTGTCCCTTGTTCCTCCCCCAGCTGCAGCCGGCTATTACTTCATATCAGAGGAGGGTCCAGGTCATGGATGATACTTCTGCTCCACCCTCGAACCTTTGCAGGTCCCGCATGTGCCCACACCACCCAGGGGCTCTCTCAGGTCTCCTGTCTACCCCTTGTCTTTCTCATGAGCAAAGAGCTGTTCAGGGAGAGCAGGCTCTCCTTGTGTCTAGGGCTCCCGGGGACACCAAACTATCATGCTAGCCCATAATCAGGCTTTACAAATTTATTACAGTTTCAGATATTTTCTTCTTACCCACTTTTATGGCAAGACTTCTTCCTGTGCTCTGCCAAGAGGGAAGGAGTTCACGTGCCCCATCTTCCCTCAGAGGGGCTTGTCACTCTTTGGAATTCAGTTCAACTGAGGGTCAGCTCAGGTGAGGAACTCAGTCTCTGAGGAACTAAACAAAATTTAAAAAAATTTTTTTAGGTTGTGCAGCTTTCCGCACATATGGTGGGAGCAACATTCTCTTGCAGCTTTCTTCATCTTAAACAGTAGCATATCTCCAGCTTTCCTGTTAAGAAACTTTCAGACAATTTTAACATGGCCTGCAAAACCCTGCAGTCATATTTGCCTGTCTCTCTGGCTCAGTCTTGTATCAGTCCCCTCCTAACTCACTCACTATGCTCCGGTAACAATGATTTCTCAGTTCCTCAAACATGCCAAGCTCTTCCCCATCCCAGAGCCTTTGCACTTGCTGTTCACTCAACCTAGTGTTCTTGCCCCTATCTGTACCTGGATAACTCTAACAACTTCAGAGATCCTTCCTTCATCCTCCATCCCTTTATCCAAACTGTACATAAAGTACTTCCTCACTCTTTCTCACAGCTGGACAATATCCCGTTATCTGATATATAGTCTTTAATCAGTCCCCATTGGTGGTTATTTAGATTATTTTCAATCTTTTACTTTTACAATTAATAATCTTGTACATAAAGGTTATCTATAAGACAAATTCATGGAAGAATTGCTGGATGAAATGGTCCATGGAGCCAGTTCAGCGTAGTGGTTAAGAGTCTGGGCTCTACTGCCTGCCAGCTGTGTAACCTTGGGCAAGTGATGGAACCTCTCCATGCCTGTTTCCTCATTTGTAAAATGGGGATAATAGTAGTACCTCGTAAAATTGTTGTGAGGCCTAAGAGAGTTGGTACATGTGTAATGCAATGTTTAGCACATGACCACTCCATTAATGTGAACTGTTGTTATTAGCATTTAAAATTTTAGGTAGATCTTGAAAAGTTTCTCCCCATACATATGTTATCATATGTATACTCCCATCAGTATGAGAATGACTGCCTCTTCATACCCTCAACACAGTGTCTTATTAAACTATGTTTTACTCTTTGCTAACATGATGAACACAGCCTCTCATACTAGTTTAATTTGTATTTCTCTTGTTAAGAGTGAAATTAAGCCTATTGTTTAAGTACATTTATGACCTGAATGTTCCACATGTTTCACAGACTCCTATTTGTCATTTCCTTTCTCTTACTGATTTGTAGGAGTTATTTATGTATTAAGGAGTTTAACCTTTGTCTGTGCTATGAGTTACTCTTTCATAGTATTCAATACTTTTCTTTCCTAGTACTTATTCCTACTTTTAATGGTGTCTTTATTTATGATTACTTTTTAATGTTTCATAAGACCAAGGTACATGTTAATTTGTTAATCATTATGTATTGAACACCAGGTAAAGTGCTAAACACAGAAAAATAATCACTAAGAAAATGATCAATAAATATTTAATGAACGGGCCAAATATGACAAAGAGAACTTTCCTACGTAAATAGACTGGGAAAATAGAAGGGAAACTATTTTGTATGGACGTGTGATGAGTTTGGTTTTGGATATGTGGAGTGTTAGGTGACGGCCAGTATTCTAAGCTGAATATGCACGAGACTCCTACTTTGGCAAAATACTCATGAAGAGTACTTGGAAACAAATGATCTCTGATGGAAGGAATGTTATGTGAGGGTTCATAAACAAATACTTCCAATCGGAAACAATAGTTGTCATAACAGTTTTAAAGCAAATATGAAAGGGAAAAATAGAAGCATTATATATTTGCAAGTATAAAGATGTGGGGAATGTAGAAAATTTTTAATGCCTTGGAACTATAACGATTATTGAAAAGTATTTAGATAGTATATTGTAATTATACCCAAATCACTTATTGTGAAGGGATGAAAATCTTTACTAAAGGACAATTGCATCCATCATAGTTATATAAGCTTGTAGAAATCAAAAGCGCCCTTTTTCTATAAAGTAGGTTATTTGGTTTATCAATATATTGTGGGTTTTAATTTATAACTAATTGGACAGTGATTGTGTTTTCTATTACTGAACTATCACTGAAAGATAGTCGCTATCAATTGAGTCCCCAAGTCTGTTTTTTACAGACTATATTAACTGCATGAAGAAGAAGAAACCACTCAGTCTTCTAAAAAGAAATGTTATTTTTTTCAGAACAGAGAATTTATCCTAAAATATTATTTAATAAACAGGAACATCTTGATGGCTGCAGTCATTGAATAACCATTTTGACTTATATGGATATGAATTGGTACCTTTAATAAGTCCGTTGTGAAGTTATAGTCCTTGTTTACTAATTGTAAGAAAATAATCAGGACAGGAACTCTATTTTGATGGCATGGGGATGCGGTATCCCAATGTTCAATCTCAATTCTCAAATGATCCTATAGATTAAAAGATACTGTCTTTAAAGTATACATATTTTTTTTCTCCTCATTAAAAAAAAAGACCTGTGAATTAAGAAATTAGAAATATGGCTATAATTGCACTGGAGAGACAAGTCATTTAAACAAAAATCTAAGTCACATTAGAATGACTTTCTACTTTTAGCATGTCTTTGCCCTATTGATAATCATTCCTGGCATTTCTGAACCTTTTTGTCATAAAAGCAGGGGTTTTGTGTACAGTCATCAGATTCTTCCCTTCAGGTGAGGGGCTTGTCAGTGAAAAATGAAGTGATCTGTAACAAAGGTGTAGAAAGTGTAAAGGCGATAAATCTCCGTGAACTGCAGCATCAGTTGATCATGACCTGTCTGGCTGAGCGTGTGCTGGCCATGGTTACTATCAGAGATATATATAGTGTCACTTCAGGGGCTTTTAAGAAGCCAGTCACTTGCTTATGCTGAGTTCCCAGATATGCTTATTTGTGCTTAAAGTAGGATCATTTATTCATTAAGGGAGAAAAGAAACTCCTAGGTGGCCTGTGTTAATCCACAAAGGAAGTAGTTACAGAATTTTGGGCCAGGCTTTTATTTTATACAACTGTGTTAAAAGACTGGAGGTAAATATAAAGTAAAGCTTGTTTTGTTTTTCTTATAAAAATAACATCATTAGAGCTATTCTCAAAGAATAGGAAGCGAATGATGATAGAGAAAGGTTTTATTTTGTTCATAGTTGCTCTTCCTGCATTTTTGCTCTGCCACTTGCTGAGACTTGGGGAAATGGTTTGTTGTTACAGTTCAGTTACTTTCTAAAGAAGTAGGCTACCTGGACCAGGAGTCTGTTGTTTGATGTGTTAATGTATCTTATACTCATCAAAGGAGGCTTGATAAGTCAATACCAAAGACTGATCCAAAAGGTCAATTACAATCCTTAACAGCAGCAGTCCCCAACCTTTTTTTTTTTAATTTTTATTTATTTACTTATTATTTTTGGCTGCTTTGGGTCTTTGTTGCTGCGCGCGGGCTTTTCTCTAGTTACGGAGAGCGGGGCTACTGTTTGTTGCGGTGCGAGGGCTTCTCACTGCGGTGGCTTCTTTTGTTGTGGAGCATCGGCTCTAGAGCACAGGCTCAGTAGGCATTGCTCCGCGGCATGTGGGATCTTCCCAGACCAGGACTCGAACTCGTGTCCCCTGCATTGGCTGGAGGATTCTTTAACCACTGAGCCACCAGGGAAGTCCAGTCCCCAACCTTTTCGGCACCGGTTTCCTGGAAGAGAATTCCACAGCTTCGCTCACTGTCCCGCTGCTCACCTGCTGTGTGACCCGTTCCTAACAAGCCGCAGACCAATACTGGTCCGTGGCCTGGGGGTTGAGGACCCCTGCTTAACAGTATTCAAGGGTGGAGCCAAGGGATGGAAACCCTTGTGTTCTAAAGGAGTACCACCCATAATTGGAATATAAGAGAATGGGCTGCCTCAACCTGGGCCTGTTTTGTTGGTATGATGAGGACAAAAATGTACTCATTGATAGAAATATGGCCAAATGGTTGCTTGCTTACTTCAGTCTGCATCTCTTTATAGCTAACTAATTATCCTCAATCCCATTACTGAAATGGAAGCTGAGTTCAGCAAATTGTTTGGCCATTAACATCTAGTGCACAAAATTCTTAATTAATAAAATAAAATACTACAATCCATTGTAAATCACTTTGCTAAACTTTCAGACTTCATAAGGAATTTTGTCTTGTCCAAGAGCTACCTTCAAACCGCTTGCTGATCTGGTACTCATATGTCGATTCCCTGTGGAGCTGAGTGAAAGAATGTAAAGGGAGCTAATTAAAGAAACTGAGCCTGAATAGACAAGCAGAGGCCATCTTGTCCATCCTTCTGCCTCCAGGCAAAAACCATCCCCTGCACCAAAAATTTTTGCTTGAATCCTGCTGACAAAAATGCTCACCACATGTAAATGACAAGTCATGATCCATTTAATGCAACTAAAGCAGATTGTTAACTGTTCAAGACTTATTTATTGTGTTCTAAGATGCTGAGTATGAAAGCTCATCTGAATTGTTTTAATTCCTCCTTTCTAGACAATTATTTTGTACAAGAAACATATTCAAATAATTGTAAAGCTGTGGGAAATTTGTGTCCAGGAAATAAAGTTATCTTTATCATCTTATTAAATGTATTTTTGGTTTCATTTCACTCAAGGTCTACCTTACGGGTGGGAGGAAGCTTACACAGCAGATGGAATCAAGTACTTCATCAAGTAAGTACAAGCATCTCAACCAAGTAAGCAATTTTCTTCACATCTGGAGAGAACCTGGAAGTTGCAGAATAATCAGTAATACCAAGAAACCCTCTTGGAGGTTACAAAAATTAGTAACAAGAAGTGAAACTTCACCATTTTCATTTCATGTGATTTAAATGCTACTATCAGATATCATTTAGAAAAAAAAAACCTAATAATTATTTCAAGGGAAACATCAAAAAATTGGAACAGGATTCTCATTTGAACCTAAATGTTGGCTGCCTCAATTCACTTCTGGCTAAAAGTATTAATATTTATGCAAAGTTAATACCTAATGAAAAAGTCTGGTTTGTCTTAAAACTTATTAACAATAATAGTAATAATAATCAACATTTTTTCATGCTTTGCAGTGTACACAGTTCATTCATTCTGCAAATTTTTTTTTTTTTTTTTTTTTTTTTTTTTGCGGTACACAGGCCTCTCACTGTTGTGGCCTCTCCCATTGCGGAGCACAGGCTCTGGGCGCACAGGCTCAGTGGCCATGGCTCATGGGCCCAGCCGCTCCACAGCATGTGGGATCTTCCTGGACCGGGGCACGAACCCACGTCCCCTGCATCGGCAGGCGGACTCTCAACCACTGCGCCACCAGGGAAGCCCTGCAAATATTTTTTGAGCATTTGCTGTGTGCCAGGCAGTATTCCATACCTTGGAGATACAGTAGTGAGATATACAGACTATATATATTCTACATATTCTCTGATATCAAGGAATTTACTTAATAGTGAGGAAAAACATACAATATATAACTGAGGAGATAAATGAGACAGTATATGAACAAACCTCATCTCAATGGAGTCTCAGAACATCCTTCATTTATAGATGAAAAAAATAAGAGCCTAGAGTAGTTGCCAAAAAATTCACAGCTAACTAAATCAACAAGCCAGAAGGGAATCCAAGTCTTCTGACACCAGGATTCTCTCTAGGGTACTAGACTGATAGAGACCTCTCTTTGAAAGCCTCAACAGAAATACATTTTCTAGCTGCTGGACTGGTTAATTTTACTCTGGACACAGCAATCTTGTATACTTCCACTATGTTCTGGGTAGCTCTTTTCACGCCAGAGTTGGAGTTATGAGAACACAATGGGGGTTCCCAACAACCTCTTAAAATCCCAAGAGACTTCCTTATATGACCCTTTTTTTTAGCAAATGATACTTGGTATGCATTTGGGGAGGAAAAGAGAGATGTGTCCTTGCCGTTCTTTCAAATGAGCACGTATTTTTCAAAGCAATATCCACATTTTGGATTCTCAAGCTCTGTGACTTTACACAGGTTCCTACATCTCTCTTCATCTCAGTTTTCTCATCAAAAAATAAGGGGAACTGTACCTACTTTATAGAGTTGTTAAATGTTAACCACCTAGCATAAAATTTTGAACACAGTAGATACGTAATAAAATAGTCATCGTTAATTTACAACATGGAGAAAACATCATGGTGGAAAAAAGAACAGGAAAAATCGTATGACCATTAAAGACACTGAAAATTCAGAAGCTTCATATTTTGAAAGGATTTAAGGAAAAGCTAGAGGTAAATCTGGCAAAGTATTTTCTTGATTTTTTTTTCTTGTGGTCTCTAGCAAAAAGTAATTAATAAAGCAAAGGTGTAATTTATAATACATGAAGGAGAAAGGGACTTTTGGAAAAAAGGACCCAGGAATTCCATGAGTAGATTACATTTAGCGCCATACTATTCACTTTCCAAATCATAACTCTTCTGGAAGGAAAGTTTCACTTCAATATGCTGTATTAACTATGTTTAGTTCCTGAGAGATTTGAATGACTGTACTGTAGGGGTAGCAAGAAAATGAAAAACCACATCCAAATTTGCACTGGGTTTCTTTCTTTCTTTTTTTTTTTTTTTTTTTTTTTTTTTTTTGTGGGGGGTACATGGGCCTCTCACTGTTGTGGCCTCTCCCGTTGCGGAGCACAGGCTCCGGACACGCAGGCTCAGCGGCCATTGCTCACGGGCCCAGCCGCTCCACGGCATGTGGGATCTTCCCGGACCGGGGCACAAACCGGTGTCCCCTGCATAGGCAGGCGGACTCTCAACTACTGCGCCACCAGGGAAGCCCGAGTTGGCTTTTCTGCTAGTCATTAACCCCATTCAAGCACCAACATTTATTTTAGTTTAACTATTGTTAATGGAAGTCTTACTTTACAAGTATTGTGTGCTTCCCTGCCTTCTTCTACTGAGGCCCCTGAACAAAATCATTATAAACATCAACCTTATACATAATACAGTGAGTTCTGCAGGGTGATGTTAAGCTGCATAAGCTAGAATAGAGACACAGCTCTCATCTCTCCCCGCTCTCGACATGCCCGGCCATCTCCTCATCTCCATTCTCCTTTTCGATCCTCTACACACCTCACCATCTTCCCCAGGAGTTTATTTGAGGAAGACAGGATGCCAAATAATCAGACTAATTTGAATTGCCTGTAAATAGTCCTGGAGTATGCATCTACAAGTGTTTGTATGTGAGTCAAGTGCATAAGTTCTGATGCAGGTGGATTTGATTCCAGGAAGGCCATCTGGTATGTGGAAAAGAAGAGCGTGGGCTTTGGATTCGGAGAAATGAAGGTTCCAATGCTGGTGTCTCCACAGAATAGCTGAATGACCTTGGCATGTGTACTAAACCTCTCTGGGCTTTAATTTCTACATATAGAATGGAAAGAATATTAGCCCTTCGTAGAGTTCCTGCCCAGAATGAATGAGCTTATGTATGTAAAGAGCCTATCATAACACCTGACCCAAAGTAGACACTTTCAGCCAAGGTTAGGCCTCTTCACTTGCTCCTAACCTTTTGATGAGCGTTTCTTCTCAGCTCTCAGCTGCGTTCAGACAGGATGCCAAATAAGTCATGTCTGCAACAGCAAGCATCCACTACATGTCTTTCTTGGAACTATTTAGATTTTTGTTTTTTCATCGTCTCACTACCCCAACCAAAATTTTGAGCCTGGATAGCCTGTGTTATCTTTTGGGTGGTAGTAGTTCATTTACCATGTGAATGGTACTTTGGAGGCAAGAAATAACAAGTAATGAACTCAGTTCACTGCCTCTGTCACCTTTGCTTAAAAAGAACAGTGACCGAGATCACCCTTCCAGAACATTGGAGGAGATGCCGGTCTGTGTACGTATAACCTCTACCCTGAGATTGACACCTGTCACTGTCTTCCCGGAAACTGAATTGTTACATCTGATGGAAGCCAAGCCTCGGGCAAAGGAATAACTGTCAGTGCTGTCTCAAGAATGCCTGGGCAAAGACGGTCTTCATTGAATATTCCTATCCACCCACATGCCCATTGCACACCCATTAATACTTTGTAGTCATCTACTTACCTTCTGACACAAGAGGAGAAAGCATTTTATCTGGTGTAAACAAATATGATCAAAATATTGGCATTGCTAGAGCCAGTGTTTCACAGAACTAACAAACATATACGTCTATATGTGTGTGTGTGTATACACCAATATGTGTATGCACATATGCAAATAGGCAGGGCTTACTCACTTGCTATATAAATACCAGTGCATTCAAGGGAAAACTTTATTTTCTCCTTAGAGAGAGAGTTGCAGCGTTCTTAAATTCAATGACAAAATGCCAGTTATCTTGATAGCACTGTAATGAAATTATCTGATAAACCTGACCATTATACCACCCAACTTCCTATCTTCCCTTTGCAGTTATATAATATTACAGATTTATAATAGTCTTTTGATATGATTCCACTTTAAAAGTTCATATACTTTATATGTATGTTATATAATTTAACAGAATTATTATGAGTTATGTTTGATAGTAAAAATGAACTTAATATTACAAACTAGACATAACTGCTACATTGCTTTCATTAAACTCTTTTTTACTATTGAAGGTTTCAGATTCACTGTGATCACTGGCCATGATTTCATGTATTAATTCTCTATTGCTGCTTAATAAATTTCCCCAAAATTTTGCAGCCTTAAACAATAAACATTTATTTTCTCACCCAAGTTGCAGAGGGTCAAGAACCCGGATGTGGTTTTGCTGGATCATCTGACTCTCTCTCGATGTGGGTTTCTCATAAAGTTGCAGTCAAGCTCTTAGCCAGGTCTGGGAATTGAAGAGTAGTTTAATGGGACTGGAATATTTGTTCCAGGCTCACATGTGAGGCTTCAGTTCCTCACCATAAGTGGACCTTTCTCCATCCATAGGGCCATAGGGCTGCACAAACATGACAACTGGCTTCCCCCACAGCAAGGGACAAGAGAAAAAGTGAAAGCAAGAGAAACACCAAGATAAAACCTGCAGTGTCTTTTATAACCAATCTCAGAAGTGATTGACATACCTTCTGCCATATTCTACTGGTCACACAGACCACCCTGGTACAGTGTAGGAGGCAACTATACAAGAGTGTGCATGCCAGAAGGAAAGGACCACTGGGAGCTATCTTACAGGATGCCTATGACAAGGCTGTTTCACAATGTACTATATATAATATATTAATCAACAATTAAATTATTATATATATAATCTATACATCTTTATAAATGATACAAAAATCTCAATATCATATACTTGCTTCAAACATTATATTGTACTGTTGGTGATTTTTCAAGTAGGTATACTCATTGGTTTTTTATTTTGTTTGATTTTTTTAACATCTTTATTGGAGTATAATTGCTTTACAATGGTGTGTTAGTTTCTGCTTTATAACAAAGTGAATCAGTTATACATATACATATATATGTCCCCATATCTCTTCCCTCTTGTGTCTCCCTCCCTCCCACCCTCCCTATGCCACCCCTCTAGGTGGTCACAAAGCACCGAGCTGATCTCCCTATGCTATGCAGCTGCTTCCCACTAGCTATCTATTTTACGTTTGGTAGTGTATATATGTCCATTGCCACTCTCTCACTTTGTCCAAGCTTTCCATTCCCCCTCCCCGTATCCTCAAGCCCATTCTCTAGTAGGTCTGTGTCTTTATTCCCATCTTGCCCCTACGTTCTTCATGACCCTTTTTTTTTTTTTTAGATTCCATATATATGTGTTAGAATACAGTATTTGTTTTTCCCTTTCTGAATTACTTCACTCTGTATGACACACTCTAGGTCCATCCACCTCACTACCAATAACTCAATTTATTTTCTTTTTATGGATGAGTAATATTCCATTGTACATATGTGCCACATCTTCTTTACCCATTCATCTGCTGATGGACACTTAGGTTGCTTCCATGTCCTGGCTATAGTAAATAGAGCTGCAATGAACATTTTGGTACGTGACTGCTTTTTTTTTAAATTTTTATTTATTTATTCATTTATTTAATTTTCGGCTGCATTGGGTTTTTGCTGCTGCTGGCGGGTTTTCTATATTTGCTGGGAGCGGGGGCTACTCTTTGTTGTGGTGCATGGGCTTCTCACTGCATTGGCTTCTCGTTGTGGAGCATGGGCTCTAGAGTGCAGGCTTCAGTAGTTGTGGCGCACGGGCTTAGTTGCTCTGCAGAATGTGGGGTCTTCCCGCACCAGGGCTAGAACACATGTCCCCTGCATTGGCAGGCGGATTCTTAACCACTGTGCCACCAGGGAAGCCCCCATGACTACTTTTGAATTATGGTTTTCTCAGTGTATATGCCCAGTAGTGTGATTGCTGGGTCGTATGGTAGTTATATTTTTAGTTTTTTAAGGAAACTCCATACTGTTCTCCATAGTGGCTGTATCAATTTACATTGCCACCAACAGTGCAAGAGGGTTCCCTTTTCTCCACACCCTCTTCAGCATTTATTGTTTGTAGATTTTTCAATTATGGCCATTCTGACCGGTGTGAGATGATATCTCATTGTAGTTTTGATTTGCATTTCTCTAATGATTAAAGACATTGAGCATTCTTTCATGTGTTTGTTGGCAACCTGTATATCTTCTTTGGAGAAATGTCTATTTAGGTCTTCTGCCCATTTTTGGATTGGATTGTTTGGGGGGGTTTTTTGGGTTTTTTGTTTTTTGTTTTTTTCTTTTGCGGTACGCGGGCCTCTCACTGCTGTGGCCTCTCCCGCTGTGGAGCACAGGCTCCGAACGCGCAGCCTCAGCAGCCATGGCCCAGAGGCTCAGCCACTCTGCAGCATGCGGGATCCTCCCAGACTGGGGAACGAACCCGCGTCCCCTGCATCGGCAGGCGGACTCTCAACCACCGTGCCACCAGGGAAGCCCGGGTTGTTTGTTTTTTTGACATTGAGCTGCATGAGCTGCTTATAAATTTTGGACATTAATCCTTTGTCAGTTGCTTCATTTGCAAATATTTTCTCCCATTCTGAGGGTTGTCTTTTCGTCTTGTTTATGGTTTCCTTTGCTGTACAAAAGATTTTAAGTTTCATTAGATCGCATTTGTTTATTTTTGTTTTTATTTGCATTTCTCTAGGAGGTGGGTCAATAAGGATCTTGCTGTGATTGATGTCATAGAGTGTTCTGCCTATGTTTTCTTCTAAGAGTTTGATAGTGTCTGACCTTACATTTAGGTCTTTAATCCATTTTGAGTTTATTTTTATGTATGGTGTTGGGGAGTGTTCTAATTTCATTCTTTTACATGTAGCTGTCCAGTTTTCCCAGCACCACTTATTGAAGAGGCTGTTTTTTCTCTGCTGTATATTCTTGCCTCCTTTATCAAAGATAAGGTGACCATATGTGTGTGGGTTTATCTCTGGGCTTTCTATCTGGTTCCATTGATCTATATTTCTGTTTTTGTGCCAGTAGCATACTGTCTTGATTACTGTCGCTTTGTAGTATAGTCTGAAGTCCTGGAGCCTGATTCCTCCACCTCCGTTTTTCTTTCTCAAGATTGCTTTGGCTATTCAGAGTCTTTTGTGTTTCCATACATATTGTGAAATTTTTTGTTCTAGTTCTGTGAAAAATGCCAGTGGTTGTTTGATAGGGATTGCATTTAATCTGTAGATTGCTTTGGGTAGTACAGTCATTTTCACAATGTTGATTCTTCAATCCAAGAACATGGCATATCTCTCCATCTATTTGTATCATCTTTAATTTCTTTCATCAGTATCTTATAATTTTCTGCATACAGGTCTTTTGTGTCCTTAAGTAGGTTTATTCCTAGATATTTTATTCTTTTTGTTGCAGTGGTAAATGGGAGTGTTTTCTTGATTTCACTTTCAGATTTTTCAACATTAGTGTATAGGAATGCAAAAGATTTCTGTGCATTAACTTTGTATCCTGCTACTTTACCAAATTCATTGATTAGCTCTAGTAGTTTTCCAGTAATATCTTGAGGATTCTCTATGTATAGCATCATGACATCTGCAAACAGTGACATCTTTACTTCTTCTTTTCCAATTTGGATTTCTTTTATTTCTTTTTCTTCTCTGATTTCTGTGGCTAAAACTTCCAAAATTATGTTGAATAATAGTGGTGAGAGTGGGCAACATTATCTTGTTCCTTATCTTACTGGAAATGCTTTCAGTTTTTCACCATTGAGGACGATGTTGGCTGTGGGTTTGTCATATATGGCCTTTATTTGGTTGAGGAAAGTTCCCTCTATGCCTAGTTTCTGGACTGTTTTTATCATAAATTGGTGTTGAATTTTGTCGAAAGCTTTCTCTGCATCTATTGAGATGATCATATGGTTTTTCTCCTTCAATTTGTTAACATGGTGTATCACGTTGATTGATTTGCGTATATTGAAGAATCCTTGCATTCCTAGGATAAACCCCACTTGATCATGGTGCATGATCCTTTTAATGTGCTGTTGGATTCTGTTTGCTAGTATTTTGTTGAGGATTTTTGCATCTATGTTCATCAGTGATATTGGCCTCTAGTTTTCTCTTTCTGACATCTTTGTCTGGTTTTGGTATCAAGGTGATGGTGGCCTCGTAGAATGAGGTTGGGAGTGTTCCTCCCTCTGCTATATTTTGGAAGAGTTTGAGAAGGATAAGTGTTAGCTCTTCTCTAAATGTTTGATAGAATTCGCCTGTGAAGCCATCTGGTCCTGGGCTTTTGTTTGATGGAAGATTTTTAATCACAGTTTCAATTTCAGTGCTTGTGATTGGTCTGTTCATATTTTCTATTTCTTCCTGGTTCAGTCTCGGAAGGTTGTGCATTTCTAAGAATTTGTCCATTTCTTCCAGGTTGTCCATTTTATTGGCATACAGTTGCTTGTAGTAATCTTTCATGATCCTTTGTATTTCTGCAGTGTCAGTTGTTACTTCTCCTTTTTCATTTCTAATTCTATTGATTTGAGTCTTCTCCCTTTTTTTCTTGATGACTCTCGCTAATGGTTTATCAATTTTGTTTATCTTCTCAAAAATCAGCTTTTAGTTTTATTGATCTTTGCTATCATTTGCTTCATTTCTTTTTCATTTATTTCTGGTCTGATCTTTATGATTTCTTTCCTTCTACTACTTTGGCGTTTTTTTGTTCTCCTTTCTCTAATTGCTTTAGATGCAAGGTTAGGTTGTTTATTTGAGGTGTTTCTTGTTTCTTACGGTAGGATTGCATTTCTATAAACTTCCCTTTTAGAACTGCTTTTGCTGTATCCCATAGGTTTTAGGTTGTCGTGTTTTCATTGTCATTTGTTTCTAAGTATTTTTTGATTTCCTCTTTGATTTCTTCAGTTATCTCTTGGTTATTATTTTTTCCTGTAATTGATATCTAGTCTCATAGTGTTGTGGTTGGAAAAGATACTTGATACAATTTCAATTTTCTTAAATTTACCAAGGATTGATTTGTGACCCAAGATATGATCTATCCCGGAGAATGATCCATGAGCACTTGAGGAGAAAGTGTATTCTTTTGTTTTTGGATGGAATGTCCTTTAAATATCAATGAAGTCCATCTTGATTAATGTATCATTTAAAGCTTGTGTTTCCTTATTTATTTTCGTTTTGGATGATCTGTCCATTGGTGAAAGTAGGGTGTTAAAGTCCCCTACTATCCTTGTGTTACTGTCGATTTCCCCTTTTATGGCTGTTAGTATTTGCCTTATGTATTGAAGTGCTCCTATGTTGGGTGCATAAGTATTTACAATTGTTATATCTTCTTCTGGGATTGATCCCTTGATCATTACGTAGTGTCCTTCTTTGTCTCTTGTAATAGTCTTTGTTTGAAAATCTATTTTGTCTGATATGAAAATTGCTACTCCAGCTTTCTTTTGGTTTCCATTTGCATGGAATATCTTTTTCCATCCCTCACTTTCAGTCTGTATGTGTCCCTAGGTCTGAAGTGGGTCTCTTGTAGGCAGTATATATATATGGGTCTTGTTTTTTTATCCATTCAGCCAGTCTATGTCTTTCAGTTGGAGCATTTAATCCATTTACATTTAAGGTAATTATCGATATGTATGTTCCTATTACCATTTTCTTAATTGTTTTGGGTTTTTTATTGTAGGTCTTTTCCTTCTCTTGTGTTTCCTGCCTAGAGAAGCTCCTTTAGCATTTTTTGTAAAGCTGGTTTGGTGGTGCTGAACTCTCTCAGCTTTTGCTCGTCTGTAAAGGTTTTAATTTCTCCATCAAATCTGAATGAGATCCTTGCTGGGTAGAGTAATCTTGGTGCTTTTGATTTTGCATCATTTTTACTGTCACTATTCTGAAATCTTTTTCAGGTAGATGGCCTATTTCCTCTTCATTTGTTAGGTCTGGTGGGTTTTTGCCTTGCTTCTTCATCTGCTGTGTGTTTCTCTGGCTTCTCATGTTGCTTAACTTACTGTGTTTGGGGTCTCCTTTTTGCAAGCTGCAGGTTTTTAGTTCCCGTTGTTTTTGGGTTCTGCCCCCAGTGGCTACGGTTGGTTCAGTGGGTTGTGTAAGCTTTCTTGTGGAGGGGACAAGTGCCTGTGTTCTGGTGGATGAGGCTGGATCTTACCTTTCTGGTGGGCAGGTCCACATATGGTGGTGTGTTTTTGGAGGTCTGTGGCCTTATTATGATTTTAGGCAGCCTCTACGCTAATGGACGGGGTTGTGTTCCTGTCTTGCTAGCTGTTTGGCATAGGGTGTCCAGCACTGTAGCTTGCTGGTCATTGAGTGGAGCTGCGTCTTGGCGTTGAGATGGAGGTCTCTGGGAGATTTTCACCATTTCATATTACTTGGAGCTGGGAGGTCTCCTCTGGACCAATGTGCTGAACTTGGCTCTCCCACCTCAAAGGCACAACCCTGATGCCTGGCTGGAACACCAAGAGCCTGTCTTTCACACGGCTCAGAATAAAATGGAGGAAAAAAAGAAAGAAAGAAAGAAGATAAAATAAAGTAAAATAAAATAAAGTTATTAAAATAAAAACTTTAAAAAAATTTAAGTAATAAAAGAAAAAAGAAAGAAAGAAGGGAGCAACCAAACCAAAAAACAAATCCACCAATGATATCAAGTCCTAAAAACTATACTAAAGAAAGAGAAACAAACAAAAAAAAATGGAAAGACAGAACCCTGGGACAAATGGTAAAAGCAAAGCTATACAGACAAGCTCACACACAGAACCATACACATACATGCTCACAAAAAGAGAAAAAGGGGAAAATATATATATATATCATTGCTCCCAAAGTCCACCTCCTCAATTTGGGATGATTCGTTGTCTATTCAGGTGTTCCACAGGTGCAGGGTACATCAAGTTGATTGTGGAGCTTTAATCCGCTGCTTCTGAGGCTGCTGGGAGAAATTTCCCTTTCTCTTCTTTGTTCGCACAGCTCCCGGGGTTCAACTTTGAATTTGGCCCCACCTCTGCCTGTAGGTCACCTGCAGGCATCTGTTCTTCGCTCAGACAGGACGGGGTTAAAGGAGCAGCTGATTCGGGGGCTCTGGCTCACTCAGGCCACGGTGAGGGAGGGGTGAGGATGCGGGGTGAGCCTGCGGCTGCAGAGGCTGGCATGACATTGCACCAGCCTGAGGCGCACCGTGTGTTCTCCCGGGGAAGTTGTCCCTGGATCATGGGACCCTGGCAGTGGCTGGCTGCACAGTCTCCCGGAAGGGAGGTGTGGATAGTGACCTGTGCTCGCACACAGGCTTCTTGCTGGTGGCAGCAGCAGCCTTAGCGTCTCATGCCCATCTCTGGGGTCCGCGCTGATAGCCGCGGCTCGCGCCGGTCTCTGGAGCTCCTTTAAGCAACGTTCTTAATCCCTTCTCCTCGTGCACCAGGAAACAAAGAGGGAAGAAAAAGTCTCTTGCCTCTTCTGCAGCTCCAGACATTTTGCCAGACTCCCTCCCAGCTAGCTGTGGTGCACTAGCCCCCTTCAGGCTGTGTTCACACCACCAACTCCAGTCCTCTCCCTGGGGATCCGACCTCCGAAGCCCGAGCCTCAGCTCCCAGCCCCGCCCGCCCTGGCAGGTGAGCAGACAAGCCTCTCGGGCTAGTGAGTGCTGGTCGGCACCAATCCTCTGTGCAGGAATCTCTCCGCTTTGCCCTCCGCACACCTGTGGCTGCGCTCTCCTCCATGGCTCCGAAGCTTCCCCCCCTCCGCCACCTGCAGTATCCGCCCGCGAAGGGGCTTCTAGTGTGTGGACACCTTTCCTCCTTCATGGCTCCCTCCCACTGGTGCAGGTCCTATCCCTATTCTTTTGTCTCTGTTTATTCTTTTTTCTTTTGCCCTACCCAGGTACGTGGGGAGTTTCTTGCCTTTTGGAAAGTCTGAGGTCTTCTGCCAGCGTTCAGTGGGTGTTCTGTAGGAGCTGTTCCACGTGTAGATGTATTTCTGATGTATTTGTGGGGAGGAAGGTGATCTCCATGTCTTACTCTTCCGCCATCTTGAATCCGTCTACTCACTGGTTTTTAAAAGTTACTCACACCTGGCTTATAATTCATTTGTGTTGATACACCTTTATATCACATCCTGAAATCTGAGATAGCACACCTTGTATTATAAAATCTGTTCTCCATTACATAGGAAGTATTATACTTACAACATTACAAATGCATACCACTAAAACCGAGGGAACCTGTGATCTCTGAATAAAACAGAAGTTTCTGTCTAGAGCAGAGAGGGCAAATAGATTTCAACTCACTTTCTCAAGTGTTTTGTGTGAAGAATTCTGAGGCTATATTCAACCTCACTGATACGTCTTTTTTTTTTTTTTTTTTTTTTTTTTTTGGTCTGTGTTGGGTCTTTGTTGCTGTGCACGGGCTTTTCTCTAGTTGCAGTGAGCAAAGGCTATTATTTGCTGTGGTGCGTGGGCTTCTCATTGTGGTGGCTTCTCTTGTTGTGGAGCACAGGCTCTAGGTTTGCGGGCTTCAGTAGTTGCGGCACATGGGCTCAGTAGTTGTGGTGCATGGGCTTAGTTGCTCCACGGCATGTGGGATCTTCCCAGACCAGGGATCAAACCCATGTCCTATGCATTGGCAGGTGGACTCTTAACCACTGCACCACCAGGGAAGTCCCTGATATTTGTCTTGATGCATCAGAGATGTCTGCTGTGGGTGCCGGGGGAAGAGACGTGTGGGACACCTACCACATCTTTTCAGTCTTTGGTCTTCTAGAGCATATTGCCAACACGGGAACTCTGCCAGGATGAAGAGTAATAATGCAAATCGTAGGTTGGAATGACAAAATAAACAGTGACACCCCCCCAGTAGTTCTTATGAGATAGTATTTAAGAGCTTTGCCTTTATGATTTCAAAGGAAAACTGATTTCCAATAGGTATGTTTTTTCTCATATCTTTCCAGTCAGAGTTCATTAACAACCCTAAATGATTGTCTGAACTTGGGGTAGAGCAGCCTATTAGGTTGCTTCCAAGTAGGAAAGAATGTAGATCATAACCTATATATGAATGAAATTTGTCATTGTCAGCCTACTGTATTAATTAAAGGCTTAAGTTACATTGTATCATCTCATTTATAAAATAAATTAAAACATGGAAAACACAAAAGAGAAAAAATTGAGATTGTTTTTCTTACCTCCAACCTTATTTTGCACGCAGAGTCCATGTTAGGTAATTCTAATGTGATTAGAAATTAAGGAGACTGGGGAAGGGAGGGTGGAGAGGGAGGGATGGTTTCTGGATGGAAAATAAAAAGCTACTACTTTTAACTTTTCCTAAATCCTTAGCAGATGATTTTAGCTCCACTTTAGAAGGTACTGTCAGGAGCCCTCCCTCTTAAGACCTTGTTAATTTGGCTGCTTTGATTAATTTTGGATGAGTTAAGAAATACCCATGGACAGACTACTGAAGTCTAAGGCTCACTTGTTGAGATGTCATGGCAATTTCTATGTACCTAACTTCAGCATAGATAAGGGAAATGGGGGTAGGCTCCTCACTGCCTTTGCATGTATGGCAATCCTGAGCATTTCATTCTTAATGAGACTATAATGAAGAAATCAACAGAGGGCTTGAAGGAAGAAGTATGGAGCTTATTAAAATATTTTGTTCCCAAACACTTCTAGCTATGATTAAATTGTAAGGTATTAAAACCACTAGTTTGGATGTACCCATCTATGTGATAACTGGTTTAGAATATCCAGTAACTAGTACAGTGCCTGGTATGTGTAGGGACTGAATAAATATTTATCAAATGAGTGAATACTGTCATTGAGAAAGCAGTTGGTAGGGAAAAAATATGGGCTTTAGTATCAGACAGACCTGGTTTCTAATGTTTACACCACACTTTTGAGTATGACCTTGGTATAATTAGTAGTATTTCTATTGTCTGTAACCCCTTTTCGCATCAAAAAAACAAGGATAGTAGTTTATATCTCCCAGGCTTGTTTTGAGAATTGAATAAAATAACTCACCTGGCACAAGGTGAGTGCCTAATAGATATTCATTCCCCTTCCCTTCCCTTATATTATTCTACTGCTATTTTCCAGTAGAGGAGCTTTATATGACAGCATTTGCACAGCTGCAAATAGAAACCAGCAACCAAAACCTACACTTATATCTCTCCCCAGCCAGTCAGCAGCCCTGTGACAGGAGCAAAGAGGCTGCAGTGCTCAGGAGCCTGACACAGCCTGCGCTGGATTTTCTATAAATATCTACAAAGGGGTATAGCCATATGAAACTCTGTATGAGCAACTGTCATCTAAACAGAAGGCCAGCCAGCTGACCGAGGTTACTCAGAATGGCAAAGCCCACTGAAATGAATAAAATATCCAGATCTAGACAGCCAACATCAAACTCTTTTTTCCCCCATTTAACCAATAACAGGTATAACTGAGGCAAGAAGCATGTTTTTTAGCATTTTGGGGGGATAATATAAGAAAATCCTTTGGGATTGTGTAAAGTATTTTGGAAATTCATCACCTTTCTAGGGTTATACTTTTATTTAGCCAGATATGGGATCTTCTCTGCCTCCAAGACCCTTTATTTAAATTTCTCAACAAATACTAACTTTTTTGTCACTTTCCCTTCCAAATCTGGTTGCTGGATTAGTCTGCTAGGGCTTCCATGACAAAATACCACAGACTGGGTGGCTTAAACTGGGGGAGAAATTTATTTTTCTCACAGATCTGGAGGACGGAAGGCCAAGATCAAGATGCCATCAGGATCGGTTTCTTGTGAGGCCCCTCTTCCTGGGATGTAGACAACTACCTCCTCACATGGCCTCTTCTCTGTGTGCATGGAGAGAAAAGTCTGATGTGTCTTCCTCTTCTTACAAGGACACCAGTCCCATTGGACCAGGGCCTCACCCCCATGATCTCATCTAACCCTAATTACCTCCACAAAGGCCCCATCCTCCAAACACAGCCACATTAGGGTTTAGGACTGCAACATAGAATTGGGGGGGGGTGACACAGTTCATTCCATAACAGTTGCTTCTTCCTTAAATTACTTTCCATAGATCTCTAGCACCTTTTTCTTCAGTCAGTTTTCTCCAGTACAATGTATTAGAGCATATAATCTTTCGTCCTGTACATTTGCCAAGTTTCAGGCAAATTGCAAGAATTAATACAAACCAGTGCCCCTTCCCTCAAGCTCTAGGCTTTAGTGTGAGAAGTAGCTGAAGGGCAAGGGAGCGTGGTAAGTAGAATAATGGCTCCCTGATAATATCCATGAGCTAATCCCCAAAATCTTCGAATATGTTAGGTTCCATGGTAAATGGGCATTAAGGTTGCAGGTGGAATTAAGGTTGCTAATCAGGTGACCTTAAAATAGGGAGATTATCCTGGATTATCCATGTGGGTCCAGTCTAATCACATGAGTCCTCAGCAGTAGAAGAGGGAGCCAGAACGAGAGAGTCAGAAAGAGATATGACAGTGGAAGCAGGGTCAGAGATATGTTGTGTTGCTGACTTGGAAGATGGAGGCCACAAGCCATGGAATGTGGGTGGCCTTTAAAAGCTGGAAAAACAAGGAAACGGATTCTCCCCTAGAGCCTCCAGAACGAAATTTAGCCTTGCCAACATCTTGATTTGAGCCCAGTGAGAACCGTGTCGGACTTCTGAGCTACAGAACAGTTAGCCAGTAAATTAGCATTGTTTCAAGCCACTACATTCGTGGTCATTTGTTACTGCACCAAGAGAAAACTAATACAGGAAGTTAGAAGTGGAGGAGAGAGGGTGATGCTTATGATGGACCTAGAATGTGTCAGGCATTAAACTAGGGGATTTATATGTTTTCTCTCTTAACACTATCGAGGAAGGTCTTACATGTTTTCTAGATTGGGAAACAGACTCAGAGTTTAAGTAACTTTCCCAGAGACATACAAATAACCCAGTTAGTGCCTGGGCAATACAGAATTTCAGACCAGGTCTGTGAAGGTGATACAAAAAGATAGTGACCATGGTCTGCATCTAAGCCTGAGATCTGCTATTGTGTGACCTTGGACAGGGCACTGGGACTCTCTTAGCCTCAATTTCTTCAATTGCCACATGATGTGAAAAGTTAAGACTGCTGGAGAAGCAGGTGTCACACAAATAATTTTTATTCATACTGAATAAAGTTTTTATGAATTTTATGATAAATTATTTTTAAATGCTTTAGAGATAGAATCTATGTTCATTGAATTAATCAGTCAATACGTCTGTAATTATTTCATCTTGTAAAGCTAAAGACCTCTTTTCAGGTGGTCTCATTTAATCTATCCCAAAGCCTCCACATATACTGTTGTTGAAACCAACCCATATAATAGAGCCTCAGAGAGGAATATAACATAATGGTAAAATTCTCAGAAGTCAGATTTGGATCCAGATGCTGGCTCTAACATTTACCAGTCTTATGACCTGGAGTAAGTTATTTCACCTCTCTCAGTGCTAGCTTCCTCATATATAAAATGAGGATAATAAATATAACTGTCTCTCCTTTAAAATATAAATATATATAATATAAATATATAAAATATAAACGTAATTTGAATATGTAAATTAGGATATATAATATTTACAAAATATAAGTATAAAATAAGGTTCTAAAAAACAGTTAAGCCCATTTATTCACAAGTCCAAGGTGGCACCATTAGAAGCAATCAGTATGTAAAGTTCATGAGAGAACTGTAAAGGTTGATGGCGTGTATGGTTTTTATCCCATTATTTTTTACTGTAATTGAAGGTTTCTGTGTTATAGCACTCACTCTCAAGTGGCTTTTGCACTTAGCATTATGGAGTCAATAATACTGACAAAACACCTCAAGAGTTTAAAGATGGTCTCATGTGGAACCCCTCCAAGTCCCCAGTTTTGTGATGCTCAGTTTTCTAATATCATATGTATATTTATAGCTTTATATTTTTAGTGTAATCAGCTTAACTTTGATAGAAAAATAATATTAGGATAAGTATAAAATAAGTTGAAGTTGTATGTTTCAAATAATTTTAGTTATTTTTAAGATTTCAAATTTGGCAATTAAAACAATACATTTAGTTAGATGTTTATTAAACTTATTTTATTGGATAAATTAAATGAAAGCCTTATAACTTGTATTACAATTCTCACCATTTTAATAAGAACATTAAAATTTTAAATATCTTCTATATTTCATGCACTTCTACTCATAAGTGGGAATTTAATATGGAAACTTTGGCAATGGTCTTGCAAACTTGCATCTAATTATATTTAGTTTCCATTAATCTATATTCTGACAGTCTTTTGATTACTAACATATTTCAAGTAGCCTGAAAATATGTATTTATTGCCTGCTTTTTGTATTTTAGAAAGACAAGTTCTTTGGTTTGTAAAAAGTTGTACATATATTTAATGGGAAAGTAATAGTCATGGCTTCATCTTGAAATACTCTCTTGAAGTCATTTAGAGTAACACTAGCTGCTGTTACAAACCCTGCTTTTCAGTGGCTTAACACTCACACACCAGTCAGTGTGGGAATCCCTGGTCGATGGGTGGCTTTTCATTTCTTTGGGTAGTGATTTTGAGACCCCAGCTCCTTCCAGTTCATGGCTCTGCCATCCCCTAGGGCCTCTGAGTTCTCTGCATTCAGTTATGGATGAGGAGTGAGAACAGCGAAGGCATTCCAGCGCTGTTCTTGAAAACCCCTGGTCCACAAGACGTAAACATCAACTCTCTCCCCTTCCACTGGTGGGAATTAGTTACATGCTCACATAAGGATGTAGGGGGAGCTGAGAAATGTAGTCTCTGCCTGGGAGCAGCCTCCTGATAACAACTCTACAGCGTGGAATGGAGAACGTAAATTTTGGTGGACACTGCCAAAGGGGGTATATGAGAATGTACAAATACACCAACTACAGAATTTTATAAAATTGTTTACTAGTATCTAATAGTCCAGTGTCTAGGTACCAGTGTCAGTAGGACATGTTCTTAGAGGTCTTCTGAATTTTTTTATTCTATCACAATCCAAAGCAGCATGAATTTTTAAAAGTTACCCAAAGCTATAGTCTGAGACCATAGAAATATTTTCTTTTTTTGAAAAATGCATCACCTTTGGACTTGGTACGTTTTTGCCTCCATACAATAATTGACAGCAATCTAAGCCTGTGTATATTACTGCAAAAAAATATAATTCATATTTTTTCATGACTTTTCAGTGTTCATTTTTTACAAGTCTAGTGATGTAATTTTTTTCCAATATTATGCATAAGTAATATATTACTGTAGCTTTAGATTCTTGTAACATAATGTAATATCTAGGCCTAAAGATTTTTTAATTAATTGGATTATTTAATTGCAAAATATATCTGATATATTTTTTATAAAGAATGCCATAAATATAGAATAGAAATAAAATTTGTCTTCAAGACTGTAAAGATTTGAATGGGATCCTGCTAATGTTTGATCAGAGCCTCACTGGATTTCCAAATGCCTAATTACAAAATTCTCAAAGTATTCTGTGATATTTACAGAGTTCATTAATGAGAAATACTCATTTTGATTTTAGGAGTATATTTCCAAAGTTATGTAAGAGGAAACTCTTTATATATCAGTGGAAATAAACTGCTTGCAATTTTCTCTTAAACATGTTTTGGGATGGATACTTTCTATTACTAATCTGTAGTCATTCTCATAACCAGTGTCTGACAAGATTACATGCTGCCTCACCAAGGTTTGGTGACTTTTTTATAATTTTATTGACATGGTTCGCTTTCTGTTCTTCCCTTCTGATTTGTTTTCAAATGGGAATATTTTTTATTAAATCTTTTATTTTCATTACTACTTGAAGTTTATGGGCAGTTGTAAAATTTTTCAGTGATTCCAAGTACTGATACCAGAAACATTTTGGATTAACATATTTATTTGTCTTTATTTTCTGGTTCATATGAATACTATATACATAAGATTACCCTGCTCTCTGTCAAAAAAGAACATTGTAAGTTAATTACTTTGGCTTATTATTCTGCAGCTTTATCTTAAATAGATAATATATGCAATCTTGCTAAATTCACAATAACATATAAATAGTATCATGTACAATGGAAGATTAACAAAAGAACCTCTTTCTTCATCACAGACTATTATAAGAATGAATTTCTACAAAACTAGTGTTCTTTTTGTCTTTAAACCACTTTTCTTTTAACTGGCTGTCCTAAATTTTTATTTAGAAAGAAAGCATTTTGCATGCTAGGAGGTAAGAAACATAAGGAAGGTAATTATAATGGAATTTAAATAATTCACTTACATTTCTTTGGCAATAAAATAAAGCATGTTCTCTAAGGGTTTATTTTTTCATAAGCTCTAAAATATGTCTTTCAAATTACTAATATTATAAAAGAAACCACACAACACTGTCATCTTCCCAGCTCAAATATTACTGTTTTCCAACAACAGATTTGGCAGTCATTCAGAGGCAAGTAGTATTAGGCTTTTTAGATTTTCAAATATATCTGAACTGCTGTTGATTGCTCCCCAAATCAGGTCAGATACACTCTCTGCAGGAACATTTCCCAGAGGTACTGTATGTTCAAATGGAAGATTTTCATGCTTCACAGTCAGCCTCATTTATTTTCCAGACCTCTAAATTTTTCATACTAAGTAGCAGCATCTCACTTTGTGAACCATAGGGTCTTTATTAATTAAACAGAGTCAACAGGGTTGATTTATTCTCTCTCTTCTCAGTTGAATTACCAAGCACACAAATCAGAGAGGAAATATTTCTAATAGTAGAATGTTCTCCAAGCCAGCAAATCTGGGATTATCTCATCATACCGATTATGTCAAACCTCTTTAGTCACCATGCTCACCAGGACATAAAATTGAATCGTATACACACAAATGGCCCCGTTCCAGCATCACAGGAAGAATTCCAAGTTTTTCTTACAATATTCAGAAAGCCCTAATTATTACCGAAAGACAAAAAAACAGCCATGATCCTTATTGAATATCTACTCTTCACCAGGCACTTTACATGCATTACCTGTGTTTCAGAAGCATTGCTTCTGGATGTTTTTACAAAAGAGCCAGGTGTGAAATGTGTACTTGAAGCATAGAAACTAACCCTCTGTTGCTTCAGTTTTATTTTTTCTAGTGATCGGCTACTGTATTTGCATGTTTGGCGCTAAGGTGTGTGTTTTTCAATTGTGTACAGAGAAGTGGATTATGAACATAAGATTAATCAATTAATATTTTATGGTATTATTTTGTATTTGGAGAAAGATCAGGTATTGATTAAAAAGTGCCTAATGAAAGTTACTGTCAAGGATGACTTTCTGGCAGAACTTTCAAATATTCATTGTTCAGAGTGTATAACTACATTTTCTTCTTAAACATTTTACTTTTGCTTATTTTATATTATCAATTCAGTGGAATGTCCATATATAATATTTCAAACATGAGAATTTTTTTTTAAGTCACATAAGAAAGCGTGTACCCGACCTTACCCCTCAGGTAATTAATTGCACCTCTTTGTCTTCCTTTCCAGCCTCCCCAGTTAAGGAGCATTGTAGGGGAGGAAGGATTTACAATAATTTAAATTAAAGTCTCTTCTTTGGACTAACATATTATAAATGTGCTGATAAACAGTAAAGTAAATATACTAAGATATCCCATCAAGCTTTTTCCTTTCAGTTTTAAACAGCTACGTTGTACGGGACAATGTGTCCTCACTTCCCCTTGCAGTGGTATTCTAGCCCTCTGTGTTACACTCCCTGGTAATTCTTTAAAACCACTTTCAATCTAGGCAGCTTTCCAGCTTTACAAAAGCCTTGAAATGAAGTTAACCTGTGCAGAATCAAATGCTTTGTAAATTTAGCCTCCATAATAAGAAATCGCACTAAACCATTTTAAAGAGGTAATAGTAATATGGATTACTGTCAAGAGAATAACTATTCTTTGTATCACATAACCACACTCTGAGGTTTTGAAACTATGAAGATATCTGGGCCTTGCCACCTCCACCTCGATTCTTAAACAACTTAAGTGCATTTACCCTATCGTGAAACTATAAGTGATCTTCTTCCATGGAAAGCTGCATTTTCAATATTTAAACAGAAGAGTTGAACAATTTGTTTTGGGGGATATGGATAGAATTTAGAATATAGGACTGAAAACAAACCAAATCCAGTAATAACAGTGAAACTGACCATTGGTACTAAGTCCAACATTTCAGTTATTGTCATCAACAGGCACTAAAGTAACTGCCCCTTTGTGATAGATCCCAAATTGTGCTCAAAGGCACACTTGTCCCATGCATGCTAATAGGACATGTTAGTTTGAGTAATATTATAAACTCTTGGAGAGTCGTAAAACACATTAGTATATTTAGGGCTCTGGGAAATCCTACAGTAAAAATAACCTACTTAACTATGTTTTACCTAATGTATCTCAAAGTTATTTGACCATAGAATTCTCTTCTTCACATAATATGTATTAAAAACACTTATAACACACTTCAGAAATGTTATTCTGTAATATTTTAGGAAGTAGGAGATACTTTGAGATCCACAATCCTATTAGATCCTCATAAGTGTCAGCCCTCAGATGGACTTGATCTAAGACATGTTGCTTCTCTGAGGTTGAGTTTGGGTAGGATGGGGGCAGGGGAATCTGATCTAGGATGGATAGGGCAGCGAGGTAAGCCAGGGCTAGAACGAGGATCCAAGGAGAAGGAATAAGTCATCCTATTCCAGAAGCTGTCTGTCCAGGACTCAGGAGCTTGGCAGATAGTGGTGGATTTAAGCGAGTCATCTAGCTGAAGGCTGGACTTTGATACTAGATCTAAAAAACACCGTGCATCAGGTAGGGGCACAAGTAGTGATGTTTCACCACTTCCTGAACATGCCCCATATGTTTGTACATCCTTCCTTACCTCTGCTTGTGTTCTTCCCCGAAACGCCTAGTTACTTATTCTGAGAATATGTTAGGTACCATAGACTCAGAGATAAGAAACATAGCTCCTGCCCTAAAGGAGCTTTGTATGCAGTACAAAGGCCTAAAAATAAACAGGCATTTGTAATATGGTATAAGAGATAAGGCCATGGGCACAGATTGGAGGAATCTAGAGGGAGATTTGGTTCTTTAGAATTAGTTTGAGTTAGCTGAATAAACAAGACGGGAAGGGGGAAGATTGTAGCAGAGAAGAAAGTATTGTTGAGGCAGGTAAGAAACAAGGTATTTCATACTATGGAATATGTATTTGATCCAGAAGGCATTAGTTGGCACTGACTTTTTAGCAGGTGAGCAGCAGTGTATGATCTGTTATTTAGGAAGATCTCTTGGCTGGAGTGGAGGATGAATTAAAAAACTAGAACAGAGGCAAAGAGACAAGCTGTTTCAGTGACCCAGGCCATAGCGTTGGAAAAGGAGAAAGGAAAAGATTCCAGAGATGTTACAGAAAGACAATCACAGGACTTGCTGATGGATAAAGTAGGGCGAGGAGTCAAAGATGACACATTCTCCTGCATTCTTTTGTTTTTGGTTTTGTTTTTTACCAAAGAATAAAGAAAAAAATGGGTTTTGTTGAACCTAAAAACATATCTAAGAGTTTAAAAAACTATTGGATCCAGTTCCAACTGCTTCCTAATTCAGGAGACTGCAATAGGGTGGAAGCAGTGTCGCCGGGATCACTGCTTGCATGGTGAGCAGAAGGACAATCTTTCAGATTGTAATTGTATCCCTTTTTCTTCCCAAGTCACGTAACACAGACTACATCCTGGATGCATCCCGTGATGAGCGCACTGACCCTGTCCTGCTCAGAGGAGAACGAAGAGGATTGCTCCAGAGAACTTCCTGACCAGAAGAATTGATGGTTTTCTGTGGGAAGCTGCGGTCCATGGTCTTCTGGCATCTCCGTCGACGTGGAGGACTCTGAGATGCGACATCTAAAATAGGAGGAAAACACACACTACTTAGTGAAGTTGTGAAATGGAGACTGGATTTAAGCTATTTTTGTAAAACTTTTTGATATAACTGTATACATTTACAAAATTAATTGCCACTACAGTAGTTCTTTAGGAATAATCTAGTACTGTTTTTGAAATCATATGTAATTAGATTTTATAATATATATATATAATTTTTCATATGTAATTATGTAATTTTATATTTAGTTCTTTATAGAATATCAGATACAGTGGTTTTTATAATTAAGACATTGAAAAATTACGTGAACATAGTGAAACACTTCATTTATTTGGTAATTCACTAACCTTTTATATGCGTACCTTAGGAAAGTGATTTAAGCAAGCGTTTCCACAGGCCACTAGATATATAGCTTACATCTTTATGATGCTTTCTAATTTACAAAATGCTTTTCAGACCCTGTTTTATGTAAACCATACAACACGCCTGTGAGGCAACTCCAGTGGGTATTTTTCAGTTAGGAAAAGAGCAGTTCAGAGAAATGAAGCACCTTGTCCTGGAGCTCCTGAGGCTCACACCCTCACCTTCCAATTCCATGTCCAGGCCCCTTTGCCCCACACCCTGCTGTCCCTGCAGAGGCAGGTCGCAGCCCGACACACAGGGTCCCGTGTCTCTGTTGATGCAGCTGAGTTCCACAGCTGTGTACCTCTGGCGCCACAGAGACTCAGGGGGCACTTGTTCATTCAAACATGGCCCCCACCCAACCACATGGTTCCCCTATAAACCCTTCCCCCAAACACTCACCAAGCAGGGACATGGCTTTGTGATGTTGATTCAATGGGCTTCTTTCAGCAGCTCACATTTTTCTAAAGTAAAGGGACTGACTCCCTTGTGGGATTTGCCCTGCTGGGTTGTCCTTGCCAGAGGGAGTGTTGAGGGGAGCTGATGAATAGAGGGGTATCCAGAATCTATGTATCAAAAGAGACATCCTTGAACTCCTCTGCTGTGCGTTCCAGACTGACCTCATTATTGCTGATATCAGCCTCCAGACCGATTATGCTTCTGCTCTTATTTCATCTTATTGTAAGGATGCTACTAGACAGTTTTTGGAAGGAATGAGCCATCGACTTGGAGCGCTAAAGATTTTCTCTCCGTTTAATGATGTAAACCTGGGGCTGGGAAGTTGGGGCGGGGGGTGGGCAGGGAGGAGGAAGTCATTTTAAATGCTCTGGGCATTAAGTACCAACTGAATAATAAAAAGGGACTTATCCTTACGCAGTGTTATTATATAGTTAGGTGATGTACTGTACTAAGGAAGCAAGTGAGCAAGAATCATTAATTAATCAGAATAGTGTTCCCAAACCATCCGTGGTGGCACAGAGACGTTACTGTGTCTGTCTGGCCTCCTCTTCTCCCCACCACCGCCACTGCTCTCCTTCCTCCTTTCCCTCTTCCTCTCCTCCTCACTTCCTTCTGTTTCTCTCTCTCCCGCCTGCCCCACCTCTGTAATACAAGTAAGAAAGAGGAGCTCAGAGCCTTGAGGATCACTTGACTCAGTGATTTTCAAACATCTTTTGGTGAAAAAAACTCCTTTTTCAAATGAATTCTTAAACAGAATCTCAATATTTGTAACAGATTTTTTTTTTAAATATTGCTGTCCTGCTTAAAACAAGATGGAGGCCTGAAGCCCAATCAAAACAGCCCCCAGCACTGCTATGAAAACCTAAAACTCCTTAGAATATAGTGTCAGAATCATCAATTGCAACCATTTATATAGATGAGTAAACAGATCCTAAGAGCTCACACAGTGAGGTCAAACTTAGACCTAGATCTTGAGTCTCCTAGTCTACTACATTTCATATGGTATATTATATAGATCTGTGTTGTAAATATATGTGTACATTATGCTCATGCACACATTCCTGAATATATGTAGGATTTATAATTTATGACTTGAATGATAACCTAAGTCAAATCCAGGCTGATAGGTAGTCATTAGCCCTGAGAAAAGTTTCAGAATGGCTGGAGAAACTTGTGTTTCCTCTGACAGCTCTTTGAATATTAGGAAGCTGCAGGGAGACATGTTTTGAGAGAAGGCCCTGAAGGAGTTCTTTCCTTGTGTCCCCCAGAGATGAGTGAGATTCTCAAACACCCCAAGTTACTCTTATAAATTAGTATCTATAATTGTGAAAGTACAGACTATTTGTCGTTGCCAAATTAATGGTATGAAGTGTCCCTCCCCTTCCTGGGAGTGTTTTTCTAATTTGTTTCTAGTAAGGAAGACACAGAAGATGCTCAAGTCACTTGGCATCAAGATCCTCAGGAAGCAGTTCACTGGCGGACGCCTCAGAGGTTAACTTTACCATTTGGTGCCACTTTCCTTCCTGCTTCCTAATCTAACACCTGATGGAAAAGACCTACAAAAATCGTAATGAAATTATTTATTGGGCATTTTGTGCCATACATTCGTGATGGATAATTTGCATGTATTATTTCATTATCTTCTTAAAACAACCCCATGAGGTAGAAACTATGATCATCCTCATTTTGTAAACAAGTTTAGGATTAGAGAGAGTTGCTGATCTTTGCCTCAGTGTAATTCATCACCTACGTGTGGAAACTGCGGCTCAAGGCAAGTCTTGCGGGGCCCATTCTCTTAGACCACTGCAGAACCATTGTGTGTGATACTGGCGGCAGAGCTGGGGTCCGTGGGTCAGTTTTACAAAGAGGCGGATTCAAGTTCTGGTGTGCTAAGGAACTTCCTGGTAGTCAGAACACATCAGGAAAGAATTCCCCAGGAGTAATTGGAAACCATGTCCCAGGGAGTGTTCTGTCAGGCTGAACTCCTTACTGCAAGACTGTTGCTGAGAAGTTCAGAGTCTGAACTGGCTGGACCATTTGAGCACTGACTGAGATTTCTTCCTCTTTATGCTTCTGTGACCTCTGAACCCACAGATGAATGCCCTAAGAGATGCTCAAAGAAACATATTGTGGGGAGTCATTAAGAATCCTTATTCAGTGCAAGTAGAATCCCCCAATTATTTCAGAGTGAGCTGACATTTATATAGCCCATCTTTCTTTAAGTCAACTCTATTGTTGTGGTCATTGTAAACTCTTCTCTGTTGACCCACTAACTCAGATTGTAGGATTTAAAAATCTCAGTGTTCTTACATGCTTCCATCTCACTTTACTAAAGAGTGACCTGGCTTAGCCTTCCTTACGTATTTAATCTCAGAATATTGACCGAGCACCAACAATGAGCCAAGCACAGTACTAGGCACTGTGGTGAAGTAGGGCAAGAGCCGACCATTTCCTGGGGTCTACTTACTGTTGGCTGAGAAGTTAAAAGCTTCTCAGGTAGTCAGAATTGAATAGCTTCTCTTTAATGTTTTTATTTTAAAAATAATCTATTTCAGGCCTCCCTGGTGGCGCAGTGGTTGAGACTCCGCCTGCCGATGCAGGGGACACGGGTTCGTGCCCCAGTCCGGGAAGATCCCACATGCCGCGGAGCAGCTGGGCCCATGAGCCATGGCCTCTGAGCCTGCGCATCCGGAGCCTGTGCTCCGCAATGGGAGAGGCCACAACAGTGAGAGGCCCGCGTATCGAAAAAATAAAAATAAAAAATAAAAAAATAATCTATTTCAATTTTTTAAAAATCAAGTAGTATGGAATTGAATAAAGTTAAAAGATAGCCTATCTCACTTTCCCAAGGTAACTGTCACTAATACTTTCATGAGAATTTTTACTCAAAGGAAATCATACTGTTAAGTATCTTTCTTTTGACTTAATATATTATGGTCATTTTTTTCATGGTGATACATAGATTAATGTTATACCTCAAATGTCTCTATAAAATATCACTACCCAGATAACACCTAATTTCTGTAGCCAACAATCTATTGATGAACACTTAGACTAATTTGTCTTCTGTTACTAACAATGCCACAGTGAACATTCTCATATTCATTAAATCCTTTTCCTCATATATCTATGTACTCTTATGCCAGTAGGTCTATAGTGAGGATACATTCATAAAAGTAAATTCCTACGTCAAAGTTATGTTCATTTTAATTTTGGTATAATTTCACAAATTCTCCTCCATAAAAATAGGACCAATGTACACTACCAGCAATAGTGTATAAGAGCTTTTCTTCTCTATATTATAGAGCAAATTTTTAGTCGAAAGATTGCCAATAACTTTTCTGATTGTTTTTGTCCTTAGAATGATCCTCTTTCCATCATTATCTAAAGATCTGAATTTTTTCATCATTGGGATTTAGTTATCCCTTGACAGCAGAGGCTGACTCTGTATATAGGAGAGTCTAGCAGTGACTAATTCACTGTATGTCAAACACGTAATTACTGTCATCTTTTTATTTGAAAGTATTGACCTTTCCTACTTTATATATAACGGTGGCAAGGACCAACTTTTATTTTTTTTATTTTTTTAACATCTTTATTGGAGTATAATTGCTTTACAATGGTGTGTTAGTTTCTGCTTTATAACAAAGTGCATCAGCTATATGTATACATATATCCCCATATCTCCTCCCTCTTGTGTCTCCCTCCCACCCTTCCCTATCCCACCCCTCTAGGTGGTCACAAAGCGCAGAGCTGATCTCCCTGTGCTATGTGGCTGCTTCCCACTAGCTAGCTATTTTACGTTTGGTAGTGTATATATGTCCATGCCACTCTCTCACTTCGTCCCAGCTTACCCTTCCCCTCCCTGTGGAGGACTGACTTTTAAATTAGTTAACTGAGGTGAGAGGCCTTGGTAAAGTGCAAAGCACAATACAAATGCACTTTGAGCCTTGGTTTCCCCATCTCTGTGAGGGGATAGTATTCCCCTGACTCTTCCCAAACCAGTTCAGCTCAGCAACCATTTCCTGAGCACCTGCGAGATGCCAGACAAGATGCAAGGTCTTGAAGATAACACGCTGAGTAGTTCTGATTCCCAAATCAAGAAGCTCATAGTCTAAAACCCTTTTTTCCTTTCTTTCCTTTTTTTCTCAAAAACCTTGTATTTTTCCTTAAAGGAGTGAGAAGTTAGGGGGTTGGTTAATAAGAACCCCTGAAGAGAGGCCCTTTATCACTCTCTTAAATTTGAATAATTCCAAAATAATATTAACAACACCTTTTGACTAGAAATGAAAGAAAAAGAACATACTGTATGAAGGGCCTCTCCAATAATAAATTCTAAGCAGCTGTAAAAATACAGAGTCAAATGATACTTTCATAAAGTATTTGCAAAATTAGAAAGTATTATCCTTTTTCTAGGGGGAAATGGACATTTTTATTTTCTCTGCTAAGTAAAATGCAACTATTTCAAAAGTCAACAAACTTGAATTTTACAATATACAGAACAAAAAGAACTAAGCTAACATTAAAACAACTTACATACTTTATTGCATATAAATTTTGAGGATGAAAAGAACTTGAAATAGAATACGCCCATGAAACTTAACTTTAGAAATAAAATCCCAAGATGTTTTAACTATAGCTATCCACATGTAAATATCATTGTGCCTGCATGATGATTATGTAAATATTAAATGCAGTTCTGTATTTGCTTTCTTCATATGACTTTTTAACATTTAACTAATACTACTTTTCTTTTTTTTTTTTAAGTTTGAATTTCACTCTCAGCATACAGGGGTGGTCTGAGGGAAAGTGCAATCAGGTTAGTAGCTATGACCCCTCTTCATCCCTGCTCCCCCATCACTAAAATATTATCTGTCACTTTACCCTGTTTATTCCTTATACATTATTTATCAATTTGTAATGATCTATTTGTGTTTTGTCTTCCTTAATAACGGGAGTAAGAATGAGAGTACGTTCCTTGATGGCAGGGATTTATCTGTCTCATTCACCATTGTAGGAAGGATCTAGCACCATGGGGGAGGATCTAACACAGTGCCTGTCACATAGTAGGTGTTCAGTGCATACTTGCCAAATTGAATGTATAATGCGCTGTCCATAGCTAAGACGTAGTTCCCACTTTAACTCTCATGCCCTTGTATTCCTTTATTCACTTTAAACACTGAGTGCTACCAGATGCCAAACACTGCAAAGTCCTAGAGATACAGTGCAAAACATATGTGATCCTAGCCCCTATGTGATTATATATATATATATTTTTTTTTTTTTTTTTTTTTTGAGGTACGCGGGCCTCTCACTGTTGTGACCTCTCCCATTGCGGAGCACAGGCTCCGGACGCACAGGCTCAGCGGCCATGGCTCACGGGCCTAGCCGCTCCGCGGCATGTGGGATCTTCCCGGACCGGGGCACGAACCCGTGTGCCCTGCATCGGCAGGCAGACTCTCAACCACTGCGCCACCAGGGAAGCCCGTGATTTATATTTTATGCAAAGGACATTCAACTGAAATTAACCAAAGCTTTTTACACTTATTTTCTTTATTCCCCTTTTTTATTCCATAGCTGAACTTCTAGTCCATTTAATGTTCACTGCCTCAAGAAAGGTGTGTGGCATCAGAAAGCAGAGGAACACATGCTCTTTTAAGTTTCAAAAGTCTGGCTCCTTAGAGAATTGGAAAGGCTTCATGATTTAGATCAGAGATCTGAGAACACATAAGATGTGGAAGAGCAAGGCTGTCCTACTCCCTGTCTAGGAAATAATTGCCCTGGCTGTGGGAGAGGAAAAAGAACGAAAATGTTGGTGGGACTCAGAGAAAAGGGCTGGGCCCCACTTCCTGGACCACCTTCTTGGGAGCAGCAAAACCCAATTATATGAATTAGTGTTGAGAGCAGAGGAGACCCATTCCTCACTGTACCCTAGGATGGAAATGATTGCATGCTGTGTATAGGCAGATAGAGCCTTGGACAGCTTCAGTGAGCTTCCTCTAGCCCAGTGTGGTCCAAACTGGAAGATCATATTGATTCCCATGAACCCAAAAGGATCACAGGAGTAGCAGGAAGAACCACTGGACCTAAATGAAGATATTTTCCATTCAGTCCACATGGCCTCTCAGTGAAACCCAACTTGGATAGTGACAACAGACCATCTAAACCCAGAGTGCCCTGGCACCAAGTAAGCCTCCCAGAGTTTAGCAATGACTCCCCAGAATGGAGGGAAACTGCAAGTTGACTGAGATTAGTATTGGTCGATATCACTTATTGCCTACCCCTGATGTTTCCTTCCTCATGGAGGGAGCTCCTTTCAAGAGTAACACTTCTGGCCTCTCTGCCTCTGCATTCACAGGTAGTGACTGACATGCTTGGTTTGCTTGGGAGAAAGAAAAAACATGTACTCTTTCTAGAACATTTCTTAATATATTCCCCTTTCTCTGATCAATGCAAACACTGCCTATTTGTTTTTCAGGTCTTTCTCATTTATTACCTGCATAATGGCAATGGAGGCAATATACCTTTCTCCCTCTCTACCACACCTGTCCCCGTCAACCTACCCACCACACTTCTGTCAGAATTATCTTCCTGAAAGACACATCTGATTCTATTGCCCCCTTGCTGCTCTTCAGTTCCTAACACCTGCCATTAACTGACCCTTTCCTCTCTTCCTCCAGCAGCATTTCTCACCCAACAGTCACTCAGATAGACTGTTTTGTCTAGGGAACGTCTCCTGCCTCATTCCCTCAGCAGATTCCTTCTCATCCTTCCAAGACACCCCTCGATACACCTCTTCTGTGAAGATCCTGACACGTGCTGCTTCCCCCCAGCCAGCACCGGCACTCTAGGTGCTATCTCTTGTTCATACCTCTGTCCAGCCCCTCTTCCCACTCGGGGGTGGTGGAGTACTAACTTCCATCCCAAGAGGAGTTGCTGACCTATTTGTCCAGACACCACTGGGGTACTACATTTATTTACTAATTTATTTCTATCTAGTGAACTGGGTTACTGGGCCGTCAAGGCTTGAGGTCTGGTCCTACCCTCTCTTGTGTGCTTCCTGTCTCCATGTGGTAACAAGCATCAGAGCTCTGCTTAAAGCCAACTAGTCCCTTTCACTGTGGCTGTCCCACTCAACGTCACAGCTAGGTGAGTAAATCAGGGGGAGTTGGGAGGGAAATGGGAAGACAGAAGATTGGCTCAGATAGTCCGTTGTTTCTTATTTATATATTGTTGCATTGGGGTATTTTTATCTACAACCTGGAGGGTTAGAAGGTTAACTGGGAGGAGACATGTTCTAAAATCCTACCCCATCCCCCTATCACTGCAAACCTTTTAATAAAGCCTCTATCACACTCTACTTGCCATTAATTTGGGCTGGAAAAGGGGGCATGTGTCTCTCCTACTAGACTTTGAGCCCTTTAAGTCAGAGTCCATATCTTATTCTTTATCCCTCTCACAGAACATGGCACAGTAATGTTCAATAAATGCTTACAGAATACATTTTTAAAGTGATTCATTGCTTTCAAAAACTCTTTTGGCTGTTTCCTGCTTCTGGAAAAAAAAAACAAAGTGAATGAAAAAGAAAATGAGATGGGAGTTTAAGCACATCTACACCAGCTAGTTCTACTAAAGTTGGAATGATGTAATGGATTTTTCTAGAAGGAAGTGTATGCTGCATACGTTTGACCATAAAACTCACAGTGTGATTGCAGTGGAAGCGTTGTAAAGCACATACACAAATATTATTGATCTACCCAAGATTTTGAAAAATACAACAGAATGATTTTAGTATGGAAGGGTAGGTAAAGCATAAAACCAAAATACATGTGCATTTTAAGGCAACGGTGTTGAACTTCTATTCTTACAGGTTAATTAATCATGTTGCTAAAGAGTTGATTTGGTACAAGGGAGTTATGTATTGCCACAGTACTTTGAAGGTGCAGAAATTATCCCATCTATAAGTCCGTTGGAATTGCTTGTGTGTGCTGTTTTGCAATAGAGAAATACATCTTTCATCAGCAAAATATGGGGTGAGAAAACAGGAAGACAAAATAAATTGGGTGGATAATAAAGTTACCTTGGCATATAGACAGTTCAGGTCAGACATTTCTCTGAAATGGAATATGAAAAGATGTTTGTGGGGAGATCCTATTTCTATATGCTGAGTAGTTTTGTCATTCAGGGAAGTAATCCATGCATTTAATCTAATGCCAGCTTTTTATTTTTGTGCAGTGATCACATGGGTTATATATAGTTCTGTGATCACCACTGAAAAATAAAAAGCTGGCACCAAATTAAATGCATGGATTACTTCTCTGAGTAATGTGTGTGTGCACACACACATACATTTATATGTGTATATGTATACACATACACACTTTAGAGGAATAAGAAATATTTAATAGACTAACGTCTACAGAATTTCAAGAATGTGACGAAATGGTGGCCCCTCACTCACAAATGTAACCCCTACTATAACTCATACAAGGTGAAAAGCATATGAAGTTATCTCAGTTTTCCCACTGTTGCTAAGATTGTTCACTGATTATATTCCTTCTATCTCTGAGTAGCATATTCCTGATTAGTATTTCACCAAGTTTAAGACTCTATCAATTATAAGACTTACCATTATTTTTTCTATCACCAAAAATTTTTTTAAAGCATCTAAAATATGACATAGTACTTTGGATTTTTGTCTTATGTCTTTTTAAGTAAAGTTAAGAGCTATTTGAACATAGTTTTTATCATGTGTATATATAAAGGAAAATTAAATACAAATAAATTGTGATATTCCTAAAACTTCTGTATATTCGGAATGGAACTCTTCTGAACCTCTCTTTTAAATCAGAGTTTTCATCCACATTTTTCACAATAACATCCTCTCTGCCATCAAAATGAAGCATTTCTTAAAGGACTGTTCCACTACTATCCCTATGAATTTCTCCCCAGGTCTTGACATCTATTCTGAGTTTTGATGCTGGTACTTTTTTTTGATCTTTTCAAAAGGATTTAATAGAAGATTTTTAGACAATAATCAGGATTCATATTCCTTCCTCAAATAGTCCTTAAATGCTTTATTTACTGAAAAGTAAGGTAACAGTCCTTTCATACCACAAGAAAAACAACCAAGCTCATGCATGCACAGGCAAAGACAACTGTAACATTATGGTTGTCTTTTGCAGTTTTGGTGGTATCAGGGGGAACCTAACTGCCTTCCTGGCCAACAGGAAGTGGAAGACATCATGGGTTGTAAGACATACCTTGTTATATGTTCGGTTCCCCTGAGGTGAGAATTTGTTTGAACTAGGGGGGAAAAAAACATGGTAGGAAAATAGAGAAATAGGACTGACACAAAGGGAAGGGAGAAAAGCCCACACAAGGGTGTGATATCAAGCAAAGCCCATCCATCAGGAGGTGTGGAGGTGGGGATGGCACTTTGGCTCAGTCCCACGAGGGAGCACTGGAGACAGTGTAAGTCCTGCTTCAGTTGTCCAAGTAGAGGCCAGGGAGCTGCAGTATTTATACCCCTGAACCAACAACAGTCATTGGTTAAGCATGGGGGGCCCGGGAGGGAGATATGAATATCTAGGTCCTTCTAGCTCTGTGTAGGCAAAGTGGGTTCATGCAGCCCTACAACAAAGAGGTGCTGGATGTTGGGAGTAAAATCACACAGAGCTAATGTTCATGAGAGTTTGTAGAGGGATCCGAGAGCACTGACCATGACTGTTACACATCCCAGTTTCAGACATTTAAATGTGAAAAATATATGCCTTAGAACGGATGAAATGTGGTACTGAGGATCCGATTTCCTTCTTCCTGTGGCTCATCTCACAGCATCCTTAACATTGAGTTAAAGATGAAATGTCTTAGCAAATGAAAACAGAATGGCCTTTCTAAAAAATTATTTAATTCAATCCAAATTACTTTAAAAGCTATTCTTAAAATCCTAACGGAAAATACTTGAAAGAGATCAAGTGATTTGTACCCCCACATTGACAGGAGTTGAATGTCTAAACTATCCAGGACAGAACCCGTATAATTTACTCTGTGAAGTCGATCTTTAAGCCTATGCAAGCTCCCTCGATAATCTACACCAGTGCCGTCTTTCCTGCCCATTTCAAAGAAATTAGAAACAAACCTCCCCCACCTGTGATATGAGGCTTCCCTAGAATTATTGATTAATTACTTAAGATATGATAAAAAAAAACCATGTTTAAAACACAGTAATACTCTATGTTGGGGAGGGTACATGACATCAATATTCTCAAGTATTTTTAGGGCATTTATAAATCACTGTAAACTTTCTGGAAATCAGTCTTGGAATACCTATCAAGAACCTTAAAAATATTCATACTTTTTGACCCTATAGTTCTACTACTATGAATTTATCCTCACAAATAATCACAATTTTAGACCAGAAAAAAATTGTATTGAAAAGGTTTTCTGAAGCACTATTTAAAATAGAAATAAATACTTATAGACCTCAAACCAGCAGAATATCTATTGATAAGTAAAATATATCTAACATGATGGAAAATATTTAATAATATTTAATGACCCAGGGAAAGTGTCACAATATAACATTAAGTGGAAATAAAAGAAAACAGAAGTCTGTTTACAGTATGATATAACAGTATTTTATATATAAGTACCATAGAAGAACTTGAAGAAAATATTAGATGACATTATTAGTAATATTTATTTTATTCATTATACTTTTCTATATTTTAAAAATTCTCTACAGTATTTTATAAGAAAAAATAAATGTTAGTAATTTTAGGTATGAATGGAAAAAAGTATATGTGAGCTGATGATATTTTTTATTTCCCCTTCATTTCCTAGGAGAGTTTTGCTTTAGAACTCCGTATACAATCTGGTAAAAGTTGTTATTTTGTTATTTTTTTTTTTTTGGCGGTATGCGGGCCTCTCACTGTTGAGGCCTCTCCCGATGCAGAGCACAGGCTCCGGACGCACAGGCTCAGCGGCCATGGCTCACGGGCCCAGCCGCTCAATGGCATGTGGGATCTTCCCGGACTGGGGCACGAACCCACGTCCCCTGCATCGGCAGGTGGACTCTCAACCACTGCACCACCAGGGAAGCCCAGGTAAAAGTTTTTAATGCTATAACATAAAGGCTGGGAAAAGGACTGATTGGGCTGTGGGTATGAATGAGACCTGACCTGTATCCTCAGTAATTAAATTGGTTATTGTGTAAACAAACAAAAAAATTTGCATTTAAAATTTCTCTCTACAGCACTTGTGTGGCCAGATTCACTGCCTTAATGCTTATTAAGGATTTTTCTCTTGCTAGAAAAATAGGATTGTCACAGAAGTGATATTTCCTTTTTCATTCTCTAGGGTGGGCCAAGTTTGATGGTAGCATAAAGACTGAGACCTTCACTGCTATTGTGGATGTCAATTAAAATATTCCTGAGCAGTAGCATTGAGTAACCATCCTGCAGGACACCCCGAGTTTGCCATCTGTATCTTGCCATTTTCAAAGATCCTGGACCTATTTTCTCTCCACTGAAAATATTTATGCAGCAAAAATAGCAATGGATTCTAGCAGAGTTGTGTCATTAAGTTTTTCAGATTAATTCTTTGCACCTAGAGCCAGGTCTGAAGTATTCCGCCTTTGGACACAGTGCCTGGTACAGGACTCTGCCCTAAAAACCGAGCCTCGAATAATGTCTTCTCAAGAAGCACAAAATCTTAGAGTCTATATGGACTTGTAAGTCTCTCTTGTCCAACCATCTTTCAAATGAAAGGAGCCTTTTAAAGCACTCCTGACCAATAGCTATTCAGAGCTTTGCTGGGATACTCCTATTGAGGAGGAACTTGCTAACTCCTTAAAAAAATTCTTATTTCCCTAAAGATGATTTTTTTTAAAAGTCATCTCGTAACATTCAACAAAGACATTGATCTATCAACAAGAACTAACCTGTGACTTAGTCTCCTCACATGGATTTCCTTTGCCGGTGAGGATGCCTCCCCACCAGAGACTAAGCTGGATGCCAGTCCCTTTCACCCCCATCCCACCGTGGTGTTTATAGTACATGTGAATAAGATACATGGCGCCATCTACATGGAAATTGTGACTCCTCTCATGTTAGGGGTTGAATCACACCCTCTCCCCAAATTCCCGAAGGCAACTAGGCTAACCACTATGCCACCAACCTCAGGGTGTGACCTTATTTGTAGATAAGCTCTTTACAAAGATAATGAAGTTAAAATGAGGTCATTAGGGTGAGCCTTAACCAATATCACTAGTGTCCTTATAAAAAGGGGAAATTTTGAAACATACCGACACACACAGGGAGAACACCATGTGAAGACTGACTGATGTTACCACAAGCCAAGGAACTACCCGTAGCTAGGAGAGAGGCCTGGAGCAGAGCCTTCCCTAGAGCCTCCAGAAGAAACATGGCCCTGCCAACACCTCCATCTCTTGGCTCCAGACTCCAGAATGTGAGACAACGCATTTCTGTTATTTAAGTCACTCAGTTTGTAGTACTTTGTTCCAGCATTCCTAGCAGACTAATACACCCCCAAATCCAGAACTGTCCCTTCTAAATTAGAAAAACAGTAACAATCACAGTATTAGCTACCTGAATGACTGATATCATTGTTGGTCATTCTTTGTGGAGGTGAGTTCTTGCCCTATTGAGATCAAAAGTCAGCTCTCCTGGAGGCACGTCTCAGCCTCTTCCCTTGCGGTATGAGCTCACAAGACAGACCACCATCTGATCTATTGGGGATAACAGTAAGAACAAACCTCCAAGGGGCCCATTTGGGTGATGTTCAGGCCAATATTTAAGAGGCCCATGGTTGCACGTCAGAATCACCTGGAGAGAATTTAAAAATCACAAAGCCTAGCCAGACCCCAGATCCATTAAACTGAAACCCTGGGAGTAGGACCCAGGCACCTATGTCTTGAAGATCCCCAAGGGATTACAGTGTGTAGCCAAGGTTGAGAATTATTGCCTTAGACTATCTTTGAATCCAGGTAACTGAAACTTCCCAGGGAGCAGCCTGCGGAAGACGAAAGTTACATTCTTGGTGCATATATTCTTAAAGTCACAAAACTGAAAGTGCAGTCTCAACAATGTTACAATCAGATACACACACATACTCTCCAACTGCATGATTTCCTCTGATAAAACTTCCCCACTTTGCACATTTGAAAACTGCCACTAAATAACTTTTTTTTTTTTTTTTTTTTTTTTTTTTTTTGCGGTACGCGGGCCTCTCACTGTGGTGGCCTCTCCCGTTGCGGAGCACAGGCTCCGGACGCTCAGGCTCAGCGGCCATGGCTCACGGGCCTAGCTGCTCCGCAGCATGTGGGATCTTACTGGACCGGGGCACGAATCCGTGTCCCCTGCCTCACCAGGTGGACTCTCAACCACTGCACCACCAGAGAAGCCCTAAATTCCATTTTTTAAATGTCAATAATAATGCCACCAACTCACATTTATAAAGAATTTAAAGTTTGCATCTAACGATAACCTGGTGAAGTAGTCAGGGTAAGCATTCTTTCTATTTTGCATATGAGAAAACTGAGGCTCAGTTAAGTTATGTGACTTTCTCAAGCCATGTTACAGTTACCAACTTGTTCCAATTTCCCTGGGACTTTCCTGGTTTTAAAAACTGGAGGTCCCACATTTCGGGAGCCCCTCAGTCTTTGGCAAACCAGAGGGGCTGGTCACCCTGCACCTACAGCAAGAGGCTGAGATGAGTCCCAGTTACCTGCTCTGAAGGACTGTAGAGCATGTGTAAGCCAATCCCTCCTTTTGCAGGGAGAAGGAAAGACTTGTATGAGTCTCCAGAACCCCTGCTGGATCTCCTTCCACTCTGAGATGGATGTAGAGGGGCTGCCAGGGCACAAAGAAAGAAAAGTGATGGGGTCTCCTCCCCCAACCATATTTATGGTACATCCCCCAGGATTCAAAATTCCCAGACCACAGAGCAGAAAGCTGTGTCAAGTTTGCTTCTGTTTTGTTTTGTTATTGTTGGGCTCATAGTTTTGGTTTATTTAATATATTTTTAAATAATCATACAGAGAAGTGACTTTCTTGGGGGGTGTGACAATTCTATGAATTTTTTAATGTAACATGTATAGACACATTTGACCACCACCATAATGAAGAAATAGAACAGTTTTATTGACCCACAAGCTCCTTCCTTCCATCCTTTTGTAGACATACTTGCCCCATCCCCAAATTCTGGCAATCACTGCTCTATTCTCCATGACTTTTAGAGAATAATTCCATAATTTTTGTCTTTTTGAGAATATATAAATAATCATAGACAGTGTAAACTCTTGAGACTGGTTTCTTTTACTCAGCGTAATGCCTCTGAGATTCATCCAGGTCATTGCATGTATCAAGTTTGTTCATTTTCATTCCTGAGGAGTATTCCATTGTATGGGTGGACCACAGTTTATTCATACATTCACCTACTGAAAGACATTTGGGTTGTTTTCAGGTTTTGGTGATAATGAATAGAGCTGTTATAAACATTCATGTCTTGGTGTTTGTTTGTTTTTCAATTGTGGTTAAAAAAAAAAATCCCGGGCTTCCCTGGTGGTGCAGTAGTTGAGAGTCTGCCGGCCGATGCAGGGGACACGGGTTCGTGCCCCAATCCGGGAAGATCCCACATGCCATGGAGTGGCTGGGCCCGTGAGCTATGGCTGCTGAGCCTGCGCATCCGGAGCCTGTGCTCTGCAACGGGAGAGTCCACAACAGTGAGAGGCCCACATACCGCAAAAAAAAAAAAAAAAAAAAAAAAATCCCACATAATATAAAATTTGTATACTGGTTTTTGTATAAACATAAGAGTTCACTTCTCTAGGGGAAATATCCAGAGGCAAGATTGCTTGAGCATGTGTTGTGTTCACTTTTTATTGCTGCCATAACAAATTACCACAAACTTAGTAGATTAAGCAATACAAATTTATTATTATCTCACAGTTCCATAAGTTAGAAGCCTAAAATGGGTCTTAGCAGGCTAAATCCAAGCTGTTAGTAGGGCTGCATTCCTTTCTGGAAGCTGTAGGAAAGAATTCACTTTCTTGCTCACTCAGTTACTGGCAGAGTTCAGTTCCTTGCAGTTGTAGACCTAAGAGCACTATTTACTTCCTTGGCTCATGGCCCCCTTGCTGCCCTTTCAAAGCCATTCACATCACGTCTCTCTCTGACCCAGACAGGAAAGAGTCTCTGCTATTAAGGACTCAGTTGATTTGATTAGATTGGGCCCACCCAGATAATCCAAGATAATGTCACCATTTCAAAGTCCATACCCTGGGGAGTGGACAAGATGGCAGAGTAGGGAGACCCTGAGCTCACCTCTTCCCAGAGACACACGAAAATTACAACTATTCGCATAGCAGCTAACGATGAGAAGAACCAGCGGACGAGCAGGAAAAATCTTCTACAACTAAAGATATAAAGAAGGAAACACAATAAGATGGGTAGCAAGGGTGGAAGTGGGGTATAGTCAAGACCATACCCCTGTTGGGTGACACACAAATGAGAGGATAATTATAATCGCAGAAGTTGTGCCTAAGGAGCAAGTGGCCCAAGTCCCACATTGGGCTCCCCAGCCCAGGGGTCTTGCACTAGGAAGATGAGCCCCCAGAACATTTGGCTTTGAACGCCTGTGGGCAACCCAGAGGGCTATGAGAATTAGAGGATCTACCCTTAAAGGGCCCACACAAAATCTCACACACTTCAGGACCCAGGGCAGAAGCAATAATTTGAAAGGAGCCTGGTTCAGATCCACCTAGTGATTTTAGAGAGCCTCCTAAAAGGCAGGAAGCAACTGAAGCTCACCCTGGGACATAGACACAGGTGGCAGTCATTTTGGGGAACTTGTTCTACCATTTTGGAATCCCACCTCTAGCTTATTAGCTCTGAGACCCAGACCCACCCACTAGACTGTCAGCACCAATATTGGGACACCTCAGGCCAAGCAAATAGCTTGGCCCACCAACCAGCAGTCCTAAGACTCCCTGAGCTCGTGGCTGCCCAGACCTGGCCTGTCCACAACAGGGCCCAGGACCTAGCTGCACACACCAGTGCACCAGCACTATGCCCTGAACCCCAAGACCCCTGCAGCAGGAGACCCTGGGACTGGCTCCACCCACCAGTGAGCCGGCAATAACTCTGGGACCAGCCTCACACAGCAATGTGTAGACACCAGCCCTCGGACCCCCTGAGCCCCAACCCTGACCACCAGCAGACTGAAAACACCACCCCCAGTACACCCAGGGCCCTGTAGCCAGAGACTTTGGGACCTGACTCTGCCCACCAGTCAGCTGGCACTAACCCCAGGACCCTCTGGGACTTGGCCCTGCCCATCAGTAGGCCAATACCAGTTCTGGGAACCCCTGAGCCCTGCAGCCAGAGACCCCAGGACCTGGGTCCATCAACCAGTGGGAAGGCACTAGCCCCAGGATCTGGCCTCACACACCAGTGAGTGGACGTCAGCCCCAGGGCCACCACATCCCCACATCCTGCTGTATCAGGACCCAGCCCATGCAACATCATGCCAGCACCAGCCCCAGGACCCCCTTGACCCCGGCCCCCACCCACCAATGGGTGGATATCAGATCTGAGACACCTTGGAATCCCCAGTCAGCCACCCCAGGATTCAGCCCCACTTACCAGCAGGTGTACACTAGCTTTAGGACATGCCAGGCCCCACAGCCAGCCACGTCAGGAACTGGACCCACTCACTCTCAGGCCAACACTAGATCCAGGACCACCAGCCCACAACCACACCCTTTAGAATAGGACTCTGGCCACCAGAGGGCCATCACTAGCACCAGGACTCCCTGGGGCCTGCGGCCAGCAGCTTGTGACCCAGTCCCACCCACCACTGGCCAGAAGCTTCCACAAGGCAGGTCCGGGCAAGCAAACAGACTGGGGAACAGCCACACTTACTAGACCATCCAGAGTAGTCAGCCCACCACAACAGAAGGACCCATCCAGCCCCAAAATAAGGCACCCCTAAAACATATATCTCTGGTGATCAGAGTGGCGTGCACTGCATAGGATGTCTCCTACAAAAGGCCACTTCTCCAAAGTTGGGAAATGTAACCAACCTACAAAATACATAGATATAAAAACAGAAAATTAAGCAAAAATAGGCAACAGAGGAATATATAAATGAAGGAAAAAGATTAAAATCCCAGAACAAGAACTAAGTGAAATGGCATTAGGCAATCTACCTGATAAAGTATTCAAGGTAATGATCATAAACATGTTCAAAGAAACTCCAGAGAAGATTGAATGAACAGAGTGAGAAGTTAGAATTTTTTAACAAAGAGTTAGAAAATATATAGAAGAACCAAGCAGAGATAAGGAATATAATAATTAAAATGAAAAATACACTAAAAGCAATCAACAGTAGATTAGATGATACAGAGGAACAGACAAATAAGCTGGAAGACTGAGGATTAGAAAGCTGAACAGAAAAAAAAAAGAATAAAAAGAAATGAGGACAGTTTAAGAGACCAACATCAAGCATACTAGCAGTCACAGTATAAGGGTCCCAGAAGGAAAAGAGAGAGTACAGGGAGCAGAGAATATATCTGAAGACATAATAGCTGAAAGATTCCTTAACCTGGGAAAGGAAACACACATCCAGGTCCAAGAAGCACAGAGAGTTCCAAACAGGATCAACTCAAAAAGGAACACACCAGGGCTTCCCTGGTGGTGCAGTGGTTAAGAATCTGCCTACCAATACAGGATACACGGGTTCAAGCCCTGGTCTGGAAAGATCCCACATGCCGCGGATCAACTAAGCCCATGTGCCACAACTACTGAGCCTGAGCTCTAGAGCCTGCGAGCCACAACTACTGAGCCCAAGTGCCACAACTACTGAAGCCTGCATGCCTAAAGCCCGTGCTCTGCAACAAGAGAAGCCACCACAATGAGAAGCCCATATACCACAATGAAGAGTAGCCCCCGCTCACCACAACTAGAGAAAGGCCATGCACAACAATGAAAACCCAATGCAGCTAAAAAATTTTTAAAAAAAGGACTACACCAAGACATGTTGTAATTAAAATAACAAAAATTAAAGGTAAAGAGAACACTAAAAACAGCAGAAGAAAAGCAACAATTTATGTATTGGGTTGGCCAAAATTTTCATTTAGATTTTTCTGTAATGTCTTACAGGAAAACCCGAATGAACTTTTTGGCCAACCCAATATGAGGGAGCCACCTCCTAGAGTAATGAAAATAAAAACAAAAATAAACAACTGGGACCTAATTAAACTTAAAAGCTTTTGCACAGCAAAGGAAACCATAAATAAAACCAAAAGACAACCCACGGAATGGGAGAAAATATTTGCAAATGAAGTGACCAACAAAGGATTAATCTCCAAAATATACAAAGAGCTCACACAGCTCTATGTCAAAAAAAAAATGAACACCAAACAACCCAATCAAATAATGGGCAGAAGATATAAATAGACATTTCTCCAAAGAAGACATACAGATGGCCAAAAAGCAGGTGAAAAGATGCTCAAATCACTAATTATCAGAGAAACGCAAATCAAAACTACAATGAAGTATCACCTCACACCAGTCAGAATGGATATCATCAAAAAGTCTACAAACAATACATGCTGGAGAGAGCGTGGAGAAAAGGGAACCCTCCTACACTGTTGGTAGGAATGTAAATTGGTGCAACCACTATGAAGAACAGTATGGAGGTTCTTTAAAATACTAAAAATAGAGCTACCATATGATCCAACAATCCCACACCTGGGCATATATCCAGAGAAAACCATGGTTCCAAAGTATACATGCACCCCAATGTTCACTGCAGCACTATTTACAATAAACAAGATATGGAAGCAACCTAAATGTCCATCAGCAGAGGAATGGATAAAGAAGGTGTGGTACATATATACAATGGAATATTACTCAGCCATAAAAAAGAACAAAATAATGCCATTTGCAGCAACATGGATGGACCTAGAGATTATCACACTAAGTGAAGTAAGTCAGACAAAGACAAATATCATATGATATCACTCACATGTGGAATCTAATTTTTAAAAAGTGATTCAAATGAACTTATTTACAAAATGAAAACAGACTTACAGATATCAAAAACAAACTTATGGTTACCAAAGGGGAAACATGAAAGAGATGGTTAAATAAGGAGTTTGGGATTAACATACATACACTATTGTATATAAAATAGATAACCAACATGGACCTACTGTATAGCACAGGGAACTCAGTATTCTGTGATAACCTATATGAGAAAATAATCTGAAAAAAATGAATATATGTGTATGTATAACTGAATCACTTTGCTGTACCCCCGACACTAAAAAAACATTGTAAATCAACTATAATCCAATAAAATTTATTAAATAAATAAATAAATATAACATAAAATAAATATAAAATAAATAAATAAATATAAAATATAATATAATATAAATAAATAAATAATAAAATAAAATATAAAATAAATAATAAATAAATATAAAATATATTTATAAAATAAATAATATAAAATATGATATAAAATAAATAAAAATAAAATATTTTTAAATATAAAAATAAATATTAAATAAATCATTCTCCTATCAATAAATAATGTGATGATTTTAAACCTAAAAAAATCATACAATCATCTCAATAGATGCAGAAAAACCTTTTAATAAAACATTCAACATCCATTTATGATAAGAATTCTCGACAAAGGGGATATAGACAGAACATACCTCAACGTAATAATGACAAGCCCACAGGTAACATCAGACAAGCCCACAGGTAACATGGTGAAAAGCTAAAACCATTTCCTCTATGATTAGAAACAAGACAAGGATGCCCACTCTCGCTATGTTTATTCAACATATTATTGGAAATGCTAGCCACAGCAATGAGACAAGAAAAAGAAATAAAAGGAATACGTGTTGGAAAGGAGGAATTAAAACTGTCACTGTTTGCAGATGACAAGATACTATACATAGAAAATCTTAAAAACACAACCAAAAAACTGCTAGAGCTCATCAATTAATTTGGAAAAGTTTCAGGATGCAAAATTAATATACAGAAACATGTTGCATCTCTATACACTAACAATGAAATATCAGAAAGAGAAATTATGGAAACAACCCCATTTACATTGCATCAAAAAGAATAAACTACCTAGGAATAAATCTAACTAAGGAGGCAAAGACCTGTACTCAGAGAACTATTAAAACACTGATGAAAGAAATTGAAAATGACACAAGGAGATGGAAACATATACTATGTTCATGGATTGGAGGAATTAATATGTTAAAATGACCATACTACCCAAGGCAATCCACAGATTCAATGCAATCCCTATCAAAATACCAATTGCATTTTTTGCAGAACTAGAACAAATAATTCTAAAACTTATATGGAAACACAAAAGACCCAGAATAGCCAAAACAATCTTGAAAAAGAGAATGAAGCTGGGGGTATCATGCTCCCTGATTTCAAACTCTCCTTCAAAGCTACAGTAATCAAAACAGTATGGTACTGGCACAAAAAGACACATAGATCAATGGAACAGAGTCAAGAGCCCAGAAATGAGCCCACACTTATAAGGGCAATTAATCTATCCCTATATTCCATTAAGAGATTATGACTTTTGCTCTATTAAAAAAATTGTTATTAAGATTACATGATCTTGGGGCTTCCCTGGTGGTGCATTGGTTGGGAATCTGCCTGCCAATGCAGAGGACACGGGTTCGAGCCCTGGTCCGGGAAGATCCCACATGTCGTGGAGCAACTAAGCCCATGTGCCACAACAACTGAGCCTGTGCTCTGGAGCCCGCAAGCCACAACTACTCAGCCAGTGTGCCACAACTACTGAAGCCCACGTGCCTAGAGCCCATGCTTCGCAGCAAGAGAGGCCACCACAATGAGAAGCCCGCACACAGGAGTGGCCCGTGCTCGCTGCAACTAGAGAAAAGCCCGTGCGCAGCAATGAAGACCCAACACAGTCAAAAAAAAAAAAAAAAAAAAGATTACATGATCTTAAAGGAAAACCCTGATGCCTAACCTCATGGCATCTACAACTTCTTTCACACCAGTGTCCCTTCTAACAAACATTGTGTGACTGTGGATGTGGCCTTCACAAAGAACCATTAGGGGAGTCAAATGACAGGAAGTCAAAGTGAACTGGAAGGAATGTTTTTGAACACTGCAGAACCATTCCTAAGCAGGGGGGAGAGATTTTCCTTACCAGTGAATTAAATAGATATACAGACACCAAATCTGTAGAACAGTATGACTTCTCAGATCTAAGGATACCTGGTGATGCCCATAGATGAAACACTGAAAATTAAGCAGAGGGAGGAAATTACATTGCCAGCCTTCTGGAAATTCTTGTCTACATCTGTACAATAAGGGAGCAACCTAGAACTGTCTTGAGAATTACCTCCAAGAATCTAAAGTTGCTAGGAACCATCCCGGAGAATTTGAAAATCCTAATCTTACCTGTACCAAATAGAATACTTTGTCAGAAACCTGGCAGGAAACAGAAGCCACCACAGATGGTCCAAATGAAGATGCTACTTATGGAGATATGGTGAGGGTTCAGGGAAGAAGCAAGTGATGGTGAAACACACAGAAACTAACAAGAGTTAGAAGCTATTTCTACTTTTAGGGCTGAGGGATAAAGGAAAACATAATGTTGCTGGAGTCTGAGCACTGGACGGTAGAGGAGAAGGTTCCCTGCTGGAGGGACGCAGCTACTCTCAGAACATGGTGTCAAAGCAAGAAGGGCCAGAAAGGGAGGGGATTTGTCCTGACCTTTCTCTCCTTCCACCCTCCCTTCTCCTCTGGGTACTTCTCACTGCTGGAATGAAGTCAGCCCAAAACAACTAGCATAAGGAGTAATCCAGGGATTCCTGATCTGTGTGCACAGAAGATCTGCTATTTGAGAAATTTCATCAGAATGACTAAATGAACCATTCATTCCTTGATGGATAATTCCTGCCCCCCTTCTAGGTGCATAGGTGCTGCCCATCAATGAGATGCACACAGTCCTCACTCTCACAAAGCTTACAGCCCAGTGGGAGTGGCAGTCAAAGAGACCCAGCAGAGGGTGTGACAGATGCACAGAGTAGAGCCAGCTAACCCAGATGTAAGAGATCAGAGAGAGTTTCTTGGAGGAAGTTATATCTAAAGGGAGATTTAAATAATGCGTAAGTAGAGAGGGCCTCCTAAGTAATGGCAGGGAGGTGAGATCAAAGATGATACAGTGGGATTCAGAATAGCCAGAGCATAGCTTTGGGAGTGGACAATGGGATGGGGGCAATGGGAATGGCCTGGAAGAAGTCTAGAGAGGTGAGAAGGGCCGGATCTCAAACAAACCTTGTGAGCATGCTAAGACTGAGTGTGAGGAATGGAAAGATTATAAGCAGGGTAACGGCATAACTGGATGTTTCTTAAGGCTCTCCAAGGTGTGAAGGACAGATGGGCAAGGAACAAGTGTGGAAGGAGTTTTCACAGCCTGGCCCCTTCTCTGGCTGAGACCCTGGCCACGTGCCTCAACAGCCCTGAGCTTCAGTTCCCTCACCCAAATGACAAAAATAACCAGCCTTGCCCAACTGACCTCACTAGATTGGGGCAAGAATCAGAGGGACATGAACAGGCTCTGGCAACTATAAAGTGTAGTCAGAATTCCCACCAACGTTGTGATGAAAAGAAAATGTGGCTGATACTGTTATATTTCCCAAGGAAATCTGCATGGTCCTCTGATCCATTTCCCAAAGACCAGAGAGGAAATTGAGAATGAAGCAGCCCCAGAGCCAGCACACTGAAAAGAGTGTGTGCATGCCATGGAGTTTGAAATGGAGATCCTGTCCTCCCTGTTGTGTGGCACATGATCACTGTTCAATAAATATGAATTGATGAATGGCTGAGTGAGGCTTTGTTTTGTTTTATTTTCATTTTTGAAAACTCTCTTATGACCACAGAGGGAAAGCTAAATTAATGCCATATGACTGTAAAAATCCCTCTGACATCTTTTATTGTAATGGAAGATGACAATGGTTATCAGAGCAGAAGGAACCTGCTTGAGTGAAAATAAATACCAAACACCTTTTGGGAAACCAGGCACCTCCTGATGACCTTTGCAGCTGTTCAGCTTCTTAAAGCACAGCAACCTGGAGTCTCAGGGCAGTCTAACCAGGATTTCCTCGTGTTTCCAGGAGTGTGCCTCCTCCCTCTCCCTGGGTTGTGCAGAATTTTAAATGTCACAGTGATCACATTTTTCCCCAGGATAACATGAAATATCATTGGAGCTTAATGGAGATGAACAAAAGATTAAATTCAGATGTTACTGATATATTACATTGGAGAAATTACATCTCTTCCACAAGCTATAAATCCTCTGAATTTTTTAACACAGTAAGAAATAAAATAGCAAAAGCTACTATTTCTGAGTCCCTGCCATGCATTCTACCCTATCCAAGTAATTCACACCTATCACCTCATGTAATGTCCCTGACAGTCCTTCAAGGTAGGCATTATCATCTCCATTTAACACATAAATGCAGACAAACTCATTGACCTACTCAAAGCCACATGACTTGTGGATGTGTGAATGTCCCCCCACTTAAGCTCTATGGCCTTGGCAGAGTTACTTTTACCTGCTCTAAGCCTCATCTGCAGAATGGAAATAACACGATACTGAATTCATAAGAGTGTAGAAGATCATATTAAATGAGATATTATGTGCAGCACTTTAGTTCACGGCCTGCTACACAGTAATCACTTAGTGCATTAGTCAGTAATGATTACTGACTAATAGGGTTTATCATAAGGAACTGGCTCATGCAATTATGTAAGCTGAGAAGTTCCACCATTTACAAACTAGAGATTCAGGAGAGCCAGAGGTGTTGATCCAGTCTGAGTCCAAAGACCTGAGAACCAGGAGTGCCAAGTTCCAGTCTGAGTGCACAAGAAAGCCAATGTCCAGGGTCCAGGAAGACAGGTAAAGAGAGCTAATTCTTTCTTATTCAGCCTTTTATTCTATTCAGGTCTTCAATGGATTGGATGAGGCCCACTCACATTGTGAAGGTCAATCTGTTTTACTCAGTCTACCAATTCAAATGTTAATCTCATCCAGAAATATCACCACAGACATGTCCAGAAATAATGTTTAACCAAATATCTGACTACTCTGTGGTCCAGTCAAGTTGACACATAAAATTAACCATCACACTTACTAAATGGTGCTTTGTATGCTTGGCATTCTATGTCTGTCTAGCCACTGTTTCACTTTGCCTCAAAACCAAAAAGAGTCTCCAGTATAATGATAATGAAATCAAAAGCCACATAAAATTTTTCTTCCCTTGGGGAATTTTTCAACATCTTACATATTTAATTCATGGCAAGGGTTCCAAACACTGGGACTGTTTTCCCTAAAACTCAGGAAAAGGTGGGAAAGCATGTTAGTAATTCAGAAATAGGAGAATGCCACATATTGAGCCCTAGAGCACTAAGAAAAAAAAAAAGGCTTAAGTAACAGCTTTCTAACACTCTAGGCTAGGGCTGTGAGTATAGATAACTAAGCAAGGAAAAGTTTAGACCATGAATTAAAAGTAGGCACTTCCTTGGGCTGAGGCATCTCATTAGATGCTCCCATATCACCCTAAGTAATAAGGAAAAAATTAGTTTAAATCTGAAGGCAAAAAGACATATATATGTATGTATGTATGTATATATGTATGTATGTATTATGTATATATATGTATATATATACCCATTGCACAAAATGTCCCATGGCATTTTTCTGCACCCAGACCTATGTTTCATTTGCTGAGGTGCCCATTTTCTACTCACCACCTTCATTTTTTTTTTAATAAATGTATTTATTTATTTATTTTTGGCTGTGTTTGGGTCTTTGTTGCTGTGCACAGGCTTTCTCTAGTTGCGGGGAGCAGGGGCTGCTCTTCATTGTGGTGCACGGGCTTCTCATGGAGGTGGCTCCTTGTTGCAGAGCACGGGCTCTAGGTGCGCGGGCTTCAGTAGTTGTGGTATGCGGGCTCAGTAGTTGTGGCTCGTGGACTCTAGAGTGATGCCTCAGTAGCTGTTGTGCATAGGCTTAGTTGCTCCGTGGCATGTGGGATCTTCCTGGACCAGGGCTCGAACCTGTGTCCCCTGCACTGGCAGGCGAATTCTTAACCACTGCACCACCAGGGAAGTCCCACCACCTTCATTTCTGATGGTGGAGTTAGAAAGAGCTGAGCTTGAAATGCAGCCCCGCCACATTCTTGCCATGTTACCTTCAGCCAAATACTCATCTCTGAGCTTCAGAGACTCCCTCCATTGGGCATAAACTCCACAGAGCCCTTAGGAAGGTTAAGGAAATTACTTATTGTGTCTGGCACTTAATAAGGCCTCCATAAATATGAGCTTCCTTTCCACTCTCCATCTCCCACGTCAACAAGGGAAAAAGTAAACTTTTATTAAATTACTGTTGTTTTTAGATGACTGAAAGATGACATTCATTCCTCTCTGTATAAGGAGATAGCTGGAACTGAAAAAAACCCATCAACTCAACTGGTTATCATACCGTATTCTACTGAGCCTTCTTAAAGCTTGTGGGGTAAGGGAGCACATTTGGGTAAGATTTCCATCCTACCCAAACTTCTACTTCAACTAGAGTTCATTTTACTTGCTTTGTGTATGCCTGTTTCCATGTAAGATTTCATTTTAACAAAAGATTCCTCAGAGAATAATTGCAAACCACTGATCTAATGCAAATCCATTTTAGAGGTGAGGAAACAAAGAATCCAAAGGTAAGGTAACCACCCCTTACAACCATTTGAGACAGAGTCAGAAATAGAACACAGGTTCTTGGACTCCTAGGTCACTGTGCTATCATTTTAAGCTATAGCATCTCACTATGACTGATGTGGGAATGGTAATGTGGTGTAGAAAGAGAGTCTCCATCATTACAGGGAAACACAGGGTTGGCCAAGGTTTACATTGAGGGGAGTGTCCCATGAAGAGACTCCAGAGGGGAGGAGAGACAGTTTTGCTTGTAGCCCAGAGGTCATGATGGATACCTAGGCTGCCTCACATGCCTATGGAAGTCCAAACCTCCTTCTGGGTTTCTATTCCAAGACTCATCCTATACCATGCCGACTGACACAAAATAAGCCATGTTTTGCTTTCTACTATAAAGGCTGAGTTTATTCAATCTTACTGAAGATGGCGGGATGGTGGAAGGGGAAGTAGAGGTACAGGTGCCATATCACTAAGCTCATAACCTCTATCACACTGGCATCTATCTTTATCAACCTTTCCCTTTGTTTCCCCTCACCTCTTCCATCTATGATTGCCACATAAAACTCCAAATTCTTATCCTATTTTGTAGTTATTCAGTTTTTCTCCCCTCTTGAGTATCCAAATCTATCAAGGTATTTAACAATTTGAAAAAGTCTTCCTGCTATTAATAACCTCATTTCTTAGATAAAGTGTGGTTAGATAGAAAAAAATTTAAACAAAACCTGAAATTAAATTGTATTATATTATAGGAAAAACAGAGGTATCTATGATAAAATGAGAAATTACAGCAGTGGTCCTGAATTTTTCCTACGTAAACTTCACCTTCCCTTTAGAGTGCTCTCATAATTCTTCTTTCCACTATCTTGCCCAGACCCTGGAAAATATTACATTTACCTTAAAACCCACTGCACAAGCTTGAACCTAATTTCTCTCCTTGGTTCCTTTAGGCAGCACAGGGAGGGGGCAATTTCATTTTAAGCTAATTAAATAGCTTCTGAAATGGTGAGCTAAGTAGTCTGTCCAACACACTCCCTGAGGACAATTAAACAATCTGGACAACATTTTATTTTCATCTGCCTGCAGTCAATGGGGAGCTAAAAAGCAATAAGAAATCATAAGACTGAGATCTGAAAGAAGATGGCAAGCAACAGAGTTAAGTTCAACAACTGGACCTCTTTACCCTTCGTGTATCTGCTGATTCCAGGAGAGGTTAATGACAGTCTGAGTTACTAAACAGAAATTTTAACAGATTAGTTGAAGTTAGAGAGAAATTGGAGTCTAGAGTCACCGAAGGGACACTGATAAACTTGTGGAACTCTACAGGCTCAAGATTCTATGAGTAAGGGTAAAATAGAAGAAGAATAACCCTTAAAGAAATTGAAGCCAAAATTCAAACCATTTCAGTCCCTGACATTGGATTAACATGACCCTAGGTTGCAAGTGCACTTAGTTGTCCTCCATAAGCAAACATAAATCATTTTTGGAGAAAGAGAACATCGTGATAAGCTTTTTTCCTCTAATTTTTATCTAACAATGTCCAGCACATAATCAAAAGAAACAAGGCACAACAAGAAGACAAGATACACAAGAACAAAGAAAACAGAAAAAGATCCAAGTAGTTCTAGATAGTAAAATTATTAGTCATAGATTTTAGAATAATAATGCTTCCGAGGAGATAAAAGACAAGATTCAGAATTTTGGCAGATAATTGGAAATTACAAAAATATAATGAAATGGAAATAATAGGACTAAACAATACAATAAGCAAAAGCAAGAACTCCATGGATGTGTTTAGCAGCAGCTAGGTACAACTTAAAACAGGAAGAAAGAAGAAAATATCCAGAATTATGCAAGAGGGAACAAAATACGGCAGAGACTTAAGTGCAGATGAAATACACTAAAAAAGCCTAACATGTATAATAAATCTCAGAGAGAAAATACAGAAAAAATTGGGAAGAAGAAATATTTGAAACAATTAGCTGAACTTTTCCCAAAACTGATGAAAGGTTTTAAGTCATAAATTCAAGAATTCTTACAAATCCCAAGCAAGATAAATACAAAGAAATCCACATCTAGACACATCATAGTCAAACTGCTGATAACCAAAGACAAAAACAAAACACTAAAAATAGAAAGGAAAAAGACACATTACCACCTCAACAGGAATAGTGAAATAAGACAACAGAGTTATTTTGACAAAGTATTCAAGGAAAAAATGTCTTGTCAACTTAGAATTCTATATTCAGCAATAATAGCCTTCAAGAATAAAGATGAAATAAAAATATTTTCAGACAAAAATAGAATTCAGCAGACCCATTATAAATGAAGTTTTTTTGGAAAAAATAATTAGCCCAGATGGAAGTTTAGAGGTGAAGGAAGGAATAAACATCAACAAAAAGAGTAAATTTGTGATTAATGCTCGGTGAATATTGACTGTGAAAAGCAATCATTATTATCTGTGATAGGATTTAAAATATCTGTAAACTTATTGATGTACAGCAATAATAGTAAATAAGTTAAAAGATAGAGATCAATTATTCTAAGATCCTTGTACTGAACATAAAGAGGGTTAAAAGTACCAAATAACACTAGCCTTTGATAGGTTATGGATGCATGTAGTAATCTCTAGAGTAACCACTTGTAGACTGGATGTTTGTGTCCCTCCAAAATTCATATGCTGAAACTCTACACCTCAGTGTGATTATATCAGGAGATAGGGCCTTGGGAGGGAATTAGGATCTGATGAGGTCATGAGGGTGGAGCCATCATAAGTGAGATTAGTGCCTTTCTAAGTGTCATGAGAAAGCTTGTTTCCTTTCTCTGTTTCCACCATGTAAGTATACAAGGAGAAATTTGCTATCTGCAACTCAGAAGAGGGCTCTCATCAGAACCCAACTATGCTGGCACCATGATCTCAGACATAGAACCTCCAGAAATGTGCGAAATAGATTTCTGTTTTGATAAGCCACCTAGTTTTGTTATACAGCCCAAACTGAGTAAGACACCATCAAAACTCCAGTAAAGGTATATAATTATTAAGCAAACAAAAGAGGGAAAATGATGAAAAAATTCAAACAATCTAAATTCTTTTATAGTCTTGTCTTCTGACAAGAAACAAGAAGTACAAGAATATATGTTGTTTGGCACAAATAGAAAGCTAACAGTAAAGTGGGAGATTCAAACCAAATATATGAGTAATAAATTAAATGTAAATAGACCAAATTTTCTAATTAAAGGCAAAGAATGCCAGGCTTTATAATTTAAAAAAAGCTCAACTATCAACTATTCACAAGAGTAATCTAAAATATGGAGATATTATAAAAGTATATAAAAAGTAAAATAATGAAAAAGATATACCATGTAAAGAATAACTGAAAAAATAAAGGCTAGTGTTGCTAAATTAATATCAGAGAAATGTACTTTAAGGTGAAAGTATTACAAATGAATAAAAAATAAACTTTATAATTTAAAAAGATTTTACTTACTAGGTAGGTATGGCAATTATACATTTATATGCACCAAATAACATAGGCCAAAATATACAAGACAAAAACTGATATAACTGAAAGGAGAAATAGACAAATCCAATATCTTAGTGAATGTTTTAGCATACTTCTTTCAGTAATAGTATATGTAGTCAAAACAATTAATGAAGATAAAGATAATCTGAACAACACATTGGTAAATATAACCTAATTACCATATGTGAATATTCTACTCAATAACTGTAGCATACACATTTTTTTCCAAATATACATGAAGTAGTTATAGAGCTTAACAATACCCTTGATCATAAAACAAATCTTAACCAATGTCAAAGGACTAAAATCGTACAGAATATATATATATATATTTTTTTTTTTTTTTTTTCTTTTTGCGGTATGCGGGCCTCTCACTGTTGTGGCCTCTCCCGTTGCGGAGCACAGGCTCCGGATGCGCAGGCCCAGCGGCCATGGCTCACGGGCCCAGCCACTCCGCGGCATATGGGATCCTCCCAGACCGGGGCACGAACCCGTATCCCCTGCATCGGCAGGCGGACTCTCAACCACTGCGCCACCAGGGAGGCCCCCAGAATATATTTTTAAACACAGTGCAATTAAGCTAAGAATCAATGACCCCAAAACTATGAATTCCCATGTGTTTGAAAACTAACGAATATCCTTCTAAATAACACATCATTCAAAGGAAATAAAAAATAAAAATTAGAAAATATTTTAAATAAAATATTTAAAAGATCAAGGAAACAGTACATAAAATCACTTATAGGATGCATCTTACAGAAAATTTCTACCTTTAAATGTATGCATTATAAAAGAAGAAAGACTAAAAAGTTATGAACTAAGTAATCATCTCAAGAAACTAGCAATAGTTATAACCAAAGAAAAATGGAATAAAGAAGAAAAATAGTAGAAGCAGAAATTAAGGAAAGAGAGAATAAATTTACAATAGAGAGGAATCAACAAAGACCAAAGTTGGTTATTTGGACAGAGTAGTAATATTAATAACTATCTAGCAAGATTAATCAAGAAAAAAGGGAAAAAGAAAAAAAAATAATGTTAGGTAAGAAAAAAGGAAAATCATTAAAGATCTTATAGATATTAAAAAGATCACAAGAGAATACTATAATACAATTTTAGGTCATTAAAGTTTAAAGTTTGATAAAAATAGAAAAACTTACATTAAAAATACAATTTGTAAAAGTAACACAAGAAAAAATAGAATATCTGAATCATTCTATAACATCAAAGAAATTGAGTCCATAATCTTAAACTCTCAAAAAAGAAAAGCCAGTACCAAATAGTTTACCAGTGTATTCTACCAAACATTTAAGGAAGGCATAGCCAATTATACACAAACTGTTTCAGAGAACAGCATAAAATGGAACACTCTCAAAACTTACTTATGAGGCCAGCAAAATCTTTATGCCAAAATCTGACAAGGACATTACAAGAAGGGAAAATTACAGGATGATTTCAGTCATGAAGATGCAAAACATATAAACAAACAAAATCCAGCAATGTTTAAAATGGTTAATACATTATGACTGAGAAAGATTGATTCCAAGGAAGCAAGATTGGTTTAACTGTCAAAAAATATGGAACAATTAACTCACCACATTAACAAAATAAATGCTAATTATCATATTGTCTTCTCAGTGCAGAAAAAGCTTTTAACAGAAGTTGTCTCCATTTTATGATTTAAGAATCTCGTAGTGAGGCAGGAGACAGATGGGGCCCCCAGGGTAAACAGCTGGAATTCATTCCCTGTGGACAGAAACTCTAAAATATCAATAGCAGGACAATCAAGAGAGGATGCTGGGCCTTGCCCAGATAAGAGATAAAAGACCACATATTCCTCATTCTCCATGTCAAGGAGACCTTCCTGAGTATACATGTGCAGAAAGGCTCCTTGGAGGCCAAAAGGGTGGGGCACCACCCCATAGTAAGTGATGTCAACCACCTATAGGCCTCTTCGTTAGACTCTGTCTTGGCTAAGAGGTGCTCACGCACACAGGGGAGGACCCTGAGAAATACTAAATACGGACTCAGAACCAAGCAAAGCAAGATGATTGGTCGAAGGAAACCTGGAAGAAATGTCCCGTAAAAGTGATTCAAACTACCACAAGGGTGCAACTCTCTTTCTGAGCCCACCCATGTGTCTATCCACACATATTGTACTCTTTTTCCTCCTAATAAACACTTTAATTGCTTCACTACTTTCTGTCTCTATGTGGAAATTCATTTTTATACAGCTGATGGGCCAGGGCCTTGTCACTGGCCACTGGTCCCTGGTGGTCTAGTGGCTAATATTTAGCACTCTCACTGCCATGGCCCTGATCTCTGAGAGGCAGCAGTGAGTGGTGGCGTGAAGTTAGGTCTTAGTTCTCTGCCCAGGAATTGGACCTGGGAAGCCTGGATGAAAACCAGGAATCCTAGCCACTAGTCCAGCAGTGGCTACAGGCTAGAAGCAGAGTTCCCTGGGCTCTTGACCCCATTGAAAAATGCATTTCTCAAGGAGACAAAAATTGTAAAAACTGGTACAAAGTTTATTATAGAGACACAGTATAACAAGTGGGAGAGCACACAGATTTTGTTAAGCAGAACCAAGGCAGAGATGCACACCCAGAGAGAAAGGGTGTGGGCGTCCTCCCTAATGAGGAGGAGTGCAGTGAACGGGCGGTTAGGTCATTGATATAGGGCAGGTCTTCCGGGTCTTTGTTTACCTTTGGCCAATCATCTGGTTTCTTTTTCCACACATGACCTGCCCTAGGACCCTCCCCAACAGGCGTGTGCAACTTTTTTCCAAGGTGGATTCCAGCCCAGAGACCTATGGGACGGCCTTGGCATCACATATTGTGGGGTGGTGCCCCCTTCTTTTTGACCTCCAAGGAGCCTTTCTGCGCATATGCAATGTCTCCCTTGCCCCAAGGATGATGGGAAATATGTGACCTCTTGACCCTATACTCAAACAAGGTTTAGCCTCTCTCTGTTCCTCCCATGACTGTTATCTTAAGGTATCCACAGGAGACAAAGCCTGGCTATTTACCCTCTTTCTGCTGTTATTTCTATTTTGAAGTGCAAACAGGAGGCTGATTGTAAATATCTAACCTGGAGCCCACCTATCTCCTGTCTCAGGAAATGCAAACAGGAGGCTAGTTGTAAGTGTCCAGCCTAAAGCCCATCTTTTTCTCACCCCAAGAACTGTAAACAGGAGGCCAGTTGTAAATGCCTAAAATGGAGCCCATCTATCTTCTGCCTCCGCCTGACCTCAGTCTCTAGCCAGGAACCAAAATCTTGCTTCAAGCCACTGCAGGCCGAGGCCACCCGAAATCAATAGCAATCTCAAAATAGAAAGGAAATTTCTTGATATTATAAAGGGTATCTATAAAAAAATTCACAGCAAAAATCATACGTAGGGGTGAAACATCCTATGATGCACCATCACCTTCAGGATAAGTCCAGGCTGCTTTGTGGTCTGCTGGCTCCACACATGAAACCTGGGTCCCAGCCATGGTCAACCATTGCAGCTTCCCAAACTGCAAAATGATGTAGGCCAACTTCATTCCACACATTTCTTATTAAACAGAGATCCTACTTCCATTATACAATTACTTGTCTACAAGTATCTCTCACATTGTTGCTAACACTAAAATCAATGAACAAAAATATGAATTAAGCAGTTAGTTTGGAATAAATGCCTTGAAACACTGAATGCCATGAATAGGAGTTTTCAGGATTAAAAATGATATGTGGAAAGAAAAGCTCTAGCTGTTAACATAAATAAGAAAAGTTTTAAGAATTAATAGCTCTGCTACATAGTAATTCTTCTAACAATAATAAAATTAGAAGAAACTTGGGTGGTTTTGCTTAGTAAACCAAAGCATGTAGTGTTGTAAAAAAATAAGTATGTAAGGAAGTAAGCATTGGAATCCAAATGGGAAAAACATGCAGTGCCCCAGATCCTAAAGGATGCATGAGGTTTCGATCAAAAGAACACAGAAGTGTAAGAAGGAGGCAAATTTCAGAATAAAAAAAAAATGAACTGGAGAAGAGGTAGTAGAATGACAAAATCGTTTTATCTGTGTCGTATGCATGGTCTGTGGAGGCAGACAAACCTGGGGAGAAATAAACAAGGTCCTTGTAATCTTCTACCAATCAGTTAACCTCTCTGAGGACCAGTTGCCATGAAGGTTAAATGACACATGGGTGTACTGTCATGTAAGTCCTCCCCCCATAAAAAAGTCTCCATTCATTCCTCTTGCCCCACTTCAAAGCTACATCTTCTTCATTTTCACAGGTGACAAAAAAAGAGCAAGACAAGATTCTCCAAAATTCCCTTAAGATATCCAAAATATAAAGAGCTCATTCCTAAAATCAAAAGGAACAAAGAAACCACAAAAGGTTACAATTCAAATGAGCCTCAGAGACTGAGGGTCTAAGGAATGCACTGAAGGCTAGAACTGTCTGATGCAAATAGAGTATTTTAAAAATCTTTTCCAGACCTCTCCTGAAGCTTCTGCCTCCCTCCAGAATGTATTGCCTTCATAAATGCATGTTGAATTGCCAGCTTTCCTCCCAACTAGCTGTGCACAAAAGTAGATTGCATACTCACTCACACGGAGGATGATTTGCAAAAGGAGAGCAGAGAAGTAAGGTGTTCGTGCAGCTGCAAAAACCTGGCCCAGAACATGACTTATTACATTAGAAGTGATCAAACTTCAGAAGGAACCAAGAAAGCTCCATTATGCTGTTAGGAACATACATAGCCAGATGTGTGCTTAACTGCTCCTCCCTTGCTTCTTGCCAAAAGGGCTGATGTACTGTCCAGCTTATTATGTTGGGGGTTTTTGTGTTTTGTTTCAACTCCAGGGCTCTATGGAACCCATTCTTAGAATGCCAAAGATTTTCACAAGTCCCACATCTTGTGAGCCAACCTAAACCTGGCTGGGCTCAGAGATGGATGACACGCCATCCAGGAGCTGGCCCCTGTTCCCCTCTGAATGGATCAGGAGATGCAGGCACACCACTGATGAAGCTCCCTCCCAAGGTTGAGGCTCTAATGGAACACATCTGAATTCCCTCCAGGGGAAGCTGCCAAGAACCTGGAGGAGGGGAAAGAGGATCTAGAGAGAGGGGATGACTGTGAGAGAGACAAGCTCCAGCCCTCCAGACTTGTCAATCAGGGATTTAGAGGGACCTAGAGAGGATGAAAACACTCAAAGGAAATAAACCTTTCATAATCATCTTTAGGGCAGGCACACATAAGAACTACAGAGTAAAGATTTGTGCTCTGATAGAAAGCCCAGAAAGATTAACTCCTAGCAAGCCGGGTATTAAGTGTGCCAGATGCTGTTCTGAGCTCTACGTGCATTATCTCATTTAATCTTCATGATGTGCTTGCAAGGAGGACCCTTACCTCCTCCATTTTACAGATAGAAAACTGAGGCTTAGCGAGACTGGGCAACTAGCACCAGATACAACAGCAGTGAGCACTGAACTCATAACTGGATGTTGCCTCTGCATTGAAAATAATCCATGACAAGAATAATCCTAACAAAGCATTTATCACACCATTGAAGTGGAGCAGGACCCTCTGGGGCCCTCCTGGGTACAAATCTTTTCCCTGTTCCCCATTTCTTATTTATAGGAAATGGGCTTCATTCAGCCTCCTTGACCTTCCCTAAATTCCCAAAGGTAGGTTCAAACAGCTGCTAATCAGAGAAGTGAAGGAATGCAGAAGCAAAGGAGGAGCAGTCAAGAAAATATAGTGCAGCCTAGGGGCAGGGTCCAGGTTCCTCCTCAGGGAACATACATAACACTATCTTTGAGTTCTTCTGCAAAAACTAAGGCTGGCACCCAGCTGGAGGATGGTAACTTCAGGCTGAGCACAAGATTCCAGGAACTCCGCTCTGTTACCTCACCAGCAACCAATCAGAAGAAAGTCTTCACACAGTGGAAGAAAACAAACACTCTGTGTCCCTTCCTAAATGATTCTCCCTTTAAAAACTTTCGTGGTTGAGCAGAGTCTTTGGAGTTGATTGTTGGACATGAGGCCATCTTCTCCCCAGGTTGCCAGCCTCTTGAAAAAAGCAAACTTTCTTTTCCAACAAACATACACCTCTCAAGTATTTGCTTTCAAGCTGAACCTGAGTTCGGTAACACCATAAGTATTCAGTAAATAATTGTTAATAAAATAACTAATTAACGAAATAACAAATGTTATTATAAGGTCAGCACTGGATTAATACAGAGCTGTCACTAATCAGCTTTGTGTCTTTGTGGAAATTGCTTGTCTTCTCTGGGTTGCATTTTCCTCATCTAAAAAGAAGTTTAGACTAGATGCTCCCTGGGTTATATGATATGATTAATGAGTCATATGGTGAGTCCAGCATTTAAACAAAACTATCCATCTAGTCTAAACCAGAGCTCTCAATGTAACTTTGACCCAAGTCCCTTCAGCTGTGTGAAATTGTGTCTCTTTTGCAAGAGAGAAAATGTGTCTAGGCTGGGAAAATACACATATCTTTCTAGAGCACCCTGTGGCTTGGTTGGAGAGGACACTGCCATTAACAAAAGGGCCCTTTATCACAGTTGCCACTTCATTCTCAGTGACCAGGTTGTCCCATTTGTCTCAGTCAAGATTTTAAATGACCCCATGAAGGGCTTCTCTTTTTGCTCAGCCGATGGCTCTTTCCCGGCAATTGAAATGCAGGGTTCTTTTCCACCAAAACGACAACATAAGGGCAGGAAAAACCTCTTAGAATGTACTCAGAGCAAAACTATAATCTTGAATGTTTTCAATAGCTCCTTTTCTCTCCTTTAAAATTCTTTTTTTTGTCTTTAAGGCATTAAACAATATTTCATGGACAGACCTTATTGGACTAAAAAGTTGGTTGTTTTATGATTGTCCTTATGTGCCCTGAACTTACTACAACACATCCTTTTCTCAGCTACCACTTGACTGCTCCCAGACACGTTCATTCCTCGCTATCCAGTCTCCATTAAGGTCTCCTCCTCTAGAAAGCCTTTCTTGAGTCTATCAGGTAGACATGGGCATTTTTCATAGGAATAAATTATACCTGAGGCCAGGGCCCTTGATATCTCCGGTTGGCATTCTCACCTAGCAAAGCACCTGATGTAAGGTAGGCATCCACACAGTCAGGTAGGCACAGTCAGCCCTCCCTCCATATTTGCTGGGTCCACATCCATGATTCAACTAACCATTGATCAAAAATATTTGGAATAAAAAGTTCTAGAAAGTTCCCCAAAGCAAAACTTTAATTTGGTGTGCATCAGTAACTATTTACAAAGCATTTACCTTGTATTTACAACTATTTACATAGCATTTACATTGTATACGTTATCTCAGGATGGTTTAAGGTATATGGAAGTATGTGCGTAGTTTATATGCAAATAGTACGCCATTTTATATAAGGGACTTGAGTGGATTTAGGGACCCACATGGGTGTCCTGGAACCCATGCCTTGCTGATGTCAAGGGACTACTGTACAGTTGACCCTTTAGCAATGTGGGAGGTTGGGATGCCAGCCCTCCTGTATTTGGTTAATGAATGTTGAAAGGATGCTTCAAAAAAATCAATTAAAACATTAAGTAATAGATAAAACAAAATATAAATTACAAGAATATGTGATATGAGAATATGATATGAATATTGTTAAGAACATGATGACGCTTATCAGTGGGTCTACAGCCCAACAGTAATTATACTGATGATCATTTTTGCTCTTTAGGCTTTATGAACTATGTGACTTGAATAGGCCCTGTGTAAGTAGAAACCAAGGACAGATCGTTTATATGGGAGAGAGGAAGATGTACTTCTTAAAAATCCAAATACATTTGCATCAGAGCTTACTTTGAACCTTAACCCAGCTCCTACCACTGGATGAAAGAAACACCAACAAGCGTCTATGAGAAACAGGCTGACCATCACTGCCCTAGATCTGAGAAAGATGGAACAAGGCCACGGTCAAGTTACAGGCGCCAGCTGGAAGGAGATGACTTAATGTGGAAGAGTGAAGGTTGAGTTATGAAGTGGTTCTTGTTGAAGATAAATCTATACACGGAATTAAATTCAGAATATCTCTGTTCTCAAACATTGACCGGATCTGTGGCCCCTATTCAGACAAAGTTGCTACCTTGAAGCAACTCTGCACAAGAAGTGTGATTCAGCAAAAGAGTGACTGTAAATTCAGTTAGATCTGGGTTAAAATCCTGCCTCTTAGTAACTCTACGACCTTGGTCATGCCTCTTGAGCACCATTTTTGTCAGTAGAAAAGTAGAGATAATAACACTTGTTACTACATATTGTTGAAAGTAGGCATTCAATAAATGTTACTTTCCTTCTCTCCAGGTAGTCAGCCACTAGCGAAAAAGAACTGAGAGGGAAACTTCCTAAACTGGGAAGAAATTGCCCAGATTACCAACTGGGGAACGTTTACTGTTGAAATAAACTGGTTGTGGAAAGGAACAGCAAAAGTAGGAATCCTCAAAAGTTGGAATCTATATCAAATCACTCACTTTAATTCTACAGATATTTATTGAATACCTACTATGTGACAGACATTGTTCTGAGCCTTGAGAATATGGGCAAGAATAAGACACACAATCCTTCCTGTCAGAGAGCTCACAAGCTATTAGAAAAGACACTCATTCAAGAGGTACATGTGTGATGAGTGTTTTCAAACAGTGCTGTGGGAGCACAGGGTCTAGTCTAAACTGTCAAATGTAGCTTATCTGAAAGTCCCATTTATGCTGAGAAAAAATGGATGAATAGGACAAATTGGTAGATTTTGTATTTTCCTCCACCACTCAAATTACACAGATATTTCTTGCATTCCTACTATGTGCTAAGCCCTGAGGAGACAGAAATAAAAAAGAAACTATGAACAGTCTCTGCTCCCCTCAAACCTCAAAATCCATCAAAAAAACCCCACAGAATAAATGGCAGAGATGCCAGATGATATCACGAATAAAAGGCTTTGGAAACAAAGGAGGGAATGGTGGATCTGCTCCCAAGGGGAGATTAAAAGCACACCAAGAAGGAGAGCCAGCATTGGGCTTTGGATGGCAATTTCCATTCTACCCTCTGAGCTTTTACACAGTGAGGATAAGTGATGCCTGCAGTGCCAGCTGGTACCGTTAACAACTTGAGGCATTAATGTAATACAGTGATGCCCTCAGAAAATAGAGCTGATAAAGAAATTAATGTGTTCAAAAATAAATGCATCATCTGCTGACTTGTTCACATCTCCTTCACACCGGATGAAGTTTACTCGGGGCTAGAAAGAAAGAATACAGCAGTCAAGTACAACCCACAAGTGATAGCCAGGGGAAAGGTCAGTGTTTCCTCCCCAGCCTCATGTACTAAGTGACTGAAGAGCTTCCATTTCCAGGGCGCTTTTCAGTTTTCAAAATACCTTTACATTCAAATTTTATTGGTTCTGCCCCACAAGTCCTGAAAACAAGGAGTGGGGATATGTCATTCCCACTATACAGATGGGAAAGCTGAGACTCAGGGAATAATCCATTTCTAGAGTCACATGCTAGAGAGGGGTGAAGGGAATATTAGCGCCCAAGTCTTCTGATTTTCCCTCTAATGATCTTTGGATACCCTCAGGCAGCTCTCAAACTCTAATGTGCACATGAGCCACCTGGGAGTCAAAAATGCAGAGTTGGAGTCATAAGTGTGGGGTGATGCCTGAGATTCTGCATTTCCAGCTGGCTCCATGATGCTGATGTTGCTGGAGATAGTGAGGAATCTGGAGCCTGTCTCTTGTCCCCCACTGTTTCCACGGACATTGGGTTGTCCGTGGAAACCCAATCAGAACACAGCTGCAGTGCAAAGCAGCTCATTACTTGTCCCTCCTGCTCTTCTAAGAATGTACACAAGGAAAAGCACAGATTGAAATATCAGCTTTATTGATGGGCCTCTGCTAATGGCTAGATTGGAACAAGCTGTGGAGTCTTCCAGCTTCCTCTTTGAACTAAATCAGTCTACTGATGCAGATACAGACAGAAGGTACAATCACCCATCATAGGTTCAGACGGGTCAAAGGTCAAGAGAACCAGAGACAAGAGGCTTAGCTGTTCGTGAAACCTGTGTCCAGAGGAGAAATGCCAGGCTTTCCCTCTTCTACTCCACCTTACACATAGCTGGTGGAGGCAGGTAGAAGCAGAGTGAGCTGCACAATTCTAGGGGCACTTGAGAGATGTCCTTGGGTGGAAGGGTCAGGGCTATATCTGCAATATGTAATGACTTGGACAGCTCAAGTATCAACCAATCAAAATGGGACCTGGACATTAAGTAGTCATACCTTTAAACCAACCAGGAGGGGGAAATGGGTGAGAAAAGTTAAAATCTAGTGGAAAGCACAAGAGAAGAGCATTTTTGCTAGACCACCTTCTGGGCCAACAGTCAGTCTGTACACTGGTGATTGGGTGCTCACCCCTGGTCCAATAAGCAAAGTCCAAATTGGCCAGTACTCACATGGCAACCTACACAGAAGGAGCACCTTAGATGGGACGATGGAGATGAGGGGTATTCTGAACATGTCTTTACAGTTCATGCATCCAGAACCTCTACAAGGCCCAGTACAAAAGCCTCTTCACCCCTATGAAGACTTCCCTGCTTACTCTAAATTGTTTCCCTTCTATATAAGCCCTCATAACAGTTTGTATCTCGTTTATACTTTTACCCTGAACTACGCTTTTTAAATGCACATCTCTTTTTTGCTGGATTGGATCCCTTATTCATCCCTGTATCCCAATGATTCTCAACCAGTGGCAATTTTTGATTGTCACAAGTTGGGTTGGGGAGGGTGCTATAGGCACCTAGCAGAGGCCAAAGATACTGTTAAACATCCTACAGTGCACAGGACAGCCACCACCACCCCCAACATACACACACAAATGTCCTGTAGGGCCAAAATGTCAACAGTGCCAAGGTTGAGAAATCTTGCTGTATCCCTAGTGCTTGGCAGATAGTAGGTGTTCAATAAATGTTTGTTCAGTGAATAAATGGATGAATGAATGGTTTGTATTTTTGAAGTAGCTCATCTCTTGCTTGAAGCCCCTCAGTAAGGGTTGGCTCACAGATAATTTAACTGGTTGTTTTTGGATGAATGGTCAGTCATAGTGACTTGCATTTTGTAAGATAGTACATGACTTGTCTGCATCTTTCTTCTCTTCAATGGTGCTCCATTGCTTATAGATTAAAATGCGTACTCCTAAGGATGGCAGACAAGGCCCTCCATGATCAATCCCTGCCTACCATGTACCATTCCCCACCACATACCCCATACTCCAGCCAGCTCCATTAAATTATATTTAGCTCACATGCATACACTGCTATTGAGAATTTTCATGGCTTTGCAAAATGTCTTCCCTTTGCCTAGAATTTTCTATACAACCCTATACCATAGCTACTTCTTGAGCTTCCATTCACCTGGTTCAACTTGTCCTATTTTACTTTTATGTATGGTTGACCCTTGAAGGACAGGGGTTTGAACTGCACAGGTTCATTTATACATGGATTTTTTTCCCACATAAATATATGATTGTCCCTCGGTATCTGCAGGGGATTGGTTCCAGGACCCTCCACGAATACCAAGATCTGAGGATGTTCAAGTCCTATAGTCAGTCTTCTTCTGTATCTGCAAATTTGTGTATGTGTTTTAAATTTGTATCTGCTGTTGATTGAATCCTCAGATGGGGAACTCGCCAATAAGAAGGTATGATTGTATTCCCTTATTTACCTTAGAGAATTGATCAGGCATTCTTTTGAGATAAGCTTTCCCAAACAGTTTGATTTCCTCCCACCTCTTTCTTCAGTATAGGAACTATACCACATGTGTTTGGTGTGATTGATCATAGACACTGCACTGAGCTAATGACTAAGCTCTTGAAACTAGTTTTCAAGTGCTATTTTGATGAGAGATTCTCAGCTAGGGGTGTATATCAGAATCATCAAAAAAGAATTTTGAAATAAAAATCTCTGGAGATAGAATCCATTTTGTTTTTTCATTTGTTTATTGTCAGTTCCATGGGTGATTTCCAGGGTTCCCTCCTGGTTAAATATAAGCACTTTAAATGAACCAGCATCTGGTATAAGATCAATTCACCAGCATATCAAACTGAAAAGCAAAAAGAAAGATCAATATCATCTTCTGAATGTACTGAATTCCTGCTTCTTCCAAAGGCATATTTATTTCTAAATAAAATAAAGAGCATTACTTGGAGACCAAGTGGCATACAACTCCATCCAGGACATGAACTGCAAGTAGGCAATGTTCTGTTAATAATGCCAGCATCTGTTCTGCATTTTCAACTGGAAAGCAAATATTTCCCATCTAACTCTGCTGATTCACTCTTTGGAGTACTGTACATGCTATGACAGATTCTCTCTTTCCATGCCAATGAACCGGGTTGGCCTCTTAGAATTACAAAGATTCATTTATAGAAATATGTAATAAAAATCTTTCAAGGAAAAAAAGGACTTTGAGATACTTGTGGATTGGAGCACGGACACATGCAGCTAACATCACATCTATACCAATGGCCTTTTGCCATGCTTTTTCAGGTCTACATCTGCTGCTGGTTAGCAAAAATTCCATTCACAGCTGTCCAGATGAATCAAATGTCCAATTAGCATTTCTTGCTCAGTGACAGGATTCTGCCCAGAACAACAATTTTAAAACCGAAAGCACAACAGAACAGAAAGTTTGATTGGTATTCTTCCTGAAAACAGTACTCTGTGAATTCTTGAATGTCTTCTTAGGGAAAAAACAAAACAAAACAGAAACCTATAGGAAGCTAACAAAGTTTTCTAACAATGTTTCTTCCCTGAAAGCAGTTAAGTTCAAAGAATTTCAGGTCATTATATGCACGTCTTCCTGATGAAAAGCCTCGATCGTTCTTTCCCGCTCCTGAGTTCCAAAAGACCATCAACATCCTAAGTTTGCCATCACTACAAATGGAAGATGGTTCCACTAATAAAATCATCTCTTGTTTTCAGTTTAAACTTCTAAGGTGAGGAAAATGAGCTCAACCTAATTTTCAGATTTCCCTTAATGGTGGTAACCAGAATTCACTTTATACTTATATGTTCAAGTATGCCAAGGTACTCAGCAAAATATCTAGAATTCTAACTCAAAAAGGCTCAACAGTAGAATAGCCCAAGAAGCTATTTGTGTTCCTCCACTGCTTAAAGCATTTTCAATGGTTTTCCACTTCACAGAGAATAAAATGACCAAGGCCCAGCATGATTTAGCTTTTAGCTGTGTCTCCACTCTCAAACTGTGCCTCTCTCCCCTTGGGCCATATGCCCCAGACACACTGGCCTAATTTCAGTTCTGTCTCCCATTAAGCCATCATCTTCTCTACCCAAGGGCCTTTGCACATGCTGCTTCTCATGAATACTTTTCCTACCTCTCTGTCTTTTAGAGCTTTACTTCCTCTGATAGTCCATCCTGATCATATCTATCTGGCTCCACCTTCCTCCTGTTGTAAAGTCCTTCTAATTTCCTTTTCTGTTTCTTGTACAACTCATCACAGTTCATAATTCTTTTTTTTTTTTTTTTTTTTTTTTTTTTTTGCAGTATTCGGGCCTCTCACTGTCGTGGCCTCTCCCGTTGCGGAGCACAGGCTCCGGACGCGCAGGCTCAGCGGCCATGGCTCATGGGCCCAGCCGCTCCGCGGCATGTAGGATCTTCCCGGACCGGGGCACGAACCCGTGTCCCCTGCATCGGCAGGAAGACTCTTAACCACTGCGCCACCAGGGAAGCCCTGTAATTCATTTTTTGTGTGTACTTTTCTTTGGTCTTTTTCTCTTAGTGGAAGGAAATCTCTAGAAAGACAGCTTAAGTTATTCCTGTACATCATATAATAGTATGTCCACTGCCTAGCACAGTGCTTTTACTTACTAGCATCTCAAAAAATTTCAGATATCTATTATAAGAAATGAATGAATGCATGAATACATGAATGAATGCATGAATACATGAATGTTAACATTTTAATTAACAATGTGATCAAACCATGTTTTACAATGGAACATGTATCTTTCTTTTCTCTGTCACAGCTAATGAAACTGAGAAGGTCTTCCTAAATAAGGATCTTTCTCTGTAACAAGGAAGAAAATTTTCAAAGCAACTTAAAACCGATAGTAATAACTGCCATTTGTAGAGCAGTTTATAACTCACAAAGCTTCCTTGTACTTTTGCCATTATCTTCTCTACGTTATAGAAAAAAAAGAAACACTAAGTACAGAATTTCTGTACCTCCTTAGTTGCCCAAGATTAGAAATTAATAAAAGACAGAAGTAGGACTCAAACCCAGGTCAATTGGTACTTAATTTTACTGGTCTTTCTTCCCTGCCTCATTGGTCTCTCTGTCTTGCAGTCAAGTTACTCCTGCCAAAGTCTGGAGATGATTTTCGGAAGAATCTACCCTGAAGGAGAAATATAGTTTGATTTCAAATCTGATTAAATATACAGCTAAATTAAGTTGCTGGAGAAAATTCATTTCTAGGAGCAGTTTCAGCATACATTTTAAGCAATTAACAAACACAGTGCATATGTTAAAAACAAAACCAAACCATAAAAAATGGACAGTGGAAGAGACCGAGTAAACAGAGACCACACTCTCTCTCTAACCCAGTGGGGAATCCACTGCTATCCGTATTAAGGATAGTCGCAGGAGAAGACTCATCCATATTTTTTCTCTGGAGACAGTTGTACACATGCTTTGCTTAAGTACCCCCATAATCAAAATTGTTCCATTCATTGTTATTTACCCACACCAAAGTTGATTTTTATGACAAGCTTCACTGTTAACCCAGAAGCTTCCATGGCAGTGTGTAAGCTGTGACTGCAGAAATAAGCTTCCCCTCCACAGTCACACTGACGTTTAAAGCAGTAATTACAAGAGCAATTTTAAAAGTCAGCTAAGCTTTATTTTCTTTCACATAATGATTGTACTGTTTTTATTTAAATAATAAATGTTCATTTAGAAATTATTTTTATTATTATTATGTCTTATTCAAACAATAAAGGTCAAAATTAAGAAAGAATAAGGAAGGTAAAAGAGGGAAGGGGAGGGAAGGGGAAAGGGGAAAATGAGAGGATGGGAGTGGGTAGGAGAGGAGGGGGGAGGGGGGCTATGTTCCAGAATACCAGTGTCTTGTGCTATTAATGAAAATAAATTTAAGGATCCAATTTCTTTTTCAGTATGAAGATGCTTTGTAATTATAGCATTTCTCATTGCCATCAATTTCCAATTCCCTTCTCAGTATGCCCAGGAAACCTAAACATATTCTGAGGAAGAAAGAGTCTAATCAAGATGCAACTGCTAAGGTCATAGTGAAGGGAATGTTCACAGCAAAGACAGGGAAGACCAGGATAAGTAGCACTAGGATATCTGCTCTATCAGTATTTGCTTCCTCAGCAGTCTTCTTTCTCTTTCAAAATTTTGAGCAGAGAGCCAGCTGCAAGGCTGAGCATGCATAAACACAGTTGACTGTTGTCACCAAATGCAACTTGCAATGAATTTAATCTGAAGCATATATCATACTGTTCAGAGTTATTATGCTACAGAGTAGTTAGCATAAATGGTAAACAATTCACATGAAGGGTGGAATTACATTTACATTGTTAAATCAAGATGTTTCTTTTTTTCTCTTGTTCTTTATTCTTCAGCATCATTTGTATTTATATCAATAATTTACATTTGACTTGATCAATGTAATCAAGACACAAATATAGACACACACACACACACACACACACACAAATGGTGACAGGGTTTACTCATAAATTAAGACACCCTGTTCTTCAGACCCAAATCCTCTTCACCATGACTCAACTCTCTGGTCCTCTCCCACCACCTCAGCCCTTTCCACAGTCTGTTTTTGATGTCCTTCAACCTTGGGAATACCTGATCTGTATATATACAATTCTCACCTCCAGGCCTGATCTCTTAGATGCCTAAGAGTCCAAGGGAAAAACAAAGGAAATCTATGTAGGTACTGAGTATCAGAACTTGTGTCAGGTGGATGATCTGATATGAATTTTTCAAGAGTTTAGCCAGTTTGATATTGCACATATTTTTATAAACACAGAAGTTGAAGTTTAAAGAAAGACTTGTTCAGGGTGACACAGGTAGTAAGTGATGAAACAGTCCAGGAGTTCAGATTCCACATTTAATGATCTTTCCATGGCAACACAGAAGAACTCTCAAGAATGGGATTGCAGATAGCCCTTGCTGTTTAGGCTGAGAAAATGTAATGGCCATTGCTTATTTCTGACCAACATCTTATGCCTTGGGATTCTAACCTCTCTTCCTCCATGTGATTCCACTGGAGATGGAAATTATTGATCCTTCTCTAATCTTACCCTCTTATCTTCCAAAGGCTGGGTACATGCTTCAAGACTGTCCAATCCTGGTACTACATTCCTCTATTAAACCAAATGGTTCAGGGAGTGGACACAAGAGCCAAGCAAGGTTAATTAACTTCCATTTCTGGAAAATGATAAATGGACTATAGGTAAAAGCTTCTTTCCAATGAGTTTGCTAAGCTGGAACAATGCAATTCTGGAGCTGCTGGAACTTATATTTCCTAGCTACAGGAAGGAGCTCCTCTCTTGTAGTTGAGAATAAGTCAGAAAGAACAGATGGCATGCTCTTTCCCTTCTCTGTGCATTTGCATGTATGCAAGCCACTTAGTTTATGGTATTTTTGTTATAGCAGCCCAAATGGACTAAGACAGACAAAGCACATCACATTAGTGTTGTCTTGTAGGACATGTCATGCACTGAAATGACAGCTACAGATTGCTGAGAATATGGCTTCCATCCCACGATTTATGCCCATTTTCTGAGAGGATGCCCATCGTAGGGTGAGTAGGGTCATTGAATTTTCATTCTGTGGGTTTCAGTGCTTTCTCAAGAGGCAGACTGACTATATAAGGTCTAACACCCCTGGCGGTGGGTAGGTCCACAAAACAAGTCAGGATAAACATGTGTGTGTGTGTGTGTGTGTGCGCGCGCATACAGACATGTTTAACTGTGTGTGCATGTGTGTTTCGTGAGAAGAAAAAAGTGAGATGAAAAGGATTGAGGTCACTGATGAACCACAGATTATCTCCCAAACATCCCAAACCCCTGCATCTAGAATATCCACTTGTTCTAAACATCAAGGAGAAGAAAGCTGCATCACTGACATCTTATATAAATCTAAATTTTCGAATGGCATTTTACATTATTAAAACTTAATGAGAAAAGACTGAGTAGGGGAGAAGTCTAGCTTATTAAGCTCATTTTTTGGTCTATTTTTCATTTTATAAAGAGATTCAAATTCAAAGCCTACACAACAAAGAAGCACTCACTCCCCTTTTTGGAGTAATATGTTTGGTTTTTTTTTCTTTAAATTGGGCTTAAATTAAACCTCAGAAGGAGAGAATTCATTAAAATCCTGATCTGTGATGTTGGCAAGTTGCCACCTGAAAGGCCTGTATTACTTCCTTTGATAGGGTTCAAAGGAGAAATAACAAATGCCAAAAATAAGATTATGGTTTTGCTTGATGTGCCAATATTATAATGTATTCATCAGATTACAAAATCACAAAATTAGATAAAGAAGAAAAAGATTAATTCTTGATAGGTAGTTGTTTTATCCCCAGTTAAAATATACATAGACCTTGTGTGCATTATGTGTGTTTTCTTCTAGCATTTTTCTATGAAGAGATACGCACGCAAATCCATGGACATTCATGTATGTGGTAAAATTGATATCACACATCATATATAAATTGTATCCTGCTCTTTTCCACTTAATCCTATATTATTATCATTGCTTCTGACTGAATGTTATTTGAAAACAATTTTTTAACTGTAGATAAGGCATAGATTATTATTAATTGAAGAGGCCTCTGTCATTGTCTGTAGGGACCATTTCCAGTTGATCATCATTGTCAGTAATGTATGAGAAGTAACCATGTTTAAATATAAATTTGGAATCTGATATTGCTTTAGGTTCTTAGAAATGGAATTTTTATATTCAAAGAAGTGCTCATTTTAAAGCTTTTGGGATATTTCTTACAAAATGTCTCCCCATGAAATTTGTTACTGTGTGACTGCCAGGAGAAGGGATACAGGCCAAGCACTCCCCCCCCCCACCCTCACCAGCCTTGAGCATCATCCAATTATGCCGATTCGTGTGTGTACTTTTCACATTTTTATACCAGTGTTAGTGTTTGTATAATTCAAATGTTTTAAATTTTAAATTTAAGGCTATTAGCCCTTCTTTGTGTTTGTTTGCAAATGGATTTTCCAATTTGTCATTTACCTTTTAATTTTGTTTTTTGTTCTGGTGACAAACTACTTACATTTTAGGTAGCCACATATAACAATCTTTTTTTAAAGATCTCTCCTGATGCTTTTATGCTTGTAAGTCCTCATCTATCCCTAATTAGTTTACTACCTGCCAATAATTTCTTCCTGTTTTTAAATTAAAAAATATATATATAATCCAGGGACTTTCCTGGTGACGCAGTGGTTAAGAATCCGCCTGTCAATGCAGGGGACACATCCCTGGTCTGGGAAGATCCCACATGCTGCGGAGCAACTAAGCCCGCGTGTCACAACTACTGAAGTCACGCGCCTTGAGCCCATGCTCCGCAACAAGAGAAGCCCCCGCTCACTGCAACTAAAGAAAAGCCGTTGTGCAGCAACGAAGACCCAGCATAGCAAATTTTAAGTTCCTAACATAGTGGCTGATGCACACTTTATGTTCAATACTTGGTTAGTATTGTCATATTATATTTATGATCTTTAGTCCTTTATCTAGGAATTTGGAGTGTTTCTTGTTCAAATACTTTTTGTATTTCTCAGTAAATTTTTAAGATTGATACCATTCATTTTTACTTATGCTTATTCCTAGGTATTTGGTGTACTGTTAAAAAAATTTTTTAACTACATCTTTTAATTGTTATTTGTTAAAATGGCTGAAGCCTCAAAACGATAGGTGTCAACTGCATCTGTATTCCAAAGTGAGATCACCTTCACCTTCAAGGACTAGCAGAGGAGACAATGAAAATTGGTTTTACGATCCTTGTCTTTTTACCTTCTCAAACATCACAAGGGTTAAATTGGAGAGGTGAGGAGAATTTGGAAATGGAGACTTTTAAAAAGAGAATAGTCTGAAAGATGCATCCCATTCCACTCCCCTCCTTCTTACACACAACACACATGGTCCCATGGGTAGAAGGTGTAGGATGCTTTTCTCTCTACACAAGTCAAGTGAAAGTGGATGCATTGGGACCACTCAGAGAACTGGTCGAGAGTGCCCTGGAGCTGGCGGCGTGATGGTGTGGCGACCGAGTCAGGCCTCAGGGATCTAAAGGATGAGAGTCTGAAGCAGCTTCAGGCAGAAAGTAGAGAGCTGTGGTAGAATAAAACTGCATCCACCAACAGCAGATCTAAGAAACCTGTTTCTCCTGGAGCGCAGATAGAATCAGTGGAGCTATCTGGTGGCACAAGAGGACTTGATCAGGGACTTCCTTGGTGGCGCAGTGGTTAAGAATCCGCCTGCCAATGCAGGGGACATGGGTTTGATCCTTTGTCCAGGAAGATCCCACATGCCGCACAGCAACTAAGCCCGTGTGCCACAACTACTGAGCCTGCAAGCCACAACTACTGAGCCCACGTGCTGCAACTACTGAAGCCCACGTGCCTAGAGCCCGTGCTCCACAAAAAGAGAAGCCACCACAATGCAAGGCCTGCACACTGCAACGAAGAGTAACCCCTGCTCACCCCAACTAGAGAAAGCCCACATGCAACAATGAAGACCCAACGCAGCCAAAAATAAATAAATTAAAAAAAAAAAAGAATCATGGAGTCGATGTTTTTTTTTTAAAAAAAGAAGACTTGATCAGCAGGATGCTGAAAGTGGGCAACCAAGGGAAGAGTTGGGATGACTGTGCGAGTGTACATCCTCCATGTCAGTACATGGTAGTAGACATGAGATCCTCAGGGGTAGGGGCTTTTCAAAGAAGCCACAAAGCGCTCCAAAGAAAGTCCCCTTGAAGTATCTGAGCCCAGAGAGTGACAATGCACAATATGAAGCAAATAAGACATTTTCTGCCCTTTTTCCTCTCCTCCTTTTTTTCCACCCCTTCCACCCACCCATTTTGACTTTAGAAGGGTGAGAACTGGTATCAGCAAGTAGAGTGGTGGAGGAATGGAAACATACACACAAAGCTGGGAAATGGGAAAAGCTTTAACTTCAATGGGAGTTTGGACTTCGAATTGGAGTGAGAATGTTTTAAGGATTATAGTGACCGAAGCCTTATTAATTATCTCAGAGAGACCAAAACATCACAGTTTCTGCCCTGGATTTTATCCAAGAGATTAGGAAAGAATTAGCCCTCCAAAATCAGTATGCAGGAGCAGTGCTAAGAACAGAAACAAGTCATTTTCTGTTGTATCCTTCAAATGCTGATGTTCAACATGACAGTTACATTTGTTCAAATTTCAATATTATTTTAATAATAAGCATAAAATGTAATGAAGGGTATCAAGCAAATTAGGAAAGTGACATTCAATTATTTATCTTAGGGAGTTTACATAGCAGCAGATATGTTTTTAAGTGCTCAAAGATCAAACCAGTAAACCCTAGGGACGAACAGTCCAGGCCATCTAGTCCACTGCTCTTTCTACAGACCAACGACAACTAAACCATCTGTGTCATATGCAAATTCCCTCTATTTAAGAAACTTGTAAGGGAGATTTAATTAAATAAGATCAAACCATTTCTGAGCAGGCCCTTTGCCACCAAGAGCCCTAATGTAAATAGTGGATATTAATTTTCAGGCCATAAAACTCATGGACACAAAGAACCTAATTTTGTAAAATTTTTCTCTAACTCATCCAGTATAACTCATCAAGGGCCTTCATTCTATCTGATGTAAAAAACATAATCTATTCAATCCAGATAAACTGTCAATTAATTAAGTGATTTTCTCGAGGCACCTTAAGCTAAGACTTATTCTACTCCTAAAGTAGCATCGAACTTTGAGAGGAGCTTCAGTGGAATGGGTGTCTGGTCTGCAGATTTCCTCCTGTATCTGATAGAGTTTGCTGGGATACAAAGCACCCTGTGTAAACTCTGTCATTACTTGGGTCCCTTTTGTGTCTTCCAGCATATGCTCCATCCTGACTTGCCTCCAGCTGACAGGGTCACAGAGGTCATCCTCCTCATTCTGATGACCAGGGTCCTCTGGGTGAGCCATCCTCTGTCAGCCACTCTGTGTAGCTCTAAGGGGCATGTGGAACTTTTGGCCATTATTTAGTGCTTCTCCAGTGTCATAAGAGCCACTGAGTTGGGGGGGCGGTGCTATCTCAAGCTCTCTTTACCTAGACCTGCCCTATCTCCATTTACATGGTACAGCCACTTTCAAAAGCAGATGTAAAAGACTTCGCTAAAGCACTGTCACCCCCTCACACTTATCTGGGAAGCAGGATACAGATCTTCTCTACTTTGGATATTGCCGCCCCCCCCAACCCTCTGTCCCTGGGTTGTGTCCTGCTGTCATCTAGCTTTTCCAGGCTTATTCAGGGCAGGGGTAAAGGGCCAGGCTCATCTCAGGTACTGCCTGGCAGCTAAGCTTCCTCATCCTTCTCAGAAACTCCTCCTCACACAGGCTGTCACCTTTTTCTATAGAAAGCTATAGAAGGAATTAACTCTATACTTGCCTTACTTCAGCGTTTCAGCCTAGAAACAGAAAAACAAAAAAACCCACCAACAACTTCATCCCTTGCCTCAAAAATAAAAGGCCTTAGATTTCAAGACTAACGCCTCTGCTCTGAGTTTCAAGAATCTGTTTGGAATTTTAAAAAGGAAGGAAAGTGCTTCCCTGGTGACGCAGTGGTTGAGAGTCTGCCTGCCGATGCAGGGGACACGGGTTCGTGCCCCGGTCCGGGAAGATTCCACATGCCTGCAGAGTGGCTGGGCCCGTGAGCCATGGCCGCTGAGCCTGCGTGTCCGGAGCCTGTGCTCCGCAACGGGAGAGGCCACAACAGTGAGAGGCCCGCGTACCGCAAAAAAAAAAAAAAAAAAAGGGAAAGAAAGAATTTGCACCTATTCTCTCTAAGATCTTTGTGGCTCCTTTCAGTGAGTGCTCTCTGAGCTGTTAATGCCGCTAAGTCAACGGAGAGAGGGTCATGGTGTAAAGGAAGGAGCCAAACGTCACTTAACATTTCTACATTTTAATCTGTAATACATGTGTTTCAAATCTGCAGTTATCTAACAAAAGTCACCACACGTACACCCACTTCTTCTGTACCCCTAGCCAACAGGGAGGAAACATATAGTTCTACAGTTTCCTGGGCCTAAGGGTGGGGAAAGAAACTCGGCAGCAGGCATATATATGCCCATTACTTACCAAAAAGTGCACTTCAAAGCAAGCTGAATCTATGGAGGTCAGCCGGGAGAGGTTCCAGCAGATCTGTGCTCTCCTACATCAGAAGTATCCCTGGAAACAAAAGGTAGAAAGAAAGGCAATCATACCCAGAGAGGATTATTATTGAGATCAGGATCAGCTTTAAGCATTCAGAAAATTATTTGTTTACCTGCCGTTTTAATTTTATGAATTTGACAACGCGAAATGAATGACAAAGAAAGTCTATCCACCTAGGTCCTATACGTTGGACAGTGAACACATTTTTAACTTTGTAGCAAACAAAACCAGATTAATATGCCTCCAACCTGAAATGCCTTTGGAATGGTCAGAAAAGTGGACTGGGGAGTGTGACGTCCCACCTCTATTTACTAATCAATTTGCAATGTCTTAATTAAATTCTCTTCTGAGCCTCGAGAAGGTATGGTGAGACTGGAAGGTGTAACTTGAACCAAATTCTCCAACAACCACAATATAATACAAGTGGGAGAAATAATTCCTGGACTTTTCCAAGATAAAAGGAAAGTGGAATTCTTTCCTATCACATATTCTCTGTTAGAAGGGCTAACAGCTGGAAAAAAATTAGATTTATTTGGGGTTCTTGGTCCACAAGGCAGAATTATACTTCAGTTTCAAGGAGGAAGACTTTAAAATATAAACTTACTCTCATTTCTCCCAAGTCATGCTAGTGTGGAGGGAGCAGAGTGGGAACCAAGGAGAACATAGAGGAAAGAGGCTGAGTCACTGCTCAGGGTGCAAGCGATAATCCACAGTGGCTTGAAATCACATTTCCAGTAGAATCATCAGCCCTTGAATTCTCTGGTCTCCTGCTTTCCCATGGTAGGTGCTGGGAGAGGAAGGATTCATTCCTTTGCTTCTTGCTGTTAGCTTGACATTCTGTCACGTTGTCAAGTGAGCTCAATTTTCCCTGTAGTGGCCTTGACCATCAGATCTTCTTTGCCACCTCTGCCGTATTCCTAACATTGGGCTGTCACTGCCTAGCTTGACCTTCCCACTGCCAGTGAAATGGGAGAAGGTTCTCTCTTCAGCAATAATGTAACTTTTTTACGAGCAACCCCAAAGGATAGCTTGGGGCTCACCATTTTCATTTATTCATTCAACATGTATTCAACAAATATTTAATCAGCAGCTGCCACATGACAGGCACTGGGGTTGGGACTGGCAGCACAGTGGAGAACAAGACAATGATGGTCACTGACTTTGTGGAGCACAGAATCTAACATTGCACTTTTCTTCCTTTTCTAGTAACTTCAGGAAACAGCCTCAAGTGCCAAGGAACATCTGGGTGGCACTCTCCAGGCTGGCATTCAAAAGCATTTGTTCTGGGACTTCTCTGGTGGTGCAGTGGTTAAGAATCTGCCTGCCAATGCAGGGGACATGGGTTCAAGCCCTGGTCCAGGAAGATCCCACATGCCACAGAGCAACTAAGCCTGTGTGCCACAACTACTGAACCTGCGTTCTAGAGCCCGTGAGCCACAACTACTGAGCCCACATGCTGCAACTACTGAAGCCCACGTGCCTAGAGCCCGTGCTCCGCAACAAGAGAAGCCACCACAATGAGAAGCCCGCCCACCACAACAAAGACCCAACGCAGCCAAAAATTAAAAAATTAAAAAAAAAAAGACATTGGTTGCCCAGCATCTCAGAAACTTCTCACTTCTCCACATTGGAACAAACTTTCTGCTCACGCAGGTACTTCTCCCAAATGCCTTTTTCTACTTACCTTTCTCAAAAGTTTTAAAAAAATATATTTATTTATTGGGCTGCACTGGGTCTTAGTTGCGGCATGCAGGATCTTCATTGCCGCAGGTGGGACCCTTCAGTTCCGGCATGCATATGGGATCTAGTTCCCTGACCAGGGATCAAACCCAGGCCCCCTGCATTGGGAGCTCAGAGCCTTAACCACTGGGCCACCAGGAAAGTCCCTTTCTCAAATATTTTAATCACCATGTCACAGAAACCAACTCTCCAATCCATTTCTTGCCCTTTTTCCCAAGAGGTGTAGAGGGCCATATGAAAGTGATATTTCTTCAGCCCTAGTGGGCCAGAGCTATATTGATTATATGTGAGAAGATATGAAGGAGTATCCAACCTTAAGAGTTGAATATTCATATTATAAAAAACTTTATAGCAATGGACAGTTGAAGTTCTTGGTTGAAATAATAAATAGAGGATGCATTTTTTATACTTTGCACACTTTTCCTCATAGCTGAATGGTAAGGAACCCATTAGGAATTTTAGAAGAGTAACAAGATCAGGTTTGTACTTCCCATCGTATACAATTTATTTACTATCTAGGGAGCTTTGAAAGTGGGAAGATTTAGACGGAATTGGGATGAACTATAGTGAGTCTCCAGCTTAAAGAGAAAAGGTATCCAATTAATTTCTTTACCTTTTTCTCTTCAGGGTAGTGCTTTTATCCTTCCTAAAATCCTGCATTGCAGGGACAGCCAGCATTCCCTTTCTTCTTAAAGGGTTTTCTGGTCAAAAAAATAGTTCTATAGTCAGAGCTATAATTTTCCTTTGTCCATAGTTGCAGACTCTATTCATGCTGGAAAAGACATCTGTGGTTCTGAGCATCATTCTCTGGGATGCAGAGGCTGAAATCTTTGGTCTCAAGGAGGTCAGAAGGGGAGGAAGTCGAGGAAGGAGCTGGTTTTCAGTCAATGGTCAACCAGTCCGCATCACAGACCACCCTGCCACCAACTGAGGACCTGAGGACAAACACCTCTGAACTGGGGTCGAAAGTCAGGCTCATTCCTCCTCTTTATCTTGAAAATAGACCTTTTATGTATTATGGGCTGTAGGTTTTATGGTTGGCGGAGCATGTGTGAAGAACTGGGAAGGAACTGAGAAAGACATTGCAATGTGAACAGGGCAGGGTGTGAACAATTATAAACCTTTGTGAAAGTGTTATCCTCTGAGCTGTCATTCACCTGCTTTCTCCCACGCTGAGAGTGTGCTCAGGAGGTCAGTAAAATTGACTGAAGACAGACAGACAGAACCATGTTTTCCAGGGATCTCAGAGGAGTAACAGCTGCAAAAAAGACTTCCTGGCAATGATCACAAAAGAGAGAGCTGGCTTGACAGCCTTGAGTGCACAGGTTACACCTAGATGCCTAGAAAGTATCCTGATTCTCTACAGTGACTATTGACTAAAGGCAGAATCATCTAAGTAGAAGAAACAATGAAATGCACTTGAGAATTCTGACATTTTGTCAACAAAATCAATGCAGAAATTTGATACGGAAAATTTTCCAGGACAAAGGGAAAAGGCAAGTTGATCCCAGCCTAATTGATATTAACCTATCTAAAGGAAGACTATGGCTAGAAAAGAGTTGGTTAGCCAGAAAAGCATAGAAAAATGGGGATCAGACAGGCAAAATTCGGCCTTGTGTGCACAGTACCCAGGGTAGAGAGATTGTAGGTCTGGAAGATTCGCCACAACCTGCATATATTTCAAGAGGCCACAGAGTGCATTGTTTAGGATGTCTCTGGAGTCAGACTAACCTAGTTCAAACACTAGGACCATAGCTTATTACTTACTTACTTACTTAATTGCTGTCTTGAACGAGGTACTTAAGTTCTGTGAGCCTTGGTTTCTTCATACGTAAAACCAAGATAATATTAATAGTTCCTTGTTGCCGCTTCTTCCTGGGCACACAGTGAGACTACATTTCCCAACCTCTCCTGAAGTTTTAGGAGTGGTCATGTGACCGATTTCTACCCAGTGGAATAGGAGCCAAAGTGGCATGCGACTCCTCCATGCCCAACCCATTAAAAACTTCCTATATTCAATCTTCTATCCTCTTTACTTTCCCACTGGCTGGATGTGGCAGAGCCTCCAACACTTTGGGGACCTGAATGACTGTGTGGAGCAGAACCCCTTTACCAATCTGGAACCACGTTAGACTATTTGTAAGAGAAAAAATTAAATTCTATGGGGTAAACTATTATTCTTTGGGGACTTATTTGCTACAGCAGTTAGCCATCTTAACTAATATACTACTAATTATTTTGTTGCATAAAAAGAGATGAGTCCATGTAAAACCCGTAGGATGGTACCTGCTATATAGAAAGTGCTTAAAATGTATAGCTATCATTTTTATTCTGAGCTAAACCAGATGCCTTTGAGGCTGGTGCAAGTTTGAAGATGACAAAATTGATGTCAGACTCAGCTGAAGTTTCTTCGATTTTTCTTTGCCGTATTAGCCAAAAAACACTACACAAGGTATAAATGAGATGATGAATATATGCCAGCATGACTGAGCAGGTCTCCAATACCTCTCTTGCTTTCTAAGTGATAGATGGGGTGGGCTCAACAACCCACGCAGAGCAAGGGGGTTGTCAAGTCAGAAGAGCCCAGAACTGTAGACTAATAGCCTTCATACACTTTAGCTTGGGTTAGTAGGTGAAGAGGAGAGAGGGGGTCTCAGATTATTTCTCTAAGATGTCATTTGAGTTTAGGTTTATATTTTTTGCTGAACCATATTTATATAATAGTCTTACTTCCATATTTCATTTCTTATTGCTCCACTGGGTCTACTAGAGGTATCAGTGCAACACAACAAGCTATAACCTACCGCATCCTACCATCCTTCTTCCTTTGTACAAATTCCTAGATTTCCAAACTAACACATATTCCGATTAGCTTTCCTGCCCTCTATAACTGAAAACTAAAGCCCAGGAATGAGGACACAAGCATTGACCACAGAAAAGGAAATCCATATTACCAATGCATATATAAATCAATTACCTACCAGTCCCACTCCAGTCACTCTTTATCCTCCATCCTGCATTATTTTTTCATGGCATTTACAGCTATCTGAAATTTCATCTTTTATTTATTTTCTAACTTATTTATTATCTGCCTCTTCCGTCTGATGTAAGCTTATGAGGATGGAGACCATCCTGCTGCTGCTATATTCCAACATTCAGAACAGTGCCACTCACAAAGTAGATACAAAGAAGCACATTTTTTTTCAAATAAATAAATGAATCTGTTGAACGAATGGATGTTTGCCATAGGTTGGTTTCCCTGAATCTCTTCATTTATGGGGAACTGATGAAAGAGTTTCTCGACCAAAAAAGCTAATTACTGGGGCCTTGACAAGATCTGGTACCAAGATCAGGTTACTTTGTGGATACTTGTTTGGGTATCCAGACAGCTGGGATCTTTAGGTAAAGTGACTCTACACAACCACAAAACATTTGGGAATGGAAATTTGTACATTACTTCTGGGGAGGTGAATCTAGCTTATTGTCACTCAATTATATTACAATCCATTATTCCCTGTTCTGGTGTCAGGAAAAGATTTGAGCCCTTGGGATTACTTAGCCTAGAGGAGAAAATGCTGAGATGAGATACAATCTGCTCACTAAAATAAGCCTTGTCAAATTCATCTCATGTCTTTTTTGGTGAGGGTCATTAAGCTGATGGATCTGGGGGAATGTTCTACAATAAAGGATTTTGTGGGATCTCTCAGGTTATTCTCACAGAAAAGAAGGGAAAAGACAGGTGAATTGGCATATGGTTGAATGTTGAGTGACCATCCCTGAAGGATGCAAGAGGGGGTCTTTGGTGATGGATTTTATTGGATTTTGTACAAGTACCTGGAATGCATTCTGATCAAATCTGTGGATCACAGACATACCTAGGAATAAGAACTAACACATGGGTGACAGAATCAGGTCCCATAAATCTCTTATTGAGCTGTAACAATGAATGTAATATAGCAAGACTGAATTTAACAGATAAAGATCAAGTCATGGACCTGGGTTTAACAAATCAATCACACATCTGACCCAGCTGATTTCTTTTAAATCATCCAAGCCACTCCCAAGCTGCACAGCCAATATCCTGGAAAACTCAGTCCCTGACACCTTACAGAGCCCAAGTCTAGAGCCCTATTGCCCAAGGTCACAGCTAATTCATTTCTTGACCCGGTCTGGTACCTCAGCTCCTGACCTCTTACTCCATTTACTGGCTCTGGCTGAACACTTGTCCTTTGGCTCTGACCATAGGCTCCCCTCTGCTGCTATGATCCCATTTCCCCTGCTTTGACCTCTCCAGCCCCTTTGAGTATGGTCTCTGGGACCCATACCAGCACCTTCTCTGAGAATAGATAGCTTAAGGACAGAACGTTCCAAGCATTGACCAGTCTTGGCACCCACGAAGACATATACCTGTGGAGAAGACAGATAAGCACAAAAGTAGATAGATAGATAGATAGATAGATAGATAGATAGATAGATACATATATGTACATATACATATCTATAGATACATATAGATACGTATATATATCTTCATTTTTTCTTTCATTCTATACATATATATGTTTATAAAAATTCATCCATACTTTATTGTTACCTTTTTGTACTTTATAATATATTAAGATGTTTTGACCATGAAAATAAATATTTTTCTATGGCAGGTTCATTGAAGATGCATGTTAGAACTTTTTAAAAAGTGTAGAGAGGGGTTTTTTATTTCTAAACTTTAAAAAAATATCACACATCATTCCATGCTAATTTCAATGATTGTTTTGCAGGAAAACATAAATGATCAAAATTGGTTCAAAAGGATGTCCACTTAGCTGGGTCTCTCTAGCTTGAGGCTCTCTGAATGGTGACCCTTGTCCACCTGGTCACACATCCATAGTGGGACTGCAATTATTTTGTTTGTATGCTTTGTCAGGGGCAACCAGATATCTTGGAAGGCATTTCATTATCTCCAAGTTTTCTTTGGTAATGACTTAATTTTCTAAGAAATGAAATGCGTCAGAATCCAGCCATGCTGGATTCAAGGGCTGCTCGAATGTCTCCCCGCCCCCATTTTTGGCCCTTTTCCACCTGCTCTCCAGGGGAGAGGAAGGTGCCCCCCCTTCCCTCTCTCCTCTTCGAGTTATGTCAGGTGGCTTGCTTGGGGAGGTGCCAAAGAATAATAAACTCTGTTTTCAAACTGGCTCAGGAGCTGGTAACTCCTGGTGATTTCAGGCTGGTTTCCAAGCTGTTTGCTGAAGTAGGAGGGAGAACAGAGTTCTTAGTGAATGCCATCCACACACCGCCCTTCCAGACTCACTGTTGGGCCCTTCAGACCATCTCCGCTTCTCCCTCCAGGAAGGAGGCAAAGAATAGTGAGCAGTGATGTCACTTGGGACACTTCTACTGTTTCTATCTGATGCCAGCTTCCTCTCATGAGGAGCAAAATCAAGTCCCCCAAAGCTACCCGTGTAGGCCGTGGCCCACTTAGTCTTCCCAGGCACAGGGTCCCCTGAGGCACCCCCTCAGGTTCTGGGAAGAAAACAACCTTCCACAGTGCACCCCCGAGACTAAAGCACTCCTGCTCCCCATTCAGAGCCAGTGAGGACTGCTTCGGTATGGGCCTCCTGCTGTGGCCTCTGGATGGAGCCCCTTTCCCAGCTCCTGAGGGCTTAGCTTGCTTCAAGTGCCAGCTCGAAGCAACCCCCCCCCCCAAGAAGCATCAACCATGTCCCCTTCACCAGTGTCTAGCTCGCTTGGCACCCATTGCCTTAGTGCGCGTGGCCCTCTCTCTTTCACCCCCGTGTTACACTTATCATTGTAGATACCTTGACTCCCTCACTGGACTGTAGGCTTCTTTATGGCACAGAACATGACCGATTCACCTTTATTTCCCCCATACACACTCAGAAAATCAACGAAGAATGGGTCATTATCCTAAAAGCTGCCTGAGTTCCTGGTGCCCTGGGTAAAGCTGCTGACTTCTGTTTCTTCTGGGACACATTGTAAACGATGCCTGTTTCCAAACACACTGCCACCTTCCAACTCCCTGGCTCCCAGGAACCCCCGACTCAGTTCTCTTTCTCAGAATCAGGAAGAGACCTCTGGGTTCTTTCCCAGCACACGCCCACATCCCACACGCTCACCTAATGCCACCTTGACCTGCAGTAAAGACAGAGCTGTCCTGATTGAAATAGAAAGGGATGTGGTTTAATCTCTTTTGCTTGATTTCTCTTTCCCCGGTTTCCTCACCTCCAGCTGCCCCTGTGAGAGCCCCTGGGAACCTCCGATGGCCCCACAGGACAGTCTGAATCCATTGCACAGATGGTCACTGAGGACCCCTCTTAATCTGCGTTTCTGATTCATAGCGTGGACAGCAGCAGCAGCCGGACATGGAGGGGAGTTGAGGGGAGCAAAGCTCGTTACTGAGGACAACCTGAGATCTACCCAGGAAAGTGGTCACTGTGTGCACACGGGCCACGTACCAATGTCCCAGGCCTCGCAGGGTGTGTGGCTGGATTTTATCAACCTCTGCATTCTCACCACTTAGCATGTGGCTGGATCAAAGCTGCCATTTCTCTATCACATTCAAGGACTCAATAAATACGAGTTACTTTCCACACCTCCTCTGGCAAAGCATTCGATTCTCCCCTGCTTTGCATCTAAGCTAGTTGGTCATGCATCAGTCCTGTCACTATGCTGTAAGACACTTGAGGGCATGGATAGTATGCTATTCACCTCTGCACCCCAACCAGGCACAGCGAACAGAATGAGCCAAGGGTGAAAAGTCAGGTGAATCAACCTGGAGGTGTTCAGAAAGCAGCCAAAGAGCAGCAACAGGAAGTTTAAGTGGGTAGAGGATGATCAGTTTCAACTGTGGGTCAGGGTTAGAACACAGTGCCAAACCTCAGGTGGGCAAAAGGAAGCCTCCCGAGGGCAGAACAGTGCTGAGGTCCTAAGTGTGGGCCCTGGAGCTCTAGTGACCAGCAGTGTAACTTCTCTGTGCCTCAATTCATCATTTGCCAACTTGGGTGGATAATATTACTCACCTCCTAGGGTTCTTTTGAGGATGAACAACGTAATGCGTGTAGAGTAGTTAGCATGGTGCTGGGCACATAATAAGCTCTCAAGTGTTAGCCATTACGTCATTATTTTTGTGTGCAATTCATAAAACATTTTCCCGAATGAGCAGCAATTTCTCAGAAATATTTGATAGCTAGTGCCCTTTGGGGGCTCTGAAAATAGCTATGAAGGAAAGACTCTCAATAAACTACTTATAAAGGGTTGGGCAGAGTCTTAGTCAGTTCGAGAGTTCTGGAGGCTGGAAGTCCAAGATCAAGGTGACAGCATGGTTGCCTTTGCCGAGAGTCCCCTACCTGTTCATAGCCCATGCCTTCTTGCTGTGTCCTCACATGATGCCTGGGGCTAGGGTGCTCTCTGGAGGCTCTCTTATGGACAGCTAATCCCATTCATGAGAGCTCCACCCTCATAACCTACGCACCTTCCAAAGGCCCACCTCCTAATACAATCATCTTTGGGGATAGGATTTCAACATATGAATTTTGGGGGGAAAGAAACATTCAAACTGTAGCAGGGAAGGTGTGCAGACATAAAAGGAAGAACACACCCAGGGATACACAGGCATGCCTGATTCGCTGTCTCTGTCTCTGTCTCTGTCTCTCTCTCTGTCTCTCTCTGTCTCTGTCTCTCTCTCTCTCTCTCTCTCACACACACACACACACACACACACACACACACACACACACACACACACACACACTCCCCTTTTCCGGGTGTCCCTTGGATAGAATTCTGCAAACGACATGTCGTAGCAAGCACTCTGGCTCTGCCCCTCCAGGGATGATTCCTGAGCCAATGCGGAGGAAGTCATTCTCATCACCGTTTCCCTTGAGAAGCCTGTGTGGTTCCTTGGGATGAGGAGAGCCTGTAATGAAATGCTGTGCATGCACTGATAAAGTAACTAGTATTACTGTGGACAGTGGAGTACAAGAGACGATTTACTCAGGCCTTTGAGTGTATACTTCCCTCGTTCTGTTACACACCGAATCGATCTTTTACAAAGCGAAAATGGATATATATGTGAAACCTATACATCCCACGTCATAAACCGGGTTTGTGAAAGAAGTTCATTTTTCTGTTAATAATAAAATCTATGACTCTAAGTTTACACTTGCTGCTGAGAGACTATTCCTTCCTGCCCTATGATTACTTTTTCTGTGATTCCCGGTTGTTGGGAGAATTAAATAAGTTATTATTGGGAAAGTGTTTACATTAGTGTCCAGCTCAATTCTAATAGAATAGCAAGCACTCAGTAAATTTTCTTTGTTATTATTCCCACCATCAGTATCATTCCCAGTGTTTCAGTCTGCCATCGGAGTCTGAATTTGGTGAGCAAGCTAGAGGAAAAGGATGTCACGGGCACAGTGGTTGTTGAAACTGCTCCTAAGTATTCCAGCTTCCTGGTCTTCCTGGCACCAGGTAGAACTGGACTCACGCAATGGCTTGTGGTTGGGTGGGGGTCACATGACTAGTTCTGGCCGCTGGTTGTGAGTGGAAGCAACGCATGTCACCTCTGGGCTGGAGCTTTTAATTGCTGATGTGGAACCTGCCAGAAGACCAGCAATGTTTCAGAGGAGGGCTGCTCCCTCTACCTCTGTCCTCAGCTGAGAATGACAAGATGGAGCAGAATTGCTGCCAGCCTGCAGTGGATGTATAGGATGAGCGAGAAATAATTCTTCACTCTTTTAGCCACTGGGATTTGGATTTGCTTGTTACTGTGACCCACCCTAGCCTATACTGACTGACACACCAGTAACTCGATTACCCCAACACAAGTTATTGCATTGCAAGTATATCTCCAGAGAAGGGGGCCATGGCTTATCAATAATTCAAAAAGGTTCTTTACCAGTGGCTGTTTCTGCCACAGCATTTCCCTGGGGTGGGGGGGGGGTGCTGGGTGGTTTCCGGGAAAATACGGGGGAAGGGAAAATAAGGCTGCCCCTTCCAGTATTTTGCTCAACTATCAGGTCCTGATGTTATGGTCGTTCCTTGCTGATGTTCACTTGCTGATACTTTGGCCCCGCCTCAAACACATGCTTCGTCCTTGGTCTGACAAACGCCCTGTCTCCAACCAAGTCACCCCTCCATCACTGTGACATTCTGGTACCCTTTTCTACCCTGGCTTCAGTCAGTACCATCTACATCATCAGAAGTTTTCAAACAGTGTTGAACATAAAAGGGGAAAGTAAAAGGGAGTTTCCAGCCCTTTCAAAACGTGGCTTCTGATGTAAATATGCTCAGCCCCGTCGGGTAATCTTTTAGTTCTCTATACTGGGAGAATGCGTAGCTTTGTCACACACCCAACGTGGCTCCCAGTTCCCACATATCAGGCATCTGGTTCTTTCTCCTGGCTCTTCATAGCACTGGGCAGAAATCTCTGTTGACCACTTCTCAGGACCTCTGCAATTTTCTGTTTTCAGGTCTGTCCCCAAGAGGACTGTGAGGCTTTCAATAGCTGAGATTTAAATACACTTCCTTTCCCTAACCAAATTGCTTAATGCGATGCCTGGCTTATGCGGGGGTGGGGGGTGGGGTCTTCAGAGAAGATGCAGCTCAGGTGTCACATCCTATGGAAAGCCCTTCTTGACCTCCTCTACCTCCCACCCGCTGACAACTGTGGTAGAGGGAGCTGTTCACTCTCTTGTATCCCTATGACCCTGGCAAAATTTTACACTTGCTTATTGCCCTTATTTGTTTACACACTTGTCTCCTCCTTATAAGACGGGACTTCCTGGAAAGCAAGTATTTCGTTGATTTTTGTTTATTTTCATCATAGTTCTAACAACGAATGCATCCCTAGTCTATCCTTGCAGACCATTAATGCATGTATGTTTAATCATCAGGTGGACAGACAGCTTATATATCCACATAAATTCGCACACCAAGTTAATAATCCAAAGGAGCGTATGATTTGGGCTGTAGGAGAAAAGGATGGATGAGAAAGATTTTCAAAAGAAAGAGAAAGAGGAAAAAAACAGACAAATAAATACATGGATGTGAGCCAAAATCAACATCTACCACAGCCGGCTATTGACTTCCTTGATATTCTGTGAGTCTTAATGTCTCAGATGGACACTTTGAGGTTTCTAGTTTGGGCCTGTCCCGATTACAAGACAAAGACAGGGGCACACCATTCCCGTAAAGTTGCAAGACCCCAAGTGAGGTCCTCCTTAGCAGCTGCATTTGCCTCAGTTTAGTCCTGGCCCTGCCCTTGACAGTGTGCCTTGATCTTGAATTGATAGTTGTTGAATATCTGAACATTCGTTGGCTGGAGGAGAAGCTTCCCCTTACGGCGTGAACATGCCAATTATGTGGGCGTGTTCTCCGTGTGATGTAACGTTCTCTATGTGATGACATAGCACGCCACAAACACAGTGGATACATTTGGAATCATTCCTGACTCCTTCCTCTCCTTCCCATATACACAGTCAAGTGGTGGTGAGACATCTTTCATCCTGCTTCCTAGGAAAGGATGATATGAAGGGGAAGAGAGCAGGACAGGACGTGCATGGCAGTTGCTGTGGGGTGACGATAATTGGCTGACTGACCTCTGAGCACATGTGAAAGACCCTTGAGTACTCTCTGAGATAACTGGACGAGATTTGGAAAGGATGAGCAGGTAAGAGCAGGAGCCAGTGCAATTTAAATAATTACCGTGCGTCTTTATCCGCAAGGGATATAAACCTGGGGAACCTGGTTTCTTACACTCCGTCATCTCTCACTCCTCTCCAACACAACCGTTCCCCATGCCAATAAGTCTGGTCGCTAATCTTGAGAATACTAGATTCATCTGTACCTCCACTCCCTTGCTCCTATGGTGTACAACCATCTGTCTAGCCCTTCCTTTCTCCCCTGTTTATCTGACCCCATCTGAGCCATCCTTCAAGACCCTCTTCTATCTGTTATCTCTTTAAACTAATATCTACCTATGTGGTCTCTCTCTGCTGTGAATACCTGCCACACTGCATTATCATCCACTTAGGCACTTAATTGCATGCTGTCTCACATCATTATTTTAAAGTTTTCCAAGTGTCTATCTTGTTTGCCTAAGTTGACTATATTTCCTTTGAGTTTAGGGGTCATAAATGTCTTCCATTTTTCTCCAAGAGCCCTTGTGCTTCCACATATAGTAGGAGTCTAGTACCTATTGGATGTGTGGATGAAGAAATAGCACATAAATGTGGTGTTTGTGTACTTCCTTTATATGATTCTGCCAAAATGACACCACTTAATCTCTCACCATAACATGTTTCTGTAGTAGTGGAGACAGATTTGCCCTGATGTACTGAGCTCTTACTCATACCCTCACTGGGAAGATGTACATTGCAGGAAAAACTGCAAATACGCTGGTTGCATAATTTGGGGCAAACCAAGATCTGTCACCCAATCCACACCTGGAAAAGGGGACAATAATAGCCATAGTAGTAATAAAAGTGGTGTGAGGGGCACTGTGTTTGCCTCCTCAAGATCTACATCCAGTATGGTCGCTTGTTCTCTGTAGCTCCCCTCAAAGCAAGTGGGATAATGGATTAACCCAAATGAATGACAATAATCCGATCTCCTGCTACCATTGTTGATTCAGTTGTGGGCACTTTCCCCAACTCAGGCCAAGGAGTATGGGGAAGACATTTGCTCGCTGACTCTGGAAGAGAAGCATTTTCATTAAGTAAGACCTTCCCAAACCTTTAGAGGAAGCTGACATCATAGAAGGCATGGCAGACAGAAAGAAACCAGCTTCTGGTGACATTGTTTAGCTGCTGAATCAGACTATCCCTGAAGTCCATCCTATCCTGGACTTCAGTTAAATGAGGTACCTGTTCAAGTTCAACTCAATCCACTTAGAGTTGGATTTTCTGTTCCTTGCAACCAAATATATTATAACCGGTATACATATAATGACAATAATAGCTGCATTACAAACTCACAGAGTAGTCCGGAGAGTAAAAGTTAATCACAGATGCGTAACTGCTTGTGTAGGCTTTATCATGCAAATGTTTGTTGCTAAGAGTCCCTCTGTTAAGATGTCTTCTCTTAGGAGATAGAGCATGGAGAGGATCTTAAAGATGCAGAAGTCTTGTTGGGTGGCTATCTTGGGAGTTAAAATTTTTTCGGAACAGAATTTATCAGAAAGCTTGAAACATTAAAATACAAGCTGAACAGAATAAAAAGCACTGCACATGACGAACTTTCTAGAAGGAAATGATTTACATAAAACCTGGTGCCCAGCACACAGTGCTAAATAACTCTTTGTTTTTAAATTTTATTTTTATTTTTAAAGACAAACTTATCATACAGGGTACATGAAGTTACCAAAGTGTGTAAGTGTAGTTAGTCTCTCTCCTCCCCTGGCCCTCAGTAGCCGATAAACCTTCCTTTGCATTTCTTGTGCATATTTCTAGAGCTATTCTGTACGCACCAGTAGCATCCCATATACACTGTCGTGCTCCATTTTATTTTTTTTTAGATCACGTAATGTATTTTGGAGGCCTCTCCATATCAGTGTCTGTAGGGCTGTCCATTTCTTTTTAACTACTTCAGAGAATTCCAAACATAGCCCAAACGTAATTTCTCCTTCCATGAATTTGACCGTGTTTACCGTTGGACACTTAGAGCGTTTCCCATCGTTTGCGGAAACGATAATGGGATGTAAAACAGTGATGTCATGATTATCCTTCTAGGGAGACATTTCACAGAAGTGGGAACCCATCTGTAGGATAAATTCCGAGTCGTGGAATTGCTGTTTCAAAGGGTTTATGTACAGTAACTTTTTCATTTTCGAATTCATGAATGTTAAATTCGATGAATTCGCGGACAGCCCCGTGGGGCGCCTGATCACTTCTCTAAAGCTGCCGGTTAGATATCGGGTTGAGGACTTAGAGACCCGCAGAGCGAGCTCTGCCTCCGGCAGCGCAGGGCGGAGCCACGCCCCGCCCGGCCCACTCGCCCGCCGCCCCACCCCGCACGCGACCTGCCAGCAGCCCCCGGCGGAGGAGCGGCACGTGCGATTCCACGTGAGGCTCCTAGCGGCACGCAGAAGAGGAGTGCGCCTGCGCCGGCCGCAGGAAAAGTAGGTCAGACTCCTCCTGTCACGTGACTCGCTCCCCTCAGCTACCCCGGCGCCTGCCGCCCGGGCACAGCCGGCAGGCGCTCCGCACCCAACGTGACGGCCGGGCGCGGCGGGGCGGGCGGGGTCCGCGAGCGCCCGGCGCCCGCGAGGATTCGCCGGTTCTCCTCCCTTTGGGGCTCTCCGCTCCGAAGTCGGGCGGGCAAGTGGAGCGCCGCACTGAGCCTCCCAGAACGGGGTGGAAACACACGGCAAAGGAAAGCGGCCTCGCGTCCCTGACACCCGCACGCGGCTTTTTGAAGCATTGCAGCCTGGAAGGAAGAGAAGTGCGTCGCGTTTCGGTGTCAGACGAATCCCACCGATCCTTTGCGGTCCCCGTGTTATAAGGGAACTCAGACATTCAAGGAAACAAACTTCGTCAAAGGAAATAGAAAAGAATGTGAATGGTTCCTGAACATTTGCAGGAATGTTCTACAGGCCCCATTTCTAATCTCCTGCCCACCGCCCCCCAAATATACCCCCCTACAAGGATTTTAGGCACACTTCTCACCTTCTACAAGAGACTTCAGAGGTGATGGCGGTGCCGATGGGGCTGGGAGTGTGTGAAGGCAGCCCCGAATCAACTGAAGCCTGACTTTTATGCATTAGGAATCATTTTATTTCGTGCCTGCGTCCTCTCTGATTTTAAACTTGTTGCACAAAGGACAGGCTCTGCCTAAGTGGGTTGCAATCCAGTGGAAGAGACTGACAAGTAAAGTCAATGGTCTACACCGTGGTGGGCTGTAAATCCTTCGACAGAGGTGTGCTCAGGTGTTACATAAGCCCAGAGGAGGAGGGGCACCCGAGCGCAGGGGTGGGTACCCTGAGCCTTGAAGGCTAAGTGGGAGTTAGCTGGCAGAAAAGTAAGGCAGAGGGGGTGGAAAAGTGTTCCAAACAAAGGGAGCTACTAATAGTTACATAATGTTTCCCTCACGGAGTTCTTTACTATAATTGTTTTAGCCGTGCATGTAGTTGGAATGTATATAGTTTCCATTTATGTTATTCTAAACCAGTCTTTAATGAACATCATTATGCACGATACTTTCCCCCCTCCACTTTTAACTAAACTCCAGGAACAGGATGGCTGCATAGAAGACACAAATATTTTGTATCTTTTGTAAAGCATTGTCAAATTATTTTCCAAAAAAGTTGTAGTAAATTTGTACCAAGGTGGCATGTAAGTATTTAGCATTCAGGCAGTAAGTTGCCCGTTAATTATTTCAAGTCAACGTAGCCTGATGAGATTAACACTTGATTTACTAGAATGCCATAAATCATAATACATGCATTTCTAGTTTTCGTGATAAAATTCTGAATGAATTCAAGTTTGAAAAATGGAAAATAGCAGATCAATGCATTTCACCCTTACAGGAAACCAGGTAGCATGTACGAGGGGGACAGTAGGGGAGGATATACTAACTAAAGCAGCACAAATACCTGATTACTCTGATTACTCCTTTCTTGCTGTGAATCAAGAGGAAGAGAAAGTAGCTCCACACAAGCCAGAACAAGACAAGAAGTTTCCACGCCTCTCTGCAAATGTCAGAACAGCAGCAGAATCAAAGAGGCCCTGAGTTTGACCCAAAAGGCCACTATAACTTACAGGAGGAAGGCTGGTCATGTGTTTGGGAACGAAGCTCCAGAAACCAACATGCTTCCGCTTGGTCTCTGTTGGCATCTGTACCTGCAAGGAGAAAACAATACTGTGACACTGAAAAGGACATTTAGGAGAAAAGTAATTTAGGTAATACGGACTATGAAAGCAGAACATTTCTTACTTTTTGCCTGTATTAAGCTAGATGGTTAAGGAAAACAGAAGCATGGGGCAGTTATGATTTTGCAGAGACATGGCTGTACTTCATACTGTGGTTGTTTCCCTAATATCCATTCTGCACGTTGCGTAATGACCTTATACTTTGGGGGCTTAGCACCCCTCAGCTTCAGGGGCTGGCCTTGATTGAATTAACAAATCAGTGTAGTCCCATTGCTCTTTTTATGAAGCTTAGAAAAGTTAATTCGGCAAAAGCACTTAGAATGGTGACTGCCACATGTTAAGTGCACAATGAACATTTGTTGTCGATACTGTTGTTATTATTAGTGTAACAATGACTAGTCAATGAGAGAAAGCCTGAACTTGTTTCAGTGGTTACATGATGACATTCTTTCTCCTAGGATGGGGATAAAGAAGTACGTGTAACCACTGATGCCATCCGTCCACCTTGAGGGGAGCCAACCCACCGCACACCTGATAAACAAGGGGGGCAGAGGAGGCCACACCCCGATCAAACTTCAGTTGTAGCCTCTGCACCAACCACCTCTTGACAGTTCAGTTGTCTGAGCCAAACACATCCCATTTGTTACTTCAGCCACTGGAGTTGGGCTATCTGTTATTTGCCAGCAGAAACATCTTATCTGAAACCATGCCTAGGTCCTTATTTTAACTAAAGGGTTAAAATGATGACACTGGCATTCCATTCTGAGCATGAACTTGTTAAAGAATGGGATTAAATCTTACCTCCATGGCAGATGAATACAATGACCCAAAGTATTCCTTTTCTAGGGCTGCCATAACAAAATACCACTGGATGGTGAGACTGGTGGCTTAAACAACAGAAATTTGTTTTCTCACAGTTCTAGAGGTTAGGAGTCTGAGATCAAGGTGTTGGCAGGCTTGACTTCTTCTGAGATCTCTCACCCTGGCTTGTAGATGACCATCCCCTCTCTGTGTTTTCATATGTTCTTCCCTTAGTGTGTGTCTGTCTCCCAATTTCTTCTTCTTATAAGGATACCATTCATATTGGATTAAGACCCACCCTAATGCCTCTGTTTTAACTAAATTACCTCTTTAAAGATCCTATTTCCAAATACAGACACATTTTGAGATACGGGGGACTAGAACTTAATATTTATGAATTTAGTGGTGGGGGGCACAATTCAGCTCATAACATCCAACAAGACATTAATGATATAATATGGGTTATTTAATATCATATCTTAGTTCTTATTCTAGTGCTCTTCTCCAAGGCTTTTGTTCAGGACTGCGTGTGTGTGTGTGTGTGTGTGTGTGTGTGTGTGTGTGTGTAGGGGCTCAGGAAGGGAGAGAGACTGATGTTGCAAGAGCATGCCTGAGGGTATATAGACCCAGAAAAACTGCATGCAATGAAGCTCAGGCTAAATCTACCCTTAAATATCTGTCCTCAAAGAACAATCCACATTGAGGACAGGAAAGCAAATGTAAAGGAAGCTTTGATTATTTTACTCTTTGTGAAGATGGGCAACTTTGCTAAAGAATATGCTTCAGGCAGATTTTTTTTTCCCTCCCTTAACACTTCTTGGCTAAACTGCTGGTGCTTTATTGAAGAGTAGAATCTCATTTTGGGACCTGCTTGAAAAGCTGTTTCTGTGTTCTAATTTCAGTAAGGCAACCTTCCAAAAAAGAATGGAGAGCTCAGTTTGTATTCCTAGGTTGGTCATTGAATTGCATACTTTGTACTATAGGGAAAAGCTGTGGGACATAGAAGTCACTTCCCCACCTTTGGGCTCAGTTTCTCTGAATGTAAGTGAAGCAGTTGGACTCCATGATTTCCGTTGTTGTTTCTGTCTATTTATCATAGGATTAGATGAAAAGAATGTATTTTGGTTTCTTTGTTGGGCTTTATTAGTAAAAACTGCACTTAGTGTTCTCAAAAACTCTTTCCCAGCATTCAAATGGCTATTTTTAAAAAATATCTATTGGCTGCACTTGGTCTTAGTTGCGGCAGGCAGGCTCCTTGGTTGCGGCATGTGACGTCTTAGCTGCGGCATGTATGTGGGATCTAGTTCCCTGATCAAGGATTGAACCCAGGTCCCCTGCAATGGGAGCATGGAGTCTCATCCACTGCGCCACCGGGGAAGTCCAGCAAGTGGCTATTAACACCACCTGCATCAGGTACTCACAACAGATAATGAAGGCACATTTCCTAAGAATGAGATGATCCAGATATCCCATCTTTGAACATCTGCCCATGTTTATCTCATTGTACAATTCTTTTGCTTCTTTTTCCTAGAGTGAGGAAAGGGGAGGGAAGAAGAATTGTTCATAGTGGAAGCCAGCATTCTAAGGAAAATATTTTGTTATTGCTTCTCAGTGTACCATCCCAGGAAGGCATGCTCCAGCCCAGAGGTTCTTAAACAGGGATGAACATCACAGTCACCTGTGACAGTTTTTCAGTACACATGCCTGTGACTCCATTTCTCAATATTTTGAATCAGTGATTCTGGAGAAGGACCTGAATTTGTGGAAAGATCTACAGGTATAATGCCACACATAACAAGTTCCAAACTGCGGGTTTGATCCAAACTCTTTCCTTCTTCCCATAAACCATTCCCAGTTCCTTTAGGCCAATGATGCTAAAACACCTTGTATTACAAGTACAGCTCATGTTAACGGAAATATATCTGCAATCAAGAGGGACAATTCTTTTTTCCCAAAGTTACATATTAGGAATTTTAGTTTGTTGTGAGAAAAAAAATCTAAGTAACTCATAAAATTCTACCTATTTTGCCATTGTAAATGCGATTAGCATTTCTGAAACTAGGGGTAATGTTTTGCTACAGAGCTGATGTACTATAAACAACAACAAAACTTTGTGTGGCATTTGCAATAGTTGCAGAGCAATATTTGGTATCAACGTTTTTGTTAAATCACTGAGGTACATTCTGGAATTACAGCACTAAAATAACAAGAGGCTTGTTTCCGTCAACTCTCCTGGAGGGTTTATGTAAGGAAATTATATTTGCTTTTGCTGAACTGTAAATGAAACAGGTTCTAGCTTTCCACTCCTTCAGACTTGCATCTCTGTGGCTGCATATGGAATTTGCTCTCATTGGACTCCAGTAAAGAGCATCCAAGTAGAGAAAAAGAGGAAACATTACTCAACACATCGAAAAACAAAGAATTTTCTGCTTCCCCCAGAAGTCCAGCTCTTGGAGCAGTGGAATAAGCAGACATTTTGGAGTCAAACAAAACTGGTTCGAACTCCAGCTCCTTCTTGCTACAACTAGTTTACATGTGTAACTATTTGTTTCTTCACCTTCTGAGCTTCAGTGCTCTTGAATCTGCACAATGGCAGATCACACTCATGTGGCAGGGTGGCTATGAGCATCAGAGTAAAGATGATGTATGTAAAGTGCTTGGCACATAATAGTTACCCTCAACTGGTTCCTGGCATCATCGTTATTATTTTCTTAGAAAGAACAAAATAGGTGCAAATAAGCAAGGATTTAGTTTTTCTTCATAGTTCCACCTTAATGAGAGGAATTCAAAAGGAATGAGAATAAATTTGGAAAGCCCTGACTTGCCTCTTGGTAACCAGGGATGCCAACTCTGAAGTGGCTGCTTCTCTATAGATGAAGCACAAAATGTCTACATATACTATGGTATATGTGACATTCTCAAGGGAGTGAAAAGAAGCCCTTAAACTTCCTTTGAACTGCACATTAGCTGTGAATTGATATAGCTCCACTTGAAATCTAATGAAAACTCAAACTCCCTGGAGAGTTTAGGCACAATCTTCTTCAATATGGGGGAAGTGGATTCAAATAGGATACGTAGTATTTACATGGTCTCAGATTCTCATAGAGCCCAAGATTACTGAGTACAAAGCACGTAGCTATAAACTGTACCTTAGTTGTTAAGAGGAAAGGGAATAAGAAAATTGAGCCCTTTTAAAAAATTAACCTGTTAAAGTTCTGAATTTGCTTGGGTCAAATTCTTATATCAACCTGAGTGTCCAGGGAAGTGGAAGTAGAAAATAAGGAAGGGTTGTGATGTTAACATCAGACATTCAAAACCAAGGGGAAGTATAACTACCCCAAAGTATAACTATCATAAATCTTTTTGCACCAAATAACATAACACAAAAATGTAAAACATAACTAATATGGTTGAAATAACATAGACAAACATCAATGTTTTACCCTGTAAATAGAGAATACATGCTCTTTTGTTGTTGTGTTTATCTTTTTTTTTCTAACATCTTTATTGGAGTATAATTGCGTTACTATGGTGTGTAAGTTTCTGCTTTATAACAAAGTGAATCAGCTATACATATACATATATCCCCATATCTCCTCCCTCTTGCGTCTCCCTCCCACCCTCCTTATACATATTCTTTTTTTTTTTAAGTGTTGAAACATTTATAAAAATACATACTGGGCTCAAACACTTGACAAATTATCAGATATGGACATAGTATTAGCAGTGGTAAACTCTAAAGGTGGAGTAAGGAGTGACATTTACTTTTTCTGTGTTCTTTCGTATTGTTCGAATACTTTATAACCAACATTTTTTTTTTTTTTTTTTTTTTTTCTTTTTGCGGTATGCGGGCCTCTCACTGTTGTGGCCTCTCCTGTTGCGGAGCACAGGCTCCGGATGCGCAGGCCCAGCGGCCATGGCTCACGGGCCCAGCCGCTCCGCGGCATATGGGATCCTCCCAGACCGGGGCACGAACCCGTATCCCCTGCATCGGCAGGCGGACTCTCAACCACTGCGCCACCAGGTAGGCCCCATATAACCAACATTTTTATAAGAAAAAGTACGCTTATTTTCATTTAAAAATAATACCAAATAATTTCTGAATACTTACTGTGTTGATATAGTTATTAAGCTTGTGTCCTGACATTTCATTTCATCCTCACAAGAACCCCTGAAGTAGTATGGCGAAGATGGATGGCATCTCCCTTTCCCATACGTCTCTTTTCTCTACTTCTTCCATAATAATAGAAGCTTTAGGTAGACGTGCACCACACAGCTAGAGACAAGGTTTCCCAGCCTCCCTTGCCCCTTGCCGGTAGATAGCCAACTAACTGGACGAGAGTAGAAGACGTCAGTGCAACCTCTGCCCCTCCTCCCTCTTTTAACCTTTCCTGCTGCTAGAATATGGACCAGTGGAAATGGTGGGAAGCCGTATTCAACCAAGCCAAAGAGGGCCCCCTGTAGTGAACAGAGAGCAACAAGAGAGAGAAAACCTGGGTTCCTAATGCCATGGAGCCCTAGATCAGCCTTGGACTGTTTGCACTCAGACTTCTGTAAGAGGGAGAAATAAGCTTCTATATTATTTAAACCACTGTTAGGTTGGTATCTGTTAAATCAATATTCTGCTATTATATTGCGTAGCTTTTCTTTTGAGAATTGTAACTTTTACATTATGTTTTATAACCATAATTATTTAAAAATTCACTTTAGCGACTTCCCTGGTGGTCCAGTGGCTAAGACTCTGTGCTCCCAATGCTGGGGGCCCAGGTTCCATCCCCTGGTCAGGGAACTAGATTCCCACATGCATGCCACAACTAAGAGTTCGCATGCTGCAACTAAAGATTCCACCTGCTGCAGCTAAAAAGATCCTGCATGCCACAACTAAGACCCTGCGCAGCCAAAATAAATAAATAAATATTTTAAAAATTCACTTTATGCTTCGTATATTTCAATGTTCACCAATAATCCTTATGTGTCTCAACATCACCCCTTTCATAAATACCTTATTCTTAATCATGCCCAGTGGCCCTGGTGGTATCTTTTCATTCCAAAAAGGATATATGAGTGATATATTCCCAGAGTTCTTCATATTTGAATGACAATTTATAAAAATTGAAATATAGTTGATTTACAAATTGTATTACTTTCAGGTGTCCAGCACAGTGATTCAGTATTTTTTCAGATTGTACTCCATTATGTTATTACAAGATAATGGGTATAGTTCCCTGTGCTATGCAGTAAATCCTTGTTGTTCATCTATTTTATGTATAGTAGTTTGTGTTTGTTAATCCCAAGCTCCTAATTTATCCCTCCCCATTCCCTTTCTCCTTTGGTAATCACAAGATTGTATTCTATTTCTGTGAGTCTGTTTAGGTACATTCATTTGTTTTATTTTTTAGATTCCATGATAAGTGATATCGTATAGTATTTGTCTTTCTCTGTCTGACTTATTTTGCTAAGCATAATATTCTCTAGGTCCATCCATGTTGCTGCAAATGGCAGTATTTCATTCTCCTTTACGGCTGAGTAATATTCATATATATAAATACATATTCCACATCTTCTCAATCCAATTGTTTGTTGATGGGCATGGGTTTCTTCCATGTCTTGGCTATTGTAAATAGTGCTGCTATGAACACTGGGGTGCCTGTATCTTTTTGAATTAGTGTTTTCATTTTTTTCCAGTATATACACAGAAGTGGAATTGCTGGTTCATATGGTAGTTCTATCTTTAGTTTTTTAGCCTCCATACTGATTTCCATAGTGGTTGCACCAATTTACATTCCCACCAAGAGTGTGCGAGGGTTCCCTTTACTCCATATCCTCTCCAACATATTATTTGTAGACTTTTTGATGATGGCCATTCTGACTGGTGAGGTGATACCTCTTTGTAGTTTTGATTTGCATTTCTCTTATAATTAGTGATGTTGAGCACATTTTTATGTTCCTGTTAGCCATCTGTATGTCTTCTTTGGGCAATTATCCATTCAAGTCTTCTGCTTATTTTTTTATTGGATTGTTTGTTTTTTTGCTATTGAGTTGTGTGAGCTATTTGTATATTTGGGATATTAACCCCTTGTCATCATTTCCAAATATTTTCTCCCATTCTGCAGGTTGTCTTTCTGTTTTGTTGATGGTTTCCTTTGCTGTGCAAAAGCTTTTAAGTTTAAGTAAGTCCCATTTGTTTGTTTTTGTTTCCTTTGCCTTAGGAGACTGATCCAAGAAAATATTGCCATGATTTATGTACAAAATTGTTTCACCTATGTTCTCTTCCAGGAGTTTTATGGTTTCATGTCTTACATTTAAGTCTTTAAGCCATTTTGAGTTTATTTTTGTATATGGTGTGAGGGAATGTTCTAATTTCATGCTTTTACATGTGGCTGTCTAGCTTTCCCAGCACCACTTGTTGAAGAGACTGTTTTTTTGTATTGTATATTTTTGCCTCCTTCATTGTAGATTGATTGGCCGTTGGTGGGTGGGTTTATTTCTAGGCTCTCTATTCTGTTCCATTGATCTTTGTGTCTGTTTTGTACCAGTACAACACTGTTTTGATTACTGTAGCTTTGTGGTACAGTCTGAAATCTGGGAGAGTTATACCTCCAGCTTTGTTCTTTTTTCTCAGGATTGCTTTGGCAATTCTGGGTCTTTTGTGGTTCCATATAAATTTTAGGATTATTTGTTCTAGTTCTGTGAAAAATGTCCTGGGCATTTTGATAGGAATTGCATTAAATCTGTAGATTGCTTTGAATAGTATAGCCACTTTAATAATTTTGATTATTCCAATCCAGGAACCTGGGATATCTTTCCATTTCTTTGAATCACCTTTAATTTCCTTCATCAATGTTCTGAAGTTCTCAGCATATAGGTCTCCTTGGCTAAATTTGTTCCTAGGTATTTAAAATTTTTTTGATGCAATTTTAAATGGGATTGGTTTTTTTACTTTCTCTTTCTGATATTTCATTATTAGTGGGTAGAAAAATGCAACAGATTTCTGTATATTAACCTTGTATCCTGTATCCTTGCTGAATTCATTTATTAGTTCTAACAGTTTTTGGGTGGAGAATGACAATTTGATTGTTTTAGAATTCTTGAGTCACTCCCTTTCCCACTTAGGTCTCTGGGGATTGCTTTTTTTTTTATTTGATATTTTTTATCTGTTATTTATCTATTGGGCTGAAGGGATGTTTAAGATCAGCCTGGTTACTTCTTCTTTTAGAGTAACCTGACTTCTGCTGGGGCACTTATAGATTGTAAACTTTAGAATAACAAATTCACAAAGATTATGTGACAGGATTGGTCAATATTTAATCATTTTAAAAAACACCATAGACCCTTCATTGTGTAGCTCATTGGCTTTCATCATTCCATTTTCTTGTTATATTGTTTAACTTTTCTTTTTATTCTGTTATCTTCAGATACACCAACTATCTGTCTTAACTCATTCATCCATTCAACAAATATTAAATGTTGGTGACCACTCAATACCTCTATGTGGCAGGCATTGTTCTAGATGACAACAGTAGAGGAATGAACGGGATGGACCAAGTTTCCACCCCATGGAACGCACCTTTTATTGGGAGGAGGTAGTAAATAATTAAACAGAAAACTAAACAAGATGCTTTCAGATGGAGATACATTTTAGGAAGAGAAACCAGGATGATGTTAACAGTGTGACTGCCAGGAAGCAGTGGATCGAGGATAACTTCAGTGTTTGAGCTGAACCCTGAATGACCTGAAGAAGCCATTCATCCAAAGACCCTCAATTCCTCTTTCTTTGTCTCACTTCACATCCAACCCTTCAGAAAGCCCAGCTGAGGGTTTTTGAAAGTAGATTTCAAAATATATCTCAAATCAGGTCACTTTTCACCACCTCAGCTGCTACTACCCTAGACCAAGCTATCTTTATTTCTCCACTGGTCTCTGTTTCCACTCTTCCCTCCTGAATCTACTTTCCTCTAATATCCATAACAACTTCTGAAGAATCAGTCACATTGTGTCACTGCCTTGCACAAATCCCTACAATGACTTTCTATGACAGAAAGGGTTATTTTCTCTCTTTTAAAAAAAATTAATTAATTTTATGGCTACGTTGGGTCTTCGTTGCTGCACGTGGGCTTTCTCTAGTTGTGGCGAGCAGGGGCTACTCTTTGTTGTGGTGCGCAGGCTTCTCATTGTGGTGGCTTCTCTTGTTGCAGAGCACAGGCTCTAGGCACTCAGGCTTCAGTAGTTGTGGTGCACGGGCTTCAGTAGTTGTGGCTCACAGGCTCCAGAGCACAGGCTCAGTAGTTGTGGTGCACTGGCTTAGGTGCTCCGCGGCATGTGGGATCTTCCCAGACCAGGGCTCAAACCCGTGTCCCCTGCATTGGCAGGCAGATTCTTAACCACTGCGCCACCAGGGAAGCCCGAGAGGGTTATTTGCAACCAGAAAGCATTTATGTCTTCTTCCTCTGCTAATAGAGGTACCTAATTTTAGCTAGGCACATTTCCCAACTTCCCTTGCAGCCAGTTTTGGTTATGTGACCAAATTCTGGCCAATAGGATGCTAACAGAATCGATGTGAACAATTTCTAGATTGTGCCCTTAAAACGAAAAGAGTTGTCCTTTCCTTCTCCTTTCCTCTGGTCCCCATGGGGAACATATGGTGATGAGCTACCTTCTACCATGTAGAAGATGGCAAATTATGGGGGATGAATAGGATAACAAGAAGAAAGGTGGTTCTTGACCTCATGGAGGTCCTTGGACTGCTTACCTTCAGACTGATACCTTCTCTTACCTTCAGAGGGAGAAATAAACTTCTGTGTTGCTTAAATCATTGCTATTTAGGGCTGTGAGCAGAAATGATGTGTGGTACTTCTGGATCATGCCCTAAAAAGAAAAGATCACCTTGCCGTTCCCTGACTTTGCTGTCTGGGATGCAAACACAACAACAGCAGAGGGAGCAGCCATCTTGGGTTCAGAAGTAGAAGCATTGTCTTAAGGATTGCCTGGCCACCTCCTGATCCTAGGCTTCCAACTTATGGACAGTTATGTGAGAGAGAAATCAACTTCTAACCTGTTGGAACCTCTATACTGTTGGGGTCTCTTTGTTACATCATCTTAGATCCTACCTAACTGATATATTTCCTTTCACACTTAAATCTGAAGTCCTTAATGAGAAGACCAGTATGCATAGGGAGGTCAACACCTAGCACAGTGTTTGGAACAAAGTATGCACTAAAAATATGAGTGCCCTGCCCCTCCCCCCACTTCACTCTGCACATCATTTTAATGCCTGGAAACCCCAAGGTCAATGTGACTACGTTTTAATGGGAAACTAAATACCAATAATTACAAAGGGTTGTTCTTAAGAGGATAGCACCACTACATATGTTTGCCAGGAGATGTCTTGCTATATTTTTGACATTAAAAAGTTTCCAATTCTTTGGGAAAGTGAGGCATTGTTGATTTCATGCCTTAAAACTGTCATAGATAGCTCTTCATCCAATCTAAGCCTTAGTTTTCTCACACTTCTCAGACGCCTGCAGGAATGAATTCATTAGACATTCAGTGGCAGAAGCTTGATGTGTTAGCCCCGTGTGATGGTACAAGCTCTTTTCTTACACTGTTAAGGCCTGTGAATGTCAGCCCACTGCCAGGGCATTAATTAAATTGGCCAACAGTGAGAGCCCTGACTAGAGAATCCGTGGAATAGTGAAGAGAGACCACATCTTGCTCAGCCTCCACCAGCTGCTGCCACTACAGAGAGGAAAAGGCAGCCAACAGGGTTTCTACTAAACACCAAAAATGAGACAGGTGCTTTACACACATTGTTTCCTTCATTACTCACAAGAGCCAGATAAAATTGTCATTACGATCTCCGTTTTACTGATGAGAAAACTGAGGCTTAGGAGACTTGGCTATTTGTCCACAAATGCTGAACAAGGAAATTCTGAAGTCAGATTTTCTTGTGTTTGTTAAAAACTCATGGTCCTTCTATCCACCCACCCTGCCCCCACCCACAGTCTTCTGACAATGTGATGAAGGGATGTGAGTTCTGGGTGGGGCCCAGGAAAAGGGGTTCTCAGGACCAGGCACTCGGGGCTCAGTGTCCTCATCTGAAGACCATGGGCGCTGGGGTTGAGCTAGACTATCTCAGGCTCTTGTGGGAAGAAGGCTGAGGAACCTGCAGCTGGTTAGGGCTGACACAAAGTGCTTCCCAATCCGCACGTTAAGCCAGTGTCTCTGCTCTCTTCCTTGCAGCCACACACACGCCCTGGGCCGGAGCTTCCCCACAGGTCCCAAGACAGCCAAGGATCAAGGGCTTCATTCACAAAATATGTATTGAGCACTTTCTAGGAGCCTGACCTTGTGCCCTGGTCACACTGATCAACAAGACATGCATGATTCCTGGCTGCATAAAGCTTATACTTTAGTAGGGGGCACAAGCCAGAAACAAACAAAGAATTACCCAGTTTTAAAAGTATTTAGGGGCTTCCCTGGTGGCGCAGTGGTTGAGAATCTGCCTGCTAATGCCGGGGACATGGGTTCGAGCCCTGGTCTGGGATGATCCCACATGCTGTGGAGCAACTAGGCCTGTGAGCCACAACTACTGAGCCTGCGCGTCTGGAGCCTGTGCTCCTCAACAAGAGAGGCCGCGATAGTGAGAGGCCCGCGCACCACGATGAAGAGTGGCCCCCGCTTGCCGCAACTGGAGAAAGCCCTCGCACAGAAACGAAGACCCAACACAGCCAAAATAAATAAATTAATTAATAATCTCCTACCCCCAACATCTTAAAAAAAAAGTATTTAGAAAGAAAAAAATAAGACTTTGAAAAAAAGAGAAAAAGAGTAACTCGACTTTAGAGACAGCAGCTGGCGGGGGCGGGGGACAGACCTGGGAAGGTTAGGTTTTGACTGACCAGTCCAGCCTGGAAGGACTCGGAGTTCTAGAGAAAGTGGCAGGAAGAGCCCCAGGCAGAGGGAACAGCATGTGTAAAGGCCCGAAGGCTGGAAAGAACACACCAGGTTTGAGGACCAGAGGCTTGAAGAAGTAAAGCTGGAAAGAGAATCAGGGACCAGAATCTGCAAGGCAGGGCTTGAGAGCTGTACTAAGGAGCTTAGATTTTAGCTGAAATGCAGGAGAAAGCCAGAGAAAGATTTTAAACAGGGAAGAAAAGTGAACCAATGCCTCCGTCTTTTTTAATCCTCATGCTTTTCAGGGGATAAATTTATTGAAGTTCATAAGTTCAGTAAAGTCCACTTATTGTTCGGCTCAATAAGTTTTAACAATGTGAAGATCTCTAACTAGCACCCAGGTCAAGAAACAGAACATCACCCCAAGCCCAGAATCTCCCCTCATGTCCCATTCCATTCACTTATCCACCCCTGTCTCATGCTGAAGATGGCTCCTAGTGGCTTGTGAGTTATGAGGATTAAGTTTTCAGGAATTTATGAACTGGTTGTTAAACACAGCAACTACCAAAAAATTTTATATAAACTTCTAATTAAATAATATATTAAAAGGAAAGGTAAGAAATTCTAGGAAATGCAAATTAATGAATAGTGACAGAAAGCAGAGCAGTGTATCCTGGAGACGGGGCGGGCAGGGAGGGAAGGAGGAAGGGGTCGCACAGGGGCACCAGGAAATTTGGGGGTTGGTGGATATGTTCATTATCTTGATTGTGGTGATGGTTTTGTGGGTGTATATGCAGATATCAAAACTTAGACTGTATGCTTAATCATGCGTAGTTTACTTTATGTCAATTATACTTCAACAGAACTGTCAAAAAGAAAAACTGATTGGAACATAGCTTGCTAAATATTTGTTCATAAGCTGAATAAATATAGATAGACTAGGAGGGTTCAAAAATGGTATAAATTGGGCTTCCCTGGTGGCGCAGTGGTTAAGAATCCGCCTGCCGGGGCTTCCCTGATGGCGCAGTGGTTGAGAATCTGCCTGCTAATGCAGGGGACATGGGTTCGAGCCCTGGTCTGGGGAGATCCCACATGCCACGGAGCAACTAGGCCCGTGAGTCACAACTACTGAGCCTGCGCATCTGGAGCTTGTGCTCCGCAGTAAGAGAGGCCGCGTTAGTGAGAGGCCCGCGCACAGCGATGAAGAGTGGCCCCCGCTTGCCACAACTAGAGAAAGCCCTCGCACAGAAACAAAGACCCAACACAGCAAAAATAAATAAATTAATTAATAAACTCCTACCCACCTCCACCCCGAAAAAAAAAGAAAAAGACCCTGTCTAGTTCTTAAAAAAAAAAAAAAAAAGAATCCGCCTGCCAATGCAGGGGACATGGGTTCGAGCACTGGCCCGGGAAGGTCCCACGTGCTGCATAGCAACTCAGCCCGTGCGCCATAGCTACTGAGCCTGCACTCTAGAGCCCGTGAGCCACAGCTACTGAGCCCACGTGCCACAACTAACGAAGCCTGCGTGCCTAGAGCCCGGTCTCCACAACAAGAGAAGCCACTGCAGTGAGAAGCCTGCGCACCACAACGAAGAGTAGCCCCCGCTCACCACAACTAGAGAAAGCCGGCGCGCAGCAACGAAGACCCAACACAGCCAAAAGTAAATAAATAAAATAAATAAATCTATTAAAAAAAAGAATGGTGGAAATCAAGAGGGTATTTGGACATTTGACATCATTTCAGTCCTATGTCTTAGAAGACACTAGCTGCTGGGGCTTTCAAATTTGCATGTGAGTGAGGTGCTGGACAGATCATTTAGTACCCAGAAAAAGGTAATAAATATTCAAAATTCCCCACTTCCTAAGCATTCTAATACATTTTATTAGTATTTATGCTCTTGGGGTTATTTACATCTGTCCAGTGGAAATTCCACATAATGTTATGCTACAATATAGCTTTTCCCAACTCTGCATTAAATGACATTGCATTAGTAGCTTGAAATTGGCTGAGATAGAAGTACTTACACAGGGAAAACAGTCAGTACTAGAAATCTTGGCTTTCTTTTTCTGAGAGCCAACTGTTAAACATTCATCTGTCCCCCACCCATCCCTCCTAGAGTAATGGCAACTATACTGGCTTCTAGACCCATAGAAACTTTATACGTGGTGCAAACTCTTTGGATTCTTTATCTCTTTGGCTCCATCCATACTGTATTTGTGAGACTCATCCATGTTGTTACGTGGAGTGGGTTCACTGAGGGGAGAATGAATAGCAGGGGTACAAGGATGGGAGAGGTAGACACCAGTGAAGAGGTGCTTTTGGCCAGATTTTGCTTTCAGGATAATATCTGAGAAGGGAGTTAGAAAGGTGAGTCAGAGCTTTGCGATGGAACACAGTGTGGTTGTTGGCCCTGATCCCAATGTCAAGGAGGGTCCCAGCTTCTGGAAACATTCTAAGACCTGGAGTCTTTGGGGAAGAGAAGGGATTGAGGACTGTATGAAAGGTAAAATGAGTCTTGTTTAAAGAGGGGGCAGCTATAGGGTTTGTAACCGATAGTTGGAGGATTAGGTGTACAGGAAGTAAACATATGGTAAAAGAGACGGGGCTCTTGTAGGCAAGGCAGTTCGCAGACATGAAATTAAGACGCCCATACTTTTGCTGAAAAAGCAGGTACTACTGTGAATCCTTGGTTTCAAAGACTTCTTTAGTTTGAAACAGGGGAAGGTGACTAACACACAAAAAGAGAAAAAGGAGGACTCTTATCTGAATGGTAAAACCATACTGATAAGACATAGGGAAGAGAAAACCAGGATAAGGATTCCAGGGAGGAAGGGCTGATTATTTTTCAAGGTTCAATATACAAAGCCCTGCATGAGTTGAAAGAAGAGGAAATACTTCCATTCTTTTGTGTGTTTGTTCATTCATTCATGCATTTAATATCTATGTTTCCAGCAGTAGGCTCCATGCATTTGGTGAAGAGGCAGCGTCTGAGCCTCGAACTTTGCTTTTAGAGCCAAAGTCTTATATAGGTTGGAAAGGAAAAGACCAGGCATTCAAGAGGGGAGAGAGAGAGGGAGAGGGGGAGAGAAGAGGGAAAAGGAGGGGCGGGGCGGGGAGAGAGCAGTACGGAGCAGGGGAAGGAAGCCAGCCCTCTGTACTTCCTCCCCGCCCTTTCTTCCACAGTAGCAATGTGGGAAGGAAGATGTGCTCTGCCCAGGGGGAGAGCATTCTCTTTTATTTCTTAGTTTTTCAACTTACTAGTATTCTACTGTAGAACTGTCTAGATATCATATAAACTAGTACAAAGATAAGCTCTAAAACTGATCCAGGACCTAGGGCAGCATTTTTACAGTATAATCCCAGAACTCCATAAATCAGAGTAGCTTTCTGTAGTGGGTCAAACTTAGTCCCATCAAGAAGATATGTCCAGGCTTCCCTGGTGGCACAGTGGTTGGGAGTCTGCCTGCCAATGCAGGGGACATGGGTTCGTGCCCCGGTCCGGGAGGATCCCACGTGCCGTGGAGCGGCTGGGCCCGTGAGCCATGGCCTCTGGGCCTGCACGTCCGGAGCCTGTGCTCCGCAATGGGAGAGGCCACAACAGTGAGAGGCCCGCGTACCGCAAAAAAAAAAAAAAAAAACAAGAAGATATGTCCAAGTCCTAACCCCCAGTATCAGTGAATGTGACCCTATTTGGAAATAGCATCTCAGCAGATGAAATTAAATTAAGGATCTCCAGATGAGAGCCTCCTATATTTAGGATGAGTTCTAAATCCAGTTACTGGTATCCGTATAAGAGAAAGAAGAGGGATATTTGAGACACACCTCAGAGGCAAAGGCCATGTGAAGGTGAAGGCAGAGACTGAAGTGATGCAGCCACAAGCCAAGGAATGCCTGGAGCCCACAGAAGCTGGAAGAGGCACGGAAGGATTCTTCCTTATGTGCCTTTGAGGGGCCCCTCATCTACTGACCCCTTCAGTTTTGGCCTCCAGAACTGTGAGAGAAAAATTCCTTTTGTTTTCAGACACCAAGTTTTTTGGTAATTTGATAGGGCAGCCCTAGGAAACTATACGCCTTGATGAAAAGGCAAATACTCAGACCCTACCCCAGACTACTGAACGAGAACCATTACAGCAGGCCCAGGGCTCTACATTCTTACGAACCCCTCTAAAAGTTGGTGTATAAAGCTTGATGGCTGCTGATAAAGAACAATGGAGTGTGGCTTCTGTCTTTCAGGACTGAAGTGGCCCAGTATGTCAAGTTTTTTTTTTTTAATGAAAAAGGAAATCCCATAGGCTGCCTGCCATTTTCTTAGCACAGAACCTAGGGTTACTAGGCAGAAGTATGAGATACCCAGATTACTGGTTACTGGAGACATAATTACTTAAGCCCTGACTGTGCAGCAACTGGAGCCACAAGCCTGGAGACCTGGTGGCCGGTCTCACTGTGGGAAACCTCTCAACTGTGTGTGCAGAAACTAATGAGGGAGGAGAGCTGAACGGTCATGGGTTGGTACTGGCAGGTAAACAGAAACCCAGCTGGAGAGGTAATGGAGAATCTGGGAAGCACTGATAACAAACACGACTAACACTTGATGTGGATAAAAGCTGACAGATGAAGGCGGAAGGACCAAGCTACTGAACTCTGTAAAGGATATTTTCCACGCCTTTGAATGTAGGCAAGTAGGAACAGCTGAAATGTGAGAGTCAGAGAAAACAATGGTTAGGTAAACTGATCAGGACCTATGGATGACCCGGGCAAATGACTCTAAATTTTGGTGTTGCCCTCATGCTATCTATATACTTACGCCTTCAAACAGGTATTGTCTTCTATTTGGTGGTACAGAGTTAGGTATGGTGATGAATACCAAGAGGAAAGAACCACAGCCTCGAGGAGAAGAGGGAGAGATGGACATGTAAGAAAGAGTTTCAGAAGTACAAAGGAGGAGGAAGTGTTTCTCGGGGTGTCAGGAAGGTTTCAGCAAGGAGTGGCAGCTGAGCGGAGCCCGAAGGTCAAGACAGGCATTCATCAAATGGGGAAAGGAAGGGAGCATGAGCTGTGAGAGCATGACTGCTCATATTTATTGAGCTCATACTTTGGGCCAGAGGATTGAATTTAGACTCAAAGTATTGAGCTCATACTTTGGGTCTAAATTCTTTTGTGTATTAATGCATGTAATCCTCACCTGTGAGGTTGGTACAAGGGCTATTCTCATCTTCTGACTGGGGAAACTGAAGCACCAAGAAGCTAAGTGACTTGCCCCAAATCATCCAACTGACAGAGGGTGGAGCCAGGACTTGAGCCCTAAGGTCTTGTTCCAGAGGCTTCCACCTAAACACTGCATGCTGCCCCCTGCTGGTGGGACTGGAGTTACAGGTGGAGAGCAGCAGACTGCAGGAGCTAGAAAGAATCTGGAGGCTGGTGCTCCACTGGGACAGGGTGTCTGCTGCATGGGAAGAAGGCTGGGTTTCACTCTGCAGGTAGTGTGGAGACACTGAAGGCTCGTAAGTAAAACAAAACAAAATAAAACCCAATCAGGCTTTTGGAAGATAACTTTGGTGGAAGACTATTTTGGGGTGGGAGTGAAGAGAGAAAGTACAGGGACAGCAGTGGAGGCGCCCCTCTAAGGAGAGCTGACGCAAGTCGTAAGCAAGCCAACGGCACTGAGGGCAGAGGGGAGGGGGTATTTCTGAGAAACAGATAGAATCCGCCTTCGATTTTAAATATTGCATTTAGTTCTCAAAAAGTCAACTTAGGGGGGATGAGGAAGAAAGAAGGGTCAATTCTGTACGTTCTAACTTGGTGACTTGGTAAACTGGTGCCAGTGGTGGCGGGGGCAGGGTGGGGGGAAGGAAATACAAAAAGGGGAGGAGTTAGTTTATTTGAGAGCAGGAGGAAAGTGGAATCTAATTTAGAGTTATATTGCAAAGAGCATTAGATTCTCAGCTAAGCTCACTTGGTTGAATTAGAAAATTCTGCTAGCCAGGCTGTATTGTTTCCATTTTCTATTTTCTTCATATTATGATGGTTTGACATCTTAAAAACCTTTCTGCCTGGGGGGAGACTGCCCCTCTTGGTGCTAGACAATTGTTAGAGATAGCAGAGGACTGAGCTGGGAGCATGCCTTTGATTTACAAACCAACCAACCCAGAGCCACACCTCCTCTAACTGGCCTGCACACCCCTGAGGACAAAATTCCTTTGTCTTAATTATCCCAGGGCTGGGTGCTAGGCAGCTAGGGACCACCTCTATAGCCTGGAGCCCGCTTAAATTACTAAACTGGCCAACTGTAGACTGTGTACCCTTCCCGGCCTTGCCTTCCCCACGGAAACTCCAGGAACCGCTGTGGCCCAGGCTCTCCCCTCACTCCCGCCCCTTCTCCCTCTTGACCATCACTGGGGTTTTCCCATGCGGCCCCGCCCGGGGTGCCGTGCCTCCCATTTCTAGGACCTGTGGGTATAATAAACTTGCTTTCCTGAGCCTCTCCTTGTCTCCTCTTGTGGCTGCACCTGACTGATCATCACCTGAAAGAATTAGAAAACACAGGCAAATTCACCAACTCTGATGCCACAGACTGTGCTATTATCCTTGAGGGGAGAGATAGAAGAATATAGTTACCTCATTGCAAATCCATCTCTCCTCATGGAAAAACAGTTCGAGGCAGAGATAATACGTAATCCTCATATACTGAAAGCATTTTTTTAGACTATCAACTTTAATTTTGATAAAATAATTTAGCTCCAAAGGGCTTGAATTTAATTCTTTCCATTATTTGGCATCTAGTTAGCATTTAAGTGCACGAGTTGAACCCAGCACTTGAAACCAAGGAGGCAACTCTGACAGGGAAACTGGTAAGACTCAAAACCGAAAAAAAGGAGGTTGAGATAACCCAACATATTGTCTGTAAATGCATATGGGGAGGAGGCCTGGGGGCCACCAAAGGCCAAGCAAGGCCCTTCGAGAGTGTGGGGCTGTGTAGGGGAGCGGTCAACAGTACTCAGATGGACCGGGGCTTCTCAGCCTTAGCACTACTGCCATTCTTCAGCCAGATCATTCTCTGGGGCGGGGGGGGGGGGGCTGTTCTGTGCAGTGTACAATTTTAGTAGCATCCCTGGCCAGAAGCAGCCCCACCCCCAACCAGAGTTGTGAGGAGCTGAGATATCTCCAGATGTTGCCAGCTGTGCCAAGGGGAGGGTGCAAAATCCTCCCTCTTTGAGAACCACAGAGAAAGACTTAGATTGGATTCCAGTTTCTGCTACTTATTAGCTGTGTGACCTCAACATGTTAGTCAACCTCTCAAGCTTCAGTATCCCCATTCCTAAAATAAAGAATGCAAGGGGCATATGTGATTTTGTCTGCCAAGGACCCTCTCCTCTAACTGGTCTTCCTTCCACTCCAACCACTTGGTCCCAGTTGGGGTGGTCACATTCTTACCATCTACAGCCATTGCTGATTAATCCCAGAATGGGCAGCCAACTTAAGCTGGGCCCATCTGAGCCCTTCTCTGGGATTTTTTTTTTTTTTTTTTTTTTTTTTTTTACTAAAACCAAGAAAGATCTGAAGTCAGGGAGCCTGATTCCTCCAGCTCTGTTTTTTTCTTCTTTCTCAACATATCTTTGGCCATTCAGGGTCTTTTGTATTTCCATAAAAATTGTGAGATTTTTTGTTCTAGTTCTGTGACAAATGCCATTGGTAGTTTGATAGGGGTTGCATTGAATCTGTAGATTGCTTTGGGTAATATACTCATTCTCTCAATGTTGCTTCTTCCAATCCAAGAACATGGTATATCTCTCCATCTGTTGGTATCATCTGTAATTTCTTTCACCAGTGTCTTATAGTTTTTTGCATGCACGTCTTTTGTCTCCTTAGGTAGGTTTATTCCTAGGTATTTTATTCTTTTTGTTGCAATGGTAAATGGGAGTGTTTCCTTAACTTCTCCTTCAGATTTTTCATCATTAGTGTATAGGAATGCAAGAGATTTCTGTGCATTAATTTTGTATCTTGCTGCTTTACCAAATTCATTGATTAGCTCTAGTAGTTTTCTGGTGGCATCTTTAGGATTCTCTATGTATAGTATCATGTCATCTGCAAACAGTGACAGTTCTAATTCTTTTCCAACTTGGATTCCTTTTATTTCTTCTTCTTCCCTGATTGCTGTGGCTAAAACTTCCAAAACTATGTTGAATAATAGTGGTGAGAGTGGGTAACCTTGCCTTGTTCCTGATTTCAGAGGAAATGGTTTCACTTTTTCACCCTTGAGAATGAATGATGGTGGCCATGTGTTGGTGATATATGGCATTCATTATGTTGCGGTAAGTTCTCTCTATGCCTACTTTCTGGAGAGTTTTTATAATAAATGGGTGTTGAATATTGTTGAAAGCTTTTTCTGCATCTATTGAGATTATCATATGGTTTTTATCGTTCAGTTTGTTAATATGGACAGGATAGGAATAAAGACACAGATATAGAGAATGGACTTGAGGACACAGGGAGGGGGAAGGGTAAGCTGGGACGAAGTGAGAGAGTGGCATGGACATATACACACTACCAAACGTAAAATAGACAGCTAGTGGGAAGCAGCGGCATAGCACAGAAAGATCAGCTCGGTGCTTTGTGACTACCTAGAGGGGTGGGATAGGGAGGGTGGGAGGGAGATGCAAGATGGAGGGTATATGGGGATATATGTATACATATAGCTGATTCACTTTATTATACAGCAGAAACTAACACAACATTGTAAAGCAATTATACTCCAATAAATATGTTAAATAAAACGAATAAAAATAAAAATAAAAAACCAAGAAAGAGAGTTAGTCCCTCTCTGGTGGAAGAAAGCCAAAGAGTTTAATGAAACTCCTAAACAACTGGAAGTCATGTAGTGCACAGAAGAGGCCAGTTTGCAGAAAGAGAGAAGCAAGAGACAATGAGAAGGCAAAGAGGAGCCTTCCCAAGCTCCCCACACTTGCCTCAGCCAGTGTGACTTTGGCTTATGACACCTCAAGAATTTTCATCAATAAAAAAATATTAGTGCCTGTCTCATAAGGTTGTCTTGAAGATGGTCTGTGATGATACAAAGTATGTAGTACAGAGCCTGGCCTGGTCTGTGTTCTGCAAATAGTCACTGTCATGGTTAAGATCATCAGTATCATCCTTATTCTTGTGAACTTGGCATTCCAGAAACTGGACAGCCCGCAGTTCCAACTGTGCTCTTCCACACCTGTGTACTTTGTACTGGGCGTACCTCTCCTGTTCCCCACCTTCCTAATCTACTCCTATGTTATCTACAAAACCTTCCTGAGGCCCCTCTCTGAAGACTTCCTAAGCCATTCAGGCAGAGGCAGTCACTTCCCTCTTCACACTCCCTTTTTCTCTCTCAACTGTTCAGATCATACTGATGTAGGTATCTAGTTAACTGGCTGTCTCCCCACCTGACTGCAGGGAACCCCATACTTCTCTTCTTTGCTTTAATCCTCGGCATCCGGCATGGCACTTGGCCCCAAAGGGTCCTGCATCAGTGTTTTGTGCACTGAGAAGAGGACCTGTAGAATCCGGAAGGCAGGCCCGCTGAAAGCTCCTCAATCTTCATGTTCCCTGCCTGACATTAAAAAAAAAAAAAAAAGCACCGACAGATGGGGAATAGTGTGCTTGGAGTCTAGTAAAAGTGGCACCCAAAGAGCCAGGAAGCCTGCTTCCAGCTCTGTGCAAAGACCAGTAGATGTGAAGCCTGTGAGATATACCCAGTAGGAACGGTGAGCTTAGAACATGTCTGTCAGTGTGTGAGAAGACCTAGCACCACCTCTAGCCAAGAAAGGCCCTTTCTCCTGCTTCTCCCACTCTGGTTCTCGGCCTCTGTGATGTAAATGTCCACATCCTCACAGCTACTCAATGGGAGAGAAGTCCCAGCAAGACTGTGTGCACCCGGCTGGCTCTGCCTGGTGGCATTAAGGCCATGCAACTCACTTGCCTCACTCTGATTCCATGCCCAGCAAGGATGCTCCCATGGAGAGTGTCCAGCTGACACGAATTTTTAAGTATTGCTTGAAGTTCAACATACCTGGCATGCCCAGAGCTCCTTTCCAAGTTAATCTGGTGGCACATGGTTTGTGCCACGTGTTTGAGTTAAACCAGCTGCCTTGGCCTCTAGTAATTGAAACGATTACCAATGTCCCAACAAAGACACCCACTTATAGGCATCAGGTTGGCCAATCACTTATGAGATGGCTCACTTGAAACTCCGCCCAGTGCAAAAACTCGATATAGAATGGTGACGATGTCCACGGATCAACATTTGTCTTGGCGTGAAGACACAATGAACAGAGGGAAGTCTGTCCTGCATCCTTGCATGCGGAGAGCCAACTGTTCCTGTTCTCTCCAGGTCTGCGGGATGTGCTGGTCACGGAAGTACTTGATCCATGAGAGCATGTGTCCTTAGCAGAATTTTGTGGTCTTCCTCTCTGCATGTTTAGCCTAACATTAAATTCTCATCACCTCAGGGCATCTGGCCTTACATTTTCCATGCACCTAAAAGAGCCTAATGCGCAGCTTGGAAATTATATTTTAGAGAGTGATTAATGTTAATCAATCTTGCTGAGCCTGATTGACCCTGGATCCTGAGAAAACTGAAGACTAGATTCGAGGTCATGGCAAGTCCTTGCCTCTGTAGCTCAGCTGTGTCTAGCTTCAGTTATGTTTACTAGATTTGAAATATTTTCACGTGTTAATTAAGCCACACGTTTCTATTCCTCAGCTTTTAGTAAGACAGGAAATGGGCAGCCCTCCTCTACTCTGGCTGAAGAGCGACTTGGAATCCGCTTTACTTGATTCTTCCATTGAACTTCAAACTCATATGTCTTTTGGAGTCTGGGAGCAATAGAAGGTGGCTGCCCTGGGGAAAGGGAGAAGAGGGTGAGAAGAGAAAAGGACATATGTGTTTGGATGAAAAGGAGCATCTAATATCATGGACCAAATAATCAGAAATGCAAATGCACAAGTGGGAGCGTTCCTGCAAAGGAGCAGAAAAACAGAAAATGCAAAAAAGCCCCACTAAGCAAGTTCTCACATTTGTTTAGTCCTTCACAATTTACCAAGCACCTCCATGGGCACTATCTCATTTAGTCCTCCAAGCGACTCTGTGAGCTTTAGTTTATATTTTACACAAAGAAAGTGGAGATCTGAGAGGTTATTCAAGGTCACACGACAGAGACAGAATTTGAACCAGTTGGAAGCCCAGCAAGTTTACTGGATGGATGATTGCCATTCATTTACTGTATGGAGGTTAGGAGAGCAAGATTTGCAGTCAAGCAGAACCGTTTTCAACTACAGCTTCTTCATGTCTCAGCTAGCCATGGGACCATGGCAAGTCACTGACTTTTCTGAGTCTCACTGTCCTCAGCTGTAAAATAGGGATAACAATGCTCCATACCCTATGCTGTTGTTGCAAGTAAAAAATGAGATAGTGTATTGAAATTGTTTAATGCTGCACTAGAACACAGTTAAGCACACAGTAAATGTGCCTTTTTCCTCCTTCATGTTTTGTAATTCTTATTTTAGTAGGAGTAGTAGTAGATACCGAAGTATGTCTCACTCCAAACTCTGTTGATTCCACTGTAACACACTGCATTGTTTTTCTTTTCTCTCCCTTTTTCACATATATCTTTTTCTTTCCTTCTCTTCAACACAGTTTTTTTCCGCCTTCCTTCCTATCACACATCCATAAAGCCTCTGGCTTTCAGTAAACACACACATACTTGGCTTACTACCTATCTGTTTGTCCCAGTCTTCCTCACTCACATTTACTAAGCACCCCACGACCCAGAGCTGGGATGGGAAGCCCAGCCATGGTCCTTTGCACGAGTCATCCTTTGGAGGAAAGCTTAGCCTTCCCAACACGTGTTTGATTGTTTTTGGTTTGCATGTTCCTGCACCAAGAAAACGGATTTGAGGGTCTTCAGTAGTTAAGCTAATTCAATATAATTTTCCATTTTCGGTGTTTTAGCTGGGATAGAGGTTTCAGGAAGGAGAGAAAGAAAGCTTGGTTAGGTGTATCCAGCTCAACTCCCATGTGCTGCTGCCTTTTACTTCTGATTTAATTCCCTGGATAAAGTGCCCTTTCTGGCAACAAGATGAACATTTTCATCTAGAAGTTTGGCTCACTGGCATATAAAGACTTTTATAACCCCAGTGCTTATCTCTCTCCACCCCCAGCTCCCAGCCCCTGGTAGGGTACAGTGGCAGGCATTGTGTGCTCAGCAAGGTTTCACACCCATTGGGAATCTGAAACACAGACACTCTTTACCCTGCACAGACCTTTCTGCAGACCTGCAGGGCCAGTGCCCAGGTGGCTGCATCACATCTGCTCCCACTGGGCTGCGAGAAAGACTTCCTTACCCAACCTCACTATTCAAACTCCTGAAATAAGACAGGTAGAAACCACTGGCTGGGCACAAGGCTGATTTCCAGAGCTGCGGGGCAGAGTAGGGCTGTGCTGGCATCTTTTTAAGAAGTGGATTCTGAGAAACCTTTCTTCTCTGGTCATTTCTATTTTTAGGACAGTTCCATACCCCGGGAGCCTCTGTTCTCCTTCCTTGCTTGAAGAGGCAACTGAAGAGTTTTCCACTGACTTGTCAAGTGTTCTCCTTATACTATTTATTTGTTTGGATTTATGCAACAGAGGTTTAGTTTTGACTTTTCTCCCCCGCCAGCATATGCAGGTTAGGACAGGAGTGCTAAAAATACTCATACTTGTAACCAAAAACATTCAGTAGACTTGATTATTTGCACATATACATAAAAAGCAAATTGGCCATTGCCTCTGCCTCTAGACTCTTATTTACCTTAATGTGGACAACTTTGTAGAAGGTCTGGTAACAAACCAAACGAGCCATCGAAAGTGAGCCATTCATTTTAGCTATGAACTTGGATGAACTTTGTTCTGTTGCTTGATGTGAAGCAGAGCCCAGGAAACTTAGCAATAGCATTATTCTGCCCTTGGAAATAAAGCACCCACTTTCCCCTGGGGTCAAAGGTTTCGGTCACCCACAAATATACAGTCAAATAATTTTCAATAAATGCACCAAAGCCATTCAAGGGGGAAATAAAAGTCTTTCCAACAGTTGCTGCTAGAATAATCAGATATTCCCATGAGAAAAAAATAGAACCTCAACCCCTACCTCAGTGCTATCCACAAAAATTAATTTGAGGTGGGTCATTGACCTAAAAGGAAAAACTTAAACTATAAAAGCTTTAGAGGAAAATATCTCCCAAACTCAGGATTCTTAGTTCACAGAAAGTAATACCCATGAAAAACTTTTAATAAATTTCATCAAATTAAAGTTCCATGAGTCCATGAGTTTTTGCTCATGGAAAGGCAATGTTAAGAAAATTAATAGGCAAGCAACAGATTGGAAGGAAACACAACACATATATTTGTCAAAGGACCTGTACCCAAAGTACATAAAGAACTCCAAAAATTCAATAATAAAAAAAACAACCCGGGGCTTCCCTGGTGGCGCAGTGGTTGGGAGTCCGCCTGCCGATGCAGGGGACACGGGTTCGTGCCCCGGACCGGGAGGATCCCACATGCCGCGGAGCGGCTGGGCCCGTGAGCCATGGCCGCTGAGCCTGCGCGTCCGGAGCCTGTGCTCCGCAATGGGAGAGGCCACAACAGTGAGAGGCCCGCGTACCGCAAAAAAAACAAACAAACAACAAAAAAAAAACCCTGATTTTAAAATGGGCAAGGAACTTGAACAGACACTTTGCACGGAAAGATGTACAAATGACTAAAAAACACATGAAAAAGTGCTTAACATCACTTGTTATCATGAAAATTCAAATTAAAAGCGCAATGAGACATCCACCCACTTCAATAGCTAAAATACTTTAAAACTGACACCACCAAATGTTGGTGAAAATCCAGAGCAACCAGAATCCTCAACTGCTGCTGGAAATGTAGAATAAGTCACCTACTTCAGGAAGGTGTTTGGCCGTTTCTCAGCAAGTAAAACATGTATCTACCCAATGAAACCATTTCCACTCCTATTTGTTTATCCAAGAGAAATGAAAACACATTCACAAATTGTCAATTTCCTTTCTCCATATCTTTACCCATGTCATTCCCTTCTGGAATTCCCTTTTTCCCATCCCATCCCTGATTTCTGCACGTACAAATACCATGCAGTCTTAATGTCCTGTTTTGAGGAAGCTTGCTGGTTCCCTTCCCTTCTCTTTACCCTCCAGACCTCTTCTGTACTCTTCCTGTGTTTTTCATAGAACATCACTTTTCACATTGGTTACATATGGCATATCGCCAGCCAGTCTCTAAGCTCCCATCCGACCTGATCCCTCTGGTCTGATTTATTTTTGCACAGCACTCAGAGCTTTACAGTACCGAATGAATGACTGAGTGGACACATATTCATCCAATGACACGCTGGACTTACGGTCAGAAGATCTTGGTCCAAATGCTGGCTCTGTCCAATGATGTTGGATAAATTCTCTGATCTTACTTGCCTTTATTTAAGATAAAATAACTTAATGACTGTGGAAGACTCTTACTTTGGGGGCCTCCCAATGAAGTATGCCACCCAACTTACATGCCCTCATATAATCCCTTCACACACTAACTCGAGGCTTGGCCACATGTCTTGCTTTGACCAGTGGAACATTAGCAAGAAAAGTCCTGATGAGCACTGCACATTGGGGCTTATCTTGGATGGCTGGCTCTTGGCAGCCCTGAGCTGCCATGTAAGGAGTCAGACTACACTGCTGGAGAGACCACACAAAGAGACCATGTAAGGAGGCCACATGAAAGTAGAGAAACCTTGACACTCCACGGAGAGGAAGAGAAGGCTAGCCATCTCAGAGTCTCAGCTGAGCCTAGGCCAGATTGCAGGATGATGAGAGAAAATAAAATGGTTGTTCTTTTAAGCCAGTAGGGTTTTTTTTTTTTTTTTTTTTTTTTTTTTTTTTTTTTTGCGGTACGTGGGCCTCTCACTGTTGTGGCCTCTCCCGTTGCGGAGCACAGGCTCCGGACGCGCAGGCTCAGCGGCCATGGCTCACGGGCCCAGCCGCTCCGCGGCACATGGGATCCTCCCGGACCGGGGCACGAACCCGTATCCCCTGCATTGGCAGGCGGACTCTCAACCACTGCGCCACCAGGGAGGCCCTAAGCCAGTAGGTTTTTGAGTGACTTGTTTGGAGATGTCACTTCCATCTATCCATTTTTGCTCATTTAAGACAATCTTATAATGCGCATATATGCCAGGCCCGAAACTAAACTTCCTTGAGGGTTAGATGTGTCTTATTCACCTTTTTCTCCCCAGTTCCAGCATAGTGCCTGGCATACAGTTGGTGCTCAATAAATGTATGTGGCATTAGCTAAAAGTCTGATGTTTTGGGAATTTGGTTGAAATCTGAAACATTACAGCCCCGTCTCACTTAGAACGGTACCTTATCTTTCGTCATAATTTTCTAGTGAGGAGAAATGTAGAGGTCACTTGATCATATGCCTTTTACGAGGAAACTGCAGCTCAAAGAGGGAAAGGCACTCGCCAGAAGTCACACTGCCAGGGGCACCCTGCACCTGGTCTCCTGGCTTCCAGATGCCATCGGGGGCTCCAGGGAAGAGCCACTGAGACTCCAGCATATCCCACGTCAGAGGCAGTCTTTACAGAGGCCTTTCTGCCTCGCTGAAAGAATGTTTTCTTTAATTTGTGCACATTCCTTCTTTCAGTCCCTTCCCCAGATGATGGTACCCTAATCTTAGGGAGGAGACGAAGGCTGGATGGAAGACCCCAATGCCTGCTGCGAGCTCTCCAAGCCTGGATGCCAGCGCTCCCGCCCAACCCAAACCTGGTTGCACGCAGTGCTCAGCGACCACCAGCGCCCTGCGACCAAACTGGCAGCTGCAGCCGCTGCGATGGTCCTGAACGCCTATACCACTTTAAGGGAAACTTTACAAAATTATTTTAATTACTGTGCAGATCTCGTAACCCAGGCACAGTCATATGTTCTCTCCTAAAGCAAATATTCCTGAAATACCATTCCCTGTGCGTCTCTCTCCTGTCCTCACTCAACTTCAGGCCAAAAGCTTATCCCTATGAATTCCCCCTTCAAAGCGGGGAAAACAGTTCACAGCGAGTCTCTGTCGTCCCCCTCTCTGCTTTTTGTAACTGATTAGAACTTCTAGCAAGGACGGGGCAAGAGAGAGGATGCTAAGCTTGGCTGGCGCCAGGAGAAATATTTACAAGGGTATTTTCAATTCGATCTAAACCAATCATTGTCGAACTTGGCTGCTCCTTAAAACCACTCCGGGAGCTTTAAAAACTAATGTTGACTTTGTTATAAAGCAGAAACTAACACACCATTGTAAAGCAATTATACTCCAATAAAGTTGTAAAAAGAAAACAAACAAAAAAACACTAATGTTGCCTGGATGTCAGCCCAGAGGTTCTGATTTAATTGATCTAGGGTGCGGCCTGGGCATCTGGATTTTTTTTTTTTAACTCCCTAGATTATTCCCCGGTTAAAAACTACTGAGATAAATTTCTCATTCCTCTTCTTACTCTGAAAAAGTTAGATTCTCAGCCCAGGTCGGTGGCCCAGGGGACCTGACGCCCTGACGCCTGTCTCTTTGCAGCCCGCCAGAACCACACGGTCCCAGAAAATTGGCGCGCGCGACGACGCTAAACACGCGGCGGCGGGCGGGCGGGCCCGCGTGGGGCCCCGCCCCCGCACGCCTATCGGCGCGCGGTGCGGGCCCTGACGTCACTCTTGTCAGGCCGCGGCACATGGGCGGCCGGATGCGCTGAGCCCGGCTCTGCGGGGCAGCGGAGCGCGGGGGAGCAGCGGCCGCCGGCTCGGGGAGGGGGGTGGGGTGGGACGGCCCGCGGCCTCTGAGCTCGCGCGACGCGGCCGGGCGGTGCGGTGCCTTCCGCCCTCTGCAGCTGTCTGCATATTTTTTCTTTCTTTTTCGCAATTTTGAACATTTAACAAGACGAGGGGTTCGAGGCAAGTGAGAGCATCCTGCACGTCGTGGAGGAGCCCGCGGGCACTTGGCGCGCTCTCTGGGGACTGCACTGGGAACCCGAAAGTTTTTTGTTTTTATATTTTTACGCAGATGTATTTATAAAGACATAAGTAATTTTTTTTTTCTTCCCTGTCTGCACCGCCTTGAAAGCGAGAACTTTTGGCAAAGGACGGAGTAGAAAGCTCAGCAACATTTTTGGGGGAGGTTGGGTTTTTTTTTTTTTTTTAAGAAAAAAAAAATTTTGAGTGCATCGCGATGGAGAAAATGTCCCGACCGCTCCCACTGAATCCCACCTTTATCCCGCCTCCCTACGGCGTGCTCAGGTCCTTGCTGGAGAACCCGCTGAAGCTCCCCCTTCATCACGAAGACGGTGAGCGCTGCCCTCCTGGCTGCCCCGCTCTGGGAAGGAACAACGCTTCCGGGGCCCCCTCCTGGTCCGGGCACCCCCGCTGGAGCATCCTTACCCCTCCGTCCCTGCCCCCGGCACCCCGGCCTTGCTTTGATGAAATCGAGGAGCTCACCTATCGCCCCATCCCTCCTCCTCAAAAAGGGGAGGGGACCCCCTCGCCGAGCAACGTTTAAAATAGCGTTGGGGACCCGACCGGGCCTTCCCGGGTCCCGCTCGGGCGGCGCAGGTGGGAGATAGAACTTGACAGGTCAGTGTTCCCTAGATTGAGGTTCACCCGCACGCAGAGTGAAACCGCCTGCACGCAGGCAGAGCAGCTCGGGCTGGGGAGAGAAACCACAGGGCCGACTTCCACGCGGGTGGGGGCTCGAGTCGGGGGTCTCACTGCGGAGCCTGGGTATTGGGATCGTGCTTATCGTTGCTGTTAGTTGTTAGTGTTTGGAACTCCCGAGGTGAGAGCGGAGACGCCTGTTCTCCCGGGCTGGGTGCTTCAGAAAGGGGGGTGGGGGGGTACCGGGGTTGGCTGGGGGAGTGGTGCCTGGGCGGGATGCCGCGCACGCCCCCAGCGCTGCCACCTTCCCAGTGCACTTTTCCTGGTGGGAGGGGAGAGCGGAGCAGGCTCACGTGTAACCGCGCAGGAGCCTCCTCTGGCTTGAGCCTTTTCTTGGTAAGTCCCAGACCTTCCCCCAGGCAACCTTGGTTGGAGCGGGCCAGGAGGGGTCGTGCGAGGAGGCGCCGAACCCAGCTGGTGCCGCCAGGGATTTGTCGTTTGGGTTTCATGCCTTCGATATCACGGTAGCAGATATGAACCGTGCGGTGAACCGTGCGGCTCAGAGTGTAAAGTCTTGAAAGATCATTTGGCTTACAAGTAGCCCGGGATTACTCGCATCTTCCTTCCTAGGGCAACCTGTTGCATTACAAGAGTTGAGGGGTTTGGTTCGCCGTCTGCAGAACATAGCTTCCCTCTTAACTCCCCTTTAAGGAGGAGCACTTGGGAGGAAGGTGCTGCCTGCAGTCTTTTGCATCTGTGGGTGTTTTAAAGTCAGATTCTTGAGAGATGAGACCGTAGAGGATTAGAATGAATGGCGATGGAGACTGTGTTTCTGTGAGGAAGAAGCTCAGAAGCCAAATTGCTTAATCCCAGATGCCACCCGCACCTGAGTACTAGACTTGTCCAAATCCAGAGCGCTGGTTAAAGACCTAATGGGGTGAGTGATACTTCCAGGTAGAAAGCAGCTGCACACCTCCATCACAGGTATACAGAGGAACCACCTTTTCTGATAACTTGTGCTTTTGACAGGTTGCATACATGTATCATTTTTGAGTTGGATCATACTTCAGTGTTTGGGGAAGAGGAGGAAGAAACACTTCGTATTTAAAACCAAAACAAAACAAAACAGAAAGCTCCTTTTGTAAAATACAACGTACCTCAGTGGCTTTAGAAGCAAGCACATGTGGGCTAGGCAGTTCTCAGCTTTCCTCTCTGCAGTGTGAGGCATTGGTCAAGCTCCTGTCAAGTCTCAGAGCCTCCATTACTTCATTGTGAATGGGGATCGTCGCTATTTGCAAGTTTATTATGAGATTTTTTTGGGGGGATAATATATGGAAAGAACCAGGTATGTTAGTAGGTGCTCAGTACACGGTATCAAAGAAGGGTGGAGAGTCCCTGCTTTACCAAAATTAGAGTTATGAATGCACTGGCTTTCTAAATATGAATGACCTCATATTGTTACTGTAATCAATTTCCTGGAGGATAAATCATGCCTGGTTATTGGCTGTTTTCTTAAAAATCACGGCAGTTGTATGTAATTGCAGGTGTTATTTTACCACTGTAGATTTAAATTATTGTCTTTTCAAATAATGCACTGAATCCTGTGCTGTCTTGTTTATATCCCAGATCAGTCTCTAGCCCTGTCCCGAGGACTAGTGCTTTCTTTCCAAAGTAAATAGGAAGATGTTGAAAAACAGGCAGAGATCCATGTCCTGCCTGAACTTTTAACTCTAGGTCCACAAGAACCAGCAGCTAGAGAAGAACCCCGGCATTTGTGGGAAGTAGTTTTGTAGCAGAAGCCAGGAGAAGTGATTTAAAAAGCAAGACTTTTTCATTTTCTTTTTTAAACTCCAATTCCCCCCCCCCCTTTTTTGCAGCATTTAGTAAAGATAAAGACAAGGAAAAGAAGCTGGATGATGAGAGTAATAGCCCGACGGTCCCCCAGTCAGCATTCTTGGGACCCACCTTATGGGACAAAACCCTTCCCTATGACGGAGATACTTTCCAGTTGGAATACATGGACCTGGAGGAGTTTTTGTCGGAAAATGGCATTCCCCCCAGCCCGTCTCAGCATGACCACAGCCCTCACACTCCCGGGCTACAGCCGGCTTCCTCAGCTGCCCCCTCCGTCATGGACCTCAGCAGTCGGACCTCTGCACCCATTCACCCTGGCATCCCATCCCCAAACTGTATGCAGAGCCCCATCAGACCAGGTAAACTCTCAGAAGGTTCTCCCTTCAGGTGGGGAGGAGGGGTAAGGAGGGAGAGGGTGGGGGTGATATAAACGTCTTAAGGATCAGGGGTGCTTTAGCACACTTGAAAAGTGGAGTCTTGTATTTCATTGTAGTGGTTGTCTCACTTCAATGAGCATATCACCTGGAGAGTCAGCTAAAGGCAGATTCTATGGAATCTACCCCCAGAAAGTCTGATTTTTCAGGTCTGGATGAGGCCCAGGAATATGCGTTTTTAACCGGCTCCCTGGGGGATTCTAATGCAGCTGATCCAAGGACTGCAGTTTAAGAAATACCAACCTGCAGTTAATGACTCGGATAATTTAGGCATCCATCTCATCTTCTGTCTCTTTTCCTCATTCCCCAAATACACAGATAATAGGACCTTGCTGAATGATTTGGGTAGACTGTCTGTAAGGCTGTGGTTTACCTATATGCATTGTTCTCTGTCCCAAAGGAAAAAAATGTGAGTCAGGGGTGTGGGGCAGATAGCTTTTCCATCCATTTCATCTTGTGTTGTCGTCGATTGAGAAACTAAATCTAAAAGCAGCTCTCATATTAAGCGTAGCTTAGCCTTCTTCAGCATCAGATCCCGTCTCTCTCTTTTCCCTATTCCTATAAACCAAATTGTTCTTATATTTTTTTTCATTTTCATCTGTTCACCACACGTAATCCACTTTTATCAAAACCCACAAGGCCACAAGGCTGGCTTTAAATGGTGTTGAAATATTACACAAAAACGTTACCTGAAATGACCAGTACTTCAAAACCCACCTCCAAATGCTCAGATACAAACAGAAGTTGAGGGAGCTCTGTCTTCGTGCCTTTAGCACCCTGTCGTACAAAATGAACAGGAAGAAAGGCCATTTCACGAGCGCAGGTAACCAGGAACAAAGATGCAGCCAGATAAATTGTCAGGAAGGTCGCTGAGCCAAGGGCCTTAGCTGCGGGGAGGACACAAAGCAGGACAATGGGAGACTTGTGCTAGAGATCGTTCCTGAAGTCTGTGTCCTCAACTCGTGTAGAATTTCTGTGACACACAGAGCGAGATTAAAATGAAAGGAAACCGTGCAGAGGAGGAAGAGAACGCCCCTGCCTTGAAATGCCAGTGTTGGAGTTGAAGCTCTCCCATCCAATCTCTCTGTGCTGCCCATTCTCCAAAACCCACTTTGAATTATAACTTCAAGGCTACTGGCTGGAATGGCTTTAAGTCTTAGCCTCTGACCACCTCAGAAGGCCACAGAAGCTTAGGGAAACACTCCTTTATGTGACCCTGAGCCCCTGTTCCTTAGGACACACAGGCCGTTTTCCCAGGAACAGACAACAAAATAAATAAGCATTCAGAGTGAGAAAACACCCAGGAGGAAGGGCACAGAGCCCCAGTGAGAAGGCGCAGTTATGCCTCAGTCATCTTCTCTGCAGGACGAGACTGACCACTTCGTAGCCATGTGACCTCACAAAGTGATACAGTCTTTCCGGGCCTCGGTTTCCCTTTGTGTAGGAGGGTATAATTTCTATTTGACTGGACTATTGTGAAAATTAGAGACAGTATGTATAAAGGGTCAAATGACAAGCACTAGTTATTTTTTAACGAGAGCAGTTACGATCATTATTCTGTGTCAACTTTCATCATTTATTCCAATTTCTGTCTTCTGAAATACCTTCATAAAGTAATTAGGTACAGTATATAACCCTTTATTCTGGAGAGAAATGTCGGGAGATTTTGACCGATAGTTTTTGGCTTGGGGTATTCTAAGCCTAACACATAAACTCAGTTGACAAGTATTTCTCAGTTTTCTCTCACGTACAGGATACGTGCCATGTTAGAAACTCTGTATTTTTTCCCAAGAGGCATGCAGATATTGGGACCCCACCCTTAGGTTTCTACTGAAAAATCAAGAATTGGGGTTTTGGAGTTTGAAGCTTCCTTAAAAGTCATTTGTCAGGGCTCACAGAATCAGTATTAATTAATGACTTTCAGAAACTTCTGATGCCCGAATCAGGTTTGCAATCCGTAACAAAGGACTGCTGAGTTTCAGTGGCTGTCATTTTGTTAGGTTATGGAGTTAAAGGCACTAGGATCAAACAGGGCACTGGCATCTAGAAATAAGCTCTTCATTTAAACGTCTTTTTTCATAATGGAAACACACTTCAAAATAATACCCTTCAATTCATTTAAACTCAGTGATAGTCCTGACAAAAAAGGAAAAGAAGTTAGAACTCTTCTTAAAATACCAAATGCAGGTAAAATAACACTGCGTTTCTTACAGCGCTGAACATTATAAAGGTGATAATGCAAAGTAAAATTCTAGGGAATGTGGAATTGTTGGATGGTATATCACAAGCAAACCTGAAAAAGGAGGAAGTTCTTGATGATTCTCTGTAATCACAGTGGTGACCAGAATAGAAATACCAAGTTAATCTTGAGGAAAATAAGTCCTCAGAAGGGAAGAGCACAGATGTAGCTGTGAACATTCTGGGAATTGTAGAATTTCAGTCTAGAGCAAGATTTCTCAGCTTTGGCACTGTTGACGTTTCAGGTAAGTCTTTGTTGGAAGGACTGTCCTGTGCATGTGTAGGATGTTTAAGGGCATCCCTGGCCTCTATCCTCCAGAAGGCAGTAAAACTACCCCCTCCCACAACCTGTGACAAGTAAAAATGTCTCCAGTTACTGCCAAATGTCCCCTGAGGGCAAAATCACCCCCGTTGAGAACTACTGATCTCGACTTTCGATTTGAGTGACACAATCTGGGCTTAATTCAGGGTCCTGTCACACACATGGATGCTTTTTACCTCCTGTAATGCTTTATGGCAAAACTTTTGAGAAGGTCAGGAGACCTTAAGTTGCCAAGAAGGAATATAATGTTAACAAGAGTATACTTATACACTTCTAGTTGATAAAACTGAGACATCAGACTAATCAGGAGATAATTGCAAAGCAATTTTATTAAACACTTGTTTTCCGCTCTCTGCTCAGCACGCTGCATCTTCTGAGTTACACTCAGTAACATTGTGCCTTTAGTGCTGCCTGTGTGGCTGAAGGGAAATGAAGCTGAGAGGTGACAAATCATGCATTTCTAGGTTTACCCCAAGCGTGTCTTGGAATGACAAGGTGAGCGTTCTTGTGAATTCTCTTACTGTTTACCCTGACTGCCCTCCAACCCCTTTCCTGTTTTATATACTCATCCTTATTCCTCTGTCTAGCTATCTGATCAAAGAATGAATTAAATATCTGAATACAATTTTCCTTGAAGAAATAACCCAGGGATCCATTGAAACCTCCTGTGGCTATGGGGTTATTGCTAAGCTTTCTGGGGTGACATCTTAATGAAGGAAGAGTGGTGGTTCCTGGATGCTATAGCCACCTGCACGGGCTTCTCAGTCACCTGAGATGCAGCTTCCTGGACTTTCCCAGGCCAGCAGAGATGGCAGGAAATCATCCTGACCACTTCGATGTTTGCATGTCAGATGCTATCAGAGGTGGTACCCGGGAGTGCTTTCCTGGAGGTATGTGCTGCGTACTGGAAAAATAAGAATCGGTTTGCCCTGAGAATTGAGCAATTGCTTTCAGGACAGCAGTCCCTTTAGGGAAGTCATCTATAGCAGACAAAGGCAGAGTTATTTTTAAATCACATGCTTGTAAAGCCAGATTTGAAATTGTTTCCTCTGGTGGTTTTTCTTTGAATAGCTTGGGGGTGTCCTACCACTTTAGACCCGTATTCAGCTGAGAATTACGAAGCCTCTGTTTCCAGTTCTGAGCACAGAGCCTAGGTTGTGATGAAGGCTGGTTATGGAGTGAAGTGAAAACCCTTACATGTGGTGGTGAGTGGGAAGAGGAGGGCATGAATGGGTGGCCCAAGGAGAGTGAGGAGGTAGGGGAGACCCCATGGTACCTTTGCAGGATGGAATCCGTGTCCTGGAATTGCTGACCTTGCCTTGTAATGAGCTTTTCACATGGAAGGAAGATGCTGGCTCTGGGATCTGAACCATGGTGGAGGGGAGTTCTGTGCTGGGATTCTGTGCTGTTCTGGGATTATGAGAGTCCTGCTTAGGCAACAGGCTTCTTTTCGTTCTTCCAGCATCATGAGCTGAAGCTTCAGTTTCTCCCTCCCCTTCAGGGCATGCAGTTCATATATTTTCCCTTCCAGCATGTTGATAAATCTGCAGATTGGGAGCACCCTGATTGAGGTGAGGTGCACTGCACCCCAAGTATATCTTGAAAGTGCCTTTCATTCATCAGGCTCAAGGAGATCACGAGGGGAGAGAGACAGCTTTGTTCTGGAAGCAGGCAGACTTTTTTCTGTTTCTTGTAAGGGTTTGTCTTCTCCACCACACCTTGTAGAGGACAGGCCTGCCCTGTTCTCTTGGCTTTGTCGTGTGAGACATTCCCAGGGCAGTGGATCCTAGCCTTCTGGCAAGAGGTATTCCCAGACAGGTATGGACAGCAAGGGTGACTGGGTGCTTAAGAGTATCAGCTCTGGGCCCAGGGACCTGGGTTCACATCCTGGATTTGTAAACAGAGGTCGATTCCTTGACTTCTTTAAGCCTTGGTTTTCTCATCAGTAGAATAGAGACTGTAAATAGTCCCCCTTTTGTGGGGTTTTAGCAGGGTGTGTGGCACATGCATACTCAGAGCCTGGAGCTAGAATGATGTCGTGGCTTGCAAGTAGGGAAAGGCATGGCTTATTCCCAAACCCGTTCTCCATTTAGGGATTTGTTTCATCCAGTGCCCTTCCCTCTGCAAAAATAGGACGTGCGTTTTGTTGTTGTTGTTGTTGTTGTTGTTTTCCCCCAGCATGCCCAGGCCCTATTCCGTAGAGCCTGCCTGACTTTTCTCCTCTGTTCTGGGTTGAGACGAGCCACTTCCCTGATGTTACCGCAGCAGCTGCGCTTCTGGGTTAGCAACTCCTGTTCCTCCGGTGTGGAAACGGCCGCTCACTGGCTGCCCAGCCCCCAGGTCTCGTGCGAGCCCCGGGCACCCTGGCTGCCTGCCTGCGTGACCGTGTGCTCCAGGCACGTGGCTGTGCCCTGTGGAGCTCGCCCAGCTCTGGGTGGCGTGCTGGCTGCCTGCCACCCTCCCGCCCCCACTCTCGCTTCTCTTCCCAGGCGAACTACAGCGAGTGCCAGCGAGGAATTGTAATCCTGACCCTGGCATGAGAAAGCTGAGCTCTGGAGGGCCGTTCCCGTGCCAGGGAAACCTGCTGTGCCCCACATCCTAGCCAGACCCCAAATGCGGCCCTCTCTCCTGCCCGTCTGCCCAGAGGCGCTGTGTTCTCTGCGCCGCTACAGGAGGCGGGATTCCTGCAGGCCAGCGCCTGCCAGGGGCCTTGCCAGAGTCTTTGCAGTTCAGCGCTGTGTCTACCAGACTAGAAAAATAGCAACATCAGGACAGAGGAGAAGGAAGGGGGTGGGGGTGGGGGTGCCAAGAAAGGAGCTGTGATAACGTCCTGGTGTAGAGAGCCAGAGGGTGAGAGACAGCGGTGACTTATTAGGTTTCTCAGAAACCTCCCTTCCAACCGGCACTAATCACTTTCACCCAGGAATCATTTTTTATGTCTCAGCAGTGGAAATGGAGGAGAGAGGGAAGGTAGTAGGGGAAGTAATGAGGTTGCAAAAAACATTGGAAAAGAACACATGAGAGAGGGACGGGGAGGTCCAGGGCCTGTATTTGATTCTGTAAGGGAATGATTGAGAGTATTGGTCTCATCTAATGTCTTCCTTGATTATAATATTTGGTGTCCCCCCAGCAAATGTCTTAATCTGAAACCACTAAACCATTGTTTCGGAATAAACTGAAATGTGCTGCAGACCTAGATGCCAGCTGGCTCACCATTCAAATGTCCATCAGAATGACCTGTGTTTGAAAAGACACAGATCCATCCAGGCAGTATAGCAGTGCTTTAGGGCATACGACCCAATAAACAAACACACCCTGTGTAAATCCCATCCCTGCCACGCCTGCTCACGGATCTCAGGCAGGTCCTTCAAATGATCTGAGCTTCGGATTCCCCACCTGGCACTTCGGAGTAATCCCTGGACCTGCCTCCTAGGATTGCTGAAGTTTATATGGAGAAGACTTGGCACAGTGGCGGGCACACAGCAACGCCCAATATCAGCTGCTCTGAGTGGCTTTCTCGTTACCATCTGATCTCATGTCTCATAGGAGGACGTCACACTGGACTCCTAGGCAGTCACCATACTTTTCCCTTCCCAGCCAGTTAAGGCCTCTGGCGTTGGAATTCCTCCTCTGCTTGTCTGCCGAGTCTCGCTCGCCCCTCTCTTCGCCTCTGAGTTTTAAGTAGCCTTGGGCAGCTAACTGTAACCTTTATTCAGTCCTCCTTGTTCATGAGATTAAAAAAAATCAAGCAAGCAAAATGCACTTCAAAGAAGTTCTTGAGTAGAGGATTTCTCCAGGACATATATGGCTAGTAAATCAGTCAATCAATTGTTGTTACTATTGTGAATTTTTACTAGTAGGCTGTAATTATACTTGAAGGAACTACAGTGACCTCAGGGGTAAAGGAACCGTAAAGGCGTGTTAGGGTGCTGGGAGAGGAGAGGAGTCTAGTTCATCTTCCTGCTTACAAGTAAGACTTTACGTAAGCGTTCCAGAATAATAATTCCTCCTCCCCTCAGTGGTCCTTTAATGGATAAATCTTTCTCTTTCCACACATTTATTTTCTCACGTGCAAAGTAGCATTTTGGTTGGGTTGATGTGAGCTTTCTAATGTGCATGAAGGGCCAGCATGGTACCCACCCTAGTTGGCCAACCCTTACCCCAGATCCATACCGTTACTTTCCTGCAGTCAATGGTATGAAGACGAGAAAGCCGCAGAGGAAGCTGGCGGGGTGGGGAGCCATGTGGATGGTCCCCAGCAATAGCATCAGCTTTGGCTTTGTGCTGCCCCCTAGGGAAGACAGACAAGGGTGTGATTTGGCTGCTGCTCTCGAGGAGATGGCAGTTCAGTAGGGAAGACAGAACTTGTAGGTAAAAAGATGAGTGACAGGACAAGCTCGCGTGTTCTCAGTGCCAAGAGATGTGTACATAGAAGCCTCCAATATCTACTGAAAAGAGGAGGGTGAAAGAGTAAGCAAGAAAGTGAGTAAAACATTTGAAAATTAATAAGGGAGCAGTGCAGACGGTGAGGGCTGCCAGGCCTCACAGGAAGCAGTCAGTGCCTGGGGCAAGAGGGCCTGGGGCGAAGCTTCTTGCAGGAGTTGGACCTTCTGTTGGGCCTCCGAGTGGAGGAGCCAGGATGGTGAACGGCAGAACGTGGAGGCAGGGATGCCCACGGGTGTTTAGGGAACAAGGTGTGGATCCAGTTTAGCTGGTGCAGAAAATTCATATGAAGGGGGCAGGAGTGTGAGTCTGGAGAGGCAGGTGCCAGCCAGGCTGGCAGCTTCATGCATGCCAGGCTACCGAGCTTGAACTTGGTCCAGGAGGCAGTGGGGAGCCATTGAAGGTTTTTGAGCAGGGAAGTGGCATGTGGACGTTTCCTCTTGGGTTCAAGGTTGGATCTGAAACATTTTTAGATACTTCACAATGGTTTCCTCTGGTGAACCGGGACTTCCTTATTTTTGTTATTTTGAAAATAAATACTCTCCCTTGAACATAAAACAGCTTTTCAAAACACAATGTTCTAATGATCTAGAGAAAGTAATTCAAAAACACAGGGTTTAAGTTTCACTTACGAAGCCCATAATTTTGGCAATTAGGGGAAACACTCTTTGGCAAGAAAATAGTTTGAGGGATTTGAATGATTCAGAATTTAAAAGTCCAAAAGCAGGCCTGATCTCATAGGGGTAGAAAAATAGATTTTAATAAGCCCAATCCATTAATATTCATGACTTTACAATGCCTCTGTTATAAAGCTTACTGGGTTTGCAAACAAGTATGTTAAACCTATTTCTATGAGTGTAGGTTTTTGTTTTCCTTTGCGTGTGTGTATATGTGTATGTGAGAGAGAGAAAGAAGGAAGGATTCAGTGATACAAATAGTACTTGATTATAAGGATTACCTGCAGCAGTAATATCAGGCTGAAAACACTTAGGCAAGTGTTTGGCCAGCTTAGTAAGTTTACTCCTGAGAGACAAAGGAGTCCTTATTACAGTTTTGTATTCTTGAGTCCTGACCTTGTATTTATGGCTCCTTTCTTCCCTGAAGCCGGAATTAGTTGCACATCATGCAGAGATCTGGTGGCTGGGTTTGGGGGGTGCTGCTGGAGGAAAGGGACTTTGTGGGAGCAGACAGGCTCTGGGAGAGCAATGGGAGCTGCCGAATGGCACCTGCACGAAGTAACTCACTCAGGTACCCCTGAAGTGTTGTCTGAGATCAAGCCAAGATGACAGAAATGAGGAGGAGTTGCCCTAACCCAAACCAGTTCCCTGAAGTAAAAGAAAAAAAACCAGAACAGTCAATGTGTGCAATTTCACCTCCAGCTATGTACAATAGACAATTACAGGAGTGTTGGCAGAATCAGGCATCTGTTGGGGAAAAACTATTCAGTACTCGTTTCTGTCAAATTGGCTTCTGGTGGATATACCCTCCATGACTTAATGTGAAAATTCCTAAAATGTCTGTTTTCCTTCTTTTCTGACTTTAGCAAGTATTGTTACTGTCTCAAGTCCCTAACCATCCAGCTCATAATGGGAATCCAGTCTCATTTTCTGCCCTGAAAAATTATACAGTTCCACTGTCAAACAGATCTTCTAAAAGTTTTGTTTTTAGAAGTTTAATCTAGGATTTTTTTTTCATTAATGATTTTTGGAAGAATGCTTTGGAATTTAGGGTCTTGTAATGAGAGATGGCTTGTGGCTAATTAAACCCCTTTCCCTCTCAAATCTTGCCTGGGAGACCCTAGATTCCTAAAAACAATGAGTGCATGCTGCAGAAGGGTGCTCCAGGGAGCTACAACATTAAATCATCTGTGACAAAATGTTCTCTTAGAAAGTGAGATTGCATAAATGGTTCAGCAGAAATAAGTGCTTTGGCAGAAACTCCTTGAGTGGGAAAGAGCAGTGCTTTCTTTTGTAATTAGCTCTGGGTAACAGTCTGCTTTGATGTCCTTGCTGTGGAACCCAAGCCTGGATAGTGGGGCAGAGAAGGAAAGCCTCGCTGCTGCTCTGTGAGTGTTTTTGCACTTTATGGAAAGAGTTCAGTGAGGCTGTCCATTCAGGCGCAATAAATGCCTCTTGAATTGAATTGAATGGGTAACATGATGGTTTGTTTGGGGAAGGATGCCACCAGGCCCTGACCAATGGGAATCAAGGCTGTGAACCAGATGAACAAGATCATCTAGACAGGCAGTAATCAGATTGCTCAGAACAGAGATCTCAGTACCCCAAGGTAGGAAGAGTTCTTCCAAGGAGAGTGACAAAGAGTCAAACTCCATCTGCCCAAAGGATTGATCAGAAGACTTAGTTCACCTTATAATGGATTCATTGTGCTGTGAGCTTAGTATCACTGAAGGAGATTAGGGAGGCTTTTACTAGAGAAAACTTTAAAAATAGGATGGAGATCTCATATCCAGTTGGAATAATACTGCTTTTAGAGACCAAATGCCGCCGAAAGATTTATAGAGGAAAGAGTAAATAATATAAAATGTAAAGATAGAAATAAAGCCTTGATGGAGTTTCTAGACTAGGAAAGGAAAATTTGTAGAACTGACTTCATAGGCATTTCACAGAATTCACTACAGTTGATTTCTTTTTATTAATACACTTTACCAGGGGAGTTGTATGCCTTTTTTTCCTCATAGAATCTAAAGTATGTTTATTTCAAATGGCCAGTAACACATGAATGATTTTTAAAATAATATTTATATTCATGTCAAAAATATTTTTTAGCATTGTAAATGAAATTGCCCCAAATATAACAGGGCATTTAGTGGTATTTAGTTATTGGATTCCTTAGATGTTTAAAGGTAAAACACAGGAAGTTTCAGTATTGCAAAAATTAGGTATAAAGAAGCAATTTGAGTTTACTCATAGTCTACTTATTTCTCTTTTTACCCTCAAGCTTACCTGGCAGTAACATTGCATTGGTTCAGATTTTGTGATCATTTGATCTTATGCTGATTAAACTGAAATTGGTATCTTTGTCTTCTTTATAACGATATTGCAAAACAAATTAATTATGCAAATATAATTTTAGGAGGCACTTATTTGAGTACAAAATAGGCTTTAAAGACTTTAGCTGCGTGTGTATACATTGATGTTCTTAATCACAGCGTGTATTAGCGAGGAACAAAGAACTTCTGTCATTTAGACGTTTCAGTCGTTCGAATCAGTGTTCCCCCCAAACTGCTACCGTTTATCTCTCTCTGCCCCTCTCCCCCACTTGTCTCCACCCACTAAATTTTCATATTTTTAAACTTAGATTTTCATATAAGGAAATATATGGAAACGAAAGAGCGTTTTTGTTCAATTATGTACCGTCAGAGAGGATGTCATAGACCAATCCGCAAGGATGGTGGTTTTCTCTCGAATTTTACTAATGAAATAATCATCTCCTAGAGCAGCCTCCTCTCATTCTTTGCTTCCTCTCACCGACGGGCAGCATAATGTGGTTAAAATTCCAGCCTTGGGGCCTTCCCTGGTGGCTCAGTGGTTGAGAGTCCGCCTGCCGATGCAGGGGACACGGGTTCGTGCCCTGGTCCGGGAGGATCCCACATGCCGTGGAGCGGCTGGGCTCTTGAGCCATGGCTGCTGAGCCTGCGCGTCCAGAGCCTGTGCTCCGCAACGGGAGAGGCCACAATATGAGAGGCCCGTGTACCGCTAAAAAAAGAAAATTCCAGCCTTGGCTTAGACCTTGGCTCTCAGAGCCAGATTGACCCTCTCTCTAACTCTTCTGCCTTTGTTTTCTCCTCTGTAAGTGGGGGTGGCAGTACCTGCTCCAGCCGATTCCTGGATGAGTAAACGAGATGCTCAATGGGAAGCACTTAGAACAGCGGCCAATCTGAATGAAAGCTTTCACCACTTTCGTTTGTATCCTTTTTTGTTTTAATTTGAAAGATTCTATTTCTTTTTTTAAAAATATTTGTCTATTTATTTATTTTTGGCTGCGTTGGGTCTTCGTTGCTGCGTGCGAGCTTTCTCTAGTTGCGGTGAGCAGGGGCTACTCTTCCTTGCGGTGCGCGGGCTTCTCATTGCGGTGGCTTCTCTTGTTGTGGAGCACGGGCTCTAGGTGCACAGGCCTCAGCAGTTGTGGCACGTGGGCTCAGTAGTTGTGGCTTGCGGGCTCTAGAGCGTGGGCTCAGTAGTTACGGCGCATGGGCTTGGTTGCTCCGCGGCACGTGGGATCTTCCTAGACCGGGGCTCGAACCCGTGTCCCGTGCATGGGCAGGTGGATTCTTAACCACTGAGCACCAGCGAAGCCCCATTTTGATTCTACGATTCCTATGTTTCTCTTTTCCTACCTCCATCGTCACCTTATGGACACTTAAGTGGGAACGAATCTGGTGCTGTAGTAGTGATGGCCAGCGATGATTGCTGCAGCACTGCTCTCCGCCCCTGGAGTCATTGTAGGGAAGAGAGGGTGATGGAGAGGCAGAGGCGGAGCATTCTAGGTGCTGACATCTGTGAGAACATATACCCCACCCCCCAAAAAACCCGTGTGTGATCCCGTAGCAGTGTCAGTGCCTGCTTCCTTGGAGAGCTCCGTGGGCAAGGTCTGTGTCTTTCATCTTCACACCCCTCACCATCCTCTGGCTCTGTTCCTGGAAGACCTTGATGGGGTGAAGGGGGAAATGGGACTTCATTCGTTTCTGTTAGTGCTCTCAAGCTTTTCCAGCGTGCTATAGGATTTGTGACTGGGGTTTCTTCTTTTTCCTTTTTTGGTGACACCTTTGGGTGGGGGAGTGGAGGACTGGCAGTGCCCCTAGCTGTGGGTGACGGGCTGCTGAGTGGGGGAGGCAGGACCGTGGGTTTCCACGGTAACGAACCCCTAGGCTTCTGCTCCCCCTGGTGCAAATTTCTCAAACGTTTTCTTAACCCTCCCTACAAGATGAAAACCTGGCAGCGGGTGTCTCCAGAGAGGAAAAATAGACCCTTCTGTCAAGGTACAATGGAAACATGAGGGAACTGAGAAAACAGAGGTAAATTATGCGGAAGAAAAGTGTGAAAATAGTTTTTTACACAAAAGGGAAAGCTGTAAGTCAGTTAATTTAAGAATTGGTATTAACCTGATATAACTTTGCTTTGCAGCCAGATCAGAGATGTGGAGTTCTTGGCATGGGTCTTAATATAGTACAGTGTGTACATATGGGTGTGGCAGGATAAACCTTTTAAAGGTACAACAGTCCTGCCTTAAGGATAACAAAGTACATCAGCATCAAATTAGTCAAGACCTTCCTTCTTGTGAGGGGCGTTTGAGTTCCCTCACAAGAGGGAACTAAAGCTCCCTCAGCATATTTTTACATCCAATCAGATATCTCTGAGCTTTTATAAAAAAAGTAGGCACAATGCTCCTAAGTTTAAATGAGCTAAATGCATATGAAATCATAGCCATACCCATTATGTGTTAAATCTGGGATGCTGCTAAGCACTCAGTGTAAGAGGTTGTAGGAAATCAAGTCAGTCATATTAGAAATGAAATTGGGGAACTTGCCTGGTGGCACAGTGGTTAAGAACCCACCTGCCACTGCAGGGGACATGGGTTCGAGCCCTGGTCTGGGGAGATCCCACATGCCGTGGAGCAACTAAGCGCATGCACCACAAATGCTGAGCCTGCGATCTAGAGCTCGCGAGTCACAACTACTGAGACCTCACGTTGCAACTACTGAAGCCCGCGCACCTAAAGCCCGTGCTCTGCAACTAGAGAAGCCACCGTAGTGAGAAGCCCACGCACAGCAACAAAGAGTAGCCCCCGCTCGCTGCAACAAGAGAAAGCCCACGTGAAGCAACGAAGACCTAACACAACCAAAATTAATTAATTAATTAATTAATTAATGTTTTTAAAAAAGAAAAGAAATGAAATTGGTTCCTGGAATTTAGTCTGCTCGCAAGAGGATTGGCTGTTGAGGATCCACTGCCAAAGCATGTTTTCTTTTTTCTTCGTCAGCCCTTCCATCCTGATTACAAGCTGCTTAAAAATAAATGTGGGCCCATCTCAGGGGCCAAAAACCATGGTGATCAGGATGAAATCATTTTAAGGCAGAAATAACAAGCTTTGATAAAGACATTCAGAGAAACACAGTCTTAATAGCATCAGCACACTCTTGTTGGAGCCTTTAGACACTAAACTATTATAAATCAGATTTGGAGTCAGAGGTCGCCTGGGAAGCCATGATACCCAGGTCAAGTCACTTAAATTCTGAGCCCTGTTTCCTCGTCTGGATCATAGCAGCCTATTTCGTAGGAATGCCGTGAGGGTTAAATGCCATTAAATGGGCTAATCAGTGAGCAGACCTGGGAGAGTTGTCACTCCGTAAGTTTTAACTCAGAGTGATAATCTGGTATTTAAACATCACTTTCTACAAGAATGTACTTGTAGTTCATATCTTTGGAGTCTCACTTTTAGATTCCCGAGTTGCTGGCCTGAGTCTCTTCAAGCCCCATGATGCTCCTTCAGGTACACTAACAGATCTAATTTATTGTCTCAGCTATGCTGTTAATCACCTTAAGCAAGTTGTCAACCTCTCTGGGCTTCACCTCTTCATTTGTAAGATGGGGATAATCTATATTTTTCTAACTTACAAATAAATATAAAATAAGATAATCAATTAGAAAATTGACCAATCTAAATTCAAATCAAAGTGTAAATCATGTTAGCATTTTTATTTACATTGGGTTTTAAGTGGTAAGAGGGGAAAACACATAGCAATAATTTCAAGGTAGACCATTTACAAAGAACACAGAATTTGGAGTCAGCCAATCTAGGTTCCGGACCTGGTTTGCAAGGATTGGTGGTGTGTCTCTGGACAGGTCACTGAATCCCTCAAGGCCTCAGTTTTCTTATCTATCAAACACGGATGCTATTTTTAACTCTATGACCCTGTATTCTAAGACTAGTATCAATTGAAAGACAAATATTCAAATTTTGGTGCAAAAGATGTAAAGCTTCTTGGGGTGATGGTGCTGCTCCCAAGCTGGTCGATGGATTAAGAGTCTGACGTTCTGCCACTCATAGAGGATGACAGAGTTCAAAAGCTAAAACTGTAAAAGCAAAAGACATTTGACACCTTTGGGGAAAAAAGGCAACAGCATTAAAGCTCGTTACTTCCTAAAAAATGGTCTTCATTCTGAATGGGAGCCGCTGGCTTCTCTCTGGTGTTCAGCATTCCAGAGGACGCCTGAAAGCAAGTTATCTGGCTAGAGTCTTTGCTCCAAGGGTTAGATATTTTTTAAGCAGGGTTTTATTAGCCAGAGAAAATAATTTTTAAAAAAGGAAAACCCCAAGCCCCACAGCTAGCTTTGATGGCAACTCTTCTAGAATAGGGCAGTTGCCAGCTGCGCTTTGGCTTTGCTCCTCTGGGTGGCCGGATCCCGGTTTGAAGGAGCTTCCCATGCAGCCGGTTTGGATGGATTAGTAGGTACCTGGAATGTCATCTCGAAAGACTGAAACTTGGTCTGGGCTCAGTGGAAAGAGTTCTGTGATTGATTAGGGATGTCTGCCCTGGGCTTAGGTAAGACCATATTTGTGCCAGGTATTTGCTCTCCTGACAGAGCAGGTTGGGAAGATCCTTTAGTACTTGTCCCTCCAGTGGGCGGAAGATCAAGGACTCGGGCCAGTGCTGTTTCCGGTGTCCTGGACAAGCGTTTACCCAAGACCCTGGCAAGTATTGTTTTCTGTCAGCGGAAGTCTTAACTCTGGTTAGCTTCACAGAATGGAAGAAGGGAAGTCTGTTGATTCGGTACCATGGTCACAGGACAGGGGTGGCCAGGTGGAAGGAAGCTATAATTCCAACAGTCCCCGTCAGATTCCCGTGGATACTCCAGTGGAGCACAGACTGGGGTGCTTACTGCTCAGCAGAGGCAGCCGCAAGCCACAGAGCCTGGAAGGCTGTGGCCAGCGGTCACGGCCGCAGAGTCCCTGGAAACCTGGCCGTTGGAAGGACGAGGAGGCTGGGCCCTCGGGACCCCACACACTGTGATTCTTTTTTTTTTTTTTTTTTGCGGTACGTGGGCCTCTCACTGTCGTGGCCTCTCCCGTTGAGGAGGCTCAGCAGCCATGGCTCACGGGTCCAGCCGCTCCACGGCATGTGGGATCTTCCCGGACCGGGGCCCGAACCCGTGTCCCCTGCATCGGCAGGCAGACTCTCAACCACTGCGCCACCAGGGAAGCCCCCACACACTGTGATTCTTGACATTGAATACAGAAGTTCTGTTACCTTCTTTAAAAAGCATTGGAGAATTTACCAGTCTACTTAGGATTGGAGATGACCTTCAGTTATCCATGTTAGTAATTCTGAAGTTTTTTTTTCCCTTCAGCTTTGGAATGTGCTTTATGTTTTTGTGCTGTTGATCTGCTTTCCTAGGGATGTTTGAACACTTCAGATTTTTCTTTTTGTAAAGCATGCTTTGGGGGAGCGTAGTGCCCTTCACAGCTCCCCCAGTGTGCTTCCCCTAGCCAGCCAAATGTCTTGGAGACCCCCTAATCTCCTAACTTTAAATCCATCCACTACACTAGTGGATTAATAATAGTTGCGATTGATTGAGCACTTAGTACGTGCTTCCAGGCACCAGGGTCACTGTGTGACAAGGGATTGGTGCAGGGGTGTATGGGGCAGTGGGGGTGAAGTGGGCTCAAGTTTAAACATTGTCTATGGAGAAGCCACAAAAGAGTTCACTGAGAGTGGACCTGACTTCCTCTGCTACTGCGGTTTCCTGCTGTTTCCAGTGACTGCACTTGAGCTGTGCATATGATTAACTTTCACGTATCCTGAGCCAATTATCCGGTTTGCAGATTAACCCGGGTGAAGGCTCACCTGGGCCTGGGAGGTGCTCCTCATCTCAACTGCTCCATCATTAGCTGGTTATGGCTGACTGCATACCCCGTGGTCCAGGAGCCTGAGGGCTGGGCTGCTGCGAGGGAGGGGAGATGAGGAGCAGTGTCTTCTAGGACCTTCCACCCCCTTCGGCCAGAGGAGCCCACTGGCTCGTGAACTCCGGCTCCAGGACCGTCCCTGGGAGGGTCCGAGGCTCCCGGGGTCCTGGCGCTCTGCCCCTGTCTCCGGTACCTTCCACGTCGGGAAGATCACGTTGGCCGGAGGGCACAGTGCATGTGGAATTCCCAGAGATGAAGGGATCTGATACGTTGAAAGGGGCGCAGTGAGCAGGGGCACGAATCCCCCTTTTCTTCCTCAGCCCGTGAGCCACCCTTCCAGCGCCACCCCACAGATGTAGTTGACAGGCTTGAGACCCTGAGCAGTGGATCCCCCCTGAGGTCATAGGAGGCCAAGGCCACAGTGGCAACGAGGTGGGAGTTGCCCACAAAAGCAAGGTGTTCGCCACACCTTACACCAGCCCAGAGTATACACGGTTTAACCCAGGAGCCAAACTCCTGCCGTACTTGGAGTGATCTCAGTTTTGTGGGGAGGAACGTTGAATCCCAGGTAAACTCCAAATCTTGAGGAAGTGCCCATGAAGGACTTTGGTCTATGGCCTGTCAAGGAAGAACAAGCCTTTGCACAGGATGGTGGTTGGTGGGCTTCTGTGGATTATCTTTATGTCTTAAGCAGTGCTCCCCCGAGCACCTGGCACATCCTTTCGCCTCTGACTCCGTGACCATCCTGCGCCTGCCGGGCCTGGATGCCTTGCCTCAGTACAACCCAGTTTGCCGACAGCTGCGTTCCCTTCTCAGCCTGGGCCATGGGTTTCCTTGGGTCCTTCCCTCTGGCTCACGTTTTCCCAGGGCTGCTTGTGTGTACAGTCTAGAGATCACATTTTATTCACACAAAGAAATCTGCTCGGGCTGCCTGGCTCTCACAGTCACGTGGAGAGAAATGTGCTCCTTCACTTCGCCAGCCCTCAGCTCTCTCTGTGCAGAATACAGCCGAGAGCTGGGCACCGGGCCAAGCTTACATCTCACTTTGGAACACACCCTCACATCACGCGTTGGCAGGACATCCACGGCGGGGTGTCTATTTGGGGGGTAAGTCAGAGAAGTGTCATTTCCGTGTCGAGAGACAGGACCTTTAAACAATGTTTGACTTTTCCCCATCCTTGTTGTCTTCAAGGTGCCCAGGTAGTTAGGTGATCCGGTGAAGTGTAGCAGCAGCAGGGGAGAGAAGCCCCCTCCCTCCCAGGTTCCCCTGTTTCCTAAATCAGTAAACATAGCCAGGACTGCCTGGGACAGAGAAACTCGGGCCAAGGTAATAACATCAAAACCAAAGTCCTGGAACTCTTGAGTAAACTAGTTACCCTCCCAGATAAAACAACTTTGTTGTCCAAATCTTCCTTTCCAAAGATCTAAGACTTTTCAAATGCTGGTCCAAGGCCAACCATTGAAAGAAAGAACTTCAGCAAGCCTCCTGGAATGGAAAACACTGTTAAAGTCAACAAACGAACCTCTTCCATTCAGTTTTCCCTTACTGGTCTATTTTTATTTCTTATTTTACCACCCCCCACCCCGGTACTTAACATTTTGTAATACTCTCCCTTCTCCACTTCCACTCCCATCTCCATCTCACTTTTCTCAGGGAGCAAGCTGATCATTTTGCCTTCAGTAGCACAAATACCCAATTTCAAAAAGGGGAGTTGGGGAAAGAGGTGGTATAATTCTCTTCTTTTGGTGTCCCGTCATACTCAGTTCTTACACGTGGATGCCTGAAGCCTGACTTGGGTTTGAAAAGAAACTTGGTCCTGGAATTTTAAACCCTTTTTAGGGAAGATTGGAATGGTTAGAAAACAAAGATTTCCTGGAATAATACTGACTTTTCTCAGTGAAATAGATCCCTCTTGAAACAAAAAAGTTGAAAATAAACTCTTCCTTCCCCATCACGCCAACCCATAAAATCCATGAGGATTTCCCAAGTGCCAAAGCTTATTCTGATTCTAGTGTTGACTACTTTGGGATGTTGCTTTTGCTGTCGGTCCCATCCAGCCAAGCAACAACTAATCAAGATTTAAAGAAACTGTTTCCCACAAGATGCACATGCCACCTGCTGCTTCATAGGACAGGCCACCCATGGGGAGCCCCCTCTCACTGAGAAGGATGCCCAGAACCTTGGGGACCAGGATGCAGTCTCCTGCCAGTCACCTGGTGAAGCTTATGCTTGCTCTGCAGAAGGGAGACGGCAGAAACCCATTCCACCTGCAAGTACGTAGCTTTAAAAATAATGCCAAGTTCTCCGCTGGTGGGTAGATGCCTCAACTCAGTGCGGGGTGGAAAGAGTGCTACTTCACAGAGTAAAACCGTTGCAATCACATTACTCATTTCAGGAGAGGTCAGATAAAGTTTATTGGAGAGATGAAAGTCACCCTGCAGTTTCAAAGAGTTCTCCTGAAAGCATTGAGAAATGGTTGAAGTTCAGAAGTTGATTTGAAGCTTTGTTTCCCTTCCCCTTATAAGCGAGACAGGTATTTTTTAGTCACATTTTCCTTTTTGATGGACAGAAAATCTGGCGGATGACTGGGATGGTCTGATCTGCAGTCAGCGGTAGGTCTGTTGCGTGGGTCATCTGCTTTCTGCATGGGCCGTGGTGAATGTGTAAGCTCTGGCTAGTTGCCATCTGCCACCCAGCAAGACAACACCTCGAGGCTTTAACCCTCTGCCCTCACTTGGGGAGGTGTTCAGGGAATGTAATTTCATGTTATAATTAACTGAAGCAATGTGCAGTGCTTTTCTTAGTGTGTTATAATGGCATGACACTTATCACTCAGAATTGACTGTATCGGGACTGCTTTGACAATCAGTAGGTTAAGTGGCTGGGCCTGAGTTTGGCCTATTCTCGTGCCACTGTGGGTACTTGAATCCTGTGAGAGTTTTGCATAAAACGGGTAGAGGTGTGTTGAACCCAGGTTTCCCCAAAGCACTTCGGTGGACTCTGCACTCGGCTTGCGAGTGTCTCAGAGGCACAGGAAAGGGTTTTCTCTCGGGCACCTAAGCCCACGCTTTACACTGTAGTTGGTGTAAGTGTTTACTCAGTAAACATTTGTTCAACGATTGAACTAACAAAGACATTACTTTCACTATAAATGGTTTTACAAGAGCACTTGTGCTCACTTTAATATCTTCAGTGATGCTGGCAGAATTCAGTTCAACATGGCGAGTCTTTGCAAAAGGTCACCGGAGTGTGATGAGCTCCTTTGGGGCAGAATTGAGTCAGGGTGGTCTTGGAGGAAGGGACATGCAGACAGAACCCTGTGGACAGTGACAGGGCCAGGGCTCACCGCAAGGCTTCGGTGAGCTGCTCTTCCATGTGAACTTTTTGCTATTTTCTGATTGGTTGTTAAATAGCCAAGAATGAAGTGTTTTCAGATGAGAGATCACAGGTAAAGGTGGATACTCACCCCTGACTTTCCATCTTCAATGACAGACACAACTGGAAGTCAGCAGCTCCAGACTCTACAGTTATTCCCAGATCACCTGTAAGAGTTCTCGAAACTCATCTAACAGGTTTTTTTTTAAATAAATTTATTTATTTTTGGCTGCGTTGGGTCTTCGTTGCTACACGCGGGCTTTCTCTAGTTGCGGAGAGCGGGAGCCACTCTTGGTTGTGGTGCCCAGGCTTCTCATCACGGTGGCTTCTCTTGTTGCAAAGCATGGGCTCTAGGAGCACAGGCTTCAGTAGTTGTGGCTCGCGGGCTCTAGAGCGCAGGCTCAGTAGTTGTGACGCACGGGCTTAGTTGCTCTGTGGCATGTGGGATCTTCCCGGACCGGGGCTCGAACCTGTGTCCCCCGCCTTCGCAAGCGGATCCTTAACCACTGCGCCACCAGGGAAGCCCATCTAACAGGTTCTTAATTGGAATTTTTTTAAACATGGAATTCATAATATTTTATTTTATTATTATTATTTTTTGGCCACTCCACGCAGCATGTGGGATCTTGGTTACCCAACCACGGATCGAACCCAGACCCCCTGCGGTGGAAGTGGAAGTGTGGAGTCTTAACCACTGGACTGCCAGGGAAGTCCCCTCTTAATTGGAATTTTAACTGAGCAAGTAAGAAGTCCCATGTTGGGCTGGGGGAAGGGAGGAATGGAGAGGGATGTCTGTTTTTTTTAAAAAACACCAACTTATATTTCTTTGGCTAATAGATGCGGAGGAGGCTTCTCTGGCTGGCGTGTGAGGATGTAACTTCCTTGAGCATAGGATTTGATTGGTGTATGGAGTGGTGCTTCTGCACTTACCTGCCAGTGGTTGGGGTCACTAAAACAGACACAGCCCTGCTGGAGAGGAGAGGGGCTTCCGAGGTCCACCCCAGGAGCCACTGAGGGGTGGCAGGAGGCTGCTCTTCTGGCTCACTGCCTCCACAGCAGCGGGTCAAGAGTTAGAACAGGTTGATGGCTGGACTTGTGATGTCCTCAGCAGTCCCTGAGCAGAGTTCATTCTAAGCCCCCAACATGCTCTGTGCCCACACCAGGGAATACAGTGTGAAGCTTCTAGCAACACCCGGAGATGCTCGGCCCTTCCCACGTGTGCATGTTCAGTTTGCTGTGTCTCAATTTAGTAGAACGTTGGGGAAAATAACCTCCCTCCTACCAGGGTGAGGTTGCAAAGGTCTCTGGAAGGAACAGTGCAGAAAATTATTCAAATAACTGAGGCATTTGAAAAATTATTTTGAGAAAGATTTAAAATATTTCAAAAATACATAGCAAGCACCCTTCCTCCATTATCCAGAATTAACAACTTAGCATATTTACCTATATGTTCATATATAAATTTATATAGTCATCTATGAATTTTAACATTATAGATCAAGTTGGGCTCTTGGGGAACTTTTTTTAAAAAGCCGTGTGTGAACTCATAAGGCAGAACAGAAATAACTCCAAATCTGCTTTCTCAGATGTGAATCCCTCCTGGCACTTTGGGTCTGTTGTATTAATAAATAAGCCTGGTTTTAGTCTAGTTAGAAAAGAAGGCCAGGCTGGTGCATCAGAACGCTGCATTCCTTTTGGTTAGAATTTGTCAGAGGATAGGCAGGCGGCTCTTTGGCACAGAGTTTCTGGGTGTTTCCCTTTGGAATATAAAAGGAGTATCCCTTAACCCCAGGAGAAACTGCACCAGAGCTATCTTCTTCCCTCGGTGCTGAAGAAAAACAGACAAATACGCACAACCAACAGTCAAAGAAGGGCGTGGTGCAGCCTGAAGACAGGTAGTGAGCTGTGACACTGGCTCACTCCAAGGACTGCGGTGTCATAGGGATGCCCGTTAGAGGTGGCAGCCGGAGTGGTCACCATTGTGCCTTCTCTCCTGGTTGGTGAAATCCTGCGAATCAGGCAGTCTACAGTGTGCACCAGTTTTTCTCTGAACACAGAGCTTCCATCAAACAGATGGGTGAAAAGAAACAGCGTGGTAATAGCTAACCCTTCTCTAGTGTTTATTGTAGTCTGGGCACTAGGCTAAGGACACGTCTTATCTCATTAAAACTCAAAACAAACCCTGGACACTGCTATTTTTAGTACTAGGTAGGTACTATTATTATGGTCCTTTCACAGATGAGAAAACCAAGACCCAGAGAACCGAGTAAATGCTGACGGGAGCCCAGTTGGTAGACAGCAGGGCTGGTACGTGCAGCCCCACGGTCTGGCACCAGCATCCATGCACTGAGATGCTACCTCTCCTTCTCTGTAGGAGGCACTTTGCTTCATGGAAGGTGGAGAACTCCTGGGACCTCAGAACCCCCGTGTGGATGGCACAACACAGTGTCTTAGGTGTACTGGGAACCTGGGTGTGGAGGGGACGCAGACGAAAGGAGCAGCAAAGCCAGGCCAGTCAAACGCATTGTCTGTGGCAGCCCTGAGGTCTCCGCAGCCAGGACCTGGAGAGGCCAGCTTTCAGAGCACAGGCTTTACTTTTAAATCATGAAGGGTTTAATTTAAAAATGGATTCTGTGCTTTGGTGTGACTCTCAGATCCACAGTGCCTTCCAATTTCTTAAAAGTGAAACTCTGTGAAATGATAAACACAGACATCCAGAAAGACTCAGGGACAGTCTAGAGGGGTATTGGGAACACGTCATGCCTTGGTGCCAAGCCCACGGCACAGTCCATGCAAGGCAGAGAGCAGGAATCATCCTCCTGGTGCCCATCCTTTGCGGATCTGCCCTGGTACAATAGTGAGACCCATCAGTCCGGAGACTCTCAGTCTTCCACGCAGAGATCCCCCGCTTCAGCCGCCCTGAGAAGCCCACGCACAGAAGCATGCATGGCTGTGTGGATGTGCTGGGCGGCAGCTCTGCACTTTGCCGTCAGCTGGATGGAAGGAGTGTTCGCCTTCACGTGCTTCTCAGAGATGTGCTTGCCGAGCGCTCCTTGCAGATTCGAAACATGGGGGACGTGTGTTCTTGAGAGCTGTGTGTGTGAAGCAGCACAGAGCATGCAGCCGGCACTTGGTAAATATTAGTTCCCTTCCCCTTCCTGTGTGTGAGGCAAGTTGTACAAGGGAAGCATCAGCAGTTCGGATGCAAAAATAGATCTCCATGTGAGGATGTGGCCTCTTTTCCTTGAGTGTGGACCAGATGTCAGGCTGCCTGGTGAGGACTCCAGGAACGTGACAGCTTCCTTCTTAGGGGCTTCATTGCTTCTTCACTCTATGGCGACGCCTCCCTCTCCACGCACTTCTTGCATCTGAAAAACAAGAATGAAAAAGAGGATGGTATAAAAGTCCCAGGAGTGAACTTGCTGTATTCTCCTTCTTAAAAAGGATTTGCGTGTTACTTGGATCTTACTTTCAAGTCTGATACCTGTTCATCACATCATTATCCCTGTTATTTAATAACATGACAAAAATTAATGTAGAACCACAGCAAACGGACATTTGTTTTGAGTTTTGAGTGCGTTTATCCTTTTCCTTACCTGACATTTACAGAGGGCCAACTATTTACCAGGCACTGAGCTAGGTATTGGGAATTCAGAGATAAGGAGGGGTCCATCCCTTGAACTTGAGCAGTTTATGAATTGCAAAGAGATAGTTAACTAATTGCGAATCAAGTGTTAAGGGTATGTACAAGGTGAAGGCAAGAGAGGTCAGCTCTGAATGGGCTGCGGAGGTAAGATCAGAGATGATCTTTGAATTGTGTAGTGAAGAATGAGCACAAATTGTTCAACAAGAAGGATGCATTTAGGGCTTCCCTGGTGGCGCAGTGGTTGGGAGTCCGCCTGCCGATGCAGGGGACACGGGTTCGTGCCCCGGTCTGGGAAGACCCCACATGCCGCGGAGCGGCTGGGCCCGTGAGCCATGGCCGCTGAGCCTGTGCGTCCGGAGCCTGTGCTCCGCAGTGAGAGAGGCCACAGCAGTGAGAGACCCGCGTGCTGCAAAAAAAAAAAAAGGATACATTTAAGTGACTCATTGAATTTTTCTCATCTGATATTAAGTTAATTTCCATTAAATATGCTCAAGAATTAATTCACATCATAGTGTTAAGGGACATGGGACTGGAATAAAAAAAAAATGAGGGGGAAAAAGGAGAATAAAAAGAATGTACGGGGTGGTTAATCCACAGAGGGGCTAACTCCCTCCTACCCGGAGAAGGGAAACCTTGCTGCATGGTGAGGGACCCGGGCTCTGCACTGCCAGGGCAGCCGAGCCACGTGTCTCACACATGGCATGTTTAAAGAAGTTGGGAGGTTATAGGCGGCATAACAGACGTGATTTGACAGTTGCTGTGGCAACACACCCACTTCCAGAAAATCAGTTAGTGGGAGGGCAGGAGAACTCATGGTACTTGCCCTGGGCTGCCCCGTGCCCCACACTGCCTGTTCTGGGCCACATGGACAGATGGACAAGGACACATGCCCCACGTGGCTGACTGCCGCCTGCCTCCGTGGAACTGACGCTGGAATAAGATAGGAGATGAGTAAACCGGAACAAAGACAACAGGGGAGCAGTGTGGAGGAGGGAGGGGAGTTCTGAGCAAGCAGTGCCAACTCCTTTCAGGAAGATACCTCCCAAGCCTTGTATTTGAATCTATTGAATGACCCATGGATTTCTATGAAAAAATGCATGTGGCATAAATGTGTATAAATCTCCCTTTATGGAAGCAGCAGCAGCAAAGAATGCTGTAGGCATAAGTAAAAGCGTCCCTAGAGTAGCAAAAGGACTTGAGTTAATGAAAAATTGGTTTTGAAGTTTTGGCTGAAGAGCAGCTGGGTGATTGCCTCTGTGGCACCACCTTCTGGCAAATCCGAGATAGGACATGGTGTGAATCCTCGGACTGTATAGGTGGTGGGTTTTACAGGCTTCAGCGTACCAGCTGCTTACCTCCACAGGGGCTATTTCCTCCAGACCATTGGTTCTCAACCTGGGCCTCAGTTGAGAATCACCAGTGGAGATTTTGGGAAAAGTTATTTAAAAATATTTAATTACAAAGTAATATATGACCGTTGTAAAATAAAGTCAGAACTGTGCAGGTGTACAGCTTGAGTTCCTATATCCCATTCCTAGATTTAACAGTCAACAGTTCCTTGGATACTCATCCAGACATTTCCTTTGTGTTTATAAGCATATGTGAGTGTGTGTATAAATATATTTGTACATATATTTATATAGAGATTGACTGTGTGTGCACAGAAGTATGGAAATATATGTATATGCACACCCTGTACATAGACTGTATACTATACATAGTGCATATATACTATACATAATGTTGTGCAACTTGCCTTTTTTACTTAATGTCTTTTGGATATCTTTTCATACTAGTACATATAGATCTATCAGCTGCATGGAATCCCATTCCCTGGATGTGCCATAATTTATTTAACAAGTACCTTTAGCTTGTTTTCATCCTTGGTTGCCGTTCTCCGTACGTTCAGCATGCCTGAAGTTTAAGTCCCTAGATGTGGATCTGTTGGATCAAAGTATGTAGGCTCCAAAAGAATTGTACTAGTTCATACTCCACCAAAAGTGTGTGAGAAGGCTACTTCTCCTTTCATTAAAAATATAAATAAGTAAAACAAAACAAAAATACAGAGCCCCAGGCCCCATTTTCAGAGCTTCTGATTGAGGTGGGAGGGGTGCTGAGCATCTTTATTTTTGTAGATCCACAGGTGAATCTGGTCCATAACCAGGGTTGGGAGCTATGGCCTTAGATAGAGGGGGTAAAGTTAGGAGCCGTTCTCCTAAATGATGATGCCTTGGTTATGCCCTTTCAGACCCAAACAGCAAGATTTCCCTTACTGTGGCCAGCTGGGGAATAGAGCTACCCATTTCCTCTGAAGTTCTTGTTAAACTAGAAATCTTTATTTAGACAGACATAAAATTAAATGAATCTGTATTTATTAGAGTAGGATTAAAGCTACAAGAGCCAGAGAAGTAGCACCTAGGTACAGTTTGATACTTTTCTCACTATTCTGTAATCATTTGTTCATAAGTCATTTCTCCTTTAAAGACTTTTAAGAAATAATTGTTTAATTCCTTTCCGTGTGGCTTCAGGTTCTATTAGAAGAGGTAGGGTTTGTGGATATTAAAGTCAGTACCCTGTTCTCTGATTTCAGTAGGAAGAGCCCCTGGGCTGGTAGGCAGCTGGCCAGCTTTGGGAAGTAACCAAAGTGTCTCCTTTCTCTTGCTTAGTTAGCCACAGTAGCTGGAGAGAGAGAAAAATGACATCTCTTTTCCAGAGAGCCTGTTGTAAGCATTCTCCATCTTGGGGAATGGTTCCTCCTTCACAGCCTGTTTCATGCCTCCCCTTGAGGCGGTGCCTTGCCATCCTCTTCTGTGTCTCTGTCCACTGAGCTGCTACCAAGGGCGGTGTCCCGTGCTCTGTGGCATTAGGGCGCCGTGTCACGCCTTCACTTCTCCCACCACCCCAAAGACCATTGTCTTCAATCTAACAGCAAGTCTGTCTTTGCCTTTTTGAGGAAACACCCCTGCGCCCTCCCGTTTGTCGTTTGCCCACATTTCTTTTCAGTTGGTCTCTTTATCTCACTTCCATGTTTAGGTACGAACTGCCTTCCGTTAAGTTTATATTAGGAAATCTGAGCTGATTGGGATGGGGGGCGAAGCGGGGGGAAGGGAGCGGGGCGGGGGCTGGTGCGCACTGGAATGACAAAGGATCTCAGGTGCTGGGACACCCTGGGTCCACAGAAAGGTTGCAGGCTATGATGGGCCTTCCCGTCTCATGTCCCGTGCGTGGTCCTGACGGGCCCCGGCCTGAAGCTAAAGAAGAAGGTGTGCCACAACACTAAGGAACCCCCACAAGTGTTTGATAATGACTTAGTGTCTCATTTCCGTTTACCCACGAGGCACACAGACCTCACCTGTGCCTGTGGAATAGAAAGGCGGATTTCTGCCCCATACAGATTTCTCTCCATTAGGCAGGAGGAGCCAGATGGGTTTAGCTTGGCTAATCTTAGCACAAGCTGGAAAATTCCCATTTTTCCAAAACAACACATTTCGAAGAAATTGTCTGGTTTAGAATATTATTCTAGCATATGTAAGGGAACCGCGTGACTATGGGCTGACTTTCTGCGGGCTTATAAATAGGTATGGACGTTTACCTGCGGCTCCCTTTGTCCCGCACCAACATGGTGGTGGTAAGAGCTGCACTCAGTAAGCCCCTCCATTTTTATTCCTTGTCAAAATCAGTGGCTGTTGGGCAGTTTTCCCCTTGTGTGGGACTTGAAGTTATTTGAGAAAACCTGAGGGTACGCCTTTTCCCAAGTCTTGGCTTGCATCTGGTTGTAAACGCAGATGCATGACGCATGCTCATTGAATGTTGATTCAGGTTATAGATCACTGGAAACCGTATACGCTGCTCTTTGGTCCTCCCTTTCCCTCTGCCCAGATGACTGAGACCAAGCTGTCACGTCTGTAAAATAGAATTCCTCCCGTGACACCTCATCACAAGTGTATATGCCGGTCAGGCGATAACAAGACCGATGAATGCCTACATGAAGCAGAGTGCCTGGCAGCTGCTGCAGAGGCCGGCAGTGCTCACCTCACCCCGGATGAGACACTGGGGGGCACAAAATCCATTGTGTTTAGTTACCGGCTGGCTCTGTGGAATTAAGTTGATTTTCCCCCCGAGAATCCAGATCCCTGACTTAGCGTAACGCCACCCCTCACCCCCACCGCAGCTCTGTTGCCTAGCAGTAGTTATTTAGTAACCTTTCAGAATTATCGTTAACTCATAAAGGAAGAGGAAGAGAACATCCCTATTCCGTGTTATATACACAGCCTGCGTTACAGACCTCTCTGTTGTAGGCTGGAGGGGGTGTCTGCAGGCATTTTAAGCTGTCGCCCTCCCTCTCTCTCCATAGCCCCTGCCCTCCATCCCGCAACATACACTCTCTAGACCAAGAGTAAAAAAAGATGTCATAGGCCAACAAGGTAAGAGCTGGGTCGCTCAACACCCCTCACAGAGATCTCCCCCAGAGAAGGCAGAGCAGACAGGAACGTCCTGAGGACCATGTCAGAGCCCCAGGATTCCTGCCACAGGTGGGGTCTAGGTGTGGGCTGCTTGAAGGGAATTGTTGGCCACCAGCCCGTGGCATTACGTCTGTGGGTGGGCACGTGCGGGTGGCAGTGGAAGTGTAGAGAGGAGGGTTAGGGCTTTGGAGCTGGCCCTGGTTTGAACGTAGGCTCTTCCAACTCACTAGCTGTTTGACCTTGAGCAAGTTACCCAAGCTGGTCGATTGCTTCCCCTTTGTTCAGTGGAGATGATACAGCTCCCTGGTTGGACTGCCTGTGAGGGGTTGATCACATGACTAGGAGAACCCTACCTCAGCGAGTCCCACTGCACCAACCTGTCCAAGGATTAGTTTACCTCCTGCCTTTCTGGATCCTCTGAAGTACTGTCCACGGAGTCCTCTTCATCAACCCGTCCCTAAAATGTCCATGGCCTCCCAAGGCCTTGTCTTTGGTTTTCTTCTTGCTCTGTCTTCTCTCCTGGGGGAATCTCAAGGCTATGAAATCTGTATCTCTAGTTAGGATTGCTCTCCTGCAGCCTGGACTCATGTTTAAAGCTGAGATCTACGTCCTTCAGCATCTTTATCTGTAGCCCAGAGGTGCCTTGGACTTGACGGATCCACAGTCAGATGCTGCCTTTTCCTCTGAATGTGCTCAGGACACTGTATTCTGTATCTCGGTGAATTTTGCCACCTCCTTTCTGGCTGTCCAAGCTAAGAAACCTGAAAGTTGATCTGGCTCTCTCCTTCTCTCTCCCTTATATTGACTTGACCGAGACTTCTCGTGACCCCACCTCATTAATAACCCTTAAATCTAGCTGGTCCTCTGCCGCTGATGTGAACGAGCCTCTCACCGTTTCCTGCCTGCCCTCCGGCGCCTTCTCCTCTTGCTTGCCACGGCATTATCGCCTCGATGGCTCACCCTTCCCTCGAGGATGAGATCTGACGATCAGGGGCCGCCCTCCGTCTGGTCTCCCCTCCGCCTGCCCCGCCCCTTTGCCCTCTGAGCTCCAACTGCCAACTGCTCTCAGGTCCCTGCCGGGCCCCTGAGTTCCGTCGCACCTTCATGCCTTCACAGATTCTGTTCCTCTGCCTTGACTAACCCTTACCTCTTTATTTTCTGGCCAATTCCCAGAATCCACCAGGATGCCAACTCCCCCGGAGAAGCATTTCCTGATGCCCCTGCACTGCCTCCAAGGACAGGGATTAGTGATCCACCTTTGGATTCCACCCTTTGGTTCCCTGGGCAGAGCCCTCCCATAGCACGTAGCACCTGTACTGTGAACACCTGTCTGCTTGCCTATTTCCACTTCCAGACTGTGTGCTCCCAGGCGTGGGTTTTATTTATATATTTCCAGAGCTTAGTCCATAGTATGTCTCAATATATGTTTGTTAAACAGATCAGTGTTTTAATCAACAAGCCTTTGTTAATCACCTTCTATGTGAGGCATTGGCAGGGCCTTTGCCTGAAAAGATTTCCAGTCGAGTTTGAGAATAGGTAATTGCTTAAAGGCTATAGAGTCACTTAACCTGATAAAACTTCCAGGCCAGCATATGCTTAAGTGCAAGAGGATATAGCTAATAAATGTGAGGGAACTTGGAAGTTGTCACCAACACTGGGACAGTCAGCGGGAGGAGGACCAGACTTAGGCCTTGAGGGATGGAGCGACAGGTAGAGGCGGAGAGGATGAGAAGCGGGAATGTCCAGGACCCAAGGCCGACCAGTGTGCCTGGAGCAGAGAGCAGAGGTGGGAGTGAGGACGTCCTTGACCTCCAGGTGGAGAGCTTGGACCTGGAGGCAGTGGGAGGCCACTGCTGCCGTTGATCATGGTAGAGATGTGCCAGGAAGAGGAACCTGGTGGTCGTGTTGAAGGACAGGATTGCAGGCGGCAGAGAGGCCAGTTAGGAAGGCACTGAATTTCTCCAGGTCCTCAGAGGAATGGCCTGCCCTGGCCTGTGACAGGGATCTGAACCACAGCGGAAAACCTTCACTGAACTTAAGGATAATTTATTGCAAGAGCTAGAATGAGCCTTTGCTGTCATCCCAAACTCTTGTCCCATTATATAACGGGTGGTCAAACCGAAGCCCAACTGTGAGTCTCCCCCACAGTTCCCATAACTGGCGTGGTCTCTGGATTCCGATCCTTCTGCATGAGAGGGGTGTGGTTGAAGTTCAGAGCCCGCCGGACAGGCGACGACAGTTCTCAGGCTGATGGTCCCTGGGAGCTTGGAGGATGAGTTTGGCTTTGAGACGACAGCAAGCAGGAGGCCGTGACCAGCAGCGCCCAGACCAGTGCAGGGTTCTCTGTGAACTCTGGGGTGAGGGAATTTCAGAGAGTGCTGGCCAGGCACCAAGGCAGGAGGCTTTAGAAAAGCTTGTTTACTTTTGGGTACTCAACTTGGAGACTCGCACAGGAAGGAATTTTTGTGGATCTCCTTGAGCAGCCGCAGAACCACAGACACACCTGAATCCTATTCACGTTCATCCGGAAACTCAGGCTTTAAAACAATTCTGGTTTTCTTCCTATGTTTGTTTGGACTGGTTGGGGGGGGTTGAGAGAGGAGGAAGGGTGTTGCTCAGGAGAGTGTGGGCCACTTGTTTGCAGTCGGTTCCTGGGTTCACAGTGGACGTCAGCGAGCCCTGCACTTACCTCACGTTCTGCTTCACTCTCTCCTCTAAATCCAAACAAAAAACTCACATGGCCTAAAGGAGAAGAGTCAGTTTAATATAATAACTCACCGGGACAGCAGTTTGAAAACTGCGGGTTTCAAATGACTAGGCCTGCACATTTTCACCAACTCAGACAATTAAAGAGACTCCAGGGACCTGGGTGGTGCTGATTCCAGTGGTGCATGTTGTCATTAAAGATGGAAAGAGCCTCCAGGGATGGAGAGCTTGTTTCTCTGCTTGATAAGAAGGTAGCCCCAGCCTAGGGGGACCTCAGTAAATTGCCTAGTGGCTCAATTTCTCCATAGGTAAAATGTGCCCATGGGCCCTATGTGCTTCGCAGGGTTGTCAGGAGGGTGGGATGAGGCTGTAGATACTCGGCGTGCACTTGAACCAGGTCTAGATGCAGCATGTAAATGCAGGCAGGAGCCCCTCCTCTGCTGCTGCCTGGAAAGCTGACATCACCACCGTGCACACGTGGGGGCTCTGAGGCGGGGCTGAGGTTAGGACTCCAGGCCCCACTGGATCCTCTCCAGATGTCTCTTGTTGCTTATCCTCTAGCGTGTGCAGTTGCAGAGGGGCTTGAAGTGGCCATTCTGGATTATAGCCACTGGCACTGCTACAGCCTTGGGAGGACTGGGCCTCTGCTCTCTCAGAAGAGATGGCTGCGGGGACTTCCCTGGTGGCTCAGTGGTTAAGAATCCTCCTGCCAATGCAGGGGACACAGGTTCGAGCCCTGGTCCGGGAAGATCCCACATGCTTTGGAGCAGCTAAGCCTGTGTGCCACAACTACTGAGTCTGCGCTCTAGAGCCTGCGAGCCACAACTGCTGAGCCCGTGTGCCACAACTACCGAGGCCCACGCACCTAGAGTCCGTGCTCCGCAACAAGAGAAGCCACCGCAATGAGAAGCCCGCGCACCGCGACGAAGAGTAGCCCCCGCTCGCCACAACTAGAGGAAGCCTGTACGTAGCAACAAAGACCCAATGCAGCCAAAAATAAATAACTAAATATAAATAAAATAAAAAAGAAGGGATGGCTGCTGCACAGAGCATTTGAAGACTGGGCAAGCAGGCAGTTGGTGGGACTCAACCTTGCATTTCCCAGGTCTTCACCCACCTGCGTTTCCTACAGGTGCAGAGGAAGCCAGGAGGCCTGCTTTTCTCCAGCTATGCATGTTCCATGACTTGGGGTGGAGTGGCACAGGGACATGAGTGTGGGGGCGGGGAGGGACAGTGCACCTTGTTTCCAGTTTATGACACTCCCTACGCACCTGTGGCGGGGCAGGGATGGGGGGTCAGTGTTGCAAGATCTGAAATCCAGTTCAAGCAGGCTTTGGTCTCTGGTGCTGTGAGTATATTTCTGGCCACCCTGTTCCTTGTCTGCGCACGGAGGCGCTGTGACAGCAATGGGGAGGGGCCCCGGGAGAGCAGGTGGAGGGGACTCTGCTGCTCTGTCTTGGGGACAGTGGCGTGGTGGCCAGGGGGCCCGCATGTGCCCTGACCCCTGAATGGAACTGATCTGCCCCATGTCACTGACTGCCAGCGGGCGTGGCTCTGAGCCGCTCTGCTCTCGCCTCTCAAGTTCACCTCAAGGAGGCAGGTTTCTTGCTGACTCCACTGGCAAGACATGCGCTGATCCGCACCCTTGGAATGAGAGGCCTTGCTAATCCAGTCCCAGCCTCTGCCAGATCAGGAGCCGCCAAGTCAAGTCAGGGCCATTTTGGGTACTGGTGCACAATCCCAGACCAGCGTGCTGGTCCTGGACACAGGTCACACTTGGTGACGGCCAGCAGGCTCTTCTTGGGCTGCAGCTGGAGGGAGGTGTGTGCTGGGGGGCTCAGGGACGGATGTGCGGACTCCACATCCCCGCCCCCGAGTGGCCTCCCCACGTCCTGCCCATCCCAGCCGGCCCCAGCGGACAGAGGAGGGAGCAGGACTCTGCATGGTGGAGTGGCTGGCCCCAGGCCACAGAGTTATTTAGGGGCAAAAGCACTGTGAGTCCAGGTCTGTCTGTGCTTTCTGACGAACCAGGCCATCTCCCAGGACGGGTCAAAGTGAGGGACGAAGGCCAGAGCAGGAGCCTGGAACGGTATTCCAGCTGTCCCTGCCCAAACCCAGACCCAGTATTAATTGGCATACTGATAATTCAAGGGTATAGACCTAAAGCGTGCCTCCCCCATGACGTGGCCTCTGCAGCCATATCCCACAACAGAATAAATGAGGCGCGGTCTCTGGCTATCCAGGAGCTCTTTAAAGATGCCTGAGTGAGATGTAGTGTTGACAGGAGCCCTAGCCCTGAGGGTCATTAGTTGTTTTGTCATTGAAGAAGTGCTCTTGGCAGGAGCTCAGGAAGACAGAAGTAGTGGAGGAGGGAAGGGAGGGAAAGGAAATGGGGTGGCTGGCTGCCCGTAAATTCCTGGGGCTCTTGTCCATAGCCGGAGGCATTCCTGCCTCCTTGGGGGACCATCTGCTGCACAGGAACCCGATGGGCCATAGGAGACTGAACTCCACCAACCTCCCACCAGCTTTCTGGCTGCATGACTTTGTGTATGGGTGTTGAGGGCAGATTTCACCTCTGACCCTCCACTTCCTCATCCATAAAATGTGGGGTGGGCTGATGGGTCAGTGGAACGTTGTACTTGAGGCCAGGAGACCCAGGTCCTGATGCAAAACTCTCAGTTGGGAAGCACACAGTCCCTTGCTGTCCTTTGAAGCATTTACATGATTAAGAACTTGGGCTGTAGAGTCAGAAGAGGTGGGAGGTGAGATTCTGTTTCATCTACTAGTTGGGCAACCTTCGGCAAATCATTTAGCTTTCTGAGCTTGTCTTAAACTGTCTGGAAAATGGAGTTAGTAATGATTCCACCTTCACACAGCTATCTTTTTTTTAAATTTCTTTATTATATATTTTATTTTGGCTGCATTGGGTCTTCATTGCCGCGCGCAGTCTTTTCTCTAGTTGGGGAGAGGGGGGCTACTCTTCGTTGCGGTGCGCGGGCTTCTCATTGCAGTGGCTTCTGTTGTTGTGGAGCACGGGCTCTAGGCACGTGGGCTTCAGTAGTTGTGGCACTCGGGTTCAGTAGTTGTGGCTCCCGGGCTCTAGGGGGAAGGCTCAGTAGTTGTGGTGCACGGGCTTAGTTGCTCTGCAGCATGTAGGATCTGCCCGGACCAGGGCTCGAACCCGTGTCCCCTGCATTGGCAGGCGGATTCTTAACCACTGCGCCACCAGGGAATCCCCACACAGCTATCTTGAGGATTAAGTGAGGTGATACACTGGCAGGGCCTTGGCGAGGGGGTGCTCCTCCCGGCCACTCATCGCTGTTGACTAACAGTGGTTACTCAGCGGGCAGGGGAGGCCTGTCTGCCAGCCCACAGGACTGCATTTCATTCGCCCTCTCAGTAAATGGTAACAGACAGACCCTTCCTAATGTTTACAAGTAATGGATTGGGCTGGCTTCTCGGTGCTGTGCTTTACCCATATTTCTGTTGACAGTCCGTTACTGCGTGGAGAGAGTTGTTGGAAAAGAGCTGCTTTGATCAAAGCAATCTTTATAGAGGATCTTTCAGTGTATTTGTTCCACAATCACAGACAGCACTTACTGGGCACCTTGTCTGGGTATGGCACAAATGAAGTGTGTGTGTGTGTGTGTGTGTGTGTGTGTGTGTGAGAGAGAGAGAGAGAGAGAGAGAGAGAGAGAGAGAGAGAGAAGAGGAGAGGAGAGGATAGAGAGAGAGAGGGAAGGAGAGAGAGAGAGGGAGGGAGGGAGAGAGAGAGAGAGGCGGTGGGGGGCGGGATTTGTTTTTGCCTTGAAGTCAGTGTATCAGCTGAGTAAGGCTCAGGACACTTGAAAAGTCTCAGGGTTATGACAGATTCCCAGCCGCTGGAGGTGGGAAGGACACTTTCTAATATAATCTTTGGTTAAGCCTTTTCTTTCTCCTCCTCTTCTTCCTTTCTGGGGGTTTGAATGGTCTTTTCTTGACAGTATTTAACACAGCCTCTTGAAGGTTATATATGTGCAAAGTGAAGCAAAGTCCATTTTTAGAGGAAAATTTTTATTTCTGTCTTTGAAAGTAAATGTTGCTCATTATAGATAATTTGAAAAATATAACAAATAAAAAGCAAAAATAGTCCCTGTTCCCCACAACAGTCCTTGTTAGGAACCAGGGGTGTTTATCTCCAGTTACTCAGTAGTTAGTACTAAGCATCTTCTCCATGCAGGCTCCTTCTAGAAGCCAGGGATGCAGCAGCAAAGAAGACAAGGTCCCCGTTCCCTGGAGCTTACATGCGAATGGAAGGAGGTCACTGACAAAGGTCAAACAAATACAGAGGGTAATGTGGGAGGGAGATAAGTTTTGCAAAGGAAATGAAACAGGGTGGTTTGATAGGTGGTGAGTTGGGGCAGAGGAGAGTCAGAGGGGTTGAAGATGTGGCATTTGAACTGGTGTCTAAAGCATGCAGGAGGGCCAGGCGGGCAGAGAGCAGGGGGAAAGTGTTTAGGTGGAGGGAATACTAAGGACACAGGCCTTGGGTGGGGGGGCCCTGCTTAGGGCAGGTGAGGAGCAGAAGGAAGGCCGGCACGGCTGGGCATGCGGGGTAAGGAGGGGCCTTGCGTGTTACCATGTGGGGCAGTGCAAAGCCTCTGGAGGGTTTGAGGTAGGGGGTGAGCTGCATAGGCTTCTGTTTTTAGAATGTTTCTCAGTGGCTGTGTGGAGAGTGCATTGTGGGGGCTCCAGTGGAAGGAGGGGAGCAGTCAGGAGGATGTGGAGAGATGCTCGAGGGAGGGACCGTGCCGGCTTGGATGAGGAGGCAGTCTTTTTACTGGATTTTTTTTAACGTACCTGGGATCATAGTATCTGTCTATCTCTATATGTGTTTTGGCTTGCGGCTTGCAGAATCTTAGCTCCCCAACCAGGGATCGAACCCGGGCCATGGCAGTGAAAGCGCTGAGTCCTAACCACTGGGCCACCAGGGAATTCCCCACAGTATCTATACTTTATATTTGTGTTTATATGGAGACTACTGATTGCTTTCCAGGCACTGTGCATTATGTTAAGCACTCTATAAGTACCTTGTCTCATTCATTTCTCACACAGCCCTATGAGGCAGGCATTGTAATCTCCATTTGCAGATGAAAAAACTAGAACTAAGAGAGGTAGGTTTAAAAAAAGGAAAAAAAAAATTCACTAGTAGTTCCTGTCCTCACAACAGACCTTACTAGGAAATGTGGAATATTTTTTTCTGGTCCTTTATTCACAAACACCCAAGTTTATACCGTATAGGTGGCGGAATGAGAAATCAAACCTAAGCCTGACTCACTTCACAGCTTAACCACTACCGGGTGCATTTTAAAACCTTCCTGTGATATTAATGTTATTGTATAAGCATGTCCCCAGATATACTAGCTCAGCTTGTAGATCAGTCATCTGTTGCCATGACAGTGTTTACCAAACACTCACAAATACTTGGTAGCATATACACATGAGGGTTTATTGTTCACTCGTCTGAAATTGCTGTGGGTTGGTCAGGTAGCTCTGCTGATCTTGGCTAGACTCGCACATCTCAGGCACAAGTGATCTGGGCTGACCTAGACTGGCCTGCCCCATGTGCCCTTCACCCCCCCCAGGGGGCTAGACCAAGCATGTATATATGGTGGTGACGAAAGTGCTGCAGAGAAGCAGCAGGACATGCAAAACCTCTTTAGGCCCAGCCTCAGAACTGACACCCTGTCACTTCCGCCACAAGGCCAGCCCAGATTCAAGGGGTGGGGAAAAAGACTCAGCCTGGAACTGCAGAGTCACGTGGAGCAGGATGTGGGTAGAGGGAGGGATGAGACCTCTGGCCATTAGGACATTGTCGCCTTTGCAGAGTGCTTGTTGGACAAGTTAACAGGTTCCTGCCATCGGAATAGAGACTAGCTAAATCATCCTCAGAGTTCAGAAAGCCTGCATCCTTAGGGTGTACTTTTAAGGCCTCTATTTAATCTTTGTACCTAGTATGGTAACACTTTACATACCCTCGAGTGTTACTGCAGTCTTCTAAGTTAATTGGCACCCTGTAATGTAAGGATTCTCGGAAGCTGGGTGTTTTGCAGTGAAGGGAGCCCTGATGATGGTTTTCTTCTGAAAGCAGTTGGTACAAAGAGGGTCAAAAGTGCTATTTCAAACTCAAATTATGACTCTCTAGGGTCAAAGAGGTCGTGAGAAGCAGACAGACCACAGACTGGTTATGGGAAGGAGAGGAGGATCATGAACCAAACTGAATCACAAGGAATTTCACCCATCAGTTCTAAGAGAGAACCCATTGGCCAAAACCAAATTATTTTCTCTCTTCTCAGCATTCTTTTTTTTTTTTTTTTTTCTTGGCGGTATGCGGGCCTCTCACTGTTGTGGCCTCTCCCATTGTGGAGCACAGGCTCTGGACGTGCAGGCCCAGTGGCCATGGCTCACGGGCCCAGCCGCTCCATGGCATGTGGGATCTTCCCAGACCGGGGCACGAACCCGCATCCCCTGCATCGGCAGGCGGACTCTCAACCACTGTGCCACCAGGGAAGCCCCTCAGTATTCTATATAGGGGATAATGTTCACCAGCTGGCTGACGCTCATCAGTGGTAACACTAGGATATGGTGTCTGTCCTGACGGTATGGCTGTGTTTAACCTCCTGAATGGGGAGCACATCAGAAAGGTTGGAGATGCTGTAATTAGTCTTGAGGGTTAAGTCGTAAATGCAGCTACAGTTTATTACTTTGATGCAGCCATAAACTAAAGAAATAAACCATCAACTTGAGATTGGGACACGGAACACAGATTGTGGCTGTACCCATTCATTGATGCCTTCTAGCTAATCAGCTAATTGAACGTGAGATGCTAAATTCTTGTTAAGTATGTAAGAATAAAACACATCCTATCTTCAGTTATGCTGTTTGGAGGTTTAGGCATGCCTACTCTATGACAAAAGTGGAGGCCAATTTTGGGTTTGAAGGTAACTTCTAATCTTCTAGATTTAAGCCCTTTGTTCCACCCTTTCCACCGGAAATCCTCCTTGGCTCTCCTGGAAGTGACTTTCATTAAGATGCTTTTAAAAAGAAGAAAACAATGTTCCAGCAAACTGCAGAGTCTACACCATGGGGTTGATCCTGTCCACCCCTGATATTTCAAAGAAAGCCTTGGAGAAATACCAAGCTCAGACTTAACAAATACAGGAAGAAACCACATGGTCATCTCAACAGATACTAAAAAAAGTCATTTGAGGAAATGTAGTATGTGATTTCTGATTTTAAAAAAACAACTCTCAGTGCAGTAGGGATAGAAGGGTTGGAAATGCCTTAGCTTGTCAAACTGTTATCTGCTAGGATTCTGTAATAGACCTTAAGGATATGAAGCAGTAAAAGTTTTTTTCACTGAAGTCTGGGACAAGCAGGGACCTCCAGTCTCATCCCTTTTACCTATTGCCTTGCAGAGCCCAGCCAGTGCAGTGAGGTGTGCTTTTAGGTAGGAATTATAAACATTGAGGCAACAACTATCTCTAGAGGCAGAAAAGATTATTTACCTAGAAAACTCAGAGAAGTTAGAACTATTAGAACTAATAAGGGAGTAAAGTGGCTGGATATAAACCCAGCATTTTAAAGACCAGTAGCTTCTTATATGTCAGCAGTAACCAATTAGTAAGTCTAACAAGGGGAATTTACACTAGCAACAACTACGAGAAAACATTGAAGGGATAAACTTAGCAAAAAATGTGAGAGTTTAAAGTGAAGAAAACTGTGAAACTTAAAGATGTAAGAAAAAGAACAAAAAATAAAAATGGGGAGTATACTAAGGTTATATTGAATGTTTAAAAGGTATCAGTTGTCCCTAAATTAACCTATGGCTTTCATGCAATCTTCATTCAAAAATCCCATTAATAATTTTAAATATAACTTAATATATCCTGAAATTCATCCAGAAGACTGTAAGAATACTGAATAAAATTTTACGAAAAGAACAGTAAAGAGGGAAGAACTTGCCCTATCAAATGTCAAACCTTACTTACCATTATATTAAGGCACTTGGAGAATACTGTGTTAAGCCCCTTGCATGTACTTTATACAAAAATAAATCTTAGGTGATTCAAAATCCTAAAAATATAAATTAATTATAGTTGTATTAGAGAAAAGTATAGAGTAATATATGTACACACACGTATGTACACACATGTATATGTATACATACATACTTGTATACGTGCATGCATATAATATAATTTGGGGATAGAGAAGGTATGAAATTAGCGGCCATAAAGGAGAAAACTAAGACATTATTACCATATTACAGTGTAAGATCTCGTCAATAGTGCAAAACTCTATAAGCAAAGTTAGAAAACAAACAGTCTGGGAGAAAATATTTTCTACAAATAAAACAGATGAAAGGATTATATCCATCGTCCATAAAGAGTTATTTCTATAAAGGATTCTTACAAATGAATCAGCAACAAAATCCATTTAAAAAGAAGCAAAAGATATGAAGAGGGTGGTATACAGGAGAAGAAATAGATCCAATAGACATGTGAGATGCTCAGTCTCACTAGTAACAAGGAAATGTAAATTCAACAATAGTGATATTTGTGTATATATCAGATTGGCAACATTTTAAAAATTAATATTTAATTGTACAAAAATGCACTCTTAGAAATGTTGGTCTAGATAAGATTCAGCAATGCTTTTAGAAATATAAAATATACATGTCTTTTGTATGAGCAGTCTCACTTCTAGACATCCCTTCTCTAAAAATGCTCACATACCTAAAAATCCTTCCATTGGGGAATGATTAAGTAAATTGTTACATATCCAAGCTATGGGATACTACTCACCCTCTAAAAAGAACAGAGTAGTTCCGTTTGTACTAACATGGGAAATTGCATATGGTATACTGGTATATTGAAAAAGTAATTTAAGATCTGTGGGTAGTATAATCCTATTTGGGTTAAATCATTTGTATGTAAAAACCAAGGATTGAGAGGTTCACACCAAGCAGTTAAGGGTGGACTCCTCTGGGAAGAGCAGCAAGGTAGATTGGGGGTAAGGGAGACACATTTCTGCATTTGTTGAAATTTTGCAATGAACATCCTTGGTAATTTAAAAAAGTAATGTAATGATGCATTCTTAACTTGAAAAAAAAATTTTTTTTTTTTTTAAATTTCGCCTTACGCGGGCCTCTCACTGTTGTGGCCTCTCCCGTTGCGGAGCACAGGCTCTGGACGCGCAGGCTCAGCGGCCATGGCTCACGGGCCCAGCCGCTCCGCGGCATGTGGGATCTTCCCGGACCGGGTCACGAACCCATGTCCCCTGCGTCGGCAGTGGACTCTCAACCACTGCGCCACCAGGGAAGCCCTTAACTTGAAAATTCTTATATTAAAAATTTGCAAATCCACAAAAGGTAGGACAAAATAATAAAGATCCTCCTCCCTGTTACTCAGTGATACTATGGACACTTAGGAATAAAGGGGGAAAAATGAGTCTAGCAGAGTTAATGCAGTAGAAAATATAGACAAACAAGATGATGCAAGGATATCTTGGGAGAAAAGAGACCCGGCTGTGTTTCTCATGTCCTTTGCTGGTTGCTCTGTGATGCTGGGGAAGCTATTGAAAGCCATTGACTCGTCTGTGGTCCAGTTAGGTTTTCTCTGTGCTGCAGGTAGGGCTGACCTACTTCCATTGGAAGAAAGGGCTCGAGAGAAAGAATGCAGATAAAGCTTCTGCTTAAATGTGAAGTGTTATTGTTAGAATGTTCATGAATGAATGACAGCGCCCAGCATCTCAGAGGGCCCCCAGTAAATGAGGAGTGTTCTTTGTAGAAGCGGAACTCTGAAGTAGGCACCACTGTGAGGAGTGGGGTGGGGATAAAATAGAGAAAACATGAAAGACCATGTGGTCTGGTAGAGGAGGGGGTGTGTGTGTGTAAACCTTAACATGTATAAATCAATAAAGGGGATTTAAATACAACATAATTAACAGAATACTGAAGTACTAGGGAAGAACTTGAAGTAACTTTGAGCAATTAGATTTGGGAAATATTAATTAAGAGATGCTTCCAGAGGGGAGCAGAGGGTGTATCTACCTGTGGGTGTGTGTATGTGATGCGGGGGTGATGCGTGGGGCACGGTGGTTGAACTGAGAGGGCATTGGGTAGCTTTATTATTAAGTTCAGAGAGAGTTTCTAAAGGGGAAGTAAAATACCCGTTTGACTCAGATATGGTCCATTTTCTGAGGCAATGTCGAGAGGCACAAGATCAAATCTAGCTTGACACCATCCAGTGCAGAACTCAGCAGCCTCTAGAAGCTGGAGCTGAACTGAGCGTGGCTAATGAGAAATCTCCATCCTCTGCCAATGCCTTGGGACCCATCTCTTCCTCTTTGGCAAGCAGGATACAAAGAGAGCTCAAAGCAGAGTGGGGACCAAAAGGTCCCCAGAACGTTCATTCTGCAAGCTCCCCACCAGGCCTTTCCGGAAGGCAGACAAGCCTGGTTTCACAGGTTAGCCAGAAAGCAAGTCGATGGCTTTGCTCTTCAACCCGGGGTAGTTTCTAATGGCACCTACAGGATACTCCACGCGGCGTCCAGCCTTCAGCAGTGAGGGAGAAGAGGACGTGTGCTAAACCGAGCTGAGCTGTATCCTCTCACTTATTCTCTGGGCGTGAAAGGGGTGATTGTAAAATTCAAATGAAACTAGAAGTTGAGGTTCAGAGCTCCCCACATAAACGCTGCAGTCTGTTATTCCGAAATGCAGTCCGCCCTTTTTCGAGGACCTTTGTGCATTTCAGTGCTTTGGTTTGCAGAACCGTCAAGTGGAAGTTAGATCATCTCCGTTGCATCTTTTCCATTTTGCTCAATATTCCTTGAATGCACACATGGGTTAGCACCACAGCCCGGTAGCTCGTCTCCTGTCTCCAGTCCTGCCCCCTTCAGTTCACTCCTCACACTTCTTTCCACACTTCAGCTCTGCTTATCACTTCAGTGCTCAGAACCGCACACTTCAGCTCTGCTATCTTCAGTGCTCAGAACCGCTCAGTGACATTCAAGGCCTTTTATAACATCCCTGCTGCCCACTTCCCTTGACCACATCTCTTGCATTTATGCCTCTCTCCTTTCCATCTTGTGTTCTGACACAGCTACCCAAGACTACTTGTGGTGCCTCAAAAATGCAACCCTCTGTCTTGTATTTGTCCCTGGATTACCTTTTTTGCTAATTACTGTGTGTCTCAAGACGCCGCTATTCCAAGCATCTTCTCTAGGAGTGTTCCCTAACCTGCTTCGGGTTACATCCTTTCCCCCCACCCTCTGGAAGCACGCGTGGTTTCCTTTCATCCCTTCACTATATCTCACTGGCTAGTTTTGGTCTGATTCCCTGACTCCCCTGGAAAACACCTTAAAGGTAAAAAAGAGTACCTGACACATAGTTGGTGCTTCATGAATATGTTGTAGGACGGAATGAATGCATGTGTTTTTTTAATTTAGTTTGTGAATATGTGTATGTGGGTCCTTGTTTTCCCTGATCTGACCTGAGTAAAGCCATTCAGCCTGCTGTGCCTTCAGGAACGATGTTAGAGTCACATTTAAGTAAGTTTAAGACTCTTGCCCTCATCCTGAGCATCATCAAGTAGCTGTCTCCTGGGCCTCCGTAGAGTGTGCATGAATTAAAACTCCTGTGTTGTTCCAGGCCAGCTGTTGCCAGCCAACCGCAATACTCCGAGCCCCATTGACCCTGACACCATCCAGGTCCCGGTGGGCTATGAGCCAGACCCGGCCGACCTTGCCCTCTCCAGCATCCCCGGGCAGGAAATGTTTGACCCTCGCAAACGCAAGTTCTCTGAGGAAGAACTGAAGCCACAGCCTATGATTAAGAAAGCTCGCAAAGTCTTCATCCCAGATGATCTGAAGGTAAATTGGAACTGGAAATTAGGCTGTGGGCAAGTGGAGGGTGGGATCAAGAGGCAGATTAAGAGGGTGACCCCAGGAAAACCACACAAGCTAGTGAACAAAGACGTGTGATTTCTGATCCCATTTCTTGGCATGTGACGAGGCAAGTTGCTTCCTCTCTGGGTGTCTTCTGAACTACGCCTTTCATATCTTGATAATGCATAGACAGAAGGAAAGGCAATAAAATGGAGTGCTTTGCAGCCCATGAAGGAAGCAAACCCACTACTATCTGCAAGGAAACCTATGAAAGCCTAGTAAAATCAAACCAGGATCCTTCAAGGTTGAAAAGAGAAAAAAAATTATTTGGGAAGGGCATCTGGACCTCATCGTCCCCAAGGGTTACCTTTCCTTTGGGAATTTAACACTAATTAACTGCTTCCATTTCTCTGTAGGCCTCAGGGAGTAACAGCCAGAGACAGGACCTCTCTCCACATTGCCAGCCTTGGATGCTAGGGTGGGACTTTTAAGGAAGCTGGTGGGTTACCTGACACTATTTATAAGTAATATTCACTCTGTGTCTCAAGTAAAGATCACTTGAGTGTCTCAACAAAAGGTTAATTTGGGGTTGGTTTTTCTCTACTGTGTTGAAGGCACACATTATTTATAAAGGAAAATAGCCTTACCTTAGGAAATCAGATACAACTTAAAATTAATCTGACACATTTAATGATACCTTAGGAAGAGACTTCTAAACTTACGCCATGCCTACTACTACCCAAATAGAACCATTTTCATCACCCATTGCTTAGAATATTTTGTGTTTATGCTGCTTTCCAATCAGATGGACAATAGAGTTATGATTGTATACATTCAAGGCATTGGAAGCAGACATGCTTCTCTAACTGCTGACCACCATTTCTCAAACCTAAATACAGTTCACATGAAGAGATACTCCTGTTGGGAAAATGGGAGTTTGGGACATTGTCCTGGAACTGATTTAGACCATTTACTTCTGCTTTTCATATATACAAAGAGCACTGGAGGAAAAAGTACCCAACAGATTTAAGTCACTGCCGGCATCCAGTACCTCAGATTACCTTCAGTGATGCAGAATCATAAAATGTCCGGGTTTTGGGACTTCCCTGGTGGTGCCAGTGCTTAAGAATCCGCCAGCCAATGCAGAGGACACGGGTTCGAGCCCTGGTCCGGGAAGATCCTACATGCCGCGGAGCAACTGTGCCTGTGCACCACAACTACTAAGCCTGCACTCGGGAGCCCGCGAGCCACAACTACTGAGCCCGTGTGCCGCAACTACTGAAGCCCACATGTCTAGAGCCCATGATCTGCAACAAGAGAAGCCACCACAAGAAGCCCTCTCACCACCACGAAGAGTAGTAGCCCCTGCTTGCTGCAACTAGAGAAAGCCCGCGTGCAGCAACAAAGACACAATGTAGCCAAAAATAAATAAATAAATAAATAAATTTATTAAAAAATAAAATGTCGGGTTTTAAAAGGGACCTCAGAAATTCATTAGACCAAAGTGATCACTTTACCACTGAGGAAATGGAGACACAGAAAGGTAGAGGTGAGCACTGCTAGTTAGTGTAAGGCCCAGCCTCGTCCCCAAGTCGGCTAGCTTCCAGAAAGGTCACTGAAGCACGTTGGCCCTGACAGGAGCTACATCGGGAGCCTTTGGGTGACAAATCAATAGCTGTCACCTTGAGAATCAAAAGAGGAAAGTGCATAGTAAAAACACCAGAAAATTGAAGCTAGTCAGGGAATCGATGGTTAGACTAAGATGGGGTAAGAAAGGGGCCCCATGGGATTAGGTCCTGGGCGATTAGGCATCTTCTTTCAGCTCATGCTTTTCCTCATCCTGTGTTCTTAGCCATACAATTCTGTGTGCATTTTGGAACTTGCCTCTCAAACTAAACCGGCGAGCCCATTCAGTAGGGATTTCCTCTTGAATGGAGGCAAGTTTGAAGGGATGCTGCTGAGTAGTAGATACAACTTCCAGCCAGACCTGCACATGGTCTCCAAATTTACAAATTTAAAGCAAAGAGCAAGCTTACTTAATTACCCTGGTAACCTCAGCAACAAAGAGGCCACGTGAAAAACGTCTGTGCTGGAATGATGCATGTTACTGCCACCGTGGCTGGGCCTGGCCTTCTCACGTGCCAGTGAGGGGAGCAGGCAGGAACACTGTCCTGCCAGGTGTCCCTGGGTTCCTTCAGTTGTGAGTAAAGTCTCAGGCCCCAGAGCATGAGCAATGGTGAAGCAAGAAGCAGAGCTGTAAGATGTTTGTCACGTGGCAGGAGGGCTGAGCCGGGGCAGGTGGCCTCCAGCCCTGGATGAGCAGACCGAGTGAGTGAAGTGGCCCTCCCTGCCGCTGCCTGCAGTCTCTCTCTGGAGCCATTCATTTGGGTTAGCGGGCAGCCCCAGGAGGATGAAGGGGTGGCATACTGATTCCTAGCTGAGACTCAGTTTAATCGCCTTGGTGTCTTTCAAACACCCATTCATTCACTTGACACATATTTTTCAAATGCTAGTGTCTGCCAGGTCCTATGTCAGGGCCTGGGGATTCCAAGGGGAGCCGCTACTGACAGCCCCCAAGTGAGAAAAAGGGAGTGTTGACATGTCAGGGGGGGCCTGCTGGGCAGAGGTGTCATCAAACACCAGACCCCCAAGAAGATGGGACTGGACTGAGGAGTTCTTTGCCAGGTAGGGCTACCTCCGTAGCCAGATGGCATCTGCCCCTGGGAGAGAGAGGGGAAGTGTACAGGTGATGTCTCAGCCCCACTCAATATCCCGCTCTCCCCGCCCCCCATTTCTGTGCTGACAAAGGTGGGAAAGCTGGCTTCTCTCGTCTGGGACGGTCCTGCCCGCCTTCTGCAGCCTCCGCTCCACTCCTGTTCCCAGCTCCCCTCCCACCTGAGATGGTCCCCATTCCACACCTCGCCTAGCTCATCTGCACATGTGGACAGGTGAGGCTGGGAAGTGAAGCACCTTGGAAGTGAGAGGAGCTCAGAAACTGGTTGCTACACTGAGGTCAGCTGGTGACGCCCCTGGTCCTTAAGACCTGGTAACAAACCAGCAAGTCCACGGCCTGTGGTGGCACCGCATCCCCATCCTCCTGCCGCCGCACACAGCTTCTCCTTGTCTTCATGTACCCCTTCACTCCCCGGCCCCTGTGTGCAGGTTCTGACACATCCTAAGCCAACCCCTCTTTCCAATCATCTTGGAAACTACACTCCAGGGAACACTGATGAGTACGGTAGATTCACTGATTGACCAAGGGGGGTGGAATTGGGGCTTACAAAGTAAGGCAGACAACTTCTGTCAGAGCTGGAGCTTTCACTGTTGTTAATGTGCCTTAGGCTCTCTCGCCCCTGTGGAGTCTTGTGCTCTCTTAGCTCCTCCCAGCTTCTCTGGGCCAGCGGCCTAGTCTCTCACCCCTTCCTCCCGCTCTGCTGCGCCCTTTCTGAAGGGAAGCAACAAATCCTGCCCCAAGCTTAATTATCCAGGTATTTTCCAAAGGGCAGCCTCCTCTCTAAGAAGAATTCTGGTACTAGCTATTATGAAGATCACCTTTTTCACTTTGTGACACATTATTATGAAATGTGTAGCAAGCTGGGAGTGGCTTATAAATAAGAGAACAGTACTAGCTTGTGAAGGACAGATAGAAGGTGCCTCCATATGCTTTCTGTCTCACACTTCCTGTCATTGTGCTGGGCAAGTGTTGGCTCAGGATAAATGGCAGGGATGGCGCAGACCACTGACCTTGGACTTTGCTCGCAGCCTTGGCCTCAAACCATGTGACCTCCTCCAGTGCCAAATGCCTCTTGGAATCTTGGGGGAGGGGAAGAACTGGCTCACTCCCTTATTCTGGGTGGCACATAACTGCAGGTATTAGCTTTGCTAGGATTGAGGAATTTACTGTTGCAAGTTGTTGAAAAAAGGGGGTTGCAAAACCCACCAGGTGGCACCATAAATGGAAGAAGACTTACATTTCTCAGTCCTCCTAGGAGGGTTTTCCCTTTTTTGGCAGCGGGAGCAGTGATGGGGGCGAAAGGAGGGATTGCTTCCATGTTGACCACAGTTAAACATCACTTAGGCTCAGACAGCCTAGAAAACAGTTAAACAGGAAATTAGAGTAGTTATTGAAATGTTAGCCACCAATATGAGTATTGATCAGTGGCAGGTGGAACTTTTTTGTTCTTAATTGCCAAAGTACACATGCCCATTATAGAATAGTCTAGTAGTTCAGGAGGATACAAAACAAAAGGTGAAAGATCCTACCTCTCTCCTTGGCTCCCTCCTTCAATCCCCCTTCCAAAGCCACCACTTTCAATAGCTACGTATAAATCTTCTGGGCCTCTTTCCATGAATATATACTATTATAATTTTTTAACCGAAGTGGGATGAGGAACCTATTGATCTGCAAATTGCCACTGTTTCTACCCACATAGTGATACGTCGCTAGCATCCTTCTGGTTCAGCTGGATCATTATTTTTAACAGTTGTGTGAATCTATCATGATGTAGTTATTAAAGCTCCTGGTAATTAGGGGGTTTTGCTCATTTTTTTCTATTACAAACAATGCTGCACTAAAAATTTTGGGCCCGCGGGTGCGCACGTGCGTGAGGACTGCACTAGGGTGCGAGCCCAGAGGCACGGTGCAGATACTGCCAGGTCGCCTTCCAACAATACTGTATCAATTTATTCAGGAAAGCACGCTCCCAGGGAAGAAAAGGGTTTAACATTTCCAGCAGAGAGGGAAGGAGTTAGGCTTGTCCTTCAGGGAGTGCGGGAGGCCCGGCTTCGCTCGGGGACGTGCGCTCTGTTGGGCGGGAGAGGCGGCCCGGGGAAGGGTGGGTGCCGTCGGCTGGCAGAGCCGGAGCCGGGGGCGGGAAGCCCGGTGGGGGTGCGGGCCGCGGGCCGAGGTCTAACCGCGTCGGTGTGTGTCTCCCCCGCCCCGAGCAGGACGACAAGTACTGGGCGCGGCGCCGGAAGAACAACATGGCGGCCAAGCGCTCGCGTGATGCGCGGCGTCTCAAGGAGAACCAGATCGCCATCCGCGCGTCCTTCCTGGAGAAGGAGAACTCGGCGCTGCGCCAGGAGGTGGCCGACCTGCGCAAGGAGCTGGGCAAGTGCAAGAACATCCTGGCCAAGTACGAGGCCCGGCACGGGCCCCTGTAGGCCGGCTTCCGCGGGCGGCCTCAGGCCCCGGACAGGGGCCTCCTGGTTGATCGCACCGCACCTACCGACCTTTCTGACATCAGCACTTTACCAGATGCATCAACAGGACGGACTCACATTTTGGCGTGGGTGTGTGTATGTGCTTGTGCTCATGTGTGGTCAACGGGTGTGTGTGCGTGTGTGTGTGTGTGTGCGTGCGTGCGTGCGTGCGCGCGCGTCCCTTTGCACTTGCCATTTTGATAGCCCTCCATCGTCTTTTAGTTTCAAAATGAAAGGTGCCATGTTTTTACTGGACTGCGGAGACCTCTCGTGGGTTTCCTGACCCCCTTCCTCCTCCACTCCTGCCCTTTCCGCGTGGCTTCATGTTGGCACTTACCTACTCTTCCAGGACCCTCTGGTTGGGTTCGCTAAGAAGGGCCCTGGTGAAATAGTAGATCTCGGTTTTCAAGACCACAGGCTCTTGTTTCTGTGTAATCTGTAAGTTGCCATGCTAATAAGGTGCACAGAATAATTTAGCACTACACTGCAGCTCCGTTCAGTTACAGGTTGCTTCCCTCCTATGTTCAGTTTTGGTGATAATCGTCTTCAAATTTAAAGTGCTGTTTAGATTTATTAGATCCCATATTTACTTACTGCTGTCTACTAAGTTTCCTTTTAACTCTACCAACCCCGGCAAGTAAGAGTACTATTATAGAACACAGAGTGTGTTTTTGCACTGTCTGTACCTAAAGCAATAATCCTATTGTACGCTAGAGCATGCTGCCTGAGTATTACTAGTGGACGTAGGATATTTTCCCTACCTAAGAATTTCACTGTCTTTTAAAAAAACAAAAATTACAGTAATGCATTTGAGCATGCCCAGAACATCCCCAGGACAGAGAAGCAGAGGGAAGTGCCAGGTCTAAGAACAAGGGGTTAACTTATCAGTATACAGCCAAAAAATGCATCTTGGAACAGTTTTTGACGTTGATGTGTTTGCTTTTGTTTTCTCCTCTTTCCCATACCCTTAGCCCCCAGTTTTCTAGTTAACTTTTTCCACATCCCTCTTGATATTCAATACAATTCAATTAAGATTCAGTTTTCCCCATTTTTTGTAATATATATGTTTTTGTGAATCATACCTTGTCGTTTTTAAAAATCAGTCAGTTAAGTTAATAAGTTGATGTTTTGTAAAACCCTTTTTCCTAGTGGTGTCATTTTTGAATGCTTCATAAATTAATGATTTGGGAGCTTATGTTTCTTATTCTCTGTTTGCTTTTGAACGTATGTGCTCTTATAAAGTGGACTTCTGAAAAATGAATGTAAAAGACACTGGTGTATCTCAGAAGGGGATGGTGTTGTCACAAACTGTGGTTAATCCAATCAATTTAAATGTTTACTGTAGACCAAAAGGAGAGATTATTAAATTGTTTAATGTTTATACAGAGTAATTATAGGAAGTTCTTTTTGTACAGTATTTTTCAGATATAAATACTGACGATGTATTTTGGAAGACATATATTATATATAGCAAAGAGAAAGCGAAAACTATTCCATGTTTTAAAATTATATAGCAAAGATATATATTCATCAATGTTGTACAGAGAAGAAGTGCTTGGGTGTTTTTGAAGTCTTTAATATTTTAAGTCTATCACTGACACATCAGCATGTTTTCTGCTTTAAATTGAAATTTTACAACAGTGTCGAAGCTTGCTGTGTCAGATTCTGCTCTAAAACATCTAAGGAGCTTCCTTATTTCCTGTTAGGTCTCAGAAAGAAGTCAGTTAACATCACCCAAAAGCACAAAATGGATGTTAGTCAAATATTTATTGGATGATACAGTGTTTCTTAGGAAAAGCATCTGCCACAAAAATGTTCACTTCAAAATTAGGAGTTCCTGGAATGGAGCGTCACTGCAAGCGTCCCAAACAGTTCTGTTCTCCTCTGTGGGCACGTGCATCTTAGGCAGTATAAGGCTAATATTGGTGCTATGTGTATGGTTTATAATTTGATAGATGTTTTGACTTTAAAGACGATTGTTCTTTTGTTTCACTAACTCGTGTCAAGAGATTCTGCTGTTGTTGCAAAGAAACATTTTCCGCAAGATTAAAATACCCTTTAATCAGTGGGATTTTCTAGTTTCCTGTGTCCAGAGTATGTAATTCTTTAGCGACCTGGTGGTCTCCTTGTCAATCCATCGGCAATGCTTCCCTCATAGTGTCATAGTCTTGGGAAATGTGAATAGTAAAATATTCCTGCTAGGTATCCATTTTGTCCCAAGCTACAGATTATGGTGGGAGATGGGAGAGTATTGGAATTGAAATACGTTGTTCAGGTAAATAACCAATAAAACAAACAAGACCCTTGGCAAACTTAAGCAGAACTGAATAAGTGTTATTCAGAGAAACAAGTGGACATGGAGTTGGCCTTTTTATAGGTTAAGAGACTAATTGCAGTAGAATTGTTAAATCGTCACTAAAACAGAAACAAATGGCATCTTTAAGTGGAGAAGTGTTGAAGGATTGTACTGAAGACCATCTAAATTCATTGACGTTTAAAATGGTAGCTGAAAAAACTGTATTTGAGTACTGGTCTTTCTGAAATTAGGTTGTTTGTATCAAATGAGCATCATAAATGTTTTCTGCAGAAGAGATAAGACGATCATAATAAAACATTCTTTGGCGTGCCAGGGGAGGTTTCAGAAACCTACCTCGTCTTAAAAATTTAAAAACTTTGGAGTCTGTACAGGTGCCTTATATGTAGGTCATTGTCACCACACACATGAGCACTCAACCCCTGGACTCACTGCCTTCTGTCCAGGGCAGTCAACTAGTAAAGAAAGCAGTTCTGCTAAATGGTATGGGAAGCCCGGCCCAATTTGGAATGACTTGGATCATCCAGGGTCAAATGAGTTCTGCAGACTGAAGCTATTAAAAGAGTCCTGTTGTAATTTTTCACCTTTCCTTCATAAGCACCTTTCAGAGATTAATTACTTGGCCATTAAAAATGAATCCAAATCATATTATGCCAACATCATTTAGACATGATTTGGAATGAGCGGCCTAGAACTTCCTGACAAGGTCACAGCATCATTTCTTTTGACTAGACTTGCAAAGAAAGGCAAAAATTGGTCAGCCTATCCTTCTGCTTGTGCCGCCTTGAGGACATAGGTAGGGAATGGGAGGGAGGTAAGTGATCACTTCCTCCCCTTGAGAAAGTGGCCACTTTTGACCATTCAAAACCCACAGTGAGCAGGATAGTGACAGGCCTTTCATCTTCAAATACAACAGACCACTGTGAAACCATCCTTTGAAGCAGAAGGACCATTTGTTTGAGGAGCATTCAGACGGACTTCTGGCATTGGGTGGGGAGGAAGCTGTATGAGAAAGCCCAGAGGTTCCTTCCAACTCACCAGTTTTGTGAGGGAACTCACAATAATTCTAAATGTACATTTGAAAGGTCTTGAGTCTGTTTTCAGAAGAGTCAAGAAGAATTTTAAGTAGAGTCCTTCCCACCTCCCACCCCCACCCCAAAGTAAAACAAAGGTCAGTCTGTAAAACGCAAGGAGTTTATCTACTTTTCCCCTAATGTTCCTTTTAGGAAAACTCAAATTTTATCAGCGTTAATCAGACCTATCCGAGAAGGTGGTAGACACCTGCTCTCAGTCTACCAGCTTCCTGCTGAGGGCTTCTAGGCCCCCACTGGGAAGGCCAAGATCTCCTCTAGGTTTTCTCTACAATTAACAATGTCATTTTTAAATGAGCAAAGCCATGTCTTCAATCTTGATGCATTGGACTTGGCAACTAAAGTCAGTACATTTTGCAGAGGGCCAAGTGTATGTAGAGGAATGTGTGTGTGTGTGTGTGTGTGTGTGTGTGTGTGTGAGAATAGTTAAGGCATAAAATCTTTCATTTTGGAGCACCTTACCGAACATAACAATAATCACCGTTATCCTTTTGGCAACACCGCAAAGACTGCATCTGTTAAACAGGTACAAGTTCACTTGAGGTCAGTGTAATTATACACCATGGTATTGGTGGTGTTTATTGCTGATAAGTCCAAACCTTTATCTGTCTGTTATTCTTAATGTTTAATAAACTTTGGATTGTTTCCTGTCTTTCCTTTATTTTTGTTGACAGTCTGCTGGAAATTAGATTCTGTTCCCAATTCTATCATAAAGAAGCCATTGACAGAGATTAATTACATAGATGATAAAGGAATAATACTATATAATTAGTGAAAAATCAACATTTACTGAGTCCTTACATGCCAGACCCTGTGCTAAACACTTGCATGGAATATTTGATTTAATCCCATGTCAACCCTATGAGGTAGGGACAATTGTTATCTCCATTTACAGAAGAAAGATAGAAGGTGCGGGAGCTAAGTAGCTGGTAGAAGTGACAGAAAAGGGTTCTGATCCATCAAGTGGGTGTCATTTAGAGTGGTGGTTCCCCAAAACCAGTCCAAAGACTCTTTTCTGGTTGGATGTATAAGAATCACCTGGGACCATATTACAAGACTGCAGACCCAGTGATTCTGAATCAGTACATCTGGGGTGGGGCCTGGAAATCTGAATTTCTTAAAGGTTCCCAGCTAACTCCCATGTGTGGCCAAGTAATTAGAGCCAAGGATTTACAGACTTGACCTTAATTTGAGTTCATGACCTTGGGGGATCCATGTAGAAGCTTCAAAACTTCCATAATTACCTGAAACTGTATGCAACTTCTTGTGTATAAACATTTATTTTTCTGTAGAGGAGATCCATAGCTTCCCCACCCCCCAAAGGAATCTGTGATGCAAGATGGAATAAAACCCCCTGATTAACCAGGAAGGCTGATGTAGAGTGGTGGTTCCCAGCCCAGGCAGCCCATTAGAATCACCTGGGGAGCTCAAAACACTGGCACTCATGTGCCACGGTCCAGGCCAAGGAGCTCAGCATCTGTGGCAGGAGAGAAGGGAGCTCTGGTGAGGGGCTCAGTGGTTCACATCTGTCACTTAGCGAGTGTGTGACCTTGAACAGCTACTAAGCACTTTTAAACCTAAACCTCCCATCTGTGAGAAGGTTAGCTCTCCACCCCTGAGGGTTGAGGGGAGAATCAATGACATAAATGCATAGTCTCTGGTACATCATCGGCCCTCAGTAAATAACTGCCACAGGGGCCTGAGGAGTAGAACGTGTACCTGTTGCACTTTTTCCAGTCCAATATTTCAGACCATTTGTTCCTCCAAAGAAGTCAGAAAACAATTCTGTGCAGAAGAAGGGATAGGTGGCTGGTAGCGAGAGAACAGGTGATGCCCCAGCACGGGTGTGGTTCATACTCTGACATCCCTAGTAGATCAGAGCTTTGGCCACAGGTTGGGGGACGTCCATCCAGGTGGCACCTTCCAATTTAAGCAGCTACAAGTCAGGGGTCAGCTCTATTTCACCATTAAACAACTTTCTCCTTTCTCAGAGGAATAGGCACAATGACCTTAGCAAGATTCTCTTTGAGTAACTGATTTTATATTTTTGTGTCTTCAAATCTCTTAGAGGAAATGACTGCTTCTCCATGCCTGGAGAGACTTGTGACTTTAGGATGGCAGGAACTGATGTGAAGCCCAGCTCTGTAGATGCCCAGTCACTCACAAGCCCTCAGTCCCCAGGGCCCATCACATGCTGCCCTTGGGATGGCTTTTCCATTCCCATTTAAACATAACAAACCTTCAACTGCCAAGCCCTTCTCTTCAAAGCACAGGAATTCCGTTCCCTCTTTGAAAATCACTGGCTTAGGAGTCTCTTTGGGCATCTTTAGCAAGGATCTGGGTGGGAAATGTGGAAGTCTTGCCTTTGTGGTCGGGAGATGGCTTCTTGGTAATAAATGTAAAGGACCCTGTTGGAGGAGAAAGGCCCAAGTAAAGTAGGTGGTGAGCGTCCTCTGCCTCTCTGGGCTTTGAGCCTGTGAAGACTTGCATCCAGAGGCCCCTCTCTGACTTCTCTTCATCCTGCAAAGCCTGGCACGATAGGAAAAGCTGACAGTTACTGAGTCCTAAACCCTGTACCTGCCACATCTCACTTCATTCTCATGCTATGAAATTGCTACTAACATTTTTTCCTGTTTTAAAGATAAAGAAACAGGCTCATGGGAATGAAGTAAGCAGAATTTAAGCCCAGGCAAGAAGCCTGATTCCAGAGTTTGTGTTCTATGCTACTGTACTCCATGGCTTAAACTATGGGCTCAGAAAAGGCAAAAGGCAATCACTGTAATTAGGAGGGTGAGCCCGGAGCAGGCAAACCTGGACTTAAATCCCATCTCTATTATTTACTGTGTGACCATAGAAAATTCACCAAATTGCCCTGAGTTTTACCTGCAAAATGGACAAACTACAACTCTCCTTATACGATTGTAATTAGGATTAAGTGAGAACGTGCATTTAAAACACTTGGATCAATGTGCAGAGTGTAACAGGAACTCAACAAAGATTTGCTTTTTGTAATAATAATGGTCATTATTAATAAATGTTGCTTGATTTGATTTCACTGGTGATGTGCTACAACAGAGTCAGACTATATATTGTGTATTTTAGTGGGTGCATTTTTATTCTGCAAATACTTGATTCAAGAGCCTCTTCTACGTTTTGGTGACATCCCTGTTTTATGGGTGAGGAAACAGTGGAGACAGTGTGGTCACTTTATGAGGGAAGTTGTGTTTCTGAGATTGATTTTATAACCATAAAATTCATGAAGCCTCACCAATTTTAAGCCAACTCTGTCGCCTCTGATATTGTTGGGATCTTGGAGACCTTTACTTTAACGAATGTACTGAATGGTACTGAAAGTCTGACCCTTGCAGTGTGAGGGAAGGCTCCCGCTCACACAGAGATGAGAAGTCGTGGCTGGTTCCCAAGGGTCTTTTGTTAGCTTCTGCCTTCAGGCCTGCCCCAGTCTCCACGCTCTACATCTATATCTATACCTCTATCTATCTATCATCTATCTATGCATCTGTCATCTATCTATCATCTATCTATCTATCTCTCTATCTATCATCTATCTCTCTATCTATCTCTATCTATCATCTATCTATCTATCTATCTATCATCTATCTATGTATCTATCATCTATCTATGCATCTGTCATCTATCTATCATCTATCTATCTATCTCTCTATCTATCATCTATCTCTCTATCTATCTCTATCTATCATCTATCTATCTATCTCTCTATCTATCATCTATCTCTCTATCTCTGTCTATCTATCATCTATCATCTATCTCTCTATCTCTCTATCTATCTATCATCTGTCATCTTTTTTTAGCTCCTGCTAATAACATGTAAAGCCAGGCCCAGACCCCCGTGGTCTATGACAAGGCTGAAAACTATGTCAGCCGCTTACTAAACCCATTGCTTTCCCTTCTAGACATTCACCTAGACCACCTTTTCTAGCCTTCCTTTCATTTCGTGTGGCCAGACAACTGAATTCTGGCCAATGGAACATGAGCAGGAGTGAGCCTGAGTGTCTCTTCACGACTGGCCCACAAACATCCCCATCTACCCATCTTCCTCTTCTCCTTCTTCTGGCTCCAGCAGATGCTCTGAGAAGAAGTGGACTTAAGGAGGAAGGGACCTAGGTCTCTTGAGTCACTGAACTGTTACATGAGGGAGAAAAAAACCTTCCTGTACTAAGCCTTTGAGATCCTGGGTTGGCTGTTGCAGTGGTCAGCCTACCCTGATTTGAGAACCTTCTTCTGCAGTCCAGTGTCCTTATTTGAAGTCTTCGCATCTTTGCCAGCCTCTTCTCCAGGTTGGGGAGTGGAGGATGGTTCCTGGTTAAAACCCAGACTCGTCACCTCTCGTATACAGGACTTCTTGGTTTACCTACCTCCGGGACAGACCTCCCACCCTGGTTTGGCCCAGCCTGTTGGGCTGGACCCTCAGAATATCACTGCCTGCCTCTTGCCTCAGTTTCTCCTGCATTTGAACACTGTCCAGAGCTGTCTAGATGCCCTCAGGGGACCAGCCTCTACATCCATCCTTCCCCTAGCCTAGACTCTCTCCCTGGCCACTTGGTCCCTCACCCCAGGTATTCAGCTACATACCTAGAAATGAGGCCTAATGTTTCTTAGAGCACTGATCTTCCCATTTTTTAAAGAATAAATTTTATTGATTGATTGATTGATTTTTGGCTGTGTTGGATCTTCGTTGCTGTGCATGGGCTTTCTCTAGTTGCAGTGAGCGGACTTCTCATTGCGGTGGCTTCTTCCCATATTTTAACTTACATAACTCCCTAAAATTCTTTGTTAACCATGAACCCACATTGCACATTATAAAGCTAACATCTAAAACTTTTCACCACAAGTATAAATAGGTACAAACAGAGCAATAGCTGCTCTAAATATCAGCATTTTAATAAAGCACAACATGGCTCTTCTTAATGTAGCCAGTGAGGTACAAAACCCCAAGTGATCAGATACCTGCCAACATCCATTTGAAAAATGCAGGGCTTCCCTGGTGGCATAGTGGTTAGGAATCTGCCTGCCAATGTAGGGGACACAGGTTCAAGCCCAGGTCCCGGAAGGTCCCACATGCCGCGAGCAACTAAGCCCGTGCGCCACAACTACTGAGCCTGCACTCTAGAGCCCGCAAGCCACAACTATTGAGTCTGCGAGCCACAACTACTGAAGCCTGTGTGCCTAGAGCCCCTGCTCTACAACAAGAGAAGTCACCACAGTGAGAGACCCGTGCACTACAACAAAGAGTAGCCCCTACTTGCTGCAACTGGAGAAAACCTGCGCACAGCAACAAAGACCCAATGCAGCCAAAAATAAAATAAAATTTAAAAATTAAAAAAAAGAGTAAAAAAGAAATGCAGTTGGAATTTTTACATCATTTCTTTTTCCCTCAAAATCGTTATTTTCGTGGTATTGTCCCTCACTGAATTTGTTTCTAATGTAATATATTCGGGGGCTTAAAAATCTTGTAATGACCCTCCATATTTTTCAGCCGTGAAACCATATCTATAGACTGAGATTATTATTTTTATTCTCTCTGAACATGAGGCTCAAAAAGTTTTAAAAAATGTTTCTTTAGGTGTGATTTACAGTTACCTTGACTACTACTATGCAATTGATCAAAACCACATATATATGTTAAATTTTTTTAATTTATTTTTTTGAAGTATAGTTGATTTACAGTGTTGTGTTCATTTTTGCTGTACAGCAAAGTGATTCAGTTATACATATATATACATTCTTTTTCATATTCTTTTTCATTATGGTTTATCATAGGATATTGAATATAGTTTCCTGTGTTATACAGTAGGACCTAGTTGGTTATCCATGCTATATATAATAGCTTGCATCTGCTAATCCCAAATTACCAATCCATCCTTCCCCCCACCCCCTCTCCCCCATGGCAACCACAAGTCTGTTCTCTATGTCTGTGAGTCTTATAAATTCATTTGTGTCATATTTTAGATTCCACATATAAGTGATATCATATGGTATTTGTCTTTCTCTTTCTGACTTACTTCACTTAGTATGATAATCTCTAGATCCATCCATACATATGTTAAATTTTTTGATAAATTTACTACTGACCTTAAAAAACAAAACTTCAGTGGAATTGCAAATCTTGGGGAGATGGATGTGGGTGATTGTGGTGCCTTGACAACAAAAGACTTTGAAGACAGCCAACTTCCTCTTCATCCCTTGGTGCCCCAGGCATTTTTACACCTGGAACCAGAGCCCCCCCCCCCAAGTAAGACTTAGACTGGGCAGGAAGTATGCTTATTTTTGGTAAAGAGAGAGGAGTATGATTTTGAAAGGGGAGGAAAGGAAAGGAGAAACAGCATGAGGCCTCATCAACAGCACTTCCTTGGGCAGATCAGCTTAAGAAAAAAGTACATATAGAATTTGAGGATCTAGAAATTCCCTTAAAATTCACCTGTGCACACATATCCCACTACTTGCATGGCTCCTCCAATTTGAAGATTATGCTAGCTCAAAGCAGTGTGTTGGAGTGGGATGGATGGGGGGCTAGGGAGCAGGAAGGTCATTTGGCCAAGTCTTACATTTTTGAAGGGTTTAGGTTGTTTAATTAGGATGTTTGAATTGTCATCAAATGAATATAAATTCACAGAGATAGAATGGCAATTTTTGTGTGACTTTCTCTGGGCACTTCTTCATCTTTTGGAATATACCTTAAAAGCCATATAATAGGAGTGGCCCCAAGCCTCCCTCACTCTCTGATGGGGAACAGGATGGGTCTTGGGGGGCTCTACAAGGGAGGGTGATGGTTGAGCTGAGTGAGGAAAAGCAAGAGTCTGTGAGGAAAAGATGGGCAGGGATATTCCAGGTAGCAGCACAGAGGTGAGAGAAACCAGAACCCTCACTGGGTGACAGCATTGTTGGATCATAGGGTCCTAGAGGCAGCATGGTGGAAAACGAGGTGTGGCCAGACCATGAATGTCCTTGCACATCACTCCAAGGCCTTTGGACTTTATCCTGATCAGGAGAATGACGTTAGCAGATTCCTTATTAGAAAGATTATACTGGCAGCTATGTGGAAGATGGATTGCAAGGAATTAGGAAGAGTTGGAGGGTGAGGGAGGATCTTACATTAGTCTCTGAATAAGGCTCTAGGGATGAGATTGATGGATAGATTGGGAGGTTGAGTCCACAGGATTTGGTAAAAGAGTCAAGGATAGCTCTAAGGTTTCATTTATATGACCTCAGTTGATCAATGGGTCACAGCCAGGGATGCACAAAAGGATCATCTGGGGAGCTTGTAAAGCCACCCTTGCCTGCACCACCCTGAGACACGCAGCCTCTGGTGTGGAAGACCAGCCCGTTTTCCCTAGAAAACTCTCCTACTTGAGTCTCCCTTGTACACCCTTGGTTGAAGAGCACTGCACTGACTCTCAAAACACCCTGAGAGGGATATGGATCCAAGATGGGCAACTTTTCTCTGGCAAGCCTCAGAAAGTAAGGGAGGCTTGAGGCTATTTCCATTTTATGGATGTTAAGGTATATTTCAAAAGATGAAGTGCCCAAAGAAAGTTACCAAAAAAGTTTCCATTCTGTCTCTGTGAGTGTGTATGTGTATTCATTTGGTGGCAAATCAAACATCCTAATTTGAGACTCTTCACCTTTGACTTAAAGAAACCAAGGCTCAAAGAGTTCTGAAATCAGAATTTCTGGAGCAGAGCTTACAAATAGGAAACGCCAGGATTCGCACCAAGCTTTTTGGACTCCCATGCCCTCTACTGCTCCAGATGTGCTGATCCTTGCCCATATGCCCTATACAGTCCCGTGGGGCTGGTGTGTTTATACCTTGTGAGCCCCAGCTCCATCCATGGCTGCCTGAACCAGGAGGGACACCTAACTCCAGAGAAGCCACTCCCTCTAATCAGTTGAGAGTTTGATCTAAGATAGTGGCTCTTAAACCTTGCTCCTCATTTGAATCACTTGGGGAACTTTAAAAAATATCCTGATTCCCAGGTCATATTCAAACCAGTTGTTATCAGAATCTGCTGGGGTAGGTGGAACCCAGGCATCAGTATTTTAAAAAATTCCCCAGGTGATTCCAGTTGCAGCTTGTGAATTAATACTCTAATGCTTTGGAGTTTACACTTGGGTTCAAACCCTGCCTCTGACATCCATTTATTTAATGAACAAATATTCATTGAGCATTTCACTATGGAGAAGCTCTTTTTAGCTAGTAACACTGTACTTAATTTTTCTGAGTCTCAGAGTCATTTAATGCCATCTTGTCTGCATTAAGCAACATATATAAAGCACCTGGCAACTTGAAATATTAGACGTTCAACAAGTATTAATTCCTTCTCTCACACTACCCAACTTCTCCTCTCCTTGACCTTGCAGGAGGTAAATAAGAAGCTCCAGGTAGGAGGGGCCCAGAGTTGGAGTCCTCATTCTGGGCTTTGAAATTCAAATGAGTAACACAAGACAGGACATGACAGAACACAATGAGACCTTTTAGCACTTTTGTCCCTTAAGCTAGATTTACTTGTAAGATTCCTATTCTAACATATTATAGGAGAGTGAATGGATTAAAAAGGACTCTTGGAGAATCTCTCATCTACTACCCTTATTTTAAGATTAGAAATCAAACATTTGCTAGTGGAGACTGGATTCCATTGTAGGTTTGCAAACTCCTGGTCTAATGCTCATGCTGAAACATCAACCTTGCCTCCTAAGAAATGAAACCGAGAAGAACCCTGTGGGGCTCCTGGCCATGGAAGTCTTTCTATGTCCCCCATTTCTTATTTGTAGAGAATAGACTCTGCCTCCAAGACCTTCCCTGAGTTCCAAAGGGCATATTCCAACAGTTGCTAATCAGGGAAGGGAGGGAACAGTCAAGAAACAATAGTGCAGCTTGGGGGCAGGGTCCTGGTTCTGCCTCAAGGGATACACATAACAATATCTTTGAGCTCCTTAAAGAACTAAAACCCCCAACAAATGGAAGATGTTGGCATTCTTCATTACAGATTAAAGGAACCAGAGAAGCTCATCAAGACTAAGAGATCACCTGAGACTAGATTAAAGGAGTGCGTGGGGTGGGGGGTGCTGCACACACCCTAGTCCTTATCAGCAACCCTGCCCTTGAACCACTGCTATAAAACTCCTCACCAAATCCTGCTGGGTTGCGATACACAGTTTTTGAGGTGCACGTGTCTGCTGTGTCTCCCTTTGCCTGGCAAAGCAATAAAGGTATTCTTCTCTACTTCACCTAAAACTTCATCTCAGAGATTCCATTCAGCTCCGGTGCACAGAGGCCAAGTTTTTGGCATCAGAACCATCATCACATCTTTAATTTTTCACTCCAAGATAAACTGGTAGCGGAGCATCATGGAATATTCTACCCCATGATCAGCACTAATTTCTGAAAGCTTCCCCACATTAGCATGTAAAACCATAATGCTTGCTTTACTAACATGACTGCACCCCACTCCCCAAAGAGATTGCAGCCCCTAAGCCACTTCTGCCTAGAAATTCTGAAGCCACCCCTGAAAATGAGTCCTAGGATGTAAAGATTCAGAGACTTATGCCCTTCAGTGTGGACCCACAGGAAAATTGTGCAATTTTCCTGGGGAGTAGGTGGCTCCCAGCGTGACACAAGGTCCAGCTACAAGCCAGGTTTCTTCTGCAATTCTGTCCTTTCCCCTGGCAGCCTCCTGTGACTTGAGAAGGGGGTGAAAGGAGGGAGAGAGAAAGGCAGGTCCCTTCCTGAACCTCTCACGTGAGGAAGACTCACTCAGGGAAGGAAATGATTCCCTTCCCTGTGCCGAGGCGGCCTACATGTCTGAACACCATTGCACCTCAGAATGGTCCCCCATCTGTTTCTCATTCGGGCCCTTTCAGCAACCCTGTGAGGTGCTCCAGGTAGCATAAACAAGGAACCTGAGGGCTGGCCCAAGTTCAAAGAGGAGGGGCCAACCTGAGCTGCAGAGTGGCTTTGACATCCCTACATCCCCTAAGGGACTGTACTGACCCAGCCCATCATATGCCTCCTCAATACTCTGAAAACATACCCCGACTTCCTCAGCTATAATTAATGAATTTTGAATATATTAAAAAAAAATAAATGCCTCTGACAGGGTGCTGACTCCCCAACTTGCAGCTGGTGCTTCATCACCCACAACCTCTGAGATCAGGTTAGGCTTTGTGAGCGAGAAGCCGGGGCTCGGGTGATTTCATCCGCGATAGGACTGCCTTTCCTAAAAATGAATCTTCCGCACCTGTACCCTTATTCTCCTCTTCCTAACTTTTTTGTTCATAGCTTTGAAGGCCAGAACATGAGCCCTTTGACAAGGCTTCTGTGACAGCCCGGGGAGGCCCCTCCTGCCCTGGAACCTTGCAGAACCCCTTCTTTCAGGTGCCCCCTCCCCCTGCTGCCTCCCCAGCACTACAGAGGGATGTGGACACCCACAAAAGCCTCGTGAAAAGGTACCCTTAAAAGACCAAAGGGCCTTTCTTTCTTTTGAATGAGGATGAATCTCAGAAATAGAGGAAAAATTTTAAAAAGGAGACGGAGGTGGGTGAGCGGAAAGGAGATGAGACTTCCTTGGTCTCACAGTTCTCGGTGGGAAGCTTGGATTTGAGCTATTTGTGCACTGAGATGGTTATTCTCCCCTCCCTCTGTCTCCTGCAGTCTCTCCCCTCCCCAACCCTCCTTCCTCTCTCCCTTCCTTTTTTTTTTTTTTTTTTTTTTTTTTTTGCGGTACACGGGCCTCTCACTGTTGTGGCCTCTCCCGTTGCGGAGCACAGGCTCCGGATGCGCAGGCTCAGCGGCCATGGCTCACGGGCCCAGCCGCTCCACGGCACGTGGGATCTTCCCGGACCGGGGCACGAACCTGTGTCCCCTGCATCGGCAGGCGGACTCTCAACCACTGCGCCACCAGGGAAGCCCCCGCTCTCCCTTCTTACTTCCCTCCATTTATGTGGTGGTGGATGTGAATGAGAGGGGTGGATGACTACAGGGAAGGGGGAACAGAGAGTCAAGGCCCCCGGGAAGGTGGATGGAATAGGAAAAGCCCAGACTTCCTGGCCCCCTCTCTGTGACCTTGTAAACACCACAGCCGACTCCCTGAAGCAATACCCATTCGCTAAAGTGACTATGTGAACAGGAAGCCCAGTGCCCATTCTCAGAAATCCACCCCAAGGCCCTTTTAGGATCATGCAATAATGTCTGAGTCAGAGGATGCCTTTGAGATATTTCAGCGGGTAAACCCTTTCGTGTTGTAACCTAGAGAAGGAAAATGACCTGCTGAGTATCACACACAGCTAAGTGCAACTACAGTGATCCCCTACCTCCCACGCCGGGCTCTGTTCAATAGAGCACCTGTCTCCTCTTATGTTATTCTCCGTGTAGACCCAAGGGGCAGAGATGATGGAGAAATAGAGGCCCTGGCTTCTGGGCCTCAGCATAGCCTTTAAGTATCCAAATCCCACTCATTCTTCAGGACAAACTGAAATGTCACTTTTCCTTTGAAATCTCCTCTAGTCTCCTGGTTGGACGCAGTTATTCCCTCCTCTGAACCTCACCCCATTTCCAACCCAAGCTCTCCACCTGTCCCGCTCTTGTGACGGCTAACATCCTACAATGATACATTTGTCTATAAAGTAGCCCCTCCACAAAGACATCAACATCTTTGTGGGCAGAGACTGTATATTATGAATGGAAAACCGAACATAACCCTAACTAACACAATGTTTCCTTTTTATTCTTTAATGTGTTTCTGTATTTGCATATCTTTTATGCCAAGAGTGAAAAAAAAGTGAAGAAAGAAGGACCTCATGGTGGAACACTGGTTCCATGAAGGCCGCCTGACCACACAGATCCTCCCCTAACAAAGTAAAAATGGAACTTACTTCCTCCAGGAAGTGTCTACCGAGGGCTGGGCGGGCTGGCGGGTAGGATAGGTCAGCCCTGGGTGTAGGCAGTAAGGGGTTCATTGTTTGAAGTGATTTTTTAAAATGATAATATCAATGTTCTCTGTTATTCAGTCATTTTCTGTTTTTGCAGAAGAAAATTTTTCGAAGTTTTTACCAAATGCAATAAAATTAGATGGATTTTCTGCTGAAGGTATTTTAGTAGAAATTCTCAACTGTGGAGACTTTGGAAAGCTGCTAGAATACATCCTGAAGAGAAACAACGACACGAGGAGTATTGCAATTTCTGGAATTTATTGAGAAATGGGATATTTTATGTATCTCAGCCAAACTCACCCTTAGGTAGGTATTAAAATTCCTATTTGTAAAACTGTTGCTTTGTGTGAAAGAAAATTTCAAAATTAAGACTGACTAATAAAAAACTTCGTTGAACTACAATGAGTGAAGATAGCTTGAGAAAGCTGGCTGCATTGTCTACTGAACATGAATATGCAAAGAAGACTAATTTTAACAAAATCATTGACAAATTTATAGAAGTCAAGGCATGAACATAGAAGCTATAATATTATTCATTATTGCAGAAGACCAATATATAGGTATACTTTTTTCCTTTGAAAGAAAATACATTCAGGGCTTCCCTGTTGGCGCAGTGGTTAAGAATCCACCTGCCAATGCAGGGGACAAGGGTTCGAGCCCTGGTCTGGGAAGATCCCACATGCTGCGAAGCCACTAAGCCCATGCACCACAACTACTGAGCCTGCACCCTAGAGCCCGTGCTCTGCAACAAGGGAAGCCACCACAATGAGAAGCCCATGCACAGCAACAAAGAGTAGCCCCGCTCGCTGCAACTAGAGAAAGCCCATGAGCAGCAACGAAGACTCAAAGCAGCCAAAAATAAATAAAGAAATAAATTTATTTAAAAAAATAAAATACATTCATATAATTTAAAAGTATTAATATAGTACTCTTTTCCTTTTTTACTATATTTATCTTTTTATTACTGACAATTATGTATATGATGTTCAATTTTAAAAAATTGTCTTCTGGCTGTTATTATTTGTTTTAATTCGATTGTTACTGAATATAATCGTATGGTACAGAGGAAAGGAAGTTAAAAATGATCTGTTCCAAATACACCCTGAGTGCCAGCTTGCCCAGGGTGCACACAATTTCCTCTTGATCCAATAAAGCCTTTGACTTATCCACCCCCCATGGCATTTCAGAAACGAAACTCCAATGAGGCTATGTCTCTGGTAAGTTAAGTTTTGTCAGTTGTGTCTTCCTTATTAAATAGTAATCACCTTGGCTCTGGGTCCTAGTTCATTTTCACAAGTGTGAAAGGAGAGAGACAATTTCCCCCTTGGAATCAGTCCCCTATAATGTATGTATCAGAGGGTTTCTTCACCTTGGCACCAGACATTTGGGGCCCGATCATTCTTTGCTGGGGCTGTTCTTTGCACCACAGGTTGTTCACCAGCATCCCTGGCCACTACCCACTGGGTGCCAGTAGCATCCCTCCCCTCAGTGTGACAACCAAAATTGTCCCCAGAAACGGCCCCAGCCGAGAACCACTACATTAGGCGGAGATTGAGCAGCTGGTATTGAAATGGACATGGAAGAGGCCCTCTCCTAAACTGTTGAACTTGAACAAGGCTCTGACCGTCACTGAGCCTCTGTTTTCTGCATCTATAAAGTTGGAATAAAACATCTTCTTTGATTTGATGTCAAGTTCAAAATTGGTAATAATGTATGTGAAGATGATTCATAGGCTCTAAATCTGTTTGTGAATGTGTAACACATCATTATAGAGAGGTAAACATTTTTACACTGCAATTCAGTTGTGCAAAAAAAAAAGAAAATTGCAGCTCTAAAAAGTATCTATAATTGATTTCATCAATTTATTTGAGTCCCCAGAACATTTAATTGGCCAATTAAAAGTAATTTCTTCTTTTCCAATTTAAAACAGGCTCTTTCATTCAACTTGAACTCTTTGGGTTCAGAATTCAATCAATTCAAAGTACAAATGTCCAGGGCAGTTTCTCTCAAGATATCTCTCCACCTTCCTCTCTTTCTCCAGGGTGGAGGTGGAGGTGTCTGGGTGGAGATGGAACTTAAAAGTCCTACAGTAGCAGGGGGTAGTCACAGTTCCATATGCTGCTATTGGGTATGTGCTGACCCGTGGGCCATTCTGCTCTGGTTCCTGGGTATATACCTGGGAAAGAAATCCCGCCTGGTCCTTCGGAGACTTGTGTGGGGTCTCCGACTTGGCCTCCAGAGGTGAGTCGCCACTCCCTGCAGCCATCTTATCTACCACCCAGATCTATTCTGGTGCTTCATTTATTTCAGCCTCTGTATCTCCCTGTGGGTCCAGGAGCTCTCAGATGTGTATCCCGCACCAACCTGGAGTCTGCAAGTCTCTGCAAGTTGGATCTCCTGGAAACTTTCCTCAGCCCTGGTGCCTGCTGCCCTGGGCTAAGACATTTGCATTTCCTGAGGTCGGGATGGGTAAGTCATCCTATTTCCCTATCTGGGTGTTTCTAACCCCTGATAAATATCTTTCCTCCCCTCCTACCCCCAACAACCTGAGTCTGACCTGTAGTGGAGGAGCAGAAACACCCACACCTCATACTTCTTGCCCTGACTTCTCTCTCTTCTAAGTCCCCTTCTCAGGCCTGCAAATGCATTTCCTCCCCTTTACTGCTGGGTGTGGAATTCCCTTCATATCCTGTCTTCCTTCTTTGCTACTCCATAGCTTTCCTCTCCCTCCCAGTGGCCATATGGCTGAAGGGATCCTGGGAAAGAAATGGATTCATCAATAAGAGAAAATACATTTAGATGTATTTCAAAAATATTACAGTGAGGGCTCAGGGCCCAGTGGTGGAAAAGAAGAACCCTCTGAACATGAAAAGCATGCCCCATACTGTCTTCACCCTTCAGCTTACTGTTCTACACAGAGACCAACTCCTGCCCTTGCAAAGCAAAACCCGTCCTCAGAGAGAATGTCTCTTAAACCTTTTAGACCTGCTTGCCCTTCTGAGTTTTCCTTTCTTTTCTTTTCCTCCTTGTTTTTCCATTGTCATCTCCTCTCTATCTGGATTTGGTTTCCTGTATGGTTTGCTCTTGGGAGTTGTCCCCTGGGAAGAGCCCCCTGGGTTAGCAGAGGGAGCTCTGCTTGCTTTCCCTTCTCTTCTGGGGAAGCTGGGCTGACACAGCTGCTCTGGCAACCGTCGTTTCCAAGGAGAGTCGCCAAGCATTTGGAGCCTCCACGGAGGGAGCTGGGACAGCATCTCCTCATGGGAAAGCCACTCCAGTGGGTTCCTTCAGAGCCACCTAATAGGGCCAAGCCAGCCCCCAGAGTTACTCACCAGCCTGAGGCGCTCAGGAAGCAATCCCCAGTGGCTCCATCAACAGCTCCCTTTGGAAATTCATATCCTACAACCTGTTCAGGGCCAACTATGCATTCGTGATAGCACTCCAAACTCACACTATGAGCACACGCGCGTGCACACACGTGCACACACACACACACACACCCGAACACATCTCCCCTTCAGCTCTGTTGAAAAGCCTGGGTTAATATAATGGAACTTCCTCTGCCTTATGGACTAAAATAACTCTGGCACCCCCTTCTGTGTGGATTTTAATTAGGAAAGACACAGCATCTAAATTATGCTTATTGCTTGCAGTTGCTTGCTGTGGGTTTAGGAAAAGGCAATGGAAGTCATGTGAGCTGGAGTTTTTAATGGGATTCCTCTGGAAGGGAAGAAATGCCAAGGGTCCTTTTAATCTTTTCTCCCCTTGTAATCATCCTGGCTGAGAAAAGAAGTCCAGGTTCTAATATCATCATCATCATCATCTTCATCATCACTAATATTCCTTGAGTGTCTACTCCATGCCAGAATCCCAGCTAATAAGCATTTTATATGCATTGTCTTATTTAGTCAAAAGAATTAGAATTTGACCCACAGAACCTATTAGGGACCATCCATTTCTAGGGGAGACCAGGGACAAACCCTTAGCATGAATCAAGGGCTCCTTTCCTCCCTGGAGCTGCCAGGTGCCTATCATAGCACCTGCTAAGAGTACGTATGTGATGAATCGATGTATCAAGAAATAAATGACTGAATGTAGTAGATGTGCTCAGAATGAATCAGATGCAGAAGAAGCGTGTGTGGGAATAGAGTCCATCACTCCTTGGGGCTGAGTCCTGGTCACAGACCTTGCTTTTGAGTAGACCAGACAGGCAATGCATTATTCCATTCTCCAATGGATGGGTAACGTGATGGTGGGATTTAAAATTTGGAAGAAGAGAGAGAATTTCTCCCCCTAAAAGGTCTATTGGTATCTCAAAGGGGATAAACTTCCAGGCCACAATTATGATTTTAGGCAAGTTGTTAAACTCATCTGATTTTCCATTTCCTCAACTGTAAAGTGGCTGTGATGGTAATATGCACCTCAGGGAGTTTTCTGAGGTTAATAAAAGATCAGATATGTAGCTAAGGAATGGGGGCTCCAATATATTAAATGCCTTTCCCATCATTACTCATTCAATCATTCAACAAATATTTGATTATCTATTATGGTCCATACTCTATTCTAGATGCTGGGGATACGACAGTGAAAGGGACAGACCAGGCTCATTAGCGGGTCGGGGGGGGGCGGGGGGGCAGACAATAAACAAATAAAGTAGATAATTCTAGATTACAACAAATATGAGAGTAAAAGAAAGCAGAGTGAAAAGGCTGTGGTAGATTAGGGTGGCGAAATTTACAGGAAATCCTCAAGGAAGAACTCTAACAAAAAAGTACCTGTGAAGCTGGGATCTGAATCATAAGAGGGAGAAGTCATGCAACTGGTGAAGAACAGTTCAGTCAACAGAAACAGCAAGTGCAGAGGCCCTGAGGCAGAAAGGACATTACCGCAATGTGGACACAGAAGGTCAGTGAGCTTGGTGAGGGAGGAGGAGGGGGTCCAGGATAGAGCTAGACAGGTAGGCAGATGCCAGATCATAGGATGTGTTACAGGACTTGGTGAGGAGCTTGGGTTTTATTCTAAATGCAGTGAAAATATTTGGAAAGTTTTAGTAGGGGAGTAGCGTGTTCTGATTTACATTTTTAAACGATCCCTCTGGCTGCCATATGGAGGATGAATTATAATGACACGTATGTGGAAGTTAAGCAAAATAGTTGAGGGCAGAGGTGAAGGTAGCAGGACAATGGGACAGTGACTCAAAGGAAAAGCTTGGGTCCAGGCAGTAAGGGAACTGGGAATAGAGCCTGGCCTGCTGCAGCACATGCCCCTCCGGCCCAGTGTGTGCGAGAGAAATATTCCTGCTTTACTTTTCTTTTTATTTATTTATTTATTTATTTATGCATTTATTTATTCTTGGCTATGCTGGGTCTTCGTCTCTGCGCGAGGACTTTATTTTAAGTAGATTTCCCATTTAACAGTGTTTCTTGCAGAGGTACAGGAGGTCCCTGGGAACTGCTAAGGTCCACACCTGAGCAAAATTAGCGTGCTGGTGTGATACGCATTCATCAGTGTCTCCACAGTTCACTCCCCCTCAGTGCTGGGCCTGAAAGGGTCCAGGAGGCCCCAGGAAGGGCAGGAAAAGAGGGGCTGGTGGGATCCCAGGGCTCCTGCAAAGTATGGGGTTTCTCATCCAGAAGGTGCAGATATGAGGAATACACAGTAGGGGTTACAGCCCAATCCCACATAAGAGCAGCAAGCTTGCTGGCAGCACAGGGACAGAGAGCCATGTGGAGGGTGTCGTGGGGACCCATGGCCTCTTTGTTCATGAGCCCATCTCCCCCATAGGAGAGTAGTCTCTCTGAAAGTGTCTTATTGACTTTTGCATCCTTGGACCATATCAAAGGAATTGGTAGGCAGTTAGCAAAGACTGCTGAACAGTTAGATGTACGACATTTCTAGAAGTACGGAGCCAAAGAATTGCTCCAAGTTGGATGATAAGAATTTGTAAATAAATAAGTCCTGGGATTCTAAGCCATTGTTGGTCACAGACCCTTTTGAGAAAACAATGATTTCCATGGACACTTTCCGCAAAATTCCACATATGAAAATTCTTCTAATATGCAATTTTTTTAACAGATGGGAAAAATGGAGGAGCAGAAAACAGAAGTGACTTATCCAAAGCCACCAAACTTGTCTATGACAGTCATACCTGGAAGCCCAGTCGTCCTGACTCTCCCATCCTGTGCCTGGGCAGGGCATGTGGACTCTTCCACAGATGTCACACGGAGGGTACAAAGATAACAATCAGAACCATTCCAAGAACTGGCCCCACCTGGAGAGTTCTTAGAACACAGCTGATTGCAGAGATAGTAAGCTACTGCCTGAGGCTGCATGATCACCTACGCCTATCCTGGGCAGGCTGGGAAGAGCCCATCGGGTATTCAAGTCCTGAAAAGGAATGACTACTCAATTGTCTCTGAGAGTGAGGCAACAATACCAGGTGTGTGTTCAGGGATCCAACCTAATTGTAACCACTAATGAGTCATTTTCAACCTCCTGGGCACAAATACCTCGAAGCAGCAAAGCTCCATCTTTACATAGAGGTTTATTTAGGACAAAGTCACAGGGCAATGCAGGGACCTGGGCCTGTCCTGTCTGCGTGGCTGAACAGGAGGAAACATGTCTGCTAGGTTTATCTCACCCCCTCCCACGTAGAGAGAGAGAGAGAGAGAGAGAGAGAGAGGGAATGTGTTGGAAGAAATGAAAGAAGAGGAGGAATTAGTATACGATTCCCTAACAGTTCTCTGGGTCTTCACGGCCTAAAAACACCTTCTCAATGTTATGTCACAGAATCCCCCTGCACTGGTTGTAATGGCTGAGAAGACCTGGAGAAAAAAAAGGAACATTCTCTGTAACCATCCTGACCATTTTCTTCCTTCAAGAGCCATAAGGCTGGGTTCTCAGGAAAACAGAACAAAACAAAACACTCAAAAAAAAAAGACAACCAGCTTCCCTCTGAGGATTGTCATTAAACACCAGATGTCCAGGAGGGAGGCTCTAAACCAAAGCAGCTGTGTGGACAAGGCTGCTTCCAGCCTCTTCAGACTACAAGTCCCTGTGCCTTTCAGCCTGACGGCAGTTGCATCCCCAGCCCCTGCTCTTGATGGGTGGGGATGATCCCAAGGCTGCCGCTCTCTCCCCTTGTGGGCAGGCTCCCTCCCTTCTCCGGCCTCTCTCCAGGCCTCTGGCAAACTCTGTTCAGTCTTATTCAGCTCAAAATGTTATCCCTTCCATGTTGCTTTTATTCTTAGACGCACTATTCCCTCTGTGCTGAAGATGAGGACGGCTAACATTTATGTGTCTATTGTGTATCCACCATGTGCTACATACAGTCTCCTAAGTCTCAGATCTAGGAATAGCTGGGCTTCTTCAGAACTCCTCTGCATTTATCTCAGCACTCTGAATCATAACTAACCATATTTCCTTTCTTACTGCTTTGGATGCTAAGAAGCTCAAAGCCAAATTTGTGCCCCATCAGTAGCAATTATACAGACGCTTACGATGGGAGCTAAGATCCTAACCTTGTCTCTTGTTTTTTCTATCCTTGATTTTAAGACCTATTCTAAAAAAAGTCATGGGGCTAATTTCTGTTTTTGAGTGGGTAAATTCAAATCCTATCTAAAATGGGTCATGATACAAATAAAAAGTGAAAGGTACTGTATACACATTTCTGTAATTTTCATGATAATCTTTCGACTTGCAAGGCAAGTAGAGCTCAGAGGGTTTACATAACTTCTTCAAGATCATGCAAGATCTTAAGTCAAAGAGCAGGGCATCAAATCGACATCTGACAGACTTCAAAGCTCATGCCCTTGACAGTCATAATTGCTTATACTCACAGGCGTGCTTACTATGTACCAGGTTTTATGCTTATTATCCTAAGTATATTATCTCATTTATCCTTACAACAATCCTATGAAATAGCCACAATGATTACAAGCATTTTTGAGATGAAGAACTTGAGATGCTCAGAGAGATCAAATGTTTGTCTGAGGTTGCTCAGTGCTCTGAGATTCAAATCCACATGCCTGAACTTTGAAACCCTGCACTCTTTCCAGGTTCTTTAACTTATAATAGAGGTAAACATATAAAAAGCCAGCATCCTAATTAAGTGTTTGACTTCTTTGGAATGCCCAACTGCCTGGTTATATCACAAAGGCTTAACAACTGACAAATCCTAGTGGAGAAATGGGTGTCTGGCTGGAAGTAGGTATTTCTGAGTTTCACAGTTCTTCATGGAGCAGATGGATCAAAAACACAAAGTCTGTGTGCAATACTGGATTTTAAATACCAGCCTGAGCACTGACAGAGGAAGATAACTACCTCGCACCCAAGGGGTGGAAATGAAAGCCTTTGGAAAGGGCAGCGCTGCTCACAGGCGCCATCTTGCAGTAGAGGTGGGAAATTGCTCCCAGAAAGAAACCCACATACAAAATGGAATTCCCCAAAGTACAACTTATTGGGCTTCTTGTGTTCTGAGTGCTTAATGCACGTATTTTTCTTTCATACCATTCCTGCAAGAGAGGTATGATTACTTTTATTTTATAAATGAGAAATTTAAAACTCAGAGATATTAAGTAACTTGCCAAGATGTTTGACCATAGTGTGAGTAGCCTCTCTCAACCTCCATTCCCACAGGACCAGGTAAACTCTCAACAGCAGTGTTCCTTAGGGGCTCCTACCTTCTCCAGTCCCTCTCAGCTGGAATCACAGGTGCTCCACCCTCCACCTTGAGCCATTCGTGAGACAAGCAGGAGCCACGTCAGCAGTGCGATCAATAGGGCTGTGCCCACAGCTGCCCGACTCACAGCACAGGACTCCTGCCCTGCGGGCTATGTCAGAAGCTCCACCCCAAACTGCAGGTGGCTTAGCTGGGCTTTATTATGCCATGCTACTCTCAGCAGCCCCCCTCGTAGGGAGTGGGGAATGCAGGTTTCTCCTCCCTTTGTCCACTAATCATTGACTAGGTGCTCTCATGATTACAGAAAGAAGAAAAAAAAGCCAGCTCTGAACCCCACCACAGCCCTCTGAGTGCAGTTTGGAACTCTGATCTTGTTGACATCCCGTGACACCACACCTGGAACTATGGATTAGCTGCCCAGGCTGCCTACACTGGAACCAGCCTCTGTAGCTAAGCCAGCTTTCCCCCGACCATCTCTTCATCAGGAACAAGACTGCTGAGGATGCAGATGAATTCTCACCCAGTTGTTATTGTCCTTTGGGAAATATGTGAAGAGACGAAAAAGGGGCTAGGAACTTGAGGGCAGACCAACATTGCCTCAATTTTCAAAAAGGGACAGCGATGGCTCCTTGATACTTCACTAAGTATAACGTTCTTTAGAAAGAAATGATGTGTGAACAGTAAAGAAATAGTGAAACATGAGAGTTAGAAAATTTTGCTATGAATAAATCATGTAAAATTAACCAACTTTCCTTTTGAGAAAAACTTGTCTTACTAGTAGATTTTGGAATGCTAGAGGCACAGTTTGGAAACAGGTAAGGCTTCCAAAAGATTTTAATGGACTAAAAGTCCCCCTGGAGGGGTACCTGGTGAAGCACCAAAAGACTGGTCTGCGCTCTGACTCAGCCAGGGACGTTGTCCGTGACTTAAATGAAACTAAAAAGCACACTTACTGATGCAGGCTTCACAACGATTTGACATCTTGGAAAAACAACAATAAAGGAAAACAAAATTTAATTAGTGACGATGACAAGTCTTAAGCCTCCTTAAAAACAATTAAATACAGGCAGGGACAGCCAGCAGCTCCTGACAAAAGTCTGCAGCTTTTGGCGACCACAAGCCAAGTATGAGTGAGAATGTGATGCTGCCACTGAGAAAGTCCTGCAACCAGGCTTCCAGTCCGCACAACGGCAGAGCAGAGACTTTGAAACTCTGCTCTTCCACAAAGCCATGAGAACACTGACCATTTGGTCAAAATGGTCAGAATCAGCATTTTCAGAGCTCTGGAAATTAACCAAAGTCTTGCAACAATCTGAGGAGTATTTATTACGAAAAAATGCCTGAATCGCATCAAAAACAGTGTCCTTTGTGCATGTAAACTTGTCCTATTCCTATCTGCCTCCCTTATATTTATATAAATATAAACATATATATATATATATAAATATATGAACTTAGCAATGTGCCTGGCATATAAGCACCACTTAATAAATTTTAGCTTTAACGTTTCTTTTTTTCCCTTCCTGTAGTAGTTCTGCCTCCAAATGCATCTACATATATGTAGATGCATATACATGTATATGCATATACATAGTATATAGTATTATACACAGTATATATGTATACACATAGTACCTACGTAGTATAGAGTAGTTCTGCCTCCATATATGGTCACTTGCTAGGTCTCCTTCATTTTTCTTTCCTAATTTTCTCCGGAGCTAGAAAATCCTGGCAAAAGTGGTGGTCTCCTAGGTCCACGCTAGGGCTCCAATGTATAGGGCTGGGGCAGGCCGGGTGGCCTCTGGGGAGGAGAGGCAAATGTGAATTATAACCAAGGACCAGACCAAGATTAATGCCAACGGGGGCTCGGACCCTGAGCCTGTGCTGGTGTAAGACAATGGGCAGAATGCAGGGGAGCAGGAGAAGTGGGGCGAGGAGGAAGGGAACGACGTGCACAGGCTGCAGCGTGGACTGAGCAAGGCTGCCGGCAGCAGGCGTGAGCGCTGGTCACCTTTCCGCTCCATCCTCTTCATGCTCATAGGCATCCTTTATCCTGTATCTCCATCCGCTCACTGTACTCTTTGGGCAATTGCAGGTGTTTTCAAATTGTGCTACCCAGAGGTGCACCCAAGGTTCTCCCAACATTTGATCTGATTTTTAAAAACTGTAGCCAATTCACCATTTGCGAGCTGGGAGAAGGTAAGAAAGAGGCCTAGTAGGTGAAGACCCAGGTTCCATACTCCTGTTTCAGTCAGAACAACAGCTTCATTTTTATTTCTCTTAATTACTGGGGTTTCTCTTAAAATTCAGCTTTATTAAGAGTTTTTGCTGTAACAATGTTTGACATCACATTGGTCTACTGCAGCATTGCCAGGGCATCCCTGATTTTGCCACTTTTTTTTCCTGCACCCACTCTAAATAAATCATTCTAAGTGCTTTTTCATTAAGGTACCTCCCCACTGATCCAGAATATTTGTTGACTTTTTATCATCCTCTGAACAAATCAAATCCCCAGCTGAGCCCCTGGGCTGTCTTCAATCAGAATGAAAGGAATGGGGACTCCCCTGGTGGCGCAGTGGATTAGAATCCTCCTGCCAATGCAGGGGACACGGGTTCAATCCCTCGTCCAGGAAGATCCCACATGCCGCAGAGCAGCTAAGTCTGTGCACCACAACTACTGAGCCCCCGTGCCACAACTACTGAAGCCCGCGCTTCACAACAAGAGAAGCCACTGCAATGAGAAACCCTCACACTGCAACAAAGAGTATCCCCTGGTCGCCCAAGCTAGAGAAAGCCCGCTCGCAGCAGTGAAGACCCAACACAGCCAAAAATAAACAAACAAACAAATAAATAAACAAAATTTTAAAAAAAGAATGAAAGGAATGGGGTGATGCCTGACACTGTTTAGAGCACTTAGTGCATGGCAGGCACTCAATAAGTAAATACCAGCTTATGATATTTGTTCCTTAAGGGAAGTTTTGCATCCTCCCAACTCCTAGAACACGACCTTGCACGCAGGACCTTCCTCTTCACAGCATAATTCCTTGTACACAGCTCAATTTCCATGGGGAAGTGACCTGGTGATGTTTAGGAAGGTCCCGAATTTCTATTTTCTGTGGAAAATTGTGTGGTGATGTTTAGGAAGTGCCTTCCACTGCCATCTTCTGTTGTCTGGAAAAAAATACCTACTTCTGGTTGGCTTACAGATGGAACTATTGGGTTGACCTAACTGAATCCCTGGGGTGGTTCATCGTTAACCTGGCTCTTGGTGCCCCCTTGTGGCAATCTGCCACCATGCAGAGTTCAACAAGAGAGGGTGAGAGCCATCCTTTAGTGGGTGTCGAATTCTGAGCCAAATATCACACTAGGCTTAGCTCATTCATCCTCACCACACTCCTCTGAGGTAGCTGCCATTGGTTTAATAACTCGTTCTTAGCAACATAGCTAACAAGTGGCAGAATGGAAACTTGAACCCAAGCTGGTTAGTCTGGGGCTTGTGCTGTTGATGGCTATGCTAACATGACAAGAGACATTTTGGTGGGCATATAAAGATGAATTAAGAGGCAGCATTTCTGGAATGAAGGAGTAGAAAGCTTGGCAGACCTTATCCCCAGCAAAATAACAATCGAACTGAGAATATTACTTAAAATAGTCATCTTTGAAAGTCTCTGGAAATTGTCCTAAGGGCATACAGTGAAAGAGAAACATTCGGTCAAGAAAATCTATAATATCTCAATAAAAACCGTGAAAGTCTGTGGTGTTTGAACCCCACTCTGCTCCATTGCCCTCCCCACTGGCTCCATGTTATAGAAGTTCTACCCAGGGCAGGTACAGCCAAGGGCTCCATCTCTCCTGAGATCCCAGTCTGGGGTTGTGGTCTGACCCCCGAAGAGGCAGGATGGTGGTGCTTCTTGGCCCCCAGCCCCATTTTGCAGAAGTCGTATTGCAGATAGGCACTCCAAGAGGACCAGGCCTCCCTCTTCTCATCTGGCTCCCACTTGTGGGGCGGAAGCTCTGCACCAGGCTTGGCAAGTCAGGGTGCTAGGGGCCTTGGTTGCCCACACCCAGCTCACTTGCAGGGCAGAGATTCTGTGCTGAGATGACAAGGGGTTTCCACATCCCCCTCCCCCAGAACCCACTTGTAAAGCGAGCACATCACCCTGGGAAAAGGGTCTCTGGCCCAGCGCCAGTGCAGTGGTAGAGGGGTGCTGCCTAGTGGGAAAGGCAGGCCATAAGGAAGAAAACTTCCACAGCTCTGAGTTTATTTGGAATAAAGAGTGGAGAACTCCATGCCTAAGAGCGTTGTTGAAAATACCCCTGATCTTTGTGGATATCTGCACGATACAAGCAAAGTGGTGGAGCAGCCAGAAGTCTAACAGAGAAAACCAGGGAAAGAGAAACACAGAAGAACTCCCCGTTGATCACAGCCAACTCTGGGGGGTCATGCTGCCCCCTCGGGAGCAGTCAGAGCAGGACGAGGACAGAGGAATCACTGTGGACTCAGAGAGGAGCCATTCTGGAGTGGTGAGGGGAGAAAGCAGACCAGAATGGGCACGACGGTGAAGGGGGAGTCTGAATGGGAAGAGAAGACGTGGAGACAGACCGCCCATCTGAACTAAATGCCCCAGAGGAAGGCGATGCTTGTCTACACAGGTCTGGTCTGCCCACCAGCTGAGTCAGAACTGTGTCCAGCCATCTGCTGCTCTGAATACAGGACAACAAGCCCTCTGCCATGGCCCAGCTGTTGATCAGCAGTGGCGTTTGTTGGGACCACAGAGACCCACTTCCTCTTCCTCTTGCTAAGAAACACTTAGAGCCATTCACTGGGGCCCTATTTAAAGATATTACATTGATAAATTACATGGAATAATATACCCAGCTTTCCTAGCACATAGGAAGGCTACTTTCCTTCCACTTCAATGATAAAATCACAATGAAACAATGGAAAACACACATTGCTCTAAAGAATTGTTTTCCCTCTGAATTCTAAAATTGCAATAATTGTAATACTGAAACTATTATTGCTATTGTTGACCCTAAATCACTCTCTTGGCATTGGCTGGAATTCCATTGGAAGTGAGTCTTTCCTTGGCCCCTACCAAATAGGCTTAGTGATGCAGCCTGGTCTAGAAGGTGTTCTCACAGCAGTAATGGTCATTACCACCCACAGTGAGGTGCTCCTGCATGTCAGTTAGGTGCCGTGCTTGACATGCATTATCCCCATTTTTCCAGAAACTCTGTGAGAAAGGTAATCAGCAGCCCAGCTTAATGTATGAAGAAACTGAAGCTTAGGAGAGTCTTGGCCAAGACTATTTTATTAATGATGAAATTCATAAATGAAAGGTTTTATTTGATGCCTGTCATGTCACTGGTGAAGCATAGCTAACCTTTGATTAGAATCTTCTGAAGAATTTTAAAGTTCTTTGAAACTGTTTCCTAAGCTTGGGTCACTGTGATCAAACACAAGAGGCATACAGTTGAAAATGGCAAGTGGAAGTTCATGCCTACCTTATCTTTCTTGAACACTGCTGATTTTGGTCAAAACATAGGTCCAACTAGGGGAGTCTGTCCTTGGGTTTTCCCTTCCCCTTTGCCACTGTCTCTCTGTGCGACCTCACTCATGCTTAGGGCTTTAACTGCCAACTCTATTCTGAGGACTTCTAAATCTTTAATTACAGTTCAGTCGCTTTCCTGAGTTCCGACCCACTTATATCCAGTTACTCATGAGGTGTCTCCTCCTGGGTGTTCCTAAGGGACCTCAAACTCAATATATCCCAAACTGGACCCATACCATTTTGTCCCAAACAAGCATCACCTCTTCTAGTTTCCATCTACCCAGACAGCTGTGGCAGAAACCTGCAGTTCACAGAATTCTCCCACTCCCTCCCTCTCTCTCTTCCTGTTATCCTATTGGTGGCCAAGTCCCGTAGAGGGAAGATTCTCAGAGTAAGGTCTCCAGATCACCAGCAGCAACAGCATCTGGAAACTAGCTAGAAATAAAGATGCTTGGACTCCATCCTCATTCAGAACCAGCATCTTTGGGGCTGGGACGCAGCAATCTGTGGTGTAACCCGCCCTCCCGGTGATTCTGATGACGCTCTAAATTGACCTTCCTTATTCTCTCTCTAATTTCTCCATTCCTAAAGCTCCTAAGTCAGGCCCTCCTCTGAACTATTGCAATCATTTCCTAACCGTGTACCTTTCTCCAGCCTTAGATCTCTCCACGCTTCCTCTCCTTTCCTGCCAGAATGTTCCCTCCAACTGCAAATCTGATCATGTCTCTACCCTACATAAAATTCTTCAATGCTCCCCCAGTGCCTAAGTGGCACCGTCCCCAAGGAAATATAATGCAGGCTCATATGTAATCATTTTATGTGGCTACCAGAAAATTTTTTAATTAAAAAAAAAGAAATTCCTTTTTTTCCTTTTTCTTTTATTTTTTTGGCCATGCGGCATGAGGGATCTTAGTTCCCCGACAAGGGATGGAATCCGTGCTCCCTGTAGTGGAAGCGTGGAGTCTTAACCACTGCACTGGACCGCGAGGGAAGTCTCCAAAAGAAATTAATTTAAATAATATATTATTAAATCAAATATATCAAAAATATTATTTCAACATCTAAACAATATGAGAGTCATTAATGAGATACTTTACATTCTTTTTTTCATGCCAAATCATTGAAATCTGGTATATATTTTTATGCTTACAGGTGTATCTCAATTCAGATGTTAAATTTTCATTGACAATACTCAATTTATATTTAGATTTCATAAAATTTACTGGTGAGTTGAAAGAGTAGTTGTACTTATCCAAGTTGCTCCAAACATACTTAAGGGATTTTCAATAATTGAATTAACACCTTTAAAATTTAAATGAATTAAAATTAAACATTAACTTCTCAGTCACGCTACCACATTTCTAGTGCTCTGTAGTCACGTGTGGTTGTGCTACCGTGTCGGTCAGCATGGCTTAAAGGACAAAATCCTAACCCTCAGCCCTCCCTCCAGGACGTGGCTTCTTCCCCCGGTCTCCAGTCTCATCCCCGTCGCATCCCTGCTGCACGGAGAGATTCATTACAGGGAAGCACATTTCCTGAGATAGTTCATGTCATTTCCTGCCTCAGGACCTTCCTCCACGAAACCTCCTCTCCCTCCCCTGCCCTGTCCCTCATCTCCTTCTTCACGTGGCAAAACCCACTCATTTTTTAGAGTCAGCCCAAGAGGCACCTCCCCTATTAAGCCTCCCACCTCTCCTCCCCAGGACTGACCAATCCTTCTCTGAGCTGAACTGTATATCAACCTCTAAGACTCGCGTGAAGATTGAGTTTTATTTATTTGTTCACGTGTCTCTTTTCTTCTGAGATTTAAAAAAAATTTTTATTTTATCTTGGAGTAGAGTTGGTTAACAATGTTGTGTGAGTTTCAGGTGCACAGCAGAGTGACTCAGTTCTACATATACATGTGTATGTGTCCCTTGTTACTAGGGAGTGAACTCCTAAATCTTGTTATTCATCGTTTTTATCCCTAGCACCTAGAACACCATCACTAATAGACATTAATAAATGTTGTTGAATGAACACATGATTAATACCCAAGTTTATGCCCTTTTGTTATCACATACTCCTCTCCATGGACCTGAAAGGCAGCAGTTCACTGTCACTAAAGAGGTCGTCCTCTTGTAATTGTCACATCACGACAATTTCCCCAAAGCTGAAGGAGAGAGCCTTTTCACTTTTTTTTTTTTTTAACATCTTTACTGGAGTATAATTGCTTTACAGTGGTGTGTTAGTTTCTGCTGTATAACAAAGTGAATCAGCTATACGTATACATATATCCCCATATCTCCTCCCTCTTGTGTCTCCCTCCCACCCTCCCTATCCCACCCCTCTAGGTGGTCACAAAGCACCAAGCTGATCTCCCTGTGCTATGCGGCTGCTTCCCACTAGCTAGCTATTTTACGTTTGGTCGTGTATATATGTCCCTGCCACTCTCTCACTTCGTCCCAGCTTACCCTTCCCCCAGACCGTGTCCTCAAGTCCATTCTCTACACCTGGCCTTTATCCTGCTCCTAGGTTCTTCAGAACCGTTTTTTTTTTTTTTTTTTTTTTTTTTAGATTCCGTATATATGTGTTAGCATACGGTATTTGTTTTTCTCTTTCTGACTTACTTCACTCTGTATGACAGACTCTAGGTCCATCCACCTCACTACAAATAACTCAATTTTGTTTCTTTTTATGGCTGAGTAGTATTCCATTGTACATATGTGTCACATCTTTTTTTTTCTTTTTCCAGTATGCGGGCCTCTCACTGTTGTGGCCTCTCCCGTTGCTGAGCACAGGCTCTGGACGTGCAGGCTCAGCGGCCATGGCTCACGGGCCCAGCCGCTCCGCAGCATGTGGGATCTTCCCAGACTGGGGCATGAACCCGTGTCCCCTGCATCGGCAGGCAGACTCTCAACCACTGCGCCACCAGGGAATCCCATGTGTCACATCTTTTTTATTCATTCATCTGTTGATGGACATTTAGGTTGCTTCCATGTCCTGGCTATTGTAAATAGAGCCACAATGAACATTGCGGTACATGACTCTTTTTGAATTATGGTTTTCTCAGGGTATATGCCCAGTAGTGGGATTGCTGGGTCGTATGATAGTTCTATCTTTAGTTTTATAAGGAGCCCCCATGCTGTTCTCTATAGTGGCTCTATTAATTTACACTCCCACCAACAGTGCAAGAGGTTTCCCTTTTCTCCACACCCTCTCCAGCATTTATTGTTTGTAGATTTTTTGATGATGCCCATTCTGACAGGTGTGAGGTAATATCTCATGGTAGTTTTGATTTGCATTTCTCTAATGATTAATGATGTTGAGTATCTTTTCATGTGTTTGTTGGCAATCTGTATATCTTCTTTGGAGAAATGTCTATTAAGGTCTTCTGCCCATTTTTGGATTGGGTTGTTTGTTTTTTTGTTATTGAGGTGCATGAGCTGCTTCTAAATTTTGGAGATTAATCCTTTGTCAGCTGCTTCATTTGCAAATATTTTCTCCCATTCTGAGGGTTGTCTTTTGGTCTTGTTTATGGTTTCCTTTGCTGTGCAAAAGCTTTTAATTTTCATTAGGTCCCATGTGTTTATTTTTGTCTTTATTTCCATTTCTCTAGGAGGTGGATCAAAAAGGATCTTGCTGTGATTTTTGTCATAGAGTGTTCTGCCTATGTTTTCCTCTCAGAGTTTTAAAGTGTCTGGCCTTACATTTAGGTCTTAAAAATATGGCACGTTTCACGAATTTGCATGTCATCCTTGCACAGGGGCCATGCTAATCTTCTCTGTATTGTTCCAATTTCAGTATATGTGCTGCCAAAGCAAGCACTGGGCTTTTCACTTTGCCATTTGTTCTTACTCCAAGGTGATGAGGCACACCTATAAGTGTACCCTTTACAAAGGATTTAGAAACAGAAGACTGTAAGCTCTGATGATTATTAGCTTTCTCTGGTTTGCCCAGACCAAATCCCTTAACCTCTCTGAACCTTGTTGTCCTTTTCTGTAAAATAGGGATGTGATAACCTAACGCACTAAAGGATGTAAAATTCTTGGTAGACTAGGCTGAGTAAAGCACACCTAAGGTCCTATTGTCATTTAACCTCAGAAGGTCACCAACACAGACAAGAAGAGAGGAAACACCTCCTTTATGCAGGAGTCTACACAGCCTGGGGAGGCAGGTGAGGAGTGAAGTGTGTGTATGAAGCGTGGATGAAGACATGGGCTGCCTCATCCTGTTTCTTCATCACATTATGTTCCCAGAGGGAGAAGATGCCACTTTGCAGTCTCATTGGTGTTGGGTGTTACCCAACTACTACGTCTGGCCTTTCCCTCTCCAAACCTTCTTTTACCGTCTTGAGATCTTTCTGTACACAGGCCGCTACATAAAAGGTCTCTGGAGTTCAAGGTGGGACTAAAAAGCAAGAACAACATTGTCAAATTATTGGGTGTTAAGATCACCATCGTAATCCAGATGTAAGCTGTAGTGATTTAGCTCAGGATACTTGTGGAGCTGGGTTCCCCCTGCCCATCTCCATCTCCCAAGGAGAAGAACATTAGAGGGTTGGAAGGAAAACAAGAAAGCAGATGGTGAGTGTACCCAAGAAGGGACCACCACCTCCCTCCCCAGAGTCAGCTTCAAGGGGGGTGAAATGAATGTCCCCAGATGAGTATGAATATCCAGTATTAGGGGAACCCTGCCCTGGGCCTGGGACCCAGCATGCAGGTGTTCCTTACACCCCTGTGGCCTGAGAGCAGTAGGTAGAGATTATTATGTCAGAGGCTGAGAGTAGAGAGAGTCCAAAGCAGCCACTCAGAGTTTCCTAGGCTCCACAGGAGCGTGGGAGAATTCTAAATTTCCCTGTGTGTCCAAGAAGGATTATGAGAGACAGCCACCTGGTAGACCCTGATGGTGTCTGCGTCACAATGAAGCAGATGGTCAGGAAACCACACCTGAGGATCAGGTGGAGGCCAGCCCAATAGTGACAGGTGCCACCCAGGCATCTGATGCCTCCCCAACCTCTAATGCTCACTCAGCATATGATGTTTAGAACTCAGACACAGTCCTAGGAGGTGCTAGGAATGAAAAGTGGGAAATACGGGATTGACTGGAACAGCCTGGAATTGGCTTGACTAAGAATTCAGTCAGAAGTGAGTGAGGCGGGGGATGGAGACTTTTATAGAGATGAAGTCAAGTTACAGGAAACAACAAAGTAGCCATGTGTTTCTGGCATCGCATCCATGAGATATATCACATCCTCTGTGGACAGCTGTTTGTGTGCCTGGATCCCGGCTATATTGTAAACTCCTTCATGGTACGTTTTGTGTCGTGCATCCTTGCTCTCCCCAAGCCCGGGGTCTGCACATCATAGGTCCAACTGAGAAGTTTGCTCTGAAATGAGATGAGGTGGAGGTATGTTTGCCTGGCACACCTGGGCTGTGTCGTGTCTTTTCCATTTGCTCACCTGCTTTCACAGCTCAGGAAGTGTGTGTGCATTCTTTCATTTTCTCACTCAGAAAATATTTATCAAGTGCTTGAACCGTGAAGCCTTACAGAGTGAGTTAGGAGGGGAAAGGAGATTTAAAATGTATTTGCATAGTTTGTTTTTAATTTTCTAGAGTCCTTTCCTACCTACCATCTCACTTTTGCTTCACAGCCACAGTAGAGGTAAAGGGGAGAGGAGTGTGTTAACTTCACTGTACAGGTGAAGAAAAAAGAGAGACAAGTTGAGATTTGACCAAAACAACACAGAAACTTGTGGTAGAGATGGAGTGGGGGTGGGGTGGGGTGGGGGGAACCTCTGTTCTTCCGGTTCTTTGCTTCATTGTTCTTAGGTGAAAAGACATCAGAATGTATATTCAGCCCATGGAAAGTGTTCCGAACGGCCAAAGCCAGAACAATCCGAGCAAGTAAAATAAAGTAGTATTGGATTATATCCATGAGTCTATAGTGATAGAAATAAAGGATTGAATAAGTAAATGGGAGAGAATAGCTAACTTTCCCTGCAGAAGAATTCCAGATAATTGATGTAGATATTCTGTCCTCAAGGACGGGGAGTAAACTCCCTGCAGCTGTGCGTGGTGACTTCTTTCCTAAGAGCACAGTGTGGAAAGACAGGGTAACTTGACAGTGGAGAAAGCCGACAGGCACTGCCTCAGCCAGGTGACCCAGGCCAGCGTCAGCAGTGGTAGGTCATGTGGACAGCAGGCATCCCTGGTATGACGTGATGAGAACGGCACTTCACCTCTGTTGATCTCCCTCTCAAAACCCATAACCCTGTCTAATCATGAGAGAGACATCAGACAAATCCCAGGTGAGGAACATTCTACAGATACCTGACTAGTCCTCCTCGGAACTCTCAAGGTCATGACAAACAAGGGAAGTCTGAGAAACTGTCTTAGCCAAGAGGAGCCCGAAGAGACATGATGACTAAATGTATCTTAGATGGGATCCTGGAGCAGATAAAGGGCATTAGATAAAAACTGGGGAAATCTGAATAAGTATAGACTTTAGTTCATAATAATTTATCAATTTTGATTCATTAATTGTGATTAATATACCATCTTAGTGTAAGATGTTAATAATAGGAGAAACTGGGTGTGGAGGTACATGGGAACTCGATACTATTGTCGCAACTTTTCCGTAAATCTCAAATTATTCTAAAATTAAAAGTTTGTGGGAAATGAATTTTTTTTGTTGTTAAAAATAAATGACTTTAATCCCAATCTCCCAATTCATCACACCACCACCACCCCCGCCACTTTCCCCCCTTGGTGTCCATACGTTTGTTCTCTACATCTGTGTCTCTATTTCTGCCTTGCAAACAGGTTCATCTGTACCATTTTTCTAGGTTCCACATATATGCGTTAATATACGATATTTGTTTTTCTCTTTCTGACTTACTTCACTCTGTATGACAGTCTCTAGATCCATCCACGTCTCTACAGAAAAAAAAAAAAAAAGGAACGAAATTGGGTCATTTGTAGAAATGAATTTTTTAAAAAGATTAATTGGGACTTCCCTGGCAGTCCAGTGGTTAAGACCCCGTGCTTCCACCGTGGGGGGCATGGGTTCGATCCATATGTTGCACGGTACGGCCAAAAAAAAAAAAAAAAGATGAATTGCACAATGAGAAAAAGTCCTGTAAACTTACTGCTGGCATTGTTAGGGTGGGGGTGGGAGGCAGCTGCTGTATAAGCCTTTATCCTACTTTCCCATGAGTCAAGAGGGATTCAGTCAGTGTTGGTTGAAGTAACACAGAAAAGAGCTCTTGTGTTCCTGTCACAAACATGTGGTCCCTCCGTGCCTGGCTGATTCTGGATAAACACATTTTCCACACCATCATCTCCAGAATCTTTGCTCTCCGAGGTCAATAAGGCTATGAACATCTCTTTGGTTCTTCCTGGAGCCTGAATATATACTTCATGAACCAGCTTACTTTCAGAATCCAGAAAAGAGTGGGAAACTGGGAATCAGAGTACCTTTGTGTATCACCTGATTGCCATGCTCCTTGACTTGAACTTTCTCATTCCTTACTTCTTTATCCATAAACTGATGATAATGATGGCCCCTGGGGTAGTACAAGGTTAAAGGGTAGAAGGTATGTGAAAGCTTTCTGTGACCTGGAAAGGGCTGTGACGTTTTATTTTGGAATGTCTTTGGCTTTGGGAGACTAGGGCTTCCTGTGTCTCATCCCTTTTGAAGCAGCGCTCTGGCTTATTCACTCAATTCATCTCCACAGACATTTGTCAAGTATCATTAATATGTCAGGCACGTGAAGAAGTGCCTTACCTGGGTAATGGCATCCCTGGAAAAGTAAGAAGTGGAGAAACTCAGGTTTGTCAGAATCTTCATGGCTTTGAAGAGCTGCACATGGCTGGATGGATAAGCTGCTTGTACGGGGATTATAACCCACAAGAGGCATTCATTAGTCATGATGACTTTGGTTGTTGGGCATTGAAAACCCAAATCAAAATGTCCTGGACAAGCTGTTGGCTCACCTAACTAGGATGTCCAGAGTTAGGTGGGCTTCAGGGGTCCGTGATACATTGGCTTAACCACAGCACCAAGGATACAATTTTTTCCTTTTTCTGTTATCTATAGTGATGGTGTTATCCTATAACTAGCTCCTTTTAGGGTATGGGATGGCTGCCAGCAGCTAGTGGAGCTCTTAGCGTCCTTGTTCATGATGAGGCAGGGAGGGGAGGGCACTTACAAAACTAAAGCCACAACTCATGACCTTAGCCATTCTATATTAATTGGCCGCTCCTACCTCCAGTCTCTTGCTCCAGTCTCTCTGCATTATCTCTTTCACAATTTGAACTATTATTTATTTTTTATTTTGCTTATTATTTATTTGTTTGTTTACTCATTTAGAGTCAGCTCCCTTTCTGGAATATAAGCTTCATGAGGTCATGGATTTCATCTTGTTCCCCATTGGTCCCTAAACGACCTTCTAAGCAGATTGGGGTCCCTCCTCAACACACAGGAGAGAGGCTGAGTGTGCAAAAAGGATCTTCTTTCCCTGCCATCCTTTCTAAGCCCACGATGCTTGCTGCCTGGGTCGTGACTACTGGAAGGAGGTACTGCCAATCAGAATATTATTGGAATATGAGGATCACAGGTGCCACTTGGAAGAGATCTTTCTAATTTTTTTTTTTTTTGGCCGTGCCACGCAGCATGTGGGATCTTAGTTCCCTGACCAGGGATCAAACCCGCGCCCCCCCTGTAGTGGAAGCACAGACTCTTAACTACTGGACCACCAGGGAAGTCCCAGAAGAGGTCTTTCTAAACAAAGGCGATCTGAGTTGGTCTAGTCTGGGTGGAAGAACAGAACTGCAGACAAGAGAAACCTAGGTAAAGTTGGGAAGACAAGATTGAGGGACAAATTATCCTTGAAGTGAGAAGGGAAAGAAGTAGTGGGCAGCGAGGTTGGTAGTCAAATGGGTGAAGAGCAAAATGGCATGAGATGACCAGCTCAGGACCAAGTCCAGACAGAGGGCGGGCATGGCAGACAGAGCTCCTGTCCCACAAACCTCTGTCTACGTTCCTGAGCACATTACACTTTTGCATACACCTTGGCGATGTTCCAAGGGCCCTGTAATAGATTAATAATAGCTCTTCACAGTTTAAGAGCATTTCGTAACTTACAAAACATATTCCCAGACATTATCTCATTTCATTGTCATAGCCATTCTGTGGGGTTGGCTTTATTACTCCTATTTTGCAAGTGAAGAAACCAAGCCTCAGAGCGACTTTCCAAAAGCCATGCAGTTCAGAAGAGGAAAAACTGTGAGCAGACATTTTCCTTCAAATCTTGAGTTCATGCTGCTTCCGTGTAGTTGAAGAAAAATGGGCTAATGATTTCCTGAGATGAAAATACATACTTAGGCCTAGGGTTTTTTTTTTTTGCACTATTTGTCTTTCTGTTTACAGTTGAGTTGCTGTGTACTTTTGTACACATATGTAATTTTCCATAATGAAAAATTTAAAACATTGAAAGGATAGGGCTGAGTGGCTTGGGCAGCCCTCAGCAGAGAGAATCAAGGGAAGGTCAGGCCCCAAGAAAGTCAGGTGCTGAAGGGTTTGAGCTTCAGTGATTTAAGATTTCACTTATTGGGCTTCCCTGGTGGCGCAGTGGTTGAGAGTCCACCTGCCGATGCAGGGGACGCGGGTTCGTGCCCCGGTCCGGGAAGATCCCACATGCCGCGGAGCGGCTGGGCCCGTGAGTCATGGCCGCTGAGCCTGCGCGTCCGGAGCCTGTGCTCCACAACAGGAGAGGCCACAACAGTGAGAGGCCCGCGTACCGCAAAAAAAAAAAAAAAAAAAAAAAAAAAAGATTTCACTTATTAAAAAAAAAAGAACATTTGGGAATAAGAAATAAGAAAAAATCATATGTGTGCTCAAGCAGCTAAAAAAAAGGCACAGAGGAATGAATTTTTCCCTCTGGGTTTTATATTCTCTTGCCAGATCCTTTAATTATGCTTCTATTCTTTTTTCCCAAATTTAATTTTCCCCCAGACTTAAATAAAGAGCAGCTGATGCTTCATAGAAGACTTGGTGAAGCAGACTCTCAGAAGGTATTTTTGCCCAGGTGCAGGCCCTGGCTTGATGTCCGTTTCACTGTGTGATCTTTGGGTTATTATTTCCCTCCTAAGAGGTTCACTTTCTTCAACTGTAGCATAGGAATTATGTTATTTGCCACCAAATGGTCTCCCAAGAAAACTGAAAAAGAAAGCGGGGTGATAGCCATGAAGACTCTTGGAAATTTTCCAAAGTAGAACGTCTTAAGCTGGGAGAGATTTTTATTAGAACTTTCCTTGAACTCACCTGGGTTTGTGGGTTACTAGAGTCCAGGGCACTGGCAGCCTCTGCTGCCCTGGAATTAAATCTGAAAGGACCTTAGTGATTGACCTGCCTGGAATGGGACCTCAGAGCTTTGGAAGCTGGATGCCTCCTGGTTGATTTGGTTGGTTGGCCACAGCTTTCACCCCATAAGGTGTTATGAATTTGCGCTGATGCTTCAGGAAGCAGGGTGTCCTGAGAAGGAGATGTGGTCTGTCCTTGATTATCCATGCTAAGGGGCAGATCATAGTCTCAAAGGGCAGATCTTCTCGAGGAATGGGGTCATTTAAATTCAACATTGCAATACTACTTTTTTTTTTTTTTTTTTTTACCTCCTTAAATTTGTTTGCTCAGGTTTAGCTTTGCAAAACAGAAGAGAGAGGCGACCCAGATAGATACTGGATCGGGGGAGGAAGGTCATCTGGGATTAAGCCTGGCTCAAGACTTGTCTCTCTTCGCTTTCACTTTCAAAGACATGCTGATGGCTCATCTGACAGCCTGGTCTCCCAGCTTCTTGTCTTCTCAGTGTTATGGATGTTCTTTCAACAAATGCTTCCTTCAGTGCCACTGACCGTCAAGTCTTCATTTAATCATTCATTCATTTGCTTATTCAATGTATGTTCCAAGTAGCTCCTATGTGTCGAGAACTTCTTAAGGATCAGGTGTACAAGGATTAGAAACATTCCTTTACCTTGAGGTCTGTTGTGGGAAACAGATGGGCACCATATGGTGTGACGAATAACTATCACAGGGGAATGCCTTTGGTGACTGGGAAGGAGGAGCACTTTCTAAGCCCAGTGGAGTCAGAAAAGACTTTCAGGAGGAGGTAACACTTGGACTTGAAGCCTAAGTGGGAATTTATCATGTGGATGGATGAAGGTGAAGGTGGGGGGAGGGAGGGCATTCTAAGAAGAGGGCACAGCATGTGCAAAGCCATGAAGGCATGATATAGCAGTGGCACAGTTGAGGAAGAGCAAGCATTCTGAGTGGCTGGAGGGCCCCTGTGGAATGGCAGGAGAGATGAGTAAGTAGGTAATTAGGTGCCAGATCCAGCACTAGGCTTATCCTGAAGGACATGGGGAACTACTTTGGGGAATTGAGCCAGATTCTCATTTTAGAAAGAATGCTCTGGCAGAAATGTGGAGATTAGAATAGAGATGTGCGAGATTGAAGGAGTGGGGGGGTGGCAGAGAGACCTGTTGGGAGCTTTCACCATGAACCAGCTAAAAATGGATAAGGGCCTCCACTCAGCCAGTGCTGGTGGAGGAGGAGAGGGTTGGAGAGAGAGATCTGAGTGGAGGGTATGAGACTCGGGAACTGATGGAATGTGGGGGACAGATGTGAGGGAGGGAAAGTCTAGAATGGCTCCTAGATTCCTGGTGACACCGAGCAGGGCCCTGTGGGGCTCCTGGGCACAAAGCCTTCCCGTGTCCCCATTTCTTTGATTACCTTCGTTCAGCCTCCATGACCTTCCCTGTGTTCCAATGGGCAGATTCAAGCCGTTGTTCATTAGGGGAGGGAGGGGATGCGAGACCAGGGAGAAACAAACAGTCAAGAGAAACAGTAGTGCAGCCTTGGGGCAAGGTACTGGTTCCCCATCAACAGATACACACAATAATATCTTTGAGCTGTTTTGCAGATACTGAAAGCCTTTAGAGGTGGGAGAAGTTAACGATTAACGATGGTATGCTGCCCACAAACATGTAGACCCCAGGCCAGCTGGAACCTGAAGGTTGATGATGCTGACTGCTACTTACCTCACCACCAACCCATCAGAAGAATGTCCACGAGTTGATCACACCCTCTTTGAACCATTACTATAAAACTCCTCACTATCCTCTCCAAGTTGGGACACATAGCTTTTTGAGGCAGGAGCCTGCTGTGTCCCCCTTTGCCTGGCAAAGTAATAAAGCTATCCTTTCCTACTTCACCCAAAACTCTGTCTCTGAGATTTGATTCAGCACTGGTGTACAGAGAAGCTGAGCTTTCAGCGTCACTGGCTTAGGTGACTGTAGACGATCAGACTGCTGGCACATAGGACACACAGGAGGAGAATCAGGTTTGGGAGAAAGATGTTTTATTTAGCTTTGAATAGATTGAGGTGAGTATGGGACACCTATGTGGAAATAGCCAGTATGCAAACAGGTTTGAGGATTTGGAAGACAAGAGTGTTTGAGGCTAGAGACCCTCACCATGGGCGTCAGTGAGATCACCGAGGCTGAGTAGGGGAAGAGAGGCAGCAGGAGGGCCAAGGAGGACCCCAGGAAACCAACATTTTAGGTCAAGTAGAGCAGGACGATCCAGGAAAGAAGAGTGAGAAAGAGAGTCCAAAAATGCAGGGGGGGACCCACGAGACAGCGTGCCAGGGAGGACAGGGCAGGTTTCAGAAGGGAGAGTGGGCAGTGTTGTCAGGTTCCCAGGGAGGGCAAGTCTGATGAAGGTGGAAACTGAGGGGCGTGGTTGGTAGAGCATGGGCCCCCGTAGCTGATGGGCTTGAGGGAGAGCCTTAGCTGAGAGGAGGGCCACCCTTTACGAACATGGGATGAGAGGCGCTGGGGAGGAGAGCCATCTGCCTTACCCTAGTTCCTAGCCAAGAACTATCTCACATTCTCCAGAGCACCTCTGATGAGGAAGAGCAGCTGGAAATGGGATTCGGCACCTAGCGACGGTCAGGTCCCGTGTTGGACATTTCATGCACATAATCTCACCAGAGCCCGCTGAGGTAACAGCGTGAGCTTCCCTTTCACGCTGGGGACATCAAGGCCGAGTCACGTCCCTCATCCATCGGTCCTCTGGCCAGGCCACAGCCCCTAAAACAGATCTCCGAAGAGCCAGCCTTTCGCCTCTCACTGGCTCGAGTTCCTACAGCTGATAAAGAATAACGATAGGCTGGGGCCAGGTACAGAGTAGATTTCTACCACTGAGGCCTCCACGTGGACAAGTTAAGTCAGTGGGCAGAAGAGAGGTGGAGACCCCGCACAAAGCAGCTTTCGTTTTCAGGAGCAAAGGTACGCCAGGGAGGGGTGGAGGTGGGGGTACTTGTAGGGGAGGAAGGTCAGCTCCCTCCATGACTTAGCTGCAAATCTCCCCCCCAGACAATTAGGCAGTTCAGGGCTGCTTGGGAGGGAATACACAGGACCACTTTTTATCTCTAAGATTGGTGCTTGTTTTTAAATGAATAATTTTACGTGTTTCACTATCCTCTGAGGTTGGTCTTATTTCTAAAATCTACATTTTAAAGATAAACAAACCAGAACTCGGGGATTTGCCCATGTCCTTTCTGATATTTAGGAGCCAGAACTCAATTCATTATGCAGAACCCAGCGTTGGGATCTCTCTAACCCTGAGACGTGGATGATCCCACAAGGAATTCCATCACTAATAACAACCCCACGGGCTTCCCTGGTGGCGCAGTGGTTGCGAGTCCGCCTGCCGATGCAGGGGACGCGGGTTCGTGCCCCGGTCCGGGAAGATCCCACATGCCGCGGAGCGGCTGGGCCCGTGAGCCATGGTCGCTGAGCCTGCGCGTCCAGAGCCTGTGCTCCGCAACGGGAGAGGCCACGGCAGTGAGAGGCCCGCGTACCGCAAAAAAAAAAAAAAAAAAAAAAAAAACAAACAACCCCACACATGCACCCGGGGACCTTAGAGTGGCTTCCAAGCCCCTATGTATCCGTCATTCCATTCCCCTATTAAAGAAAAAATTATCCATGACACTTGTTAAAGATGGGAAGTCAGACTTCATTCAGGGGCTACTGCAGTGGGGTTTTGGAGTAAGGAGACTCAACTCAATACAACGACAAGTGCGGAGTTATAGCCCACAGACCAGGGCCGGCGGGGGAGGGGGTTTGGTCAGAGGATGGAAAATTACTAAGATATCAATGGTTGGGGGATGAGGAATTTCATTAGTTATCAAGGGTGGGGGATTTTCTACTGAACTGACCCAGCAGGATTCTTGCTAAAACTGGACGAAATGAGCCAAGGACAGAGCCCAAGGTCAGGGACTATTCAGAAAGAGGACTCAGGAGGCTGACTCAAGTTTGGTCCAAGAAGATAGTCTTTACCAGCCTCTCTGACCTCATCTCCAGAGCTGCTCTTCCCTTGCTCCAAATGCTCCTCACAGGCCTCCTTCTGTGCCTGGCACACTCCATCCTCAGGCCTTCCCAGGAACGCCTTTCCCAGCAGGACTCATGGCCCCTCAATCTCCCCTTCTCAGTTAGAAGCCTTCTCGGGCCCGTCTGTGAGCGCAAGTCCACCCGTGACCTCGCACTCCCCCTGCCTCTTTCTTATTGATTTTGCTCCATAGCACTTATCACCATCTAACACGCTGAGTGTTTTATTTATACATCTTATTTATAGTCTGTTTCCCCCCCAGGAGAATGTCAGTCCCATGAGGCAGGAACTTGTGTCTGTTTTGTTCACTGTTGTATCCCCAGCACCTGGAACAGCATCTGGCACGTAGGAGGGGCTCATTCTTTGCTGAATGAATTGGATGTCTGGATGATGGTCTCCATAATAGCCTCAAATCTTGATTATCTATGTCAACAGCCAAGGATAACAGTCCCCAGTGTTGGAAGACCCATCCAACCAACTCATAATGTACTTTACCATGCGTCATTTCAAATTTTATACAGTAACCCAGGAGTTAGCTCAGATGAACCATGGAATATTTGCCTCCCATAAAAATTCTATGGTGTTATGTGCTTAGGAGAGGTTGAAAAAGGAAAAGGAAGCCCAGAAATACTGGAAGGAAGAAACCCGTCTAGGATTCAGAGTTTGCGGCAGAAAAATCCACGTGTGTATGGGATCATCTTCCTCGCTCTCCAAAAGAACAGATGAGTCAGTCTCCCTCCCTCTCTCTCTCTCCCCTCTCCAGAGAGATCATGCATAACAGGCCCTTAGTTGGCACTCAATCCATATAAGCTGTTACTACTATGTTATCATCATCTTCCCTCCAGACACCCTATGCGGCGTTTCCCAAGTGCACCCCATGCTGTTCCTGAAACTTGCCCTGCTTTCAGCTGCCAGGCGCCCCTGCACTTGCTGTTCCTATGCCTGCAATGTCGTCTTCCCCCACCCTGTCTCTACCCACAGCCCCTTCACTTCTCGTCTCCCTAGTAATTCTTCACACACCCTTCAAGTCTCAGCTGAAATTGCCTCTACAGGGAAGCCTTTGGACTCCCCTGGGCAGAGTTAATCACTCCTCCAGTAATAGCAGCCAGTATAAACACTGTGATTAGGTTGCATTATAATTGCTAGTTTGTTCCCTTGACCTCCCTAGGAGAATGTGGGAGCCTGGAGGGCACAGACTTACCTTATGTGGTACTGTCTCCCCAGCCACTGACCCATGTCTGATACACCCCAGGACTGGGGTCCACAATGCGGGGCTACAGGCAGCCCAGGCACTGTCAACCCAAGAGAAACATCTCACTGGTCCGGTGTTTCTCATTCCTCACCCATTGCCTGGGAGGCTGGGGAAAGCCTGCTTCAAAGGTACCCTGACACACTTGAACTTATGAGCTTTTGGGGTGCAGGGTGGCTCGCTCCCTCTCAGGGATCACACACCTGAGGGCAGAGTTCACACAGGGTTCCTCTAAAGCGTAAAGCTGCTTTCAGTGCTCTTCCAAAGCAAGAACTGATTTTCAGATGGAATTTGAACCCGGCCCAGCAGATGCAAACCTATTGAACCAAGCAAGGCACCCATGTTGAAAAGCTAGTTAAACCAGCATCACTTTCTACTTGCCTGTTCACACTGTCGTGTTTACTGGCTACATTCATCTGGAAAGTGCCAAAAACAGGTCAGCAAATCTCCACCAGGGCCTCGGAACCAGATGAGGGAGTGGAGCCGGGGGATCATCTGGTCTGAGTGACAGGCAGGGGTTTTGTCTTTTTATAGCATCCCCAGTGGTGGATCAGTCCCTAGCATAGACTTGACACCCATTAAACATCTGATGAATGAATGCGCAACTTCACTGGGAAAGAAACAAGATGGAGGAGACATTGTAGCACTGTAGTTAGAAGTAATTTTTTAACAAGCCAACAAAGGTGCACCTGGTAGGCGAGCTTAGCAAGTGGCACGCTCAGGTAACAACAGACAGTGACCAAATTGCTGTCCAAGAGTGTGGGCCCAGTTAACTAGAGGCCTTGGGTTGACTAAGTGGAGGAAGCATCCTCTCTGTGCACAGAAGTAGAACTACCCAGCCTTCCTTGTCCATCCTTTGTCCACATAGCGCTCAGCGTCTGTTTCAAGAAACATTGAATATTGAAAGAACATTTGTTAAAGAGAGCACAAAATCATTAGAAAGCCAGGGGTGACCGCATGCCTCCGTTTAGCTTTGGCCACACTTCCATACATTTTTAAGAGCTAAAAACTGCACAAGACTTTTTAAGAGTGCTACTAACTGTTCCTTCAGGTTGCTTCTGCATGTAAATCTCTGCAGGTGGGCTACAATCATTTTAAAAGCTCAGCCATATGGGAAGGAAGCTAACATTTGTCTAGGGCCAGTCACATGCCAGAATGCATGAACTAGACACTTTAGGGGTATCATTTCATCCTAGGGCTGCACCACAAGGGACGTGCTGGACCCCTTCTGCAGGTAGGAACGGAGGCTCCAAGGTCACGAGGGACTTGCCTAAGTTCACCGGCCAATCTGTCCCAGGCTGGCTGATTCCACGCCGACTCAACACACAGCTCGCAGATGAGATCAGAAAACACTCGTGATTTTAAGAGAACTAAATTTATTTATTTATTTATTTATTTATTTATTTTTTTGCGGTACGCGGGCCTCTCACTGCTGTGGCCTCTCCCGTTGCAGAGCACAGCTCCAGATGCACAGGCTCAGCGGCCATGGCTCACGGGCCCAGCCGCTCCGCAGCATGTGGGATCTTCCCGGACCGGGGCAAGAACCCACGTCCCCTGCATCGGCAGGTGGACTCTCAACCACTGCGCCACCAGGGAAGCCCGAGAACCAAATCTTTTTGATGGATAAAGTTTCCTGACCCTTTCGGTGGCTGACACATTTGTTTGGGTGTACTAAGTTTGGCCTGGCACAGAACAGCAAGGGGACCTGTGACCTCTCCCAGGAGATAAGGTAAGGCTGAAAGCATGTTTCCCAAGTCCCCCTGAAACCTAGCCAGTGTTCTGACTTAGTCTGAGGGACAGTGAACTGTGTAGGAGAATGAGAATGTGATGTTGTGTTGAACAGTCCCCTGAAGGGAATAAACTCCCTTTGCAAATGGCTACACTGCACAGTGGCACTGTTTCTTGGAAATATCACCCATCACTGGGATGTAGGAAGACGCACAGAATATAAGAACACGTTGGCACTGTCTGTTCCAACCAGCAAAAGCAGCAGAAAGACATGAATGCAGTAATTCTAACCTTGTTAAACTAAAGACATTCCTTGTGTCCTCTTGGGGCACTTTATTTTGCTTCCCAAGGATGGAGGTGAATCGGCTTCCTCGATGTCAGTTTCATTCGGAGATTTTCTTCTTCCACTCTCCATTTAATTGGCACATGAGAAGAGCAGACATAACCTGAAGATGCCAAATAAAAATCTGGAGGTTTGGAATGAGTTTTATTTTTAAAAGGTCTTCCTTTGGGTAAACCCATTAATAAAACTTTGACCCAGGGATTACACTCCTGAGAATGAAAACACTAAGACTCCAGGCTCCCTGTGTTTAATCAGGCACTAACACTTACCTTGGACAAGGAAATTCATTCATCTGTGTTTGTCTCCTAATCTGTAAAATGGAGATAATACAATTATCTACCCTTAAGGTTTTCTGTAAAGAGTGAGATAATCCATGTAACTAGCACAGTGCCTGTCCCCCAAACATAGGAAGCACTCAATTGTTTCTTATTATTAACTTAAAAATTGCTTCTTATTATTACCTTAAAGACCCAGTCACAAACATGGACAAAGCTTTATGCAAAGTTGTTCATGCAGCATTGTTTACAATAACGAAAAATCTGAATCTAAAAATCCCAAATTAGGTGAATGACTAAGCAAAACTGGCTGCATGTCTGGTCTGGAAAGATGATGGAGCCATTAAAAATTCTGGCTATGAAAACTATATAATAGGGACTTCCCTGGTGGTGCAGTGGTTAAGAATCCACCTGCCAATGCAGGGGACACGGGTTTGATCCCTGATCCAGGAAGATCCCACAGGCTGTGGAGCAACTAAGCCCGTGCGCCACAACTCTGAGCCTGCATACCACAACTACTGAAGCCCGTGAGCCTAGTGAGCCCGTGCTGCGCAACGAGAAGCTACCCCAATGAGAAGCCTGTGCACCGCAACGAACAGTAGCCCCCGCTCGCCGCAACTAGAGAAAGCCTGTGTGCAGCAACGAAGACCCAATGCAGCCCAAAATAAAAAAAAAAAATTTAAAAAACTATATAATAATTTTTTAAGTGTTTATGATGTAATAAGTGGGAAAAAGCAGTGTAATAATTGCAAATGTGGTGTACTTACAACTGTATAAAACAAAAACCAAATCCCATAAATAGGGGGGAAAGACGAATGGCAGGAAATACATGAACGTGCATTAGGATGAGTGAACTCTATGTAAGTTTTAGTTTTCTGAGAGTAAAAATATACAGAGTAATATGTAGAATTATGTTAAAGTTGTTGCTTTCTGAGTGCAGTCTGCACTGAGGTTCAAGGGCTGCAGAACTGAGTGCTATTTTGGTTTATTATTATGTTCAGAGAAGAGGACCAGAGGGGTGCAGGGCAGGCAAAACCGTTTTTCAGACTTTTACATGATGGATAGTTGGTCCTCTGGACCCTTCAGTAAACAAACTTGGATTTTTCCTTATTTAGGACACACTGTCTAATGTTTCCACGCCAACTTCTCATCAACTCTGCTGTGGTTGCTACAAATGTTCTAGCTGGCCCTTGGTCAGGGAAGCCAGTGAGGCCAAGGAACTGAAAGTCAGGCTTCAGCCAGTCAGTGAGAGCCAGCTTGATTTTCATGGACCAGATCTACAGGGTGAGAATCAAGTCCACCCTAAAAACACTTTATTTTCAGTCTCTCTCTTCCGTGACACCATCCTCCACCCCACCTCTCCCTGACTTCTTTCATTCCCAAGCCCTCTTTCCACTCCTACTGTGAGCCCAGAGCTGTGCTGGGGACAGAGGTGGACGAGACTCAGCTCCTGCCATGAGAGAGGGCAATCCCCAGCCACCGAGGGAGCAGACAAGCAAATGCATCCCAGTGCAACACCAAGGAGCGTCAGTGCTGCAGCGTCAAAGAGGCTTGGGCCTGGCTGGCATCGGTGGAGGTTTGGACCCAGCAAATGTTTCAGGGCAGGGAAAGGGCTGGGGTAAAGGCATTCCAGGCCGAGGAACAGCAGGTACAAAAGCACAGTTACAAAAACACCATGAGGGCAAGGTGTTGTCGTGGGACTGGTCTGTGGCGTTCAGCAGGGGAGAGGATCAGGACAAGTTAGCATGTGAAGAGGCCACGAGAAAGAGATTGGCTTGAGTCATATAGACTCAGAGTCAATGGCAGTTTTGAAGCAGGGGAGAGACATGCTCAGATTCTTTCAGGAAGATAATGCTGGTAAGTGTGGAGGATGAGCCTGTCTGATGGGTGTGACCAGGGCAGGGGTACAAATGAGGTGGCTGAAGTAGTCTGAGGACAGCTAACTAGGGCTTTTTAGGGCCCTGCAGTGGGAAGGGGGTGAGAAACCAGATCAGGGAGCTGGGCCTAAAGTGGAGGTGAGAGTCCTGGCTGACTGGTCGGATGTGGGGGGTGAGAGAAATCAAGGATGTAGACGGCTATGGCCATGCCATTAACCAGGATAGGACGCTTCAGATAAATGGGTTTGGTGGGGGAATAAAGAAAGGTAATGCACTCAGTTTGGGACAGGGTGAGTAAAATGTTCCGGAGGTGGGGAAGGGGGGCATCTGGGCAGTTGATGAGAGAGGTCTGGCCTTCAGAAAAGTTTTAGGCCGGAGATACGGATAAGGAAGATGATAGTACAGAAGCGGGGGCAGATGCTCTAGAGAGAGACGAGGTTACCCTGGTGGACCAGAGGACGGAATTCTTGGGGATAATAACGCTTCAAGACCCTCAATCTTCAAAATTAGACTCGATGGAGGTTCCCCCGAGGGTATTTTTAGGCTCTAGACTGCGTGACTATGTTTTCTTTTCCATGTGCATGCCTGATGAATTTTCAGTTCAAGGTTTTTGATTCATTTGTTTTTGCTGACTTTGACGAATTTTCAGTTCAATTTTTTCGATTCACTTGTTTTTGCTGTGGTGTAAAGTGAATAGGAGGCTTCAGAGCTGGAGAGACCTGGGTTCCTGTCTCAGCTCCCTAAGCATGAAGCAGTCAGAGCAACTCTGACTCTGTTTCCCACACTGTAGAAGAGGGAGAATGAAATCTAACAAACACTCACAGAGTTGTTAGCTTGCAATATGTGTGTCTGCTTGGTAACAAAAAAGCGCGTAACCTCAGTCCTATGGTATATTATATAAACTAAACCAAAAGTCTTCTCTGGGATGAAGATACATCATTTATACAATTTATAATCTTTAGGCCCAGACTAGTGTATTTTAAACTGAAAATGTGGTTTGATTTTAACGTTTGCACTGGTTCTGGCAGTTAAATTATTAAAAAGTGGACTAGAAGATTCTAGATGTCAGGGTACATTTGTTTTTCTCCCCATCCTGACTTTTCAAAAAAAAAAAAACAAACAAGGCTACTATACGTATTACATATGCTAGATGAGCTCAGGCTTTCAAAAATGCATTATCATGTTCACAGTCATCTAATTTAGAGGCAGTGGAACAAATCCAAGTAACAATTTTATTTTAGTCTACAGCACAATTTTTTACATACATTTTAGTGGTTTTGACAGTGGTACTTTTGAGCGGACTTTAAATGAATCCACAAAAGTTAATACATTTAAAATAAAATATACACAATAAAACAAGAGGCATCCAGATGTTCAGAATCATGCAGAAGGGGTGGTCTGGTTGGTGTTATCACTGGATACCTTGCCTATTTAAGAATTCACCAGCAAGAGGCCGTTCTTCTGTTCTTCATTCCCACATAATTTAACAAAGTCAAAGAGTTCTAAATATACACACACAAAATAAACCCTCATTTAAAGCTACATCAGTACAAAATTTCAATGAATTGAATTCAGTGTATTGTCAAAGCAACAATTCCAATGATCAAACCCATCACTAGAAAACAGGCAATATCAGCACCTGATCTAAAGGCAAGGTTATCTCATTTATTAAAACACCAACAGGAGATTAACCAACAAAGCAACTAATATGTTAATCTTAATATAAGACACTGAAGGAAAACCAAAAACAATAGATTAAATACCACTCCACTGAGCCAGGATATAACCCATGGACGACAGACACATGAGTTTATCTGTCAAACAGTACTTTAAATACTTTTCCATGAAAAAGAGGAAAGTGTATCAGAAGATGCAAAGGAAAGGTAGAAATGTGAATTTATGCATCTAGTTCCATAATTTAAAACGACTGTCAAACTGATAATATAAAGCTAAGTGACAATGACTTAACCATTGGGCACCAAACAGGCATGACCACTATTCGCTGTAATCCATGATGCTCTTCAGGAGTTTTCAGTGGATGGCCAACCCAACAATACTCCCTTAGTACAGACAGACTAGATACTCATCCGCTGTTGAAAAAGACCCTGAAGGAGACATGGCAAAGGCATAGAGAAAAAGTTGAATCTTTTGAAAAAGTTAATGATATCAAAATACTTTTCCATTGCTGGGAAACCAAACTAGGTCAAGTATACAGCCCAAAGCAACATGGAATTCAGAGTCAGAGGCTGGCAGAAGAGTTTTGGAAAACTTGTAGGTTTTAAAAACTGGCAACTTCTCCATGCTTAGTAAAACTATCAGAAGAGGTATAATGTTTGTTCATCTGTGGAATGTTGACAGCTTGCTGCAAAAATTCACATGAATGAGGAACTGCAGAAATGCGCTTCAGTGAAGTATTTTTTAAAAATTTACAAAAAACTGAAGTTTCTATTTAAAAAATAACCATGTTATGCCAAGATGAAACATGGTAAAAAGTAGTGTAAATTCTGTCCATGATTCTTCACACAGCTAATGGGAAAGTGATAGAAACCATCTTCTCTTAAAAAGGAAGTTTTGTTATTGCACTGACTTTTACAGCCTGACCTAGTAATTTAGAAAAATTATGTAGTAAAATCTGTAAAATTAAAATACAAAATCCTGGTTTGTAAACATCCGTTGGCCAAGTCTATCCAGAGTACTTCATGATAGTGGAATGGAATGAATAATTAATTCACTACCTTATTTATCTGCTGTGAGGGGGAAAATTCCAGAACACAGCTTTTATACTTTCACAGTAATTACATTCAAAAGATATAAAGTCAGTACAGCTGTCTTCTTCTTTTTTTTTTTCCCTCTGTGCAGTTTTCAGCTCTTACCCCGCTTCTAAGTGTCATAAAGGAAATAATACTGGTTTGGAGACCTAGTAAAGATGGGTCATAAATGTCGCATAAAGTCTGTAGGACTTCGGTAAAGGTATTTCCAAATGGCGTAGTAGTGCACCGCGGCTGCCGTGGCCACGAACAGGTGCCAGATGGCGTGGGCGAATGGGATGATGCCGTCGCTCTTGAAGAACACGACGCCCAGGCAGTAAATGAAGCCGCCACAGGCGAGTTCCTGGAGTCCATCGGTGTTACTCTGTCGACAGAGGAAAAACATCAAAAGGTTTCGATGTTATTCTGATACGACAAGCTAAAGAGATCACTGCAATTTCCCCTAAGTCTCCTGATTTTCTAGACAATGAAGTAGCTCTGAACAGACAGAACCCTCATCTGTACACACGAATGACACTTAAATTGACCTGGGTCACCCTCTGAATCGGCCGTCTTGATTTGACCAAGCGGTCAGGTTACAGGTCCCGTGGGACAAAGAAGCACCTTCTGCTCATTTACACCGTGTTTAAGCAGACTGCAATCGCTTCTGAAATGAACAACAGCTCATTTGAATAAAGCACAACCCTTGGCGTTCACCTTCCTCCTTAGGAGCTTTCTCCCCTGCACCCTTGCCACTCCGTTTATGATCCACATCTCAGCCTGGTTTTCACTCCCTTTGTCCTCCTCACACACTGTTCTACACTCATCGCTTTTCCCAGACTCTTCACCTGCTTCTGTGAGCTTATGGCTTCCTCATGGCTGACACAAGAAAATCGTAGCTAGGAGTGACCTCTGAGATCTGAGACCATGTAGCACAATGTATTTCCCAACCTTCTAGATGTTGCCAGGCCTTTTTGTCTTTGTGCCTGGGAGTTTCTTAGCTTAGGAGGAAATTAACAGTCAGGTGTGCTTTAGCACAAAAAGGAGTATTTAGAGGCTACTCTTGGTTTTCAAAGACCTCAACCCATCTCCAAGATTAGACTGGGCTGTATGAATGAGAGGGGAAGAGAACAGAGGCAGGGCTTAAGAAGCTGACAGAGAAACAAGCCAGGATTTCTGGGGACCACGAATAGAAAGGTCTCAGGTTCTTCAAGGTGAGTGGAAACCTAAGTCAAATCGTGGCAAGGCCTTGGAAGGGGACAGGTGTGTGGGTGTCCCAGAGGCCTGGGCACTGATGGCTGTAACCCCGTTAGCCTTGGAGCAGGTCCTGGTGGTCAAGTCCAACAAGGAACATGGGGAAGCTCCAGTGCAGCCACCTACTTGAATGGCCCCATTGGCCTCGGCCAGAGCAGTGGCAGCAACAGACACGAGCTAAGAACCAAGTGTGAGGATCCAGGGCCAGGGCTGAGGATTAGCCTTATTGTCAAAGTTCACATAAGCACCTTGGTTTTCGTAAGATCAAAAGATGAGGAAGGAGCCAGTCCAAACTGACTGATACTGGATTTCTCCTTAACCTTGGTAAGATGGCACATCCGTCAGATTTCATTTTATTTAAAAAGTAAAACATAGCAAAACAAAACACCAGCTACATTTATTAGTGCCTAGAGGTTATAAAGCAATTAGTATCCATTAATTATACAAAATTCTCTGTGTATGTGTTATTAGAGGCATTTTCCTAGAGAGGATTGAGGTTTTCATGGGATTCTCACAGGGGCATCTGACTCCCCAGTGAAGACTCACTCATCCAACACAACCTCCTTAATTTAGAGATGAAGAGGTTAAGGCCAGATAAATAAGTAGCCTGAACAAAGTCACACAGCTGCTTGCTGCCCCAAAAGACACCACTCCTTCTTCTTCCACTAAAACAATAAACAAGAGACCAAACCAAGCACACAGGTTGGTTTTGACATACATTCTGTTAATAGGTAGTTCCTCAAGATACCACATCTGTTTATCAACTTTCAAAGAACCAGAACATAGTTAATCCTAAAACAAACAAAACCAGGTATGTTTTCTTCATTATCAATGTCATTACTATGTTTCTATGTACCAGGACTTGTTTGAAGCACTCATTTCATCTTCACAACCCTAACTTTTTTATCCAAACTTTACAGACGAGAAAACTAGAATACATAAGAGGTTAAATAACCTACCAAGGTCACGTAACTTTTAAGTGTCAGAATCAGGATTTGAACCAAGAACTAAAGTGTTTTATTTCCTGAACTTATATTCCTTTTCTGGGGGGGAGGGGGTGTTTTAAAAATTGATGATTAATTCACATGGTGTAATGCATAGATACTAAGTGAACAGTAAGGTTTGCCCTTCCACTAAGACAACCACTGTTCTTATTGCTATTACACAGACTAAGCCTCTCTGTTCTAGAACCTCACATAAATGGAATTAAACTGTATGTACATTTTTGCGTCTGGCTTACTTTTTGCTCAATATAATGTTTTTGAGATTCATGCATGCGCTACTGTATATCAGTTATTCATTCCTTTTCATTACTTAGCATTCCATTGATTTATTTAACATAATTTGTTTATCCTTTCCATTTTGGGGCTATCATGAATAAAATTAACACTTACATTGTTTTACAAGTCCTTTTGTAGATATATGTTTTCATTTTTGTTGTCATAAATTTATGCTTAATTTTATAATAAACTGCTAAACAAATTTCCAAAGTGGTTATACCATGTTATACTCTCCCCAACAATGAATTAGGGTTCTAGTTATTTCACATCCTTGCTGGGTTTTGGTGGCCTCAGTCTTTTAAATTTAATTTTAACTATTATATAGGGTGTGTAGTGGTGGCATGTTGAGGTTTTAATTTTCATTTCCCTGATTTCTCTGATGACTAGTTACATTGAGCAGTTTTTCAAGGGCTTACTGGATACTTGTATCGCTTTCTCTTTGTAAAGTGTCTGTTCAAGTGTTTTACCCATTTTTATAGGATTGGTTTTTTATTATTGACTTAGAGTGCTACAATATTTGACACACATCCTTTGTCAGATACATACAGAGAAAGCAAATATTTTCTCCCAGTCTGAGGCCTGACTATTCATTTTCAAGTTCATTGACCTTTTCTTCTGCAGTATCCCATCTGTTGTTAAACCCCTCCAAATAATTTTTTTTCTTAACATATAGTTTTCAGATCTAGAATTTCCATTTGGCCCTTCTTGCTCGACTAGTAGTATTTGTTTGGATAATGGATGCTGAGTTGTTAAAGAGTATAGATTTTGTTGTCTTCCTCGAAGGAATGTTGAGTTTGTTCCAGTAGGCAGTTTATTTACCGAAGGATCAGTTTTATCCTTTTGAGGTTTCTGGGCTTCGTTATGGCAGTGCCAGAGCTGCCCTCACTCTACGGCCAGAGTAGCTCTTATCCTAAGGTGTGGTCTTGCTAGGGTCAATGGAATACCTAAGTTGTTCAGCATGGTCTCCCGCTCTGGCTGGCTGGAACTCTGGTATCTCCCAGTACTAGGCTCCTTCTGGAATCTCCATTTATCTCACAGCCTTCCAACAGCTATCCTCAGCCAGGGCACACAGAGTGTTGCCTGGCAAAAATGTAGCTCAGTAGTCAGGCAAGGACTCAAGGAAACCCCTTGTAGATTTCTGGAGACGCTTCTCTGTGAAGTTCCCTCCTCTCCAGTACCCTGCCCCCAAACTGCAGCTGGCTTGGGAGCTGAAATGCTGATTTGTTTCCTCCACCCAGACTGCTGCTCTTGGACTCCATTTTCTTTCACAGTTTGGAAAGCATTCCAGGGAGAAAACTGCAGTGCGTGTGAAGTTCATCTTTTGGTTTCTCTCCCCGCAAGGATCATAGTCCTATATGTCTGTGTCCAACGCCAAAAAAATAGTTGTTTCACATACTTTTCCCACTTTTCTAAGTTCTTTATGGTAGAAGGGTAATTCCGATACCCATTATTCTGACCGGAACACCAAAGGTTTGAGTCTTCATCACTTGTACCATTCCTTTGTTCCTTCAGATGGCCTGTGTGGTTCTTTTTGATCTGGTCTCTGTCTAGCTCACCAGTTTTATCACGAGACTTGTGCTACCTGCATAATTACAGCCCCTCATGCATATTCAGATGCTCATGTTCTCCACATCTCTGGGGCTTCCTTCATGCTGTATCCTTTTCCTGTACCACCTGCATCACTCCTTCCATCTCTTGGCTCCGATCTGTCTTTCTGAATCAGCTTAAATAGAACTTCCTCTGGTACATCTATCATGTGCTCCCATAGCAGGCTGGACTTTCCCCAATCAAAGACATTGTAAAACTTTATGGTAATTTCTTATTTTATATGAATTGTATTTTTCTGCTTGCTTCTAAGTTCTATCTGGGCAAGAGTGCGGATTTTCCTGTTTGATTAACATAAACATTAGTCACCTGCTATTGTACTTGAAAATTTCAATGAAAGATTTAGGCTAGTAAAAGTACTGGATAAACTTGCTATTATGATACCCAGAGGGAATTTACTTGAAGTTCCACTCTAATGATTAGTGACCCATCAACATAGACCTTGCTCTGGGTGTCTTCAATCGCCCTCTATCTATATGGCCTTCAAGGCAGATCTTCTCATTTCTGACTTTCACCTCCCTCCCGTCACTATTCCCTGTTGCCTTTACCAGCTAAACTGTATGTATTTTTGATACGAGGTAATTATTAAAGCCATTATAAATCTCATATCTCAAAGAACATATCTTGATACATTCTCATAAGACATACCCTCTGAAAAAACATAAGCAAACCTATAAATCCTAAACCTTTTACAGGTGTTTTTGTGACCAGGGCAAGAACTATACACAGCAAAATTACATTCTTATAACTTGCCTATGAGATCAGGAGGAAATTATAGGTACAATTCTGACCCTTGTAGGCTGAGAAGAGAGTTCGAACTAAACACACAGTGGCTGGTGCCCCAAAATGCAGAGTGTAGGACTGGGAAAACATAAGCTAAAGGCACAAATGACCAGCAGATGGGATCATGAGGTTGTTATGTTATTGTTTTAAATTGACAGATAAACTGATTTCTCAACAGTAATCAGTCTGAATGGGAGCATAAAACACATATGTGCAAATGCCTACTACAGGTAATGAATGCTACACTTTCACCCATCAAAGTCCCCAAAAGAAAATTTCAAGCAAAGTTAAAAAAAAAAGCACTTTCCTGAGGAAGAGAAATGATATGACTTAAAAGCAAGTGAAAGGAAAAGTGAAGGGATTTGAGAAATATCCAATAAAATGTTGAGCCAAATGACGTTTTGAGGTCCTTCCAATTCTTAAGTTTTAAGAAGTCACGGGACTTCCCTGACGGCACAGTGGTTAAGAATACGCCTGCCAATGCAGGGGACACAGGTTCAAGCCCTGGTCTGGGAAGATCCCACATGCTGCGGAGCAACTAAGCCCGTGCGTCACAACTACTGAGCCTGCGTGCCACAACTACTGAAGCCCGCACGCCTAGAGCCAGTGCTCCACAACAAGAGAAGCCACCACAATGAGGAGCCCGCGCACCGCAATGAAGAATAGCCCCTGCTCGCCGCAACTAGAGAAAGCCCGCTCGTAGCAACAAAGACCCAACGCAGCCAGAAATAAATTAATTAATTAAGAAAAAAAATTTCTGCTCTAAAAAAAAAAAGAAGTCACTAATTTATATTTTCTTCATTGTAAGAAACCTCAAAATTTACCCTCACCATGGATTTAGGGTTTAGACACTAAGTAATCCAAGTAGAAATTTCCACCTCCACATAATCTCACAATTCATTGGGAAAAGGGTGGGAGTGGAGGGGGGGTGAAGAGAAGGATTATCCCAAAGAATAAATGCAGCAGATTACCATATGGAAGGAGTCACGCTTAGATGTATAGCTTTTCCAAACTATAGACAGTAGGTAGTACAAGTTGTGGCACTTTGTAATTTATATATTTTTTCTTTTGAATCTCTAGTTATTGGACATGTCATAACTTCAGAAAGAAAAGCTTCAGATCGTATCTATAGACATATTAAGAGTCACAGTGATTTAAAAGAAAATAAGGTGAAATAAATTATGAAGTAACTTCTTACCATTGATGTCACCACCAAGGCTGGAGAAAACCCCATTGTGAGATAGAAAAAGAGCTCAACCACCTTATACCTGCAGAATAGAAATGTGTTAATTTAACTTAATTTAATTTAATATATCTATTCCTACAACACTCAGACTATTTCCTTACCAGTTTTTCCCTTTTTCTTTTGAAAAACAAATGTAAACACTTGACTATCCAAATGAAATGTATTTTCCCTGTAGGAGATCATTAGGGCTCTAGCTGAAATACTGTAGTTGAGTAACAATGAACTAGCATTTCTTTCAGGATTGATAAGGCATCAAATTCCACATACTACATGCAAAACGTTCTCTGCCAAAAGCTATCATTGAATCCACTTCACCACGCATTTTCCGTTTCTAATCCCAGAGTGTTTGCCTTCATCGCCATTCCAATCCATCGTTATAAGACACTGAAATTATGAAGCTGCACAGGGAATAGCTTGGAGCAGTTTATCAGTGGCAAAGGGATGGGAGTCCTAAGGAACTAAAGGCATGTGTTTTTTGTTGTTATTGGGTTTTTTCTTTTTTGCTTTTTTTTTTGGTATTTTTTTTTTATTTTTTGAGGGCATGTGTTTTTGATTGTCTCTGAATTAGTATCTGTACAAACTCCAGTTTGTAAGGCTCATCACCTTAGGTGCAGAAGTCTGAAAATGCTAAAAAACACACAGTACTGAAATTCAACTTATATTTATGCCTAATCAAACTAGACTCTAAGTTCCTCGAAGGCAGGGACCAAGTTCTGTTTATGTTTGGGTTTGCACACATAGAAAAGTATGTGGCACCATTTAGGTTCTCTGTAATACCTGCCAAACCAAATGGCCAAGGGTGACTCGCATCTCATTCTTAGTGTTTTATACTCAAAGTCCCCCATGAAGTAATCATATCAGGGAACTGGGGAAGAATGTGGGTTTGGTTTATATTAGAAGGCCTGGAATAGGAGAAAGATAGTTGTCTTACTTTACTTCCTAATTTATCCAAGGATATAAATTAGGGGTTTGAGCCTGAGAAGCAAACTGTTCCCTTGGATATATATATATAACGCATAATACCACTCAGAATTGCTAATTATGGTCAAAAATGCATTTAAGTGAATTTCAAAGTCAGAGAGAAGTTAGCTAAAACTACCACTTTCTTCTGAAAAGAGAAAACAATTTTTTACTTTGTGACAAACACAAGTTATGTTTAATTCTGAGGGCCATTCTGCCAAAAACAATAGATAAAGAATTTAACAAACTGTATCCAATGACAATTATTTCATGGTTGTGAGTTTCTCAAGTTCAGGCATGTGAGGTAATGAAAAGAGCCATGGAACGGGATCTAGGACACATGGGTCCTAATTCCAGATGAGTCACTAATTTGATCCAAGTACTAAACGTTCTCATTTTTAAAACATGAAGCACAAATAGGTGACCTTGAAGGTCTCCTCTAGAACTAAGCTGCTAAGTTTCAGTAAGTTTTCTTTTTATATTGCTTCACACTTAAGACTAGGAGATATGAATAATGGGTTAAAAAAGGTGTGTCCCATGGTGAGGATACTAAGGGTTTAGATGCCCTTCCAAATGTCCCCTTTCTCAGGGAGTCCGAGGCTGGAACATCCTCTGGGCTCCTAACCAGGTGTTCTGTGGGGGCTTAATACCTATAATCTTCAACCTTCAAAGAAACTTAGAAAAGCAGTTATTTTTCTCATGTGGTAACTGTAAGTCATAGAGGATAAGGCTAGTTTGCTAAGACTAGCCTGCCTGAGGATGTGAAATGAGGTCTGACTGACTCCAAAACTGTCATTTTAGATGAGGGACAAGTGCACCTTGTCCTTCAACTATATCATATATCACACAGGCACCATTCACTTCTGTCTGCAGCAATCTGTAGACCAATGATGAATATCAAATGGTTCTAAAGATTTGTTAAAACAATATATATTCTATTTATGTATTTCTACTATTTTGAACTGCAAATATAAAGTAAATTGTACTGTAATGTAGACAAAATTTAGGAAGTTAATTTTAAAGCTATGAAATGTAAATTATTTTCTCTTACTTTTCATGGTAGAGAAATACATAAATGGTTCCTCCAGCTGCCATGAGCCAGATAAACCAACGCATATGAGATGCCAGGGGTCCAAGTTCACGGAGATTTAACCTAAAAATGTAAACATGACAACAAAGAACAGAAGTGATAAATGAAGGGAATTCATACAACCTGTGTTTTCCTCTAGTCTTGAAAATTGGGAGAGAAGGTACCAGGACAAGACCAGAAAGAAAAAGCAGTCAACATGCGGTTGGAAGTATTTGGGCAATTGGGATAAAATTAATAACTCAAGGATAAAATTGTCGTTCAAGCTTTAAGACTTAGAATTAGTTCCAATGTGGTTTAAAAATAGAACCAGCTAAAAGGAGACATGTATAAGTAAGTCCCAGCACATCTGTGATGCCCGACTTTCCTTATTAGGCAGAGTGCTGTAAAGGCTACTTGCCCTGTTGTTCCTGACTACGTATTTGGGAGCAGATTGTTTACAAAGCTTACTGAGAAGGCAACAAAACCCTGAACCAGATCACATACACACAGTGGATACCTAATACACAGACCAAGTGTCTCCATTATCAATTTCTCCACCAAGAGAGAACATGAAAAGATCTAGCCCAATACACGTTATGGAAGATACTTTGTAGGTTAGAATTTAACCATGGACTCTTGTGAGGCCTGAATTTAAAATGCTGCAAATTCATCTGTACTGAATTCAGATTAATAGATATAAAAATAAAATGTTCTGAATGGCTATTACTACAAAATTAATATTTCCAAATGGAAAAGGTACCACCTGCATATCGAAGATTACATGCGAACAAACTGCCTACTGTAATATTTGATTCCTCAGTCTACATTTAAATTTTTTACTTACTTATTTTAAATTGAGGTATACTTCACAAAAGCCTTTAAGTATTCTCGTTCCAGTATGATTCAGACCTATAATTTAATAACAGTTACTGGGGAGAGACAGCACTTACTCTTTACTCCAACAGATAATTAGGTTTCTTTTGAATGATGGATGCTGCATTAGTCAGAATCTAGAGGCCTGCTGTTTCTAATGATATACAGTTGATGGCATAATATGAATTTCTGAGTGGTTAAAACTGGACCATATCTTGATAGAGGAAAATCAATGTTTCTTTAATTATGGGTTTCAGAGCAGCAGCAAAAGACTATCTGACCTATACCAAAAAGGCAGGGAGAGCAAGGACATTGAACTAAATACTAGGTATTTTAAATAGCTAACTAATTAGGCTAGTTCTCTTATTCATATAGCCAAGGAAATGAGAAATGTGCTGCATACATAGTAGCTACTGTGCTGTGAAGACCAACAGTATAAATTTCAAAAGGGAGCTTGATTTCTTTGTACGTATTTACAGTATTTCCACTTAAACAATTACGTGTCCAGGTAGTCTGAGCAGCAGCAGAAGCATAGAGAAAGAATATGGAAGGCAAAGGTAACATATTTCAAAGGTTAGCATGCTGCCTACACACAACTTAGTAGCACTCCTCTCAAAACAATCCAGTGCCAGATCTGTACTCTGAATGGCAGTAACATTCTCCCCTTAAAATCTGCAATCTGACCCAAGTAAATCAAAATGGGAAAGAAAAAAAAGCATGTATGTGTGTTGGGGTGGGGGAACCGGGGAGCAGGGATAGGAAGAGGGGAAGGAAGGAGGATCAAGAATTCTCTCATAAAAACACTATCTTCAAAAATATAAAGACTGTATCTTACCATGGGGCGTAAGATGCAGCAATGAAGAAATAGATAACCATTCTATCACACATGTGAAAGCAATGCTCCACTGTCCTGTGGGGGGGGGGAACAAGTTAGAGTTTTCAGAAAATTTTACAACTGGAAGTAGGGGTTATCACTCCACTATGTCACAACTGCCACTCTTGTTCTTGGTTCTCATGGCATTTATAACTTGGCCTTCAAAGTTGCACAGCTATTCTTAATAATATGGAGCCACAAGTAAAAGCTTTATATTATCTTTAAGATTGCATATACCATAGATCCTCTCCATGTAAGAACCCCACAATAATCAGGAACTCAAAATCTGTCTTTTCTGATATTTTCTATTTTTTTTAGACCCTATCTAATTGGACAATGAAATTCCTTGAGGGAAGACCACCTCTCAACCCCTATCATAGTGCAGGGCACAAAATCACGAAGGCTCAGTAAATACTCCCCAAAGCCACATTCTTTTTAGAATGTCTTAGAAGCAGCTTTTACTCCAAATCTTAGTGTAGACAGTAAGCTGCAATAAAGCAAATTTAGAAACTAATTTAGGAACGGCAATAACACAAACCAGAAAAAAAAAAGGCTCATTTGCTGTCAAGAGGGTAGCCACCTGGGCTGCTTCTTTTTTGTTTTAACAAACTTATTTATTTATTTTTGGCTGCATTGGGTCTTTGTTGCTGCATGCAGACTTTCTCTAGTTGCAGTGAGCGGGGGCTCCTGTTCGTTGCGGTGCACAGGTTTCTCACTGCAGTGGCTTTTCATTGCGGAGCACGGGCTCTAGGTGCACGGGCCTTAGTTGTGGTTCACAGGCTCTAGAGCCCAGGCTCAGTAGCTGTGGTGCACGGGCTTAGTTGCTCCGTGGCATGTGGGATCTTCCCGGACCAGGGATCGAACCCATGTCCCCTGCATTGGCAGGCAGATTCTTAACCACTGTGCCAATGGGGAAGCCCCGCAACCTGGGCTTCTTACCAAGTTTTTCCTTCTAAAACTGAAGAGTCAGGAAGTGTACAAAGATTTGGCTCATTGAGGTCTATTCACAAAACGGATTAGACAGAATCCGCCCTTTACTGAGGTTATTTATTTATTTATAAATTTTTGGCCACACCGTACAGCGTGCGGGATCTTAGCTCCCCGACCAGGGATCAAACCTGTGCCCCCTGCAGTGGAAGTGCAGAGTGTTAACCACTGGACGGCTAGGGAAGTTCCTGAGGTAATTTAAAAGTACAAATGCATTGCATTGTCTTGAATCCATTTTCAGTCCAAGGGGTAGTAGCTGTGGTTTGGTGGCGCACAAGTATTAGATTTTGCCTCATCACAGGCTCTGTGTCGACCAAAGCAGGCTGAGGATGTTTTAGTCACTGTTAGGGCTAGTCACATGTTAGTGAAGAAGTGAAAATAACTTAGGTCTGAAAAAGCAAACACTAGATTAATGTTTCTCAAACTTGACTGCCTTGCAGGATCGCCTGGGGAGCTTATAAAATACAGTCGCAAACTCCTGTCCAGAAGATCCTGATTTAAAAGGGCTAGAAGATGTGGTAGAAGATGCAGGGAAGAGAAGAATAACTCCTTGGATGACTGTGATTCCAAGCCAGGTCTGGGGTCTCTCTAATTCTGCTTTCTAGACTGTTATGCACTGTTGCAGCAGGTAAAGTCAAGCGTGCAGTGTTATTCAAGACCCACCACCCATCTCTGACCCTCACTCTCCTCAAGGGTGAAGCAGAAGTAATATCATCTCTATCACAGAATGCGTGTGAACATTAAATGAGACGATGTAGCCATGCATTTAGCACAGCACCTAGCACATGGTAGGTACTCAATAAATGCTTGTTCCCTTCCCTCTTTTACTTAAATTAAGGCTATACTTGGGACATTTTAAAGAATTAATGCAGAGCAAAAAAATCCACATGTGGCTTATGAGTCTAGCAGTGCTATTTCAAGGTTCAAGAGAGACTGGTTTCTATTACACCTTCTTCTTAGGCCCTGGCAGGGAGGCTCTGAGTAATGAAGCCAGCACCTACAACTCTTTGATTCACATATCTAGACAGCAAAGCCAAGTCAGCCAAGGCAACCACAAGCACTGGATCGTGCCATAAGATAATGAAGTGCCCCTGCCTCTGGGCTCTGCAACAGCGCACCCTGAAGAGCCAGAACAAGTACTTTTTTTTTTTTTGCAGTACGCGGGCCTCTCACTGTTGTGGCCTCTCCCGTTGCGGAGCACAGGCTCCGGACGCGCAGGCTCAGCGGCCATGGCGCATGGGCCCAGCCGCTCCGCAGCATGTGGGATCTTCCTGGACCGGGGCATGAACCCGTGTCCCCTGCATCGGCAGGCGGACTCTCAACCACTGCGCCACCAGGGAAGCCCCAGGACAAGTACTTTTGAGGCTTGCTTTTGAGTGTGTACCAGAGCTCCCTCGTGATTCAATGCTGTGGTTTTATGTTAAGCCCTGGCAACTGTCAGCTTATAGGCAAAGGTAGCAGACTGCCAACTAGAAGCAATATTGTAAAGGGTGCAGTGGAAATAAACCTCAGGACTGGGAGTCAGAGATCCTGGGATGATGATCAGATTCTGCTGGAATCACTGAGTCTCAGTTTCCCCAGGAGAATATTATGGGTCCCTAAGGATCCTTCCAGCTCTAAAAGTCTGATTTTACATGTGAGGAAACTAGTAATCATCATATAAATCCCAAATCCTGCTCTTAAATAAAGCATATCTTTTTAATATTAGATTGTTTGAATAACGAGATTTTTTTGAACATTCTATCTGTAAAACCAAAAGTTACCTTGTTTTTAAATTTTATTTATTTATTTTTTGTCTGTGTTGGGTCTTCATTGCTGCATGCAGGCTTTTCTCTAGTTGCGGCGAGCGGGGGCTACTCTTCGTTGCGGTGCACGGGCTTCTCATTGCGGTGGCTTCTCTTGTTGCGCAGCACAGGCTCTAGGCGCGCGGGCTTCAGTAGTTATGGCTCGTGCGCTCTAGAGCACAGGCTCAGTAGCTGTGGCGCACGGACTTAGTTGCTCTGCGGCATGATGGGATCTTCCTGGACCAGGGCTCGAACCTGTGTCCCCTGCATTGGCAGGCAGATTCTTAACCACTGCGCCACCAGGGAAGCCCCAGGGAAGCCCCCAAAAGTTATCTTCTAATATTACATTAAATCACTCTAAGTCTGTTCTGAGTCCTCCTTTTTGAGAAGAAACTTTGCCCTTTTGGGTTGTGCAGAATCCATTTCATAAGCAACTAGATGGTGTGCTGCTACCTTTGTATCGCCCAAATTAACCCTTCCCTCAAAGGATGAATGCTTTTATGTCCTTCTCATTGGGAGGCTAGGGATCACAATATTGTTTGGAAAGTGCTTGACAGCTAACTGTAGCAACATATGTGAATTTTGTTTGAGTAGATGCACGGGACCTAATTCTGAAAGCTGAACTTTGCAAAACAGTAAACCCGACCTGTAATATACCTGTAGTATAGCTGTAGTGATTTCTAATTTTCAAATCATTCTCACATGCATCATCTCATTCACCTATCACAACAGCCCGCCAGTCGGGTATTACCATTCTCATTTTAGTGATGAAGAAACTGAGGCTACACGAGGCTAAGTGGCAGGGCTTGGACTCAAAGCCCAACTGGTGACTGCAAGTCCAGAGTACTGGTCATCACCCTGCAGCTGCCATGCTCTTCCTCAGTGTGCTGACACACTGGAAAACAGGTGTCAGGATTTTACATTGTAAGTCCTGGGGTTTCTGAGTAAAGACCTGCTTTCTTAAGACACAGACAGGGGTGCCCAAATTCTGTCCAATCCGTAGGAAATTTCCTGAGTGTTGGGACAGCATTAGACTCTACCAGGCAGGAAAATGTCCACTCTTTGCCTCACTTGACCAAAGCATGCCAGAGTGAGAGGCTAACCCGAGCCAACTATTGTGAGTGACCTGTTGAAACAGAGTACCATCCACTGTACCTTAAGTGGCTCTTTTTCCATGATACGATGTGAAATACTGTGGAAACAATGAAGAGGGCACAGAGGCCCATTCCATAAATCCATGCTGTTATCTTTTCCCAGCAGTCATCAGACAGCCGGTGGAGGAGGGCACTGCCCACAATGGCTGGAACAATGAGGAACTGAGAGAAAGGGAAAGAAAAGTAAATATTCAGCAAAACACTGAATTGAGAACTTTATTAAAAATACATAGGTTTACCAGGGGCAATTTTGGGAAGATCATTTTAAAACAAACATTTGCCTTTCCTGGATAATCATAACGAGAGCCAGATGAAGTTGTCCGTTTACGGCACTGAAAACAAGTACTGCTGTTTAGGGCCCAGGACCTGTGTCCACCAATGGGTACACAGTCAAGCAGTAAGAATGAAACATTACTCAACTGTTGCAAAACAAATGTCCTCTATCCTAATTTCGTTAGTTAACAACACGTTTCATCCTATTCTCGAATGTGATTTAGGGTAGGCACTTAAAATATTCAAATGGCGAGCATGTACCCAGATTTCCCAGGGAGGTCTTGATCTTTAAATATCCCTTCCTGTTTCCCCCATGTGCTACTGAAATCCCAATATTTCAGCAAAGGGTAACTAAATGAATCAAGTCAGTAACTGTTATGTACATACCACACTCAAATAAATCATTTGTTCAAATCACATGTCCTGATGTCTAGTTTGGATGTCTACATTCCACCAATTTGCGAGCTACTGCAGAGTGAAAGGGTTATTTCATTTTTAATAGCACCTTTCATGGAGGCAAGAGTAATCCACTCCTACTTATTCAAATAATTTTAAGAGACTAGAATCTTAGAGAGAACTTGGCTTTCTGCACCACATTTTACACTACATATGGACACAAATTTCAATGTCTAGTCATATCAGTGTGACTAGTAAACATTTTATAATAACAGAAATCATCAGAAGAAATAAACTACTTTATTAGATAGCAGAATAAACATACCTGGCAAAGAATGCAAACTTTAGCAATCTTATCTTTTTTGTCTCCAACACCTTCTATTTCCCTCTTGAAACAGAATATTAAATCTCCCAGATGAGATCAGCACTGAATTTCAAATGCTGAAGTATTCAATGGCCCAGAACAAAAAGAAAATTAAGGACAACAAAGTTTTTCATAAAACAATTTCATTTTGAGATTATGTCCTTTCTACTTTTTTCATGTTAAAGTATCTTCTCTTTAATGAAATGATGACATTAGATGGAAGTTTCTTGTTTTGTCACTTTTAGAAATGTTACTGCTCTCTGAAATCCAAAAATCAGGGATACAGTTTAGTAAGTTTCATAAGATGACATTTTCTTTCTAAAAAATTAATTGTGGGTGTTTTGTCAGTTTTTCCTTAACTTTGGTTTCTACAAGTGTTCCTTGTGACAATCCAGAAGAGATAAACTAAGGGATCCTTCAGGTTTATGTCAAGCAAGTATTATTCTTAAAGGTGAGCTGTGAATCTCGACAGCCAAACCATTATATTTAAATGCTCAACATTATGCTAAGTAATAAGTGTTTCATTGGTTGCTTGATTCATTTGTTTTTATTTTAATTAATTTATTTATTTATTTATTTGGGCTGCGCTGGGTCTTCACTGCAGCGCGAAGGCTTTGCTTGTGGTAGGTGGGATCTTAGGTCCCCGACCAGGGATTGAACCTGGCCCCCTACATTGGGAGTGTGGAGTCTTAACCACTGGACCACCAGGGAAGTCCCTCATGGGTTGCGTTTATTGGTCAGCATTATGAAAACTATCAGACCACTAGTTTCATAACTCTGATCAGTGTTTTGCAGTTGGTAAAGGCATATCCATACAATAGTGGATGTGCATTGGAACAATAAGTGAAGGAAGAGGACATATAAACCGCTGTTCAAACTTTTACATTCTTTACATCCTAATGCTGACCTAGATTTAAATACACACACCCCTGCATCTTCCTGGGGGCCTGTGGATAATTAACTTCAGAAGTAACTTTCATCTCTGTTAACTTCATCAGACATTTAGTTAAGAATAAAAGATGGAAACAAACCAAACGCCCATCAGCAGATGAATGGATATATATATATTATACACACACACACACACACACACACACAATGGACTATTACTCAGCCTAAAAAAGCATGAAATATGGACAATTTGCAGCAACGTCGATAGACCTAGAGATTATCATACTAAATGAAGTAAGTCAGAGAAAGACAAATATATGATATCACTTCTACGTGAAATCTAAAAAATAATATAAATGAATCTATATACAAAACAGAAACAGACACAGATATAGAAACTTATGGTTCCCAAAGGGGAAAGGGAGTGGGGGATAAATTAGCAGTATGGGATCAACAAATACACACTAATATATATAAAATAGATAAGCAGCAAGGTCTCACTGCATAGCACAGGGAACTATATTCAATATCTTGTAATAACCTATAATGGAAAACAATCTGAAAAATATGTGTGTGTGTGTATGTGTATATATATATATATATATATATATATATATATATATATATATATATATATATAAAACTGAATCACTTTGCTGTACACCTGAAACTGACATAATATTGTAAATATTATATTTATACTTCAATTAAAAAAAACAATAAAAGATGGATATCCAGGCAAGTATAGCTGACAATCAAATTAGGCTGTGCATTCTTTAAAACCAAGTTTGGACTCTAAACGTTTTGACCCTCTGGTGTTGTGAAGCTCACTTCACAAAGCGTTCACTAATGCAAAGATAGGGGTCAGCTCAAGGCTAGAGAATTCCACTAAATCCTTCCTGCCCCGAGAATCCAAACCATGGGTCCAGGGACATTGTCCACTAGTGAGGTTACTCCAAATTTCATTATTGAAGCCCTTTTATGGAATCCAGGGCAGGCATGTCAGGTACAAACTTTTTTCTAAAGAAAAAAAATTTAGTAAGATTTCAGCATATTAATTATTTAAATAAAAATCTTTTGAACACCTAAAGAAAAAGGACAGTGATGAGAATAACGTTTCAATATTACCAAGTAATATTTGAATTCCACTATTACAATACATAAAACTGATACTTCATAAAGTTTGATTTCTGCTAAGTAATGACTAAACAGCATTGTTCTATTAGATTACAAAGAAATCCACCAAAAACTAGCTTATTTCAGGTTTATTTGGCATCATGACTCCTTTATAGAAATACTGACTATTCTATGAAGAAGCGTTCAAGAAATGAAAAGGCACAACTTGAATTCAAGCACGTTTTATTCTAATGACATATGTATATAACTACACATTGTACTAACACTGTCTAAAATAATTCAATTAGCCTGTTCTAACACTTCACTAAAGGAATATATTGGTCTCCTTCTCTATTTCTTGTCTTCAGACTATACACCTGCCACCACTTTCCCCTCAAAAGTCTCACTAAATACAACTTTCAAAGGGAATAATGAAATCATAGATAAAAGGAAATTTATAATGACACAAGAAAATGCCAATAAAATGAAATTAATAGGAAAACTATGAAAATACACACATATTTACAAACACCACAGACAAAAAGAAGAAATGCACCCAAGTGTTAAAAATTTATTTCTAGGTAGTTCTGTTTTTCTCATATATTTTTCAGTATTTTCTATGTTTCTTATAATGAATATGTTTTGTTTTTATAAGGAAGAAAAAAATTAGGAATTTAGGGATTAAATCAGCTTTTTCTTCTACTATCAAAAAAATTAAGAATTCAGGGATTAAATCAAACTTTTCTTCTACAACATGGACTAACATCTGCTCTGAGAAGCAGTGACCACAGTGGAGATGGAGAGGATGTGGCTACCTGTTTTAGGGGATCACTCAGGGAAAAAAAACACCTTTTTCAACAAACGGTGAATTCTTCTTGCCAATAAACACAGCTGACTATCTTGAAAAGGTGATTCATTTCATTCCAGGGGTGACAGTCTTCATAGTTTTCTTTGTTTTTTTTTTAACTAAGGTACTTACTATTATTATTCTTTCAAAGACGATCTTGCCTGAGGAAGCAAGTCCAGGATAGACAGAGCTGACTGTAGTCAGAGCACTCAAAGTGTCTGACATGCTCACAGTTTCTGGTGACATGACCTAGCACTGACACTTTGGCAGGTAAGGTCACAGAGATGGGTAAACCCGACTAACGGGGCTGAGGTTAACAGAGGCGATTGCCCCTTCCTCCCACCAAAGCCCTTTGGGAAGGATGGAAAAGGCAGAAAACTCATACTCACTGCATGTGTGTAACAGTTAGCAGCATGTTCATAACAAGTTGGTTTGTAGCGGCCATTGGCTGGGGCCCGGTGGTTCATGAACCTGTAGAGACAAAGACATCACGTGAGAAAAGCTCAGAGCCTGTAAAGAACAATGCAGAAGCTTGTCAGTGGTTGTTTGGTCTATTCTAACTGAAGAGGTGACTGCTGGAAATACCTAGTTACGGGAACGAAACGAAAGCCACTAAACAGGTGTAAACTGAGCCAACAGCCATAATCCTAAAGCGAATGCCCTACTTTATTGGATTAAGTATTCTTTCAGTTCATTTAAAAGAAAAACTTTCTACCAACCAAAAACAAACAAAAACCATATCCACCCCCTTCAACTGGTACCCCCACAGTAAAAAACATTAAAAATAAAAAAATGGTACAACCAAATCTTAAATCTTAACAGAAAAAAAAATCAAGGTCATTTTTCTAAAGTTAACAAATACCAGAAACCACCATTTAATGCAAATTCAGTGTATTTGAAAGGTTTCTACTTTTTCTCTCAAAATGTATAAAGCTTATACATGTAGATCTTTAAAGCCTCCATCCCATGATTAGCAGGCCTGTTGAACTAGTTTCCCTCTATTGCATTACTTGTTCTGGCACCAGACAGCTTAAATAAATGATACCTGGCTGCCTCCTGGCACCTGAAACAGGAGGTACGTTTTCACCTGCATTCTTCCTGAATTAAAAGAGTTTCCTTCAAAATCTAAATATGTGACTAGCACCTGATACACTGGCTATAAAATTCATACATACACACATGTGTATGTATCTAAATATCAAAATCTGTTACACATATAGACATACGCCCATATTCCATATCCCCTTTGGGCTAATTTTGTGGCAACCAGCAAAGCAGTGAAAAGCACAAATGCCATTGGACATGAAGAGATAAACAGCCTTCTTCTATTTCAGTGCGTGGGTGAGGATCCCCCCAGCCCCAATTCATACCCATGCCATGTTTCATGAAGGATTCTGGTTTAGTCTGTGTGTTCTTTAGAAGGAGGGAGATGTAAACTCAGGAAGATAAAAAGGCAGCTGCCTGAAAGGAGCAGTTCCAGAGAAATAACGGAGGTAAGAGAGCCATGATGGCATTCAGGTCTCAGCATTCAAGCAGCATTCCTGGGCTTGGGGCATGCAAGATGTCAACAGGCTTTGCACAATAAAGTAGCTTTTTGCTTGAGCTAGGTTAAGGGGATAGGGGGAGGAGATTCTGTCACTAGTCACTAGTCACACCTTATTATTAACATGATGAAAAAATGGTACCAGGCTGAGCCAAATGGCACAGCCAGGTTGCCAAAAACTGACTAAAACACATGGTCAAGCGATTCCAAACAGTGCCCACTTTAAGAACAAAAGACTAGCCAATACCTTCTCCCTGAATTAAGAAGGGCCTGTTATCCCTAGAGCAAATAAATAAAGTGGCAGTCCCTGCTAACCCAACATAGAGAGTTCAAGTGCCAGATCCACTAGGAAATGGATTTGGGACCTTGAAGATACCTTACTTGGACCACCAAAGGGTAGCTATCTAACTAGCGTGCAAAATATACACATATGGAATGGAATTCACCAGATGGCTTGGAAACTGTTTAAGAGAAATGTGCAGTTAACAGCTTCAGAATTATTCCAAGCTATTCTCACACATAGATAAATAAATCTTTTCTCCCCTGACAATCCTTTAAATAATTTTACTAAATTTCCTAAGGAACGAGAGTGTTGCTATACAGCAGTTATTAGTAAAAAGGAAAATAATTACACTCTTGGGAAGGATGCTTTAAAAGTGTCCCTAGGGGCTTCCCTGGTGGCGCAGTGGTTGGGAGTCCACCTGCCGATGCAGAAGACATGGGTTCGTGCCCCGGTCTGGGAGGATCCCACATGCCGCGGAGCGGCTGGGCCCGTGAGCCATGGCCGCTGAGCCTGCGCGTCCGGAGCCTGTGCTCCGCAACGGGAGAGGCCACAACAGTGAGAGGCCCGTGTACCGCAAAAAAAAAAAAAAAAAAAGTGTCCCTAGCATTCAAGGATCTACCAAATCATTAGCCTGAGACATAACGACAGGGCTATAAGTAGCATATCCTATTAGGAATTGTAAAGGGTAAAGAGCAAGGCTCCGAGATGGTTGAAGGTAGATTAAACTGTGAGCACTCTGTGCAGGGCACAGTAAGCAGGGTTTGACTACCCACCACCAGACTACAAACTAAAATAGCAATTTATATCTCTGGCAGCCCAATCTAAAAATAGGCTATTACACAGTGACAGGGATAGACTTTCAAATTTTCTCCTAAAAACAGAGAAGCTCGGTGGCCATGTTTGTGACAACTTAGTCCCTGCCCACCTGGAATCACTCAGATTAAAAATAAACTCAGAAGTTGCAGAGAAAAATATCCCACCCATGTGACTTAAGGTAGTTTCTCCTTAAGGGCAGGGCCAAGATTCCGGCAATACAGAAAGGGAAGAGCAAGTATTCCAGGCACAGATCACTGTCTGGGGCCCCGTGGGACAGCACACGGTTCTGCCGGGAAAGTTACAATGCACTTTTCCATTTCTCTCTGATCTGCCAGGGTACCATCAAGCCTCCAACAAGGCCTCCTGCAGAAATCACTGTGAAGAAATTAGTCGCCCAAGACCTAAATGGAAAAGCAGACGTAAAATGCAAATAAACTCCCACACACTGAGCCTATTCTCTTCCCCCCAAAAAGAATGAGGAAGGTTATCAAGAGTTATGGGAAATAGCACCCACTTATGGAAGACAGCTCTACTTAAAGCAAAGCCACCCTAATGGTTATCCAGTGCTAGAAGAGAGCATCCAGCCAGCTTCAGAGGGTTTGAGGGAAGGTGATTAAAGTTTTTAGTTGACGAGGGTTTGTTCATTCATCCCCTCACTTTCTCTTTCAACACTCTCTCCACTTCCCCTGGCCCAGTGTCCTCTTGCTCTCCCTGGGATAGAATTTCAAAACTATGGAGAGAGGGACCTGGGGACACTCCTTAGCACACTTTAAATTTAGCCCAAAGCAGTGGCCTTCCGAAGGTAAATCTGCAGCCCACCAGCAGATCTCAGGGGCCTAAGATCAAATCTCAGAAGTTGTCCTTGACTCCTCTGTGTTCCCCGTACTCCACATGCAAGCGCCATCAATGCTACCTTCAAAATATATTCCAGATCAGTTGCCCTCTCTACAGTTCCAAAGACCCTACCTTAAATCAAGACATCGACACCGCTGGTCTGTAAACATGCAAAGTCTCTGGTCTCCCTGCCTGCCCACACATGGACTCTCTTCTTTACTCAGCAGCCACAAGTCTATCAGCACCAGAGCACATCAAACACTAACCACAGCTTAAAATCTGTCTGGCTTCCCAAAGTGCTTGGGATAGCACTGCATCCTCCGCAGGCCACAAGCCCTCACCATCTCTCCAGCCTGGTTCTACCTTCCTCTCACTCTCTGCCTCCAACCAACCGCATCCTTTCTGCTCCTCAAACCACCCAGGTCTTATCTGCCTCAGGGTGTCTGCGTTTGCTGTTTACTTCTAACTAGAACATTCTTCTCCAGAATGCACAGCTCTCCTCTCACCGGTCAAGCTCAGCTCAAATGTAACCTCCTTGGAGAGGTTTCCCTGACCGTTCTACCTAAAGTATCACTTCAGCCCTCCTCACTCCACCAGAGGCCTTATCACAATTAGTAAGAATTGGACTTTTTGAACTTGTTTATTTTTTATTTCATTTTCTCCCACTGTGATGTGAATTCCATGAAGGCCATCTTGTCCACCATTTCATTTCCAGTTCCAAACACAAGGCCCAGCTTATTGCTGGAGCTTAATAAATAAGTGCTGAATGAACGAATAGAAAGACAGACATTCTGCCGGCTGCTGAAGTATTTTATCCTACCCGAGAAAGATCCACTCGTCAATTAGTTTCACTGGGGACTCTGTATGCAACAAAGAGAAACAGGCAGTCTTAGAGCAAAGAGAATCCTCAATCTCATGAAAATAAAATTCTCAAAGGCCAATACCATGGGCATTCCAAGGGCTCCTTCAACATCACTTGATGGGGCAACATAAGCTGACCCCTGTGCACAACCTTACTAATTAGCTTCCCTATATGAATAAGCATGATGTTTAGGAAAAGTGTCTGCTGCCAGAGGTAGTGATAGTGATGGGATACATTTAACTTAAATAAGGGAAATGGCATATATAAGGAGACTACCCCATGCCTATGATTCAATGCTCTGAGAACGCGCCAAAAAACAAACAAACAAACAAAAGGCAATAGGCAGTCCTGGAAGACATCTAATGCTTTAGAATTATATGCTTTGCCACATATTCAGTTTGAAGCTAACCAGTGGTCATGAGGCTGGGGCTAAGGAAAGGAGCATCCTTTTCCTTGGATTTTTGGTTGCCAGGCTGGAGAAACGAGCATGCACCAATAAGATACCAGTAAGATACATTAGAAGCTCTGGGTCCTAGGCCTCTGCGCTGTCATACAGATGTTGTGATGTTGGCGGGGAGACAGAGGTGAACGGCTGCATGGGTGGTGGAGAGGGACATGATACTGAACCCTTCAGTGCGCCCCTTCCTTGCTGTGTGATGATGGCAAAGCTCTCTTTTGTTCTCTAACCCTATCGGTTCTTCTATTAAATGGGTATAAAATTTGCCTTCTAGGGTTACAGTTGAGGATGAGATGAGTAATCTACAAATACCCAGCTACTGCCTGGCACCCGTAGGTACTTAATAAATGTCAGCAGGTATTCTAATGAGTCAGAGATGCTGTGAAAGGGAGAGAATGACTCTGTGTGGAGGGGTGGTGGAATCAAGTGTGGAAGGGATAAAGCACAGAAGATAAAAGATGTCCCACTGGGATTTTTCACAGCCTAAGCTTTTTGAGAAGCCATGCCTGCATAAAGCCCTCCACTTATTACACTGGGCTAGGCATCCCTAGAGCCCTCCTCCACAGATATGTCAGAGCTCTGGAAGTTGATCCAAAGCCACAGTGACCGCCAAGTTTCCATTACGAACAAACCAGCAAGGTGTTCAGGTTTTCTTATAATTTAGACAGAGCCACAAACTATGGCCTAATGAAATGTTTTTACTGCAGTCAAATGCTCGTCAATGGAGTCCCGGTAAATCTATCAGAAGGAACACATGGGTTCAAAGACAGTGTATTCCTCTTTCTAGTTCCTCTGTCATTTACCTACTTGTATCTCTCCTGAATGCTCAAAAGATGGATAATAAACACAGTTTTTAAGAGAAGCAGAACAGTACTCTCAACATGTTAATGTATGGACCACAAAAACCATGACGTTTTTGTTATATTACTTTTTATTTGCAGGCTTTATTTCTAAGTTCAAATTGACTCTTAGAAATATCTTTCCACTCTAGCCTATAATACAGAGAAACAAGAAATTATGGGATCATTCACTGTTCAAAGGAAATCTAGATGTCATCAAGAAAATAACTGTTAAATATCCATTGATATTGTGCAGCTGCTGAGAAAATTACAATGTCTATGCTGCACTAAAAGAAAACTCCTGTATTCTTTCATTTTTAAATGAATGAAATAGAGCGCACCTTACAACTGTGATAATAAGGGCTGGATAGATTAGTGTCAAGCAAAAAGAAAAGTTCAGGGCTTCCCTGGTGGCATAGTGGTTAAGAATCCACTTGCCAATGCAGGGGACACGGGTTCTAGCCCTGGTCCAGGAAGATCCCACATGCCACAGAGCAACAAAGCCCATGTGCCACATCTACTGAGCCTGTGCTCTAGAGCCCGTGAGCCACAACTACTGAGCTCACGTGCCACAACTACTGAAGCCCGCATGCCTAGAGCCCATGCTCTGTAACAAGAGAAGCCACCACAACGAGAAGCCGGTGCACCACAATGAAGAGTAACCCCCGCTCGCTGCAACTAGAGAAAGCCCACACACATCAACGAAGACCCTATGCAGCCAAAAATAAATAAATTTATTTAAAAAAAAAAGAAAAGTTCCATCAGCTGAGATGGTCCTAAGTAAGGTTTGTTTTTCATTTTTCTTAACACTTTTAATGTTTGTGCGACAAACAATAAAACAGGTTCCTTTTCTTTTTCTTCTTTCTAGAGAAGAATTGAAAGGATAGAAAAGAAATACAACTCTTAATCTAACAAAAACCAGTAATTTCACAGAATATTGCCACTGTTCTCTGAAAACAGGAAGAGCAGAGATGTGCTGGGAAGTAAAACCAAATCAAACAAACCACATGCACAGGGCTTTGCCAACCACTACTGAACCTGTGTTACATACATCCTCCCTTAAAGCCCCTCCAGTCCTCACGGCTGACTTCATGTTCTCAAGCCAGAACACCATGGTTTCGTTTTGCCTTTCGAAGTACTGATATGATATCCCACTAGGGGAATACTGCCAGGCATTCAACACCCGGAGTGATGAGCAATATTCGGAAGTTAATCCAAGTCTTCAAACTGATCACCCTTCTGATGGCACAATCCACCACAACTCTCCCTGTGCATATTTCACTCCTTACCCTGTGGGACTGGAGGAGGAATAAGATCAGAATGGGAGAGGGGGCGTCAAGGGATTAGGAAGTTGGAAAGAAAAAAAAAAGTGCACTTTAAAATCTTGAAATAAAAAGCAGTGCCTAAAAACTCACCAATAACCCCCTTGGAAGAGTTCATGCATTCTTTGTAGTTTTTCAAATTCCCCCGGTCACTGCACACTAAGCTAGCCTGCTCAGGGTGAAGGTCTGGGAATGGGGACGGCTGCCTGATTCAGACAAAGGGATGGAGAGTTACCACAACACAGGAGAGGTGAACTTTCACCCACTTAAACGAAGGAGATTAGGAAAAAAAAGCCCAGAGCTTCCTCTCGGAACTACGGCCAGCCTCCATTCATTGCTAGATGGCAGAGACCCGGGGTCGGGATTAAGGCCACGGTACCTCCCCAGGCTGGCGTTGCCATCGGCTCTCCAGCGAAAGGGCAGCCGGCCAGCCTTCCGGTGCTGCCTCCTCGGTTCCTCCTCCTCGTTTCCTAACACCGGCGCCTCAACAGCAGGTCTCACCACCCGGACGCTAACTTGCCCCTTCGCGGCGCCCCCAAATAGCACGCCATGGGACTCTAAGCCTGAGTACCCTCAGGGCCCGGACTTGGCCAGGCAAGACTAAGCCAGCAGAGCCTGCCTCAGTTTCCCCGTTGCTACGGCCGTTCAAAAACAAAGCACCTAAAACGGCCAGCAACCCCGCTTTACCACAACTCTCGCTGCAGGGCGCAGCAACGAATGGGCCCCGGTTCCGCGCGCACCGGGAGCCCTCCAAGCTCCCGGTAAGGGATGGAGGGCAAAGCCGGGGTCGGAAGACTCGGGGGCGGCGCCTGCGCCTGGGGTTCGGGTCCTCAGAGCAAGCAAGAGCCCCGCCTGGATGGGGTGAAGCCGGGTGAGCAATGGGATACCGCGGGAGAAGGGCAGGCTCGTGGTCCGAGGTCTGGGAATCAGAGGTCCGCAGATCGCGAGGGGGGACCCGGGTCAGGCACGAGATCCTGGTCTTTGGAGGAAGGGAATCACCCAGGGACAGCAGGGAGGGGAATCCCCCAGGAGCCGGTCCCCGGCCGAGGCGCGGGATCCCCAGGGGATGGACCCAGGTGAAGAGCCGGGACCCACGCGGGAGGAGGCGGGATCCGGGCCCCGGTCCCGGCACGGGCGGCGGGGCGGAGGCGCCATCCCTCTCACCGCTGGAATCGATTCTGGAACCGCATCGATCCTCCGCTCCTTCTCGTGGGCCAGGAGCTCGGTCTCGTCAGCGCCGGCGGCCGGGCGCGCGGCCCTCATGGGCTTGGGCTGCTCCGGAGGCCGCCGCGTGCCCGGCGGACCACTCGGCCAGGCAGGGTCGGAGTGGGCCAGGCCGGGGGTCGGGACAGGGCCGGAGCCAGACCAGGCGGCTGGGGGCGGGAGGGAAGCCGCTTAAACGGCCCGGGCACCTCCCGCCTCCAGCCTCCCGGCTCCTCCACCCACGATCGCCCGCGCCCCGCCCCACAGCGGAGCCCGGCTCCGCCCCCGTCCGCCCCGCCCGCCTGTGTGCTCCCGCGGCCGTCGGCGCGTCACCTCGCCGGGCGGCCAATCAGCGCCCAGAGCGGAGCAGTGACAACTCTGCCATTCATCCCGCAGCGCCCGGGCGGAGGGGAGGGGCCTCGCGGCGGAGGGGCGGAGCGCGGGGAGGGGCGGAGAGCTAGAAGGGCGGCTCACTTGTAGAAGGGGTGGAGTTGGAGCGAGAAAATAGAAGAGCCAGAGGACAGAGGAAGAAAAATTGTAAAGGAGGAGGTGAGACACGAATCTTGAAAGAAATTGTGATGGAAATAGCAGCAAACAAGGACCTCTGTCTGCGTTCTAGTCCTGGCTCTGTGTCATTCATTCCTTCCTCATCATTTCTCCATCCCTCCGTTCATTTATTCCTTCGTCATTTTCAAGGTCAGCTACACCTAGGCTGTTGTGCGAGGTTCTGGGGTAGATTTTTTAAAAACCTTTCCTAGTCTGCCGTATGACAAGCATTGTCTAACTCAGATTCTATGAGAAACTCAAAGGAGGGAGTCCTCCGCAGGGATGCTTGTGTTATCCTTTTATTTATTTATTTAATCCAGGCACCTTCCAAATAAACCAAAAAGTAGATTTGAATCAGGGTCCTGTGGGAAAAACCTAAATTCAGAGGGCTTGCTGTAAGAGAGGTTCAAAGGATAGTGAATGAATCGCTGATTTTTTTTGGGGGGGGTGGATAGGGTTCTTGGGATGAACTAAGCTATGTACAACTTTTAATCATCTTCAGAGTCGTAAATGATAATGTTTGTTTTTATTTTTTATTTTTGTTTTTTTAGTTTTAATTTTTTATGGCGGTGTCATGTCACGTGGCATGAGGGATCCTAGTTCCCCGACCAGGGATCGAACCTGTGCCCCCTGCAATGGAAGCACGGAGTCCTAACCACTAGATGGCCAGGGAAGTCCCAAATGGCTGATTTCTTTTTTAAAATAAATAAATAATTAATTAATTATTTTTTTGCTCTGTTGGATCTTCGTTGCTGTGCGTGGGCTTTCTCCAGTTGCGGTGAGCCGGGGCTGCTATTCATTGTGGTGCGTGGGCTTCTCATTGTCGTGGCTTCTCGTTGCAGAGCGCAGGCTCCAGGCGCGCAGGCTTCAGTAGTTGTGGCACGTGGGCTCAGTAGTTGTGGCTTGCGAGCTCTAGAGCACAGGCTCAGTAGTTGTGGCGCACGGGCTTAGTTGGTCCGCAGCATGTGGGATCTTCCCGGGCCAGGGCTTGAACCCGTGTCCCTTGCATTGGCAGGTAGATTCTTAACCACTGTGCCACCAGGGAAGCCCTATGTCTGATTTCTTGATCCTTTCCCTTATGACCTCTGGAATGTAGATGTGGCCCCCTCCAGGTAGCCTGTCCACACCGTGCTCCACCCCCTAAACTTCAGACGCTCAAGGGGACGTTAGGCTAGCCTGTTAGGAGTGTTCACTTTTCATGCAGTGAGAGCTTTGGAAAGCTGGGAATTCTTTCACCCATAATTCTAGTTTCCTTTCCTTTAACACCTGCCAAGTTGGTGAGCTCTAGAAGGGTGCTTTCCATGGTTATTTCATTAATTTCCCCAAGAACTCCGGGAGCTAAACATTATCTTACTCATTTCACAGATAAGGAGGCTAAGAGGTTTAGAAACTTGCCAAAAGCAAAACTAGGATTTGTACCTAGCTTTGTCTAACGTTAAAGACTCAGATCCCTTCAGTGGGCCAGACTGCCTCTCCCTAAGTTTTTATTTATTTATTTATTTACCTAAGTTTCAAAGTAGTATATTTCTTTAAATTTTTTTTTCTAAAAGTCAGAAAAACGAGCATGGATTGAAGGTTTACTGAACTGCTCTGTCCAGCCCCTGGGCTCAGTGAATTGGTGGGAGAGGGAAAGGTCACAAAGGAAATAACTAATAAAAATAGGTAAAAAATAATGATATGAAATAACATAGGAAGGATTAAGAAAACAATGAACCAGCAGATGTCAGGTCACATCCTAGCAAGGACTTAGGAACATGCAGAAGAGTGCAAGGAGCTAGCAGGTTGTGGTGAGGCTAATTATGTAATGGGATACAGGAGAGAAGGAAGTCTGGATATGGATTTTGAAAGAGATGATAGGCATGACGACACAGCCTTTCATACAGTACAACAGCTTGGACAAAGAGAGGATGTGGTCAGTATGGGGAAAATATGTGAATGGCCACCCAGGTTTAGAAACATCAGTGTGAATGGCATTTACCCAAGGGGAAAAAAATTAGATCAAATCACAATAAAATACCTTGACCTGCAGTGGTGTCTTCCATAGAAATATTGAAGGAAGATAATATGCAGGAGTATTAACTGAGAGTGGCTTGTTTAAACAATATGATCACAAATTTAAATCAACCTCATTTTTGGTGACTCTCCCCCAGAAGTGAAAGCAATTCTCAAAAGATAAAAATAAAAACTATGAAACAGCTTAAGATTATTTACATAAACACCTGCCACATTTTTTTTTTTTCGGTGAGGTGTCCATTTGACTCTTTTTTTAGGAGAAATCCTGAATATGTTTGCAGAAAAAAGGTACTAGATTCGACTTAGAGATTAGCGTTTTGGAGTGGAAGAAAATGGAAAGTTTTTCACATTAGTAGGATGTGACATTTTTGTTTAGCTCAAAAATATACAAGTTCTTCTTTCTGCAGAGCTGCAGAAAATTATTTGCATGGCCTCTGCCTAGAAGAAAGGATTTGTGAAGGAGCAGGTGCCAGCTGCAGAGGAATCTCTTGGGAGAACACCTGCTCTGCTTGTTGAGGGACACAGAGTTCCTGGACTGGATGCTGACCATACTAGGAAGCACCTGGAACGTAGTCCTTCGGCTGCCATCATCCAATCAGAAAGTAGCAGCTGTGCCCCAGACTGTCACTCCAGATGCCCAGGAAGGTTGCCTGAACCTCTGATTGCAAGTCTTGTTCTGTGACTAGCTTTCAATATGTCTCCTTACGAATATGACAAAGTAAAGCAATTATTAAAATGTAAACGCTCCCATCCTTTCCCCTTTCCTGAAGAGAGGAATGCTATCTTACTTTTAGTCCTTAGTGTTTTGCCCACATTCCCTGATTCTCTATGCCCTCATCCCAAAATGCATATGTTGAAATACTAATGCTCAATGCGACGGTATGGGTGGGGGGATGTTGAGAGGTGATTAGGTCAACCACCACCTTCATGAATGAGGTTAATGCCCTCATAAAAGAGGCATGAGAGAGCTCGCTGGCCTCTTTCACCATGTGATGACACAAGAAGTCAGTCTGCAACCCAGAAGAGGGCCTTCATCAGAACCTGATCATGCTGGCACTCTGAACTTGGACTTCCAGCCTCCAGAACTGTGAAAAATAAATTTCTGTGGTTGATAAGCCACCCAGCCATTTTTTTTTGTTTTTCAATAGTGGCTCAAGCAGATTAAGACACCTGACCTTAGAGGAGTACCTGTCTCTTTCATGCCCAGTTCCTAGACTTTCATGATGAAAACAGTTGGAGAAACCAATGGGGAGAGAGATCCAGGGAGAAAAAAAGAGGCCTTGGCAGATAGGCTGTTTTGGTTTACATGACGAAGATGAGTGAGAGAAAAACATTCCATAATCTGGGGCATATTGACCTTTTTTGACCCTCGTGCCTTCAATCAACGAAAGTTTAGACTCTGTTGACCTAAGCTCCAGTTCTACTCTGAATTCCCCTCTGCTTAAGCCATGAATATGAATGTATATGCATGCACCCTTAGCTTAAAACTTCCCCAATTTTGCTGTTTGGGGAGACATTGCTTTGGGGGAGATCCCTGGTGTTTTCCTTACTTGCTGCAAGTAATAGATCCTTCCTTCTCCTGCTCTTTGGCTTGGTTGTGTCTTTTGGCTTGACACCCACCAAGAGGTGAACCCAGTTTTCCAGTAACAAATTTTGGCCCAGATGGGATATCTCGCCTAACCCCTTTGGATTCCCCCAGCTCCCAATAGGCTATGCAGTGGGCTGTGGCGGCTCACCCAGGTGAATTTATCTATGTTGCTGGAGTACCAGTGGGGAAGGGCATAGGAGAATCCCTCTTGGCACCTGACTTGTCAAGTCTGTGCACCTCAACTCACTGAACAGGCTCAATGGCCACTCTGGACATCTTGATTTAAGGAGTCCCTTTGGAGAGGTGAGTGACATTTATCCCACAGATTGGCCTCAGGGCTCTGTCCCCATCTCAAGTGGGGAGAAAGATGCCTGATTGTGAAAGCCTTCAGTGAGACAGCCTTCAGTGAGACAATCTGTGTCTCTCCTGGTACTGGTCCTTGCTAGGGGGTCCTGGTAACTTGAATTATTTCTGGAGGGATGCCAGTTTGGTATACCTGAACAACCTGCATATATACTTTTAAACTATTGATTAGAAGAAATTATTACTAACTCTCTAGAGAAGAAAATTTTCAGTGGGCTAAGAATGGCTGAATCTGTGTCTCCTTCAGCCCTTATTATAGACCTCTTGGTAGTTGAAGACAAATCCTCAACCAAGATCTGAGGATATGGGGAAACAGATATTTGTTCCCTCAGACAGCCAATTAGCATGCATTCTGAGTCTTCAGAAACTCTGTAGCTATACCCCAATGACAAAAAACAACTTATTTTCTTTTGTAATACTGTCTGGCCACAATACCAACTAGGCAACTAGGAGAAATGGGCAGAGAGTGAGTGGTTCATTAAATTATAACACCATCTTTCAACCTGAACTGTTTTATAAAAGGAAAAGATAAAAACCCCTCCACCTTTTTGGAGAAGATTAGAGAATAACTTAGGCAACACCCCACCCTGGACTCTGAGGATCCAAGAAGTGCAGTAGTAATAAACACCTAGTTCATATCTTAGAGTGTTCCAGATATTTGCTGCAAAGTTCAAAATACTGCAGTGGGACCTAACACCCCCACCTCCCAACTAGTTGAAGTGGCCTTTAGAGTTTTCAGTAACTGGAACGTGGTGAAAGAAGAAAATGAAGACAAAAGGTGGACCATCCCGGTATGGATGAATGGCCCCTGCCCCCAACGTGAGACATGCAGGCCTCCAGCAAAACTGGGACCTAGTCAATGCACTTACTGCAAGAAAGAGGGACATTGGAAGAGGGAACTCTGACTCTCCCCAGAGAGGGAAGGCCTGAGCTCACCACCCTTCCTTTCAGCTCCCAGTAGCCAAAGAAAAGGACTGATGGGGCCTGGGGGCTCCCCAACTGGATCTTCAAAATACCATCCCAATCTCCCCTGAGGAACCCTGGATTACCTTAGAAGTAAGGGAAGAGCCAATTGAATTTTTGTTTAATACCAGAGCCACATTTTCGGTGTTGACAACCCGAAGGTGTTCCCCTCTCCAAGAGGGAATACATCATCAAAGGGGCATCAAGAAAGAAAGATACTAGGAAATCTCACCCTGGAAATGGCCAAGATGGGGCTCCTCTGACATTCTAAAACTGGTTTTGCTATGCAGTTAATAACAACTGGCTTTCTAAAAGTAACCTGAATTCCTCTCCCTGTGCCTTTGAGATGTAAATGTTCTACCCAGGCTCTCAGGAACTTTTATCTAGACCATTCTTAATTCCTGAGACTGAAAGAAGAAAAAAAAAAAAAAAAAAAAAAAAGAGGACTTTTTAAACTCAAGCAGGAAAACTATGAAATCTCTGTGTCTCTGTGGATGTAAGTATGTCTTTGTTCATTACAGATATGAAATGTCTTTACATCTGGATGGTATTATCAAAATTAATTTGTTGTTTTGTTTTTTATTTTTTGACCTCACCGCACGGCATGTGGGATCCTAGTTTCCCTACCAGGGATCAAACCCGTGCTCCCTGCAGTGGAAGCATGGAGTCTTAACCACTAGACCACCAGAGAAGCCCAAAATTTGTGAATGAGCTCTACTTAGTTGTCCTAAAGCAAATTAAGTGCTTATATAAATTCTCAGAAACATAAAAAGAAACTGACTAGAATGAACTCTGGGTTCATGTGATCTGGAAAATATTTAATATTAAACTGATATCTGGTTTTGAAGCTAGCTTAAACTTGTTGGTTTAATTAATATAGACATGTCTTTAGAGTCATCAACATTAAGTATAATACTTTTATTGTGCCTAGGTTTTCTAGAAGTCAAATAAGATTGTATTATATCTGTTGCAAATTTGTCAGCAAGGAAAATAACCTTATACAATGAAACTTTTAAGTAAATTAGATGTGAGATAAGAGTTTTGGTTTTTTTTTAAGGTGAGCTTGTTAGGAACAATTATGTTTTATGAATTTCTACTTTAAAAATACTCTTTCCAGATTTTGGTAGCTTGAAACTAAATTAAGTTAAATGAATTCATTGACTAGGTCATTTCAAGTAAGATAAAATACTGGAACATTAATTGCTAAATAGGTCTAAGCTTACCTACTTTTGTCTTCTTATGAGAAGGAAACTAAAGATGTTTGGGTTTATTAAATGCATGTCTTATACTGCATTAAGGAAAGATATTCTGCTATGAGAAAATGTATGTTTCTAGAGGTTATAGAATATGTCCATAAGTTTGCCAATCGGGAAGTGCTGGTGTGACAAACAGTTCACAATTACTTGCTTCTTGGTTTTTGTTAGAGATTAAGGTTTTTAAGGGTTAAAATTATATGTAATTAAAGTTACTAAAATCATAGGGGAAATATTTCAGTATGTGAGGAAAATAGGATGCATGTTTTGAGTAAAAGAAGGTATGAGGAATAGAAATTCATTTGCTAAAGGAACAAAAAGGTATTTTGTTCTAGAACTAGTTGTTTCTGAATGGAAAAGAAAATAAGGGGCAAAATATATGGATACAAAAAGTTATAGAAGGTTTGTGGAAAAGGAACACCGAGAAGGAGTTTTGTAAATGGTTAGGATTGGCTAAGATTAGATTGAATTTAGTTAAGTAAATGAACTTCGTCATTAAGAGCAGGCTGATGCACGACTGGAGTTTGGTTTTCTCTCTCTGCTGAGAAAACAGTTTTCTTAGAGTGTTGAGCTGCTTTTGATAATAGATTATAAGTTTCCTTGCCTTTTGAGAGATCTGATTGGAACTTTCTGTATTTGCCTATGAGATCTTTTATTATCACTTTGGTTAAGTGAATGGGTATTTCACAGTGACCTCTGATCCTATTTGACCAGGTGTTTTGAAACTTTTTGATATTTTTTACAATCTTCCCAAATATCAAATACTAATTGAAGTTCTTTTGACCAGCTAACTTTGGGGTGCTTTGGAGGAACCCTGAGGCATCTCAGAGAGAGACTAAATTAACTAGGATTATTTGGTATGTTAAATTATGTGGGAAGTATTGTAAAATGCCTGGTGTTAAGCCTTCTTAGGTTATGCTGTATGGGTAAATTTTATTAATATAGGTATTCTAAAAATCATATAAATTCCTAAAAATCTGTATGGGTGTATGGGTAAATTTTATTATTACAGGTATTCTAAAAATCATATAAATTCCTAAAAATCTGGTATGTCCTGATAAAATATTATCAGTCATAATTCTAGTTACTATAACCAAGTTTCTTTGTCAAGTGCATTGTGATCAGGTGTTTCATTATGCATTTGGAGTCTTCTATCATTCATAGGTAGCTTTTGCTTTACTCCAATGTTTTTGCAACAATGCTTCATCTTCAAGAAGATTCACAGCAAGGAGTTTTTGACAATTACAGGTTTCTGATAAATTTCAGATCATACTGCTGAACTGGGTAAGAAATTAAAGAATCTTAATGAAAACCCTGATGGCTTCATAAAACTGTTAACAGAAAGGATTAATTACCTTATGAAAAGTTTCAGCACAGTCAATTTAAAAGAACCTATGTGACCCATTAGCCAGACTTATTTTGCAAGCAAATTAGTCTTAATCTGGCTATATTTGGTAGAAATGAGGGTAACTTTAGAATGAAAAAAATTATGTTTCTGTGGATATTAAATTCTAGTTTGTTAACTGAGGTCTGTGTTTACTGCCTAAGACTCACTTCCCGGATAGCTCCTTGCTGCTATGTTATATTATTGTAAAGTTTAATTGAATTATTAAAATGACTTTTGTCAGAAGGCACTCTGCATTGGACTGGTCTATACAAAGGGCTGCTGACCCCAGAGGACACCCACACCAGAAGGGGAAAAAGACAACAGCAGTGGTAGGTAGCTGACCTGAAAATCTGGGCCAGGCCTGTAAGACCCATCCTACTAATTTAATTGAGTTGTTTACCAAACATTTGTCTCCTTATCAACATTGAAAGTTCCCCCAATGTTTAGGACGGGAAGGAAATTCTCTAGTGAAATTGTCACAACTACTCATGGCATGTATCATGGCTTGCTTTAAGTCTACTGCTAAAAGCATGTGTACAATGTTAGTGTGACAATTCAGTATAATAACATGTATAGCCTATAAAATGTTTCCCCATTAACATAACTCTGTTCACTGTATCTGATTAGTTTTCCCAAAATGTGGATAACTAGACAAATATATGAACAAAAAGAAGGCTTAGCATTGATGGACATGATGGACCCATGGCAGGCAGCAACCACCCTGTCATGTAGGGACAGATATTTTGATCTAGCAGAAGATTTGCAATCAAAAGGGGAAATGATAAAAGAAATTTTCCAATTGAGGAAGTCATTCTGATGAATACATAATTTAACTCAAACTTTATGCTGACCAGAGTGGCCTGTTTTGTGGCCTATAAACGTGCATTGTACATCTCTGCTTTGGCTGTTGAGGAGGGAAATGCATTTAGAAATAAAAAATAGAGGATATTATCACTCACATAGAGACCTTAATGAATTTTACCCAGCAAGCCTTAAAATGATATTAATCAGGTTGTCAATCTGCTGAACTCAAATGTTTCTATGATTAAAAAAAAAAAAAAGTGGTCCTACAAAAGCGCATGGCCCTTGATATTTTAATAGTCTCTCTAGGAGGAACTTATGCTATAATATATACCAAATGCTGTTTTTTATACCTGATTAGTCTTCTAATGTGATTCAACTTATGATGCATATGAAAAATCAAATCTCCTCTCTGAATGATCCCCTTCCTAGTTTAGGGAAAATATTAGAAAAATGGTTTGATTTAGGGGGCTCTTGGCTCGTATCTCTGCTAATGATGGTTGCAAAGTTGCTGTTTATTGTCTCTCTTGCTGTGCCTCTCCTACAACCGCTAGAATAATGCTCTTTAAGCGAGGTTCAGACTCTGCTTCAGTGGACTCCAAAACTTATCTAGCTCTAGCAGCAAGAGAGTTTCACTCCTCTAACTAGGGAGACTACATCACCTATTCTCAGCAGGAAGCAATTACAGAAGACTGATCTTTGGCCCTGTAGCACTTGAGATTGAGGAGTGAAGTATCTCAAGGAGGGATTTTGTAAGCAGTTAAGGTAGGGGGTCTTTTGGCTTGACACCCACCAAGAGGTGAACTCAGTTTGGGGGTAACAGAGCACAGCATATGCAAAAGCATGATGTGATTCAAGACCTGCAATTCCACATGCTATAAGTAAAAGGCATTTGTGGAGAATTGTAGTAGATGAAGATGGAGTCATAAGAAGGGTTCAGATTAAACAAAGGACTGATGTGGTAAACTAAGGAGATTTGGAGTTTATACTGAAAGCAGTAGAGACCTGTTGAAAAACTTTAAATGCACAAATGAGGTGATCAGTTATATATGATGAAATTTATATGAAGAATTGGAGGGGTGTGGACAAGATTGTTGGTTGTCTATATCAGCTCTATCCAGTGGAACTTTCAATGATGATAGAAATGTTCTATATCTGTGCTGGCCAGTATCATGGTATGTAGCCACTTACACTACTGAGCACTTGAAACATGACTAGTGCATCTGAAAAACTGAATTTATGCTGTTACTTAATTTTAATAAATTTAAATGTAAATAGCCACCTGTGGCTAGTGGATACTATATTGGACATCACTATACTATATCCTTCTCCTTTTTATCTGTCCTAATAGAGACCCAATTTTTTAGCTGGGCACATGGCTGTCCAAAATAAAGACTGCATTTTCTAGCTTGCCTTATAGCTAAGTGTGGGCCATATGACTAAGTTCTGGGCAGTGGGATATGTGAACCGAAGTGCAATTCCTGGGTTATGCCTTTAAAGGTACTGCCCCCCCATCCATGTCCCTTTCTCCACAGACTGAACTGCAACGTGGGGAGTATGTGGCAGAACAGAGCAGCAAGATAGGAGTCAGGCCCCCATGGTCCAGAGCTGCCACGCCAGCCAGACTTTTGAGCACCAGAGAAGTTCTATCTCATTTGTACCACTCTTAGTCTGTGCTTCTCTCACATGCAAGTTATTCTAACAGATACTGTGACTGAAATGGGAAGTAGAGTGACCAGGTGAAACATGATTAGAATAATCCAGCCAAGAAGTGATGAAGGTCAGAACTAGGGTAATGCCATTGGAGTGGAGAGAAAGGAGCTCATCTGAGAAGGATAAAAGGGCTATTTATACGAAGCCTGAATCTGTGAAAACTCAGGGAAGAATACAACTCTACCCATGACTGCTTCTGTGAGCATTAAGTGAAACTCACAATTCAGTACCATTTAAAAATAGAAATCTAATGAGCAAAGGGAAACAAAAATAGGACATATGCTCTTCCCCAGACCCAGCTCAGATTGGCAGTAATATAGATATGATTAAATCAATGTACTACCCTGACCTATTCAGAAACTGAGAAATCTTTGTATTTGGACTAAGGGAGGGCAAGCTGAGAACTAACATACAGTACAAGTTGTAGAATAATGTAAGTATCTGTATTTTGTGCCTGTAAACCACCAATTCCATGTCAACAAAAACATTGATGGCAAGTCTTAAGAGATGTCTTAATGGAAAATAAGATTCATTTTAAACTGCAGCATGTCCATTGCTTGCCAACAATTTCTTAAGACAATGATATTTTAAGCAAGTTAAGCAAATTTTCTATTCCCCCTTTTACACTAAAACTTTGCATCAAAAGCTCTTTCTTCACACTGTAAAAAATTCTGGTTGGATACAGTTTGATTATGAAAGATCTTATAGTATTTTGAATGAATAAAGGAATTGTCACCCTTGCTATGCAGGCCAGGCCCCAGGCCCCAAAACTCTTTTTAACCATACAGCCTAGTTGTGTGTTATCAACAGGATGCCACAAAGGCCCCCCACAAAACCAGACTTAACCAGCTAGATCCAAGATAGTGGGCAAAATAGGCTAAAGGTCACCACTTTCATTGCCTCGATTTATCTCTGTGTTTGTTTCAAAAGTTCCTGGTGTTTGGCAGAGATGCTTTGCAGCTGTACTTTGAGAGATATATGCTTTGACAGATTTACCGTGGTCAACTACCTCAAACTGGCTCTGATTTGACCATAGGAATGTGCCTGTGCAGGTGAAATCTGGAGGTGTTTGAAAGTTACCTTAGCTTCATTACCATAATAAGATCTCCACCCAAAGGGGAGATCTGTACTCTGCTAGGCACAATTTGTGCCATGTGCAAGGGAGCCTGAGGGACTGCATATGCCATCTGTTTCTGGAAGTCTCTGTTCTTTTCCCCAGTTTCTGATGATGCACCTGCCTCTTACCCCTTAAAAGTTCCCCACTTTCCTCCCTTTGGGAACATGAGCTCCTCTTCTACATTCCCTGGCCATTGAATAAATGCCTGTCTTGCTTGTACCAAACTCAGTTTTGTTATTGACAGCGTGAATGTGAGCAGGAAGGTATTCCCTGACCAAGGCAGGGGACTTCGGTTCAGATAGGGCCCCAGGAGGGAGGCCTCACATCTAATGTGATAACAGGAGTGTTATTTGTAAGCACAAGTTCCTGTGCCAGGCACTTTTGAAGGTGAGAAGTGCAAAGAGATCTGGGCACAGGAGGACTCCATTCAAACCCCTGTATTAGAGACCAATGGTCTGTGGCTTCCAGTGCCTAAGGCCATGTTCCTGGGATAATCCAGCCCCCTTTTGAGTTCCTGCTAGAAAAGCTCAGGGCTGTCAAAATAACTTACTCCCAGTTCTAGCCAGTCCTTGACAATAGGCCCCTGATCTCCCTTTCTTAGAGCATTTACTAAAAAAACCCTTACAACTGTAAATTCTTCCTCTGTCACTTTGAGATGTATATGTATCTCCTACTACTCAGGAGTGTTTTTCTCAAGGACCTAAAAGCTATTACTTTTTTTGGCTGTGCCAAGAGGCTTGTAGGATCTGAGTTTCCTGACCAGGGAAACTGGTTAGGAACCAGGGAACCTGGGCCCTCCTCAGTGAGAGCACAGAGTCCTAACCACTGGAACATCAGGGAATTCCCCTAAGAGTTATTCCTTTGAAATGGAACCCAGAGCCTCAGTCTCCCAGTCTTGGTGGGAGGATAGATTCCTTGTTTCAGTAATTGCCAGCTAGCTGACACAGCTGGCTAGTCAATTTACACTAACCGTTTGTAATTTTTCACTTCCTCTATTTGAGCCCCCAATTGCCCCCCTCAACCTCCACTAGCTCATCCTCCCTTTAAATGCCCGGTCAGCTCTGCACAGATCAGAGTGGAGTTCAGCTCTTTCCCTTACTGTCAGTACTTATTGAATAAAATGTTTTCACCACGTTAATGTCTGGCTTTGTCTCTCTTTGACAAAGGTCCACTCATCTAACAATTCTGTGATGTTGGCTTTATCATCCTTACTTTGAAGATGGGAACACTGATCCTTTCATAGATTAAATCACTCACCCAATATCACATTTGTTGTTCACTAGTATTTGAGTCACAGAATTATGTAATTATGGAGCTGTAGGAAACTTTAGGTTTCATCTTGTTCAGACTTCTCATTTTATAGAGGATTCTGAGGACTGCAGAATTTAAATGTTATCTGTTAATAAGAGTCAGAATGGGATAGGGTTGCCACATTTGGCAAATAAAAATATAGGACGCCCAGTTAAATTAGAATTTCAGTTAACAACAAATAATTTCTTAGTATAAGTTCATCCCATGGAGAATTGGTTGTGTTGGCTGCAAAAAAAAAGCACAACCTAAAAGTTGAGAATTATGTTTTAAAAAAAATTAATATGTTTTATTTACTTTATTTTTGGCTGCATTGGGTCTTCGTTGCTGTGTGCGGGCTTTTCTAGTTGTGGTGAGCAGGGGCTACTCTTTGTTGAGGTGTGCAGGCTTCTCATTGAGGGGGCTTCTCTTGTTGCAGAGCACGGGCTCTAGGCACACGGGCTTCAGTAGTTGTGGCTCGCGGGCTCAGTAGCTGTGGCTCCCGGCCTCTAGAGCACAGGCTCAATAGTTGTGGCGCACGGGCTTAGTTGCTCCGTGGCATGTGGGATCTTCCCAGACCAGGGCTCGAACCCGTGACCCCTGCATTGGCCACCAGGGAAGCCCGAGAATTATATTTTATTTGGTGCACATATTGAGGCCTTAAGCCCGGGAGACAGCCTCTCAGGTATTTCTTAGGGACTTCTCTGAAAAGGTAAGGGGAAAAAAAAGAAAAAAGGGAAGGGAGGAGCCAGGATATATAGGAGTTTTTGCAAAACAAACAAGCAAATAAAACCAAAACCAAAAACACAAACAAAGGGGGGCTTCCCTGGTGGCGCAGTGGTTGAGAGTCCGCCTGTCGATGCAGGGGACACGGGTTCGTGCCCTGGTCCGGGAGGATCCCACATGCCGCGGAGCAGCTGGGCCCGTGAGCCATGGCTGCTAGGCCTGCACGTCCGGAGCCTGTGCTCCGCAACGGGAGAGGCCACAACAGTGAGAGGCCCGCGTACCACAAAAAAAAAAAAAAAAAAAAAAAACCCCACAAACAAAGAAAAGATAGTTAAAACCAAAGATTACTGCTAATTAAAGAAAAAACAGACACCTCAAATTAATGAATTTAGCGCTTTTCTACGTATGGGAAGATGCAAGAGTCTGGGGTCATTGAAATCATTTCTTTGATATTCACCTTAACAATCTAGGGCCAGTGTCCTGTTTTTCTCTGTCGTGAACCCTCTCAGGGTGCACAGTGTGCCTCTCAGGGGGGTGGCCGCAATGACTGATGGCTTGATGGCTGCCACACCCTTTGTCTGCTGATATGGCAGGAGAAGTCTTCCATCCACAGTTGTTTATTCATCATTTATCTGAAATTCAAATTTAACTTGAGGGTCCTGTGCTTTATCTGCCAGCCTACCTCAGGGCTTCTATGTCTCAGGATCCTCCCTACTCCCTAACTTAATAAAGCAAGCATAAACGATCTCATCATTTATTTATAGGGAATTTGGGTTATGTCTGCATGAGTTACAAAATAGGAAGACTATGATTTAGTGACTTTTGTAGTTTTGCTGAGATGATAAACATTTCTGAAGTTGGGAAAACCCCACAAAATAACATTTATAAGGAAGGTTCATTTACTAACAAACCCACCAAAGAAATTAAACTAGATTTAAAACCCCTCTGTCTTGTATCACAAGATACAATTGATCTTAATTATATCAGCGAATCACACAATGGGCCTGACTTCAAGCTAATAGCTGTCTGGGCCATCTCTTTTTTGTCAAGTAAGTTTCTTCCCAGTCAATTAAGGGTTCCCTGGACAGCAATCACAACTCTTTTTGGGGGTGAGGAGGGGGCCATATAGGCCCAAGTTGGCAGAGTAGGTAAGGTGTGCTGAAGCAGAGAAGTGGGAAGAATCAGAGCCAAGACTAGGGAGAACCAGCCCAGGAGTGTGTTTCCACTCATGAGTACACAGAGGAGAGGAAAAATAGATGTCTTACTGATAGAGACTGGTGCTTCCAGAGTTGACTCATGAGTGAGAAGAAAGGAATGTGAGTATTTTCTGGCAATACCTGTGACCTTGTAAACAGAGATAGAGTAAGAGAATGCGATGGTGATAACATTACCTTTTTCTTTACTGATTGGCCCAGCACCACTGATAAAAGCCGTAGTTTACAAACAAGCCCTAAGGAATGCTGTGCTTAAAAGAGTGCTGCATATTTTGCACAGCCTCTTCACCTACTCTGTTAACTTAGTTAAACTGCAACCACAGCTTATGGCTGGAGGCAGGAGGAAGGACAAATGTTTTGTTATTGGCCATCCCCTCCCCGACACCCGCTTTATAAATGAAGCGGTTAAGGTTTAGACACATCGAGGACCAGTTCAAGGTCACACAGTTCATAAGATGGCTGAGCTAGAACTACAACAAGGTCCTGTGACTCTGAGTAAGGAATTTTTCCCTGAGCCAGAGGGTCTGCAGAGTTGGAGCAGGGCTGAGTTGGGGACCATGCAATGAGTGGGGCCTCTGAGTCCACAGGCTGAACGTGCAATATGGAAACACAGGCTTTGAACAAGTGCACACGGGTTCTTTTCATTGCAAAGAAGCCCCACTCAATTTAACTCATACAAAAGTCAGTTTATCATAAGCAGTTGGGTTACAAAATTCTATGGCAGGAAACACAATACTGCCAAGGCCCTGGGAATTTTACAGCTGATGGGAAATGAGGTCTTTCTGCCACTGTGTAATCTTTCATTTACTTTTCTCTCTTCGACCCTCCTTTTGTTGTTGTTTTGTTTTCCTACAAAGACTGGCTTCCTCCACTTACTCCTTGGCTTGTCCGTGACCTTCAAAGGGTCGTCTCATCTCTCAGTCTTCAGACATTTCACCCTGCCCTGCCCTGTCCTGGGGAAACAAACATTTCCGCTCAGAGGTTAAGGGCGTAGACTCTAGAGACAGATTGCTTGAGTCTGACTCCTGATTTATCACTTAACTTCTCTGTGTTCCAGTTTCCTCATCTATAAAATGGAGCTAATAACAGCCTCAATCTCACAGAATATTGTGAGGAGTAATTAAGATAATGTCCTTAAATACTCAACATAGTCATGACACATAGTCCATGCTCAATAAATACAGCTGTGTTGTTGTTATTATTACAGCAGCTCTGGTGTTTATAGCTCTTGGTTGAATACTCCAAGTCCCAATTTGACATCTCAGTGGGAGAGCCATTGGCTGAGCTCATCTTGTCTTGTGAGGCTATGGGTAACCAGGCTTTCTGTGAATTGGCTGCCCTGATCCAATCAACCCAGGCTGGAGGGTGAACTATGGTAGAGCAACAGAGTTGACTCATCCACCATTTCATCAGGATCTCTGAGTAGGGGGGGGCAGTCCTTTTAGAAGGGTGTGTGAGTGTGGCTGGCACCTAAAAGATGCCTAATACTACATGTGTACAAGAATTTGTTCTCAGATGTTGAGTATCAAATTTTAATAAGTGGTTAAGCCCCTGGGTTATAGTCATATGCTTTCTCTTTTCTTACTTGGGCTACATAGGAAATTCTCCCCCATCTCCACACTTATGTTCTCCTATATCCCAGAGATTCACAGACCCAGCCTATATTTGTCAAATGCCTACAGTGTATAAGGCACCATGGCCTGCATTGTGTAGGTGGTGATGGTGGGGTCAGGTCAGAGGATAGGATGTAAAGATGAATAAGGGGCAATTTCTGTCTTTCAAGGTACTTAAAACCTAGTGGGCTTCACAAAATAACTCTAAACCAAGGGAGTATATGATAAATATGGTAACGGTGGCATAAAGTGTTGACATCACAGAGAAGGATAAATAACGTCCTGTCTGCTGGGTTATAGAGAAAGTCTTCATGGAGAAAGTCATCTGGCCTAGATAGTGAAGGGTGGGGAGATACTGACCAGTAAAGGTGAGGAAAAAGTATATTACACACAGGTTTAAGTTTTTAGAGATAAGAAGGTATGGAGCCCATTAGATCACAGTTAATGGTCCAGTTAGGTTCCAGTATAGGTTATTTACTTAATGGGGAAGAATGTGTCCTGTGTGTAGACATGTTGGCATCAGATCATAATGGACTTTGATGCCAAGCTAAAGAGTTGGTGCTTAATTTTAAAAACAAGTAGCATCTATAAAAGAAAAGTAATAAAATACCCACTGTCTAATTTTGTTTTTGTTTTATGCTGTTATTTTGTTGGCTGCCTGTGTTGTCGAAGTGTGTCCTTTAAGTGTATCTTTCTCTCAGCTCCTACAAGGCAGGAATTATATAGTAACTAATGTAGCCTGAATACTTACCTTGTACCTGCCAGTTGCTAATCTAAGCACTCGACCTGTATTATGTTCTCATACTAACCCTCTGACATAGGTACCATTATCCTCATTTCACTGATGATGAGGCTGGCATTGAGCAGAAAGCAACCTATCTAAGGTAACTGCCTGGAAAGTGGCAAAGCTGATACGTGAATGCAGGCACACTGCTGTGTCACACTGCATCTTGCTAGCAATGAAATCCCTTTGCAGCAACACCTAATCTAGGCCAAACAACAATTCTGGGCTTTAAGGAAAATAATTTATTGCAAGCTATGCACAAGGTGATGCTTTTGATAATCATAAAGATACGAGATCGAGGAGGCCTAGTTACCTAACTATCTATGTGTGGCCTTTCTCTGCATCTGAAAAATAAATGCAGGCTTGACCCAGACTTGGGCTGTAAGAGAAGATCCCTGCCTCAAAGACCAGAGAGCAGTTCTCTAAAGGACTTCAAGCCCTGAATAATTTATGTAGTGATTCATTCTCCCTCTTAATAGGAAGCTTTTACTTTCAAACCAAAAGAACAAACAGAAGCACAGGTGTTTTCTTAGAATCACCAAGCATCAGAGTTGGAAGGAGTTTTAACTGCTGCTGGCTCGACATCTCCACTCCAAATTCAATTCTTGGATCCCCCTCTATCAAGGTACCATCTGTCTCAGCAGTTCAAAGTCCTTTTTTTCCACTACTCCACACTTGATGGATGATGCTACCTGTGAGATACAACACCTTTGCTGACGAGATTAAGAGTTAGTGGGTTGTGTGCAATTCCTGGCATTAACTTTGTGCCACGCCTTTTTTTTTTCCACTCGAAGTGAATCAATAATGCAAATAGTGGGAAAGGGAGGGTGGGAGGGAGGGAGACGCAAGAGGGAAGGGATATGGGAACAGATGTATATGTATGACTGATTCACTTTGTTATAAAGCAGAAACTAATAAAACAAAAAATCAAAAAAAAATAATGCAAATAGTTAAGAGGGATGCTGTTACAGAAACAGGCTTGACTGTATTCTAAAGTATATTTTTAAAGTCATTCATTTGCAAAGGTTGGCAGTTTAACTCCTAATGGCCAAAATTACTAGTAACACCCCGCTAGGCTGTTCTTGATACCTAGGTTTTGTGCATGAAAAGTGCTGATTTCACCAGTGGTTGAAATCATCCAGTGACAGAGGTTCACCATTTCCGATGGGAGCCCATGACAACTTTGGACAGTTGTACTGTCAGCAAATTCTTCCTTTTATTCAGTTGAAAACGTCTCTAACTGCACCGGGCCCTTTACAGCACTGGGAAATCCCTTTGTCCACTGCTCTGCATCTTCTGCTAGTGTTCTGAGAACCTGTTCTGAATTTTCACAATTTTCTTCAAGTCCTTCACCTCCACCTGCATTTCCCGCACTCAATAGATGACCTTCCCTTGGACATGCTAAATACTCAGGAAGTGTTTGTTGGGGGAATATCCCTTCCTCTACCAAACAGTTGACATGAATGCCCCAACTTCCAGATTCTATCCTGACAATGATTTTTAATTTTTGCTGCATATCAGAATTACCTGCAGAGCTTTAAACAAAGCTGATATTCAGGTCACAACCAGACCAGTGAAATAAGAACTTCAGAGGGTAAGGGTAGGAACCAGGCATTGTTGTCATTCCTCTTGGGTAATGGTATTTTTAAAGCTCTCCAGGTGATTCCAGGGTGCATCCAAGGTTGAGAGCTTCTGGTCTAAACTCATTCCTTGCTGCTCAAAACATGATTCTAGACCACCACCATCATCACCATATGGGAGCTGGTTAAAAATGTAGAATCTCGGGCTTCCCTGGTGGCTCAGTGGTTAAGAATCTGCCTGCCAATGCAGGGGACACGGGTTCGAGCCCTGGTCCGGGAAGATCCCACATGCCGCAGAGCAACTAAGCCCGTGCGCCACAACTACAGGGCCTGCGCTCTAGAGCCCGTGAGCCACAATTACTGAAGCCCACGTGCCTAGAGCCCGTGCTCCACAACAAGAGCAGCCGCCGCAATGAGAAACCTGCGCACCACAACAAAGAGTAGCCCCCATTCTCAGCAACTAGAGAAAACCCACGTGCAGCGGCAAAGACCCAATGCAGCCAAAAATTAAATAAATGGATAAAAAAAATGTAGAATCTCAGGCCTCACCTACTGAATAAGAATCTGCATTTTAACAAGACATGCTGCTGATTTCTATGCACATTACAATTTGAGAAGCAGTGGTTTAAACCACACTAGAGCAGGAGCCAGCAAACTAAAATCCGTAGGTCAAATCCAGCTCACTGCCTGCTTTTGTAAATGAAGTTTTATTAAGCAAGTTCCCCTCATTCCTTTACGCACTGTCTATGGCTGCTTTTGTACTACAGTGCAGAGCTGAGTGGTTGTAACAGACACCTTATAGCTGACAAAGCCTAAAATATTTACTCTCTGGCCCTTTACAGAAAAAGTTTGCCAATCACTGCTTTAGAAGATGGAGTGCTTAAGTCCAACCAAGAAAGCATCTCTGGGCTTTTGTCAGGGCATGCGTGGAGGGTAGGACAAGATATATCTGCCCTTATGCTGGTGATGCCCCTTGTGAGGACAGTTCTAGCATATAGGCCTTTTATACGCACTTACCAGGGTCATCCTGTCAAAATGAGCCTGTTTTTTTCTAATATAATTAATTCTGGATCTATTCTCCAGAGAAACAGATGGGCTGGCACAAGTCTTCCCTCAGAATCATGCTCAGACACAAGCAGACATTTTATGTCATTTAGATGATGTTGCAGAATCATTTGACTAATGCAATATTGCAAATATTCTCTGCCAGAAAAACAGGATTGAATGAGTCAGGAAGATGAACTCTTGTGCCTGGCAATCCAGACGGCCTCTTCCACTCTACTTCCCCACAAGGATTAAAAGGTTTCTTTGACCCCCACCTGGCTCCCATATCAGCTTGATTATATCTTTTTACAAAGATATAATGTCTTTCGTATTAATTAACCACTGGCCTCCAGTTAGAAAGTCAGAATTTACTTGGTTTGCCCAGGAAAGGGGCACTTGAGCTGACCTGCTCTACATGGCACACTTTTGCAAGCTACCTAGCACAGATTGGGAAGGTTCCAATCTTTCCTCTGTAATCATGGAACAGAGAGAAGCTTAACTAGGTCATGGCCATATAGATCTATGACCTTGCTCCAATGGACACTATATAGCATTGCTTCTCAAACTCAAACATAGTAGAAATCACCGGATCAGCTTGTTAAATTACAGATTCTGATTCAGTACTTCTGGGCCTGGGCCTGAGAACCAGCCTTTTATAGCAGGGTCCAAGGTGAAGTTGATGATCCTAGGATCATGCCTTGAAAAATAAGAGTCTAGGGTGGGGGGTGCCAAAGCATGGCCTACGGACTCATGTGGCCTGCGGTCTGTTTCTGTAAATGAAGTTTTATTGGAGTCCAGCCATCTGTTTCATCTCACAGTTTGTCTGTGGCTGCTTTCATGCTACAACGAATGCGGAGTGGAGTAGTTATGGCACAGGCTATCTGACCTGCCACACCTAAAAAAGAAAAAGTTTGCAGCACTGATTCTCTAACAGTGGTCCAAGAGTAGCCGACACCAGCATCATCTGGAGGGTTTGTTACAAATATTGATGCTCAGTGTCATCCCAAAGTGCCTCCTAAGACAGTCTGGGCTGGGCCTGACAGGCCCCATGGTTTTCAAGCTGCTCAGGTGATACCATAGCCTACTACTGAGAGAACCTGTCAGAAACATGGTTGGGGAGGACATTTGCCTGGCATAAGATGCACTTCTTTAAGGAACTCCTACTTCATTAGATGCATAAATCTGGGCCTTGCCGAGGCTGTTTGAGCCCTACTGCCTTTCCTTCCTGCCATCAAAGTCCTGATGGAAGATGCTCTATTAGAATCACAGTGGTGCTGGCTGGGTCCTCAGGAAGCTGACTCTGAAGTGGGAATTGGTGTGCTGGAGGTTTTGTAGGGACTGCTCTTGGACTGACACCTGTAGAAGGGAGGGAAGTGGGATTGGGGGAGGAGGACAGCCTTAGCCGACCTCACAGGAAGCTCTCAAGCTGAGATGCCCCTTCAGACAGGTCCCCATATTGGGTGAGAGGGTCAGGCCTTTGTAACCCCGGCCCCTCCACAGCTGCTGGAAGGATGGGGTATGTCACTGACATGCTGTCTCCAGCCAAGACAATTCCTGAAGAGGGCTGAGAGTTGAGCCCTCCCGGGCAGCCTTCTCAGCAGCTGGGGAAATAATTCCTTCCTTTCTTCTGGAAGGGGGAATCTGGAAAGTGCCTCACAACCGCCATTCCACAAGGTGTCATTTTTATAAACGGCAATTACCATTCATTGGACTCCCATCAGGTGTCAAGCAATACCTTCACTTATTTCATTCTCACAGTACCCTCATGAGGTTGGAATTATTAGCTTACTTTTAAAGATGGCAGGACGGAGACTCAGAGAGGTTAAGTAAATTTCCCAGGGCCCCACAGCAAGTAAACGATACAATGGTGATTCCAATCTAGATTTATTAACACCAAAGGTCACGATTTTCCATTAAACCTGCATTTCCCAGTTTGTGTTCTTCAGAAGAGATGTTTATAAGTGTTGCATAAAAGAGAAAAAAAGACAGTATGGTCAAATAGCTTTTGGAAATCTTGCACTAAACTTAAACAGCTTTCTGGACTTCCCTGGTGTCACAGTTGTTAAGAATCTGCCTGCCAATGCAGGGGACATGGGTTCGAGGAAGATCCCACATGCGGCAGAGCAACTAAGCCCGCGTGCCACAACTACTGAGCCTGCATCTAGAGCCCGCGAGCCACAGTTACTGAGCCCACGCACCACAACTACTGAACCCACATGCCTAGAGCCCGTGCTCTGCAACAAGAGAAGCCCCTGTAATGAGAAGCCCACGCACCACAACGAAGAGTAGCCCGCTCGCTGCAACTAGAGAAAGCCCGCGCGCAACAAAGACCCAATGCAGCCAAAATTAAATAAATAAGTTATAAAAAAATAAATTATAAAAGCAAACAAACAAACCAAAAAAACAGCTTTTTTTCTCAGAACCTTTAACATGTCAGTGTGAATCTCTGAGAGTCAGTAACATGCATTATTCCCCGACCTTATTTTAAAATGAAATTGTTTGGTAGAAGAATGTACATGGACCACCTTTGGGGCATGGTGCATCACCCTAACCAGTCTCCTTTCAAAGTCTCCTTCTATGGGGAGATGGAAGGATTTGCCCTGAAAGCAGGCAGCCAGTGGTAGCTCCCCCCATCCCCACCCCCTTTTCAAGAAGAGAACTTTCACAGGACTCTCTTACAGAAGGAATGGAATGTAGGGTTTACACTTTGCTGTGTTCGGTCCTGATTTAGAAATACTGGTGCTGTGTCCTGGGCAGAGGGAGGGAGGTCAGCCTCTGAGCAAGGATGGCGGAGTCAAAGTGGGGCAAGGCCTTTCCACGTTCCCACCCAAGTCTGGCAACCAGAAAGGTCTAGTTCCCACAGCTGCTGGGGGGTGGTAAAGGGACTCCCCCCGACTCTGTGGGGCTCTGGGTTTAGGGCTACATCTTGAAGTTGACAATATACATATCTTTAAAACTAACAATGGCAACAAACAGTAGAGGCAACCTTAAATCCCTTCCAAGAGAAGTTTGAAATGCCTCCATTTCATATATATATATATATATATATATATATATATATATATAGTGTTTGTGTGAAATAAAGGTGAAAAATCAATCACAATGCAAAGTTACTTTTACTAAAAACCTTTCCCTAAGTAAGAAAATGCTGAGGAAGCGCTCCAGGAGGAAGCTGGAGCTGGGGCGGGGCTGGTGGCAGCAAGAGGATGGAAGGTTGGCATGTGGGTGGAGCTTGGGAACAGTCATGTGCATGGTAGTTTGCTTCAAGAGTTCCAGCTGAAATATGGGGGTAACTGCAGACCTGCCTGCAACTTGTAGAAATCCAACCCGTTTGATGATTCACTTAGAGGATTAGAATCCATATCACCTCTAACCACTTGGAGAAGTTGGCCTTGGCCACACTCACTGACCTTCAGATGGAACGGCTCTTTGGCTGGGCAATTTTGGAGACTAAACAGATTTGAGCAGAATTCTTGTGCTATTTCTCCATCTGATGGTTCCTGACCTGTGGGTAGTTTAAGGTGTACGTAGTGCCTTTCCTACTATTAGGGACATGAAATTGAGGTGAGGAAGGTTGGGACTGAGCTTAGCATTTCAGATGATGTCTGTTCCGAGGTGCAGGCTTGCAATTTAAAGTCCCCCTACCATGCCCGCATGTTTGAACCTTGAATCTCTTGCCTCGGGTCACAAGGGGTCTCTATCCTTGGTTAGCAGATAAACAGACTCATGGGCCATAAAAGGGGCCAGGGAGCAGCTGTGGAGGACACTTTTAAAATAGAACCATAAAACTTCCCATAGAAGGGAAGGATTTGCTCAGCTCTGAGAAACTTTGTTTAAAAAATTCCATAATTGAACAAAATAGAACAGATTGGTTGTGAAACTGACTATTCTAAGTTCCGGTTACAACAAGGCCGAGTTGGAAAGAATCTTATACTTTTTTGGCCAAACTTTTCATTTCACAAGCGAGGGGCCCAGGAAGGTAAAAGTATGTCGTCCACATCCAGGCCCCACAACTGTTAGCTGCAGAGGTGCAATAAATGCAGTGCGTCCCCTTCTTGCTATCAAAATGGAACGAGTTGACCCTTAAATTAAAAACTGAACAATATTCTGGTAGGATAGAAGTCATTTTATTATACAGCTTCCTAATAGATGGAGCTTTAGTGATATCAGTAGCTGCATTAACGAATATTTAAGGGGTATAAATGGAAGACATGAGTTTCCTGGGTCAGGAGAGCACTAAATAATCTGAAATTCAAGTGGCTTTCATTCCAAGCTTGCATCATGTCTGTTTTTGGCATTTACTGTGAGTGGAATCATTCACCATCAGGAAGTGGCCTTGAAACGGCCCCATGTTCTTTCCTTGAGAGATCTGTACTGTGTAACTGAATATGTTCCTCATGACTAAAGTGAGAAGAATATTAGAATCTGTCTCATAGAGTTGTTATGGAAATTAAATAAGCTGCTAATATAAAGTCTTAGACCATTGGCTGGCACAGAGCACACAGTCAGGAAACATTAGCTATTTTTTGCTGTTGTAATTTTGATTTTTATTTTTTAAAATAATTTTTAATTTGGAAAATGTTCTAATATATAGAAAAGTCGAGAGAATAGTACAATGATCACCCAAATGCCCAACATCCAAATTTAACAACAGTTAAGGTTTTGCCGTATTTGCTTTCCCTACTCTTAGGCACATGTGTGTGAGCATGTGTACTTCTTTTTGCTAAACCTTTTGAAAGTAAGTATTAGACGTTGTGACACTTCAGCCTTACATACCTCAGCATGCATGCCCTAAAAAGAAGGACAATTTCCTTCATACCATATCATTATAATAGTAAAAACATGAAAAATAATTCCCTAATGACTAATTTTTAGTCCATAATCAGATGTTCTTAATTGCCCATTTTATAGCTTTTTTTGAGCCAGAATCTAATTAAGGTTCATAGAATGTATTTTGGCTTTATATTTCTTTAATTTCCTCTAAGCTAGACAAGTGGCCTCTTCTTGCTCCCATGGAATTGACGTTTTGCAGTAGGAAGGTCAATTGTCTTGAGGAATGTCTTACATTCTGTCATTATCTAATTGTGGTGTGATTTAACTTATGTCTCTGCCTTGTATATTTCCTATAATTTGGAAGCGAGGTCTAAAGGCCTCCTGATGTTCAGGATAAATATTTGGGGAAGAATACAGTGCTTCACAGGTTCTGTTGGCCCTTCATGTTTCGTCACTTTTGTAGGCACATTGTGTCAGGCATGTCCTTAGCTATTCTTACCAAGAAGTGATACAGTACTTAAACCTTCCTCAGTGGTCCTTTGATTAACACACCCAGGGCATGGTACCAAAAAGCAGAGTTAACCTCTGTGTGTCATATGGTGGTAGGAAAGGAGTGAGAGACCACAACCACCACCACCAGCAACAACACAATCACTGATTGCCACTAGAGTCTTTGGATTATTCAGTATCTAGGCTGGTCATATAGAGTATCTCCTGTGAGTTTTGGGGTTAAATTTTCAAAATTTAATTCAATTAATTAAACATTTCCAAATATTGCTTTTGGCCAGGTATTGTGCCGAATACCTGGGATGAGAGACAAAGCTGGACCTGAGCATTACACTCTAGTGACTTCTCAAAATTCTCTCAACAGTGGCTAAAGGGGATTACTAATTTTACTCTCATTAAGGCCATTATTTGTAGGCTTTAGGAGCCAGGTTAATATATTTATCTTTAGTTCTTCAATTATTCTCAAAGTTCAAACAGAGCTGAACCAGGGGATAACACAGCAGATGAGGCCATCTACAGAAGAGACTTAGGAGGATGTGGTTGGATGATATTCAATGAGTGAGGGCTTCCCTGGTGGCGCAGTGGTTGAGAGTCCGCCTGCCGATGCAGGGGACACGGGTTTGTGCCCTGGTCCAGGAAGATACCACATGCCGCGGAGCGGCTGGGCCCGTGAGCCATGGCCGCTGGGCCTGCGCGTCCGGAGCCTGTGCTCCGCAATGGGAGAGGCCACAACAGTGAGAGGCCCGTGTACCGCAAAAAAAAAAAAAAAAAATATTCAATGAGTGATGAGTTAACATTCTTTCTACTCACCCAGCCGTCATCAGACAACCAACTTCAGGTCAGGAAATTAGCTTGGGGTAGACATGAGAAGCTAAAGTTTACTCAATTGCAGTTTCTGCTTTGTCTGGAGATTAGTATTATTCTTATCTATGGATTTTTTTCTCCACATAATAATTATCACATGTCAGTTAAGTGGGTTCAGACCCTGGGTTTCCCTCTAATGGCAGTGTGATTTGGGACAATTAACCTCATAGGTTCCCTATCGTTTTTTTTAGTTGTCTTAAAATATACATAACACAGGGCTTCCCTGGTGGTGCAGTGGTTGAGAGTCCACCTGCCAATGCAGGGAACACGGGTTTGTGCCCCGGTCCGGGAAGATCCCACATGCCGCGGAGTGGCTGGGCCCGTGAACCATGGCCGCTGAGCCTACGCATCCGGTGCCTGTGCTCCGCAACGGGAGAGGCCACAACAGTGAGAGGCCCGCGTACCGCAAAAAAAAAAAAAAAAAAAAACATAACACAAATTTTTGCAATTTTAACGATTTTAAAATATGCAGTCCGGCAGCATTAAGTACATTCACAATGTCGTGCAACCCATCACCACTCTATTTCCAGAGTTTTTCATCATCTCGAACAGAAGGTCTGTACCTATCAAACAATAACTCCTGTCCTCCCCTCCCCTCACCCTTTGGTAACATCTATACTACTTTCTGTCTCTATGGATTTGTCTATTCTAGGTACATAAGTGGAATCATATAATATGTGTCTGACTCATTTCACTTAGCACACGTCTTAAAATTTTTTTTATTGCAGTATGGTTGATGGACAATATTATATAAATTATAGGTATACAGTACAGTGATTCACAATTTTAAAGGTTATACTCCATTTACAGTTATTATAAAATATTGACTACATTCTCCATGTGGTACAATATATCCTTGTAGCTTATTTTATGTATAATTGTTTGTACCTCTCAATCCCCTACACCTGTAATGCCCCTCCCCCCTTCCCTCTCCCCACTGGTATCCACTCCTTTGTTCCCTATATCTGTGAGTCTTAAGCATAATGTTTTAATGTCTCATCCGAGTTGTAGCATTTACTAGAATTTCCTTCCTTTTTAAGGCTGGATAATATCCCAGTGTATATACATACCACATTTTGTTTATCCTTTCATCCAGTCATGGATATTTGGGCTGTTCCCATATCTCTTAAAGAGAATGATAATCACTATTTCACAGGGATGTTGTGAGGCTAAGATAACCAGGAAAGGGCCTGGTACATAGTAGGTGTTCAGTTAATGTTATTTTCTTCCTTTCTCTCTGGTACAAAAGTTCATGTATTTCTTCTAGCACTTAAGTAAGGGAGTGTGTTGAGAAGGACAGGATAATTATTTTCCTTTTCCTGTGCCTTTCTCACCCTCTGTTATAAGTCCTCTAGTTATTAGCTTGGCTCTTTCAATTATTTATGGGAGGAAGTTTTCGTGGGGGTATGCTGGGTGTGGGAGGGGGATGGAGAGGGCAGGATGAGGCTGGGAGACAGAAGCAGGCATCCAGCGGGCTATATGCTGCTGGGCTGAAGAATACTTGTTAGCTGAAGGATTTGCTGGCTTTTTCCAAAACAGCAATAGAGCTCATGGTAGAGATAGAGATCTTTGAAACTTGACCCTCCTTATTGCAAAAGCCTCAAGTGTTCAGATCTGGGCCAGCAGGACTGGAAAATGAAGATTTTTATCTCACTTCAATGCTTTTCTTCTTTCTAGGGCAGGAGCTTCCCCCCAGATTGCAGTAGAAAAGGGCAAAAGGCTATGTTTTCCTTCTGTAACTTAGAGGAAATACGTGTTTCAAAGGATCCTCAGAAAGAACATGTTTAATTTTGAGTTCGAAGGGGTTCAGAGCATGCCACCCCTTAAGATATGCCACTCTGACATAGGATTATTTTCAGCCAAAGGCAATTGAGAAAAAGCAGACACGAGAAAAACTCCCTGCCCTCCCCCTCTCTACTTGGAAAGGCAGGATGATTCTTAATCATTGGAGACAACTCCAGACTCTTATCAGCCCCAAAGTGGCACCAGAGGAACCTAGGTAACAAACTTTGCTAACTAGCCCTTATTTTCCACTGGTTTTCCCCATGTATTTACCTTCTCACAATTAACTGCCCCTAAAAACTTAAAGTCCTCTTCCTTTGTCTTGTCACATCTCTACAAATGTATTGTTCTTTTGCTAAGATGCTATATAAACCTAAATTCTAAACCCCCTTTGAGATATTTATCACTGAATTCTGTCATGTGTATGCATGATACACATGTTAACGAACTTCTGTTTCACTCTTGTTAATCTATCTTTTGCCAGTCCAATTTGCAGGGCCCATGAACCTAAGATGGGTAGAGTAAAATATTTTTTTTCTCCCTTACAAATTCTTCTTGTGCAATATAAGTGGTGTAACAGCTTCCAGAAGCCAATCACAGTAGGCTTCTCTCTTTTAGACACCAATGCCCAGACAGCCAGAAAGACTTTCCTGCTGGGTCACAAAACAGACTGGCGCAGAGTAGGGACTAAAACCTAAATCTCTTATGCCTAGCTGAGTGTATTCTTTTGCTGCTTTACAAATCAGCTGATGTCTAGCCGATTTTCCAGTCTTTGAGTTGTAAGGGAAGTACCTGGGATACTCTTACTTAAAGCTTTCCTGAAGTTTCTGTTTGAGAGCAGTGCTCATTGAATAACTACCTACTGTATGCAGAGTCTTTTACTGGACACTATAAAGGAGAAGTGAAAGAGATGAAAGTCACGGTGGAATGGGAATCCTGGAAAGGAAGAATGAATACCTAAAAACAGTGTGAGGGCATATTAGGGGGCAGTAATTGATATCTGTAGTGGGCTTAGTGATGGCCCCCCAGAAAGATATGTCCATGTTCTAATTTCTAGAAACTCTTTTGTGAGGTAAAAGATTGCATATTACTTTCTTTATATGGCATAAGCCATAATTAAGTCAAGGATCTCGAGAGTAGGAGCTTATCCTAGATTATCTGGGTGGGCCCTAAATGCAATATCAAGTATCTTTACTTATTTATTTATTTAAAAAAAATTTGGCCGCACCATGCAGCATGTGGGATCTTAGTTCCCCAACCAGGGATCGAACCCCAGCCGCCTGCAGTGGAAGCATGGAGTCTTAGCCACTGGACCGCCAGGGAAGTCCCAATATCAAGTATCTTTTAAAAAAACAGATGGCGGGAGGTTGAGACAGAAGAGTAAGAGGCACCAGAGACTGGAGTGATACAGCCCAAAGCCAGAACTCCTGGAGCCACCAGAACCTGGAAGAGACAAGGAATGGATTCTCCTCCGGAGCCTTTGGAGAGAATTTGGCCCTACCAACTCCTTGATTTTGGCCTCCAGGATGTAAGAGAATAAATTTCTGTTGTTCTGAGATACTCAATTTGTGGAGATTTGTTACAGCAGCCACAGGAAACTGCTGTCTAACCTTTGACTTAAAAAAAATTGCACATATTTAATGTATATATTTTGTGGGTTTGAACATATTTTGGATAAATACCCAGAAGTGGGATTGTTGGATCATATGGTAGTTCTATTTTCAATTTTTTGAGGAAACTTCATGGTGTTTTACACAGCAACTGTACCATTTTGCATTTCCACCAAGGGTGTACAAGGGGGGGGCTTCCCGGGGGCTTCCCTGGTGGTGCAGTGGTTAAGAATCCACCTGCCAGTGCAGGGGACACAGGTTCAAGCCCTGGTCCGGGAAGATCCCACATGCTGTGGAGCAACTAAACCCGTGTACCACAACTACTGAGCCTGTGCTCTAGAGCCCAGGAGCCACAACTACCGAGTCCGCGTGCTGCGACTACTGAAGCCCACGTTCCTAGAGCCCGTGCTCCGCAACAAGAGAAGCCACCACAATGAGAAGCCCACGCACCGCAACAAAGAGTAGCCCCCGCTTGCCACAACTAGACAAAGCCCGCGCACAGCAACCAAGACCCAACACAGCCAAAAATAAAACAAATTAATCTAAAAAAAGAGTGTACAAGGGTTCCAATTTTTCCACATCCTTGCCAATACTTATCTTTTAAAAATTATTATTATTTAATAAAACCCATTCTAACAGGTGTGAGAGGATACCTCATTGTAGTTTTGATTTGCATTTCCCTGACAATTAGTGATATTGACCATTTTTTCATATATCTGTTAGCCATTTATATGTCTTCTTTGGAGAAATGGCAGTTCAAGTCCTTTGCTCATTTTTAAATGGGGTATTTTTTTTTTTTTTGGCTGTTGAATTGTAGGAGTTCCTAGTATATTTTGGATATTAAGTCCTTATCAGATATATGGTTTGCAAATATTTTTTCCCATACTCCAGGTTGCCTCTTCAGTCTGCTGATTATTTCCTTTATTGTGCTGAAACTTTTTAGTTTGATGTAGTTCCTGTTTGTCTAATTTTGCTTCTGTTGCTTGTGCTTTTGGTGTCATATCCAAGAAACCGTTACCAAGCCCGATGTTATGGGGTTAATCGTTAACCTTTATTTTTCTTCCTTGTCATCTCTCAAGGGATGTGGAGCAAATCCCTAGTTCCCTTCTCTCTGTTTGTCTAGTTATGTCTCTCCCTGCCTTGAGAGGTGTAGAATGTAGATCTCAGAATCATAGCAGTAGATCACTTAGTCCTTTGGTTTCACTTTACAGATGAAGTGAGTGAGGCCCAGAGAGGTGCAGTGACTGGTCCACGCTCTCACAGCTGCTGTGAGCCCAGGATTGGAACCCAGGTCTTTTGATACCTGGATTTTACTCTTTGTTTTTCTGCTTAGAGCCTAGAAAGAGGGAACTCGCAATTGAGTTAGGAAGCAGAGGCTCACAACCACAGAAAGGTAATGTGAGCAAAGCACAGATAAAGTGCCGAAGCATAAGTAGAGTCTAGACAGTCACCGGGGAGTTCCATAGGCTTTCCTACCAGGACACATTTCTTATTCACCCGCTTCTCTCCATCTCCCTTGGCAGCACCTCACTACTTAAAGCCCCCTAGGGGCTTCTTATCCTCCTTAAATGAAGATCCAAATTCCTGATTGTTGCCACCAGGCCTTACGTGATCCAATACCTGCCTCTTCCCCAACCTCATTTTTTCCACCACTGTCTTCATCCCTCACTGCCCTCCAGCAACCCCAGCCTGGTCAGAGCTTGACCTGATCCTGGAGCAGCCCAAGATCTTTCCTGCCTTTGGGCCTTTGCACTTACTCTCTTGTTTGTCTAGAATGTTTTCCTCATGGCTCTTCCTGTGGCTGACTCATGTTTATCTTCAAGTTTCAGCTCAAACAGCTCCCCAAAGAGGCCTTAAAGTGGGCCCTGGCTGTTTCCTCCATATGTTTCTTATCACATGCAGAATCTGTCTTGTTTACTGGTTTATTGTCTCCTCTGGCCACTAGAATAAAAATGCTTTGAAAAGGACCTTGAGAAAGATATATTCTCCAGGCGCCTGGAACAGTGCCTGACACATAATAGGTACTTGATAAATGTTTGTTGAATGAAGGAATTTACCAGTTTTCCTAAACTAGGTTGCCTGAGGAGTTACTATTCCTACAAAAAAGATTTAAGGGTTTTTGAATCCTCTGGAACATCCATAATGCATATCAAAATCTCTGAGAAGTTTTAAGTAAACACTTAAAAAAACTCAGCAATCCCCATGTGTATTTGACCACATATCCTTTTGTCAAGGAATTAGTATGAATATCCCTGAGTATAGTTGCTCCACAGAACAGTTTGGAAATTTCTGGTATAAAAGTCCTGCTGCATTCTGTTAAACTACCAGTTTGTTTGAAAATAGCTGGTTGACTCCAGACTATACACATGTGTGTGTAAACACAGTTTTGTGTATGGAAACAGCAGAGTAAAGTTGGTAACAGAGCTGGCTTAGTGATGGTGACGCAGGAAGGAAAATTCACAGGATGGAGAAATAGGAGACTCTAATGTCGGCCCATGGATTACTAACGCTGAATGGAGGGAAAATGGGTGGGACAAGTTCTCAGCTTCTCAGTGGGACTTTGACCATGGCCTGGACAAACCAAGAAGTTGCTGTGAACAGCCCACTGAAAGCTCCAGCTCTGCTGCTCCAAGTGCTTCACTTCCACAGTGGCTGTCCTGTTCTGGAAAATGGGCTTTGTCATCACATCCTGTCTGGGTGACCTGAGAGTCACCTAAAAATGTTTAACTTTGCTTTCTAATAAGAAAAATGATCTGTCAGTCATTGCTACATTTTTTTAGTACTCCCCTCCCCCACACAAATTATGTCTTTTCTTAAACACCCCAGTGAGAACAAAGCCCTTAGGTCACGGTTAGTAAGATCAAATATTTTCCTTTTCTAGCTGGCCAACCTGAAGTTCAGAGAGGGAAAGTGAGATGCTCAGCGATCTCCATGGCGAAGGCGAGAATAGGAGGCTTAGTCCCCACATGGTCCCCTACCCTTTTTTCTGAAGCGCACCACCTGGACAATTCCTCAGAATACGAGGCCACACAGCTTGGTTTCCAAGCATACAGGTCTCTCTTATTTTCCACCTCCTTCTCCCTTCCCTTCACTCTCAAGTGAAAATGCAAACCATATACATTATCCTACATGTCTCTTGGTAAGTTCAGCACTGGTCCAACGGAGGATCCTTGCTCTGGGGATGATAATAGTGGTCTCCAGGTAGGTTTTTCTTTTAAACTTTTTATTGAAATGTATCATATATACTAAAAAAGTCATATATGTAGACTGAATGAATCTTTAGAAGCTGAATACACCCTTATAACCAGCACTGAGAACAAGAAACAGAATATCACCAGCTCCCCAGGAGGCCCCATCACTCTCTTCTCCCGCTGCAGGCGTGGAGACATATACCACCGTGTATTAATCCAGTCTACTGTTAATGGCAGGTCCCTAGGTTTTAGTAGTAAATTCCACAGATGTTCAGTGTAGCTGATCAAGACTATTTAAGTATATGGCGGTGGGACGGGTCTTCATTGGGTGATATCTGGAATAACCTATAGATTTTTCCCTTTTGAGGGTCAATAGCAGAGCCCTTGTTTTCTAAGAAATATCTACCAGCTTGGCACTGTGGGAATTTGCCTTCTGGTGTGACCCCATCAGTTCCCTGTGCAAAGACATGTCAGGCTGGAAGGACATCAGGGCAAGTTAGAGTCAAGCCTACTTCCTCTTCTCTCTCATTACCAGCTGACCAGTCAGTGTCATCTGGTCAGCAATGGAATTTTTTTTTTTTTTTTTGCGGTACGTGGGCCTTTCACTGTTGTGGCCTCTACCGTTGTGGAGCACAGGCTCCGGACGTGCAGGCTCAGCGGCCATGGCTCATGGGCCCAGCTGCTCCACAGCACGTGGGATCTTCCCGGACCGGGGCATGAACCGGTGTCCCCTGCATCGGCAGGCGGACTCTCAACCACTGCGCCACCAGGGAAGCCCCTTTGTGGATTTTTTAACTTGTGTTGTACATGGCGTGTCTGTTCTCATCCTACCTCTGACACCTTTCACAATAGGGCCACCACCTATTTTTCCAGTCCTGTCTCCTATTCTTACACACATACACACACACTCACACACACACGTTCATGTGTTCCTAACTTTATTTTTCTTGCTTCTTTTCCCCAGATGACACTCATACTCCATCCACTCTCACCTTAGCCTTCCCAATAATATGTCTCAAAATCCATCATTTGAGACTCTTTCAAAGGCCACATCCCTCATCAGGTCTTTTCTGACACTCTCAAGCAAATGTAATCTTTCCCATTTCTCCTGTAGTTCTTTTCTGTTACTTATCTTACTCTACCCTAGTCATAGCCATAGTTAGCTCCAGAATGAGGGCTGTGGCCCACGTCTTAGTGCTCTCTGGCACTTGGGGCAAGTCACAGTCCCCTGCTGCACCTCAGTTTTCTCATTTGTAAACTGAAGAAGACTAATTCAGCTTAGATGGCTTTAAAATACCATTTCACCTTTAACAATTTATCATTCAGTCTTTATATATGACTTATCCCATGACTAGGTCAGAGATCCTTAAATTTCCTGAAGCCACAGATGCCTTTGAGAATCTGATGAAAGTTCTGAGCCCTATTTTTTTTCCCAATGGATTTAGAAGTATGGATATTTAATAACTATATGGTTATTTAAGCATCACTGGAAGCCCACATAAGGCCCTGCGGTTAAGAACTGTGGCTCTTTGAGTCTGTGTTTTGTTAATTTTTGTTTCTCTCTTGAATATAGAAGGAAAGCTCAAAAAATATTTGTTACAATGAATCATTCAAACAGGAAGGTGGTGAGACTAAAACATGATGCTGTGAGTTTACTCTTCAGGGTTTAAGGATAAATTTCATTCCTTTCTAGTCACCTTGGTGTTAAATCTCTAACCATGTCAACACATAAAAAAGGCAAATTGAGAGGCTTTCAAAATACATTTGAAATAGACCATGACCTTTAGTCTTTTAGACCCTCTTAAATGTCAAGCATTTTGGTGAACCCTACATAGCAGTTTGCAGTTTCAAATTTCCTGTCAGAGGATTGCAGATCAGCAAGCAGTTCTAATGTAATGGTTTTCCTCTAACACGAGGACACAGATTTTTAAGAGTTCACAGGGTAGGAGTAGATTGGGAGAGGATAAACCAGGCATTTTTCACATAAGTCTGCATTACTAGAAAATACAAAAATGCTCTCTAAATGAAGATCCGTATTTACACAGGCTTGCATTAAAAACAAAATCCTGTTGACAGCTCCCAAGATCTTTATCTGGCTCTATCACTAAAGGGAAAACATGGTGAGTGCCATTAACCCACAAGCAGATCTTGCTTTTGAGAGTAATGGGAGTGGAGAGTTGGGATCTGCCTGCTGCCTGAACTAACTGATCTACACTCTTGTATGTGCTCCCTGTTTTTAGACTGTTTCCCATTTGTTCCTCCTTCTTACTTCATATTAAATGGAAATTAATGCAATATAAAGTGCCTAGTCAATTTGAGGGCATTAATCTGTTATTCTGAACTTGGGTGCAATTCAGTGCTAGAACTGAGAGCAGTGACTTGATCCTGTGTCCTGGGGTTGTGTTACTTACTTTCTCTAATTTCACCTCCATCCAAGCAAACAAACAGGCCCACACTCTGACCCACCATGCACGGCAGTAGGAGCTTAATATTTCTTTTGATGATGTTGGCATGTTGTGACAACATGCACTTGCACAGGATGAGAAGGTGACGCACATTATTCACGATTCCAGTTTTCAATCGTCTGTGTTGCCCTGTCATCTGAATCACCTGGGTTTGACTCATCTCCCCACAGTAGTCATTGGACCCAGTTTTCTGCAGCTCAGTCCTAGATTTCTTTTGTTCAAACTTACCCTTCTGAAAAAAAGGCAAAACCCATCTGGCATATGAACAATATATGTGGCTTATATGTGTGGGAGCCCTAGCTTAAGGGGCAAAAATTGGCTGAAGTGCCCCTGCCTTAGAGAAACAGCCCCTGAGTCTCAAGATGAGGTTAGGCCCTCCTGTTAGAAACTCTCATACTAGAGAATAGGAAACTCTCACATTTCTCCATGAGGAATTGTGTCTTGAGTCTCAAGATGAGGTTAGGCCGTCCTGTTAGAAACTCTCATACTAGAGAATAGGAAACTCTCACATTTCTCCATGAGGAATTGTGTCTTTTTTTAAAAAAATATTTCTCTATACCTAGGGTTTAACAAAGTAGATACTCAAAAAGATTTCTTGAATAAATTATTATTAGTATTATTATTACTACCACCACTACTACTATTAAAAGTAGTAGTAGAAAATATTTGTAGAGTTATTTACAGTTTACAGAGTACTATGCATTACCTCGATAGATCTTAAAAACATAGTGCTGAGTAAAAAAGAAATCATTCAAGCTCTATATCACAATACCCTTTACCTATATTTAAAACACATAAGTAGGGACTTCCCTGGTAGTGCAGTGGTTAAGAATCAGCCAGCCAATGCAGGAGACACGGGTTCAAGTCCTGGTCTGGGGAGATCCCACATGCCGCGGAGCAACTAAGCCCGTGCACCACAACTACTGAGCCTGCACTCTAGAGTCCGCAAGCCACAACTACTGAAGCCTTCATGCCTAGAGCCCGTGCTCCGCAACAAGAGAAGCCACCACAACGAGAAGCCCGCGTACAGCAACGAAGAGTAGCCCCTGCTCCACCGCAGCTAGAGAAAGCCCGTGTGCCGCAATGAAAACCCAATGCAGCCAAAAATAAAAATAAATTAATTAAATTAAAAAAATAAATTAAACACATTAGAATACAAATCAGCACTATATAGGTTTTAAAGATTCTCATACACCTAAGCATGTATAATAAACATGTTAGAAAGAGAGAGAGAGTCTGGGGGGAGAACAGCAGTGGTGTAGAGAATAAATTGAGAAACATATAAAATTAAGCAGGAATGAATCCTCACACAGACTAAGGATAATAGGAAATTGGGGACTGAGAATCCCAGAGTTGAGAGTGATTATCTCAACTCTGACCTAAGGCCAAGGAGAGAGAGATGGGAGAGATTCAACTAGATTAGGTTTTGGGAAAATCTAGAGTAATTATTTGTACTATATTTTGAGTACATTCAATTTCTCAAATACCTGATTTTTTTTTAAAGGATAGTTACCTTTTTAAAAAATCTTAAATTAATTAATTTATTTTTGGCTGCGTTGGTCTTCATTGCTGCATGCAGGCTTTCTCTCCTTGTGGCGAGCAGGGGCTACTCTTGCTTGTGGTGCGCAGGCTTCTCATTGCAGTGGCTTCTCTTGTTGCGGAGCATGGGCTCTAAGCATGTGGACTTCAGTAGTTGTGGCACGTGGGCTCAGTAGTTGTGGCTCACAGGCTCTAGAGCGCAGGCTCAGTAGTTGTGGTGCACGGGCTTAGTTGCTCTGAGGCATGTAGGATCTTCCCGGACCAGTGCTTGAACCCATGTCCCCTGCATTGGCAGGCAGATTCTTAACTGCTGAGCCACCAGGGAAGCCCTCAAATACCTGATTCTTGACTCAATATCCCCTTACTCCTCAAAACCAATGTCCTATTCCTCTTCCTTCTCTCTCTTTTCTCTTGCTCATATACTTTCAAAACATCTTCATCAAAAATAAATGATTATCCATGCAGTAATATGGATGACTCTCAAAGCATCATGCTAAGTGAAAAAAAGCCAGATTCAAAAGGCTCTATACTGTATGATTCCATTTATATGACATTCTGGAAAACGTGAAACTGTAGCAACAGAAACAGGTCAATGGCTGCCAGAGACTGAAGGTGGGGAAAGAGGATTGACTACAAAGAGAGAAATTTTTGGAATGATGGAAGTATTCTATATCTTGATTATGGTGGAAGTTACACAACTATATTAGTCAGCTAGGGCTGCTCTGATAAAATACCACAGATGGGGTGGTTTAAACAAATAATTTCTGTGAGTATCCAGAACAATACAATTTGTTCATGGTCTATTTGATCTATTTCTTTAATGAGGAAAAAACCCCTAGACATCTCCCCTGCAGTGGTAATATTGAATGAGTTAAGTGTATCCTTGAAGTCATATTGTTTTTGATTCTGTAATATGGTTAATAGAACAATTCAGGGCAGAGAGTTCTTGCAGAAGAAAGTTGCAAATGTAGGCTACATTAGGAATCCATTGGGAGATGGGTCTGGAGGAGCAGATTGGAAAGGCTGTAGATAGTCTTTGGTGGTAGCCAAGTTCCTGTTTTTCTGGGTAACTTGTTTGGGGGTTAGTTGAGGTCAAACTTAAAATAATTGAGGACAGATTTTGGGGCAAGCAGGCTGATACTGTGGAAAGCATATGGCCTTGAAATAAATCTTGGATTTAGATGGATAGACATGGGTTTCAATACTGGCTTCTCCACTTATTACCTTGGAAAAGTTATTTAACTTCTCTGAATCTTTATTTCCTTATCTGGAAAATGAGCAAATGAAAGCTAGCATGCAGTGTTTTCATGAAGATTTGAAATAAAGAATGTAAAACCCCAGCATGGGGAGCTTAGTACATACTCAACAATCTATAGTATTTACTCTTCATTGTGATTTGGACAGCAGAATTCAGAATAGGTCAGGCCCAGAGGTAGAATGAACACCTGGGCCTATGGGGTCATGGGCCTCTGATGTGGTTTAATACTCTGGAGAAATCCTTGGGAGGCCTGTTTCTGTGTGTAAGGAATGTTGGAAGACTTTTTTTTTCTCCTCTAGAACCCCATAGCTACTTTCTGGAACTCTCTGTTAAGAGTCTTTCCCTTATTATGACAAATTTATTGCCTAAAGAGGTGACGGCTTATTTTTATTTACCCAGGAGCATTTGGTCTCTGAGTCAAAAGGGAAAGGTCTTTCTTCTGCCTTAATTGGGGCTCCCAAGGGTCCCTCCAGGCTTGATAGTAGTACAGTTATGGGGGTGAACACATAATAGAAGAGTGTTGATTGGTAAGTCCGCTGCTCAGTGTGGTAGGAGGTGTTCTGAATTAGAAAGTAGGAAGGCTGGATCATTGAGCTTTTTTTCCCCTAAGTAGGTGATTTCAGGTAAATAATTGTTCCTCTTTGGGTTTCATTTTCTGACTATATGAAGAAAGGACATTGAGTTAAATGATTTTTAAGGTCCTTTTCAACTAAGATATTCTAATATTCTATGGTTTGATCCTGGAGAAGGACCTTGATTGATTTATACAAGCCTTGACAGCATCCACCTGTGCGGAGCCCTGTGCTGTGTTTTTGACAGAAAGCAATGAACAAACCAGACATAGCCCACTCCCAGTCTGAGCTTGTATCTCTGTCACACTGCTGTCTGTCCAAGGTCGATTCCTATTTAACACTTTTATTAGTGACATATAAGGCATGTTCATTCCATTTGCGGGAAGTTCAGAGCTGGGCGTGTTGACATTGTAGAATTTGATTCTTGCAGTATCAGGGTCAACAACAAAACAGAACACTTTTAAAATTTAAAAAGATGGACCACAACTCATAAGATAAATACATAAGGTACAATTAAGTACAAATAGAAGGAAAATCCTTAACTCTGGTTTAAAATAGATCAATTTACAGGTACAGGACCAGACATCTTGGGTGGTAGCTTTAAGCATCTGACATGCTCTTCTGCTCAGCCTCTGAACGGTACAGAGTCACAAAGTAACGTTGGTCACAGAGTTGGAGAAGGATTGAGTCTCCCTAAGGTCTCTGTGCCTGACAGTTTTATAACACCAGCGATATGGCTGGGAACCAGTTCTACCATCTCTTCCACTCCCACCCCTTCTTTCTCCACTTTTCTCCTTTGAGAGCAGGGTGTACCTAATCTAACACTGTATCCACTCCTTCATTTCTAGTCCACAGTTCTTTGACTTGCCCATGTTAGGCAATTTTTTTTCGGTGAAATTTGCTCTTTATTTGGGGACCAAGGAAGGACCAGCCCTCCAGCTCAGGGGGCGGGGGCACCAAGAAATGGAATGAGGACCCCACCCCGAACCCTCCCTAGATGCAGCAGGTGGGGAGAGGAATCCCATGATAGGCAATTAATACAATAGAAATACATGATTTTACTGCAGTCCATGTGAATTGTAATTGATATCAGTGAACCATGTGATAGAGCTGTCAGGAAATACCAAGTTCATCTTGGCCTGTGTTAACAGAAGTGTGCAGTGGGCAGTAAGAGAACTCTGTATTCTGTTCCAAGCAGAAACGTTCACAAACACTGTGTCCCATTTTGAATATCACATTTAATGAGAGACATTAAAATTGGAGACTGTCCAAAGAATAATGAACAAATTGGTGGCAGCATAGCAGTTAAACCCATCCACTTTGGAGTCAGCAGACTTGCTCAAGTCCAAGCTCTGACACTTACTGTGTCATCTTGGGGAAGTTACTTAACCTCCCATAGCCTCAGTTTCCTTATCTATGCAATGGAAATAACTGTACTTTTCTCATGGAGCTATGGCAAGGATGATGAGGATGATGATGAATTATGATCTATATTTGAGGGAATTAGAATTGTTTAGCCAGAAAATTGAAGGTCTGATGGGAGGGGATGAGGGAAGTGAAAGGGAGGTGAGATCTATCTTTCGATATTTGAACAACTACTTTTAGGAAGAGTTAATGGATTTCTTTTGGGTGATTCACATGACAGAATTAGGTCAAATAGTAGGATTTGCAGAGAAGAAGATGATATTGTCTCAACACGTGGCAGAAAATTTTGACAAATAGCATTGTTAAAAAATGCAATTCAAGACCATTACCAGAGTGTTCAAGCAGGTGCTGACTTCCATGTCTTAGGATGGTACAGGGGGGAGTCCTGTATTGGGTGAGTAAGTATGGGCTCTTAGGTTCCCAAACTTAGCTGTGCCTCAGAATCATCTGGGAGCAGAGTTCAGGAATCTCTAATAAGCTCCTCAGGTGGTTCTGATAAAGTCAGTACCTGAACAGGCAACTTAGACCCCTTGGACTGGAGGATGGGTCCCCTTGTATCTATTTAAGCTGTGACGGGATTCTGGTGGGGAGGTGCTATGAGCCAGGAGACAGGAGGATAAAAAAGCACCAAGCATATTTTGGAGTCTCTGGGGTCAAATGGAGGTTTCATGTAGAAGTGTGGCTGGGGTCTGGTTGGAAAAAAGTTAGGGCCAGTGTGTGGAGAGCTTTAGATGTGACGTATGGGAGTTTGAGGTTGTATCACACAGGGTTCCATGATAAATGTAATGCAAAGGAAATTACAAAAATTCCTCATTCTGGAAGGGTGAATAAAGGCAATTCCAGACACTACATTTCTTTCCTCTTGGAGTTCACCATCTTGGAACCTACAGCTTGACTCGTCACCTCCCATTTTCTTCATTCCTGAGCTACTCTTAGTTGGACAATGTGTGGTGATAGATCCATGACGCATCTTTAATGCACCTTTGCATTCCCAGTATGTGGAAAGAAAGTGAAGACTTTCAGGTAGGTAGTTCTCCCAGGTAGTAGAGGAAGCACCCACAGGTCTGCTCAAGCGCGACAGCCTCAAGATCACAATCTTGATGATGTCAGAGGTGCCAAGGGCTGGAAGCCAAAGTTCAGAGATTTCCTCTTAAGGGACAAGTTCTTCTGCCTACATCAAACCTACTGAATTCCTTAATGTAAGCACTTTTGCTTTTATCTCAAGGCAATTCTTAAGTTAATTAGTTGCAATTATTAGCTCTACTGCAGTAGAACGCACCATAACAGAGGGGGAAATGAGGCCATGGGGGAGATACAGCATAGATAGGAACTGCAACTGATCACACTGACCAGTTTAAGTCTTAAAAAAATGTCTAAAACCAAAACCTATTCCTGAATCCTCAGGAGCCAAGGATATGTAGAAGTGCAATGCATAAGGCAAATACTGTACTTTCACAGTGTTCCTTCTCATATCTGCCCACATCCTGAGGCAATGATCCTGAAGCTGGTTCAGCAGGCAGAAAGAACAGTGGGGCTTGTCAGAAGCTCTATGTTTAAAGGCTTGCTTTTCTTTATCAGCTGTGGGATTGGGGCCAGTCAGTTCCACGACCTGTTTGGACATAGAGACCTTGTAGGGTGTTGGGAGCCTTGTGTGTGAAGCACCTATGACCATACTTATAGTTTGATAAATGCACATTGAGTCTGTGATGGTCTCCACTGTCACCTGGCTCTCTGGCTAAGCCAACACATGATTTGCTTGGCCCTACCTTTGCGCCTTCTAGAAGACACCACTATTTTCTAGGATTGTAATGTTCCTAGCCAAATATATCTAAATTTGCATCTTTTCAGTAAGTAGTATAAGAAAGTGTTTAAGGTTTTGGGACTTCTATTAGTTTCTTAGAGCTGCTGTAACAAAGTACCAAAACCTGGGTGGCTTAAAACGACAGACATTTATTGTTTCATAATTCTGGAGGCTAGAAGTCTGAAGTCAAGGTGTCAGCAGGGCCACGCTCTCTCTGATGGTTCTAGTAGAGAAGACTTCCTTGCCTCTTTTAGCTTCTGGTGTTTGCCATCAATTCCTGCCATTCTCTGGCTTGTACATGCATCATTCCAGCCACATAGCTGTCTTTTCCCTCTGTGTCTCCACATTATCTTCTCTCTGTGTGTGTCTGTGTCTGTGTCCAAATTATCCCTTTTTATAAGGACATCAGTCATGTTGGATTAGGGTCCACTCTAATGACCTTGTTTTAACTTAATTACCTCTATAAAGACCCTATTTCCACATAAGGTCAGAATCTGAGGTAGTGGGGATTAGGACCTCAACATAACTTTTGAGGGGATGCAATTCAATCTATAACAGGAGCAATACACATCTGGGTTCAAATCTTGGCCGTGCCATCTATTAGACATGATCTTGGTCAAGTTATTCATCTCTCTTGGCCTTGGTTTCCTCATCTCTAAAATCAGGACTATGCTATTAACCACCTCATGGGGTTGTTTCGAGGATAAAAGGAGATACTATTTGCCAAGTGTCTGGCAAGTGATGAAGGAGAAGGACATTTTCATGGACATATCACTTTTTTCTTAGAGAGAGCAAAGCCCTTTGTAGAAGTCCCCTGCAGGGGTGGGTCACATTCTCACATCCTCAATACAAGTGAGGCTGGGAAAGTGAATATCTGATATTTTTAGTCTCAACAATGAGACATGGGCCCTGCTAGCTACAAAAAAGTTAATAAACTGAAACCTCAATTAAATAGAGTTGGGAGACCAGGAAAAGATACTCTCATACCCGGTAATGACAACAGAGCCCAGTGGGAAGAAGAAACACTCCTCTTCTCTCCTGGCAAGGACTGAGCCAATGAAAAGCCCCAGACTCTTTTTTACTACAGACTCCCACCCTCCTTTTCTTCTTTTATAAAGCATTTTCCTTCCCTTGCCCTGTGGGGACTTGCACATGGCTTGCCATCGTTGCAGACCCCGAATTGCAATTCTCCACAGCTCCTGAGTAAACCCATCTTTTCTAGAGAGGTATCTGGCCATCTATTTGTTTTAGTTCAGTACAGCAATGAGGAGGCAGGGTATGGGTGGGAAATGATCATCAAGTAGGCAGTCAACATTGTCTTCCCTGTAGACCCTTTCTTTGCATTTCCCCTATAGAAGTCAGAGTGTCTCTGAATATTGTATTCAGCAGGGGCTCAGGTATGAGTTGACTACAGGTGGACAGTGGTAGAGTTGGCTGGTGTTCCTCTCCCCAAGGTACATGGACCTGAATGGTAGTCCCCTTCTGTCCCTTGAGACTTGAAGCTTAATTGAAGATGTGTCCCTTTCCTCAGAGAAGGGTACAATTTTGCCATCATGGGTACCTGATACATTGGTCTCTTTACCATCTCAATAAAGGGCTAAGATAGAGACCAACCAGCTGTGTTGGGAACTTATTGTAGGGGGAGGTTATTCCTCAGATTTTGTTCAGCCTCAGAAAATTGGCCTCAGGTCTCCGACTATCCAGAAGTTTAGGAATAATAGCAGAAGAATTCAGGAGGATAGAAAACAGTTATTTTCAAGCCTGTTTCTTAACATGGCATCCCTCCTTCAAATAGAAGCTTACAAAGGAGCCCAATATATAAAATGTATTTCAGCAGAGCTTTTCTGGTTGAAATGGGGTTAGTTGGGAAGAACCAGGCCTGATGCATTTACCCTGTTCCTTTGCAGTGTCTCTTAAGACACTTTTGTGGAAATAGCCACATTGGGAGTTCAAAAACCACCGGGTTAAACATTCATTGATGAGGATGCTACTTCCAACCCATCTCCCTCATGTCGATATTTGTTCTCGAGTCTGGGGAAGGAAAATGGAACCTCTCTATAGTAGCAGGGAGCCCATAGGCCAGTTCTCCAGGTCCTGCAGACCCATGGGCAGCCTCCTTCTCTGTGATGTCTTCTGAATTCTATAGTGCTCCATCTCCCTGACAGAGAGGGCTCTCTGTGTTCCCAATGGGACAGCAGGACCCCACGTTTCTCCCAGGCATTGAGTCAGCCTCAGATCCTGCACTGACTTCAGGGAACAGAGGACTTCTTGGTCTTCTGATGCATAAACAAAGCTTCTAGCCTGTGTTCCCCCAGGGTTCAGTATCCTTACAATGCCGCCAAAGTATACGACCAGAACTGACCTTCTCCATAGCATGGTTTAGGACCCCAGTCAGGCATGCAGATCCTTACAACATCTGAACGTGTATTTAGATCACATTCTGGCACAAGTCTGGTTGTGTGCCAATGTAGCCCAGTGGCTGATATTAACCTACATCTGCTATGATGATTTTGAACCCAGCTTTGCCTCTTTCTAGCTGTACAGACTTGGACAAATTACTTCTCAGCCTTAGCTTCATTACATATAAAATAAGGATAATAGTATTCCCATCTTAGGACTGTCATGAGTTTTAAATGAGGTGATGTGCACAAAAACACTTGTTCCAGTGTGTACTCTCAGTAAGACCCCCTGCTGCTGCTGGTGTAGCATCGGCAGGTGGGCCTCCAACCCCATTGCATGCTTTGAGTTCCCAGCTGGATCACCGTCACCATTTTTACTGTTAACATTACCTTCGGCCATTTGACTTTTCTTTCAGAAACATGATCATTGTTGAAAAATCATCAACCTTCCTGTGAGGCAGGGCCCGGCTAGTGAGAATGTCCTATAGTAACCTCATCACCACATCCAGCTGAGCACCACAAGCAAAGGTAGAACCGAAAGGAATTGGGTGGCATCTCATGCATGCCTAGGTATTCTGTTATTTTGGCACAGGCATGGGTGAAGGGGCTGAGAAGTACACAGTGAGCTGAACAGGAAAGGCAGGGGCAGGAAGAAAGATGTTCTGTGAAAAAAACAATGACCTTCTGACTATCTAAAGCCCAGGCCTGAATACTAAATGGCTGGGAACACAAGGCAGTTGGGTTTCTCATAAAATCAAAATCTGGTGTGATAATAGTATTGTAGTTATGATGGAATTGGATGCTTCAGTACTTAAGGGCGAAAATCTCTTCCAAACTTCTGGTCCCAATCCCAGATCTCCTAAAATAGACTTGATAATGGGACCTGAACATCCATATTTTTAATAAGTTTTCCAGGTGTTTCTGTTTAGCACACACATTGGTAGATTTTTGAGATACATTGTACTTATTCCAAACTCACATCCCTTGGTTCAATCCCTCCCCCAACCCCAATGTGGTGTAGAAGTGCAGAGGTGCAGGATTTCCTTTGATTTCTAATAATAATTATCATGTGGGTAGCATTTTGTAGTAGTTGAAGGAACTCTGGTTTGGGATCTGGAGACCTCAAGTCTAATCATCATTTTCTTTCAATTTCCCATGAGAATTTAGACTAACCATGTAACTGCTGTTTCTCAGAGATAATGGTTTCTCCTTACACTACCTTATAATCATCACAGGGTCTGTGTAATACCAGGGGCAACCATGATTATCTCTTATACACAATGTTACAAAATTTCTTCTTACTTAGATTTTTCAATGCTTCTCAATTTCTTTAGGCAAATTATAGACTGTCACATTTTACTTATCTTGCACTTGACCTGTCACACAATCACAGTAAAAAACCATAAGGGAAAAGCACATTTACATGTGCGCACATGTGCAAACATACATTTTCTCTCTCTGTCTCTACCTCTGTCTCTGTCTCTGTCTCTCTCTCTCACACACACACACACACACACACACACCTTTAATTAAACAGCCAGACCAGATGGCACTAAGTCTCAAGATACTTTACATGTAAGTAATCCTCTTAGACCCTTACTCAGAGCTTATTTACTCTTACTTTACGTGTAATTCTAACAGAACTTGGTGATCTGACTTCCAGGCCTCATGTTGAATAGAAGCATCAAACAAAACAAAAATGGGATGAGATGGGTGGGGATGCTGAGACCATCAAAATCTGAGCTTTGAATGCTCAGCAACAAGGCAGAAAGAAAAGAAAAAAAAGGATAACAAACAGAGCAATCTGGAGTCACTGAGTTTTGAGATAAATAATCTTTTGTGCTCCCATGGGTCCTGGCAATGCTGTGATACAGCACAGTCTGATTCTTTCTGTTTTTGAGGTTGACTCTGAATCTTCAAGGAGGCTAAATTAAGTTCTGTATTTTAGGTTTGGGAAGCATGGCCATGGGTACTCTAGCTAAGAAAGATTTATATCTAAAATGTTAAAAACCTTCAGAGAAGATTTGGTTTCTGAGAATCATTGGAATCATATAGTTTTAGAATTGAAAGCATCAAAATCATAATAAAATTATAATTTATTAAGCAGTTATTTGACAATAACCTTCTCCATTGAGCTGACTGACCAGATATGACCTTCTGGTACCCATTAGTAGAAGCTGTTGGGCTAGACAGAGGAAGCCGTTTTGCCATCATTAGATGCATCTTAAGATCCTCTCCAAAATTACAGAGAAGGAAGTTAGAGGTAAAGGAGAGAATTTGTAATTTGCCACAAATAGCACGTGTCCAAACATCGTTCCTACTTCTTCCCTTCAAGAACCTTGTATTCTCCAGCACATTTACAACACCCCCCTCCCCACATACCATCTGCTCCACCTTGCCTACCTCCCCACACCTAGGCCCAAATCTATTCCTATTCTTCAGGCTAGCTCAGTGCCACCTCCTCCAAGAAGCTGTCTGGAACTTTCAGTTGAACTTGATCTCTCCTTCTCTGAATTTCCATGGGATGTCACTTATCTCTCTCATTGTACATTTCAATTTCTATATTGTATTGTATTTTTTTAAATTATGGCTTTTTCCTCTTAAGAACATGTAAATTGCTTGAGGAGAGAATCTAGATTTGATTCACTTTAAATGAATGAGTCAAGGCAGTCAGATATCCATCATTTGTATTTGTCAATGCTACATTGTTGACATACAGAAATAGGGACTCTAGGGGAAACATGAATTTACAGACAGAGGCATTAATATGGAAAATTAGTACACTGATTCTTTTTCCTTTAGGGAAGTAACAACTTTCCCTCTTCTTAAAATGTGGGGCTAAGAGTGGTGGCCTCTCTCAAATGAAGAGAAAGTCACTAAACATCCTCATAATGTGGCCTTGCACTTATGGCTGCAGCTTTAAAGCACATTTGCTTGACACTCTGTGATTCGTTGTCTGTTAACAAAAGTAGTCCAATAGCACCCTACATTTGCATAACATGCAGAGTTTTCAGAATGCTTTAATAGACATAATTTCTTTTGGCTGTCATGACAAAGTATAATGGCAGGTAGGACAGATGCTATTATCTTGATTTTCAGATGAAGATTCTGAATCTCAGTGAACTAATATAAATTACACAAGAGAAGTTACACGAGAAGTGCCAGAACTAGCACCATTTTTGCCAACACTCAGTCTAGCACTTAAGCCAGTAGAACACACAGAAATGACTAATGCAAACCTTTCTTGTTTGGTTCAGCCCAAGAGTTCTTCTGCATCTGTGAACACCCACAGTAAGCATTGATTCTACAACTCATTTTGCATTTCCTAACTTGTATTGCCAGTTTTTTTTTTTTTTAAATAGAGATAATGTGATGGTTAATTTAATGTGTCAACTTGGCTAGGCCATGGTACCCAGGTATCTGGTCAAGCATCAGTCTAGATATTGCTGTGAAGGTATGTATTTTTAGACGAGATTAACATTTAAATAAGCTGGCTTTTCATAAAACATATTACCCTCCATAATGTAGGTGGGATTCATCCAATCAGTTGAAGGCCTTAACAGAAGAAGTTTAAGGCTGCTTCCAGAAGGCTTAAACTCGAGTTGTTCAGCTCATCTCTGGTTCTTCAGTCAGCCTGGCTGCCCAGCAGATTTCAAACTTGCCAGGCTCACAGTTGTGTGAGCAAACTTCTTAGAGTAAATTCTCTGTCTATCTACATATATATACAGTATATATACACACACATTCACTGGTTCTGTTTCTCTGGAGAACCCTGACTAATACAGACAGTTCCTAATTTAATAAGTATAATTTGTTTTATAAATGTATTTAGATTTAACATAGAAAAACTCAGTGAATTCATGATACCAAAATTTCAAGAATGAAATAGATAGACATCTTCCCACCAAGAACCAAGCAAACAAAAAACTTCAGAAAAAACCACCCCAAAACCCAAAAAACTCTGGGCGCCATTGTAAGGGTTTCAACTCCTTACTCTGAAAATTGACCATTACAAGGAAAGAGTTCAGCATGTAATCTGTCCTTCCTATATAAACTGTACTAGAGAGTAACCCAGCCCTAACTGATGAGGGACAGACTTCTTTACAAAAGAATTCCAGCCAATAAATGTGGAAGGGATGATAGAGCTAGACCTATTTTCTAACTTCTAATGCAATCATTCAGGCAGTGATCAGCAATTGATGAAACCATGAGATAAAGAAGATGGAGAACTTTATGATGGCTTGACCACGTGGACACCACCTGAATCCACCATCAATTTGCTTATCACTAAAAGTGGGACAACCAGACATTGCACACCTCCTGATATGAGGCAATATACAGCAAACAGAAACACCTATGAAGAGTTCTTGCCAAGAAAGAAGTTGAACCTGAACAAGCCTTTAATAACTTCAATGTACAGGAAATACAACATCTAGAAGAACAAATTAAAGGAAATAATGAAACGAGTGAGTAAACTCCAAGTGGGTAGGGTGACCGAGAATGAAAGAGATGTTATTCATAATTATGCTGGGACAAAAGACATAAACTGGGAGTGTACCAGGAAAAACTAGAATTGTCATCATAAGAATTTGAGTTTGCTGATTGCAATGACATGGCCCAACTTTGCTCATCTATTTCCTTCTCTTGACATTCAATCAACATTCAAAAGTCTGTCTCCCGAGTCAGGCAATGACACTAGCCCATGTCTGCTGAGTCTGCAGTAGAGACTGAAAAAACCTACCCACATGATCCTTGGAGGCTGGAAGCACTTGCATCTCCTCTGGCTCCCAGGCAGAGGTGTCCCCATGCCTGGGCATGGAGGCTACATTATGAAATTCTCCCCCTTTGCCTTTTTTAAAAAATACTTGTAATAGAGACTCATTGTAGAAAAAATTGAAAACTACAGCTAAGTACAAGAAGAAAATTTTCACAGTTGCCCAGGGTGCAATACTATTAATACTTAAGTGCATGTGGTTTTAGACATACATACGTATATTTTTTGTACCCTAGTGTAACCATACTGTATATGCTATTTGGAAATTTGCGCTTTTTTCACTTAATATTATATCATTAACATATTAAAACGTTAATGAATTCACTGCTACAATGAATGCCTACTATTCCATTGTAAAGATGCACCATAGGGCTTCCCTGGTGGCGCAGTGGTTGAGAGTCTGCCTTCCGATGCAGGGGACATGGGTTCGTGCCCTGGTCCGGGAAGATCCCACATGCCGCAGAGCGGCTGGGGCCATGAGCCACAGCCGCTGAGCCTGCACGTCCAGAGCCTGTGCTCCGCAACGGGAAAGGCCACAAAAGTGAGAGGCCCGCGTACCGCAAAAAATAAATTAAAAAAAAGATGCACCATAATTTATTAAACCATTCCTGTTTTTGAACATCTAACTTGTTGCCAACATTTTGCTCTTTAGTCATCTTTGTACGTATTTCTTATATACTTACACAATTTTTTCCATAGGAGAAATTTCTGAAAGTGGAACGACTGGGTCAAAATGCTTTCAAATTTTAAAGGCTTTTGGCATATGTATCTGGTCAAATTGCCTTATAAATAACTTGCATGAATGTATATGCTTAGCAAGAGCATGTGAGCGCTCATCTCTCCCCCCAACACCCCCCAACATCATCATAAAAGCTAATGTTTATTGAGCTCTTAGTATGTGCCTGGCAAAGTTCTAAGCATTTTATTCATAGCAATTTGCTTAATTGTCACAATTCCTCTGTGGTAGTTGCTATAATTATTCAAAATGTATGACGAAGAAACTGATTATACATAATTGTATTTTAAAAACAGAAACATGAGAGTGAAAAAAGTAAATAAAAAGTTATTTCCCCATCTTAAAATCCCACTCTATTGAATAACCACTGTTAAAAGCTGGTGTGTATTTGTCTACATATTTTCTATGCATACAAAACATGTAAGTGTGTGAATGTACTTTGTTTTCTAAACACAGAAGGAATCATACTACGTATACTACCAAACTCCTCTGTGATCAGCATTTTTCTTCTAATGATATATCATGGGCATAGCAGTTCCTGCAGATTACCTCATTCTTTTACAGTTTCATGACATTCTATTGTATGAATGTGCCATATTGGCTTATGTCTCTCTCATCTCCCCAACCAGGCTGTGAATTCTATAATCTATAGCACAACTTTTTGTCACTTAGCAAGGTCTGAGCTCATAGCAAATGAACACTGGATGGAAAAACTTGTTTTCTGTAGAGTGTATATTTTCTCTGAAAATCCATGTATATTAAATGGAATTGCTCATCTGAGAAATGCTACCCTAGGCAAGTTACCAATCTCTAGGCTTTAGTTAATTCCTTTAGCAACTGGCTGCATTTGGCTGTGTATTTTCTGTGGGACTCATAACACCTTTGAAGTTTAGAGATCAGTTGCACCACCCAAAGCATCTCAAGTAGGTTGGAAAATCACTAGAAAGGCACTTGGGAGGCCGGGGTTCTGGTACTGACCATGCCATGTGACCTTGAACAGGGTACTTTTCCTTTCTGCTTCTCTCCACTGTTGCATTAGGGGTTGGGCATGGGGCCATGAAGGCCCTATCTAGCTGTGAGATCCTATGAATTTACAAGCCAGAGCAAAATCCACCTCTGTGAGCCATGCAGTAAGAATGGGCATGACAGTTCATGTTCCCTGAAGAATCATTTTAACTTTTGGCATGTACACTTGACACTTTTTAAGATGGAAAAATACATAAAGGAGAGCATATGATAGAGTCTTAGAGTGAGGGTGAGAAGTGAGCCAGATCTGCCGTATGGCCTCCCAGAAGCAGAAGAGGAGAAAACCAGTCTGTGCTATTCATCCTCTCCTACTTTAAGCACCTTCCAAACAGCTTTGCAACCACGGTTTGGAATGCTCTGTTATAAGGGTGCAGGGAGACGTTAGGTAGGGTCATATGTAAATTCACTTATCTTATGTAGAAAGTAATTAAAAAGGTACCAGCTTATACATACACTATGATTACTAATATGAAAAATATACATAAAAGTGGCAGAAAATGCAACAGAATAGTATAGTGATTATCTCTGGGTTATGGGTGATTCCTATTTTCTTCTCCATACTTTGCTCAAAGTTTCCCTAATGGATAGGCATTCCTTTTATAGTCAAAAAAATACAATCAGAAAAACACAAATACTAATAAAAAACTAAGCATGCAATTACACTAACTGCTACTGGAGATCGCTTAGGGTAGTTAAAATCATCATTATCTCTTTCTTTTCCAATTCCAGAGCTTTCAAGTTTACCTTAACAAACAGTTATTAATTTTAGGAGAAAAAACAACCCCACTAGGACAGTTGCCCATACCAAATTCATTCTCTCCCTTTTCTTTTGTAATGAAACCCTGAATTTGGTTGGGGGGAATGTCAATGTACCCTGCAAAAATCTGCATCTTCCAGGCTTCTTTGCAGATGGGGGTAGACATTTTGTTAAGTTCTAGCCAATGAAATATAAGTAGAAGTGGTTGAGTGGGCCTCTCAGCTGACTTGACTGGTATCAGCCCATTTGCCCTTCCCCTCTTATTCCTCTCTCTCCCTGCCTGGAACTCAGATGGAAGGTTTGGCACTGCAGTGGCCATCTTGTAATGAGAAGACAACTTCAGAGATAGAAATCATGAAGTAAAGCTGGTGGAGCAGAAATAAATGTACCTGGGTCCTTGGGGGTATCTTAGAGCCACTGTACAAGGTTGAACCATCTCCCTCCCAACTTCAAGCTGCAGGAGAGATAACAAAGTCCCCATCATGTTTCAGCCACTGTGTTTTGTGTCTTTGTTAGTCATATCTGAGCACAATTTCTAACTAATGCATCCACTTAAAAACTTTTTTTTTAATTCCTAATCACTGCGACCATGTGAAAACAAGGTTTTAAGGGGGAAGGCAATTGAAATTCACTTAGGATGGAAATAAAAGGCAATGTTCTACTAAAAATTAAGGATTGTCTCAGAGGCTCCAATAAATCTAATCTGTTTCACATTGTCAATGTTCCACGCTTGGCAGTAAGTTCATTATTTTTACATTTGGGGACAATAAGTTTGTTAATACATCCCAGCAACTAGGAAATCAAAGCATCGCCATATGCCTACACTGAGACCATTTGTCACGGTTTATGCTCCTTCCAAAGCGTGCAAAAGAGACCTTGACTTGAAGAAGCACCAACGTGGGGATAGTTAATTGAAATGTCAGGTGAAAAACATGTTAGAAAATGGCGTGTGTGCATCCCTCCTGTGAAAGAAAAGGACTTAGCCCTCTGTTAAGCCTCACTTTGCAGCTCCCTGATCAATAACAGTGCCAGAACCAAAGGCAGGTTTTCAGGACAAATCCTCCTGTCTATAGTTTCTTCATTCTAAAAGGCCAGGAGAGAGGAAAGTTCAGGAAAAAGGAGAGATATGGGGTCAAAAATGCCAGAGCTGGAAGGACCTTGGATGGTTGTTAATTAACTTCATTGCTTTCTTTCTCTAGATGAGCAAGTGGGACCTAAAACCTCCCAGGAAGTTAGCGACTGGGTTAGAACTGGAACCTGGGGCAGCAGCAGAGTCTAGTGGCACAGAGGGACGTGGCAGGACCAGGTCCAGGAGGACTTGCAACCATTTTCCTGGTGGTTCAGTAGAGGCATCTTCATAGAGGAAAAAAGAGGGAAAAAGGAAGTTGGGTGACTTTGGTGGCACTGGGGCCAGAGTAGAGAGGTGGAAGGACTCTTTTCTATTGCTCTGGTTTCCCAGCCTCCTCTCCACTGTGCCTGTGAGGGAGGGGGTCAGCCCTGGCATCATCTCGGCTGCTTCATTCATTACAAGACTATGTGCTGCACGTTCCTAGTCTTCCAAGCTTGGGGATGTCAGAGCAGCCCGGCCACCTGCCTCCTGTGTCTGGGGCATTTTGTTTCCACAGGATAGTAATTCCTATTCTACAGATGAAGTAAAAAAGTCTTCCTTTCTCTAACAGGATGAAGATTTCCTGATGTGTTCCGTCCTTTCCTGGGTGCTGCGGGGACTGAAACAGGCATACAGGACACTAACTCTTTTGTTGGAGGTACTTAAGATCCAGCCAGGAAAGAAAATTCAAAGTAAATGAATAGGATTTACAAAGTAGAAGAACTTATCTTTGCATATTAAAAAACTCATCAAGGAATTTTGCCAAAACGTCCTTAACAGTACAAAGATCTAGTCCAAACATGAAAATGACTGCTCATTATTAAAAACAAATATTTCCTAGATCAAGTTCTTAGACAAGGTTCCCATCCCCACTCATCCAGAGCAAAACCTAGGGTTAAGCTGGGGGGGGATTGGAGGTAGATTATTGCCATTATACATAGACAAAATAAGGAGGCAAGGTGGTGGAATGGTGTGGAGCAGTGGTCTCCAAGGTGAAGTGTACAGGAAGATCCATAAAGTACATAAAATGTATAAGTATATGCATATGTGTATATATAAAGTGTAACTATCTACAAATCTAGGCTTATTTAAATATATATTATTTAAATATTCATAAATGTATACTTATATAAATACACACACACAGGTGAGTACTAAAGTTTCCTTTAGTGAAAGGAATGCAGGCTCAGAGGTGCTTGGAGGCCGCTGGTCTGGAGAATGGGTTTTAGAGTCTTAGCTACCAAAAATTCATAAGATTGGGAAAAAGACAGTACCTCTTAGGGCTGTTGTGGATAGACAGACAATACATGAAAAGTGCTCAGGAATTTTTCCTGCTACTTGGCAAGCTTTGTGAGGACACAACTTGCATCTGCTGTGTGCGTAGTGCATCTCCTGGACCTGGCACGAGGCCTGTACAAAGTAGGTCAAATATTCGTCAAGTAGATGAGTGATCAATAGCTATGTGCAATTGCTTCCATGTTAGCTGTCACCACACCTGTATCTGTGCTGCCTCAGCAACAACACTGGAGTACACAGAAGTGACAATGGCATTAGGATTGAGATTACCTTTAATTCACCCCCTATTTGAAAACAGGTAAATCATTCACAAACTTAGATAACTTATTTTTAGTAACAAATGACTTGCAGACATCTCACAACTGATGGTGACTCGTCAATAGGCTGTGACTGTGATCACCAAACTTATGACTGTGATCTAATCTGATTGGATTCTTTCATGAGACATGTTTATTATACAAATCACCCTATAAACAGTGATTTTTTAAAAAAATAAAACCCAGAAGGGGCAAATGAGAGAAAATGAATGTAGAGTATAAGAGGCAGAAGAGATTTAGGTTAAATTTAGGGAAACTTTCTTGTTGACATTTAAGAAACCAATCGTTTCCTTATCTGGACCTTCTGGTTTTCCTCCTGAGTATCTGTCTAATGACTGTTAACATTGAAATTATTCTCCAAAATTCTATCATAAGTTTTTCTCCCTCACCTAATGGCAAGCAACTTTTCACTGATAAATTTCCATGGTAAGAATGTCCTTATCAGTTCTGACAAACAGTTCAGATTCCAAATTCCACTGCCACGTTTCTTTTGCACGCTTATTGGCCAAATTTTTTTTTTTTTTTTTTGGCGGTACGCGGGCCTCTCATTGTTGTGGCCTCTCCAGTTGCGGAGCACAGGCTCCGGAAGCACAGGTCCAGTGGCCCAGCCGCTCCGCAGCATGTGGGATCTTCCCGGACTGGGGCACAAACCCGTGTCCCCTGCATCGGCAGGCAGACTCTCAACCACTGCGCCACCAGGGAAGCCCTGTTGGCCAATTTTAAGCACACTCCGCCCCAGCCCTTGGTGCAACAGACTTTTCTCTCCCTTGGTCCCCTTCATCCTAACCAAGTCCTCATTCTTCTAGTATCTCCTAAGTCTTGCATGTCTTTCAACCTTAGATTGCATCTGAGGCCACCAGGCTGTAGACATGCCAAACAGAGAACCAGCAGATCCCAGCATATGGCTGATGTTTAATTAAATAACAGTCAAGTGCAGAGAAGCTTTGAACAAAAAATAAGCACGTGCAGACAACTTCCCACTATCTTGGGAGGATGTGAAATAGCTGAGATCTTTCTTAATCTTAGTGTTACAAAACCCTTATCTGGAACACTGACAGCCCAAGTGTTCTTTTACTTTGTATATTTCAACCACTACTGTTCTCAGGGAAGATGAAGTAGTGAGAAAAGGGCTGTTCTTGGTACTCTTGAGCAACACTGGACTGTGCCCTCTCTTTCTCAGGGGCTTTTGCCCTCATCAAGAGGTTTGTGTTATCGGTGCTCCCTGCAAGTAAAGGCAGTGAGAGACAGATTGCAAAAGTGTGCACTCAGCAGGCCCAGTTGCTCTGCTACTCTGCATAGATTCTGGGCTGTCATGGAATTATAGGCAAACTCAGGGCTGAGTCAGGATCCCAGGGCTCTGCTAATCCTATTCTGTCCCCTAAAAGTTCAGACAAGACAATCTGAAACTCCCTTGTCTCTAAAATAAGAATAAATGTTCCTCCCACTACAAATTTTCTGGCAGATTAAATGATGTGTCTGGCACTCACTAAGTGGCTTCTGAAGTATCTATGGAATATCTGGAGGGACTTGGATTCTTTTTTTTTTTTTTTTTTTTTTTTTTTTTTGCGGTACGCGGGCCTCTCACTGCTGTGGCCTCTCCCGTTGCGGAGCACAGGCTCCGGACGCGCAGGCGCAGCGGCCATGGCTCACGGGCCTAGCCGCTCCGCACCATGTGGGATCTTCCCGGGCCGGGGCACGAACCCGTGTCCCCTGCATCGGCAGGCAGACTCTCAACCACTGCGACACCAAGGGACTTGGATTCTTTAAGGCTAGTTCTGAGGCTTTTTTTTTTTTTTTTTTTTTTTTGCTTCAACCCAGTAGGTTTACACTTGGACTCCATAACATCTTTTCTTTCTGACTGGCCCCTTCCTCCTCTTTATAGAACTTATTCCTCTCAGTTATCCTTTATTTTCTATTTAGGAAAATCACAAGCACATTTTCTTCCTCAAGACATTTCTCCTGTAGTCTAACCTCCTTAAAAACACAACAAATTGTTACTCTGCTTGCGCATGTCTCTTTCCCAGGTAACTCTGATAAAGCTTAGCTTTCTAGCTTCTGCCCAAGGCCCCAGCTCAGTATGGTGTCACATCCAAAAGAATCATGTCACTGACTCCAAAGGGCCTTAAAATGTTAAGCATCCCATTTTACGTAGTAAAATTATCTTTAGGCACTGTATTAGTTTGCTAATCCTATCTTAACAATTTACCACAAACTAAGTGGCTTAAACAACAGGAATTTATTGTCACACGGTTCTGGAGGCACAAAGTTTGAGATCAAGGTGTTGGCAGGGTCATGTTCCCTCCAAAGGCACTAAGGTAGGATCTGTTCCAGACCTCTCTCTTCCCTTCTGGTAGTTCCTTGGCAAGTGGTAGAATAACTCTAGTCTTCACAGACATTCTCCTGTGTGTATGTCTGTGTCCAGATTCCCCTTTTTCATAAGGACACCAATCATATTGGATTAGGGGTCCACCCTGCTCCACTACGACCTCACCTTAGCTAATTATACTGGTACGGATCCTATTTTGAAACAGAATCACATTCTGGAGTACTGGGGGTAAAGACTTCAACATATGTCTTCAACCCATCACAGACACTTCCCCCTGTTTCCCAATTCCTGCTGTGTGTGGCAGCTCTCCAACCTCATCCTCCTTCTCCTCAGCGGTCCCATAAATGAGCCTGAATCTGCAGGAGCAGTCTTGGCCGCTGCGTGGCGAGATGCCCTACTTTACTTTCACCTTATCTGTTGGTATTATAATAATAGTGGCTTTCGTTGTGTCGAAATCATACCATATGCCAGATATTTTACATATATAATTCTAAACCTCATCGACAACATTGTATTTAAGTTGGGCAAAAGACTTAGGCAGTTAAGTGATGCATAAAAGGCTCCACAGCAGGTAGAGACAGAGGGTTTTGAGCTTGGCATTTCTGGCACCAAGCCCTGCCTTAGGCCATTCCATCTTGGTGTCTTTTGGAATATCAGAAGATAATGTTCTGGCCAAATTATCACAATTTATTTTTTCTTTGCTGGAAATCTGAAAAACTGTTATATGATTTAACAGCTTTTTCTTGAGCAGCCTCCCAGGTATGCACTTCTAGCATGGGAGAGAGAAAAAGAAGAAGAAACATGGGTTTGCTACTGCCCTTGAATGGCTGAAAAAAATAGAGAGCAGAGGTGACATACCTGCAACTGAGTTCAGATACTGCCTCCTGCATGGACCCGCTGTGAACTTGCACAAGCTTTAGTGCCTTCCTGAGCCTCCATTTTCTTATCTTTAAACTACTTTTAACTGTGTCCGTCTCATAGGGGAGGAGGAGGGTGAAAAAAAGGTATCTGGCATGTAGAGATTCCTCACAAACCTACATTCTCTCCCTCCCTTCCCTGGCCTTGGAAGAGTTTTGTTTATGTCCTTCCCACAACTATCATCCAAATTAGGTCAAAATATTGCATTTGCTTTGATAAAAATTGTGCATGATGGGAGAATAATGAATTAAAAGAAGGTGGAATAAGGGAGTCCTAATCCCAAAAGGAAACAAAAATAATGCTGTAGCATTTGACTGTAAAAGGAACTCCTTGGTTCTAGCTGGCACCCATTTCACCAGGCTTTAAGACATTAGTTACAATTTCATAGCTGTGCAACTAATAATTCCATTGGGAATTAAAGCTTTATTTAAAAAATAAGAAATAAGTCACAAAGTTTTAAACTGCAAACAGGTAAGAGATAATGTTTACCTGAAAGAGGACTGGGGGACAAATAGGAAAAAGGGAATAACAGGATCTTTGTGTCAGTTCTGAAGCCAAAGGCTCTTGGGAAAATCACTGTTCTTTCTGGGTTAGTTTCCTTGTTGGTAAAATTCTTAAAGATACTTCTAGTTCTTATAAGATTCTAAGTGTACGTGCTATACAGAAAAGATTCTTTTAAAAGCTGAGAAGCTGGTTCCTGTTGGAGAACACAACTCCAGATGAACCACAAATCAAAGGAACCACAGGCTTGGAAAAGCTTAATGCCCTTTATTCCAACATCCACCCTAGAGTCTTTTTAGTTTCCTTCTTTACTTCTTTTTTCTCTCCTCTGACTTTATTTCTGTTCCCTTTTCTGTCGTTGTTGTTACTTTAACTATTTGGTTTTTGGTTCTTCTCGTTCTCCTTCTTTCTCTTAGAATTTATTTTTCTTTCCTTCCATTTCTGTTAATTTTTCTTCTTCAATTGACCACAGTATGGAATTGAAATATAATTGAAACTATTTGTTTATCTAAAAATTATCAATGAATGGTTATATCATAATCTGAACTTTAAAATTAGATGAGATAAACATTTTATATTTCTCTCTCTCAAAAAGCTATGATTACAATTATTACTGTGGTCAACACTTTTCTTGTGGTCCTTGGATTGTTTTCTTCACTGATATATTTTTTTCTCCACTAATTGATATGTATTCCCATGATGGGGAAATAAATAAGGTTAGTCTAGGTGAAGTTCACACTAGGGAAAGTGCAGGTTCTTAGAAGCTGCCTGTTAATTTACTCTGTTTTCCCATTAATTTTATATTTTCACTATTAAGGTAAGGATGACTCCTTGACCATAAAAGAAAAAAAATTTCTCTGAAAGATTCTCAATATAATTTTCAAATCACATATGTAAGAAAAAATATGATTTTCCGATAAAACATAAAGAAACAATTGTAATTATTAAAAATCCAAAAACAAAATTACTGGGATTTTGTTTGTTTTTGTTATACTACTCAACAATCCAATGCCAAAACAGTGCCCATTGCTGAAGCTGGCAGGGCAGGCTGGGCCAATACCTCCTCTTCAAGTTTTCCATAAGTTAAAATGAAACTTAATTTCTCACTTTTTCTTCCAAGTTTTGGAAGCCATCAGACTGTCACAGTCAGTGAACTCTACAATTTCTGCTTCCAAGCTCTGTCTACATTATCTCTTCTGTCTAAAATGCCATCTCCTGTCCTACTTCCAAGCCCCCAACACATTTTTGTCCTTCTAGAAAATAGTTGCTTATCTTTCAAGACAAATCACCTCATCTTTGAAGCCTGAGTCTAAGATGAAATTGTTTATTCAACATTATGCAAATGTCCCTTGAGCCCCTTTTTAGGGCTGGGCACCCGTGTCTCTGCAGACTCCTGCACTCTAGGTAGAACTTCTAGCACAGAATCCGCAATGTTTTCTTGTCCTTCATCCTCTGAGTCATTCCTGACTCCTCCTCTTCCTGTTAGGCAGCAAAGACCGAAGAGAGGGTCATGACACACTCGTTTCTTTGTATTTCCAACAGGGCCTGATTAGAAGGAGGGGTTTAGTAAATCACCAAGTGAACACGTAAGTTGCTCTGAGCTCAAAGCAGGAGGATTAATAAAAAACATACATACACAATGGAGATACTAATTCAAAATTGTGAAAATAAGTGAATGAGCAGAAAACAAATTTATAGTTAGTAGCAGCAAAGAAAGGGAACAGGAAGACAGCAAGTAGTGCTGGGGGGAGTGAAACACCAAGCCATGGGACCTCAGTAACTTTTCATTGGACCAGGTCAGATTTCAGGACTGGAGATTAAATTGCTTGATGAGAAGTATGAAAGGGAATAATATTAATATTCATCATAACAGCTAACCCTACATGCCAAGTACGGTCTCAGGTGTTTTCAGTGAATTCACTCATTTAAATACTCCAAACAGCCTGGAGGTCCTCCCACTAGTCCTGAGGCACAAACAAATGGCTCTGGTCACACAGCCAGTAAGTGAAGGAGACAGGGTCTGAACCCAGGCTCCAAGCTTTGTCAGTAAACCACCATGCTCTACGGTTACTGTGTTCACCATATTGACTCAGAGTGAGGAATGAATGTGAAGAGCTGGTACCTATAGAAATAATAAAAATCTTAAGTCTGGAAAAGTTCAGTGGTTGCCTTGAAAAGAAAGGATTTGATAAGTATAGGATAGATTTGAGCTAGTCCCATTCCTCACCACACACACACACACGCACACATACCATTGCACTCGCTTCTTTAAACCCTTTCTCAAATGTCAATCTCTCCTAGAAGTTGCAAGGAGAGCTTCATCAGGAATGTACTTGTAACCAGCTTCATTAAGCAATAATAGTGCTGAGATTTTGCATCTGGAGACCTTGACCAAAGGTCGCCGTGGGCTTCTTACCTGAAACAGTTGCTTCACCCTCAAGGAGGATGACGAGAAAGCAGAAAGGAAGGCAGAGCTCCCACTTACATAGCCAAGCAGGACCTGTGTGCCGAGAGAATTGTAGCCACGTGGGGCAAGTTTTGTCCAGAATGTCTAGTGCTCTCTCCCCAGTATCCTTCAGCCAGCCTCACACCATTGTGCTTTTCTTCCCTAGTGGAGCACGATTCCCAAAATGAAGGCCAGGGCCGCTTGCCCAGTGGGCCCGCGGAGCACTTTGCTGCATCACCACCAGGTGGATGGAGGACTGGGCGTCCAGGGTGGCCTCAGGAGCATACTCCTTACTGGGGTCCTTGCCTCGGCAGTCATACAGCACGCAGGAGATGAGGAAAACCAGGAGCAAGATGACGTAGCTCGCAACTAGGATGATCAGGTTCAAGGTGACAGGGTCAATCTCCAGGTAAAATTCCATCGCATCCCTCACGGTTGGGAAGTGGGTCTAGAGAAAGGCAGTGGGGCCAGTTTGGGGGTTGCTGGAAGCAAACCCCAGCTCGATGTAATAGCTACATTGGCTCTGCAATAAAAATACATTAATCCTCACTGCTTCAGGAGACCTCACAGATTAAAGCTGCCTGGTTTAATAACTTAAGCTCTTCTGTTAATACTACAGCCACCAAAGCACAGAAACTGTCTCATCAACTCACCTACGCAGAGAGAGAAAGAGAAAAAGAGAGATGGTTCATGTTACCAAAGTGTGGTATGTAAGCAGGAGGTCCATATAATTCAATGCCCAAACAGGGAGTTTTGGTGAACAAAAGTAAGTGCTGTTAATAAGCACACTGTTAAAAATTGGATTGTCCTGGAAAAAGTTGTGAAGTATGGTCACCCTTTATATAAGGGAAGTTTATTTATTTCATTTTATTTTTTAAATTAAATACTATTAGTTTCAGGTGTACAACAATAGTGATTCAATATTTTTATAGATTATACTCCATTTAAAGTTTTATAAAATATTGGCTATATTCCCTGTGCTGTACAATATATCTGTGTATCTTATTCTTTTTATACATAGTAGTTTGTACCTGTTAATCCCCAACCCCTGCCTTGCCCTACCCCCACTGGTAGAATTTGTTCTCTGTATCTGAGTCTGTTCCTGTTTTGTTATATTTATTTGTTTGTTTGTTTGTTTTTGGATTCCACATATAAGTGATAATATACAGTATTTGTTTTTCTCTGACTTATTTCACTAAGCATAATACTCTCCAGGTCCATCTGTGTTGTTGCCAATGACAAAATTTCAGTCTTTTTTATGGTTAATATGTAAATATGTGTATATACACCACATCTTCTTTATCCATTCTTCTGTTGATGGACACTTAGGTTGCTTCCATATGTTGGCTATTATAAATAATGCTGCTATAAACATTGGGGTGCATATATCTTTTCAAATTAGTGTTTTCATTTTCTTTGGATATATACCCAGGAATGGAATTTCTGGGTCATGTGGTAGTTCTAGTTTTAGTTTTTTTGAAGAATCTCCATAGTCTTCCAATGGCTGCACCAGTTTACATTCCCACAAATGGTGCACAAGGGTTCACTTTTCTCCGCATCCTTGCTAATGTTTGTTATTTGTGGTCTTTTTGATGATAGCCATTCTGACCGGTATGAGATACTGTATCATTGTGATTTTGATTTGTGGTTTCCCTGATTAGCAATGTTGAGCATCTTTTCATGTGCCTGTTGGCCATCTGTATGTCTTCTTTGAAAAAATGTCTATTCAAGTCTTCTGCCCATTTTTTAATCAGGTGGTTTGTTTTTTTATATTGAGTTGTTTATATATTTTTGACATTAACTCTTTTTTTTTTTTTTTTTTTTTTTTTTTTTTTGCAGTATGCGTGCCTCTCACTGTTGTGGCCTCTCCCATTGTGGAGCACAGGCTCCGGACACGCAGGCTCAGCGGCCATGGCTCACGGGCCCAGCCGCTCTGCGGCATGTGGGATCTTCCCGGACAGGGGCACGAACCCGTGTCCCCTGCATCAGCAGGCAGACTCTCAACCACTGCGCCACCAGGGAAGCCCTGGACCTTAACTCTTTATCAGACATATCCTTTGCAAATGTTTTCTTCCATTCAGTAGGTTGTATTTTTGTTTTGCTGATGGTTTCCTTTACTGTGCAAAAACTTTTAATTAGGTCCCATTTGTTTATTTTTGCTTTTGTTTCCTTTTCTATCTAAGGGAGGTTTTGGGGTTTTATTTTTCTATTTTATTTATTTATTTATCTTTGACTGTATTGGGTCTTTGTTGCTGCACGCGGGCTTTCTCTACTTGTGGCAAGTGGGGGCTACTCTTTGTTGCAGTACGCGGGCTTCTCATTGTGGTGGCTTCTCTTGCTGCGGAGCACGGGCTCTAGGCACGTGGGCTTCAATAGTTGCAGCACGGGGCTCAGTAGTTGTGGTTCACGGGCTCTAGAGCGCAGGCTCAGTAGTTGTGGTGCACGGGCTTAGTTGCTCCGTGGCATGTGGGATCTTCCTGGATCAGGGCACGAACCCATGTCCCCTGCATTGGCAGGCAGATTCTTAACCACTGTGCCAGCGGGGAAGCTCTCTAAGGGAGATTTTAATGCCAAGTATCCATCTTTGGAGTGATTTGGGCTTTGGGAATGGATGTGTTTCTTTAATAAGAGGAACACGCACAGCACCTGACATTTTCACCCTTTCTGCCTTTGTTGGTTTTTTTCATTCATTAATTCAAAAATACTTCTTGAGCACCTTCTGTGTTCTAGGTACTGTGCCAAACAATAATAAGATAAAAGCATTTAGCCTAGCAGGGGAGACAGACATTAAACAAATAACAGCACAAGTCACCATTTAACAACAGTGGGAATAAATTTATAAAGACAAGGAGAGGGTGATAGGAGAGTGTGCCCCAAGGTGGGTCAGAGAAGGCTTCCATGACGAAGAGACATTTAACCTATGACCTGAATGATAGTCAAAATTTAGCCAGGTTAGGACAGGTAGGGAAGATTTTTCAAGCCACAGAGAACGGCATTCATGAGAGGTCTGAGCAGAAAGAAGCCTGGAAAACTAGAGGAATTGAAACAAGGGTAGGGGACTGTAGTATAGAGAAAGAATGGGGAGCATAACATGAGAGCAGTGGGCAGGAGTCAAATTGCAAAAGGATGTGCTAACCCTGCTCAGGGCTTTAGAGTTGATGCTGGATCTATGGGCGCCACTGGATCAGTTAATGCAGGGGAGGGACGGGACAGATTGCACTTTAAAGAGATCACCTTGGCTGCCGTGTGGATACAGGAAAATAAGCAAATTGAAAAGAAGATCAGATAAAAATACAGCTATCCCTTGATTTATAATCATCTTCCTGCCTCAGTGGTAGCCTGTCCCGATAGTCCTGTAGAGGGCCACCCTCACGGGCATGGCATGTGGGCAGTTGCATAGGGCCTCTTGCTCAGAAGAGCCACACACTAGTTTAATGCCCTGCCGTCTCCATCTTCAATTTTTTAATAATTTTAAATTTTGTACTGGGCTCACAAATTATGTATCTGGCCTTGGTCTCATGGTCTCGTGTGTGTGTGTGTGTGTGTGTGTGTGTGTGTGTGTGTGTATATATATATATATATAATATTATTTATTTATTTATTTTTGGGCTGCATCACACAGCATGCAGGATCTTAGTTCCCTGATCAGGGATCGAACCTGTGCCCCCCTGCAGTGGAAGTACGGAGTCTTAACCACTGGACCACTGGGGTAGTCCTTCACGTATACATTTTTGACCAGACAGGGCCATTTCTCCAAGAGCTAATGGGATTCTTTTGATACTCCTGGTTAAAGGTCAAAGGTCCCAGAGGTCTGCTAGCTTCTTGTGGCTGTTAGGCTTTAATGGCCTAGCAGCTTCCTGTCTAGTCCTTGATGCCTTCCCTGGGAACCTGAGGGTTCAGGGTTGCTGTAAAAGGCATTCTTATTGATGTGGAGACCTTTTTCAAATAAAATATTCCATGAATCTGTGGTTCTGGACTAAGCTGTGGAATTATACTTAGAAAGATGAATGGTTCTCAAACACCATAGGTGTGGAGCCAGTCTCGTTGGAATCAACTGGACTTCTTAGGAATACAGATTCCTGGATCCACACCAGATCTATTGAATTAGAATCTTTGGGGCTGGAGTCTGCGACTCTGCATCAGTAACAATTTTCATGGATAATTTTGATATGCAGCCAGGATGGCGAATCATGGCCACAGATGTGTGAAAGAAGGGTGTGTAGAAAATGGGTCACCACAGCAGTGGTGCCACTAAGAGATGTCATAGGAGGCATTCAACACAGACATCACACCAGTCCAACAGGCTCAGATAGTTCATTTTGTCAAGAGAAAGTCCTTTTCCTGGTTGCAATTCACATTTACCAAGCTCATAGGAGACTGATGTTTAAAACAGATTACCGATTTATTGTTACAGTGAAACATACACCTGTCACAAAAGTTGGAAGGTCTTATGCTGGAATGACCACAGCTTTTTCTCCCTGGAGGCAGATCTAAAGACAAAGTCCATTTATAATACAAAGTTTCTTTGTGAGCACCGAATCTCAGCAAGTGGAGTTGCCGGGTGCTTCTGTAAGTCACATCAGTGCTCCCAGATTACAGCAAGGCTTTAAAAGGCAGCAGTATATACCAGGTGGTTATTACTATCTGCAGAGAGTGTTTTTGTCTTTGTATCTACCAGTGCCCAAAGGTCATTTCAAATCCAGCCTTGTGGAGGCTTTGCTTCCTTCCAATGTGTTAGGTGAAATGCTGGCTACCTGGTTTGTTAAATGAACCCTGGGGGTGGCTGCCTTGTTGGTATTGCAGCTCAACGTCTCCAAAGTGCCTTTCCTTCATTCCTGATCTTTAAAGAACTTTCCTCTTGTGCCATCTAGTGGCCAAAGCAGAGACTGCTAACTAAAGAAAAAACTGGCAAAAGCAAGCTGGGAGGGAGCTTTGTAATCAGCAGCAGAGGGTGACAGACGTAATAATAAGAAGCTACAGTTCAAAACAACCCCTTGACATAGTCCGGACATAGTCTTTCCTTCACTCATTTACAAACATGTATTGTGCACTTACCATGTGGCAGCCTGATCGGTGCTTTGGAGCTTGACGATGTGATAAATGCTGAAGCTACACTGAGTGCCTGATGATAGGTAGAGAGCACTAATGAACAGCAGGAGCATCAGCTGCATCTTAGGAATGAGGAAATCTAAGCTCAGAGAGGCAATGGAATTCTAATTAGCTCATTCTTATTCCTTTTCTCCCTCTCACCCTTCCACCTCTCTTCTCCTGCCTGAAATATAAATCAAATATCTACATAGAATACCCTATGCTATGTGCTCTGGGGCATTTGAAACCTAATCAGATAGATATTCCCTGGGCTCTCATTTGTGTACACACTTATTCACAGTCTAGTCCATTTGGTCTGCTGAACTGGGACGTCACCTAATAATGCCAGATAAATATGTGCTCCATGTAAATGCATTTCCAGGCAACTAGAGTTTATTTCTTGACACTCCAAAATATTTTTGAATTTTAATTAGGCTGCATAGGAGTTTATCTCTGACATTACACATTGCCTTGCTTCTTCAATAAAATACAGCATCCAAAAAGCCTTAGTGTAGTTTAAATTTTCAATAACTTTGGAGGTAAAAATGTCACAAACTTACAAAAGAATCATTGGAAGTCTAATTATTTTACAGTTCAGGACATGGAAGCTCAGGGAAGTGATTTGCTTAGAGCCAAGCAGATGGTAAATGATAGAAATAGACTTTAAGTGAAGTTTTGAATTCTTATCTAGTGCTTTTTCTCTGGAGCTATTGACTAGGTAGAGAGGAAGATGAAAGAGGTCTAGATGTGATAGATGTTAGAAAAGCAAGAATGGCAATCATCATAAAAACCAAATGCTAGCCATCTATATTTTCAAAAGTCTACCTGACCTAAAAATTTGCACTCAGAGAACATAACTACCTCCAACCCATGGCCCCTCTCAACTTTGCAGTCAGAATCTAGTATGTGGCTCACCTGGGACCTTCTGGAAAAATACTTCCATGTATTATCACAGAACAACTTCAAGATATTTTTTCCACCTGAACTAGGTTGAATAGAGTCTCCCTCCAAATTCATATCCTCTTAGAAACTCAGAATGTGACCTTCTTTGGAAATAAGGTCTTTGCAAATGTAATTAGTTAAGATGAGGTCATGGTAGATAATGGTGGGTCTTAAATCCAGTGACTGGTGTCCTTATAAGGAGGATATATGAAGACACAGAGATACACAGAGAGGAGAAGGCCACGTGAAGATGGAGACAGAGATTGGGGTGAGACAGCTACAAGCCAAGGGATGCCAAGGATTGCTGGCAACCACCAGAAGCTAGGAGAAAGGTATGGGACAGATTCTCCCTCAGAGACTCTAGAAGGAACTGACCCCACTAACACTCTGATTTCAGACTTCCAGTCTCCACAACTGTGAGAGGATACATTTCTATTGCTTTAAGTGGCCCAGTTTGTGGTATTTTTGTTACAGCAGTACTAGAAAATGAATATACCCTCTCTCTAACGCTTAGATAAAACTAGGCATGGCTTGGAGCAAAGTGGGAGATAAACAAAGCTCTACTTTGGATATACCTACCTCTACTTCCTTTAGGTATTTGCCCTTCTAGCTCTGGTTTTGGTTCCTGGCTCCTTTGCTAAGTATGACTCCATGAAGAAAATGCCTGAGATGAAAGAAAATTCCTGTATGTGAAGTTTGCTTCCATAAAAAATAAGCACAAGTTTAAAAATAGCAACTGGTTGGCAGCCCATGATATAGCCTTTTATATCTTCCCAATAAAATTCCTTGGAAGATACAGAAAAATATAAAGACCTACAAAAGAAATAAAAAAGCAGTGTAGCAGGGGGTAGTATTTTAGAGATGTTTAAAGATTGTTTCTTCCCTCTCCCCTTCCCAATAATTATTTGAACCCATTTCTCTTCCCCTTCAGCATTCAGGGTTTCTAAAGGTAGTGACTCACAGGAGATATGCATCCTGAAAGAGTCAGATTCATCATTCTTGAGCTCTTTTGTAGACTTCTGTAAATTTATACCAAAGTCTATAGGCTTAGAGCCAGGCATTGTGGGGAGAGCAAAGACCATTTTAAAAATTACAAAATATTGGCTTTGTGTATCAAGAGACTAAGAACCTAGAATTTACACCTCAGGCCAAAATATAGGAAAGAGAAAGTAAAGAATGTGAGCAACTTTTCTACTTTTAAGGCAATAAAGAGTTGAAAGGGGGATTCCAAGGGGAGGTAACAAGACAGTAGATGTTAGTGTGCCCCTGTGAAGGCCCTTCCCTTCCCCCATACCATCTATCGGTGGAGAGACTGTAGACTCACACAGATAGAACTCCAAAGCTGAAAGTCTTGGGATCTGATTGCATAGTATGTCTATGGGAGATTGTCAGATTCTTGGAGAGGCCACATGCCCTATATGACACTGAGTAGCAGCATGCTGGAATGGTAGAGAACAGTTTCCAAGAAAGGTGGCTAACTGGACAAGCCAGGGCTACCTTATAATTGAAGGCATATCAGGATGGTGCAAGGAAAATAGCCAAGAGTTTTCAAGACCCACAAATACGATTAAGGTGGAAGGGTTGACAGATGTTCAGTTGAAGGGCTCAGAGTTCTACCAAAGAGCACAGAGTGAGCAGACTGCCAGCTGTGTGACTGGAGGCTTGGACAGGATCAGTGAAGTAGCTGGTGCAGAGTCTGATGCCCAAGAACAGATGGGACAAGCCACACGTCAGTGGGGGACATTGAAGGCAAATGAAAATATGTAGACCACATGTTCCTTCTCCAAAGCTGGGACCTAAGACCCCTGGAACTTAGATGATTCCAAGAAAGAATGTGGGAAGAAGGTGACAAGGGAGAATCCAGAACTTGAATAAGTATTTACTTCCCCAAAGATGAAGCTTTAAACAAGAAGTCGTTGAACTACTTTTTATTGGCAAGATTGGATTTTCAGCATTGGCAGATGTGGAGGCTTCTGAATTAATTTATCTTTCTAACAGAGAAATGAAGGAAAATAGGTTTCGTATGCTTGAGTCATGCCTATAAATTATACATGCATTAAAATAAGACTGAAAGACAACCCAATATAAGAATTTGAGAAACTCATGACATCAGATAGATGGAGTTAGATTTAGCAGTATTTAAACAGCTTTGACCGCAGGGCATAATCAGGCCTTGCATTAATTAAATACAGAATGTTTAAGGATAGTTGGACATTTGACCAACCAAACCCACCATCTGCCCCTGTGTCATAGACCCAGGATACATAGAGCCTTATTGCTGTCCTCCTATCTTCAATCCAAGGGAAGTGAGTATAGGAGGGGATGGTGGAGATGGTGGTGACTTACATCATGGGCAGCTATTCCTCACAAGTTAAAGGTGTACAATGTGATGGTCTGAAATATGTTATAGGTCAATTGTATCTCAGTAAAGCTGGAAAAAAGAAAATTAAAAAAAATAAAAATAAAGAGAGCAAAAAAATAGGAGGAACCCTGAGAAAGGCACAATGGGCAGCAGAAGATTCCACCTCTGTAACAAAGCTGTAGTGGATTAATGCAGGGTCACATCACAGAGGGCTTGGTAAGCTATACTAGAGAATTTGGATTTTATTCTAATTGCCACAGGAAGCTATCAGAGATATTTAAATAGAGTGACAGTGATCACACTTAATCTTGGAGAAACTATGTCTGATCTTCAGAGAATGAGTTACAGAGAGACAAGAGTTGGAGAAGAGAGATGGGTAAGGGAGACTGCTGCAATGGTGTAGGTGAGATGTGATGATGGCATGGACTGGAGTGTTGATGGAGATGCTAAGAAGTGGCTTGGATTTGAGAAATATATGTTGCACTTGCTGAGGATTGGATGTAAGTGATGAGAGAAAGAGGATTTTGGCCTGAGCAACTGGGTATAGGGGGGTACCATATATGGGGTTATCACTTAGTGACATGCACATGGCTGATTTGGGGGGTGGATCAAGAGTTCTCCTTAGGATTAGTTAAATTTGATATACTGAGGAGGTAGCTGGATATCTGGGTCTTGATCTTAGTGGGAAGATCAGTGTTGCAGGTATAGATTTTGGAGTTAGCAATATATAGGTAGCATTCATAGTGACAGAACTGGACAAGATGAGATTGGGAGAAAGTGCCGCTAGGGAAGAGAAGAAAGGCTAAGGATGGGGTCCAGAGTATTCCAACATTTAGAGACTCAGCAGACAAGAAGGAGCCAACAAATGAAACAGAGGAGTGGCCAGTGAGGTAAAAGGTAAGCCAGGGGAGCATGGTATCAGGGAAACCCAGGGAAAAGTAGGTGTAAAAAGGGAAGTAGCTAACTGCGTTAAAAGCTGCTAAGTGATTGGGTAATATGAGAATAGGGAATTGACCATTGGTTTTGAGATCCTGATAAAAACTGAAGGAGTTTTTCATGAAGGTGGGTGGGGTGAGGGATGAAACCCAAAAAAGTAGGTTGAGAAAAGAAGGTAAGAAAATAGAGAATGAGTATAGATAATTTTGAGGGGTTTGGGTGTGAAAGACTGCAGAGAAATGAAGTAGCTGGAGGCCAGTGTGGGAGTGAAAGACAGGTGTTTGCTTTAAAATTATTTTTTAGATGAGTGATATTAAAGCATGTATGTGAGCCAATGGGAACAGTCCAGTTGTGAAAGGGCAGTTGATAACACAAGAGAAAAGGGAAAACTATAGGGTCAAGTTCCTTGAGCAGGGATGAGATCCCATGTACACATGGAAGAATGGGTCACAGCTAGGACCTGGGACAATTATTCCGTCATATCAATAGAGAAGGAAAAGTGGGTTTTGAGTGGCTTTAGTGGTAGGAAGATGAGGTTAGTTTCATCTGATTCCTGAGTTTTGTTTTGTTTTTCACTCAGGAATGAGTCAAAGTCATCAGCAGAGATTGAGTGAGGAAATGTGTGGTCTGTTGAAAATGAGAAGTTCTTAAATATTTGTGTTGGAGAAAGAGAAAACAAATATCCTAGGGAAGTAGGGTAGGAGTGCTGGGCAGTGTTGAGTTGAGATTAGTCATCATGAATTTAAAGTAATATGTTTAGCTCAGAGTAGGTAGATAGTTTGGTTAAGCAGATTGGAGGCTTAATCAGATGAAGAAACAAAGGGTAGGGCCAATAAGGATGCTAGGAAGGAAATGATTCTCAAACTAGATCAAAGCTTCTAAGCTGGAGGTAAATGAGGACATACAGGGGTGGGGGGCAGTGTGGAGTAGGGATAAGTGGTAGGGTCAGTGCAATGGCGGCCCCTGTGTGGTCAAGAGACGCTTGGGGAAGAGAATTGAGTCCATGAGCCGGGAGGGCTGGAGGTGGTGGATGGTAGGGGCATGACTGGAACTGAGATTTCAGAAGGTGTATGGTTACTGGTGATTATAAGATTTTGGGAGAACCATAAAAGTGTGGATGGCTGGAGTGAAGTGAAGGGCACGTCCTCTCAACTGAATAGTAAAAAATCTGCAGAAACAGAGGATTGTTGAAATTTCCAAGTAGGTTGAAAGAGTAAGAGTGAAGAGAATGAAGCCAGCTGAGCACTAAAGCCCTTGATGAGCGGGGAGAGGTCAGGAGATAGCCAGATCACAGTAAAAGGAAGAGGTGTCTGATGGTCAAGTCTGATAGATAAAGGGGAAAGATATGTTTAGAAGTAGCATTCAGGGTAACAAGTCATGGCAGTACATCTGCTGAACTTAGCAGAAGCACTGAGCAGAAAACAAAGACATAGGTGATTGTCAAGGCTGTCCTTACAGTACATATGTGATCATGTCTGGCTTCCCATTGTTTGACACTGTTAGAAGAGTCAGCAATGCCTACTTAAACTGCAGCTCTCAAGTATGTGGGTGTATTAGTTTCTTGTAGCTGCTGTAAAAATTAATACAAACTCTGTGGCTTGAAACAACAGAAATTTATTCTCTCACAGTTCTAGAGGTTAGAAGTCCAAAGTCAGTATTACTGAGCCAAAATCAAGGTATTGGCAATGCTGTGCTCCCTCTAGAGATTCTAGGGAGAATCCATTGTTCCTTGTCTCTTTCATTTTTTTTGGAGGTTCTTGGCACTCCTTGGCTTGTGTTTTACGTCTCTTCAATCTTCAAAGCCAGCATCTTCAAATCTCTCTCTGCTCTATCTTCACATTGCCTTCTCCTCTGTGTGTGTGTTAAATCTCTTTTTGCCTCATTCTTAGAAGTGTACATTTGATTGCATTTTGAACCGACCCAGATAATCCAGGATAATCTCCCCATCTCAAGATCTTGAATTTAATGGCATCTGCAAAAACTACCATATAAGGTAACATTCCAGGAATTGGAATGTGGATCTCTTCTTGGAAGGTCATTTTTCAACCTACTACATAGAGTATGGAAAAAAAAATCAGCTTTTATCTGAGAGAGCTGGTGGGGAACCAGAGTCTTCAGAATGGTCATTTTTCAATTAAAATAGTACTAGTTGTTAATAGTGATAATTTTTTACTTTTTATCTGGCTGGGACCTTTATTATATCAGAAATAAGCATTCTATGTGACTTGAGGTGGTAAGTAATTATTTCTGGATTACTGTAATAAATCTTTGTCAAAACACCAACTATCTCAATACTCATATACTTACTTCATTCATAAGAACTTCCAAAAATAACTCTTCTGTATCAAAAAAGTTACAAATGGCACAAGAGAGTTAAATAATGGTCTATGGAGGAGAGGAGGAAAATTCTGCTAGGGGGAACTCTAATGAAGCATTTTCTCCATTATATTTTGGATTGATATAGTTCATGAAAAAACCTCACTTTGCCTTCCGTTTTTTAGTGATTCCTCTGAAAGGGAATGCAAGAAACCAAATCTGAGGGGAAAAACTGCTTTCATAATCTCAAGTGTAAACCACAAACAGGCTTTAAATCTTGATGAGATGAGAAAGACAATCATGTTTTCCTTTAAACATTTCAATAAATTTACAAAAATATTCAGCAATTATGAACATACTGTTTGTATACTTAAAATTGCAACAATTTTCATGCTTTGAGTATTTTTTCTTGAGTGCTTTAAGGATATTTTGTTCTAGAAGATTCAAAGGTAAGACTCACATGCACACATGCTATATGACAGGAATTCTCCATATGATTGGCATTGTGGACTCTTCTAACAGTGTCAAACAATGGGAAGCAAGACATGATCACATATGTACTGTAAGAACAGCCTTGACAATCACCTATGTCTTTGTTTTCTGCTCAGTGCTTCTGCTAATTTCAGCAGATGTACAGCCATGACTTGTTTCCAAATGTCCCAACCCCCTCTCTGACTCACCGCAATTACATAAGTGCAAAGTTCTCAGCATTCAAAGAAAGACTGCAGGTGACACTTTACTTCTCTCTGATCCCTTTACCAAACCCCTATGTCACTTGTGACATTACTTGTTAATAGTCCACATTCCAAAAAAAAAAAAAAAAGGAGGTACACAAGTTTGCTAAGTTTCACTTAACCAACTAAATTTAAAAATGGATAAAATACTTAAATTCCTGCAACACAAACCTTGGTTTTCACACTCATTAGAACATTTTAGAATTACTCAAACATGAGAATTGAAAATGTGTGTGCTATTTGGAATAGAACTACTGAATTTATTCTCCAGAAGAAAAAGAAGACCTGAAGCATCACATTACTGGAACACCTGAAACATGCTGACAAGTTCTTATCTTCTAAACTTCAACAAAAGCTGCTTGCACAAACTATTCAACAAATATCTGCCCCTATTAAACAAGCCAGATATCTGATGTATTAAGGGAGTCAGAAGCTGGTCACTTCACTTCTTTCTGTTGCCTCCAGTTGCTAGAATACTGGCAACTCACATAAATATGTATAATGTATCCATGTAGACTCCCAGCATTGAATTGATGGGATCACATTTTTGAACTCCGTACACTGGTACTCTTCTGCAGACTTGATTACTTTCTGTGTGTCATACAGAAGAAACAGGCTGAAAAGAACTAATCCACCATAAATTGCCATTGAGTACAGAGTGGCACCAGCCACAGTGGTAGGTGGAAGAAACATAGATCCCATTGAGGACAAAAAGACGAGACCCAGGCCCACGCTCAGCAGTGTTCCCATGTTCAGAAACTTCTCGCTGGGCACACACATAGCCATGGTGGAGAGGCCTCCCACAGTGCAAGCCGTGTACCATGCAGCTCTGATGAGAAGAGGCCCCCCTAATATCAGCAGAGGAGCCACCACTGCACCCATCATACCAGAATGTAATAACCAAGCAAGATGCTTTGGGCCTGGGCTCCTGTCATATGATATCGAGTATACCAGCATTCCAGCTCCAATCATGGCTGCATAACAACTGGTGCAATCAAAGGTTGCACCAATTGCCACCCAAGAGCCTCTCATCATCAAATTCACGAGAGCAGGAGTTCTGCTCACTGCCAGGGAAGACAAAGCTGTTAAGCCAGTACTTCCTTCTAAGTACATATAAGTGGAATGAATTCTACCCTTCACATACTGAGGCCAAATTATAGCCTTTTCAATAGCGCCGATCTCATTAGACATTTCCAAGTCACAGTAACACAGAACACCAAAACAGCAGCCCCTCTAGCAATAAAACATCTCATCTGATCAATTTTAAATATTTTTTCCAATGATGGTTCCAAAGCTGCCTCTTTTGAGTCCTTGGCCAGTTTTCCCAAGCCAGATCCCAATTCTTGTCTTGGTGGCATATTCCCTGCTGGGTGTGAAGAGCCATCGATTCTTCGTGATGGAATTCTTCACAACAAGGGAGGCCTTGGTGAAAGCTGGGAGGAAACCTCTGGAAGGCAGTGTCCAGAGCCACACAAGTCTTGTGGCCAGTATAGTGGTGCACCTGGTTTACCAAGCAGATCTGAAATGCGCAGTTCGCGTTCGGGGCAGCGAAAGGCAACCAGGCTCACTTCCCGTGCCCTCCGCCCGCCTCTTACTTGATAATTTTTACTTAATAAAAGCTGTGTTGAGCTAAACTCTCAGACTATATGAACAGAAATCAGGGAAGGAAAAGATGAGTAGAACTATGCTAAAGTCTTCATCTTAAATAAGAAAAACTCAAGATACAACTTCTTAACGTCAGCAATTGGAAAACAATTTTGTAGCTTGCTTTCAAAAGTATTGACAAGAACTGTTGCACCATGCCAGTCACCCACTTTTAGGGTTAGCAAATTTTTATCACTTTCCTGGTCTGTCTTCCTCTCTTCTGCTCTCTTTTCCTTTTCTGGTTAGAAGTGTTTCACATGCATGATGACATTTTATATTTCTTTATCCGAATGTGATACCATCTGGAGGCATTCTGCATTCCTTTTGGCTTTGGACTTTTTATAAGCTGTGATCAGAATATATATGGTTAAAGATGCCCACTTTATCCAGTTTCCTATGTAGGATTTATGTAACGTTAGTGCTCATTTATTTTGATATGGAGATTGAACTCGGGAGGCTATGCATGGATTTAAGCTGTACACTTGGCTCCAGGATATAGAGAATGCTCAATGCAACTGAAACCTTGATAGTGCTGATGGGCAGGATGCCAAAGGCAACCTAGAGGGAGTTATAAGCACCAGATGGAATAACAGAAATTCCTGGTGGTTCTACATTGGCAACATCAAGAATCTAAACCTTTCTTACTCACTTCACTGCTCCTACTTTACTGTTACGTCTAACCTGACAATTGTAACTAGTTGACTTACCCACTCACCCTTCCCCACTCCCTCACCCAGTCTATTCTCAACACAATAATCTGAGTGGAGCCTTTAAAAACAAATCAGACCGTGCTCAAAACCTTCTAGTGGGATATATGCGCTCTTGATACTACGTATAAAATAGATAACGAATGAGAACCTACTGTATAGCACAGGGAGCTCTACTTAATGCACTGTGGTGACCAAAATGGGAAGGAAATCCAACAAAGAGGGGATATATGTATGTGTATAAGTGATTCATTTTGCTGTACAGTAGAAACTAACACAACATTGTAAAGCAACTATACTCCAATAAAAATTAATTAAAAAAACCTTCTAGTGACTTCTGATTTCACTCCAGCAAAAGCCAGCATCCCTACAATGACAGCCAGGCACCACACAGGGGACCTGACCTACCTCTCCTCATTTCCAAGCACTTTCTCCCTCACCTGTTCTGCTCCAGCCACACTGATGTTCCTAGTCACTCCCAGCTCAGGATCTTAGCACTTAGCACTTGTCGGCCTGAAATGTTCTTCCTCCAGTTATCCGCATGGCTTGTTCCCTGACTTCCTCAAGTCACTGCTGAAGTGTGACCCCAGGAGGGGGGCTTCCCATGACCACTCCTTATGAGGTGGTCATCCCCCTGCCCAGGGGGTTCCCCTTCTCCCTTATTCTCCTTTCGTATTCTCCATGGCACTTGTTCACGCCTGAGCCGCTCCAAGTGCTGTCAGGTATTTTGTTAGATTATGGTACGCCTATGAGAGTGCAAGCTTCACCAGGGCAGGCAGGTTGTTCCGTGTACGGCTGGAGCCAGGTACACTGCCCAGAATACGGCACAGGAAGCACTGAGTATGTATCTGGGGATGGTCACCACAAGTACACCTCTTGGCTTTCTTGGTAAGGTCTCAGACTCTTTATTATGAGATGATGGTCATGAAAAGAGACCTCCACGGCAGGGGACTGGAGAAAATACTATAATGAGGAGAAAGATCCTAGCTTGGTGTTGTGGGTTGAATTGACTGTGTCCCCCCAAATTCATATGATGAAAGCCCAACCCCCAGTACTTCAGAATGTGACTGTGTTTGGAGAAAGGGCCCTTAGAGAGGTGATTAAACCAAAATGAGGTCATAAGGGTGGGCCCTCATTCAATATGGCTGTTGTGTTTATAAGACGAAATCTGGACACACAGGGAGACACCAGGGATGTGCACACAGGGGAAAGGCCATGTGAGGACTCAGTAAGAAGGCAGCCATCTGTAAGCCAAGGAGAGAGGCCTCAGGAGAAACCAAACCTGCCAAGCCCTTGTTCTTGAACTTCTGGCCTCCAATTGTGAGAAGAAAAACTCTGTGGTTTAAATCACCCAGTCTGTGGTATTTTGTTATGGCAACCCTGGCAAATGATTATACCTAACTTCAGGGAAAACTGATATTTTGAGTTGGACTTACAAATGCCTGGGTCTACTTGTATATGTGAAGCCAAATGGTAACATAAGCTCATTAAAGGTTTCTAAAGGTCCAGTGGTCCTAGAGAGTTCATGATTACTAAGAAAGAAAGGTGTCCTACTAGTAGCAATTGTACAGAGCTAAGTTGACTTCAATCCTGGAATAATGAAGCCTCCCCTTAGGGGCAGACCACGACTATCATTGTCATCACCATTGATACCAATGCTGCCCTACCATATGCCAGGTCCTCTTCCAATGATTCCCATGCGTGCATTGAGTCATCCAATCCTCACAATAGCTCTGTGAAAGTTTACCACCTCATTTTACAGATGAGAAAACTGAGAGGTTGACAAAGTTGCCCAAGGTCATATGTTTTAAGTGGCAGAGCCAAGGTTTGAATTAGTCAGCGTCTCTGGAGCCCGTGCTTTTAACTCCTGCACGCCACCTCCTTTTATATATCTTCCCCTGCCTGCAAAAGGCTTTTTCCTGCACATTTAGATTTGCTAGTCACTGGCCTACAAGGACAAGTTCTTAGCTTAGCCTTCTATTAGCACAAGCCTACCTTTCCAGCTTTATTTTTATTATTCTCATACATTTAGAAAAGTTGTATCATCTTGTCTATCAACTTCTCCTTGCGCCCCTCCCCCTCCCCCACGTCCCTGCTTTCTTGGTCTTTGCCTTTTTTTTTTTTTTTTTTTTTTTTAGGTCATTCTAGTTTCCTGTAGTGCCTTCTGTCCTCAGTCTTACCTATTATCCTGATCTAGAATCTACTCTTGAAGACCAAATTCAAATCTTACCTCCCCCATAAGATCTTACATTAACGCTCCCTTCTGAAAATTTCATTGTACACACAACTAATTTGCGAATCAATCACGTACTTTTTAATTGAAATTTTTCTATCTTTGGCTCAATATTCTGTATAAATATTCTTAAGGCTTTACTTTTCACCAGTTTTATGTCTCATCTGCAAAACAGATTTAATTCATTGAGGGCAGGGATAAAATAGCTACTCCATATGATACTTTGAACATAACGAAAATAGAGATTTATTGATGTTCTTTGATTTGGAAAAGTAGTCAAAACAGAAGAAGGAAATAATAAATGTGGTCATTCTCGTTAACAGCTAGCACCATGCTGAATGCATTATATACACTAGCTCATTTATTCCCTACAATATATAAGTACTATCTATAAGTAAGTAATCTCATTATCACTATTTTATAGATGAGGGAAATATGTATCTTAGAGGTACTATGTAGTTTGTCCAAAGTGACACAACTTGTAAATGTTAGTGCTAGCATTTAGAAGTGTTGTGATGGATTAACATGAGGGATTTATAATAATGAGGGATTTAAATAGCATGAGTTACCAGAAGGGAGAACACAAATTGACCTCCAAATTTCTGGTAGCCACAGCCTAGAACTTGGTTGTTCACCAAAGTCTGTGTTCTTCTTGGACACGCGGCTGGACCACTGCAGTTAGATGTGGATTTATGCCTGAGCTCTAGCCAGTGGGACTTGAGCACAAAGGTTGGAGGCCATCTCTGGTCTTGTCTCTTCCAGGACTGGACAAGGATGCTGCTGCTTTGACCCTGCAGAATGGCAGAGCCACAAAATGGAAGAAACCTGGGCCCCTGAATCACCATGTGGAACACTGGCTGCTGAGTGGGGACATCACCTTGAGACTGTGACATGAGCAAGAGAAGAGCTTATTGGAGGGGCTTACTTGTTACGGCAGCCTCATTTACCTAACTGCTACATTCTAGTAATTGTCAAGGCAGTCAGAGAGCTCTCAACCCTCCTGGCACTGAACCAAGTATTTGCTGAGGAGTGTGAAAGCCGTCTTATAACACCTCTCACTTATCAGTTAGCAGCCTCTATTTCACAGGTAGTGGGGTGATACCAGTAGTGCTTGTCCAATCAATGGTGGCCTATGATCTATTGTGACACAAACAGTTTTAGGTAAAATGAAACAAACTGGCAAATAATACCTCTTATAGTTATGAGGAGTAGACATTTCCGATCCACCCCTAAATTAGAAATTCCCTGATCCAGGCACACCAGGTTCTAAGGTTTCTGAATTTAAATGACCCAAATACAACAAGTAATTTATAGAACAACTGAGAATTTATAAGGCTCCATAAAATTCAAATTATAGTACTTCTTGTTACCTTAGTCAGTAGTTCAAACATAAAGACTTTTGAAAATATCTGGAGGATTGATATAATTTACGAAAAATGTTTAGATGAGTGACAGAGTCAGACATTTCTGTTACAATGATGAGCTGGAGGGAGGCAGTTTTGGTCAGTTACAATCTTTCTCTCTCTCTCTCTCTCTCCCCCCCCTATCATTTTCCCCCTTTTTCATCATCAAGCACCTATCTGATGTCAAGAGCTGCCCTCTGTTAAGCATTTCTAGGCATTTTACCCATTTAATCACCCAGCTCTGTGGGACTCAGGAGAGCAGTGCTCTCTTCTGGGTATGGACTCAAGCTTGATTCCAGCCTTGGAAGGAACTTGAGAATTTCCTGTCCACTCTCTCCCTCTCACACTCCTTTCTTCTTTTCTCTTTTCTCATTATCTAACAGTTTATTGATTCTCAGGCCCAGGGCCAGATTCTGGCTTGGCGTCATTTTCTTCCTCAGTGCAGGCGACTGCAGTCTCCCTCTCTGACAGTAGAGGACGCCAGAAGACCACAACCCCGTGTAAATCGGGTTTATGGTCCAATTTTCCTTCTCACATGGAGCAGGAAACGGACAAGTGGTTTTTGGATGATAATGGAGTTCTCTCATTTTCCATTTCTTTATAACACAAGTGACATTTTTTGGCAGCAGCTGAGAAAATAGACTAATTTTTCCCACATGACCTCTCATAGTTTGCATCAATCTCCCTTCTTTCCCCTCTTCATACTCTGTCTTCTCAATTTACAGAAACTGTTTTTGCTTCATGATGCACTTGCTAGATTATCTGTGGGGCATGTCCCAGACACCACAAATTTCAAGGATCCCTTCTCTACTCACCTGAGTTGGCTGGCTCACTTCAGCTCATTGTATTGAAAGCCTGAAAAATGAAATCATTTGTGAAGAAGCTATCCTCTGGATCTCGTAATAAACTCAAAGTGTCTTTTGGTTGATGTGTGATTTGGCAGATTCGTAGATTAAAATGGTGGTGGGAGTGTGTTGCAGGGATGGATTGGGATTCTGCTGCTTTTACATTATTTACCGTCTCCAGTAGGCTTTTTATTGCCAAAAAAACATGAGAGGCAGAGAAAAGGAAAATTGTCTGGGCCATTATCTCTGGTGCTGTGGAAAATTCAGAGACCAAAGCTGCCACAGCCAGAAATGACATTTTTCTGCTGGTAGGGATTCTCTAGTTTATTCAGAGCCATGAACTCCTGCGAATGTGGTCCAAGTACAGACATTTTGTACTTGGCCGGGATGAAATGAGCCATATTTTTTCAGAAGACAGGGAATGTCAGAGAAAGGAGAGTTGAAGGTCACTTAGTGCAGTTCACTAACTTTATAAACAGCTCAGAGGCCTAAGGGCACTCAGCCTGTTGGGTCTCAATTCTCCTCAGTCTGTGGTTCTTTGTCCCACATCTTGTCTTATTGTCAACTAAGGTAACCTGTCAGGGAAATTGTATTTTCTTAGATTTGCCTGAGGATGAAGGCAGGCAATTCTTATTTATTTATTTATTATTTTTATTTATTTATTATTTTTATTGAAATATAGTTGATTTACAAAGTTGTGTTAATTTCTGCTGTACAGTAAAGTGATTCAGTTATACATATATATATACTTTTAAAAAATATTCTTTTCCATTACGGTTTATCATAGGATATTGAATATAGTTCTCTGAGCTATACAGTAAGACCTTGTTTATCCATGCTATATATAATAGCTTACATCTGCTAACTTCAACCTCCCACTCCATCCCTCCCCAACCCTCTCCCCCTTGGCAACCACCAGTCTGTTCTCTATGTCTGTGGGTCTGTTTCTGTTTTGCAGATAGGTTCATTGGCGCCATATTTTAGATTCCATGTATAAGTGATATCATATGGTATTTGTCTTTCTGACTTACTTCACTTAGTATGATAATCTCTAGTTGTATCCATGTTGCTACAAATGACATAATTTCATTCTTTTTAATGGCTGAGTAGTATTCCATTGTATATATATATACCACACCTTTATCTATTCATCTGTCGATGGACATTTAGGTTGTTTCCATGTTTTGGCTATTGTGAATAGCGCTGCTGTGAACATAGGGGTGCATGTATCTTTTTGAATTATAGTTTTGCCTGGATATATGCCCAGGAGTGGGATTGCTGGATCATATGGTAATTCTATTTTTAGTTTTCTGAGGAACCTCCATAGTGTTTTCCATAGTGACTGCAACAACTTACAGTCCTACCAACAGTGTAGAAGGATTCCCTTTTCTCCACACTCTCTCCAGCATTAGTTATCTGTAGACTTTTTTTTTTTTTTTTTTTTTTGCGGTATGTGGGCCTCTCACTGTTGTGGCCTCTCCCGCTACGGAGCACAGGCTCCGGATGCACAGGCCCAGCGGCCATGGCTCACGGGCCCAGCCGCTCCGCGGCATGTGGGATCCTCCCAGACCGGGGCACGAACCCGCTTCCCCTGCATCAGCAGGCGGACTCTCAACCACCACGCCACCAGGGAAGCCCTCTGTAGACTTTTTAATGATGGCCATTCTGACAGGCGTGATTTATATTTATATCTGCAGTTTTGATTTATATTTCTCTAATAATTAGTGATGTTGAGCACCTTTTCATGTGCCTATTGGCCTATTGGCCATCTGTATATATCTTCTGTAGAAAATGTCTATTTAGGTCTTCTGCTCATTTTTCAATTGGGTTGTTTGTTGTTTTGTTATTGAATTGTAGCTATAGGCTGACGGCATTGTCCTCCCCCAGGCCGCCTCAGCACCACACTGAGAGGTCGTCCCTGAGCCTGTGGTTCCTCTAGTGGGAAAAGAGAGCCCGAGGGGACATCCAGACTCCACACCCCGGGTGTTGTGGGTCACTTCTTGGGAGACCCCATGGGGATTGCAGGGACACTGTGGGGCTTGACCACAGGGAATCTGCGACAGAGAAGGGGGAGGGACTTGCAAAAACCAGCACTGGGGTCTTGGCAGACCCAGTCCCTACCTGCAGAGACCAAGTCTAGCCCCAGTCAGCAACTCTGCCCGTCTGCAGAACCAAATCGGCAGCACAGTCTGATCAGGGAAGCATAGTCTGGCCCACTGCTGAGTGTAGTTCCAGAATGTTATTCAGTGCTAAAGAGAAATGAGCTATCAAGCCATGAAAAGACAGGGAAGAACCTTAAGTGCATGTTACTAAGTGAAAGAAGCCGATCTGAAAAGTCTACATATGATACGATTTCGACTATATGACATTCTGGAAAAGGCAAAACTATGGAGAGAATTAAAGGTCAGTCATTATCAGGGGTGGGGGTTGGGGGAGGAATGAATAGGCAGAACACAGAGGAGTTTTAGGGTTGTGAAAATACTCTTTATGATGTTATAATGATGGCTACATGGCATTATGTATTCATCTAAACCTATAGAATGTATAACACCAAGAGTGAACCCTAAGGTAAATAATCGACTCTGGGTGACTATGATGTGTTAGTGTAGGTTTATCCTTAGTAAAAAATGTACCACTCTGGTGAGTGATGCTGATAATGGGACAGGCTCTGCACATGTGAGAGCTGGGGGTATACAGGACATCTCTGTACTTTCCTCTGAATTTTGTTGTAAACCTAAGACATATAAATAAATAAATAAATAAATAAATAAATAAATAACTTTCTTTAAAAAAGAAGAAATGTAGCTAAAAAGATTTGGACAAAGAAGCCAGGACATCTGGCTAGAATTCAAGCTCTGCCACATACTTCCTGTGTGACATTGGGTGTCCCTTAACCTCTGTGGTTTTTAGTGGCCTCATTTGCACCTTTAGGGAATTCTTTCAGATGTTTGTCCTGGTCTTTCTGGCACTCTTTAAAATTGCATGAGGACGACTCACAGATATTAATATTTATTCCAAAGAAATAGAGGAAGAATTGGTCAGAACTATCCTTTTCAGGTTTCCTCTAACTGCAGTACACAAGAGATATCCATACACAGATGTTAAAAAAGAGAATATGGTTATTTTATTTTAAAGGCGAGTTGGCTTTGAAAATAATCAGTTGAATTTCATCCAACAAGTCATAACTAATTTCATATTAAAAGTATTTTATCCAATACTTAAACCTAACTTTTCCTCCTAAATAAGTTAACATGTGTAGATACAGCCCAGCTATAGCACATGAGTCATCATTGACGACATCATTGTCCACCTTGTTGAATCAACTGAGACTGTTTCCAATGTCATTCGTAAAAGACTCCAAGACAGCCCTTTGGGGACGAGGTGTTTAACTGATAACTCACCACCAAACTGAAAGCTGAGCTCTCCCCCAAAGTCCGAATGAAGGAAGAGAAACAAAATGAGAATGTTTGATAGAAAAACAACAAAATTTCACAAATTCTTCACAAGAATCTCTACACTCCACTGGGATTTGGCAAAAGCTCATTTGGATGGATTGCATGTAAAGATGGTAGGAATACAACTTGGCTATCCCAAGATTGTCAGGGGCAATAGACGTCAGTGGTGGTGGTTTGAGGAGGGTGGTGAGGATTGCAGATCACTTCAGCTCAGGGATGTGAACTTAGTGTTGCTTTCTGAGCTCAGAACCTCACACTGGAGTTGATTTCATACCTTCACTGCCACTTACAGGCCAAGCCCTGGGGTCCTCCCTTTAGTCGTCTAAATCTTAGTGGGGACAGAAAGTTTTCTGCTTAGCAATTGGGATGGAAATCTAAGAGGCTGTAGAACTATATGGAATCTAAGGAAAAAAAAAAAGGTCATGAAGAACCTAGGGATAAGAAGACGGGAATAAAGATACAGACCTACTAGAGAATGGACTTGAGGATATGGAGAGGGGGAAGGGTAAGCTGGGACAAAGTGAGAGAGTGGCATGGACATATATACACTACCAAACAAAATAGCTAGCTAGTGGGAAGCAGCCGCATGGCACAGGGAGATCAGCTCGGTGCTTTGTGACCACCTAAAGGGGTGGGATAGGGAGGGTGGGAGGGAGGGAGACGCAACAGGGAGGAGATATGGGGATATACATATATGTATGACTGATTCACTTTGTTATAAAGCAGAAACTAACACACCATTGTAAAGCAATTATACTCCAATAAAGATGCTAAAAAAATGCAGGAAAGCAGAAAAAATTGCTTGGATATAGAGCTCCTCATTTGGGAATTGTCCAGGAAAAAAGAAAAAGTGATTTTTTTCCCCCTCCTCCCTTGGGCAAGTTTAACAGTCCACGTAGGCAGCCAGGCTCAGGGAATAAAGCAGAGGTATCCCATTCGGGCCTGGGCACTAATAAGAATATAATGTTCCTTCTCCCCTACAGTCATCATCATAGTTCAGGTCTTCTGGAGTTCCAGATTCCATTTCTATTTCCTTCCAACCCACCCTTTTAAAGCAACAATCCTCTTCATCACTCTGGTCTTTATTAAGCTGGATCTTCATCATTCATGGATTCAAGGCAGAACATCTCAGTCATGTAAGGACCTTCAGAATCTCAACACTGCCTGCCTTTCCCTTTTCTCCTGCCAATTGATTTCCCTACACATCAAGCTTCCTGTTGTTTCCTGCTGGAGTGGTGGTAGCTCATAGGTTCCTGCCCCTGCCTTCGGGCAATGCCCTTTCCCTCCTGTTGGCTTGGTGAACTCCCATGAATTCTTCAAAACTTGTTACAGTTATCATCTTCTTTTGGACTTTTTGCATCTCCCCAAGCCACAGTCCTTTAAACCTCCTTACATTTTCTTAGTGTACTATACACGCAGGCCTCCACTTCTGTTTTTATTTCTCTTTCCCTAATTAAATTGTGCCCATTTTGTATTTATCTTTATGGCCCTGCCTCCTAGCGGTATCAGTCATACAACTGAGGACAATAAATATTTGTGGAATAAATGAATTTCTTGGTACCTAACTTTTGGTCTTGATAAAGTGGGAATGTTATTTCACTTTGGTTACATACAGAGAGAAATGAATGCAGAAGGAAAAAAACTTAAATGATTTTTTCCTTTGAAATCCAACCCTATTTTGTATGGACTGCTTTTATTCTGGCTGCATATCAGTACTCAATCCCTGTTTTACGTAAACATGGACCCATAGGAGACATGATTGTTTAAGAAGTGGAAGGTAACCATAATAATAAGCTAAGAGAACACAATAGTCCTGAATGGGACCCAAGCAAGAGCTAAACAAATCAGACAATGGTAAGATAAAGTTAAAGACACTGAGATATTTGCTGTCATGTGGAAGAAGTATTTCTCCATTGTGTAAGGGTAGGTCATTCATATGTAACCCAATTGTCAGTTGTGTGTACCCCCGAGTCCCCTCACCTTCTGGAGTCAATGTTTATTTTAAAATCCAAATAAGATATTCCTATGGAAAATCCCACCTGTGGATTTTTGCCGAAAAAAAATGCTGCAATGTGCTTTCTAAATACTATTCTTCGTTTCTACTTTCTTTTTCTTTTTTATTGAAGCTTTGTGGGGACTGAAGGGATTACAGCATAGCATCATGAAGACAGGAATTAAAAAATTTATTGTCCTAAAATTCCCTGCTACTGGCTGTTATATGGAGGTGATGTGGTGGGCTGGCCTTCCTTCTTGTGGCTCATGTCTTCTGCTTATCCCTTCCTATCGTCCTGCCTGGGTTGCCTGCTGAGATTCAAAGTTCTTCTCACTTAACTGTGTCGAGCAATTCACTTCTATTTTTTCATATCCTTCCAGATTATGGCCTGAGGTGGGGTGGGGGTGGACATTCACAGTGAGGTTCAAGACAAGGCATGTATTTTTCTAAATGAACAGCATCTCCTCTGATCTGATGCTATTTGGCAGGTGTGCAGAAGAGACCACAATCTGTTCTAAGCAGTAGTTTTCTGCTTCTGGGTAACCATAGAAATAGTTGCTTTCTAGGCTCAGAATTTTCTAGAGCTGAAAACATGGAAGCCCACAATGTCTGATTTGGAAGCAATATTAGAACTCAGACAAATAGGATATATCTATGTCGTTTCCTTTCCTTTGTCCACATGTTTTCAACAGTTTTTCCTCATGATATGAAAAGGCTATAATGGTAAGTTTTCTTGTAGCATCAATATTGGCCATGACCCCAAAATGAGTCAGGTGCTACCTGCAAGCTTTAGTCAGCCCTATTCTTCCTTATTCAATAATCCTTTAAGTTGATCCAATTTAATTATTCTTTTAGTGGAATTGAACTTGAATGTCTCAAAATACTATCATTAAATATATTCAGCTTTGATTACCGTTACAAACTTGTCCAACAAATCTTGTGAAATTTATCATTGGTAGCAGTCAAACATACTAACAGTGGGACACCCATAACTAGCTAGTCTGTTAAAAATATCCTCAGGATAATAAAAATAATAGCAACAATGGCTATAATTAATTGAGCATTCCTATTTGTCAGGCACTCTTCTAAGCACTTTGTGTGTAATAGCTGCCTCACAACAACTCTATGAGGTAGGTACAATTAGCACACCCATCATGCAGATGAGGAAACAGAGGCACAAAAAGTTTAACATTTCTTGGAAGAAAAAAACAAAGTTTCCCTCCAAGAAAGGGAGGCATTAGCAGGTGGTCTATTCGGCTTCATTTGGCCTATGGGTTTCATGTTGGATTTTTTCTATTCCAAATGAGATGAAGAGTCTAAGATCCACAGAGGCGAAAACAGTTGTAAAGCCTTGGACGCACATCAGCTGACACTCATTTTGGTGCACTTTGCATTATAGCATCTGTTCCCCTTTATCTGAAGGGTTTTGGAGTTTCAATTTTTGCAGAAGGGGGCATGTGCTTTGCAGCTATCTGGAAGTAGTCAACAAATAGCAGCCAAGGGGCTCCAGTGGCTATTTTATTCATCTGTTAGTAGGAACATTTTGCCATTGCTTTCAGAAAATAAGTAATTATTATGGATTCACCAGTGACTGATTCAGGAATGCAGTTGGACATTCCAATAAAAAGTTCCACTGCTATGACCCTCTATTAACCTGATAAGTGCAGTATATCATCTTAGTTATACACTAAAGCTTAAACGTTATAGAATAGAGACCAGCATGGAAAATAAGACAAAATTTCTAAATGCACAATCGTCTTTTAATAATCTGGGGCTCTGTGATACCAAGCCACTTTGTGTCTGAGCAAATGACAGGTTAATTCAGAAAAAAGAAAAAAAAAAGTAATCCAAAAGGTTTCCTCATTACAATTTTCAATTCGGTTGAAAAAGTCAATTTGACAGTAGCAAATTTTTTTTGCTGCTAATGATAGAAATTGGTTCTAGTTAGTCTAAGCAAGAAGGAAGAATTTAATATAATGACCTGGGATCCAGTGACAGGAATGCAGCTGTGACTCAAAAGGGATTAAGAAGGCCAAGGGAAGCCCAGAAAACAGGCTTTATCTATATTTTGCTTTCATTTCTTTCTGCAAATTCTTTTCTTTTTCTTTTTTTTGGTCTGCCTTTGCAAATCAACTATCTCAGCTACTTCTACTCATACGACAATGGCTGTGCCTCAGTTCTCAAGTTTATGTAGTTTTCATATAACTGAACCCAAACGCACATTGAGATTTCACTCTCTCAAGTTACAGAGCTCTGACTGGCTCATTTTGGCTCTGGTGCTCGGCCACTGCCAATCGAGTCCTGAACAGTGGTTATGTAACTAAAATGTGGCTTGGAGAATCAGAGTGGAGAACTGTTTTCAGGGAAGAGGAACTTGTGAGCAGGACACACACTACAAAAGTCTCTTTTATTTCCATGTCAACTAGGTCTCTGTGTGAACCAGCCTTTAGAAATTAAAGGACTATGTCGAATTCAAAGACAGTGTCTCTTCTATCAAGCCAGGCGTATTTTAGACTAGATTGTTGAGTATGTAATTAGGTCAACAAACTTAAAATCAGCCCGAATAAACCAAAATGTTAATTTGAGTTTGCTGTAAACCAAAAATATATAATGGATCTTAAAGCTAAGTGGAAGTGCTTTGGATTATTCTTTTTTGTTTTTTAAACATCCTTATTGGAGTATAATTGCTTTACAATGGTGTATTAGTTTCTGCTTTATAACAAAGTGCATCAGCTATACATATGCATATATCCCCATATCTCCTCCCTCTTGCATCTCCCTCCCTCCCACCCTCCCTATCCCACCCCTCTAGGTGGTCACAAAGCACCGAGCTGATCTCCCTGTGCTATATGGCTGCTTCCCACTAGCTAGCTATTTTACGTTTGGTAGTGTATATATGTCCATGCCTCTCTCTCACTTTGTCCCAGCTTACCCTTCCCCCTCCTCATGTCCTCAAGTCCATTCTCTATGTCTGCATCTTTATTCCTGTCCTGCCCGTAGGTTCTTCAGTACCATTTATTTATTTATTTATTTATTTATTAGATTCCATATATATGTGTTAGCATATGGTATTTGTTTTTCTCTTTCTGACTTACTTCACTCTGTATGACAGTCTCTAGGTCCATCCACCTCACTACAAATAACTCAATTTCGTTTCTTTTAATGGCTGAGTAATATTCCATTGTATATATGTGCCACATTTTCTTTATCCATTCATCTGTTGATGGACCCTTAGGTTGCTTCCATGTCCTGGCTATTGTAAATAGAGCTGCAATGAACATTGTGGTACATGACTCTTTTTGAATTATGGTTTTCTCAGGGTGTATGCCCAGTAGTGGGATTGCTGGGTCGTATGGTAATTTTATTGGATTATTCTTGACACCACACCCTTAATTCGTGGGGGTTGATGATGTTTAAGATTTAGCTTAAATAAGACTACTGCATTTCTTGCTGTGATCGATGGTCAGATCCTTGAAGACTAGAGTTTTCAAATGCCTGCATATAATTATATAAATCAATCTAAGAGGTGCATGAGTAGAGAAAGAGGAAAGACTTGTCATGTTCCTAATGTATCTTTTGTATTCTCGTAAGACCTGAAAGAAACTTGAGAGATGACCCAGTTAAGAGCCCCTCATTTTACAGGCGGAAAGTGAAGCACAGAGAAGGGAATTGACTAGTTCATTATTAAATGATGTTTGAGTGGCAGATCTAGGATTAAAATCCTAGATTCCAGTCTTCTTTTTATTACATCCTACTATTAATAGTACGACTCACAAAACATATGACGGCACTGCTAGCGTGTTATACTTTCACTAGTTTTTAAATTAATTTCCCCAACATCTGGATTTTACTTATTCAAGTCTAATTTTTGATAAACAGGAAACTGAAAAAAAAAGTTAAATGTCATGTGCCAATCTCCCTCGACCAAATGGTGTGGGGTTAGAGTTTTGAACTCCTGGATTATAATTTGTCCAAGTTTTAAATATATATTGCATTATTTGTTTTTTCAATTTGACAGAATACCTTATTTGATTTGCAAATCAATCTTTATTTTAATTTCAAGATATTTTTTCTAAAAAAAAATGTTAGCTGGAAAGCCTAAGCACATTGGTGATTATAATTTTTTTTTTTTTTTTTTTTTTTTTTTGCTGTACGCGGGCCTCTCACTGCTGTGGCCTCTCCCGTTGCGGAGCACAGGCTCCGGACACACAGGCTCCGCGGCCATGGCTCGCGGGCCCAGCCGCTCCGCGGCATGTGGGATCTTCCGGGATAGGGGCACGAACCCGTGTCCCCTGCATCGGCAGGCGGACTCTCAACCACTGCGCCACCAGGGAAGCCCATAATTTTTTTTTTAATTTTAATTAAAATGATTGTTAAAGAAAAGCAGACTCATATTATAAAAAAATAAAATAGGATTGCAGGAGTCCTGCTTCCTAACATTGAGTTATGCTCCCCCGGAGCAGAGACCTTCAACTCTTAGTTGACTCATCTGAATTTTATCTCCATATTTCTAAATATGCTGAAAAAATATTGATTTTTTTCAGTTTTAGGTATTATTTTACCAACTGACTTTCTGTGCACAGCTTTTCCAACTCCTCTTCTCTTGAGCTACAGCTGTGGCAACATTTGCATGGTCATAATATTATTACCACTGAATTCTGGATTTCCCAAAATTGTACTATTGGGAAGGTGGGGGTAGAAGAAGTGTGTGTATATGTATAAGTGAAGGAGGTTAGTATGCACAAATCTAAACATTTTCTTCCATTGTCAGCTAGTGCAATATGATATACAATTTTTAAAAAAAATCAAGTGTTTTAAAACAAGAAAAGAAATCGGGCTTCTGGGCAGACTCTGCTCCTTGGTAAATATATTTTAAAAATTAAAATGTATATTTTTTATCAAAGAAATACACAATTACATGTTACTCTTTTGAATAAGGGTTTGTTTTCCCCAGCATTAATCATTGCCTTATTTTTTGATTTGCCTGTTTTGCACGTTATTGGTCATTAATTCATTCTAATATGCTCTACTGGAGTTGCTGCATGCCACTTCTCAGTTGATAGTCTATCAATTCTATTGTTTTCTTGGAGTCACCCATGTTGGAACTTTCTAACTTCTCGTGCCAGCCTTGGTAGGTTTCTGGGCTTGATGACCAACTAACATCCTGGGACGTCTCTTTACCTTCATTCTGGAAACTTCGTCCCCCTCTTGTGTTGGCTCTTCTGTTTCCTGGGTCCTTCTTCTTGGGCTACTTTCTCATTTTGTAGGGTATATTTTCCAGTCGTTTGTTGAGAAAGGGCGCTTGAGAGTTAAATTTCTTTTCGTTTATTTTTAAACTTTGATTCATGAATTTATTCAGAACGAAATGATTTATGTTCCTATGGTCTCATTACATTCACTGGACAAAAGGTGACTGCGAATTAGGGTTGTCCATCCCAAAGAGTGGTTTTCATGGTGGGGAGAAACGTCTGGTGAGCTAAATGCCGCCTCTTCCTGCCCCTGACCCACAGACATCGGCTCCTTTGCAGGCACAGTGGAGGGAGGGGGTGACATGGGGCCTGGGACATGGCCCCTGTTTTATCTCCTGAGTGTTCTGTTCTATTATGGGCAGTAGACAGACATTGCTGGGCAGTCCAGGAGGTGTAGGAGCCGCTGTGGATGGGGCAGCTGTCTCCTCGGCGTGGAGCTGCTGCTGACTTCGGGCCAGCCCCCGCCACCCCCCACCGCCTACGAGAGATGCCTGTACTGTGGGTATGCAGACCTGCAGGGTGGGTGGGGAGCTGGGCCGCTGGCCCAGGGCTCTTATAGTGAGTTGTTAGCAACTGCTCCGTGCCAGGCTCTGTGATGTTCTTGGGGCTCAGCCAGGCCAGGGAAACGTGTAACACAGACACAAGTGTAAACTGAGCCAGCATCTGAGCCAGCATCCATGTGTGTGAGCTCCACGCAGACCCTGGCTCACGTGTTTTACACGTGTTGCCTCATTCACACTCAACAACAAACCTGGGTCATTTCTGCCCCTCTTATTCTCATTTTATGATGAAGTATTAGTAAGGAGGGTAAAGTCGCTTGCTTGAGTCCACAAAGCCAGTAAGTGGCAGATCTGCAACCTGACCCCAGGCTTTTTGCCGCCTCTGGACAAGGTCTAAGTGCCTCTGAACACTTGACTGCAAACGTTCTTAAATGCAGGCAGTGCCGCCCACCAGTTACCAACACGTACAGTCAGCAGCTTTGCCTCCAAGGTGTGTCCTCAGGTTGCTCAGTCCAAGTTGCCTTCACGGCCCTAGGCCGAGGTCCTGGTGGAGCTCTGTAAAAGCCCAGGTGAGATTTGGCAGGCACGGGACAGTGAGGAGGTATGCTCCCTCACCAGGTGGGTGTAGTCAGGTCCCATCAAACCAGAGTGCACTGTTCTTTGTTGTTCCTGTTGACTTTGACCTTCATACATGATTGTAAATAATAATCCCTTCTTTGCCTGTCTTACTCTGTAGGTTGGAGAATCAGCTGAGATAAGAGATTGGAACATGTTTCTTTTCCCAAGTGCTATATCCAGGTGTGCAATTGGTGTGTTTACAGGGATACAAGTAAGCATCGGGCATGAGATAAGATTACACTTATAATTCAGATGTCAGGAAATTTAACCATAGACAAATGTAAAAGGCTTTTCTTTAGCTCTGTTAATGGAGGAAAGGAATGACTGCTTTTTTGTCAAAATGAAGGTGTTTGGTTTTAAACTTACTCAGTTCCTGCCATTTTGAACTGTTGGCTCATTTCTTTTCCGCCAAGTAGGTGGACATGGAGCATTCGGCTCAGGTCAGGCAAACAAAGCAATGCTAAGGAAAGACTTCTTTTCTAAAATGATGGGGTTTGGCAGTTTTCCCATGACCTGGGACCTCTAGATCCCCAGGAGGTAGCGAGCTACTTTGATCAGCCCCACGTAGGACACATAATCTCAGTGTCATTTACCTTGACCTGGGCTGTCAGAACGAGATATAAAGGCCTGATACAGGTAGGAAAGAAAGCCTAGCTCTGTAACTCATCGAGGAGAGGCGAATGGATCTGGGCCTGGGTGTCAGAACTGCCGGTGGGGCTCCCTGATAGTGAGACAAGGCCTCGGCCCAGGTGCTCAGAAATGTAGCATTGGGCTCTGATTATTTTCTTTTTGCGGATGATGCCATCTTGGTATTTATTGAGACTAAGTGCTAAGTTCTCTGCTCGTACGGTGAAAGAGAATACAGAGATAGATGCAATGGATCTTGCTCTCAAAACACTGACAATCTACCAATGATACAAGACGACACCTCATAGGTTCACCTGCCCAGCTTAGACCAAGAGCTCTGGAAAGCAGGGCAGCACCTTGTCCCTCTCTGCTGTCTTTCATGGCCTCGTACATAGTTGGTGCTCAAGCATTTGTTGTTATGACTTACTTTCATGATTAAATGCAAATGGTACAGCTTTTAACTCTGGTGTGGAGAACAGTTTTGACTCACGTGCCTACTCCAGTCTGGGGGCCGTGCCTGATTGGGCACCATGGGAAGCTGCATTAGGGTGCAGTGGGAGGTGTGCTGGCTGGAGACCAGCGAGGGAGGGTTGTCTGCTACAGGGTGCTTGGGGAACAGAGGCAGTAGGCACATGGTGGTCATTTGCCTTCCCAGATAAGTGCATCATGCTTACAAAAGAGGGGGCGGAGGAGTGCTTGGAGGAAATGAAACGCCCCAGTATTCCCTGAAAGGGTGGAGCAGGATTTAGATCAATAGAAAGAAGGGCTTTCAGTGATGGAGAAGACCAACGACAAAGACTCTAGGGTCCAGTGAGTCTGACATACATGTCAGGGTGTTATGGGAGCTGGCAGATATAAGCAGAGGGAGTCTTGGAGGAGGAAAGGGAGTCAGGTCGGATGGAGGCCCTGTGCCCGGTGGAGTAGCGTATCAGTTGGTTGTTGGGAGGTAGAGCGTAGACAGATCGTGTAGAGGTCTTTGGGGATGCCAGAAGGATGATCTTAGATGTGATACAGTCCTACGCTTTTCAAGAAGCTTTCCCAAATGCTCCAGATGCAGTTAGTTGCTCCATTGCACATCTCCCCACAGGAGATTCCCATTGCTCTGTTTTATCTCTGACTGTCATCTGCTGTGTCTAGAAATGTTTATGTATACATCTGCTCTCCGCCTTAAGGATGTGGACAGTGACTTAGCTATCTATGATTCCTGGTGCTCAGGACTGCACCTGGTAGGTTTGGTATACCCAGTGAATATGGTTGCATTAAGTTGAGATAGGGTGCCTGAACTGCCAAGCAAGGTGGGGTGGAGGTGGGCAGTGCTTTCGTGGTGAAGCTGGCTGAGGAAGTGTATGGCTGCCAACCAGACAGTTAAGTTTCTTGAGATTATTTCATGACCGAAAACATTTTTACTCTACCCTCTTGTGTGATTAGTAGTGTGTGTGTAGAATTCTATGTGGAAGGTCATTCATTTGAATTTTGAAGACATTGCTTCTTTGTTTTCTAGCTTCAAGTGTTTCTGTAAAGAAGACTAACATTAATATGATTCACAATTGTTATGGTTTGCTTTAAATATACCATCTTGCTATTAGCTTTGTATTTGTACCATCTATATTTTGTTCCCTTTTCCCAGTCTGCTGCCTTCTCTCAGATTAATTCAGTATTTTAAAAATTCCATTTTATTGGTTCATTAGCTATGTCCTTCTTCTGTGTGATACTTTAGAGTTTATAGCATACATCTTTAACTTCTCATAGACTACTTTTGAGTAACATTAGACCACTTCACAAATAGTATAAAAATCTTACAACAGCATAATTCTATTCCCCTTCTCTTGGTGTTTGTGCTCTTTTTGCTATATATTTATATTTTACTTCTGTCTAAATTATACATCTCATATTACATTCTTATTACTTTTATTTTAATCAGTCTTCTGGTGATTAACCTTTTATCTTTGGTGAGTCTTAAAAAAATCTTTATTTTACATTTGTTTCTGAAGGGTACTTTCACTGGGTTTGGAATTCTAAGTTGGCAGTTTTTTATTTTTGTTTTTCTTTCCATGTTTTAAAGATGTTGTTCCACTGTATTCTGGCTTACATTGTTCCTGAAGAGAAGTCTGTTACTATTCTTATCTATATTCCTTTGTATGTCATGTGCTTCCCCCCCGCCCTCCAGCTGCTTTTATGATTTTCTCTTTATTACTCTGTTTAATATTTTGATTATGACATAACTTGACTTATTTTTCTTTGTATTTCGTGTGCTTTGGGTTCATTAAGTTTCTTGAATCTGTGGGTTTTATAGTGATCATCACATTTGGAAAAATTTCTTCCCATTTTTTTTCTTCAAATATTTTTTCTATTTATCCCTCTCTCTCTTCCCTTCAACTAATTATTAGCCCTCTTGGAGTTGTCCCACAACTTACTAAAGCTCTGGGGTTTTTTTGTCTTTCTTTGTATTTTATTTTGGATAGTTTCTATTGTTATATCTTCAAGTTCACTAATATTTTCTTTTGCAGTGTATAATCTGTTATTAAGCCCATACAGTATGCTTTTAATCTCAGACATCATAATTTCCAACACCAGAAGTTCAATCGGGTTTTTGAGAAATGTCTTCCATATCTCCACATGGTTCATCTTACTTCTACCATCTTGAATATATGGAATATAGTAATAATAACTGTTTTAATGTCATTGTCTACTGACTATGTCATCTTTGCCTTTTCTGGGTCTGTTTCTATTGATTAATTTTTCTCCTTAGTATGGGTAGTGTTTTCTTTCTTCTTTGCATGCCTGGTAATTTTTGATTGTATCAGACATTGTCAAATTGTTGGGTACTGGATGTTTTTATATTCTAATAAGTATTCTTTAGCTTTGTTCTGGGAAGCAGTTACATTACTTACTTAAAGTAGTTTGATACTTTTGAGGCTTGCTTTTAAGCTTTCTGGGGTAGGATTGGAGCAGCCTTTTATCCAGGGCTAATTTTTCTCCGTGACACAGATAACATCTTTCTGAATGTTCTACCTAGTTGACCACGACTTACAAGGTTTTCCACTCTGGCTAGTGAGAACACAAACTATTCTTGGATGTGTGAATCCACTGATTGTTACCTCTTCTCCTTTAGGTTGTTCTTTCCACAGCCTCATGTGGTTTCCTCACATGCATGTACTGGTCAGTACTCAGCTGAAAATTTGGGAGGGATCTTTTGAACATTTCTGGTCTGTATAGATATTGTCTCTCAAGGGATTTGCCTTACAAATTCTAGGCACCTTTATCTCCTTGGACACCCAGCTCTCTCTCCTCAGTTCAGGAAGATGCCTGGGTTCAACCTGGTTTCCACCTCCCTGCACTGTTACCTGGAAGATATCTATAGATAGTAAACTGTGACAACTGTGCTTACTTTTATTGTTTGCTATTTTTAAAGGAATCTCTGTCCTGCATTGCTTAATGTCCAGTGCCTAAAAACCATCATTTCATATATATAAAATAAATATATACCTATATATAAATATATATATATTTTTCCCATTTAAAAAGTTGTTTAGTGGAAGGGTAAATCCATTCTCATGTTACTCCATCTTTATTGGAAGTGGAAATCGTGTTATTCTATTTTTGTGATAAAACTTAAGCTCCTTGGTTCTAAATCACTTAGTTTTGCTTTAGAATGTTTACACAGGCCACTCCAGGTGGCAGCATTAGGCATCATGTCATCATTCTTAGCTTTATAAAAGCCACTATAAGGGTCTTTATTTCTAGCATCTATAAGGTAGTTCTATTCCTACCTAAAGAGATATTTATTGGGGGTTAGGTCCCTAACACTTAGGATGTAGAAGTGAAGAAGGCATGTGAGGCCTTTTCCTTTAAGGAGAAAACATTAAATAAATAAACATAATACAATAGCATCCTATCACTAACTCTTTACCCTACCTTAGTTTTCTTTTTTTTGAATTTTATTTATTTTTTTATAAATCAAATTCTTATTAGTTACCCATTTAATACATATTAGTGTATATATGTCAATCCCAATCTCCCAATTCATCCCACCACCAGCACCCCCCACCACTTTCCCCCCGTGGTGTCCATACGTTTGTTCTCTACATCTGTGTCTCTATTTCTGCCCTGCAAACTGGTTCATCTATACCATTTTTCTAGGTTCCACATATATGCGTTAATATACGATATTTGTTTTCTCTTTCTGACTTACTTCACTCTGTATGACAGTCTCTAGATCCATCCACATCTCTACAAATGACCCAATTTCATTCTTTTTTTATGGCTGAGTAATATTCCATTGTATATATGTACCATATCTTCTTTATCCATTCGTTGGTTGATGGGCATTTAGGTTGCTTCCATGACCTGGCTATTGTAAATAATGCTGCAATGAACATTGTGGTACGTGACTCCTTTTGAATTATGGTTTTCTCAGGGTATATGCCCAGTAGTGGGATTGCTGGGTCATATGGTAGTTCTATTTTTAGTTTTTTAAGGAACCTCCATACTGTTCTCCACAGTGGCTGTATCAATTTACATTCCCACCAACAGTGCAAGAGGGTTCCCTTTTCTCCATACCCTCTCCAGCATTTGTTGTTTGTAGATTTTCTGATGATGCCCATTCTAAAGGGTGTGAGGTGATACCTCACGGTAGTTTTGATTTGCATTTCTCTAATAATTAGTGATATTGAGCAGCTTTTCTTGTGCTTCTTGGCCATCTGTATGTGTTCTTTGGAGAAATGTCTATTTAGGTCTTCTGCCCATTGTTGGATTGGGTTGTTTGTTTTTATAATATTGAGCTGCATGAGCTGTTTATATATTTTGGAGATTAATCCTTTGTCCATTGGTTTTTTGCAAATATTTTCTCCCATTCTGAGGGCTGTCTTTTCATCTTGTTTTTAGTTTCCTTTGCTTTGCAAAAGCTTTTAAGTTTCATTAGGTCCCATTAGATTATTTTTGTGTTTATTTCCATTACTCTAGGAGGTGGATCAAAAAAGATCTTGCTATGATTTATGTGAAAGTGTTCTTCCTATGTTTTCCGCTAAGGGTTTTATAGTGTCCAGTCTTACATTTAGGTCTCTAATCCATTTTGAGTTTATTTTTGTGTATGGTGTTAGGGCGTGTTCTAATTTCATTCTTTTACATGTAGCTGTCCAGTTTTCCCAGCACCACTTATTGAAGAGACTGTCTTTTCTCCATTGTATATCATTGCCTCCTTTGTCATAGATTAGTTGACCACAGGTGCATGGGTTTATCTCTGGGCTTTCTATCCTGTTCCATTGATCTATTGTTCTGTTTTTGTGCCAGTACCATATTGTCTTGATTACTGTAGCTTTGTAGTATAGTCTGAAGTCAGTGTGTCTGATTCTTCCAGCACCGTTTTTTCCCCTCAAGACTGCTTTGGCTATTCGGGGTTCTTTGTGTCTCTAGACAAATTTTAAGATTTTTTGTTCTAGTTCTGTAAAAAATGCCATTGGTAATTTGATAGGGATTGCACTGAATCTGTAGGTTGCTTTGGGTAGTATAGTCATTTTCACAGTATTTATTCTTCCAATCCAAGAAAATTGTACATCTCTCCATCTGTTTGTAGCATCTTTGATTTCTTTCATCAGTATCCTATAGTTTTCTGCATACCGGTCTTTTGTCTCCCTAGGTAGGTTTATTCTTAGGTATTTTATTCTTTTTGTTGCAATGGTAAATGAGAGTGTTTCCTTAATTTCTCTTTCAGATTTTTCATCATTAGTGTATAGGAATGCAAGTGCTTTCTCTGCATTAAGTTTGTGTCCTGCAAACTTTACCAAATTCATTGATTAGCTCTAGTAGTTTTCTGGTGGCATCTTTAGGATTCTCTTTGTATAGTATCATGTCATCTGCAAACAGTGACAGTTTTACTTCTTCTTTTCCGATTTGTATTTCTTTTATTTCTTTTTCTTCTCTGATTGCCATTGCTAGGACTTCCAAAACTGTGTTGAATCAAAGAGTGGTGAGAGTGGACATCCTTGTCTTGTTCCTGATCTTAGAAGACATGCTTTAAGTTTTTCACCATTGAGAATGATGTTTGCTGTGGGTTTGTCATATATGGCCTTTATTATGTTGAGGTAGATTCCCTCTATGCCCACTTTCTGGAGAGTTTTTTATCATAAATCGATGTTGAATTTTGTCAGAAGATTTTTCTGCATCTATTGAGATGATCATATGGTTTTTATTCTTCAGTTTGTTAATATGGTGTATCACATTGATTAATTTGCATATATTAAAGAGTTCTTGCATCCCTGGGATAAATTCCACTTGATCATGTTGTATGATCCTTTGAATGTGTTGTTGGATTGTGTTTGTTATATTTTGTTGAGGATTTTTGCATTTATATTCAATATTGGTCTGTAATTTTCTTTTTTCTTTTGTAGTATCTTTGTCTGATTTTGGTATCAGGGTGATGGTGGCCTCATAGAATGAGTTTGGTAGTGTTCCTCTCTCTGATATATTTTGGAAGAATTTGAGTAAGCTAGGTGTTAGTTCTTCCCTAAATATTTGATAGAATTCTCTTGTAAAGGCATCTGGTCCTGAACTTTTGTTTGTTGGAAGATTTTCAATCACAGTTTCAATTTCAGTACTTGTGATTGGTCTGTTCATATTTTCTATTTCTTCCTGGTTCAGTCTTGGAAGGTTATACCTTTCTAAGAATTTGTCCATTTCTTCTAGGTTGTCCATTTCTTCCAGGTTGTCCATTTTATTGGCATAGAGTTGCTTGTAGTAGTCTCTTAGGATGCTTTATATTTCTGCAGTGGCTGTTGTAACTTCTTCTTTTTCATTTCTAATTTTATTGATTTGAGTCCTCTCCCTCTTTTTCTTGATGAATCTGGCTTATGGTTTATTAATGTTGTTTATCTTCTCAAAGAACCAGCTTTTAGTTTTGTTGATGTTTGCTACTGTTTTCTTTGTTTCTATTTCATTTATTTCTGATCTGATCTTCATGATTTCTTCCTTCTACTAACTTTGAGTTTTGTTTGTTCTTCTTCCTCTAGTTCCGAGGTGTAAGGTTAAATTTTTTATTTGAGATTTTTCTTGTTTCTTGAGGTAGGCTTGTATTGGTATAAGCTTCCCTCTTAGAACTGCTTTTTCTGCATCCCATAGGTTTTGGATCATCATTTTTCGTTGTAATTTGTCTCTAGGTATTTTTTGATCTCCTCTTTGATTTCCTCAGTGATATCTTGGTTATTTAGTAACGTACTGTTTAGCCTCCATGTGTTTGTGCTTTTTACGTTTTTTTCCCTGTAATTGATTTCTTATCTCATAACGTTGTGGTCAGAAAAGATGCTTGATATGATTTCAATTTTCTTAAATTTACTGACACTTGATTTATGACCCAAGATGTGATCTGTCCTGGAGAATGTTCCATGTGCCGTTGAGAAGAAAGTGTAATCTGCTGTTTTTGGATGGAATGTTCTATAAATATCAATTAAATCTATCTGGTCTATTGTGTCATTTAAAGCTTATGTTTCCTTATTAATTTTCTGTTTGGATGATCTGTCCGTTGGTGTAAGTGAGGTGTTAAAGTCCCCCACTATTACTGTGTTACTGTCGATTTCCTCTTTTATAGCTGTTAGCAGTTGCCTTATATATTGAGGTGCTTCAATGTTGGGTGCATATATATTTATAATTGTTATATCTTCTTCTTGGATTGATCCCTTGATCATTATGTAGTGTCCTTCCTTGTCTCTTGTAACATTCTTTATTTTAAAGTCTATTTTATCTGATATGACTATTGCTACTCCAGTTTTCTTTTGATTTCCATTTGCATGGAATATCTTTTTCCATCCCCTCACTTTCAGTCTGTATGTGTCCCCAGGTCTGAAGTGGGTCTCTTGTAGACAGCATATATATGGGTCTTGTTTTTGTATCCATTCAGCGAGCCTGCGTCTTTTGGTTGGAGCATTTAATCCATTCACGTTTAAGGTAATTATCGATATTTATGTTCCTATTACCATTTTCTTAATTGTTTTGGGGCTTGTTTTTGTAGTTCCTTTTCTTCTCTTTGTTTCCCACTTAGAGAAGTTCCTTTAGCATTTGTTGTAGAGCTGGTTTGGTGGTGCTGAATTCTCTTAGCTTTTGCTTGTCTGTAAAGCTTTTGATTTCTCCATCGAATCTGAATGAGATCCTTGCCAGGTAGAGTAATCTTGGTTGTAGGTTCTTCCCTTTCATCACTTTAAATATATCATGCCACTCCCTTCTGGCTTGCAGAGTTTCTGCTGAGAAATCAGCTGTTAACCTTATGGGAGTTCCCTTGTATGTTATTTGTCATTCTTCCCTTGTTGCTTTCAATAATTTTTCTTTGTCTTTAATTTTTGTCAGTTTGATTACTATGTGTCTCAGCATGTTTCTCCTTGGGTTTTTCCTGCCTGCGACTCTCTGCACTTCCTGGACTTGGGTGGCTATTTCCTTTCCCATTTTAGGGAAATTTTTGACTATAATGTCTTCAAATATTTTCTCAGGTCCTTTCTCTCGTTCTTCTCCTTCTGGGACCCCTATAATGTGAATGTTTTTGTGTTTAATGTTGTCCCAGAGGTCTCTTATGCTGTCTTCATTTCTTTTCATTCTTTTTTCTTTATTCTGTTCCACAGCAGTGAATTCCACCATTCTGTCTTTCAGGTCACTTATCTGTTCTTCTGCTTCAGTTATTCTGCTACTGATTCCTTCTAGTGTATTTTTCATCTCAGTTATTGTGCTGTTCATCTCTGTTTGTTTGTTCTTTAATTCTTCTAGGTCTCTGTTAAACAATTCTTGTGTCTTCTCAATCTTTGCCTCTATTCTTTTTCCGAGGTCCTGGATCATCTTCACTAGCATTATTCTGAATTGTTTTTCTGGAAGGTTTCTTATCTCCACTTCATTTAGTTTTTTTTCTGTGGTTTTATCTTGTTCCTTCATTTCATACATAAGCCCTCTGCCTTTTCATCTTGTCTATCTTTCTGCAAATGTGGTTTTTGTTCCACAGGTTGCAGCATTGTAGTTCTTGCTTCTGCTGTCTGGTGAATGAGGCTATTTATGCGGCTTGTGCAAGTTTCCTGATGGGAGGGACTGGTGGTGGCTAGAGCTTGGTGTTGCTCTGGTGGGCAGAGCCCAGTAAAAGTTTAATCTGCTTGTCTGCTGATGGGTGGTCCTGGGTTTCCTCCCTGTTGGTTGTTTGGCCTGAGGTGACCCAACACTGGAGCATACCCAGCTCTTTTGTGGGTCTAATGGTGGACTATGGGAGAGCTCATGACAAGGAGTACTTCCCAGAACTTCTGCTGCCAGTGTCCTTGTCCTCACGGTGAGACACAGCTACCCTATGCCTCTGCAGGAGACCCTCCAACACTAGCAGGTAGGTCTGGTTCAGTCTCCTATGTGGTCACTGCTCCTTCCCCTGGGCCCTGATTCACATACCACTTTTTGTGTGCACTCCAAGAGTGGAGTGTCTGTTTCCCCCAGTCTTGTCGACATCCTGCAATCAAATCCCGCTAACCTTCAAAGTCTGATTCTCTAGGAATTCCTCCTCCTATTGCTGGACCCCCAGGTTTGTAAGCCTGACATGGAGCTCAGAACCTTCATTCCAGGGGGTGGACTTCTGTGGTATACGTGTTCTCCAATTTGTGAGTCACCCACCCAGCAGTTATGGGATTTAATTTTACTGTGATTGCACCCCTCCTACCATCTCATTGTGGCTTCTCCTTTGTCTTTGGATGTGGGGTATCTTTTTTGGTGAGTTCCAGTGTTTCCCATCAATGATTGTTCAGCAGTTAGTTTTGATTCTGGGAGGAAGAGCATGTCCTTCTACTCTGCCATCTTCTTATTTTTCTTCATAATACTCTTTGTCACCTGATATACCATATGTGTATTTTTAAATTTTTTGGTTTTACTCTAGTAAGACTGCAAGCTCCATGAGAGCAAGAATCCCTGTGGATTTCTTTGTAACTGCTGTGTTCCCAAAGCCCAGAAAAATGTCTGGAGTATAGTGAATGCTTAACAAATGTTTGTTAATAAATGAGTGTTTAATGAAAGAGCTACAGAGAGGAAGGCAAAAATATAATGAAATTTTACAACCTGGAATTCCTCTCAGGATGTAGTCCTTGGAAACACCTGCATCAGAAACATTTCAGGTGACAGAAATCCCTGGTGGTCCAGTGGTTAGGACACTGTGCTTCCACTGCAGGGGGCACAGGTTCGATTCCTGGTCAGGGAAAAAAGATCCTGCATGCTGCATGGCACGGCCAACAAAAAAAAAAAAAAAAGAAGAAGAAAAGAAAAGAAACATTTCAGGTGATTATTTAACATGCACATTTTGATCCCCTCCCCAGATCCACTGATGTTGAATTTCTGATGGTGAGGCTGGGCAATTAAAAATTTTAACAATTTTCCCATATAATTTATACACACCCTGAACTTGGAGAACTACTGGTTTGGGGTATAGAAAAGGTTGAAGAGAAGTAATCATGTAAATGAAACTCTGAATAGTGTGTGTGTGTGTGTGTGTGTGTGTGTGTGTGCAACCTCCAGGTGGGAAGGAACTATTTCAAGAAGTGTTTTTAGCAGGAGAGTGACATGATTAGGTCTATGTTTTTAAAAATATCACTCAGGCTCTAGCGAGGTAGTTTTGTTTATCTCACAAGTTCTCCTGACTTATAGCTGAGGTCCCATATATACAGAGATCACATGCTTTGCAGTTAACTGAACCAGACACAGCCTCTTATTAGCTGTGTGACAGAGAAAAAGTACATAAATCTCTTAGCCTTATTTTCCTCATGTGTAAAATTGGGATAATAACACTTTTCACACTGGGTTTTCTGAAGAATTGACTTTTAACTCATGTAAAATACCTGGTACATAACAGACCTGGGAATAATGTTGGTTTCTTGTGATCTTCATCCTCAAGGTGCTTTTGCTCTTTGGAAGAAAATCAGGGAAACACATCAAGCACTGGCATCCCCAGGGCCAATGTTGACAAGCTGTGAAATCAGTCTCAGATATGAGACATCCTGCACAGTGTTGGGGAGACCGTGGGTAGGTACAGACTCCTAGAGGCAGCATCAGGAGAAGGAGGAGAAAGTGGTGTGACCAGTTCTTGCTGGAAAAGACATGAATAATTTATGCACAGATAGCCTGTCATCAGGGACTGGGATTGGAGGCCAACTATTCAACAAGATCTTTTTCAAAGACCAGCACCAATCACTTTGGTTCCAGTAATAAAGTTTTCCAAGTATTTCATTAGATTTCTCTCTTCCCTGGTGAGTTTTGCTCTTGACTGCATAGGAATAAAAATGTCAGGAACATTTTGTACCTTGTTTTCCTCCCTTCCTTCCTTCCTTTCTTCTTCCCTGTTTCCTTTCTTCTTAACTTACATCTTAAACAATTAGACTCTAAGAGTTGCACCTGTTTTATATTTTCCTATTACTAGAACTGAGTGATGGTTTGAGCAGAGATCCATGTTCCCAAGCCAGCATCATGTTCCTCCCTACAACACACACCCTTCACTGTGTCCAATCATCTCTCATTAAGTCTCTTGTTATGTTTCACATTGCCTGAGTGTAACCTCTTTCCCTTTTGAGGCTGTCCTTAATGTTCACTGTAACCTACTTTCAGCTGGTAAGAATTAATGGGGAGATACACAGGGTAAACTTTGTTTTGTTGAGACATTCTTTCACTCAATTAAGTTTAAATAAAGAACACATATACTCACATAATGCTCATTATGTGAGCATTCATACTCACATAATCTTGAGTGACTACTATGTGCCTGGCAATATTGATAGTAAGTACACATCAGTGAATAAAACAATCAGAATCCCTGCAGTCATGGGGGAGATAAAAACACACATACAAGTACATGTATAATAACAACAAATGGTAATAAGTCCCATAAAGGAAATAAACAGGACACATTAATAGAGAAAAACAAGGAGAGAAAGAAGAAGCTTATTTAGCATGAGCCTGGAAGCATCTCTGAAGATATGAATTTGCAGGATAAGATAGGTCAGCCATGGAAAGAGCATAGGGACATGCATTCAGAAACAGGGAATAGCATGAATGAGGGTCCTGAGACAGGAGAGAGCTTTATTTGTGTGAGGAATTGGAAGGAGATCAGTGTGGCTTGGCATCAAGCATAAAGGGAAAGAGTGATCCAAGATGAAGTAGTCAGGTAGTGAGGACCAGGGACTAGATCTGTGGGCTCTGCGTAAGAAGTATGAGTTCTATTTTGCGTGCACTGGGAAGACACTGAGAGTATTTGTGAAAAGACATGAAATTATCTGATTTTTATTTTAGAAAGATTTACTCTGGTTTATCTGTGGAATGTAGATTGGAGGATCAGGGGAGAAATCAGGAAGCCCAGTATGGAGGCTGTCACTGTGATCAAGGGAGAGATGCCTGTGGCTTGAACCAGGATGGTAGCTAGAGCAAGCAAAAAAGTGGGTGTACATCATGCTTATTTTGGAAGAAGAATTGAAAGAATGAATCTGGGGTCGAGAGGAAGTAATCAAGGATGGCTTACAATTTCTAGTCACCTATTGAGAAAAGGAAAGGCTGGGAGAGAAGTGGTTTGGTGGTTAAATGAAGAGCTCAGTTTGAAAATGTTAAGTTTGAGATGTCAAGGAGAAATCCAAGAGTACAAATCAAATAAGTACTTAATTCTATAATTTTGGAGTTTAGAGGAAAGCTCAAGGCTATGATTACAAACTACAGCTTCATCAGTATGTAGATGGTATGTCAGTTGTGACGTCAACAAAGACTTAAAAAATCAGGACCCTAGCAGGACAGGAATAAAGACGCAGATGTTGAGGACGCGGGGAGGGGGAAGGGTAAGCTGGGACGACAAAGTGAGAGAGTGGCACTGACATATATACACTACGAAATGTAAAATAGATAGCTAGTGGGTAGCAGCCGCATAGAGCAGGGAGATCAGTTCAGTGTTTGGTGACCACCTAGAGGGGTGGGATAGGGAGGGTGGGAGAGAGATGAAAGAGGGAGGGGATATGGGGATACATATATATGTATAGGTGATTCACTTTGTTATACAGCAGAAACTAACACAACATTTTAAAGCAATTATATTCCAATAAAGATGTTTAAAAATATTCATAGAAATTCCTAGGAAATGTGGCGGTTTTAAAATATGAGTGTTTGTTCTAGTATACATAAGATGGATAAACAACAAGGTCCTACTGTATAGCACAAGTAATTATATTCAATACCCTGTGGTAAACTATAATGGAAAAGAATATGAAAAATAATATATGTATATGTATAACTGAGTCACTTTGCTGTACAGTGGAAATTAACACAACATTCTAAATCAACTATGCTTCAATAAAATTAAAAAAAAAATCAGGGCCCTAAATACTGTGGATCAAGTTTATTTCTCACTCCCGTAATGGTTCAGAGGAGGTGGGTGGTCTGGGTTAGGTAGACAGCTCCACTCCACAAGGTCATTCAAGGATCCAGTTTACCTTTATCTTATTGATTCGTCATCCCCTTGAATATTATTTTTCTTTGAATGATTGACATTGGCTCACTAACACCAGGACCACATTCCATCATTCAGAAAAACGAGAAAAGACAGCATCTTCTTTTTAAGGAAGTGACACAGAACTTTTATATATTGCTTAGTTGCAAGAGAGGCTGTAACATACATTCTCTAAACTGGCCACATGATGAGGTGTCAATTCCACTACTAAAAAGAAAAGAAAAATAGATACCAGAAGATGACACATTTTTTTCTACCACACAGATAGTATATGAGGTCAAGGGACTGGCTATACAGGGTTTCTCAATGCTGGTACTATTGACAGTTTGGACCAATAATCCTTTGTTGTGGGAGGCTATGTATTGTAGGATTATGTATTAACCATCAGTGTTTAGCAGCATCACCATCCTCTACCCTCTAGAAGCCAGTGACATCCTCCCAGATGTAACAATCAAAAATGTCTTTCAGGGCTTCCCTGGTGGCGCAGTGGTTGAGAGTCCGCCTGCCGATGCAGGGGACATGGGTTTGTGCCCTGGACTGGGAAGATCCCACATGCCACGGAGTGACTGGGCCTGTGAGCCATGGCCGCTGAGCCTGCGTGTCCAGAGCCTGTGCTCTGCAACAGGAGAGGCCACAACAGTGAGAGGCCCGCGTACCACAAAAAAATTTTTAAAAAAAAGAATATCTTTCATAATTGACAATTATACCGTAGTGGGCAAAATCAATCCTTACTAAGAACCCCCGGCTTAAATATGGAGAGAGGATAAAGAAAGAAGATGAGAGTGAGGCAGCTGGAGTTTGAGGAGTACCAGTGTTTAGGGTTTGGGTAGAGAGGAGCGAAGTGAGCAAATGACACAGGCAAGGAATAATCAATGGGATATAATAAAAATCAGGACTGCAGAGTGTCACACAAGCCCATATAGAAGGACATTCCAATAAGGTAAGGATGGATGACTATTAAAATGATACTCTGAAGTCAACTGAGATGCGAACAAAATGGGTTCATTGGATTTGACAACATGGAGATGACTGGTGACCTAGACGAGAACATTTTGCTGTCTAGTGCTGTAGAAGAAACTCAGATTGTAAACAGTAAGTCAAAAATACATAAATGAGCACAATATTTGTAGACAACCCTTAAGCAAATGCAAAGGTACAGGAAAAGGGAGCAGCAGCTGGAAGGTTATGAGAGTTTCAGGGAGTGATTATTTTTTAAAAATAAATTTATTTATTTATTTATTTTTGGCTGTGTTGGGTCTTTGTTGCTGAGTACAGGCTTTCTCTAGTTGCAAGAGCTGGGGCTACTCTTTGTTGTGGTGCGCAGGCTTCTCATTGTGGTGGCTTCTCTTTGTTGTGAAGCATGGGTTCTAGGTGCACGGACTTCAGTAGTTGTGGCTAGTGGGCTCTAGAGTGCAGACTCAGTAGCAAGGCAGTGATTTTTTTTTTTAATGGGAAATGCTAGATCTTGTTTTGTATGAATCGAAGGAAAAATCCAATATAAAGAGAGTGACTTATGATCCCAGAGAGAGAGGAAAAGACCATATGATCAAAGTCTTTGAGAGGATGAGACCCAGTGCACTTGTTGAGAAATTGGCCTTTGAAATGAGGTGGGATATCCGGGTGGTAACTGGCAGGAGATGAGGATGCAGTTATGTCTGTAGATTTGCTGATGGGAATATGAGGGAATTCCCATAGGACGGGAACTTTCAATGAGATTGGCTATAGGCTCCTGGGCTGAGAATGACGGGGTCATTGAGCTGCTGCAGCCTTTGTGTGGCTGGCAGGGAATGGTTCAGGGATAATATTTGAGGGCAGATCGAGAGAGTACAGTGCCGAAAGTGGTCTATTTGAGATTTGAGGTCTGGTGTCTAGAGCAAAGTCAGTCTTCCTGATTGTGTGGATGCAATAGCAAGGGATGGGCTTGCTTAGAATTCCAAAGTGAAGTAGCCAAAGGTGTGTACAGAGAGTCCCTCCAAAAGCCTACCCTGGAGTCACTTCCCTCCTCAGTGGGTGAAAGCAACTCTCTTCTCTGCTTCAATTTCTGGCAAGGGATCTTGAAGGAGCAAGAAGGGCTGAAGTCTTATGCAGTCCTGGTGTACCAAGGTGAGAGCTTGTGAGGTGGTATGGACAGCTTGTGGGAAGTTAGACTTCATCCTGAGTGGAGGATATAGAGTAGGTCTTTTTACATAGATCTCTGGTGTTTCCTAAAAGTGATTTGAGGGACTTCCCTGGAGATCCAGTGGTTAAGACTCCACGCTTCCACCACAGGGGCCACTGGTCGATCGCTGGTTTGAGAACTAAGATCCTGCATGCTGTGTGGTGCAAAAAAAAAAAAAAGTGATTTAAATAACATAAAATAGAAGACTTAAAAACACAGTGAGACCAGATATACCTCATTCCGAAAGTGTATTACTAAAGATAACTAAACTTAATTGCAGCACTATTAAATCCAACAGAAGACTAATTTCCTGAAGGTTCACCAGTGGCTCAAGTCTAGAGCAAGAATCCTCAACCCTGCCTGTGCAGTGCCATGCCTGTTTTTCATAGGAGAGCATCAAGATTTGAATAAGTTAAATAATTTGCTTTAGCTCACACAGTTAATAAGTTATGATTGAGCCCCATGTCTGGCTGCAGCTGTTAAGCACTGTGTTCTAAGATTTACTATAGTCAAGACATATTTATTGAGCATATTGCAAGGTAATATGCTAAACACTGTGGGTAAGAGAAGTCTTAATCAGACATAGCATACGCCCCTGAAGACTTTATAGTTTACCAGGAAAATACTAATCCCCTATAATGCATGGTAGATGATGGACTTAGGGATGAGAACTCACCTGTTAGAAGACTCTCGGATGGGTGTAACAGTGGAAGTGGGCCTTGGAAAATGGGTAAGTTGTGGCCATACTTGAGCCAAGAGTGTATGGATAGAGAGGAAAGAGACAAGCTGGCAGGCAGAACAGGAGCAAAAATATAGAGGAAGGGCTTCCCTTGTGGCGCAGTGGTTGAGAGTCTGCCTGCCGATGCAGGGGACACAGGTTCGTGCCCTGGTCCGGGAAGATCCCACATGACGTGGAGTGACTGGGCCTGTGAGCCATGGCTGCTGAGCCTGCGCGTCTGGAGCCTGTGCTCCGCAACGGGAGAGGCCACAGCAGTGAGAGGCCCGCGTACGGCAAAAAGAAAAAAAAAAAAAAGTTAAGTAGCCAGTTTGATTGGACAGAGAGTATATGTGTGGAAGTAGAGAGAGAGGATGCTGACAAAATACAGTGAAGATTTAAATGGTATGAGTAATAATTACAACTAATATTTGTCAGGCACTTAAAATGTGCCAAGTCCTGTCCTTGGGGCTTTAAATTCATTACCTCGCTGAAAGCTTCTAACTAAACTTTGAGATTGATGTTATCCTTACCTGCCATTACAGATGGATGAAGTGAGGTTTAGACAAGTCATTTGTCTAAGGTCACATGGAGAGTAGTGATGAAGCTGAGACTCAAACCCAAATTTATCTAATATTAAAATCCCCATGTTGTTATTCATGGAACTTTATGGTCACCTGGCAAATGCCACTATTGACATCAGATGGGCTCTACTTCAGAGCCACAGTTTTAAGCCACTGGGATCATTTTTCTTCTCCCCTGATTTATGTTGGTCTGATATAAGTTGTCATTTGCTGCAAACTTTCAGAAGACTGTGAGGGAGGAGTTGGCCCTACTTTCATCCCAGTGTAGAAAGACTAAAGAAATGAAGAGTGGATGGGCTTACTCTCTGCTGAAAAGTTGTCTCTGTTACCCAAACTAAACTGTAAGAAGTTAGGTCTTCACATTCAGGTGTAAGAGAATGGACTCATTCATCCTTACACTTACACTGGAAGGGGGATCAAGGGCATCATTCTCTGAGGCTCTGGATAATATATCACTTGAGATGCCTTCCATGTTGGCTTTATTCAGGGTTACTGACTTAGGGTAACTAGACATCCATATATATAACTTATATGGCCACTCTACTGAAGTTCAGGGTAACTAAGGAGGTTGGAACAGCTCCCCACACTGTCACTTTGGGTGAGGTTTCAGTCTTACATAGAGTTGCAAGTGGGAGTGTAGACCAGGAACCTCCAATTCTGCTCCTTCACAATCTGGCAGAATGAATAATGCCTTAGGGATGCAGACCCTAGCCATGAAGCCAAATGACTGATGGTGTCCTTGGCTGCTCCACAGACAATGATGTCAGGTGCTCTTCCTGGCATTTGAGGGGATGAACTCAGGGTGAGGTAAGAGGAGAGGATATACTCATCCATGAGGTCACCAGTTTTGGGAATGGGAGGATATGGGCTGAGAACTTCAGTCTCAGGAGATCCCACTGAAATCTGTCATTGTGAGTCATGAGCAGGGAGACACAAATTATGCTCTGAGGTCAGGAGGCTCCTTAATGAGGCATCATGAAACCCCCTTCCTCTACATACCTATGTTGCAAGAGTTATTTGTACTTCTTGAAGTTTTCTACTAAAAATTAAAAAGTGTATAAATATCATCTATCTTGGTTTACCACTTAACTTGGCATATTTTAGTTATTGATGATTTTGAGGAGATTATTTTCTCATTATTCATTCACATTTGTTGAGTACAAGACGTTGGGCCACTGGGCTCAGGGCTGAGATTGGGGAAAATAGAAACCAGAGTAAGATAACGTTGTAGTGTTGTTCTTTCTCACAAAGCTCATTCTCACCATCCAGTACAATACACCACTTAAGCAAATATTTTTACACACACAGACAATACTCTATATTGTTTGTAGAAACATTTGTATACAATAAAAATACAAAAATATGCAGGAGAATGATGCAACAACTCTTGAATATCGGTTAACTTTAGGGAGGGTGGGAGGGAAGGAAAGGGATGGGCCTGGGCTTTTAGCTGCATTGGGAAGCATTTTATTTCAGAGAGAGAGCGAGAGAGGGAGCAGGCTGAAACAAAAATGGCAACATTTCAACATCTAAATCTAAAAATCTTATCAGTGGTATTATTTTCTGTACTTTCTAAATGTTCCAAATGTTTTATAATTAAACATTAAAAAATAATCCTATGACTGCTGTTTAAGGAAGATGGGTCTTTGTTTTTTCCTTGTTCTCCCCTTCTGAACAGAAGATTTCCTTCTTTCTTTCTCTCTTCTTTTAAAACAATCCAGAAGAAAAATTTAATGATTAAATTTTAAACTCTTTCTCCGCCTGTGCTATACAGTAGGTCCTTGTTGTTTATCTATTTTAAATATAGCCATGTGTACATTGTCAATGCCAAACTCCCAGTCTATCCCTGTCCCCCACCCCTTCCTCCAGGCAGCCATAACTTTGTTCTCTAAGTCTGTGAGTGTTTCTGTTTTGTAAATAAGTTAATTTGTATCATTTTCTTTTAGATTCCACATATAAGTGATAGCATATGATACTTGTCTTTCTCTGACTTACTTCACTTAGTATGATAATCTCTAGGTCCATCCATGTTGCTGCAAATGGCATTATTTCATTCTTTTCAAAGGCCGAGTAATATGCCATTGTATATATGTACTACATCGTCTTTATCCATTCATCTGTCACTGGACATTTAGGTTGCTTCCATGTCCTGGCTACTGTAAACAGCACTGCAATGAACATCGGGGTGCATGTATCCTCTTGAACCTCAGTTTTACCTAGGAGTGGAATTGCTAGATCATATGGTAACTCTATTCTTAGTTTTTTAAGGAACCACCATACTGTTCTCCATAGTGGCTGTACCAATTTACATTCCCACCAACAGTGGTGTGTTAGTTTCTGCTTTATAGCAAAGTGAATCAGCTATACATATACATATAATCCCCATATCTCCTCCCTCTTGCGTCTCCCTCCCACCCTCCTTATCCCACCCCTCTAGGTAGTCACAAAGCACCGAGCTGATCTCCCTGTGCTATGTGGCTGCTTCCCACTAGCCATCTATTTTACATTTGGTAGTATATATAAGTCCATGCCACTCTCTCACTTTGTCCCAGCTTACCCTTCCCCTTCCTCGTGCCCTCAAGTCCATTCTCTGTGTCTGCATCTTTATTCCTGTTTTGCCCCTAGGTTCTTTAGAACTATTTTTTTTTTAGATTCCATATATATCTGTGTTAGCATATTGTATTTGTTGTTCTCCTTCTGACTTACTTCACTCTGTATGACAGTCTCTATGTCCATCCACCTCACTACAAATAACTCAATTTTGTTTCTTTTTATGGCTGAGTAATATTCCATTGTGTATATGTGCCACATCTTCTTTATCCACTCATCTGTTGATGGACACTTAGGTTGTTTCCATGTCCTGGCTATTGTAAATAGAGCTGCAATGAACATTGTGGTACATGACTCTTTTTGAATTATGGTTTTCTCAGGGTAGATGCCCAGTAGTGGGATTGCTGGGTTGTATGGTAGTTCTATTTTTAGTTTTTTAAGGAACCTCCATACTGTTCTCCATAGTGGCTGTATCAATTTACATTCCCACCAACAGTGCAAGAGTGTTCCCTTTTCTCCACACCCTCTCCAGCATTTATTGTTTCTAGATTTTTTGATGATGGCCATTCTGACTGGTGTGAGGTGATATGTCGTTGTAGTTTTGACTTGCATTTCTCTAATGATTAGTGATGTTGAGCATCCTTTCATGTGTTTGTTGGCCTTCTGTATATCTTCTTTGGAGAAATGTCTATTTAGGTCTTCTGCCTATTTTTGGATTGGGTTGTTTGTTTTTTATGATATTGAACTGCATGAGCTTCTTGTAAATTTTGGAGATTAATCCTCTGTCAGTTGCTTCATTTGTAAATATTTTTTCCCATTCTGAGGGTTGTCTTTTCATCTTATTTATGGTTTCCTTTGTTGTGCAAAAGCTTTTAAGTTTCATTAGGTCCCATTTGTTTATTTTTGTTTTTATTTCCATTACTCTAGATGGTTCAAAAAAGATTTTGCTGTGATTTATGTCAAAGCGTGTTCTGCCTATATTTTCCTCTAAGAGTTTTATACTATCCGATCTTACATTTAGGTCTTTAATCTATTTTGAGTTTATTTTTGTGTATGGTGTTAAAGAATGTTCTAATTTCATTCTTTTACACGTAGCTGTCTATAGAAGAGAATTTCTTTTCTCCATTGTATAGTCTTGTCTCCTTTTTCATAGATTAATTGATGATAGGTATATGGGTTTATTTCTGGGCTTTCTATCCTGTTCCATTGATCTATATTTCTGTTTTGTGCCAGTACCATACTGTTTTGATGACTGCAGCTTTGTAGTATAGTCTGAAGCCAGGGAACCTGATTCCTCCAGCTCCATTTATCTTTCTCAGGATTGCTTTAGCTATTTCGGGTCTTTATTGTCTCCATACAAATTTTAAGATTTTTTGTTTTAGTTCTGTAAAAAAAGTCATTGGTAATTTGATAGGGATTGCCTTGAATCTGTAGATCACCTTGGGTAGTACAGTCATTTTGACAATATTGGTTCTTCCAATCCAAGAACATGGTATGTCTTTCCATCTGTTTGTGTCATCTTCCATTTCTTTCATCATCATCTTACTGTTTTCAGTGTACAGGTCTTTTGCCTAAGGAAGGTGGGTCTTTAAAAATGGATGGCCCTTTTGCAATAACAAAGACTGAACAGCAAGGTGGTGATGAGAGGAGAGATGGAGGAAGAGGGGACAGTGAGAGGGGATGAGGCTGGGGCCAGCAAGTCTATGAAAAATCTTCAAGTATGGTTTGACTATTTCATGTGAAGTGATCTCCATATGTAATATGAAGTTGTGTGTGTTGTCCTAATATAAACATCTCTGTCTACTTACACACATGCAACTGGTGAGACCTGTTGTTTTTTTAAACCAAGGAAGGTTCCAGGTTCTTATCTGGGTGACTTTGGTATAGAAATAAATAACATGGCAAGAGCAGGATTAATGTCCACATGGTTGTTGCTTGGTGAAAGCAGGATTTGAGAACCAGGTTGATTTTTGAAGAATCTACCTCTTGAGAATGCACAGAAAATTGGAGGTGGACTTTGGAATTCTACAGGGAAGGCATAAGAGGGAATGGAGTTGTGGCGGTCTTCTCTAAATCTTAAGGGCAGGAAGACCTCAGAGGACTCTAGGTGATAGTTCTCACACTAGTGAGGGAGAAATTAGTAAGCCCTTCAACCATAGTCACCATGAGTGAGACTCTAAGAAAAGATGGGGGAAATTGGAACAGTGTGGAGGGAGAGGAAATGTGAGGGAGACGGAAAGAAGGAATACAAATAGAAGAAAATGAATGTAAGAGGAACTTGCAGGGAGGCACAAGGAGTTCCCAGGGTCTCACTGAGTGATACCTGGGCAAGAAACAGGCCACTCAGTCAATTCTCAGTGGCTGAGAACAGCCTCGGGTCCTGGTGGAGCACGTGGATCAGTAGAAGATGCTCAGCGTTTGTGAACATTGGTGAGTTCAGAGGGAAAAGACACTGGGGCGAGTCTGCTCGGCTCATTCAGATGTCTTTTTAAAAACTTAATTAATTAATTTTTGCCTGCGTTGAGTCTTCATTGCTGTGCATGGGCTTTTCTTTAGTTGTGGCAAGCACGGGCTACTCTTTGCTGTGGCTTCTCTTGTTGTGGAGCATGCGCTCTAGGCATGCAGGCTTCCGTAGTTGTGACACATGGGTTTCAGTAGTTGTGGCTTGTGGGCTCTAGAGCCCAGGCTCAGTAGTTGTGGCACACAGGCTTAGTTGCTCTGCGGCATGTGGGATATTCCCGGACCAGGGCTCGAACTCGTGTCCCCTGCATTTGCAGGTGGATTCTTAACCACTGTGCCACCAGGGAAGTCCACATCCAGATGTCTTGCTTTATCCTGCCTTTCAAACTATGGGCCACCAGGACTCTCACAAGGAGTCCTACTTGCAAACACAGTGGCTACTTCCACCAAGTTGCTGACTTTTGACCACAAAATGGACTGAGGTCCGTTGTCCCATTAACAACATAGGCAGAAGGTAGTAACCTAGAAAAGGCAAAGGCAGGGGAGTGATATCTTGCCATCGGCTGCAGCCACTGACTGAAATTTAATCTTTTTTTTTTTCTAGGTCTGGTATTAGCTAGGGTCATGTAGCAGCTTATTTCCTGGACAAGCAAGGAGTTGATGCAGTAGTAGATGGGGTGAGGGGTGAAATGGTGAGGCAGGGGGTGGGGACAGGGAGGAGGCAGGGCCCCAGAAGACTGCAAGGGAGGAGAAGCAAAACAGGTTTCTTGGAAATGAAACTGCCTCTAATAAAGAACAGCCTGATGTGATAAGAGCAAAGTAATTAAAAACAGACGGCTCACATTTCCCTGGAAGTGGAGAGCCAAACAGTAACTGGATTTTGACTGTTTCCAGATCATTGATTCAACTCAAGTCCTTCCCTGGGCCTTGGGTGGGGAATGGGTTGGGGCAATCTTTCTTCAAAGGCTCCCAACCAACTCTATGGCAGAGTACAAACCTTGGGAACAGTGAGCCCTCCTTCCTCCACCTCCGAACCAATGTGGTCCTATCAGCTCTACAAACAGAGGGATGGAAAGTCCTCTTGCTCAGTCCCCTCCTCCTTCCAAATCCCCCTCACCTCATCTCTATCCCCCAGATGCTTCACTAAATCATCCAGCTCAGAAAGGACTGCCCACACCCTTGTCATTCACTCCTTTGCTGAGTGGAGGGCCTGTCTAATTCCAAGAGGCAGAAGGTAAGTGGAATCCAGTTCACACAGCTCACAGGGAGAGGACTTCATCCGATAGCCTTTGTTCAAAGGAGTCAGTGGTGAGATTTGATATTGGATCAAACAGCTTCCCCCATCACTCCCTCCTAACCCTTTGTTTTGGCTGATTTCCTCCTAAGCAGGATCCCGAGAGCTTTCTTGAACTTGTACCAAAACACAGCCTTTCTTGCACCATTCAAAGACTGCAGTTTCTGAAACCTTGGCAGGAGCAGTCTGTTTCTTTGGCAGCTGGACAAGGGAGGGGGCAGGTCTCTAAGAAGAAAGCGGGACCTTGATTCCAAGCTGACAGCTCAGTGGACCTGGAGGAATAGGCCCAGTGTTATCCCAGGGTCTTCATTTACTACTGGAAGTAGCACAGGGGCAATTCCAAAGCAGAGATAACTATGCAACGACAAGGATGAACATCTGACATTTCAACAAAAGCCTAGTTGGGGTGATGAATAAGAAAGGGCAGTTATGTAACTTTCCCACGTGTTAGCTGAAGATGAATCTGGGCACTGGTCCCTCCATGAGCTTCCCTCTCTTGATCCAAATGGGCTCTGGGTTTCCGAGTCCTGGATGCAACTTGGTGGAACACAGTCTCTCCTTTTCTTGTAATTGTTGTAAAGCCCAGCAGAACAACAATGATTGAATTCAGATTGTGTGTGTGGCCCTAAGAGGAGCTGAGTGCTGTGATGGCTGTTGTAGGAACTAAAGACATGACTTGTGGCCTAACAGGAGAGGAAGGACACGTTGCCTGGTTTACAAAGAGTTTAGCTCAGACTTACAAGATGATAGAGATGACTGCAAATTAATAGTGAAAGAACGGTACAAAGTAATCTGTTTATCTGACACTTAAGAAATTTTATACACAATTCAATATCCATTAAAATGTAATCTCTCTAGGTCAGGGATTTTTCTCTGTTTTATTTCCTGTTGCATCACCAATGCCTGGAATACTGCCTAAGTATACTGCACATATTAGATATTCAATGAAATTCTGTTGAATGAATACATCTACTCCAGGACCAAACCTTTTATATTAAGTACCTATTAGAAATCTTCCCTTAATTCCTTATAATTTTTATTGGTACCCTAAAAATAAGAGACAAAACTTAAATTTTGCTTGGTGACTCAGGGCTGATTCCAACCTAATTACACCATTATAAGAAGAGGGTAGATTTCATCAGGTACATGTGCCTGTTTGTTGCTGTTTGCCCCTCTGTTAAATGGTCTCCGACTATTTTGAATTCTACTGTTGTATTTGTATTGTTTTCCTTTATTCTCCTGCATGGGTAAATTGTGGTTTTAATATTCTATTTTTGTTCTTTGGGCATCTATCTATAACTTCCTGAGTTCTGATTTGCTGCTTTGAAACTGTGACTGAAATGTCCACTCTAGTGGGAGAAAGTGCGGGCCTTAAAGATCTGGGTTTGGTTTCACCTCTTCACTTTGTATGTATAACTGACAAGTTGATTAACCCCTGTGGGGTTCAGTGTCCTCATCTTTAAAATAGGAATAAAAATATCTCTTGGCTGTTGGGAGAACTCAACAAAATGATAAATATTAGTCAGATGCCTGTGTGCTTAGAGCCCATGCTCCGCAACAAGAGAAGCCACTGCAATGAGAAGCCTGCGCACTGCAATGAGGAGTGGCCCCCGCTTGCAGCAACTAGAGAAAGCCCACGTGCAGCAGCGAAGACCTAACGCAGCCAAAAGTAAGTAAATAAATAAATATATATATGGGGAAAAATGGATAAAATGGCGAATTTTACTTATATACATTTAACCACAATTTAAAAAATTAATAATGTATTATACCCTAACCATTGAATCATACACTTTATTTTATTTATTTATTTTAACATCTTTATTAGAGTATAATTGCTTTACAATGGTGTGTCAGTTTCTGCTTTATAACAAACTGAATCAGTTATACATATACATATGTCCCCATATCTGTTCCCTCTTGCATCTCCCTCCCTCCTACCCTCCCTATCCCACCCCTTTAGGTGGTCACAAAGCACTGGGCTGATCTCCCTGTGCTATGCGGCTGCTTCCCACTAGCTATCTATTTTACGTTTGGTAGTGTATATATGAATCATACACTTTAAATGGGTGAATTGCATGGTATGTGAACTAGATCTCAGTAAAGCTGTTAAAGGCACTATTCTTGCTTTATAGGAGTTTATGTCCAATGAAAAAAATCATTCTATGAACAAACGATTATAAAGGACAAACGTATCAACACTGAATGGTTAAGAAGACATTTAGAGAGTCACTTTGCTTCAATTGAATCACTGCTTTTCTGTTTCAATGATGTAATAATTTATTATTATTTTTTTTGCAGTATGCGGACCTCTCACCATTGTGGCTTCTCCCGTTGCGGAGCACAGGCTCCAGACGCGCAGGCTCAGTGGCCATGGCTCACGGGCCCAGCCGCTCCCAGCAGCATGTGGGATCCTCCCGGACCGGGGCACGAACCCGTGTCCCCTGCATCGGCAGGCGGACTCCCAACCACTGCGCCACCAGGGAAGCCTCAGATGTAATAATTTTTTAATTATCATTATTTTATTGGGCATTGCAGTCTAAAAAAATGAGTGACATTTCTTCATGTGTGTTTACTACTCTCACTTGAACTGAGTTGTCATGGATGTCACAGTATCCATTCACTCACAACCTGAATTTAGTATTGGCAGACACAACTTAGGGAGTTTTGCATTTGGGATGCCTATGTTACCTTCTCCCCTGACTTCCAAAAGATGTCTGAATTCCCTCATCACCTTTTCTATTTGCACATCTATAAACCTTCATTTAAACAGTGCTCTGTGGGGTCATTTGGACTTCACTTAGTACCAATGCAATTATCACTGCAAAAGTGGTCCTGAAATTTTATGGGAGAACTTACTCATAAGTGGTTGTCTAGAACATGCAAATTACACTTGGATTAATTTTCAATGATGGGTCATTTATACGGGTTAAAATTGTTAAATTTAGGTACAATTTTAAAATTCACTTGGAACTTAAAGACCTCAGAGTACATTTTTTCTGGCACTCAGTGTCAGCTTTTGTCAATCTATTGATATGTTGCAATGCTATGTATTATTGATGTCCCTATGCTCTCACTTTCTCTTTTCCCTCTCTTTCTAAACTTCCTGTGCATGGGCTTCTACATCATCATGCTACCCTTTAAATCAACATCCATCCTTATATCTATGTTTAAGATAAGAAATTCTGTTAAGATAAATACAAACTGAGCAACTATGATCCATAATGGATACATTCCTTAAAGTTCATGCTTAGAGTTCAGAAACACAGATTCCAAAATCTAGCATTGTGGTCCATATAGAATATATGACTGCCAAACTCAAATCAGAACTCTGGTTCTTTTTTAGCCTCACCTTTATTTTCTGTAAATATGAGAGGACTGCACCAAGTAATTGCTGATGCTCTGATTAGGTCAAATATTCTTAGACTGAGTTTCTCATCTGATTTAATTAAGCTTTTCCATGGACTATGGAAATGTCCCCACTGGACAACAACATCCACAAGGGTTGGATTTTATCTGTTTTCTTTAGATTTATTTCTTAACATGGAGCCTTGCTCAATAAATAAGGATAGAATGGCCATTTATTGAATTTCATTAATATACCCTCAGATATCATATTTGTTTTGCTTCAGTCCACCAACCAGACAGATTTGATCATGCTATTCTTCCACTTCACAGTCTCTGAATGGACTCGCATTGCCTTCTTAGAATGAAATCTAAACCCCTTTTTATGGCATTTAAGGACATCTGCAATCTGGTTCCATCTACATGATGATGTAGAAAATCATGCACAGATAAGACGTCAGCCAGGAAGCTTAGGAAGAGAGGAAAAACAGAAAGTATTAGTCCCATTTCCTGCCACTCTGTCCCTGTAAAACAGCTACATTAAACTACTTATTGCTATTTCATTGCTCCACCCATCAATTTTGAAAGTTCTGGCTACAAATTAGTGATTTGCATCTCCAACAAGTATGGAGAGTTGAGATTTTCCCATATATTTTAAGTAAGTGATCTTCTTTTCTTTAATTGTGAATGTTATGGGTTTTTCCCTCTTTCCATTTTTAATGTAGGCATTTTAATAATTTGGGAATTGTTTGATTCTTGATAATGTGACTATTATTAATTTTTATGCAAAATTCTTTTCATAATCTTATCCCTCTATTCATTTATTCTTTGAACCATTGTCTCATCTTTTTTTTTTTTTTTTTTTTTTTGCGGTACACGGGTCTCTCACCATCGTGGCCTCCCCCATTGCGGAGCACAGGCTCCGGACAAGCAGGCTCAGCGGCCATGGCTCAGGGGCCCAGCCGCTCCACGGCATGCGGGATCCTCCAGGACCGGGGCGCGAATCCGTGTCCCCTGCATCGGCAGGCAGACTCTCAACCACTGCGCCACCAGGGAAGCCCTCATCATTTTTTTTTTTTAGTCTTAAATATTTCAGTTTGTGTAATCTAAATATTTTCTGGAAATATGCAAAAAGTTTACCTTCCCTAAACAACCAAAATATATACTATTGGTTGTGTTTGTTATATGTTAATTATTAATCTTTTCTTCAATATGTCTGTGCAACTTTTATTAGTCTACTAAACTTATACCTTGTGGCATTTATATGCACTTAACATAATTAGTCCTTGAAATAATTAAAAGTTGTACAATTTAGCATTTCCAATTTCTCTTTCTTGTTCTTGTTTTTCACTTGATCTATTGCTAAACTTAGTTCCTTTAGCTAATAGTGGAATGTTTGAAAGTTCATCTTTTTAGGTCCACTTGGAATGTTTTCTTTATCCTATACTTTGCAGGTTAAAAAAATTAGTTGCTGAATTTTTAAATTCTTTAAAAAAGCTTATTGGACTTTTAGGGAAAACTAAAAAGATGTAGAGATTTCTAGGTCACTAAAAGTTTTTATTTTTCTTATTGTAAAAGTAATTTTTATACTTCCATTAAACTAAAAAATTTATAACATTAATAATTTCAATTTCATTTATGTCATTTTAAAAGTACTTACTTTATGCCAAGTGGAGAGTTAGACCCTGAGTAAGAGAGGTACATAGCCATGCTCCTTCCCTTCAAGGAAGTTTCCATTTAGCTAGGGAAGCAGACAAGGAACAGATAGTGAATTCTTCAAGGCTCTCGAGAGAAACAGAACCAACAGGATGTGTATATATAAAATATATACATAAATATATATGTATAATATCTATATATGTTTGTGTGTATACACATCTGCATACATATGTGTGTGTCTGTGTGTGTGTGTGTATATATATATATATATATATATATATATGGTGAGAGAGAGAGAGACAGAGAGAGAGAGAGAGAGAGAGGAAGGGAGAAAGAGACATAGAGAGAGATTGAGTTTGAGAAATTGCCTCATGTAATTGTGAAAGCTTGGCAATCAAAAGTCTGCTGGGTGGGCAGTCAGGCTGGAGACCCAGGGAATAATTGCAGTCCAAGTCCTAAGGCAGACTGCTGATAGAAACCCTTCTGGCTCTGGGGAAGCCAGTTTTTGTTCTATTAAGGCCTTTAGCTAACTGGATGTGGCCCTCCTATCCAATCATAATCCATCCATTATGGAGGGTAATCTGCTTTACTCACTGATTTAAATGTTGATCTCAATCAAAAAAATCTTCACAGAAACATCCAGAATAATGTTTGACCAAACATCTGGGCACCATGGCCCAGCCATTTTGAAACATAAAATTAACCATCACAGATAGTGACACTGCAAAGAGTTTAGCACCATGCCAGTTTCATAAACAATAAGGTACATGAGCATGTGGCAGTGAGGAATGGGGACATCTAACATTTCTAAAGTGGAGAATTCTATCATGGCTTCATAAAAGGAAGTTACTTTTCTGGAATTTTAAGAATAAGTGTTAATAAGACCAGTAATAAGAGGCTATTTTACCTAGATCATCCTCATAGTAGTGTGGCTTCAAGAATTTCACTTTTAAGTGCTTTAAATGACTGTATTTCCTTTCTAAGTATCCCACTTTTGAGGGCTACAGTACCTTGGATTTTTCTCAGTGTCACACTACTGAGTGTGAGCAAACCTCCTATTGTCTAAGGGATTGGTTATCAGGTATAGTGTGCCATTGTCACAAAGCTGTTTGCTTTTTTTTTTTTATAAATTTATTTATTTATTTTTGGCTGTGTTGAGTCTTCGTTTCTGTGCGAGGGCTTTCTCCAGTTGCGGCGAGCGGGGGCCACTCTTCATCGCGGTGCGCGGGCCTCTCACTGTCACGGCCTCTCCTGTTGCGGAGCACAGGCTCCAGACGCGCAGGCTCAGTAGTTGTGGCACACGGGCTTAGTTGCTCCGCGGCATGTGGGATCTTCCCAGACCAGGGCTCGAACCCGTGTCCCCTGCATTGGCAGGCAGACTCCGAACCACTGCGCCACCAGGGAAGCCCAGCTGTTTGCTTTTAACAATTCTTTTTTATTTTTATTCTTTCTAACAGAATTTTACCCAATATTTTCTAAAGTGTGTTCTGTGGCACACTGGGCCTGAAAGACACTCTGGGGAACAAAATGTCAAATATATTTGCAAATAGCTGCATGTGATTCCTTTCTTAGAAGTTAACAGGGCACATGTATATTTATTAGAATGGTGATAAAGTGAGGTTAAAAATATCCTACCAGTAGACATTTGATTCCCTTTATTAAAAAAGTATTATATTTGTTTAGTAAAATACCTTTCTAAGCTACTTGGAGAAGGTGAGGTCCCAAGGACTTGGATTAGCAAGATACAAAGTCACAAGGGAGACGACTGAATCACTGTGCCTTAGAAATGCACAGAGACTTGGGGGATGGAAGGAGAGTAGAGAAGAGAAGAGAGGGAGCAAGAAAAAGGAGAAACCAGAGTAACTGAGTAATGGTAGATTTTGTTGTTTGCCTTTTTGCCATATAAGTCCCATTTGTTATAGTTTGTTTCACAAGCAAAGGAATTGTGTGAGACGAATGTGACTGATTTCTTCGTTTGGGTCAACACCCGTCTGGAGTTAGAGGAATAGCTGTAAGACACAGCAGAGAACCAAAATTCAGGGAACATGGGCTGACATCAGAGACAGAGGCAATCATGGGCTTGTTAGCACTGGAGTATTTCATAGAAATGCGGGAGGTAATGGATTCTCCCTCCAGGCAAAGACAAGGGGTTCATAACCATCTTTCAGTCTTAAAGTACGGAAAAGCCCAGTTGGCACCTGGATTGTGTGTATGTATGTGTTTTCACATGTAGGTGATGAAAGTGCACTAAAATGTTAACAATTGTCCTTTCTGGGTGATTGACTCTCAAGCAGCTTTTACTTCCTTCTTTATACTTTCTATATTTGCATCTTCTCCACTAAACATATATTATTTTTATAATCAGATTAATTTAAAGATTCATTTTCCTTTCTAAAAAGCATTCTCAAATATTGCTTCACTCAGGCAGGCTTTTGGTAGACATTTGGCAACAGTGTGCTCCCCAAGATTGCCTACCCCAAGATTGTAAACCCCAGGAGGAGCTTAGAATGTAGCTAATTAATGTTTCCCATTACAGATCCACATGTCTTAATAGATAGTCTAGCTGGGATAGGGTGGATAGTCCTTTACGGAAATAAGTCTGAGAGCACAGGTAGCTAACAGAAGGTCATCCCACGTCTTCTATGAAGTGGCCTAAGGGAGTGTTGTTTGGAGTCTCACAGTGATCAATATATTGGTTTAAGATTAAACCATTCTTTGGTTTATTATTGGTCTTCTCTTGTTTGGGAGAACCAGGAAGGTTGTTCAACTAAATAATTTTAAGATTATTATTCTTTCTTGAAAACGTATTTGTACTGTTTCAGTTCTATTTTCAACCACCTTGATCCCTGGGAAAATGGGCTTTTTCTCTCTGGTCCCCAAGTCCCTATCTCAGCTTTAGGTCATGACCCTGGGGACACAAATGTGACATTCATGCGATAGGTTAGTCTTGAACCACCCTTAGCTCTGCTACATCACACTGAGTCCTAGAGCTTTTGCTTGGTTTTCCTTCTGCCCAGGTGATTTGTTTCCTCCTGTCTATTCCTCAAGAGTCAGTGCAGCAACGGGGTTACAAGCATGCGATTGGGAGCCAAATAGTTGACTTCTAACCTTGGCTTGGTCATTTAATGACAGCATGATCTTATGTATGCTACCTGACCTCTCTAAGTCTCAAGTGACTCATCTATAATGTGAAAATAAAAATAGCTCCCTCTTCAGAAGTTTTTGTGAGGATTAATTAGATGATGGATGAAAAATCCTTAGTAGGCTGTAGTACATCCATGAGTGCTCAAATAAACATAAGCTGTTATTTCTTAAAAATATTATCTCACTTTGTACTTTTCTTCAACCTTTCATGATGTTCTTGTAAGGCTGATATCAGAGCCTACTGAATCTCCAACTGTTGCCACATCTTCACCCCTTTTCGACAGGATGTAGTAAAAAGAGTGAGGACTTTGAAGTTACGGAGACCTGGTTTAGAACTGTGGGTACACAACTTACTGTATGATTCCTGGCCATTTGTGGCCCTTAATGTTCCAAAGCCTCAGTTTTCTCACTTATAAAGTAGAGATGATAAAAACAACTTAAAAAGCTTGTTGTGAAGATGGGTAGGTGTCCTCATCCCTTCAATACTAATTATCTGGGTGCTCGGCCCATAGTAGATGATCAATGAAAGTACCACACTTTTTCCTTGTATCTGAGCTTCTTTAAGATTTCACTGCCCAGGTCATCCACCCCCCCACCCCCCCAATCTGGGATAATACTACCCTCTTCTCGCCCCTCCCTCATCAGAAAAGCCATATCTTTAAGTCTCATTCAAGGATAGATTAGTAGGGTTGTTAAAATCTGGATTTGATTCCTACTTTTCCCATATTTACGCTGGGTAAGTTTGGGCACAGTTTCTGACATTCTATTTTTCTTCCTCTTTAAAAAAGAGATAATGATAACTACTTCAAAATGTTATTCTGGGGATCAAATTAAATTTACTTACTGAGTATATTTGGAGGAACTGCTGTGTGCCTGCCATTGTGCTAGGTACTGAGATTGAATAAAGAGCCAGCCAGATAGTGTGTTTGTACGGTGCTTAGCACAGTGTATGTTATCCAGAAAGCTTCAATACGTAATGTCTGCCATCATCATCATCATCATTATCATCATCATATCTGTGTTATGCTACATAAACACAGAATCTTTCAATTACATTTTATATCCTCTAGTCTCAATCAAAATAAAGAAACCATTCTATCTTCTGAGGAAGTCTGGGGAGCTATGTCTTTCCACAGAGGTACCCATGATCCATGATACAGCAAAAACCACAGGTAAGGTATAAAGTTATTTAAGTCATTCTCACATATAACTGAGGTTGCAAATCATTGGTGTAGAGTGTACTGTCCTGTAGTTAGTACCTGATTAAAGCGAAAGAGTAGTCTGTATAATCCTAAAGCATAGATGTTTTAAAAATTAAGTGATTGAACAGTAGAATAGATAAATTATGGTATGTTCATAAATGGAACACAGCACTTTTTTTTGGCGGGGGGTGGGGGCATGTGGCTTGTGGGATCCAAGTTCCCTGACCAGGGATTGAACTCGAGCCCCCTGAAGTGGGAGCACTGAGTCCTAACCACTGGACTGCCAGGGAATTCCTGGAATACTACACAACACTGAAAAATAATGGGCTACATCTTGTTAAATGTAACAATGTGGAAATCTCACAAACATTATGAGCAAAAGGGGCCAGACTGAAAAGAATACAATACTGTATGGTTCCATTTATGTGATGAGCAAGACAGACAAAACTTATGCACAATGGTAGAAGTCAGAATAGTGGTCACCACTGGGGGAAAGTTATTGACTGAGAAGGCCATAAAGGAAACTTCTAGGTAATGAAAGTGTCCTCTATTTTGATCTAGGTGATGATAAATGATCTCTCTTTCTCTCTCTCTCTCTTGCTCTAGCTCTGGCTCTCAGCAGCTTGATACATTTTACATATGTTAAAATACATCAAGCTGTTTACTGAAGATGTGTGTTCATTATTAAATAATGTTACATTTAATGTTAATTATAATATGTAACAATAAATGTTAATTAGTCTTACATCAGTATAAAGTAAATCTATGTATACATCTCTCTCTATCTCTGTTCCCATTAAAATTAGTTATACATATAAAGTTAAATTATATACATAAGTATAAGTTTGTAAATTTTATATGAATATGTGACTTTAAATTATATAAAAATAAATTATATATACACATTTTTTTCTCCTGCCTCTTTACTTTGCAGTTCATGTGTGGTTGAGGCCGGTGTGAGTTGTGTTTTCCAAGTGTAGTCTCAGCTCTTCTCTTCCTTCCTCAAGCTTCTTGGCAGTATTTTTTGGGGAAGAGGCTGATCAGCGGGTGGTGGGGGAAAGTCACAGGGCAAATACAAAAGTAGCCTTGGGCTTAAAATGTACTGTCAATTATTATTCAAGTGAATCATCTGTATGTGGGTAACTGCTCATTATATGAGGCTGTTAGGATTTTTTCCCTGGGCGTTGGCAATGGACTGCTGGGGTGCCTCACCTTGGCCGAGGATTAAATAGGATACTGGTAATTACAAGCAGGTCTCTAGTTCTCCAAGTTATTATTCTGGGTGGATGATAATGGCTTTGGAAGTGTTGGGGGTGTGATGGAGGCAAGAAGAGAAGGTGGAATTTCAGGCCTTGAGCACTTCCTGGCTTACAAAGTTTCGCCTCTGCCGTCTTTTACTTTAAATTTGATTGATGCCTGAAGGGGTAAGGGGCAGGTTTCCTGGCTCCTTCTGACTTGGCTTTGGGGAGGGGCCATGATGGTGCCTGTGCAGAGTGCAGCTTGTTTGAAAGAGGAAAACGTTGATGGTCCAAACACTATGTTATAAGTGGCCATGTGTCGGGAGAGTTCCTTCCCCAGATGGGCCCACAGCCATGGGGTGCGGCGGGAGGGCGGTGGGCGTGAAGCGGTGGGAAGATCTACAAGGGGGAGGAAGGAAGCAACGCAGAGAAGGCGCGGGAGCAAATGCAAAGCAAATCTCTCTCTCCTGTTTTTTTTTTTTTTTTTTTTTTCAGTAAAAGAGTGAATTAGAGCGAGAGAGGAAGAGAGAGAGAGAGAGTGATTGAGCTACACAAAAGAAACTAGGAAACGAACGGAGCTGGGAAGGTGGGAAAGAGAGAAACCAACCGCTAAAGAACAGTGACTTGACAACCTCCAAATCATAATTAGGAGCAACTTCCTGGCCTCACATTTTCCACATAAACACTCGAGCGCTGGGCAGAGTTAATGGGCCCTGACTCCTGCCCGCGAGCAGCTCTGGCCAAGCCCAGCCGCGATTGACGTCACCGCCGCAGCGTCTCAGAGGAATGTGCCCGCTCCCCGCGCTTCTGGGTCTGACCCTAACCTTTCCCAGATGTGCAACTGTTCTTCCTTCCAAACAGGGAGTTTCAACACTGGGCATTGTGTGCTCTCTGAGTCCCGTCCTGTGGCCAAAACAAAAGTCCCAGTTCCTGCGTTTCAGAGCAGGATTGTGCGCCCGCCGGCCTTTCGCGCTCTGGGCTGCTGAGCGGTCCCGCTGGAGGCGGGTACCACGGGGCTTGGGTCCCTACTGGGCTCCTTATCTCGCGCCGCAAGCTGCTCGCTAGCACAGGTGGGCCGCCTCTCTTTGTCTGGCTGCGGAGCGGTGGGAGTCCCCGGCAAGCAAGGTCCTCGAGGATCGGCCTCCAGCCGGCTCCCCACCCTCCTGCCTGAACTCCCGGCCTCTCCTGGCCTCAGGCACGCAGACTATTTGCAGTTGAACTAACACTTCTCGGTGACCCGTGGCCCTCTTTGCCCACTCCGTTCAGGCTGCTGGAATGGTGGACGCAGAGTCCTCCTTTAGTTACAAAGGCAGCGCAAGCTTCCCCTGCTCCGGGAAGCCTTTTCCAACCCCCTTCTCTGTTCTCTCCCGGTTTGAATTGGCTGCTCTCTCCGTAGCTCTGCTGCCCTGCTTTACACAGACTGCAAACCTTATGCTTCATTACACTGGGGATCACTTCTCTCTCTATGCTTTATGTTTGAGTTGGTTGTTCATGTGTCTATTTCTCCAACTAGACTGTAAGCCCTTGAAGAACAAGGACCGTATCTTGCCCAGCTTTGAACCTCCACTTAGTAGGATATGTAATAGGTATTCCTAAATGTTTGTTGAATGAATTAATGAGTATGTCCAAGGACATGAGAACAGCGGTGATATAACGGAAGTCAGGTATCTTGATGCGTTTGGAAGAGTTAACATTGATAAACTAGCAAGGCCTTGTTACCACTGAGGAAGACGAGCACAGGAAAATAAACATACAAATTACACAACAGGAACAATTGCTGCTGCTATTAGAGGCCCTTAACCCTGTCTCTTCCTAAGTGCTTCGCTGATATGATCTCATTTTCTTACAACATCCCTTTCCAAGTGGCATGGGGATTCTATAATCATTGTTTGTAATAGTTCAAGTCTCTAGACAACATAATTCTGTAGCCTGCAGTGGAGGCATATTCCAAGACCTCTGAACCCTTTGGAAAGCCCTAAATCCCTTTGCTGCAGAGCAAGTGTACTATCTGTTACAAAGCAGCTGAACAAAGAAACTTGGCTTCAAAATTCCCTCTGTGCTTATTGTGTGAAAACCAAGTTTCCCCTCCCTTCTGCGCTCAGAGTTACCAAGCTCCTTTCCCCAAACCTAAAACCCCTGATAGAGAAGGAATATAGACGAAGAGGTAACAGAGGCCACCTACTAATCTGGGCATAGTTGCCTTTCCCCTGAAAGATAAGAATGGATACTTAAGATAGAGCTATGTATATCTTGGGAAAACTACGCTCCACACTAGACTTTCATTTGTCGTAGCAAAATTCCCAAATAGGAGTTCCCAATGGGAATAACAACTTGCCTTCCCACCACCTCCCTTGGGCCCATCCACCCATTGTATGTCCTCCTCGTCTCCTCAGGGAATCTGACACCAAATGTGCAGAGATCCAAGAAAGCACAGGAGAGATGGTGTCACAGTACTATCACTTTGACAGCCAGAAGTCAGCTCTTTCCCGGAGGTCTACAATCATAAGAGTGATGTCAGGACTTAACAGCAGCTGGGAGGCTGGGGGGCACAGGGTATCTGCTTGTTATCATTTCAATAAGTGGAATTAGGAGAAAAGTCCCCTTATCTGACTGTACTCTGGAGGGAAAAGCTGAAGTGGTGATGTCTTTGATCTAGAAATCTTTCTGGCTTCCCACTGGAAAAGGAAATTTCCACAGGGAGTTTTCAACTTGCTGCCTCTCTTGAGGTATGTAGACATGTAATTTTAACAGAATTAAGGGCTAATGCATTAGGCCCTTCAGAGTTGTTCAGGATTCCTGGCTATGTAAAATAATTTATACATTTTGTAATACAACTATGTATTATAATTATGTTTCTGTAATTACATATTTTATACATAAATATAAATTATGTAAAAATAATTTTTAATTTATGTAAATAATGTAAAAACCAGGCCTTTGCTATTCTGTTGTTCCCATACTTCTATGCAGCCTCCTTAAGAACTGCCTTCACTGAACTAGGACAAAGTGGTTTCCCAGAGTTATAGGGATTTTCCCAAGGAAGCTGTGAATTGGTGAAGCTGAGAGCACTGTAGGAAATTTATATTTTAAATCAGAAACAAAAGAGGTGTGCTTTTCCAGAAAAGCTCTTTGTTATTTTTCCCTAATATCAGTGCTGGGCATAGAAATCTAGATTATAAGCCTTGGAATAAGGCTTGCATTCATTTAAACTTTCATTAACTGATATTTCCGAGGAGATAAAGGCAAGAGAATGATGGGAAAAAGTAAAAGAATCCCCAGCCAAATCGATAGAGGGATGAGAGGAGAAGAGGGGAGAACAAACACATGCTAACACACCACATAGGAGAGAGGAGACCTGGGAAAGTGAAGCTGTCCTATTACTTCCCCAGGCAGGAAACTATTGCTGAGTTAATTTCACAGGTACAGGGAAGAGTAAAATCAACACACTGTGGTGTTTAACTCTCATCATCTCATGTTTGCAAAAAAGATTCCACCCTAACGATGAGGAGGTGGGAAAGAATAATGAAGCTTATCAGTGCTGCTTTAAGGACTACGGTCCCCGAATTACTGTCTCTAACAAAACACTTAGGGTGTGCCTACTATGTGCAAAGCATGGGTAAGGCATTTGTAGGTATAGGGATGAATAGGCCACTTGGCCTTCCATCAAACTGGCTCTGAGTTCTCTGAAAGGGTTTGAACCAAAAAGATAAAGAGGGAGGCCAGTAGAACTGGTTGCTGTCTTGGATGAGTTCCTCCTGCCTCAAACTTCCAAACTACTGCATAGCTAGCGTTCTGAATCATTTTGCTGTTGTTCTCCTGTGTGGTAGGCGTCCTCTCTTCCCTCCCCCCTCCTCCCTTCCTCCCTCCCTCCCTCCTTCCTAACTTCCTAATTTCCTTCTTTTTTTCCCCTACCCACCCACACCATCTTTCTCTCTTTTTCATTCTCACCATTATCAGATTAAGGAAGTTTGCTAAGGCTTTAAAGATTATTTAAATACTGTTAAATTTTATAACATTTTTTTAATCTATTAAGGTGATCATATTGTTTTCTATTTCTTTATTCTCTTAGTTTGGGGAGTCACATTGGTTGACTTTTAAATGAACCAACGGTGCACACCTGGGATAAACACAATCTAGTTATTCTTTTCGTGTAATTGCTAGATTTGGCTTACTAATATTCTTTTTAGGATGTTTACATCTTGTTCATGAGTAAGAGACTAACCTATAAATTTCCTTTTTTATAAGGTCTTGGTACATTTAACTTAGTATCAAGATTATACAGAACTTCCTTGACTTACAATGGGGTTACATCCCAAGAAATGCATTGTAAGTTGAAAATATTGTAAGTAAGAAATGCATTTAATATAACTAAACCTCCCAACATATAGCTTAGCCCAACCTATCTTAAACATTCTCAGAACACTTACATTAGCCTAGAGTTGAGCAAAATCATCAAACGCAAAGCCTATTTTATAATAAGGTACCGAATATCTCATGGAATTTATTGAATACTGTACTGAAGGTGAAAAAACGGCATGGTTGTCCGGATTCAGAATGATTGTCAGTGTTTTGGTGGTTTACCCTCGTGATCAAGTGGCCAACCAGCAGCTGCACTGTTGCCCTGCTCAGCAACACCAGAGAGTGTCTACCACATATCAGAGGCCCGGGAAAAGATCAAAATTCCAAATTTGAAGTATGGTTTCTACTGAGTTTGTATCGCTTTTGCATCATCCTAAAATCAAAACCATCGGTAAGTTGAAACATTGTTAAGTCGAGCACTGTCTGTACTGGCTTCAAAAAATGGGTTTAGAATTGTTTCTTTTTTTCCTACTCTCTGGAAGAGTTTGGCTAAAATTAGTTTTATTTCTCCCTTAAACATTTGGAAGAATTCTTTGGTGAGGTAATCTGGGCCTCAAGTCTTTCTTTATCCTCTAATTAGGGTTCAATGTTTTTTTAATGAATAAATGATTTATATTTTCTATATCTTCTTATATTAGTTTTGGAAACTATATCTTCTTGTACCAGTTTGAATGGTATAAATGTATTTATTCATATTTTAGAAATTGGTTCATATTATTTAAATTTTTAAACGTATTGGCATAAAGTTATTCATCATGTTCTTTTATAATACTTGCATTTAATGCTAGGCATTTCCCTCTGATATGGCTTCATTTTCCTCACACACATTCTGATATGTCATATTTTCAGTAGTATTTATTTAAAAATTTTTTCTAATTTCTATTGTTATTTCTACTATGATCTACTGATTATTTAGAAATAAATTGTTATTTTTCATTTGTATGCATTTGTAACTTAATTCTACTGTGTTCAAAGAACACACTCTCTATTATTACAATCTTTTTGAAACTTTTTGACACTTGCTTTATAAACCAGCATATGGCATTTTTGGTCAAATTTCCAGTGTATTTTTGGATTTATAGATATTGGATGTAAGACTTGTCAATTTTGGCTTTATTTAGGTAGAGGCTAAATTATTAGGTGTATACAGATCAAGAATTATTACATCTTCCCGTTGAACTGAAGTTTTTATCATTAAGTAATGCCCATTTTTATCTTTTTTAAAAAATAATGTCCATTTTTTCTAATTTTATGGTTCTTCAGTCTGATTAAGGTGATGTGGATACAGTCTGCCTTTTAATTGGAATATTTAGTCCATTTAAGGTAATCATTTATAAGTTGGACCTCTTTTTACCATTAAAGTTTATTTTATTTATTTTAATTTATCCCACTTTGTAAGTTCCTTTTTAATCCTTACTTTTTCTTTGAATTGCTCTAACTATATAACCCCATTATGACACAATGTTAGCTTATTCTCATATGGTTGTTCTCCATTTCCTGTTATCCCATTATATTGACAATATCCAGACCAATGTTTCAAACTTTTTGGTCTCAGAACCTCTTTATATGCTGAAAAAATGTTTAGAATTCCAAAGACTTTTGTTTATGGGAGTTATATCTATTAAAGTTTATCATATTACAAATTAAAACAGAATATTTAAAATATTTATTAATTCATTGAAAAATAATAATAGCAAACCCATTACATGATAACATAACATATCTTCATGAAAAATAACTGCATTTTTTAAAATGAAAGAGTGGTGTTGCCTTACATTTTAGCCTATCTCTTTTTGTCTTAGAAAAGATTCTTATATTTGTTACTACATTTAAAAAAATTTCATAACTCATAGAGTCTCTGGAAAACTCCTTTATACACTCATGAGAGAGAATGGAAAGCCAAATAACATTTTTAGTATTACTATGAAAATTGTTTTGCCCTTGTGGATTCCCTGAAAGAGTCTCAGGAATTTCCAGGGGTCCATAAACCACACTTTGAGACCAGTGATTCTCAAATTTTCATGGTGTATCCAAATCACTGGGAGGCTTGTTAAATCACAGACTGCTGGTACCCACACCCAGAGTGTCTGATTCAGCAGGTCTAAGATGGGGCCTGGGAATTTGCATTTCTAACAAATTCCAAAGTGATACTGCTACTGCTTGTCCAGGTACCGTATTTTAAGAACCACTGATGTAGACTTTAAATCTGGGTAACTATGCATGTAATTTCTCTTTGTTTTTCTTGTAGCTAATTTTTAAGACAACATCAAACTCTACTAAGGTATTTGATCACTGTTACTTCATACACATCTTATCTCCTGGAATTTTCTCTTCTCGAATTGAAGTATTTAATACAGAATTAATTTCAGTATAAGTCTTTTTGTTGCAGTCTGAGGGTTTTAATGCCTGAGAATATTTTTTATCATATTTAAATAACAATTTGAAAGAATAAAAGTTTCTTGGTTCTATGGTTCTAATACTTTTCCCCAATGCTTTGAAGACATTACACTATTTCTTTCATTCTTTTTTTTCATGGTTGTTTCTAATGTGCTATTGAAATTTTGAAATTAATCTAATCCTTGCTTATGAATTCAGGACCTGTCCTTGTTGTCTAGGAACTTTCATAATTTTCTCCTTGTCTTTGATAGTCTTACATTTTCGTATTAGTGTCTAATGTGGGGTTTTTGTGGGACTCTCTGGCCCTTTCCATCTGAAGCCCTTCCCTCCTCTCCCACTTCCTTCTTCTCTTACGTGCAGGGAAGCTTATCTCCATTTCTTCGAATATTTCCTTCTCTCCATTACTGGTCCCTCTTTTGGAAGTTCTATTATGACTTCTGTTTCCCTGGCCCGTCACCTCTAAAGATTTTCTTTTGTGTTTTGTATTTCTTTGCCTTTTCATTCTTCCCTCTGGGATTCTTTTTCTCAGTTCAGTCTTTCAGTTGGTGATCCATTCCATAGCTAATTATTTCTGCTATTCCTTTCATTTATAGTTTTTATTTTAACTAATATCTTTTCATATTTAATATTTCTTCCTGGATCTTTTTATACTTTCTAGTTCTCTTTCAAATTGCTAACAACTTCTATTATCTCTTTTAATATTTGTACTAGGCAAACATTTTTTTTTTTGCTAATATTTCTGCTTTTGATGGACTATATAACCTACTAAGTTAGTTTCATTTGAAATAATTGTGCTCCTCAAATGCTTGTTATTTTGGCTTGTGAGCTCATCTTCCCTGGGATATTGGCTATTTTATCAGATGAGGGTAGACCTTAGTTTGCAACAACCCTAGTTAGCACAGTTTAGGGAGCTGAGCCCTGTGAAGGAACAAGCCAGGCATGGGACAACCAATCAGAGACTTTTCATTGGTTAGGGTCTCATTCTTTGCCCACCAGGAAGAAGCATCCTTAAAACATCTGTCAGCCGCAGGAGTTTGGAAGGAGGATTTCTGCTCAAGGTTAGTCTTCACTTGTTTTTCTTAGCACCTCGCAACTACATATCTTGTGTGTCACCTTGTTTGTGTCGCCTAGAACTGGACTTGTGGCTCAGAGCCACAAGTAGGAGGTCAGAAACTGTTTGCTCAAGGCAATAGCAGAGGAGAGCCGGTCAGATTGCCAAGCATTTCTATCTTATTGTAATCTCCTGAAGTACGCAGTTCTGCCTCTTATTAAAGCCCCATCCATACACCATTCAAAATAGCCTAACTCCAGGTCTCCTGGAAATTTCTTGGTGTTTTTCCCCTGTAGTTCCTTGGGGAAGGAAATCAGCTTTCATACTGGTTCAGTGTCTTGGAGCATCTTTATCCTAATCTTATTTCTAATTTTTCCAAGAGTATGATTTTGGACAAGTTAGTTTATTTCTCCTTAGTTTTCTTATCCATAAAATGGAACTAATATCTATCAGCATCAATAGCAATATAAAGATTAGAAATAACATATATGCAGTAGTTAGCATTGCTACTGGTATGGAGTGGATGCTCAATAAACCATTGCTGCTATTATATTTATTGCTGTTGTAACTGTTGTTATAACTAATCACTAGAGCTGAGCCTGCTTCTTGGTTCTGCAATGGAATGTTCTGCCTAATTGGGTGCAATGTTGCTGTACATATAATGTAAAAATGTCTTTGTTGTGTTTGGGATCACATCACTCAGATTATGTTTGTGATCATATATATGTGATTATTCAGGATTTGGGGGCCTGGGCTCCAAGAAAGGGAGATGTGGTCCATAGAAGTCTTACTAAGAATAGGTAACTGACCCTTGCAACATGCTGGAGAACCAGCGGGGAGGGGATGGATGGCCATCGTGGATACTGGAAATAGCTATATCCATGATCTAGCATTTAATTTGTGTTTTTTAAATTTTTATTTATTTATGTTTTTGGCCATGCCACACAGCTTGCAGGATTGAACCGCAAGTTCCCCAGCCAGTGATCGAATCCAGGCCCCGGCAATGAAAACACCGAGTCCTAACCACTGGACCTCCAGGGAATTCCCTGCTTTTTTTAAAAAATTGAAGTATAGTTGATTTACAATGTAGTGTTAGTTTCTGGTGTATAGAAAAGTGATTCAGTTATACATATATATACATTCTTTTTCATATTCTTTCCCATTATGGTTTATTACAGTATATTGAATATAATTCCCTGTGCTATACAGTAGGACCTTGTTGCTTATCTATTTTATATATAGTGGTTTGTATCTGCTAATCCCAAACTCCTACTTTATCCCTCCCCCACCCCCTTTCCCTTTTGGTAACCATAAATTTGTACTCTATGTCTGTGCGTCTGTTTCTGTTTCATTAATACGTTCATTTGTGTCAAATTTTAGATTCCACATATAAATGATATCATATGGCATTTGTCTTTCTCTTTCCGACTTACTTCACTTAGTACGATAATCTCTAGTTCCATCCATGTTCCTGCACATGGGAATATTTCATTCTTTTTTAGGGCTTAGAACTTTGCTTTTCGCATGTTGCAATTCCCTTCTGCTAGAGCCCAGTGCCTTCAATAAAGTGATACTATATATTAAAGTGGCCCTGCTTGTGACTGAGTAATTAAGGGATAGAAATATATCCATTCTTAGGGTGGCAAGTCTCAAGAAACTGATCATGAGATATTAAGAAGAATCTTCTATAAAAATCAGATCGTCTCAGACTGGTTGACTGAGGTGACAAGGGACAAACTGGCTGGACTGTGAGACATCGCAACATGCCTCAGAGATTCTCAGAAATACTTGGGGTGAGGAACCTGGTAAAAGACTGAGCAGGACAGGAGATAGACAAATTATGTTTGACATTACAGGAAATTGTGGCCCACTGTAGGATGGAGAAGCAGGCCCTCTGCATTGCAGCATTAGTTCTGAACCCTCTAGGCTAACATCATCACCACATGCAGCACCCTGTACACAACAGGACAAATGTCTGTTGCTTCCCCTCCTGCTTGTAGGGCTCCTGGAGGCAGATCTCTTGTCCTTAAACCACTTGATTGGGTGTCCCTGGTGGTGCAGTGGTTAAGAACCCGCCTGCCAATGCAGGGGACGGGGTTTCGAGCCCTGGTCTGGGAAGATCCCACATACCGTGGAGCAACTAATCCCGTGCGCGACAACTACTGAGCCTGCGCTCTAGAGCCCGCAAGCCACAACTACTGAACCCACATGCCACAACTACCGAAGCCTGTGTGCCTAGAGCCCGTGCTTCGCAACAAGAGAAGCCACTGCAATGAGAAGCCCGCACACCGCAGCAAAGAGTAGCCCCCACTCGCTGCAACTAGAAAAAGCCCGCACACAGCAACAAAGACCCAACACAGCCATAAATAAATAAATAAATAAATAAATAAATAAATAAATAGATAGATAGATAAATGAATGAATAAAAACAACACTTGATTTGTTAGTCACCTGCCTTGGGCTCTCAGCCACCACTTCAGTCAGCAACACTGACTTCTGAAGGGGACCTGGCAACATTTCAGTGGCAACACCCACCACCAGGCTTCAGCAACATGTGTCCTCAATTTCTCTCTCCCCAGGGTGGTTATGGGGTGGGAAGCAAAGAAAATAAGTCTGCTGATTTCTTAAACTCACATATATTTATTCTTGGAACATATGCTTCTTTTCTCCCTCAGGGCTAATGAAATCTGCTTAGAACTTTCGTTTCCATATATAAAATTATATGGCTCATTTTTTATCCTCTGCCGAGGAATGGCCAATTGCTGGTGGGTCAGCAAACTCCCAAAGGAGATAAAAATGAAGCTGATGTTATTTTTAAAATGCCAGGAAATCTTCCATTATGCCTAAATATGGCCACAGGAGACCTAGGTTCTTTAGTTACATTCTCCCAAGTTCAATAATTACTTAGGGAAGCAGCTTGGAGTGAAGGCTTTCTGAACAATTCAAAGGGGCTTTGGCTGCCTCTGGGGCCACTCCCATAAACTCTGCTACACAGACCTCATAAATTCCAACGAGGCTGGTCAAAGCAAGCCCCCCTTCTTTGGGGACAGGCCCTGTTCCTTTCTACCCTAAGCAGTGACTCTCCCAGCCTTTGTTATGGCCTCTTTGGAACTCTGTACATAGCAACCAGGGCATGAGGTGAGCTGGTCTCTTTCCATTAAATATGATGCCACCAAGCTGTTACTGTCAGTTACTGCCATTAAAATGACAGCTGTTGGTCCATCCTTAGTTGAAAGAGGCAATCTCCTCTCTCTTCTTGCTTCTCAAAAATAACAATCTTTTCACTCTATCCTGATCAGAAAATGCACAGGCTGACTCAGAGGGATACTCTGAGAATTTTCCCAGGCACCATCCACAGAGCAGGCTCAGAGTTCTGAACTTGAGGACATAAACTTGCCAGGCTCTCAGAGAGGCATATTGAGCCTCCAACCTTCCCACCTTCCCCCTAAGCTGTCCCAGTGCTTGGACTCTGCAGTAAGATCGGTTTGGTTTCTTCCTTCAGAGAAGTAAAATCCCCCAGGAACCCTCCCTCCTCCCCCAACAAGTGAGGGAGTTGTCCTGGAGGAAAGAAAGAGGCAGATGTGTGTGTGTGTGTGTTTGTGTGTGTCCGCGTGAGTGCACGCATGCTCCCATGTATGCATGTGCACAGGGTTTTTACATGTGTGTGCAATAGGCATATGTGAGCTTTTGTGTGCATGTGTGCCATGTGTATGGTATGTTGATAATCAGAGAACTTCAGTCCTTACCCCAAGGAGATCTCTTATAATTTATTTTATCTGCTTAATCTTATCTATCTTTGTGTGTATGTATGCAGCAAAAAACTGACCAGAATTTTTGCAAAGGGAATTGTTTGCAGGTGTGAACAGTTCCTCTTGGATCCGTGGAGTTCTTTTTCTGGACCCAAGTTTCCAGGGTCCATGAGGTAGGAGGACACTGTCCCTTTCTGACATTGTAACCCTGCCCCACCACCCCACCTCCCCAGCCTTGGTTGGGAGGTTGTGTGCTCTGGGTGAAGAAGAATGATTTGAGGCAGCCTGTTAATCTTATCTGGTCAACATAGAATAGTTAAGCGGGAAAAGACAATGGCTTCTAACTGGTGTTTAATCAAGCCCAAGTGCCTGTGTTTGTTCCAAAACTTTCTCCATTTAATAATGTGTCCTAAAAACATTTTTCAGATTTAATATTTCATGATTCATCTTCAGGGACTCACTGACACAATCACATTAACCCAGTTCCCATCTCTGTATATGTCTAGAAGTATACCATGAAATTTAAAGTCAGATAGGATCCAATCTTGAACTGGGCTACTAGCCACGTAACCTTGAACAAGTTAATTTATTCTCAGTTGCTTTATCTAGAAAAAGGGGGAGATAACCACGCCTATGTAATAGGGCTATTGCACAGATTAAATGAAGCTAATCTGTAAGGATCTTAACGTGATACTTCATGACTAGGAAGTGCTCTGTTAGCTATTTTAATTTTCCCTTCCCTGCTCCTAGCTATTGTTGGTGCTAATTCTTTCACACCTATCCCTTCCCCTTCCCTACACCTATCCCTTCCCCTTCCCTCCCTACTGTGTTTGTTTCCTGGGGCTGCCACAAAAAGTACCACAATTTGGGTGGCTTAATACAATAGAAACATATTCATTCACAATCCTTGAGTCTGGAAGTTTGAAGTCAAGGTGTCAGAAAGTCCATGCTCCATCTGAAGTTTCTAGGGAAGAATCCTTCCTTGCCTCTTCTGGCTTCTCGTGACTTCAGGCATTCCTTGGCTTGTGGCTGCATAACTCCAATCCCTGCCTCTGTCTTCATGTGGCCCTCTTCTCTCTGTATCTGTGTCCTCTCCTATTCTTACAAGGACCAGACATTGGATTCAGGACCCACCCCAAATCCAGTATGATAGCATCTTGAGATCCTTAACTAACCACATCTACAAAGATCCTATTTCCATATAAGGTCACATTCTGAGGTTCTGGATAGACGTGAATTTTGGGGGTGACACTATAAAACCTACTACACTTACCAACCTAGGCTCCTCTCTTTTAAAAATTCATCTCAAGATTTGTATCTCGCAAATTCACTTCTCTTAGTCCATTAGGATTTTATTCACTTTTCTCTGCCCTTATTGCATGACATACAGCAACATCCTCCTGTGTAACTCTACTAGCCTGTGGATAGATCTTGCTTTTTCTCTGGTCTCACTCATATTCTTTCTCCACATTGCCTCAAGGGTGGTCTTTTTAAAGTCTGGACAGGTCTGATCAAGGGCTCTTTCTTCTCAAAAACCTCTAAAATCTCTCAGTTTTCTTTAGGATAAAATTCAACATCTTAGCATTCAGGGCTGTTTGATTTTTTAATATCTAACTGATATGTGCACCCTCAACTGTCCCAGACACTCCAAGTAAGTCTAAGGGAGAAGAATCTTGCCACCACTCAGCAGGACAGCTTATTCCAAGGTGTGGTCCTGGAGGCCAGGTTCATTTAAGTGGAAAGTTTACTGAGAGCTCCTTGGAACAGGCATTAACTCAGGTGTGAGTGTAAGGAGGGAAGTTGGAGACCAATTCTAGAGAATCTGGGTCAAGCACCAGGCTTGAAGGATGAGTTTGATTCCATAAACAGAGAGTAGGAGCTTTGGAGCCAAGGAGGTCAGTATCAAGTTTGAAAAGGGAAGACAAGTTGGTGAAATTGTTGAGACTCTAGTGCTTGAATTGAATGAGTGTGATGAATTCATTCATATATTAGAGGCTAGTCAAGTGGCCTGGGTTAGGCTGGCTAACATCACTCGGGCAGGATGGGAAGTGTATTTTATGGTCAGTCTCCACAAATCTCTCTGGTCATCAGGGAGGGATGCATGGACTGCAGAGTCCAGTGACTCCCTGTTCTCTTTCTTCTTTGTTTATTCTGTGGGATCTAAGGCACTGACAACTCCAGGTCATAACTTGTGTTTATAGCTGCTTGCTGTTATGGTTTTCGAAACAGCTGGGCAGATGGAAGAACAGAGCTTTCACTGTTGTTGAAAATGTCAGACCCTTTTTTTTCTTGATTCTTGCTCTATTGCACTTCTAGTTTCCAAGGCAGATTGGATTCAGACTGAGCATGAATCAGAAGACGGAGCTTGACTTGGTGGTGTCTAAGGAGCTCTATATCTGACACTTTATGAATCTAACAAATTAGCTGAATGAGGTGGCATTTTCTTTTCCTCCCAGATTTGGCCAGTACTCAGTGTAAGATTCTTGCTGGGTAGCTGACATCCTGTAATCTTCTGGCACAGGCTGCAGTGTAAGGAAGCAACGAGGGGCTTAAGCTGCTTCAGAAGTGATTTACAAGGCTCACAAGACATAACCACTTCTCAAACCCATGTTGTAATTTATTACAAAAACTTTTTTTTCTTGCAATGCTTTCCTTGACCGTAAGTCATTTCAGAAAATTAACGGACTCAGAAGGCTTTAATGTTGGATTAGTCCTTGGGGATAACTATTTCTGTCTTAGTTCAGGATGTTATAACTAAAATGAATAGACTGGTGACTTAAACAGTGGTTACTTCTCATAATTCTGGAGGCTGCTAATTCCAAGATCAAGGTACTGGAAGATCAGGAGCTTGGGAGGGCCTGCTTCCCAGCTGGTAGACAGCCACCTTCTTCCTGTATCTTCACATGGCCAAGAGAGATCATCTCTCACTGTCTCTTCTTATAAGGCACTAATCCTAATCAGGAAGGCTCCACCCTCATGATGTAATTACTCCCAAAGACTATCCCTCCAAATACCATCATACTGGGGATTAGGCTTTGATGTTTGAATTTGGGAGGACACAAATATTGAGTCCATAGTGGGGTCTAACATCTTCATGCAACAAAAGAGAAAACTGAGGTTCAGGACCATGAGGTCTCCTGCAAGGGTCCCCAAGCCAGTGAGCAGGTTGTTTGGTTTCCAACACAGGGCTTTTTCCTCCTACCCCATGATCATGATTCTTCCTGATTATTTAAATGATGTTTTTTCATTTTCCCAATCCTGCCTTGAATATTTGTTCCTTTCCTTTCACTTAAAAAATAGAAATAAGACAGTTTTTAAGAACACAGAGGAGTAAGGATTCTTGGAAGATGGCCATCTAGCTGTAGCCTTCTTCTCCTTGACTCTCAACTCCCAACTCCTACTTTTCTTGAGCTGGATGGGGAGGAGATGAGGCTGCAGTGAGGAGTGGAGATTGGGCAGAGGGCTTTCTTTCTCAAGAGTAGAGACAGAGCTGAAAAGGTGATTGTCCCATCAGGATAACCAAGGTCTGCATGGAGGCTCCTGAGAAAATGCTGGTTTTGAGATCTATGGACCTGAGGGAAAGAATGACATTAGCCTTGAGAGTGTCTGGTTTATTGGCCCCCATGAGGCCAAGCAGGAGCTGGATCCTCCCTACCTCTTAGGGCATGGTATGAGGACCTATCTTGTGCTAGAATGTGGGAGCACCCTTTGTAGCAGGCAACTGACAATCTTCTGGCTTCTAAACTGCCACTCTCCTGGGGGTAGAAAATATTTCCCCCACAATTGTGTGACCGACACCAGTTAGGAGACTCCAACAACCAGACCTGAAAATTAATGAACAGACGAAATGAAAACTCAACTAAGTGGTCCTGGCAGCCAGAATAGGAGACGGGTCAGAACTAGTAGAGCCCCTTCCATGAATGGCTTGATGGAACATGACAGGTGACATTCTGAACTAAAACTGACAAGGACACTGAAGGAGGCTCAAGTGCAGCACAAGCGTAGAGATAAACCACATGATTTCTCAATTCAACAATTTAGCAGACTGAATGAAGGAGAAGATGTTTACTGTGGAGGCAAGTGGGAGATGTATCTCAAAGCCTAGAGCAAAGATTTAAAGAAGGAAGATCTGAGGAGAAAGAAGTTTGGAGAGAAGTATTACAAAGACTTGACATGTGAAAAACAGTTCAAAAAGGAATTAGGAAGAGAAATAATGTCCTAACAAGTAGTAGGGAGAGAGGGTGTCCTGAGTTGAAGACAGATCTGAATTTGCAGATTAAAAGGGTTCATCAAGTTCAGAGCAGGACTGATAAAAAGTAACATTCACCAGGCAATATTTTGGTAAAATGTGAACTCCTAAGATGATGTGACTCTATTATAATCTTCCAGATAGAAAGAACAAGTTACCTACAATGGAAAAATAACCAGAAAAATCCCAAATTTATCGTCTGTAATATTAAATGCTAAAAGACAATAGAATAGCATTTTCTGGTTACAGGGAGAAAGACAGCTCTATAAATCCTATAAAACAATATAAACATTATTATTTGCTAAGGCACTTTTAAAAATATTTGTTGATATTCAAGTCCAGAATGTAGTGTTCATCACTTCCCTTAACATTCTACTGGTTAAAACTCAGTCATATGGCTTCATTTGTGCAAGGGGACAGCCTGGGGAATGTGAACTGGCTGACTTATGCTATAAAAAAAAAGATAGTGCTAAAGAGAGAATCTAGGTAAAGGCCTTATCATTGTTTCCTTGGTGTTTTCTGATTTTAACCTGATTTTTGTGATGAAAAAAGTCAGATTCATGATTCAGCCTATTAAATCCATGTGACTTTCATTCATTCAACAGATAGTTCTTGTGAGTCTGCTCTCTGCCTAAGCCTGATATGCAGCAGGGACTGAGAGAGAGAAAAATCAGGTGGTGTCCTGAAGCTCTTATCAGTCATGAAGAATTGGAAGCCAGTGTCCAGGATTCAATTGTGGGCTTGGAGCCAAAGAGATCTCAATGAAACTCAAATCCTGGCCATGACAGAGCCACTCTGTGAGACTGAGAGAGTTATATAATCTCTTCAAAGCACATTTTCCTTATCTGTAAAGTGGGTGTCATAATATCCCACAGTGCTGTCTTTATGAGAATTAAATAATCAAAAAATAATGCATGGAGTACAAATATCCTAGATCGTAGAAACCTGTGGCTACAAGAAAATTAGATCCCATATATTTATTGTAAAAATTAGTTTCACAATCCCATTTATCACTGCATCAAAAAGAATAAAATACCTAGGAATAAACCTACCTATGTAAGCAAAAACCTGTACTCTGAAAACTATAAGACACTGATGAAAGAAATCGAAGATGACATAAACAGATGGAAAGATATACCACTGTAAATCAATAGTGTCAAAATGATTATGCTACCCAAGGAAATCTACAGATTCAATGCAATCCCTATCAACTTTACTAATCACATTTTTCACAAAACTAGAACAACAAAAATTTAAATTTGTATGGAAACACAAAAGACCCCAAATAGCCAAAGCAATTCTGAGAAAGAGGATTCAGGCTCTCTGATTTCACACTATACTACAAAGCTACAGTAATCAAAGCAGTATGGTACTGGCACAAAAACAGAAATATAGATCAATGGAACAGGATAGAAAGCCCAGAAATAAACCCACATACCTATGGTCAATTAATCTACAACAAAGGAGGCAAGACTACACAATGGAGAAAAGACAGACTCTTCAATAAGTGGTGCTGGGAAAATTGGAGAGCTACATGGAAAAGAATGAAATTAGAACACTATCTAAGACCATACACAAAAATAAACTCAAAATGGATTAAAGATCTAAATGTAAGACTGAATACTATAAACTCTTAAAGGAAAAAATAGGCAGAACACTCTTTGACATAAGTTGTAGCAGTATCTTTTGTACCCACCTCCTAGAGTAATGAAAATAAAAACAAAAATAAACAAATGGGACCTAATTATACTTAAAATCTTTTTCACAACAAAGGAAACCATAAACAAAACAAAAAGACAACCTGAGAGAAAATATTTGCCAATAATGTGACCAAGAAGGAATTAATCTCCAAAATACACAAACAGCTCATGCAGCTCAATATCAAAAAAACAACCCAATGAAAAAATGGACAGAAAATCTAAATAGACAGTTCTCCAAAGAAGACATACAGATGGCCAAAATGCACATGAAAATATGCTCAACATCTCTAATTATTAGAAAAGTGCAAATCAAAACTATAATGACGTATCTCCTCATGCCGGTCAGAATGGCCATCATCAAAAAGTCTACAAAAAAAATGCTGGAGAGGGTGTGTTGATGAGAATGTAAATTGGTACAGCCACTATGGAGAACAGTATAGAGCTTCCTTAAAGAACTAAAAATAGAGTTAACATATGATCCTGCAATCCCACTCCTGGGCATATACCCGGAGAAAATCATACTTTGAAAGGACACATGCACCCCAGTGTTCATTGCAGCACTATTTACAATAGCCAAGACATGGAGGAAACCTAAATGTCCATCGACAGAGGAATGGATAAAGAAGATGTGGTACATATATACAATGGAATATTACTCAGCCATAAAAAAGAATGAAATAATGCCATTTGCAGCAACATGGATGGACCTAGAGATTATTGTACTAAGTGAAGTAAGTCAGACAGAGAAAGACAAATATCATATGATATCACTTATATGTGGAATCTAAAAAAATGATACAGGTGAACTTATTTACAAAACAGAAACCGATTCACAGACTTCGAAAACAAACTTATGGTTACCAAAGAGGAAAAGTTAGATGGGGAGGGATAAATTAGGAGTTTGGGATTAACATATACACATTACTACATGTAAAACAAATAATCAACAAGGACCTACTGAATAGCACAGGGAACTCTACTCAATATTCTGTAATAACCTATATGGGAAAAGAATCTGAAAAGAATGGATACGTGTATATGTATTACTGAATCACTTTGCTGTACACCTGAAGCTAACACAACATTGTAAATCAATTATACTCCAATATAAAATAAAGATTAAATTTAAAAAATTAGTTTCAGAAAATTAAAAAAAATCATGATCACTATGAACATCTATGTAGTGCAGAAGGATATAAAATGAGAGAAGAAAGTGCCTACCCTTTGCTCCTTGTCCTACTCCTCTCAGGTAATCGGGTTTACCATCTTCACCTATCCTTTCAGAGATATTCCATGTGTAGGCGAGCACCTACACGCACATGAGTATGCTTTAAAAATTACAAATGGACTTATGCCAAGCAATGCTCTGTATCTTGCTTGCTTTATCACGTAATGTGCCTTGGACATTTTCCCGTATCACTATATATAGACACACAGTATGTGTATATATCACAGTCTAAGTGTTCCCTACTGACGGATATTTGACTTATTTTCTGACTTTTGTTATGGCTACAATGCTGCCACAAATACTTATATACCTTTCTATTTGCATACATAAGAGAGTATATCTGCAGGGTGAATTCCTAGAAATTCAGTAACTGACAAAAGGGGTATGTGCATTTCATATTTTGATAGAGATTGCCCTTCCAAAGGGGTTGTACCAATATTTATTCCTACCAAAAATTTATGAGAGAGCTTCCCCACCCACTGCCATATTCATCACTAAATTATTTTTGAGATGAAAATGGTATCCCATTGTTTTTCAATGTGTATTACTTTAATGACTAGTGAGTTTGAGCATTTTTCATGTTTATTGCCATTTAAATGTTTCTTTACTCTCAGACCCATGTCCTTTGCTATTTTTATGTAGGATTGCTTCTCTTTTTCATAAATGTTTTTCAAGAGTTCTTCTAAGGATATTAGCATTTTGGTGTGAAGTGTGTTGTAAATATTTTCCAGTGTGTTATTACTTTAAATCTTTTCTCATGGTATTTTTTCTATTCAAAAGTATTTTTTATTACCGTATTTATTATTCTTTTAAATGTATGGTCTCTGGGTTTTATACCCTCATTAGAAGGGACTCTCTCACTATAAGATTAATTTGAAAGAGTACCTATGTTTCTCTTAGTACATTCAGGGTGTTTTCAAAAATATTTGAATCTTTCTTACATCTGGAATTTATTTTTGAGTAAGGATTAGGGTAGGCATCTACCTTTATCATTTTTTTCTAGATAGGTTGATAGTTATATGAATATCACATAATGAATATTTGATATATTTTCCACTAGAATCATTTGTACATGTTTCCCACTATATATCCATAAGTATTTTGGTATATTTCTGGAGTCGCTATTATTCCATTGATATACTTGTCTTTTCAGTACTAACACTAAATAGTTTAAATTAATGTAGCTTTATCATTTTTAAAATAATATCTAATACTTTTTTTTTCTACTTCAAAATCTCCCTGACTATTTTCACGTTTTTATGTTATAAGAGAAATCATTTGTGAGATGTTACTGGATTTGACTGGATTACCATGAATTTATAGATTAGTGAAATTGGTTTCTTTTCAATATTGGTTCCTTTCATCTTCTATGTTCTTTAGATTAACTTTAACATTTAAAAATAAAAGTCCTGTACCTTTCTTATTTAGTATATTCCTTAGTATTTTAATCTTTCATTTACTATTGTAAATTAGATTTAAAATTTCCCATTATGTTTTCTAATTTGTTTTTGTTATCAACCAGTTACTGAATTCTCTTATTTTTATTTTTTAACATCTTTATTGGAATATAATCGCTTTACAATGGTGTGTTAGTTTCTGTTTTGTAACAAAGTGAATCAGTTATACATACACATATGTTTCCATATCTCTTCCCTCTTTCGTCTCCCTCCCTCCCACCCTCTCTATCCCACCTCTCTAGGTGGTCACAAACCACCAAGCTGATTACCCTGTGCTATGCGGCTGCTTCCCACTAGCTATCTATTTTACATTTGGTAGTGTATATATGTCCATGCCACTCTCTCACTTTGTCACAGCTTACCGTTTCCCCTCGCCATATGCTCAAGTCCACTCTCTAGTAGGTCTGTGTCTTTATTCCCGTCTTGCCCCTAAGTCCTTCAGGACTTTTTTTTTTTTTTTTTAGATTCCATATATATGTGTTAACATACAGTATTTGTTTTTCCCTTTCTGACTTACTTCACTCTGTATGACAGACTCTAGGTCCGTCCACTTCACTACAAATAACTCAGTTTTGCTTCGTTTTATGGCTGAGTAATATTCCATTGTACATATGTGACACATCTTCTTTATCCATTCATCTGTTGATGGACACTTAGGTTGCTTCCACGTCCTGGCTATTGTAAATAGAGCTGCAATGAACATTGTGCTACATGACTCTTTTTTTTTTTTTTTTTTTTTTTGGTACATGGGCCTCTCACTGTGGTGGCCTCTCCTGCTGTGGAGAACAGGTTCCAGACGCGCAGGCTCAGCTGCCATGGCTCACGGGCCCAGACGCTCGGCAGCATGTGGGATTTTCCCAGACTGTGGCATGAACCCGTGTCCCCTGCAATGGCAGACGGACTCTCAACCACTGCGTCACCAGGGAAGCCCACATGATTCTTTTTGAATTATGGTTTTCTCAGGGTATATGCCCAGTAATGGGATTTCTGGGTTGTATGGTAGTTCTATTTTTAGGTTTTTAAGGAACCTCCATACTGTTCTCCATAGTGGCTCTATCAATTTACATTCCCACCAACAGTGCAAGAGTATTCCCTTTTCTCCACACCTTCTCCAACATTTATGGTTTGTAGATTTTTTGATGATGGCCATTCTGACCAGTGCGAGATGATATATCATTGTAGGTTTTATTTGCATTTCTCTAATGATTAAACATGTTGAGCATTCTTTCATGTGTTTCTTGGCAATCTGTATATCTTCTTGGAGAAATGTCTGTTTAGGTCTTCTGCCCATTTTTGGATTGTTTTTTTTTTTTTTTTTGATATTGAGCTGCATGAGCTGCTTGTAAATTTTGGAGATTAATCCTTTGTCAGTTACTTCATTTGCAGACATTTTCTCCCATTCTGTGGGTTGCTTTTTTGTCTTGCTTATGGTTTCCTTTGCTGTGCAAAAGCTTTAAAGTTTCGTTAGGTCCCGTTTGTTTATTTTTGTTTTTATTTCCATTTCTCTAGGAGGTGGGTCAAAAAGGATCTTGCTGTGATATATTTCCTAGAGTGTTCTGCCTATGCTTTCCTCTAAGAGTTTGATAGTGTCTGGCATCACATTTAGGTATTTAATCCATTTTGAGTTTATTTTGGTGTATGGTGTTAGGGAGTGTTCTAATTTCATTCTTTAACATGGAGCTGTCCAGTTTTCCCAGCACCACTTATTGAAGAGGCTGTCTTTTCTCCACTGTATATTTTTGTCTCCTTTACTAAAGATAAGGTGACCATATGTGCGTGGGTTTATCTCTGGGATTTCTATCCTGTTCCATTGATCTATATTTCTGTTTTATGCCAGTACCATAGTATCTTGATTACTGTAGCTTTGTAGTATAGTCTGAAGTCTGTGAGCCTGATTCTTCCAGCTCCATTCTTCTTTCTCAAGATTGCTTTGGCAATTTGGGGTCTTTTGTGTTTCCATACAAACTGTGAAATTTTTTTGTTCTAGTTCTGTGAAAAAATGCCAGTGGTAGTAGTCATTTTCACAGTGTTGATTCTTCCAATCCAAGAACATGGTATATCTCTCCATCTGTTTGTATCATCTTTAATTTTTCATCAGTGTCTTATAATTTTCTGCATACAGGTCTTTTTGTCTCCTTAGGTAGGTTTATTCCTAGATATTTTACTCTTTTTGTTGCAATGGTAAATGGGAGTGTTTTCTTAATCTCATTTCAGATATTTCATCATTAGTGTATAGGAATGCAAGAGGTTTCTCTGCATTAATTTTATATACTGCTACTTTACCAAATTCATTGATTAGCTCTAGTAGTTTTCTGGTAGCACCTTTAGGATTCTCTATGTATAGTATCATGTCAGCTGCAAACAGTGACAGCTTACTTCCTCTTTTTAAATTTGGATTCCTTTTATTTCTTTTTCTTCTCTGATTACTGTGGCTAAAACTTCCAAAACTATGTTGAATAATAGTGGTGAGTGGGCAACCTTCTCTTCTTCTTAATCTTAGTGGAAATGGTTTCAGTTTTTCACCATTGAGAATGATGTTGGTTGCAGGTTTGTCATATATTGCCTTTATTATGTTGAGGTAAGTTCCCTCTATGCCTACTTTCTGGAGGGTTTTTATCATAAGTGGGTGTTGAATTTTGTCAAAAGCTTTCTCTGCATCTATTGAGATGATCATATGGTTTTTCTCCTTCAGTTTGTTAATATGGTGTATCACACTGATTGATTTGCATATATTGAAGAATCCTTGTATTCTTGGGATAAACCCCACTTGATCACTGTGTATGATCCTTTTAATGTGCTGTTGGATTCTGTTTGCTAGTATTTTGTTGATGATTTTTGCATCTATGTTCATCAGTGATATTGGCCTGTAGTTTTCTTTCTTTGTGACATCTTTGTCTGGTTTTGGTGTCAGGGTGATGGTGGCCTTGTACAATGAGTTTGGGAGTGTTCCTCCCTCTGCCATATTTTGTAAGAGTTTGAGAAGGATAGGTGTTAGTTTTTCTCTAAATGTTTGATAGAATTCGCCTGTGAAACCATGTGGTCCTGGGCTTTTGTTTGTTGGAAGATTGATTGATTGATTGATTGATGTTTTCGGTACGCAGGTCTCTCACTTTTGTGGCCTCTTCCGTTGTGGAGCACAGGCTCCAGACGCGCAGGCTCAGTGGCCATGGCTCCCAGGCCCAGCCGCTCCACGGCATGTGGGATCTTCCCAGACTGTGGCACAAACCCACGTCCCCTGCATCGGCAGGCTGACTCTCAACCACTGTGCCACTAGGGAAGCCCTGTGGGAAGATTTTTAATCACAGTTTCAACTTCAGTGCTTGTGACTGGTCTATTCATATTTTCTATTTCTTCCTGGTTCAGTCTCAGAAGGTTGTGTATTTCTAAGAATTTGTCCATTTCTTCCCGGTTGTCCATTTTATTGGCATATAGTTGCTTATAGTAATCTCTCATGATCCTTTGTATTTCTGCAGTGTCAGGCGCTACTTCTCTTTTTTCACTTTTAACTCTATTGATTTGAGTCTTCTACCTTTTTTTCTTGATGTGTGTGGCTAATGGTTTATCAATTTTGTTTATTTTCCCAAAGAACCAGCTTTTAGTTTTATTGTTCTTTGCTATCATTTCTTTCATTTCTTTTTCATTTATTTCTGATTTGATCTTTATGATTTCTTTCCCTCTGCTAACTTTGGGGTTGTCTGGTTCTTCTTTTTCTAGTTCCCTTAGGTGTAAGGTTAGGTTTTTTATTTGAGATATTTCTTGTTTCTTAAGGTAGGATTTTATTGCTGTAAACTTCCCTCTTTGAACTGCTTTTGCTGCATCCCATAGGTTTTGGGTCGTTGTGTTTTCATTGTCATTTGTTTCTAGGTATTTTTTGATTTCTTCTTTGATTTCTTCAATGATCTGTTGGCTATTAAGTAGTGTATTGTTTAGCCTCCATATGTTTGTATTTTTTATAGATTTTTTTCCTGTGAATGATATCTAGTCTCATAGCTATGTGGTCGGAAATGGTACTTGATACGAGTTCAATTTTCTTAAATTTACCAAGGTTTGATTTGTGACCCAAGATATGATCTATCCTGGAAAACGTGTCATGGGCACTTGAGAAGAAAGTGTTGTTTTTGGATGGAATGTCCTATAAAGATCAGTTAAGTCCATCTTGTTTAATGTATCATTTAAAGCTTGTGTTTCCATATTTATTTACATTTTGGATGATCTGTCCATTGGTGAATGTGGGGTGTTTAAGTCCCCTACTATTATTGTGTTACTGTTGATTTCCCCTTTTATGGCTGTTAGTATTTGCCTTATGTATTGAGGTGCTCCTATGTTGGGTTCATAAATATTTACAATAATTATATCTTCTTCTTGGATTGATCCATTGATCATTATGTAGTGTCTTTCTTTGTCTCTTTTAATAGTCTTTGTTTTAAAGTCTATTTTGTCTGATATGAGAATTGCTATTCCAGCCTTCTTTTGATTTCCATTTGCATGGAATATCTTTTTCCATCCCCTTACTTTCAGTCCATATGTGTCCCTAGGTCTCTTTTAGACAGCATATATATGAGTCTTGTTGTTTTATCCATTCATCCCATCTATGTCTTTTGGTTGGAGCATTTGATCCATATATATTTAAGGTAATTGTTGATATGTATGTTCCTATTACCATTTTCTTAATTGTTTTGGGTTTGTTATTGTAGGTCTTTTCCTTCTCTTGTGTTTCCAGCTTAGAGAAGTTCCTTTAGCATTTGTTGTAAAGCTGGTTTGGTGGTGCTGAATTCTCTTAGCTTTTGCTTGTCTGTAAAGGTTTTAATTTCTCCGTGAAATCTGAATGAGATCCTTGATGAGTAGAGTAATCTTGGTTGTAGGTTTTTCTCTTTCATCACTTTATGTATGTTCTGCCACACCCTTCTGGCTTGCAGAGTTTCTGCTGAAAGATCAGCTATTAACCTTTTGGTGATTCCCTTGTGTGTTATTTGTTTTTTTTTTCCCTTGCTGCTTTTAATATTTTTTCTTTGTATTTAATTTTTGATAGTTTGATTAATATGTGACTTGTCGTGTATCCTCCTTGAATTTATCCTGTATGGGACTCTCTGTGCTTCCTGGACTTGATTAACTATTTCCTTTCCCAGTTTAGGGAAGTTTTCATCTATAATCTCTTCAAATATTTCCTCAGTTCCTTTCTTTTTCTCTTCTTCTTCTTGGACCCCTATAATTCAAACGTTGGTGTGCGTTTAATGTTGTCCCAGAGGTCTCTGAGACTGTCCTCAGTTCTTTTCTTTCTTTTTTCTTTATTCTGCTCTGCAGTAGTTATTTCCACTATTTTATCTTCCTGGTAACTTATCCGTTCTTCTGCCTCAGTTATTCTGCTATTGATTCCTTCTAGAGAATTTTTAATTTCATTTATTGTGTTGTTCATCAGTGTTTGTTTGCTCTTTAGTTCTTCTAGGTCCTTGCTAAATGTTTCTTTTATTTTCTCCATTCTATTTCCAAGATTTTGGATCATCTTTACTATCATTATTCTGAATTTTTTTCAGGTAGACTGCCTATTTCTTCTTCATTAGTTAGGTCTGGTGGGTTTTTGCCTTGCTCCTTCATCTGCTGTGTGTTTCTCTGTCTTCTCATTTTGCTTAACTTACTGTGTTTGCGGTCTCCTTTTTTCAGTCTGCAGGTTCATATTTCTGTTGTTTTTGTGTCTGCCCCCAGTGGCTAAGGTTTGTTCAGTGGGTTTTGAAGGCTTCCTGGTGGAGGGGACTAGCGCCTGTGTTCTGGTGGATGAGGCTGGATCTTGTCTTTCTGGTGGGCAGGTCCACGTCTGGTGGTGTGTTTTGGGGTGTCTGTGGCCTTTTTAGGATTTTAGGCAGCCTCTCTGCTAATGGGTGGGGTTGTGTTCCTCTGTTGCTAGTTGTTTGGCATAGGGTGTCCAGCACTTTAGCTTGCTGGTCGTTGAGTGGAGCTGGGTCTTGACATTGAGATGGAGATCTCTGGGAGATTTTCTCTGTTTGATATTATGTGGAGCTGGGAGGTCTCTTGCAGACCAATGTACTGAACTTAGCTCTCCCACCTCAGAGGCACAGTCCTGATGCCTGGCTAGAGCCCCAAAAGCCTGTCATCCACATGGCTCAGAATAAAAGGGAGAAAAAGAAAGAAAGAAAGAAAGAAGGAAGATAAAATAAAATAAAGTAATTAAAATAGAACATAATTATTAAAAAAATTTAAAAAGTAATAAAAAAAAGAAAGAAGAGAGCAACCAAAGCAAAAAACAAATCCACCAATGATAACAAGTGCTAAAAACTATACTAAAACAAAACAAAAGAAAAGAAAAAATGGACAGACAACACTCTTGGACATATGGTGAAAGCAAAGATATACAGACAAAATCACACAGAACCATACACATACACACTCACAAAAAGAGAAAAAGGGAAGAAAAATATATATATCATTGCTCCTAAAGTCCACCTCCTCAATTTGTGATGATTCGTTGTCTATTCAGGTATTCCACAGATGCAGGGTACATCAAGTTGATTGCGGAGATTTAATGCGGTGCTCCTGAGGCTGCTGGGAGAAATTTCCCTTTCTCTTCTTTTTTTGCACAGCTCCCGGGGTTCAGCTTTGGATTTGGACCCGCCTCTGTGTGTAGGTCGCCTGAGGGCGTCTGTTCTTCGCCCAGACAGGACGGGGTTAAAGGAGCAGCTAATTCGGGAGCTCTGGCTCACTCAGGCCGGTGGGAGGGAGGAGTGCAGGGCGAGCCTGTGGTGGCAGATGCCATGCCGGTGTGACGTTGCACCAGACTGAGGCGTGCCTTGCGTTCTCCCGGGGAAGTTGTCCATGGATCACGGGACCCTGGCAGTGGCGGACTGCACAGGTTCCCAGGAGGGGAGGTGGGGATAGTGACCTGTGCTCGCACACAGGCTTCTTGGTGGTGGCAGCACCGGCCTTAGCGTCTCATGCCTGTCTCTGGGGTCCACACTGATAGCCACGGCTCGCGCCCATCTCTGGAGCTCCTTTAGCAGCGCTCTTAATCCCCTCTTCTCGCGCACCAGGAAACAAAGAGGGAAGAAAAAGGCTCTTGCTTCTTCAGCAGCTCCAGACCTTTTCCCGGACTCCCTCCCGGCCAGCCGTGGTGCACTAACGCCTTCAGGCTGTGTTCACGCTGCCAATCCCAGTCCTCTCCCTGGGATCCGACCGAAGCCCAAGCTTCAGCTCCCAGCCCGGCCTGCTCTGGCAGGTGAACAGACAAGCCTCTCGGGCTGGTGAGTGCCAGTCGGCACTGATCCTCTGTGCGGGAACCTCTCCGCTTTGCCCTCCGCACCACTGTGGCTGCGCTCTCCTCCGTGGCTCTGAAGCTCCCCCACTCCGTCACCCGCAGTCTCCCACCACGAAGGGGCTTCTAGTGTGTGGACAGCTTTCCTCCTTCACGGCTCCCTCCCACTGGTGGAGGTCCCGTCCCTATTGTTTTGTCTCTGTTTTTGATTTTTTCTTTTGCCTTACCCAGGTACATGGGAGTTTCTTGCCTTTTGGGAGGTCTGAGGTCTTCTGCCAGCGTTCAGTAGGTGTTCTGTAGGAGTTGTTCCGCATGTAGATGTATTTCTGATGTATTTGTGGGGAGGAAGGTGAACTCCACGTCTTACTCTTCTGCCATCTTGAACCTCCTCCGACCTATTTTATTGATCATTTAAGTTACAGTTCTTTTTCAAAGACACAGATCATACATGCATTTATTCTTTTTTGTTTATAATTAATTAATTTATGCCTTTATTTTTATTTATTGATTCTTGTATTTTACTTTCCTTAGTATTTTCTTTTTATTCTTTTTCTACTTCTTTGTGTCAAATGCTTAATTAATAAATTAATGTAACTACTTATTCATATATTTAGTTACTAATTTTGATTTAGTTCTAAACATAGTTTCATTTAAATCACACAGATTTTTTCCTGTTTTTTCATATTTGTATTTTTTAACATTTACCAAAGTTATGCATTTATCTTATCTACAGGGTCAAATATGTAAGATTTTATTATTGGCACAGGAACTCCCTCTTCTTGGCATTTATTTGGAAGTAGATATGAAAATAGACAGTCAGATACACTTTAATACTTACATTGTACCTTATATTAATATCTTTATCTTTTTATTGTCTATTGATCTGCCATATGCTACAGAGACACCAGGAAATCCTCAGTGGACCTTTCTATGTAAAAGGGACTCTCTTTCTGCCTCAACCATGACAGTTCCTTTTATTTCTTTGGTACCTATGGTTTTATTTGAAGATTTCACAAAAAGACAAATTTCAACAGCTTATGCTTAAAACTCATTAAAATTACATACATGTACAGTGTTTATATGGAAACTAGTGGTAAAAGCTCTATATATTTGACTCCAAGAAGACATTGATGACAAAGCACATCATTACTAAATGTGACACTAAGAAAGAAAAGAAAAAAACATGGCTTAGTAGATTATGAAACATCCTTGATTTTAAGAGACATAGCAATATCAGAGGTTAAAATGTGAAAAAAATTGTTTATCTGAATATAGACTAAATATGGCTATGCTTTTTAGAAGTGAATTAGAATTAAAATCTTAGGTTTGCTCAACAACTTTTTGACTCAGTTCAAAGGCTGTGACGAGTGAAATATAAATTAAAGAGGAACTCCAGCAGATCATTGGCCAAATGGGCACCTAAATTCAGCTTGAAAAGTGACATTTAAAGCTTTTCTTCTCAATGTCCTCATTCTGGATGGCCCAGACATGACCAGCTTTTCTCAGTCTCCTTGGCCAGACTGCACATCGCTGAGCCAAGTATGCTGCGTAGTCAGGAAGGGGAGATGTCCTGTGTTCAGGGTTTAGCGACGTCTTCTTGGATAAGTTTAAGCTGATAGGTGTGCAAATGAGCTTCTGCTGTTTTGTTTTTCCTCCCTGGACCATGTGTGTCACAGCTGGAGCTTCTTCGGCAGCGGTCCCACAGCCTGGAGAGCAGTGCATCATCGGCCTCCTTCTCACTCTTGGCATACATCTGCTGATTTCTTGACAGTAGTCCAGAGCTCCTCAAATGTTTCCATACATTGGCTCTGATGACCCCAGTGCATGAGAGCACGGAACCTGGAAGCCAAAAGTAACCAGACTTAAATCTGAAAATATTGTATGTCTCTCCTTATCCTAAACATTTATACAAATTAAGTATTTGATTTTGTGGGTTTTGAATATAAGTGTATTTTCCCAAAAATATTTAAGTAAAATGACCCCAGGAAAATGTGCCATATGTATACATTCTTGCTTTGTGTAACCCACACACCACTTAACTGTGAGATTACTCATCCTCCACTTGGAGAAGCATAGAAAAAGGCGCTCCAGAGAATCATTTCAAGTTCTGGTTTTGTCATTTAGGAATTATGTGATCTTGGGAAGTTAATTAAACTCTCCAATTTTCAGTTTCTTCATCTGTAAAAGGGGGCATTAAAACCACCAAACTCATGTGATTATCGTGAAGACAAAACCATATATTTATATTGCCTGTCACAGTCCTGGGGATGTGGTAGGTGGTCAACAGCAGTTACTTGCCTTTTATTCTGTTTTCTCCTTTTCTAAAGAAATAGCTCCTCCCACCTCTCCAGCCTCAGGCCTAGAGAAAGAGGACCACATGGGGGGCAGGTACCATCCAGCCATCCCCCTCCCTCAGCCAATTTAAAAGCACCCTGAAAGGAAAGCTGCCTGATCTTATCTTTAAAATTCCCAGACAAGTAAACTGTGATCATTTGGTAGCTCATTTCAGCTCTCAGACTTTGTTCTTTTGCCCATTTGTCTATTCACAGCAAACATGATTAGACTTGTCTATGCCAGGCAGTATGCTAGGTCTCAGATATACAAAAAGATATTTGACATAAGTCCCCTCCTTAAGATACTCAAAATATAGTAGAAAAAAATCTGCAGATAAACAATTGTAATGCCCAGTAGTCAGTGCTATGATAAAAAATATCCACAGATAACATAAGACTGGAATCTTTCAGGAGCTGGGAGCCGATGGATGACACAGAAGAAGTATTAGAAACACTTCCCTATGGAGGGGGGACACCTGATTTACGACCTGACAAGCAAAGGTGAGTGGGGTTTTCAAGATTCATTTCAGGCAAAATCTCAAACCTAGAGAGCATGATTCAGGAAATTGAAAGTTGTTAAATAAGACTCAACATAGATATCATGAAGAACGGTGAAGAGACTGAGGTGGTAGACAATAAATGTGTTGTCCAACTTTACTCCCGTGAAAATGAAACATAAATCTGAAGGCAGAGAAAACAGTTAGAAAGGTTACTATAGTAATCCAGGTAAGTTATGCTGAAAATCCAAGCTAATGACCAGGGCAGAATGAGAAGTCAGGGCGAAGAGACATGAAAGAGGTAAAATATTCAGAATAGCGATGCCCAACTCTGGGTCTCTCTCATTCTTAATTTCCACTCCCCATGCAGTGTTCAGGGCACTTGGTATTGTATCCCCAATGTATCACCAATGTATAGTGGCTAAAAGAAGAGGCAATAGAAACATTGTTTGAGAAATTTGATATTTTAAATCTGACAATGATAACACATTGTTTTTATCATATAAAGAATATACTGTTGCTGAGTTAAATGATAAAAATTAATCTTTCCAATCATTTTAGTTTTTTGAATTGCTTATTAATTTTATGAAGTCAATATATCTTCAGGTCGATGGGAGAAATATGCATAATACTAATGTCTGTTAAAGTTCATTATAAACTACAGGGTGCTTTTATATATATTTGCTCATTTGATTCTTCCAATGGCCCATTCTATAGTCAAGGAAACTGAGGCTCAGATTTACTTGAGGTCATCCAATAGCTAAGCCAGGAATTGGTCTCAGACTGGTATGATTCCAGTGCCACATTACCTCCTTCTATGAGGCCAATGGTGGGATCAAGATTCCTTCTCCTTTTGAGAAGTTGTCAGGGACTCTGGTTTATAGCAGGAACCTGAAGGAGGAGATGAGAATACATTTTTGTTCATGTAATCCTCTCCCTGACCTTCTCTAGACAAATCACTTGGCATGCTATTGGAGGGGTGGGGGTTTATTTAGTTTTTCTGGATATTTCTTTAAGGATGTTAAGAGGAACCAGCCAATACTAATCTCAAACAGGATATCCTTTAGGGAAAACACTCCACACTAAATACAAACAAGAGATTTCAGACTGAAGAATCGCAGACACTGTAGAATCCCTTTAAGTTAGTTCTTGGTGTGTGTGTGTGTGTGTGTGTGTGTGTGTGTGTGTGTGTAGTCAGTTTCAGAGTATCTCTTGGACTTTTAATGGACCACCTCTTGGACTTTTAGTGGGATATGTGTGAATCCTTCTGGTACTCTGCATAAATCTTGGTGAATGTTTCTTCAGAATTTTCTCTCCTACATATGTTTGTGCACATATGTTTTTCTCTGTGTATTTCTTTATGTGCTGTTATCTCTTTCTCACTCTTTCTCCTTCTCTATTTTCTAACGACCTTGCTCCTGGAGTAATCAGGTCTATTAGGACATTTTAAAACAAGAAGGAGCAGTGAGCTCATTCCCCCTAAGTTCAGCCAGGACCACCCACAGTGAATCATGTGGACCAGGACTAAACGTTCACTGGGGACACATCTTCAGCAGATTTTGCTGTCCTCTGGCTTTAAGATTTGGTCTTCACCATCTCTTGGGTCACAAAAAGTAGGAATCTACTTCTGTTGTCTTCTTGCCGAAGTTCAATCATTGTCCCTGGAAGAAGAGGGAGTGACACTTTAGTCGCCCAAATCTCTGTTGCATTTGTGTTTGAACATCCCTTTCCTGCCTACCAAGTGTTCTTCTGAATACCCCATTGTTATAGTCCTACTCACCACCCTTTCGAGGGATTTAATGGCTAAATCAGATCTTTTTTCATGGCACGTCTCAAGGCGGACCCCAACCCTTATCTCAGCAACTGATCTTTCCCACTGCAAACCTGGTGCCAGTGTGTCCCAGAACCCTCTCAGCCCCTGGGAAGCACTTCAGAGTAAACAAATTGAAATACCGAGAGGATATTTACAGCTACTGACCAAGCTCCCAATTTCCTTGGCTGGCCCTGTAGACAATGTACTCCTGCATTAACCTTCAATTGTACTGTCAGAAATTGATACAGGACGAAGATTGAAAAAATATTATGCTAAGCCAGTCAATAGGCAAACAAAACATTCTCTACCATTTCTTTAGAGGATCTTGGGCTAAATGCTTGTTTGCTTTTACAGTGATATCTCAGCCATCACAGACTTTGGGCATCTCCTGCGTAAACTTTCTGATCTATTTCCCAGGGACTTGAGGGAACCTGGCTTTGGAGTAGGGGGAGCCTCGTGGCACCTAACAGATTATGCTTTCCTCATGTCAGGGGACAAAGCTCTCCTCAGCAGGAGTCCACCTGGCTGGCCCCACTGTGCAAACTCATACAACTCATATTAAAGCAATTCTGAATGGAAGCATCTCCTATGCCCATCTAACACCCTTGATGCCAAGGCCTCTTTAGGGCCAATACTATCAACCAACCAATGCTGACAAATTGAAGCCTCCAGATTTTGTTTTGAGGCCCTGGAGAGAAAGGGAATCAACTATAGGGTGTTCTTAAATTAGCTTCTTTTGTTTTAGAAGCTAGTTCTTTTTCAAGAATCTAACCACACATTAAGAATCCAACCCATTATTCTAGAGTCTATGATCCGTAGTGAGGTCCCACTGAACTCTGCTTGTCCCCTTTCCTCCATGCAGTCATGTTCATTTCCCCCAGCCTCCCACACCTGCCTTTGTTCCTTTGCATTTTTTCATTGAACCTAGAATGCTTTTCATTTCTCTGCCTTGCAAAAACCTACTCATCTGTTCAGGTTTGACTTAAATGTACCCTGTTAAATCCATCCATTAGGATGTGATGTACACAGCCCCGAGCTTTCTCACCCTCCTCTACACTTCCTCATCATTTCTACCACTTGCTCTTGCTACAAAGCAAGTATACTGTATATTATAGTATACAGAGCTCTTCCTTAGGTCCAGGACTAGGGTGAGTAAAGTGAGAGATCTAGGGGATAAAATGTAAAGAGATCCTCACTCTCAGGGTTGTGCACTTACATTTTGAGCCCTAGGCACCTCATCTGCCTCACCCCAGTCCTTGCCCTGTTTTCCATGAACAAATCCTCTCTCAAGAAAGACTGGTACAAGTCATATAGGCCTAAGTGTAAATGTATTGCTTATATTTAAATAATATGCTTAGACTGCTTTCTCTTGATTTTTCAATTTAAAATCTTAGCTAAGGATTTCTTACAGAAGACAATTCAGCTCTCTTAAACTGCCCTCACTTCTGACACGCGTGTGTTCCTTCCCACGCTCTTACAATATAATCCACACCACAGTTTCAAAATGATGGGTTCTATAGCCTATGTTTACATTATTACGACTATTTAAACGTCATCATATCTGAGTCTGTTGAATATAGTGTTTATATTTCCTTTCTATATAACATTTTGCTTTTCTTACAATTGATGGTTTCTTTAACATTTTATTTTTGCTTCATTATTCATTTACCTTTTACTCCCTGAAGCCTAAATCATTTCCCAAACTACAAAACTCCTTTCGGGGTGGTCACACCACCAGGGGACTTACTTCTTCCATCTCCCTCTGTTCCCCTGCAGTCCTCCATTCTCCAAACTGGATTGCTTGCCTCTGGGCCTACTGCTCAGCTAGCACAGCGGGGGTGCCCTTCATCCGCTCCTGCTCCTGGGAGTTCCTTCACCTCTCTGTCCTGGAGCTCAGGACTTCTTTATTCTTGGCTTGCACTCTTTTGGTAGAACGAATCTTTGAGAACGTACACGTAAAAAAGGATGTCTTTATTCTTCACTCACAGTTAATCGTTTGGCGGAATAGAGTTCTGGGTTAAATTTTTTTCCAATAACTATGAAGCATTGCTTTATTGTCTTCTAGCTTGCAACACTGCCGTTAGGAACAATTTATTTCTGATATTTGTATGTGGCTCTCTCACCACCACCTCTCCCTCTCTTTGGAATTTTTTTATGATTTTCTCTTAATCCCTAGTATTCTGAAATTGTATGATGATATATCTTGGAATAGGTATTTTTTGAATGCATTGTGTTGGTCACTCAGTACTTTGTTTTTCCTTTGGTTTAAATCTATAGACTCAGTACTGTGAATTTTTCTTGTATTATTATTTTGAAAGCTTCCTTCTTTCTATTGTTTTCTCATCTCTCTTTCTAAAATTCTTATCAGTTAAATGTTGGCCCCTGTTCCAGTTATCTACTGATATATAACAAACCACCTCAAAACGAAGCAGGTTAAAACAATAGCAATCATTTATTTTGCTCACAAATCTGTAATTTGGGCAAGGCTTGGTGGGGATAATTTCATCTCTATTTTATGTGGCATCGCTGGGGCATCTCCAATGGGACAAGAAGTCCTGCTCCCAAGATGGCTCAGTCACAGGGCTGGCAAGTAGGTGGTGGTTGTTGATGGTGGGGGCTTTGTACTTTTCCACGTGGGACTCTCTACAGAGCTGCTTGAGCTTCCTCTGAGTATGGTGGTGGTCTCCAGAGTACGTTGTAGGAGGCCTGGATAGGAGTTGCAAGGGTTCTCATGGCCCAGCCTTGAAAGTCTCAGAACACCATATCTGCCACATTCTACAGGTCAAACAACCACAATGACCAGCTTCCCTTTAAGAGGAGGGGATTTAGACCCTACCTCTCAATAAAAGGGATAGCAAAGAATTTTTAACCATCTTTAATCTGCCATAACACTCACTTCTCTAATTTTAATATATTTCTCTCTTATTTTCCAGTTCTGACTTTTTTCTAGATTTTAGAAGATTTCCTCTACTTTATTTTTCAGACCTTCAATTGACTTTTAAAAACAACAACAAATTTTTTTTATTGTATGGGTCTATTTCTACAGACTCTCCTCTGAATTCATCAGCTCTTGCTCTGTGGATACAATATTTTTTTCTTATCTTCTAAGGATGGAAATTATAGTTTGTTAGTTTCAGTTTTCTTCTGCACCATGCAAGATCCCCCTTTCCCCTCTTCTTCTCCTTCTTCTCCTCCTTCTTCTTATTTGTTTTGATCTCTGTCTTTAATATTAGAGACTTTTCTCAAACATCTGGCATTCTTTGGCTAACTAAAGATCTTAACAGCCGAACTCTGGGTGCAGAGAGAGTGTATTGAATGTTAGGCATCATTATAGGGTGATGAAGACTGAGCTAGCTTTTGCATCACATGAAATGTCAATATCTGTAGTTATTTATTTTTTTCTGGGGCCAGTCCACTTCTATGAAGAAGAAATATCCAAATCCTGCCCAGGGAGTGCAATAAGACCATCTGACAGAAGTCTGGGAGCCACACAGTAAAAGGAAGCTAAGGATCTTAGCATTCAGAATGTAAACATTCATTTTAATAGCCTTGTTTTCAGTACAGCACTTCACCCTGCTCCCATCTGTGCCTGGTGGCCCCAGTTCAGGGCCTCCGTGGTTCACTTCTGCAGAGATCAAGTCTTTAATTTTCAGTCTGTTTGCTCAGGAGGAAGGAGGGGATGAGGGGAACCAACTGCTCCATATACACACCATCAACTCACCCTGTTTTGTCTTACCTGTCAACTCTGTTTTCAGAGATATCTGGTATTTCAAATTCCTGAGCCTTTTTAGAAATTCATGACCCTAAACCAGCTTGCTTCATTTTGATTTCCCTTAGCTGTCTTTGGTTTCAGCATTTCCTCCCTAGTAAGTCTGTAATGCAATTATCCTTTTTCATCTTCAAAAATGTTAACATTTTAAAATTTATTATTCTTTTATTCTGTTCTTTTGACTTTGTGAGTTTCTACTTTCTTTCTGCTTTACTATCATTGTATTGGAGTGTTGAGAGGGAGTGGATGTATCTGTTGAGTCTTCTATGTTTAAACAGAAATCTACCTGTATTTTTTCCCCTACTAGGGAACATTCAAGTGTTTCTTTTGTGATAAGGGCAACTTCCTTTCAGATGACCTTGAGGAGGTCCATGGTAGACCAAAGACTCTCTCATTGATGATCTGCAGGACAAAGGCATGCTTCGTAGTGCTGATCCAGACAGTGAGGGAGCAACTAGGAGCCATGGCTGCCATGAGCCCTTGCAGGCTCCTATCTCACTCAGGGGTGAGCAGAGCCAACTACAGTCCAAGCTCCTGCCTGCTTCCACATTCAGGGACCTAAGAAAACACCACATTTATTGGATTTCCCAGTCACTAGGCTAAGCACTTAGATGTGGTGTATCTCATTTAATGCTTATAACAACCTTGTGAGGTATGCATTGTTATTACCTCTGTCTTAGAGACAAAGCATCCGACCACAGAGAGTTTTTAACACCTTTCCAAGCCCATACAGCGGGTGCATGGCAGAACTAACCAGGAGGTCTGTTTTGAGACTGTTCTGTGTTTCACTTTGCCTCCTAATCTGATATCATCTGTGTGATATGAGGACCTAATTACCCCTTGCCCAGGGACCATCACATCTGGACCAGGAGTTTTTGTCCCTGGCCTGAGTACTGAGGGGAGGAGAGACCCATCAACTTTTCAAACGTAAAAACAGTATGTAAGGGAAGATGTTACGTTATGTCACTGTAAGTTGGTTGAGGAGGATGGGACATGGGAATGAATAAGATGGTCTACACAACATGGATTAGGTTTTAATGAATAAAATGCCTTTTATATGCCAGGCAGTATGGTAGATGCATGCAGACTTATTGCTTTGTTTAAGCTTTAAAACAGCCTTCAGAGAAAGGTGATACTTTTTCTATTTTTCAGATGAATTAGTTCATAATCAGATTGGTTAAGATACCTGTCAAGGTCACATGGTTAAAAAAGCACAGAGGTGGGACATAAACCCAGACTTGTTGACCGTAGTCAAACCTAGTTCCTTTTTCAAGGGAGGATTTCATTGTTATCAGGAAAAATAAGATCTACTATGAAAATCTTTTATCACACTGTTTGGTATGCTTCAGGCCTTAGAAAAGTCTAAAAGGTCAAATTAATATGATCAGGATTCTGTTAAAGGTTGGCATTGCTACAGATCTTGGGCAAATGACTTCACCTTAGGTTTTTAGCCTATTAGATGGAGGTAATAACACCTTCAACATGGGATAACAAACAGAAAATACCCTGCATGGTGACACATGGACCTACATTTCAAAAAAGTGGTAAATATTTTTCCACAGCCCTATGATCAGACTATATCTTTGGCTGTATTAAGCTATATCAGGCTATATTTGAAAAGTGCATCTACCTTTAAATGAACTCCAGGAGGTGGGGTCCAGGTCTTTCCCTTACACTATATGATTTAGTACTCTATGGCTTTGATGTCAGGTCTTTGGGTACAGATGGAAGATAAATGATGGGAACCATTTTGCCAAGTTGTTTTAACTCATGTGGACATGGCCTTCTTCATGACCTACCAACTTTCAGGAGGTGCATCCTCTCTCCTCTCCAGGTTCATCTCTCTTTAGGGATTCCTCTACACAATGATTTCCAGTATCTGCTTAAGATCTAATTGCTGACAAGTCAGGGGAGAGGGCTATAGGTCTGATTTATCACTGGGTGCCTGGGGCTGGATCTCATTAAAAGCAGATTCTGATTCATGAGGTCTGTAGTGGGACATAAGATTCTGCCTTTCTAATCAACTTTCAGAGGCCACATGCTGCTAGTCCTTGGAGCACACTCTGAGAGGGGAGGGTTCAGAAAAAGTCAGAAGATGTGGGCTATATCTACTACTTGTGGCATCTTGGGAAAGCCACTTTCTCGCTAATCCTCAGGTTCCTTATTGTTGAAACGGGAAACAGTACCGAAGCAGAGATTTTTAAAGGTGTATATTGCTTTAAATGTTTCAAAAGGTATTTGGGAAACTTTAATGAACCCTTTAAATTTAAAGGACCATTACTTTTGCCTGTTTAATAAGCAATTTATTCTGAATCCAGTAAACTCAATATGTGGCTGATAATACACCTCAGATTTCTAAGGGTTCAAAGGAAACTGTTAATATAACATGGGTTAATTTTATTTTGTTTAAAGCAAAAGCACTCCCTATTTCCTTATATTTAAGAAATTTATGAAATTACAGTGTTCTGTGAGGCAATGCTTCTTAATTTAAAATTCTTCTGATTTTGCATAATGGAAGTTATTTGGTTGACTAGGATCCCTTAGGATTGGCATTGGCAAAACCTACATTCACCACTAGTAGGACCCAAATGACTTCAATTTACGTTCATTTGAAGGTAGAGATGAAGAAAAGAGCTGTGAGAAGGATTTAAGAAAAACCTACAATAATTACCAAATGTTACAAGGTAGAAAACAAACAAATAAAACAAAAAAATTACACCCTTCATGAAAAAAAGAGATAATAATTTTTAAGAGCTTCATAAATACTAAAGCACCATAAAATGTCCTATACATGACTATCAAACAATTTATAAAATCAGAAAACATTTGGTTTCAGAGCTCAATGTATAATTTATACTGATCAGATTAGGTTAGCATAATTTTTTCCATTCTGAACTTTCAGTTAATATAATGTAATAGTAATAGTAACAATAGTAATGATTATAAAGCAACCTACAGCTAATTCAATTTATAGAATCCACTTCTTATTGAAAACAGCTGTGGGGTTTCTTGCCAAAATAGCTCTCCTCTGACTTTCTGGGACAGTTTCTGAAAGTGGGGAGCTTTTCCATTGCAGGCCTTCCTATCTGATGGGTAAAGAAGGAACTTGGGCCCTCTTGTACCCTGGGCTTTGATTACAAGGCTCTGGATTGCTTTGGACACCTAATTACTCTTGTACCTGTGAACACAGCATTTGTTTAGTTTCTCGAGTTTCCCAGCTTCTCAGAATAACAAAGCCAAAAGTGGGGGTGGCTTTGTATTTGGGGAACAAGTTGCGGCAGTCTAGCAGTGTTTCTTCTCACTGTCTTGGAGAGAGGTAAAGAATCCTTGTGCTTGTGCTGAAACTACATCACTGTCGGCTGTGTACTACATTGAGGTCCCCAGGCTATGAGGGGCTACTCAGCTGGAACCAGCCAAGAAGCCCCAGGCTAGTGGTTCTCAAAATGTAGTCCCTGGATGAACACCTCATCATCACCTGGGATCTTGTTAGAAATGCAAATTTTCAGACCCTAGCCCAAGTCTACTGAATCAGGAATTTTGGGGGAGACACCCAGCACTCTAGAGTTTAACTCACTCCCCAGGTGATGCACAGTAAAACTGGAGGACCACTACCTCAAGCCAAAGTCTTCCACTGGAACCAGAGCCATCTTGGCAATTTCTTTCTTCAGTACAGCTCAGAGGTTATGAGTTCCTGGTCACTGTGCATGCTCATTCTTAGGTTGGTGCTTCTTCAACTTTAATGTGCCTGGGAACCTTCTGGGATCATGTTATAATGCAGATTATTACTCAGCTGGGTCTGTGGAGGGGCCTGAGATTCATAACCCTGAGCAGCACCCAGATGATGCTGATTTGCCAGTGGTTCCATCAATGGATCACCCCCTGACAGAGCTGGATGGTTGATCATTCTTCGAGTAGAAAAGCCTTACATCATGTATTCTCAACAAGGGTAGTATCTACTCCAAGGGGGTGAAAATTCGTTGGGGAGAGGGGGGCAAAACAGTCTGACTCTTTGCATATGAAAAGCACAGGTACACATGTAGTACTGAAACAGATATACAGTATACCATGGTATTAAAATTTAATGGGGAAAAATGATTAGGAAAAAATGTCTAAAAGAGCTCCTGGGGGGAGAAGGCTAATAATAAAAATGAAGGTTGAGAATCACTGCATTATACAGATAAATTGGTAGAGCCAGGCTGTCCTCATCTGTGGTGAGGGCAGGAATGTTCTGTCTCAATTAAGCTATACTCTTCCCACCCCAGACAACAGCAGAGAACACCTAGATGAGGGGATTGCAGGAGTTCTAGGGTTAAAAACTTAGCACCTCCCTACGTGCGTACTTTCTATGTTAAGAAGAGCGCCGTCCAGTAACCCGTTAAGATGTTAATTTCACAAGGGCCACGAGTGCTGTAAGTTATCATTAGGCCTCAAGGTCCCAGATATCCTATGTGGTTTTCAGACTCAAAAGAAGCACAAATAAGTACTGAAACCCTAGAGTGAGTATCTTAGCAAACAATGAATCATTGGAGGGTTTTCACCCTGGACCTTCCCGGGAATCAGTAAACTCCTGTCCTGGGGCAGATGAGATACTTAGGGACTCCTGTATTCTCTCCTCCACACTGCTGGCCCTAGTGGGACTTGTGACACCTGTGATTTATTAACTGGCTCCCATCCTGAGCAGAAGAAACCTGGCATCTTTAACTTCCAACCAGTCCTGACACAGCACCTGGATAAACTTTCTGAGTCCCAGTCTCCTCATTAGACACTGTTACAGAAAAACAGTGCCTAACTGTAAGATTATTGTAAGGATTAAATGAGATAAGAACCAGGCACTTACTTAGCCCTCCTTTAGCTGATGCTGTTCTTATTGTTGCCCCGGATTTCATTGTCAAAATGATGGCTGGATACACTTCATAAATATTTGTTGAATTACTGGTGACTGGGTGCAGCCTGTTTACTTCCGTCTCTCTGTCCTATTTACAGTGTCCTTATCTGAAGTGTGCTTGGGTTTCCTTAAGAAGTTCCCACAGACCACACAGTCATGAAGGACCACATGAGCCACGCTGAGCCTTCCCTGCCACTTCGCTTTCATCCCCAGCACTTCTTGAGCTACAGGTACACATCTCAGCAGTCTGTCTGGCCAACACTTGCTTGTCTGCTCTTACAAATTTGGTCATTGCTCGCGCGAGCAAAAGTCTTTTCTTGATCACAGGGTGATCTATTCCTCACTTTCTTCCTTTGTCAATTCATGATTTCTAAAGATTGAGGAGTCACTTACCCTCTGTCTTCTGAGTCAGTTTCTTGCCTGATGAACTAGTTCTCCCATTATCCTAACCAGACATGACAGCAGGCAGGATACCTATAAACTGCTCCTAATAAGTATGTCCAGAGGTCAGCAAACTTTTCTTAAAGAGCAAGAGAGTAAATATTTTAGACTTGCAGGCCTTGTGGTATCTGTTTCAACTACTAAACTGCTGCAGTAGTGCAAAAGCAGCTAAAGGCAATGGGCACAGATGTGTTAATTGAAGTTAGTAAAGTTTTGTTTTCAAAAATCATATTTGGCTTGCAGGCCTTAGCTTGTCATATCTAATTTTCAATTTCTCAAGTATTTTTCCTTTTCTCTTTAAAGTTCATTCGTAACACTCCCTGTTTTGTCAAGTTGGTCACATTTCCATTTCTTCCATGTCACTAAAAATCTAAATAGTTTGCTGGGGAGTCTCATGGTGCTTACAATAAGGTCATAAAGCCATCAGAACTACACTTCTTGTTCTCTTTTCCTGGCTGATACGTTTATTGTATCATTCAATAATAGAGAACAATCCCCCACGCCGATGTCTCCATCCTTACCATAGTCATGGGGATTCAGTTTGAGTATAAACTGTGTTTCTCAGTTGGGATTCAGAATAGTGTAGAAACAATTATGCATGAATCTTTAGTCAGGATTCTGGGGTTCAAGACACAGTTCTGCCACTTGCTAGCCATACAACCTTGGCAAATTATTTAATAACAGAGCTTCAATTTCCTTCCATGAGATAAGACTGATAATAACTAGGGTTGTTGTGAAAATAACATGAGATAATTTATGTAAAGTATCTGGTATTTAGTAGGCACTCAATTTATGTTAAGTATACTCAGAAATGTTTGAGCATAGAGATAACTTGCTGGGGCAGGCTTTCTCAAGAGGTCTATTTTATGAATTAATTCAGTGAGAAAATATTCGTGTGGGATTCTGGGGGCAGTGAATGGCAGGATGGTGGTTGGATGGATAGTATAGAGCCTTGGTACTCAAAGTATGCCCCATGGGCCAGCTGCTCTACTTTATTCACTTTAAAGATATTTAGTTTTCATTATTAATTTCTATAGATGAGGCAATGAAATAAAAGTCGAGGCCAAAGAGATTTGCTTTTAAGAAACATAAACAAAAGAGTTTTGTCTTTTGCATTGAAGTCCCTTGGGAAGGGGACAAGGAGGGAGGATCTATGCTCATTTCAGTAACATTGTTATTGGTCACAATAGATTGGGATGTAATTTTGATAAATACTTTCAGAAAAAGTTTGAGTCAGTCTAAGAAAATCAGTCTAACTGGGTCTTATTTTTGATAATTTTAAAATTTCTTAGTTTGACCACTGTAGTGATTTTAATATATGTCTGAAGATTTGACATTTTTCCCTTTAAAAGGTGAAATCTAAACCCCTGTCTAATGAATGTAATTTGGCAGAAGTAATGCCCTGTGACTTTGGAAGATAGGTTATAAAAAAGATAGCTTCTGTCTGGCTTTCTCTCTTTCTCTTACCAGGAAAGCCAGCTGTTTTGTCATGAGGACCCTAGAGCAATCCCCGTGGGATGTGGGGAGGAAGTAAAGCCTTCCACCAACAGCCGTTACCAATGGACTACTCATTGGATGAGTCACTTTGGAAATGGATTCTCCAGCCCAGTCAAACCTTCAGATGACTGCAGGCCCTGTTGACATATTGGCTGCCACCTCATGAGAGACCCTGAGCCAATTAAGCTGCCCACAAATTCCTGGCCCACAGAAACTTTGAGAGTGTATTTTTTATTGTTTTAACCCACAAACTTTTGGAGTAATTTGTTATGTAGTTATAGATAACTAATGTAGATTTGCTACTTGGAGATTACCAAAATAAAAGTCTAAAACGTGTGAAGGGCTATGTTACCAGTCAGTAAATAAGACCTGAAAGGGCCTTCCAGAAAGTGTCCGGGAAAGCCTAGAGCTTTGGAGAAACTGTTAAGAGAAGTCTGATGGCCTTCAAGAGGCTGGTAGGAGGAATGGAAAGAAAGTGAAGAAATGTTATTGGAAACTGGGGGAAAGATATGCTTTTCTGTAGTGGCAGAAGGTTTAGCAACACTGTCACCTGTGATAATGTGAAAAGTAGGAAACAAACTTTATGAACTGTGTGATCCAGCTAAGGACACTTACGGGCAGAGTGTTGAAGATGCTGGCTTTTTTGTTTGCTACTTTTAGTAAAATGCTATAAAGAGCAATTATAATTATTTATAATTATAAAAAGAGAAACTAAGGAAGGCATGTTCAACAAAAAGGGGCAGAACTTGCGGGTCTTGAAAATTCCCAGCCCTCTGCTCAGATGGTGGTTAATGCTAAAATCAAGATATGGGTTTTGGCAAACATCAAGCCCAGAGCACTGTCAGAAAAACATTGCCTAAGTATGAAGCTGAGGATAGGACTGTAAAATTCCTTAAGGTCTCAAAGATCAGAAAACGCTTTAGTCAAACAATAGAGAGTCTAAGGTTGTTGTCCCCCAAGACCTTCATCAGAAGCCAGATACACTATGGTCTGAATGTTTGTGTCCTCCCTCCCGTCCCAAATTCCAATGTTAAGATCCTAACTGCTGAAGGTGATTGTAATAGGGGGTAAGGCCTTTGGGAGGTGATCTTTGGGATTCGTAAAGAGACCCCACAGAGCTTCTTAGCCCCTTTCACCAAGTGAGGATACAGTAAGAAGTTAGCCACCTACAATCAGAAAACGGCCCTCATCAGAAACCAACTGCACCGGCACCCTGGTCTTGGACTTTTGGCCTCCAGATCTATGAGAAATAACCCATCCAGTCTGTGCTATTTTGTTAAAGCAGCCCAAGTAAACTAAGACAGGTACTTATTTTGAAGAGATTTGTGAATACAGCTTTTGTCTAACTCCGATACCATTCATAGAAGACTCACAAACTTCTTAAGAGAATTTTGTTGTCAGAAACACTACCAGCTTGGACTAAAAGAGACATAGATAACACAAAATCAAAACGCATCCTTTGGACTCCCAAACTTCTACAAGGAGAAAACAGCCTGAGGAAGTTGAAAACTTGAGCTATTTTTCAAGGGAAGAGAAGTATCAAGAGTCCAAAAGGCAGAGCCAAGAGCCATGGAATAGAATTCCCAGGACTAGAGTCTAATCAAGGAATTGCTACCATTAGCCCTGATCAGTTTCAGAATTGTTGTGGATCAGATAGTTCTTTGAGCCTCTCTTTTCCTTCTATTTTGAATGGGAAGATCTACAGGAGTGCAATAGAGCATTTATGTGAACCTTTTCAAGAAAAGGTTGCTGACCCCTGGCCTAGAGCACTGGAGAAGGGTCTGGACTGAAGATAAAGATTTTGGAGTCCAGAGCATCTCAGTAATATTTGAAGTTATGGGAAGAGATTGTCTGATATGTGTATCTAGGCCTTGGTTCCCAGGTCTGTTACCACTGGAGAGGAGATAAGTCCTCGGCTTCCCCAGGCAAAATGTGAGAGATACACGTGTCCTTTATATCTGTCCCTACCCACCCCAGGCTCAAGGTTTCTCACAATTGCCTCTACTCCGTCCTAGTTGACTGTGAGTCCTGCCACCACCTGACCCCCTCTAGGCCTTGGTTCTCAGGTGCAGGAATGAGCTCTCATGGGGAAAGCTCCTGTAGGTCTTCCAGGTGTACAGGCCCGCCCCTAACAAACCTGGGGCGAAGTGAAACTTGTAAGTGGTGTCTCCTCTCAGCTGGGTGTCAGCTGTGTCTCCCTGTCCCCTCTTCTCTTCCAAGGCCTGGGTCCTAGCTATGCATCCTCTGGAAATGAGGGTCTGTGGTTCTTTTTTTTTTTTTTTTTTTTTGCGGTAGGCGGGCCTCTCACTGTTGTGGCCTCTCCCCTTGCAGAGCACAGGCTCCGGATGCGCAGGCTCAGCAGCCATGGCTCACGGGCCTAGCCGCTCTGCGGCATGTGGGATCTTCCCAGACCGGGGCACGAACCCGTGTCCCCTGCATCGGCAGGCGGACTCTCAACCACTGCGCCACCAGGGAAGCCCCTGGGTCTGTGGTTCTTAATGGTATTTGATCTTATCAGTCCAGAGCTCAAGGGTGAGAGAGGACACACAATTCGTCCTCTACACACCCATGCTGGCCGCCTGTTCTGCACCAAAATTACTATGATAATTGAAAGGACCTAAAGTGCCCTTGCTAGCATCTGCATGGATTACTATATACACATCTCCAGACCTAAAGAGCAAATGTGCTCCATTTTGCCAGATGTCTCATTCTGTGGATTCAGCCGGCGTCCACCCTTTAAAGCTCAGTGCTCTCAGCACTCTTTCTGTGCAGCTTGCAAATCCCTGCAGCTGTAAGTCAAATCAATCTTTTCTCCTTCTGCTCTCAGAGAAATGGAGATCAGCTCTTCAATCTTGTTTAATCTACATTTAATTTTCAACGGAAGGAACCAAGTTCCACTTTGTATAACATAAATAACAAATGGTCATGATCCCAACTTCATTCAGCCTGTGTTCCCAGGGAGAGGGAGGAAGAGGTTGTAGACATTTGTTCAGATCTCTCTGGTTTGATGGGAAAAGCTCCTTATTTGGGCGTCCAAAGAACTGGATAAAACTAAACACAATAGTAATTGCTTCGGAGGATAATGAAAACACAGTATACTCATATGAATAATATGTCACAGTTGAAAGTAGAGCCTATAATGGACTTTTAATATCATATTCTGCAATTAGAGGACCTGGATAAAAGTCCTAGCTTTGGGTGGCCTTAAAAAGACATTTAGCCTGATCAAGCCCCAGGTTAATTAACTGGTATCATGGGGATCATGCCGAGGATTACATATGATGATATTTATAAAGGCATTTGTATCCTGAAAATTTGTATGTCTAAGGAAGGAGATGTTTTTAGTTTATTTTAAAAGGTAGGGAAATAGTTCAAATCTTTGTCCACTGGTGATGCAGTTAGAGTTTCTGCTTAGCATAACTTATATCACAGACTACATATACAGACAGTTCGTAAGTTGAGGTTACTGTGTTCCTCAAGAGAATCCAATTACATCAGTTAATAAACTCTTTTTATAAACAGTTGTCTTTCTGCAACTGATGATGGATGGGGTGAACTTGCTATGCCATTCTTATTTAAAATGAGAGGCAACTTTATGAGTCTTGGCTAAAGCAGAGGAGAATCAACCCAAAGAAATATAATGCTCATTGTCTTCTTCCCACATGCTCTTTTTCCTCTAAAATTGGTTCACCATTTTTTTTTTCAGTTGTTGTTTTTACTTTTGAAGAATTAACCCCTTGGGAAGAAAATAGTACATTTAATCTCTACCAATGTTTTCAATGGAATACATTTCAACCACCCTAGTGGCTGAATGGGAATGCAGTGGGAAAGTGAGTTTGACCTTGTTCATTTCATCACTCTCCTTAAGAAAGTTACAGCCTCACTGAAAAGCTTTTAAACTGGCAGGACCTATTGAATTTCTCTCATGGACACATGGGGATAGGTAGGCCATCTCTGGTCTTGGCTGGGATTCTGAGAGTCAGGTCTGGAATGATGAGAGGTGGAAAGATCCTTGCCAATTTTATCTGCAAACCTGAACTTTGTTTTTTTGCCCCCCCTGTTTGGATTGGTGTCTAGATTTACGGTGATCTGTTTGTTTCTGACCTGAGTCTCTCTTTGCATGGTGCATGTGAGGACTGTCTTTTAGGGTTCTTATGCCACAACTATGAGCAATAGGTGTTGTACCCCTTTCCTGGCCCAAGTTTGTAAGCACCTTCAAAAGCCATTTACCTGTATTTAAAAGTTACTTCCTTTACATTTAGAGTAAGATCTAAAGCATCTGGTTCAGAATATGTACTATGTAAGGGGCAGTTTTCTTCCATCTCCTCTCCTTCAATTACTGTAAAGACCACAACATTGTCCACTATTGGGTCTAACCCTTCCTTCCGTCCTTTCCCAGGCTTTGGGCCCAGCCTTTAGTCTATTGAAAAAAATTGGACTTTAGAGTCGGCCCTAGTAACTTAAATATCTTGGGTTGGAACCCAGATCCAAGGGCAACCAGCTCAGTGGCGTGAGGCTTAGGCAATACATTGAACCTGAAGGAGTTCCCTTGGAATCACTTGCCCCAGCTACCTTTCTATTCTGTTTCTACCTGCAATTGTTTGAAGACAGAATGGCTAACAGCTATTTCTGATCCCTTGAGGACTCTATCAGGATTTCTATCAGTAATTAAAAATTTGGATAAGTTTGCTGCGTAAGGCGGCTGAATGCATCCAACAGCACAATTTTAGGCAGGAAACAGTGAGTTACTCCCATTCACTCCCAAGCCACAACAGCACTTACTTGAACACTTTATCTTGGTCCAGCTGCCAGAAAACTTTTCATTCTCCTCCCTTACACACAGGGAGCCGCCTTTCCTTGGATATCTGAACTCGGAAACATTTAACATTCTCCCAGGAAATAACTCCATTCAAAGCTATTGTTTTTAAGTGCTAGAATGATTGACTGAATGTAACTTGCGTAAATCAGTGCTGTTGATTACTAAACACAATGGTAATTACTGGGAGGGTACTGAAAACACAATATGAATAATGTGGCACAATTGAAAGTAGAACCTATAATGGACTTTAAATAATATCATATACTGAAGTTAAAGGAACAGATTTGGCAAGTATGTGGCCTGCATTCTTTCGCTACTTTCCCTGTTTCCTCACGTGGCAGGTATTTTTTTTAATGCTCTTATATCTTTTATATTTTTTTGTAGATTTCAATCTTTAAAAAATTTTTATTGGAGTATAGTTGATTTACAATGTTGTGTTAGTTTCAGGTGTACAGAAAAGTGAATCAGTTATACATATATATCCACTCTTTTTTAGATTCTTTTCCCATATAGGTCATTACAGAGTACTGAGTAGAGTTCCCTGTGCTATACAGTAGGTCCTTATTAGTTATTTATTTTATATATAGTAGTGCATATATGTCATTCCCAATCTCCCAATTTATTCCTCCCCCTTACCCACTGGTGGACATATTTTTTTTCCTTCTGCACTTGGAGGCTTCAGAAGCATTCTCATCTAGTGCTTCAGTGGCCATTACCAACCAACTGGATTTGCACAAAAGATGAAAAGGATTTTCTGTCCTAATATCCTAGATGATGAGTTCTTTGAGGGTGATGGCAGTCTTTTCTTCATCTCTGTGTTCCTACCCCCTAAGCTCAATGTTTGACACATAATAAACACTCAGTGAATGGTTATTAAATTGAACACCTGACAATACTCAATTACTGAGTCAAGAAGAGCTTCCTGACTGGCATGTCTGGGTGTCAAATGGATTATCGGTATGTGGACGTCCTGTCTCCTTCAGCTCTCACAGCCTGAAATGGTGTGAGAGTAGTCAGAGCCCCAAGGCAATGGTCTCTGTGAGCAGCTTCATCTAATCACCATGTTGTGCCATCCACATCTTATTTTCTGTGCTTGCCACGGTGTGAAAGGATTGGGGAAAGGTTGGGAAGTGCTAGGTTACATGACTCTCTCTGGATAATATTAAGGTCAAATGACATACTACCAGCTCATCTGAACAATTGCTCTGTATTTCCTTATGAGGTATTTCAATTCCTTAAGATCTCAGATAATCACAAGCAGAAAAATATGTCAATAAAGTAAGGAAATAATTATCACAATCAAATCCCATTGTGTGTGTGTGTGTGTGTGTGTGTGTGTGTGTGTGTACCATAGGGAACAGTACCATAAGGAGTTCTGGCAGCTTTCTAAAGAGTCTTTCATTTCTCAGAAGGGGTGGCCAAGGAATTCTACATATACTGATTAGACAATGTTAATGACACTTTCTTGTGTGGTGGCTATACCTACTTTCCCTAGGAGAGAAATGTTATATATCTTCAAAGAGAAATGAAACCATTCTTCTATTTTCTGCTCGTGCTCTCTGAATTCTAAATGTGGTAAAAAAAAAATGTTCAGAACCAACATCAAAGACATGAGCTGACATTGGGACCATCTACTTGAAATTGGGACTATCTCTGAAAATCCAGGACACATCGCTCCGATTTTTCTATTGAAAATGTATGCACCCAGCATTGTTCTGAGTGATGTATTTTCAGAAGGGAAAAAATATTGGGCTCTTCCTGAAGGAGGAAATCCAACTTGGGGGAGGGCTACTGTTGCTGTTGTTGCTGCCTTTGAAGATGAAGAGGGCCAAATGGCTAGGACCTGGGAGTCACTTCTAGGACCTAAGAGCAGACCTTAAGAATTGAGAGAAACCCCCATTGACACCGAACCAGGAACGAGGAACTGAATTTGGCCAACAACCACATAAGCTAGAGGACCATGAGCTCCAGATGAGAAGAGAGCCAGGTGACACTTCCATCTCAGCCTGAAAGACCCTGAGTGGAGAACCCAACTACACTGTGTCCAGATTTCAGACCAACCAGAATTGTGAAGTAAATGGCTGTTTCTTTAAGCCATCATATTTGTGGTAATTTGTTATGCAGCAATAAGAAACTAATAGAAAGTGTTTTCAATCTAACCCGTTTGGGTCTTTTCTCATCAATCTCATTCAAGGTTTTAAAGGTTCTTTCAGAATTGTAGAATTTATCGCATTCTGCCAGGTATTATAAATTTCTGTGTTCATGTACGTCTTTCCAAATAGCGAGCAAGATCATTGACAGCAGGGTCCAGCTCCTGTCACTGTGGCTCCTCAAATAGTCCAGGGGAGTGCTCAATCAATAGCTGTTCAGTGGAGCATTTGTACAGCCTTTGGCCTCCTTCAAAGCATTTACATCCTCCATCTCATTTGATCCTCATTGTGACTATGATGCCGAGGCAGGGTAGAGAAGGGAGCTGATGCTCCAAGAGGGAAAGAGATTTGCCTGGGGTTAAAAGAAAAAATCCTGTGTCCTCATAACCCCCAGTCCCATGTAGTTTCACTACATTAGAGCTTTTTCCATGGCAAGCATTAGGGCGTGAAATATCTTGTACTTTGAACAGAGTTTTGCTGCAAAGGACTTTGAGGGTTCTGAAGGATCCAAGCCAAAGGGAACATGCCCAGACCTTTGAGTCCCATCTAGTATTTTCCAGAGTTTTGAGGAGTTACATGCTTGTTTTCCATGCTCTATTCCTGAAGGATAAGACAATCAAGGAAAATGTTCTTTTGCTTTATACTAACATTAAAATGAGAGGCACATTGCTCTAAGGAACTATTTCAAAGGCAACAACTCATGAATATCTTGGCGACTGACTGTATTCTGAGCTTATTAGAAAAATTAGGGGTCTTGGCATTTGTGAAGTTACCCTTGCTGGTACTCATTGCCACTACAAGATTGGGCATCTTGTATTTCTTGGTGTCAGGACCATATGGAGCCTCCAAATGTCCGCATAATCACTGCCTCATTCATTCATTCATTCATTCAACAAGTTTCTGAGTGCCCACTGTGCAAGAGGCACTTTACTAAGCACAAGGAATATAATGGCACATTAAAAACAGACCTGGAGACTTCCCTGGTGGTGCAGTGGTTAAGAATCCACCTGCCAATGCAGGAGACACAAGTTCGAGCTCTGGTTGGGGAAGATCCCACATGCCGCGGAACAACTAAGCCCGTGCACCACAACTACTGAGCCTGTGCTCTAGAGCCCGCGAGCCACAACTACTGAGCCTACATGCCACAATTACTGAAGCCCGTGTGCCTAGAGCCTGTGCTCTGCAACAAGAGAAGCCACTGCAATGAGAAGCCTGTGCAACACAGCGAAGAGTAGCGGCCGCTCACCGCAACTAGAGAAAGCCTGCACTCAGCAACGAAACCTCAATGCAGCCAAAAAATAAATTAATTTTAAAAATCATTGTTAAAAACAAACAAACAAAAAAGACCTCGTCTCAGCTTTTCAGCTCTAAGTGAGCAAATTATCTTCTGGAAAGCTGTCCTTGACTCCCAGGGAGAGTTTAGGAACTTCTGCTCTTTGCCCTTGTTTAGCATGCATATGAGACAGATCTATTATAATCAGTATCTCATAGTATGGTAGCTCTTTTGTGCCCTTGGTTTATTAGTCCAGCCTATAAGCTTCTCTAGGCCAGGGATTGTGCTCTTCCTTCATTGCATACCTAAGACTATTGTGCCTGTGCAGAGAATGTGCCCCACATATAGCTGATTAAATAATTGAATGAGTAAATAAAGGAATGGATTCCTTTGCGTGCCATAGTTGGAGGTGATTGTCTTTGTAAACTCAGCTGGGATGGGTGTTTTAGTAAGCTCTCTTCACTGCTTGGACCATGGTAGACCTTCAATACATATTTGTTGAATTACATGTATTCTTCAAAATCAAGGACATTTCGTTTGTCCCAAATGTGTTAGAAATCCTCCTGAACTTACTTCCCATGGGGTCTCGCTCCCAAAGGAGAAAACTCAACTACCAAAATCCCGAACAGTCCGAAGCCAGATTCCCTAAGTCACCTTTGAAGACAGAGAGGGCCAAATGGCAAGGACCTGGGAGTCGCTTCTAGGACCTAAGAGCAGACTTTAAGAATCGAGAGAAACCCCTGTGGACGCTGAGTGAGGAGCGAGGAGTGAGGAACTGAATCTGGAGATGCTGTAATAACTGTTTATAATTGTAGCACAAATCCCAAATTAGCAAGGCTAAGTGGAAGAATCAGCCAGGGGTTACTCTTGGCCCACTAAAGCACCTTAAAAAAAAAAAAAAAAAGCCACACGACATTGACACTACTGCCGGAGGCTTTAAATAACCACCACTTCTCACCGAGGCTCTTAAGCCGAGCAGCCCCTACTACACAGTGTGTTCCTGGCTCCCTGGGCGGCAGATAACTAGCCAACAGGCCCTGGGAATCCCTTTTAGACCTCAGGCTCGTTAGCAACAACACAACAAACAGTTGAAAGGGCTTCTGCATGTAAGCTTCTGGCTGCTTCACGAATTGCTGCTAAAATAAGGGGGGCAAAGCTGCAGGTGTTCTCAGCCTTCAGAGAAACACGCTAGTAGTGCTGAGTGGAGGGCAGGCAGGTTTGGCTGGGCCTAAGCGGAAGTCCTTAGGGTAAGAGTCGTGGACTAGTCTGCAGACACAGTGACAAGGAAGCAGGGTTGGATGTATTTCTTTTCTTATCAGACGTATCAACCATCACACTGAATTCTCTGACCCCAGGCTCCACCCCTCCAAGTCATCATCAATATCACTTCTGGTTATCTTTTTGAAACTTATATTAAACTGTGACATTGATGCTTAAAATTCCCATCTGAATTGTCAGGACATAGAAAACAATGTCAAGTTCATGGCAAGCATTGAGCCCCCTTCCACCACCTGGGCACAAATGATTGGCCCACCTTGTCTTTGTCTTACCTTATCTACTGATGTCTATGGACCCTGGGCTTCAGCCTCATGGAACTTCATCCCCAAATGTGCCTTATCCTCGGGGACATTTGGCAATATCTGGAGATATTTTTGTTTGTGGGGGTGGGTGTGCTACTGATACTTGGTGAGTAGAGGCCAAGAATGCAGCTACGCTTCTCACAACACACCAAACTGCTCCTTACATGAATGGAATATCTAACCGAAAATGTCAATCGGGCCAAAGTGGAGAAACCCTGGCCTCAGCTATTAGCTCTACCTAGAGTACCCTTCCTTCTTCCTCCCTCCTGCTCTCCTGCCCACCCTTCCCAATCTGGTGAAATGCTACTCTTCTTTCAAGCCCTGCAGAAATGTCCTTAGTCTGTGAAGCCCTCTCAACCCTGCTCCCCACTCTCTTGTTGCTTTAGTTTCCTTGTCAGAGCCTGTAACAATATTTCCTAACCTCTACTAAAACATTTTTAACATTTCACCAAATTTTTTTTTTTTTTCAGAGCAGCACAGATGACAAAGGTCACTTCACCCTTAAGGACTCGAACAATCTTCTTGAACTTCCAATTCCATGCTTGGTAGAAGTGCAGACCACACATCCCTGCCCCCAGTGTTTTCAGAAATAGTGGTCACATTGGGCTAGACGACTGCCTCCTTGGCTTGTGGGTTGTCACATCCTATGTGTGCCCTCCAGTGGGCTGGGTTCCTCACCACCTCAGCCCAGACAGGAGATGCAGGCCGTTCCTCTGTATTTACAAAACCCCACTCACATGAGGCAATTTGTGCAGAGTGGATTTTGTTGGAAGGAAGAATGGAGGGAATTTACATTGCAGTGATGCAAACAATTCAAAGTCAACCTTAGACACCTCCCTTCTAAAAGCCTCAGCCATTTTGCTCTGGAGATGCTTCATAGCTGCCTCGACACCGTGCTCCGGGCAAAGCACCAGCTCACCAGTTTCTCACTCTTCCTCGCCTCTCTCGTCTCCTTTTCACCCCTGACCTCTGAGATTAACCCCAGGAAATGTAATTAATTTTCACCTCATGTTTGGTCCTGCCACCTCCTTTTCCCCAGCTCAGATCCGTGTCCACCTTCGCTTAAGCAGATCAGTTAAGGTTCTGAGAAGAAAGAAAAAAAAAAAAAAGGAAAGTGTGTTTTTCCAGATAGCAACCTTGGAAGGAATGTTGTTTAAAAATACCAGTTCTCTTCTCTTTATTCCATTTTGCTAACTGTTCCAGGTCCATCTTGAAAAGACATTCAAGGATGGAGATTGAACCTCATTCATCTCTCTTTCAGGGCCTAGGACAGTGCTGGGTACATCCTTGATGGTCAGAGAATCTTGAAGAGCTGGTCTCCCATGTTGGCGCTGATGTGCAGAGAGGATTAGTTGGGGTGACAAGTGAATTGTGGAGGTTGGGGATGGTGGAGCTTACCTGAATTTCACCTCTGCTGGTGAACATGGTGAAGTGAAAAAATAAAGGCGCTCAATGGGAACAACTTCTTTCCTCTCACAGCTTGTGCACAGATCTTTTCACTTGGTGAGCAACATGGAACCCCCTTTGCTCCCATACAGAAGGAGAGGGTAGTCAATGGCAACGGGGCTTCTTTCTCCCGTGGTCATTCAGTGCCAGGACACCTGATATGTACAACTTTGTGGGCAGAAGGGTTTCAAAGGGAGAATCTTGGGCCTGACTTAGGGAAGCTGCTTATCCACTGAGAATACTCGACTCAGGGGAAACCAGTCCTTGGAAAGGCTGCTGGTAGGCCTCTCTCGTGGATCATGGCATGGATGCAATGGATGCACCTCATTCTTAGTTAGCCCCTCTGGGAGGCTCCAGGATTATCAGGGCTGGGCAGAGGTTCATGTTCGAGGTGAGGGAAGTAGAGTGTAGCAGAATTTGGGGTCCAGTGATGCTGCTGATATGACTTCCTCTACAATATTAGCGTTTTGTGAGGTATTTTGAAATTCTAACCACAATCACTTTACACTTCCAACGGTAAAATGTTTTATAAATAAATTTTTAACCTAAAAGAATATAAACCTTTTGAACACACAATTGGCTTGTAATTTCTTATAGCTGCATCAAGAAAAGGAACACTGTTAAAATATTGTTAGGAGCACTGTCAGTAAGAACATTGAAAGCTGTGCATACAAACATCCTGAATTGAAAGTTAATGTCGTAGAAAGGAGGGGGCAGGAATGCAGGGAACATAAGACCTACTTTTGAATCCCAGTCCTGCCAACAGCTAGCTCTGAGAACTTAAATCATGATCTCAGTTTCCTCATCTCTCTGTGAAAACAGGATAACAGCAGTTGTCCTGCCAACAGTATAGGTTTGCAAGGTGGATCTAAGGAAATAGAGGACTTGGAAAAGCTTTGGGAAGTTAAAACAGTTTTTCAGCGAATAACAATAACACTGGAATTATCTGGGCCAGATTGGCTAAACCAGGTAATTGTCTTGTAGCAGAGTTGTTTTCAGACAGTGGGTCATGATCATGGCACACTGACATTGTACAGGCCTTGTGCTTTGATGGGTCCTACGTTGCTTGGAGATGCATTCACTGACAGAGCTTTTAAGTGGCTTTGATACAGCATGGGATGGAGAAACACATGACACTGGATGATGGTGAGATGAAGATGTTGAAACTGCAGTGCCTAGGAGTTGCCCACAGATTTCTTGAGACTGCTGCTTGGTCATTGGAGACATTCCTTTAGGACCTTTCAAGAGAGTTTACTGTGCTAGTAGGCTAGAAGTCACATACCTTGGGGCCTCCATGAAGGAGAACCTGCAGTTCAGTATACTCCTGCTGTTCACAGAAAACAAGCACTTGCAGTTCAGTGTCAAGTACGTTTTTCATCAGGGGACTGTAAAAGGCTGTGTAGGCAAAGGACCAACATTTGCTCTCCCAAAGACTGGTCCAGGAGAGTCTTTCCTTACTAGCCCATAATTTTCTGTTATCCTGAAGTGAAGATCCTCTCCATGAATGTCCACACTGTATCTTATGTGTGGGAATGGTGTTTCCCCCTTGAAATTTGTGGAACTTTCCTCTGAAGACTCAATGGGATAACTTGAGGTGGGAGAGAATGGGCTTCTGTGGTTTCTGCTCCTTTCTCAGGAGGAAACATATTTCACAGCAAACATATTTCTTAAGATGTGAAATATGCTCATTAGCAAACTTGAGGACAGTAAAAAAAGTTCAGGGAAAAACTGCCTTATGGCTGAAACGAATAGAGACATTCCTTCACTAGCCTTCTGTATCAATTCTGGTTCTGATAGAAAACAGGACACCCTCAAGTGAGGCAATTGAGGAAAAAAATAATAAAATGACTATTTACAAAAGGGTGGGGAGAGTTAAGGGAAATCAACACAGGGGAAGGGGAAATGTGCAAGAGCTAAATAATAGCTGGGAGCCATTACCAGCTCTGGGTCTGAAGGGGTATGAGGGAGAGTGGCTATCTGAGCTCAGAGTTGTAGGAGAGAGACATGAAGCACGAGCTGAGGCTTGAGTGGAGGAATGCAACGACTAAAGCCCCTGGCCCAGCGATGAGAGAGTGGGGGTGTGACTACTCTGATCTCATTATTTTCTCACCCTTAGCCTCCAGCCAGGGTTCCCCATTAGCTGAATCTACCAGGAAGCCAAAGGACAAGGGCCAATGTAAAGGCTGCCTATAGCCTCCCGGAGGTTAGAGAATCTTCTCAGACAGGAAAATGGAAGCTATCCAGAACACTTTTCTTGGCTAAAATACCCTATTTTAAAACAAAACACTCAAACAAAAACATAACTTAGTGGAAAGAGCATAGAGTCACCAGTGAGGAGACCAGAGTTCTGATCTGAAGTCTGTTACGCATTTGCTGAGAAGTCTTGGGTAGGTCACATTCCCTCTCTGTGTTAGTACCTCCCCTGCTTCCATATCCAGGGTAGTATGCAGAAAAAGTGGGTTTATTAGTACTGGTGTGTGGTGAACAGCTCCCCTGGTAATCCGACCGGGAGATTGACCAGCAGTAGATGTAATTTAAAGGAGGGAGAAGGATAGTGATGGGACCATGCAGACCTCTCAAACCTGGTGGAGAAAGAGTAAGAGCAGGAGGAACAGAATCCTGAGAATAAGCAAAGCCCTGAGACTCTCCCCTCCTCCTACGTTCAGGAAGGCACTGGGCAATGTTTGCCGACAGCTGCAGATGTGAGCATTGAAGGAAGAAGACAGAGAGGCTCTGTTTATTACTGAGCAAGATGAACACTGTTTTCATTTAATGGTTGCTTTCTTTTCTTGCCTAGTTGCCAGAAAGCACATCAGTGATGATGTGTCTCAATGACCATGTGTCTCAAATTGGCTCTTTGTTTGCTGCCCACTCTTTGGAACGTAAGGTCCAGAGAGTATGGGGTTGTGCTCATATGTAAAGGAAATATTAAAAGAGACAATATCTATGAGATAACAGTGAAGTACAGACCTAAGCCAAATCTTACAAGTATTTGACTGGTGCCTTCCTTCCCCATAGAGTGTAAGCTCCACAAGGCCATGCCTATTTATAAATCATCAGTCACAGATCCTGTTTCAGTCTACAGAACTGTGTAGGTTCTTAGTCACATCAGCTCAACGGATAATGCAACAATGAAAACATGTTCTGGTTTCTCAGATTCTTATGTTTCCTGGTACCTGGAATATCTTGTTTGGCTTGGCTTCCTCACATTGATAATTTGACTGCATATTTTGCTCGACTTTGATTTTATTTCCAACCCTCGAGACTGTCTTGGCTCTAAAATCTGTATCTAATTAGATAGTAGTAGACGCAGGAACCACAAAAGTAATGCAAAAACAAAGTGCTTGAAAGAATAAATAAAAAGGGCCAGGACAACTGATAAAAAGAAAATGCTATAGTCTGAATGTTTGTCCCCCCACCCGCAATTCATGTTGAAATCCTAACCTCCAATATGAAGGAATTAGGAGGTGTGGGGTGTCTTTGGGGGTGATTAGATATGAAGGTGGAAATCTCCTGAATGAAATTGTGCCCTTATAACAGAGACCCAAGAGAGCTTTCTCTCCCTTTCTGCCATGTGAAGGCACATGGAGACGATGACATACTATTAATCAAGGAGTGGGTTCTTACCAGATACCAAATCTGCCAGTACTTTATCTTGGATGTTCAGCCTTTAGAACTGTGAGAAATAAATATTTGTTGTTTTAAGCCACCATATCTATGGTAATTTGTTATAGAAGCCAGAATGGGTTAAGACAAAAATTGAGGTAAACATTCTTTTTTATTGCTCTTTGGCTGGCTGTATGAGTAAGGCATGGAATAGAGGAAACCACAAGAGAAGGCATTCAAAGAATGCCCTGACAGGTCACTGCCACTGATAAACAGATATGAAAAAATCCTTAACAAAATATTAGCAAACATTAGCAAATACTAGCAAACTGAATTCAACACTCCATTAAGAGGATCATACATTGTGATCAAGGATTTATCCCAGGGATGTCAGGATGGTTTAATGTCTGCAAATCTATCAGTGTGATACACCACATTAACAAATTAAAGAATAAAACCCATAAAGATCATTTTAATAGATGCAGAAAAAGCTTTTAACAAAATGCAACATTCATTCATGATAAAAACTCTCAAAAAAGTGGGCATAGAAGGAACATACCCCAACATAATAAAGGCCAAATGTGACAAAGGCAACATGATACTCAGTGAAAAGCTGAAAGCATTTCCTCTATGATCAGAAACAAGACAAGAATGCCTCTGGGCTAGATCCTGGATGGTGATGTCTCCCCAATCCAGACAGAAGAACTGAGGCACAGAGAGTGTCACAACAACATCATGGAAGAGGCAGTGTGGAGATGTTGCTACGGATGATGTTAAGTGAGGGTTGAAGGAGGCTACTTCATTCATAGACGTCCATTCCCCTGGGAATTCTAGCAGCAGCCTTCATTTGGGCTGCAACTCTTCCCAGACACCAGCCTGCTGACCTACTACATCAGATTTTGGATTCAAGAAGCCTCCACAATCATATTAGGAAAGTGAGGAAAAAAGAACTGAAATAAGTCATCCAAGATCATATATATGCTCCTGAGACAAAAGCCATCCCGGAGGAAACCTTCAAGATGGCAGAGGAGTAAGATGTGGAGATCACCTTCCTCCCCACAAATACATTAGAAATACATCTACATGTGGAACAATTCTGACAGAACACCTACTAAATGCTGACAGAAGACCTTAGACTTCCCAAAAGATATATGTTTTTCCTTATTCTCTTTTTGTGAGTGTGTATGTGTATGCTTCTTTGTGTGATTTTGTCTGTATAGCTTTGCTTTAACCATTTGTCTTAGGGTTCTCTCCTTTTTTGTTGTTGTTGACGTTTGTTTATAGTATAGTTTTTAGCACTTGCTATAATTGGTGGATTTGATTTTTGGTTTGGTTGCTCTCTTCTTTCTTTCTTTTTATATTACTTTATAATTTTTCGTATTTTTTATAATTAAATTTTTTTTTATTTTAATAACTTTATTTCATTTTATTTCTTTCCTTCTTTCTTTCTTTCTTTTTTTCTCCCTTTTCTTCTGAGTCATGTGGCTGACAGAGTCAGTGCTCTAGCCAGGCATCAGGGCTGTGCCTCCTAGGTGGGAGAGCCTAGTTCAGAACATTGGTCCACCAGAGACCTCCCGGCCCCACATAATATCAAATGGCAAAAGCTCCCTCAGAGATCTCCATCTCAATGATAAGACCCAGCTCCACTCAACAACCAGCAAGCTACAGTGCTGGACACCATATACTAAACAACTAGCCAGACAGGAACACAAACCCATCCATTAACAGAGAGGCTGCCTAAAATCATAATAAGGTCACACACACCCCAAAACACACCACCAGATGTGGACTTGCCCACCAGAAAGACAAGATCCAGCATCATCCACCAGAACACAGGCACCAGTCTCCTCCACCAGGAAGCCTACACAACCCACTGAACCAACCTTACCCACTGGGAGCAGACACCAAAAACAATGGGAAATACGAACCTGCAGCCTGTGAAAAGAAGAGCCCAAACACAGTAAGTTAAGCAAAATGAGCAGACAGAGAAACACACAGCAGTTGAAGAAGCAATGTAAAAACCCACCAGACAAACAAATGAAGAAGAAATAGGCAGTCTACCTGAAAAAGAATTCAGAGTAGGATTAGTAAATATGATTCAAATCTTGGAAGTAGAATAGAGAAAATACAGGAAACGTTTAAAAAGGACCTAGAAGAACTAAGGAGCAAACAAACAATGATGAACAATGCAATAAATGAAATTAAAAATTCTCTAGAAGGAATCAATAGCAGGATAACTGAGGCAGAAGAACGCATCAGTGACCTGGAAGATAAAATAATGGAAATAACTACTGCAGAGCAGAATAAAGAAAAAAGAAAGAAAAGAATTGAGGACAGTCTCAGAGGCCTCTGGAAAAACATTAAGTGCACCAACATTCGAATGATAGGGGTCCCAGAAGAAGAAGAGAAAAAGAAAGGGACTGAGAAAATATTTGATGAGACAATAGTTGAAAATTTCCTAATATGGGAAAGGAAATTGTCAAGCAGCTCCAGGAAGTGCAGAGAGTCCCATACAGTGTAAATCCAAGGAGAAACACGCCAAGACACATAATAATCAAACTATAAAAAAATTAAATGCAAAAAAAAAAATAAAAGCAGCAAGGGAAAAACAAAAAATAACATACAAGGGAACCCCCATAAGGTTAACACCTTATCTTTCAGCAGAAACTCTGCAAGCCAGATGGGAGTGGAAGGAGATATTTAAAGTGATGAAAGGGAAAAACCTACAACCAAGATTACTCTACCTAGCAAGGATCTCATTCAGATTCAATGGAGAAATTAAAACCTTTACAGACAAGCAAAAGCTAAGAGAATTCAGCACCACTAAACCACCTTTACAACAAATGCTAAAGAACTCCTCTAGGCAGAAAACACAAGATAAGGAAAAGACCTACAGTAACAAATGGAAAACATTTAAGAAAATGGTAATAGGAACATACATATAAATAATTACCTTAAATGTAAAAGGATTAAATGCTCCAACCAAAAGACATAGACTGGCTGAAGGGAGACAAAAACAAGAACCATATATATGCTGTCTACAAGAGACCCACTTCAGACCTAGGGACACATACAGACTGAAAGTGAGGGGTGGAAAAAGATATTCCATGCAAATGGAAATCAAAAGAAAGCTGGAATAGCAATTCTCATATCAGACAAAATAGACTTTAAAATAAAGACTATTACAAGAGACAAAGAAACACACTATATAAAGATCAAGGGATCAATCCAAGAAGAAGATATAACAATTGTAAATATTTATGCACCCAACATAGGACCACCTCAATACATAAGGCAAATGTTAACAACATAAAAGGGGAAAATTGACAGTAACACAATCATAGTAGGGACTTTAACTTTCACCAATGGACAGATCATCCAAAATGAAAATAAATAAGGAAATACAAACTTTAAATGATATATTAAACAAGGTGAACTTAATTGATCTTTTTTTTTATTTTTTTTATTATTTTTTTTATTTTTTGCGTTATGCGGGCCTCTCACTGTTGTGGCCTCTCCCCTTGCGGAGCGCAGGCTCCGGACGCACAGGCTCAGCGGCCATGGCTCACGGGCCTAGCCGCTCTGCGGCATGTGGGATCTTCCCGGACCGGGGCACGAACCCGTGTCCCCTGCATCGGCAGGCGGACTCTCAACCACTGCGCCACCAGGGAAGCCCTAATTGATCTTTATAGGACATTCCATCGAAAAACAACAGAATACACTTTCTTCTCAACTGCTCATGAAACATTCTCCAGGGTAGATCATATTTTGGGTCACAAATCAAGCCTAGGTAAATCTAAGAAAATGGAAATCGTAGCAAGTATTTTTTCCGACCACAATGTTATAAGACTAGATATAATTTAGAGGAAAAAATCTGTAAAAAATACAAACACCTGGAGGCTAAACAATACACTACTAAATAACCAAGAGATCACTGAAGAAATCAAAGAGGAAATCAAAAAATACGTAGAAACAAAGGACAATAAAAACACGACAACCCAAAACCTATGAGATGCAGCAAAAACAGCTCTAAGAGGGAAGTTTACAGCAATACAATCCTACCTGAAGAAACAAGAAACATCTCAAACAAACAACCTAACCTTACACATAAAGCAATTAGAGAAAGAAGAACAAAAAAGCCCCAGAGTTAGCAGAAGGAAAAAAATCATAAAGATCAGATCAGAAAAAAATGAAAAAGAAATGAAGGAAATGATAGCAAAGATCAATAAAACTAAAATCTGGTTCTTCAAGAAGATAAACAAAATTGATAAACAATTAGCCAGAATCAGCAAGAAAAAAAGGGAGAAGACTCAAATCAATAGAATTAGAAATAAAAAAGAAAAAGTAACAATGGGCACTGCAGAAATACAAAGGATCATAGGAGATTACTACAAGCAACTCTATGCCAATAAAATGGAAAACAGGGAAAAAATGGACAAATTCTTAGAAAGGCACAACCTTTCGAGACTGAACCAGGAAGAAATAGAAAATATGAACAGACCAATCACAAGTACTGAAATTGAAACTGTGATTAAAAATATTCCAACAAACAAAAGCCAAGGACCAGATGGCTTCACAGGCGAATTCTATCAAACATTTAGAGAAGAGCTAACACCTGTACTTCTCAATTTTTTTCAAAATATAGATGAGGGAGGAACACTCCCAAATGGATTCTACGAGGCCACCATCACCCTGATACCAAAACCAGACTAAGATGTCACAAGGAAAGAAAACTACAGGCCAATATCACTGATGAACATAGATGCAAAAATCCTCAACAACATACTAGCAAACAGAATCCAACAGCACATTAAAAGGATCATACACCATGATCAAGTGGGGTTTAGCCTAGGAATGCAAGGATTCTTCAATCAATCAATGTGATACACCATATTAACAAATTGAAGGAGAAAAACCATATGATCATCTCAATAGATGCAGTAAAATCTTTTGACAGAATTCAACACCCATTTATAATAAAAACCTTCCAGAAAGTAGGCATAGAGGGACCTTACCTCAACATAATAAAGTCCATATGTGACAAACATGCAGCTCAAATCCTTCTCAATGGTGAAAAACGGAAACCATTTCCTTTAAGATCAGGGAAAAGACAAGGTTTTCCACTCTCAACACTATTATTCAACATTCAACATAGTTTTGGAAGTTTTAGCCACAGCAATCAGAGAAGAAAAAGAAATAAAAGGAATCTAAATAGGAAAAGAAGAAGTAAAGCTGTCACTGTTTGCAGATGACATGATACTGTACATAGAGAATCCTAAATGTGCTATCAGAAAACTACTAAAGCTAATCAATGAATTTGGTAAGGTAGAAGGATACAAAATGAATGCAGAGAAATCTCTTGCATTCCTATACACTAATGGTGAAAAATCTGAAAGAGAAATTAAGGAACACTCCCACTTACCATTGCAACAAAAAGAATAAAATATCTAGGAATAACCTACCTAATGAGACAAAAGATCTGTATGCAGAAAACTATAAGACCCTGATGAAAGAAATTAAAGATGAGACAAACAGATGGAGGGATATACCATGTTCTTGGATTGGAAGAATTAACATTGTGAAAATGACTATACTACCCAAAGTAAATTACGGATTCAATGCAATCTCTGTACCAATGGCATTTTTCACAGAACTAGAACAAAAAATTTCACAATTTGTATGGCAATACCAAAGACCCTGAATAGCCAAAGCAATCTTGAGAAAGAAAAATGGAGCTGGATGAATCAGGTTCCCTGACTTCAGACAATACTACAAAGTTACAGTAAGCAAGACAGTATGGTAACAGCACAAAAACAGAACTATAGATCAATGGAACAGGATAGAAAGCACAGAGATAAACCCACACACATACGGTCACCTTATTTTTGATAAAGGAGGCAAGAATATACAATGGAGAAAAGACAGCCTTTTCACTAAGTGGTGTTGGGAAAACTGGACCACTACATGTAAAAGAATGAAATTAGAACACTCCCTAACACCATACACAAAAATAAACTCAAAATGGATTAAAGACCTAAGTGTAAGGCCAGACACTATAAAACACTTAGAGGAAAACATAGGTAGAACACTCTATGATATAAATCACAGCAACATCCTTTTTGACCCACCTCCTAGAGAAATGGAAACAAAAACAAAAATAAACAAATGGGACCTAAAGAAACTTAAAAACTTTTGCACAGCAAAGGAAAACATAAACAAGATGAAAAGACAACCCTCAGAATGAGAGAAATTATTTGCAAATGAAGCAACTGACAAAGGATTAATCTCCAAAATTTACAAGCGGCTCATGTAGCTCAATATTAAAAACAAAAACAAAAACAACCCAATCCAAAAATGGGCAGAAGACCTAAATAGACATTTCTCCAAAGAAGATATACAGATTGCCAACAAACACATGAAAGGATGCTAACACATATATATGGAATCTAAAACAAAAGAAGTTGTTCTGACGAATCTAGGGGCAGGACAGGAAGACACTGATGTAGAGAATGGACTTGAGGACACGGGAAGGGGGAAGGGTAAGCTGGGACGAAATGAGAGAGTGTCATGGACATATATACACTACCAAATGTAAAATAGAGAGGTAGTGGGAAGAAGCCACATAGCACAGAGAGATCAGCTCAGTGCTTTGTGACCACCTAGAAGGGTGGAATAGGGGGGGTCTGAAGGAGACGCAAGAGGGAGGAGATATGGGGATATATGTATATGTATAGCTGATTCACTTTGCTATAAAGCAGAAACTAACACACCATTGTAAAGCAATTATACTCCAATAAAGATGTTAAAAAATGTTTTTAAATAATTAAAAGTAAAAAAGAATGCCCACTTTAATTCAATACAGTATTGGAAGTCCTGGCCACAGTAATGGGACCAAAAAAAAAAAAAAAAGAAAAGGAAAGGAATACAAATTGGAAAAGAAGAAGTAAAACTGTCACCTTTTGTAGATGACATGATACTATATAGAGAAAATCTTAAAAACATCACCAAAAAAATACTGTTAGAACTGATAAATTAATCCAGTAAAGTTGCAGGCTACAAAATTAATATACAGATCCAAAAAAGAGGAGATATATGTATTTGTATAGCTGATTCACTTTGCTGTACAGTAGGAACTAATACAAATTGTAAAGCAACTATACTCCAATAAAAAATTAATTAATTATTTAATGTACAGAAATCTGTTGCTTTTCTATATACTAGCAATGAACTATCAGAAATTACAATTACTTCAAAAAGAATAAAATACCTAGGAATAAATCTAACCAAAGAGGTAAAAAACTTGTTCTCAGAAAACTATAAGACATAAATGAAAGAAACTAAAGACAACAAAAACAAATGGAAAGATAAGCCATGCTCATTGATTGGAAGAGTTAACATGGAATTTTTCCAGAACTAGAAAAAATAATCCTAAAATTTGTATGGAACCACACAAGAATCCAAATAACCAAAGCAATCTGGAGAAAAAGAACAAAGCTGGAGGTATCACACTCCATTATTTCAAACCATATACAAAGTTACAGTAATCAAATCAATATGGTACTGGCACAACATAGACACAAAACAGACACATAGATCAATGGAACAGAGAGCCCAGAAATAGTCTCCACTTACATGGTCTGTTAATCTAGGACAAAGGAGGCAAGACTGTACAACTGGGAAAAAGACTCAAATAAATGATGTAAAAACTGAACAGCTCTATGCAAAAGAATGAAACTAGAACATTTTCTCACACCACATACAAAAACAATCTCAAAACTGATTACAGACTTAAATGTAAGACTTGAAACCATAAAACTCCTAGAAGAAAACATATACAGTATGCTCTTTGACATTGGTCTTGGCAATATTTTTTGGATGTGTTCCCTCAAGCAAGGGAAACAAAAGCAAAAATGAACAAATGGAGCTATATCAAACTAAAATTCTTTTGCACACCAAAGGAAACTATCAAAAAAACAAAGCCAGCATACTGAATGGGAGATGAGAGATGATATTTGTAAATGACATATCAGATAGGAGGTTAATATTCAAAATATACAAAGAACTCATACAACTCAATATCAGAACATCTCAAACAACTTGATTTAAAAATGGGCAGAGGGGCCTCCCTGGTGGCGCAGTGGTTGAGAGTCCGCCTGCCGATGCAGGGGATACGGGTTCGTGCCCCGGTCTGGGAGGATCCCATATGCCGCGGAGCGGCTGGGCCCGTGAGCTATGGCCGCTGGGCCTGCGCATCCGGAGCCTGTGCTCCGCAACGGGAGAGGCCACAAGAGTGAGAGGCCCGCATACCGCAGAAAGAAAAAAAAAAAAAAAAAAAAAAAAAAAAAAATGGGCAGAGGACCTGAATCCTTTGCTGTAAGGGGAGTTGAGAAATGTAGTCTCTGCCTGGGAGTGGTCTCCTGGTTTTTCCAAAGAAGACATACGGATGGCCAACAGACACACGAAAAGATACTCAACATCACTAATCATCAGGAAAATATAAATCAAACCCACAATGAGATATCACTTCACTCCTGTCAGAATGACTACTATCAAAAACACAACAAATAACAAGTGTTGATGAGAATGTTGGAAAAAGAGAACACTATTTCACCATTGGTGGGAACGTAAATTGGTAAAGCAACTATGGAAAACAGTATGGAGGTTCCTCATAAAAGTAAAAATAAAACTACCATAAGGCCCAGCAATTCCACTCCTGGGTATTTTTCTGAAGAAAACAAAAACACTCATTCAAAAAGATGTACGCATGCCTTATGTTCACTGCAACATTATTTATAATAGCCAAGATATGGAAGTAACCTAAATGTCCACGGATAGATGAATGGTTAAAGAATATATGAAATATATATATATATACTCAGCCATACAAAGGAATGAAATCTTGCCATTTGCAACAACATGGATGAGCCTAGAGGGTAGTAAACTAAGTGAAATAAGACAGACAAAGAGAAATACCATATGATTTCACTTATATGTGGAGCTAAAAAATCAAAACAAATGAACAAAGAAATCAATACAGAAACAGATTTATAGATACAGAGAACACAAACTGGTGCTTACCAGAGGGGAGGGGGCTGTGAGGATGAGTGAAATAGGTGAGGGAGATTAAGAGGTACAAACTTCTGGTTATAAAATAAGTAGGTCAAATACTACGGGTATGTAGGGTACAGCATAGGAAATATAGTCAATAATGTAATAACTTTGTATGGTGACAGATGGTAATTAGACTTATCATGGTGATCATTTTGTAGTGTATACAAATATCGAATCACTATGTTATATGCCTAAAATTAACATCATGTTGTAAGTCAAGTATACTTCAATTAAAATAAAATGAAACCTAGATCTTAAAAGAATTGGAAATAGGAAGTCTAACTATATTAGGTAATTGGAAAGCAAAGTAAAACTTAATTTGTACTCTATTCATCATTTTAAAGGCAAAATTTAGCAATTCAATAAAGAGGGGAAAATATGCAAAAAAAAATAATAAAAGGAAAAAAAAACAAACTCAACAATAAGAAAACCAACAATGCCATATAGATTTGGGAAAAAGATATGAACAGACTTTTCCAAAGAAGATATACAGGTGGCAAATAAGCACATGAAAAGATGCTCAACACCATGTGTCATTAGGCAAATACAAATTAAAACAACAATAAGACACCACTACACTAATATTAAAATGGCTAAAATCCCCCAAAACCTGACAATGCCAATACCTTGAGAGCTTTCAGAGCAACAGGAATACTCATTCATTCCTGTTGGGAATGTAAATTATATGGTCACTTTGAAGATGGTTTGGAAGTTTCTTCATAAAGCTAACCATAGTCTTACTATATCATCTAGCAGTCACATTCCCAGGTATATATACAACTGATTTAAAATTTTTTGCCATACGAAAACTTGGACATGAATGTTTTAGCAGCTTTATTCACAATCACCAAAAACTGGAAGCAAACAAGACGTCCTTCAATAGGTGAATGGATAAACCAGGAGCTGTGGTACATTCGTACAATGGAATTTTTATTCAGCAATAAAAAGCAAGAAACTATCAAGTCCTGTAAAAACATGGGTGAATTTTTTTAACATCTTTATTGGAGTATAATTGCTTTACAATAGTGTGTTAGTTTATGCTTAATAACAAAGTGAATCAGCTATACATATACATATATCCCCATATCCCCTCCTTCTTGTGTCTCCCTCCAACCCTCCTTATCCCACCCTTCTAGGTGGTCACAAACCACAGAGCTGATCTCCCTGTGCTATGTGGTTCCTTCCCACTAGCTATCTATTTTACATTTGGTAGTGTATATATGTCCGTGACACTCTCTCACTGCATCCCAGCTTACCCTTCCCGCTACCTGTGTCCTCAAGTCCATTCTCTACGTCAGCGTCTTTATTCCTGTCCTGCCCCAGATTCTTCAGAACCTTCTTTTTTTTTTTTTTTTTTTTAGATTGTATATATATGTGTTAGCATACGGTATTTGACTTACTTCACTCTGTATGACAGACTCTGGGTCCATCCACCTCACTAAAAATAACTCAATTTTGCTTCTTTTTATGGCTGAGTAATATTCCATCATGCTACATCTTCATTATCCATTCATCTGTCGATGGACACTTAGGTTGCTTCCATGTGCTGGCTACTGTAAATAGAGCTGCAATGAACATTGTGATACATGACACCATTTGAACTATGGTTTTCTCAGGGTATATGCCCAGTAGTGGGATTTCTGGGTCGTATGGTAGTTCTATTTTTAGTTTTTTAAGGAACCTCCATACTGTTCTCCATAGTGGCTGTATCAGTTTGCATTCCCACCAACAGTGCAAGAGGGTTCCTTTTTCTCCACACCCTCTCCAGCATACATCATTTCTAGATTTTTTTCATCATGGCCATTGTGACTGGTGTGACGTGATGACACGTCATTGTAGTTTTGATTTGCATTTCTCTAATTTCTCTAATGATTACTGATGTTGAGCATCCTTTCATGTGTTTGTTGGCAATCTGTATATCTTCTTTGGAGAAATGTCTATTTAGGTCTTCTGCCCATTTTGGGCTCAGGTTGTTTTTTTTTTTTTTTTTTTTTTTTTTATATTGAGCGGCATGAGCCGCTTGTAAATTTTGGAGATAAATCCTTTGTCAGTTGCTTCATTTGCAAATAATCTCTTCCATTCTGAGGTTGTCTTTTCATCTTGTTTATGTTTTCCTTTGCTGTGCAAAAGTTTTTAAGTTTCATTAGGTCCCATTTGTTTATTTTTGTTTTTGTTTCCATTTCTCTAGGAGGTGGGTCAAAAAGGATGTTGCTGTGATTTATATCATAGAGTGTTCTACCTATGTTTTCCTCTAAGTGTTTTATAGTGTCTGGCCTTACACTTAGGTCTTTAATCCATTTTGAGTTTATTTTTGTGTATGGTGTTAGGGAGTGTTCTAATTTCATTCTTTTACAAGTAGTGGTCCAGTTTTCCCAACACCACTTAGTGAAAAGGCTGTCTTTTCTCCATTGTATATTCTTGCCTCCTTTATCAAAAATAAGGTGACCGTATGTGTGTGGGTTTATCTCTGTGCTTTCTATCCTGTTCCATTGATCTATAGTTCTGTTTTTGTGCTGTTACCATACTGTCTTGCTTACTGTAACTTTGTAGTATTGTCTGAAGTCAGGGAACCTGATTCATCCAGCTCCACTTTTCTTTCTCAAGATTGCTTTGGCTATTCAGGGTCTTTGGTATTGCCATACAAATTGTGAAATTTTTTGTTCTAGTTCTGTGAAAAATGCCATTGGTACAGAGATTGCATTGAATCTGTAATTTACTTTGGGTAGTATAGTCATTTTCACAATGTTAATTCTTCCAATCCAAGAACATGGTATATCCCTCCATCTGTTTGTCTCATCTTTAATTTCTTTCATCAGGGTCTTATAGTTTTCTACATACAGATCTTTTGTCTCATTAGGTAGGTTATTCCTAGATATTTTATTCTTTTTGTTGCAATGGTAAGTGGGAGTGTTCCTTAATTTCTCTTTCAGATTTTTCACCATTAGTGTATAGGAATGCAAGAGATTTCTCTGCATTCATTTTGTATCCTTCTACCTTACCAAATTTGTTGATTAGCTTTAGTAGTTTTCTGGTGGCATCTTTAGGATTCTCTATGTACAGTATCATGTCATCTGCAAACAGTGACAGCTTTACTTCTTCTTTTCCTATTTAGATTCCTTTTATTTCTTTTTCTTCTCTGATTGCTGTGGCTATAACTTCCAAAACTACGTTGAATATTGAATAATAGTGGTGAGAGTGGACATCCTTGTCTTGCTCCTGATATTAGAGGAAATTGTTTCAGTTTTTCACCATTGAGAATGACGTTGGCAGTGAGTTTTTCATATATGGACTTTATTATGTTGAGGTAAGTTCTCTCTATGCCTACTTTCTGGAAGGTTTTTATCATAAATGGGTGTTGAATTTTGTCAAAAGCTTTTACTCTATCTATTGAGATGATCATATGGTTTTTCTCCTTCAATTTGTTAATATGGTTTATCAAATTGATTGATTTGTCTTTATTGAAGAATCCTTGCATTCCTGTGATAAACCCCACTCGATCATGGTGTATGATCCTTTTAATGTGCTTTTGGATTCTGTTTGCTAGTATGTTGTTGAGGATTTTTGCATCTATGTTCATCAGTGACATTGGCCTGTAGTTTTCTTTCCTTGTGACATCTTAGTCTGGTTTTGGTATCAGGGTGATGGTGGCCTCATAGAATGTGTTTGGGAGTTTTCCTCCCTCTGCTATATTTTGGAAGAATTTGAGAAAGATAGGTGTTAGCTCTTCTCTAAATATTTGATAGAATTCACCTGTGAAGCCATCTGGTCCTGGGCTTTTGTTTCCTGGAAGATTTTTCATCACAGAAAGACATGGGTGAACCTTAAATGCATATTGCTAAGCAAGAGAAGCCAGTCTGAAAAGGCTACATACTGTATTATTCCAACTATATGACATCCTGGACATTATAAAACCATTCAGCGGTTCCCAGAGATTTGGGGTGAGTGATGGGGAAGAACAGGTTAAATAGGTGGGGCCCAGGGGTTGCTTTTAGAGAAGTAAAACTATTTTGAGTGATATTGTAATGGTGAATATATAACACTATATACTCATCAAAACCTATAGAACTTTTCAGTACAAAGAATGAACATTAATGTATGCAAATTAAAAAAAATCATTTAGGAGGATGGTGGAATCACAGGATGCAGGAATGCAGACTGTGACAATAGATTCTAACTGCATTGTAAAGGCATGAAACAACTTCACGGAAGGCAGTGGGGAAAAAGGGCTGACCCAAGTTATGTTGGAAATAAGTGGAGTCTGTTTGTAAGACTAAGGTAAAGAAACTGTACACTTAAAACAAAAGCTTTTCATTGACAAAATTTAAAACTAAGCAAAGGTTTTAGTACCTCATGGGCTACGGAGATATTTTCTGGTGACATTATATACCAATGTGAATCCAGAGAAAATTTTGTGATCAGTAGCTGCAAATTTCCAAGCTTTGGGTTCCTTTCTTTGTTAATGCCTGATTGCTCTGTTTTATTGGATGTTAATAATATAAACATATTTTTTAAGTGTATACGAAATCCCAATTTCTTTTTGAAACAAAAATGGAATGAGTACACAAACCAACCAAGGTATAATTGTGAGAGAGAATATGGCGATGAATTGATATTAGATCCTTAGCACTTTTTTGCTTCATGGTCAGGAAAAGGAATTGAAGCCACAAAGGACAAGAGAGAAAGCTGGCCTTGTGGTCTTTTCCAGGTGGGTGATCTTTAGATATATCAGACCACAAAGAAGTAGTTTAAAAGAAAGTACAGAGATGAGAGGTACCTGTGTATTGTTTGTATATGTTTGTTCCAGTCACAACATATATAGATACAACCTTTCTGGCAGTAATACTATTTAATGCACATAGATTTTGCCAGAGAATTTAGAAGGTGAACCCCATCAGGATAAAGTTACTATTTTGTTCTCCCTTGTGTGGTCAAGGTCTAAAGAATAAAAACTTATTGGATGGGCAAAATTGGTATCAAAAATGCAAACACACAAGAAAGTAAGTAAAAGACAAAGATAATATCAATAAAACTTTGAGTGTAGGTACAAAAAAAGAAAGTTGTTGGGGAGAAAGTCAAGAAAGGAAGCAGAAGAGAACCAGTTGCCCAGAGGTGTAGAAATTATTGTTGGAGAAAAGACCAAGCCTGGCTATGCTGTACTGTTGCTCCATTCTTCATTGTGGTATTTTCTTAGGACCCTCACTGACAGGAGCACAGCCAGTGTGACATCAGCCCATGGCCATGTATTCCCTCCAACATGAGCACAGAAAGCAGACAAATATGAGGTTGATATCAGTACAAAAAAGACTTGCACTATTTCTTGCAGGGATGGTTAGGAGCTCAATGCTGCTAAGGATGAAACACAATTTGGAGGTTGGAATGTCCATGGGAAATGGGGGTTCCTCTAAATAATGAATATTTTTAAAAGGGAAAGATTTATATCAGGTAGAGAGGAAGCTGGATGGAGCGGAGGGTACAAAACCCTAAAAGAAAATACCAAAAGTTGTCTCCATGTGTTTACTTAAAATGTGCATCTCTAATGTCAAACCTTTCATAAAAAACGACTAGAGGGCTTCCCTGGTGGCGCAGTGGTTGGGAGTCCGCCTGCCGATGCAGGGGACACGGGTTCGTGCCCCGGTCCGGGAAGATCCCACATGCCGCAGAGCGGCTAGGCCCGTGAGCCATGGCCGCTGAGCCTGTGCGTCCGGAGCCTGCGCTCCGCAAGGGGAGAGGCCACAACAGTGAGAGGCCCGCATAACGCAAAAAAAAAAAAAAAAAAAAAAAAAAAAACGACTAGAGAGGATCAAATGAGAGGATGTCTAAATAAATGCTTTGGAAACCATAAGTTTTACATTAATATAAATCACTTACACTTGTGGGTTCCCAATCAGTGTTTGCTGATTGGAGATGGGCAGGGACACAATTTGAGGATGCTCAACAAAGCCTCAGGCAGCAGTGCTGACTGACATCTAAGAATCTGTGTGTGTGTTTGTGTGAGTGTGTGAACTTTTTATGCTTTAATCCATCACAAAGCATAACATGAAACCAAGACAAAAAAAGTGCCATTAAAACATTATTAAGGTTCTACAAGACTGAGAAAGGGAGGGAATTCAATGTTAAGACTGTCAAAGTTCAACACAAAAAAGGAATGAGGACTATGCATCATGACATCACTAAGCAAGGTACCCATGACAAGGACTGGATGACTCATGGAGAAGTCAGAACCTCATATACTGCTGGGCATGTAAAATGATGCAGCCACTTTGGAAAACAGTCTAGCATTTCCTCAGATGATTAGTACAGACAGTCACCATATAACCCAGCAATTCTACTCCTTAGGAATATACCCAAGAGAATGAGAGCATATATCCACAAAAAAACTTGTACAAGAATATTTATAGCAGCATTGTTCATAAAAGCCAGCAGATAGAAACAACCCACCTGATGGGCATTCTATTGAAGAGAGGGTTTCTGAGAGGAGTGTCTGACCCCTCCAAATATTAAGAAACACTGATTCTTTTTACTGAGCTCTGCCCACCAGAGCAACAGTCAGCTCTACTCACCGCCAGCCCCTCCCATCAAGCCTCTTAGATAGCCTCATCCACCAGAGGGCAGAGAGCAGAAGCAAGAAGAACTACAATCCTGCAGCCTGTGGAATGAAAAACACATTCACAGAAAGATAGTCAAGATGAAAAGACAGAGGACTATATACCAGATTAAGGAACAAGATAAAACCCCAGAAAAACACCTAAATGAAGTGGAGATAGGCAACCTTCCAGAAAAAAGAATTTAGAATAATGATAGTGAAGACGATCCAGGACCTCGAAAAAAGGATGGAGGCAAAGATCAAGAAGATGCAAGAAAATGATTAACAAAGACCTAGAAGAATTAAAGAACAAACAAACAGAGATGAACAATAAAATAGCTGAAATGAAATCTACACTAGAAGGAATCAATAGCAGAATAACTGAGACAGAAGAACGGATAAGTGATCTGGAAGACAGAATGGTGGAATTCACTGCCATGGAACAGACTAAAGAGAAAAGAATGAAAAGAAATGAATACAGCCTAAGAGACCTCTGGGAGAACATTAAATGCAACAACATTCACATTATAGGGGACCCAGAAGGAGAACAGAGAGAGAAAGGACACAAGAAAATATTTGAAGACATTATAGTCGAAAATTTCCCTAACTTGGGAAAGGAAATAGCTACCCAAGTCCAGGAAGCTCAGTGAGGCCCATACAGGGTAAACCCAAGGAGAAACAGGCTGAAACACATAGTAATCAAATTGACAAAAATTAAAGACAAAGAAAAATTATTGAAGGCAGCAAGGGAAAAATGACAAATAACATACAAGGAAAATCCCATAAGGTTAACAGCTGATTTCTCAGCAGAAACACTACAAGCCAGAAGGAAGTGGTATGATATACTAAAAGTGATGAAAGGGAAGAACCTACAACCAAGGTTACTCTACCCAGCAAGAATCTCATTCAGATTTGATGGAGAAATCAAAAGCTTTACACACAAGTAAAAGTTAAGAGAATTCAGCACCACCAAACCAGCTCTACAACAAATGCTAAAGGAACTTCTCTAAGTGGGAAACACAAGAGAATAAAAGGACCTACAAAAACAAACACAAAACAATTAATAAAGTGGTCATAGGAACAAACATATCAATAATTACTTTAAACGTGAATGGATTAAATGCTCCAACCAAAAGACACAGGCTCGCTGAATGGATACAAAAACAAGATCCATATATATGCTGTCTACAAGAGACCCACTTCAGACCTAGGGACACATACAGACTGAAAGTGAGGAGATGGAAAAAGATATTCCATGCAAATGGAAATCAAAAGAAAGCTGGAGTAGCTATACTCATATCCGATAAAATAGACTTTAAAATAAGGAATGTTACAAGAGACAAGGAAGGACACTACATAATGATCCAGGGATCAATCCAAGAAGATATAACAATTATAAATATATATGCACTGAACATAGGAGCACCACAATACATAAGTCAACTGCTAACAGCTATTAAAGAGGAAATCAACAGTAACACAATAATAGTGGGGATTTTAACAACTCACTCACACCAATGGACAGATCATCCAAAGAGAAAATTAATAAGGAAACACAAGCCTTAAACGCCACAGTAGACCAGATAGATTTAATTGATATTTACAGGACATTCCATCCAAAAACAGCAGATTACACTTTCTTCTCAAGTGAGCATGGAACATTCTCCAGGAGAGATCACATCTTGGGTTACAACTCAAGCTTCAGTAAATTTAAGAAAGTCACAAAAACTATCAAATCTTCTATGAGAATTGTAAAGTTTATGGCTTGCTTCTAAGCCAAGGGCAGGGAGAACATTCTTAAATAAACACTTCTTTCATCTAGAGGAAGAAAAGTAACAGAAAATGAAGCTAGCAAGCCTCCCATGACTTCACCGAAATCCCTCATGTGACCTTGGGCAGTGGGTGGGACACACCTTCACATCCCCCTCAGGAATCCAGAACCCTGCAACAAGCCACCTTTAGGAAATCTTTACAGTATGGTTTAAAATATTACTGTCAGGCTGAGACCAATAACTTTCTGGACACTACCATGGAGAATGACCTGGCTTGGACCTAAGCCCTGTGTATTTTATCCAGATTGAAAAATAAAGAATATCTATCCATAAATGGATTGCTTTTCCTCCCTCCCTTCCTCCCTCTACTGTATTATAAGTTCCTTGTAGGCATAATCAAGTCTGTATTTTTCATTATAGCACCCAGCCGAGTGCATAGTATGCAGCAGAGTGCATAGTGCACAGATATTGAATGACTGAGTGAATAAATGAATGAATGAATTCAGCAAGTATGTGTGGAGAGCCTACCATACATAAAGGATGGTTCTAGGCCCTGGGAGTAGGGGTGGAAAGGGAAGTGGATTCAAGGATGTGTTGCTGCACATCTATGCCCTTGTATTTAGGCAGCATTTGCCCTGGGAACACAATCTCTATAGATCAGAAGTGCCAGGTTTGTATTCCCTTCTACCACATTCTAGCCCTGTGAGCTCAGGGGGAATCATTGAAATCTCCTTTAACCTCACTTATTTATTTCAAAATTGGATAATACCTACCTGTTCTATCTTCCAGGGTTGCTGTGAGATTCAGTTGATTGAATGTGTGTGAATCCCTCTGTAAAGGAGTAAGCAATTCAGTTAATTTGACGTAAATAGGAGACGATACTATAAAAACTCTAATGATTATAAAAGCAAAATGACTATAGCATAGGAGAAGTTCAGATAAGATGCCAAACGTATGGTGCACATTGTAAAAGTAGTAATTAGAGCAGTACTGTAAACTCAGTATTTACTGCCTTCAATTTCATAGATGAGGAAACAGATTCAGAAAAGTGACTTGCCCAGGGTCACAGAGCTAATAAGTAGCTCAGATGGGATAGCCGATCTCCTCTTCCATTGACGTCTGTGTCTATTCCACATTCAGCTCAGTTAGTTAGCCTTGAAACATATCAGCTAAAATATGGTGGTACTATTGTTATTTTTCTACCATTTAATTTTTTGATTTCCTTCTGATTTCAGAATTAGATTATGTATAAAAGTATATATTTTCTACCTATCCTTAAATGATCATCAGGCCTAAATTAGGAGAGAAATAAGCTTATTTTGGTCTATTAAATAATACAATGATGTTTAAATTTTGGAAAACATTTTCATCATTGGTTCAGGGAAAAAGAACTGGACTCAAAATACTGAGGTGGGGGGGAGGGAGGTGCAAGAGGGAGAGGATATGGGGATATATGTATATGTATAGCTGACTCACTTTGTTATACAGAAGAAACTAACACAACATTGTAAAGCAATTATACTCCAATAAAGATGTTGAGAAAAAAAAAAGAACTGGACTTCTTGTTCAGATAAACAGGTGGTCAGTTTCAAATAGATAGCAGCTAGAGGGCTGTAGTCTGTCTTCACCTCCCACTTGGGATATTTTGTCAGGATAAGGACGTCATGCTCCCCCAGGAGAAATATAGCCTTGGAGGAAGAGAGTGAAGATTAAGGTTGTCCATCAGTGTGAGCTCAGCATATTACTAACAAGTAATATATTTCTGTACTCTGTGACAGTCACCTCGTGACCTGGACTGGGGTCCTTCCTCCATGCAGAATTCTGGATCTCTGCTGTGTGAATGATGTAGCTGGAAGGGATGGGATATGTCCTAGGAAAGACCGTGGGTTACTTTCTTGTGACACTCAAGTTTAAAAGAGAGCATTACATGTGTCATTTTGGGGAATGGGGGCTGGATTCCTGGACAGGACAGTGGTAAGTGTATCAGTGCTTGCTCTGGGGGTTCTAGCACAGTGTCTTTGAATACATGTTCCTGACATCCTACAACTGCAGTCACTCATCCTTTGCCTTCAAATGCCCCCAAGTCACTCATGGCATGCCTCTGACAATTGTTTCTTTCAGCTACTGTACATTGGTTGTCACTCCATCCTCTCAGGCTACAGAAAGGTTTGTGGTGGCCTTTATAAAGGTATTCATTTGTTCCCAGTTGCCTGACTGTCATTGCCCTGTCTTTCCTCAGCTGTTTCCTAGAAGGCACCTCCAGACTGCATACAACACGTGCATTTTATCACCCTTCTTATACTCCTTCTTGGTGTTTTAGCTGCACTTCTAGAGCAGAGCTACTTGTTGCTGGCCTCCACCGTTTATTCATTCTGTAAACTTGGGCAAATGATTCATCTTTCTTTGCTTCAGTTTTCTTGAGTAAAGCAAGGAGTGTCATAGCCCCTACCTCATACAAAGTGGAGGGAGAGAGGGGTAGTGGAACACAGGGACTGGGAGTATGGATCTGAGAGCAGACTGTGGGGCTTCAATACCAGCTCTGTCGTTTCCTGCTGAGGGAACCTTGAAAGATACTTCACCTTCGTAAACCTCAGGTTTGTCTCTTACTCAAATGGAGATCATAATAGTACCTACCTCACAGAACTGAGATGACGATCAAATGAGATAATATTGATCAAGTGCTTAGCAGAATGCTTGGCACTGAGTGTGGAGTGGTCAGTAAAGAGATGTTGGTGATGGTGATGATAATGATGATGGTGATGATGGTGATGACAGTGATGGACAACAGCCAACCCCTCATGTTGGTTCTCTCGGTAAGCCATTCTCCTTTCTGTTCTTTTACCTAAAAAGCCCATGTTCTTTTATCTAAAAGGAAGGGGGAAGGGAGAATAATACTTCACCTTTCTCAAGTAACAAGAGTGATCAAGAACAATGGTGAGTATGAATGTACCTAGAAGACATATAAAGAACCACACAAATCCAAGGAAGTATTATTCTTCATATATCCTTATCCAAGTAGAGTCAGAACAGCTCTAGGTCTATGTGATTGAGACGTTTGCCTTCGATTCCTCAGTTTTTCAAGTAACACATTCTAAGCACAACGCCTCTCTCCCCAGAGACCCATCACTGTCATTTGACACATTTACAGCACACTTCCTTCGAAGAAAATGCTTATTGAATGTTGTACAATAAACTATTTCCTGGCCCAGCGCTAAACAACAGAGACTCACAGGCCCTTTCTCCATTTCAGTGAACTTAATGCTGTTTTTTTTTTTTTCACAGCATAACCAGCTCAGCTTCCCCTCTCATTCCCAAAGGATTAACTCTTTCTGCTCAATAGGGCACAATTCTTTTTGAGCTACTGAAAATGTACTCATTTTAAATCTGTAGGCATAGCTGGATAGACCAGGTCAATTGAGTTTGCCTTGGAGGTTGGGTCTTTTTAACTTAAGGATCAAATCCTCTGTGTCTGGACTTGTCACTTGTACTGAACCAAAATGACCAGGACTCCAGAGGGTAAACTCCTGTCATGATTCCACCAGGACCATGGCAACCCTGCCCTGCTAGTGTTCAGGGATTAAGGTTTACCTAAAGACCTCAAGGACTTAATATCTATGAGTCCTGGATACTCTCTTTAGCAGGCCCTTTAACAAGTTCCACTTACTTGTCAATTCTTGCCAGTTGAGCTGGTCTTGCTGACTCTGGAGTCTTGTTATTGACACCAGGGAACCTGCCTGCTCCTCCCTGCCTTGTCTGCTTTAGAGCATTGGTCAGGGAGTTACAAGACCTGGGCTTGAGCCCTGATGCAGATTTCCTAGCTGTGGGTGCATGGGCAAGTTAGCTCAGCCTCTTCCTTACCTGCAGAATGGGGCTCATTAGTTCCCTATATGGCTACTGTGAAGATTAAATGGCATAATGAGTGCAGAAGTTGCATTTTCAACAACTGGTACATGAGATTATCTCAAGCATGTTAAGTGAAATTGGGTTCTTTTGAATCCAACTCCTTATGGCTTTCACATCCTCCAGATCCTTCTAGTCCTACCCTTAGCTGCCTAACCCTTCTTCATGGTTATTTATAAACCTTCAAGTGGATACTCTCACCTTTGCATTTGGTAGGGCTTCATGCATTTCTTAGGGCTTCATGGTTCATTTCTACTGGAAAAATCCAAATGCAAATAGGACATATGGTTCTCATGTATAAATGGTCCATGTAGTATTTACATCTTTGTCAAATAAAGCTAATGGGAAACCTTTTGTAGACACAGTCCACATGTGCTCTGTTTTCTTTGTTAGGGATTAGAGAATATGATGAAAAAAATGACAAGAGTATGATGAAAATCTTTTCTGAAGTCACATTAATTTGTATTTTGCTTTAAGTAGAATCATTTGGTTATTCTGAGCAAATGCTTTTTAAAAAAATTTTCCCATGTGTGTGACACTGTTTTCAATTCTATAGGAAGTTCAAGAAAGCCATCATGTAAACTCTGCTCAGAAAGATAACATAAACTTTTAACAAGCTCTATCTTTGTATAGAGAGTCTTAAACAATGAACTGAAAATTATAGAGCTGGGTTTTCTAATCAGAATCATGACTCCCAAACTCTGTGTCTGATCATTAATTTAAAATAAATTAAAATTTGATGAATATTTATTAAATGTGTACTACTACTAGCCACAGATTATTAATGATAAAGTTCAATCCATGTCCTTTAGAAGCATTTAGTTTAATTGGAGGAGGCAGACAAGCAACTGGATAATTGTAACACTGTGTGATCAATGCAAATGTCAGTCCTATAAGAAGGAATTGAAAACATACACACACGTAGGAGCCGGGGTGGGTTTTAGTCCCTGCTCATATGCCAGCTTCCTCCTCTAAACTCCCTCAGCATTTTATCTGAACTTCCATCAAGGCCCTTTTCCATTTTTGCATCCTCCACAAATATTTGTAGAAGGAATGAACAATTTCCTTACCTTTTCCAGACACAGGAAGCCAGTATCTATAGCTGAATAGTTGCTGCTCGATATCTGATCCTGCCGACTAGTAGCCAAGCTGCTAGCTGAGTGATAAAGTTCCTTCAGACCCCACCCCTGAGAACTTATATCTCTGCACAACCTTGAAAGGGGAAGGAATTTAATGAAATGAGTAAATGGTCAAAGAAAAAACGTGCCCCTGGAACTCTCAGTATGGCTGACTTGGTGACACATCGTGCTGGGGGAGAGGGGAGGGTTATATGAAAGCCATCTGTGGTGAAAGGATCTTTCCAAAAATTCATCCACGTATACCCTGCTGCTAACCGCCCTTGGCCTGTGGTCTCCTGCTCGTCTCACTTTGTTTCTCCAATCCCCGTGTTTACTTTGGCTTCTATCTCTGTTTTGGACCCTTATTAATTTGGGTGACCTGGCTTATTATCCTTATCTGACCTTTGCTTCCACCTTTACTCTCTGTTCTTTGTGTCCCCTTGACATCAGTGTTACCTATGGCTTCAAGCAAAGAACCCTCACAAGGCAGCTTCCTCCCTGAGATATGCTCATGGGCTGGGCCGTTCCCCCTGTTTCCCCTTAGGGAGGGAAATTTGGACAAGTAAAGGGCGATGGGACTGAGATGTTTTAGTCCCACATATGCCACTTCCTGCTGTTCGAAGATTGTTTTCTGTTCACTCTCTTGGTTCATCTCAGGAACACTGGAGCATTCCTAAATCCAACACATGCTGATTATTTTGCAGCTCACTCATTGATAGTTGAATGTGACACACATTTGTGTATCGATAATACTACCAAAAGAATCAATATACTCAGCAAAAAAGGCTAGTGATGTGTTACATTATTCCCAGCAGTATAAAACAGGAATATCCTGGCTATCTTCTTTTAAAATTGTACCTAATGATTTTATATTGCCTTTGTGTATACATAATTTAATTAACATGAACTAAGTTATAAGAATATTTTTGCCTTGGTAACTTAGACCTAAGTAGCTCCTTATTCCCTGAACCTTGCCACGTTGCCCTCCTGAAGAGGGAATGGCAACCCCTTGCCCTGTTGACACATCAGCAGTGTGGGTGCACCAAGAAAGAGACATAATTTAAGAGGTTTCTATAGAAGACCAAGAATGCATCCAAGACATGGAATCGAAAAAATGTGCCGAAAGGATCCCAAGTTTTCAACAATTTGACTTAGACCCTCTACCCTCCACCAGAATAGGGGCTCAATAAATATCCTTACCCTTGATCCTTACCCATCTTTGGGGATTAAGAAGGCAAATGGGACATGTCACCCTATGTATTAGTCAGGGTTTTCCAGAAAAATAGAGTGTATATATATGGATTGGAGTATTGGAAGATCAGGATCTTGGGAAAATGTTCAAATCTATTTTGGGCATTGTAAGTTTGAGATTCCTCCCAGAAGACAGCTAATGTAGGAGTTCAGGATACTAGGGAAGAATCAAGACAAATGGATTACCTTGAATGGTAGACAAGGAGGTCACATAAATCTGCATAGTCTACAGGTGCTCTTTTGGGGTGTTTTATGACTGAAGTGGTATTTGGTTTCACCTGATCAAAAAATTTTCCATCCTAAGTTGACTGCAGTCTGGCATGAGGTTTAGGATTAGGGTTTTCCATCTGCTTGTGTTGTCAGAAAGAATGGATTTATTCTTTACTATGAATCCCTTGTTTCAGATTCCTCCATTCATCACAACTTTCCTGAACATTCTCTCAACTTCCAACTCAAGGGACTCCTGATTCCTCTTAAAGACATCACTTCCTAAAACGGTGGCTGCCTGTTTCCCTTTGTACCTTCCAGTGAGGAAGGAGCAGGGGGTCAAAGTCTTGGAGTTTTTAGCTGAAAATCCATGCTCCTTGCACCATCCAGCACCACCATCATTTGTCCTTCCTCTGTCTCCAGATACCAACTTCCTGACCATCTCTTCTCACTCACTGAGTATGGGCATCTGGCTCACTCTTTCTTTCTACCCCAAACTCTGCCGTTATTTTGTTTGATCCCGATATCCACGACCCCTTGTTCACATATTTCCCTAAGGTACTCAGTGGTGTGTCAGGGGTTACATAAAGCTGCTGGGGGAAAAAAGAAAGAAAATGTAACATATACCTGGAGTCAAAATATTACTTGAGGGCTTCCCTGGTGGTGCAGTGGTTGAGAATCTACCTGCCAATGCAGGGGACATGGGTTCGAGCCCTGGTCTGGGAAGATCCCACATGCCGCGGAGCGGCTAGCCCCGTGAGCCACAATTACTGAGCCTGCGCGTCTGGAGCCTGTGCTCCGCAACAAGAGAGGCCGCGATAATGAGAGGCCCGCGCACCGCGATGAGGAGTGGCCCCCACTTGCCGCAACTAGAGAAAGCCCTCGCACAGAAACAAAGACCCAACACAGCCATAAATAAATAAATAAAATTTAAAAAAAAAAAAAAATATTACTTGAGATTTTGGATGCAGAATGTGCACATTAAAATAAACACAGGTAGAGTATGAAATAGAATGCAACTATATGGAGATTTTAAAGACAAAACAGTAGCGATGGGCTGCTTAAGACTATGCCCTCAGACACCCCAGGCTGAGTATGTATTATGCTCTGTCTTTAAGGATTCTTTGGTGGAGAAGCATGAGAAGTGCTACTTTGGATTTTCAGTTCCTTGAGTGCCTCGATTCTGTCACCAGTTCCCATGGCCACACCCTATAAATCTTATTTGTCATCCAGAACTTGTTGGTCTCTAAAGTTTAATTTTCAAACATCACACTCTCTCATGTAAACCTTGGCAATTTGATTGTAGGAAAATGCTGTTTCATTGTTTAAATTCACATTTCTTTTGATTCCTAATGAGATTGAGTTCTTTTACATCTGGTGGTCATTTTTATTTTTTCTTGCATATTTTCTTACTGAGATGTCCATTTCTTATAACTGATTAGCACTTTCACCAACAAAAATGCTTCATTTAATTTTTATTATTTCATTTTTATGTCATTTTAACAAAAAAAATTATCAGATTGTTTTTAATTTAGCTAACTAAACTTAAAAAAAGTAATTTTAAGAAGAACTGGGTTTAGACTCAGGTACATTAAAAAAAAATACCATTACTTTAACACTGAACTGTGTTTTATTTTGTAGGAGTCCCATCTGGCAATTTACCTGTGGCTGGTTCTTCTGAAATGAGCCTATTTCCTGCCTCTGGTAGTTATAAATATTATCTAGAGGCTCAAAAAGAATACTTTTTAGTTATTTTCATTAATTTTTGTGTTCAAAATCTCATATCTCTGAGAGAGGTTTTCTTTTTTGAGGACAGATTCTTTTTAATTTTAATGACTAATCAAATGAAATATCTAGTTTGTGATATGTATAGTATCGCTCCAGAGCTTGTTAGAACTACCAGGAACTTTGAAAAGACCTAAGTAAGTAAACCCAAAATAGACCCTTAGATCCAAGACACATAGGCAGAAACTACCCCCTATTTTACCAGCTGCCAAGGCAGCACAGAATATTGGGACCTTAATATTAGGACCTTATACACAGCCTTCCCAAACCCACTGGTGTTCTTACCGTGGAGGCAATGCCTCCTTCCCCTTGTGCTATGCAGCGTGTTAGAGGCTTACCAAAGCAGGTTTTAGTGTAAACAGTTCTTTCAGTTTTGCTTTGTCTCCCCTCTTCACAGGGAGAACATTCAAATTACAAACATGAATTTGTACTCTTAAGCCCCAGTTCCCTTTGCACATGGGGATTTTGTTTCTAGTAAAACTCATCTGTCTGCCTCCCTCCTTCCTTTCCCAGGGGTCCTCTCAGGCCCTCAAGCAAATAGATCCATGGCAGGCTCTGCCTGGGAGTCTGCCCAGTGTTCACAGATATGCAGAGGTGGTCAGGGTCTCAAGTGGGCATCCCTGCCCATGAACACTGTATTCAAGAGCCAGAGGGCAAACTGTGGTCAGAACAGGGGGAGTAGCAGTTCCGTAGCCTCTGGAGCAACTTTTGTTCCTGCAGCCCCAGGCATTTCTTTTTTTTTCTTTTCTTTTTTTCTTCTTTTTTTTTTTTTTTTTTTTGCACCCCAGGCATTTCTGGTTGAATGCTGCCACTCACAGCACTTGCACGAAATCTGGAAGCCATTTAGAGTTCAAAAGCACCCACAGACTTCAGCAAAGCCAAGCTGGGGACAGCTCTGGCTATACAAAGGACACTAACATACACATCTGTTTAAGAGGTTTGGAGGCTACTTGGTGCAGTTACTGGCTGAAAAGCTGCTGAAGAAAGTCCATGCCTGCAACATTTTCTTCAAGTCCAAAACCAACCAAGTTTGGTTTGGAAGAGGACTAGGGAGCACCTTTAATACAATTTATGGAGTGTCCAGAAAGGGGTCCGTCTGCTGAAGGTCAGGAAGTGAGGGCACCATCTCCACCCTCTTCTCGGCATTTAGTCAGCAAGGATTTGGCCCTCTTGACTGCTCAGAAGGCAAATGGGACCCCCTGGATGCAATGAACCCAGAGTCTCCTTGGAGCACACAACAGATTTCCTGTGATTCTCAGCTTTGGGGTTTCGACACTAATAACAGAAAAAAAAAGACACAGTCAATTCTATTTCCTATGTAGTAATTTCCCTCCTATCGCGTCCTTCTCTTTGATTTTTCTCCTCTATGATCCATCGTCTTATCCCCTCTTACCACTATTCCTTCCGCCATTCCTATCTTCATCTCCTTCCATCCCCCTTTCCTCTCCCTTCCCCCCTTCCCTTCCCCCCTTGCTCTTGCTGTTGATCTTCTTAGAGCTGAACTTCAGCAGAGGTTGGCACGAGACTATTTAGGCTCTTGCCACCTTCTTGATCGTGGTCATGTGGTGCCTCATGACTGAGAGGGAAGGGTACCCCACTCTAGGGTTCACAAGCCCTGAGACATTTCCTCTAGCAATTCCACTAGCAACTGATCTCCCCTCGGAGAAGCTGGGCAAACTTCCAGTGTGAGGCACGGAGGCAGAAACCACTGGGGAGACCCACTGGGGGTCACTAGGGTGGGCTTTCAGAAGAGGGAGGGCATGGAGCCCGGGGAAACCAGACCACCTGTGACCCAGTCATACTTTCCTTGTGAGTCCTTGGATGGGGGACGGACCGTCCCTCTCTGTGCCTCAGAATTCTAGCTGCAAGAATGAAGATGCTGGTGTCAAAGGGCTTTACCCGTTCCTTAATTTACTGGTTCCTTTTGTTATGGTATTGCCATAAAACTCTAGGCTTATCTCTCCCATAATAAACATTATCTTCTTTGAGTAATGAACAGGTTTATAGTGCAAGTGGCCCTTGAAAAAATTTCCAAGCAGAGAGAGGGGAGCAATTCCTGTTTGCATCTGACCCTGAGACTGTGAGTCGCTGGCTCCACCCTGTCTTCCTCCAGTCCCCGCCCCCACCACAGTCTCTGGCTCCTGCCACAGTAGCCCTTTCTCACTGACGCCACCCACTGGCTCCAGGAAACGCAAGCTCCTCCTCTCTCCTCTTTCTAGGGGAAAAATCTTGTTAGAAACTCAGAAGAAGATTTGGAGGCTAAAAACGGAATGTTTACTGAAAAACAAAGCAAGAAAGCAGCATTTCTGAATACAGGCTTCTTAATGTATTTGAGAGCCAAGTTCAAGCAAGCTAAACTCTCAATCTAGGTTGTTTTGGGGGCTGAGTTTCTATAACTAGTGGGATCTGCAGACTCTCTCAGAAGACTCACTCACTCCAATTTTTATAGAAACTAAATTCCAGTATTACCACAAGAGTTCTGATAGTCCCCTCCTCAGAGCTGGCTCAGTGACGGGAACATGACCAGTGTTTACTAAAAGTGCAGTCATGTAGTGAGAGAGGGTCAACAGGAACAGATCAAAAAGAAGCCTCATTCACCACCTACGCTGCTCCCCCAGCCCACAGATCTGGTTTTGTTGGATAAATTCCCTTGTAGGTTATGAATGGAGCATATCAGCCTCCCTGTTCTATGGCCAGTTAAGCCTCTGGGAACGGAAAGCCAAATTCAGGAATTCATTTGGGAAAAGAAGTACTGGTTGGTTGATCTGTTTCCTTGTCATCAGGCTTGGTTTTGGTCCCTGTTCATCACAGATTGTTCCCATTGTCCTGGCAGAGCCAGACCTACGTGAGGAGGGTCAGTGACAGCCTTGGCCTTTGCTCTACTTCTGTGGCAAGGGGCTGCCAAGAGCTGTGGGGAAAGGGGTGGGGCTCAGACATGGTTCCCATTAGGGGAAAATAGAATAAAGTTTAGGGCAATGACTTGTGCTAGTAAATGCATTGTTCTTTCTAGTGAGGAAGGTTCTCTCTGAAAAAGTGAATGAAGATAGAAAAGAGACGCTGCCCCTGAGAGGCTCAACAGTGCAATGAGCCTGTCTGGTTCTTCTTTCTACAGTATTTCAGTTCCAAACTCTTTGACTGATGATGCCCAGAGGGCACTGGCAACAGACACCTCTGGTATTCAGACCCCTGTTAGAAACTTTCTAAATTATTCTAAATTTAGATTATTCTCTTCATAAATTATTACACAAGGAGATTAATGGAGACAGCCTCTATCCTTGTCATTATGCCTAGAAATCTTCAGAATGGAACAGGATTGTCTTCCCACTTCACTTCTGAATGCTTTGTGATCATCATGATTCCTCCCCAAACCTTTGGAGTTACATCAATAAATCCTGCTTTCTTTTCACAGGTGGAAAAACAAGGTCAAATGACTTGTGACTGGATGCTCTGGACCCGGGTTAGAAATGAGACACCATCAAAAGATGCCACCTTCTGGTGCTTGCCCTACTTTGAACCTCAGGAATGTGGAAGAATGTTAGACATACATGTTCTAACATGGGCTTTCTGTTTATAAAGTCCAGTGAATGATACAAAGTGCATAATTCCTAATATACAGTGGCAGCTGAAGGGACTGTGGGTAAGATGTCAACTACTAGGGAAGAACAGTGTTGGGAAAACTTGGGATGCGAGGAGTTTCCCTCAAGTCACATTTCTTTGGGCACTTTTGCTGCTATTTGAATAACTTTCTGCCATGGCTGTCACCCAGCCCATTGAGAGTTTATCCTCCAAAGACGATGCTTCTGGGACCGTCACCTGGCCCATGAGTGACTCCTCCCCTACGTGTCCTGGGCCAGCTGGTCAGAGTGCCACTTTACTACAGTGAGTGGAAATATCAGGCTCTCACTCCCCTGAATAGTAACGACGTGCCTGGACTCACAGCTCACCTCAGCTCTGGCTGCCGCGGTGATTGTCACACCATCATCTCCATCTCAATTTCCTTTCTTCACACTATCCCACCCTCCAGGAACCTTCCTCTTCTCTCAAGCTAGAACTCTCTTTCATGCTCTCCCCACATCCCCAGATATTGCAGACAAACAAGAGTCTTTCTAGATGCATCTCAACTTTATAGTGCTGTGTCCATGCAAGACAGGACTCCCCCAAATGCGATCATTCTTGCCTTGGCAGTCTCTCTGGGTTATGCCCCCCAAACTCTCAGATCTAGAAATTTCCTTTCAAAGCATAGACCTTCCAGGGGGAACATCTAACAAATACACCTCCAAGATGTTCTTCCAACCATCATGCTGCCCTTTGTACTTCTCTCATCAGAGACTTCTGTGGGTAAATTTTTGCCCACAACTTCTCCAAACCTTTATATCTTTTTACCCATCGCACAAGTCACCAGCCTATTTGAATGACACAGAGTTCATATTTCTATATGATATCCAATACAAATATGCCTATGTATAAAATATAATTCCATTTAAATTAAAATAGATACAGCATATATATATATATATATATATATATATATATATATATATATATATATACAGAAACTAAGGGACATTTACTTTTTAAATATTTTAGTTATTTAAATTATGAAAGTAAGATTGTCATGTTACAACAACTCAAAAAATGTAAATGAGTCTAAAGTCAAATGAATATTCTCACCCTCTTCTCCAGTTCCACAGTGAAAGGTAGGCAATGGCATGGTATACACAAATATGTAAATATGCGTAATGTTTTTATTCAAAATGTGAGCATACTCTATCTATATATATAGATAAAAAGTCTTTAACTTTTTTACTTGATATATCATGACTATTATTCTTTATTAGTATACACATTTCCCCAATTTTTATATTGTTTTTAATTTGTTGGTTTTTAAGAGTAAATAAAATATGTAAAGAATATCTAAAGAGTAAAAGCAATAAATGTACATGGTCACAAATGTAAACAATAGAAAATGGGCATACAGTAGAAAGTATCTTATCTTTCCACAGACTCTAGTTTCCCTTTCTCAGAAATCACAACTTTTAGCACTCTCTTGTGATTTGTTCCTGAAATTTGGAACAATGGATCTCTCTCAAATAAAAGTCTACCTCACCTTCCCTTTCTTCTCATACTCATAGATTAGGAAAAAATAAAGAAGACCCTTTTCTTTCGTGAATGCTCGGGGTCTTCCTGACTTCATGAAGCACTGAATAGAAATAAGATATTTCTCAGGGAAAGCCACAAACTACCTGCAGTTGATAAAAGAGTGTTATGTTAGCTCAGAACTCGAAAGAGCCATTGCCACTCAAGTCCAGAGGTTGAAACTGTTGAAAGCTACAAATCATCTTGAGACAAAAACAAGCATATATGTGTTCTCATATAATTGCAGGAGGCTCATAGATGTCCTGAAGGCCAGCCATGGGCTCTAGATTAAGAACACCTGATCTGGCCCAGTCTCTTTCCTTCTCTCACTCTTCATTATGCAGAGAGGAAACTGAGGCACAAGTGGATAAATATGACAGACAGCTTGAGCCAGAGCTCTAATTGGAACCAAGGTCTCCTGACACCTGGCCCACTGCTTGGTTTAGATGGCATGGACATGAGGACACTCTGTTTAATCTTACTCTACATCCAATAAAGAAGTGAGATCATCATGCAAACGAGGAGTGTGGTGAATCATCCTGCATAATATTCTAAGGGAAAATGGGCCACAGTGTTTTTGGATGATAGATTATATAATATGCCTATTGGCCCATGTATTAGTTAAGAGTCTCCAGAGAACAAGAACCAGTGAGATGTGTATATATAGAGAGATTTATTTTAAGGAATTTGCTCACACTACTATGGAGTCTGACAAGTTCAAAATCTGCTGGGTAGGCTGACAGGCTGGAGATGCAGGGAAAAGCTGATGCTGAAGTTCAAGTCTAAGGCCATCTGCTGCAGAATTCCTTCTTGCTCAGAGGAGGTCAGTACTTGTTTGTTATATTAAGGCCTTTGACTGATTAGATGAAGCCCACCCATATTATGGAGGGAGAGCAATCTGCTTTATTCAAAGTCCATCAATTTAAATGTTAACCTCATCCAAAAACATTCTCATGAAAACATCCAGAATAATGTTCAACCAAATATCTGGGCACTGTGGCCCAGACAAGTTGACACATAAAACTCACCATCACAGTCTTATCTGGCTCTTTCTATCAACTTCTTCAGACTTAAGTCATAACCCACTGGAGTGTGCTTGAACCTGGAAAAGCATTTCCTGGAATGAGAAGATGAATTTTTGTTATCCTTGATGATAAAACCAGCAATGTGTAATTTCTGATACCAACAACCAACTCACTAATGAACTGTATGTAGTTGTAGTAAAGTTATGTTGGAACCAGAAATTTTATACACAAATGATATTAAATTTGAAGACTTCCTTGGATTCTAGAAAGTGTCCAGACGTTCAGTGTTGTGAATTTCTGCTCCTTAAGAGTCATTAATTCTTTAGATAAACATATATTGGGCACCTGCTCTCAGCCAGGAATTGTGTTAGCCATTGAGGGAACATAACAGTTCTTAAGTCAAGAAACTTATGGTCTAATGGGAAGAGTAGACAAGAAAAATTTCCTCCAGTTAATGCTCTGAAGAAGATTTGCACAGTGTGCTAAAGGAAGCGCATTCTCAAGGATAAATCTTCTATCACAATTCACTCCCTCTTCATGGTTACCACACACACTTGCTTCCAAGATACAGAGGCAAGCATTCCTTTGGCCGACTTGTTTAACATTCATCTCACTCCATCACAAGTTCTCTAACTCCAGAATCCAGTTTCCCTATAGTGGTGTTATCAGAACAAAAGTATTTCGATATTTTTCAGGTGCAATGTAGATTGGGGAAAGAGGAGTTTGTACCCAGAGCATAACTTATCATTTCTTCTGAAGAGAGAAGCCACATGCACTGACTTGGGTCCCGAGAAGCACAGCCTCTGGCATCTGCATAAATAGAAGCCCCTCTCAGAGAGGCAGTTAGGTATTTTGTGGATTTCTGAAATAAGGGTTCCATTAAGAAGGTCACTGTGTTGTACTGTTATGTTAGCAATTATCACAGAGGAAGTTAGTCTGGGATTAGGACCAGGTTTTCCAAAGCTGGACTTGTAAACATCATGGAAGTGAACTTTCCTGTTGGTGATAGAAAGATTGACATTTAACAGCAGCTTTTTGTGCAGCAATGACACGTCTGATTATTCTGAAGGTTGACCAAGCTCGCGGGTTGATTAGATTATGGGTTAGTGGGTGTTTCAATTTCTGGTTCACTGAGAGCTAGCTTTAAACTATGGGTCCAATACTTTAACATCTGATACTTTTGTGCTGTGCTAGCCCAGGTGGTCTCTGTAGGTGAGGGGAAGGTGTCAACTATTTAAAATTAGAGAAAGACAGTATACACAGGCTGGTCATGAAAAGCCCAGTTTTGTCATCCTAAATTGACTCATACCTCTCCTGAAATCCACTGTACTTTTGTTCCAGAAGAATTTATGCTCCAGTTCAGAATTTAAAAATTAAGCAATGCGTGTATTCACAGAACATTAAGAGTAAAAGAGTGAAAATTAATTTTTTTTCCCCAAACTCAGAACAGAATGAGTCAAACCTTATCCTGTTGAAGAAAATAGTCTCTTCATTTCAAATAGGACTAATATCTGGAACAGATTAAAATGGTAAGGAGCTTAATGTTGTTTACTTTTGAGCCAACAAAATAAAACATTGTTGGAAAACAACCCCTATTACCCAAAAGAGAGGGAAATGGGAAAGAAGTCCAATTAGGTCAACCCCAAAGAGTATTTTGACTTTACCATACTAACTTGTCCTGGATCACAAGATGAGGGCTAAAAATATTAATAAAAATATTACCATAGTAGTATTACTGAGGCAAGCTTTTGATATCATTCAGTGCATTTTAAAAGAGACACTCAGATGTCATGTTGTTTCAAGCTGGCTGCTTATCTACAAACCAGATTTAAGGCACATTCTGGAAGAGTTTGGCATTGTGCAAAAATTGGCTACAATTAATCAACTCTTTCAAAATATTGTGGAATAAACTTATAGACAAACAGTGAAACATAAGATTTAAGATGAAGCAGTGACTGATTTGAAGTCAGTCATGATCCCAGTGTAAAAATATTATTCCTAAGGGCATTTAAAAATTACTGATAATAATTTAAAAACCCAATGGACATCTCCTTTTGCTGGGTGATATAAGCAATAGCATGGACTGCTGTTTGCAATCATGTTGAAACAAGGCTCAGTGATGATTGTATTGGGAGTTTATCCTTGGAAGCCTCTAATTGCTACAAGAAAGAACACAAGGGGTGAGACAAGACTGAGAAATGTTTTCATTAGTAATGAGTATCATTAGAGTCTGTGAAGTGATTGGTTCTCTCCAACAACGTGACACTAAAAGACATCTCAGTGACCCTGGCTATTGTGATTTAGCAGCTTAAATATTTTGGGAAGTATGGGCCAAAAAATGACTAAAATAGGGTTTCTAGAAAAATATTAAATGGCTAGTAGACACAAATGGGAATGCTGTATACTTTCTATACATCCTAATTTATTGAAAGAATATAGAAATTTAGAATTTCTCTACAGACATCCCTGCTTGTATCTTCTTTTTATCTCACTGGCTCCTTTCTCTCAACCTATGACTATTTTTAACGATAGTGTTTTTTAAAAGCCCCCTTTAACATAGCTTGTGTTTCTAGCTATTAGTTGTACATTTCTATTAAACATATAAAAATTAGCATACTTTTATTATGTGTCTTTCCTTAACGGTATCATTTTGAATCTAATAAAATTTATTTTCATAATAATTGTTCTTGCTTGAGTCACCAATGACTTGTTAATTTCCAAATGGCCAACTCAAAGGGTTAAGTCCCCATTCCATGTGATCTCTAAGGCAGTGACACTACTACAATCTCCTCTTTTAAAATCCTCTCCTTCTTTGAAACTCAAAGAACCTTCCCTTCTGACTCTCCTCCTATCTCTGCCTCCCTATCTTCTTTATGTGGGCTTCACTTCCTCTTCCTCAGATGTTCATATTCCAGTAGGTTCCTTCTTAGTCTTCTTAGTCATTGTGAACAATCTCACTTCTCCCATGGCTTCAGCAAATACTTATTATATTTCCAGTCCATGATTCCCAAAGTTCAACAACTATTCATAAGTTCAATGATCATTCATTAAGCAACTTTTATGTGCTAGGCAGTGGGGATACAATGAAGACAAGGTATCTGACTTCAAGGTTCTAAAAACTTAGAGTAGAAAAAACACAGATGATTTCTTTTTAGAGGGATAAATTGAATTATGTTAAAAGGACTATTTGAACACAGGAAATCAGCTCCTTCTAGTTCCCATCTCCCTTTTGAACCTCACAGGTATATTCCCAGCGTCTTTAACTGAGTAGTTCTCAGTTGCCACAAACTTGACATGCCAAAAGGAAAATAATCTATTTCTCCATCCCACTTACCTAACACCCTAAACCTGCATTTTGCACTGATATTTCCTATCTTAATTAATAATAAAACAATATAAACAATTGTCTAAGCTTGAAGTCCCATAACCTTTTTTTTTTTGTATCTATTTTTTGTCCTTTACATCACTCCCTAAGTATCTCTCAAATCTTTTTTCTCCTTCCTGCATTTGCTTGTGGGTGACGTCTTGTATGTGAGAAAGAACCAGAAGTGAGCTGGCCTTGCTCACCCTCAGCTTCATACTGCCCCCCTTTGCTCTTGCTCTGTGACCTCAGCCACAGAGATTCTTTCCACCTTTGGTACTTCCTGTGCTGCCTCTTGACTTCAAGGCCTTTGCACATACTGTTCCCTCTGCCTGAAACATTCCTCTCATCCATTGCTGTTAACTTATTCACATTTAAGGCCAGTTGTTCTCAAATGTATGTGTTCATGTGAAGGGGATTGTACCCCCAGGACAAGCTAGTAGGTAATGGCCAGGGAGGCTGCTAAACTTCCTACAGAAACACCCACAACGTAGAATTGTCTGGCTCCAAATGTCAATATTGCTGAGATGGAAAAATTCTGCTCTAGGTCTCAGCTCAAGGAAGATTTCTCTGACAACATCAGGGCCCGTATCCTTCTTCTCAAAGCACATCATTGTTTTCCTCAAAGTGCTCACCTCTCTGTAGTAATGTATCACCTGAGAATAGGGGCCATATCTATTTTGTTTGCCATTTTATCCACAGTGGCTGGCTCAGAGTTAAGTCCAGTGAATATTATTTGAAAGAAGGAAGAAGGGAAGGGGGAGAAAGGCAAAAGAAACAGGATAAGAAGAGACATCGGTGTTTTATGAGGTCTAAATCTGTTATTAATTTGCTGATATAATTAGCCATAATTTTTTGTTCTCATCTATAAAACAGAATGATAATCCAGTCTTTGCTTCCATGGCTTGAGTTGGCTGAGGAATAAACATGCTTCTGTCTGTGATCTAGCATACGAATCATGGGGAATGATGGTGAGAGGGATCACAGCATCTGATGTAGCAATGTGTACAAAGGCAGACCAGGAGAGAAAGTGGTAGAAGAAAGTGAAAGGATAGTATAGCTTCAGTCATAACAGAGAAGAGGCAACAGTACCCTAGGAGTTAGATGGTCATGGACCTGCATGACCTGCATAGCCCAGCAGGCTTGGGCACAGGTATGGCGAGGGCTCTGTGAAGAGAGGTTGAGAGTAGAAAGCAGATACAGCGATCCAAGGAAGAAGAAGGAGCACCACGTGAAGATAAGGAAAACATCCCTAGAGGACTTCCTATAAGCATTTCAATTTCAAGAGGCTTGCCTAGTAGATAAAGAGACTTCTTTCTGCAGGGAGGGAACACTAAAGGGACTCCTTTAAAAGATGATGAACTTCTAACAAGGTGGAGAACATGTGACTGACTGGAGTTCCTGTCTGGGGAAGGTGGGCTGACCTGGTGAGTTTTCTCCTTGTGAAAGACGCAGTAGAGTGAGGTCAGGAGAGGGAGCTTAGAATGCTCCTTCCAATGGGCAGCATGTTGGGGGGAAGCCATGTGTCCAGAACGTGGGTGACAGAAGGCAGCAGGGCAGGAAAGCACTTAGCCAAGGAGCTGACAAAGCGGGCCTGGAATGTGATCATTCTCCTGTGATCTTCCTGTATTTTGGGTAAAGTTGTTAAATATTGCAACACTCTTATGATTGGATTTCTTGTGGAAAAGAAAGAAAGGACAACACTCTTATGATTGGATTTCTTGTGGAAAAGAAAGAAAGGACAGAATTCCAGATCTAAGTATGGCATGGTGCATGGTGCCCTGATGAAGGTGCAAGAACTCAGGAGAAGAGGCAGAGAGAAGCTGAGGAAATGACAAATGAATCTGTGGGGAGAGCTCTGTGGGTCCTCAAGCCTTGCCCTCAGCTCTGAGTCCTCAGTTTCTGAGGACCTTGGTGCATAGGCTTCCAGTGGGATGAGGGCACATATTGAGTGAGAAATTACATAGTGAGGACACCATGTTCAATTATATTGTGATGCAACCCATAGATATAATATGGAACCCTCAATGAACTCCAGATTGAAAAGAAAACTGGATTTGCTTTGGTGAAAATGGCCTAGAAGTGCTGGAGGTAATTTATGTGACCCCACTAACAAGCTAAGATGAAAGAATCTCTTCTTTCTCTCAAACAATAAAACATCACAAAAAGGGAGAATTTGACTTAGCTGAAGAGATTGCCAGATATTTATAGATTAATTTAAAGCAGTTTAAGACACAGGACCAGGCAAAATACCATAGTGGTTAAGATCTGTTTGTATATTGGTGGGAATGTAAATTGATACAGCCACTGTGGAGAACAGTTTGGAGGTTCCTGGAAAACTAAAAATAGAGCTACTATATGATCCTGCAATCCCACTCCTGGGCATATATCTGAAGAAAAACATGTTCCGAAAAGATACATGCACCCCAATGTTCATAGCAGCACTATTTACAATAGCCAAGACATGGAAGCAATTTAAATGTCAATCAAGAGAGGAATGGATAAAGAAGATGTGGTACATATATACAATGGAATATTACTCAGCCATTAAAAAGAATGAAATAAATGCCATTTGCAGCAACATGGATGGACCTAGAGATTGTCATAGTGAGTGAAGTAAGTCAGACAAAGAGAAATATTGTATGATATCGCTTACATGCAGAATCAAAAAAAAATGATACAAATGAACTTATTTACAAAAAAGAAACAACTTAGAGAAAAAACTTACTGTTACTGGGGGGGAAGGGTGGGAGCGAGGGATAGTTAGGGAGTTTGGGATTGACATGTACACACTGCTATATTTAAAATGGATAACCAACAAGGACCTACTGTACTCAGTATTATGTAACAACCTAAATGGGAAAAGACTTTGAAAAAGAATAGATACATTGTATATTTGTAACTCAATCACTTTGCTGTATACCTGAAACTAACACTACATCGTTAATCAACTATACTCCAATATAAAATAAAAAGTTAAAAAACGATCTGTTTGTATAACTTGCATGAGTGTGTGTGTGTGTGTGTGTGTGTGTGTGTGTATGTACAGATGCGTAAAGACAGAGAGGTTGCTGTTCCCCCAAATGGTAACATTTGTCATCTTTGTGTTATGGTATTTATATTTTGGTGATATTTATATTACTTTCTGGTTTATACTGCTTTCATTTTTTTTGATAACATGCTTTCCTTCTACAATACAAAGCAATAAAATTACTCTTTAAATTTGGAAAAGGAAACAGTTTTCCTCTCTCTTTCTATTTAAATATATATGCTAGGTATATATTATCTATCTATTGAAATCAATATCTACTTAGATATAACAAACAGTAAACAACTTTGTAAAGAAAAGAAAGTACTTTAAAAGTCATATTTTTCTGTTGCCAAGGAAATAAAGTTTACAACAGTGCTGTGTAATATTCAATATTTTTAAATATAAAACACTGAATATTATATCAGTATTTGAAATATAAAGCAAAATATGAACCATGTTATGAGAAGAAAGCAAACAAAGAGCCCAAGGATTTGAGAGGAATGACATATCAATTCCAGGGGCAAAACCTAGAGTGGCTCTCTCCAGAAGCCTTGCAGCTGCATCTCACCCTCCCTCAGGAATTCTACAAAGGGACACCAAGACTTTTTCCAAAACCCCCAATGTGAAGGAGATTAATGTATATTCAGAAACGACTATTCCAGGAACTATAAGATGCTATGTGTACACTATTCATTTAATATTTACAAGAAATTAATGAGATTTTCGTCTTCACTTTACAAATGAAAAAACTGAAGCTTAAATGTTACTTAACTTGGCCAGCTTCATGCCCCAGTAGGTAGCAAAGCCAGAGGTGGAACTCAGAACCTCCTGACTTCATTGCTTTGGCTCTCTCACACTTACCTCAAAAGGCTCATCCTTAAGGGGCCTCAGCATATAATAAAAAGGAACTTGGTTTATAACAAGTGTGTAGATCAATCACGTCCCCATGGGAAGCAGAGGGCACATTCAGTTAGGTCATTGAAAGTTGAACAAAAGGAACCATTTACAAAGTCATAAGCAACAGTAGCAAGCCAGTCATAGGAATGAATGGCAGAGTACTCAGGGCTAGTAGCAGAGGGGTGCCGCTTACCCCTGGATCCAAAGGGGCAGAGTAATGGAGGGATCACCAAGACCTAAGGCAGAGAGCTGTGTGGAGGGGGTCACCTGACAGCTGAAGGATGCTGTCAACCAACAGTGACCCCGCAAGTGGGGAGCCATGGGAATGAATATACTGACCCCACATTCCACCCAACCTCTGATCTCCTTGCTGTGCTCTCAACTGGCCAGACTCAACTGGAAGTCTGGAGGCAAGGTAGATCTTGGGGGAGGCTGGCAAGTAAAATAAGGAAGAACATTGGAAATAATTAAATGTGTCATCATGGTACCCTGGCTCAGACTATTAGGCATGACATTGCTGTTGTTCCTACACACAACAACGAGCCTTCAAACTAGCCTAATAGTTGAGTCTTTTGAATTCCAGGACTGTGTCTCATACAACTTCCTATTCCCAGTGTCCAGCATGAGGCGTCTCATGTTAGCAGGCTCTCAATGCATGCTTATTGAATTGACTTGAATTAATAAAGGACACATGCTGCCTGATATCTATGAATCTAAAATGTTTTAGAAGTATAATTGTCATGGGGGGGGAGTGTTCCCAAATTTCTCACATTTTCAGGCCGACAGTAGGACTAGAAATTGGATAAGAGCTTGAAAAAGTGTAACTGGATAACTAAGAGAACTTGTGAGTAGTTCTCAAGAATGATCAGTTATTTGGTGGCATGGAGTTTTGATGGATTCCTCATGAGGTTCCCTGGGAAGGGGCAAAGGAGGCTGACTCAGCATTATTGCATCTTTATTCACAATCACAGAAAACATGCAGAACAGCAAAGATGATGCTGTCAACACCTCCTCATGGAGCAATGTGGAAGATTCCAACACAGAACGTGTTGCTATAAACAGACCCTCCAAGTGACATGTAATGGACAACATGTGATGGAGACTTCAGATCCCTCTCTCTGGTGCTCACGCATTTGTCTTCATGGCAGACACTCCGGACATTTCTCCCTCTTAATCACAAGAAGCTATTCAAGAAAGTTAAGAATCAGAGCAATCTAGAGCCAAAGGACCCCTAAATATGCTTTGTTGTATTCTTTCATTCTGCAGGAGAGGAAACTGAGGCCCAAGCTAAAACATTAGTGGAATGCCTTACTTGCATTAAACTTGACAAAGCCAACTTGTTCAAACCCATACCAAAAAAATAGGTGTGGAAACCTGGGCTTTGCCCTCAAAATTTCTTTGGCTGATGGAGAGTGTTGTTCTCAACCAGGGCCTTATCTGTCTAGCATCAGTTTCTTCATTTTATGAAAAAGAGTATCACAATAACTTCTTCCCAAGTTATAATGATAAAAGTGAGTGAATGCAAGCAAGTTTTGTAAACCCCACCCAAAATGTAATAAAATTATTGTTATTCACTAATAAATGAACACTACTGACCAACAGCCAACTCTACCATCCTCTGCTTAAGCTTTGGAGATCAGCCCCTCTTTGAAGATTTTGCTCTTGAGAGTTCTCTTTCTTCGGCTTCATTCTCCTTTCTTTTCCCTAAATAAATCTTTTATTTTAGAGTGGTTTTAGATTTACAGAAAAATTGGGAAGATAGTACAGAATTCTCATGTACCCAGCTCCCTGCCTTATTGATTTTTCTCTCTCTTGCAGACTCTCCCATCAGTGTACATTTTGTAGTGCCTCCCACCTTAAAACAGGATGACAACACCTTCTCCCCTCACACCCCCTTCAATTATTGCTCCATTTCACTCTTCCACTTCACAGCAAAACCATTCAAGTATTTATCTTTACTTATGGTCTCTACTTCACCTTATTATCTCTGTAACCCACTCTTGTCCCCATGACTCCATTGACTTGAGTTTGTTAAAGTCACAAAATCATCTGTTGCCTATTCCAGTGGTCACTTCTGTCTTTATTTTAATCTACCTCTCATCAGTATTCAATTCAGCTGATCTCTCCCTCCTTCTTGGAAACCTCTCTTTCCTTGGCGTTTGTGATACCAACCCTCTTATTTCACTGGTTAACCCTCTTCAATCTCATTTTCCAGCTACTCCTCCTTTGCTTACTTTCTGAATGTTGGCAAGACGTTGGACATAATCAAAAGCCTTTTGTTTTCCTCTAATCTATATATTTGATGCCTAGGAAATCTCATTCACTCTCATGGCTTATCCACCTTCTATCCAAGGATTTGCATCTCTATTTTGAGGATTGAAATTGCATCTTCACTTGCTGAGTATGCATCTCCTTTTAGGTGTCTAATAGTGATCTCAAATTTCATACAGTCAAAACAGAACTACTGGTCACTCTCCACCTCAATCTGCACGTTTCCTAGTCTCTCATCTCAGTAAATGGCAAGATCCAGTTGTCTAAGCTAAAAGTGAGGCATTGTCCTTGATTTTTTGTTTCCCTCAACCCTTCACATCCAATCTACTGGCACGTCCCTTCAACTCTGCTTAAACTTATATCCTCAATCCAACCACGTTTTTCCATCTCCATACCTATTGCTCCAGTTTAAGTCCCCATCTCGAGCCCCACCTACTGCAATGGCTTCCAGAGTGGTTCCCTCGCATCCACTTTTGCCCCTTCCTCTCCCAATTACTATTTCATATCTTGGTTTTAATTTCTCCATTGCACATATAACTGTTTTCAGTTTCCTTATTCATTTATTTGTCTGCTTTTCTCCCTCTAATGCCAACTTCTCGAGAGCAGGCACCCTGTCTATCTTGTTCACCAATTCCAGGGCCTTGACACACTGTTGTCACATAGTAAGGTACTCAGTAGTACACGTTCCATGAATAAAGGAATGAGTGTACTCAGCAATAAGGCTGTGGTGGTGAACGAATATAAAGGCCTGTGATTGCTTTTATTATCTTCACAACAGGGTACTTTTGGCATGGACCGTAAGTATCCAAAACCACCCATTTAGAGCCATGCAGGTATTCCCATCCTGCCTGGCCACACAACCTGAGAAGAAGAATGAGGGGATTGTTGAGAGTTTTGTGGTGGATTAGTGGAGGATGGGTGACTTCTAGACACTTGCAGAAGCCCTGGATAAGACTGACAGTTGTAAGATGTTAGGACTATTCGTCTCCTGGGCAGTGTAGAGACAGAACACTGCTAACTGAACATCTGCTCTGTGCTGGAAACCCTGCCCAGGGCTTCACTCATATTAACTCATTGAATCATCCTAATCATTTCACAAGGAATTTATTTATCAAGCCCACTTTTCAGATGAAATAACTGAGGCACAGAGGGATCAAGTAAGTTGAAAAAAGTCACAAAAATAATAAATGACAAATCAGAGAGTCCAAAGCCTGGTTTCTCCCCATTGCCTACCACAATTTTGAGAACTAAGACGTATTCCCAGGTTATAATAGCAGGAAGCTGAACTAATAATTGGATCCCAGTTAAGGCTAGAATTACCCAGGTAACTCCTGTCTGGGGTTGAATTCAAAGTATCCCAGGTATTGGCAAGAGGAAGAATCCTTTTGTGAGAAACTGGAATGATCATTAAAAATGTTTAAATATTACTAATTGAAATGAGCACTCTTCCCCCTCTTTTTTTCATTCCCCAACTCCGAGTAAATATTTACTTAGTGCCTACTATGTTCCAGGCACCTGCCAGATGCTAGGGATATAGTAGTGACAAGACTGACATAATGTCCTCTGGAGGTTTCCTTTGGAAGAAATGAGACTACATTTAATTCTTCATCAATTATACCAACACTTCCAGGTCCTTAATAGAAGTAGGGTTCTTTCATGGTCTGGAATCAGCCAGGCACTGGTGGACAAAAGGGTCCTCAGAGGGTCTCCAGGGAGATGGAGCATCAGTGATGGAACCAGATGGCACCATTCCTAGCAGGTCATCTTTGGTTCAGCTTAGGAGTGTGGCTTCCTTTAGTTAGTTAACCTTTACAAATTTTTGCTTATTGTGGAGAAAACCTTCCTGGCACACTGTAAACTTATTGCCTGAATCTGGAACATGTTTAGGAAGTGCTATTGACAGGCTTTGGGGGATTTATTGGAGATGAAAGGGATGAAGAAATGGGAAGAGTCAAGGTTGACTTCCTGGTTTGGGATCTGAGCAACTGGATGATTGGTATTGTCATTTACTAAGAGGAAATGAACTAGAAGAGGAGCAGGGTGTATTGTTTTGGAGAAAGATCATGAAGTCAGTCTGGGGTATGTTGACAGAGAGGTGCTCTATGAGACTTTCAAGAGGGATGTCCGATAGACAGCTGAATACACATGGTGGGACCTCAAAAAAGAGCTGGAGAAAAAACTGGAGATTATCAACAAATAATAATAAAACCCTGAGAGTGAAAAATATGTGTTATGGGTGGTGAACCATGGAATTCAATAATCCAGATAGAGGGGGTAGTTTTATTTTACTTAGACAAGGTATTTTTAATTCTGTAGGTTTGTTTCAGCATCCAAATTTCTTCCTTTGGAAAAATAAAACAATAAAAAAGTAAAACAAACAACACAAAACAAAAAATCTGACACCACCTTTTCTTCTAGTATTGTCTTTAAGCTTATCTTGCCTAGTCCTTTCAGCTTCAAGTCAGATAATCATTCCCCCCAAGGGAAGGAAGCAGACATGGAAATATTGAATTAAGTTCTAACAAAATGAGCCAATATACTTTCCCTCCACTTATGTACAATTCTGTTTCGTCTCAGTTGTGACTGATACTTCTGATAAAAGAACATGCACCTCTGGCTGATTTAAGTAGTGTTGTACAACACCTAACTCTGCCATGATCAAAGCTTTTGTATTCTTTTCACTTTGTGTTGTTTATAAAGAGGCTTCTTCATTTTTGCTTTTCTTCTGTGAGAAAGTGGTGGGGTACACATGTATTTTGAGGCAAAAGTTCGAGCATTCCATCCCAGCTCTGTGTCTTGCAGCGGATCAGATTTTAGTCCCTTCCCTCCGATGCAATGCAATCACTGCCATCAGGGACTGCAAGACATAAAGGTGCCAGGTATGAGGTGGGGACTAGTTGCAGACACTGTTAGTTACCTACCCAATGTCTCTGCTCTCCTTTCTTTACAACGGAACCCCAATTTTCAGGGTGGCAGTGTGCCCAACTCTTAGATTGAACAATATGAAATTGACTCTTTGTCAGGTAAAAATGCAGAAATATTGGTAACTTCATGTGGTTTATTCTAAAGCAAACTTATTTCTAAGGGTGGCACAGAGTTCTTCTGGTCAAAGATGATGGAGGAGGTGCATTGGAAGAGGCTTACACCCTTTCTTAAATAAAAAGGTGAAGTCCATTTGAGCCTTCCAGGAATATAGACACGCTGTCTGGAGGAGCAACTGACATGTTGCAATTGTGGGGATGACAGCCATGCACTAGAGATGGTGGAGCAGGACTTCAGAGGAACCTTGGGCAGCATAATTTCCTCGGCAAATAAACCTCTTGCTGGTTCACTGGTTTAAGTCACAGGTTAGTTGGGTTTCTGTCGCCTGATGCTGATTGAAATCCTTTTTGATACCGTGCTCACCAACTGTTGTTTCCTCTTCACCTACCTCCTGATAATTTTTTTTAAATTCCAAGATTCCTTGGGCCCTGAGAGAAGGCTTCTTCTGTACTCAGAAGTACTTCCAAGCTACTAGATGGAAAGACTTCAGTGTGCTGTGGTTGCTTGATGAAATGACCTCACCCTCAGCCCAGCACTATCATTTCTAGAGCACACACAATGTACCAGGCATCATGCTAAGCCCTTGCATACATGGTCTCATGGAATTCTCAAAACAAGCCTATAGGAAAGTAGAATCAATCAGTATCCACATTTTATAGAGAAGAAAAGCAAGGAAGAGATGTTAATCAGTTTGTTCAAACCATACAGCTTCTAATAGGCTGAAACTAGACTCGAATTCACGTCTCTTCCTAGCCGCTGGGCCGTGCTGCCCTTGGTCACTCCTCGTGCTGTGGCCAAGCCTGCTGAAGGCTTCCCTTCCTACAGAGTCATTCATTTCATTTCTCTCTCCTGCATTTCTCTAACAACACTGTTCAATAGAACTTTCTGTAATGATGGGAATGCTCTATATCGTCCCCTTCAGTACTGCAGCTGTTGGCCATATGTGGTCATTGAAGACTTGAAATGTTGCTGATGCAACTAAGAAATGGAAATTTTTTGACAAAACGTATGAGATTATTTAGGAATAAATTTTATTTTATTTTTCCAGTTTTATTGAGATATAGACATATTAATTACATTAAGGTGTACAACATAATGTTTTGATATATATATATATCTTGCAAAATGATCACCACAGTAAGTCTAAGTGGCATTCATCACCTCACATAGCTATAATTTTTTCCCTTGTGATGAAAAATTTTAAGATCTAGCAACTTTCAAATATGCAATACAGTGTTGTTCACTACAGTCACCATGATATACATTATATCCCCAAAACTTATTTATCTTACAGTTGGAAGCTTTTACCTCTCGACCACCTTTACCCATTTGCCTCCCACACCCAGCCTCTTTAACCACAAATCTGTCCTGTTTCTATGGGTTTGATTTTTTAGGTTCCACATATAAGTGAGATCACATAGTATTTGTCTTTCTGTCCGACTTATTTCACTTAGCACAATGACCTCAGGGTCCATCCATGTTGTCCCAAATGGCTGGATTTCCTCTTTTTTATGGTTGAATCATATTCCATTGTGTGTGTGTGTGTGTGTGTGTGTGTGTGTATAACATTTTCTTTATCCATTCAGCTGTCAATGGACACAGGTTGTTTCCATATCTTGGCTATTGAAAATTATGCTACAATGAACATGAAGGTACAGATATCTCTTTGTGATAGTAATTTTATTTCCGCCACCCAAAAGTAGAATTGCTGGATCATATGGTAGTTCTATTTTTAATTTTTTGAGGAACTTCCATACTGTTTTCTATAGTGGTTACACCAATTTGTGATCCCACCAGTACTGCACAAAAGGATTCCCTTTCTCTGCATCTTTGCCAATACCTATTATCTCTTGTCTTTTTGAATTTTTAATTTTAAGCAATTTGGTTTTTTTTAAGTAGAGGGAAGGATTTTTTATTTATTTATTTTTGTCTGTGTTAGGTCTTCGTTTTGTGTGAGGGCTTTCTCTAGTTGTGGCAAGCAGGGGCCACTCTTCATCGCGGTGCAGGGGCCACTCTTCGTCATGGTGCGCGGGCCTTTCACTGTCTCGGCCTCGCTTGTTGCTCCAGATGCGCAGGCCCAGTAGTCGTGGCGCACGGGCCTAGTTGCACCACGGCATGTGGGATCTTCCCAGACCAGGGCTCGAACCCGTGTCCCCTGCATTGGCAGGCAGATTCTCAACCACTGCGCCACCAGGGAAGCCCTAATTTTAAGTAATTTTAATTGAATAGCTACATGTGGCAAGTGGCTGCTATATTGGACAGTGCCACTTTCGAAGACCACAACCAGATTGAGTCCCTTAGATGCCTGCTCCTGGTGAATATGCCCTTGACATTCATGATATTTTCTGGGGTTCATAGTTGTCCTCCACAGACCTTACTTATGGAACTGACTAGAAGGAATCAAGCCTTTCAATAACGCACACATCTTTCTTCAAACTTAATGCTATGAAAACGACAGCATCTTGTTTCAATGTGTCATGTGTGACTTTTTTGCAGTAGAGGTAAAATATCAAAGTTGCGGTGAAATGATGGTCAAAAATGTGACATTTTTGTGAGTGACAGAGGGTTATGAGACCATCATTTTTTAAGGTGAGTGATTTATCCGGGGAGCTTGAATATTTAGAAGGTACAACAATATGAAATGAAAACCAAAGGAATGTTATAAAATCCCATAACACTTTTATATTTCAAAGTTAAAATATCACCTATAATTTGCACCTGGGTATTAGCTTCATCTTTATTTCAGAATTTGGTTCTGGGTTGCATCATGAAGCAATTGAATCTAGTCAGTGGAATTTCTTAAGAAAATTATCTATTTATAGTCAAGTATCTGGGACAGCTACAGCTATTTACAAACTTCCTTTGAGTGATCAGCTTGGAAGGAGTCACAGAACAGAAATGGTGATTGCTATTTTATCTCCCTAATTTGGGACAGGAACTTACAACAGCTACATACAGGGAATTAGAAAGAGTGCAACGTGAGAAAGGAAAACCTGGTTTTCTACTAATTTGCTGTGACTTTGGACAAGTAATTTAACCTGCTCAACTTCAGTATCACCATACTTAAAAATTGGGAGAATGAATACAGTCATTTCAACTTCAAACTATGAACTTTATGGTGAATGGTCCATGCTGGGACAGCAGCAACATGGTGTATTGGGTGAGCAGTGAAATACTGAGAGAATCCAGAAATTGTTGTAGTGGCCCAAGTAGAGAAACTAAGGTGAAAAGAAAGAGGAAGGTCATGAGGGCTCATATGTCCTAAGTCAGTGGTTAAGATTTGGGAAGAGATAAGCCCCTAGAGCAACAGCACAACTACAGAAGTTCAGACCCACAGAGCTCTGGTTTCTGCTTGCCTGACCTTGACAAGGGGTATAGTGTCAAATGTGAATAGGATGTTAAAAAAGGGGAAGGAATGATCACACTGGAAAAAAATGTGGAGGAAGAGAGGGAAAGGTACAGGAAAGGAGGAACAAAGAAGAGGAGAGGTCACAGAAGGAAAATCTAAGAAAAGAGAATACTACTTACTATGATCTTCTGTAAGTATCTTCTACCACAGTTCTGGGCATACACTAGTTCAGGCCACAGTCTTCACCTGTCTGGATTATTGCAATACATTTCTAACTGGTACCCCTCCTATGAATCTCACACCCTCCAATCCATTCTGCATATGCAGCCAAAGTGATTTACCTAAAACACAAATCTGATGAGCATGTCATCCCCTTGCTTAAAATCCTTCATCAGCCTTTCTGTCGTTCCTCTGAATGCAGTCTAGATTCTTTAGTATGGCTTTCCAAGATCATCATGCTCTGTTTCATATCCCTATAGCAGTGGTTGGCAAACTTTTTTCTGTAAAGGACCTGATAGTAAATATTTTTGCCCTTCAGACCAAATCGTCTCTGTGGCAGCTACTCAACTTTGCCACCATAGTAAGAAAACAATTTGTAAACCAAATCAGAATGGCTGTGTTCCAACACAACTTTACTTATAACAATGGTTGGCCCTTCTGCAGGCCTTAGTTTACTGACCCTTGCCCTATGGTCTCAAGATCACCTCCCTCACCCAACCCTTAACCCTCTGCACTCAGGACCCAGTGAATTATTTGCAATTCCCTAGTGGTACCCTGCTCTCTCTCAATATTGTAGTTTTGTACACATTCTTCCCTAGTCTAGGTCACCTTCCCCCTTCTCATTGCCCAGTTAACTTTCGCTCATCCTTGTGATTCACTTTAAACCTCCTTGACCAGCCTTATGCCAGCACTGTGTTCCCACTTATAACACTGAAGTGTACTGACCTGTTGGCATTTGTCTCTCATACCTCACTAGCCTGTAGGCTATTGGAAGGCAGCAGTTATGTGTTACTCATTTCTCTCCTGGAAATTAATTGACACTAAAATCTGTTTATTATTATGAGGATTTGATACCTGAAGTATTCATCGCTCTATTGCCTAGCTACAAAATGAGTGCATGGTACTAACTCTGATCATTGAGTTTGGAAGAATATAGGCCATATTTTCAATAATTCCAGTTCCTAGAATTAACGGGCTTGATATAAAGCCCTGGAAAGGAGAAACTGACCTTAAGTCTTTTCAATTTATTTTCCTGAATCCTAGTTTATAACATTAGAAAGACACAGAGAGAGAAAAAACAAAAATAAAAACAAACAAACAAATGACAAAAAATCAATCAGATTTGTCTAATAGGGTTATTTGTAAGAATTACATAAAAAATGTGTAACACACTAGCATAGTCTTGAGAACATGTGTAAGAACTTAATAAATGGTAGCTTGTATGTAATAATCTTTAATGATAATAATGTTGGTAATGAACACATTCAGATGGTACAGGACCAACTTGACTTCTGAGTACAAAGAAGTTGTGCTCACTGCACCCCGGCTTTCTTCTTCACTGTAGGTTTTCATCAAAATATCCAATGGAGTAATGAAAAGATGGAAGAAGCTTCAAGAGTGTTTGAAACTAGGAAAGAGTGCCATCAACAGGACAGAAACTTTGAGGAACCCCCAAGAGATATGCTTCAGATGGGACCAAATGTTACTCACCCTAAAGTTAATATGTAACACAACTTCATGAAAAAATTACAGTCGCAGGAAAGTAGGTTGAGGAACCCCTGAAAAAGGATAATTAGGAGAGGCCAGAGAAGGTCAAGGAACAGTAGGACAACACACCACTTGATTAGCCTACTATTTATAAATTAATAGTATCCAAAGAAGTCTCCAGAGAGGCTCTGAGACTAAGGTCTCAGTTACCTTAAGAAGAAAACTAGCAAGCAGATACTCAAAGGAGACTATATACCTCTATGTCTGAGTTAAGACCAGATGAAACACAACACTGGATATGGAATTTTTTTTTAAGATTTTTTTGATATGGACCATTTTTTAAGTCCTTATTGAATTTGTTACAATATTGCTTCTGTTTTTATGTTTTGTTTTCTTGGCGACGAGGCATGTAGGATCTTAGCTCCCTGACCAGGGATCAAACTCAGACCCCCTGCATTGGAAGGTGAAGTCTTAACCACTGGACCATCAGGGAAGTCCCAGGAAAATTCCTTTTTTAAAAAAAAAATTATTTTATATTGGAGTATAGTTGATTTACAATGTTGTGTTAATTTCAGGTGTACCGCAAAGTGACTCAGTTATATATATACATATATGTATTATTTTTTTAGATTCTTTTCCCATGTAGGTTATTACAGAATATTGAGTAGCGTTCCCTGTGCTATATAGTAGGTCATTTCAGATTATCTGTTTCATATATAGTAGTGTGTATGTTAGTCCCAAACTCCTAATTTATCCCCCACCCCCACACTTCCCCTTTGGTAACCATAAGCTTCCTTTCTGTGTATGTGGGTCTCTTTCTGTTTTGGAAATAAGTTCATTTGTATTATTATTTTTTTTAGATTCCACATATAACTGATTTCATATGATATTTGTCTTTCTCTGCCTGACTTACTTCACTTAATATGACAATATCTAAGTCCAACCATGTTGCTGCAAATGGCATTATTTCATTATTTTTTATGACTGATTAACATTCCATTGTACATATGTACCATATCTTCTTACTCATTCCTCTGTCGATGGACACTTAGGTTGCTTCCATGTCCTGCTATTGTAAATAGTGCTGTGATGAATATTGGGGTGCATGTATGGTTTTCTCTGGATATATGCCCAGGAGTGGGATTGCTGGATCATATGGCAGCTCTAGTTTTAGTTTTTTTATGGAACTTCCATACTGTTCTCCATAGTAGCTGTATCAATTTACATTCCCACCAACAGTGTAAGAGGGTGCCCTTTTCTCCACACCCTCTCCAGCATTTATTGTTTGTAGACTTTTTGGTGATGGTCATTCTGACTGATGTGAGGTGATACCTTATTGTAGTTTTGATTTGCATTTCTCTAATAATTAATGATGTTGAGCATCTTTTCATGTGCTTTTTGGCCATCTGTATGTCTTCTTTGGAGAAATGTCTATTTATGCTTTCTGCCCATTTTTTTTTTTTTACATCTTTTTTGGAGTATAATTGCTTTACAGTGTTGTGTTAGTCTCTGATGTACAACAAAGTGAATCAGCTATATATATACATATATCCCGATATCCCCTCCCTCTTGAGCCTCCCTCCCACCCTCCCTATCCCACCCTTCTAGTCATCACAAAGCTCTGAGCTGATCTCCCTGTGCTAAGCACAGCTAGCTTCCCACTAGCTATCTATTTTACATTAGGTAGTGTATATATGTCAATGCTAACTTCTCCCTTCGTCCCGGCTTCCCCTTACCACCCCCCCACCCCGTGTCCTCAAGTCCATTCTCTACATCTGCGTCTTTATTCCTGCCTTCCACTAGGTTCATCAGTACCATTTTTTTAGATTCCATATATATGTGTTAACATACGGTATTTGTTTTTCTCTTCTGACTTACTTTACTCTGTATGACAGACTCTAGGTCCATCCACCTCATTACAAATAACTCATTCATTCCTTTTTTATGGCTGAGTAATATTCCATTGTATATATGTGCCACATGTCCTTTATCCATTCATCTGTCAATGGACATTTAGGTTGCTTCCATGTCCTGGCTATTGTAAATAGTGCTGCAGTGAACATTGTGGTACATGTATCTTTTTGAATTTTGGTTTTCTCAAGGTATATGCCCAGTGGATTCCTGGGTCATATGGTAGCTCTATTTTTAGTTTTTTAAGGAACCTCCATACTGTTCTCCATAGTGGCTGTTTCAATTTACATTCCCACCAACAGTGCAGGAGGGTTCCCTTTTCTCCACACCCTCTCCAGCATTTATTATTTCTAGATTTTTTGATGATGGCCATTCTGACTGATGTGAGGTGATACCTCATTGTGGTTTTGATTTGCATTTCTCTAATGATTAATGATATTGAGCAACTGTTCATGTCTTTGCTGGCCATCTGTATGTCCTGTTTGGAGAAATGTCTTTTTAGGCCTTCTGCCCATTTTTTGATTGGGTTGCTTGTTGTTGTTTTTTTTTTTTTGATATTGAGCTGCATGAGCTGTTCGTATATTTTGGGGATTAATCCCTTGTCAGTTACATTGTTTGCAGATATTTTCTCCCACTCTGTGGGTTGTCTTTTCATTTTGTTTATGGTTTCCTTTGCTCTGCAAAAGCTTTTAAGTTTCATTAGATCCCACTTGTTTCTTTTTGTTTTTATCTCCATTACTCTAGGAGGTGGATCCAAAAAGATATTGCTGCAATTTATTTCAAAGAGTGTTCTGCCTATGTTTTCCTCTAAGAGTTTTATAGTATCTGGACTTACATTTAGGTCTTTAATCAACTTTGAGTTTATTTTTGTGTATTGTGTTAGAGAATATTCCAGGAAAATTCTTGATAATCTGAAATAACTCTCTGGGAACCATCAGCAAATAGCACCAGGTAGAACAGACATAACTTGAAGATGAATGAAAAACAAAAAGGCACAGTACTCACACAAATACTACCAAAAATATGTGGGGGAGGAACAGATTTTTTTCAGTGAATAAAGAGGGAACATTTCCCAACTAATTTAATGAGGACAGTGTAATTTTTTTAACATCTTTATTGGAGTATAATCGCTTTACAATGGTGTGTTAGTTTCTGCTGTATAACAAAGTGACTCAGCTATACATATACATATATCCCCATATCTCCTCCCTCTTGCATCTCTCTCCCACCCTCCTTATCCCATCCCTCTAGGTGGACACAAAACACCGAGCTGATCTCCCTGTGCTCTGAAGCTCCTTCCCACTAGCTATCTATTTTACATTTGGTAGTGTATTTATATCCATGCCACTCTCTCACTTACCCTTCCCCCTCCCCATGTCCTCAAGTCTATTCTCTACGTCTCCATTTTTATTCCTGTCCTGTCCCTAGGTTCTTCAGAACAATTTTCTTTCTTTTTTTTTTTTTTTTAGATTCCATATATATATGTTAGCATATGGTATTTGTTTCTCTCTTTCTGACTTACTTCACTCTGTATGACAGACTCTAGGTCCATCCACCTCACTGCATATAACTCAATTTTGTTTCTTTTTATGGCTGAATAGTATTGCATTGTATATATGTGCCACATCTTCTTTATCCATTCATCTATCGATGGACACTTAGGTTGTTTCCATGTGCTGGCTATTGTAAATAGACCTGCAATGAACATCGTGGCACATGACTCTTTTTGAATTATCGTTTTCTCAGGGTATATACCCAGTAGTGGGATTGCTGGGTCATATGGTAGTTTTATTATTAGTTTTTTTAAGGAACCACCATACTGTTCTCCATAGTGGCTATATCAATTTATATTCCCACCAACAGTGCAAGAGATTTCCCTTTTCTCCACACCCTCTCCAGCATTTATTGTTTCTAGATTTTTTGATGATGGCCATTCTGACCTGTGTGAGGTGACACCTCATTGTAGTTTTGATTTGCATTTCTCTAATGATTAGTGATGTTGAGCATCCTTTCATGTGTTTGTTGGCCTTCTGTATATCTTGTTTGGAGACATGTCTATTTAGGTCTTCTGCCCATTTTTGTATTGGGTTGTTGGGTTTTTTTTTTTTTTTTTGATATTGAGCTGTCTGAGCTGCTTGTATATTTTGGAGATTAATCCTTTGTCAGTTGTTTCGTTTGCAAATATTTTTTTCCCATTCTGAGGGCTGTCTTTTCATCTTGTTTATGGTTTCATTTCCTGTGCAAAAGCTTTTAAGTTTCATTAGGTCCCATTTGTTTCTTTTTGTTTTTATTTCCATTTCTCTAGGATGTGGGTCAAAAAGGATCTTGCAGTGATTTATGTTTTAGAGTGTTCTGCCTATGTTTTCCTCTAAGAGTTTTATAGTGGAGGACAGTGTAATCTTGATACCAAAACACATGTAAAGGACTTCACAGAAAAGACTTAAAGACTTAAATAAATATAAGTATATATGATAATCATGAGTCAAATGTCACAGTAATGTGACAATTTCTCTCCAGTGTAATTTATAGACTTTATATAGTTCTAATCTGACTTCCAGCTTATATTTTTTGTGGAACTGACAAGCTCATTGAAAAATATACTAGAAAATGCAAAGGGCCAAGAACTAAGACAATCTTTAAGAAGAACAAGTCGGAGAATATAAATGGAGACTTATTATAAAACTACAGGAATTATAAGAGCTTGATATGGGAACAAGGATAGAAAATAATGAACAGAATGGAAAATCCAGTGGTTGACCCATATCTTACATGCAGTCATCTAGTTCATGACAAAGGTGTGAACTCACTACTGTGGGAGGAAGAATTGCTAATTGGGTGAGTAGAGAAGGATCAATTGAATATCCATATTTTTTTTTAAAAAAAGAACGGTTATCTTACACAATATATAGCAGAAATGCTAGATGCATCATGGACTTCAGTGTAAAGGGTAAACTGGTAGAGTTTGCAGAAAATAGAAAAATATTTCCATGATTTTTAATGATGAAGAGTTCTTAAACTGGTCACAAAAGAGTTTTTATAATAGTGACAAATGGGCTTTATTAAAATTAAGTTGTTTTCATCAAAAGACACAAGCGAGTTAAAAGGAAGGCAGTGGCAAAGATGTTTGGAGTCCAAATATCTGACAAAGAACTTATATCCCGCGTATAAGTATGCCTAAGTAGTCCATAAGTTTACCTAAGACAGCGGAAATACTAAAACCTATTAACATGAAAAAAGAAAAGAACAACTAATTAGAAAAGTAAAATCATAAGGAAAGAGAAAACACTATGTAGGGAGAGAAGCAAGAGAAACCAAAAAAGGCAAATTTCAAATGATGAGCCTATATGACACTGATAAGAAATGTTTGTGAAAATTTTGTTAGCTTATCAATGAGAAGATAACATAAACTAAGAAGATATGTCTAGTGTATAAATATCATTTATTAAAACAGTGACAAGGATAAATAATAGAATAGATGGGGAAATTGTTGGAATACTATTAAGCGTTATCTTTTTGGATTTCAACAACCAAACTTTTTTAGAATTCCTCAAAATCAATTTGGAAGGGATACAGAGTTGGACGATATTTCTGGCCTTGGTAGCTCAACTTAAAGGCAAAATTGAGCTGAAATAAACAGAATATCTTGTACTATCAATCATTTGTGCACAAGGAACTTTATGAGTGTGTCCAACACCTTCCAGTTGCTCCTTGAGACCCACTCTCCGACCCTACCTCCCTACTCGCTCTTTTCTCTGCCCCAGGAACTGACTTGAGGAACCCCTCTGGCTTCCATGGGTGTGGTCACTGGGACGTGCTTTCAGGAGATTAGAGGGAAGGAAGAGAGTGAGGTCCTGGTATTATTTCCCACCTCCATTCCGGCAAGTTGCTTCCAGCGGCCATAGATCCACTCAAGTTGGCCATCTGTACAAATGTTTCTCCTTCTAGGATGTCATGACTGCCTCTTCTTCCATACCTTTGAGACTTGGATGGCTACTATCCCTGAGGAAGCCTACCCATAACTTTGAAAATAGTCCCTTTGTGTATCTTCCTTGAATCGTCTTGATTTGAGTGTGCCCCCTGTCTCCTGCTAGGTCTCTAACTGAGAAACACAAGGCAGGTGCCACTCAGAATATTTACTATCACACTGTCACTTCTCTAGCTTTTCAGCAGAAACATCCTTCAACAGCCTAGCTTGGGATACTTTCCTAATGATTTCTAGGTAAAGAGAGTCAATGTTTTCCCTCAATAATGTATCCAGCATTAAACCTTCCCAATAACGTATCAAGGATTAAACTAAACTTTGCCGATAGAAATGTATACTTCGTACACAATGAAAATCCATCCCTCTTTCCCTTTTGTGCTTGTTACTGGGATTATAGGATGTCAGTGTTAAGAGGGGAGATTGGACACCATCAAATCCAGAGGTTGCCAAACAGGAGTTTCTGTTTATGCCCTGGTGCATTTTCTAAATTTTCAAAAGGATAAATGGAAATCATCCCTTTGTCTATGATAGGACCACATGGGTTATTCTATTGTTTGTGAGAGCTTTCCCATCACATGTCCCATATGAAAAGTCTGGGAACTCGCCAACCTAGTGTAACCACTTCCTTGGGGCTCAGACAGGTTATAGCTTATTCAAATGAACCCAGTTAGCTTGTTGCATAACTTGGAACATGGCACTGGTTTCTTTGCTCCCAATTAGTCCTCTTTCCATCACGCAATCTTACTTCCTTCTCCAATACAGCTTTATTATCCATGTTCCTTTGGGATAAATCTCCAAAAAGCAAATTGCCAGGTAAGCAAAATGCCACACTTTGAGTAGCAAGATAAATGTAGCCTAGCTACTCAAATTGTGGCCTGAGAACCAGCTGCATTTATATAGACAGAGAGCCAATTAGAAATGCAGACTCTCAGCCCCCACCCCAACCTGCCACATTTTAACAGGATCCCCTGGTGATTCACAGACACATTAGAATTTGAGACACTCTGGCCTGTGATCTTCCTAATTTCAAATCTATGAATGGCACCTGTAGGTGGTTCATCCCCAGAATCCAGAAGCACAGGTAAATGCCCATTTTCCTCACTTTCATCACCCACAGTGGAATTGGCTGTAAGAAGGCTTACGAGGAGGAGGAACCATCTGAAACCTCTTTCTTCCCAGAACAACAGGCTTGACGCTGAGTTAATACCACCCCACCAGACACCCAAGAATTCTTTGCTTCTAGAGTAAAATATTTCAATTTTCCCGGTGTCTGTTGTCTTCAGGAGTTAGAGCTCCTTGAGAACGCATGTTTCTTCCACCCCATTGCCTGAAACCTGCTAATGGAAAATAGGAAATTAAAATTGACGGAGATAGGGGTGGGGAGGGGGGAAACCCAGCTGGACAAAGGGAAATCATTTGGAAATTAAAAACAAAACAAAGTATGAATCCAGGAGTCTGGGAGTTGAGAAGGGAAGTTTTATGTAATTCTAGCCAGTTGATGTCATTGTAGACCATTCTCTGACCAACTAGAGAGGCCAAGGGGAAGGGGGATGTGGAGATGGGAAGGACCCAGACATTCTCCTTTGGGCCTGATGCATGCAGGATGAGGTCAATGAGAACACAGGGATGTGTCTGAACAAGAGCCAGAGCCATTTCCCTGCAGGGATGATTCCGCAATCCTGAAGAGGGGCCCACTGTGAGTCGAAAGCTCCGTCATAACTTCTGGGCCTCCCCTGCCCTCTGCCAGTCTTTCTGTGGCCTCCTGAGCCCATCCTCAGCATGGTGACACCTCCCAGGCTTCTGGTTCATCTGTGTTCAGGAATGGGAGGGTCGGGGCCACTGACACACACCGGTATCCTGCAGCCTATTATTTCCTGCCTGTCCTGGCTCCCCTCCAAGGCCCAGCATGACAGGTGGATGAAGTTCACGAGAAAGCTCAGCAGTGGGCCAGTTTTCCAGGAATGCTGCTGCTAACTGGATTCACAAACCAAACCACCCTGCACCACCCCAGGTTGAATGGAGAGCCCACTGAATGGGGGCAGAGGGTTTTTTTAATCTTTTTTTTCTTTTTTTTTTCCTCTGTCTCCAGTCTGGATCCTGTGATTGTTTCAGCTGGTATAAGCAACTCCCCTCTCAGGCTCCAGGGTTCGAAGTGTTTCCAAGGCCCTGTAAAGAACAAAGGTGCTTAACACAAGCCTCCACTGCCAGCTGAGGGTCTGATGTTGAGGAATGGAAGGAAGAGCATTGCCCCTGGGATCGTGGGGTCAGGGAGCATGAGGGCCTCAGACTGTTCTAGCAAGAAAGGTCTCAGGGAGATTAGCAGTCTGACTGTGGAAGATGATGGGAAAAACAAAAACAGAGCACAGTTTTTAATAGGCCATTCAGAGGGATGTAGAGAGCCAGATTAAAATTAGAGAGATAAATTATTCCTTTTAAACAACAGAGATTGTAAAAGTGTCTGATCCTTCAATATGCTTATGAATTTTTTCCCAAGTAAAACTGAGCTAATAGGGCAAATAACGATGTAAATGCTTCTTGCCTGTTGCCTCAGGCTGAGCAGTTTAAGGCAAACACTGAGGCTGCTATATAAGGTCCAGTCAACTGAGAATTCATTGAGTACCTAATCTCTGCCTACCACTATACTGAGAGGGAAAAGAGAAGAGAGGGAATGTACATGTAAGTAAGTCCCTGCCTTCCTGGAGCTCATAGGCAAGCAAGAAAGACAGACACATAGGTGGGCAAATTGTAATATGGTGTAGCTAGCATTGAGGTGGAGGTGTGTGCAAATACATGACAACACACAGGAAGGAGACACAGGAAAAAGGACCAATGTTGGTGGAAGGAGAGTTGTACTGTTTCTGATTCTGGGTAAGCTGAGCCAGAATGGCATGGGCCTGGCCCACCAGATTTTAAGGCAGAAAATCTGCTAATGAAGTTGGTAGGCAGGAAAGGTGACTTTGGGTAAAAGAGAAATCTGTGGGCATCTCCTTGGATGCTAAATAATCACCATCTGTTCCTGATATGAGCCTAGACACCTCATTTGCAGAAGTCTTTAGAAAGTTCCCCCAAAATCAGCATGGCTGCTGGGGGAGCTAGCTTCAGACCTCACAAGATGTCCTAGAGATCTCAACGGAATCATTTTGGGAAAGATGTATGTATTCCATGGTATTAACCAGTATCTAAATGACTGACTTCACTGTTGCTTCCATGGTTAAATACTAAGTATATCTTCCCAGTGCTATAGAATCAGAGCAAAGGAATGAACCAGAAGGGCCAACCGTCCCATACCCCAAAGCACTTCTTGAGATGTGAACTTGCTTTTCCAATTTCCTGTAGATATTTCTACATCAAGCCTTTCTAGTACCCAAAACTCCATGTACCTAGACTAATGGAAGTTACCATTCTCCATCAGACCTGTTCTTCACATTTCCCACCATATTTTTGTTAGTAATGCCATCAGTCTATCATTCATCACATTTTCCTACCCAGCCCTTATCCCAGTCTCCACTAATACCTGGTGGAGGCCATGAGGTGCCTTCAAGGTATCCCCAGATGGGAGTAGAAGCACTTGTGTCTAAATAAGAACAACAGGTGCAGAGAGCAGCAGTCCACTTAGCAAAATTCCTTGGAGACTTTCTAAGCCTGGTCTCCTGTCTCCCCTTTACTTGTTTTCTCTGGTCTGTAATGCTTGGCTCTTGATCCAGGTTTAGTATCTGCTTTTATCTTTGATATTTGAGGCTCCAACTCAACTTTTCTAGACTGGATTAGTGACTAATCTCTGGAACCTCAACTATTGCAAATACTCATTAACTGATCTCCCTTCCTTCAGTGTCTTCCTGTCTAATCCAGCATTCCAAAAGGGATCACCTTAATCATCCAAATAATTCCTTTAATAATATTACTCCTCTAGAGGTAAATCTCAGGAGCTCTTCCATTGTCCACAGCATAAATACTAAATTATTTTGCCTGGATATTTAGTGAGGAACTATACTCTTTGTTTCCTACCTATCTTTCTAGACTTATCTCTCACCATTCCCCTAGATGAATTCTTTGCCTTAATGTCAATATAATTTACTTATTTTTAAAGTAAAGTGTACTTTTATTTTTGGCTATCCCACAATTCAACCACCTTACCTTCTTACCTGGGGGAGAATCCTCTCATTATGTTATTCTTGGTGGGAGACAGGGTCAAATGCACCATCTCTTCCCTCCTTGCTCCCATTGTATGAGAACGGACTTAGCCTTAGCCAATCAGATACTCCAGTCCAAGAGAATGACTACTAAGTGAGTGGTGCAAAGATAAATAAGCAGTTGGAATTCACTTACAGTGGTGGTGGTGGCATTGGCTGAGTCCTATGGCAGTTGTAGCAGCATCCTGGCTAGATTCTTTTGGCTGAAAGACTATTGTGTTGCTTGCTTCCAGGCTTTGGGGAAGTATGTTTGCTTCCTACCTTTTTCTAAGCCTGGTCCTCCAGCTTTCTGATGATTCTGTAAGCCACTGATGTTTTTCCAATACATTTCCATTGTCCTTCTTACAGACAGAGCTAGTTTCTGTTGCTTTAAACCTTAAGGATCCTAACTCATCTATCCCCCAAAGTACCCGTTGTTTTCACAATTATCTCTTTACTGTGCCTTACTTCTCTCTGCTTGTCCATATCAAGCTCAAATCTTACCTTTCTTCATCATCCTTAACATGTTCTAAGTATATACCCTATGTGCCCCATCCTGGGCTAGGAATACAGCGAAGAATACACAGAGACACAATATACAGAGCCAAAAGGCACAGCTCCTCTGCTCATATTGATGTCATTCTTAGTGAAAGACAAACATGGAAAGGACAATTACATTGCCAAAAGATAAAAGCCGGAATGAAGGTATGCACTATGTTCATTAGGGCTTGAAGGGAAAAGTTCTTACTTGTGCTAAGCTTCAATAGAGAGGGACTTGTCAAGTGTTGAACTGGAAGAAGGGCAATACAGGCACAGAACAAGCACATGCATTGATGATGAGGTGTGAAAGAACACGAAATACTGAGCAGTGGCTGAAGTCCAGTGTCTCTATGAAACAGGATGTGAGGGGATGGACAGTGGTGGGAAATAAAGCTGGGGGAATGGTACCTATCTGACAAGCTCAATGATGTGGGCTCCATTCTTTAGGCTACAGTGTCCCAACCTTCTTGATCATGCATACCATCAAATTTTTTTGTTACTCCCCAAATATATGTGCACCTAATTACAAATCTTATTCAGTATTATGATGGATTCATATATAAAGTATTGATCATATTAATTTCATATTTAAGTTTAAAAAGTAATGATAAATACAACACTAATGTGGTCTTCCCGCATGCTAAAGGGTTGTCTTGCTGGCCTCAATCTGTTATTAGAAAAGTTTATTAGAGGGCAAATAAGGTAAGGTAAGGTAATTGTGTAAGCAGAATGGAAAAAGGACTAAAGTAAAACCCTTGAGTCTTAAGGTGTGTAAAATTTACTTGGATTGCTTTAAAAATAAAGAACTGGAGTCCCCAATGAGTTAATGGAACTGAGCAATGTTCATCAATAGCTACTAATATTATAAAAACACAACCAGACATGCAGTGCCCCCAGACGGAGGTATCCGATACTTCACACCACCTAGGAAGTATTCTCGACAAAAACATCACATCCGAATCTGATCAAGGTTTTACATTTCAATGGTAATAAGGAAATTGTTATTAATTATTATATAATTATAAGTAAAGTACATAATAAATTGTAAATTTAATTATTATATAACATTATTATATCAATTAAAGACAATACAGGAGTCAAAGTACATATTAAATGATAGCACAAAGATATAACTAACAAAATACAGACTCTGGGAAACTACAGGACAAACAACCCAATTTTTTCAACAAATAAGAAGCAAAGGGGGAAAAGAGTGATAAAGAAAAAAAGAGCTAAGTGATGTATTAGCCAATTGAAATTCAGGAAAGTTACTCAGATTTTGATTCACAAAATTGTGAGGCAACATGGGAAATTTGAATACCGACTAGTTTGGTATAAAAAATATTCTTAATTTTTTAAGAAATAATAATTGTATTTAGAGTTTTAAAAAGTCTTTATTATTTAGAGATAGAAATATTTTCAGATGAAATGATATGATATCTGGAACTTGCTTCAGAATAATTTGGGGAGAGGATATTAATCAAATAATATTGGCCAGGAGTTGATAATAATTAAAGCTGGTGACAAGTCCATGGCAGGTGGTTCATTGTATTTTTCTCTTTACTTTTTAAATATGCTTGAAATTTTCTTAATAAAAATATTTTGAATTCAGATTCCTTGGTTTCACTCCCTGTAGATTCTGATGCCATAGATCTAAGGTGGTGCTCAGAAATCTAAACTTTTAACAAGCACCACAGGGAATTTGGAATCAAATGGCCCCTAGACCATAACCGAGAAATTAGTACAGTGACTGGAAGGGAAGAAATCAAGTAGGAGAAATTGGCAGCTTAAAGTGGAGTAGGTGCTCAAGATAAATATCTGCCAATTATATTGGATGATTGTTTACAAATAATTGCCCCAAATCTTAATAGTGTTTGTGTGCAATATTCAGTCAGGGTATGACTACTGGTGTTATTTCCTGATACGGACCATTTTTTCTGTTAGATTTTTTAAGAGTCTCCTCATTCTCGCCGCATGAACCAAGGCTAATTCCCTGATTAGATAATCATCCTTGTGAATGCTTTCTTGCTAATCACAATGGTAGGAGAGATGTCACCAGGCCTTCCAGGAAGGGAGAGACATCCAGTTGTGACCACTAAATTGGCATCAGCTGCCACTCCACCCCTTCCAGGAGGAAAGGATCTTAGAACCCTGGAAAGGGGACGGAGCAGAGAGGTGACCCATCCATCCCAGTGTTGTTGGCTCCCATTACCTCTCACACACTCTCCACCCCCCGACCCCCCTTTTTCTTTCCACATTTGAGACTTTTTCAACTGGAAAGCGCTCCAGGTCCTGGGGCTGGGAGTGAACTGAAGACAGAGCTGGTTGTGTCATAAGGCAAACTAACTGAAAAGGGGACGATCCTGACATTGCTCTCAGAACATGGGTCCCTCTCCAGCCAGTAACCTGCAGGTGGCCCGCCCAGCAAAGTCAACACAAGCACTGCTGCTGGCTGGGCCTCCCTGGGATTGTGAACATGCTTTCCATCCAGGCAAAGCTCTGCTGTCCTGCCAGCAACCAAAAAGCCATCTTCCAGAAGAATCTCCTCCTTCTCTAGAGCGGTTGCAGGCTTCCAACCTGTCTGGATCAGCTCATGTCTGGGGTGGTAGGTAGAAGGATCCCCAACACAACTGTGAACTGCAGTGGCCTTGCCTCTCCTGCACCAGCCAGGAAACCTCATCATGCTGCACAGATAAGGTAATGAATCAACAGTAGCCAGAGACGGGCACTGTTCATGTCCTGATTTTATAGACAAAGACCTTGAAGGTTAAGGTCTCAGTGATTTATCCAAGATCACTCAGCTCAGGGTCGGAGCTAGGTTCAAGTAATCTTGCTTCAGGCTTTGTGCATTTAACTCTCTCTAAAGTTTTCTGCTACCTGCCTTGATGCAATCAACTTGCCTTTTTTTTTTTTTTTTTTTTTTTTTTGCGGTACGCGGGCCTCTCACTGCTGTGGCCTCTCCCGTTGCAGAGCACAGGCTCCGGACATGCAGGCTCAGCGGCCATGGCTCACGGGTCCAGCCGCTCCGCGGCATGTGGGATCTTCCCGGACCGGGGCACGAACCTGTGTCCCCTGCATCGGCAGGCGGACTCTCAACCACTGCGCCACCAGGGAAGCCCCTAACTTTGCCTTTTATATCCTCTTCTACTCCTGCCAATGTGGCCTGTGTGCATTTCCCTGAAGACGTTCCACTTGTGCTATATTTCCCTTTTTCTTCACATTTCTTTCTTCCTGAAATGCTTTCTTCCCCTCAACTCCAATTTCACTAGCTGAACTCCTGCCCCAGCTTCAAGGCCCATGTCAACGGCACTTCTTCCAAGACACCTTTTAGGATTCATTTCTCCATTTCCATCAATTAGTGACAGTTCCCTTCTTTGCATCTTCATCACCTTCTGCTGATAACATTTTTTGTCACTCACATTTGTTTCCTTTTCTTGTATTTTTCTTATTGTAGCATTATGGCCACATAGATACTTGCCTTAAGAATCTTGTTACATTGCAGCCTCCTTGAGCCCAATGATCATTTATTATTCAACTTTTTATTGCCCCCAGCATTTACAACAGTGCTTTTTACATAGCAGGAGCTTAAAGAACCATTGAATTGAATGTATGCAACTGTAAAAATATATATAACTTAGTTATATGTAACTTAGAAATATGTATACATATAAATTAGTTTTCATTTATCCAGATATAATTAAATGTATGGGGGAGGTGAGATATTGCAAAGGATTAACCCTGGGATTGATTAATCTATACACAATTACAACAAAAACTTCTTAAGCAACATTGTAATTTTATCTTTGCTAAATCTGTACTTGCATATACTACACACACTGCAAATGGACTTCCATTGTGTTCTGAGTGCCTTGCTCGCACTTCTCTGCTTTACACAGATGAGGAAGTAGAGGCTAGAAGGCAGAGCTACAGGGAAGTTAATATGTTCAGATGCTCACCCCTAACCTTCCTTGCCCTTTTGTGATTCCGGATTGGATTGGGTGTGTGAGGAGGGAAAGGGATGCCCTCTGGGGAGATTAATAATAAGGTCTGAAGGATGAAGATCAAAGAAGAGCTTTGGCTGCAGACCACGTAGTTACCAGCAAAGACTCTCTGATCTCTGTGCCCCTCCATGCCCCCTGTAATCTCAAACTGCATTTTGCACCCTTTCCTGGGATCAGCACCCTTCTCAATTACACTCCACCATTATTTCTCCTAAGCTACAACTCCTGCAAGACCATATAGGTCCACTGTTTATCTGCATATAGGTCTGCTGTTCACCTGCCATCAGATAGCACCCCTAAGAAAAGTTTTACATAACTAATGTGAAGCCAATTTTTAGTTAGTGGGAAAGTTTGTCTAAACTTTTCTTAGAATGTCTATTCAAAATGAATTATCCTAATTGGTTTTCTACAGTATTTAACTTCACTAACTAACCAAGTCATAAACCTTATAAAAGTTTGCATTTTAAATCATCTATTGCATGTTGTCTGGGATTTACTCCAAAATAATCTGCTGGTAAATGGGAGTTGGGGGAGAGCACAAATGAGCCAAAACAGACCGTGAGTTGATGATTGTTGAAGCTGGGTGATGGGTACGTGGGGGTTCATTATGCCATTTTCTCTTGTTTTATATATGTTTGAAATTTCCCTCGTAAATTTTTTTTACTTAAAAAAATCTATTTTGTCTTCACATTCTGCCTCTGCACAATTCTAGCGTGGTTAACGTTTCTGTTTTTAGAAGATGGGGAATTTGCTACGTCTGCCTTTCTTTTTGTCCCAACTTGTCTTCTTCACCTGACCTAGCTGGTGAAACAGGGGTCTGTCTGCTTGGTGAATCTCAAATACTATCCACCGTGTGGCCCAGGAACTTTGCGGGTTGCCAGTCTGAGTGCTCAGACTCCTTTCGTAACCATTTAAAAATATTCCTTGGTAGCGGCAGTTCCAAGTTCAAGGGTTGTATTTTTACCGAGAACTGCAGATACTGCCGCTGGGCTGCAAATAGAGACGAGGATGATGGCTTGTTTGTAAAAGTCACCGTGTTCCTTTTCTCTTTCCTCCTTCCTTCTCTCTCTCTCTTCTTTTTCCTCTATTGGAAAAACATCTATTGATGGGCAGTTACCAAGTCAAGGATTCAGGAATTTTCTGGTGTTAAATATTTCCAGGATATCAATAAGCAAACCTGTTTGGACTGCTGTGAAAGGCACGGTAAATCAGCACCCTGTGTCCCCTTTTGGGAGAATTAAACTCTGTTATTGGTCTGGGGTGAAAGCAAGCTAAAAACTCAAATGTGAGACCCTGTATGAAAGGTGACATTCAGGTTGTACTTCCGAGGTATTTTGGCACCAGCGAGTCAAACAGGGCATTTCTTAAATCCACTTGATCCACAGCAGACTTCATCCTGCACAAACCATATCCAAATATTATTCCACCCAGCAGGCAAGTCCCTGCAACCTGTCACTGGCAGACATACCTTGAAAGCTTCTCTCGGGAACTTCTCCTGAGGTGCTGCCTTTCTTTACAGCTTGTCTGATTCCATGAGGCCAGAGACTCCTTGAACCACCAAAAAAGGCAAACTGAAAAAAACAGAGCAGTCTGACTGGTTAGAATCCCGGGTTGTGGAGGAATATGGCCAAAGAGGCTGGATTTATGACTGGCAATCACCCGTCTCATTTTGCACAGGAAAGACATTTCTCTAATCCACCTGTTCAATTATTTATCATGCTATGTGTTACCTCTTAATTGTCACTTGGGCAAAGCCTTTATGTTGTAAGGTGACACCCTAGTATTTTTTTAATGACCTTAGGCAAAGTGATTGACACTGGATCCTGGAGTCAGATGTTCCTAGTGACGCAACTTGTTCTCCCAGTAGCAGGAAACCTTCCTGCCATGATTAAGTTAGAACTGTGAAAGTGCTAAAATGTGTTGTCAGCCTTCCTCTGATGCAAACACTTTATTATAGAATCTAGTTGCAGAGGAGTGAAGCAACACATATCTTGCCTCCAAACGTCCCTTTTCTCTCTGGACTAGCCACTCTCTGTAGAAAAGCAATGTGTTCCGGACCTTGAAATACCAGTGACCACAGTCACGCCTTTCCCAAATGTACAGTGTTTCCGGCTCTATCCTTTCCCCCTTTTCTATTTCTTTTTCTGGGTTCATACGACAATGTGATCACAACTGATTTATGTCTGGCAAGCTGCCAGTCTCTGAACTCTCATTAACTACCCCAGTCAAGCAAAACAAAAAGCCATCCATTCTGTATTTGAACTTGAAATGGAAAATCATCTGTGTTTGCTTTTCTCGATAGGACGCTGAGATGGAGCAAAAGTGTAAGTCTATTTTTTTTGGACGTGGCCTACACTTCCTGATGAAAATACTTGAGAACCCGAGAGCTTCGAGTGTCAGATCCACTGTGACTCAATGCTGGATGGTCCCCATTAAAATAGCACAAAGGGCTTTCTCAGCAGCCCTGCCTGGGTTATCTCTACTACTATTCAAGTTTCCTAGGTAAAGAGTATTTTTTAGGATATCGTTGCCTCCTGAGTGAATATTCTGAATTGTTATGGATTCATTAATTTACCAACGTTGTACCACAAGTAATGCAATGAGACCAAACACACATAAGGCTATGTCCTATAAACATCTGTGATTAACTTAGAAAGGAAGGGGAAACCAATAGCCTATGTTGTACTCCGGTTACTTTTACACTCAAGATTCTTATATGTATTCAGTCCAGATTACCACAGACATTGTGTTCCCATTCTGTCATGATTCCAGAGGTACTGGAATCCAAATATATGAGGTTAACACATAGAATGGGAAGTTGACCCTATAGGCTTTTACTCTTTTTGTAAGATTATACCTGAATAGCTGAGCCAGACTTAATTCAATCACAAAACATTTCTTTTCACTTCTTAAATTTCCAATACATCGATGTGAGTGCTCAGTAAATACTGAGCAAATGAGTGAACGAGTGAATGAGTAATCAGAGAAGAACCTCATCTTGGAAGGAAGCTGGTGTGAGTCAGCAATTCCCTAACATTGCTGCATACGAGACTCAATAAGTGCTTTATTTGTATTTGTGGTATTTCTCCAAGTACCACTTTATTTTCCCCCTCATTTCTCATTCCCCCTCATTCCCCCTCATTCCCCCTCCTCATTAGAATGAGGAGTCTAAAGAAAAATTTCTTCTTTTTCCCTGAAGTAACATCCCAGTGGTATACCCGCACTTAATGACACACCATGTGTTCTTCTATAATTTTTCTTTGTTTAAATGTGCTCAAATACCCTTCCAGTTTATTTTATAAGAATGGTATTGGATGATAAATATTAGCTGAAAACTTGCTTTTTCACATAGTATATTATAGACATCCTTGCAAATTAACATTTGTACATACCAGTCTGCCTTATTCATTTTATTAGCTACATGGTATACATAATATAGAGGCACCATAATTCATTCAAAGGTTGTTTTGGTGCATGTGTGTGCACAAGCTAGCAATGCAGAAATAAATACTTATGTAGTTCTATTACATCTATAGCTATCATACATTTCCAAAAGTGGGATAAAGAGCATACACATTTAAGTTTTAATAAAATATGGCCATATTACCTGATTCTTCATCCTTACCTATACTTGTATTTCTTAATCCTCTACTTTATTATAAGTCTATTGAGAAATAAACTGGTATCATATTGTGGTTATTAATTTACATTTCCTGGGACAGTTTGTTTTTAAATACAGATTCTGGGTCTCACTTTGAATCTACTGAACCAGAATCTCTGGGGTCAGCACCTGTGAATCCTGGTCTTTGTAGAGCTGCTAGGTGGATCTGATGCAGTTAGTGCATGGACAGGCATTTAGGAACCACTGATCAAAATGATCTCTTGGTTGAGACATAAGCTTCTATTATTTAAAAACAAAACAAAACGAAACAAAATCCTCAAAAGCAATAAGATCTGGTTAGTAAAATTTGTATGTTGCATAATCATGTTATATTTTCTATATGACAAAACTACACTTTTTTATTTTTATTTTTTTACATCTTTATTGGAGTATAATAGCTTTACAATGGTGTGTATACACTTATTTTAGATGTTGATACAAATCTCAGCTTGCCACCTTAACTTTTTAAAAATGTCTGTGTCCAGTCAGAAAGAACAGTAAAGCATAGCTGTAGGCATAACCCATTTCAAGACTTTTGAAACATCTTTAGCTGCATGGCCAAGGGGCATAGACCCCTAATGGTGGGCATCCTATAGGAACCTCAGGGCCCTGGGACAAGATGGAGTTGAACGGCAAAGATCTGGATCTGTTTGTGAGTTTTATTTCTGTCAGGTATGACCTGTTGGATCACAAGCAAACCATTTCACCTCTCCAAGTCCCCATTTCCTCATCTAAAAATGAGAATAATATTTCATACAGCTTCTGGAAGGAGTTAACGAGGGGCTGCAAGTGAAAATGCTATTCTACATCTAAGCACCAATGTAAATGCTAACCGGCCCTCTATCAGATAGCATGATAGCTTTAAGGTTTTTCTGAGATATATAAATTTGGATAAGGATATGCTGAACATAAGGAACTTCTGTGATATGTACATGGATTTGGAGGGGGTGGGTTCCTGACAGATATGGCCTAATACAAATTCCTGTGTCAACTTGTTTTCTCTCAGTGTTTGCAGTTTCACTCCTGGGGTAAACTGCTGTTTTTCTACTAATGTCCCATTTAAAGTGACTTTCTTGCAGCTTCTGTAGTTTTAAATGTCATAAAAAGTCACTCAAATCACACTTCAGCTAAGCTTTAAAATTAATTTTAAGATAGATAAAAGTACTACCTAATACGTTGAGTACCAGTCTTTGACATAAAGAGCTTTATATCAATTAACTCAATTAATACTACAACCCTATGAGGTATACCATTATTATTCCCATTTTGTTGATGAGGAAACTGAGGCATGGAGAAGTTGACTTGTGCAGAGATACACAGTGAGAAAGCCGAATTTCAAGACCAGGTGCTTCGTCTCTAGAGTTCATGGCTTTAACCACAGTGTTACATTGTCTTCAGGGAAGATAGGTATTGATATCATGAGGAAGAAGAAGATTTTAGTTATGATAATATTTTTTATTCATGATCCCCATAGAACTCATAGATTGAAGTAAAGTGTTTCTGCTCCTTTAGAACCTGAATGTTTGATTCTCTGGTGATAAGTTTGAGCCCTGTGGATGTTGGAGTTATTGAGCCTCTTTGCTTGGACAGAATTTTGCAATTGATAAATCCCCGTAACCAGTTCTTTCATTTTTGCCTTTCAGTGATCCAGTGAGGCAGAGAGACTGAAGTCTGGCTCTGTCCATGACTGTTCAGCATTCACTCCTGGTGCTCCCTCTGGGAGTATCCCTTATTGCTCCTTCTTACTCCCTGCACCTGGCTAACTCTTCTAATAGTCTTACTCTCGTCAAGTCACTGCCTTAAGGAAGCCTTCTTCGGTTCCCCCTAAAGTGTAAGTTTTTCTGCTATGCACTGTTGTACCCTGCCTCCAGTTTCAGGAAACTCCACACAGGAAACTCAAGGAGGCTGGGAATGAAAGCACCAGCTTTGGTGGCAGATGAAGCTGGGTTCCTGAGATGGTCCCAGGTTCGCTAATAAGAGTGTGTAGATATTTGGAAAATGCTGCATATTAGAAGAAGACCAGGCTTCTGGTGGCAGATGGTTCAGAGGTCTGCATTTTCAGTCCTAGCTTCTCAAAACTGTTGACTTGGTCTTTAGCATTAGCTTAGACTCTTGACCCTGTGTTCCTCAGCTTCTGTTGGGATGTTTGTTCAAGAATCAGGTATTGAAAGGTTACTATGTACCTTGGAGTACAGGCATTGCAGTTAAGTAGTAGACCCTACTCTACTAGCCGTGGATCTCAATTACTTGGCTTAATCTGTCTCTCAGTTTCCTCATCTGTAAAATACAGATAATATTAGGATCTACTTCATCAAGTGAGATCATCCATTCAAACAAAGCTCAGACAGTAATGTTTAGAGTATAGTAAGTGCTTGGTAAATGCTGTTGTTCACATTATGAGTTAAACTCCCAGTCTCTAGTCTGGGAGCTCCTGGTCTCAGAGCACTTCCCTAAGAATTTATTCCTTGCTGCTTCGCTTTTTCAAAGCCCAAATCTAAATCTTATATTTCCACTCTAATCTCCCATTTTCTAGCCTGCTCTGCCCTAACATGTCCCAAGTTCTGGTGGGGCATCGCCTTTCTGAAATATATACTTAAAAGTGAATGTTATAACCACTGGAATGACTAAAATGGAAAAGATGGAAAATGAAAAAAATTGATGGAGATGTTATGCATCCAGAACTCTCTTATAGTGCTGGTAGGAGAATAAATTGATTCAAAGATTTTTGAAAACTGGCAGTAAAGCTGAACACATTACCCATCCTGTATTTAATTCAGGCATTCCACTCCTAGGTCTTTCTCAGCCTAGGAGTTGTGTATGTATGTAAACTAAAAATCATGTAGAAGAAATTTCATAATAGCACAATATTAGTTATCCCTTGCTGAATAACAAATTACTCCAAAACTTAGAAACTTATAACAACAAACATTTATCATCTCAGTTTCTGTGGGTCAGGAATTTGTGGCTTAGCTGGATGAAGGGCCAATTTACCCTTTAGGCACAGTACGTGCAGTGCCTGGAGTTCACAGTGCTTGTCAGTACAAATTCCTTTTTGCAATAGATGAAAATCGTCTTTTTTCTTAGTGGAGGAAAGGGCCCATGATACATGAGTGCCAAGATCCCACTAAAGTCATATAATCACGTAATGCAGCCCTGGTTGAGGGTCTCTCGTGAGGTTTTGGTCAAACTGTCTTCTGGGAACACAGATCCACCTTCAAGTTCATTCAGGTAGTTGCTGGCAGGTCTCAGCTCTTCTCTAGCCGTTGGCTGGAGGTCTCTGTGCCTCCCCACATGGGCCTCTCCATGGTGGCCTGAGTGTCCCCACAACATGGCAGACGGCTTCCCCTAAAGAAAGGAGGGAGAGAGAGGCACCGAGGTGAAAGTCTCAGTGTCTTTATAGCCCAGTCTTAGAAGTGACATACCAGGGCTTCCCTGGTGGCGCAGTGGTTGAGAGTCCACCTGCCGATGCAGGGGACATGGGCTCGCGCCCCGGTCTGGGAAGATCCCACATGCCGCGGAGCGGCTGGGCCCGTGAGCCATGGCCGCTGAGCCTGCGCGTCCGGAACCTGTGCTCCGCAACGGGAGAGACCACAACAGTGAGAGGCCTGCGTACCACACACACACACACAAAAGATGTGACATACCATCATTTCTGCCATCGGTCACACAAAGCAACCTGAGACAATGTAGGAGGTATGTGAATATCAGGAGGCAGGCATTTTTGGGGGCCTCTGGGAGTCTGGCTACCACAAGTACTACTTTTGTTTTTTATTTATTTATTTTTTTTTGTGTGGTACGCAGGCCTCCCACTGTTGTGGCCTCTCCCGTTGCGGAGCACAGGCTCCGGACACGCAGGCTCAGCGGCCATGGCTCAAGGGCCCAGCCGCTCTGCGGCATGTGGGATCCTCCCAGACCAGAGCTCGAACCCGTGTCCCCTGCACCGGCAGGCGGACTCTCAACCACTGCGCCACCAGGGAAGCCCAGTACTACTTTTAATAGTTAGAAACTAGAAACTATCCAAACGCCCATCAAAAGCAGAAAGGATAATAAATGATGGTGTATTCATACAGTGGAATTCTACACAGAGATGAGAATAAACACTTTATAATGACATGAAACAATATGGATGTACGTCATAAACATAATATTGCACAGAAGCCAGGCACAAAGAGTACACACCCCACAATTCCATTTATATAACGTTAAAAATCAGGCAAGACCACTCATGTGTTAGAGTGAGGATATCCTCCTGGAGAAATAATGACTGGAAGTGGATTCAAGGGGGGCTTCTGAGGGACCAGCAATATTTGTTTTTTTTCATCTGGTTCCACAGGTTTGTGTGTGTGTGTGTGTGTGTGTGTGTGTGTGTGAAATTCATTCAGCTATACATTTTTCTCTATACATATTATACTTTAAAAAGAGTTTTCTGAAAATAGGTATTAGCACACCTTTTTTTGGTCTCCTTTTCCTATCATTCTGGAAATGATATCTGTCACAGATAAGCATAAACCTGCAATAACTATAATCTCTGGTCAAAAAATTGGTCTGACTCAAGGCCTCACCAGCTGTGAAACCTTGATTGGATAAACCACTTACCCTCTCGGAACTATAGTTTGCTTGAGAGTAGGGTGGACATGCACTATAGCCTCAATGTGTGGTGGAGAATATTGAGTAATATCAGATACATTTGAGCCCCATCATATACAGGGTCAAAGAGTAATGTAAAAAATTGAGTGTAAACAAATTACCTTTGAAAATTACTTAGATAAGCCTTAAATCAATAAGATGCCCTTGAGGCTCAAAAACCAGGAACAAGGAATTTACTTTTTTTTTTTGCTTCTCTTTAGATCCCTGCTCTGGTCTTCCTTTCTGTGGGGCAGCCTCGGATGAGATTGGCTGGAATGGGGATGGGAGGAGGGGAGGTGTGTGTGTGGGGGGATTTCTCACTCTCCTGATCTCTTTTTTATTAAAGACACATAATTGAATTTCTGTATTAAATATACCTTTACAATGACTCCAATGTATGTGAAAGCACCAAAAATTATAACAATATTAAGAAAATGTAAGTTATTATTCATATTTGGAACAGGTGTTTTCCCCAGATTATTTTGGTCTAGAGAGACTTCGTGGATAATGTCAAGGTTAAACAAGTGACTAATTAAAGCCATTTAACCAAAAGAGGGGGCTGCTTGATGCTTGATGGCATGTTGGGACAATAAGTAGAGAAAGAAGCTGAGGTCAACATTAGATAGAAAAATAACAATTTTGCAAGCGTGTAGTACTTTATAGATGACAACATTTAAATCACTTCTTTAAAGCTAAGCTTATTTTAAAGATGAGGCTTAACTTCTCAAGATCACCTGACTAGTTTAACAGGAGAGCTGGGATTCATAACCAGATCTTCCAAGTTCAAAACCATAACACGGTACAAACCAGGATCTCTGTCTCTGTCTCTGTCTGTCTGTCCGTCTAGTGGTGGTGGTGGAACAGAGAGGTAGGTCTGAGGATTTGTGATCTGGCTCTCCTGGGCTTATCTGGCCTCAGCCACCTCGGTGATCCATCTGACCTTGCCATCTTCTCTAGGCAAGGTTTCCTAGATCAACCAAGATAGTGAAGTGGGGAGAGCACAGTTCCCTAGATGGCTGTGTTTCTCACCTGGGCAGAGACTTGCTGCCCAGGATGGGGTTAAAAGTTATTCCTGTGCATTCTAGGATGTATGAGGTTTAGGGAAAATCCCTCCAGGTGATAGCTGGTTTCTGATACTCCAGGGTAGGACCAGGTTCTCTTTTCAAAACATACATGCCTGCATCATGCTTATGCATGCATTTAACACCTGCTTATCATTAGATCATCAAACCATTTGTAAAGACAAACCTTGACCGTTAAAGACATATGTTATGAGATAATTGTGATATCATGATTCAAGTCTGGGTTTATTCTCCTTGTGGGAGTTGGGAGCCACAGTACATAGGACTATCTCTGTGCCTTACAGCTCTGCAGGTGTGTACACCTTTTTAATGTGACTGGAGGCTCCTCAACAGGGCAAGACCTTCCTGTATTTACTAGAAGAACCCAGAATTAGCCATTGCAAAGTGGCTTAGGGAGGAGGGTAGGGGTGCCCTCACTGGAGGATCTTCTCCAACTCCTCACATATAGGAGAGATATCTCTATTTCTGGTATGATCCTATTTCAGTCTTTACAACTTCAGTCATTCCATGGGGTTTCTTTTGGGACTCTCAGGTAGCAGCATGAGGCCCCCTGGTGGCCTGAAATAATTCACAAGTTTACTTTTCAAGCAGTTGGAAGGGCAGGCGTGGCTAGAGAAATGTTATACAAAGGTAGTAAATACTCACCTGGACGTGGTGCTTCCAGTAGAGGCAGGGTGGAGTAGGATGACCTATTTTGGGAGAGGTGAGAACTAAAGAATTTTCTTTTACGAGATTAAAACAAACTAATTCTGGATCAAACAGTCAACACTTTCTGATTTTTATTCTTTCGTTCATTTAGCAAACACTTATTGAGTACCTAATCTGTGCAGGACATTTTATTAGGGGTTTAAAGATATATGACATATGGGGAGGGGGAAGGGTAAGCTGTGACAAAGTGAAAGAGCGGCATGGACATATATACACTACCAAACGTAAGGTAGATAGCTAGTGGGAAGCAGCCGCATAGCACAGGGAGATCAGCTCGGTGCTTTGTGACCGCCTGGAGGGGTGGGATAGGGAGGGTGGGAGGGAGACGCAAAAGGGAGGGGATATGGAAACATATGTATATGTAAAACTGATTAAATTTGTTATAAAGCAAAAAAAAAATATATATATATATATATATATATATATATATATATATGTATATATATATGACACGTTATGCACTTCTAAGGAGTTTTGGAAGAAGATAAAACATTTATGGTACTCACGTGGTAGAAAATGAAAGTTGCCATCAGAGAATAAATAGGTAGAGCCTCTTGAAGGAGCAATTCCTTTCAGATAAATGGGAACCTCTGGGAAGTGGTGGCACTTAAGCTGGGGCTCTAGAAGCAGGATTTGGATATGTCAGAGTTGGAGAGGGAAAGGACGGCATTATGCAGGAGGGAAAACAGAAGTCTGAACATACATGGAGGCAGGAAAACTGAAGCCTGATCCAGGAATGGGGAATCGTCTGGTCTGGCTACCTCATGAATTTTGGGGTTGGAGTAAGAATGAAAGCTGGATACATTTGTTTGGATCATACAGAGCAGGACCTTGAATACTCACCTGAGAAATTTCCTCATCAAGCAGTGGGGAGCTTTTGGATCTCTTTGAGAAAAAAAATAAAAAAGCATGTCAAAACACAGTATCCCTCCTGCTGTCATAAACACAATGCCATACACTTGCATTTGGTCCAGAGGAGTGTTCACCCGCATGTGTTCAAGATAATTGTATTCAACAACTCCAGACTTTCACCATCTGAACTTCAAAGCCAGGAGAAACTAGGTCATCGAGGTGTCTCCCCTTAACAAAACCACCTGAGCACCAGGGAGCAGTCAGTGCCAGAGGGCTCCTGCCACGTTTAATTAAAGTCCTTGATAGAATGTCTTTCATCGAAAGTGCTATGCTAGGCTTGTTTTGTTTTGCTTTGTTTTTCCAAGGTTTAGGAAAGGCTTTGTGCCTATCTTTCCACTCTAGTTTAATATGGTTTAAACGACGTGAACCGGGGATATTTCTGGCTAGAGTTATGGCGTAGAGTCCTAGCTGCTCAATATTCACAGAATTCAAGCAGTAACGTTAGTTGCATTGTATTATTGCTAACTCAGTTAAGCAGCCTGAGAATCTACCCAATGCCTGGTATATAGCTGGTGCTCAAAAATATGTTAAGCAAATATTTAACAACTGATCTGATAAATATGTAACACACATTTCACAACACATTATAAAATTCCTGGCCCAGGGCATTGATTTCCTAATTATAATGGCATATAAATCTTTTAGAATAAACATAATTCATATTATTCTTCAGAGGTCGTGAAAAAAATGATGTGATAAAAAGTAAAAATCTTTTAGTTAAGTTAGGAAGAAGCAACATGTCCGTTCGAGAGAAACACAATGGAGATGTCGTTGTCAATGAGGAAAGGAAAGATGGGCAATCCGGAACTGCAGTAACAGTAACTACAATGGAAATAACCATTTAAGAAGTTTCAGCAGCAATGAGTATTTATTATTTTGAATAAAATGTACATTAAACTTTAATATAAAAATCATCAAAAGTGCTATATTGGATTATTTTAATATTAATTTATCCCCGCATGTCATCGAGTAGCTACACATTTTACCTTTTTTTTCTAAACTTCTGACACAGCATTACGATCATCTAAAAACTGTCCAATGTTAAAACATAAAAAAAAAATTAGTTTATTCTTCAAGAAAAGTACCACCAGTGATGAGTTACTGAAAGTGAAAAATAAAACAGATGCTAGAGAATCAACTTTTTGGAAAAAAAAAAATGATCACAGAATTTCACAGGAGTATGCAAAGTTCAAGGCCGTTAGACTCTCAGCAGAACATTTTTATGACATAACATCCTAATAGCGTAAGTTATCTCTTTTGGAGGCAGGTTGCTGGTGTGCCAGAACTCATCTTCTCTTGCCTACTTTCCAAGGTGAACCAAATGTTGTCTAAGGCCACACACCTCCCATGACCCCTAAAATGTTTAATGTAGAGGAAAAACTGGTTTTTCAGTCTTAGAAATAGCCCTCAGAGTTAAGTTTGTCGTCGAAGACACGAGTCATTGCTCACAGACGAGAACCCCATCCATCCTCCACCCTCCACCCTCAGGCCACCCCCATGCCTCTGGTCTGCGGCAATGCCAAGTCCATCCTCTCCCACACCAGTCCTGGGTGCATTGGCGGACGGAGTGAGAGCAGGTCCTTCAGACCACACATCCCGTTTGGTCTCATTCAGTCCTAAGCAAACAAGCTTCTCTGATTTGCCACGAGAGCCGTCTGACTCTCCCGCCTCTTGGCTTTCTTGCTCCTCTGTCTCACCTTCCAGCACAGGGCGCTGGAGGCTAACAAAAAAAGTCCCAATGACAGAAGGACCAGACCTAAGATGGAGATGATTGAGCCATGGGAATTGAAGCTGTAAGCCACGGCAGTGACCGCTATCCCGGCGATGAGGACCACCACGGCGAAGGGGATGATGCAGCGGTAACAGGAGAGCTCAGCGCCCCCCGTGGCGGCTGTCAGCTGAATCTCATTGACCAGGGGGACCATGGTGACCATGACTTCACCATTGGAGCTCTTCTGCATTGCCACTGGCTTGGGAGACTTCGGGGTTCCCAGGATCTCCTTTATGGGCTCTTCGGTCATTTTTACAGTATGCCTCCTAGCTGAGTTCACAGACTAGACCTGGGCGGTCTCACCAGGGTGGAAGCTGTGGAGAAGAAGACAGCAGATACCAGTTAAATGCATCAGAGTAAAGCCCCACGAGTAGGAGTAAAGAGCTGGGGGGAAAGACCACTGTGTTCTTTTCTAGGAGGCATGGACGCATGTGAAAATCAACTTTAATATACTGTTTTCCTAATTGTTTGCATTCTCTTTGCATTGAGAAGAAAGCAAGATAAAGCAGAGAACCATAAAGAAAGGGAAGATATAAAAAGCAGGAAACACTTTACAGTGCTTAATGCACTCTGGCGGTCTGCAAATGTTTTACAAGCTTTTCTGCTTTGTCTATTGCTTTTCTTTCCTCTAAACACACAGAGAAGCCTCAACCTTAATCCCCAAACAGCCTCATTCAAGAGGAGAACACGTTATAAACAACACTTCGCACAGTCCCTTCCACGCTCACAGCAACCTAGACTCTGCCGGCGTTTCCGGGCATAACATGCACTCTTTCCAAACTATTGCCCATTCGCTGTGCACCAAAGCAACGTCGAGACCAGCAATCAGCGTACAAATGATGTTCTCCTACATCAACTGACAGTTAACAAGTCTATATTGTTGTAACTGTTAAATACAGCGAAACATGCATCCTGGGTCCACGATGGGGGTGCAGTTGGGCAAAAATTCAGGGACAATAAGGCTAGGATATGTGAGCTAAAATGCGGCAATATCCTCTGATCCGTTTGAAAAGGGAAAAGTAAGAAAAATAATTCAACAATTTTTGGGGACACAATTTTGTGCTTTTTTTATGTTAAAGAGAAGATCAATTATTACGATAATTAGCTGTCAATTCACAAATTTTCCACTAAACTCAACAAGGAATTTTGATATTATATGTACCACGTTTAAAAAAAAATAAGCATACTAGACAAGCATAAAGATTTACAAGTTCATTTTTACCCCGCGCTGCTGTGTACAAAAACTTGCTGCGCTGCGCTGTATCTCTCTAAATATTTTGAATCTGAACATTTCAGGGTGAAATCTGAGACTCTCGATCAAAAGCCTCTGGTTGAAACGCCATCTATGAGAAATCAGTGAACACTCTTCTCCTGCTCAGACATGGTAAGTCATTCTCCTTTACCATCGAGAAGTGATCCAGCAGCTAAAGAGTTGAGCAGTTATAGTTACTGAAAGCATTTAAAGGAAGATACTGGAGATGATTTCAGTGAGATGAATACTTTGATCATATTAAGCACCCACTGAAAACTAATTCAACACCAAATCAAACCTCACAGTTTCTTCCTTGCTCTGGGAGGTCCAAAATATCACTCCTTGTGCAATGAACTAAAAGTTAGAGCTGCCTATTTGCATGGCATTTTTAATCACCAAATTAATCACTGCTGTTCAATGATACCTTTAAATACTGGCTAGGCCCGTAAAAGGATATTTGAGATTCTGACTGAAAGAAAAAAAAAAAAATCTCCACCCCAAAGCTGAGACTTCAGCTAACCTGAAAATGAAGCTCCGTCCCCCAAAGACTTACACCGACCCATACCTCAGAGAGAAGCAGTCCATTACCAAGGAGACCACTGGACTTGGGAGGGAAGGAACAGCAGCGTCTGAGCTTCTTCTGCGACCTCTGGGAAGACAGCCTGTAACAGCACGTCTGTAAATAAAGTGACAGGACGGGGATCTCCTCTGGGGAAAAGAAAAGATATAAAATACTGTATGGCAGGTTTTAGAATCTGGAGCTCTTTCTTTTACCCTACCTCTTCCTAAATGACGCTTGTCTTTCCCTCTCTCTCTTTTTATTTCCTCCCCCGCCGGACTGCCCCTCCCTACCATTTTTTTTTTTTTCTTCGTTCTTTTCCTTGCCAGCAGATTCCGAGTTTTGGCTTCCCCCAGCTCTGCTCAGTGACATGATAAGTCAGAATCATTCTAGAGTCCCTAGAGACAGGAGGCAGCTTTTACTTTTATTTCTCTTGCAGCATTTACTGAGTGCACTGCTTTGCATTACTCATTTTTTCCCCAGCCAACCTCCAGATCTTCCTCCCGCCCAGCAGGCATTTTCACAAGAAAATCCCAGAGTCAGCGTTGCAGACCCAGCTAAGGGGACAGAGCTGAAGGGATAGACACTTTTAGGGTGGGAGGAACAGCTGTGAAGTCATCGAGCAGCTGAATCCAGCCTCTAAGCCAGCAAAAATCGATGTTCCCAGGTTTCCCAAGTATTCTTTCTTCATATATGTGTGCTGACCATCTGAAGCTTAACCCACCACCCACCACCCTCCCTTATTTGATATTAATTCATTTAGGAACAAGGGTGGGACATACAAATGTTTGTCACTAAGGGGGAAAAACAGTCATTTTGATTTAAACATGATTACTACTTGTGCTAGGAAGTGGGTAACTTCGGCAATGCTGAAATCATCATTACCATCACTGTCATTATAGAGCACCTGCAAGGCGCATGCATTAACATTCTCACTAGTTTACAAACGAGTTTATAGATAGTTTGTAAATGAGGCTCAGAGAGGTTAAGTAATCTGACAAATTTCACACAGAGAGAAACCCTTGGTTTGAACTGTAGGCTTTAAGGAGCACACAAATTATGTAAGGAGCTTGTTAAATGTAGATTGATTTAATAGGTCTGTACCAAGCTCCTGGCTGATGTCAACCTGCAGATCCTCGACCCACTTAAAGGAGCAAGGTATTTTAAATATTCAAATGTATATGGCTCGACGTGTCACGCTCTCAAACAATAAAGGTCTATTTCCCACCGCCTGTCTGCAAACGGACTTAGAGCTTTAGACTTTCTTACAGATAAGCTATTTAAAATTTTAAAACCCCAGATTGTCTTCCGGAGGGAAAAATGAGATAATACTGGGTGACTATTATAAGCTCAGCCCGATACTTCTGTAGCTAAAAGTTATCCATCCTCTCTTTTTAATCCATACAAGTTTGAATAATAGCTTTTTAATTGATACAACTAATACTACAAATATAAATGAAATCTTGAAAGAGATTTGTTTTCCTTCTTTCTCTTGAGTTGTTAGATTTCTCTGACTTCTGCTGGAGGGCATGGACGTTCTCAGACATCTCATCTCTGTTCTACGATAGCCCACTCTTTCCATCCTTGTCTAGAAATCATACCATGGTGATTTTGTCATAAAGGGAGAGGGACCAGAAGTCCTTTTTTCTAGAATGGAAATCAGAGAAAGGGCTTCTTCATTAAAAAGAAATAAAGTTGAAAAGTTCCTGAGGCCTGGCTGAGTCGGGGGAGCCCAGCCTGCTGAGGATGATGAGTACCTGGAGGGCCTCGGCCACGACTATCCTCAGACTTCAAAAATGTGGGATATAAAGGGACACATTCACCCTCCAGGAGGAGTGCTGTCACTTGGTGTTTGAGAAGGGCTACTTAGAACTATGGCATTTCAGCACTTGCCAGCAATGCCCTGGGAGGACAGGGATATTGGGAGCCACGGGCCACATAATTGGAGGTTTGTGAGAAGCCCCTTATGAGAGCAGCATTCTTCCCACTGTGAACTGTGGCCTTCGGGGGCAATTCCTCTTTACTTTCTAGCAGGGGCTGCTTTCTCCCCCAACATAATCCAATAACCCCACTGAAGCTTTGCATATCATCACCCTTTCCTGTTGACCATGTTCCCCCATTGTCAAAGTCAAAGGTACATGATTTGAAGTCCTTTCAGAGAGAAGCCAGAGGCACTTTTTTTGGATGGTGACCTCTTGGCTGAACTTATAATGAGGGACAGTGAATGCATTTGTGCGCTGGGGGCAGGGTTGGTCTGTCATTATTTCTCCTAATACCCAAGCTTTCCTCAGCCTTTTCAGGCTTCAGATGTTACATTCACCCTTATTCTTCTTTAGAGTATGTGCATCTGCCCAGATACACAGATGCACATCTTCAGATTGCTAGTAGACAACTGATGGTTTGTTTTGATAAATACAGAGAAGTAGAAAGCTTTGGGACAAAGCAGAAATTATATCTAAAGAATAGATACCTATCATTATACCCAAGAACACCTGCAGTTTTAAATGATTCTTACCTCTTCAAATTAAAATTCAAAGAATTCCTAGTGATCAATGCCTGATGTCTTTGAATGATTTTTCCTCCCTCCTCTCTGTGCCTATAAGATATTAAACATTCCTGAGAGTGCCTTAAGAGACACCTGCCCCCAGATGCAAAATCTCATTCACAAAGCAGCAAGCTTTCTTTCTGCAAGACTTCTTTCAGAAGGGAGAGGAAATCTTTCTGGTTCTTTTTAAACAGAAGGCTCCAGGAGATTCCTTTAAGCATGGAGAACTTTTCAGAAATCTTCTAATTCATGAATTAAATCTACATCCTCTTACCCCACCCCACCCCTCCAAAGACATTCCACATTTCTTTCCCAGTTTCAAAAACCCAGGCAAAGATCCTTACCTTTCCCAGCCAGAATTGGACTGACACAGCTGCCAGCTCCCGGCCAGGCCAACAGCTAGCCAGAGACTGTGATGCAAATCACTACGCTAGGGACTGTGAACAAAGTACTCACCAAGGCTTAAACACAATTAAGGGACCAGAGGAAAATTGATGAGAGGAAATTCCTTAAGTGCTGTTGTATTTTCTTCCATATTTCCCTCTATGGAAATGGAATCCATGTATTTTTTTTTAAAGGGACCCAAGTTTGGAAAGAGTGTCCTCCTTTGTTTTTCTTTCTTTGTATCCTCATTCGGGCTTCCATTTTCAAGGTTTTCCCTATCCAAAGCCCCCATTCTGATACTATCCCTCTGTAAAACTGTGAACCTGCAGAAAAGAATTCGTAATCCTTGTTCTATACTTCTAGGAGGGTGTGGGGTTGGGAAAGTATGTGCAGTGGGGAGTGAAAAGGCAAATTAATTTTTTCACCATAACAAGCAAGCAATAAGAGGAGTAAAGGAAGAAGAGATCTATTGATGGCGAAATGGCATTTGGTTCCTTGTGGGGACCCTCTCCCTAAAGCCAGAGGAGAGGTCTTGTCAGTGCTGTTCATCAGAGAGGGCGAGGCACCCTGGCAATGGTGGTACCCAGGAAAATCGCATCTCTGAGCAACTGAGCTAAACTTCCACCAAAGGCATCATAAAACGCAGAATTAGGAGCACTTGCTGTTCTGGAGAAAATTCCCCCAAATTAAAAAAAAATCTCATTTTACTTCGAAACAAGCCAGAAACAAAGTTATTGAGGGAAGGGAGATATAGAAGTGGAGGAGGACAAGGAAAACCGTGAGTACCATGACCAAGAGGAGATTTTGCCGGTTTCCCTTCAGTAGAAGCCAAAAGGGTTCATTTTCTCAATTAGAAAGGGCACTATTTTGTTCCTGCCATGGGTCGATGTTGTTGAAGACCTGAAAATTTCTCCTTTGGGAACACACAAACTTTTCATTGTGTGAAGAGCACCCCCATGTGCGTTCAATTACTCTCCCATATTTACTTTCAGTTTGCTTTTGCTTGGTGTGGTTGATTTGGCTAATTTTCAGCAGGCCTGAAGATGCCAGTTCCTCCCAGTTCTCTGTCCAGTCGCCACATGCCTTTGATCTCCGTCATCGCCCAGTCCAATTGGATTCAGTGAGATTTGGGGAGCTGGCCAATTTTTCTTCTTTCCAATGCTTCTTTTAAGGGTGTGTCTGCATTTAAGCTCTGCAATCATGGACATTTTGGAAAGTGATCTGTGCTTGTGTTTTCATTTTGGATAACAGGTCATATTATTTCTACTCCTACCCCTGCCCCAGAGCACTTCTCTTTGACGTCTAGGACATCAAGGAAGGAGATCTCATAGTAACAGGTGGAATAATGGGTATCACCTCAGACATAAGTATACAGTCTCCTGTTTGCTGGTCACTTTTAAGGCACCCCAAACTCATAAAATCCACACAGACATAGAAAGGAAAACACATCTTTTAGGTGTACACTCTGGTCACCATTCTCTTACCCATTTTGTTCTGAGTCACTATGAAAGATTGCAGAAACATAAAAAAAACCCAGAATTGCTGAAATCAAATAACATGGTGGGACCTTAGGGAAGGATGAATAAACTAGCTTTCACTTCATCAAGAACAAATTGTCATTCTGGCCTCAGATGAGAAGAGGCTGATTTTCTTGTTTCAAAATCTGACTATATACTAAAACAGCTATGATAACATCCCCATGCATCTGGCACAATCCTTATACTTGTGTACATTATTTTTGGGGGGGCCTAAGATGAGGAAGCTCAGAGGTAAAGAGTTATAGCAAATTGGACTGACACTTTCCCAAGACAAGTGCACAGCACTTGGGTCAGCTTCCCCTACTGGGCTATGGATCATGTATTCAGGGGCTTGTGCAGCCCACCATTTTTGCCTTTTCCAGAGAAGGAAAGGGAGGGACAACAGTACCCTCCCCGCTTTGCCCCTCCTCTTCATCCCTGATAATATGGGTCCCTTCTATGCCTTTTTACAGAAGCAGTCTCCCCCTAGCCTCTGGTGACAAATGTCACTTGCCCATAAAATGATGTGCACAAACATCATGTGACCCCAATCCACACCAAATCAACACAACACTTCTAGGTTTCAACATCAGTCTGGTCCTGGGGATTTGAAACCATCCTGTAACAAGTAAAATTTTCTAAAAGTTAATAATCTACAATGTTCTGTAACGGTCAGTTAGCTTCTCTTGTTCCATATTCATAGAGCAGAACATACCTTCTGACCTGATTCGTCATATCCCAGTTGTGTAGCTCTGCTCTTGAAATGACTGGCATGGGATGGGCTCACCAGTCTGGCCCTCCTCCACATGATGAAACATTCAGTTGAAACCATAGATTTTAAGCTCTGCGCTTAAGTAAGAGGAATGTTGAGTTTATGTTCACAAGTAGATTTTGTTATCTCCAGGTTTTAGAGAAAGAAATGGGGGTGTCGAGGGTGCCACTACCCCCAGGTCTAACTCCAGGCTGCTTCCTTCTGAGTCGATCTACGTGATACATCCAGGTTGAAGAGGAGAGAACACAATAAGGCTTATCAATCATCTAATATGCACCACTGATATACAGACCCTGTCTCAGGTCTTTGTATTTTTATTTTACTAGTGAGGAAACTAAAACTCAGCAGCGTTAAGTCCTTAACTTGCCTGGGATGCACTGATACTTACTACACACGTTTTGGGTGCCAAGAACTTGTTGAATGTTCTAGTTGAGCATATTGAAACCAGTAAGTAAAGCATGATTTCTGCTCTCAGGGAGCTTACAGTCTAGGACAGGAAAGCCACAGGTAATCTTTCTGCCAGAGGGAATACCAAACTGCTATGGGAGACCCCTGGAAGATGAAACCAGTCTGGTCCAGGTGGGAGGGAAAGCTTCAGGGTAGACTGGTACTTGACAGTGTAAGTAGGGAAGGAGAGAAGATGATTCTAGTTGGAAAGAACAGCCTATATATAAACGTAGCTCAGAAAAGTGCAAATCTGCAGAGAGCTTTGAGTAGCCTATGTGGCTGAATTTGAGAGAGCATGGGGCAGACAGGGAGCAGTCCGAATAAGACTGGGAATTGTTGCTGGTGAGATCATTGCCTCAGGGTTGAGTCTGAACTTTATTTTGAGAGCAATGTGGGTTTTGAATAGGATGGCATGGTCGGCTCTTTGCCTTGTCAGTAGTAGCCTGGCATTAAAGTGTTGGGATGCATTAAAGTGTTGGGGGCGGGGGGCTGGGGTTGGGGAGTCAAAATGGGGAAGCCAGAAAGTGTGTAAATTAGAGAAACTTTGTGACTGTCCACATGAGAGTGCTGGGGGCCTGATAATGGAAAATGCATACAGGTGGGGAGTCACTACAATGGGCAGAATTGGTAAAAGTTGGCAATGGATTTCTCAGGGTAAAATTACCAAGGGAGAGGGGTTTGTAAGGTTTTTAAGCCTAAGTAATTAATAGCTTGGTGATACTCTCAGCAGAAATAGAGGGCACGGTGCGGAGGGTATACACTTAGTGTGGTTAGCATAGCTATCCATTTCTCCAACACAGAGGCAAATGCTAGAGAACGTGGCATTACTGCCTGACTACTAATTTGTGAAGCATTGTCTTAGTTGCCAAATAATGCTGTCACAGTCTCACAGGTGAATTTTCCACTAAAATTACGATTGGATTTATAATTCACTTCATTTCATGCAAACACACAAAATTGCAGATACATATGCAATATACATACATGATTTGAGATTGCTAACTTTCTGCCTGGAACAAGAAATAATTTTTTTTTTTTTTTTTTTTTTACTTGTTGACAGTTTTGCTTTATTTATTTTAGTTTTATTTATTTATTTATGGCTGTGTTGGGTCTTCGTTTCTATGCGCGGGCTTTCTCTAGTTGTGGCAAGCGGGGGCCACTCTTCATCGCGGTGCGCGGGCCTCTCACTATCGCGGCCTCTCTTGTTGTGGAGCACAGGCTCCAGACGCGCAGGCTCAGCAATTGTGGCTCACGGGCCCAGTTGCTCCGCGGCATGTGGGATCCTCCCAGACCAGGGCTCGAACCCGTGTCCCCTGCATTGGCAGGCAGACTCTCAACCACTGCGCCACCAGGGAAGCCCCAAGAAATAAATATTTTAAAAATTCAGATTTGAGACTTTAAATGTACTGACTATATGCAAATGATATATTGATTCAATTTTAAAGTTTAATTTTAAACTCGTCAAAAACGAGAACATAAGTATGCAGTTCTTTTTGTACAGTGTCTATAGCATGAAAAAAGCACCTCAAAGATGTTTTCTGGGAATGAAAATGTTTTCTTCTCCCATTGATCACTACTCCAAGGGTTCGTATAGAGAGTTCCAATCACTTCACATTTGGAGAAACAGCCTTTGTCTGTTATTAATATTAAGAGCTAATTTTATGTTGCCCCACGAGTTAAAGCTTTAAAAAAAAAAAAAGGCAGTCCCAGTCCACTATGGATTTCTTTAGAAATGTCCTGTTTTGGGCCTCATGCATTGTAAGCAAGCCTTCACGTTAGGGTTTTCCAAGATCATGTTGACTGGAAAATCTCCCATAAGTTCCTGAAGGATAGTATTAATAATTATATGTGTAAGGGAAGTTTTTGCCAAATAAATGAACAAGTAAAAGGATGACTCTACATTGAAATCAGATATAAACTTGAAAGTTCAGATCATTTTTCAAATGGATTATTTCAAAATGTCCAGCTATTTAGTGCTAATTACATTAGTTATTCAGTTATAATTGAATTACTCAAATATTATTTGCATTTTCCAGTATTCTTTGGATGGTGGGTACCCTGTAGACCCAACAAGAGGCTGTACATAATAATAAACAAATATTTATTGAACATTTAGTTTGTGTTATATACTTTTTATAGATTTATTATTTCATTTAATACTCATAAATAATCCAGGAGGTAGCTGCCAGACAGTCCCATTATATAAATAAAGAGATTAGGGACTTGTTTTGGGAAGTCACCATTTAGAAGATGGTGAAGCCCAGAACTAGAACCAAAGCCTGTTTGACTCCAAAGTTTACCCCTATGCATTACTGTTTCTGTGTTCAGATGATATGCATGTTTTCTGTTGCTCATAGGAGTTTACACTCACCCCAGAATAAACTTGGGTTTAGAAAAAATTATTTTGCCAGAAAAAACATGCAATCACCTTCCCACAGAACCCCTGTAGTGACCCATTGATGGGAATAGGATCACCTCAAGAAACTGTTTGGAAATATTTTTACCCACTTAAAAAGTCTTTGGTGTTCACAACGTGGGTGGATAGTGGGAAAGGGAACCATTTGCCCAGCTGAACTGAGGTCAAATTAGAACTATTTATCTTATGAACTTATCTTATGGAACAATACAGAGAACAGATCCCTTGCTTTCTTTCTTCAGATAAAAATTTTAAAGTCTTGCTTCACAAAGGAGACGGTACCTTGCTGTCTCCTTGTTTACTTAAGTAAACTATACAGGAAATGGGCATTATTGTCTTTGTAAAAGCACTTGTAAAACTTGATGAAACTAATGATCCCAAGACAGTGCATGACCACAGAATGAGAACACGATGTTCCTTCCATCGTGCACACCGAGGGCGTCAAGTCCACTTTGAACTCCAACTGGCCACTGAGCCTGGTCAGTAAATCTGCCATCGATATCTTTGGATGGCTTCCAATTTGAGGGGCTCGATGGTCTCAGGGGAACCTCTCTCCCCTGACTATTTCTATTTATCTTCTAAGTTAAACTTAGTTTGGAAAGGCTTCTTTACAGCTCTGATCTGACTTGTTATTTCTTTCTAGGGTTACAGGGTAAGGTTTTGGATCACTTCCACAACACAATTAACATTTCTGACTCTATACTCTAGTTGTGCAATGAAAACAGCCATAAACTGAAAGTGAGGAAACTTGGGTTTGAATCTTATTTTTTCCTTTTTGTTGACCTTAGGCAAGACACCCAACCTCTCAGGGTCCCATTTGTCAGATCTCAGAGTACCCTCTGTAGGTTCTTTACTATTCTTTCCTTTTATTCTATTTTAAAAAGCCTATTTGGGGTCTTATAATTTCCCATATCATTATCAGAGAACGTAGATGAGACAACTTGGGAAAATAGCTAACACAACTACCCTAGCTACCAGGAAATCTCTTTAAAAAAAATATTCCCTGGTGTAGCATCTGTCAGCAAAGCCATTGACCTCTTTCTGTGGATATTCATCTATTTCCCTGAGAGGAGAGTTGCAGACATCTGGCTCAGACACAGACTGCAGTGCAAAGGTTTCCTCCAGTTCAAATCAGAAATTCTAGGATTGCAGTGTTTACACACTAATTTCCACTCTTGCTGATCCAAAGCCGATGTAATAAGAGGTGTGAGGTGTCCAAGGAAATCAGTTAAGCCATAGATGGCAAGTTGAATTTGGAAGGCAAGCATCAGGGGCCAGAATTCCCACTGGTGGAGCCTTACTCTGCTGTGACTGACACGATGAGATATAAGTCCGAGATCTCAGCTCACATCTTAAAGTGACAGGACACAGGAGCAGCCAGGTTTAGGGAAGACTGGTGGGAAAGCCCAAGGGTGAGTCTCTCTGGGAACAGGAAGCAGGTACTGCTGTACCAATAAGGTTTTGGGACACAGAATTTTTCAAGTTGGAGAAGCAATTGAGCTTCCCAGGGGCTGCCAAGGGTGTGTCACATGGAGCGTGCACTTCCTTAGTGCTTCTCCTGCCCCAGGTCACAGAATCCAGAAGGGAGCAGCTGTGCTGCTTTATGACTTGCATTAACACAGATTCCTATATAAGCACCCACTTCAGATCCTCACATTATGGATTAGAGCAGAGACAAGGATGAATCTATATATTCCTCTCTTTCTGAAATTCCTTTTTGTTTTCTTTGTGGTAGGAGTATAATTTTACCACCATCGAATATATTCTGTATACCAGTGAGGAGTTGGACTACCTGCATGAGAATTGCAGAGTACTTACAAAAAACCCAAAAAACAACAACAACAAAAAAAACGTGTTTCAGGATTCTACCTAGACCTACTGTATTATTGCATCAGGATGTTTGGTGTGTGTGTGTGTTGGTAGGTCAGGAATCTGCATTTTTTTATTCATATCCCAAATGAAGTTTGAGATCCCCTGCTTGACACTAATATAGCAAACTATTGAGTATGTGCACTTAACCACATGGTTCTCTGGTTAAAAACATCAATGGTTCCTTTTCATTGAAGGGTCAGCTTCAGCTTAGATCAAATTGCAAATACAACACACTATTTCATGTTCCTCTTGCCTGTTGGTTCTTACCTATACTCAGGATGATGTCTGCTCATTTTTCCTGATACCTCAAGCATCACCTACTTCCGTGATAAGTCCTCCTCTGTCACTGGACCAGGCAGACCTGAATTTCCTTCCACTGTGTCCCTATATTGCTCTATGCTAGGGTGTCTCGGCCTAGGCACTTTTGACATTTGGGGCTGGATAATTCTTTGCTGTGGGTGGCTGTCCTGTTCATTGATGGATGTTAACATCATTCTGGGCTCTACCCACTAGAGGCCAGTAGCAACTCCCGAGCTGTGAGAGAACCAAAATTGTCTTCACGCACTGCCAAATGTCTCTTGGGGGGCAAAACTGTACCTGGTTGAGGACACTGCTCTACACTTACAAATATCATAGCCCTAGCCAAATAATGTGGAAAGTTTCTGCTTGCTTGTTTATCTCCTCTGAGATTCTGAGAGTTCAAGAGTAGGGGGTTTGCAAAATGTATCCTTGTGTCCCCTGTGCCAAGGCATAGCACCTGATGCACAGTAGGCATGTAATACACATTTCCTTAGCAAAACTTTATTGAGGTACTAGATGTCAGAAGACCTGGATTTTAGCTTATCTTGGTTGGCTCTATGGTTTAAAATGTGGTGACTCTGGACACGTCAATTAGCATCTCTGTGCCTCAGTTTCCCTCATTGGAAACATCAGCATTGTGCCTTCGGGTTGTATGTGGATGGAATGTGAGTGGGTCTATGAAAGTGTAAAGTGCAGAAAAAGCCTAGTCAAGGCAACGTGTCCTGAGGAAGCCAGGCTGCTGTCATGTTTTTATCCTCCGGGCACAAAGTCTGGGTAGCACTGAAAATTCAAGTCTGTGCAAACAATACAATGTTTTATAACAATATCTAGAGGATTTCATTAATGTGGAACACTATAAACACAAGAAACTGTGTTGAACTGATTGAAACTGTGATATGGAATGAGACTACCACAAAGACTAAGCATAATGCTGTACAACACACTATAGAAACCCTACAGTTTCAACTCTCTGCCCCCAGATACACTTGTGCGGGTCTGATAAAGATCCAGCCAGGCCTAAGGGAGCCTTCTCTGCTCTAGGTCCGTCTGATGTTCTGTGGCCTCCAGGAGCTGCCAAACCCATTCTTTGAGCCCTATTCTGTTCTGTGTTGGGACTGTGGCTTCCCTGTTTCCTGACCTTTAATATCAGTGGCAGGAAATTAGCAGGTTTTGCACCTGCAACTGCACAGAATGTGTGGCATTAATAGGGAGTCTCATCCACTCTTTGTAAAGATGTTTTCCTCTAATACACCCTATGGAATGCCTCTCCAGTTAGTTATTACCTTCAGAAACCTCTCTCTCTCATTCTGCTGACCTGCTTTTACGACTTCCTTTTACACCCTGGGCATGCCATCATTTTTGCCTGCATGCTCTCCCAGCGCTGTGGTGGGCTGGCTTATAGACCTCCCTCCCTTCTTTTAGCAGAATGAATTAGTTTCCAGGTTGAGCTCAGCTGGGAAAAACCTCTGTCACATGGAAATGTGGGCTCTGATACGCGAGCGCGAGCGTGAGCGTGTGTGTGTGTGTGTGTGTGTGTGTGTGTGTGTGTACCACCATCAACTCTCCTCCAGCTGCAACCGACCAGGACTTTCCCACTAACCATTTCATGCCCCAAACATGTAGGCTGCAAAAGCACTCACAAATTGTAAAACTATACAAACAAGTCAAAAAGTCCTGAATGCATATACTGCTAGGGCTGCAAGAGGGCTTGATAACCATTTAGTCTAGCTCTTCCGTTTTACATTTGAGAACATTGAAGCCTGCACAGGTTAACTGATTCCCTCTTAGTATTTTCTTTGCAGTTTCTGACCATGTCAGAAAGCTACCATGACTCATTCCATTACTTTTTAAATGCATCACAGCTAATCTTTATTTTCCAACTTTTTCTATACTTCATCATCATCTCTTTAAGCTTAAAATAATAATTTCCTGTCAATATAGGGCTTGGGGATATCTCATCTGAAAGAGGTGGTAGGTGTTTTTAAAATAGTGAGTTCTGTGTATTTTTACAATAACACATGGTTTACAACAATGAATAGGACCTTTTTTCCATACAAATTGACAATGATTCTGCTCCCAAATTTTTCTTGTAATTTCTTTTTAAAACATCTTAGGCAGATTTCTGAGATTTGTTTGTAAGAAGATGGCTCTGGAGGATATTTGTCTGCTCATTAGCCGCTAAAGTTTTCCTACTTTGAGAATTTTAAGTGAACTTATAGAATGGATGTACCTGTCTACTAGTTTATCTGAAGAACTCATGGACAGTTTTTTTTTTTTTTTTAAAGAATAAACAGTCAATTTTATTGGGCTCAGACTAGGAATCTATGGGTCTTGAGGACCGCTGTGAATTTGTCAATTTTCTTCTCTCTGTTCTTTTTGCCCTGCTTCCATAGCCTCATAAGCTACTTCTTCTTCCAGTAATGGATCTTGGTCTTCTCCTTCCTCTTCTCCTCCAGAGTGGCTGTTACTGCCTGGGACTTCCAGCTAACCTCATGATCAAGGCACCCTATGTTAGCAAACTTTTTCATAGGCTTCGGATGCACAACCTTGAGGGCAGCAGGAACCACCATCTGCTTTTTTTGTCATAGGGTGGCGTGATCCCATCAAACATCTTGAGGTGGTCCAGAGCAGCCTGGCCTCTCTTGGTCTTATGGGGCAGCATGCCTGTGGGCAGAGGACTGCAGCCCTGCTCAGTGGGGCACGCGAGGACCCTGCTGCCCGACCCAGGCAGGCAGACAGGTAGCCTCAGATGGTAATGCATGTGGAGTCATCTCATGGTTGGGAAACTCGAACATGAGTGAGAAAAGTCCTCATCACCAGCCTCATGGACAGCTTTATTGAAAAGCTTGGCAGCCTGAGAATCCAGGATTGTTCACTGCTGATCAAAAACTGTGTTTCCTTGGGGACTCAGATCAGTAAAATGAGGAGGGAGAGACTGATATAAGATTTCAAACATTTTTTGACCACCTGACTTGAAGAAAAAACTAAGAAGTAATAGTTCCTCCTTCCCTGCACACCATTCCCGACCCATTCTACCTAAAAATCTTTCATATTGTGGGTTTTATTTTTCATTTTAATATTAATTGTATTTTAAATTAAGTCCCTAAGAAAGAAGTTGGCCTTTCTCATTCTTTTCAGAGTGGTCTGGGAAATACTACATCAATGTATCTGAGAAAAACATAGGAAAACAGGATCTCTTTTAGTTTTGTTTTTGAATCAATACCCGAAATAATGACCAGAAGCAAAAATCCACTGGTGCGTCCACAAGCAGGGTGCTGGGCCAGTCAGCTTCATCCTTCCCGTCCTGAGCTGTTCTCCTGCAGGCTCCAGGCCACTGCTGCAAGCCCCTAGAGCAGACAGAAAACGTAGGACAGCATGAGCAGACCTATGATGGCAAAGAACATCAGGATGAAAATATCCGGCATTGCGGACTCCTTGGCCAAAGAGGCCTCTGGATTCCAGAGAGGTGTGAGCTGTGAGCACAGAGTTTGCAGTCGGTGGAGAGAAATGGCTCTTTCTTCCCCGTGCTGCTCAGCTCTCCTTTCCCCTCCCCCTCCCACGGCCTGCAACTACGGGTTGCTGCAGCTTCATCAGCAGCATACTTCCCTCCTCCCTCACTTTCACAGCCAACCAATCACAAAGCCTGGAGGAGGTAACCAGGGAACTGCTTCATATAGACCAGGCAGAAGTGGAGGGATTTAATTTCTCCCTAGGAACCCAGTCCCACCCCTTTGTATCTAAATGGAGTCTGCATGACATGCACATAGGACGAGATCTGATCTGTATCCAGATGCCCTAGGAATGAATCCTCCTGACTGCCTTTCTTCTCCCTTTTCCACTCACACCCTCTGGGCAAATTATCTCAGAAAAATGACAGTTAAGTGTTGGATGGGCCGACCACTGACAAGTAGTAAAAGTCATGTCATGGAAGACATAGACAAAGGTCCCATGTGAGTCTCAGCTGGCATTTCTGTAGATGGAGCTAACACTGATGGGAATTCTTAAGCTGTGCCAGATTCTGCACACGTGGTGTAATTTTTTTTAAAAGAACAATTCAATTTATTTAAATTAAGCAAAAAAAACACATCAAAACAGTTCACCTATTGCCCCCACCCCAAGCATTAATCTGTTCTCTGTATCTATGAGCTTGCTTTCTTTGGTGAAACAAATACTTTAAAGAAAAAAAAAAAAAAGCAGCATACCACCATCCACAATCATGATTATTTCTTAAAAGAGAGAATAATTTAGAGCAAAACCAAAAACAGGATATAACCTCATGAAATTGTTTTTATTTTTCACATTTTTCAGTTCATGTCTCCAAATTAGCATTTGGAAACCACCAAAGCTAGATTAATTAATCCAGGAGCCAGAGATGTGAGTTATAATGTCAAATTCTGTAAAAAATAATGGAGGACCAAAATCCTTTGATTTGCATTTGTATTAACTATTGCTCATATCGTGTGGCTCTTTCATGGGGCCAAGGTGTTATGTCTGAAGATTTCTCGATTATTTGAGAGACAGCATATGGAAATCAGCATGCCCAGGCACACAAGCCTTGCTGAGAGAATCTCTAACTTTGCCACACTCCATAAACCACTCAGCCTTAATCTTTAAAAGAAGGATCTGTTTTACAGGATGTTATATGAAATGAAATAGTAAATCTGAAAGCATTTAATAAGCTATAAAGTGATCTGTAGCCTTCAGATTTTGTCAGTATCTCTAAGCTTTATAGATGTTTTCTTTAATCAAAACCTCATCAAGGCTGTGTTAATCTGCCTGCAATGTCTGATGAAACATCAAAATATGTTCTACATAGGAGACCACAGTATATAATGTATATGTCAGTGTCTGGCACAAAATAGGCACTCAATTATTTTCTGTTCCTCTTACTCACTGAAAGTACGTGCTTTGACTCTCTAGATGATGCCAAACATTTTGCTGTAAAAGCAATAGTCAAGCTGTAGTTATGCTTCTATGATATTTTTGAAATTTTCTTGGATAAATGAATGGAAAGGAAATCAGAATAATCTTTATGTTATGAAAACCTTCATCCTGCTCATACATCAGCTTTTTCACTACACTTCCTTCTCTCTCTCCTTGCGCCCTCTACTGACTACAAGTTTGTATTGATTTAGCAAATTTAACTGTTCTGAACAAAAAGATCACAATTTTCTCCAGCCTGTGACAGTGACTAATATGTATGCTACTTTTCCCACAAATATAGGCTCAAGCTGTATATCAGTTTTTGAAAATTCCCTTTTAGCACTAGTTGTATATGGAAAACGTCACTCCATGTCAATAAATGGACCATCAAAATGGCTACATAGTGTGCCATTGCAAGGATGTCCCATCTTTATGGGAGCACATTTAGTCTGCCTCAGCTTTTCTCACTGCTGTATTTTAAAAAGTTTCCTTTTATGTCTCATATTCTCCATGAAGATATGTTAGAAACTAGAGCCAAAATTGATAACACTCCATAATTAACATTGGAATCTAAAAAAGATACACCAGTACTCAAAATTGCAATATACAGTACTGCCAAATATTTATCCTGCCACTTTCTTTTCCCTGCACTGCTTATCCTTTTCTAGTAAATTGTACCAAAATATATTTATCATAATCAAAGAGCAAATATTTAAAAAGACTTAAAATCTTGTTTACAATAGGACACAAGGAGATATTTCATCTCCAAAATGAATGAGGGTTGATTGTCATGAATAAGGAAAAATCTGAGGTCTGGAAAAGCGAGGTGAAAATTAGAAATATATTTGCTATGTTCACCCCCCACCAATGAAGGAGTGAATGTCCTATGTTACACTGAAAAAATCCAATTAATGAAGCTGAAGAAAAACTTGAGCATTCTCTCAAAATTCACAGGAAAATAATAAATAATTGAAAATAATGAAAGAAAAGATAAGAAATAAGGAGTCCAAAACATGTAGTTAATACAAAGTAGGAATTCCAAAGCAGGAAATGAAACCAGGAGAACACAAGCAAAAATTAAATGACAGAAGAAGAAATTTTTAAGCTAAAGAAATATTTGTTTGAAGCTTTAAAAACTTCACTAAAAATAAATGAAACACATGCCTAGGTATATCCAGGCAAAATTATTGAATATAAAAGATAAATCAAGCTTTCTACATGAATTGAGCCTTTTAAAACAGAAAAACATCATGTATTCTAGAGAAGAACAAAAATCAAGCTATTCTCCCTAAAGCTAAATGCCAATCCTCAATGTTAACAGAACTTTGAGGCTGGGTCAAAATTAAGAATTCAAGAACAGTAGAGATTTAGCTTAAAAGAACTAACAGGGAACAATAAAAGCATGGTTTTGAAGCAATTTTCAAATATAAAAATATAATTCTTTAAAGACAGGATGGATGTTGTAACCCATAACAGTAATAATCTAGGTTTTCATTCCAAAATAATATAAGCAAACCCAAGAAATAGCAAAGGTTCGTGAAAGGTAGTATAAAATCACTATATTTTTTCTTTTTTTGGATGAGATTAATATTTTTTTATTGAAGTATAGTTGATGTACAATATTATATAAGTTACAGGTATACACAACAGTGATTCACAATTTTTAAAGGTTATACTCTATTTATAGTTATTAAAAAATATTGGCTATATTCCCCATGTGGTACAATATATCCTTGTAGCTTATTTTGTATTTAATAGCTTGTAAATTTTTTTCCCGACATCTTTATTGGAGTATAATTGCTCTACAATTGTGTGTTAGCTTCTGCTGTAAAACAAAGTGGATCACCCATACGTATACACATATCCATATTTCCTCCCTCTTGGGTCTCCCTCCCACCCTCCCTATCCCACCCCTCTAGGTGGTCACAAAGCACCGGGCTGATCTCCCAGTGCTATGCAGCTGCTTCCCACCAGACATCCATTCTATATTTGGTAGTATATATATGTCCATGCCACTCTCTCACCTTGTCCCAGCCCACCCCTCCCCCTCAACGTGCCCTCAAGTCCACCATCCAAGTCTGCGTCTTAATTCCTGTCATGCCCCTAGATTCTTCAGAACGATTTTTTCCCTTAGATTCCATATATGTGTTAGCATATGGTATTTGTTTTTCTCTTTCTGACTTCACTCTGTATGACAGACTCTAGGTCCATCGACCTCACTACAAATAACTCAGTTTTGTTTCTTTATATGGCTGAGTAATATTCTACTGTATATATGTGCCACATCTTCTTTATCCATTCGTCTGTCCATGGACACTTAGGTTGCTTCCATGTCCTGGCTATTGTAAATAGAGCTGCAATGAGCATTGTGGTACATGACTCTTTTATTTTTTCTTTTCATTTATTTTACTTTATTTTTTAAACACCTTTATCGGGGTATAATTGCTTTACAACAGTGTGTTAGTTTCTGCTTTATAACAAAGTGAATCAGCTATACATATACATATATCCCCATATCTCCTCCATCTTGCATCTCCCTCCCACCCTCCCTATTCCACTCCTCTAGGTGGTCACAAAGCACCTAGCTGATCTCCTGTGCTATGCAGCTGCTTCTCCTGTGCTATGCAGCTGCTTCCCATATATGTCATGCCACTCTTTCCTTCATCGCAGCTTACACTTCCCCCTCCCCGTGTCCTCAAATCCATTCTGTACATCTGCATCTTTATTCCTGTCCTGACCCTAGGTTCATCAGAAACATTATTATTATTATTATTTAGATTCCATATATATGTGTTAGCATACGGTGTTTGTTTTTCTCTTTCTGACTTGCTTCACTCTGTATGACAGACTCTAGGTCCATCCATCTCACTACAAATAACTCAATTTAGTTTCTTTTTATGGCTGAGTAATATTCCATTGTATATATGTGCCACATCTTCTTTATCCATTCATCTGTTGATGGACACTTAGGTTGCTTCCATGTTCTGGCTATTGTAAATAGAGCTGCAATGAACATCGTGGTACATGACTCTTTTTGAATTATGGTTTTCTCAGGGTATATTCCCAGTAGTCAGATTGCTGGGTCGTATGGTAGGTCTATTTGTAGTTTTTTAAGGAACTTCCATACTGCTCCCCATCAATTTACATTCCCACAAACAGTGCAGGAGGGTTCCCTTTTCTCCACATCCTCTCCAGCATTTATTGGTTGTAGCTTTTTCTTATGATGGCCATTCTGACTTGTGTGAGGTGATACCTCATTGTAGTTTGGATTTGCATTTCTCTAATGATTAGTGTTGCTTGCATCCTTCCATGTGTTTGTTGGCAATATGTATATCTTCTTTCCAGAAGTGTCTACTTAGGTCTTCTGGCCATTTTTGATTGGGTTGTTTGTTTTTTTGATATTGAGCTGCATGAACTACTTGTATATTTTGGAGATTAATCCTTTGTCAGTTACTTCATTTGCAAATATTTTCTCCAATTCTGAGGGTGGTCTTTTGGATTTGTTTATGGTTTCCTTTGCCATGGGAAAGCTTTTAAGTTCCATTAGGTCTAATTTGTTTATTTTTGTTTTTATTTCCATTTCTCTAGCAGGTGGGTCAAAAAGGATCTTATGTGATTTATGTCATAGAGTGTTCTGCCTATGTTTTCCTCTAAGGTTTAATAGTGTCTGGTCTTACATTTTGGTCTTTAATCCATTTTGAGTTTGTTTTTGTGTATGGTGTTGGGAGTGCTCTAATTTCATTCTTTTACATGTAGCTGTGCAGTTTTCCCAGCACTACATATGGAAGAGTCTGTCTTTTCTCCACTGTATATTCTTGCCTCCTTTATCAAAGATAAGGTAACCATATGTGCTTGGATTTATCTCTGGGCTTTCTATCCTGTTCCATTGATCTATATTTCTGTTGTTGTGCCAGTACCATACTGTCTTGATTACTGTAGCTTTGTAGTATAGTCTGAAGTCAGGGAGCTTCATTCCTCCAGCTCCGTTTTTCTTTCTCAATATTGCTTTGGCTATTTGGGGTCTACTGTGTTGCCTTACAAATCGTGAAATTTTTCGTTCTATTTCTGTGAAAAATGCCAGTGGTAGTTTGATATGGATTGCATTGAATCTGTAGATTGCTTTGGGTAGTAGAGTCATTTTCACAATGTTGATTCTTCCAATCCAAGAACATGGTATATCTCTCCATCTATTTGTATCATCTTTATTTCCTTTCATCACTGTCTTATAATTTTCTGCATACAGGTCTTTTGTCTCCTTAGGTAGGTTTATTCCTAGGCATTTTATTCTTTTTGTTGCAATGATAAATGGGAGTGTTTCCTTAATTCCGCATTTGGAATTTTTGTCAATAGTGTATAGGAATGCAAGAGATTTCTGTGCATTAATTTTGTATCCTGCTACTTTATGAAATTCACTGATAAGCTCGAGTAGCTTTCTGGTAGCATCTTTAGGATTCTCTACATTTAGTATCACGCCATCTGCAAACAGTGACAGGTTTACTCCTTCTTTTCCGATTTGGATTCCTTTTATTTCTTTTTCTTCTGTGATTGATGTGGCTAAAACTTCCAAAACTATGTTGAATAATAGTGGTGAGAGTGGACAACCTTTTCTTTTTCCTGAACTTAGAGGAAATGATTTCCATGTATCACCATTGAGAACCATGTTAGCTGTGGGTTTGTCATATATGGCCTTAATTATATTGAGGTAAGTTCTCTCTATGCCTTCTTTCTGGAGGTTTTTTTTTTTTATCACAAATGGGTGTTGAATTTTGTTGAAAGCTTTCTCTGCATCTATTGAGATGATCAAATGGTTTTTCTCCTTTAAGCTGTTAATATGGTGTATCACATTGACTGATTTGCGTATATTGAAGAATCCTTGCATTCCCGGGATAAACCCCACTTGATCATGGTGTATGATCCTTTTAATATGCTGTTGGATCTTGTTTGCTAGTATTTGGTTGAGGATTTTTGCATCTATGCTCATCAGTGTTATTGGCCTGTAGTTCTATTATTTTGTGTCATCTTAGTCTGGTTTGGGTATCAGAGTGATGGTGGCCTCATAGAAAGAGTTTGGGAGTGTTCCTCCCTCTGCTATATTTTGGAAGAGTTTGAGAAGGATAGGTGTTAGCGCTTCTCTAAATGTTTGATAGAATTCCCCTGTGAAGCCATCTGGTCCTGGGCTTTTGTTTGTTGGAAGAGTTTTAATCACAGTTTCAATTTCCATGCTTGTGATTGGTCTGTTTATATTTTCTATTTCTTCCTGGTTCAGTCCTGGAAGGTTGTGCCTTTCTCAGAATTTGTCAGTTTCTTCCCAGTTGTCCATTTTATTGGCATAGAGTTGCTTGCAGTAATCTCTCATGATCCTTGGTATTTCTGTAGTGTCAGTTGTTACTTCTCCTTTTTCATTTCTAATTCCATTGATTTGAGTCTTCTCCCTTGTTTTCCTGATGAGTGTGGATAATGGTTTATCAATTTTGTTTATCTTCTCAAGGAACCAGCTTTTAAGTTTTATTGATCTTTGCTATAGTTTCCTTCATTTCTTTTTCATTTATTTTCCTTCTGATCTTTATGATTTCTTTCCTTCTGCTAACTCTGGGGGTTTTTTGTTCTTCTTTCTCTAATTGCTTTAGGTGTAAGGTTACGTTGTTTATTTGAGATGTTTCTTGTTTCTTAAGGTAGGATTGTATTGCTCTAAACTTCCCTCTTAGAACTGCTTTTGTTGCAGCCCTTAGGTTTTGCATCATTGTGTTTTCGCTGTCATTTGTTTCTAGGTATTTTTTGATTTCCTCTTTGACTTCTTCAGTGATCTCTTGGTTATTTAGTAGAGTATTGTTTAGCCTCCATGTGTTTGTAGTTTTTTACAGATATTTTCCTGTAATTGATATCTAGTCTCATAGTGTTGTGGTCGGAAAAGATACTTGATATGGTTTCAATTTTCTTAAATTTACCAAGGCTTGATTTGTGACCCAAGATATGATCTATCCTGGAGAATGTTCCATGAGCACTTGAGAAGAAAGTGTATTCTCTTGTTTTGGGATGGAATGTCCTGTAAATATTAAGTCCATCTTGTTCAATGTATCATTTAAAGCTTGTGTTTCCTTATTTATTTTCATTTTGGATGATCTGTCCATTGATGAAAGTGGGGTGTTAATGTCCCCACTATGATTGTGTTAATGTCAATTTCCCCTTTTATGGCTGTTAGTATTTGCCTTATGTATTGAGGTGCTCCTATGTTGGGTGCATAAATATTTACAAGTTTTATATTTTCTTCTTGAATTGATCCCTTGATCATTATGTAATGTCCTTCTTTGTCTCTTGTAATTGTGCTTGTCTTAAAGTCTATTTTGTTTGATATGATAATTGCTACTCCAGCTTTCTTTTGATTTCCATTTGCATGGAATATCTTTTTCCATCCTCTTACTTTCAGTCTGTATGTGTCCCTAGGTCTGAAGTGGGTCTCTTGTAGACAGCATATATACAGGTGTTGTTTTTGTACCCATTCATCCAGTCTTTGTCTTTTGGTTGGAGCATTCAATCCATTTACATTTAAGGTAATTATCAACATGTATATTCCTATTACCATTTTCTTAATTGCTTTGGGTTCGTTATTGTAGGTCTTTGCCTTCTCTTGTGTTTCCTGCCTAGAGAAGTTCCTTTAGCATTCGTTGTAAAGCTAGTTTGGTGGTGGTGAATTCTCTTAGCTTTTGCTTGTCTGTAAAATTTTAATTTCTCCATTCAATCTGAATGAGATCCTTGCTGTGTAGAGTAATCTTGGTTGTAGGCATTCTCCCTTCATCACTTCAAATATGTCCTGTCACTCCCTTCTGGCTTGCAGAGTTTCTGCAGAAAGATCACCTGTTAACCTTATGGGGATTCCCTTGTATGTTATCTGTTGGTTTTCCCTTGCTGCTTTTAATATTTTTTATTTGTATTTAATTTTTGTTAGTTTTATTAATATGTGTCTTGGCGTATTTCTCCTTGGATTTATCTTGTATGGGACTCTCTGTGCTTCCTGGACTTAACTATTTCCTTTCCCATATTAGGGAAGTTTTCAACTATAATCTCTTCAAGTATTTTCTCAATCCCTTTCTTTTTCTCTTCTTGTTCTGGGACCCCATAGTTCGAATGTTGGTGCATTTAATGTTGTCCCAGAGGTCCCTGAGTCTGTCCTCAATTCTTTTCATTCTTTTTACTTTATTCTGCTCTGTAGTAGTTATTTCCACTATTTTATCTTCCAGTTCACTTATCCGTTCTTCTGCCTCAGTTATTCTACTACTGATCCCTTCTAAAGAATTCTTAATTTCATTTATTGTGTTGTTCATCACTGTTTGTTTGCTCTTTAGTTAAATGTTTCTTGTGTTTTCTCCATTCTATTTCCAGGATTTTGGATCATCATTATTATCATTATTCTGAATTTTTTTTTCAGGTAGACTGCCTATATCCTCTTCATTTGTTATGTGTGGTCAGTGTTTACCTTGCTCCTTCATCTGCTGTGTGTTTCTCCATCTTCTCATTTTGCTTAACTTACTGTGTTTAGGGTCTCCTTTCACAGGCTACAGGTTCGTAGCTCCCGTTGTTTTTGGTGTCGGCCCCCAGTGGCTAAGGTTGGTTCAGTGGGTTGTGTAGGCTTCCTGGTGGTGGGTACTAGTGCCTGTGTTCTCGTGGATGAGGCTGGATCTTGTCTTTCTGGTGTGTAGGTCCATGACTCGTGGTGTGTTTTGGGATGTCTATGGCCTTATTATGATTTTAGGCAGCCTCTCTGTTAATGGGTGGGTTTGTGTTCCTGTTTTGCTAGTTGTTTGGCATAGGGTGCCCAACACTGTACCTCGGTGGTCGTTGAGTGGGTCTGGTGCTGGGATCTGGGTCTTGGTATTGAGATGGAGATCTCTGCAAGGTATTTGCCGTCTGATATTATATGGAGCTGGGAGGTCTCTTGTGGACCAGTGTCCTGAACTTGGCTCTCCCACCTCATAAGCACAGCCCTGACAACTGGCTGGAGTACCAAGTGCGTGTCATCCACATGGCTCAGAATAAAAGGGAGAAAAAAAGGAAAGAAAGAAAGAAGAAGATAAAATAAAATAATGTTATTAAAATAAAAAAATAATTATTAAAAATATTTAAAAAGTGATACATAAAAAAGAAAGAAGAGAGCAACCAAACCAAAAAATAAACCCACCAAATATAATATGTCCTAAAGATTTCCCTTTCTCTTCTTTGTTCGCACAGCTCCCGGGGTTCAGCTTTGGATTTGGCCCACCTCTGCGTGTAGGTCGCCTGAGGGCGTCTGTTCTTCGCTCAGACAGGACGGGGTTAAAGGAGCAGCTGATTCGGGGGCTCTGACTCACTCAGGCCGGGGGGAGGGAGGGGTACAGATGTGGTGCAAGCCCGCGTTGGCAGAGGCTGGTGTGACGTTGCACCAGCATGAGGCGTGCCCGTGCATTCTCCCGGGGAAGTTGTCCCTGGATCCCGGGACCCTGGCAGTGGAGGGCTGCACAGGCTCCCGGGAGGGGAGGTGTGGATAGTGACCTGTGCTCGCTCGCACACAGGCTTCTTGGTGGCAGCAGCAGCGGCCTTAGTGTCTCTGGGGTCCGCGCTTTCAGCCGCGCCTCGCGCCTGTCTCTGGAACTCCTTTAAGCAGCGCTCTTAATCCCCTCTTCTTGCGCACCAGGAAACAAAGAGGCAAGAAAATGTCTCTTGCTTCTTCAGCAGCTCCAGACTTTTTCCCGGACTCCCTCCCGGCTAGCCATGGCACACTAGCTCCTTCAGGCTGTGTTCACGCTGCCAACCCAGTCCTCTTCCTGGGATCCGACCGAAGCCCGAGCCTCAGCTCCCAGCCCCGCCCATCCCGGCGGGTGAGCTGACAAGTCTCTCGGGCTGGTGAGTGCCGGTCGGCACCGATCCTCTGTGCGGGAACCTCTCCGCTTTGCCCTATGCACCCCCGTTGCTGTGCTCTCCTCCGTGGCTCTGAAGCTTCCCCCCTCTGCCATCCGCCATCTTTGCCCATGAAGGGGCTTCCTAGTGTGTGGAAACCTTTCCTCCTTCACAGCTCCCTCCCACTGGTGCAGGTCCCATCCCTATTATTTTGTCTGTTTTTCTTTTTTTCTTTTGCCCTACACAGGTACGTGGGGAGTTTCTTGCCTTTTGGGAGGTCTGAGGTCTTCTGCCAGCATTCAGTGGGTGTTCTCTAGGAGCAGTTCCACGTGTAGCTGTATTTCTGATGTATCTGTGGGGAGGAAGGTGATCTCCACGTCTTACTCTTTCCCCATCTTGAAGCTCCTCCCCCAGGATCTACTTTCAAGATGAGTTGCTTACATAGCTGGCAAGCTAGTGCTAACTGCCAGCTATAAACTCAGCCAGAGCTGTGAGCCGGGGGCCTTGGATCCCTTCCAAGGCTGCTTGGTCTTCCTCATTTCATGGCATCTAGGAATTGAGATAGACTTCCTAGAGAAACAGGAAGCAGTATTATATTCTAGAGAAACAGGAAGCAGTATTATCGTCTAGAGAAACAGGAAGCATTATTGTCTATGACCTGGTCTTGGAAGTCACAGAATATCGCTTCTGAGTGTAGGCAGAAGCTCACCCTGATTCAAAATGAGGGGACACAGACACTACCTTTTGGTGGTATGAGTGTCACAGTCACATCATAGGAGGTTATGTGGGATAAGAGATATTGTTGTGGCTATTTTTTTGAAAGTACAATTTGTCTACCTTCAAATTACTATAGGGGAAAAAATATTTTAAAATCTCCACATATATGGTCTTATTTACCTCAGTAGTTGTGAGAAGTGGCTAGAATTAGAAAGATTTGTATCCTGACTGTAATATTTACTTTCTTTGCATGTATGGACATTTCACTTATTCTTTTTAAAGCTATTTGTTAAATGGAAATATTGATATACAATTCATAGGGTTTGTAGTGAGAAAACGTATTTTAACTAGTTAGCATATTACCTGGCTCATATTAAATAGTCAATAAATGATAATTTTTAAAAAGACAAGGATGACTGGGATACCACTGTTTACATTGTTTTGGAAGTTTTAGCCCAGTGATTCTCAAGTTTCTTTTGGGGAGTAGAACCATTTCCCCCTCATAAACTGTTCTGTAGAGCAATTAGAAAACCGACTAAAGCTTAGCTCTTATTTTTGAGGCAAGACTGGGGGCCTGGAGCTCTACCTGCTAGTTTATCCTATTTCCCACGATGGAGCCAGAGATATCTCCTCAGAAGTTTCAGCCCATATAATAACATGGGAAAGGAAAAGAATTGATATAGCTATTGGATAAGCTATGATGCAATTATCTTCCCCACTCCCGACAATATGATTGTCTATGTAGAAAACTGAGAACAACTTAAAATCTAATGGAACTGACAGAAGAACTTAGTATACAATTCATATATAATTCATATATATATGAATATATGTAAGGATCAACGGAATTCTTATATTAATTCACTCAACAGATACTTACATGTTATTACATGTTCATAACTGGGGATAACAGTGGTGAGAGGGGTGGACAGGTCTCTGCTGTTGGGCTTATGCTCTAATGGAGAAGATAGATGCTCAGCTAATTACAGATCAAGATCATTGTTGGAAAACAAAGAGCACTTACTTGTTTACTTTTTAGTTTTCCTACTGCCCCCACTGGGGTGCAGGTTCAGTCACAAGTAGCAGTAAATTTTATACAGGAAAAAAGCAAATGGCTGAGATAGCAAATAAAAGGGGCTGAGGAGGAGAGTCTATGGAAGGAAGATTCAGGCTGTTACCCAAAGGATGAGAATGAGTGAAGAGTGAGGGGAAAGCTGCTGAGGCAGAGAAAAGAGTGAGAACCATGTTTCTGAGGTAAGGACATACTTGGCACAACCCAGCAATTAAGGAACTGCAGTCTGGAGCCTAGTGAGTGAGGGCAGGGTGGAGAAAATGGGGATGAAGATGCAGGAAGGGCCAATCAGATGGTGGAGGGCTCTGTAGGCTAGGGGAAGAAGTTTGAATGTTATTTAATGCACCCCTAAGCCAATGAATGGTTGTAAGGAGTGGGGTGACAGGATGACTCAGCATGTTAATACAGCATTCTGTGTGTCTCTGTGTTGGGAGTGGATTCCATCAGGGAGACCATCAGAAGGTCACTGAGCAATCAGGGGAACAGTCATGTGGCTTTGGCTAGGTGGGTAGTACAGATGGAAAGCAGTGGAAAAATCCAAGCTATGTGGGAAGTAGAAATAGCAAAAACTGTTGACAAATCATATGTGGGGTCTGAAGGAAAGAGGGGATTATCACTCTAAGGTTTTTAAACTTCCAAACAAAATCTGATCTACCCTCATGGACACACAACCCTAGTGAGACAGTGAGTAGAGAGAACCTGAATGACACCTTTCTCGGTGGAAATGGCCTCAATTAAGTTGCCTGAAGTTACGAAGAGCATAGTCTACAATCCCAGGCAGGCTCTGGATCCAAACTTCAGTGCTCCACTCTAAGAGAGGAACCCATATTTATGCTGATTCATATGAAAGTGCAGCCCTGCAGTCTGGAGATCACAACCCAGCTGAAACCCTAGACGTGGTCTGAAACATCCTAGTGCTGAACTTGGATCCCCTGTGGTGATTTGTCAGGCAACGGAAGGGACTTCGTAATACAATACTTTCAGCTAGTCTCTGGAATCCCCTTACTGGAAGGAAGGTGGTTGATGATTTTATTCTCTGATCCCTTCCAGGAGTCAAACAAACCTAGTTTTGGTAATTATCATTTTCATTTAATAAAGTTCACACAAAGCATGTTTTAACAGGAAAAGCTATAAACTCATCTTTCCTAACACCTAATTTGTATGTCTTATTATATTTATATTAACAGGCAAAATACACTAGGGACACTTGGTCTTCATGGGTCTGTGACAACATGATTTGACTAACTGGATAACCAAGTTATTATTCAAGGTATTACCTCTTTGTACCTCAATTCTCTCAGCTGTAAAAGTGGTGGACTAGATAATACATGACATACATAAAATACTTTCTCTAATTAATTGTGTTCATGTGGACTGCAAGCTAAAGATAAGAATTTGCATCTCGTGTACCTTTTCTACAATAGCTGTTATAGCCATGGAAGCAAAAAATTTATACTTAGAAAGTAGGCATAGAGGGAACTTTCCTCAACATAATAAAGGCCATATATGACAAACGCACAGCCAACATTGTCCTCAATGGTGAAAAACTGAAACCATTTCCACTAAGATCAGGAACAAGACAAGGCTGCCCACTCTCACCACTCTTATTCAACATAGTTTTGGAAGTTTTAGCCACAGCAATCAGAGAAGAAAAGGAAATAAAAGGAATCCAAATTGGAAAAGAAGAAGTAAAGCTGTCACTGTTTGCAGATGACATGATACTATACATAGAGAATCCTAAAGATGCTACCGAAAAACTACTAGAGCTAATCAATGAATTTGGTAAAGTAGCAGAATACAAAATTAATGTACAGAAATCTCTGGCATTCCTGTACACTAATGATGAAAAATCTGAAAATGAAATCAAGAAAACACTCCCATTTACCATTGCAACAAAAAGAATAAAGTATCTAGGAATAAACCTACCTAAGGAGACAAAAGACCTGTATGCAGAAAATTATAAGACACTGATGAAAGAAATTAAAGATGATACAAATAGATGGAGAGATATACCATGCTCCTGGATTGGAAGAATCAATATTGTGAAAATGACTCTACTACCCAAAGCAATCTACAGATTCAATGCAATCCCTATCAAACTACCACTGGCATTTTTCACAGAACTAGAACAAAAAATTTCAAAATTTGTTTGGAAACACAAAAGACCCCGAATAGCCAAAGCAATCCTGAGAACGAAAAACGGAGCGGGAGGCATCAGGCTCCCTGACTTCAGACTATACTACAAAGCTACAGTAATTAAGACAGTGTGGTACTGGCATAAAAACAGAAAGATAGATCAGTGGATCAGGATAGAAAGCCCAGAGATAAACCCACGCACATATGGCCAACTTATCTTTGATAAAGGAGGCAGGAATGTACAGTGGAGAAAGGACAGCCTCTTCAATAAGTGGTGCTGGGAAAACTGGACAGGGACATGTAAAAGTTTGAGATTAGATCATTCCCTAACACCATACACAAAAATAAGCTCAAAATGGATTAAAGACCTAAATGTAAGGCCAGAAACTATCAAACTCTTAGAGGAAAACATAGGCAGAACACTCTATGACATAAATCACAGCAAGATCCTTTTGGACCCACCTCCTAGAGAAATGGAAATAAAAACAAAGATAAACAAATGGGACCTAATGAAACTTCAAAGCTTTTGCACAGCAAAGGAAACCATAAACAAGACCAAAAGACAACCCTCAGAATGGGAGAAAATATTTGCAAATGAAGCAACTGACAAAGGATTAATCTCCAAAATTTATAAACAGCTCATGCAGCTCAATAGCAAAAAAACAAACAACCCAATCCAAAAATGGGCAGAAGACTTAAATAGGCATTTCTCCAAAGAAGATATACAGACTGCCAACAAACACATGAAAGAATGCTCAACATCATTAATCATTAGAGAAATGCAAATCAAAACTACAATGAGATATCATCTCACACCAGTCAGAATGGCCATCATCAAGAAATCTAGAAACAATAAATGCTGGAGAGGGTGTGGAGAAAAGGGAACACTCTTGCACTGCTGGTGGGAATGTGAATTGGTACAGCCTCTATGGAGAACAGTATGGAGGTTCCTTAAAAAACTAAAAATAGAACTACCATATGACCCAGCAATCCCACTACTAGGCATATACCCTGAGAAAACCAGAATTCAAAAAGAGACATGTACCAAAATGTTCATTGCAGCTCTATTCACAATAGCCCGGAGCTGGAAACAACCTAAGTGTCCATCATCGGATGAATGGATAAAGAAGATGTGGCACATATATACAATGGAATATTACTCAGCCATAAAAAGAAACGAAACTGAGCTATTTGTAATGAGGTGGATAGACCTAGAGTCTGTCATACAGAGTGAAGTAAGTCAGAAAGAGAAAGACAAATACCGTATGCTAACACATATATATGGAATTAAAAAAAAATGTCATGAAGAACCTAGGGGTAAAACGGGAATAAAGACACAGACCTACTTGAGAATGGACTTGAGGATATGGGGAGGGGGAAGGGTAAGCTGTGACAAAGCGAAAGAGAGGCATGGACATATATACACTACCAAACGTAAGGTAGATAGATAGTGGGAAGCAGCCGCAGAGCACAGGGAGATCAGCTCGGTGCTTTGTGACCGCCTGGAGGGGTGGGATGGGGAGGGTGGGAGGGAGGGAGATGCATGAGGGAAGGGATGTGGGAACAGATGTATATGTATGACTGATTCACTTTATTATAAAGCAGAAACTAATAAAAAAAATAAAAACAACAACAACAACAACAAAAAACAAATAAAGCTGCTTCATAGCTGCATAAAGCTGCATTTAAAAAAAATTTTATACTTAAGGAGAATTCAGGTATTGTCTTTATTATTTTACCTATTTATATAGTCACTTGTTTGATAAATATTGATTAATATTCAATAAATACCTATCAAACAAATGAGTACATAAATAAATTTAAAAAAGAATTTGTTCCCTGTGCAAAGTTAGGCATTTGTGAACATTCATTATTCATTCATTTTTCATAGTATCTCAGAATGCTGTTTTTCTTCTGCTATTGTTAATGGCAATTATACTATTACACCTTTATTAGAATTATTTCCTTTATTTGTTTACACAAATTTCAAATATACAGAAAAGTGTAGAGAATAACATTCATGAACCCACCACCCAGTGTATACATTACTATTTTGCCTTATTTGCCTCATACTTTTTTAAAGAAATAAAATGTTACAGTTACTGTTGAAGTTAACGGGGATTCTTCCCATTCACATTCACAGTTTTCAGGGCATATGTATTGTCTGTAAACACTATATAGTATCTTACTCTGTCCGTCCTTCTACAACTTGCTGTCTTTATTCATCAGTGTTTTCAAGATTTATATATAATTTACAAGTAGATTATTTTTTAATTTCAAAAGCTATACAATGAATAACCCAAAATTTATTGATACTTATTTATTTTATGTTTGGTAGATTATTATGTTTTATCAAAAAAAATTTTGTCACTAAAACAATGTGCATCCTTACGCAATATTAGCAGTTGTCTCAGGTGTACTAATAGATGTGGAACTGCTGGGCCAGACAGTATGTGTATCCTCAAATTTAATAGGTCTTTTCAAGTTGTTTTTCAAACTATCATTTAAATTTTAACCAGAATACTTTGTCAGAGCTATCATTTCCCTCTATATTCACCAACACCTAATTTTTAAGTTTTTGCCAATTTAACATAAATGAAATGATGTAATTTATTTTGCACTTCTCCAGTTACTCTGGAAGTTAAGCAACTTTTCATGTGTTCTTATGCTATTTGGGTTTTCTCACTGTTCATATTTTCAATTTCGTTATCTGGGTTTTTCTCACTGATTCCTAGTTCTGTGTATATCACCAATATTGATCCTTGGTTGGCTTTGTGAGTAACAAGTGTCTTCTACAAATCTATGTGTTGGATTTTAATTTATTTATAGTATGTAGCTGAACAGGAGTTCTTGCTTTTTAATGTAGACAACAATCAGTCAAGAGTAAGTGCAGAAAAGAACACTCTAGGTACTTCAAGCAGAAAGGAATTTGATGCAGGGAATTAATTGCTGGCTAAGTTCCTAGAATAAGTGTGTATTTGTTTTGTTTTGTTTTCAAATATATGGGGGGGCAGGGATTGGCTATTTTTGTTTCCTTTTTATTCCTTTCTTTTATCTTTTACATAGTCATCAGAGAATGATATAGATTCTTTCCTGTTGGTTGAAAATATCCTTTGTGGTTTATGGAATCATCAATTTTAATAAATGTTTTGTGAGAGTTTGTAATTGGGTTTTATAAATGCCCTTTATATCAGACATATGAATTATATGCTCAAATCTTTCATATCTTTACCAATTTTTTGTCTACTTGATCAATCCATTTCCTAGAAAAGAGCCTTAAAATCGTCCACTGATTGTAAATTTGATGATTTTTCCTTGTACGGTGAGCCTTTCACATCCATGGGTTCCCTCGATTTAACCAACCACAAATTGAAAACATAAAAAAATTCCAGAAAGTTCCCAAAAGCAAAGCTTGAAAATGCTACACACAGGCAACTCTTTATGAAGCATTTACATTGTATTAGGTATTATAAGTAATCTAGAGCTGATTTAAAGTATATGTGAGAATGTGCATAGGTTATATACAAATATTTTACCAATTCATATAAGGGATGTGAGTATCTGCGGATTTTGGTGTCCTCAGGGGTCCTGGAATCAATCCCCCCAAATACTGAGGGAAGACTGCACAGGTAACATCTTTTGCCTTATGTATTTGAGACCATGTTGTGAAATGAATATAAATTTAGGCATTCAGAACTCCTGAAGAGTTGTGTCTTTTGTCCTTTAACTCATGAACTTCTTTCTACTAATTGTTTTCTTGCCTTAAAGTCTGTTTTGTCTGATATTTTACAGCCACATCAGCTTTCTTTTGTTTAAGGCTTATTTGTGTATATTTTGCATACATTTACCTCTACATTTTCTGTGTAATTGTATGTTAGTTATGTCTCATATAAACACATATAGCTGGGTTTTCTCAAAATTTCTATTTTGAATAATTTCAAATATGAAGAAAATTTGAAGGGATAGAATAGAAAATATTGCTACCCTTACCTAAATTTATCAGTTGTTTATATTTTGTCACTTTTGCATTTCTATATAGATTACACAATTTTTAAGTGACCAATTTGAATGTAAATTGCAGGTATCATGCTACTTCACTCCTGAATTGAATGATTTATACAAAATTGCATAAATTACATTGTATATATATATATATATATACATATATATATATATCACATACAGATGCACACAAGTTCATACTCACATATGTTAATCATTTAAAAGTGTATTGCTGAGTAGTACTTGGTTGGTGGATATATCACAATTTGTTTTATCAATTCACCCATTGAAGGACATTTGAGTTGTTTCCAGTTTTTGGCTATTACAAATTAAGATGCTATGAACATTTGTGTCTATATGAACAATGCTATTTTTTTTTTCTCTTGGATAAATACCTAGGAATGGAATGGCTAGATTGTATGGTAGGTGTATTTTTTTTTAACATCTTTATTGGAATATAATTGCTTTACAATGTTGTGTTAGTTTCTGCTGTACAACAAAGTGAATCAGCTATATGTATATATATATCCCAATAGCCCCTCCCTCTTGCATCTCCCTCCCACCCTCCCTATCCCACCCCTCTAGGTGGTCACAAAGCACCAAGCTGATCTCCCTGTGCTATGCAGCTGCTTCCCACTAGCTATCTATTTTACATTTGGTAGTGTATATATTCCAATTCTACTCTCTCACTTCGTCCCAGCTTACCCTTCCCCCTCCCGTGTATATTTAACGTTTAAAGAAATTGTCAGTTTTCCACAGTGTTTGTCCCATTTCCATTCCCATCAGCAATGCAGGAGAGTTCTATTTCTTCCACATCCTTGCCAACACTTACTTTGGTCAATCATTTTAATTTCAGCTCTCTAAAAGGTGCATATTTATATCTCATATTTGATTTTAATTTATATTACCCTGATGATGACTGATGTTGAATATCTTTTCATGTTCTTCTTTGCCTATCTTTACATGTTCTTATTTGCCATCAGTATATATTCTTGGTGAAATGTCTGTTTAAATCTTTTGCCCATTTTTATTTATTTGCTTGATTTCTTATTGTTGCCTTTTGAGAATTTATTCCATTAAATTTTAACATGCACAGAAGACAATTAATCAATATCTCTTACCCACCTTCTAAAGAAAACTCTGACTTTGTCCTCCCCTGTTTATGTTTAGAATTTTAGTTTCTCTTTGTTTCCATATGTCCATTTATCTATCTATCTCCCCACCCATCCACCTCACCTCTTAACCTCTCTGTTCTCTTCTTGTGGAACTCCAGTCATAAATGTTTTACCTTTTCAATGTGTCCTTCATGTCTCTTAGTTAATCTTTCATGTTTTCCATTTCTTTATATCTCTGTGTTGCTTTCTGGAGAATTTCCTCATAGCCACCTTCTTATTTCCCTCTTGAACTGTGGTAGGACAACTACTTTACCTCCTCTTTTACATTTCTAATTGTAGTGACTGTTAATAGTTTTTAGTTGTAAAAGGTGGTTTGCTTCTTTTGGTTTTTTTTTCACATTCATTTATCTTTTTCTTAGTGTTCTATTTTCTAGACCTTCTTTTACCTCTTATATTATCACAAATACATGTTGAATAATTACTCTCATATTGGTCCGTTATCTGTGGTTCTTTGGTTCTGAGAGTCCTGTTTGCACATCTGCTAACTCTCTGACATGGAGAGTTGTTCCCTCAGGTCTTTGTAACTCACCTTTTGTACATGAATCTTCTTGTGGGTGTTGTTTTCTCTTGGATGTCCTAGCTGTGAAAGTGTCACTGGTTTTGATTCTGGCAGGGTCCCAGGCGTTTCAATGGTCCTTTGTGTTAATTTATCTCCTTATGTCTCCCATTCAGTTGCAGGTCATGTACATTTAAATTCCAGCTCTGGCATAGGCTTGGGGTGTGGTTTCTTCCAGTTGCCTTTTTGTTTCTTTCTACCTAAGGCTTCGGGAAAATCATGAGTTTCCTTGAGGGCTCCATGGTCTACAGGCTGGGGATTTTCTGGTTTCATTGGAATAGAAGGGGCAGCTCTTAGGGGATCCAGGCTCCATGAAGAAGTCCTCGGTCCAGCTTCCCACCAGCTATGGCCCAGCACCACATCTTTAGTCCACGTGTGAGTACTAGAACCCCAACCCCAGCCCTTAGAACGTTTGTCTGTTGGGATTTTAGGAAGCCCCAAATATATTATTCCTCACCTGCCATGTTGCTGGAAGTTCCTCTAAAGAGTGTTTTACACAAAGGAAAGAGGCTGGCCTATTATAATAGACAAGTCCTAAAAGAGACCAGGTCTTTCTGGACCCCCTTCCAACCCTTTTCCAGATTTTTGCCACAAAGTATAGATTATTTCCTAATATGACTCCTTCCTTCATTAGCTCTAATAAAATAAGCATGGTTGTAAATATCAAAATACCCAAATGTATATACATTTTACCTTCTGAGTTTAGTAGATAAGCACACGTTTAAACACATGTAATAAACACAATTTAAACTTCCTGCCTTATATCTTTCATAATGGCATTTATCCTCTCATGCTTGTCCTCATTAATCAATTGCTATAAGTGATAAAGCTGCAGCCTCATCAAAGCCCACCTTTAAAAAGCAATTCCTTGACGATATGTGAAAATACTTCATAGTCAATGGTTTTTGAAGAAATTCCTTTTTTTAAGCAATTAAACTTTAGTTTAAATATTTTTTTATAAAGAGGACCAAACTTAAGAGTCTCTAACCTCTTGTGCATTTAGTGTAGGGAACTACCCCATCCCTCCTCCCATCCTCATAAAACAGAACAGAACCAGCCTTGAACTGAATACAGCAGTAATTTATCTACGCTGCCAAGTCTGATCATTTTCTCTTCTTGGAAACTGGCATAAATGCAGACTTTGCCATCAACTTCAAGGCTTTCTTTCAAGTACAGAAGGAGAAACATTTCAATATATAATGTAAAACAAGTGGACATTTTAATGAACATTTACTTTGATAGGCACTGCGCAAACATGTTCTATGTTTATTTTATGTAGGCACCTCCTCAATTCTAACTGGTTGCAAAATTTTACCCCATTTTACAGATTAGGATATATGGGTTACCTGAGTTTACTGGCAGCCATGTACTGTTACAGTGATTGCTGTTTAAACTGTCTACTTTATCCAAACCAAAATGCAGCCTGGTGGTAAGAAATATAGCAACATCAAAGGGACTTGAGGGAACAAAAAGATCTTTGAGTTGCAAAAGATGAAAATTATGCAACCAGCATGATACCTTTTTAGATCATCTTCCACCATCCAGGGGGCAAAATACCATTATGGATTAGGTTTCTTAATCCTTTTTGTGAGATGGACCCTTTGGCCTTCTGGGGAATCCCATGGACCGCGTCTCAGAAAAATGTTTTAAAGTGCATAACAGAACGAATGTAATATTGTTCTAGCACCTGACCCTTGAGATTTTCAAGCATTTCTCCTCTGTCCATCTTACCTCCATGTCTACCGAACCACTCAGAGACCTTTCCTAGCCTTCTTCAGAGAAGGTAAAGGAGAGACAGCCAAGCAGGTTTGGTGGGTATGGTGTTGGGGAAGAGATGCTTCTGAGATGACATTAGTGTCTTCCTTTTCTCTTCTGTCTAGAAGCCTCCCCATTTCCTAGCCTCTCCAGCTTTCCGCAGATCAAGTCCAAAGTTTCTCTAGTCTTCTTTCTTTCCCGAACTTCCGCAGCTCTCGCTCTGCGGAAACCTTCTCTAGGCCCGCCCCTCACTGGCCCCGCCTCCCCTTACCCTCTTTCTCCCAAGTCGCGCCTTCTCCCAATCACTTTTCGGTTCCCTGCCAATCACGCTGGGCCACCCTCTCGCCCCGCCCCCGAACACGAACCTAGCCTGTCCTTGGCTTTCCCTGCGGCCTGAGAAGCAGCTACTGCGGAAGGATGGACCTTGGGGCCGGCGGCTTCTCCGAGGAGCAGTTCCGGGAAGCCTGCGCTGAGCTTCAGCAGCCCGCACTTTCCGGGGCCGACTGGGAGCTGCTGGTGGAGACCTTCGGTATCAGCATCTACCGGCTGCTGGACCAGGTAGCTGTAGGCCCGCTGGAGGACCACGGGGCGACAGCATACGGGGTTCCCCTGCCCGCGGGGAGTGCGGGGCTGTAGCCGGAAGTGCGGACCTCGCGTGTCTTCTGGAGCTCAGAGGAGCTATAGTCCTGGGGGTGCCTCCCGCTGACTTTGCCCCCTGCTGGTCGCGGGGAGTGGGGAGGTCATCAGAATTTAGGCTCAGGTCTGAGGCCCCACAGGGCAAGTCGTTTGTTACAACTGACTGATAGAGTTAAAAGGTGGGTCTGCTGATCCTTAGCTCCATGCACTTGCCTGCAAGGGACGTGGAGCCCCGCTCCCGGCTGGATGCCAGTGGTGTCTGTGTGGTGGGAAGTATTTTAGGATTGAATAGGTAGAAAAGAGACTGGACTTTTCAGAGAGTGGATGTGCAGGGGGCTACGTGTGGGGACAGGAGTGTTGCTGAGAAGGGACCTACTCTCATCTCTAGTCATTTTACTGACTTGCTTCGTTTGGCTGCTCCCCGCTTCCTTGTAAATTGGACTTAATAACTTGTCTGAAGCTTCCCGGGAGAAAGTTTAAAAGGGTAGGAGGAATGGCTTTGGGGGCCTGCCTGGTGGCTTTTGGAACCAGGTGGAATGATGGCCAGTCATCAGTTGCTCTGTGTGTGGGTAGCTGCATGGCAAGAAGCATAAAAGTCCCCTTTAGGCAAGGAAAGTGAAGTTGAGGTTTCCTCGCAGAGGATCAGAAGATTAGAGTGTTAGAGAAGGGAGAAGCTCTGAGTGTCTGTGAGTACCAGGGTCCCTGGGTACAAGAGGATGAACACGAAGCTCAGTAAAGAGCAGGCAGAATTAATTTCTTAGTGTCATTTCAGCAGTTACCTTGGTGCAGAAATGGACGTGTTTTCAGACGACGTCCTTTTATCTTCTGACCATTCGTTTTCCACACCAGCTACGCCCAGTCATTTGGCAAGAGTTGTCAGTTCACTGCTCAGATGTATCTGACGTCTGGTCCACTTCCCTTCCCTTTCTTTCCTTTACCTGTGCTACTCTGAGTGGCACCTCTTACCTAGAATTGCAGTGACCTCCAAACTAGCTTCTTGGCCTTCCACCTCTCTGATCCCTTCCATCCTACACACTACAGTCCAATCAAGCACCTGAAGGAGAGGTTGTGATCTTATCAGTCTCCTCCCAGTGGCCCTGTTGATTGCAGAATTAATAATAATAATACCTACAGTAATAGCTAACACATTGCATGCTTTCTTAGGCTCCAGGCACTGTTTAAGTGCTTTGCAGGCATTGACTTAATCCTCACATCAACCCCAGGTTGTAAGTTACTATGTATGTATATGTCAGGTACTAGGACTATCACCTTTTTATCAATTTGGTAATGGATATCTGGAAAGGTTAAGTTGATTGCTCAAGACTCAGACTGGGATTGGAACTCAGCTATCTAGCTCCAGACCTGTGCTGTAAATATGCTCCTACACTGACTCTGAAAGAGGGCAAGTGCTGCCAGGTGGGCTATGCATGTGGTACTAGGCTGGTCCCAACTCACATTTCCAGCTTTACCTCCCATGACTTGTCCATACCCCTCCTGTCCTCCAGTCAACCCTGACTGCTCCCCTCACCTCCCCCCCACGGGCTTGTGCTCTTTTGGTTTTGTGCCTTTTATCGCACAACATCCACTGCCTGAGCTGAGACAGTGACTGGCATTGTATTATGTATTGTTTCCATTGTGTATTGTTATGTAGCAGGGCCCATCTCCCTCCTGTGGGGAGGATGTGAGTGGTATTCACAATAGTTCCTATCCCTACCAACTGTAAGTCTTATTTCCACCCGTTCTGGGTGTGAGGGCAGTCATGGTACATTGACAAGTCTTTCCAGATAACTTTCGTAAGTTGGAGGCTGTACGATTCCCAGAGGTGTGCCCTTGAGCCTCAATAGCTAGGATGGAGGGCCACCTTGATCTCCATCTGTATTAAATGTCAAGAGGCCCTGTTGTGTTGGGTACAAGCCCTTCCTCTTTCTTTCTTCCTTCCCTTTCCTTTCCTTTCCTTTCCTTCCTTCCTCCCTTCCTTCCTTCCTTCCTTCCTTCCTTCCTTCCTTTCTTTCTTTCTCTTTCTTTCTTTCTTTCTTTCTTTCTTTCTTTCTCTTTCTTTCTTTCTTTCCTTCTTTCTTTCTTTCTTTCTTTCTTTCTTTCTTTCTTTCTTTCTTTCTTTCTTTCTTTCTTTCTTTCTTTCTTTCTTTCTTTCTTTCTTTCTTTCTTTCTTTCTTTCTTTCTTTCTTTTCTTTCTTTCTTCTTTTCTCTCTCTTTCCTTCTTTCTTTTTAACCAGTTGCCAAGTGATGCTGAAGCTCCTGGTCCACAGACCATACTTTGAGAACCATTGATATATGGTTCTCATATATGGTGCTCGAGGGGGTTCTGACATTGAGAGGCAGGAGAGGGCCCTAGAGATGAGAAGCAGTGGGAACTGAAAGGTAAGGGTGAGAAAAAAGAGTATCTTAAGACAAAAGCAATGCCCACTTTAAGACTCACTCTCCCTGATTTTTAAATTAGTGGTCCCTTGGGAGTGAATGTGTTCCCCTGAACAGTGTTGAGAAGTTCCCCTGGAGAGAAAGGCCGTGGGTTACTTCCAGAAGCTTTCCCAGGGATCTGCAGTCCGATCTCGCTGGAGCTTTAGGCTGGTTACCATGCCTGTAGACATTGTGAACTGCCAATAGATGGTGTGAAACTGGAGTGCAGAGGCTCACATCATTGATTTAGACCAAGAAAGTGTTGGACTGAAAAGATCTGGCTGAGCGCTTGACTTCTGTTTTTAAACCAAGTGTCTGGCACTGTGAGAAGGGACTGCCTCTGTCCTCTCATAGGTCTTGTAATCAATGAGTTTGGTGAGGAGCAGACAGTACCTTCCTAGGGACTCTTCTTTCCTATATTGTTGACCTTCTAAAATACTGAGAGCCTGGATTTACTGGTAAAACTCTGTGGTTAGCCAGGCTGGACTGAGAGAAAGTTTGGCCTTTTGGAGGGAAGCAGAGACGTAACTGCCATGAGAACAGATTTACCTCGATGGGTGAGAAGCTTCCACTCCCATTCCCCAGGTGGGATCATAATCCAGTTTGCATCATGGGCGTCTTTACTTCCGGATGATAGGACCCTTCTGCTCCCTTCTCCCACCCTTCTGCCTCTCTCTTAAGGGAGGAGTAGGTACCAGTGTGATTGATGGAACAATTGTTGCACCCAGGACACTTACAGAGCCATATTTACTCATGGGTAGGGCCACCATGTCTTAAAGCCGAACACCATGTGTTGCCTCCCTCTACTTCCTGCCGCGGATCGAGGCTGACTCTCTCTCTCTCTCTCTGTCTCTCTGTCTCTGCCTCTCTGTCGGTCTCTTTCTCTGTCTCTGTCTCTCTCCTATTTCATCTTTCCTGAGCATACAGCTGGATGGACATGTCAGAGCCTCAGTTCTCCCTCTCCTCACTTGTCTCTCAGGATGAGGGTGTGGTATGAGGCAGTATGAAGATGCTGGTCCCAAGATTTAGATTTGGGGGACTTACGGGGTAGGGGTGAGTAGGATCCCCCTCTTCTGTCTGCAGGTATAAGTCGAACTTTGTGCTCCACAGCTGCCTTTGGGCTGTGTGAATGTGTCCTAGTGAGAAGAAACCTCCAAAATATTGGTTCATGACCCATTCAAGCAGTCTTTCAGGACCTATTGTGTGCTTGCATTTTGCTAAGCCCTGGTGATGCCTGATGAAGAAGACAAAGTTCATGTCTTCCAGAAGCTTTAAGACAATAAAACAGGCACTTTTTTTGCTATGTAGATCTGAGCACCTTACCTATACCATTTTTCTTCTGCCTGAAAAGCTTCTTTTAACATTCCTTCCAGAGGAGGTCTGCTACTGATGAACTCCCTCAGTTTTTATTTGTCTGAAAAAGTTTTTATTCCTTCTTCACTCTTGAAGGACAGTTTCATTGGATATAGAATTCTAGTCAGTAACTTATTTCTTTCAAAATATTATATATTTCACTCCACCCTCTTTTTGCAGGGTAGATTCTCAGGAGATGTCTGTTGTAATTCTCATCTGTATTCCTCTGTAGGTAAAGTGCTCCCCCATCCCTCCTGCTACAGCATCTTTCAAGATTTTCTTTTTCTCTTTGGTTTTCTGAGTTTGAATATGGTTGATTTAAGACCTTTTGGTGTTTCTTTTGTATGGTGTGCTCAAGATTGGCAGATTTACTTTGAAGGGTGGTCTGAGCTTAGATGGTAAACCGCCATGTGATTCAAAATAAAATATAGTGTATTTGGGGCTTATGACACAGAGATTTCTCTCTTGCATGTGGAATTGCAGAACAACTCTAGTAATTCAGAGTTTTCCTGGGGTGTATGTTTTAGAAGTGGTGGTGGCAATGGTCTAAAGCAGGGACTGTGAATTTTTTTATGTAAAGAGCCAAATAGAAAATATTTTAGGTTTTATAGGCTAAGAGGCGAAATGGAGGTAATTATGTATTGACTTATATAACCACTTAAAAATGTAAAAAACATTTTTAGCTTGTGGACTGTGAAAAAATGGCCAGCATGACAGATTTAGCAACCCTGGTCTAACGTACAGTTTTGATGCCTAATAGCTCTGTCGCTTTAGGATTTATGAACCGAAGACCCTAGCTGGGTCTCTGCTTCCCAGTCTACAAGCTGGAGATAATTCCTGTCCTGCCAAATTTGTACAGGGATCCAATGAGAGGATACATTTTGAAGCACCTTGTAAATTGAATGGTGCTTGGTGGTGAGATATAGCAAGGGTGATCTATGTCCCCATGTACCCACCACAGGCCTGGTTTACACTTGTCCTGGTGAAACATTTTGCAACACCTCTCTCACTCAAAAGTGTTCTGGTTGGAATGATAAATTATATGGTCACCCTAATGCTATATGCACCCGGAGGGCTTATTAATTTATCTAATGACATGTTGGGAGAGGCCAGGGATCATAGACGTGGAACTCTACGGTCACGTCACTGGCTTCAAGTCCAGATTCTGTTGCAACTAATGAACTTCAAGTTCGTTAGTTGTGTGACCTTGGGTGGGTTTCAGAACCTTTTATTTTTATTTTAATAGCTTTTTTGAGGTATCATTTAAGTACCACAAAATTTACTCATTTTAAGTGTACCGTTCACTGATTTTTAGTAAATTTATGGAATCATGCAGCCTTCCCCAAGTCTAATTTTAGAACACGTGTGTTACCCCCAAAGAAACCTCCTGCCCATTTGCAGTCTTCCGCTGGTCCCATTCCCAATCTCAGACAACCACCAAGCTACTTCCTGTCTCTACAGACTTAACTTTCCCAGGAATTTCTCAGAACTTCTTTAAACCTCAGTTTTGTTGTCTGTAAAATGAGTTTACCAATGGTCCACACCTCATATTTTCATTGCGTAGCTTAAACGGGACGACCCCTGTCATGCACTCAGCCCAGGGCCTGGTATTCGGTAAGTACTCAACAAGCATTAGCTATCAGTGTTATCTTACCTAGCTATCTGCAGTCCTTCAGGATTAAACATGCCATGTGTTCTTGGAGAGACCTCAAATATTGAATCTGATTTAGTCAGCTGTCTTTCTTCCTACAGTCTTCTTCATACACACTGCCCAGTGGCAGCTACAGCTTTGACATCTGCCACTAGGAGTGATTCTTATTGGTGAAAAATGCTTACTTTTCATACCTTCTGAGCCTGTTACTTGCCACAGAGGGCTGGAGTTGGACAGTTTCCACAGTGGTAGATTGGAGAGGTGTCCTGGGGCCTGAGGTAATGGAAATGAGCTCTTCTATGAGAGGCAAAGAAAATTCAGTGCACACTCCGAGGGTGCATTTATAGGATTAGAGAGATGTGATTCACCAAGGCTGTCTTGTAGTTAGTGATGTAAATGCGCATAAACACCATAAGTCAAGAGAATGAATGATGCCTTTCTGCAGGTGAAGTGTCAGTGTTTAGGGACAGTGGGGATTACTCCTCTGTGGGATAACTCCTGTGTGGGAATTGCAAATGTCAAACACAAACATTATGACCTTTTGACATTTCTCAGGTGTAAACACATTAGCGCTACAGAATTTATTCTGCTTAGGACAAATAAGTGAACTATTGGCAGCAATGTTTCTCAAAATATTTTAACTCTATGAATGCAATTTAAAAAATTGAAATCTTTAAAAAATGCATTTGGATTACAATTGGTAAGAAATGTAACAGCTTGATTTTTAGACTAGTAAAGCCAGAATAACAGAACATCTCAAAAATTAGTGATGCCAGTAGCAAATTGCTAAAGTGTGCCTCCACACCCCTTCCGTTTCTTCACTGATAAAGTGGAGATAATGAGATGCTTTTTCATAGGGTTTTTATGAGTATTAATCTCCAAGTACAGTGCCCAGCTTAGAGCAGGTGCTGCATAGATGTTAGTTCCTGTAAAATGTGCATTACATTACAGTTCTGATTTATCAGTTCTTTAATCTGGAAGAAGGAGATCATTATTACACCTACCTTATTAGTCCTTACTAAGTACTTATTACATACTGGGCAGCACAGTAAGAGCTTTAGATGGATTATCTAATTTAATCCTCATAATCATTCCCCTAGGTAGAAACCCTTATTAGACCCACTTTGCAGCTGAGGAAAGCAAGGCTAGTAGGTGGAAGAGCTTAGACTATACCTGGGTTGTGACTCCAAGCCCATTCTATAAATACCACACTGTATTTCCTGGCATGGGAGTTTTGAGATGACTCTGAAATAATATATGGAAAAATACCACAGCCCTAGCTCATTGAAAGTGATAATATTTATCCTTTCTCCATTCCTGCCTTTTCCTTTTTCCTTGTCTCAATCCCCCAGAAGCAACATCTAAAAAATACCTCTTCTGGCTGTTGGAGGCCTATTGGACAAACGCACCGGGCTGAAGGACTCATGGGAGCATCTCAGTGGGAGGTCCATCCTAGGTGGTCTGGTGCAGGAACACTGGCTTTGCCACCAAGAGTCATCAGCTGACTCTTGGCGAGTCACTGTCACCTTTTCCATAAGGGTCTAAGACCCCTTCCAGCTCTAAGAGCTTGTGTTGTCTTTACTGAAATTATTAGCTTGTCACTTGGAACAGTGGCTTGGAGCAAATGTGCAGAGATAATAGAGCTAAATTAGAAGACTTTGTGGGAAGAAGAAGGGGCCGGTGTCACCCTCCTTCTGGCTGTCCCAAGTGTTAACTGTAGGACTCAGGCAACTAATGTAGCGTCTTTGAGCTTCATTTCCTCATGTAAAGGTGGAGATGATACCAATGCCTCTATTGATACCACAGGGCTATGTTGAGATTATATGACATAATGAATATAAAACTGAAAACTGCACTGTGTTCAGAGAAACAAATGCTAGTGTTATTGAAAGAACTTACAGTAGGTCCGAGTGATTGGAAGACTTCAAATGCATAATACATGATTGTGGCAGTGACTGCCGACAGATCACCGAAGGAAATACATTCCAAGCTGAACAACCAAGTATAAGACTATGCTTGATTGTTTTCTCAGGGCCAAGAACATAGTGGGTCCATAAATTTTTTCTGAGTTACCTAGTGGGAGGAGGTGGAACTTTCTATGATAGTGAGTGTGAAGTTTCAGATATCTGTGCAAAATTAAATATGCTTCAATTTAATGTCCATTAATAGTGTCCATTATCTCTTCTCTTCCTTGACAATTCATTTTAGTAATGCTTATGTATTTCTGTACTATTTTAATGTTTTACACATAGTCATATTTGCTTGCTGTTTTGTCAGTCTACTTTTCTCCTTAAAATAATGTTAAAGAAAAAACAAACCTGGACTTAGGGTTGGGGGTTATTGTAGTAGGGAGAATACTTTGACCATAAGATCCACGAGTATCTCAGAAGTGAGGCAGAAAGGTCTTTCTTTTATAGAGAGAAGTCAGCAAGGCTAGAAGCCACGTGTGGGCAAGTGAGATGAAGGTGGCCTGACTGGAGAATAGAACAGAGAATATCTTACCCTGAGGCCAGTCCGTTCTCAGGAGGTGCTGGATGCTGACTCAGGCTGAGGCTGGGCCAAATTTTAGGGTCTGGAGGAAGGAGAGGTGCTTAACTAGCTTGGTTAACAAGTATTTTGTTCCAATTGATCAGTGGAATAAGCAGTTTAGCTAATCATTTACAGGGCAATGAAAGGGAATTTAGAGGCTCTATGTCTGGCCTTGTGACAGGTAAACAAGGGGCGTGTGTGTGAGTCTCATCTAAGTCATGAGGGGAAAGGTGGTTCTTTTGTGATAAGCTGTTTTCTGGAACCCAAAGGGTGGGAGATTTTCTTAACCTCTACTGTTTTTCTGGGATGACAGAGCTCAAGTACAATTCTCAGTAAGAACTACTTGTAATAATTAGGATTGCTTTTAGCTGCAAGTAACAGAAAACTGGATTAACAATGACTTGAACAAAGAGGGGTTTATTTTTCTCACCTAACAAGTAGTTCAGAGGTCAGCAGTTGCTGGCATTGGTTTAGCTGATCAACGATGTTAATAAAACTCTGAATATTTTCACTCTGCTTTCTCATGTTTGTTGTCTTTTAGTCACAAAATAGCTGCTGCAGCTCCAGAATCATATACATATTCAAAACAAGAGGGAGGTGTCTTATGGCTATTACCTCTACTTGTATAGGAGACGAGGAAAGTTTTTAGCTGTGCACATGGCCATAGGGGTTTTCTTAGTAAGAAAGAGAGTATATGCTATAACGAATCTTCTGTTTCTTCTGAGAATTATATTCTACACATGATATTGACTGATTCTCTACCATTGAATAATTCCTTTACCATGTCAAGTATAGGAAATTAAATATCCTATAAATGGAGCATTAGAAAATCATGCAGTGTGTTTTACTTTAGATAAAAAAAAAAATTGAGCCATTCTTAGAAGTGGTTTTCTGGAGGACCTTCAGGAAAAGCCAAAAACCTCTTCAGTAAACTTGTTTGGAGTCATTTATTGAAATGGTAGTATGTTTGGAAACATATCTGCAACAAATGTTGTACAGGAATTATATCTCTAATTTGAAAGAGACTAAATACTGAAGTTTTATGTGGGCAATACTAGAAACATTGCCCAAATAAAACTAAGGTTTATGTTCTTTTTCTATTAAATTGTTTGTACAAACAATGGTACCTAATCCTGGGAAGATACTCCTTTGCTACTGGTGAGAGTATAAATAGGTAAACATTTTTCTTAAAGGCTTAGAAAAAGTAAAAAGAGCATTAAAATGTTAATGTCCTTTGCCCTAAAATTTATCTCTAAGGAAGAATTTGCTTTCCTTGTGAAAATGTTAGAATTATGAACCAAGTTTGTCCATACAGAATCATTTTTCCAGCAATGTTCATAATTGTGAAAATATATGGAAACAGAAATAACTTACAAGAATAATTAAATTAGTTGTTATTGCTCCATAGTTTCAAAATAATATAGTTAAAAATAGGAATACAAGCTGTTTATACCATCTTACTCCCATTTTATAACACGTAGAAGTATTTATTTACTCAAAAAACATGTCAAATATTTCCAGTGGGTACTTGTGGATTATGGAATTTCACATCATTTTAATTTTCTTTATTATTTTTGGCATTTTCTAATTTTCCTTAATGAATATGAATTATTTCTATAATTATAAAAAATTCACTTTATTTTGTAAAAGATATAATGAAAACGTGAGTATGTTTGCTGAGACCCTGTTTTGAAAGAAATAAGGGGTGAAAAAGTGCTTTGATCCAAGAATTTGGGTGGGGTTGCTCAGAGCCTGAAAAGAACATTTTATTGATAGACTAGAAAAGATGTCACAAAGCATTTTGTCCTCTGGAGTTCTGGCATTTCTCAGTTCTGCCACGAAGGAAGTGTTTAAAGGAAGTTGTCACAATAGTTCATTCTTTGGTATTCAGGTTAATCGCATCTTTCTATTTTTCTCTTCCTAGAGAGCTTTCTGTTTTTCTTTTCTGTGATATGTACAAGACTGAGGTTACTAGGGCTGAAACTATATTCAGAGGGAACCAATTCTAGAAAGCTGTCTTAATTCATCCAGATAACCAAAGGTAACTCATGTGGAGTTGAGGAGATCATTATCTCTATCCATAATTATCCCTTTTGCTTAGTATGTGTAGAAAATGGGGAACCAGTACTCCTGAACAGAAGCTAATTGTCCTTCTCCTAAGACATTAAAATGTGTGTGGGTGTAGATGTGTGGTGTGTACAACCCGTCACTAACTTTCCGTCTGTGAGCTTGAGGGGAGGGGACAGGAATGGAGGGAGTTGTTTCTCTTGAGTCCTGCCTTTCCTATGGGGCATCCATGGTACAGCATATAAGGAGGTCAGACCTACCAGTTTGTCATTTGCTGGTTGGAAACCCTTGGTATAAAGCCACATACCTTTGGAACTGAAACATCCTTATGAATTCAGTTTCAATTTTACCTTCCATATCCTGCCAGGTACTTTCATATATATCTGAGATTCCTAAACTGGGATATGCTTATCCCTGGGTTATGCCACCTGAGTCAGGAGACACTTGAAGCCTCAGGATCTCTAGAAAGAGTCCCCATGTTTGTCCCTTGACCTCAGATAAGTCCCTGGAACGGTGTTTAAGAAGATGGGTTCATTCATGTTTGATTAGCCAATCAGATTGCGTTAGCACGTGGAAATATGAATACATATAAAAGCTTCGTTTTTGTTTGTTTGTTTGCTTTTGCACTGAAATTAAGAGACATTGATTTAATTTTAACAATAGAGCCTTTAGACAAGGTGAGGTTCAGGAATTGTTAGCTGCCATTGTACGGAGAGTGAAGCTTGTAGTGTCACCAACTCCAGCCCAGAACCCTCACAGAATATGGCTTAACATGAAAACAAGGAAAATCTCTTGTACTTAGGAATCTAGATATGGTCTTTTGCTGAATAAAAGGGACTAGTATGATTTGAGGCTGGTGTGTTGCCCCCTTTTCATTCCTTTATACACAAGTCTTTTATAGGGACTTCCCTAGCAGTCCAGTGGTCAAGACTTCACCTTCCAATGCAGTGGGTGAGGGTTCAATCCCTGGTCGGGGAGCTAAGATCCCACATGCCTCATGGCAAAACCCCCAAAACATAAAACGGAAGCAATATTGTAACAAATTCAATAAAGACTTAAAAAAAATAAAGTCACTTATAGAAAACTTCTGTCTTGGAATTGGTAAAACAATGTGTTGGGTTTCATTACGCCCCATGGATATCTAAAACAGTAGTCTGAACCCTGAATGCTAGCTACCTCTATGATACCCCTACATGGATGTTTAATAAGCATCTCAAACTCAACTTGCCTAAGGTAGAACTCTTGGTTACCCTGCAGCCCACAAATACCTCCTCTGCAAGTTTTCTCTGTTTTAGAAAATGGATCTCCCATCTACCTGGTTGTTTAAGCAAATGTTATAAGAATTATCCTCAACTCTTTGTTTTCTCTGTCCCTGCGGCCAGTCTGTCGGCAATTCCTGTTGACATTACTTCCAAAATGTGTCCCTACATCACCGACTCCTCCCCATCACTGTTGTTACCTTCCTGTCTAATCACCGTCATCTCTTTTCTGGACCATTGCACTGGTCTTCTAACTCAGGGGTCCCCAATCCCCGGGCCACGGACTGGTGCTGGTCCGTGGCCTGTTAGGCACCTCACTGCACAGCAGGAGGTGAGTGGCAGATGAACGAGCGACGCTTCACCTGTATTTACAGCCGCTCCCCATCGCTCGCGTTACCGCCTGAGCTCCGCCTCCTGTCAGATCAGTGGCGGCATTAGATTCTCACAGGAGGACAAACCCTACTGCGAACTGCGTACGCGAGGGATCTAGGTTGCCTGCTCTGTATGAGAATCTAACGCCTGATGATCTGAGGTGGAGCTGAGGCCGTGATGCTAGCGCTGGGGAGCGGCTGCAAACACAGATGATCATCAGCAGAGAGGTCTGACTGCACAGAGACCAAAATAAGTCAACTGCTTGCACACTCATTTCAAAACCCTATCAGTGAGTGGCAAGTGAAAACAAGCTCATGGCTCCCACTGATTCTGCATTAGGGTGAGTTACATAATTATTCCATTAAATATTGCAATGTAATCATAATAGAAATAAAGTACACAATAAATGTAATGCACTTGAATCATCCCGAAACCATCCTCCACCCTGGTCCGTGGAAAAACTCTCTTCCACGAAACCGGTCCCTAGTGCCAAAAAAGTTGGGGACCGCTGTTCTAACCCATCTCCTTGCTGCCTTATGATCTATTTTCTACCAAGCAGCAAGAATCATCTTTTAAAAGTCATCCCCTATTTAAAGTCATTCCCATATTTAAAATTATTTGTTGGTTTTCCATAGCAGTTATAAAAATATGTTCACCGCTTTATCCCGGTTTACAAAGCCCTTTGGGCATGGCCTCTGCTACCTCTGTGACCTCAGCCCCTACCACTCTCCCCCATCACAGTTCTCTGGACCCCCTGACTTTCTGTTCTGTGAGTAAGGCAAACCATCGGGCCCCCTCCCAACCAGAAGTGGGCTTTCCCCATCTTCCCATGGCTGGATCCTTCTAATATTTAGAAGAAACCGTTCTGATAAATCCCTCATAGAGACATTTCCTGAACACCCGATGATATAGGACGCACCACCAGCCCACCAAAACTAGACACCATTTATCACATAACCCTCTTTTATCCTACTTAAATTACCTGGATAGCGTATAGCTGTCACCACCTCCAATGCCTAAGGCCAAATATAAGACCCATGAGAGCAGGCTCCTCATCTGGTTTTTCACTATTGTTTCACTAAGACCAAGAGGAGGTGCTTAATAATGGTGCTGCATGAACAGCTGTTTTTCATATGCTGTGTAATCTCAACCTGAGAATCAATAGGTTGTTTCTATCTGTTCTGTTTTTATAGCAGACTGGAGTGTATGAGTATAAGGTCTTTGGCGTTCTGGAGGATTGCTCACCGGATCTACTTGCAGATGTCTATATGGACTTAGACTATAGAAAACAGTGGGACCAATATGTTAAAGGTGAGTGACACTTACAATTTAACAAAACCAGTTAGAAAGTAGAATCTAATGTTATTTATTCTAGCCAGCAGTAAGCAAAAGGTTTAATTTTTACTATATTATGTTCCATTTTTAACTTTGGCATATATGTCTTAAAGTTCTAGGTTAAAATGTGACTTTGCTAATCTTAGGATTTGCTCCTTGCGTATTATTAGAGTCACTCTCCAGTTTGCTCTGAGGGCTGCTTTGTTCTTATTATAAGTTTGTTGTCATCTCATAAACCTAGGTGGTCATGGAAGGCTTCGTGGAGGAGGTGATACCCAAGCTTTGTTTCAGAGGTTGAATCAGACTTTTATAAATGGCAAGAATACCTATATGTGAAGAGGTGAGAGGGTGAGGGGGTGAGTGGATAAAGGGCATTTGAGGTCTAGGGAATAGCATGAGTAAAGTGAGGAAGGCATGAAACAACAAGAAATATTAAAAAACTGTGAGCAGTCGGGTGCTATTGAGTTGCTGGGGTAGCAGAACCTGGAACTAGGGTGGGAGGAGGGTCCAGAGCCCCAAGGGCCTAGGCTGGCCACCTGGCTACACTTCTTAGGTTTTCGCTAGAAGTGAGGTAGAGTTATGAGAAGCATTAGATAGGGCTCTTCCTGCCGCTTAGAGTGGGGAGTGGCCTCTGCCATCCCAGTCACAGCGGGATAGACACGCAGCAGCTAGCCCAGGGACACAGAAACCCTGACATACCCTTGCTGTGGTCAGGAATCTTAGTTGCAAGTAACCAAGCACTAACAAATGTCAGTGTAAGAAAAGGAGAAAGCGTTTTTTTGTTGTTGCTGTTCATGGAATTGAAAAGTGCATAGATGTCTGGCTTCCAGGTCAGCTACATCCAATACTTTATATCTCCAGCTTGACTGTGTTTTCTTCTGTGTTGACCTCATTCTCAGGCAGATTGTTATGTCATGGCAAAGTTGCCACCAGAGGGTGCAGGCTTACATTCTAACCATGTACATAACCCCAGAGGAGTAGGAGCTTTCCTACTGATGCAGCCAGAGTCCCAGGGTTGGCTCTCATAGACTAAATATGGATCATATACTTACTTCCTGGGGACATTTATCATGGTTTTGGGTCACTTAGTGCTATCAAATAGCCTTCCTATCTAGGGGGAATTGTGATGCCACCTATTCAAGGGAGAAGCCACGAGTTCTCTGTCCATCTCTCTAGCAGACATCGTTCACTCGTGTGCTGTAGACATTGGCAGAGCCTCTGATGTGTGGTACTTGGCATCAGCGTTCCACACTATGGAGTATGGTCCAGAGACAGCAGTAGTTTGGCTTCTCTGGAGCCATCCTGAGGTTCTAACCTAACTCTGGTCCTCCTAGATCTTCTGTAAACTGCACGAGAGCCTTTAAAAAAACACTCGTTGGCCTAAACTTGCTAGAGTTGCAAGCCAAGACTCCGTCCACACATGCCTTCCCTAAACTAATCACCTTGACCATGTCTGGCCCAATATCCCACCCCTATAATTAATGCCAAGTCAGTCCTGCTTAAACCACATAGTGAAGGAGAAAAAGGAGATGCTGGTCCAAGAAGCGGAGAGCCACAGCCGAGCAGGCAAAGCAACAGATGTCTGCTCCTTCCCTTCCTCTCAAGGGCATCTTCAGCCTCCTGTACCAGTGGGCTGGCAAGCTCTTTACCCCATGGTCTGCTTCTAATAGATTTCATTTTTTCAAAAGCTAAATTAATTAACACATTGCCACAGTTAGTATCTCCTCAAGGGACTCTCTTGGTTCCTTCAGCAGCCTTGGTGTAGCGCCTTCTCTAAATGGTTAGTTAGAAGCTTCCTGCACAGCTTGGGGGCAGAGGCTGCACACTTCATGGCATTCCTTTGCTATCTCCCTACAAGAGCTGATGCTCTATGCACTATATGCATGGTGGATATTAAGGAGATTTGGTCCCTGTAGCTGTGGTATAAAGCAACATAGGAGAGGGGAAAGAAAGTTAGGGTTAGCACAGTTAAGCAACTTTCTAGCTGTTTAGAAAGGACACTGCCCTCTCTGGAAACTTCGTTTCCCAATTGAACACACTAGACTGGGTCGCTCAGTCCCAGGACACCTGTAATATGTCAAGAAATCTAAAGGGGGGGCGTAAGGACACAACAGTAAAACATTTGATACTCTAGTGACATCTGGTGGTTTCCCTGAATTTTCTTTTTTTTTTTTTTTTTTTTTGCGGTACGCGGGCCTCTCACTGTTGCGGCCTCTCCCACTGCGGACAGGCTCCGGACGCGCAGGCTCAGCGGCCATGGCTCATGGGCCCAGCCGCTCCGTGGCATGTGGGATCTTCTCAGACCAGGGCACGAACCCGTGTCCCCTGCATCGGCAGGCGGACTCTCAACCACTGCGCCACCAGGGAAACCCGGTTTCCCTGATTTTTAAACCTGAAAATTTATTTTTTAATGCCTAATTTTATTTCACTGCATTTGTTTGAGAGTGTTGTTTGTGCTATATGATGAACAATTTTTGCTGGGTTCCTTAATTTTTACTCTGTTTTTTATCTACTAAACTCTGCCCCTGGGCAGCAAACTTTCAGTGGTAGTAAATCTGATTTGTCTAGAATTCTGTGCCTTATGAGTGAGTGGTTTATCATCCCTACAGGATCATCATATCAAAGCTTCTTGTTTTTTTTTTTTTTTCCTGAATTTTTGAATTTTATTTTATTTATTTTTTTGAACAGCAGGTTCTTACTACTTATCCATTTTATACATATTAGTGTATACATGTCAATCCCAATCTCCCAGTTCATCACACTGCCATCCCCCCACCACCACTTTCCCCCCTTGGTGCCCACACATTTGTTCTCTCCATCTGTGTCTCTATTTCTGCACTGCAAACCGGTTCATATGTACCATTTTTCTAGGTTCCACATATATGTGTTAATATACGATATTTGTTTTTCTCTTTCTTACTTCACTCTGTATGACAGTCTCTAGATCCACCCATGTCTCTACAAATGACCCAATTTCGTTCCTTTTTATGGCTGAGTAATATTCCATTGTATATATGTACCACATCTTCCGTATCCATTCGCCTGTCGATGGACATTTAGGTTGCTTCCATGACCTGGCTATTGTAAATAGTGCTGCAGTGAACATTGGGGTGCATGTGTCTTTTTGAATTATGGTTTTCTCTGGGTATATGCCCAGTAGTGGGATTGCTGGGTCATATGGTAATTCTATTATTAATTTTTAAGGGAACCTCCATACTGTTCTCCATAGTGGCTGTATCAATTTACAATCCCACCAATAGTGCAAGAGGGTTCCCTTTTCTCCACACCCTCTCCAGCATTTGTTGTTTGTAGATTTTCTGATGATGCCCATTCTAACTGGTGTGAGGTGATACCTCATTGTAGTTTTGATTTGCATTGCTCTAATAATTAGTGATGTTGAGCAGCTTTTCATGTGCTTCTTGGCCATCTGTATGTCTTCTTTGGATAAATGTCTATTTAGGTCTTCTGCCCATTTTTTGATTGGGTTGTTTGTTTTTCTGATATTTAGCTTCATGATCTGTTTATATATTTTGGAGATTAATCCTGTGTCTGTTGATTCATTTGCAAATATTTTCTCCCATTCTGAGGGTTGTCTTTTCATTTTGTTTGTAGTTTCCTTTGCTGTGCAAAAGCTTTTAAGTTTCATTAGGACCCATTTTTTTATTTTTGTTTTTATTCCCATTACTCTAGGAGGTGGATCAAAAAAGATCTTGCGGGCTTCCCTGGTGGCGCAGTGGTTGAGAGTCCGCCTGCCGATGCAGGGGACGCGGGTTCGTGCCCCTATCCCGGAAGATCCCACATGCCGCGGAGCGGCTGGGCCCGCGAGCCATGGCCGCGGAGCCTGTGTGTCCGGAGCCTGTGCTCCGCAACGGGAGAGGCCACAGCAGTGAGAGGCCCGCGTACAGCAAAAAAAAAAAAAAAAAAGATCTTCCTGTGATTTATGTCAAAGAGTGTTCTTCCTATGTTTTCCTCTAAGAGTTTTAAAGCATCTGGTCTTACATTTAGGTCTCTAATCCATTTTGAGTTTATTTTTGTGTATGGTGTTAGGGAGTATTCTAATTTCATTCTTTTATATGTAGCTGTCCAGTTTCCCCGGCACGACTTATTGAAGAGACTGTCTTTTCTCCACCGTATAGCCTTGCCTCCTTTGTCATAGATTAGGTGACTATACGTGCATGGGTTTATCTCTGGGCTTTCTATACTGTTCCATTGATCTGTATTTCTGTTTTTGTGCCAGTACCATATTGTCTTGATGACTGTAGCTTTGTAGTGTAGTCTGAAGTCAGGGAGTCTGATTCCTCCACCTCTGTTTTTTTCCCTCAAGAATGCTTTGGCTATTTGGGGTATTTTGTGTCTCCATACAAATTTTAAGATTTTCTGTTCTAGGTCTGTAAAAAATGCCATTGGTAATTTGATAGGGATTGATAGGGATTGCATTGAATCTGCAGATTGCTTTGGGTAGTATAGTCATTTTCACAATATTCATTCTTCCAATCCAAGAACATGGTATATCTCTCCATCTCTTTGTATCATCTTTAATTTCTTTCATCAATGTCTTGTAGTTTTCTGCATACAGGTCTTTTGTCTCCCTAGGTAGGTTATTCCTAGGTATTTTATTCTTTTTGTTGCAATGGTAAATTGGAGTGTTCCTTAATTTCTCTTTCAGATTTTTCATCATTAGTATATAGGAATGCAAGAGACTTCTGTGCATTAATTTTGTATCCTGCAACTTTACCAAATTCATTGATTAGCTCTTGTAGTTTTCTGGTGGCATCTTTAGGATTCTCTACATATCGTATCATGTCATCTGCAAACAGTGACAGTTTTACTTCTTTTCCGATTTGGATTCATTTTATTTCTTTTTCTTCTCTGATTGCCATGGCTAGGACTTCCAAAACTATGTTGAATCATAGTGGTGAGAGTGGACATCCTTGTCTTGTTCCTGTTCTTAGAGGAAATGCTTTCAGTTTTTCACCATTGAGAATGATGTTTGTTTGTTTGTCGTATATGGCATTTATTATTTTGAGCTAGGTTTGCTGTTTGCCCACTTTCTGGAGAGTTTTTATCATAAATGGGCATTGAAGTTTGTCAAAAACTTTTTCTGCATCTATTGAGATGATCATATGGTTTTTATTCTTGAGTTTGTTAATATGGTGTATCACATTGATTGCTTTGCATATATTGAAGAATCCTTGCATCCCTGAGATAAATCCCACTTGACCATGGTGTGTGATCCTTTGAATGTGTTTTTGGATTCTGTTTGCTAGAAATTTGTTGAGGATTTTTGCATCTATGTTCATCAGTGATATTGGTGTGTAATTTTCTTTTTTTGCAGTATCTTTGTCTGGTATTGGTATCAGGCTGATGGTGGCCTCCTAGAATGATTTTGGGAGTGTTCCTCCCTCTGTTATATTTTGTAAGAGTTTGAGAAGGATAGGTGTTATCTCTTCTGTAAATATTTGATAGAATTCACCTGTGAAGCCATCTGGTCCTGGACTTTTGTTTGTTGCAAGATTTTTAATCACAGTTTCAATTTCATTACTTGTGATTGGTCTGTTCATATTTTCTATTTCTTCCTGGTTCAGTCTTAGAAGGTTATACCTCTCTAAGAATTTGTCCATTTCTTCCAGGTTGTCCATTTTATTGGCATAGAGTTGCTTGTGGTAGTCTCTTAGGATGCTTTGTATTTCTGTGGTGTCTGTTGTAACTTCTCCTTTTTCATTTCTAATTTTATTGATTTGAGTCCTCCCCCTCTTTTTCTTGATGAGTCTGGCTAATGGTTTATCAATTTTGTTTATCTTCTCAAAGAACCAGCTTTTAATTTTATTGATCTTTACTATTGTTTCCTTTGTTTCTATTTCATTTATATCTGCTCTGATCTTTATAATTTCTTTCCTTCTGCTAACTTTGGGGTTTGTTTGTTCTTCTTTCTCAAGTTCCTTTAGGTGTAAGGTTAGATTGTTTATTTGAGATTTTTCTTGTTTCCTGAGGTAGGTTTGTATTGCTAAAAATTTCCATCTTAGAACTGCTTTTGCTGCATCCCATAGGTTTTGGATCGTCATTTTTTTTGTTGTAATTTGTTTCCAGATATTTTTTGATTTCCTCTTTGATTTCCTCAGTGATCTCTTGGTTATTTAGTAGCGTATTGTTTAACTTCCATGTGTTTGTGTTTTTTATGTTTTTTTCCTGTAATTGATTTCTAATCTCATAACGTTGTTGTCAGAAAAGATGCTTGATATGATTTCAATTTTCTTACATTTACTGAGGCTTTATTTGTGACCCAAGATGTGATCTATCCTGGAAAATGTTCCATGTGCACATGAGACAAAAGTGTAATCTGCTGTTTTTGGATGGGATGTCCTATAAATATCAATTAAATCTATCTGGTCATTTAAAGCTTGTGTTTCCTTATTAATTTTCTGTTTGGATGATCTGTCCACTGGTGTAAGTGAGGTGTTAAAGTCCCCCACTATTGTGTTACTGTCGATATCCTCTTTTATAGCCATTAGCAGTTGCCTTATGTATTGAGGTGCTCCTATGTTTGGTGCATATATATTTATAATTGTTATATCTTCTTCTTGGATCGATCCCTTGATCATTATGTAGTGTCCTTTGTCTCTTCTAATAGTCTTTATTTTAAAGTCTATTTTGTCTGATATGAGTATTGCTACTCAAGCTTTCTTTTAATTTCCATTTGCATGGAATATCTTTTTCCATCCCCTCACTTTCAGTCTGTATGTGTCCCCAGGTCTGAAGTGGGTCTCTTACAGACAGCATATATATGGGTCTTGTTTTTGTATCCATTCAGCAAGCCTGTTTCTTCTGATTGGAGCATTTAATCCATTCACATTTAAGGTAATTATCGATATGTATGTTCCTATTACCATTTTCTTAATTGTTATGGGTTTGTTTTTGTAGGTCCTTTTCTTCTCTTGTGTTTCCCTCTTAGAGAAGTTCCTTTAGCAGTTGTTGAAGAGCTGGTTTGGTGGTGCTGAATTCTCTTAGCTTTCACTTGTTTGTAAAGCTTTTGATTTCTCCGTCAAATGTGAATGAGATCCTTGCTGGGTAGAGTAATCTTGGTTGTAGCTTCCTCCTTTTCATCACTTTAAATATATCATGCCACTTCCTTCTGGCTTGTAGAGTTTCTGCTGAGAAATCAGCTGTTAACCTTATGGGTGTTCCCTTGTATGTTATTTGTCATTTTTCCCTTGTTGCTTTCAATAATTTTTCTTTGTCTTTAATTTTTTTCAATTTGATTACTATGTGTCTCTACGTGTTTGTCCTTGGGCTTATCCTGCCTGGGACTCTCTGTGCTTCCTGGACTTGGGTGGCTATTTCCTTTCCCACATTAGGGGAGTTTTTGACTGTAATCTCTTCATATATTTTCTTGGCTCCTTTCTCTGTCTTTTCTCCTTCTGGGACCACTATAATGTAATGTTGTTGTGTTTAATGTTGTCCTACAGGTCTCTTAGGCTGTCTTCATTTCTTTTCATTTTTTTTCTTTATTCTGTTCCATGGCAGTGAATTCCACCATTCTGTCTTCCTGGTCACTTATCCGTTCTTCTGCCTCAGTTATTCTACTATTGACTCCTTCTAGAGTATTTTTCATTTCAGTTATTGTATTGTTCATCTCTGTTAGTTTGTTCTTTAATTCTTCAAGGTGTTTGTTCTTTAATTCTTCTAGGTCTTTGTTAAACATTTCTTGCATCTTCTAGATCTTTGCCTCCATTCTTTTTCCAAGGTCCTGGATCATCTTCACTATCATTATTCTGAATTCTTTTTCTGGAAGATTTCCTATCTCCACTTCATTTAGTTGTTTTTCTGGGGTTTTATCTTGTCCCTTCATCTGGTACATAGTCCTCTGCCTTTTCATCTTGTCTATCTTTCTGTGAATGTGTTTTTTGTTCCACAGGCTGCAGTATTGTATTTCTTCTTGTTTCTTCTGTCTGACCTCTGGTGGATGAGGCTATCTAAGAGGCTTGTGCAAGTTTCCTGATGGGAAGCAAAGCTTCTTGTTAATAGACACCAAAGAGGCTTCTAGATGCAATAACTTCTTTTTTTATTATTATTTTTAGAACTTTATGAAAAAGAATGCAATGGAGAAGCAGTGGTGTACTGGCAAGTCAAGTACCCTTTTCCCATGTCCAACAGAGATGTATCCTTTCCAAAAGCACACCATTACTCAGCTTTTGAAGTGTTTCTGTGCCCCATGGCCATCACCCAATGGTGGTATGTCCAGCAGGTGTGGACAATATTGTCTTTGACTCTTGCACAGACATCTGCTACAGCTGTTGCTTCCTGTGTGGCTTTCAGATTTCCGGGCCTGACCACGTGGAGCATCTGTAATTGTGGTCACGGGAGGGCAGCTCATAACTTCCTGAAAAGTTTTCTAGGAAATCCTTGTGCCAGAGAATTGGGGACCTGAAAACAACTTTTCATAAAGAGTATTCAATACACTCTCTCAATCTATACGAAAGGAAGTAGGGACCCAGAGAGGCAATGTGACAGAGGCCCACACTCAGGTGGTTAGCAGCAGACTAGGGGCTGGGACTCAGGCCCCACATTTCCAGCTCCCTCCACCTCCCTTCCTCCGCGAATATTGGATCTGGACACTGTGTGTATGTTTCTTCCCCTCAGTTTCCTTGATTACAGTATGAAGCAGTTGAATGGATGTGAGGAGTCTTAGCTGACACTCCAAGGCTCTATGAAGCCCCTTAGGGCCAGCCTGGGGGGCTTTGATGGACATTTGCTGGATGGGCAGATGGGGTAGTTTATAGGTGGGGACAGGTGAGATTTCCACTGCACTGTTCTCCTCAGTCATAGCAGCTGAGTGTTTTACCCACTGAATTTCCATAAAGGATCCTTTTAACAAAGGGTCTGTGGAGGTAAAAGAAAACAAAACTTGGAAACCACTGAACTGGATGATCACTGGAATGTTTTTTAGCTCTAATATTCTGTAAGTCTGTATGTTCCTAAACAATTGTTCTTTAGAAAGAAAGGGGGCATGGGGGTGGTTTGTGGGTATTGTTTCTGTGTGTTTTGTGTGTATGTGTCTACCCTGGCCCAGCTAGATTACAGACTCCATAAGGGATTATTTCTGGCACAATTCCCACAGACTGCTAGATACAGGTGGTAGGTATTTCAAGAAATTGTGGTTACTTAATCCCTTAGATTTTATGTTGTTCTCTCTCCTCCTTCCAACAACTGTGCAGGGTAGGAGCCATCATCCCCATCAGTCAGGGAAGGAAACTGAGGGAAAGGGAGGTTCAGAACCCTGCTCAGGTTCTCATCAGTTTCTCACCACTAGTGGGTGGCAGAGGCAGGCCTGGGCCCAGGTCCAGCTGTGACCAGAGAAGGTGATCTGGACCAGGGCAACACCACTTTCTGACCTCATGTGGATACTGCTGGGGGCTATTCTCAGGAGTGGATGCTTGGTGCTCCTTGAAGTTTGGTTTCATTTGCTTTCCAGTGTCACACAGTCCCGTAATGAGTTTCTTAGTCCTTGTATATACACATATGTCTCTCCAACAAGGGCTATTCAATTTTTAGATTAGAGAACAGTGTAATGAAAAAGAACATTAGTTTTGGAGGGAAGGATCCCAGGTTAAGTGTGCGCTCATTTCCTGGTTTGCTCTGTGACCTTGGAAAATGCCCTTCAAATGGGCCTCAGTAAACTAGTGGTTCCCCACTCATAGACTGTGTGCCATGCTGGACCTTCCAACCCTTCAAAGAACTCTGTGAAATGGCAGTCAATATATCAAGTTAATTTTTCCTCAGTGGAGTGTCAGGTGATGTCTATCACATGAGCTAAGCAAGGTGTGGGACCATATTTGCTGTGAGGAAAAAATAAAAGACTTGGGAGAGAAATCCAGAGCTAAAGCAACTTCATTCCTTCCCTAAAACATTTAAGAGTTTTACTCATCAGTGCATAGAGAGTGGGGGCAATAGACCATCCTGCAAGGTGCCTGGGGGAGGGGCAGCCCACCGTGGGTGCTGTAGAGCCTCCGAGCTGGTCTGGGGCTGTGGTCACGGCTGTTGCAGTAAGTGTAAGTGTGTTGTACTTACAGTGATTGTTTGGATTATTTTAGGCTTTAATTCCTTCTCCTGTGAAACCTAAAATTCTACTATTGGAAAGTCTAATGAACACATTAAAGAGCTGAGCCCTCTGTAGCTATGAAAATCTCACCAGGTTTTGGAGCCTAATCGTGGTTCAAATTCAGGTTCCATCACTTCAGCTGGGCTATGGGATCTTCAGCAAGTTTCTTTACTTCTCTGAGACTCAGTTTGGTCATTTGTAAGATGGGGATACTTATGTTGAACTTACAGGGACTTTCTCAGGATCAAAATTGATGCTAACTGTAAAGCACACGATGCATGTATGTGGTAAGGGCTCAATAAGTGGTGACTCTTGTTTCTTAAAATCAAATCATCTTCCCTATAATAGTGCCACAGACATAGTGGTTATTCTATAAGTGTTTATTAAGTTGAAATGGCTTCGTGATTCTTGGTGAACCAGAACCAGCAAGGGCATCTGCCTACTAAATATTCAGGTATTCATGTGTCTTCCTATGATCTCCAGGTGTAAGTCACCCTTCCTGACCATCCTCTGTGCATAGAGGTCAGTGATGAGGGCTTAGGGAGAGGACAAAGAGCAATGGCCCCATTGTTTACTGAGGGCTGCTTCTGCTCTAGTCTCTCTCTAGAGCCCCCACCAAGTCTGCCTGCAGGGCAGTGGTACCGTCTTTTCTTTCAGAGGGAAACCAATCTCAGAAAAGTTGAGTAACCAAACCAGGATCACACAGCTGATAAGTGACCAATCCTCTGAGATCTCATTGCCTTCTTGGAGAAATAAGGAGTGGGTTCCCCACATAACTAAAAGCAGCAGGGAACCATTCACAGGTGGGTAATACACGCTCTCAAATAAGAACACCAGTCGGAAGGAGCTATGGTTTTGCAGGGCAGGTAGGCAGACAGGGCAGGAAGTGAAGTAACAGTGCAAGGGAGCAAATACCAAGTGGAGGAACAGAATTATCTCCCTTTGCTTCTGGCTTGCGGGCTTTTCTTCTGCTCATCTGAGGTGCTGGCCTTGGTGTCGTGCCTTGACTGGTGGTGTGGTACGTCTATGTGCGGCAGCGGCGAGAGCTGGACCATGAAGGACAGAAGATCCACGTGATCCTGGCCCAGAGCACCTCCGTGCCACAGTTTCCAGAGAAGTCGGGTGTGATTCGGGTGACGCAGTACAAGCAGAGCCTGGCGATCCAGAGCGATGGCAAGAGGAAGAGCAAAGGTAAAAAGGGGGCACGTGTTGGCGCACCAGCCGGGACCACCCACGTGAAGGCCAGGCTGACTGCAATGCACATAAAATGCAGGATGCTTATTCCCTGAGGTCAGAGACTGGGCACGGGTGCAAAAGAAACAAGGGAGACTCAGTTCACCACAGAAGCTTGTCTACAATGCAGCGTGGATGTTTAAATCTGATCAATTCATTCTTTACTGACTCTTGCATCGTCCAGATGAAATCAGAACATCCAAGGGAATCAAAACGTTTAGAAACTCAGTTCAGGCTGGTCCTGTCCATGCACACACTGGCCAAGGCAGGGCAGGAGGGCTGGTGGGACCATCTCTGAGGAGGCAGCTCCTGCTCAGCAAAGACCCAGGGACTCAAGACCTGCCTGCCTTGAGTTCCAGCCTCTGGAGAGAGGCTGGGAGGGGTCCATGCGGCCACCTGCTGGACTGGAATCAGTGTGGCCTTGAGGCTGTGGCAAAATCTGAACTTAGTTGTGACGTGTGTTAGATCTGCCACCTTGGGCATGTCACCCCACTCTTCTGCGTCACCATTTTATCATTTATAAACTGGGGTTCAATTTTATCAACTCCTTAGGATTGAGATGATTAGTGAGAGAAATAATAAAATGAGAGACTATCCAAGTCTAGCACTTGCCAGGCATTTAATAAATATCAGCAGAATGTGCCTTGACTGTTTTCCAAAATGTTTACATGTAAGTCTCCCGTAAGGCAAGGCAGAGGGGCGAGTCCACTTGAATTCCATGTCACCTCCCTCCTTACTTTCGGGACCTGGATATGAAGGTGGAATGTTTGCAAGGTTTGTTATTGTATCTTTCTAACATGTTTCTTCCTTTTGAATTGTCCTTTCTTTGCCTCTCTAGTTTTCATGTATTACTTCGATAATCCAGGTGGCCAGATTCCGTCCTGGCTCGTTAACTGGGCTGCCAAGGTGAGATGCCAGGAGGCAGGGGGGGAAGTGTGTGTGACACATGTTGACTCAGCCCGTGGAGCTGTCAGGCTGGGGAGATTGCTGTCTCAGGCCTCATGATGCTCTCTTATGAGACGGCTCTGTTGAGTGACTGTGGTTAGGACTGGGGTTGCCAATACCCAGCACAGAGGCTGGGACAAAAGACAAATAACCTTTACCTGGAATGTCAGCCCTCCCTGCTTTGCTCTGAGACCCCACACCAGGATCACAATAGCCTACCCCTTGTAGGGACAATGGTGCCTGTGGATCCTCTATCTGCGTATGGAGGAGTTAGACAGGCCAATCTGGCCCAGGAGACACCCGCCATGTCCAAGCCTGGGGAAGCCTTCAGTTTTTTTAATGGTTATTTTGTTTTTCTGTAAGGAGAGGGAACCACAGTGGTACCCAGATGACTAGAAACTGCCTAGGACCTGGAATCATGCCAACCATTCAGTCTGCTTTATAAGGCCCTACTTACTGGCTGGAAGGCTCACCAATTCCCTGGGAGAGTGAAAAAGCACATAGGTTTTGAGTCAAACACATGATATTTTGAATCCTGGCCTTGTTTCTGACTGTGTAATCTAGGAAAGCCATCAATTTCTTCCCTCTTAAAAATAGAGATGGATATTCCCACCCTGTGGAGAAGGAGTAAATAGAACAATGTTTGGAGAAAGTCTTGAACAACGTTCAACACTAACTAAAGACTGACATATCCTGCCTCTTGCCCCCAGTCCTTACCATTTTCTAATTCTGTAAAGCAAGTCCTTTCTCTCACTTCTTTGGAAGAATCCCACAGCCTAACCCAATCTCATTTTTGGGTTTTCTTTTTCTTTTGAAAAAATGGTGTCTTAGAAATATCTTAGCTTTTTATTAGCAGAAGTTAAAATATACAACAAGGTCTTGTAACAGTGGCCCCTGCGATTCAGCCTTACCTGTGCCCTGCATCTCACCTTTTGTCATCATCTGTTGGAACGCTCTGTGGAAATCTGCTCGTGGGCCCTATTGTCATATTTATTACTCCCAAAGCCATCTCCCTTTACCTTTGCCACATCCCGAAGAATTAGGGATAATCCCTGTGAGGACATAGGAGTGACAGTCTCCCTTCCTTTGCAGAAAGGAGCTCCTAACTTCTTGAAAGACATGACGAGAGCCTGTCAGAACTATCACAAGAAAACCTAAGGGAGGGAATTGGGAGCCTTGTGTCCATGGAATGATGTCTCCAGAAGTGCCACAACCGCCAGCGCTCAGCCTGCCTTTCACTTTTTTGTCCTCAGAGACTTGCACGCTCTCCAGCATGTTGTCCCCAAGTGTGTTTGCCTGACGCCCGGCTTCCTTTCCCACTCTTCCTTCCCCAGGACCCACTGCCTTCTTCCACTGTTGAATGTGGGTCAGATTAGGGAAACTTTTGCTTGTTTATTTTTAAAAAGGGGAGTCCTCAGTAAGGAACACAGTCAATCCATTGTGCCATTCTAGGGAGATCTTGGGTGGAGGACTGACAACCATCTAAGAGTGACTGATCCTGGCAAGCTGGCTCCTTTCCACATGTGATTTCTTGCAACCCAGGGGGGTGATTTCCTGCTGAAGTTGCATTTTCTTCAGAACTGATGCTCAGTGCACCAAGACTGGAAGATTCATGTCCATTTGCCTTATGCTTTGCTGCCTTGATTTGAGGATAATCCACTAAGCCTCTCCCCATTCCTGCTTGTGGAGGATCATGAGCTGTTTTGATTTTAAACCATTTTGGAAAACGTTGCAGGACTGACTAAGTGTGTAGTGTGATAACAATTTTTTCTCATCACCCATGTCTGGGTTTCTCTCTTTCCCATATGCCACTGGAGAAGGCTGTCTGTACCTCACTAGCTCTGCATTTTACTGGACACTGAGGCATCAAGACAGCTCTGGCAGTTACCAGAAGCCAAGCTACTTTGCACACAGCATTGAGATAAAGTGTCTTTTTATGCAATTTCCCTTCTAGAATGTTTGGAGATGTTGAAAGGATAAGAGTTCACAGCCAGGGAAATATTAATTAGTGGTGTGGTTGACTCTACATCTTTTTCTCAGGAATTCTACCTAAGTTTTCCACCTCTCCCACCACCACAAGACTTTCCGTTTCCTACTTTTCTCTTGAATTTTGGAGGGAAAGATATTCTGTGGACAAAGGCACAGCCTTATAATCTCAGGGAAAAGGTTTAACCACTGTATGTGACGGTACCAAACATTGATTAAGGGGCATAAAAATTCGGGATGCAAAGCCGGAGGCAGGGGATTTATTAAAATGTGATACTCCAGGCTCTGTAATTTCTCTCTGGAAAGGGAAGTACATTGAACACCAAATAAATACAGAGTGACTTATACTTGTCCTGTCTCCAGTCTCCTTCCTGCCTTGTTCCTTCTGTGAGAATAAGTCTGTTAGGTCTCCTTGGTTTGCAAGTCACATCCAACCTAACTTATGGACTTGAAGGAATTTTAGGCTCACTTACATGCAAGGCCAGGTGTAGAGTGGTCTCAAGTAGGGGTTGATATGGGTGCTCAAACTGGCGTTAGGAATCAGCTCTGTTCTTCTTTAAGGTTTCTTTGATTTGGGGCCGTGTTTGGTGACAGGATCGCTGCTAATAGCAAATGGTAGGCCTGCATCTTCTCAGGTTCCTGCTGAGTCAAAAAAAAGACAGCATTTCTTTCCAGTAGATCCTGAACCATCCCATGATTCCCTCTAAACCATGTGTCAATCCCTGCCCCAGTCACTGTGGTCATATGGTTAGAATTATGCAAATTAGCAATTACTTCATAAATGTGTCATTAAAATATCACTATTAGTAATGTAGCTGGAATTTAATTTTTGGTAAAGTAAATCTAAATGTCTCATGTAATAGAGGTCAAGTTGACATTTTATGTGTAAAGTCATTGAAAGACAAACACTAGGATTATAGTCTTTGAGCAGAGAATCTGCAAGAAATGGTGTCAGGCAAACCGTATCTTTTACAGTGTTTGATAATCTGCTAAGAACACTGAGTATACTAAGAATACTGAGTTTCTAGGTAAGGCAGTTTAAGAAAAGTCACTAAGCTTGCTATAATTAGTAGAGTTAAGACCCTTTGGCATTCATGCTTGCTTATTCAGAGAAGACAGTCCTATACAGCATTGATACAGGTTATGTGGGAAACTGAGAACCCCTGAGCCAATATTAAATGCAAGGGGCCCAAAATATGTAGAACTGGTGCTGTGGAAGCTGCACTGGATTCTTCAAGGTCTGTCTCTGTGCAGGGGCTGAAAGTATCATTTGGAATTTGAAAGTTATAAGTGTATTATCATTCCTCTAGCTCTTTGTTTCACTTATTTTCTCATGTCTGTCTTTCTGAATAGACAATAAGATCTTTTTGGATAGAAACCCTTCTTTCACTTTGACTTCTGGCCCTCAAATGATAACTAAATGAGTGAATATAATGATTTGGGGAAGACTGACCAAATGACACACACCCAGAAGGCAAAACTTATCCAGATACAGAAGTTTAATTTGATTACATTAAACACTGCTTTAATATTTAATAATTTAGTTCTAGCCAAATGACTTCCCCAAGTCATCATTTTAGGGTTTCCCGATTCTTGAGGATCTCATTGTTTTTTCCTTGAAAGCACTCAGGTCCTTTGTTTGTTAAGGGGCGGCTTTGCTGGTGTGGCTGTGGGTTATACTTTAATGTTATGGAAATGGCGCAGTCTGGACAGTCCAGCTGAGATTAGTCAGGATTTCAGGATTCTCATGACGAAAGTAGCACTACTGTTAGTGCTAAATTTTCTCCACAGGCAAATTATTCACGTTGCATAACAGTTCAAAGTTAATGAAAACCTTGGAACTGAGGGATTCCAGCAGAGGGTCACTTCCTTGAAAACATTCCTATTTCACAGTGCGGGTCCTGGCCTGGCTCCCTGGCTGAGATTCCTCACCCAGAATCCCCACCTCTACTGCCCGCCCTTCAATCCTCCTGCTTCCCAGCTGGGTTTGAAAGAGAGAGAAAGCAGGCAGAGCCCATTTGGTTCTCATGTTTCTGGTAGCACCACCCAGTCGGCTCAGAGAATTATCTTTAAAAGTTTTAAGATGTGTGTTCACAGATATTTCTTAATGGTCTGGTGTCCATCTGGCAAGGGGACAGGCATGGCAGTTCCTGGGATGAGTGAGACAGACTTGGTGTTTGCCCTCATGGAGCTTATCCAGTGAAGAAGACACAATGGACAAGCTGTTGGAAAGGTGATGAGTTGTGAGAAAGGGCAAGTAGAGGGGGCTAGAATCTAAACCTGGGGGCACTAACCAACTTTGAGGGGTCAGGGGAAAACATGTTGGAGTTGGCTGGATGAAGGTTGGAGAAGAAAATTATTCCACATGGAAGGAACCGTTTCCATAAAATCCCTCAAGCAGGAAAGCCAGTCATGTTGGAGGAACTACCAGAGGCCAGTAGGTCTGAGCAATGAAAGTGGAAGAAGGCATCTCACATGTGGCTGAGGAAGGAGGCCATCAGGTCATGGGAGATCCTGAGAGGTATGGCAAGGATTTTGGACTTTATACCCAGAACAGCAGTAAGCTATGAAGGATTTTAGGCTGAGCAGTGACCAGATAAGACATATTCATTCCTAACAGCTGCTCATTCCCCCATGGTTCTTCACCATCTCCAGTATCCCTCCAGCACCATCATGGGGGTGGTCTCCAAGGTGCTGTATGCCTCGTGGCTCTGAATCATCCCCTCTGTCAGGCTGCATGCTGAGTAGCCCACACCCAAACCTAGTTTCTAAGGTTGAGCATCAGCCTCTGAAGTTTAAGGGGAGTAAAAGAGGTGCAGGGAACACCCATGGGCACAGCCCCCTTCTTTTCTTGCCCACACTGTTGTCAACATGCCCTCCTGTGTGACTGAACCATGCAGCCCATCAGAACAGAGCCACTACAGGAGCCAGAAATGTCAGAGAAAAAGAAAAGGCATACAAAATGTAAGCAGGTCTGCCTTCCCCAAAGTTTATTTTACTATACTGCTCCCCAACTAAAAGGAAGAATATTTTTTTTTTCTTGAGAATATAGAAACACTTTATTTGTTTAGGTTCTCAGAGTTTAGAACCAGCATAATGGAAGGACTTCAGAAAAATTATATTGCTAATCTATTTATATGTATTTTTGTGTGTGTCTGCTTGGACACATATAATATGTGCTCCATTTCATAAGGTATGATAATGGAACAACAAGTAGGCAGCATGTTATGTGAGTGGCTTTGCAAGTTCTCTATATGATGTGCCAGGCTCAGTGCTAGGCAGTGGAGTTCATAAAGGTGAACAAATTCTTCCCTTAGGTAATTAGCAGACTACAGAGGACATGGAATATGTGCACAGTTTATGAGAATGAGATCACCACTTTATGTAAGGAAAATATGTAATATTTTCAGAGTCTGTGGCTAACTGCTCTTAAAAACAGGACAACAGGCCCCAAATGGAGTCACTTATGCTAAGCCCCACATCCCAAACCAAGACAATTACAGTTTTGGCTCTCCCCAAAATGGAATCTCAAACCAGTCTATCAGGAATTGCCTGATCAGCACTAGTTAATCTGCCTGATAGACCCCTGTCCTCCCCTAAACAAAAGTAATGTTGCAATAACCAACCTTCTTTTTACCTAATATAACTTCCTTGCTTCTGCTTCCATCTGCCTGCAAAATTCTCTCGTTTTGTACATTCCCTTCAAGCTCCTTTCTATCTCCTAGTAGGGATGCTGTCCAATCGAATTGACTTTTGCTTAAACAAGCTCTTAAAAATTTTAATATGCCTCAGTTTATCTTTTAACAGCTCTGGTGTGAGGAAAGGGAACTTAAGGAGACCCCCCAAAGACCCCAAGAACCAAAAGCAACCAGACTGGGTTATCTGCTGAGCCCTTGAACTCTGCTTTCCCAGTGCCTTTGGAGGTGGTGAGTAAGTCTCTCTCAGATTGTAGCTCTGCAGCTTTTCCTTGAGTTTCCAGATTTTATTAGAGCATTTTTTTTTTCTTCTTGACTGGGTTCAGAAACTCACCAAAATCAGATTGGGTCTGACTTAGAAACCAGACTTGGTCTACAATTTGACTGGGTCCAGCTTAGAAACTGGACTGAGTCTAGAGTCAGACTGGGTCTGACTTAAGTTGTACTGAGTCCGCTTGAGGCCTCAGGTGAATAAAATATTGTTTTAGGGCTGCACAAGTAGGGTCACCTTACCAAAGATAATCTTGAATCACAGTGGCCACAGTGGAGAACTTTTAACCTAGATAATCTTATCATTTATGACGTGATCTAGAAAAAAAGGGGTCTCAGCCAAATATTCATCATAAAGGGTAGAGGGAAAATGATTTTTCCTCCCCTCAAATTTTTGGTGACCAGGATGGGACCTGCTGGGACACCCTACTCACTGCAGACAGGATCCTAGGAGAACTGGCAGAAGCCAGCAAAGGTAAGAATTCTTACCAAAGTCAGCTCTCTCATCTCTATCTCCATCTGTGGTGCCTGGTTAACAGAGGAAGGTAAAATTCCACTTTCTCTCTTCCTTTCCAAATTCGGATTGGCAGGCAGAAAACACTTATAAGAATTAGATCTTTAAATTGTGAATTTGCTTTTGAGTACACATTGGTTGTAGATCCCTTCTTTCCCAAGGACAGCCATTGCCTTCTTGTTTGTCTACCTTTTGTCCTGAGAACTTGGCTTGGCAACAGCCAAGTTGGGGTCCCCAAAAATTTTGCCTGGGAAGAAATGTAGGTTGCACTCCATGTGCGGCCAGGGTCCTACCCCTGTTGTCTGCTTTCATGGGAATTGTCTGAGGCTTTCTTTCTTTTGGTTATCTTTGGGAGTGTCTCTGGATCTTGGGAGGATAATATTTTTTGCACTCTTTGGGAATGCCTCTTATCCTCATGGGGTTGTTCAGTACTACTAGGAATATGTAGTGTTTGTCCAGCTGAAACCTGATAAGATATTCAAAAGGAATTTTTTTTTTTTTTGTAGCTCTATGGTAGGAAATTGGCCAAATTGGCAGTTGACATTCACAGCCTGATGGGATCTTTTTTTAGGCTTTCTCCTCTAAGCTAAAATGAAACTATGTAGCCAGAGGGAAAGAAATATTCTGAAGGCTTTGTGGAAGGATTTACTAAAACACTCCGCAGACACACAGCTCTAAATCTAGAACATAGGATCTTCTGATTTCCATCTTAGTTGAAGATCTTCTCCTGATGTAAAGAAGGGAAGTGAGGATAGTATTGTTGGATGGGTGGGACGGCCTCCGTATCATTCAGGTTGCTACCCAATTCTTTGAGGAATTAAAGACAACTGTACTTGTTTTACAAATCAAGTCTTTGTAAGAACAAAAGTGAAGATATAGAAATAATTCAAAGCCCTCTTTTCCTTTCTACCAATGCCCAAATGTACCCTTTTGATCTCAGAAGGTTTGCAGATACTGTAAACGTTCTGGACTTAAGGAACAAAAGTCCTTAGTGCAGCTTCCATCCTTTCTTTGTGCCTTTGAGATATAAATATTCTACATAGTCTTCTCTAGGAAGCAAGGGAATTCTTATCAGAAGGAGGAAAAAAAAGAGAAAAGACTATTTTTAAAATTAGAACTATGAAAAAACTTAAAAGTCTCTTTTACAAATATTAGTAAAAAGCTATCTGATCAGGTAGACTTAATTTATTCCATCTGCCAGAAACACAATGGACCCAACTGTTCTTTTATAAACTAGTGAGTTTCATATTATCATATCTGTTTCATGGCTAAAATTTTTAAATGAAAGCTAGAAGATCTCTGTTTGCCTCTTTATGTTTTTGTATATCTCTATATGTTTATGCTATAGATAGTAATTTTTTTGTACCTCTGAATGGTATTTCCAAAATTATTTTTAAAGCTCTAGTTAATTGGCTTAAAGATGAATAAGCATTATATAAATCATGTATACTATCAGAAATATAGACTAATCCATATGTTTTCCCACATTCAAGAGATCTAAGATAATACTTGGTATACTAATACTTTTAGTATAAACAGGTTTAATAGAAGTCAAATAAGATCTTATTATATCTATTGTAAATTTTTCAACAAGAAAAATAACTTGCTATGATGACATTTTTATAAGTAAGTTAAGTGTGAATGAGATAAGAGCTTTTGGGTGAACTCCTTAGGAATAATTATATTTTAAGAATATCTACTTAAAAATAATCCCTCCGACCACAAGGACCTACTATATAGCACAGAGAACTATACTCAATACCTTGTAATAACCTATAATGGAAGAGAAGGTAAAGAAAGAATATATACATATACATATATATATAATACGTATATAGATGTGTATGTATATATTTTATATATATACATATACATATCTGTACGTATTATATATAGACATATATAACTGAATCACTTTGCTGTACACCTGAAACTAGCACATTATAAATCAACTGCATTTCAATAAAAAATTTAAAAAATCTCTCCAGATTCTGGTAACTTGAAGTTTAGATTTGTGCTAAATTAAGTTAAAAGATGAAAGTTTATTGAATAGTTAGGTCATTCCCAAATAAAACAAGATACTGAAACATTAATTACTGATCATTGGCTTCCTTTTACAAAGAAACTAAAGGGATTTAGGACTATCAATAAATGTTTGGTTCCACACTGAGATATTTTCTATAAGAAAGCACATGTTTTTAGAAATTATTACTGTTATTTATGTTTGCCAACCTACAGAATGCTAATGTAAAAGTTCATAATTGCTTAGTTCTTAGTTTTCACTAGAAATTAAGGTTTTTAAGAGTTGAGTATTTGAATTTAAACATGTAATTAAAGCTACTCGAAATAATAAGGGAAAAATTTCAGTATACAGTAGCAAAGTAGGATGTGTGTTTTCAGTAAAAGAAGGTATGAGGAATGGAATTGCATTTTGTTAAGGGAAAAGAAAGTAATTTTGTCTTAGAGATAGTTGTTTCTGGATGGAAAAAAAGAACAAACTAATATGGATACTAATATGGATGCAGAAAGTTATGGAAAGTTTATGGAAAAGGAACCCTGAGAAAAGAGTTTTGTGCCTGGTCAGGATTGGCTAAGTTTAGAATAAATTTAACTGAGTAAATCTTAAAAAGTAAGCTGGTGCAAAACCAGAATTTGTTTTTTTTTTTTTCTCTTTTAAGAGGTCAGTTTTCTTAACATATTGATCTGCTTTTGATAACAGATTGTAAAGTTTATTTTACCTTTAACAAGTAATCTGTTATAACTTTCTGTTTTTGCCTTTGAAATCTTTTGTTATCACTTTGGTTAAGTGAATAACTATTGATTCACAGTGCCCTATGATCCTATTTGACCAAGTGTTTTGAAACTTTTTGATAACAAATTTCCCAAATCAAATTTTAATGTAGTTCCTTTGACACATTTTAATGTAGTTCCTTTGATGTTTCAAAGGACCCTTGAAACATCCCAAAGAGAGCTATAAACTAATTAGGTTTATTTGGTATGTTAAATTACATGGGAAGCATTGTCAAATGAGTTATAAATCTTCTTAGGTTATACTGTATGAGTAAATGTTGTTAATCTATTAATAATTAATATTCTAGAACATTAATATTCTAGAAATTATATGGAATTCCTAAAATTAGGGTATGTCCTGATAAAATGTTATCAGTCATAATTTTAGTCATTATTTTAAAATATTGTATGTCAGAGCAGTAACCAAGTTTCTTTGTCAATTGCATTGTAAGCAGGTCTTTTTTTTTTCTTTTTGGTTGCACCAGGTCTTAGTTGTGGCAGGCAGGCTCCTTTAGTTGCAGCTTGAGGGCTCCTTTAGTTGCGGCTCGCTGGCTCCTTAGTTGTGGCAGGTGGGCTCCTTATACATGGCATGTGAAGTCTTAGGTGCGGCATGCATGTGGGATCTAGTTCCCTGGCCAGGGATTGAACCCAGGCGCCCTGCATTGGGAGCACGGAGTCTTAACCACTGCGCCAACAGGGAAGTCTCTGTAAGCAGAACTTTAACCATGCCTTCTGTGGTCTTTCATCATTCATAGACAGTTATTGTTTTACTCTGATGCTTTGCAAAAATGCTTCCTCTTCGAGAAGCTCCTTAGCAAGGACTTTTTGACACGTACAGGTTTCTGAAAACTTTTAGATCATACTGCTGAACTGGGTAAGAAATTAAGAATTCTAATGGTAAACCTTATGGCGTAAGGTCATAAAACTATTAATGAAAAGGATTAGTTATATAGGACTATGTGAACTGGTGAATATGTTTATAATTTTTATGGTTTCTGTCTAAAATATTACTAGCTTTTAATCTGTGTTTTCCAGATATAAGGAAACCCTTCCCCTCAAGCTAATTATGAGTTACAGCAACTTGGTAAATTATATGTTTGTAAGCAGAATTGAAATATTTTTCTTTTCTCTTTACTTGATTCCTCCAGAGACTGGAAACTCTTAGGTTGCTAGAAACTTTAAAAATCAGGTAAATTAGGAAAGCCATCTCCTAGCAGGTGCAGAAATCTCAAGGTATTTTGGGGACCTTGAAAAGGGAGGAATTCACCCAAATCTGTAGATAACTCAGATGAAATCACTGACAAGCCTTTGCCATGGCTTTCCTGGCCTTGAGAGGCCTTTTAAAAATCCAATCCGAGGTGCCAAATAATAGGTTCCAGCAAAGCCAATTTCAAAAGAGCCTGTATGATTAATTACACTTCTGTAAATCATCAGGCCAAGATTTTTGAAGCCAGAATTATTTAGCAAACAAATTAGTCTTAATTTGGCTATATTTGGTAGAAATGAGAGTAATTTTAGAGAGAAAAAGATCATGTTTCTGTGGAGAGTAAATTCAAGTTTTGTTAATTGAGCTCTATATTTACTAAGAGTCACTTCCCAAATAGCTCCTTATTATTATATTCTTGTAAATTTTAGCTGAATCATTAAAAGGACACTCTAGTTTGTTTCTGAAGTTTTTCTCATTAATCTATCTTTGGATGAAGATCATATGTCCCATGACCTGCAACCAGGGTATTATGCATACTGGAAAAGACATCATTTAAAGGACTGTCTCCAACCTAGATGGTAGGACCCTTATCAGGTCCTCTTCACTAGCTCATGCACAGTGAACCTGAAGGGAATTGATTCTTGGATTAATATTTCCACTTAAAAAGGGCCCCTGAAATGGACTGGCCTATACAGAACACTGCTGACCTCAAAATCATCTTAAAACAATGCTCAAACAGAGGAGAAACTACCAGACCACGATGGTAAGAAGAAGACATCTAAAGTAGACAGCTGATCCAAGATGCCAAACCCGGCCTGTATACCAGTTACTTTGATAATTGCTTATACTTGCTTATGAACTAAATGTATTTCACAATCTTAAGCAGAGTTAAAGTTAATTGAATTTTTGAGTTTATGGTCAATTACCTATATCCAGTACTTCTGGTTACCTTGGTAGATTTCTCCACTCCAAGGCTCTAATTGGATGGCCCTTAGGAAATTATTCTAGAAGAAAGAAGTTATAGTTCTGTTTGGACCACTATTGATATTACTGGATGGAACTCCCTCACTTGGCCAATCAATCATAGTTGCTCTGACCATTGCCATAAATATAAAAGACCCCCCCTTATGTTGGGAACAGTTAAACCATACTAAGGGTAGCCAGGCTAAATAATATAAGGAAATGTGTCTGGGTGCCTTATGAACAATGCCAGTATATCATTTCCTTTAAAGGTAAGGATTGGTGCAGAACAGATTAAGTTAGATGACCTAGGGGTATACTGTGTGGAACCTAATGGAAGTTCTTGGCTTAAATTCTTACTTATAACCTTACAAATACTGCTAGCTATATTACTTGTATTCTACCTATTTTATAAGATTGTTGTTTCTTTCCTTACCAAATATGTGACTGAGCCTCTGATAAAATAATAAGAGGGTGACTTAAGGCTGTTGACCAGATACATAGTTCTATACAAGATCAATGATGGTAATAGTGTAACTTTAGATATGGAAAGAAGCATCAAGAGGGAATCATTTCCTGGACCATAACAGACTAGTAAATCAGTGGTCCAGAGACTTGGCTATAGTTAATAGGGCCTAGTCCAGTAATAGCACACTGAGTGGCCTATCAGTGAGATCTTCGCCTGGGACAAAATGATCATGAAATGCCTCCCAAACCATGGTCGAATTTATGACCATGAGGGCACTGCCAACTAAAAATTGTCACTTGCCATCTGTCACTACAAGTATGATATCACTAGCCAATGCAGTCACTGACTTTCGACACATCCTGAAAAGAGTTCATGGTGGAGATCAGGAATGAGGCACTCAGTGCTCTGGAAAGTTCTGGCAGAACAGGTCTTCAGATAGATATTTTCAGGAGAAGATTTTATGAACCTGATTTCTTGCTTCTTCCTATATCTAGAAAATATCTAGAAAATCACTAAAATCATTAATGGAGACATCTGCTCCTCATGACTAGCAGCAACCTTCTTGGGACTGGCAGCAACCCTCTGCCAAAATGTGTACTTGATTGCATGTACCCCCCTTCATTAAAATCACATATATACTGACCTCCCTCCACCTCTTTAGAGCAGTTCCTCAGAGATATCTGAGACGCTTCTCCTGGGCTATAGTCCTCATTTTGCCCCAAAGAAAACTTAACTCACAACTCTCACATTGTGCATTGATTTTCAGTGGACACATTCAAACTAAAAATTTAAAATAAAATGTCTTCATTTTTGATAAGCAGCTCTACCACCAGTCTCTGATATCCTACGTCATTCAATGCAGCCATTGCACCTAAGGTCTCATGAGGGTTGGGCCAAAGACAACTCCAAGGTTTTCTGCATTCCTACGATTCTCCTTTCAATGGAGGATTATTTTGAAAAACACATGTAAAGGAGTATGACTTTGTGTAAGCCATGGTGTGCTGCATTGTGCTCTAGCACTAAAAGAAAAACAAGATTCACAGTAAAGGTTTATGCCCACTTATCAAAAAAAGAAAAGCTAGTTTTAGTTTAGCCAGTTTAATTAAAACAGGCATATCTTTAGAGTTTTCAACATTAAATACTTTTATCCTGTGTTTGCTAAAAGTCAAATAAGTTCATGTTACTTCTATTACAGAATTTGTCAGCAAGAAAGATAACAAACTGATGGTTAGCTGTTTAATAGCTCTAGGAATTTTCATGAGTGATCTAAACATAATTGTTATGAAGAAGGAAATTACATAGATGTAACTAAGATAAAAGTATATAAATAAAGTTTTCAACAACAGTTATGTTCAGTGCTATGTCTACTTAAAAATAGTTTCCAGGGGGCTTCCCTGGTGGCACAGTGGTTGAGTCTGCCTGCCGATGCAGGGGACACAGGTTCGTGCCCCGGTCTGGGAGGATCCCACTTGCCGCGGAGCGGCTGGGCCCGTGAGCCATGGCCGCTGAGCCTGCGCGTCCGGAGCCTGTGCTCCGCAAGGGGAGAGGCCACAACAGTGAGAGGCCCGCATACTGCAAAAAAAAAAAACAAACAAAAGTTTCCAAAATCTTTTTGGGACTTCTCAGTGTACATAATTGTGTGAGCCAATTCCTTGTGCTAAATGTTGAATTTGGACAGAAATTTGACAAAACGGGTGGAGGATTTCCTTTGAAACTTGGGGAGGTAAATGGAATAGCTTGAGTCAAAGCACAAGGGAGGTAATAGCTAACAATAGCAAAGATTTATTGACCACTTTCTAAATGCCAGGCACAGTCTGAGCACTTCACACACATTAGATTGATTCATCCTCACACTTCTATACATACAAAGACTCCAAGAGGACATGGAACTTTGTCTTGTTCCCAGCTATACACTCAATATAGCAAACACACACAATATTCAAACTCTGTGCTAAAGGAATGAATGAATCAACGGTGGAGCAGCATTCCTAAAGCTCCAGGCTCTCAATTTGAACCTGTGCCAAAAAGATGGATATAAAAATTTATGCTTTATCTTGTGTTCCACCTATTTCTTAACAAAAGAGTGAGCTTTTGGACAAATGAATTTTTAGAATTTTTAACAGCTAGAATTGTTTTGTCTTTCAGTTATATTTTTGCTTAATCTTACTGCTTACAAATTTTAAAAAATGTTTTTTGCCTCTCCATTCTGTTTGAACACCTTTGGAGGACTTATACAGACTGTCTAGAAGTCCACACAGTAGGAAAGTATTATTGAGGTAGCTGCTGGAGGGGAGAGAGTCAGGGGGCAAAGCAGGATAAGAAGAGAAGTACTTTTCATTTGCAGGCCAAGAACCTGGAAGTTAAGAAAACCTGATTCCCCCAGGGACAGATATGGAGGTTGGCGGGGGTGAGGGTAGCACCCCAAACCCATTTTTTCTTATCTATTTCACCTGATTCCTCTCTAGTGGTTCATAAACTGAGAAAAAAATCAATGGAAACCAAGCAGGACGAAAAGGGTACTTAGAACTCAGTGAAAGATACACAGAAACTTATGTTCTATGTCAAACAGCTTAGGAAGGGCTGGGTCTGTTTTCTAAGTGGTCGTGGATTCTGTTTACCAATGAATGTGGAGTTTCACTGTCCCAGGGACAGTAAATAATACTTGTCATTAGAAGCCTTCTTTTAAGCCGGTGTTGAATAACTGCTGGATTGCTGAAAGTGTCCAAGTAGGAGCTCTCCTTCCACTACACTGCTTGGCTCCTGTCCCCTTCCAGCCACTTCAAGCTCTTGTAAACAGCATTCATTTTCTATCACAAGTGAGGAAATGTGACTGTGCAGCCAAGGTGCCAGGTCCCTGGAGAGGGCCTGCCAGGGAGTCCGTTTCCTCACATCTCATTTTAGTTTGTAACTTGCTGGCGGGGTTGAATAATTGCTGAAGCTCCATGTCTTCCCATCCTATTCTGTTCCACTAACTTATGAAACACTCAGCGACCCGATGGAGCACTAACAGATCAACCAGATGTTTCCTGAGCAAAGACAGCACACACAGCATCTCGTGAGAGGGGAGGGCTGGCGGGCACTCACCCCCTCTGACATCACTGGGTGAGGTAGCCTGCGGGAGAATTTCAAAGCAGAGCAGCTTGGCCAGGGAAGAGCTCAGCTGGCAGCTCTGTGCTGGGATTAACTGACCCGGATAACTAGGGAGAAGGAATTAGTAATTAAGTGTGTTTATTCTCTGGGAGGAATTAGACCCTGCACTCCCTGATTATCCATGGGCGCTAGGAGACCCTCCCCCATGGCTTCCCATGCACAGTCAGGATCACACGTTCACCACGTTGCTTCTCATCCCAGCCTCTTGTTTTCCTGACTTTGCCTGAGGTTAATGTGGGACCAGCTCAGCCGATTGCAAAGAACAGCAATGAAATAATAATAATTATTAACAATAAATCAACTAATTCTTCTTCCCCCAAAATATAGGGGAAATCAAATCCTAAAAAATCTGATTTCAAACCATCTCCCTATAGATCACTGGCTTGTCAGATTCAGGGTGTTAAGAACCAATAAAATAACATACTTTTTTTTTTTTTTTTTTTTTTTTTGCGGTACGCGGGCCTCTCACTGTTGTGGCCTCTCCCGTTGTGGAGCACAGGCTCCGGACGCGCAGGCTCAGCGGCCATGGCTCACGGGCCCAGCCACTCTGCCGCATGGGGTATCTTCCCGGACCGGGGCACGAACCCGTGTCCCCTGCATCGGCAGGCGGACTCTCAACCACTGCGCCACCAGGGAAGCCCAATAACATAATTTTTTAATATAAGGAATATAGGTATGGAATTGCCAGCTTCCCTTTAGAAAGGTCATTAAGAGTAAATCATAACAAACAAATAAATAAACAAGTAGAATACATGTACCATTTGCTGTCATTGTGATCTCATAAATGAAAGGTTAATTCAACTTCCTTGACTCAAATCCCTCCAAGAAATTTTCTTCACACTCATCAAATCCAAACTTCTGAGACCTGAAAAGTGCCATATGACCTTGGATCTGACCCCTGCCTACTTTATAAGCTCCACCTCCTCCTCTTATTCCTCTCCAGCCTTTTCTCTGTCCCTCAAACAAACCTGGGTCTTTGCATTTGCTGTTCCCAACATCTGCTGTGCTTTTACCCAGATCTGTGGAAAGTGGCCTCCTGTGGTGGGCAGCTTTCTGACTGGACTCCCAGGGACCTACCTCCTGGAATTCATGTCTGTGTGATCCCCTCGTGTGTGAGCTGGACCTAGTGACTTGCTTCTAAAGAACAGACAAGGGCTTCCCTGGTGGCGCAGTGGTTGAGAGCCCTCCTGCTGATGCAGGGGGCACGGGTTCATGCCCCGGTCCGGGAAGATCCCACATGCCGCGGAGCGGCTGGGCCCATGAGCCATGGCCGCTGAGCCTGCGTGTCCGGAGCCTGTGCTCTGCAACGGGAGAGGCCACAACAGTGAGAGGCCCGCGTAATGCCAAAAAAAAAAAAAAAAAAACCAGACAAGACTAGACCTGCTATAAAGAAGAGTGAAAGCAATGGGATGTCACCCAGAGATTAGGTTATGAAGGACTCTGACGTCATTCTTACTCATTCTCTCTCTCTGTGGCTCTTCTCACTTGCTCTGATGAAGCGAGTTGCCGTTTGTGAGCTGCTCTCTGCAGAGACTGATGTGACAAAGAACAGAGGGTAGTCACCTGACCAACAGCCAGTTAGGAGCTGAGACCCTCCATCCAACAGGTTGGGAGGAACTGAGTCCTGCCAACAACCTCTTGAGTAAAACTGCAGAGGATCCTTCCCTGTCCTCTCCGGCTTTGCAAGGACTGCAGTCCCAGAGGTCACCTTGACTGCAGTCTTGTGAGAGACGCTGAGCCAGACACCGGGACCAACTCAGCCACACCTAGGATCCAGACACACTGAAACCCGGAGATAATAAGTGTTGGTACATTTGGTACAGGAGTGATAGTTGACTAATCCTCTACCTCACTTCACTCAGGTCTCTGCTTAAATGTCTCCTAACTCACCTTCAAAACCAACCAATCCCATAAAACGGATCACACATTATCCTCTCTCCCCTTACCCATCTGAATGTTTCATTCTGGAAATTTTCACCACTTACATTTATATTATATATATATTTATTAGCTGGCTTCCCTCCCAGAGTGAATATTCACTGAACACCATGTAGGTCATTTTGCTGGTGAAAAAAAAAAAAAGATTATATATTTGCGCTGGTGATGCTCAGGTTTATTTGAAAAATACTTATTGTAGGGCTACTTTATACCAGGTCCAGTGACATAGGTTATTTATCCCTGTTCCCTGGTATCTGGGTCAATTAATTTAGTCTCTTGGCTAATTATTTTTTTTTCTTGTTATTAAATTGCTCTGTTTTGATAATGCACCTTTCTATACCTTTAACTGAGTATTTAATTAAAATGCCAATATTTTGTCAAGGCCAGAGCTTGTACATGCTTGACTGAAGTCCAGCATAGGATGATCATAATTATTTGAAAAGTTCTTATTTCACACTCTGCTGAAGTCTAACTTCCTGGTACTTTCCTCTATTGGCCTTAGCTTTACTTTCAGAATTAATAAATGGCGTAACTATTCTGTTTCCACCAGCTCAGTTCTAATCATTCCATTAACTCTATTTCTTTGGGTGTAAGTTCTGCTTGTTGAATTTATGGTCTTTTTTACACTGTAGACTTTTCTTGCATGTTTGGTGTTTCCTCATTTGGTGTTCACCTTTGCCGTTGAGATTCCAATTCAACTTTATGCTTCCTTAGAGGAGATGTGGGAGCTACTGCTGAAGTTCACTGTCCCCCAGTTTCCAGTGGGAGCAGGCGGGCCCATGGTGCCATTAGCCAGGCCTCCAGGGACCATCCCCTGCATCACCTGACCTAGGAACTGCCTTGTGTATCTGCCTGAAGCTCCCACAGTCACTCTTCTGATCTCAAGGCAGATTCCTCTACCCCTGGTGTATGTGTGTGTGGTCTACGGTGGTTAATTGGCCCGACTACTTTCCTACTCTTATGACAGATGCCAGAGATAGACAACCTCTGAGCGTGGATCATCTGTACTGTTTCCCATCTGTACAACTGCATTCTTCCACAGGAGTCCTGACCTCTAGCTTTCTCTCAAGTTTATCTCATCTGTTTGCTGTCTGTTTCTGGGCCACAAAGTATAACAATTCTTATGTGGAAATCCTTATGCTTTAATTCTTATGTATGTTTCATATATTTTACATATTTAAAATATAAAATATGACATTGATTTTAGTATGTATACATACGTATATGTATATGTAGTCAGTTTAGCTGCCATTTTGAAACCAGTATCTCTACTTCCTTTCTTTCAGCCCTTCAAATATTTGAAGATCATTATCACATTCTCCCTTATTCTCTCCTCCTTAGTCTAAAAATATCATGTTCCTCTAACAATTCTAATCTCCAATAATTTTCTGACATTTTATCACCATAAACTCCTTTCTCTATTCCAGTAGACACGTAAGATTCATTCAATAGCACTAGGTGGATCCCAGTGTGAGAGGAATACTCACAATAGTACAATGGGCTTATTACTTCTTGTAATGTATATATTTTTTCTGTACTGCTAAGTCTGGTTTATCTTTTTAACCACACATTTATACTACTGGCTCCTCATAATCCATTCCTCTTCCACAGTTTAAATACATAAACTCTGCCAAGCAACAGCTGCCCCTCCTCTACTTGTGTAATTGATCACTAACTAATATGAAAGACTTCACATTAGTCTCTACTGAGTTTTACCATGTTCATTTTAAGTCCTCCACACCCTCTTGAAGTGTGTCAGGCTATGCAGAAAGAGTAGCTTCAGTTTATTCTTATCTTTACTAGATTGACTATCCTCTGATACATTGATCCCAGGAGAATTGTTTCCTTCCATCTATGGAACATTTTTTCCTCTCACTAACTTTTCAGAGAGCATACTATATTATCTTCTTTAGCTGAATCCCATTTTTACTCACTAGGATTGTGTCATCCATTCATTCAATAAAGATTTATAAAGGGCCAACTCTGTGCCAAGAGTCACACTGGGCATTGGCTACACAGAGAGAAACAAACGTGGTTCTTGACTTCATGGAACTTATGGTAAAATATTCACAGTTGTATAATTGTTTGTAGACTTAATATTATTATTGCTAGTTTTTATATAGTCAGAAGTTTATTTCTTTTTAAAGTACCAATCTTGACAAAGGAAAAATGCACAATGTTAACTGTAGAATCTAGGTGGTGGATAGATGGATGTTCACTGTACATTTCTTTCTACATTTCCGTATATTTGAAATATTTCATAATAAAGTTTTGGGATAAATTTTGCCTATCCTTCACAATCTGTATTTCTTTTATAGAAATATAGCTATAGATAGCTTTACTTGCTTTTATGAACTTCCAGATGTCACAGCCTTGATTGCACAGGGTTCCTGGGAGGAACAGTAACGTAATAGAAAGAACACTCACAGTGAAGATGGACTAGGACTCAAACTCGGAGCCCAGCACCTTCTGTCTCTGTGCCTCCTGACAAGTCACTTAATGTCTCTGAGCCTCGATTTTTCTCATCCCTTAAATGGGATAATAATATTCACACCCTAAGTTGTTGTGAAAAGTAAATAAAATTATGTACATAATCACTTAGTATATTTAAGATGCATCTGCCCCTCTTCCACTACTTTCTTCACTTAGCCACCTTGCACATAACCATAATTTCCTTCTTTAAAAATCTGAATTAAGTGATTAATACCTGTTCATCTTTTTTTCTTTCTTTAACTTTTGAAGAATAAAATTCTTAGAAACTCACATCCATAACATATTATTAGATGTTTTTGTCTAGCAAATAATGGAGTCAGAAGAAGTGAATTCATCCATCACACTCAAATTTTTTTTTTGTTCAGGTATGGGATTGATGTTAAGGAAATGCCACTCATATCCAGACCAAGGTTCTGAAATTGCTTTATTGCCAATGGCTGTCTTGATTTAGTATGTTTATGCTATTGTCTGTATGTCCTAGTTTCTCTGTCTACAGTGTTATCTTTTCTTTACAAAACTGCAGAAGCCTTTCACTTCTTCAGAACAAGTTCAATGCTATGCCCTCCAGTAACATCTTCCTGAATCCCTTCCTCCAGGTTTTACTCATGATATTTCCTCTGTAGTCATATCTCAAAATATTTTACATCATTTACTACTAGATGGTAAGCACGATGCAGCCAGAGGAAAGCACTCTTCTCTCTTTCTATTCCCAGCATACAGGACTGGGAACAGTCAGCAGGCACTTGTTAGAGGTAATTCATGGAAGCCTGTGTGGATAAGTGACTAGAGTTCATTGTCCTTGGGCATCAGGGTTCATCCTCTAAGAAATGAGAGAGATAGCCAGGTGCCTTAAAAAGTATATTTGAGTACTAAAATGCTATGATTCTTAGATGTTGTATTATGCCACTCAAATGCAGTAGACTTAAAAAATATATTCCAAGTATTAATCTTAATGCCAGAGCTTTCTGTATGGTCAGAAGCTTCTTGATTTTTTAAGCAACTGGGGTTTGGATGCTTATACAGCCCCTTTCTCTGACTCTTTGCCTGTAATTGCACCAAGGATATAGCTGAGTTGATATATCTGTCATTCCTGACGTATCCCCCACTCCAAACAAACAAAAGTTCTTCTCTTCATCTCTTTCACTTCCATATCCCAGATTACCTGGCTTAGAACACCCCTTCTGTCCTGACTCTGAAGAAATTTGAGTGGATTCATGTATCCTGGAGGCTGCTGGGTCTCTACATAAGTGTTAAGATGATGCTGGCTTTCAGACTTTCAGACGCTTTAATCCTCCAGTGGCTGCTGCGTCCAGTTGCTTGGAAGACATTGAAATTCTACCCTATAATATTGTGATCCTCCACTAATTATTGGGGAGGATCAGCAACACTCAGGGAGGATGAGGGAGCATGTCAGGGAGGTGCAAAACCTCATATTTCACCCTTCACTCCTCATGCTTTAAGTTCCAGCCATGCTGAACGTATTTAATACGTCAATGCTCTACCCTGTCATTCAATACTTGCCCTGTACTTCACACACTCTTCAAATCCTCTCTACCTTTTTTGTCTGCTAAAGCTTATTCATCCTCTGAGTCTCAGCTGAAAGTATCACCTCCTACAGGAGTCTCCTGATTCTCCTATTATAACGCTTACTACACTGTTTGGCAATTGTCTGATTATTGTGTGTTCTCTTCACTTACCTGTAAGATCATATGGAAGAAGATGCCATCTTTCTTGTTTATTGTTGTATCCCTAAAGCTTAGTACAGTGCCTGACATATAGTAGTCGCACCTGTATCTACTGAATGAATTAATGAATGTAGGAGTCCCTGCTCTCATGGGGATTGAAATGTTATAGGATACACAGGATAAGCACACAAATAACCAGTATATTTGTGCCTCTTCTTTACAATTCCCAAGGAATCTGTGGAGTTAGCATTGTTTTTCTCTTTTTACAGAAAGGAAAATTTAGGCTTAGAAGTTCTATAACTTCCCAAGATGACTTTACAGGTAGAAAGTGGCAGAAATGGATTTAAACTCTAGTCCTCTGATAGCCAATTAAGTGCTCCCTACATAAAGTTGCAAAAATATGAAGCAAGTGTTACAAAGTTTTACTTCATTTCATAAATGGGAGAATTCACTCCTAGATAAGATGACATTTTAGCTTGAATCTAAAAGATGAATCAGCTTTTTAAAAAAGAACTATTTTCAATTACGAAAACATAATCAAACAACCCTTATGTGTTATAATAAATTCAACTAATACAGACATATTATTGCAAAAGTCAAAGTTCACCTTACTGTTGCTTTAATTACATTCCTAAGATATAGCCATCATAAACCATATCTGTGTATATAGACATGATATGGTGGTTTTGTTTTATTTGTTTTAAAAAGAATCACACTATAAATACTGTTCTGCAGCCTCTTTCTTTTTAACTTCAATGCCACTTGGACAACTTCCATCTGGTATATTTATACTTACCTGCTGTACTTTTAACTGCTGCATTTCATTTCTTTGTAGGAATGATCTATAATTTGTTTAACCAATCTCCTGTTGTAGGCATTTAAGTGGCTTTTTGTTTTCTCTTCTACAAATATTTCTGCAATAATTCTCTAGTATATATATATATATATATATATATATATATATATATATATCTCCTAGCTTTCATTAAAGATTTTCTGTCCATCAATTCCTAAAAATAGGATTTCTTGTGTCATGGGTTATAAACCTTTTAAATTGTGAACAAAACTGACAAAAATACACAGAATGCAAAAAGTTGGAAATGGGAGGGCAAAATAACATTCAAGGTGGGGAATGTCACATAAACAAATGTACCGAGAAGCCTAAATCACAATCCTTTATTTCTCCCAAGAAGTTTCAGCATTTTGACCCATTGTGTGAGCTCGAATGAAAAATTCCAGCTCCTTCCAAGTGACCACAAGCTATTTGTCAGTCTCTTTTTATCCTCCTCCTGTCCTTTCAGTGATGAACTCCCTAGAGATTAAACATTCTCATTAGTAATCTTACCACTAGACTCCCTGAGAACCAAAGTTTTCTGCCCTTTGGGTTTTTTTTTAAATAGATCTTTATTGGAATATAATTGCTTCACAATACCATGTTAGTTTCTGTTGCACAACAAAGCGAATCAGCCATATGCATACACGTGTCCCCATATCCCCTGCCTCTTGAGCCTCCCTTCCGTCCTCCCTATCCCATCCCTCTAGGTCATTGCAAAGCACTGAGCTGATCTCCCTGTGCTATGCTGCTGCTTCCCACCAGCCAACTATTTTCTTAATGACTCTTCACCACACACAGACCCCTCATTGTGCTATTCACAATTTCCAAATGAAACCAAAAACTAGATTGAACTGTAGTCAAAGAAAAAGAATTCTGCACAATTCCACAAACATACACACACTAACACTCCGCTTTCCACCAGCAACTGAAACTTAAAATTGAATGATCATGACATGTGATGTTTCCAAAGAGCTACTCCCTTGCCTTCGGTTTTATTAAAGGTAAAAACGTGCAGTTGCATTTAATGGTGTTTACTTGGAAGCATGCGATGTTTACCCTTGGAAACGTATTATGCATCTCTGGCCTTACAGTGAACAAACGGGCGTTGTAATTTCATGTAGTCTAACTGCTTGCTTAAATTTATGTCTGCACTCAAATGAGAAAAATCCTTGAGTATCAGTCATCTTTGAATCCAAGGGACTTATTCATAAAGCATGTGGAGCTCTATTCATAAATGATTTATGTCTTTGCATAAAAGGGAGTGGGGGTTGTGTGTGTGTATGTGTGTGTGTGTGTGTGTGTGTTGCTCAGAGAACCATCAACTGCCTCTCCTGAGTAATTTATACAAGATCAATATTTATCAAAGTGAGCCAAGAATTGTGCCATACTCTCTGAGTTCTAAATACTACCTTTATAGTTCCTTTACCCATAGAAGGGAGCACGACAAATTGAAATGTTTGCACAAAACCTACTTAAAGTTGTTCTCACTTGGTTTCTATTGCTTTAGATGCAATGTGATGCTTTGGCTAAAACTGCAGATTTCTGTCATGGATGTTGCTTATGACTAACACATAGTAGCTATTCAAAAACGTATTTGTTGAGTAAATGAGTAAAGAGAAATAAGCAAACATTGTTGTCACTGTTCACAAAGGGGATAGAGGGTTGCCTGCTGAATGTATTATTTTAATATACCTTAACTGAGCACCTGCTAGGCATTTTGCATTGAATAGGACACAGTTGTTACTTGGAATGATATTCTAGCCGTATGTGTAAATAATTAAAAACATAATAATGAAAAATGCTATATTCTCTACTAAAGGTTAAAAATGTGTTCTGGAGATCCAGAGGAAGGATCAACTAATTCTGCTCAGAGAAGTTTAGGAAAGATTAAGAGTCTGTAGGAGTTAAACAGGCTTGTGGTGAATGGGGAAGGGAATTTTAGGAGGAAGTAATGGCATGAACAAAAGAAACATAAGAGACCTTCAGATTGCATAAATGGGCTGTGTTGCCATGAGCGATTAGAGTACTTGTGTCAGTAATGACAAGTCTGAACTTTTCTATTAGAATTGGATTATAAAAGGCCTTACACACTCAACCAGTGAGCTGTTACTTGTTCTGTAAGCAAGATAAGACTCACAGATTCTTAAACATGGAAGTGACATAATCAGATTTCCTGTAGTGATATATCTCTGGTGGCACAGTCTATACTATCTACATACCATCTGGTGGAGAAGGATAGAGCGGAGAGGACAAATGGGCTTCCACTTGCTTCTCAAGTCTGCTAGTGTCTCTATGGAATGCTGCTTTGAGAAGGACTTCAGAACTGTATCTGGACTCAGCAGGAAAGTCTCCAGTAATAAAGAAGTAATGCTTGTCATTAGTGTAAGAAGGAAAAGAAGAGAAAGTGGCAGCAGGCATAACCTAAGCATTTGCCATCCCTGAATTAGCAGGATGTTGGGAAAGTCTAGGTGAGAAATCCTAAGTCCTAATTTATGGCAATCTCAGTGTGTAAGTGGGAGATGACAGGAGCATATTTAAATATTTTATACTATATATATACTAAATACATTAAACATACTAATAAACATAATATATATATACACACATATATATGTGTATATATAGTATAAATAAATAAATAAGTAAAAAAAAAAAATATATATATATATATATTTATGTACTCCTACATATAGAGGACTTCATGAATCATGTGAGTTTTAAGATAAAAGAATAGAGGATAAATTTATAAAGTTTGTAGTATAAGACAGGATCCTGGGAAAAGCAGCCATCATTAATTAGAAAGGAAATAAAAGCAGGAAAGTAAGTTGAGAGTGGTAAGGAGGTGAAAAGGAAGGTGATGACTTCATTATTGGGCATAATAATTTCTAGGTGCACAGAGGATATCCAGAGAGAGGTGCTCAGTAAAGTGTTTGAAGTCTGGGGTTGAAGCCCAGATGAATGTTCTGGAATAGAGATATAATTCTATTTCTAGAATCTTGGGATTCTTCAGAATATGAGCAGCATTTCATGCACCACATGGATATTATCTCTCAATAAGGAATCCTGATGAACACCAACATTTAAATAATGGACAGAAAACAAGGAAGATCCATGTGGATGATTTAAAACATCCACAAATAGTATTTACAACTTGAGAAAAATATGTAATTGTCTCTCAACCATTCATTATTACCCACAGGGAGAAACAAAAGGGATTTTTATTTTTGACCCTGAAGGACTAGCTTGTTGCACATCAACTATCCTGCAGAGAATAACTGGAAAAAGGTAGATTAAAATTTTTACGATCTTGTTGAAAACATGGGAAACCTACAGAGAAAGGGATGATTTAGGGGCTAAAAAATCCAGGGATACGTGCAAATAGATGAGCTTGATATTAAGGCTTTACATTTTCTCTTGAGGTTTTTGCTAACTTATAAGTCAAAGCAAAGAAGCTGAGAAGCTAAGCAGAGTTCAGGCAGTCTTCTGGAGGCCGTGAAGCGAAATATAGAATTCAGAACCTCCTAAGGAACAGATGCTTCGTAAATACCACAGATTTTCAGATGGTACCAGGACCAGGACTAGAGTGAAGAAAATTAGGTGTGTATGGTACAAAGTTTTAGGACGAACTCACTTGTTAAATCCTGTACGCTGCATGCCTCACCCCATCCTTACTCTTTGAGGACACTTGAAGTGCTATCTACAAGTAGTAAACAAAATCTGGAGTTAGTTCGTCCTTCACAAAGGCCAGTTCTAAAAGAGATCATCCAAAATTGTACCATGACCTGCCTCTACTATAGTCGCCTGATAGAGGTAAAATGTTATCCTCTCTGTAGGAAAAGAATATCATCTAGAAACTCATATTTAACTATATTTTTTTCTGACAAGATGCCTTCCAAGAAATTTACTAGGTATGTAAGGATATAAAATGCAATGCTTAAAAAACAGTAATAAAAACAGGCAAAAGTGGCAGACCCATAGGAAATTCAGATCTTGATTTATAAGATGTAAACTTGGGACAGACCTTCAAGATGGAGGAGGAGTAAGATATGGAAATCACCTTCCTCCCCACAAATACATCAGAAATACATCTACATGTGGGACAACTCCTACATAACACCTACTGAATGCTGGCAGAAGACCTCAGACTTCCCAAAAGGCAGTAAACTCCCCACGTACCCAGGTAGGGCAAAAGAAAAAAGAAAAAAACAGACAAAAGAATAGGGACAGGACCTGCACCTCTGGGAGGGAGCTGTGGAGAAGGAAAAGTTTCCACACACTAGGAAGCCCCTTCACTGGTGGAGACAGGGTGGCGGGGGAGAAGTTTTGCAGCCACGGTGGAGAGAGCAGCAACAGGGGTGTAGAGGGCAAAGTGGAGAGATTCCCACATAGAGGATTGGTGCCAACCAGCACTTACCAGCCTGAGAGGCTTGTCTGCTCACCTGGTGGGGCGGGTGGGGGCTGGGAGCTGAGGCTCTGGCTTCGGAGGTCAGATCCCAGGGAGACTACTGGGGTTGGCTGCATGAACACAGCCTGAAGGTGGCTAGTTTGCCACAACTAGCTGGGAGGGAGTCCAAGAAAAAGTCTGGAACTGCCTAAGAGGCAAGAGACCATAGTTTCAGTGTGCATGAAGAGAAGGGATTCAGAGTACCGCCTAAACGAGCTCCAGAGATGGGTATGAGCCGTGGCTATCAGCGCGGACACCAGAGACGGGCATGAAACACTAAGGCTGCTGCTGCACCCACCAAGAAGCCTGTGTTCAAGCACAGGTCACTATCCACAACTCCCCTCCCGGGAGCCAGGGTCCTGTGATCTAGGGACAACTTCCCTGGGAGAATACATGGCACGCCTCACACTGTTGTAACGTCACTCTGGCCTCGGCCGCCACAGGCTCACCCACATTCCGCACCCCTCCCTCCCCCTGGCCTGAGTGAACCAGAGCCCCCTAATCAGCTGCTCCTTTAACCCCATCCTTCCTGGGTCGGAAGAGACGCCCTCAGGTGACCTACATGCAGAGGTGGGGTCAATCCAAAGCTGAACCCCAGGAGCTGTGCGAACAAAGAAGAGAAAGGGAAATTTCACCCAACAGCCTCAGCAGCAGCGGATTAAATCTCCACAATCAACTTGATGTACCCTGCATCTGTGGAATAACTGAATAGACAATGAATCATCCCAAAATTGAGGCAGTGGACTTTGGGAGCAACTGTAGACTTGGGGTTTGCTCCATGTGGCTGAAAGGGTCTTGGTGCTCTGGCTGGGTGTCAGGCCTGTGCCTCTGAGGTGAGAGAGCCGACTTCAGGATATTGGTCCACCAGAGACCTCCAAGCTCCATGTAATATCAAATGGCAAAAGCTCTCACAGAGATCTCCATTTCAACGGTAAGACCCAGCTCCACTCAACAACCACCAAGCTAGAGTGCTGGACGCCCTATGCCAAACAACTAGCAAGAAAGGAAGACAACCCCATCCATTAGCACAGAGTCTGCCTAAAATCATAATAAGGTCACAGAAATGCCAAAACAGAGCACCGGATGCAGTCCTGCACAACAGAAAGACAAGATCCAGCCTTATCCTCCAGAATACAGGCACTAGTCCCCTCTACCAGGAAGCCTACACAACCGACTGAACCAACCATAGCCACGGGGGGAAGACACCAAAAACAACGCGAACTACGAACCTGCAGCCTGTGAAAAGGAGACCCAAAACACAGTAAGCTAAGCAAAATGAGAAGACAGAGAAACAGCAGTTGAAGGAGCCAGGTAAAAACACCAGACCAAAGAAATGAAGAGGAAATAGGCAGTCTACCTGCAAAACAATTCAGAGTAATGATAGTAAATGTGATCCAAAATCTTGGAAAGAGAATGGAGAAAATATAAGAAACGTTTAACAAGGACCTAGAAGAACTAAAGAGAAAACAATGATGAACAACACAATAAATGAAATTAAAAATTCTCTAGAAGGAATCAATAGCAGAATAACTGAGGCAGAAGAACGGAAAGTGAACTGGAAGAGAAAAGAGTGGAAATAACTACCACAGAGCAGAATAAAGAAAAAAGAGTGAAAAGGTGTGAGGACAGTCTCAGAGACCTCTGGGACAACATTAAACACAACAACATTCGAATTATAGGGGTCCCAGAAGAGGAAGAGAAAAAGAAAGGGACTGAGAAAACATTTGAAGACATTATTGTTGAAAACTTCCCTAATATGAGAAAGAAAATATCAAGTTAAGGAAATACAGAGATTCCCATACAGGAGCAATCCAAGGAGAAACATGCCAGGACACATATTAATCAAACTATCAAAAATTAAGTACAAAGAAAAAAATATTAAAAGCAGCAAGGGAAAAACAACAAATAACATACAAGGGAAACCCCATAAGGTTAAAAGCTGAACTTTCAGCAGAAACTCTGCAAGCCAGAGGGGAGTGGCAGGACATATTTACAGTGATGAAAGGGAAAAACTTACAACCAAGATTACCCAGCAAGGATCTCATTCAGATTTGACAGAGAATTCAAGACTTTACAGACAAGCCTAAGCTAAGATAATTCAGCACCACCAAACCAGCTTTACAACAAATGCTAAAGGAACTTCTCTAGGCAGGAAACACAAGAGAAGAAAAAGACCTACAATAACAAACCCAAACAATTAAGAAAATTGTAATAGGAACATACATATAGATAACTACCTTAACTGTAAAGGGATTAAATGCTCCAAACAAAAGGCATAGACTGGCTGAAGGGATACAAAAACAAGAACCGTATATATGCTGTCTAAAAGAGATGACTTCAGACCTAGGACACAAACAGACTGAAAGTGAGGGGATGGAAAAAGATCCTCCATGCAAATGGAAATCAGAAGAAAGCTGGAGTAGCAATTCCATATCAGACAAAATAGACCTTAAAATAAAGACTATTCGAAGAGACAAAGAAAGACCCTACATAATGATCAAGGAATCAATCCAAGAAGAAGATATAACAATTGTAAATATTTATGCACCCAATATAGAAGCACCTCAATATATAAGGCAAATGCTAACAGCCATAAAAGGGGAAATCAACAGTAACTCAATAATAGTAGGGGACATTAACACCCCACTTTCACCAATGGACAGATCATCCAAAATGAAAATAAATAAGGAAACACAAGCTTTAAATGGCACATTAAACAAGATGGACTTTATTGATCTTTATAGGACATTCCATCCAAAACCGACAGAATACACTTTCTTCTCAAGTGCTCATGGGACATTCTCAAGGAGAGATCATATCTTAGGTCACAAGTCAAGCCTTGGTAAATTTAAGACAATTGAAATCGTATGAAGTATCTTTTTCCAAGCACAGTACTATGAGACTAGATATCAATTAGAGGAAAAAATCTGTAAAAAATACAAACACATGGAGGCTAAACAATACACCATTAAAACCAAGAGATCACTGAAGAAATCAAAGAGGAAATCAAAAAATACCTAGAAACAAATGACAATGAAAACACGATGACCAAAACCGATGGGATGCAGCAAAAGCAGTTCTAAGAGGGAAGTTTATAGCAATACAATCCTACCTTAAGAAACAAGAACCATTTCAAATAAACACTCTAACCTTACTCCTAAAGCAATTAGAGAAAAAAGAACAAAAGATCCCCAAAGGTAGCAGAAGGAAAGAAAACATAAAGATCAGATCAGAAACAAATGAAAAAGAAATGAAGGAAACGATAGCAAAGATCAATAAAGCTAAAAGCTAGTTCCTTGAGAAGATAAACAAAATTGATAAACCACTAGCCAGACTAATCAAGACAAAAAAGGGAGAAGACTCAAATCAATAGAATTAGGATTGAAAAAGGGTAAGTAACAACTGACACTGCAGAAACACAAAGGATCATGAGGGATTACTGCAAGCAGCTCTATGTCAATAAAATGGACAAACTGGAAGAAATGGACAAATTCTTAGAAAAGCACAACGTTCCAAGACTGAACCAGGAAGAAATAGAAAATATGAACAGATCAATCACGATCACTGAAATTGAGACTTTGATTAATAATATTCCAACAAACAAAAGCCCAGTACCAGATGGCTTCACAGGCGAATTCTATCATATATTAGTGAAGAGCTAATACCTATCCTTCTCAATCTTTCCAAAATATATCACGGGGAGAAACACTCCCAAACTCATACTACGAGGCCACCATCACCCTGATACCAAAACCAGGCAAAGATATCACAAAGAAACAAAACTACAGACCAGTATCACTGATGAATATAGACGCAAAAATCCTCAACAAAATACTAGCAAACAGAATCCAACAGCACATTAAAAGGATCATACACCATGATCAAGTGGGGTTTATCCCAGGAATTCAAGGATTCTTCAACATATGCAAATCAATCAATGTGATATACCATATTAACAAATTGAAGGAGAAAAAACATACGATCATCTCAATAGATGCAGAAAAACCTTTTGACAAAATTCAACACCCATTTATGATAAAAACCCTGCAGAAAGTAGGCATAGAGGGAACTTACCTCAACATAATAAAGACTGTATATGACAAACCCAGAGCCAACATCATCCACAATGGTGAAAAACTGAAACCATTTCCACTAAGATCAGGAACAAGACATGGTTGACCACTCTCACAATTGTTATTCAACATAGTTTTGGAAGTTTTAGCCACAGCAGTCAGAGAAGAAAAGGAAAGAAAAGGAATCCAACATGTAAAAGAAGAAGTAAAGCTTTCACTCTTTTCAGATGACATGATACTATGCATAGGGAATCCTAAAGATGCTACCAGAAAACTACTAGAAGTAATCAATGAATTTGATAAAGTAGCAGGATATAAAATTAATGCACAGAAAGCTGTTGCATTTCTATACACTAATGATGAATATCTGAAAGAGAAATTAAGGGAACACTCCCATTTACCATTACAACAAAAAGAATAAAATACCTAGGAATAAACCTACCTAAGGAGACAAAAAACCTGTATGCAGAAAACTATAAGACACTGATGAAAGAAATTAACAGATGTAGATATATACCATGTTCTTGGATTGGAAGAATCAATATTGTTCAACTGACTATATTACCCAAAGCAACCTAAAGATTCAATGCCATCCCTATCAAACAACCAATAGCATTTTTCACAAAACTAGAACAAAAAATTTCACAATTTGTATGGAAACACAAAAGACCCTGAATAGCCAAAAAAATATTGAGAAAGAAAAACAGAGCTGGAGGAATCAGTCTCCTGGACTTCAGACTATATTACAAAATTGCAGTAATCAAGACAGTATGGTACTGGCACAAAAACAGAAATATAGATCAATGGAACAGGATAGAAAGCCCAGAGATAAACCCACACACCTATGGTCACCTTATTTTTGATAAAGGAGGCAAGAATATACAATGGAGAAAAGACAACATCTTCAATAAGTGGTTCTGGGAAAACTGGACAGCTACATGTAAAAGAATGAAATTAGAACACTCCCTAACACCATACAAAAAAAAAATAAACTCAAAATGGATTAAAGACCTAAATGTAAGGCCAGACACTATTAAACTCTTAGAGGAAAACATACGCAGAACACTCTGTGACATAAATCACAGCAAGATCCTTTTTGACCCACCTCCTAGAGAAATGGAAATAAAAACAAAAATAAACGAATTGCACCTAATGAAACTTAAAAGTTTTTGCATGGCAAGGAAACCATAAACAAGACCAAAAGACCACCCTCAGAATTGGAGAAAATATTTGCAAATGAAGTAACTGAAAAAGGATTAATCTCCAAAATATACAAGCAGCTCATGCAGCTCAATATCAAAAAAAAAAAAAAAAAAAACGAACAACCCCATCCAAAAATGGGCAGAAGACCTAAATAGACATTTTTTCCAAAGAAGATATACAGATTGCCAACAAACACATGAAAGGATGCTCAACATCACTAATCATTAGAGAAACGCAAATCAAAACTACAATGACGTATCACCTCACACCAGTCAAAATGGCCATCATCAAAAAATCTACAAATAATAAATGCTGGAGAGGGTGTGGAGAAAAGGGAACCCTCTTGCACTGTTGGTGGGAATGTAAATTGATACAGCTATGGAGGACAGTATGGAGGTTCCTTAAAAAACTAAAAATAGAACTACCATACGACCCAAAAATCTCACTACTTGACATATACCCTGAGAAAACCATAATTCAAATAGAGTCATGTACCACAATGTTCATTGCAGTTCTATTTACAATAGCCAAGACATGGAAGTAACCTAAGTGTCCATCGACAGATGAATGTATAAAGAAGATGTGGCACGTATATACAATTGAATATTAGCCATAAAAAAACCAAAATTGAGTTATTTGTAGTGAAGTGGATGGACCTAGAGTCTGTCATACACAGTGAAGTAAGTCAGAAAGAGAAAAACAAATACCGTATGCTAACACATATATATGGAATTTAAGGAAAAAAATTCATGAAGGACCTAGGAGTAAGACAGAAATAAAGACACAGACCTACTAGAAAAGGGACTTGAGGATATAGGGAGGGGGAAGGGTAAGCTGTGACAAAGTGAGAGAATGGCATGGACATATATACACTACCAAATGTAAAATAGATAGCTAGTGGGAAGCAGCCGAATAGCACAGGGAGATCAGCTCGGTGCTTTGTGAACACCTAGAGGGGTGGGATAGGGAGGGTGGGAGGGAGGGAGACGCAAGAGGGAAGAGATAGGGAACATATGTATATGTATAACTGATTCACTTTGTTATAAAGCAGAAACTAACACACCATTGTAAAGCAATTATACTCCAATAAAGATGTAAAATATATATATATATATATATATATATATATATATATATTTATTTATTTATTTATTAGAAAATAACTCAATGTGTGGATTACCCAGACCTATTACTTCTTTCTGTCTAGTCTTCATTGATATCTTTTGTTCTTTTTTTTTTTTTTGGTGGTACACGGGCCTCTCACTATTGTGGCCTCTCCCATTGCGGAGCACAGGCTCCGGATGCACAGGCTCAGCGGCCATGGCTCACGGGCCCAGCCGCTCCGTGGCATGTGGGATCCTCCTGGACCGGGGCATGAATCCGTGTCCCCTGCATCGGCAGACGGACTCTCAACCACTGCGCCACCAGGGAAGCCCTTCATTGACATCTTTGATGTCTGTGTCTCCATTCTAGAATGAGAGCTTATTCATATCCACTCCAGAGGCTGCAAGAAGCCTTAAAATCAAGGGAAATATGAATTTTTCTACTCTGTCATATAGTCATGACTCCCAGTAAAAATAAGACAGCTGTCAGAAAGGAGAAGGGAGAAGTAAAAAAAAAAAAAAAGGTCAAAATAGCTTTTATTTTGGGGGGGCGGGGATTATATATATATTAATTTTTTTTTTATTTTTTTACTTTTATTTATTTTTTATGCAGCAGGTTCTTATTAGTCATCAATTTTATACACATCAGTGTATACATGACAATCCCAATCACCCAATTCATCACACCCCCACCCCCAACCCCTGCCACTTAACCCCCTTGGTGTCCATACGTTTGTTCTCTACCTCTATGTCTCTATTTCTGCCCTGCAATCTAGTTCATCTGTGCCATTTTTCTAGGTTCCACATATATGCGTTAATATATGATATTTGTTTTTCTCTTTCTGACTTACCTCACTCTGTATGACAGTCTCTAGATCCATCTCAACAAATGATCCAGTTTCTTTCCTTTTTATGGCTGAATAATATTCCACTGTATATATGTACCACATTTTATGTATCCATTCATCTTTCGATGGGCATTTAGGTTGCTTCCATGACCTGTCTATTGTAAATAGTGCTGCACTGAACATTGGGGTGCATGTGCCTTTTTGAATTATGGTTTTCTCTGGGTATATGCCCAGTAGTGGGATTGCTGGATCATATGGTAATTCTATTTTTAGTTTTTTAAGGAACCTCCATACTATTCTCAATAGTGGCTTTATCAATTTACGTTCCCACCAACAGTGCAAGAGGGTTCCCTTTTCTCCACACCCTCTCCAGCATTTGTTGTTTGTAGATTTTCTGATGATGCCCATTCTAACTGGTGTGAGGTGATACCTCATTGTAGTTTTGATTTGCATTTCTCTAATAATTAGTGATGTGGATCAGCTTTTCATGTGCTTCTTGGCCATCTGTATATCTTCTTTGGAGAAGTGTCTATTTAGGTCTTCTGCCCATTTTTGGATTGGGTTTTTTTTTTAATATTGAGCTGCATGAGCCGTTTATATATTTTGGAAATTAATCCTTTGTCCATAGATCTGTTCGCAAATATTTTCTCCCATTCTGAGGGTGGTCTTTTTGTCTTCTTTATGGTTTCCTTTGCTGTGCAAAAGCTTTGACATTTCATTAGGTCTCATTTGTTTATTTTTGTTTTTATTTCCATTACTCTAGGAGTTGGATCAAAAAGGATCTTGCTGTGATTTATGTCAAAGAGTTTTCTTCCTATGTTTTCCTGTAAGAGTTTTCTAGTGTCCAGCCTCACATTTAGGTCTCGAATCCATTTTGAGTTTATTTTTGTGTATGGTGCTGGGGAGTGTTCTAATTTCATTATTTTACATGAATGTTTTCAGTTTTTCACCATTGAGAATAATGTTTGCCGTGGGTTTGTCATATATGTCCTTTATTATGTTGAGGTAGTTTCCCTCTATGTCCACTTTATGGAGAGCTTTTATAATAAATGGGTGTTGAATTTTGTCAAAAGCTTTTTCTGAATCTATTGAGATGATCATATGGATTTTCTTCTTCAATTTGTTAATATGGTGTTTCACATTGATTGATTTGTGTATATTGAAGAATCCTTGCATCCCTGGGATAAATCCCACTTGATCATGGTTCATGATCTTTTTAATATGTTGTTGGATTCTGTTTTCTAGTATTTTGTTGAGGATTTTTGCATCTATATTCATCAGTGATATTGGTCTGTAATTTTCATTTTTTTTTGTAGTATCCTTTTCTGGATTTGGTATCAGGGTGATGGTGGCCTCATAGAATGAATTTAGGAGTGTTCCTTCCTCCGCAATTTTTTGGAAGAGTTTGAGAAGGATGGGTGTTAGCTCTTCTCTAAGTGTTTGATAGAATTCACCTGTGAAGCCATCTGGTCCTGGGCTTTTGTTTGCTGGAAAATTTTTAATCACAATTTCAATTTCCGTGCTTGTGATTGGTCTATTCATATTTTTTACCTTCCTGGTTCAGTCTTGGAAGGTTATACCTTTCTAAGAATTTGTCCATTTCTTCCAGGTTGTCCATTTTATTGGCATAGAGTTGCTTGTGGTAGTCTCTTAGGATGCTTTGTATTTCTGCGGTGTCTGTTGTAACTTCTCCTTTTTCATTTCTAATTTTATTGATTTGAGTCCTCTCCCTCTTTTTCTTGATGAGTCTGGCTAATGGTTTATCAATTTTGTGTATCTTCTCAAAGAACCAGCTTTTAGTTTCATTGATTTTTGCTATTGTTTTCTTTGTTTCTATTTCACTTGTTTCTGTTCTGATCTTTATGATTTCTTTCCTTCTGCTAACTGTGGGGTTTTTTTTCTACTCTGTCATATAGTCATGATTCCCATTTAAAATAAGACAGCTCTTAGAAAGAAGATGGGAGAAGTAAAAAAAAAAAAGTCAAAAGAGCTTTTTAAGATGAGCTTTCATTCAAGTTATGAAAACCAAAGGTGAAGAAACTCACCAACAAGCTGAAGAGCAGCTCTGCACTCTGCAGCCTTGGAGTGGCCCAGCAGCTACTCCCAGGAGAGGGCACCTCAGGCTGCACCAGCAGCCTTGCCAAGGCTGGCCAAGGGGGAGGGAAATAAATGCCTCATATTCCTCTGTCTGTGTTTAGTCACTGACTCGGGAAGTAGGTCTGTGTCACTCAGCTTGTAGCATCACTACCTTTGTCTGGGAGTCCAAGCATTCAAGGCCCACCCCAGAATCTTGGCAGCTTCCCTGAGGCAATGCTTGCCTTGTCATGGAAGGTGGATGGAGGCACGCACTGGAAAAGGAAGCTCTTTCTCCTTTGTTCTTCCAGGGAAACGGGGATCAGAGGAGCAGGAGTGACACCACATCACTCAGCTTAGTTTGACCCATGAACTCCAAAGAACTCCAGTATGAAACCTGCACAACTATAACCCAGTTGCAGGCATTTCCAAGAAGAGAGGAAATATTGGGTTACCTGCCCCACCATCTCCTTAACTCAGCACTCAGCTCAGCCTTTCTTCCAACCACAAGAATGTAGGGACATGAATAGCACAAAACGGTAGAGGTTCCTCATTGTCCGAGTGAAGAAGCAGAGGTCCACAGGTACAGAGTACACCAAACCTGGAACTCAGTGTCACACTCATGAAGTATAATCTGTTGATGGAACTTTTCTTTAAAATGCTTATACACAGCACTGCTTGACAGTTTAATATTACCCACAAAAGCAATTTATCACTTATAATATTTATAATTAGTGTAAAAGTTAAAAAGTATTATCACATTTGAAATTACTTGGAATTACTTATATTAAATACAGCAGTTAATTTTGCTTTTGACTAAATATTGGAAATCGGAGAACAAACAAAACTGGTGGCGAGAGGGTGTATGTAGAAGGTGAAGATGGTGATGGATCTTTTTAAATAAAATAAGCCCACCCCAATAAAAAATAAATCCCTTAAGCATGTAATACAATTTCTTCTTCTGCCTAAAGAATTTCTATGACAGCCTGCATGGCCCGAAATATAGGTTTTGGTTGTTTGTATGGGGGGGCAATATTTAGACATATAAGTTGCTTCAGGGCTAGTTCTTATTGATTTATTTTGTGGGCAGCCCTGATTTCAGAGCCCTTTGCCCCAGGAGCATGGGAACCTGAGTGGGGGTGGGAATGGTGCTTTTCTGGAGAGCTTGTCTTTAGTATGGATAGGCTAAGGTAACAGGAGACACCTCTCAACTGAAGGAATTACCCTCCCTCCTTTAAAGAAGACACTGTACTTGCGACCAGCTGTCCAGGGGCTAGGACCTGCATTGGGAACCCACCGTCCCCGCCCAGAGTCTCAGGTCTGGTATTTCTGTTCCCATGACGTCATTCACCATCTCCTCATGGATTTCATCTCTAGTCGGTTATTAGAAGCTGTCTTCCTGCTCCTGTAAGTCCCTCTCTCCCACCCTCCCAGACCTAAACATGTGCCGAGAGAGAGTGACAGCTCCAGGTGAAAGGAAAGCCCAAGCCGGAAGGACTCTGTGCTGTGTGGCTCTCCCTCAGCCCCTGTGGTACCTGACTTTAGTTCTTCCTGCTTCCACCTGAAATTGTTAACATGTTTTCTCCCTTTGTGAGGGCAAGGTTTTATGTTTTCTTTAACAGCTTTATTGAGGTGTAATTCACATACCATGCAATTTGTCCATTTGACGTGTACAGTTCAAGGGCTTCTAGTGTATCCATGCGACCCTCGCCACAATCAGGTATAAACATTCTATTACCGCCCAGAGAAACCCCACATCCTTTAAACCAGCACTACCCAGTTTCCCCCATCCTCTCAGCTCTAGGAAACCACTAATCTAATTTTTGCCTCTATGGATTTGCCTGTTCTGAACATTTCATAGAAATGGAATCAATGATCATTTAAACTCCCACTTTTCTTCCAGAGAATCAGGCAAAAGATATTGAACCCAGTAGGTGTTTGATTAAGGTTAAATTAGTTACTTGTATTAGGTATATTAGATTACCTGGTTTTAGGATTACTATAACCCATGGTGTGGGAAACTAGATAGTCTTAGTTAAAAAGCCTCAAATGCCGTACTCAGAGTGGGCTAATGGTCTGTATATCATTACAATGTAAGGACAGCCTAAGATTCACATCTTCCCCTAGGTCAGCTCCCACAGACATGGCCCCTTGTGCTCCCAGCCTGTTCAGCTTTATAACAGAGATGCCATAAGCTCAGCAATTCAGAAATCGATTCCTTAGAAGACTGGCGTTCTCTCATGAGCTGGCACACCGCTTTGCCTGTTAACAGGCAATAACATGAAAATGCACTAAAGACCATGTAATTTATTCCCAACATGTTGTTATTCTTTTCAAAACATTAGCTTTGGAGCAGAATGTTTGCTAAATGTTGTCTTTATTTCCAAAGCTTGGGGTAAAATCATATGCAACCAATGACTGAGAAATAATTGGCCACTTTACAGTTTCCACCTCAAATGAAGTCCCCCATCTGAGTAAATTCCTCAGTTTACAGAATGTGAAAGCTTTAAGAAAGATGGAGCTTACAGACCACAGTATGGTCTGTTAGATAAATGACCAGGAGTAATCTTTCTTAAAACCACATCTTATAGACAGAGTTATCAGAAATCCCAGAAAAGAAAAAATACCCAGTGGTTCAGCATTCATGCTTAAATGAAGATAGCATATGTGTCTTCAGCCCAAGATGTGTCTGGGCTTGGAGGGAAATTGGCGAGGACTAATACCAAGAGACTTTTGGGACTGTTAGGCATTGTCTTCCTGGGTCTGACCTCACAGCCTTCTCTTTGAAGAGAAAGCAAAAGGTGACTGCATTAAGGCTTTGCTCGCAGAGTTGTGATAAAGAGTCCAGAAATCTCTTCTCTTGCAGCTGGCTTCTTTTCACTGACTTGGCATTGAGTTGGAAGTAAAATGATCATTTTGCTTAATAGCTGAAGACATGAATGTCTTGTGCTTTTTAACCTAAAGATGGTCTCTGGCACTGACTCTAGATCCCTGGATGTTTAGAAGTATCTAAGAACGTTAAGGTGCTCTTACCCTGAATTTAATGTTTGACCCATGCCTTCTTCCTTTGGATCATCATCTTTCCTGAGATCTGCCTCATGGTGACCTGATGACGTTGACTTGTGTTTTTCAGAGTGGATACGTGGTTTTACTGTTTTAAGTTCAGATATCACAGACTTGAGCCCCATGGTTTAGGATTCAGATTCTGCACAGTGGAAGGAAACATGAAATGGTCCCAGCCCTTCATCTACCTGAACAGAGAGGTGGTTGAAGTCACCTACCAGAGAGCACATCTGTCAATAAGAGCTCATTTAAGATTAAATTAGTAATTCAAGAAACATTGGGCCTGGAACTATCCTTAGTCCTGGGAGAGAGGGGAGGACTAACCATGGCTACTACCTTCAAGGTGCTTATGATTTATTGGTGATTGATTGTGGGGGAGAAGGAGGAGAACATGAATGTGGAGAGCATCATGACATAGGTGGTATGAGATCTGATGGAACACAGCCTGGGGTGAGTCAAAAACTTCCCAGGGGAAGTGATTCCTCTATTGGGTCTTGAAGTAGGAGTAGGAGTTGGACAGGCATCTAGAAGTTCTCAGTTGAGTAGAAGAGACAGGCAGAGATACAAGTGTATGAAAAAGCACAGCAATAGAGATAGCCTGACATGATTCATTTTGCCTTAGGTGGATGGGTGTGTGTTTTTTGGAAGATGGGTTGGACAAGTTGGCAAGGCTCAGAAAATAGAAGCCTTGTATTTGAAATGATACATAGTACTTTTCCTAGCTCTTCCTGGCTCCTCCAACATGACAACTGTTGTCCTGAGTTCTATATTAGCAATTTTGACTCTATGCATGTCTCTCTCTTTTTCCCCAAACAGACAGATCTGTAATCAATGTGTGGCTCTGCCAATTACTATGTATGTAATCTTAGACAAATTAGCCACACAGAGCCTTTGCTTTCCTCCTCTGAAAAATGGGACCAGACTAGGAACAATGTCATGGGACTCTTGTATTATCAGACTCAAAAAGCACAACTTCTGGCATTAAAAAGTTCACATAAATTATTTGTGGAATTAAAATGGGCATATGAGTTAAAAGGAAACTCTACTGCCTGGAAAACAGCCTTTAGCTTTCCAAACACCAGTAGCTGCCAAAGCAGCCTAGGACACCTGGAAAGAGATAGAAAGAGGATCTGAACACTGAAGAAGAGTGACAGGAAGCCAGGGATCCAGAAACAGGAGACAGTAGGCCAGAAAAACAGATCAAAGTGGGAGGGATGCAGCTTGCCAGAACAACAGGGCATCATTAGGTCAGGAGTGCAGACATGAGGGAGGAGGTGGCAGATACTTGCTCATAGGGCACTTCAGGGAATGGATGCACAGCAGCCCGTGGCTTCCTCTTTCCTGATGTCATCCTGATGTCCTACCAGGTTCTGGAAAGAAACCAAAAAAGGGAAAAAAGGGAAAAAAGAAAACAAGGGCAAAATAGAACACCTGCATTTTTGTATTATATAATAACAATAAAATTCTTTCATGATAAATACACTCAATGAACTAGGAATGGAACTTCCTCAACCTTATAAAGACCATCCATGAACAGAAAACAGCTAACCTCATTTTTAATAATGGAAGATTCTTTCCCCCTAAGATCAAGAACCAGACAAGATTGTCTGCTCTTGTCATTTCTATTCAAAAATTGCACTGGAGGTTTTGACCAATTAGGCAAGAAAAAGAAATAAAAGCCATCCAGATGGAAAAGAAGAAGTAAAACTATCTCTTTTTGCAGATGACATGACTTTCTATATAGGAAAACAATCTTGAAAAGAAGAAAAGTGTTGGAAGATTCACAGCTTCTGATTTCAAAACTTACTACAAATCAACATTGATCAGGACAGTGAGATATTGGCATGAGGATAATCATAGATCAACGGATCAGAATTGAGTGTCAGAAATAAATCTTCTCAGTTAAAATCAATTGATTTTCCAAATGTCCATAGAGACAAAGAGTAGACTAGTGGTCACCTAGGACTGGGAGGTAATGGGGAGTGACTGTAGTGGGTATTCAGTTTCTTTTGGGGGTGATAAAATGCCCTAAAATTGATTGTGGTAATGATTGCACAACTCCTTGAATATACCAAGCTCCAATGAAGTGTACATTTTAAATGTATACGTGGTATGGTATGTGAATTATGTCTCAATAAGGCTGTCATAAAAAATAACAACAACAGGGCTTCCCTGGTGGTGCAGTTGTTGAGAGTCCGCCTGCCGATGCAGGGGACGTGGGTTCGTGCCCCGGTCTGGGAAGACCCCACATGTCACGGAGCAGCTGGGCCCGTGAGCCATGGCCGCTGAGCCTGTGCGTCTGGAGCCTGTGCTCCGCAACGGGAGAGGCCACAACAGAGAGAGGCCCGCATACTGCAAAAAACAAACAAACAAAACAACAACAACAGCAATACTCACAGCTGTCACTAACTGGGTACTCTCCAAACACCATATGCCAGGAAGGTTTTTATTATATTTATTTACAATGAAAAAACATACGTTCCAAGATATTAAGGAACTTGCCCAAGGTCATAAAACCAGTAAGTACCATAATAGTTAGGAGTTAGGACTCTGACCCATTTTTGTCTCACTTTGAGTGCCAGGGGCTTATTAAAAGGTCTTAGGTGGATCTTGTGAGCCTTTCTGTGCTCCAAGTCCAGTGTTTATAATATGACCAACCACCAAAGAGCAGGAGTTAGTGAAACCTCTGCTTCCCAACTTTCCCACCAGGGAACTGTGGTGAGGTGTTGGGTCCCAGTTGCTGCTGGATACGGGGTGGAGAGGACTCTGTGCTCAGTTATCTGTGTTCTCTGGCCTTCTTAGGACACATTTGTTGTAGAGACTCCCTTAACTCCCCCTCAGATGTGTCACAGCTGTAATTCTGGAAGTGAGACTCTCGACCCCCACCCCCAGCATCTGATTTTACAGATTATGTCTGGTGTTTGAAACTGAGTTCTGTTCCTTTTGGATCTGTCTGCTTCCAAGTTCCGAGATATAAAACGCGAGAAGGAAGGTGTTAGGCTCATGAAGACAAAGGCTACAAATAGTTCTGACCAAGGAAAATTTGGATGAGTTTTGGGAAAATGACTCTGAAGCAGATGGATTACATTTTCTGTCTGCGCTCAGCAATTAAGGGGAAAAGGGGGACCTGAGCCAAATGTGCTTGGGATCTTGTCAAATTCCCAATGTTGGAAAACATTTCAGGATGTTTGACTGAGCTTGGCAAAATCAGTACCTTGACCTTGCCTCTTTCTTCTTAGACAAAGGTGACCGAACAACTTACAATGATCCAAGTCCAAGCAAAGCCACAGGCACGATCACCCTTTTTGGGAAGTGGCACAATGGCACCTCCTGTCAATGGAAATTGCAATGGGGGTATTAACTAAGAACACAGTTATGATAACAGGGTTTTTGAGAAAAAGAGTGAAAATCAACTGAAGTAACAGAATTTAAGTCCTAAAGGGAAGCAATGTATCCTTCCATTCCACTCTTTGTGATCAAGAGCAGAGGCTGGAAGGGGAATTGTCTTTCCATGACTATCCCTAATCTCTTACTCTGTGGATTCTGAAGTATTCTCAGGAATTTTTATGACCTCATCTCCTCCTTTGATTTTCCCACTGGATTCTTTAGAATCAGAGCAGAACAAAATGGGATGCTCAAGATCAGAGAGCCATCCTCTAGTTGTCAGTAAACCCAAACTCTCCATGATAGGTTGAGTGGAAGGAAGGGAAAGGCAAGGATGATGTCATGGGAACAGCTGAGCCCTTGTTGAAACACTGAAATGGGTGTGAGACTGTCCATATGCAGATATAATGCTTTCAAATTGGTTTCTCTCATTTATTCACAGTATTCACTGAGTGTTCACTACATTCTATGCATTAGAAAGACAGCAGTAAATAAAATAGACAAAATCCCCTGTCCTCCTGTACTTCACATTCCAATGGATAAAAAAAACATTGTCATTTGGGACATATAATATTAAATTACTAAAGTTTTTAAAAGTCAGTTGCTGAGTTGGTCAAAGAGAGTTAGAACTTATTTTATTTCTCCTATAAGCAGCTCTAATCCCCTGTTAGACTTTTTACCCTAGTACTACAAATATTTATTCTACTTCACTGATAAATTTTAACTTTGACCCCCACTATTACCTCAGATGGAACATGTTGTCTTTATCATTAACATAATATCTTATGCCCAAAGTCAAACTTTTGAGAAAGAGAAGCAACTAGATGCATTTCTTAATTTTTTCCCCCAAAAATGGAGATTGGGAAGTGGTTACAACAATTTGGAGCTAACGTTTCCTCCATGGATATGTCTTTCCTTGTCCTTGTCTTATCATCAGACACTCTTTATTCACTGAGAAAGCAAAATTTGAAAGTAAAGATATAAAAGAGAATCTTATGAAAGAAGTACCCAGGAGCCTTGTATTTTTGCTTCAACATGAAAGGATGGTTCCCAATCTCCCCTTCCTTTCATTTCTGCATATCAATGTCATATATGAGTTCTTTTTGGTAGGAAAACTCATTTTTAGTGGATTTCAGTTCAGGCAGTTATTAAGAGAGCTCCTGTATGGTAACCGCTGTGGACACATTAAGAGGTCCAACTTTTTCAATGCTAGATTAGCACCAGCCTTGCTTTCACTGCTTCTGAGTCCCCAGCTGCTCACAGCTGCTTCTGCTGATGCTCCCCAGCTAGAGTGTCAATCCCTTCACCTACTCCAGATGGAGATGAATAATGCAGCATGACTGCCATTCCAGGTTGGTATTATATTATCCCAGACCCAAGATTCATGACCCCGGATGATTGAGGGGCTCCCACACTGCTTGCCACTAATTAGATCTGAGATCTTCTAGGAGGATTGGTTACCAGGAGGGATGGGTAAGGCTTGCTTTGCAGCTCAGTTCTACCTTCTTCCCCTACATTCACCCAATCCACAGACTAGGGCTGCAACCTTGATGCCCTCTCCTTTGTCCAATTAGTTTATACTTCTAGTTCTCTAGTCCAGATTCTATTGTAGTGACCCAGTTACTGACTTGGATATTTTCGTTTTACACAAGACCTTGGAGAGTGTGTCCACCTGGTCTGTTAGACTGGTCAGTGTCCACCAGTCTAATTCTAGCTCCACTGACTGGATGCAAGTTGTTGGTACAGACATTTCCAAAATGAAGATGGAGCCAGGTACAGCCCGAGCAGCACTGGGCATGACCTGAGTTCTAGTACTCTGGAGCTGTCCTTTGTCTCCCAACTTAGTGTGCATGTTTCAAGCTAACTCCTTCTCCATCCCCCAGCTCACCTAACAATACTGTAGGAAGCAGGAGTATCCTGGAAGTTCTCTGGGACTAATCCAAGGCCCCATTAAACTCCCTCTTGGAACATCCTGGGATCCACAGTTCCAGATTCCTTGGTGTTCCCAGAGCATGGCATGGATTTCAGTCATTACCAGCCCCTTTTAATGTTTCTACATTTTTCTTCCATCCCTACCCCAGTGAGTCCTTGAAAAAACCTGACTTTGGTTGTACAAATGAATTTGGGAGTGGGAAGGAGGAATTTGGAAGAGAAAGTGCAGTTAAGAAGAAGCTTGTTTAGATAACCAGATGGCTCTTACCTTGGGAAAGTTGGCTACATTCCCATCAAGTACATAGATATTTTTTAAAGTATCCTTTTTTTCTTGCTTAAGAAAAATAACAATTTGGACAAGTATATGACTCGTTGTCAAGTACAGACGCTACTAGATGCTTATCTTTTCATCCAAGTCCAAACAGGTTTAAGTCTGCTAATACAAACTCTGAGAGCCTGTTCCTTATAGCTTGAGGAATGGACATTCCCTTCTTTTAAAAATTCTGTGATTCTCCAAGTCAAGTGAAAAATAAGGATGAGACAAGCTTAAGGCTGCTTCTATTTTATGTTGAATAAATGCTTGTGTGGCATAGAGAAGCAAAAGGAAAAAAACAAAGGTGAAGTGGTTTGATGAGTTCCTAGAAAATTAATTGTTGGATGTTACTGTCATCTAGTGATGATTTAACACCTGGTTTCCAGGGGAAAGTGAAGAGTCATCTTTTGGCTACAAAGACAGTGGCATCGCCTTACAGTCTATCAAAGCTTCACAGGCTCTGGAATGGAAGTGACATCTGGGCAAGCTACTAAAACCAGAGGAAGGTAGTTTGTGAAAAAGTCTACTGTTTACAACTCTGAGAACACTGCATGGCCTTATATTAAATCTTAAACCTCTGTCTATTATATTTCTGCTTTTGTTTTTAAACCGTCATTGGAACAAAAACCCGGCTTCTTTAAATACGACTCCACCTTCCCTAACACATTTCGCGTGTCGCCAGAGATCAAGTTCTATAGCACCCCTCGCGTGTCGCCAGAGATCAAGTTCTATAGCACCCCTCCCTTTGTCTTTCCACAGCCTTGTCTCTTCCCAGAGGCATCATTAAATCTCTAATTCCAGGCACATTCCTCCTCTCTCTGTTGTACTCACATGGTACCTGGGTTGGGGGCGAAGAAAGAAGAAGGGAAATCCTATGATTATTTGCCTACCTTGTACGAGGTGCTCAACTGTCATGGTGACTTTCACTTTAACCTCATAAGATGAGGTCATCTCATTGTGAAAGATAAGGAAATTGAGGTTCAAAAAGTTTAGGCAACTGGCCAGAAGTCACACAGTTAACTGCAGGGGCAGAGGTGGTGTTTGAACCCAGCATGTCTGGTCTCATAGTCTGGGGAGCTTTTTGTGGCTTGGTAAGCATAGAGAAACAATACTGGGAAGGACCACTGCTAATTCACTGGGTGGTATCAGCCAAGCAGCCATCTCTCTGGGCATCAGTTTCCTTCCTCATCAATGAGAAAGCTGAACTGGGTCAGAATTTCCAAAAACATGTTCCCTGGAACATTTTCTTTCAAGATACTTCTTATGAAAAATGGTTCTGTGGCCTTAAATAACTTCAGGAAATGCTGTGTACCGGGCCTGCCTGTGGTGCATATAATGGATTGTCTTATCCAATGTCTTCCCCAACAGTTGTCTAGTTTACTACCTAAACATTTGTATTTCCCAAATGGCTTTGCACTAGAGTCCAGACAGGATTTGGGCTCCCAATAAGATGCATTTGTGCATCAGGAACTGAGGTAAGTGGCCAGGGAAACATCCATTTAACAGGCATGGTATATGGTCATGGTAGCAACTTCCTGATTGTAGCTGGGTTCCCTTAGCAAGCCAGTTCTCTGCTGTGGTTCTGAAAGTTGAAGGAATAGAACAGAAAATATCGCTACCCTTACTTAGATTTATCAATTGTTTACATTTTGTCACTTTTGCTTCTCTAAAATTTACACAATTTTTAACTGAACGATTTGAGTGTAAATTTCAGGTCTCATGCTACTTCACCCCTAAATTGAATGAGTTATGCTATATTGCATGCATTACACATATATGTACATATATATATGACTCATGCATAGGCACACACACTTATATACACACATTTTAGTCATTTAAAACTTTATTACTGAGAAGTACTTCATGGATGGATATATCACAATTTTGTTTTATCAGTTCACTCATTGAAGGATATTAAGTTGTTTCCAGTTTTTGGCTATTACAAAGTAAGGTGCTATAAACATTTGTGCATACATGGACAGTGCTATTTTTTTGTCTCTTGGGTAAATACCTAGGAATGGAATGGCTAGATTGTATTGTACGTGTATGTTTAACTTTTTAAGAAATCATCAAACAGTTTCCCAAAGTGTTTGTACCACTTGCATTCCAACCAGCAGTGCATGAGAGTTCTATTTCCTCCACATCCTTGCCAAGACTTACTTTGATCAATCAATTTAATTTTTACCAATTTCAGAGCATATCATATTCCATTGTGATTTTAATTTATGTTACCTTAATGACTAAGGATACTGAGTATCTTTCATGTTTTTATTTACCACCAGTGTATATTGGTGAAATTTCTGTTTAAATCTTTTGCCCATTTTTATTGGTTTGTTTTATTATTGCATTTTGAGAATTCATTCCATTAAATTTTAACATGCACAAGAGACTAAATTAATCAATATATCTTAACTACCTTCTACACAAAACTGTAACTTTGCCCCCCACTGTTTTTGATTTTTGCTGTTTAGAATTTTAGTTCCACTTTGTTTCCATACGTGCATTTGTCTATTTCCTCCTACCCATCCACCTTGCCTCCTAACCTCTCTGTTCTCTTCTTGTGGAACTCCAGTCAGAAATGTTTTACCTTTTCAGTGTATCCTTCATGCCTCTTAATTAGTCTTTCATTTTTTCCATTTCTTTATACCTCTGAAGAATTTTCTCACAGCCACCTTCTTATTTCCTTCTTGAACTGTGGCAGGACAACCATTTTACCTCCTCTTTTAACTTTCTAATTTTAGTGACTTACAGTTTTCGTTTGTACAAGGTGGTTTTGTTCTTTTGGTTCTTTTTCAAATTCATTTATCTTTTTCTTGGTTTTCTATTTTCTAGACCTTCTTTTACCTCTTATATTATCACAAATACATGTTGAATAATTACTCTCATATTGGTCTGTTATCTGTGATTCTTTGGTTCTGATGGTCCTGTTTGCACATCTGCTAACTCTCTGACATGGAGAGTTGTTCCCTCAGGTCTCTGTAACTCACTTTTTTGTACATGCACCTTCTTGTGGGTGTTGTTTACTCTTGGATAATTGCACGTGTCCTAGTTGTGAAAGTGTCACTGGTTTTGATTCTGGCAGGGTCCCAGGCATTTCAATAGTCCTTTGTGTTAATTTATCTCCTTATGTCTCCCATTCAGTTGCAGGTCATGTAAATTTAAATTCCATCTCTGGCATAGGCTTGGGGTGTGGTTTCTTCCAGTTGCCTTTTTGTTTCTTTCTACCTAAGGCTTCGGGAAAATCATGAGTTTCCTTGAGGGCTCCATGGTCTACAGGCTGGGATTTTCTGGTTTCATTGGAATAGAAGGGGCAGCTCCTGGGGAATCCAGGCTCCATGAAGAAGTCCCTGGTCCAGCTTCCCACCAGCTATGGCCCAGCACCACATCTTTAGTCCATGCTTGAGTATTAGAACTCCAAGCCAAGCCCATAGAACTTTTGTCTATTGGAATTTTAGGAAGCTCCAAATATATTATTCCTCTATTCACCACTTGCCATATTCTGCAAGTTCTTCTAGAGAGCTTTTCACAAAGGAAATAGGCTGGCCTATTATAATAGACAAGTCCTGAAGAAAAGGTTTTCTAGACCCCTTTAGACCTTTTCCAGACTTTTGCCACAAAATAAAAATTATTTCCTAATATGATTCTTTCCTTCATTAGCTGTAATAAAATAAACATGGTTGTGAATCTCAACATACCTAAATATACACACATTTACCTTCTGAGTTTAGTATACTTTTATACACGTGTAATAAATACAATCTAAACTTCCTGCCTTATATCTTTCATAATGCCATTTATACTCTCATGCTTGTCTTCATTAATCAACTGCTATAAAGTGATAAAGGTGCAGCTTTATCAAAGCTCACCTTTAAAATGGGATTCCTTTACAATATTTGAAAATACTTCATAGCCGATGGTTTTTGATGAAATTGTTTTTTAAGCAATTGAATTTTAAATACATTTTTATAAATAAGAGAGAAGCTAAAAGACATTATAAAACTGTAGTCTCTAATCCCTTGTGCATTTAGTGTAGGGAACTACCCCATCCCTCCTCCCATCCTCATAAAACAGAACAGAACCAGCCTTGAATTGAATACAGCAGTAACATCTACGCTGCCAAGTCTGATCATTTTCTCTTCTTGGAAACTGGCATAAATGCAGACTTTGCCATCAACTTCAAGGCTTTCTTTCAAGTACAGAAGGAGAAACATTTCAGTGTAGAAATATAAAACAAGTGGACATTTTAATGAACATTTACTTTGATAGGCACTGTGCTAACACTTTCTATGTTTATTTTCTGTAGTCACCTCCTCAATTTTAAAGTTCTGCACAATCCTTCTACCATTTTACATGTTTGAAAACATGGGTTGCCAGAGTTTACTGGCACCATGTGATGTTACACTGATTGATGCTTAAACTGTCTATTTTACTCAAACCTAAGTACAGTCTGTTGGTAAGAAATATAGTAACAGCCAAGGGACTTGAAGGAAAGAAAAATCTTTGAGGTGCAAAAGATCTAAGTTATGCAAGCTGCAGAAATCCTGGATGGACACCATGATACCGTTTTAGAGCGTCTTTCACCCTCCAGGTGGAAAATTACAATTATAGATTAGATTTCTTACTCCTTTTTGTGCCACGGACCCCTTTGGCCTTCTGGGGAATCCCACGGACCTCTTCTCAGAATAGTGTTTTAAAGTGCATAATAGAAAGAATGGAATATTGTTTTAGCATCTGACCCTTGAGGTTTTCAAGCATTTCCCCTCTGTCCATCTCACCTCCCACTTCTTCCAAACCACTCAGAGACCTTCCCTAACCTTCTTCAGAGGAGGTAAAGGAGAGACATGCAAGCAGGTTTGGAGAGAATGGTGTTGGGGAAGAGATGCTTTTGAGATGACATTGGTGTTCTCCTTTTCCCTTCTTTGTAGAAGCCTCCCCCTTTCTAGCCCCTCCATCTTTCCCCAGATCAAGCCCCGTGTTCCTCTGGTTTTACTTCTTTTCCGTCCCCGCTCATCTCTTGCTCAGCCCAGCCCACTTCTCTAGACCCACCCCTCGCTGCCTCCTCACACTAGCTCCTTCTCCCCGCTAAGTCCCGCCTTCTACCCTGTCTCTTTTTGGGTTCCTGCCAATCACGCAGGACCACCCTCTCGCCCACATCCCTAACACACACCAAGCCCGTCCCCGGCCTCCCCTGCGGGCACAGTTGCTGTGGCAAGTGAAGGATGGCCTCTGCTGCCTGCTGCTTCTCCGAGGAGCAGCTCAGGAATCTCTGCGCGGAGCTCCAGCCGCCCGGGGTAGGCGGGGCCGGCTGGGAGCTGCTGGTGAGGAGCCTGGACGTCAGCATCTGTTGGCAGCTGAACCCAGTAGTGGTTGGTGGGCTAAAACCGCGTAAGGCAGCAGCGTGCGGGAGAGGAAGGGGCCCTGCCCGCGGGGAGTGTAGGGCTGCAGCCCGGTCCGGATCCCGCGGGTCTTCTGGAGCTCGGAGGAGTGAGAGCTGGGGGTGCCTCCAGCTGGCTTTACCCTTTTCGGGTCTCAGGGAGTGGGGAGGTCATCAGAATTTAGGCTCAGGTCTGAGGCCCCACAAGGCAAGTCGTTTGTTACAACTGACTGATAGAGTTAAAAGGTGGGTCTGCTGATCCTTAGCTCCATGCACTTGCCTGCAAGGGACGTGGAGCCCCGCTCCCGGCTGGATGCCAGTGGTGTCTGTGTGATGGGAAGTATTTTAGGATTGAATAGGTAGAAAAGAGACTGGACTTTTCAGAGAGTGGATGTGCAGGGGGCTACGTGTGGGGACAGGAGTGTTGCTGAGAAGGGACCTACTCTCATCTCTAGTCATTTTACTGACTTGCTTCGTTTGGCTGCTCCCCGCTTCCTTGTAAATTGGACTTAATAACTTGTCTGAAGCTTCCCGGGAGAAAGATTAACTAAAAGGGTAGGAGGAATGGAGTTGGGGGCCTGCCTGGAGGCCTTTGGAGCCAGGTAGCCAGCCAGGTGGAATCATGGCCAGTCATCAGTTGCTCTGTGTGCTGGTAGCTGTATGGCAAGTAGCTTAAAAGTCACCTTTAGACAAGGTAAGTGAAGTTGAGCTTTCCTGGCAAGGGATCAGAAGATTAGAGTGTTAGAGAAGGGAGAAGCTCTGTGTCTGTGAGTACCAGGGTCCCTGGGTACAACAGGATGAACACGAAGCTCAGTAAAGAGCAGGCAGAATTAATTTCCAACTGTCATTTCAGCAGCTACCTTGGTGCAGAAAGAGACATATTTTCAGACAACATCCTTTTATCTTCTGACCATTCGTTTTCCGCATCAGCCATGCCCAGGCATTTGCCAAGAGTCATTTTACGCTCAGATGTATCTGACGTCTGGCCTGTTTACCTTCCTTCTTTTCCCTTTCCCTTTGCCACGTTGGGTGGCACGTCTCACCTAGAATTGCTGTGACTTCTTAACTAGCTTCTTGGCCTTCCACCTCTCTGATCCCTTCCATCCTATACGTTTACAGCCCAGTCAAGAACCTGAAAGAAAGGTTGTGATCTTATCATGCCCCTTCCAGGGGCACTGTTGATTGCAGTATTAATAATAATAATAACTACTGTAATAGCTAACATGCATTGCATGCTTTCTTAGGCTCCAGGCACTGTCTAAGTGCTTTGCACACACTGACTTACTCAGTCCTCACATCAGCCCTATATTGTAAGGTACTATGTATCATGTTGTAAGGTCCTATGTGTGCATATGTAAGGCACTATGATTATCACCTTTTTACCATTTTGGAAATGGGTATGTAGAAAGGTTAAGTTGATTGCTGAAGACTCAAACTGGGATTGGAACTCAGCTGTCTAGGTCCAGACCTGTGCCATGGATACGCTCCTGCATTGACTCTTTGAAAGAGGGCAAGTGCTGGCACGTGGACTATGCATGCAGAACTAGGCTGGTCCAGCTTTACCTCCCATGACTCGTCCATACCCCTCCTGTCCTCCAGTCACACCAATCGCTCCCCCCACTTCCCCCCACAGGCTTTTTGCTCTTTTGCTTTTTTGCTTTTTATCCACAATGTCCACTGCGTGAGCTGAGACCAAGTGACTGGCTTTGTTTTGTATATTGTTTCCATTGTGTATTGTTATGTAGCAGGGCCCACTTTCCTCCTTTGGGGAGGATGTGAGTGGTATTCAGAATAGTTCGTAAGGCTACCAACCTTATTATAAGATATGTCTTATTTCCACCTGTTCTGGGCATGAGGGCAGTCATGGTACTTTGATATAAGCTACAAGTCTTTACGGAGAACGTTCATAAGTTGGAGGCCAGACAATTACCATCAGAGTTGCCCTTGAGCCTCAGTAGCTAGGACGAGCTAGGACTGCCCACTTTGATCTCCAACTGTATTAAATGTCAAGAGGCTCTGCTGGGTCAGGGTACAAGCCCTTTCCTAGAATCTTTACTGGATTCTAGCATATTGAGCATTATTTGCTGCCAGATTTATTTTGCTAGAGCCTCATCTTCCTTCCAGGTTGACTCCCATCCTTTTCTTTTCTCCTTGAAGAAAATATCCTCTCATCTCCAGTTAATAAATCTTGTCGTCTGAATACCACTTCGCATCAAAAGTGAATTCAGCTTGTCCCACACTGCCTAGATCTGCACTTATCTCCCTTAAAGCCCTTTACCCTTTTCTGTCTTATGGGCCAGTATTATTTCATCCACCATGTATGTTGTTGCCATTATGCACCTCTTCTTTCTCCTCCACCCACTCCCCTGCTCATTTTATCTACGCATGTGCATGTGGCCTTGGGTCCCCAGTTCCCTGAATGGAGGTCAGACCAGAAAAGCCTGGCCCCTCTGGCAATCTCCAGGTCAGGTATTTTATTGCAATCTTTTCCTTACTATCACATGTTTTGAAAAGACTGAAATAAGTGTAGAGGAACTTGAAAGAGTTTGCAATGTAACAAATACATTTTATTTTAAAATAAAAAAGGTTGTGGCTTCTTTTTAGTAGAACCAAATATTTCTGAATCTTGTTCTTGGACAAATGGCTACTTCTGATATACACATTTTGATACTTTTTCCCTTTCTCTTTTTCTATTAAATCACAGAATTTTATTATTTTAAATTAACTTTTATTGGAGTATAGTTGCTTTACAATGTTGTGTTAGTTTCTACTGTACAGCAAAGTGAATCAGCTATACATACACATATGTCCCCTTTTCTTGGATTTCCTTCCCATTTAGGTCACCACAGAACATTGAGTATAGCTCCCTGTGTTATACAGTAGGTTCTTGTTAGTTATCTCTTTTATACACAGTATCAAGAGAATATATGTCAGTCCCAATCTCCCAATTCCTCCCACCCACCCCCTTCCCCATTGGTATCCATATATTTGTTCTCTACATCTGTGTCTCTACTTCTACTTTGCGGATAAGATCATCTATACAGTTTTTCTAGATTTCACATATATGCGTTAATATATGATATTTGTTTTTCTCTTTCTGATTTACTTCACTCTGTGTGACAGTCTGTAGGTCCATCCACATCTCTACATATGACCCGATTTATTTTCTTTTTATGGCTGAGTGATATTTCATTCTATGTATGACCACATCTTCTTTATCCATTCTTCGGCTGATGGACTGTTAGGTTGCTTCCATGCCCTGGATTGTAAGTAGTGTTGCAATGAACACTGGGGTGCATGTGTCTTTCTGAACTGTGGTGTTCTCTGGGTATATGCCCAGTAATGGGATTGCTGGGTCATATGGTAGTTTTATTTTTAGTTTTCTAAGGAACCTCCATACTGTGCTCCATAGTGCTATATCAATTTACATCCCCAGCAAGAGCATGAGGTTTCCCTTTAATCCACACCCCCTTTAGCATTTATTGTTTGTAGATTTTCTTATGATGGCCATTCTGACCCGTGTGAGGTGATAACTCACTGTAGTTTTGAGTTACATTTCTCTAATAATTAGTGATGTTGAGCAGCTTTTCATGTGCCTCTTGGCCATCTGTATGTCTTCTTTGGAGAAATGTCTATTTAGGTCTTCTGCCCATTTTTTAACTGAATTGTTTTTTTTTTGTTGTTGTTGTTGTTATTGAGCTGCATGAGCTGTTTGTATATTTTGGAGATTAATCCTTTGTCAGTTGCTTCATTTGCAAACGTAGTCTCCCATTCTGAAGGTTGTCTTTTTGTCTTGTTTATGGTTTCCTTTGCTGTGCAAAAGCTTTCAAGTTTCATTAGGTCCCATTTGTTTAATTTTGGGTTTTTTTTTTCATTACTCTAGGAGGTGGGTCAAAAAGGATCTTGCTGCAATTTACGTCAAAGAGTGTTCTGCTTATGTTTTCCTCTAAGAGTTTTATAGTGCCTGGCCTTACATTTAGGTATTTAATCCATTTTGAGTTTATTTTTGTGTATGCTGTTAAAGAATGTTCTAATTTCATTCTTATAAATGTAGCTGTCCAGGGTTCCCAGCACCACTTATTGAAGAGGCTGTCTTTTCTCAATTGTATATTCTTGCCACCTTTGTCATAGATTAGGTGTCCATAGGTGCATGGGTTTCTCTCTAGGCTTTCTATCCTGTTCCATTTATCTATATTTCTGTTTTTGTGCCAGTACCATACTCTCTTGATTACTGTAGCTTTGTAATATAGTCTGAAGTCAAGGAGCCTGATTCCTCCAGCTCCATTTTTCTTTCTCAAGTTTGCTTTGGCTATTCAGGGTCTTCTGTGTTTCCATACAAATTGTAAAATTTTTTGTTCTAATTCTGTGAAAAATGCCATTGGTAATTTGATACAGATTGCATTGAATCTGTAGATTGCTTGGGGTAGTGTAGTCATTTTCACAATATTGATTCTTCCAATCCAAGAACATGGTATATCTCTCCATCTGTTGGTATCATCTTTAATTTCTTTCATCAGTGTCTTATAGTTTTCTGCATACAGGTCTTTTTTCTCCCTAGGTAGATTTATTCTTAGGTATTTTATTCTTTTTGTTGCAATGGTAAATGGGAGTGTTTCCTTAATTTCTCTTTCAGATTTTTCATCATTAGTGTATAGTAATGCAAGAGATTTCTGTGCATTAAATTTCTATGCTGAAACTTTACCAAATACATTAATTAGCTCTAGTAGTTTTCTGGTGGCATCTTTAGGATTCTCTATGTATAGTATCATGTAATCTGCAAAGAGTGACAGTTTTACTTCTTCTTTTCCAATTTGTATCCCTTTTATTTCTTTTTCTTCTCTGATTGCTGTGGCTAGGACTTCCAAAACTATGTTGAATAATAGTGGTGAGAGTGGACATCCTTCTCTTGTTCCTGATCTTAGAGGAAATGCTTTCAGTTTTTCACCATTGAGAATGATGTTTGTTGTGGGTTTGTCATATATGGCCTTTATTATGTTGAGGTAGGTTTGCTCTATGCCCACTTTCTGGAGAGTTTTTATCATAAATGTGTATTGCATTCTGTCAAAAGCTTTTTCTGCATCTATTGAGATGATCATATGGTTTTTATTCTTCAATTTTTTAATATGGTGTATCACATTGATTGATTTACGTACATTGAAGAATCCTTGCATCCCTGGGATAAATCCCACTTGATCATGGTGTATGATCCTTTTAATGTGTTGTTGGATTCTGTTTGCTAGTATTTTATTAAGGATTTTTGCATGTATATTCATCAGTGATATTGGTCTGTAATTTTCTTTTTTTATAATATCGTTTTCTGGTTTTGGTATCAGGGTGATGGTGGCCTCAGAATGAGTTTGGGAGTGTTCCTTCCTCCACAATTTTTTGGAAGAGTTTGAGAAGGATGGGTGTTAGCCCTTCTCTAAATGTTTGACAGAATTGACCTGTGAAGCCATCTGGTCCTGGAATTTTGTTTGTTGGAAGATTTTAAATCAGAGTTTCAATTTCATTACTTGTGATTGGTCTGTTCATATTTTCTATTTCTTCCTGGTTCAGTCTTGGAAGGTTATACCTCTCTAAGAATTTGTCCATTTCTTCCAGGTTGTCCATTTTATTGGCATAGAGTTGCTTGTAGTAGTCTCTTAGGATGCTTTGTATTTCTGCGGTGTCTGTTGTAACTTCTCCTTTTTCATTTCTAATTTTATTGATTTGAGTCCTCTCCCTCTTTTTCTTGATGAGTCTGGCTATTGGTTTATCAATTTTGTTTATCTTCTCAAAGAACCAGCTTTTAGTTTTATTGGTCTTTGTTGTTGTTTTCTTTGTTTCTATTTCATTTATTTCTGCACTTATCTTCATGATTTCTTTCCTTCTGCTAACTTTGGGGTTTGTTTGTTCTTCTTTCACAAGTTCCTTTAGGTGTAAGGTTAGATTGTTTATTAGATTTTTGTTGTTTCTAGAGGTAGGCTTGTGTAGCTATAAACTTTCCTCTTAGAACTGCTTTTGCTGCATCACATAAGTTTTGGATTGTTGTGTTATCATTGTCATTTTTCTGTAGGTATTTTTTGATTTCCTCTTTGACTTCTCCAATGATCTATTGGTTGTTTAGTAACGTATTGTTTAGCCTCCACGTGTTTGTGTGTTTTACGTTTTTTTCCCTGTAATTGATTTCTCATCTCATAGCGATGCTGTCAGAAAAAGATGCTTGATATGATTTCAACTTTCTTAAATTTACTGAGGCTTGATTTGTGACCCAAGATGTTATCTATCCTGGAGAATGTTCCGTGCACACTTGAGAAGAAAGTGTAATCTGCTGATTTTTGATGGATTGTTCTATAAATATCAGTTATATCTATCTGGTCTATTGTGTCATTTAAAGCTTCTGTTTCCTTATTTATTTTCATTTTGGATAATCTGTCCATTGGTGTAAGTGATGAGTTAAAGTCCCCCACTATTATTGTGTTACTGTCAATTTCCTCCTTTATAGCTGTTAGCAGTTGCCTTATGTATTGAGGTGCTCCTTGGTTGGGTGTATATATATTTATAATTGTTATATCTTCTTCTTGCATTGAGCCCTTGATCATTATGTAGTGTCCTTCCTTGTCTCTTGTAACATTCTTTATTTTAAAGCCTATTTTATCTGATATAAGTATTGCTACTTCAGCTTTCTTTTGATTTCCATTTGCATGGAATATCTTTTTCCAGCCCCTCACTTTCAGTCTGTATGTGTCCCTAGGTCTGAAGTGGGTCTCTTGTAGACAGCATATAGATGGGTCTTGTTTTTGTATCCATTCAGCAACCCTGTGTCTTTTGGTTGGAGCATTTTATCTATTCACGTTTAAGGTAATTATCAATATGTATGTTCCTATGACCATTTTCTTAATTGTTTTTTTTTGTTGTTGTTGTTGTTTTTAAAGAAGATGTTGGGGGTAGGAGTTTTATTAATTAATTTATTTATTTTTGCTGTGTTGGGTCTTCATTTCTGTGCAAGGGCTTTCTCTAGTTGTGGCAAGCGGGGGCCACTCTTTATCGCTGTGTGAGGGCCTCTCACTATTGCGGCCTCTCTTGTTGTGGAGCACAGGCTCCAGACGTGCAGGCTCAGTAGTTGTGGCTCACGGGTCTAGTTGCTCCATGGCATGTGGGATCCTCCAAGACCAGGGTTCGAACCCGCGTCCCCTGCGTTAGCAGGCAGATTCTCAACCACTGCGCCACCAGGGAAGCCCCTGGGTTTGTTTTTGTAGGTCCTTTTCTTCTCTTGTGTTTCCCACTTAGAGAAGTTCCTTTAGCCTTTGTTGTAGACCTTTGTCCTCTTAGCTTTTGCTTGTCTGTAAAGCTTTTGATTTCTCCATTGAATCTGCATGAGATCCTTGCTGGGTAGAGTAATCTTGGTTGTAGGCCCTTCTCTTTCATCACTTTAAGTATATTATGCTACTCCCTTCTGGCTTGTAGAGTTTCTGCTGAGAAATCAGCTGTTAACCTTATGGGAGTTCCCTTGTATGTTATTTGTCATTTTTCCCTTGCTACTTTCAATAATTTTTCTTTGTCCTTAATTTTTGTCAACTTGATTACTATATGTCTCAGTGTGTTTCTCCTTGGGTTTATCCAATAAGGGAGTCGCTGCGCTTCCTGGAATTGGGTGGCTATTTCCTTTCACATGTTAGGGAAGTCTTTTACTATAATCTCTTCAAATATTTTCTCGGGTCCTTTCTCTCTCTCTTCTCCTTCTGGGACACCTATAATGTGAATGTTGTTGTTTAATGTTGTCCCTGAGGTCTCTTAGGCTGTCTTCATTTCTTTTCATTCTTTTTTCTTTATTCTGTTATGCAGCAGTGAATTCCACTATTCTGTCTTCCAGGTCACTTATCCCTTTTTCTGCCTCAGTTATTCTGCTATTGATTCCTTCTAGTGTAGTTTCATTTCAGTTATTGTATTGTTCATCTCTGTTTTTTTTAATTCTTCTAGGTCTTTGTTAAACATTTCTTGCATCTTCTCGATCTTTGCCTCCATTCTTTTTCTGAGGTTCTGGATCATCTTCACTATCATTATTCTGAATTGTTTTTCTGGAAGGTTGCCTATCTACACTTCATTTAGTTGTTTTTCTGGGGTTTTATCTTGTTCCTTCATCTGGTGTATAGCCCTCTGCCTTTTCGTCTTGTCTATCTTTCTGTGAATGTGGTTTTTGTTCCACAGGCTGCAGGCTTGTTGTTCTTCTTGCTTCTGCTCTCTGCCCTCTGGTGGATGAGCCTCTATATTTTAATTTGAATCAAATGGGGTTTACCATTTTAGCCCAGACCACCCTTCAAAGTAAATCTGCCAATCTTGAACATGCATGGAAGATAAATACCAAAAAAATCTTAAATAAATCATATTCAAACTCAGAAAACCAAAGAGAAAAAGAAAATCTTGAAAGAAGCTGCAGCGGGATGGATGGGGGAGCGCTTTAACCACAGAGGAATACAAATGAGAATTACAGCAGACATTGCATCAGAAACCACCCTGCAAAAAGAGGGCGGAGTGAAATACATAATGTTTTCAAAGGATAAACCACTGACCTAGAAATCTATATCCAAAGATGTATTCTTCAAAAATGAAGAAGAAATAAAAAGTTTTTCAGACAAATAAAAACTGAGGGAATTCATCAGCAGCAGACCTGTTCTGGAAGAAATGTTAAAAGAAGTTTTTCAGGGAGGAAAAAAATGGTATAGGTCAGGAACTCAGTTCTTCATAACATAAAAGGTGCCTATTTTATTGTCTTAAAGCTTATGGAAGGCATGAACTTTGTCTTATTCTTCAGGCACCATCAGGCTTACCAAAATGCATGCACACAATAGGTCCTGAAAGTCTACTTGAATGGGTACATGAACGAATATTCTGGAGTTTTATTCTTACTAGGGTATATTCAGAAAACCCAAAGTTAGCTATGGAACGGTGTGTTTCCTAAACTAAAAGGCAAGATAAGGTAGCTATGTATATCTCTAAAATTTTTGTGTCTTAAAAACACATTAAAATAGGCGGAGCTTCAAGATGGCGGAAGAGTAAGACGTGGAGATCACCTTTCTCCCCACAAATACATCAGAAATACACCTACATGTGGAATAACTCCTACAGAACACCTACTGAATGCTGGCAGAAGACTGGAGACACCCTAAAAGGCAAGAAAATCCCCACATACCTGGGTGGGGCAAAAGAAAAACGAAAAAAACAGAGACAAAAGAATAGGGATGGGCCATGCACCAGTGGGAGGGATCTGTGAAGGAGGAAGGTTTCCATACACTAGGAAGGCCCTTCGCAGGCAGAGACTGTGGTTGGCAGAGGGGGGATGATTCGGAGGCATGGAGGAGACTTCAGCAACAGGGGTTCAGAGGGCAAAGCAGAGAGATTCCCACGCAGAGAATCAGTTCTGGCCAGCACTCATCAACCCACGAGGCTTGTCTGCTCACCTGCCTGGGGTGGGCGGGGGCTGGGAGCTGAGGCTCTGGCTTTGGAGATCGGATCCCAGGGCTAGGACTGGGGTTGTCTGTGTGAACACAGCCTGAAGGGGCTAGTGTGCCACAGCTAGCACAGAGGGAGTCCAGGAAAAAGTCTGGAGCTGCCGAAGAGGCAAGAGACATTTTCTTGCCTGTTTGTTTTCCTAGTGCACAAGGAGAGGGGACTAAGAGCACTGCTTAAAGGAGCTCCAGAGATGGGCACGAGCCGCAGCTATCAGCGTGGACCACTGAGAGGGGCATGAGACACAAAGGCTGCTGCTTCAGCCACCAAGAAGCCTGTGTGCAAGCACAGGTCACTGTCCACACCTCCCCTCCTGTGAGCCTGTGCAGCCCACCACTGCCTGGGTCCCGTGATCCAGGGACAACTTACCCAGGAGAACACACGGCACACCTCAGGCTGGTGCAATGTCACGCCGGCCTCTGCCATGCAGGCTGGCTCCACACACTGTACCCCTACCTCCCCACGGCCTGAGTGAGCCAGAGCCCCCGAATCAGCTGCTCCTATAACCCCATCCTGTCTGAGGGAAGAACAGACACCCTCAGGCAACCTACACACAGAGGCGGATCCAAATCCAAAGCTGAACCCCAGGAGCTGTGTGATCAAAGAAGAGAAAGGGAAATTTCTCCCAGCAGCCTCAAAAGCAGCGGAGTAAATCTCCACAATCAACTTGATGTACCCTGCAACTGTGGAATACCTGAATAGATAACAAATCATCCCAAATTAAGGAGGTGGACATTCGGAGCAATGATATATATATATATATATATATATATATATATATATATATATATATATATATATATATATATATTTTTTTTTTTTTTTTTTTCCTCTTTTTCTCTTTTTGTGAGTGTGTATGTGTATCCTTTTGTGTGACTTTCTCTGTAGAGCTTTGCTTTTACCATTTGTCATGGGGTTCTGTCTGTCCAGTTTTTTTTTCTTTCTTTTCTTTTTTTTCTGTATAGTTTTTAGCACTTGTTATCATTGGTGGATTTGTTTTTTGGTGTGGTTGATCTCTTCTTTATTTTTTTAATCACAAAAATTTTAAAAAATAATTTTTTATTTTAATAACTTTATTTTATTTTATTTTATCATCTTCTTTCATTCTTTTCTCCCTTTTATTCTGAGTTCTGTGGATGACAGGCTATTGGGGCTCCAGCCAGGCATCAGGGTTGTGCCTCTGATGTGGAGAGCCAAGTTCAGAGCACTAGCTCAGCTCCATATAATATCAAATGGTGAAAATCTCCCAGAGATCTCCATCTCAACACCAAGACCCAGCTCCACTCAACGACCAGCAAGCTACAGTGCTGGACACCACATGTCAAACAACTAGCAAGACAGGAACACAACCCCACCCATTAGGAGAGAGGCTGTCTAAAATCATAATAAGGCCACAGACACCCCAAAACACACCACCAGACGTGGACAAGCCCATCAGGAAGACAAGATCCAGCCTCATCAACCAGAACACAGGAAACCTCCATCAGGAAACCTACACAACCCACTGAACTAACCTTAGCCACTGGAGACAGACACCAAAAACAATGGGCACGATGAACATGCAGCTTCTGAAAAGGAGACACCAAACAGAGTAAGTCGAGCAAAATGAGAAGACAGAGAAACACACAACAGATGAAAGAGCAAGGCAAAAACCAACCAGACCTAACAAATGAAGGGGAAATAGGAGGGCTACGTGAAAAATAATTCAGAATAATGATAGTAAAAATGATCCAAAATCTTGGAAATAGAGTGGAGAAAATATAAGAAATGTTTAACAGGGACCTGGAAGAACTAAAGAGCAAACAAGCAGTGATGAACAACAAAATAAATGAAATTAAAACTTCTCTAGAAGGGATCAATAGCAGAATAACTGAGGCAGAAGAATGGATAAGTGACCTGAAAGATAAAATAGGGGAAATAACTACTGCAGAGCAGAATAAAGAAAAAAGAATGAAAAGAACTGAGGACAGTCTCAGAGACCTCTGGGACAACATTAAACGCACCAACATTCGAATGATAGGGGTCCCAGAAGAAGAAGAGAAAACGAAAGTGACTGAGAAAATATTTGAATAATTGAAGAGATTATAGTTGAAAACTTCCCTAATATGGGAAAGGAAATAGTTAATCAAGTCCAGGAAGAACAGAGAGTCCCATACAGGATAAATCCAAGGAGAAACACGCCAAGACACATATTAATCAAACTATCAAAAATTAAGTACAAAGAAAAAATATTAAAAGCAGCAAGGGAAAAAATACAAATAACTCACAAGGGAATCCCCATAAGGTTAAAAGCTGGTCTTTCAGCAGAAACTCTACAAGCCAGAAGGGAGTAGCAGGAAATACATAAAGTGATGAAGGAGAAAAACCTACAACAAAGATTACTCTACACAGCAAGGATCTCATTCAGATTTGATGGAGAAATTAAAACCTTTACAGACAAGCAAAAGCTAAGAGAATTCAGCACCACCAAACCAGCTTTATAACAATTGCTAAAGGAACTTCTCTAGGCAAGAAACACAAGAGAAGGAAAAGACCTTCAATAACAAACCCCAAACAATTAAGAAAATGGGAGTAGGAACATACATATTGATAATTACCTTAAATGTAAATGGATTAAATTCTCCAACCAAAAGACAGACTGGCTGAATGGATACAAAAGCAAGACCCATATATATGCTATCTACAACACACTCACCTCAGACCTAGGGACACATACAGACTGAAAGTGAGGGGATGGAAAAATATATTCCATGAAAGTGGAAATCAAAAGAAAGCTGGAGTAGCAATTGTCATATCAGACAATAGACTTTTAAACAGAAACTATTACAAGAGACAAAGAAGGACACTACATAATGATGAAGGGATCAATCCAAGAAGAAGATATAACAATTGTAAATATTTATGCACCCAACACAGGGTCACCTCAATACATAAGGCAAATACTAACAGCCATAAAAGAGGAAATTGACAATAACACAATCATAGTAAGGGACTTTGACACCACACTTTCGCCAATGGACAGGTCATCCAAAATGAAAATAAATAAGGAAACACAAGCTTTACATTAAAAAAGATGGGCTTAAATTGATCTTTATAGCACATTCCATCCAAAAAAAAAAAAGAATTCAAATTCTTCTCAAGTGTTCATGGAACATTCCGCAGGATAGATCATATCTTGGGTCACAAATCAAACCTTGGTAAATTTAATAAAATTGAAATCGTATCAAGTATTTTTTCCAACCACAACACTATGAGACTAGATATCAATTATAGGAAGAAATCGGTAAAATATTCAAACACATGGAGGCTAAACAATACACTACTTAATAACCAAGAGATCACTGCAGAAATCAAAGAGGACTTCAAAAAATACCTAGAAAAAAATGACAATGAAAACAGGATGACCCAAAACCTATGGGATGCAGCAAAAGCAGTTCTAAGAGGGAAGTTTATAGCAATACAATCCTACCTTAAGAAACAAGAAACATCTCAAATAAACAACCTAACATTACACCTAAAGCAATTAGAGAAAGAACAAAAAACCCCAAAGTTAGCAGAAGGAAAGAAATCATAAAGATCAGATGAGAAATAAATGAAAAAGAAACAAAGAAAACAAAAGCAAAGATCAATAAAACTAAAAGCTAGTTCTTTGAGAAGATAAACAAAATTCATAAACCATTAGCCAGACTCATCACAAAAAAAAGAGAGAAGACTCAAATCAATAGAATAAGAAATGAAAAAGTGGAAATAACCACTGACACTGCAGAAATACAAAGGATCATGAGAGATTACTACAAGTAACTATATGCCAACAAAATGGAAAACTAGGAAGAAATGGACAAATGCTTATAAAGGCACAACCTTCCGAGACTGAACCAGGAAGAAATAGAAAATATGAACAGACCAATCACAAGTACTGAAATTGAAACTGTGATTTAAAATCTTCCAACAAACAAAAGCCCAGGACCTGATGGCTTCACAGGCGAATTCTATCAAACATGTAGAGAAGAGCTAACACCTATACTTCTCAAACTTTTCCAAAATATAGCTGAGGGAGGAACACTCCCAAATGGATTCTACAATGCCCCCATCACCCTGATACCAAAACCAGACAAAGATGTCACAAAGAAAGGAAAGTTCAGGCCAATATCACTGATGAACATAGATGCAAAAATCCTCAACAAAATACTAGCAAACAGAATCCAACAACCCATTAAAAGGATCATACACCATGATCAAGTGGGGTTTCTTCCAGGGATGCAAGGATTCTTCCATATACACAATCAATCAATGTGATACACCACATTAACAAATTGAAGGAGAAAAACCATATGATCATCTCAATAGATGCAGAAAAAGCTTTTGACAAAATTCAACACCAAATTATGTTAAAAACCCTCCAGGAGGTAGGCAAAGAGGGAACTTTCGACAACATTATAAAGGCCATATATGACAAGCCCACAGCCAACATCGTCCTCAATGGTGAAAAACTGAAACCATTCGCCCTAAGATCAGGAACAAGACAAGGTTGCCCATTCTCACCACTATTAATCAACATAGTTTTGGAAATTTTAGCCACAGCAATCACAGAAGAAAAAGAAATAAAAGGAATCCATATCGGAAAAGAAGGAGTAAAGCTGTCACTGTTTGCTGATGACATGATACTATACGTAGAGAATCCTAAATATGCTACCAGAAAACTACTAGAGCTAATCAATGAATTTGGTAAAGTAGCAGGATACAAAGTTAATGCACAGAAATCTCTGGCATTCCTATACACTAATGATGAAAAATCTGAAATTATATTAAGAAAACACTCCCAGTAACCATTGCAGCAAACAGAATAAAATATCTAGGAATAAATCTACCTAAGGAGACAAAAGACCTGTATGCAGAAAACTATAAGACACTCATGAAAGAAATTAAAGATGATACAAATAGATGGAGAGATATACCATGTCCTTGAATTTTATGAATCAACAGTGTGGAAATGACTATACTACCCAAAGCAATCTACAGATTCAATGCAATCCCTATCAAACTACCACCGACATTTTCCACAGAACTAGAACAAAAAATTTCTCAATTTGTTTGGAGACACAAAGGACCCCAAATAGCCAAAGCCATCTAGAGAAAGAAAAACGGAGCTGGAGGAATCAGTCTCCCTGACTTCAGACTATACTACAAAGTTACAGTAATCAAGATACTGTGGTACTGCCACAGAAACAGAAATATAGGTCAATGGAACAGGATAGAAAGCCCAGAGATAAACCCATGCACATATGTTCAGCTGATCTTTGATAAATGAGGCAGGAATATACAGTGGAGAAAAGACAGCCTCTTCAATAAGTCGTGCTGGGAAAACTGGACAGCTACATGTAAAAGAATGAAATCAGAACACTCCCTAACACCATACACAAAAATAAGCTCAAAATGGAATAAAGACATAAAGGTAAGGCCAGACACTATAAACTCTTAGAGGAAAACATAGGCAGAACACTCTATGACATAAATCACAGCAAGATCCTTTTGGACCCACCTCCCAGAGAATGGAAATAAAAACAAAAATAAACAAATGGGACCTAATGAAACTTAAAACCTTTTGCACAGCAAAGGAAACCATAAAGAAGACAAAAAGACAACCCTCAGAATGGGAGAAATTATTTGCAAATGAAGCAACTGACAAAGGATTAATCTCCAAAATTTACAAGTAGCTCATGCAGCTCAATATCAAAAAAACAAACAACCCAGTCCAAAAATGGGCAGACCTAAAAAGACATTTCTCCAAAGAAGATATACAGATTGCCAAAAAATATATGAAAGAATGTTCAACATCATTAATCATTAGAGAAAGGCAAATGAAAACTACAATGAGATATTATCTCTTACCGGTCAGAATGGCCATCATCAAAAAATCTACAAACAATAAATGCTATAAAGGGTATGGAGAAAAGGGAAACCTCTTGCACTCTTGGTGGGAATGTAAATTGATACAGCCACTATGGAGAACAGTATGGAGGTTCCTTAAAAAACTAAAAATAGAAGTACTGTAAGACCCAGCAATCCCACTACTGGGCATATACCCCGAGAAAACCATAATTCAAAAAGAGTCATGTACCAAACTGTTCATTGCAGGTCTATTTCCAATAGCCTGGACATGGTAGCAACCTAAGTGTCCATCAACAGGTGAATGGATAAAGAAGATGTGGCACATATATACAATGGAATGTTACTCAGTCATAAAAAGAAATGAAATTGAGTTATTTGTAGTGAGGTGGATGGACCTAGAGTCTGTCATACAGAGTGAAGTAAGTCAGAAAGAGAAAAACAAATACCATATGCTAACACATATGTATGGAATCTAAAAAACTAAAAGCGAAAAATGGTCATGAAGAACCTAGGAGCAAGACAGGAATAAAGACACAGACCTACTAGAGAATGGACTTGAGGACACGGGGAGGGGGAAGGGTAAACTGAGACAAAGTGAAACAGTGGCATGGGCATATATACACTACCAAATGTAAAATAGATACCTAGTGGGAAGCAGCCGCATAGCAAAAGGAGATCAGCTTGGTGCTTTGTGACCACTTAGAGAGATGGGATAGGGAGGGTGGGAGGGAGGGAGATGCAAGAGGGAAGAGATATGGGAACGTATGTATATGTATAGCTGATTCACTTTGCTAGAAGTCAGAGACTAACACACCATTGTAAAGCAATTATACTCCAATAAAGATGTTAAAAAAAAAAAAGAAAAAAAAACCATTAAAAGTCCCAGGCTAAAATTCAAACACTGGGATTCTCCCTTTCTTACAAAAATATATTCATTTGCATAGTTTCCATGAAGGGTAAAATAGCCTCCCAAAATAGTGTCAGGGAGTGGTGAGCTTGTGTCTCCCACTGGGGAGCCTGCTAAAACTCTCCTCCTGCCCTTAGGTGGCGATTTTGATATTAAAGGCAGGTGGGAAGGCCAAGCAAGAACCATCCTCCATGTGACCCAGTTCAGTCCCCAGTTCACCCAGGTATTGGTATGGTGTGATTTCTAAAGATCTAGAATGTCCAAATCCTTCATTCCCTAAAGTGAGTTTACCAATGGTCCATATCTCATATTACCATTGGGTAGATTAAGTGGGATGACCCCTGTAAAGCTCTCTGCCCAGGGCCTGGTATTCAGTAAGCACTCAATAAGCATTAGCTCTCAGTGTTATCTTACCTAGCTCTCTGTAGTCCTTCAGGATTAAACCTGCCATCTGATTTTGGAGAGACCTCAAATATTAAATCATATTTAGTCAGCTGTCTTTCTTCATACAGTCTTGGTACACACAGCCCAGTGGCACCTGCGTCTTTGACACCTGCCATTAGGAGTGATTCTCCTCAGTGAAAATTGCTTACTTTTCACACCATCTGAGCCTGTTACTTGCCACAGAGTGTGGGAGTTGGACAGCTTCCACAATCATAGATAGGGGAGGCTTCCTGGACCCTGAGAAATGGAAATGACCTCTTCTATGAGAAGCAAAGAAAATTCAGTGCACACTCGAGGTGCATTTACAGGATTAGAGAGATGTGCTTCATCGAGGCTGTCTTGTAATTAGTGATGTAAATGCAGATAAACACTATAATTAAAGAGAAAGAGTGCTGTTTTTCTTTTCTGCAATATTACAGGACTGAGGTCACTAAGGGCTGAAACTACATTCAGGAGGGAAGGAAACCAGGTCCAGAAAACTGTCTTAATTCATCCAGATAACCAAAGGTAACTCATGTGAAATTAGGGAGATCATTATCTTTATATATAATTATACCTTTTTCTCAGTATGTGTAGAAAATGGGGACCCACTATTCCTGAACAGAAGCTAATTGTCTCTCTCCTGAGGCATTAAAATGTGTGTGGGTGTAGACGTGTGGTGTGTACAATCCCTCACTCTCTCCCCATCTGTGAGCTTGAGGGGAGGAGACAGGAATGGAGGGAGTTGTTTCTCTTGAGTCCTGCCCTTCCTATGGGGCATCCATGGCACAGCACGTAAGGGGGTCACACTTACCAGCTTGTCATTTGCTGGTTGGAAACCCTTGGTATAAAGCCACATACTTTTAGAGCTGAAACATCCTTATGAAGTCAGTTTCAATTTTACCTTCCATTTCCTGCCTGGTACTTTCATATACATCTGAGATTCCTAAACTGGGATATGCTTATCCCTGGGTTATGCCACCTGAGTCAGGAGACCCTTGAAGCCTCTGGATCTCTAGAAAGATTCCCCATGTCTAGCCAATAAGATTCTGTTAGCACGTGGCAGTATGAGCACAACTAAACGCTTCATTTTTGTTTGTTTTGTTTGCTTTTGCACTGAAATTAATCTAGGAGCCGTTGGTTTAGTCTTAACAGTAGAGCCTTTAAGTAAGGTGAGGGTCAGGAATTGTTAGTTGCCATTTTATGGAGAGTGAAGTGTGTAGTGTCACCAGCTCAAGCCCAGAACCCTCACAGAATATGGCTTAACATGAAAACTGGGAAAATCTCTTGTATTTAGGAATCTAGAAATGATCTTTTTCTGAGTAAAAGAGACTAGTATGATTTGAACCTAGTGTTTCTTCCTCCTCTCATTATTTTGTATACAAGTTGTTTACAGAAAAAAAGAAGCAGCTGGTGAAAACTTCTGTCTTGGAATTGGTAAAACAATGTGTTGGGTTTCATTACGCCCCATGTGTATCTAAAACAGTAGTCTGAACCCTGAATGCTAGCTGCCTAGATGACACCCCCACATGGATGTTTAGTAAGCACCTGAGACTCAACTTGCCCAAGGTAGAACTCTTGGTTACCACACATCCCACAAATGGATCTCCCATCTACCTGGTTGTTCAAGAAAGGTTCCAAGAGGTATCCTCAATTCTTTGTTTTCTCTCTCCCCACGCCAGTCTGTCAGCATTCCTTTTGACATTACTTCTAAAATGTGTCCCTAATTCACCGACTTCTCCCCATCACTGTTGTTACCTCCCTGGCAATCACCATCATCTCTTATCTGCACCATTGCACTGGTCTTCTAACCCATCTCCTTGCTCCCTTATGATCTATTTTCTATAAAGCAGCAAGAATCACCTTTTAAAAAGTCATTCTCCTGTTTAAAGTCATTCATTGGTTTTCCATAGCAGTTAGAATAATTTTTTTACATCTTTATCCCGGTTTACAAAGCCCTTTGGGCATGGCTTCTACTACCTCTCTGACCTCAGCCCCTACCACTCTCTCCCAACACAGTTCTCTAGACTCCCTGACTTTCTTTTCTGTGAGTAAGGCCATCCATCAACCTTAGGACCCCTCCCAACAAGGAATGGGCTTTCCTCATCTTCCCATGGCTGGATCCTTCTAATGTTTAGACCAAACTGTTCTGATACATATTATCCCTCATAGAGGCCATTCCCGATCACCTGACAGTATTGAACCCCTGCCCTCCAAACCCAGGCACCATTTATCACATAACCCTCTTTTATCCTACTTGAATTACCTGGATAGTATTTAGAGCTGTCACCACCACCAAAGCCTAAGGCCAAATATAAGACCCATGAGAGCAGTAATCTCATCTGTTTTTCACCATTGTGTCACAAAAACCACAGAGGAGGTGCTCAATAGTAGTGTTGCATGAAAAGCTGTTTCTTCGTATGCTGTGTAATCTCAACTTGGGAATCAATAGATTGTTCCTGCCTGCTCTGTTTTTACAGCCAACTAGACATTATAAGGCCTTTGGTGTTCTGGATGATTTCCCACCAGATCTACTTGCAGATGTCTCCATGGACTTCAACTATAGGAAAGAGTGGGATGAATTTGTTAAAGGTGAGTGACACCTACAATTTTTAAAATCAGTTATAGAGTAGAATCTATTCGTATTTGCTCTAGCCAATAGAAAGTAATAGGTTTAATTTCTACAGTGTTACTTTTCATTTTAAATTTTGGCTTAAATATCTGGAGTGCTGGGCTGAAATGTGACTTGCTCCTTGCATACTCTTAGATTTACTCGCCAGTTTGCTCTGAGGGCTACTTTGCTCTTACTGTAAGTTCATTGTCATCTCATGCACCTGGGTGGCCCTGGAAGTCTTCTTGGAGGAGGTGGTGTCCAAACTTTGTTTTAGAAGTTGAATCAAAATTTTACAGACTTGACACATGTGGGGAGGTGAGAGGGTGAGGGGGTGAGTGGTATAAGGACATTCCAGACGCAGGGAACAGTATGACTAAAGTGAGGAAGGCATGAAACAACATGGAATGTTAAAAAACTGTGATCAGGGGCTTACCTGGTGGCGCAGTGGTTGAGAGTCTGCCTGCTGATGCAGGGGACATGGGTTCGTGCCCCAGTCTGGGAAGATCCCACATGCCATGGAGCGGCTGGGCCCGTGAGCCATGGCCGCTGAGCCTGCGCGTCCGGAGCCTGTGCTCTGCAACGGGAGAGGCCACAACAGTGAGAGGCCTGCGTACCACAAAAAAACAAACAAAACAAAAAAAACTGTGATCAGTTTGGTGCTGTTGAGTTGCTGGGGTAGCAGAATCTGGAACTAGAGTGGGAGGATGGTCCAGAGCCCCAAGGGCCTAGGCTAGCCACCCAGCTACACTTCTTAGATTTTCCCTAGAAGTGATGGAGCATTATGAGAGGCATTAGATAGGGGCTTTTCCTGTCACTTAGAGTGGGGAGTGGCTTCTGCCATCCCAGTCACAGTGGAATAGGTTACGTAGCAGGTAGCCCAGGGGCACAGAAACTCTGACAGACCCTTGCTGTGGTGGGGACTCTTGGTTGCAAGTAACCAAGCACTAACAAATGCCAGTGTGAGAAAAGGAAAAGGTGTTTTTGGTTCATGACATTGAAAATCCATGGGTGTCTGTCTTCCAGGACAGCTGCATCCAATACTTCATTTCCAGCTTGACTCTGTTTTCTTCTGTGTCGACCTCATTCTCAGGCAGATTCTTGTGTCATGGCAGAGATGCCATGCAGGCTTACATTCTAACCATGTACATAACCCCAGAGGAATAAGAACTTTCCTACTGATGCAGCCAGAGTCCCACGGTTGGCTTTTGTAGCCTCAACATGGATCATATATTTACTTCCTGGGGATGTTTACCATGGTTTTGGGCTACTTAGTGTTTTCAAATACCCTTCCTATCTAGAGGGAATTGTGATGCCACCTATTCAAGGGAGAAGCCAGACCTTCTCTGTCCATCTCCCTAGCAGCCGTGTTCAGTCGTGTGCTACAGACATTGGCAGAGCCTCTGATGTGTGGTACTTGGCATCAGTGTTCCAAACTATGGAGTATGGTCCAGAGACAGCAGTAGTTTGGCTTCTCTGGAGCCATCCTGAGGTTCTAACCTAACTCTGGTCCTCCTAGATCTTCTGCAAGCTACCTGAAAGCCTTTACTAAACCACTTTTTGGGCTAAACTTGCTAGTGTGGGAAGCTTAGTGTCTACACGTGCCTTCCCTAAACTAATCACTGTGGCCATGTCTGGCTCAATTTCCCAGCCCTAAAATTAATGCTGAGTCAGTCCTGCATAAACCACACTGTGGAGAAGGAGACGAAGGGTGATGCCTTGAAGAAGAATGAGACGCTGGTCCCAAAAGGGGAGAGTCAAAGCTGAGCAGGAAAAAGCAACAGATGTCCACTCCTTCCCTTCCTCTCAAGGGCATCTTCAGCCTCTTGTACCAGTGGGCTGGCAAGCTCTTTACCCCGTGGTCTGCTTCTAATAGATTTTTTTTTCAAAAGCTAAATTAATTAACACATTTCCACAGTCAGCATCTCCTCAAGGGACTCTCTTGCTTACTTCAGCAGCCTTAGCTTGGCTCCTTCCTTAAATGGTTAGTTAGAAGCTTCCCACGCAGCTTGGGGGGCAGAGGCTGTGCACTTCTTAGAATTTCTTTGTTATCTCCCTCTGAGAGCTAATGCTATTTGCATTCTATAGGATGGTAGATATTAAGGAGATTTGGTCCCTATAGCTGTGATATAATGTAACATGGGAGAAAGGCAAGAAACTTAGGGTTAGCACGGTAAAGCCACTTTCTAGCTGTTTAGAAGGACACTGCCTTCTCTGGAACTTTTGTTTCCCAACTGAATGCACTAGGCTGGGTGGCTCAGTCTCAGGACACCTGTAATATATAGAGAAGTCTAAAGAGGGGCATAAGGACACAACAGTAAAACTATTGGTACTCTAGTGACATCTGGTGGTTTCTCTGATTTTTAAACCTGAAAATTTATTTTTTAACGCCTAATTTTATTTCACTGCATTTTACTTGAGAGTGTTGTTTGTGCTATATGGTGAACAACTTTTGTTGGGTTCTTTTATTTTTACTGTGTTTTTATATTTCCTAGACACTCTCCCTGGGCAACAAGTTTTCAGTGGTAATGAATCTGTCTTTTTCTAGAATTCTGTGCCTTATAAGTCAGTGGTTTATCATTCCCTATGAGATCATCATATCAAAGCTTCTCGTTAATTGAAGCCAAATAGGTTTCCAGATGCAGTAACTTCTTTTGTTCTCCTTAGAACTTAATGAAAGAGAATGCAGTGGAGAGGCAGTGGTCTACTGGGAAGTGGAGAGCCCTTCTCCCAAGTTCAACAGAGATGTATCCTTTACAGAGAGGCACCATTACTCAGCTTTCAAAGAGTTTCTGTGCCCTGTGGCCGTCACCCGATGGTGGTATGTCCAGCAGGTGTGGACAATATCATCTTTGATTCTTGCAGAGGCATCTGCTAACAGCTGTTGCTTCCTGTGTGGCTTTCAGAGACCTCAGAGTGTGATTTCCAGGCCTGGCCACGTGCAGCATCTGTAATTGTGGTCATGGGAAGGCAGATAATACCTTCCTGAGAAGTTTTCAAGGGATTGAAATTGTTGGGACACAGAATTGGGGACCTGAAAGCAACTTTTCATAAAGAGTATTCAATACACTCTCTCGATCTATAGTGGAGGAAGTAGGGACCCAGAGAGGCAATGTGACAGAGGCCCACACTCAGGTGGTTAGCAGCAGACTGGGGGCTGGGATTCAGGCCCCACATTTCCAGCTCCCTCCACCTTCCCTCCTCCTCGAATATTGGATCTGGACACTGTGTGTGTGTTTCTTCCCCTCAGTTTCCTTGATTACGGTATGAAGCAGTTGAATGGATGTGAGGAGTCTTAGCTGACACTCCAAGGCTCTATGAGGCCCCCTTAGGGCCAGCCTGGGGGGCTTTGATGGACATTTGCTGGGTGGGCAGATGGGGTAGAATATAGGTGGGGACAGGTGAGATTTCCACTGCACTGTTCTCCTCAGTCATAGCAGCTGAGTGTTTTACCCACTGAATTTCCATAAAGGATCCTTTTAACAAAGGGTCTGTGGAATTAAAAAAAAAAGCTTGAAAACCACTGAACTGGATGATCACTGGAATGTTTTTTAGCTCTAATATTCTGTAAGTCTGTATGTTCCTAAATAATTGTTCTTTAGAAAGAGAGGGGACATGGGGGTGGTTTGTGGGTATTGTTTCTGTGTGCTTTGTGTGTATGTGTCTACCCTGGCCCAGCTAGATTACAGACTCCATAAGGGATTATTTTTGGCCAAGTTCCCACAGACTGCTAGATACAGGTGGTAGGTAATTCAAGATTGTGGTAGATTTTATGTGGTTTTCTCTCTTCCTTCCAACTACTGTGCAGGGTAGGAGCCATCATCCCCATCAGACAGGGAAGGAAACTGAGGCAAAGGGAAGTTCAGAACCCACTCAGATTCTCATCGGTTCTCACCACTAGTGGGCGGTATAGGCAGGCATGGGTCCAGGTCCAGCTGTGTCCAGAGAAGGTGATCTGGATCAAGGCAACCCCACCAGTCTGGCCTCACGGGGACACTGCTGGCGGTTGTTCTAAGGAGTGGACACTTGGGGCTCCTTGAAGTTCTATTTCATTAGCTTTCTTATGCCAGACAATCCGATAATGACTATCTTAGTCTTTGTACTGTATATACACATATGTCTCATAAGGGCTATTCAGTTTTTGAGAACAGAGAACAGTGTAGAGGAAAAGAACATTAGTTTTGGAGGGAAAGATTCCAGGTTGAGTGTGTGCTCATTTCCTGGTTTGCTGTGTGAACGTGGAAAAGGCCCTTCACTTCTCTGGGCCTAAGTGAACTGGTGGTTCTCCAGTCATAGGCTGTGTGGCACGCTGGAACTTCCAACCCTGCAGAGACCTCTGCCACATTGTAATCAGCACATCAAGTTAATTTTTTCACAGTGGAGTATCAGGTGATGTCTGTCACACAAGCTGACCGAGTTGTGGGACAATATTTGCTGCGAGGAAAAAATAAAAGGCTTGGGAAAGAGGAAATCCAGAGCCAAAGCAACATCCTTTCTTCCCTAAAACATTTAAGAACTTTACTTACCAGTACCTAGAGAGTGGGGGCAATAGACCATCCTGCAGGGTGTCTGGGGGAGGGGCAGCCCACCGTGGGTGCTGTAGAGCCTCCGAGCTGGCCTGGGGCTGTGGTCATGGCTGTTGCAGTAAGTGAAATTATATTACACTTAGAGTGATTTTGGGGGGGATTGTTTTAGGCTTTTAATTCCTTCTCCTGTGAAATCTAAAATTCTGCCATGGGAAGGTCTAATGAACACACTGAAGAACTGAGCCCTGTGCAGCTGTGTATGTCTTACCAGGTTTTGGAGTCAGATCTGGCTTCAAATTCAGGTTCCATCACTTCAGCTGGACTATGGGATCTTAAGGAAGTTTCTTTATTTCTATGATCCTCAATTTTGTCATCTGTAAGATGGGGATATTTATGTTGAACTCACAGGGACTTTCTCAGGATCAGAACTGATGCTAAATGTAAAGCACATGATGTATGTCCATGGTAAGGGCTCAGTTAGTGGTGACTCCTGTTGTTCCTTAGGATTGAATTAGGTTCCCTGTGATAGCACCATAGACATAGCGGTTGTTCTGTAAGTATTTATTGAGTTGAAATGGCTTTGTTATTCCTGGTGAACCAGAGCCAGCAAGGGCATCTGCCTACCAAATATTTGAGTATTCATGTGTCTTCTTATGATCTCCAGGTGTAAATAACCTTGCCTGACCATCCTCTGTGCATAGAGGTCAGTGATTGGGGCTTATCAGGAGGACAGAGAGAAATGGCCCCATTGTTTACTGAGCGCTTATTCAGCTCCAGTCTCTCTCCACTGTCCCCACCAAGTCTGCCTGCAGGGCAGTGTTACCCTCTTTTCTTGCATAGGGAAACCAATCTCAGAAAAGGTGAGTAACCAACCCAGGATCACACAGCTGATAAGTGACCAATCCTCTGAGATCTCATCGACTTCTTGGAGAAAGGAGTTGGTTCCCCACAAATTAAAAGCAGCAAGGAATCACTCACAGGTGGGTCATGCACCCTCTCAAATGAGAACACCAGGTGGGAGGAGCCACAGTTTTTCAGGGCAGTTCGGCAGACAGGGCAGGAAGTGAAGTAACAATGCAAGGGAGCAAATGCTAAGTGGAGGAACAGAATCATCTCCTTTTGCTTCTGGCTTGTGGGCTTTCCTTCTGCTCATCTGAAATGCTGGCTGTGATGTCATGCTTTGACTGGAGGTGTAGTATGTCTACGTGCAGCAGCACCAAGAGATGGAGTTTAATGGGTAGAAGGTCCATGTGATCCTGGCCCAGAGCACCTCTATGCCACAGTTTCCAGAGAAGTCAGGCGTGCTCTGGGTGAGGCAGTTCAAGCAGAGGCTGGCAATGGCAGGAACCAGAGCAAAAGTAAAGAGGGCACGTGTTGGCTCCCTGGCCAGGACCACCCATCTAAAGGTCTCGTAAAATGCATGATGCTTATTCCCATGGGTGCAAAAGAGTGAGACTCAATTTACCCCCAGAATCTTGGTTACAATGCAAGGTGGATTTTTAAATCTCATCAGTTCATTCTTTGCTGACTCTTGCATTGGACGGATGAAATCAGAACATCCAAGTGAACTAGAAGGTTTAGAAAGTCACTTCAGGCTAGTCCTGTCTATGTACACACCAGCCGGGGGTGGGAAGGAGGTCTGGCGGACCTGTCTTTGAGGAGGCAGCTCCTGCTCAGCAAAAACTCAGGGACTCAGGACCTGCCTGCATTGAGTTCCTTCTTCAGGAGAGAGGCTGGGAGGAGTCCATGCGGCCACCTGCTGGACTGGAATGGGTGTGGCCTTGAGGCTGTGGAAAAATCTGAACTGTAGTTGTGATGTGTGTTAGATCTGCCACATTGGGCTTGTCACCCCACTTTTCTGAGTCTCCATTTTATTATTTGTAAACAGGGTTTAATTTTATCAACTCCTTGGGATTAAGATAATTAAATGAGAGACTATATCCAAGTGTCTAGTTGTTGCCAGGTGTTTAATAAATAGCAGCAGAATGTGCCTTGGCTGTTTTTCAAAATGTTTACATGTAAGTCTCTCATAAGGCAAGGCAGAGGGGATAATCCACTTGAATTCCATGTTATCTCTCTCCTTACTATCTGGGCCTGAATATAAAGTTGGAAGTTTTGCAAGGTTTACTGCTGTATCTTTAATATGTCTCCTCCTTCTAAATTGTCCTTTTTTTCCTCTCTAGTTTTCATGTATTACTTCGATAGCCTGGATTGCCCAGTTCCAAACTGGCTCTTTAAGTGGGCTGCCAATTGAGATCCATTAGGGGCCCTCGTCCTCCAGATCTCAAGGAGTACTGAGGTGAAACAGTATTACAATAAAAAATATCATTCCTTTATTCATGGAAGCATAGTTAAAGATCTCCCTGTTTTGCAAAAATACACCCTATGGGACTATAAGATGGAAAATAGATCTGATCACCCATACACAAATATCAAGCAAATAAGCTATGCAATGGAAAATGGTCTCTCAAGGTCATAGTTCCCTAGCCCCAGAAAGGGAAAATCTCAACCAATGCTCTGCCATGGATAAAGCCAAGGCAATAGTGGTGTCCTCAGAGCTCAGAGACCAGAGATGTCTCAACCAGCCAATGAGAGTACTGATACACAGACACATACAAACAACAAACGTGGCCCTGAAAGCAAAATGTCAGACGAGATGTAGCCCTCAAATTCCACTTCCACTCTCAAGCGGATGCCTCAAGACAAACTGGCCCAGCTCTTGAAAGAGAATGAGCCCAGACTGGCTGGCAATAAGCTCAGAGTCATTCACTCCTTAAAAGGGAAGTGATCCTAGATACAGTGGCTAGAATTCCCAGGCTGTGCAAGCCAGAGTGGCTCACCCCAAAATGTTACACACAAAAACACAAACAACAAATAAGGTACAGTCACAAAGACAGAGAATCAGAGAAGGTGTAGTCTAAAACTCCTAGTCCAACTCTCAGATGGAGGCTTCCAGAGTGTCCCAGATCTCAAAAGAGAATGAAATCAGAGTGGTTCGCAATATGACCAGATTGGCTCACTCCTTGAAAGGGAAGTGACACCAGATGGAGAGGGTAGAATTTTCCCATAGCAAATAATCCTAGTTAACTTTTACATCTCTCTGAGATGCCTCAGGGTTCCTCTGGAGCATCTCAAAGTTATCTGGGAGTCAAAGGAACTTCAGTTAGAATTTGATATTTGGGGAGTTTGTCCAAAATATCAAAAAAGGGTGCAAAATACTTGGTCAAATAGGATCACAGATCACTGTGAAACAATACTTATTCACTTAACCTAGGTGACAAAAGATTTCAAAAGCAAATACAGATCACTTAAAGGCAAGGAAACTCACACAATCTGTTACCAAAAACAGCATTCCAAGAAAATTTTGCTCTCTTAACAAAGAGAAGGCAAATCCAGTCTGGCCCCTAGTCTATTCTTAACAAAATCAATTTATCTAATTAAACTTAATGCAATCTTAGAAAATCCTGATCATGCACAAAATTCTTTTCCCAGCATTCCCTTTTTACAAGCTCTCTACAACTTTCTTCATGCATATTATTTTATTTTCTTCTTCATTCAGAAACAGTCCATTCTAGGACAAAATAACCCTTCTTTTTCCAAGAAATTCATTTCTATTCTTCATACCCTCTTTTGCTGAAAACACACATCTTTTCTCGCATACTGAAATGTTTTTCTTATTCATTTAGTAGCTTTAATTACTTATATTATAATTTTAATGCTTAAAAACCTTAATTTCCAGCAAAAAAACAAGAAGCAAGTAATTGTGAGCTCTATGTCATACAAACATTTCCTGATTGGAAAATTTATGTTTTAGTCTTCCTGTCCTAATAATGCAAAGGTAGGTAAATTTAGACCCACCGAACAATTAAAGTTCCAATATTTTATACCATGTGAAATGACTTGGACAGTCAATGAGCTCTTGACATTCAACTCAGTTTAGTTTCAAATTACCAAAATCTGGAGAGACACCCACAAAGCAGACATTCCCAGAACGTACTCATTTCTAACGCTTCCATTAAAAACCTCTCTTATCTCACTTACATATATTTAAAGTTTCATCATGTTGAGATATGTTTCTTGCTGACAAATTCACAACAGATACAATATGATCTTAGTTGACCTCTAGTAAACCTAGGTACAATAGAAGTACCATTTGGAAGCAGAGACACACAGAACCAGAATTTCCCATTTCACAAGACAGAAAGTTAATCACAAAACATGAGACACAAAACACAGACACCTGTCAAAAATAGTACCTGGTGTTCACAAATGATGAAACACAAATAGCTGTCGCAAATCCACATGACCAGGCTGGCTCTTAAACAGACATACCCTTAAAACACAAACAGCTCGTAATGACACAGGGACATCAGAGCCAACTGGCCCAAATAGCACTCTGGCCCAAATAGTGTCTGGTGCTTACAAATGATCCTCAGTGGGGGATGCACATCAGAATCAAATGGCCACAAAGGAAAAGCTGTCCAGGTGCACTCTAGTAGACAAACCTGGTCCTAGAGCTCATAAGCTTGCATCAAATGCACGTTTCCATTTCCACCTACCAAAAGCCAAAACAGCAGCTGGTATCGGGCAGGGAAGAGATGTGGAAAGTCCTTGAAATGAAGGTTTCAGCAGCTGCTGGGGCATTCCCTCAAATTTCTCCTCTGAGGCCAGCTAGCCATGATTGTTCTGGAGCCTTGCTGCAGTCAGTGGCTCAGCAGCCTGGAGGAGCCAGACCCAGCAAGAACATAGCCCCATATTGGGCAATAAAATCTGCTACTAAACTCAAGTCTGACTGTTCACTGCTCAAAAGCAAATAAGTGCTGGTTGTAAAAAAAAAAAAAAAAAGGTTGCTATATTCAGAAGGATAGCAACCTGGGGAAATGATGGGCTTGTGTCCAAAAACCTAACTCCAAAGATTCTGCTTAGCGATAAAAGTTTTTAAAGGGAACATTATTTGGGAAGGGGATCAGAGTCTTCATTATCTTCCACCATGTGCAGACTTTCTTCTGATTGGTTGGTGGTGTTCCAAGAATCTTGTACTCAGCCTGAAGTTACCATCCTCCCCCTGGGTGAGGGCCTTAGTTCTGGCAGAAAAACTCAAAGGTATTTTGTTCTGTATATCTCTTAAGGAAGAACCAGGAACCTGCCCAATGGCTGCACTATTGTTTCTTGACTATTCCTCCTTTGTTTTTGCATTCCCTCCCTTCTCTGATAAGCAATTGACTGAATCTGCCCTTTGGAATTCAGGGAATGTCAGAGGAGGCTGAGTGAAGCTTATTTCCTGAAAACCAGAAACGGGACACAGAAAGTTTTGGTACCCAGGAGGAGTCCATAGAGTCCTTCTCCATTTCAGTCTCTTTCACAAATATTAGTAAAAAGCAATCTGAGTAGGTAAGCTTAACTTATTCCATCTGCCACAAACACAATGGACCAAACTGGTGTTCTATAAACTAATGAGTTTTGCATTATCATAGGTTTCATGAATAAAATTTTTAAGTGAAAGCTTTAAGATCTCAGTTTGCATCTGTATGTTTATGTATGTCTATTTATGTATACTATAGATACGTGATTTTTTCTGTACCTCTGAATGGTATTACCATAATTATTTCCTAAAGAGCTCTATTTAATTGACTTAAGACAAACAGGCATTATAAAAATCAAGTATACTCTTAGAAATATAGAAACTAACCCAAATATTTTCAAAGTTCTTGTGATCTAGGATAATTTTCAGTAAATAAAAGCTAGTTTAAATGAATTGGTTTAATTAAAACAGGTGTATCTTTAGCGTTATCAGCATTAAATACTTTTATTGTACCTATGTTTACAAAAAATCAAATAAGCTCATGATATCTCAAATTGTAGAATTTGTCATCAAGAAAGATAAGATTATGGTTGGAACATAGCTTCACTTAAAAAAAAGTAATATTCAGAGAAAAAAGATGTTGGTGAGCTGTTTAATTCTTATGCAATTTTCATGAGTGATTTAAACATACATGTTAAGATGAAGGAAACTAAATAAATGTAAGATAAAAGTTTACAAATAAGAGTTGAGGAAGATAGCAGAAGAGGAAAAAGCAGAGATCACCTTCCTCCCCACAGATACATCAGAAAAACCTCCACACGTGGAACTGCTACTATAGAACACCCACTGAACGCTGGCAGAAGACCTCAGACCTCCCAAAAGGCAAGAAACTCCCCACGTACCTGGGTAGGGCAAAAGAAAAAATAGAGACAAAAGAATAGGGACGGGACCAGCACCAGTGGGAGGGAGCCGTGAAGGCGGAAAGGTTTCCACACACTAGAAGCCCCTTCGTGGGCGGAGACTGCGGGTGGCGGAGGTGGGGAGCTTTGGAGCCACGGAGGAGAGCGCAGCAACAGGGGTGCGGAGGGCAAAACAGAGAGATTCCCACACAGAGGATTGGTGCCGACCAGCACTCACCAGCCTGAGAGGTTGTCTGCTCACCCGCCAGGGCGGGCGGCGCTGGGAGCTGAGGCTCGGGCTGTGGTGGGAATGCAGGGAGAGACTGGGGTTGGCAGTGTGAACAGAGCCTGAAGTGGTTAGTGCACCAAGGCTAGCCAGGAGGGAGTCCGGGAAAAGTGTGGAGCTGCCAAAGAGACAAGAGACTTTTTCTGGCCTTTTTGTTTCCTGGTGCACGAGAAGAGGGGATTAAGAGCACTGCTTAAAGGAGCTCCAGAGATGGGCATGAGCCACAGTTAGCAGAGCGGACCCCAGAAACGGGCATGAGATGCTAAGGCTGCTGTTGCCGGCACCAAGAAGCCTGTGTGCAAGCACAGGTTACTATCCACACCACCCCTCCCAGGAGCCTGTGCAGCCCGCCACTGCCAGGGTCCCGTGATGCAGAGACAACTTCACACGGAGAACACATGGCACGCCTCAGGCTGCTGCAACGTCACGCCAGCCTCTGCCTCCGCAGGCTCACCCCGCAATCCGTACCCATCCCTCCTCCCGGCCTGAGTGAGCCAGAGCCCCCGAATCAGCTGCTGCTTTAACCCCGTCCTGTCTGAGCAAAGAACAGACGCCCTCAGGCGACCGACATGCATAGGCGTGGGCCAAATCCAAAGCTGAACCCAGCCCAGGATCTGTGCGAACAAAGAAGAGAAAGGGAAATCTCTCCCAGCAGCCTCAGGAGGAGCAGATTAAATCTTCACAGTCAACTTGATGTACCCTGCATCTGTGGAATACCTGAATAGACAACGAATGATCCCAAATTGAGAGGTGAACTTTGGGAGCAAAATATATTATTTTTTCCCCATTTCCTCTTTTTGTGAGATTTTTGTCTGTATAGCTTTGTTTTCACCATTTGTCCTAGGGTTCTGTCCGTCCATTTTTTTGTTTTTGTTTTGTTCTGTTTTTTTGGTTTGTTTCTTTTTACTTAAAAATTTTTTTTCTTAAAAATTATTTTTTATTTTAATAACTTTATTTTATCTTTATTTTATTTTATTTCATCCTCTTTCTTTCTTTCTACTTTTTCTCCCTTTTATTCTAAACCGTGTGGATGAAAGGCTCTTGGGGCTGCAGCCAGGAGTCAGTGCTGTGCCTCTGACGTGGGACAGCCAACTTCAGGACACTGTCCACAAGAGACCTCCCAGCTCCATGTAATATCAAATGGCAAAATCTCCCAGAGGTCTCCATCTCAATGTCAAGACCCAGCTTCACTTAACGACCAGCAAGCTACAGTGCTGGACACCCTATGCCAAACAACTACCAAGACAGGAACACAACCCCACCCATTAACAGAGAGGCCACCTAAAATCATAATAAGTCCACAGACACCCCAAAACACACCACTTGGTGTGAACCTGCCCACGAGAATAAAAAGATCCAACTTCATCCACCAGAACACAGATATTAGTCCCCTCCACAAGGAAGCCTGCACAACCCACTGAACCAACTTCAGCCACTGGGGACAGACACCACAAACAATGCAAACTACGAAACTGCAGCCTGAAAAAGGAGACCCCAAACACAGTAAGATTAGCAAAACGAGAAGACAGAAAAACACACACACAGCAGATGAAGGAGCAAAGTAAAAACCCACCTACAAATAAAGAGGAAATAGGCAGTCTACCTGAAAAAGAATTCAGAATAATGATAGTAAAGATAATCCAAACTCTTGGAAATAGAATAGAGAAAATGCAAAAAACACTTAACAAGGACCTAGAAGAACTAAAGAGGAAACAGCAACAATGAACAACATAATGAATGAAATTAAAAATACTGTAGAATGGATCAATAGTGGAATAACTGAGGCAGAAGAACGGATAAGTGACCTGGAAGATAAAATAGTGGAAATAACTACTGCAGAGCAGAATAAAGAAAAAAGAATGAAAAAAAAAAAAAACTGAGGACAGTCTCAGAGACCTCTGGGACAATATTAAATGGATCAACATTCGAATTGTAGGGGTGCCAGAAGAAGAAAAGAAAAAGAAACGGACTGAGAGAATATTTGAAGAGATTATAGTTGAAAACTTCCCTAATATGGGAAAAGAAACATTTAATCAAGTCCAGGAAGCACAGAGAGTCTCATACAGGATAAATCCAAAGAGAAACACGCCAAGACACATATTAATCAAACTATCAAAAATTAAATACAAAGAAAACATATTAAAAGCAGCAAGGAAAAAATAACAAATAACACACAATGGAATCCCCATAAGGATAACAGCTGATCTTTCAGCAGAAACTCTGCAAGCCAGAAGGGACTGGCAGGACATATTTAAAGTGATGAAGGAGAAAAACCTACAACTAAGATTACTCTACACAGCAAGGATCTCATTCAGATTTGATGGAGAAATTAAAACCTTTACAGACAAGCAAAAGCTGAGAGTTCAGGACCACAAAACCAGCTTTACAACAAATGCTAAAGGAATGTCTCTAGGCGAGAAACACAAGAGAAGGAAAAGACATACAATAACAAACCAAAAACACTTAAGAAAATGGGAATAGGAAAATACATATTGAAAATTCCCTTAAATGTAAATGGATTAAATATTCCCACCAAAAGACACAGACTGGCTTAATGGATACAAAGAGAAGATCCATACACATGCTGTCTACAAGAGACACTCTTCAGACCTAGGGACACACACAGACTGAGAGTGAGGGGATGGAAAAAGAAATTCCATGCAAATGGAAATTAAAAGAAAGCTGGAGTAGCAATTCTTATATCAGACAAAATCAACTTTAAAATAAAGACTATTACAAGAGAAAAAGAAGGACACTACATAATGATCAAGGGATCGATCCAAGAAGAAGATATAAAAATTGTAAATATTTATGCACCCAACATTGGAGCACCTCAATACATAAGGCAAATAGTAACAGCCATAAAAGGGGATATCGACAGTAACATAATCATAGTAGGGGACTTTAACACTACACTTTCACCAATGGACAGATCATCCAAAATGAAAATAAATAAGGAAACACAGCTTTAAATGATACATTAAACAAGATGGACTTAATTGATATTTAAAGGACATTCCATTCAAAAACAACATAATACACATTTTTCTCAAGTGCTCATGGAACATTCTCCAGGATAGATCATATCTTGGGTCACAAATCATGCCTTGGTAAATTTAAGAAAATTGAAATCGTATCAAGTATCTTTTCCAACCACAATGCTATGAGACTAGATATCAATTACAGGAAAAGATCTGTAAAAAATACAATCACATGGAGGCTAAACAATACACTACTTAATAACGAAGTGATCACTGAAGAAATCAAAGAGGAAATAAAAAAATACCTAGAAACAAATGACAATGGAGACATGATGACCCAAAACCTATGCGATGCAGCAAAAGCAGTTCTAAGAGGGAAGTTTATAGCAATACAATCCTACCTTAAGAAACAGGAAACATCTCAAATAAACAACCTAACCTTGCATCTAAAGCAATTAGAGAAAGAAGAACAGAAAAACCCCCAAAGTTATCAGAGGGAAAGAAATCACAAAGATAAGATCAGGAATAAATGAAAAAGAAATTAAGGAAACAATAGCAAAGATCAATAAAACTAAACGCTGGTTCCTTGAGAAGATAAACAAAATTGATAAACCGTCACCCAGCCTCATCAAGAAAGAATGGGAGAGGACTCAAATCAATAGAATTAAAAATGAAGAAGGAGAAGTAACAACTGACACTGCAGAAATACAAAGGATCATGAGAGATTACTACGGGCAACTCTATACCAAAAAACTGGACAACCTGGAAGAAATGGACAAATGCTTAGAAATGCACAACCTGCCGACACTGAACCAAGAAGAAATAGAAAACATGAAGAGACCAATCAGAAGCACTGAAATTGAAACTGTGATTAAAAATCTTCCAACAAACAAAAGCCCAGGACCAGATGGCTTCACAGGCAAATTCTATCGAACATTTAGAGAAGAGCTAACACCTATACTTCTCAAACTCTTCCAAAATATGGCAGAGGGAGGAACACTCCCAAATTCATTCTACAAGGCCACCATCACCCTGATACCAAAACCAGACAAAGATGTCACAAAGAAAGAAAGCTACAGGCCAATATCACTGATGAACATAGATGCAAAAATCCTCAACAAAATACTAGCAAACAGAATCCAACAGCACATTAAAAGGATCATACACCATGATCAAGTGGGGTTTCTTCCAGGGATGCAAGGATTCTTCAATATACGCAAATCAATCAATGTGATACACCGTATTAACCAACTGAGGAAGAAAAACCATATGATCATCTCAATAGATGCAGAGAAACTTCCGACAAAATTCAACACCCATTTATGATAAAAACCCTGCAGAAAGTAGGCATAGAGGGAACTTTCCTCAGCATAATAAAGGCCATATAGGACAAACCCACAGCCAGCATCGTCCTCAATGGTGAAAAACTGAAACCATTTCCACTAAGATGAGGAACAAGAAAGGTGGCCCACTCTCATCACTATTATTCAACATAGTTTTGGAAGCTTTAGCCACAGCAATCAGAGAAGAAAAAGAAATAAAAGGAATCCAAATTGGAAAAGAAGAAGTAAAGCTGTCACTGTTTGCAGATGACATGATACTCTATGAATCCTAGAGATGCTACCAGAGAGCTACTAGAGCTAATCAATGAATTTGGTAAAGTAGCAGGATACAAAGTTAATGCACAGAAATCTCTGGCATTCCTAAACACTAATGATGAAATATCTGAAAGTGAAATTAAGAAAACCCTCCCATTTACCATTGTAACAAAAAGAATATAATATCTAGGAATAAACCTACCTAAGGAGACAAAAGACCTGTATGGAGAAAATTATAAGACACTGATGAAAGAAGTTAAAGATCATACAAAGAGATGTGGAGATATACTATGTTCTTGGATTGGAAGAATCAACATTGTGAAAATGACTCTACTACCCAAAGCAATCTACAGATTCAGTGCCATCCCTATCAATCTACCACTGACTTTTTTCACAGAACTAGAACAAAAAATTTAACAATTTGCATGGAAACACAAAAGATATCGAATAGACAAAGTAATGTTGAGAACGAAAAATGGAGCTGGAGGAATCAGGCTCCCTGACTTCAGACTATACTACAAAGCTACAGTAATCAGGACAATATGGTACTGGCACAAAAACAGAAAGATAGATCAATGGAAAGGCATAGAAAGCCCAGAGATAAACCCACGCCCATATGGTCTTCTTATCTTTGATAAGGGAGGCAAAAATATACAGTGGAGAAAAGACAGCCTCTTCAATAAGTGGTGCTGGAAAAACTGGACAGGTACATGTAAAATATGGAATTAGAACACTCCCTAACACCATACACAAAAATAAACTCAAAATGGATTAAAGACCTAAATGTAAGGCCACACACTATCAAACTCTTAGAGGAAAACATAGCAGAACACTCTATGACATAAATCACAGCAAGATCCTTTTTGACCCACCTCCTAGTGCAATGGAAATAAAAACAAAAATAAACAAATGGGACCTAATGAAACCTGAAATCTGTTGCACTGCAAAGGAAACCATAAACAAGATCAAAGACAACCCTCAGAATGGGGGAAAGTTTTTGCAAATGAAGCAACTTACAAAGGATTAATCTCCAAAATTTACAAGCAGCTCATGCAGCTCAGTAACAATAAAACAGGGGCTTCCCTGGTGGCACAGTAGTTGAGAGTCCACCTGCCAATGCAGGGGACAGTGGTTCGTGCCCTGGTCCGGGAAGATCCCACATGCCTCAGAGTGGCTGGGCCTGTGAGCCATGGCCGCTGAGCCTGCGCATCCAGAGCCTGTGCTCCGCAACGGGAGAGGCCACAACAGTGAGAGGCCCGTGTACTGCAAAACAAACAAACAAACAAACAACCCAATCCAAAAATGGGCAGAAGACCTAAATAGACATTTCTCCAAAGAAGATATACAGATTGCCAACAAACACATGAAAGAATGCTCAACATCATTAATAATTAGAGAAATGCAAATCAAAACTACAATGAGATATCATCTCACACTGGTCAGAATGGCCATCATCAAAAAATCTAGAAACAATAAATGCTGGAGAGGGTGTGGAGAAAAGGGAACACTCTTTCACTGCTGTTGGGAATGTAAATTCATACAGCCACTATAGAGAACAGTATGGAGTTCCCTTAAAAAACTACAAATAGAACTACCATCCGACCCAGCAATCCCACTACTGGGCATATACCCTGAGAAAACCATAATATAAAAAGAGTCATGTACCTAAAATGTTCATTGCAGCTCTATTTGCAATAGTCAGGAGATGGAAGCCACCTAGTGTCCATCATCGGATGTATGGGTAAAGAAGACGTGGCACATATATACAATAGAATATTACTCAGCCATAAAGAGAAACGACACTGAGTTATTTGTAATGAGGGGGATGGACCTGGAGTCTGTCATACAGAGTGAAGTAAGTTAGAAAGAGAAAAACAAATACCGTATGCTAACACATATATATGGAATCTAAGAAAAAAAAAAGTCATGAGGAACCTAGGGGTAAGACGGGAATGAAGACACAGACCTACTAGAGAATGGACTTGAGGATATGGGAAGGGGGAATGGTAAGCTGTGACAAAGTGAGAGAGTGGCATGGACATATATACACTCCCAAATGTAAAATAGACAGCTAGTGGGAAGCAGCCACATAACACAGGGAGATCAGCTCGGTGGTTCGTGACCACCTAGAGGGGTGGTATATGAAGGGTGGTAGGGAGGGAGATGCAAGAGGGAAGAGTTATGGGAACATATGGTTATGTATAACTGATTCACTTTGTTATAAAGCAGAAACTAACACAACATTGTAAAGCAATTATACTCCAATAAAGATGTTAAAAAATCAAAAAAAAAGTTTATAAATAAATTTTTTAACAAGTTGTGTTTTATGCTATGTCTACTTTAAAAGGGTCTCCAAAAACTTTCTGAGACTTCTCAGCCTCCATAATCACGCGAGACAATTCCTTCCTATGAATCTTGAATATGGACAGAAATTTGACAATACGTGGGGAGGATTTCCTTTGAAACTTGGGGAGGTAAAAGCAATAACTTGAGTCAAAGCACAGAGGTAGGGAGACTGGGAGGCAGACGGGTATTTGCATTTGGGGGTAATAACTAATAATGGTGAACATTTGTTGATCACTTTCTAAATGCCAGGCACAGGCTGAGTACTTCACACACATTAGGTCATTTCATCCTCACCCTTGTATACGTATAAAGTCTCCAAGAGGGCATGGCATTTTATCTTGTTCCAAGCTATACACTCAATATAGAAAACGCACAAAGTCCTCAAACTCTCTGCTGAAGGAATGAATGAATCAATGATGGAGCAGCAATCCTAAAGCCCCAGGATCTCAATTTGACCCTATGGCAGAAAGATGGGTACAAAAATTTACACTTAATCTTCCTTTCTACCTAATTATCACCAGAAGAGTGGACATTGAGAATAAATAAATTTTTAGACGTTTTAAAAGCTGGAATTGTTTTGTCTTTCAGTTTTTTGTTGTTGTTGTTTTGCCTAATGTTATAACGTAAATTTTTTTTAATCTTTTTTTTTTTTTTTTTGCCTTTCCATTCTGATTCAACACCTTTGGAGGACTTATACAGATGGTCTAGAAGTTGATACACTAGAAAGGTATCATTGATGTAACTGGAGGAGGGGAGAGTGGCAGGAGGAAAAGCAAGAGAAGAAGAGAAGAGCTTTTCATTTGCAGACCAGGTTCCTGGAAGTTAAGAAAACCTGATCCCCCCAGAGACAGATATGGAGGTTGGTGGGGGTGAGGATAGCACCCCAAACCCATTTTCTCTTATCTATTTTATTTGATTCCTCTCTAGTAGTTCATAAACTGAGAAAAAAGTCAACAGAAACCAAGGAGGACAAAAAGCGTACTTAGAGCTCAGTGAAGGACACACAGCAACTTTTGTTCTACGTCAAACAGCTTAGGAAGGGCTGGGTCTGTTTCTAAGTGGTCGTGGATTCTGTTTGCCAATGAATGTGGAGTTTCACTGTCCCAGGGACAGTAAATAATACTTGTCATTAGAAGCCTTCTTTTAAGCCAGTGTTGAATAACCTCTGGATTGCTGAAAGTGTCCAAGTAGGAGCTCTCCTTCCACTACACTGCTTGGCTCCTGTCCCCTTCCAGCCACTTCAAGCTCTTGTAAACAGCATTCATTTTCCATCACAAGTGAGGAAATGTGACTGTGTAGCCAATGTGCCGGGTCCCTGGAGAGGGCCTGCCAGGGAAGCAGTTTCCTCACATTTCATTTTAGTTTGTTACTTGCTGGCGGGTTTGAATAATCGCTGAAGCTCCATGTCTTCCCATCCTATTCTGTTCCACTAACTTATGAGACACCCAGCAACCCGATGGAGCACTAACAGATCAACCAGATGTTTCCTGAGCAAAGACAGCACACACAGCATCTCGTGAGAGGGGAGGGCTGGCGGGCACTCACCCCCTCTGACATCACTGGGCGAGGTAGCCTGTTGGAGAATTTCAAAGCAGAGCAGCTTGTCCAGGGAAGAGCTCAGCTGGCAGCTCTGTGCTGGGATTAACTGACCCAGATAACTAGGGAGAAGGAATCAGCAATTTAAGTGTGTTTATTCTCCAGGGGGAATTAGACCCTGTACTCTCTGACTATCCATGGGCGCTAGGAGACCCTCCCCCATGGCTCCCCATGTCCAGTCAGCATCACGTTCACCATGTTGCTTCTCATTCCAGCTCCTTGTTTTCCTGACTTTTCCTGAGGTTGACGTGGGACAAGCTCAATTGATTGAAAAGAACAACAATGAAATAGTAATAATTATTAATAATAAATCAACTAATTCTTCTTCCCCAGAAAAACATAGGGGAGCTCAAATCCTAAAAAGTGTCTAATGCCAAATTATCACCTTATATCACCCTGTCAGATTCAGGGTGTTAAGAACCAGTAAGGTAACAATTTTTTAATATAAGGAACATAGCTATGGAATGGCCAGCTTTCCCTTAGAAAGGTCACTAAAAGTAACTCAAAACAAACAAATTAAAAAATAGAATGCATATACCATTTGCTATCACTGTGATCTCATAAAACAAAGGTTAATTTAATATCCTCGACTCCAATCCCTCCAAGGAATTTTCTTCACACTCATAATCGAATCCAAATTACCGAGACCTAAAAAGTGCCAAATGATCTAGGATCTGACCCCTGCCTACTTTATAAGCTCCACCTCCTCCTCTTCTTATTCCTCTCCAGCCTTTTCACTGTCCCTCAAACAAGTCCTGGTCTTTGCATTCGCTGTTCCCAACATCTGCTGTGCTTTTCCCCAGATCTGTGGACAGCGGCCTCCTGTGGTGGGCAGCTTTCTGACTGGACTCCCAGGGACCTACCTCCTGGGATTCACGTCTGTGTGATCCCCTCCCTGTGTGTGAGCTGGACCTAGTGACTTGCTTCTACAGAACAGACCAGAATAGACTGGCTCTAAAGAAGAGCAGCAGCTATGGGATGTCACCCAGAGATTAGGTTATAAAGGACTCTGACGTCCTTCCTGCTCACTCTCCTTCTCTGCCTCTTCTCACTTGCTCTGATGAAGCGAGTTGCCATTTGTGAGCTGCTCTCTGGAGAGGCTGATGTGACAAAAAACAGAGGGTGGTCACTTGACCAGCAGCTAGTCAGGAGCTGAGACCCTCCATCCAACAGGTTGGGAGCAACTGAGTCCTGCCAACAACCTCTTGAGTAAGACTGCAGAGGATCCTTTCCTGTCCTCTCTGGCTTTGCAAGGACTGCAGTCCCAGAGGTCACCTTGACTGCAGCCTTGTGAGAGACGCTGAGCCAGACACCCACCGGGACCAACTCAGCCACACCTAGGGCCCAGACACACGGAAGCCCTGAGATAAGAAGGGTTGTTTTTAGCCCATAAGTTCTGGCATAATTTGGTACAGCAATAGGTGACTAACCCTCCGCTTCATGTCACTCAGGTCTCTGCTCAAATGTTTCCCTGTTTTGGATTCTCTCACCTCCCAAACCAACCAAACCAACAAAACTCATCACACATTATCTTCTATCTCCTTACCCACCTGCAGTTTTCCGTAAGGAAATTATCACACTTATATTTATATTATATATTTATTTATTAGCTGGCTTCCCTACTAGAATGAAAACCCAGTGAACACCATGTCTATCATTTTCCTGGTAAATAAAATGAATATATATTTGCCTTGATGGTGCTTAGGTTCTTTTGTCAAATACTTATTTTAGGGTTACTATATACCAGGTCCAGTGACCATAGGTTATTTATTCCTGTTCCATGTCACATAATAGAAAGAACACTCACAGTGAAGACGGACTAGGACTCAAACTCAGAGCCCAGCACCTGCTGGCTCTGTGCCACCTGACAAGTCTCTGAGCTGCCATTTTTCTCATCCCTAAAATGGGGTAATATTCACACCCTAAGTTGTTTTGAAAAGTAAATAAAATGAGGTACATAATCTCTTAGTATATTTAAAATGCATCTGCCCCTCTTTCACCACTTTTTCCACTCAGCCATCTTGCACATAACAATTATTTCCTTCGTTACAAGTCTGAATTAAGTGATTAATACCCATTCATGCTTTTTCCTTTTCTTACCTTTTGAAAAATAAAACTCTTAGAAAGTCAAATCTATAATGTATTATTAGATGCTTTTGTCTAACAACTATGGTGTTAGAAGATGTGAGTTCATCCATCACCTTCAAGTTTCTTTTTGTTCAGGTATGGGATTGATTTTAAGAAAGTGCCATTCATATCCTGACCAAGTGGTCTGAAATTGCTGCTACTTTATAAATGTTTTATTGCCAGTGGCTGTCTGATTTAGCATGTTTATGATATTGTCTGTGTGTCCTGATTCCTCTGTCTACAGTGCTATCTTCCTGCTTCGAACCTGCCAAACACCTGCACTTCTTCAGAACATGTTCAATGCTAAATCCTCCAGCAAAACTTTCTAAACTCCTTCTTCCATCTTTTACTTACGATGTTTCTACTGAATTGTGTCATATCTCAAAGTACCTTAAATTGTTTACTACTAGATGGTAAGCACCATGCTGCCAGAAGAAAGAACTCTTCTTTCTTTCTATTCCCAGCGTGCAGGACTGGGAACAAGCCAGTAGGCACCTGTTAGTGATAATTCATGAATGCCTGTATGGAAAAATGACTAGAGTTCATTGTCCTTAGGCATCAGGCTTCATCCTCTAAGAAATGAGAGAGATAGACAGGTCCCTTAAGAAACCAATTTGAGCACTAAAATGCTATGATTCTTAGCCTTTTTATTATGGTACTCAAATGCAGTATATCTTTTTTATTTCATATATTTGTCTTAATGCCAGAGCTTTCTGTATATTCAGAAGTTTCTTGACTTTTAAGCAACCAGCATTTGGATGCTTATAAAACCCCTCTCTCTGACCCTTTGCCTACAATTGCACCAAGGATATGGCTAAGTTGATGTATCTACCTTCTTTGCCTCTAAAAGTTTATTCATCCCCTCGGTTTCAGTTGAAAATATCATTTCCTACAGAAGGAGTCTCCTGATTCTCCTATTATAGCACTTACTACACTGTTTGGCAATTGTCTGATTATATGTGTGTTCTCTTCACTTACCTGTAAGATGCATATGGAAGAAGATGACATCTTTCTTGTTTATTATTTTATACTTAAGGCTTAGCACAGTGTCTGACACATAGTAGTGTTCCTGAATCTACTGAATGAATTAATGAATGTAGGAGTCCCTGCTTTCAAGGGGATTGAAAAGTTATAGGATACACAAATAAGCACACAAATAACCAGTATATGCATGTGTATCATTTATGATTCCCAGGAATCTGTGGAGTTAGCATTCTTTCTCCTATTTTGCTGAAGGGAAAATTAAGGCTTAGAAGTTATATCACTTCCCAGGATGACTCTACAACTAGAAAGTGGCAGAATTGGATTTGAAACATTGCAGCAATATGCAGCAAGTATTAAAAATTGGTACAAAAATCTACTGCTTTTCAGCAATGGGAGAATTCATTTCAACATAAGATAACATTTAAGTTTGAATCTGAAAGACAAATCAACTTTTTAAAAAGAATTATTTTCAGTTACAAAAACATTAACTAACAACCCTATGTGTTATAATAAATTCAACTAATACAGACATATTTAATGCAAGAAGTGAAAGTTCACCCCACTCTTGCTTTAATTACATTTGCAAGACATAACCATCATAAACCATATCTGCATATATATACATATACTGGTTTTGTTTTATTTGTTTTATAAGGAATCACACTATAACTATTGTTCTGCAGCCCCACCCCCTGCCATTTTAAACTTCAATAATTCTGCAATAATTCTCTTGTGTATACATCTCTGAGTTTCATTAAAGATCTTCTGTCCATTAATTCCTAAACATATGATTTCTTGTGTCATGGGTTGCAGGCCTTTTAAATTGTACATGAAACTGACAAAAATGTGCAGAATGTGAAAAGTTGGAATCGGGGGGCAAAAACTATTCGAGGTGGGGAAAGTCACATAAATAAATGTACTGAGAAGCATAAGTCACATTCCTTTATTTCTTCCAAGAAATTTCAGCATTTTGATCCTTTGTGTGAGCTCCAATGACAAATTCCAGCTCCTTCCAAGTGACCACAAACTATTTGTCAGTCTCTCTTTCTCTTCCTCCTGTCCCTTCAATGATGAAGTCCCCAGAGGTTAAACACTCTTATTAGTAATCTTACCACTAGAATCCCTGAAAACCAATGTTTGCTGCCCTTTGGTTTTTTATTTTAATGACTCCTCACCACACACAGACTCTTCATTGTGCTATTCACAACTTTCCAAATGAAACCAAAGACTTGATTCAACTGTAGTCAAAGAAAAGTAATTCTGCACAATTCCAGACACATACACACACTAACACTACACTTTCCAGCAGCAACTAAAACTTAAAATTGAATGATCATGACATGAGATGTTTCTAAAGATCTATCGCCTTGCCTTCAGTTTTATTAAGGCACAAATGTGCAGTCGCATTTAATCATGTTTATTTGGAAGTGTGCATGTTTACCCATGGAAACCTATTATACATCTCTCACCTTACAGTGAACAAAAGGGCATTGTAACTTCATGTAGTCTGACTGCTTGCTTAAATTTAGCAAATTCTGCACTCAAATGAGAAAAATGCTCGATTATCAGTCATCTTGGAATCCAAGGGACTTATTCATAGAGCATGTGGAGCTCTATTCATAAATGATTTATGTCTTTGCATAAAAAGGAGTGGGGGCTGTGTGTGTGTGTGTGCTGCTCAGAGAACCATCAAGTGCCTCTCCTGAGTAATTTATACAAGATCAATATTTATCAAAGTGAGCCAAGAATTGTGCCATACTCATTGAGAGCCAAATACTTCATTTGCAGTTCCTTCACCCACAGAAGGGAGAATGACAGATTGAAATGTTTGCGTAAAAGCTACTCGAAGTGGTTCTCACTTTGTTCCTGTTGCTTTAGATACAGTGTGATTCTTTGGTTGAAACTGCGGATTTCTTTCATGGATGATGCTTATGACTAACATAGGATAGGTATTCAAAAATGTATTTGTTGAATAAATGACTAAAGAAAAATGAGCAAACATTGTTGGCACTGTTCCCATGGAAAAAGGAGGGTTGCCCACTGAAATTACTCCTTTAACATATCTTAATGGAGCACCTGCTAGGCATTTTGCATTGAATAGGACACAGTTGTTAATGGGAATGTTCTCCCAGACAAATGTGTAAATAATTAAAAACATAATAATGAAAAGTGTTATGTTCTCTATTAAAGATTTTTTAAAAGTGTTCTGGAGATGCAGAGGAAGGATCAACTAATTCTGCCTAGAGAGGTTTAGGAAAGAATAAGAGTTAAACAGGAGTTCAACAGGTTTGTAGTGAATAAGGAAGATAATTTTATGATGATGTTATGGCATGAACAAAGGAAATGTAAAAGATCTTCAGATTACAGAAATGGGATAGATGTGTTGCCATTAAAGATTAGATACTTGTGTCAGTAATACAATAAGTAAATCTGAAATTTTACATTAGAATTGGATTGTAAATTGCCCTACATACACAACCAGTGAGGTGTTACCTTCTTTTGTAAACAAGAGGAAACTCCCATAGATTTTCAAACATGCAAGTGGCATAATCAGATTTCCTGTAGTGATATATCTCTGGTGACACAATCTATACTATCTACATACCATCTGGTGGAGAAGGATAGAGAGGAGAGGACAAATGGGCTTCCACTTGTTTCTCAAGTCTACCAGTGTCTCTATGGAATGCTGCTTTGAGAAGGACTTCAGAACTGCATCTGGACTCAGCAGGAAAGTCTCCAGTAATGTAAAGAAGTGATGCTTGTTATTAGGGTAAGAAGAGAAAGAAGAGAAAGTGGCAGCAGGCATAACCTAAGCATTTGCCATCTGTGAATTAGCAGGATGTTGGGAAAGTCTAGGTGAGAAATCATAAGTCCTAACTTATGGCAATCTCAATTTGTGAGTGAAGGGAGCATATTTAAATATTTTATACTATAGATAAAATATTAAATATGCTCTTATAAAATATCATATGTTATTTTTACTACTGAATATAGAAGATGATGAATCATGTGAAGTTTAAGATAAAAGAATAGAGGATGACTTTATAAAATTTGTAGTTTAAGATTGGATGCAGGGGAAAGCAACCTTCATTAATTAAGAAAGGGAATGAAGCAGAAAAATAAGTTGAGAGTGGTAAGGAGGTGAAAAGGAAGATGATGATTTCATTACTGGCCATACCAAGTTCTAGGAACACAAAAGATATATGTCCAAAATATTAGATGAGAAGATGAAAAATTTTAGCTGAGAACTAGAATATATTTAAAAATCAAGTAAAACCATGGAACTGAAAAAATAAAACTGAAATTAAGAACTCAACATAGGAAATTAGCAATAGATTAAACACAAGTAAAAGGAGAATTAAAGAATGTGAAAACATACAGGTAGAGTCACTGAAATAACAGAATAATAGAAAATACTGAATAGCCAAGAAAGATATGGAAGAAGATGATAAAATATAAAATATGTGCATTGTGATACTATAAGAGTGAGAAAATATGGTAAGGTGGAAGCAATATTTGAAAAGATAGTGGTGAAAAAGCTTCTAAACTTGGAAGGACATCAAGCTATAGATTAAAGAAGTGTTACAAACAGGAAAAAATACAAATAAAACCACAGTATAATTTAATTCATCACAGTATAAACTGATGAAAAAAGATAAAATATTAAAAGCTGTCCAAGGAAAAAAAGAAATACTTTAGCTTAAAAAAAAAAAAACCCTAAGACTTACAGGTGACTTCTCATCAGAAATCATGGAAGCCAGTGAAAATTGATTGGCATTAAAAAATATATATTATAAGAAAAGACCTGCCAATCGAGAACTCTACACACTGAAAAATATTCTTCAGAAATTTGACGTATTAAAAGCACTTTAGGGGCTTCCCTGGTGGCGCAGTGGTTGAGAGTCCGCCTGCCGATGCAGGGGACACGGGTTCGTGCCCCTATCCCGGAGGATCCCACATGCCGCGGAGCGGCTGGGCCTGTGAGCCATGGCCGCAGAGCCTGTGTGTCCGGAGCCTGTGCTCCGCAACGGGAGAGGCCACAGCAGTGAGAGGCCCGCGTACAGCCAAAAAAAAAAAAAAAAAAAAAAAAAGCACTTTCAAGAACTACAATCTTAGGGAATTCATCAAACTCATAGTAGATAGACCATTTAAAGGATATCTTTGCATAGAGGTAAAATGATTGCAGATTTAAAAAGGAAAATGCAGAAAACAATGAATAGCAACAAAAAAGATTATATTTGTGTTTAAATCTCAATAAATATTGATGGGATAAAAATAATAATAATACCATATGGGGTTTAAAATATCTATAAAATTAAAATAAATTACAACACTAGCACAAAAGAGAGCAAGAGGTAGTTTTAATTTTTTTACATTGATTAAAGTCATAAACATTTATATTTATATTAGACTTTAATAAATCAAGTATTCATGTTTTATTATCAATGCTATACATGAAATAATTTGTTGAAGAATGTACAATAAACTAGGTAACAGAGGGTGGAATTGGAATAGTGATTAATGAATGGAATGAGTGAAATAAAATAATAGATATTTATTTAAACCCAGATGTGTCTACAATCACTTGAAATGCACATGGATTAAATATTCAAACTAATAAACAAAAATTTTATACTAAAAAAATACAACTATATGCTGCTTACAAGAAACACAGTTTAAATATAGAAAAGTTGAAAGTAAAAGCTTCAATAAAGAATGAGGGCATAGCTATAGGAATATCATACAAATTAGACCTTAAGGCAAAATGATTAATAGGGATTTTTTTCAAAGCATTTCACAGTGATAAATGATCAATCTACCAGAAAGATAGCACAATCATAAATTTTCATGCACCTAATAATATCACTTCAAAATTTATAAAGAAAAAAATTGAGAGAAGTAGAAGGAGAAATAGACAAGCACAGCATTATAGTGGGAGGCTTTAATATACCTCTTTCAAGAGGTGAAAAACAAGCCAGACATGTTCACTAAGAATATAGATCTGAAGTATACAATTAGGAAATTTGTATTCTTTTGGTACCAGATTTGCCTGTGTTTTGTTTTGTTTTTGAGAAAGCATATAAGTCCAGCAGTGTTTTGTGTATGTCTGTCTCTCTCTCTTTCTCTTTCTTTCTCTCTCTCTCTCTCTCTCTGTGTGTGTGTGTGTGTGTGTGTGTGTGTGTGTGATTTTAGAGAAATCTCTTTGGTCTCATTGGAGAGAGTAATACATCCTGAATAATGAAAATATTTTTATTCTCCTTCAAGTGAAAGGAAGCAGGCTACAGTGTTTCTAGGGAAGGTGTTCTCCTTACCATTCTGGAAGGATAGACAAGAAGCAAAGGCTTAGGTTCTTTTTCAAAGGGTGATTATGTTCTTTAAAAGAGACCACTGAGTCCTATTAGAAAATAGAAGCACAATGAGAGCTTTGGCATTCAGAGAGGCAAATGGGAGAGAGAGAGGTCTGAAGATACTTTACTGCTGATTTTTAAGATGGAGGAAAGGGACCATGAGCCAAAGAATCCTGGCAGCTTCTAGGAGCTGGAGAAAATAAGGAAACAGATTTCCCCTTAGTTTCCAGAAGGAATGCAGCCTTGCCAATACCTTGATTTTAGCTGATGAGATCCATCTTGGACTTCTGATTATACAAGATTTTAAGATGGAAGGGGGTTATTTGGGCCTCTGGTTTGGATACGAAACTGTCACTGGACCACAAGCAGGACAAGGAGCCGTGTGGATGAAAGGCTCTTTGTGCTGCAGCCAGGAGTCAGTGCTGTGCCTCTGAGGTGGGAGAGCCAACTTCAGGACACTGGTCCACAAGAGACCTCCCAGCTCCACATAATATCAAACGGTGAAAATCTCCCAGAGATCTCCATCTCAACACTAGCACCCAGCTTCACTCAACGACCAGCAAGCTACAGTGCTGGAAACCCTATGCCAAACAACTAGCAAGACAGGAACACAACCCCACCCATTAGGAGAGAGGCTGCCTAAAATCATAAGGCCACAGACACCCCAAAACAAACCAACAGACGTGGACCTGCCCACCAGAAACACAAGATCGAGCCTCATCCACCAGAACACAGACACTAGTCCCCTCCACCGGGAAGCCTACACAACCCACTGAACCAACCTTAGACACTGGGGACAGACACCAAAAACAACGGGAACTATGAACCTGCAGCCTGCAAAAAGGAGACCAAAAACACAATAAGATAAGCAAAATGAGAAGACAGAAAAACACACAGCAAGTGAAGGAGCAAGATAACAACCCACCAGACCTAATAAATGAAGAGGAAAAGGGCAGTCTACCTGAAAAAGAATTCAGAATAATGATACTAAAGATGATTCAAAATCTTGGAAATAGAATAGAGAAAATGCAAGAAACATTTAACAAGGACCTAGAAGAACTAAAGATGAAACAAGCAGCAATGAGCAACACAATAAATGAAACTAAAAATACTCTAGATGGGATCAATAGCAGAATAACTGAGGCAGAAGAACGAATAAGTGACCTGGAAGATAAAATAGTGGAAATAACTACTGTAGAGCAGAATAAAAAAAAAAGAATGAAAAGAACTGAGGACAGTCTCAGAGACCTCTGGGACAACATTAAACGCACCAACATACGAATCATAGGGGTTCCAGAAGAGGAAGAGAAAAAGAAAGGGACTGAGAAAATATTTGAAGAGACTATAGTTGAAAACTTCCCTAATATGGGAAAGGAAATAGTTAATCAAGTCCAGTAGGCACAGAGAGTCCCATACAGAATAAATCCAAGGAGAAATACGCCAAGACACATATTAATCAAACTGTCAAAAATTAAATACAAAGAAAACATATTAAAAGCAGCAAGGAAAAAATAACAAATAACACACAAGGGAATCTCCATAAGGTTAACAGCTGATCTTTCAGCAGAAACTCTGCAAGCCAGAAGGGACTGGCAGGACATATTTAAAGTGATGAAGGAGAAGAACCTGCAACCAAGATTACTCTACCCAACAAGGATCTCATTCAGATTTGATGGAGAAATTAAAACATTTACAGACAAGCAAAAGCTGATAGAGTTCAGCACCACGAAACCAGCTTTACAACAAATGCTAAAGGAATGTCTCTAGGCAAGAAACACAACAGAAGGAAAAGACCTACAATAACAAACCCAAAACAATTAAGAAAATGGGAATAGGAACATACATATCGATAATTACCTTAAATGTAAATGGACTAAATGCTCCCACGAAAAGACACAGATTGGCTGAATGGATACAAAAACAAGACCCATATATATATACTGTTTACAAGAGACCCACTTCAGACCTAGAGACACATACAAACTGAAAGTAAAGGGATGGAAAAAGATATTCCATGCAAATGGAAATCAAAAGAAAGCTGGAGTAGCAATTCTCATATCAGACAAAATAGACTTTAAAATAAAGATTATTAGAAGAGACAAAGAAGGACACTACATAATGATCAAGGGATTGATCCAAGAAGAAGATATAGCAATTATAAATATTTATGCACCCAACATAGGAGCACCTCAATACATAAGGCAAATACTAACAGCCATAAAAGGGGAAATTGACAGTAACACATTCATAGTAGGGGACTTTAACACTCCACTTTCACCAATGGACAGATCATCCAAAATGAAAATAAATAAGGAAACAGAAAGGCAAATGGGAAAGGAGAAAGAAGGGACCGGAACTCAAACGTCTGGATACCTGGATGTCATACCTAAGAGGGACCCCCTTAGGAGAGTGTAGAGGTTGTACACCAGGATTATCACAGGATTATGCTGGAACTACTGGTTCATCCTAGCTCCCAAGCACCTTTTGTGTGCATCTCTTCTCAACTCTAAGTTCAGTAATATCACATTAGTAGGTTAAAATCACCTGTGGTAGGAATATTCACACCACAGAAATTGGCAAATGCTACACATCAGGACTTTTTTGAGGGAAGCTATTTTATAGACATTTACCACTATACCACTGCTTGAGGACTACTATCTAATTCCCAGGGACTACACAGGACCAGGAAAAGAACTCCATCCTCTTGGGCACATGACTGTTTGCCAAGGTAGATTGCCTATTGGAGACACAACCCACTGGGGAACCTGACTCCATTACTGGAATTCAGCCACTATTTTATTCAGTCATTGTGCAATTGGAAACGTCATTCTATCTGTGCCCACAGTAGACCCCAATCTATTATTCTGTTCTGCAATAGGGTAGGAAACAACACCCTACCCTATGGAGATAACTCTCTTCTGTTCTTAAAAACTCTCTCATGTCTCAAGTGGATCTCTGTACACCTACTGAGGGCAGTGAGGATTAACAAAGCAAGGCCCCTACCTAAACCAGAGAACTGGACAAGACCCTGTGAAGATACTCTGACTTTTGGATGGGAGTATGGATATCACTGCTACAGTGTTTGTTTTTGTGGAAGTAATATAAAGAGTCCTTTGCATTTCATATATTTTAAGGAAAAAGTATATTTTCATCTTCATCATAAAAAATAGATTTGTGGAAGAGACAGGGAATCCCCAGTTGAGTCCTAAGAAGTATTGACTTTCTATATTCCAAAGTTCCACACAGGTCATAGATGAATATTACTCTGTTAATGACTCAGGAGGCATTTGGTGCACATTTCCCTCTGTGAAAATGAAATTTACATACATGTATAGGAACACAAAGTATATCAGAACATGTAAAGAATAGCCATAAGGGGATTTTGATAGTGGAAGTCTCTTCTTCATTTCAAGAACTATCCTTTGATGAAGGAGTTAGGCCATAATGGAGTCTACAAAAATGAGCTGTGAACAATAGTCTAATCCTTAGGGCAATAAAATCATATTGATGAGTTATGGTGATTTTTTTATCATCAGTATCATCACCATGACTGCTACTTGGAAACCACTGGGTTTACAGCAGCTGTGTTCATGAAGTGCAGAGCTCTCACGTGTTTATAGAACTAATACAACTTAGAGATTTCTACTGGCAGAAACTAGTTATCAGTGTTCCGGGTGTTTAGTTTCTGTATTCTTTTCTCACATGGGGCCTGGCAAGACTGGCATAAGTATCAGAACCATATCTACAATTTTGGTTGAAGATGGACTCTCTTCTTTTCCTTCCCATCTCCTCTAGGCACAAAGAAAATCTTTGGATACTTACTGTTTTTCTATTTGTAAGTTTAAGAGAACCCTGTCTTGTATAAGATGGTAGATCTCTGGATGATACCACATCCATGTTGATAAAAGGCACTGTAGGAGATTTGATTGATCTTATTGTTAAACCTTCTGCATGAAGCTGATGATTAACTTAGCTATAAGTATACAGCTGACCTTTATAAAGGCAAACATCACAGTCTGGAGAGATTGGGGAAATGTGTTTCCTTTTTCACTTTGAATCATATTTAGCATTCTCAGGAGTTAAAACTCTGGAGGAGATGAGAATCAAGACAATTGTGAAATGGACAGCAAGTACCTTGAATTCAATTTATTTCACTTGATAGTTCTATTTTTCAACTCCCTCAGAGTAAAGTAAATTCCTATCCATTATCTTATTATAACCTCCCAAAATGCTAAGAGTAAATAAAGTAGATATTAGTGATAATGATAATTACAGTGTTGGTAGGAGTATTGGTTTTAATGATGACGATGATTATGATGCTTCCTAAATTCTAGGTCTTGTGATAGTTTCTTGACATATATTACATCATTTAATCTTTCCAACAACCTTATAAGGTGAAGTAAAACCTAGATATTTGAAGAGATTTGTCGAAGGTCACACAGCCCATAAATACTAGAATACCTTTTGGAATCTAAGTGTTTTGTCTTCTGGCTCAGGCTCCTGTAATCATGTACTTATTTCCAAATCTGATGAATAAAATGCACTTCCTCCTCCTGAGATAATGCACCTCACTTCTATAAGAACTTGGATTAACCTCACCTCCTCTGGGAAACATTTCCTGCCTTTTAACAGCCATGTGGTTTTAGCCAAAATTATTTAACATGAGTTTACTCATCTATAAAAAGGAGGTAAAAGTACTTGCCTTAAGAGTTGTTGCAAAGATCAAATGAGTCAACTTAGAAAAGTCTGGCAAGTCGCACACACTCTCCAGACTGTGTTTCATTTTCTTATACTGGCCACTAGAATTTTATGCTTTATCCTAATCATGAGGAATGCAAGCAACAAAAAGAGCCATGGTAACCTGAGCCTCACCATATTTTGATGTCAGCACACTATTCCAGATCACTCATATTAGCCCTCAAGTTGTAATCTTTTCTCTCTGTCTAGAGCTCTTAACAGCATTGCACTGGACCTTGATCCTGCCATAGTGAAGGAGAATAAAATGTCCTAAAGGAAGGTGTCCAAAGAGAAAGGGAAAAAGGAGAACCTTGGGAGGTCAGTCCTAGAATGAGCCAAATCTTGCACTTCCTCAGAGAACAACCTCTTTCCCCAGCTCATTTAATCTGTAGTTTCTAAGAGACCAGCCTAACGGACTTTAGCCAATCTGATATCAGGCAACTGCTCCAACACACTTCTCATCAATACATGGTGAGACAGTGGTGTCCAAGAAATATCAAGTCAGGGCAAAGGGAGCAACAACCCAGTCAGGTCTGAATGTTACATCATTAGTTTTCTCCAACCTTGGCTTAAGAAGACATGTTTGGTAAAAGACCATGAAATAATACTTTTTCTTTCAAAAAGTACCATTTTTTTCTTCTCTGTCTCTAAATGAGAAAATACAATACTGACATGAAAAAATAATATTTAGGATTTTCCTCTTATAGTTCTCAAAATAGTGGTTGTCATTTTCATTTTTACTTCTCCCAAAAGAGAGTATTCTTAAACAAACAAAAATTCCTTATAAGTTGAGACTGAGTTCAGTCTTATTTTTCATTTATTTGGAGATGTTCTTTGGGTATTATTTTACATCTGTTTTCTGTTGGCACTATGACACCCCTTAGGATAAGCAGGGTTAGTTTCATCATCTCTATTTTATAGATATGGAAGGAAACTTGGAAAATTTTGTGACACACCCAGATGTCTCAGCTCATAAGTTTTGGGGCCAGGACTAGAGCCTCCAAGTTCTGACTCTGCTTTCCAAAGTCAGAGACCTTCAGAGCACTTCTGTTTATACCCTTGTTGATATTGCTCTTGTTGTGTTGTGTGGTGTGTGTGTTTGTGTTTCCTCCATACATACTAAACATAGAGATTCACTATGCAGAATCATAAAAAAATGAAACTGAAAACAAATGAAACTGTTACTACCTAAAAATTTACTTTCTGATTGGCCTATAAATGATATTATTCAGAACAGAAAACAAAGTCATTGTAATTAAGTCCTGGGAAGACTGAGAAAACCAATGACAGATGTTTCATGAGAGTCATCAGAGAAGACTTCTGGGAAGAAGTGAGGACCCATTGTTCTGTGAGATACAGGACACTGTTTTTCCCAACTTCTGACACAACCAGCTGTGGGGGAACTGTCCCACTGAATGGTCTGTGATTTTAGGAAGTTCTGTCATTGAGTGCAACTTTAATGTGTTTTTAAAAATTTATTTTATTGAAATATAGTTGATATATAATGTTGTGTTAGATTCTGCTGTACAGTAAAGTGATTCAGTTATATATATATATTCTTTTCCATTATGGTTTTTCACAGGATGTTGAATATAGTTCCCTGTGCTATACAATAGGACCTTTTTTTTAATCCATTCTATATATAGTAGTTAGCATCTACTAATCCCAAACTCCTAATCCATCCCTTCCCCAAGCTCCTCCCTCTTTGCAACCACAGGACTGTTCTCTAAAGCATGGGATATCTTTCCATTTCTTTGAATCATCCTCAGTTTCCCTTATTAATGTTTTATAGTTCTCAGCCTATAAGTCTTTCACCTCCTTGGTTAAGTTTTTTCCAAAATATTTTTTTGATGTGATTTTCAAAGGGCTTTTTTTGTTTGTTTTTTACTTTCTCTTTCTGATATTTCATTGTTAGTGTAAAGAAATGCAACATATTTCTGTATGCTAATCTTGTACCTTGCTACATTGCTGAATTTGTTTATCAGGTCATGGTAGATTTTGTGTGGAGTCTTAAGGGTTTTCTATATATAGTAGTATGTCATCTGCATATAATGATAATTTTACCTCTTCTCTTCCAATTTGGATAATTTTTCTTTCTTTTTTCTTGTTTGATTGCAGTGGCCAGGACTTCCAATACAATGTTGAAGAGAAGTGGTGAGAATGGGCATCCTTGTTCCAGATTTTAGTGGCAAGGCTTTCAGCTTTTCATTATTGAGTATTATGTTTGCTGTGGGTTTGTCATAAACAGCTTTTATTCTGTTGAGATGTGTTCCCTCTGTACCCACTTTGGTAAGAGTTTTTTTATCATGAATGGATGTTGAATTTAGCAAATGCTTTTTCTGCATCTATTGAGATGATCATGTGGTTTTGTCTTTTCTTTTGTTGTGTCGTGTATCAGATTGATTGATCTGAGTATGTTGAACCATCCTTGTGACACTGAGATGAATCCTACTTGATCGTGGTGTATGCTCTTTTTTATGTGTTGTTGGATTTGGTTTGCTAATATTTTGTTGAGAATTTTTGCATGTATATTCATTAAAGATATTGGCCTGTAATCTTCTTTTTTGATAGTGTCTTTGTCTGGCTTCAGTGTCGGGGTGATGGTGACTTCATAAAATGACTTTGGGAATGTTCCCTCATCTTCAATCTTTTGGAAGAGTTTGAGAAGGATCAGTGTAAGTTCTTTGTATGTTTGGTAGAATTCCCCAGTGAAGCCATCTTGTCCTAGACATTGTTTGCAAGGAGTTTTCTTATTACAGATTCTATTTCACTTCTAGTGATCACTCTGTTCAAATTATCTGTTTCTTCTTGGTTCAGTGTTGGTGGGTTGTATGTTTCTAGAAACATGTCTATTTCTTCTAGGTTGTCCAGTTTTTTGGCATGTAATTATTAATCATATTTTCTTATGGGTTTTTTTTTTTTGTATTTCTGCAGTATCAGTTATTATTTCTCTCTTTCATGTCTTATTTTGTTTATTTCGTCATCTCTCTTCTGTTCTTGGTGAGCCTGGCCAGAGATTTGTCAATTATGTTTACCCTTTCAAAGAACCAGCTCTTGGTGTTGTTGGTTATTTCCATTGTTCTTTTAATCTCTATTTTATTTATTTCCTCTCTGATATTTATTATTTCCTTCCTTCTGCTGCATTTAGGTTTTTTGTTCTTCTTTTTCTAATTCTTTTAGGTAGTAGGTTAAGTTGTTTATTTGAGATTTTTCTTGTTTTCTGAGGAAGGCCTATATAGCTTTGAACTTCCCACTAAGAACTGCTTTTTTGCATCCCATAGATTTTCTGTCATTGTGTTTTCATTATCATGTGTCTCAAGGTATTTTTTAATTTCCTCTTTGATTTCATCATTAACCTATTGTTTTTTTTAGTATCATGTTGCTTATTTTCCATGTAATCTTTTTTTTGTTCTCATTTCTCTTTCTGTGGTTGATTTCTAGTTTCATGCCACTGTGGTCAGAAAAGATGCTTGAAATAATTTCTATCCTCTTAAATTTCTGAGGCTTGTTTTGTGTCCTAGTATGTGGTAAGTATTAGAAAATGTTCCATGTGTACTTGCAAAGAATGTGTATTCTGGTTTTTGTTTTGGGTGGGGGGGATGGATTGTCCTGAAAATATCAATTATGTCTCATTGTTCTGTTATGTAATTTAGGATCTCTGTTGCTTTATTGCTTTTCTGTCTAGAAGGTCTGTCCATTGATGTCAGTGGGGTCTTAAAATCTCCTACTATTATTTTTTTGAATTTTATTTTATTTATTTTTTTATACAGCAGGTTCTTATTAGTTATCTATTTTATACATATAGTCTCCTACTATTATTGTATTACCATCAATATCTCCCGTTTTGTCTGTTAGTATTTGGGTTTTGTATTTGGATGCTCCTATATTGGGTGTATATATCTTAACAAATGTAATATCCTCTTCTTATACTGATCCTTTTATCATTATATAGTGTTCTTCTTTATCTTTCTTTATGACCTTTGTTTTAAAGTCTATTTTGTCTGATGTGAGTATAGCTACCCCTGATTTCTTGTCATTTCCAATTGCATAAAATATCTTTCTCCATCCCCTCACTTTCAATCTGTGTGTGTCTTTTGCCCTAAAGTGGGTCTCTTATAGGCAGAATATTGTAGGCTCTTGTTTTTGTTTTACCCAGTTTGCCACCCTATATCTTTTGATTGGAGCATTAAATCCATTGATATTTAAGGTAATTATTAATAAGCATGTATTTATTGTCATTTTAAACCTTGCTTTCCAGTTGATTTTGTATTTCTTCTTTGTTCCTTTCTTTTCCTTTTTGTTTTTCCTCTTGTGGTTTGATGGTTTTCTTATGTATTATGCTTGTGTTCTCTTTTTTTGTGGCTTTTGTGAATTTACTGTATGTTTTTGCTTCGTGGTTATCCTATTTTTCAAATATGTTAACCCCTTCCTATATCTACTTGCTTAGACTGGTGGGCATATAGGCTTAAACATGTTTTTTAAAAATCTGTATTTTCTCACTCTCTTCTACCACATTTTATGATTTTCATGTCTTCTTTTACATCTCATGTTTATCCTTCTGCTGTTCACTGTGGTTATCACTGCTTTCACAGAAATTTTTTGATTTTTGTTTTTAATCTGTGTACTGGCTTATTTAAGTGATTTACTTTCCAATTGTGATTTTGCTCTTTCTTATAGATTCTTGCTTCTTTTTTATTTAGAGAAGACCTTTTAATATTTCATTTAAGATAGGTTTAGTATTGCTCTATTCTTTCAGTTTTTGCTTGTCTGAGAAATTCTTTATCTCTCCTTCTAATCTAAATGATAATCTTGGTGGTTAGGGTATCCTAGGTTGTAGAGTTTTCCCTTTCAGGACTTTGAATATATCTTGCCACTCCCTTCTGGCCTGCAACATTTCTGTAGAGAAATAAGCTGATAGCCTTGTGGTGCTTCCCTTGTAATTAACTCTTTGTTTTCCTCTTGCTGTCTTTAGAATCCTCTCTTTATCTTTAACGTTTGCCGTTTTAATTATAATATGTCTTGGTGTAGGTCTGTTTGGGTTGGTTCATCTTGTTTGGGACCCTCTGTGTTTCCTGCACCTGGAAGTCTGTTTTCTTTTTAGGTTTGGTAAGTTTTCAGCCATAGTTTCTTCAAATACATTTTCGATCCTCTTTTTTTTTCTCCTTCTGGGATCCCTATTATGCATAGATTGGCAAGCTTTATATTATCCCATAGGTTTCTTATATTGCTTTTATTATTGGTTTTTTTCATTTGTCTCTCCATTTGCTATTCTGATTGGGTGATTTCCATCATTCTATCTTCCAGATCACTTATTCATTCTTCTGCATTATTCAGCTTGCTATTTATTGCCTCAATCTCAGTTTTCATCTTGGCAAATGAGTTTTCTAATTTCTTCTTGTTCCTCTTTATAGTTTCTAGTTACTTTTTACAGTAATTTGCATTTCTATTGATAGTTTTTCAATTCCTTCAGTATTTACATTACTTCCTTTTTGAACTCAGTTCTACTAGACTGAAGAGGTCTGTTTCATTGTTTATTCTTTCAGGGGAATTCTCTTGATCTTTTAATTGGGAGTGATTTTCTTGCTTATTTATTTTACTTATATTTCTCTTACTTTATGAGTTTAGGAGAAACAATTATCTATTGTGGTCTTGAAGGTTTATTTTTATGTGAGTGCATCCCTGTTTAGTCTGCATGAGTTTAATATTTTTCATGTGAGGGCTGTTTTTTAGCATGGATGCCTGCCACGTCTTTCCTCAGTGTTTGCTGGTCATTATTACTTTGATAGGGGGTGTGACTGGTGTGGTGACCAGAGGTTGAACTGGATATTGAGTGGGGCCTTCTCTTTGCTCTTTGGTTGTCACAGTCCTTTTGGGGGCAGGGTCTGATCCCCAGTTGTTGCAGTAGAAGCCCCCAGATCCATTTCTTAGCTGCTGTGTGAGGTAGGTGGTATTGGAATACTGCTCCTGGGAGAGGAGCCACTGAGGATTTCTCTGCCAGAGTTGTATACAGGGGAATGCACTCTGTGGTGTCACCCATTGTGAAGGCTCACAAAGTACACTGTTTTTGGCACTGCATTCAGCCCCACCTCAACTGTGAAAATGCAGGCAATCTGCCCTGGTGTCCCTCAGGTGCTGTGTTCACAAACCCATCAGCACAGATCAGCTGGTGCAGGTCCATCAAAGTCAGGTACCAGGCCCGCAGTAGTCACACACCACAACTGACTGTGGGAGGTATGGAAGCAGCCTAGACCCCAGTCCAACCTCCATGTGTGTGTGCCCACATATCCCACAGCTGCCAAGGCCAGTCCCATTCCAGCTATGGGAGCACACGTACTGGGATGCCCTGCAGCCTCTGAATTTACAAATCTTGAGGCAGTGGCATAAGATGGCAGATCACACAGGTGGAGGGAGAGGGCTCAGATTTCAGCCTAAAGGACTAAAGGAACCTGTTCAGTTGTCATGTATTTCAAACAACTCTGTATCTTCATTTCATTTGTTATATACGAAGCCTTTTCTCCAAAAATAATACATGCTTATTAGAGCAGAAGTAAGAATGTGATGCATTTTGAAAGTCCCAAAGGCCTTGGTACAATAATCATTATCACTATAGCAAACACATATTCAGGTCTTACATATGCCATGTTCTCTTCTGAGAATTTTTCACACATCTCATTTGGTCTTGATAACAACAACCTATGCAGTATTTCCTATTATTTTCCTATTGTATGCATGAGGAAACTGAGTCATAGAGTTTGATATTCCCAAGGTTGCCTTGCTTAAAGCACTGAGATGTTAACCTCTGAGATCTCCCCAGACCTTGAACAATTTCCACCGGCATTTTTGCCTTGCTCAGCTGCCAAGGAAGTAGCTGTTATGTGAAATCTGAATACAGCACCTGGATGGAGAGGGTTGCTTGTCTGATGATTCACACTTTTAAATAAAATAATAAAATTCTTGGCTAGACATCTTCACCACCCATTTCCACCTGCAGTGTCATCACTGCAGGTTCAAAACACACTTGGATGATAGTTCAGCTTGAATATCATAATTTGCACATTCAGTTGTAGAAGTTCTGCACAGTGGTGTTGTGATCACAGTCCTTGTCCAGCGCCTGCCAAAAGCTGGCTCCTGCTTTGGCTTCCTGTCCGGCTTCTCTTTGCTGGAAGCAGATAGGGGAGGGTGGGATGACTTCTTCTTTAGTTGCAAATCTAAGCTAAAAAGAGACAAACTGAGTGAGTGGCCCAAATGGAAATCCTGCTTCAACCATTACTTACTGAGCAGTTAGTATTCATCGAACATTAACCTGTATCTTATTACAGTGGATCTTCCCAGGAGCTCTGTGGGATGAGTGTCACTATCGATGTTTTACAGATGGGGTGCTAGATTCAGATGTGCTAAGTACCTGTCAAAGTCATTCAGCTACAAGAATGGAAGGGATCTGATTCTAGGTTCCCTGCTATTGCCGCTACATCAAGGTGCTTCTAGCCCAGTTTGTGATGAACAAACTGAAGAGTGGAGGGGAAATATAATAAAGATGATGATCATGATAACAAACAACACTACTAACATTTATTGAGTTCCCACTATGTGCTAGGCACTATGGGAACCCTTTACAAGCATCATTTCATTTCATCCTCACAACAGCCATATGAAGTAGGTACTAACTTCCCTTATGTTACAAAGAATTAAAATGTTGCTCAGAGATGTTAAGTCATTAGACCAAGATAACAAAAGATAGCACCAAGATATGAGCCCAGGAATTCTGTCTTTATAGCTGTTATAACAGCTATACAGCTATACATAAACATACAATGTGGATTAGATTCTGGATTCGATTCTTCCCCTGCCCTATATCTTCAGGCTGAGCACCAAGAGAGAGATGAGACAAGCACTTTGAAAAAATAGGTCCGACTGCCAACATTGCCAACAGAACTCATTCAGCCAAAGTCACAATTCTCAACATTTACCTCCATTTTCTAAGGCTGATTTAGGAAAACTGCAAGCAGACTCTGGGGCAGATGATGGAGTTATTGAGATGCAGCTCCACCTAGCCTGGAGGTCAGGATATCCAGGCCAGTTACCTGTGTGAAGAAATCCTTCTTATTCCACCTGATTGGGAGTCACCTGGGGAGGAAATTTGAGGGCTTTGCCAAGTATTTGAAAATACACCACCCTGTCATTGAGATATGAGAAGGACCCTTAGGTTAGTAGCATTCTGACACAACTTCTGGATGAGAATCACTCATGTGTCTCTGCAGCCATGGGGGTTGTCACTCTTTCTGGTGAAGATAGTGGAAACTCTTTGCAGAGTGACTGAGAACAGAGTCATGCCTTGCAAAGGAGAAAGGGAAAAAGAAAAGGAATGGCAAACTGAGGATTAGTTTTATATCCAGTTATTAACATACAAAACCCAAAAGGAGCAGGGCAGTTTTGTGTGTATGTATTATTTGTGACACATTTTCCTTTTCCTCCTCACTAAAAAAAGACATCATTTAAACAATATTACAGCAACATTAGAAGAAGTTTAACAAAGAAAATATTCACATTCTGCATTGGTTCTTTATGATCCTTCCTAGTCTTTGCTCATATACTGTCCATTTTTATGTGACTGTGATCATAGACTAGAGTGAGTGTTTTTCCATATTGTCCCATATTCTTGAAAATATTTCTTATCAGAAGATAACTCAATGTATGGATTACGCGGACATATTACTTTTTTCTGTCTTGTTTTTAATGACATCTTTGATGTTTGCATCTCTATTCTAGAGTGTGAGCTTATTCATATACATTCCAGAGGGTACAGAAAGCCTGAAAATCCAGGGAAATGTGAATTTTTCTACTCTGTCATGTAGTCATGACTCTCATTAAAAATAAGACTGCTGTTTCAAAGAAGAAGGGAGAAGGAAAAGATGGGTCAAAATAGTTTATTTAAATGAACTTTCATTCTAGTTATTTTCAAGTTAGGAAAACTAAATGTGAAGAAACTCACCAACAAGCTGAGGAGCAGCTCTGCACTCTGCAGCCTTGGCAGTGGCCCAGCAGCTACTCCCAGGGGAGGGCACCTCTGGCTGCACCAGCAGCCTTGCCAAGGCTGGTCAAGGGTGGGGGGCAAGAAATGCCTCACATTCCTTTGGCTGTGTTTAGTCACTGACTCAGGAAGTAGGTCTGTGTCATTCAGCTGGTAGCTTCACTACCTTTTCCTGAGAGGCCAAGGTTTCAGGTCCCACCCCAGGATCTTGGCAGCTTCCCAAAGGCAGCTTCCTTGTCATGGAAGGTGGAGGCATGCATGGGAGAAGGGAGCTCTTTCTCCGTGGTTCTTCCAGGGAAACAGGGATGAGAGGAGCAGGAATGACACCACGTCACTCAGCTTACTTTGACCCACAAACTCCAAAGAATTCCAGTATGAAAACTGTACAACTATCACCAAGTTGCAGGTACTTCCAAGAGGAGAGGAAAGATTGGGCTCTCTGCCCCATGCCCCACTATCTCCTTAACTAGCACTCAGCTTAGCCTTTGTTCCAACCACAAGAATGTAGAGACAAGAACAGCACAAAACGGTGGCAAATCCTCATTGCCAGAGTGAAGAAGCAGGGGTCCACAGGCACAGAGGACACCAAACCTGGAACTCAGAATCACACTCCTAAAGAATAATCTCCCTCTCTCTCTCTCTCTTTTTTAAATAAATAAACTTATTTATTTATTTTTGGCTGCTTTTAGTCTTCTATGCTGCGCGTGGGCTTTCTTTAGTTGCAGCGAGCGGGGGCTACTCTTCGTTGTGGTGCATGGGCTTCTCATTGCACCGTTTTCTCTTGTTGCAGAGCACAGGGTCTAGATGTACGGGTTTGAGTAGTGTGCCTGTGGGCTCAGTAGTTGTGGCGCACAGGCTTAGTTGCTCCACGGCATGTGGGATCTTCCCGGACCAGGGCTCGAACCTGTGTCCCCTGCATTGGCAGGCAGGGGACACAGGTTCTTAACCACCGTGCCACCAGAGAAGTCCCAGAATAATCTCTTGATGAACTTTTTTTCTTAATACTTTTTTTTAAATCTTAAATTTTATTTTATTTAATTTTTTATACAGCAGCTTCTTATTAGTCATCAGGTTTATACACATCAGTGTATACATGTCAATCCCAATCGCCCGATTCATCACACCACCATCCCCACCCCCCTGCGACTTTCCCCCCTTGGTCTCTACATCTGTGTCTCAACTTCTGCCTCTTGATGAACTTTTTATTTAAAATTCTTATACAGCACTGCTTGACAGTTTCATATTGCCTACAACAGCAATTTATCATTTATAATATTTCAATCGGTTTAAAATTTTTAAAAGTGTTAACACATTTGAAATTATTTGGAGTTATTTATATTAAATATACCTGATAATTTTGCTTTTGACTAAATATGGGAATTTGGGGGAACAAACAAAAATGGTGGCAAAGAGTGTGTATGGTGAAGGTGACAATGGTGATGGATATTTTAAAAGAAAATAAGCCCACACCAATAAAAAATAAATCCCTTAAACATGCAATAAAATATCTTCATCTGCCTGAAGAATTTCTATGGCAGCTTGTGGGGCCTGAAATATAGGTTTGTGTTGTTTGTGTATGGGGCAATATTTAGACATATAAGTTGCTTCAGGGCTAGTTCTTGTTGATTTATTTTGTGGACAGCCCTGATTCTAGAGCCCTTTCCCCAGGAGCATGGGAGGCTGAGTGAGAGTGGGGATGGTGATATTCTGGAGAGATTTAGGATGGAGAGGCCACAGTTACAGGAGACACCGCTCAGATGAAAAAAGTCACCCTCCCCTTATTTCTCCTTTAAATAAGACACTGTTCTTGCCACCAGCTGTCTGGGAGGTTAGACCTGCATGGGACCCCAACAAGAGGTTCGAGTCTGGTGTTTCTCCTCCCAGGACATCTTTGCCATCTTCCCATGGGTTTCATTTCCAGTCAGTTATTAGAAGCTCTCTTCCTGTTCCTGTAAGTCCCTCTCTCCCACCCTCCCAGACCTAAATATGTACCAGGAGAGGTCTTGACAGTTCCATATGAAAGGAAAGCCCAAAGCCAAAAAGAAGCTGTGCTGTATAGATCTTCCTCAGCCCCTGTGGTACTTATCTTTAGTTCTTCCTATTTCCACCTGAAAGTATTAACATCTTTCCTCTCTTTGTGAGGGCAAAGTTTTGTGGTTTTTTAAATGGCTTCATTGAGTATAATTCACATACCATGCAATTTTCTCACTTAAAATGTACAGTTCAAGGGCTTTTAGCACATACACAGGGTTGTGTGACCCTCACCACAATTAGTTTTGGAACATTTTATTACCCCCCAGAGAAACCCCACGTCCTTTAAGCCAGCACTCTGCAGTTCCCCTATCCTCCCAGCTCTAAGAAACCACTAATCTAATTTTTGTCTCTATGGATTTGCCTATTCTGAATATTTCATAGAAACAGAATCGATGATCTTTTAAAGCATCCCACTATTCTTCCACAGTCTGGCAAAAAAAAAAAAAAAAAAAAACCAAAAGCAAAAACAAAAAACTTGAACCTAGCAGGTGAATTAGTTAAATGAGTTACTTTCTTAGGTATAATTAGATTACCTGGTTTTAGGATTAATATAACCCATGAAGTGGGAAATTAGATAGTACAAGATGAAAAGTCTCAGATTCCATTCATCAGAATCTGCTCTGGATATCATCAAAGTGTAAGGACAACCTATGATTCATAGCTTCCCCTAGGTGGGCTCCCACAAACACGGCCCCCTGTGCTCCCCCAGCCTGTTCAACTTTACAACATGGATGCCATAGCTCAACAATTCAGAAATCAATTCCTTAGAAGACTGGCATTCTCCCATGAGCTGGCACACTACTCTGAGTGTTAACAGGCAATAACACTAAAATGCACTAAAGATCATGTAATTTATTCCCAACATGCTGTTTTTCTTTCCAAACATTAGCTTTGGAGCAGAACATTTGCTAAATGTTGTCTTTATTTCCAAAGCTTGGGGTAAAATCATATGCAACCAATGACTGAGAGATAATTGGCCACTTTACAGTTTTAACCCCAAATGAACTCCCCTGTCTGAGTAAATTTCCTGGTAAGAGATCCCATTTTAACAGAACGTGAAAGTGTCAAGAAGGATGGAGCTTACAGGTCACAGTACGGTCTGTTAGATAAATGACCAGGAGTAATATTTTCTAAAACCACATTTTTGTAGACAGAGTTAACAGAAAACCTAGGGAAAAAAAATACCCAGTGGTTCAGGGTTCATGCTTAAATGAAAATAACATGTGTGCATTCAGCCCAAGATGTGCCAGGGCTTGGAGGGAAATTGGCAAGGACTAACACCAAGAACCTTTCAGGGGCTCTTAGGCATTGTCATCTTGGGTCTGATCTCACAGCCTTCTCTTTGAGGAGAAAGCAAAAGGTGACTGACTGCTTAGGGCTTTGCTCTCAGAGTTGTGACAAAGAATCCAGAAAGCTCCTCTACTGAAGCTGGCTTTTTTTCACTGAGCTGGCACTGAGTCAGAAGTGAAGTGATCATTTTGTTTAATAGCTAAAGACATGAATGTCTTGTGCTTTTCAACCTAAAGGTGGTCTCTGGCACTGACTCTGGATCCCTGGATGTTGAGACGTATCCAAGAATGTTAGGGTACTCTTGCCCTGAGTTTAAAGTGAGGCTTTTGGTTTCTTCCTTTGGATCATCATCTTTCCTAAGTTCTGCCTCATGGTGACCTGATGACTGTGAGTTGTGTTTTGCAGAATGGATAGGTAGTTTTACTGTTTTAAGTTCAAATTTCAAGTCTTGAGCCACTTGTTTTAGGATTCAGATTCTCCACAATGGAAGGAAATATGAAACCGTACCAGCCATTCCTCTACTTGGATGGAGAGGTGATTTAAATCTCTTATCAGAGAGGACATCTGTCAGTAGGAGCTCATCCTAAAGATTAAATAAGTTATTCAAGAAACATTGGACTAGGAACTATCCTGAGTCCTGGGAAACAGAAGAAAACTAACTATGGCCACTGCCTTCAAGTTGCTTATGATTTATTGGTTATAGGTTGTGGGGAAGATGGAGGAGAACATCAATGTGGAGAGCATTATGATATACGTGAGTATGGATTATGTTGGAGCATAGCATAGTGTGGGTCAGAAAGACTTCCTAGGGGAAGGGATTCCCTTATTGGGTCTTGAGTAGCAATACAAGTTGGCCAGGCATCTAGAAGTTGGCAGTTGAGTAGAAGAGACAGGCAGAGATACATCCTATGAAAAAGTACTGCAATAGAGAGAGCCTAACGTGGTTCGGCATGGCTTGGGTGGGTGGACATTTTTTTTTCTTTTGAAGATGGGGCTGGGCCAGTAGGCAAAAGCCAGAGAAATAGAACCCTTGTATTTGAAATAAGACATACCACTTTCCTGGATTTTCCTGCCTCTTCCAACATGGCAACTGGTGTCCTGAGTTCTGTCTTAGCAATTATGACTGTATAGATGCCCTTCCCTTTTGCTCCAAACAGAGAGATCTGTAATCAAATTCTGGCTCTGCCACTTACTGTGTATGTAACCTCAGACAAATTAGCCACATGGATCCTCTGTTTTCTCTTCTGAAAAATGGGACCAAACTAGGAACAATATCATGGGGTTATAGTGAGTATTCTCAGGATCAAACAAGCACAATTCCTGGCCTTAAAAGTTCTCATAAAATATTTGTGGAATCAAACTGGGCATACAAGTGAAAAGGAAACTAATGCCTGGAAAACAGGCTCTTGCGTTCCAAACACCAGTAGCTGCCAAAGCAGCCTAGCACACCTGGAAAGAGGTAGAAATGGGATCTGAACACTGAAGAAGAGTGATGGGAAGCCAGGGATCCAGAAACAGGAGACAGTAGGCCAGAAAAGTAGATCAAAGTGAGAGGGATGCAGCTTGTGCCAGAGCAACAAGGGTACCACTAGGTCAGGAATGCAGATAGGAGGGAGGGGGTGGAAGATGCTTGCTCACAGGGCACTTCAGGGAATGGATGCACAGCAGCCCATGGCTGCCTCTTTCCTGATGTAGTCTTGATGTCCTGTCAGACTCTGGAAAGAAATAAAAAAACAGGGAAAAAGGCAGAAAAATGGGAAAATAGAACAGTTGCATTTTTGTATAGTAACAATAACATTTTTTCATGATAAGTGCAGTCAACAAACTTGAAAAGGAAAGGAACTTTCTCAACTGTATAAAGGTCATCCGTGAGCAGACAACAGCTAACCTCATTCTTAATGATGAAAGATTCTTTTCCCCTAAGACAAAGAACAAGACAAAGTTGTCTGCTCTTGTCACTTATATTAAAAATTATACTGGAGGCAAGAAAAAGAAATAAAAGATTGGAAAGGAAGAAGTAAAACTATCTCTATCTGTAGATGACATGACCTTGAATATAGAAAAACAACCTTGGAAAAAACAAAAAGTTTGAAGATTTACAGCTTCTGATTTCAAAACTTACTACAAATTGACATTAATCAGGACACTGTGGTATTGGCATGAGGACAATCATAGATCAATGGATGAGAACTGAGAGTCAGAAATAAACCTTCTCATTTATGATCAACTGATTTTCCACAGGTGGTGCCACAAGATTCAATGGGGAAAGTATAATCTTTTCAATATACAGTGCTGGGGCAAGTGGATATCGACTTACAAAAGAATGAAGTTCGATTCTTACCTCACATCATACCCAAAAAATAACTCAAAATGGATCAAAGACCTAAACGTAAGAGCTAAAACTATAAAATGCGTAGAAGAAAACACGGGGGGAAATCTTCATGGTATTGGATTTCACAATGATTTCTTAGATATGACACCAAAATCACAAGCAACAAAAGAAAAAATTGGTAAATTGGACTTCATCAAAAGTAATAAAATTTCTGCTTCACAGGATATCATCAAGAAATTAAAATCAACCCACAGAATGGGAGAAAATGTTTTCACATTATACATATATTTAAATGAAATACTGATATGAGCTACATCACGGATGAGCCTTGAGAATATTATGTCATATGAAAGAAGTCAGTCACAAAAGACCACATCATTCCATTTATATGAAATTGTATAATTCCATTTATATGAAACATCCAGAATAGGCAAGTCCATAGAGACAAAGAGTAGACTAGTGGTCGCCTAGGATTGGGAAGTAATGGTGAGTGACTAATGGATATGGAGTTTCTTTTTCGGATGATAAAATGTTCTAAAACTGATTGTGGTAATGATTGCACAACTCTATGAATATACCAAAAGCCACTGAAGTGTACACTTTAAATGAATAAATTGTATGGTATGTGAATTATACCTCAATAATGCTGTTCTAAAAATTACCAATAGCGATAGACATAGTCATCATTAACGAGTGTTTTCCAAATGCCAGGAACTATGCTAAGCTCTCTAATCTTACCTAAGTCTCACAATATATATGCCAGGAAGGTTTTCTTATCTTTATTTACAGTGAAAAAGCATAAGTTCAGAGACATTAATGAACTTGCCCATGGTCACAAAACCAGTAAGTACCATAATAGTTAGGAGTTAGGACTCTGACCTATTTTTGTCTCACTTTGAGGGCCAGAGCCTTATTAAAAGGTCTTAGGTGGATCTTGTGAGCCTTTCTGTGCTCCAAGTCCAGTGTTTACAATATGACCAACCACCAAAGAGCAGAAGTTAATGAAACCTCTGCTTCCCAACTTTCCCACCAGGGAACTGTGGTGAGGTGTTGGGTCCCAGTTGCTGCTTGATACAGGGTGGAGAGGACCCTGTGCTCAGTTATCTGTGTTCTCTGGCCTTCTTAGGACACATTGGTTGTAGAGACTCGCTTAACTCCCCCTCAGATGTGTCACAGCTGTAATTCTGGAAGTGAGACCCTTGACCCTCCACCCCAAGAACCTGATTTTACAGATTATGTCTGGTGTTTGAAATTGAGTCCTGCTCCTATTGGAACTGTCTGCTTCCTAGTTCCAAGAAATAAAACTGAGAAGGAAGGTGTTAGGCTCATGAAGACAGAGACTTCAAATAGTTCTGACGAAGGAAAATTTGGATGAGTTTTGGGAAAATGACTCTTGGGCAGATGGATTACATTTTCTGTTTGCGCTCAGAAATTAAGGAGAAAAGGAGGACCAGAGCCAAATATGTGTGGGATCTTGTCAAATTCCCAATGTTGGAAAACATTTCAGGATGTTTGACTGAGCTTGGCAAAATCAGTACCTTGACTGTGCCCCTTATTTCTTAGACAAAGGTGACTGAACAACTTGCAATGATCCAAGTCCACGAGAAGCCACAGGCATGATTACTATTTTGTGGGAGGTGACACAATGGCACCTTCTGCCAATGGAAATTTCAATGGGGGTATTAACTACAAACACAGTTATGATAACAGAATTTTTGAGCAAGAGTGAAAATCAACTTAAGTATCAGAATTTAAGTCCTAAAGGGAAACAATGTATCCTTCTATTTCACTCTTTGTGATCAAGAGCAGAGGCTGGCTTAGGAGATCGAGATTGACATATACACACTACTATATACAAAATAGATAACTAATACAAACCTACTGTATAGCACAGGGTACTCTACTCAATACTCTATGATGACCTATATGGGAAAAGAATCCAAAAAAGAGTGGATATATGTATACGTATAACTGATTCACTTTGCTGTACAGCAGAAACTAACACATTGTAAATCAACTATACTCCAATAAAATTAATTTTTAAAATTAATTAATTAATTTTTTAAAAAGAGCAGAAACTGAAAGGGAAATTGTCTTTCCATGACAGGCCCCAAACCCTTATCCTCGGCATTCTAAAGTATTTCCAGGACATTTTATAGCCGCATCTCACCTTTTGGTTTTTCCACGGGATTTTTTAGAATCAGAGCAGAACAAAATGGGATGCTCAGGATCAGAGAGCCATCCTCTAGTTGTCAGTAACCCCAAACTCTCCATGATAGGTTGAGTGGGAGGAAGGGGAGGGCAAGGATGATGTCATGGGAAGAGCTGAGCCCTTGTTGAAACACTGAAATGGGAGTGAGGCTGTCCATGTGCAGATATAATGCTTTCCAATTAGTTTCTCTCATTTATTCACAGTGTTTACTGAGTGTTTGCTACATTCTATACATTAGAAAGACAGCAGTAAATAAAATAGACAAAAATTTCCTGTCCTCCTGGAGTTCTCATTCCAATGTATAAAAAAAATTGTCATTTGGGAAATATAATATTAAATTACTAAAGTTTTTAACTCAGTTGCTGAGTTGGTAAAAAGGGGTTAGAAATTATTATTTTTTCTCATATATGAAGCTGTTATCCCCTGTCATACTTTTTTTTTTTTTTTTTTTTTTTTTTTTTTTGCGGTACGCAGGCCTCTCACTGTTGTGGTCTTTCCCGTTGCAGAGCACAGGCTCCGGAAGCGCAGGCTCAGCGGCCATGGCTCACAGGCCTAGCCGCTCCATGGTATGTGGGATCCTCCTGGACCGGGGTATGAACCCGTGTCCCCTGCATCGGCAGGCGGACTCTCAAGCACTGCACCACCAGGGAAGCCCCCCTGTCAGACTTTTTAATCTAGTGCTACAAATATTTATTCTATTTTGCTGATAAATTTTAATATTAACCTCCACTGTTACTCCAGATGGAGTATGTTTACTTTATCATTAACATAATATCTTATGCCCAAAGTTAAATTTTCTAAGAAGGAGAAGTGACTAGATACATCTTTAAAATAATTTTTCCCCACATTACTAAAAAATAGAGACTGGGAAGTACTTATATCTTCTTGGATATGTCTTTCTTTCACCTTGCTTTCTCATCATCAGATATATTTTATTCACTGAGAAACCAAGATTTGAAAGTATAGATATAAAAGAGAATCTTATAAAAGAATTACCCTTGTATTTTTGCTTCAAGTTGAAAGGATGCTTCCCAGTCTCCCCTACTTTCCATTTATGTATGTCAATGTCATATATGAATGCTTTCTGGTAGGAAATGTTGTTTTTAGTGGATTCTAGTCCAGGTAGTTATCAACAGAGCTCTTGTATGGTAATCACTGTGGACAGGTTAATAGGTCCAAATTTCTCAGTGCTGCATTAGAAAGCAATCCCCAGCCTTGCTTTCACTGCTTCTGAGTCCCCAGCTGCTCACAGATGGTTCTGCTGATGCTCCCTAGCTAGAGCCTCAGCGCCCTCAATTACTGCAGATGGCAATGAATAATGCAACATGACTCCCATTCCAGGTTGGTATTATATTATCCCAGACCCAAGATTCTTGACCCCAGATGACTGAGGGGCTCTCACACTGCTTGCCACTAATTAGATCTGAGATCTACTAGCAGGATTGGTTGCCAGGAGGGATGGGTAAGAATCGGTTGCAGTTCACTTCTTCTACCTTCTTCCCCTACATTCACCCAGTCCACAGCTTAGAGCTGCAGTCTTGATGCCCTCTCCTTTGTCCAATCAGTTTACTTGCCTAGTTTACTAGTCCAGATTCTAGCTGTAGTGACCCAGCTCCTGACCTGGATATTCTTGCTTTGAACAAGACCTTGTAGAGTGTGTCCACCTGGCCTGTTAGACTCTCAGTGTCCACCAGTCTAATTCTAACTCCATTGACTGGATGCAAGTTGTTGGTACAGACATTTCCAAAGTGAATATGGAGACAGGTACAGCCTGAGCAGCACTGAACATGACTTGACTTCTCACACCTTTGGATCTATCCCTTGTCTCACCTCAGTGTGCGTGTTTCAGGCTAACTCCTGCCCCATTCCCAACCCACCTGACAATATTGTAGACAGCAGTATAAAGTTTCTAAAGCCCAAATATCAAGCAGTGGTAATTTATTATTGGAGATACCTCATGGTAAGCAGGGAAGTTTTTGGTGCCAATATTTTTTAGCTATTACTCATTCTGTAGGTCCCTTGATTCCTGATCATAGAAATAGACAGACCTAGGTTTCATATTTATCCCAGTTCCCTGAAGGAGCTCAAGACTTTGGAAGCTGAGTGTCCTGGAAGTTCTCTGGGACTAATTCAAGACCCGATGAAACTGTCTAATGGAATATCCTGAGATCCACAGCTCCAGATTCTTTGGTGTTCCTAGAGCATGGCATGGATATCAATCATCACCAGTCCTTTTTAATGTTCCCATATTTTTCTTTCATCCCTACTTTAATAGTTCATTGAAAAAACCTGACTTTGGATGTACAGATGAATCTGCAAATGGGAAAGGGGAATTTGGGGAAGAAAGTGAAAGTGAAGTTAAGAAGAAGCTTGTCTAGAAAACCAGATGGCTATTAACTTAGGAAAAGAGCCACCTGGTAGGCTACATTCCCATCAAGTGCATAAATATTTTTTAACACCTTTATTGGAGTATAATTGCTTTACAATCGTGTGTTAGTTTCTGATTTATAATACAGTGATTCAGCTATACATATAAATATATCCCCATATTGCTTCCTTCCTGCTCTCCCTCCCTCCCACCCTCCATATCCCACCCCTCTAGGTGGTCACAAAGCACCGAGCTGATCTCCCTGTGTTATGCGGCTGCTTCACACTAGCTATCTATTTTATATTTTGTAGTGTATATATGTCCATGCCACTCTCTTACTTTGTCCCAGCTTACCTTTCCCCCCTCCCCGTATCCTCAAGTCCATTCTCTAGTAGGTCTGCATCTTTATTCCCGTCTTGTCCCTAGGTTCTTCATGACCACCTTTTTCTTTTTTTTTAGATTCCATATATATGTGTTAGCATACAGTATCTGTTTTTATCTTTCTGACTTATTTCACTCTGTATGACAGACTCTAGGTCAATCCACCTCACTACAAATAACTAAGTTTCACTCCTTTTTATGGCTGAGTAATATTCCACTGTATATATGTGCCACATCTTCTTTATCCATTCATCTATTGATGGACACTTAGGTTGCTTCCATGTCTTGGCTATTGTAAATAGAGCTGCAATGAATATTTTTGTACACGACCCTTTTTGAATTATGCTTTTCTCAGGGTATATACCCAGTAGTGGGATCGCTAGGTCACATGATAGTTATATTTTTAGTAGTTTATGGAACCTCCATACTGCTCTCCATTGTTGCTGTATAAACTTACATCCCCACAAACAGGGCAAAAGGGTTCCCTTTTCTCCACACCCTCTCCAGCATTTATTGTTTCTAGATCTTTTGATGATGGCCATTCTGACCGGTGTGAGATGATATCTCATTGTACTTTTGATTTGCATTTCTCTAATGATTAATGATGTTGAGCATTCTTTCATGTGTCTGTTGCCAATCTGTATATCTTTGCAGAAATGTCTATTTAGTTCTTCTGTCCATTTTTGGATTGCATTGTTTGTTTTTCTTTTGTTTGTTTTGTTATTGAGCTGCATGAGCTGCTTTTAAATTTTGGAGATTAATCCTTTGTCAGTTGCTTCATTGGCAAATATTTTCTCCCATTCTGAGGGTTGTATTTTGGTCTTATTTGTGGTTTCCTTTGCTGTGCAAAAGCTTCTAAGTTTCATTAGGTCCCATTTGTTTATTTTTGTTTTTATTTCCATTCTCTGGGAGGTGGGTCAAAAAGGATCTTGCTGAGGTTCATGTCATAGACTGTTCTGCCTATGTTTTCATCTAAGAGTTTTATGGTGTCTGACCTTACATTTAGGTCTTTAATCCATTTTGAGTTTACTGTTGTGTATGGTGTTAGGGAGTGTTCTAATTTCAGTCTTTTACATGTAGCTGTCCAGTTTTCCAAGCGTGATTTATTGAAGAGGCTGTCTTTCTCCACTGTATATTCTTGCCTCCTTTCTAAAAGATAAGGTGATCATATGATTGTGGGTTTATCTCTGGACTTTCTATCCTGTTCCACTGATCTATATTTCGGTTTCTCTGCCAGTAGCATACTGTCTTGATTGCTGTAGCTTTGTAGTATAGTCTGAAGTCAGGAAACCTGATTCCTCCAGCTCTGTTTTTCTTTCTCAAGATTGCTTTGGCTATTCAGGGTCTTTTGTGTTTCCATATAAATTGTGAGATATTTTGTTGTAGTTCTGTGAAAAATGCCAGTGGTAGTTTGATAGGGATTGCATTGAATCTGTAGATTGCTTTGGGTAGTAGAGTCATTTTCACAATGTTGATTCTTCCAATCCAAGAACATGGTATATCTCTCCATCTATTTGTATCATCCTTAATTTCTTTCATCAGTGTCTTATAATTTTCTGCATACAGTTCTTTTGTCTCCTTAGGTAGGTTTATTCCTAGATATTTTATTTTTTTGTTGCAATGGTAAATGGGAATGTTTTCTTAATTTCACTTTCAGATTTTTCATCATTAGTGTATAGTAATGCTAGAGATTTCTGTGCATTAATTTTGTATCCTGCTATTTTACCAAATTCATTGATTAGCTCTAGTATTTTTCTGGTAGCATCTTCAGCATTCTGGTAGCAGCTTTAGGATATGTATAGTATCATGTCATCTGCGAACAGTGACAGCTTTACTTCTTCTTTTCCAATTTGGATTCTTTTTATTTCTTTTTCTTCTATGATTGCTGTGGCTAAAACTCCCAATACTATTTTGAATAATAGTAGTGAGAGTGGGCAACCTTGTCTTGTTCTTGATCTTAGTGGAAATGGTTTCAGTTTTTCACCATTGAGGATGATGTTGGCTGTGGGTTTGTCACATATGGCCTTTATTTTGTTGAGGAAAGTTCCCTCTATGCCTACTTTCTGGAGGGCTTTTATCATAAATGGGTGTTGAATTTTGTCAAAAGCTTTCTTTGAATCTATTGAGATGATCATATGGTTTTTCTCCTTTAATTTGTTAATATGGTGTATCACGTTGATTGATTTGCATATATTGAAGAATCTTTGCATTCCTGGGATAAACCTCACTTGACCATAGTGTACAATCCTTTTAATGTGCTGTTGCATTCTGTTTGCTAATATTTTTTGAGGATTTTTGCATCTATGTTCATCAGTGTTATTGGCCTGTAGTTTTCTTTCTTTGTGACATCTTTGTCTGGTTTTGTTATCAAAGTGATGGTGCCCTCGTAGAATGAGTTTGGGAGTGTTCCTCCCTCTGCTATATTTTGGAAGAGTTTGAGAAGGATAGGTGTTAGCTCTTCTCTAAAAGTTTGATAGAATTCACCTGTGAAGCCATCTGGTCCTGGGCTTTTGTTTGTTGGAAGATTTTTAATCACCATTTCAATTTCAGTGCTTGTGATTAGTCTATTCATATTTTCTACTTCTTCCTGGTTCAGTCTCGGAGGGTTGTGCATTTCTAAGAATTTGCATTTCTTCCATCCAGGTTGTCCATTTTATTGACATATAATTGCTTGTAGTAATCTCTCATAATCCTTTGTATTTCTGCAGTGTCAGGTGTTGCTTCTCCTTTTTCATTTCTAATTCTATTGATTTCAGTCTTCTCCCTATTTTTCTTGATAAATCTGGCTAATCGTTTATCAATTTTGTTTATCTTCTCAAAGAACCACCTTTTAGTTTTATTGATCTTTGCTCTTGTTTCCTTCATTTCTTTTTCATTTATTTCTCATCTGATCTTATGATTTCTTTCCTTCTGCTTACTTTGGGTTTTTTTTTGTTTGTTTGTTTTTCTTTCTCTAATTGCTTTAGGTGTAAGGTTAGCTTGTTTGTTTGACATGTTTTTTGTTGCTTAAGGTAGGATTGTATTGCTATAAACTTCCCTCTTAGAACTGCTTTTGCTACATCCCATGGGTTTGGGGTCATCGTGTTTTCATTGTCATTTGTTTCTAAATAGTTTTTGATTTCCTCTTTGAGTTCTTCAGTGATCTCTTGGTTATTAAGTAGTGTGTTGTTAACTCTCCATGTGTTTGTGTTTCTTACAGATTTTCCTGTAATAGATATCTAGTCTCATAGCATTGTGGTCAGAAAAGATACTTGATACAATTTCAATTTTCTTAAATTTACCAAGCCTTGATTTTTGACCCAAGATATGATCTATCCTGGGGAATTTCCATGAGCACTTGAGAAAAATGTGTATTCTGTTGTTGGAAAGAATGTCATATAAATATCAATTAAGTCCATCTTGTTTAATGTATCATTTAAAGCTTGTGTTTCCTTATTTATTTTCAGTTTGGAAGATCTGACCATTGGTGAAAGTGGGGTGTTAAAGTCCCCTACTACGATTGTGTTACTGTCGATTTCCCCTTTTATGGCTGTTAGTATTTGCCTTATGTATTGAGGTGCTCCTATGTTGGGTGCATAAATATTTACAATTGTTATATCTTCCATTGGATTGCTCCCTTGATCTTTATGTAGTGTCCTTATTTGTCTCTTGTAATAGTCTTGGTTTAATGTCTATTTTGTCTGATATGCGAATTGCCACTCCATCTTCCTTTTGATTTCCATTTGCATAGAATACCTTTTTCCATCCCCTCAGTTTCAGTCTGTATGTGTCCCTAGGTCTGAAGTGGGTCTTTTTTAGACAGCACATATACGGGTCTTTTTTTTTTTTTGTATCCATTCAGCCAGTCTATGTCTTTTGGTTGGAGCATTTAATCCATTTACATTTAAGGTAATTATTGATATGTATGTCCCTATTACCATTTTCTTAATTGTTTTGGGTTTGTTATTGTAGATCTTTTCCTTCTCTTGTGTCTTCTGACTAGAGAAGTTCCTTTAGCATTTGCTGTAAAGCTGGTTTGGTGGTGGTGAATTCTCTTAGCTTTTGCTTGTTTGTAAAGGTTTTAATTTCTCTGTAAAATCTTAATGGGATCCTTGCTGGGTAGAGTAATCTTGGTTGTAGATTTTTCTCCTTCATCACTTTAAATATGTCTTGCCACTCCCTTCTAGCTTGCAGAGTTTCTGCTGAAAGATCAGTTGTTAACCTTATGGGGATTCCCTTATGTGTTATTTGTTGTTTCTCCCTTGCTGTTTTAATATGTTTTCTTTGTATTTAATTTTTGATAGCTTGATTAATATGTGTCTTGTGTTTCTCCTTGGATTTATCCTGTATGGGCCTCTCTATGCTTCTTGGACTTGATTAACTATTTCCTTTCCCATATTAGGGAAATTTTCAACTATAATCTCTTCAAATATTTTCCCAGTCCCTTTCTTTTTCTCCTCTTCTTCTGGGACCTCTATAATTCTAATGTTGGTGTGTTTAATGTTGTCCCAGATGTCTCTGAGACTGTCCTCAATCTTTTTCAATTTTTATTTCTTTATTCTGCTTTACAGTAGTTATTTCCACTATTTTTTCTTCCGGGTCACTTATCCATTCATCTGCCTCAGTTATTCTGCTATTGATTCCTTCTAGAGAAATTTTAATTTATTTTATTGTGCTGTTCATCACTGTTTGTTTGGTCTTTAGTTCTTCTGGATCCTTGTTAGACTTTTCTTGTATTTTCTCCATTCTATTTCCAAATTTTGGATCATGTTTACTATCATTATTCTAAATTCTTTTTCAAGTAGACTGCCTATTTCCTCTTCATTTGTTAGGTCTGGTGGGTTTTGCATAAATATTTTTTGTTTGTCTTTTTTTTTTTCTTATTTAAGAAAGAGTTCAGTTTGGTCAAGTATATGGCTCTTTGTCAAGTACAGATAGTACTAGATATTTATTTTTTCATCCATGTCCAGAAGGGTTGAAGTCTCTTAATATGAGCTCTGAGAGCCCAATGAGTAGCCTGTTCCTTATAGATTGAGGAATGGCCATTCCCTTTATTTTATAATTCTGTGATTCTCCAATTCAAGTGTAAAGTAAGGGTGAGACAAGTTTAAACTCCTTCTATTTTATCTTGAATAAATGCTTGCGTGACATAGAGAAGCAAAAGTTAAAAAAAAGAAAATGAAATGGTTTGATGCATTTATTAAGATTAAGTGTTGGATGTTACTGCCATCTAGTGATGATTTTAGTGATGATTTAACACCTGGCTTCCAGGGTAAGGTGAAGAGTCATATTTTTGTTGCAAAGACAGTGGCTTCACCTTACCACCTATCAGAGCTTTGCAAGCTCTGGAATGGAAGTGACATCTGGGTAATCTCCTAAGTACCAGAGGACGGTACCTCTTGAAAAAGTCTACTCTTTACAACTCTGAGAACTGTGCATGGCCTCATATGAAATCCTAAATCTCTCTATGATATTTCTGCTTTTGTTTTTAAAACTTCATTGGAACAAAAACGTGGCTTCTTTAAATACAACTCCACCTTCCCTAACACATTTCAGGTGTTGACAGAGACCAGGTTCTATAGCACCCTTCCCTGTGTCTGTCCACAGCCTTGTCTCTTCACAGAAGCATCATTAAGCTCTAATTCTAGGCACATTCCTCTTCTTGCTGTTCCACTCACATGGTACCTGGGGTCGGGGTGAGGAGAGAAGGGAAATACTATGATTGCTTGCCTACTTTGTACTAGGTGCTTAACTGTCATGGTGGTCCTCACTATAATGCCATAAGGGGGGGTCATCCTAGTATGAGAAATGAGGAAAGTGAGGTTCAGAAAAAGGATAAAGGGAAGAAAAGAAAAACAGATGATCTAAGCACAGTATTAACAGTCCCTCTGGTGTTGAGAGGAAGAACACTGAATTTGGTGGCCAGAATAGAGAATGGGACTTCTGCTGCCTTGGAATTTGGGTTGATGCCTTAAAGATGAGAAAATGGAAACAACTTGTTTCATTTTCTTCGTTGGCACCAAAGAAGCTGCCGTTTGCAGTTAGTCAATGGAATCCGAGCCAAGTTCAGGCCAATGGAAATGATGTAAGCTGTGTCTGACCTCTGAAACCTCCTGCATGATATTTTATGCACTCTTTTTCTCTCACCTGAGGTTACATATGGAAAATCAAAGAGTAACTCTGAGGTATTAGACGAAGGTGCAATCAAATCTGGGACCTTGAAAAATTACATAGAGCAGAGATCCTTCTCTCTCTAACACACACCAGCTTTTATTGTACTGGGTTGTGAACAAGAAAAAAAAGCCACTGAGATTTTTGGCTTGCTTGTTACAGCATTCAATGTGACTTAGCCTGACTGATATACAACAACATATTGTAAGTATCCTTCCAGTGGGAAATTGCAAAAAACCACTCAGATACTTCACAGTTCCTTGCATCAGGCTTTCTGCAATTCAGCTTTGCACTTTCTCACACTGAAGAGGTAGAATCTATCTCCCTACCCCTTGAATCTGAGCAAAGCTGTGACTTCTTTTACGAAGTAGAATGCAAAAAGGAACATTCTTTGTGGAGTTGAGGCCTTTAGAGGTTTTGTCTGCTTCTGTCACTCTTAGGATCTTGTCCAGCCACCACAACAACAATCCTCAACCTGCTGAATGAAAAGAGACATGAGGTTCAGGCACCCCAACTAACCCCAGATATGTGAGTGAGGCCATCCTAGTTCAGCATTCAGCCAGCCCCCTGCCCACCCACCAGCTGACCACAGAAGCATGTGTAAGCACAGCTGAATTCAGCTAAGCCTGGCCCAGAGCAGCAAGAATACCAGCAGATGGTATTGTGTGCATTAGTAAATACTGATTTTTTTTCAGGTACTAAAGTTTGGGGCAGCTTGTCATGTGGCATCAGCTAACTGACACATATACATTTTAAAGAGCTCTACTAGACATACCCCAGCAAGAGTTACTAAGGAAGTGGCAGAGCTGGCTCTACTTCCAATCCAGAAATTTCTACAGTAGAAGAGACATTTTACTGGGATCAGGAGTTAGAGGCTTCGAGGGAGTTCTTAGTAAGAATTCACTCCATTCTGCCCCTCAGGGAAAAGATCAGAGGTTTTTCCACTAATAGTCCACACCAATTAAGGAGAAGTTCTGAGAAAGTCACTTTGTAGACATTGGTGGTGGTGGGAGAGAGGACCTGCAGGAAAGGGGACTGAGAATCTCACTCCATGTCTTGTTGAACTGCAGATCCCATAGGACCACTCCACTGCTACCCAAAGAGCTAAGCATGATGGAAGAGTTCTTGACAGAGCTGACTCATGCCAGGGAATTTGAGAATGTTAAGTTAAAATAGAGCCTTTTGCCTATTCCTCACTTGGGAAATTCTGAAGGAAGGCAGTTTTCTGGAGCAGTCTGTGATGGTAGACAAAGGGACAGAAAATTAATCTATTAACCTTTTCTACAATTCATTAGAGGGGCAAAGAGGTATATAGGTTCCTTATGGGAGAGGGACATTTGTAGCTGGACTTGAACAATTTTGCCTGTACAGTATCTGTATTTGTTTCCTAGGCCTGTTGTAACAACCTACCACAAACTGAGTGGCTTATAACAACCAACATTTATTGCCTCACACTTCTGAAGACTAAGCCATCTGAAATGCTATGCTGCCTCTGAAGCTGCTGGCAAAGGCTCCTTCCTTGCTTCTTTCAGCTTCTGGTGGCTGCAGATGCTCCTGGGTTGTGGCAGCATGACTCCCAGCTCTGCCTCCATCTTTACATGACCATCTTCCTTCTGTGTCTTCACATGGCGTTCTCCTCTCTTTGTGTGTTGGTTTCCAAAGTTCCCTTTTCTTCTAAGGACAACTGTCATTGGATTAGGATCCCTCCTAATGACTTCATCTCAACTTGATTACTTTTGGAAGTACCTTGTTTCCAAATAAGGTCACATTCACAGGTACTGGGGGTTAAGACTTGGCAGGGCGGGTGGAACGGAGGGAGACAATCCAACCTGAAACAGTGTCCTAAAAGTTGGTTGCTGGGTGAAGGAACCCAGCAGTAAGAGCTGAGAGGTTTATGACTATGGCAGGAGCCGAGGTGGGGAGTGGGAAGAGGTCATGTTGCCCTTCAGCGCCTCCTGAAGAAAGTACAAATGCACCACGAGAAAACCGGCAGCGGGACTCTTACCTCATGTTGGGTAATAGCCAAGAGAGGACTATAAACGGCCCCAGTTAGGTCAAAGGACTCCTGCCACCTTCCCTCAATCTTCCCTCTCAGACCCTACCTGTTGGAGGGGCAAGAGACACAGGAAGCAGTGGTTGTGTTCCAGGATTGAAGGATCAGGCCACAGTCCCAATCCCCACTGAGGGTCCTGGAGCCACGGGAAAAGCCACAGCAGAGGGAAGGGAGGTGAAAGGAAGGGCCGGGCTTAGTATGAGGTTGACATGTTAAACTGGATCAGACTGAGCCAGACTTTGTGAAACCTGAGTGGACATACAGGTCTGGGATTTGCCCAAGAAGTGATCAAGGGGTGGGGAAGGGACCTTCAGGGACAGTAAGTGGGAAAACAATATTATGTGTTTACTTTTTATCTACTAAGTCAGACAGTTCAGTACAGGGATTCTTAAGAGTTCAAATCCAAACTCTGTGACCTTGGGCAAATCTCATTCCACTTCTGAGCCTCCGTTGCCTCATCTATACAATTTGGATGATAATTTTAAACACATACATTCACACACGCACACACACCCTCTGCAAGGCTGTGAAAGAACTTTCTCAGTTTCAGGGTGCTGCTGTGGTAGAGGCCAGAATCCATGACTGGTATCTGCTCTCCCACTTCTTGGTTGTGCTACCTCAAACAACGCACTCAGCTTTTCTGAGCTTTGGCTTTCTCATCTACAAAACTGGGCCATGAGTCATGGGGTTAATGGGAAGATTCAATGAGATGTGAAATTGCTTTTTATTTTGTAAAGTGTTTTATATCTGTAAAGTGTTTCAGGCACGTCTATTTATTTTATAATATCAAAGAGATGTAACATGTTGAATTAAGTATGAGAATTGACATTACTTGAACTGCTATTGATAATAATTTGTGATCAGCAACCAGCCCCGTACATGGGAAACTTCTGCAAAGCTTTAAAAAAATACTGACATCTAGGTCCTACCCACCCCCACCCACCCCCACCAGAGATCCCAGTTTAGTTCATCTAGGCTGTGATCCGGGCATCCGTGTTTTCCCAGCTCCCAGGAGACTTAATGGTGTGGTGTGTGTTGGTGGGAAATCCTGCTGCTGTGCCTGATGGCTGGGTTGCTCCCTTTTTATCTCTTTCTTTTTTTTTGTTTACCTCTGACAGCTGCTACCTACAGCACAATTTTTATCCATGGGCTAGGAACATGCCGCTTTAAGTCTGATTTTCTGGCTACTCAGTGATTTTTTTTCACTTTGTTTTTATCAGGTTTGATCAACTAATTGATCATTTTCAGCTTGCAACATGAAATTGAGATTGTCATCTTAAAAACAAAACTTAGTTGAGAAATTCTGAATTCTGATGGGAAAAATAACATCTTTATTGTGAACGTGAAGCAGGGTTTCCTTTCTACCACTGAAAAAACTGATGTTATTATTTTTAATAATCTCAGGTATCTTAGGAGGCCCACAATTGCACTGTAGGATAACACATGATATAAATAAATCAGAATAAATGCAGTTGTGCAAAACACATTTGAAAGTGCCAAGCAGCAAAAGACCAAGAATATCAATCATTCGGGGAAGGGGGTAGATGGAGGTGGCCATGATGAGAGAAGATTTCTGGGAGAGGGTTTAAACACACTTAGGAACACTTGAGCCACTCAGACTGGCTGCTGCCAGGCAGCAGTGAAACTGCCCTGTAGGAGATAATTCAGACTTTGGAAAGGAGTGGTTAAAAGCTTGAGGTCAAAACTGATGGTACAAAGGCAGATGTGTTCTTAACAGAAAACCTTCTTGTTGGCTGTGAGTGACTTCTCTTCCAGTCCAGTTTGTACAGCAGGGGCAGCGGGTTTCTTCCCTTCAGCCTAAACAGGAGAAGGGTTCATTTAATCTATTACAGGCTGTCCAAAGAGAGCTGAGACCAAATGACTTTCCTCTCCTCATCCTCCTCTGCCTCAGAAGGTGCAAGGATGAAACGCCAGATTTCAAAAGTGGTTCAATTACTGACAGTTCCTGTAATGCTCCCAGTCTCAGCTGCCCTCCTAACACCAGGGTGTAATTATCCTTGTACTTCATTGGAGGTTCAGGAGAGCTTAATAGCTTACTCTATTGTTGTATAATTCAGGAGTTCAGTTCAGGCTTCCTTAACAGCCTTTTCTCTGCTTTTGGTCCAAAAGACGCTTTTCCAAATGGTCCGTTTTGGCAAAAAACTTCAGGATGGAGGGAGGGCTGCAGACAGCAGTGCAAGCTGAAAGGCTAAATACCCAGGAACGGGGAGACCGGGTCCTATCCCTGCTCTGCTGCTAATTCACTGGGTGGTGTCAGGCAAGAAGCTGCCTCTCTGGGCACCAGTTTCCTTCCTCATCAATGAGAAGGCAGAACTGGGTCAGCACTTCCCAAAGTGTGTTCCCTGGAACCCTGTCTCTCAAGATGTTTCTGCAGAAAATGGTTATTTAATGACCATAGTCTTAAATAACTTCTGGAAATGCTGTGTACCAGGCCTGCCTGTGATGTGAGTAATAGATGGCCTCACTAAGTGTCTGCCCCAGCAGCCTTCTGGTTTATTACTTTAATACTACATTTCCCAAACTCCTTTGTACTAGAGTCCAGATATGACTTGGGCTCCCAGTAAGATGCATTTGTGCACCTGGGATTGAAATAACTGGACAGGGAGACATCCATTTAAATGGCATGGAATATGGTCATGGTGGCAACTTCCTGAATGCCTGGTTTCCTGACTGTGCCTGGGTTCCCTTAGCAAGCCAGGTCTCTGCTGTGGTTCTGAAAGTTTTCCCTGGAGGCCCACTATGGAGCTTGCTTTGTTAGTGTTCAGCAACATTGTAAGTTCCCAGCTCCCTGTATCAAATTCCTGGCTAATTAAAATGACCAGAGTGATTCTGTTACCTGAAGCTGAGTTTGACTGAGGCATAGCCTCTTGGGTATTCACAAGAAACATAAAACCTGTTAAATGTTCTAAGATTTTTGGCAGTAAAGAAACCTATTATTTTACCCAGTATGTTTCAAACTGAATGAGTTTATATACACAGGTCTATATCTTATGTTGACTATTCTTATACATTTTATACTTCAAACACTCATTCTGTTAAAATTCATCATGGAAAGCATATATTTTTTCTTTATGTCTAGCAGTATGTATTTTTCTTCATTGTCTTTGAGAGGGTAAAGAGAATGAAAATATTTATCTTTTAAAACACTGCAAGTTCTGATCCTCACTTTGCTTCCAGATATAGGTTATGCAGCTGAGGGATTGATGGAGATACATGTTCATGATCCTTCTGCTCCCCATTCTACCTCTCACGTCTTTGTAAGGATTCATTCTCCTGTACATTGTGTGACTCTTTGGATCTACGGAGAGGTCCAAGACTCTGAGTGGTTAGCAAACACCCCTGGTGATTCTGGTGCAGTTGATGTGTGCTCCTCCACTCTTTCAGAATAACTGCCCAGGTCTCAGAATGAGATGTCCATGAACAGGTGCTCATGGCTGTCTTCTGAGAAGCCCTTTCCCAGCCACATAGAACTTCAGCCTGAGAGCAGCTATCTCGGCCGCCCCTCCTTCTTCAACAGCCAACACATTAAGCTCAGTTACAAGAGGAATATTTTAACCCCTTGTATCAGACATTTTGCCTTTGAGTCAGTCACACCCCAGGGAAGCTGGGTCCCTTTCTTTTCTCTCTGCATTTATGACATGTTGTAATGCTTCCATCATTATCCTCCTGGAGTATCTCTAAATGTCTCTCTTAGGTGAGGATATGAGATCTTTGAGGGCAAGGTTTATGTCTCAATCATCTGTGATTCCCTAGGGTTTAGAACATCATCTTGCACAGAGTACACTATTATTATCCATTTTATTTATTTATTTTTAACATTCAGACTCATTCTTCTTCTAATATGGTTACTGTCTCAGGACACTGGAAGAGGGAAAGAGGAATAGAAACTTCTAGTCCAGGAAGCCTTGGAATGAAGAACAAACAGCAAATTGTTTTCCTCTCCTTCTCCCCAGTTCCAGTTCTTAGAAGTCTCTTGCCTGCATACATATTTGTGTTGTCTCTTTGTTTTGTGGCACTTTCAAAGGCAAGACTGCCTGGCTGAACAATGTGGACTCAACCTGAGTGCATTTTCTAAACGTGCAAGATGTGCTATGCTCCTAGGCCTTTGAGGACTGCTGTGTGTATTTCCTAAGAATATAACTTATCTGTGCTTCTATCAAATTATATATTGTCTGAGCCATCTGGGCACAGGAGAATATTATATTGATTGATAGGTTTGGTGGGATAGCAAAATTTTGCTAGATTTCAATTATTGCTGTGTTCTGCTGGGCCCAGGCCATTGGAGTATGATTTACAGCAAAACATGTGTTTTGATCAGGGCCACTAGCTAAGCTGAGTGTTTGGGGGACTCTAAAGAGCTGTAAGAGCTTCATCACAATTCAGTGTAAATGGCTCAGGAGTTTGAAGAGACGGTTGTTCCCCTCAGGGAACGTTTCCTCTTGGTACTACTTTTCTGTCATGTGTTCCCCAGAGACTACTGCATGGTACTACATGCTTCACTCTGACTGCCACTCTGGCCCTCCAGGCTGAGGCAGTTAAAGTTGGTATTTGCATGTGTTCTCTTAGGAAAAATCACTCATGAGAGTTTCAGGAGCAAAGGCTGAGCAAAACCATGGACCTTATGGGGTTAGAGCCAAGAGGGACTTAGGAGATAAAATAATTCAACACTGTCATTTGATAGGTAAGAAACCTGAGACCCAAAGACATATATGTAAACTTGGAAGCCAGCACTCTTTTCTGGGACCCTCCCGGAGTTTTTGATTTTTATTGCTAGGAATAATCAGAGAAGGAACTTAAATCATGCTTCCTACATACCTCCTCTAAATTTCTCCAAATGCTTTTTAAAAAAATGAACAATTGATCTGTGATGTTGGCCCATGTAAGGGAGGCATCCTTCCCTATCGGGTTGCCTGAGGATGCCCCCACTCTGATACAGCATCTGGCTCTGACGTAACGCCGGATTTCAAAGTGAATAGTTTTCGAAGTGTAGTCCCTGACCCGCAGCATTAACCTCACCTGGAATATTGTTAGAAAAGCAAACTCTCAAACTCCACTCAAGACCTACCAAGTCATAAACTTAGAGGTGGTCCCAGCTCTCTGAATTTTAACAAGCCTTCCAGGTAACTCTCATGCATGCTCAAGTTTGAGAACCACTGAACAATCCTGGCATCTCCTTACACAATGTGATTTTAGGAGCAATTAGACTACTCCCCATTCTCCAAAAGACCCTGCCTTCTGCCTGCTGTTGCCTGGAACTTCCACTCTTTAGATTTATATATTTGGATTAAGACTTCTAGCTCTAGGATATCCTGGAATATAAAGTGTGTTGAACCTTCGAATCCTTCACATATCAGTTTGTACAACCTTAACAACATTTTCTTTAAGATTAGATTTTGATAGAATGTATTTATAATGTATTTATAGCTTGCTTGTAACTGAAACCTATTGAAGCTAGTGGTAATGAAACAGTGGGAGAATTCAGTATAATGGAAGTGGGGGTTGTCTACCAGGGACTGGAATGCCCACAGCCATCCTGCTTGTCTCCTGTTTCTGCTCTGTTCCAGGAACCCGTTTTGCTCTCCCTTCTTGCTCAACACTGGCTTTCTCTGCTTCTCAGTCCCATGGGAGAAGCTGGCTACAGGCTGCAGCTCTCAGATGGAACAGGTCCAGCCACCAGGAAAGAGCCTGTGTATCTCTCCCAGTCTCAGTTCTAAGTTTCAGAAAGGGGATTTCAGCCCAGGTAGGATCAGCTCTTCACCTAAAGTCAATTATCTGTGTGTTGGGTGCAGGAACATGGCCTTTGGGAACCCCACACTTGCAATGGTGTGGATGGTAAATGGATAGTTTTCTGAGAACAGGGGATGGCTGGAAGTTAACCTGATAGACAGAGTTTGAGGACCCTGAATTGGAAGGAAATTTTCTGTTGAAAGGTGGAGAGGACATGGAAAAGGGAAAGAGAACAGGGGAATACAAAGAGTGAATTTACCAGATGATAGTTATAAAGGTCAGTGTTTGCTATGGATTAACTTGTGTCCCCCTCCCTGCCCCCTCAAAAGATATGTTGAAGTCCCAATCTCTGGTACCTCAGGATGTGACCTTATTTGAGCATGGGGTCATTTCAGATGTCATGAGTTAAGGTAAGATGAGATCATATTGGAGTAATGTGTGTCCTTAATCCAACATGACTGGTGTCCTTATAAGAAGAGGGAATTTTGGACACAGACACAGACACCAAAGGAAGACAATTATATGAAGCTGGAGGCAGAGATTCTAGGGTGGCCACAAGTCAAGGAACGTGTGGGGCTACCAAAAGCTAGAAGAAGCAAGGAAGACTTCTTCTCTGGACTCTTCAGAGAGAGTATGGCCCTGTCAATACCTTGATTTCAGACCTCTACTTCCAGAAATCTGAGATAATAAATTTCTGTTGTTTGAAGCCATCCACTGTGTGGTACTTTGTTATGGCAGCTCTAGGAAGTTAATACAGTGTTCTTTAGCCCTTCCATGCCTACTGACCTGCCACCCTGCCCTATATTCTAAGTGCCATAATACTACAAGCAGTGGATGGTAATCGCAAGATTATAAACAAATAACAACCCAAATAGATTTGCATTGGTAAAGGCTATTCTGGCTCTGTGCGCATATTGGATTGTGGACAGGAATGAACGGTGCAAGGTTCTTACTGTGCACTCTTGTGATGTTGTCTTGTCAGTGGGCACCAACCCTTGTTGGGCATCTATGATGATAATTGTCTTTGGTAAAATGCAATTCTTGGATGACTTAGAGGCTTAAAATTCAATGTGTCTGAAAACCATCTCATGATGTTCTTCAATGCCGCTCTCCTCCCATAAAATCACAAACCTGGGTTGCATGTCTTGGCAAATAGCACGAACATGCATTTGCTTTTGCAATCCAGAGTCCATGAATTTCTTTCTCTCTCTCACCTCCCACTGTAAATCCTTCACCAAAGGTGTCTATTTTACCCCCCAAATAGTCCTCAAATCCATCATATCTCACCATCTCTGTCACCACCACCTGCCCAAGCCACCTCTTGCCCAGAGGACCACTGCCTCTTCTCTCATGTAGTCACCCCCACTCCGCCCACTCCCCTCCAATCTGATCTTCACACCAGAGTGATTTTTTCAAAATGCCCATTTGATCAGGTCACCTTCTTGCATTACAACTCTCTTTGCTCTCAAGATCAGACAGAATTTGTTGACATGGCCTCCAAGCCCCTTCAATGTCTAGTTTTTAAACCTCCCTCAGCCTCATCTCTCTCTGCTCTAGTCACAGTGAATTCTCTGAGTCCGCTGACTGCATGGAACTTCTCTTGCTACAGGACTTTTTCTCCGCCGTCCCCTCTGCTCAAAATACTCTGCTCTATTCTTTTCACTTAGTTAACTTATATTCCTACATCATCTCTCTGTTCAAGGCTCACTTCCTCAAGGAGCCTCTTCTGACTTCTTCAAGCAGGTTGAATCCTTTTAGAGCATCTTTCAGCTCCATGTTAGTGTTTATTGCCATTGCAACTTTGTATTTATCTCAGTTCAGTATTTTCTCTTTCACCCACTAGATTGCAAGCTCCATGAAGGAAGTAACTGTTTTTTGTCTTTTTTTTCACCATGTATCCCAGATCCTCATAGAACCTCAATGGTATTTGTCGAATGAAAAGTGACTAAATAAATACATATCAAATGGTGTTTTTTGTTGAATATCTAATATGGACCAGGCACTTTACACATTTTAACCCAGGCTTTATCAGAACCTGGAAAACTGGTATTTTTTTTAATTTAAAGATAAGAAAAACTTCAGCTCAGAGACATGAATTTGTCAAAGATAATAGAGTTGATAAGTGGTGTCTATCCAGGATTAAAATCCAGGTCTATCTGTTTCTGCAGGTGGTGCCATTTCTAATATATCAGAATGTTAAGGCTAGAAGGTATCTGGAAAACATATGGGAACACTGTCAAAAACACTGTCATCCTGCTGAGAAGGAAGCTGAGATACAAAGTTAAGAAAATAAAAACGCATATAAATTCACATAGAGCATCCACAACAGAGCACAGTTAGAAACTAAACCTCTCTTGACTGTGTTTATTCTATTATCATGGGTCATTTTAACCCTTTGAGAAAGAGTAGGAGCAGTAACTTAACAGACAGTATTTTGTACCACCCACAATTGCCAAAAATGGCCACCCAGGTCAGGGTCATAGTTGAATTATACTTGTAGCAAGGAATTCTGGCAGACTTCGGGGGTCTAGGGATTGCAGAGGGAGGGAGGGAGAGAGAAAAGGAGGGGAAAGTGATGGAGGGAGGGAGCATGACTGAATGGTAAATAAAACCAGTTTTCTTGATGCTGATTTTCTTGTTACTTAATATAAAGCCATAATCATTACCATAGCAACATACTCACGGCACACAACATGAATATGTAGCTTCCCTAGGGGAAAATGGAATAAACTGTACGTTTGTGAAACTTTACTTAAAAAGAGAAAAAGCTTGTATAATTCCAGTCCATGTTTGCATAAACAGGGCTCTTCATCCATGTAGATGATTATTCCACTGAATCTATGACAGCCAGAAGTAAATGATGTGCTCACTGAAGCCATAGAAAAATAACCAATAATTGGTGTGTGTGTGTGTGTGTATGAGAAAGAGAGAGAGAGAGAGAGAGAGTGAGAGAGAGAGAGAGAGAGAGAGAGAGAGTAAGACAGAAAAAAAGAGAGAAAGACAGCGACAGAGAAATAAATCATAGAATCATAGATGTGAACATTTCTGGAGGGAAATCCACTTAAATAGTGGCCTCCTTTCAGGATTCAAGTTTCCAAAGTGATTATTGAAGTACTTGTGTCATTGATGCTCCAGAGATTACCAGAGTGGAAACTACCTTGTAGGTTGTGGACCACTCAGGGAAAATAGAGCACTGTGGTTCTAGAATTTCCATAGAGGAATGGTTTACAGTGACCATCTGGTAAGAAGGTTGGGGTGGGTCTGGTACCCATGGGGATGTCCCAGAATATTTGAAGTCTCATCATGGTTTTTACTTCAATTACATTTTTACTGAGTTAGAGACGGGAGTATGATAAAAGTCTCCCAAGCCACTCTTTGGCACTGCCACCGGGAAGAGTCCTCCAGTTCTCCACTTCACCCCACCCTGGAAGAGTGACGACAAGGTCTGTGGTTTGGATGCTGCTCTCTGTTTAGATGGTTCTGGATCTCAGCCTGATATCCCAGGTGAGGAGGGGGCTGCCATACCTCAGCTGAGGTCTAAGTAATGAGCACCAGAGACCAGCCTGGATTTCCTGGAAGGGTCCCAGTTCCAAATCCTCTCCCGGGACTCCATAAGTAATTGTTAGATTGGATATGTTTATTATTTCTTCAGAAACCATTGTGTCTAGAAACATACACATGGTGATCCTCATTCTGGCTGACTCTGTTTTAATGTTTTCTATCTCTCACTATGTCACTTCCTCTACACCCACATAAACACAAAGGTATCTCTACCTGCTTACCTACTAGCTACCTATATCTTCATGTCTATCTATCTAGCTAGTTGTCTTTATTGAAATATAGGTGTGAGTGTGTGTGTCTATTTATACATCTCTTACTATAAACACATATACGTATATGGGGGGAAAACAGCCAACAAGCAATAACTAAAATAAACAAGTTACAACAAAAGGTACACAAGAATTAGGGTGGAGCAACTGGAATGGGGGTGGAGCAGGTTGCAATTGTAAATAAGGTGATCAGGAACGTCCTCAGTGAAGTGACACCTAACTAGGAGTGTGTATTATCCAGGAGAGGCTCCTAAGTCTCAGAGCAAATGGGAACTGTTTGGTTTAAGTTACATGATTTTTCCATTGCCTGACTTTCATTGAGTTGCTGCAAGTCTCAGGACACCCAGCATTGTTAGATCAGTTCTTGAAAGGGCAGAAGTTTGCCTGAAAAAAGCCAGATCCTAAGTTAATCAGAAAGAGACTGGAAAGAGCCAGCCTTTAGTTTAAAAAGTGAAGAACCAGACTAGGAAGATCAAGACCAGATCCTGATGACAGGTTGGCGTCAGCTTGGAGGCGTGAAGAAATTGGACAATTTATGGTCAGCCTGTGAGGTTGCATCATAATTCCCTGTCTACACAAGAGCTCTGGTGGAGGGGGGATGAATTGGGAGGTTGGGATTGACATATATACACTAATAGGTATAAAATAGATAAGTAATAAGAACCTGCTGTATAAAAAAAGAAATAAATCAATTCAAAAAACAAAACCAAACAGACAAGAAAAGAGCTCCAGGGAAAGAATAAATACGTTTTCTGGTTCTATTCTCAGTTTATGTTGCTCTCTTTTTTATGAATTTCAGACTCTTTAAAGATATTCTTTAGGGACTTTTGTTTCCAAACACAAACTAGAGATGATACTGGAATTTCACAGATAAAGTGGGTGAAAGAAGGGCTCACCCTGTCCAAAATCCTGGGAACAATTATTTTGATTAACCAGCTAACTGTAAAGTGGGGAAAACACATAAACAAGATGGGCCCTGGAAAGTGCAAATGGTTTGACCATATCCTGTCAAAGTGGAGATGATACAAAGAAGACGGAATCATTTACTGTTTGTAAGAAAGTATTCTAAACTGAAGAAGCTGATTCGTAGATGCTATCACTACCCGGTAAACACATTAAAAATCAAATACAGATTGTATTACACATACTATCTACAATGATAAAATGCAGAAATTGTCAACAGCTTAAAAAAATTCTAGTCACTTGTATTAATTTTCATTGTCATCTTATCTTATTTCTCTTAGTCTCAGTTTTGTTTCTTTTAGGTCTTGAGCACTGAGGCTTTTGAAAATTTTTCTGATTTTATTTAAGGATGATTGCATTGCAGGAAATCCTTCAGTGGCTTCCAAATTTCTTTAGGATAAAATTCCTTTAGGCTGAACTAAATGGCTTATAAAATATTACAAAGTCCTTTTGATCTGTCCCCTGCCTACCTCTCCAAATTTATCTTCTGTTGCTCTCCCACAGTCATTCTCCTGGCTGCCAGAATAACCTCATGCATCTCCCTGAATAATTCACACTCTTCTCTGCAGCAGTATCTTTGCTCATTATAGATCCTCTGCCTAGAATATGCTTCCTACTCTCACTTACTAGGCTAGATTTGTCACTTCCTCATAGTTCTCCTAACCTTTTTTATCCTCTAGGCTATGTTGAGTTGTTGAGCCTCACAGCACCCTGCATAACTCTCTCATGGCCAGTTTGTCATGTAATGGTTGCCCTTTTTGTTTTCTTATGCTATAAAGTAAGAATTTCTTGAGGACAAAGTTGAAATGAACTTATACCACAGCTTCTAGAATAGGATTGTAGTGCCCAGCATATAAGGTGGATCACTCTGTGTGTGTGTGTGTGTGTGTGTGTGTGAGTGTGACAGAAAGACAGAGAGAGACAGAGAGAGACAGGGAGACAGAGTGAGATAAAGTTTGAATCAAAGCACTGAAGGTCTCAAATATTGCAATATCCATAAGCAAAGGAAGGAAAACTTGGCAACTTCTTGACAATCATTTAACTAATGCTGGTGACAGAGATGAGGCTCAATAAGTCATAACCATTATTATAAGAAGGAATTTTCCAACCTCAGCAGTTCATTATGAGCAGTTACTGGGTCGTACTGTCTTCTACATAACCCTGCAGGGGACAGATAGATTTGGCAGGGAGGGAGAGATAAATAGCTTTTTGATTTCATTTACTTCCACAGTTTTTTTAACACTGTATCCCCACAACTTCAAATCACTGTTCTATAAGTGGAATTGATCAAATTGTATCATGGCAGAATATTTTGCCTTTGATCTAAGATGGACCAGCTAACAACATGATCTGTATGTGTGCAAGGCTATTTTGTGTCCAAATTAGGAAGCAGGTGGAATCTGTGATTAAAGGACACACATCTGGCCCTGGCTCCTCTGTCTAGTGCTCCAACCCATACCCGATTTCCCCAGGCTCCTGGTTCCCCACCACTGTGCCCGGTGTAAAGCAGGCATCCATCCCTCCACCACTGCCCATCACTTCCTATCTTGTCTCCTTTCAGTGCTGTTAGCTGACTTGCTAATCTATATTGACCTAATTCTTGTTAGGCTGTCAATGCCATAGCTTCATAGAAACTTAGAGTTCTAATCCTTAGAGGGGGTTTAATGCAATCCCTTCATTTTGCAGAGAAGAGATGGAAGGTGGAGAGATAGAAGATCACCAGCTCAAAGTCATGGAGCTGACGAAGGCAGAACTAGCAACTGGGCTCTCCCGGACCTCACAGCATCGCCCCTCGGAGTTGGGCTCAAACCCCCACTCAGCCACTTACTGCTCACATGGTTGTTGAAAACCACTTAAGCTTCCAGAGCCTCTGCCTTGTTCTCCCTCAAAACTAGAAAATGAGAGCTTCCACCTGACAGCATTGCTATGAGGATTAAATAAGGGAATAGATATAATGGACTTCGCACAGTCTCTGACATGTAGTAAACACTTATATGATGAACAGTTTATTAGAGCCGGAGGCCGGGGGAGGTGTTGGAGCAGGCTGACCCTTTTAGTTTTTAGATCTGCCAATTGGCATACCCGATTTTGACCACTTACCGTGCACTTGGCTCATAGGTCTTTCAAGATCAAGCGAATGTTCCTAACCATTCACGTTTTGGTTATCCGCGTTTGGCCTTCTTGAGAGAGAGAAGCCACTTCAGCCTCCTCGTTGTCATTCGTCACCTCTCCTGCCAGACCCCGGCTCTGGACAGTTGCTTGTGGAGTTGGAGCCGTCTCTGTGCAGGGTTTCAGCAGAATGCTCAAGGGGGCAGTGTGGTCATGCCGAAGAAGGCAGCCTCGACTCGAGGAAAGCCTTGGCCATTTTTGCATGAAAGTATTTACCCTGGAAATTAAATTATATTTGGGATTTTTGGTTTCCCCTCCCCCACCCCCGCCGTGGGAGGTTTCGGAAAGTTACTGTGGTGACAGTTGCAATCAGAAGGCTGTCAGCATTTCAGCTCTGCACCGGGAGGCCCTGCAGGCTCCTTCAGCGCCCCGGCCACTAGGGACCCTGTGCACGTGGGGGAGGACCCTGTGCACGTGGGGAAACCCTGTCCCCGTGGGGGGTTGGGCCTCCAGCGGTCACTGGCTCCACACTCCCTCTACACACATTCTCCCATCTTCAGCCAATTTTGGATCAACAGCTGAGCGTGAATTTCAAACTTAAGTTGGATAGTTGGAGAGTTGTTTTTGTTTGCGTATGTGTTTTCCAAAATATTTCTGAAAGTAACTCTTAAAATGCTCCCAGTCTATCCATGGATTCATGAATATTCATAGCTTCTTCCTGTTGGTAGGCTCAAGATTTCTTCTCTGTCAAATGAGGCATTAGATAAGTTCCCAGCTCTGGTGTTCCAGAGTTCTAGGCATTCAAGAATATAGAGAAATCTATGAAAAAGATCCAACCCTTGGGAAATTCCTCTTTTCTTTGTGGTTTCACCCAACCAAGCCAGTCACTCAACACTCTTGGTAACTTGAAGATTAACAATTCCTGTTCTCCAGGGATCCTACATAATTAATCATTATTCACCACCAAATAAATACTTAATGGCCCTTGATCTGTGTCAAGGACTGAGCTAAGGTCATTCATACCAAGTGGTGAAGAAAACAGATACCAACCCTACCCTCACGAAGCTTGAAGATTAGTGGGGATACAGACACTACACAAATAATCACACAGAGAGAGAAAGTAATTACAGAGTGAGAGGAATACTGGGCAGGAAAAATAAAGGGCAATGAAGATCAAGTATAAAAGGACCTAATTTAGAATTGAGTCAAGGAATGCGGAAGTGATGTTTTAGTTAAGACCGGGAGGTATGTGGGAGTAGCATATTATGTGTAAAAACCAGAGGTTGAAACCAAATTATTGACTTAGAATGGTAACAGTGACACCATATTTTGGCATCCAAGGAAGAAATTAACCCATTCTAATTTTCAATGAATACTGGTAGCAAAGTCCATGATATTGTCTGCAGATAATTTGAATTGTCAGAAACTCAGATCATCCTGCAATGAGAATAACTTCTGAGGACATCTGATTCAACTCTCTTCTAATTTAGGAATCTCCTCAAAAACATGCTAAATAATTATCAAGTTTCTGCCAGGGAATCCAGTCAGTTTTTCCACTTTTAACTGTTCAACTTTTTCCTTCCATTGATTTCTTAGATTTCTCCTTACTTGGATTTCCCTTCCTAGACAGGGAAATAAATTTTTGTTTTCATTATTCATTGATATATCTCAACTGTCAAGAACAGTGCCTGGAATACAGTAACTTCTCAAACCTTATTTATTGAATGAATTAATTGAGACAAAATAGGCTTCCCTAAACTTTGGCTCATGGGCTGTAGTTCTGCTCTCTAGAACAGCAAAGAACAAATTTAACATCTCATATAAGGATAGTCATACAATCATTTGAAAATAGCTCTCGTTTTCCAGTTCTTTTCTCTCTGTTAAATATTCCCATGGATGTAGCTTTGAGACTTTCACACTTTTGATGACTAATTTGGATCCAATTAGGCATGATAATTGACAAATGTGAATCTACTTTTTTATATTATCATATATCCATCGTTCCTCTAATTTTTTACATGGGTATGTTTCTTTCTTTAACCCTTCACATACCCCATGTTATTGTTCTTGGAAGATATAGTGTTTTCTTACAAATTGAAGTTTTGCAGTAACCCTGCATCAAGAAAGTCTATTGGCGTTATTTTTCCAACAGCGTTTGTTCACTTTGCGTCTCTGTGTCACAGTTTGGTAATTCTCACAATATTTCAAACCCTCCATCTGCAAAAAGATTATGACTCACTGAGGGCTCAGATAATAGTTAGCATTTTTTATTAGTAAAATATTTTAAAATTAAGGTATGTACATTTTTTTTACACATAATGCTATTGGACACTTAATAGACTACAGTACAGTGCAAACATAACTTTTATATTCACTGGGAAACTAAAAAATTCACCTGATTCATTTTATCATGATATTCACTTTATTGTGGTAGTCTGGAATTGAACCAGCAATATCTTCAAAGTATGACTGTGTATATATAGGTATGCTTGTATATATAAGGAACACATATATATGTGTCCTTATGTTATAAGAAATTGGCTCACATGATTATAGAGCTGAGAAGTCCCAAGATCCGAAGTTGGCAAGCTGGAGACACAAGAGAACTGATGTGTATTTCCAGCATGAAAGTTGACAGTTCTGAGACCCAAGAAGAACCAATGTTTCAGTTCAAGTCTGAAGGCCAGAAAAGACCGATGTCCAAGCTTAAAGCAGTCAAGCAGGAGAAGTTTCCTGGTACCTCAGGTAGAGGCAAACTTTTTTCCTATTCAGGCTTTTATTGATTGGATGAGGGCCAGCCACATTAGGGAGGGCAATTTACTCAGTCTATGATTCAAATGTTAATCTCATCCAAAACACCGTCACAGACACACCCAGAACAAGGTTGACCAAATATGTGGGCACCCTGTGGCCCAGTCTAGTTGACACATAAAATAAACCATCACATTATCTATCAGACTGTCAAAGAGGAGTGTATGTAAGGATGCCTTTAGCTAACTTACAAAGAGAGAGAGAGAGTACCTCACAGGTGAGCAGCAAGCTGTGGCAGGTTCTGGAAAGATGGTCAACTGTTGAATCTGGGTACAAGCAAGGGAAGAAGAAAGCATTCCCTTTACTGGGTCCATAAAAACCAGTGGAGATAATGGCACTGATGGGAGCAGATGGGACAGATTAAAATCAGGAAAATCCCACATGCACTAATAATTTGCTTGAAATAATGATGCTCTCCAACTATCACCTCCAAAGTTTGTTGTAAGAATGACAGTGAAAGCAGAACCAAAAACCAGTAAGAACTTGTACAGTCTCAAGCATTTTGGGGGACTTTGAAGTAGGCCTGAAACTGATCACTCCAAGTGTGATACTGCAGCCCACCCCTCCTGGCTTCAGGATCAAACACTGATAAGAAGAGACTAACACTTAATCATCAGTGCCTACTGCAGTAGAACTGGAATTTGGGAATTGAGCTAACAAGAAATGTGTTCAGCTTTCTAATGCTGGGGATCATTCCTGGATCAACGTATCACATGGTAAAATGTAAACAATCATTTTCTCGACTTTAGCTATCACACATAGAAAAGAGTTTACAATCTCTGGGATAAACCAAACAAAATAGGATTATAATTCAATCTCCATGTAATTATATATATAACTTCTTACAATAAAATATTATGAGGCATATAAAGAAGTTAGATAAAAATATTCATCATCAAAATTTTTTTTTTAAAAAACCAACCTGACCCACAGATGAACCAGATGTTGCAACAAGAAGACGAGGATTTTTATATTATTGTAATCATGTTTGAGAATGTACGGGAAAAGATAAAGAAAGTAAATGAATAGGCAAAGAATCCCAGGAGACATTTGGAAACTATGAAAAAGAGGCAAAATAGAAATTCTAGAGCTGGAAAATACAATAGCTAAAATTTTAAAAAGTACATGTTATATGGCTGGATAGGAAATTTCTAGGTCCCTATGGTTTTACTGACAAATTCCACCAAACATTTAAAGAAGAAATAACACTAATTTTACACAATCTCCTTCAGACAATAGGAAGAAAACTCAACAAATTTTATGAGATCAACATTACCCTAACACTAAAATCAGACATAGACAGTACCAAAACAAACAAACAAACCCATAGACTCCTATCCCTCATGATTGTAGGTATAGAAATTCTCAAAAAAAATAAAAAATCGTTAGCAAATTGAACCCATCACTAAAAAATACACCATAACCAGGAAGATTTTTTTCCAGGAACATAAGGCTTGTTCAGAATTTTTAAAAATATAACAGTATAATCCAACTTATACAGTTGGATTTTAGTTTATGTAATGTAGTTAATATATATTTTTAAAAATATATAAATAAGTTTAAATAAGAAAGTTTATGTGAATATATATATATATATATATATATAAACAGTTTAAATGATCAGGTCTATTGATGTAAAAAAAACACATTGGACAAAATTTTTTATGACAAAAACTCTCAGAAAGCTAAGAATAAAAAGAAACGTCATCAAACTGCTGAAGGACATCTATAAAAAAGCTACAACTAACATCATACTTAATGATAAAACACTGACTGCTTTCCCCAAAAGACTGGAGAAAAAAAGGATGTCTGTGCTCATCACTTCTATTCAACATGGTACTGGAAGTTTTAGCCAGTGCAATAGGGTAAGTAAAGGAAACAAAAGACAAGCCAATTGGAAAAGAAGAAATAAAACTGTCCCTGTTTACAGGTGACATGATTGTGTACATAAAAAATGTCTCAAAGAACCTACAAAAAAACCCCCAAAAACAAAACAAAACAAAACAAAAAACTTCTAGTCCCAAAACAAAGTAAATTTAGCAAAGTGACAGAACACAATATCAACACAAATACCAAGCGTATTTCTTTCTTTTCATTTTTTGAACTTGTTCTTCAATTTGAAAAAAATTTATCATAGGACCTGACCTACAATGACAATACATAAACTAATTTTTTTCAATTTAGCTTCTAAAAAATTATTTCATTTTAAGACCATTTAACATGAGATCTACCCTAAATTTTTTAAATGTACAATATAGTCTTGTATTTTTTTATCTCATCTTTTCTGTCTTGTTTCAAGTCTGTGATTTCTTTTATTTTTAATTTAATTTTATTTATTTTTTATACAGCAGGTTCTTATTAGTTATCCACTTTATAAATATTAGTGTATATATGTCAATCCCAATCTTCCAATTTATCACACCACCACCGCCCCCACCACTTTCCCCCCTTGGTGTCCATATGTTTGTTCTCTACATCTCTGTCTCTATTCCTGCCCTGCAGAAAGGTTCATCTGCACCATTTTTCTAGGTTCCACATATATGCATTAATATACGATATTTGTTTTTCTCTTTCTGACTTACTTCACTCTGTATGATAATCTCTAGATCCATCCACGTCTCTACAAATGACCCAATTTCGTTCCTTTTTATGGCTGAGTAATATTCCATTGTATATATGTACCACATCTTCTTTATCCATTCATCTGTCACTAAGTATTTAGGTTGCTTCCAGGACCTGGCTATTGTAAATAGTGCTGCAATGAACATTACTTCTTCTTTTCCAATTTGTATTACTTTTATTTCTTTTTCTTCTCTGATTGCTGCGGCTAGGAATTCCAAAACACCAATAATAGTGGTGAGAGTGGACATCCTTGTCTTGCTCCTGGTCTTAGAGGAAATGCTTTCAGTTTTTCACCATTGAGAATGATGTTTGCTGTGGGTTTGTCGTATATGGCCTTTATTATGTTGAGGTAGGTTCCCTCTATGCCCACTTTCTGGAGAGTTTTTATCATAAATGGGGGTTGAATTTTGTCAAAAGGTTTTTCTGCATCTATTGAGATGATCATATGGTTTTATTCTTCAATTTGTTAGTATGGTGTATCACATTGATTGATTTGCATATACTGAAGAATCCTTGCATCCCTGGGACAAATCCCACTTGATCATGGTGTATGATCCTTTTAATGTGTTGTTGGATTCTGTTTGCTAGTATTTTTTTGAGGATATTTGCATCTATATTCATCAGTGATATTGGTCTGTAATTTTATTTTTTTGTAGTATCTTTGTCTGGTTTTGATATCAGGGTGATGGTGGCCTCATAGAATGAGTTTGGGAGTGTTCCTTCCTATGCAATTTCTTGGAAGAGTTTGAGAAGGATGGGTGTTAGCTCTTCTCTAAATGTTTGATAGAATTCACCTGTGAAGCTACCTGGTCGTGGACTTTTGTTTGTTGGAAGATTTTAAATCACAGTTTCAATTTCATTACTTGTGATTGGTCTGTTCATATTTCCTATTTCTTCCTGGTTCAGTCTTGGAAGGATATACCTTTCTAAGAATTTGTCCATTTCTTCCAGGTTGTCCATTTTATTGGCATAGACTTGCTTGTAGTAGTCTCTTAGGATGTTTCAAATTTCTGCAGTGTCTGTTGTAACTTCTTCTTTTTCATTTCTAATTTTATTGATTTGAGTCCTCTCCCTCTTTTTCTTGATGAGTATGGCTAATGGGTTATCAATTTTATTTATCTTCTCAAAGAACCAGCTTCTAGTTTTATTGATCTTTGCTATTGTTTTCTTTGTTTCTATTTCATTTATTCCTGCTCTTATCTTTATGATTTCTTTCCTTCTACTAACTTTGGGTTTTGTTTGTTCTTCTTTCTCTAGTTCCTTTAAGTGTAAGGTTAGAGTGTTTATTTGAGATGTTTGTTGTTTCTTGAAGTAGGATTGTACTGCTGTAACTTCCCTGTTAGAACTGCTTTTGCTGCATCCCATAGGTTTTGGATGGCTGTGTTTTCATTGTCATTTGTTTCTAGGTAATTTTTTGACTTCCTCTTGATTTCTAATCTCATAGTTTTGTGGTCAGAAAAGATGCTTGATATGATTTCAACTTTCTTAAATTTACTGAGGCTTGATTTGTGACCCAAGATGTGATCTATCCTGGAGAACCTTCCATGCACACTTGAGAAGAAAGTGTAATCTGCTGTTTTTGGATGGAATGTCCTATAAATATCAATTAAATCTCTGTGGTCTATTGTGTCATTTAAAGCTTGTGCTTCCTTATTAATTTTTAGCTTGGATGATCTGTCCATTGGTGTAAGTGAGCTGTTAAACTCCCCCACTATTTTTGTGTTACTGTCGATTTCCTCTTTTTTAGCTGTTAGCAGTTGCCTTATGTATTGAGGTGCTCCTATGTTGGGTGCATATATATTTATAATTCTTATATCTTCTTCTTGGATTGATCCCTTGATCATTATGTAGTGTCCTTCCTTGTCTCTTGTAACATTCTTTATTTTAAAGTCTATTTTATCTGATATGAGTATTGCTACTCCAGCTTTCTTTTGGTTTCCATTTGCATGGAATATCTTTTCCCATCTCCTCACTTTCAGTCTGTATGTGTCCCTAGGTCTGAAGTGGGTCTCTTGTAGACAGCACATATATATGGGTCTTGTTTTTGTATCCATTCAGCGAGTCTGTATCTTCTGGTTGGAGCATTTAATCCATTCACATTTAAGGTAATTATTGATATGTATGTTCCTATTACCATTTTCTTAACTGTTATGTGTTTGTTTTTGTAAGTGCCTTTCTTCTCCTGTGTTTCCCACTTAGAGAAGTTCCTTTAGCATTTGTTGTAGAGCTGGTTTGGTGGTGCTGAATTCTCTTAGCTTTTGCTTGTCTGTAAAGCTTTTGATTTCTCCATCGAATCTGAATGAGATGCTTGTTGGGAAGAGTAATCTTGGTTGTAGGTTCTTCCTTTTCATCACTTTAAGTATTTCATGCCATTCTGACTTGTAGAGTTTCTGCTGAGAAATCAGCTCTTAACTTTATGGGAGTTCCCTTGTATGTCAGTTGTCATTTTTCCCTTGCTACTTTCAATAATTTTTCTTTGTCTTTAATTTCTGCCAGTTTGATTACTATGTGTCTCAGCATGTTTCTCCTTGGGTTTATCCTGCATGAGACTCTCTGCACTTCCTGGACTTGGGTGGCTATTTCCTTTCCCGTGTTTGGAAGTTTTCAACTATAATCTCTTTAGATCTTTTCTCGGGTCCTTTCTCTCTCTCTTCTCCTTCTGGGACCCCTATAATTCTAATGTTGTTGCATTTAATGTTGTCCCAGAGGTCTCTTATTTCTTTTCATTCTTTTTTCTTTATTCTATTCCACAGCAGTGAATTCCACCATTCTGTCTTCCAGGTCACTTATCCGTTCTTCTGCCTCAGTTATTCTGCTATTGATTCCTTCTATTTTATTTTTCATCTCAGTTATCGTATTGTTCATCAGTTTGTTTGTTCTTTAATTCTTCTAGGTCTTTGTTAAACATTCCTTTCATCTTCTCGATCTTTGCCTCCATTGTTTTTTCTAGTGCCTGGATCATCTTCACTATCATTATTCTGAATTCTTTGTCTCGAAGGTTTCCTATCTCCACTTCATTTAGTTGTTTTTCTGGGGTTTTATCTTTTTCCTTTATCTGGTACATAGCCCTCTGCCTTTTCACCTTGTTTATCTTTCTGTGCATGTGTTTTTTGTTCCACAGGCTGCAGGATTATAGTTCTTCTTGCTTCTGCTGTCTGTCCTCTTGTCAATGAGGCTATCTAAGAGGCTTGTGCAAGTTTCCTCATAGTCTTGTATTGTTGACTATAGGCACAGTATTTTACAGCCAATCTCTAGAACTTATTCACCCTCCTTACCTGAAACTTTATGTCCATTTTTTGGTAATTCCCCATTTCCCTCTCCCCCCAGCCCAACAACCATTATTCCACTGTTTGATTCTATGAATTGACTATTTTAGACTCATATAAGTGAAATTGTGTAGTAGTTGTCTTTCTGTGACTGGCTTAAGATGACCTCAAGGTTCAACCATGCTGTTGAATATTGCAGAATTTCCTTCCTTTTTAAAGTCAAATGCCATTTCGTTGTATGTATATACCACATATTCTTTATCCATTTATCTGTCAGTGGACATTAGGGTTGTTTCCACATCTTGGCTACTGTGAATAGTGCTGCAACTTTTACAAAAATGCCATTGGGATTTTGATAGGAATTGCATCGGTATATCTGTTTATCACTTTGGGTAGTAGGGACATTTTAACAATAATAAGTCTTCTAATCCATGAACATGCAATGTCTTTCCATTTGTTTGTGTCTTCTTTAGTTACTTGCATCAACATTTTGTAGTTTTTAGTATTCAAGGCTTTCACATTCTTAGTTAAGTTTGTTCCTACGTATTTTATTATTTTTGGTGCTATTGTGAATGGGATTGTTTTCTAAATTTCCTTTTTAGGTAGCCTAATTTCCTTGACCATGGTCCTCATAAAAGGTGACAGTTAACTGGGAAGATCTCAACATTGTGACCACTCTCCTGGAATTCCTCTCCAAGCATAGGACTTCGAATCACTTTTATTGATATTTAAACTGTATCAGACAACTCCAGCATGTACTGCCAAACTAGATAGTAGATCCCAGGAACTGCAAGACCTCATGGCTGAGCTGCCTCATTTTACCTGGCTGAATATTTGGACCTCATTTATTGTTATAGAGAGATTTTACTATACCATAATTAATTTATCTGTTCTACTGATGAACATTTTGGTTGTTTCTAATCACTTATTCCTAGTGTATTTAGCATTATTTTATGTTTTTTCTACCCATATATGAGTATTTCTCTAGCATCTTCATCTAAGAGTAGAAGAACTGTTGGGTGAATAAACAAACCTGCACATCTTCAACTTTGCTAAATATTGCCAATTGCTCTTCTAAGTGGTTGTACCAATTTATAATCCAACAAGCCATTAGGAGCTGAATAATTGTGTTTCCCCCCACCCTAAAATTCATAATGTTGAAGCCCTAACTTCCAATGTAATGGTATTTGGGTGGAGCCTTTGAGAGGCAACTAGGTATAGATTAGCTCATGGAGGTAGGACCTTCATGATGCAGTTATTACCCTTATGAGAAAAGAAAAAGATATGAGAACTCTCTCTCCACATGCACACAAGTTAAAGGTCATGTTAACACCCAACAAGATGGCAGCCCTCACCAAGAACTGAGTAGGTTAACACTTTGATCTTGGATTTCCAGCCCTCAGAACTGTGAGAAATAAATGTCTGTTGTTTAAGCCACCCAGTTTATGGTATTTTATTATAGCCCCTCAAGCTAAGACACCAGCAATTTATGAAACTTCTCATTGCCCCATATCTTCATTCCACATTCACTTGGCATTGTCTGGTTGTTGCCAATCTAACCAATATAAAAATATATCTAATTATGGTATTAATTTACATTTCCCCAATAGCCAGGGAGACTGAATATTCTTTAATATATTTTTGGCCCCTTTGGTTACCTTCTGTGAATTACCTGTTTATATATTTGGTACATTTTTAGAGTAGTAGTTGTCTTTTTCTGATTGATTTATAAGAATTCTTCATACGTTGTGGATATTAAACTGTGGTCAATTATATGTATGAATATTATCTCTCAGTTTATGGCTTGTCTTTTAATTTTCTGTGGGTGTATGTGTGTTCCTACACAAGTATCTACTTTTCAAAAAACCTTGTTGAAACACTATGTGTGGGAAATTGAACAGAGCATTATGAGCACACCTATGTAGCCAGCACCCCAGAGGCCTCATCCTGCTCCTTCTCAATCAGACCTTCCCTCAAAGGTAACCCCTATTCAAACTTTTAACACTGTTAATTAGTTGTGTCTGTCTTCTGCACTTCATTTAAATGGAATAAAGCACAATATTCTTTTCCTTGGACTTATTTCCTTCAATACATCTAGTGAAATGCATCTGTGTTTTGCTTGAAGTAATAGCTTGTTCCTTCTCATTACTATGCAATATTTTGTTCTTTAACTATATCCAGATTATTTATCCCTTCAAATATTAATTGACATGGCTTTTGTTTAATCCAAATAGTTTTTCTATGAACATTCTTTTATGTAATTTTGGAGAAATTGTCAAAACCAAACACTTCTGCATGACATATGTCTACAAATGGAGTTGTTGGTGATAGGATATGCATATATCATCTTTACTAGATAGTGCTATACAGTATTCCATATTTTTGTACCAATTTACACTCCCACCAGCAATGCATAAAAGTTCCTGTTGCTTCACAGCCTTGCTGCCATTTGATACTGAAAATTGTTTTCATTTGAGCCATTCTGGCATATGTGTGTAGCAGAATCTCATGGTGACTTTAATATATATTTTCCTGATGATTAATAAAGTTGAACATCTTCATGTTATTGGAATGAGGATTTCTTCATCTGTGAAGGGCCTGTTCAAGTCTTTAGCTATTTGAGAGGGGAGTTTTCTGTCTTTTCCTTTTGATTTGTGGGAGTTCTTTAGTATATTTTAGACCGGAGTTCTTTAACAGATGTATATTTCAGAAAATATACCTGCTCCTCACTTGGTCTTCCTTCAGTTGGTGCTTTGCCATTTCAATCCCTCATAGCATCTTTTTTTTTTTTTACTCTGTATGACTTTTTCTATATATTTCTCTGTATTTCCATGTATTTTGAACGATATAAAATTACCTTTTAAAAATTGAGCATAACACATAGGCAGAGAAGTACATGTAAATATTTAACTCAAATTTTCACACACTGGACACAATCATGGGCTCAGACACCAGATAAAAGACAGAACATTATGAGTAAATCATGTCTCCTTTGCATCCCTTTCTAGTCACAGACTTCCAAAGGTAACCACTAACATTACTTCTCAATCCATGGAGTAATTTTTGTGTGTTTGAACATAATATAAATGAAATGATACTTTTTTTCTTTTCTTCTTTTTTTGGGGGGGTAGAAATGTAGTCTGACTTCTTTTGTTCAATAATAGATATTGTTTATAGCAATTCTTTTATTGATAAATAGAATTCTCTTGTATGAATTCCATAATTTATTTGTTCATTCTACATTTGATGTGTATTTTGATAATTTATATGATGTAGCTACTGCAGATAGTATGACTATGAAAAATCGGCCTTTTTACCAATCCACACTCCCACCAGCAGTTTTTGGAGACATTTTAGAAAGTCAGCCAAGATCAGAAGAAGTACAAAGCTCACTAGCAGACTTGTAAGCTAAACAAATGTTATTGCTTTGAGCCATTGAATTTCAGGGTCGTTTGTTAAACATCATTATTGTCACAACTTATAACTGATATGCCTGCATGCTTTGATTACCCTTAGTTGATTATACTATATTAGCCTTTTATATATCACTGAATTCAAGTGGATAATATTTAGATCAAGATTTTTGTACCCGTCTTCATTAAGGATGTTGGCTTTTAAATTCCCCTTTTTTTGTAATATTCTTATTAAGTTTTAATATCAAATAATGCTGGTAAACAAATTGACAAGAGAATTTTCCCACTCATCCTCACCCCTGAATATTTTCTCCCCCTAATCTCTGGAGGAGAGTGTGAGAAATTGTTACTCCTTCCTTAAATGTTAGGGAGAATTCACTAGTAAAGCCTCTTAGGCCTTGAGATTTTATAATGGAAAGGCTTTAAATACTAGATTCAATTTATTTAATACATATGGGATTATTTGTATCTTTTATTTCTCCTTGCTTCAGTTTGGCAATTAGGAAACTTCTAAAAATGTGTCAATTTCACTAAAATTTTCAAATTTATTCATGTGAAATCTTTGATAATATCCCTTTATTATCTGTTAATATATGCAATATCTATAATGATGTCCTCATTTTAATATCTGGCTATTAGGGGATTTTTCCCATCTCTTTTATGATCAGCTTTGCTAGAAGTCTATTAATTGTCTTAGTCTGTTCTAAGAACAATTTTTGGGTTTTTTTATTTTTGTATTAATAAATTTATTTTCTACTTTATTAATTTCATCACATTATTTTTATGATTTCCTTCACTTTCTTGGGGTTAATTTTTTTCTTCAGTTTATTGGGTTTGGATACTTAGTTAATTGATTTTCAGCCTGTCATAATTTCTAATATATGCATTTTGACTATAAATGTCACCGTTAGCCCAGCTTTAGCTGTATTTCACACAGTTTGATGGCTGTACTTTCATCATTATTCAGTTCAGAATGCATTCTAATATTCTTTGTTATTTCTTCTTTGACATTTGGATTATTTAGACACATTGATATTTTTCAAAGAGTGGGAATTTTCTAGTGATGTTTGTTTTTAATTTTTTACTTCATTCTACTGTTTTCAGAGAACATGTTCTAAATGATTTATCTATCCTTGTTCTGTGTTCCAAGCAGAGGACAGTTTCAAAGTATAAAATTATCATGCCGTCTTGGTTAGTTTTCAGATCGTAAGACATTGGGTCTTGTGGTTTTTCAAGTCACCTGAGAGTCAAAAAAAAAAAAAAAAGACACAGGCTGAATTCTATTCCACCCCCTGCCCTACTTCACTTTATCTAGAGCAGTTCCACTTTGGCTTATTTATTAGGTGTTATATTAAAAGTTTTTTGTTTAAGAAAGAATTTGGCTGTTTATAATCCAGTAAACTTGAATATCTTGCCATTCTTCCAATTTTGAAATATCATTATTCTATGTATTTTGCTATTAGCAAAACCCCGAATCACCCTGTAAGGGTCAGCATGATCTTGTCAGGTTAACATGGCACCCTAACCTTCACAAAGTGGCTCCATTAAATTGATCCAGTTACATTATTATTATGTTAATTTACATATATAATCTATGTGTGAATGATCAGACAGGGACCTGATAAATTTAGTAAAGATCCATAGTCAGTTATCAATTACTCTAAAATTATAATTGAACATATAAAAGATGTTCATCCCATCCTAGGAATCAACAACGTGTAAATTAAACCAATAGTGTTAAATGGTTTTCTTTATCAGAATGGCATAGATTAAGTATTTTATAGACTTGGTGGGAATCCATATGGAAAATTATTTGGCTTCTATATTTCTTGTTTAAGGAAAAAGCTGGACTAAAGTCAGATGTCACAAACTCAAATGTCTGCAGGAGCCAAGAAGAGGAAATCACATTGGCATTACTCTTTCCCATGGCAGCATTCAACTGTAAAAGTCTCCTACAAAGTTTCTGAGGGCGTGACCAAGAAAAGTGAATCCAGCCAAGATTCGTTTCAAATATAAAGACGACAATTAGATATATTCAAACATGAAGGATTTTATCACCCAGAAACACTTCTTATCACAAACAAACACACACATATACTTGATGACAAATTCAACTAATGAAAGAATGAAGCAAAAAATTTAAATCAGAACTGAAAGAGGCACAGTAAATATATTAGTGTGTATACTGAATTCTTTTAAAACTAAAACTAATATGAGCAATTGTGTAAATTGTATTTACATAACAGATTATTCATATGACAAAATATAATAATAATAAAGATAATAAAATTATATTTAAAATTAAAGAGGCAGAGGAGGTAGGAGAAGGAATGAGATTGCTCTTTCATAGAGTTGATTAATAGGGAAAAATTGAAGTTTATTTTAAAAAATCAAAGACATAATGACTCCAACAACTTAATAGTTTTCACAATATCTTTTATCAGCCTGACAGAGATATTTGGGATAAATAAAAAATAAGGTCACTTTGTACTTTTCTCCTTTCCATTAAAATCAAGTTAAATTAAGTGAAGGATTTTATGCAAAAATATCATACCATGTTCCTATTCTTATAAAGTTTCACATCTATTTCTTATTCTCTGTATATATAAAAACTAATACCTGAAACGGCATTTCCCTAATAACAATGGCTATTTCTTGGTGGAAGATTTAAGATGACATGGGAACTTTCTTCTTTGTACTGTTCTCCATGGCTAAAATTATTATAATAATCACATAATAACTTTAGAGGAAGTTTAACCAAGTTCCTTCTTCTTCAAAATTAAAATAAGCTAATTATGAAACAAACACATAAATAAAATTGTGTGGCTTCTTCCACAGGCTAAATTGTGACCTAATGACTGTCGAGACTTCTCTAATTCTAAATCCTATCAGGCTGGTCTTAACCGATGAGAAATGGGAAAACACATGAGACATCTGTCTCTGCCCCTCAGAGGGCATCCCATCTACTTTCTGCTTTGGCCTTGAGACTGAGGCTGTTCTGCTCCTTCCTCACCCCACCAGCTGCCTCTCTTTCCTCTTCTGTCTGTGTGTACAGGTTCTTGCACTGCTCTATGCCAATTGGAATTTAAATCCTACAACTACTTTCCTCCCTGCCTACTTCTCCCTTGGAGGGAACCATATTTACTTCTTTAATTAGAGCATGAAGCTGTAGGAGGAAGAACAAGTCTTCAGACTTTCTCCGGACAGCTTCAAACTGGGGAGGCAACTTGGAAACCCTCTGCTGAAAGAAGTTCCAGCTGGATAATTCGTACTGTGCAGCTAATAGTTTTAAAAAATATGGGATGGGGGATAAGAATCAGTGTAAGCATCTTTAACAAACATTAACATTCTAAAATGGGTTTCCAAATATGTTGCAGGCGAACTGTTTGGGGGATTTTTTTCTAAATGTGACTTAACGTATTAATGTTCGCTTTGTGTGGAGGAGGGAACAAGGTGCTGACATTCATCTAACCTGCAGCAAATATCATTGAATTGCAGAGCTGGCTTTCTTTGTGTTGAAAGGAAAGAATAATTCCCCACAATTATTCCTCCAAGGAGCATTACAGTTTCTAACTGATTAAGAAAAGACAAAGTTTCTCAAGGTTATTTTAGGAATTCACCAAAGTTTGAATAAGTCATAAGTTTTTAAGGTAATAACTTATAGTGTGTCCAGGGGTGGTTTCCAAAATTATTAATGACTAGGGAAGTATGGCCCAGACCAATCAGAATAGAAGGTAGACATTATTCTGTACAGGTCCATTATACCTCAATATTAGCCCTGGTTGAGTCTTTTGTTCACATACAATGTACCTCTGCATTGTTTGGGAACAGGGATATAAATCTCTGTTGGTCTCTAGAAGAAGAAATTATTTATAGGCAAATTTAATGACTTTCCATAAATTCTGAACACAATCATCCTTTATTCATTTATTCATTCAACAACCAAATATTGAAGGCACTCTGTACCAAACATTAGGGCTACAGAAACAAACAAAAAGACTACACATCTGCTCTCAGAAGTTGATTTTCTAAAGCAGGGGTCAACAAACATTTTTGGTAAAGGGACAGATAATAAATGTTTTCCACTTTGCTGGACATTCAGTATCTTTCACCTCTATTCAACCCTTCTGTTGTAACATAAAAACAGCCATATATAATACATAAGCAAATGAGCATGGCTGTGCTCCAATGAAATTTTATTTATGGACACTGAACGTTGAATTTCACCTAAATTTCACATGCCACAAAATTGTGTTTTTCTTATGATTTCTTTCTATTTGAAAATGTAAAAGCTATTCTTAGCTGGTAGGTTGTACCAGAACAGTGGTCAGCCAGATTGGGGGTATGGACTGTAGTGTGCAGGTCCCTGATCTAGAGGTTTAACAGTGAAGGGATCAAATCATTAGGGGCAGTTGGTTGCTAGTGAAAACGGAGTGATAAATTAAAAACTGGCATAGATGACCATGTGCCCACTGGTGTGTGAATTAGAGAAACTTATGGTTGGAAGAAATCTCAGAGTCTTTGTTAGCCTTGAATAACTTTCACAGAGTATTTGCTTCCCCTACAGGACATTCCCAAAAGGTAAAGAGACCTTGTTTGAGCACCTTCAATGATAGGACATTGGCAGTTTCCCGAGGCAGCCTATTTTATTGTTGGACAGAGAATTTTCATTAAATGTGTACTTTTATTCAGTACAAATACTCATATACATGTAATAAGGACTGTGAGTCCCAGTAAATTCAGCTCAACTAGTATTCCTAGTCTGTCCTCTTTGGAAGGCCTCAGGAAATAAGTATAAGCAACTTTTCCACATGACTTAATTTACAGACAGCTATCTCATCGCTTGTAATTCTTTGTATTAATTATATTGTTTGCTCATTTTTGGTCCAAGAGTTTGGCTCCTCTAACTGGAAGCTTAGAAATGTGTGGTTCTGGGGTTCTCTCTGATTCCTTTATATATTCAGTATTAGCACATTTGTTTCCAGCATAGAGAAAATTAAGAAGAAGGATAGGGAGAAGAAAACCAGATTGCTTCCTTTTAAAGAGTCCACCCAAAATATATTTGCACAATAATAGCAATATGTACCAATGTGACATATTAAAATTAATCTGCTTATGTGATAAGGCTTTTGGAGCATGGGACCTAGCTTAGTTTCACCTTGACAAAAAGAGCTAATCTCAAATGGGCATTATCTTCTTTGCAAAATAAATATTGCCCGAGCTAGCATTCCTTTGTTTTCTTATCTTTATTCAAATATAAGGCAACTAGTTGAAATCAGCTTAATAACATAAGTTGCATACAAATGGACCAAAATACTAGGATAAAATCCATGGTGTGTGTGTGTGTGTGTGTGTGTGTGTGTGTGTAATTATACCTATAGCACTATATCATAACCTCTGGACGTTGCATTATACTAGGAACACAAGAGATTTTGGAATCAGACAGACTATAGCAAAGAACAGCTGCATCACATGATATTTGGCTAACTTCAGGCAAGTTACATCTCAGAGCAACTTTAAGTTTTACGTTGTTCATTTGTAAAATGAAAGTAATAATACACATTTTATAGCATTAAATGAAAAATGTTAGCAAACTGTTAAACAGAATGTCTGGTACTCAAATATTATTCTCTTCTCCTTCCTTTCAACCTCCACCAAGTTGCTTCTAAAGTTAATAATCGGCAAATTGAGAGTGAGAGGTGAAAAAAAAAAGTTGAGATAGACACTGAAAAATTTAAAAGGAGAAAATCTCAATAGGAAATACAAACACATCATCCAACCACTTTGCCTTCCGGTTTCTTATATAAAAACCTTTCCCTAGAGTAATTAAAATATGATTGTAATATGAATAAATATTTGGTTAAAAGGAAAATCCCTTTCTCGTTTGGAGGTGATTATAAGGAAGCAAGCTGGTGTGGTCCTCATTTAAAATGTAAATGTTGCTTGAAGGATGTGAGATTATCTCAAAGTTGGGCACTGAGACATTTGGATAATAGCTAACATTTTTATAGCACTTTACTGGTACTTTTAGACTGTGTACTTTATGTCTATGAACTTCTTTAATCCTCACAACCAAACTCGAGGTGCTATTATTATTTCCATTTACAGATGGAGAAACTGAGATGGGTGAGACCCACAATGATTTAGTGGTAGAGTCAAGATATGATTCCAGGCTGGCTGGCTGTGGTTTACAATGACCCTCCTGTGTTCTCAAATGCACTTCTCCCTTCTCCACTGTCCTTCATCCTTTCTCTCTATTTTATTGGGAGAAAAAGTGAGCAGTATTTTAAACCTGATGAACAGAAGTCTTAAACCCATAGCCTCTAAGTCCCAACAGGTGACATGAATGAGAGATGCAGGTCATACAAGGAGGTCCATAGACAATGTCACGTATAGGGAGCAGCCAACACCTGTGGCTCTAATTAAGTTTTTTTCAACATTTAGCAAACATTTGCCAGTCTCCTAGGCACTGAGACCTCCATGGTTAAGAAAATAAAACCCCTCTGTCTTGGGTTGAATTGTGTCCTCCCCAAAATTCATGTCCACCCAGATCCTCAGAAGGTAAAATTACTGGGAACGAGCATCTTTGTAGTTGTAATTAAGGTAAGTATCAAGATGTGACCATACTAGATTAGGGTGGGTTCTAAATCCAATGAGAGTGTCCTCATAAGGGACAGAAAGGGACACAGAAACACACAGGGAGAAGAGAGCACTGCGAAGATGGAGGCAGAGGTTGGAGTGATGTGTCCATAAACCAGGAACACCAAGTGCTGCTGGTAGCCACTATGGACCAGATTCTCCCCCAAAGCCTTCAGAAGGAGTCAACCCTGCTGACACCTTGATTTCAACTTCTGACCTCCAGAATGATGAGGAAAATTTTCTGTTGTTTTAAGCCACAAGTTTGTGGTAATTTGTGGCATCAGTCCTAGGAAACAAATACATTCCACCCTTGCTGATGTGCATTCTAGTAGGGGAAAGAGAAAATACATAAATAAGTACATAATATAACACAGTCCTGAGTGCTTCTTATCACTGTAAAAAAATACTGAAGGACTGAACATTTCTACCTAGCTCCTTGCTCACTAAACCCAAACTGACCCACAAGAACTATTAAACTTAAGCCCTAGTCTTGCCATCCCTACATCTTGTCCTAAGACCAAGACAATCTTATTTTTCTCAGTGAAAAATTCTTGGAACAAAAATGAACACTCACTGACCTTCCCTGATTTCCTTATAAACTCTTCAAACCACTGACATTCTGTGGAACAGTCATCTTGAGTTGTTCCCATGTCGAAGATTTTAATAAAGGCTTGAGCTATCAATTTTGGTTGGCTTTATCCTTCCACGTCTTAGAATGGAAGGGACCTTAGAAATCTACTTACTTCATCCCCATTGTAGAGCAGTAATGATGTCATTGGAATGGATAATAAATGGTTAGCAATAAAATCACGAGCCTTATTCTATCACATACAAACTGTGTGAACTTACATCATTCCACCATTCTGACTGTCAGTTTCTTCATCTGTAAAATGGGAAGGAATTAGAATAAGTGACCTCAAAAGCCCTTTCCAGTCTTAGTCTTGTATGCCTTTTGGGGTCAGCTGCATGAGAATGAGAGTCAACCAGTTGGATATCCTGTGGCTTAAAAATACTTAAAGCCCAAATCATGACTAACTTAAACATTCCACTGTTATTCAATACATAAAAGGCCATTTAATCACAAATTTTATAAGTCAGCAAATGTCTTATCTGTAGCTCATCTAGGATGTGTTGCTTTCTTCAGCCACATGATGAAGAAGTTATTTATTCATGAGGTTCTATTCATACCCACTGTTGATTACATAATTTGACCTCCTCTGTGAAATTTTGTCTCACCTCTCCTGTCCAGGACAATCTCTCTCTTCTGCAAACCTTTACCACTGACAGGTATGACTAATTGTCCCTGTGCATGACACTTAGATTTTTCAGCTGGACTACAATTTCTTAAATAATAGGAGTCCAGCAATTTTACATTCTATATCTATGATTTTTCAAGAGAAAACAGAGATCTAGATTTATTTGTAAGATCTTCTTATTTTTAAATGTTAGCAGTTAAATCAAACATTTTCAAAACACCGTGTTGCCATGTAACACATTGACAAGACAAATTTATTTCATGGGCTGAGTTTGAGACCTCTGAAAGAGAGAATCCCTAAAAATTTGAAGATTATGTTTTGGGAAGTGAGAAAGTCTCTGGAACCAACATTCAATAACTCAACAAATGCCCCTAATTCCCACATCTGTAGCAAACTGGGAGACTCTTCAATATTTAACAAAATATTTTTCTAGAGTCTGTTTGCCAAATATTATTCCTGCCCTCAAGAAACCGACAGTTTTATTCAAGAGCAAGTTTTTAAAAGCAAGCACTAACACATATCTATCACATATAAACAAAGTTCCCTAGATCCTAAATAAAATGTGAAATGAACAGAACACTGTGATTAACTTGATTAATGATGCTTTACCCTAGAGGTGCAAGGTTGGCTCAACATTACAAAATGTGGGGAGTTCCCTTGTGGCCTAGTGGTTAGGATGCTAGGCTTTCACTACCATGGCCCAGGTTCAATCCCTGGTTGGGGAACTGAGATCCCACAAGACACAAGGCATGACTAAAAAAAACAAGAAAGAAAAGAAAATCTGGTCTCATAATTTGTTATATTAAAAAAAGAAAGAGAAAAATGAAGACTGTGACCCTATCCAATAGAAGCTGAATTTTTAAAATAAAATTTGGTATTAACTCCTGTTACAGCTCTAGGTAAATAGAAAGAAACCTATTACAGAAGATAATGTCTCATCAGAAATAAATAATAAACTTATTTAGTGGTTTAAAGCTATAAGAATTCTCATTAAAGTCAGAAATAACACAGAAATACCTACATTCTCTACTGTTATTCAACTTAAAATTACAGTAAAACTTATATAAGTAAATTTAAAAGAAACATACAATAGTATTATGAACATAAAATAAAATCTGAAAAATAAATATGCTTCTTCTGAATAGAAGCTTAAACACTGTAAAGATGCCAAATATTCCTAAATTAGCATATACATTCAAAACAATCACAGTGAGAATGTTAAGGCCTATGTTTTTACTTTGCATTAGTGGGAGGGGAGCTTGACAAAGGATAGTAAAATTTCACTGGAAAGAATACACACATTAAAATAGACGAGAAAAATTTTTTTTTCATTTTGAGATAATTTTAAGTTTACAAAAGAGTTGCAAAAATAGTGGTGTTTTTCCTTTATAGACTTCATCATCCAGTTTTCTCTTACATTAACATCTTATATAGCCATAGAACAGTTACCAAAACTAAGAAATTAACCATGTTATAATATTATTAACTAAATTTTCAGAATGTATTCAGATTTCACCAGTTTTCCTACTAACATCCTTTTGCTCTTTTAAGACCCCACATTGCATTTATGTGCATGTATCTTTAGTTTCTTCCAATATATGACAGTTCCTAAGTCTTTCCTTATCTTTTGTGACCTTGACACCTTTGTAGACTACTGGTTAGTTATTCTTTAGAATGTTCCCTAATTTGGGTTTATCTGATGTTTTCCATGATTAGATTGAGATTATGCATTAATGGGAAGGATGCTTCAGAGGTGATTTGCACTTCTCTGTGTGTCATATTGGGGTATGTGATGTTGACATGTATTATTGGTGATGTGAAATTTGATCACTTGAGTAACTGCTATCTGCCAGGATTCTCCACTATAAATTTATTATTTGCTTCCTTCAATTACTAAATATTTAGGAGGAGATACTTTGAGACTATGCAAATATTCTATTTCTGCTTAAATTTGGCTTACTAATTTTAGCACTCCTTGGTGGATCTAGGCAAACCATTTTGAAACAGAATATTTAAACATCAAGACTTGCCTAATCAGATTATAAATGACTCTACAGCTTATATGATTTAAAGAAGTATGAAGAATAGACAAATAGATTAGTGGATAAGAAAAGAGAGCCCAATAAAAAGTCCAAGTGTATATGCAAATATAGGCAAAATAAACAATGAGGGAAGGATGTATTATTCAATAAATTTTGTGGAGATAATTGGCTAACCATTTGGAGGAAAATAAAGTTAGATCTCTATTTTATGTAGGCACAAATATATATTCCAAATATGTAAATATAAAATTAGATCTATAAATATGCTAGGATAAAGTACTGAAGAATAGTAATATAATCTTGAAGAGGGGAAATCTTTGCCAAGCATGATTCAAAACTAAAAGCCTTAAATGGAAAAACCGACAGATTTGACTGCATAGAAGTTTAAACATTTATCCAGTGAAAACATATTATAAACAAATACTTTTTTTAAAAAAGGAACAGAGTGGGAAGTGTGTGTGTGTGTGTGTGTGTGTTTGTATGTGTGTATCTGAGAGCCCTTACAAATCAATGTAGAATAGCAACAAACCACAAATATATATATATATATATATATATAGGCAGGAGTCATAATCAGGAATGCAAAAAAATACATATGCCATACATATACAGATTTCATTGCAGCATTACTTGAAATATCAAAAACTAGAAACAAATGTCAACCTGTAGATGCATGGTTAAATCAACTATAGTATAGTCATACAAAGGGTTAACTACACAGCTGTTAAAAAACAATATGAATGTTCTATGTGTTCTGACATCCAGGAACCATATCTTAATTAAAGTAAAAGTAGAGTCAGACTGGGAAACGATACACCAAAAACTCACCAAAAAAAATGTCCAATTTTTTTAGTGATTACAGAAACTAAAGACATAGCAATGAGAATGTAATGAAACCACCTGTCTATTTATCACTCTCTCTCATTCAGACCCTTTTACTAAATTATTCCACCTCTGTTGTTTTTATCTTATGGAAATAATAAGGAAGTAACAAAATTTATGCTCACAGGTTTTCATTAAAGTATCATCAAAAGTGGTAAAACCCATAGCTAGTGGGAAGCAGTCGCATAGCACAAGGAGGTCAGCTCGGTGCTTTGTGACCACCTAGAGGGGTGGGATAGGGAGTGTGGAAGGGAGGGAGATGCAAAAGGGAAGAGATATGGGGATATATGTATATGTACCGCTGATTCACTTTGTTATAAAGCAGAAACTAACACACCATTGTAAAGCAAATATACTCCAATAAAGTTGTTAAAAAAAAAAAAAGAGGAATGTCCCACATTTGGGGAACTTATAAGTCAAATAAATATAATGTGAAATAAAAAAATCAAAAGAGGTACATATGTGTAGTATGATCTCAACTTAGTAAAAATGCATAGAAAAAAAGGACATAAATTGCTCTATGTTTTAAAAAGTTTATTTCTTTCAGATCAGAAATTCCATACCTGGGAATCTGAATTTTCTCATCCAAAGGGTAGACATTATTGAAGCATTATTTGCTGCAGCATTATTTGTTACATCTAAAACACTGGAAACTAACTAAATAACCAGAAATTCGGGAACTATTAAGATAAAATTTGACATATTCATATGATGGATTATTTTTCGGCTATTAAAAATAATGTTGAGGGCTTCCCTGGTGGCACAGTGGTTGAGAGTCCACCTGCCGATGCAGGGAACATGGGTTCGTGCCCCGGTCCAGGAGGATCCCACATGCCGTGGAGCGGCTAGGCCCATGAGCCATGGACGCTGAGCCTGCGTGTCCGGAGCCTGTGCTCCACAACGGGAGAGGCCACAACAGTGAGAGGCCTGCGTACCACAAAATAAATAAATAATAATAATAATAATAATAATAATAATAATAATAATAATAATAATGTTGAAAAAGAATTTTAAGGGACATGTAAAAATAGTGTCATATAAAAAGCCAGAAATAGAAAGGTACCTGGTCTTAACTGTAAAAAATATATGCTTTAGAAGAAATTCAATAAAATGCAAGAAGAAAATGCAATAAAATGTAGTTGTTTTTCTTTGTGGTGGGGTTATGGGCAATCTTGATATTCTCCTTTACCCTTCAATTTGCACATTTTCTCCTATGAGTATGTGTCAATATTAATCTCAGCAAATAACATTTGTTTTAAAAACAAGAAAAAGTATGAGGAATAGGTGTTTTTCAGATGGGAGTTCTATTCAATAGTATCAGTAGCTTCCCCAAAAACAAAGTGAAGCAGCAAAAAATTAGCCTTTCAACTTGAACAACCCATAGATCTGAGAGAAAGTGAAGGGTAGACCTTTAACTGTTGATCTTACTCTAGCTGAGGGATGAGGAGTACAGTACAAATAATGTTAGGTATAGACGGATAATTGGTGCCTTGAGGTCTGCACTGTGCTGCTCTGAAAGAAAAAATTGTGATAATGATATTTCTGAGTCAGTCAGACACAGACCTCTTGGTATGAATAGAAACCTAAGAGAAGTGCATGTTAAAAAGCCAAAGGATGAGAAAACAGCCTACAATTCAATGAGGTTGAGCACAGGGATTTTTTTGTTTGTTAATTTTAAACCTGATTAAAAGAGAAGTTTACAAAGTCCCTATAGAGGGGGGTGATGTCTCACTTTTCAAAACGATGATTCTAGAGTTCCTTAAGAGCAAGCTTTATTGATTCACATAAATGTTCACTTTTTAATCATTAAGACTGTCAAGAAGAATTAGATGGAAAAAGGAAAAATTAAGGTGGGGGAGAATCACTGCCAAATTTCAGACCCTCAGAAGTGAAGACAAATGAGAATAGAAATCAGTAGGATTAAGATATGTAAACACTCATTTACAGATATTTCTTTGGGAATTCAGCTGCAGGGACCCTGCAAAGTAGATTGATTCTGAGTTGCTTATGAAAATAAGATCAGTTAGTAGAAGCTTCAAAGAGTCAGTATTTCATTTCAAGGTAAAGGTAATTTTTTCTAGCCATTAAAAATATTTTCAATGGCTTTGGTTACCTTCTGCACCCATGAGAGATCATGCCATTGCAATTGGGTGGATGAAACTCCCATACGACATAATATTTGGTCACCTCACCATCCCATATGTTTCTCCTTCAGTATTCTGATCTAGCTAATGGCATCACTACACACTGCCCATTTGCCTAAATTGGGAGTCGAAAGGGCGTTTTAGTCTTATTCAACCTTCTCATCGAAAATTGGGTACAAACGAAAACTTTAGGAAATTCATGTAATATTCCAAGAATTTCCCAGTCAATCCACTCCCCCACTGCCATGCCCTTCAGGCTCTTGTCGTCTTCCACTGACCTATCACAATAGCCTTCTTTTTTTTTTTTTTTTTTTTTTTGCTGTACACGGGCCTCTCACTGTTGTGGCCTCTCCCGTTGCGGAGCACAGGCTCCGGACGCGCAGGCTCAGTGGCCATGGCTCACGGGCCCAGCCACTCCGCGGCATGCGGGATCTTCCCGGACCGGGGCACGAACCCGTGTCCCCTGCATCGGCAGGCGGACTCTCAACCACTGCGCCACCAGGGAAGCCCCACAATAGCCTTCTTATTAGCCTCCAATGCTGTTATTCTTACTCACCCAACCTTATTAAGAGAAAGATTATCTCGGGTTTGTAGCTCAGAGCCTCACACTTTATAGGTGCTCAATAAATATTTGGCAGATGGATGAATGGATAAGTACATCTAATGAATAATAAAATGCCAATCAAATGATGCCTTCCCCTGTTTAAAGCCCCCCATCTCCACCCCCTTTATGTACATGTTAAAGCTAAAATCCTCTAACTTGATCTGGCTCTGTGTTATTGTGATTTATAATAACATATATAGACCTTCCTCAATTTACAAAGGGGTTCCATCCTGATAAGTCGAAAATGCATTTAATTACCTAACTTACCAAACATCCTCGCTTAGCTAAGACTACTTTAAACGTGCTCAGAACACTTCCATTAGCCTATAGTTGGGCAAAATCTTCTAACGCAAAGCCTATTTTATAATAAAGTGTTGAATATCTCATGTAATTTATTGAATACTGTACTGAAAGTGAAAAACAGAATGGTTGTCAATGTATCAGTTGTTTACTGTTGTGATCCTGTGACAGGGCTGCTGCCTTGCTCAACCTCAGGAGAAGACATAGTGCTGTGTATTGCTGGCCCGGAAAAAAATCAAAATTTGAAATTCGAAGTATAATTTCTACCAAATGCTTGTTGATTGACACCATCTTAAAGTTGAAAAATCATAAATCGGGACCCTCTGGTCTTCATCCTAGTTTCTGGCAAAAAACTCCTAAAACTCTTGGCATTTTCTAAGTGTTGACAGGATGAAGGTGTCTTTTTTTGTGTTAATGAAGTAACTTTTGGACCCCACCTAAGGAAGGGGGCTGATTGCCAGGAGAACTAATGGTGTGATTAGAGGGTTGTAACTTTTAGTTATAACCTCCTAATTTCCAGAGATGGGAGAAGGGCTGGAGGTTGAATCGATTACCAGTGAACAACAATTTCATCAATCATGACTATGTAATGAACTCTCCATAAAAACCCAAAAATGACACTTTGGTGAACTTCCAAGGTGAACACGTGGAGATTTGGGAAGAATGACACTTGGAGAGAACACAAAAGCTTTGGCTATTTCCCCATATCTTGCCCTATGTAACTCTTCCAACGGATTGTTCTTGAGATATATCCTTTTATAATAAATCTAATAAGTAAAATGTTTCTCTGATTTCTATGGGCTGCTCTAGCAAACAAATCAACCCCAAGGATGGCATCATGGGAATCTCTGATTTATAAACAGTGGGTCAGAAATGCAGGTGACAACCTGGACTTTCGACTGGCATCTGAAGCCAGTGGGTGGAGCAGTCTTGGAGGAAATAACTGCTAACCTGTGGAATCTGATGCCATCTCCAGGTAAGTAGTGTCAGAATGATTTGAATTGTAGGACACCCAGTTGGTGCCCTGAGAATTGCTTGTTGGTGAGGGGAACTCCCTCCACACATTGAAATTGGGTCCAGGAGACCCAAAGAGGCCCCTACAAATCTTTCTAAGTTCACTTCTTGACACTTATAGATTCTGGTGCACAGTATATCTCAAATGGTGTATGCATGATATTGAGCTAGAATAGTGGTTCTCAAACCTCACGGTACATCAGAATCAGCTGGAGGGCTTGTTATAACAGATTGATGGGTTTCACTTCCAGAGTTTATGAATCAGTAGGTCTGCAGATGAGCCTCAGAATTTGCATCTCTATCCATTTCTCATATGATGCATATTTTTTTGGGCTAGAGAGCTTCTGAACTAGATTATCTACAAAACCCTTTTAGCTGTAATATCAAAGGATATTGAGTATTATAAACATCTGTAAGGCATTTTTTTATAATTCAAAATAATTTTATCCAAAATAATACTATTTGAAGTGATTATTTTGTTTCTAAGCAGACAGAGAAGCTAGAGCAATTTTGTAGAGGGAATATGATTATCTTAGGGAATACATTTTTTTTAAGCATTTTAATTAATTTATTAATTAATTTATTTATTTATTTGCGGTATGCGGGCCTCTCACCTTTGTGGCCTCTCCCCGTTGCGGAGCACAGGCTCCGGACGCACAGGCTCAGCGGCCATGGCTCACGGGCCCAGCCGCTCCGCGGCATGTGGGATCTTCCCGGACCGGGGCACGAACCCGTGTCCCCTGCATCGGCAGGCGGACTCTCAACCACTGCGCCACCAGGGAAGCCCAGGGAATACATTTTTATACTCTTGAGCTCAGAAAGAAAATAAAAGAAAACCTATCTCTGACCCTGAATAGTTATTAAGTTCTAAAGTTCTGGTGGTTAATAGTATGGGCTTTCTTTACTCAGTATGATACTCCATCCATGTTGCTGCAAATGGAAATATTTTATTCTTTTTTATGGCTGAGTAATATTCCATTATTTATATATATATATGTGTGTGTGTGTGTGTGTGTGTATATATATATATATATATCACTTGTACTGAGTGAAGTAAGTCAGACAGAGAAAGAAAAATATTATACGATATCACTTATATGTGGAATCTAAAAAATAGTACAAATAAACTTATTTAAAAAACAGAAACAGGCTAACAGACATAGAAAACAAACTTATGGCTACCAAAGGGAAAAGTGGGGGGTGGGGAGGGATAAATTAAGAGTATGGGACTAACAGATACACACCACTATATATAAAATAAACAGCAAGGATTTACTGTATAGTGCAGGGAACTATGTTTGATATCTAGTAATAATCTGTAATAAAAAAGAATTGGAAAAAATATATGTATATGTATAACTGAACAACTAGGCTGTAAACATGAAACTAACACAATATTTTAAATCAACTATACTTCAATTTTTTTTTAAAAAGGGGAAAAAGAAAAGGAAAAAGTATGGGCTTTTTTATTGTTGAGTTCCAGCCTTGCCACTTACTACCTGTGAAATCTTGCACAACTAGCTTAACCTCAATAAGCCAAAGTCCTTCAAATGGAGATGGTAGTAAGATCTACCTCTTAGGTTTGTTGAGAGAATTAAATAATGTGCTTAGCTAGATGCTTGGAACATAGCTGAAGTGTAGCAAGTAATGTCATTAAAATCTTAACAAGTAAGAAACTTGGTCAACAGAATCAGTGGCAAAAACTGTAATTTGTCTATTTTTATATGACTCAGTTTCTCTTAAGAGTACATATTCTATCACTTGACAAAAAAAGAAAATCAAGTCAATTCAGTCCCCATCCAACCACCTTTCCTTCAAGGTACATCTGCTTTCTAGGGACTTATGTGGTGCTTAGCATGGAATTTGGGGATATCTCATTAGTTCTTGGTCATTAACTATCTACACTTATATCCACCAAGATTGTATTTGTGACTGGCCTTCAGTCATGAATCCAAGCAGGTCACTGCTATGTCATTCCAAACCATATGACCTCATCCCATTCAGCTTCCTTGCCGCCCTTGGGGACCCAAGAGAAACTCAGCTCTGTCCTGACCTACTTTGAACCATGGAAATACATTGAATTTGTGTAAGAGCCTGCCTCTGTGGTTCCCTAGGGAGCACAGGAAATTGTTTCACTGCTTCTAGCTTCTCACTGGGGTGCATGGAACTCTGGGAATATGCCTCAGTCCAATGCACCCAGAGGCACTGTGCCATCTCTATTCTACTTCTCCTGGGCCTTGTTGGGATGTGGGCAAAGGGGTGCTATAAAGTCTCACTGTTTTCCCAGATGCCACCCAGAAAGAGAGGAACCAGTTTTGAAATCACCAAGGCACTTGTAGTTTCTGTGCACCTCTAGGCTGGTTTGGAAGCCTGAGTGAGGGAAGCAAGGGAAGGGCCCATTTCTCTGAATACTTGCATCTCAAGTTCTGAGTCAGCTTTCCTCCCCACAGCCCAGGCTAATTTTATGTCATTTCAAGAACAGACAAAATCAGTTCTGCCTACTCTAAGTCTTTCTCTTATCCTTTGTCATCACTTTAAAAATTCAAAGACCAAAAATATGATGATTTTAAAATTTGCATTCTGTCCTTGAGGCATTGAATGCCATTGTCCAAAAAGGGAAAAGGCAAAAGTGTGGTGAAGAATAAAATATGCAGAAAATAAAGACATATTTTAATACCTCCATATCTTATCTAATATCATCATCCTTAATCATCCTCATCATCCTCATCCTCATCATTTCTCCTCAGCTAAGTAGACCTACATGGATTTGGGCACAACTCACCTGGAAGTTTCTACTCTGCTTCTGCTTTATCATCTGCTTCCTCACATCCCCCACCCTCCACCAGTATACCAACACACAGGACATTTCTGTACCCATTTCCTTAATTGTAAAATGGGGGAACTATTTTATACCCCAAAGAATTAATTTATAGATAAGAATTGAAAGTACTGGTTTCCTGTGTTTTACTGGAGGATATATAAAACTGAGAAAAAATCACTCTCAATCTTACAATTAAAATAACAGACAATTTCATGACTTTTCTTGACACTACAGGAGCACTGAGGTTGCAGGTCAACCAACTGGCCCCCAAATATAAGAAGAGACAGAGGTCAGCCATGATAGAGGTATGCTAGTGATGCAGGAGAAGAAAAGATCACATCCTGGGACATACATGGGCCCCTGGGATGGACCCCCAAGTGACAGTCCTTGGCTTTGCACAGGAAAGAATTCAAGAGTGAACCAAAGTAAAGTGAAAGTAAGTTTATTTAGAGAGATACACATTCCATAGGGAGAAGGTGGACCTTCTCAAAAAGTGAGAGTAGCCCAGGGTTGTGGGGGTGGTTAGTTTTTAATGGGCTGGGTAATTGCATATGTTAACAAGTGGGAGGAATATTCTAACTATTTTGGGGAAGGGGGGAAGGGATTTCCAGGAATTGGGCCATCGCCCACTTTTTGGCCTTTTATCGTCAGCCTTGGAACTGTCATGATACTGGTGGGTGTGTCATTTAGCATATGCTAATATATTATAATGAGCATATAATGAGGCTCATGATCTACTGGAAGTCAAATCTTCTACCATCTTGGGCCTAGTGGGAGTCCTAACCAGTTTTTGTCCTATCTTGTTTTTCTCAACAGCTGTGTCATTCTTTTAATTGTTGTGCCCTGCTCTCTTCCTTCCTGTCTCATTAGCAGTTGGTTAGCTAGGAAAGATGCAACTGGACACCAAGGGGAGGTTGCAAAGCTGCTGGAGAACTGCAGAAACTGGAGGATTCTTCAATTTCTTGTGTTTTTCTCCATGAACTCCACTGGGTGCTCTCAGAAAAGATTGGTGAGAGTCCTCTGATAGTGTCCCTTGAGGTATAAATGTGGGGGAAGGGAAGAACAGCCAATGAAGGAGGGTCATGGAACTCTACTGAGACCCTTCTCTCCGGTCTCACTGTAGAGCAAAAGTCTAACTGTGTAGCAGGAAGGACAAAAACACACTTTAGGGCACTGATGAAAATTCACCACAGCTGGGGGAAAGGAATAGAAAGGAAAAACTCCCAACCTGAGGGAAAGCAGGGCTAGTATGGGGAACAGGCTGTAGCTGGAAGAGGAGGAGACCACATCTTTGAGACCCAGTGATATGGTGCCTGCTAAAAGACTGAGGCTTAGTCAGAAGTACAGAGAATACACCTCTCCCACCACTACCAGGCTAACTAGTGTGAAGTAACAAGTAAAAATGGAACATTGCTGGGAGAAGTATGGAAGAGAATCACAAGTGTGGAGACCTTCTCTGAGGCATGGTGCAAAAAGAAGACCTAAAACTGATGGTAGAGCAGACATTGAGATACACTCTTTTGCAAATAGCTCACACCCTAAACACAAGATATCACTAGAGAAACCTGTAGCCTACGGTGCACTGAGAGTGAACATAGCACCATCAGACCCAGCATTTCTCATTAGAATGCTCCAAAATTACTGAGAGACACCAAACTCCAAGTCCAAGAAACTCAGAAATAGCCAAACAGAATAAGTACCTAACATAAACACACACACACACACCTAGTCATTCATATCATATTCAAACCACTGAACACAAAGACAAAGAGAAGTTCTTGAAGACAGCTAAAGGAAAAAATACATATTTATACAGAGGAAAGAAGATAAGAATTACAGACAGACTACTTTGACTTCATATAGAAGTAAGAACTTATCCAGACTAACAAAAACTGAGAGAATTCGATGCCAGCAGACTTAATGTTCTACAAAAAAAAGTGTTCAAAGAAATTGTTCTGCAGGCAGAAGACATACACTATAAGACAGAAACTTGGATCAACAGAAAGAAAGGAAGAGCCCTGAAAATAGAATAAATAAAGGTAAAATGAAATTGATTTCTTCTTATATTTAATCACTCTCAAAATTAATCTGTGTAAAGGAAAAATAAAGGCAATGTATTATGAGTTTATAACAAATGCAAAACTAAATTATGACATCAATAGAGCAAAAATGAAAGGAAGGAATATAAGGTATTCTGTGTTTCTTAAATGACACATGAAATGGCATATTATTTGAAGGTAGTCTCTGACTAAAATTGTATACTGTAAACCCTAGAGTAACCACACACAAAAATATTTAAGTAAAAATATTTAAAAAATAAGCCAAGAAAGAAGATAAAATCAAATTATAAAAAAATGCTCCATTAACCCAAGGGCAGCTATAAAAATAGAAAAACAGAAAGAAAAAAAATCAGATAAACTAAATAGAAAAGAGCTAACAATATGGTAGATTTATTCCAGTCACATTGGCATCATATTAAATGTAAATAGTCAAAATACACCAGTTAAAATACAGAGATTGTCAGAATGGATAAAAAAACAAGACCCAAATCTATGTTATTTAAAAGAAACCCAACCTAAACATAAAGACATAAATACATTGAAAATAAAGAGCTGGAATAGACACTAGTAAAACAGAGTAGGAATAACTATACTAATAACATAAAGCATAGTAGAAATCAGAGCATGGAATACTATCAGGGAAAAAAAAAAAGAAAGAGTAGGTAATGATAAAGGGTTTGATTTTCCAAGAAAATATAAAAATTCTAAATATGTATGCACCCAACAGTAGAGCTTCAAATGCATAAAGTGAGTCAACAGAATTGAAAGGAGAAAGAGAGAAATCAATGTTTGACTGTACTAACTGCAGGCTGATTCCTCTACTATTTTTGACAATGCCCTGAGGCAGAGTAGAGAATGAGAGTTGGGAAAGGCAGGAAGTCAGAACCATAGGTAATCATGAAAATCTAAGTTCCCTTGGGAATTTGAGGAAATCTTGGGAGAGCACTAGGATTTCCAGCATATGGAATAGGCATGGGAAAGGAGGATTAGTTCCACCCCATTCCCTTCTGGGTTCCAGGAAAGAAGAGGCTTTGGTTCATAGGGAAGATTATGGTTTTGAGATATAGGCCATGACCTCAGAGGCATAGTCTACAAAGGATATGCCAGAAAGTCAAGCCAAACTTTTGCATAACTCTCAGAGGTGGCACAACTTATCCCCTTAGAATGAAAAAGTAGGGCCCCATTGAACTGGGGAATTGATGTTTGTCTCTGGTTTTGGCAAGGAACAAAATGTTACACAGCCCAGGAAGAATTGCCCACTTGACCTAATTTCTATGTTTTGAAATTCTTCAGAAAAGCATAAGCACAACTTTATTTCTTGTATTAAAAAGCAAGCTTCCCAATCTGAAAAGACTGGACCAAAGCTGAACCTTGTTGTCCAGCCTTACCTCTGACAAAAGGTTAGTGATCCCATGTGAGGGTAGTTTCAGCTTCAGCAAGGCTGGTTTTAGGGGTGAAATTGACACTTTCAGGAGGCTAGTAGAAACTCCTGGGGGAGGAGGGTAAAAATCTAATTGCTTTGCTCACTGTTCTGTGACTTTGCTGGAGCTCTGTGGTTGTTCATGCCCTTGGGATATGTTAATAATTACTGGACTATATTACTGAACAAAATTCAGCTCTTGGGAGGCCAGAGTGTTCTTTACCAGTGTGGGCCAATATAAAAAACAATATCCGAATATTAACACTGGAAGGGTTGAAAGACCTCAATGTTTTCAACCACGTTTTGTGGAGCCCAAGGCTCTGGAGAGGTACTGAGAAGAATGAGAGGGAAGCTAAGGGAACAGTCTTCTAAGCTATCCACTAAAGCCTCTCAGCTCTTCAACCAGAGCAGTTCTCCCCATTTGTTTCATTTGGATTGAGTCCCATGTGAGATTTCATTTAGTAGAAACGGATATTTCCTGCTTTTTTTTAAAAAGCCAAAATTGACAATTAATGATCCAGTTCAGAGGTCGGCAAAATGTTTTTGTAAAGAGCCAGAGAGTAAATATTTTAAACTTTTGGGCCATCTATGGTCTCTGCCACATGTTCTGCTTTGTTTTTGTTTTTATAGTCCTTTAAAAATGCAAAGAAACATTCTTAACTTGTAGGCCACAAGCAAACAAGGCTGAGAGTTGCCCTAGTTTGACTATCTCTAGTCAAATTTTGACTTTGCCTTTGATCAAGAGACCTACAAGGGCATGAGATGCATTGAGCCTATCAGAAACTATACGACTCAGAAACTGGTAGACTGATAGAATGTTGGAATTTTCTCTTAAAGGTATCAGAGTTGGGTGTACTATCTTTCAAGATTTGGTATATACACTGAACCAAAGGCCATTTTATGGTGTGAATATCAAAGGGTAAAAGTACTACTGGCTCCTCTCACCATCACTCCTAGCGGCTCCCTTGGGTAATTTGTGATCCCTGATCCCACAATTTTAGAGTCTGCTGGTCTAAAGCTACTGGTTTCCAGGGAGTAGCTGCTTCTACAAGGGGACATGGTAAGAGTTTCACTAATCTAAAATCAGAGCTCCTACTTGGTTGTTTTGGGCTCTTTGTGCCAATAGCTCAACAAGCAAATAATGAGCTACTATATTGCCAGAAAACCGACCCTGATTATCATGAGAATATTGGGTTGCTGCTACATAAGGGAGCCAGGGAGGGTAACATCTGGAAGTCAAGGGATTCACTAGGACATACAATGGTGGTTTTATCTCCAGTGGGAACCATACTTGTATACTGCAACAACCCTGGCCTGACAAAAGTATAACCAGGATTTAGTCATCTCAGGGATACACTAACAGTCAAACAACCTAGACTAGCAGATGTTCTGGTTCAGGATAAGGGGAATGTAAAACAGGTAGTATTAAGATAAACATGATGAATATCATTTGGATATGAATAGTGTGAGAGAAGGACTACATGAAATGCCATACATACATATGGCCAATCCATAACTCTTTGTCTTTATCACTTTGGTGTACACTAGTATTTACCTGCACTTCTTTTCTTGAAGTTTCTTATTTTTGTTTTTTTAATCACCAAAGCTTGGTTTGCTGCCTACAATGGAGCTTATAAATGTTAGGGAATTCCTGTCCCTTGGAAGAAGTCCTCAACCAATGACTGATCATAATCAGGGTATAAACATCATAACTGTCTCACACTATAAGTGGGAAAATCATTTTACACAGTCCTTTTACATTGGTTCCAAGAGTTTTTCCAGCTCAATTAAGCTTCAGTTGCCTTCCTAGGTAGCTGGATTGATTCTGTGCCATTTATTTTCTGCTTTCCCCTTCTTGTTTCTCAACCCTACTTGTCTACTTGTGTTTTCGTTCACCTCCAAATGTGCTACTTGCTTGTGAATCGTTTTCTCGGTATCTTCTTTGGGAAACGAAAAAAAAAATTGGGAACAGAGGTGGGTTATTATTGGTTGTTTTTCATACATAATCATGAGTTAAATTGCGAACTATGTTTGGTGCCCACGTATCTCATACATTAATAAGTGAGAACGTCGCAGAAGCTAGAAGTATAAAGTGTAGTTCAAATCCACACCAACTTATTTTAACGTAAATATTAATAAATAACACTCAGTTAAAAATGAAATTTCCAAAGCATATGCTAAACTGAGTTGAAATTGTAGGTATAAAATGGGATTGTCGTGGGAAATCGGGACTTACATCCACCCTACAAATATACTTAGTCCCTGACTATCCTTTACAATTTGGACTGACCTCATTATTTGGATTCCATTTTTGGTTTCACATTCCTATGAGCTCCAAGTAACAGAATCCTGGCTGTTCTTCTATGTTTTGACTCTTGACCTGTGCCCAGTGCTGAAGATATCTCTTAATCTCAGTTTTCTGGGTCCAGGATATTCTACCATGATTTGAACCTCAGCCATATAACTCAGCATCCTACTATCACAAGCCGTTGAAATATTTGAAGTCATAATTATTGTCTGTTATTATTTTTGTGAATAATCTAAGGACATTTTATTTTTTCTATCTCTTTTCTATCATTTTGATGTCCTTTGAACTTCTCAATTCCCCAGCACCTCAAAAGATTTTGGATATTTCCAGTGTTTTAGGGAGCATCCCGGTCTGATTAGGAAGCAACCATTTCTAAATAAGATAACTTTTATTTCACTGTCCAGCCTGGACCTTTTCCAGACTTGGCTGAGCATCCTGGGCCCTTGGGGATATCCTCCTCTCTCAACAACTCTGGGAAGCAGAGTGATGCCCAATTCACACATCCCAAGCTTTTAGCAAGAAAGAGCATTTTATTGAATTCCAAGTTTGGTCCTGGAAATTCATCACTGCCTGTGGGTGGCCTCTTGAGAGTAGTATGTGTGTGTGTGTGTGTGTGTGTGTGTGTGCGTGTGCATGTGTGTGGTGGTGGGGGGGGTTGGTGTGCATGTGTGTATTTTTTTTCTTCTTTTGGATGGGTCTAGCTAAGACATGTTTGGTGTACTGAGTCATACAAACAAATACAGCTCTAGCCCCAGCCACGCTCCTGGATCATCAACTCTGCATAATATCCCTTTCTTAATTAAGAAGGAGCCAAGGCCTACTTAGCAACAGGATATTCGCCTAGCACTTGAGTCGACTCCCTGATGATGCCTGATGAATCCCAGAGAAGAAGACTTGTCTGTCTTTTTTATTTGTGACCTCACATCTAGGTCCTTCCAGAATGGCACAGTTAGCTAAGAAAGCATTTTAACTGAGAAAGTTAAAAATATCCCAAAGAGCATAATTTAATGATCAAAATATTCCACCTTCAGGGAAGAACACTTACAGGCCTCCTGTCTCTTCTATCTTTTGTGGAAAATCTGTGTGGCTATCTTCTATTCTCTCATTAAAGGAGAAAAGTTCTGTGTCTACGGAGAAAATTGTTTCACACTGGGAGTCCAGAGCCTTCGGTGGTCAACTCTGATTAGTGTCCCAAACCCCTAGAAGAAAGAATTAACTGATTTGCTTTGCTGTACCAGAGACCTCCCTTGAGGCTCATATGCTCTCCTGGTATAGAAATTTAACCAGATTGTGAGATCAGGAATAGTTTTTGTAGAAAGTGAAGCCTGAGCGAGCAAAATTTTAGAAACATTGTTATAGGCTGGCTGGGACCTATATCACCACAAACTATCCCAGACTATCCAGACTACACCTGACTCTTTCCAGTGATGTCAGAATTCCTCTCTTATTCTCAGAAATAAAGTACAGTCAGTGTGCCAGCAACCAACCATGAGGCCTAGCTCTTCTTTCTATCTCCCCTGAACACCATCTTCCTTCTGCTATCTTGTAGGAAACATTGGAAAACAGCAAAACTTCCTTTTTTCCTGTTGTTTGATTGAGATATAAGCCTGAACTTTCCCATGGTGCATTTTGTAATCCCCATTCCTTAGTTCACATTAATCCTATATCCTCAGCCTGTCTGAATGCTGTTGCCTATAACAGAAGACTTCTCTTCTCTCAAGGACACAATTTACCTTTGTAGTTCATCCTAGGTAGCAATGATAATAATGACAGTGGATCACAGTGATACATTTTCTCACATTACAGTTGGGTGGGAATGTGATATGGAGCTCCTTTTTTCCTATAATTTGCCTGGTCATTTTTATAAGCATGCCCACCCACCTGCTGCTATTTGGGAGTGCGCTGGCCTAGCCCCATCCCTGTGCATTCTGTGAGCATCCTCTGCTGATGACACTGTGATCCATTCATTTTTGGCCCAATGGCACAGCCCCATTGACTCAGCCTCCCCGGGCTCCTGCAGTCTTTGCAGATACCTCTGATGCCTCATCCAGATGCCTATCCATGTGAAGCCCTTGCATTTCTGAGACTCCATGGCCCCCATCTTTCCCTTTTCCTCTTCTCAATCATTTCCATGCTCTGTACCAGACCTGTCTAAGGTAGGTTTGGGTTAATTCTGCTATGCGGTTTGGAAGCAGTGCCAGTTTCCTCCTAAAATCCGGTGTTCCTGGTATTAGTCCCAGGTGTGGGGCCTCAGGGCATATTTTCCTTCTACCCAGCAGTTGTCCTACCCTTGTAGGCCCTGATCTCTGATCTTTATCAGGTTTTAAATTCCCTCCTTTGTTTCAGATCATCTTGAACTGATTTATAATCCCCCTTTTTCTAACTTGCTTGGCATTAGCTGAGCACAGGTCCTTTGTACTCACCTGGATTCATACTTTAGGTCTATTTGGTTTGCAACACACATTTTCACTAGTTTATTCTTTAACAATAGTCTAGCAATCTTTTATGGAAATAGGGAAGAAGAAAGGAATAGGAACATTCATTAGGTGCCATCTGTAGGCAGTTGTCATATGCATTCTCCATGTAGCTTACCTCACTTAACCCTCATAACCCAGGTGAAATTTGCATTATCATCACCATTTTAGAGATGAACAAACTGAGTCTCAAGAAGATTAGGTTAAGTAGCTTGTCCAAGGTTACAGAGACAATAAGAGGGGGAGATAAGATTAAAACTCTGGTCTGAATCTAATGTGCATACCTCACCCATTGCTTTGTTGCACCAGCCTTGCCATGTTTGGCCTTTTCACCAACTCTTCTAAGTTCTCCACCAAGGATAGGTCCCATTTGACCTTGATGGAGAATACCTTTGTTTCTGTAACTGACTTCTTAATGCTGGTTCTAGATTACAGCTAAAAAAAGGACTCCTGCTTCTTCCTGTTTCAGTTTTTGTTCCCCAGTGGTCCATACATCCAGTGTTTTCTGTTTTGGTTTATTTTGTTTGTTTCTTTCTACCTATGGAATATATTCATGTTTTCACCTTATTGGTGGCAAACATATTGGAGGTGTCTTAAAACCAATGAATTCAGCCATATTTTTTGCCTCAGATTATCAGATGTGTCCCTTTCCAAAATATAGAAGAAATTCTATTGAAAAGCTCCAGTTCTCTGACTTATTTTCCACAACGCTAATTCTATTTCTCAAAGGCACCACTTTTTTTTAAACATCTTTATTGGAGTATAAAAGCTTTACAATGTTATGTTAGTTTCTGCTGTATAACAAAATAAATCACATATCCCACCCCTCTAGGTGGTCACAAAGAACAAAGCTGATCTCCCTGTGCTATGCAGCTGCTTCCCACTAGCTACCTATTTTACATTTGGTAGTGTATATATGTCAGTGCCACTCTCTCACTTTTCATCCCAGCTTACCATTCCCACTCCCCACGTTCTCGAATCCATTCTCTACAACTCCATCGTATTCCTGTCCTGTTCCTAGGTTCTCCAGAACATTTTTTTTTTAGATTCTATATATATATGTGTTAGCATACGGTATTTGTTTTTCTCTTTCTGACTTACTTCACTCTGTATGACAGATTCTAAGTCCATCCACCTCATTGCAAATAATTCAATTTCACTACTTTTTATGTCTAAGTAATATTCCATTGTATATATGTGCCACATCTGCTTTATCCATTCATCTGTCGTGGACATTTAGGTTGCTTCCATGTCCTGGCTATTGTAAATAGTGCTGCAATGAACACTGGGGTGCATTGTGTCTTTTTGAATTATGGTTTCTTCAGGGTGTATGCCCAGGAGCGGGATTGCTGTGTCATATGGTAGTTCTATTTTCAGTTTTTAAGGAACCTCCATACTGTTCTCCTTAGTGGTTATATTAATTTACATGCCCACCAACAGTGCAAGAGGGTTCCCTTTCTCCACACCCTCTCCAGCATTTATTATTCATATATTTTTTGATTATGGCCCTTCTGACCGGCGTGAAGTAATACTTCATTGTAGTTTTAATTTGCATTTCTTTAATGATTAGTGATGTTGAGCATCATTTCATGTGTTTGTTGGATATCTGTATATCTTCTTTGGAGAAATGTCTGTATACTTCTTCTGCCCATTTTTGGATTGGATTGTTTGTTTTTGTGATGTTGAGCTGCATGAGCTGCTTGTAAATTTTGGAGATTAATCCATTGTCAGTCGCTTCGTATGCAAATATTTTCTCCCATTCTAAGGGTTGTCTTTTCATCATGTTTATGGTTCCCTTTGCTGTGCAAAAGCTTTAAGATTCATTAGATCCCATTTGTTTATTGTTGGTTTTATATCCATTTCTCTAGGAGGTGAATCAAAAAGGATGTTGCTGTGATTTATATCATAGAGTGTACTGCCTATGTTTTCCTCTAAGAGATTTAGAGGGTCTGGCCTTATGTTTAGGTGTTTAATCCATTTTGAGTTTATTTTTGTGTATGGTGTTAGGAAGTTTTTGTTTTTGTTTTATTGCCTCACCACGTAGCTTGTGGGATCTTGGTTCTGAGGCCAGAGATCGGGCCCAAGCTCCTGTGGTGAGAGCTCTGAGTCCAAACCATTGGACTAACAGACAACCTCAGATATCAAGTAATGTTCATCGGACTGAGGCCTCCCAGAAGTCCTTATCTTGGCACCAAGACCCGGCTCTATCCAACTTCCTGTAAACTCCAGTGCTGTATGCCTCAGCCCAAACAACTAGTAAGACAGGAATACAGCCCCATGCATCAGAAAAAAAAGAAAAAAAAAAAACTACAAAAAATATATTACATACAAAGGAGCAAGGTAAAAACATACAAGACCAAATAAATGAAGAAGAAATAGGAACCTACCTGAAAAAGAATTCAGAGTAATGATAGAAAAGGTGATCCAAAATCTCAGAAACAGAATGGAGAAAATACAAGAAACATTTAACAAGAATCTAGAAGAACTAAAGAGCAAAAAAAAAAAAAAAAAAAAAAAAAAAACAGTGATGAACAGCACAATAACTGAAATTAAAAATAATCTAGAAGGAATCAATAGTGGAATAACTGAGGCAGAAGAACAGGTAAGTGACCTGGAAGATAAAATAGTGGAAATAACTGCCACAGGACAGAATAAAGAAAAAAGAATGAAAAGAATTGAAGACAGTGTCAGAGACCTCTGGGAAAACATTAAATGCACCAACATTCAATTTGTAGGGGTCCAAGAAGAAGAGGAGAAAAAGAAAGGTTCTGAGAAAATTTTTGAAGAGATTATACTCGAATATTTTGCTAACATGGAAAAGGAAATAGCCAATCAAGCCCAGCATGCTCAGAGAGTCCCATACATGATACACACAAGGAGAAACATGCCGAGACACGTTAATCAAGTTATCAAAAATTAAATACAAAGAAAAAATATTAAAAACAGCAAGGGAAAAGCAACAAATAACATACAAGGGAATCCCTCTTATACCTATAAGATCTAATCTTTCAGTAGAAACTCTGCAAGCCAGAAGGGAACGGCAGGACATATTTAAAAAGATGAAAGGGAAAAACCTACAAAGAATATTACTCTACCAGAAAAGGATTTCATTCAGATTCGATGGAGAAATCAAAAGCTTTACAGACAAGCAAAAGCTACAAGAATTCAGCACCACCAAACCAACAAATGCTAAAGGAACTTCTCTAAGCAGGAAAAACAAGAGAAGGAAAAGACCTACAATAAAAAACCCAAAACAATGAAGAAAATGGTAATAGGAATATACATATTAATAATTACCTAAAATGTAAATGGATTAATTGCTTTAACCAAAAGACATAGACTGGCTGAATGGATACAAAAACAAGACCCATATATATGTTGTCTACAAGAGACCCACATCCGACCTAGGGAAGCATGCAGACTGAAAGTAAGGAGAAGGAAAAAGATAATCCATGCAAATGGAAATCATAACAAAGCTGGAGTAGCAATACTCATATTAGACAATATAGACTTTAAAATAAATACAGTTAAAAGATATAAGGAAGGATGCTACATAATGATCAAGGGATCAATCTAAGAAGAAAACATAACAATTATAAATATTATGCACCCTACAGAGGGACACTTCAATACATAAGGCAAATGCTAACAGCCATAAAAGGGGAAATCGACAGTAACACAAAAATAGTAGGGGACTTTAACACCCCACTTACACCAATAGACAGATCATCCAGACAGAAAATAAATGAGGAAACACAAGCTTCAAATGACACAATAGACTGATAGACTTAACTAATATTTGTAGGACATTCCACCTGAAAGTGGATGAATACACTTTCTTCTCAAATGCACATGGAATGTTCTCCAGAATAGGTCACATCTTGGGTCACAAATCAAGCCATGGAAAATTTAAGGAAATTGAAATCATATCAAGCGTCTTTTCTGACCACAATACTATGAGATTAGATATCAATTACAGTAATAAAAAAACAATAAAAAAACACAAATACATGGAGGCTAAATAGTGTACTGGTAAATAATCAAGAGATCACTGAAGAAATCAAAGAGGAAATTAAAAAATACCTAGAAACAAATGACAATGAAAATATGACAATCCAAATCCTATGGGATGCAGCAAAAGCAGTTCTAAGAGGGAAGTTCATAGCAATTGAAGGCCAAACTTTGGCCTCAAGAAACAATAAAAATCTCAAATAAACAATCTAACTTTACACCTAAAGCAGCTAGAAGAAGAAGAACAAGAAAAACAAAAGTTAGTAGAAGGAAAGAAATCATAAAGATCAGAGCAGAATTAAATGAAAAATAATAGCAAAGATCAATAAATCTAAAAGCTGGTTCTTTGAGATAATAAACAAAATTGATAAATCTTTAGCCAGACTCATCAAGAAAAAAAAAAAGGGAGAGGACTCAAATCAATAAAATTAGAAATGAAAAAGGAGAGATTACAACTGACACAGCAGAAATACAAAAGATCATAAGAGACTACCACAAGCAACTCTCTGCCAATAAAATGGAAAACCTGGAAGAAATGGACAAATTTTTGGAAAAGTACAACCTTCTAAGACTAAACCAGGAAGAATTAGAAAATATCAACAGACCAATCACAGGTAATGAAATTGAAACTGTGATTTAAAATCTTCCAACATAGCTTCCCTGGTGGTGCAGTGGTTGAGAGTCTGCCTGCCAATGCAGGGGACACGGGTTCATGCCCCCGTCTGGGAAGATCCCATATGCCAAGGAGTGACTAGGCCCATGAGCCATGGCCACTAAGCCTGCGCCTCCCGAGCCTGTGCTCCGCAATGGGAGAGGCCACAACAGTGAGAGGCCTATGTACCACAAAAAAAAAAAAAAAGAAAGAAAAAAATATTTTCCAACAAACAAAAGTCCAGGACCAGATGGCTTCACAGGTGAATTTTATCAAACATTTAGAGAAGAGTTAACAGCTATCCGTCTCAAGCCCTTCCAAAAAATTGTAGAGGCAGGAACACTCCCAAACTTGTTGTACGAGGCCACCATCATCATAATACCAAAAACAAAGATATCACAAAAAAGGAAAATTATACACCAATATAACTGATGAACATAGATGCAAAAATCCTCAACAAAGTACTAGCAAACAGAATCCAACAACACATTAAAAGGATTATACACCATTGTCAAGTGGGATTTATCCCAGGGATGCAAGGATTCTTCAATATATGCAAAAAAAAAAAACAATGTGATAAACGATATTAACAAATTAAAGAATAAAAATTGTATGATCACCTCAATAGATGCAGAAAAAGATTTTCACAAAACTCAACACCCATTAATGATAAAAACTCTCCAGAATGTGGGCATAGGGGGAAGCTACCTCAACATAATAAAAGCCATATATGACAAACCCACAGCAAACATCACTCTCAATGATGAAAACCTGAAAGCATTTCCTCTAAGATCAGGAACAAGACAAGGATGTCCACTCTCACCACTATTATTCAACATAGTTTTGGAAGTCCTAACCACAACAATCAGAAGAAAAAGAAATAAAAGGAATCCAAATATGAAAATAAGTAAAACTGTCACTGTTTGCAGATAACATGATACTCTACATAGAAAATCCTAAAGATTCCATAAGAGATCTAGTATAACTAATCAATGAATTAGGTAAGGTTACAAAATTAATGCACAGAAATCTGTTGCATTCCTATACACTAAACACAAAAGATCAGAAAGAGTAATTAAGGAAACAATCCCATTTACCATCACAACAAAAAGAATAAAATACCCAGGAATAAACTTACCTAAGGAGGCAAAATACCTGTACTCAGAAAAGTATAAAACACTGATGAAAGAAATCAAAGCTAACATAAAGAGATGGAGAGATATACCATGCTTTTGGTTTGGGAGGATCAATATTGTGAAAATGACTATACTACCCAAAGAAATCTACAAGTTCAATGAAATACCTATCAAATTACTTATTGAATTTTTCACAGAACTAGAACAAAAAATTTTACAACTTGCATGGAAACACAAAAGACCCTGAATAACCAAAGCAACCTTAAGAAAGAAAAGAGCTGGAGGAATCAGGCTCCCTGACTTCAGACTATACTACAAAGCTACAGTAATCAAGACAGTATGGTATTAGAACAAAAACAGAAATATAGATCAATGGAGCAGGATAGAAAGCCCAAAGATAAACCCATGCATATATGGTCACCTTATTTTTGACAAAGGATGCAAGAATATACAATGGAGAAAAGACAGCCTCTTCAATAAGTGGTGCTGGGTAAAATGGACAGCTGCATGTAAAAGAATGAAATTAGAACACTCCCTTACACCATACACAACTCAAAATGGATTAAAGACCTAAATGAAACAGCACACACTATATAACTCTTAGAGGAAAACACAGGCAGAACACTCTACTACGTAAGTCACAGCAGGATCCTTTTTTACCCACCTCCTAGAGTAAAGGAAATAAAAGCAAAAATAAACAAATAAGATCTAACGAAACTTAAAAGCTTTTGCATAGTAAGGGAAAACATAAACAGATGAAAAGATAACCCTCAGAATGGGAGAAAATATTTGCAAATGAAACAACTGACAAAGGATTAATCTCCAAAATTTACAAGCAGCTCATGCAGCTCAATATCACAAAAACAAACAACCCAATCAAAAAATGGACAGAAGATGTAAATAGACATTTCTCCAGAGAAGACATACAGATGGCCAACAAGTACATGAAAATATTCTCAACATCACTAATCATTAGAGAAATGCAAATCAAACCACAATGAAGTGTCACCTCACACCAGTCAGAATGGCCATCATCAAACAATCTACAAACAATAAATTCTGGAGAGGGTGTGGAGAAAAGGGAACCCTCCTGCACTGTTGGTGGGAATGTAAATTGATACAGCCACTATGGAGAACAGTATGGAGGTTCCTTAAAAGAGTAAAAATAGAACTACCATACGACCCAGCAATCCCACTACTGGACATATACCCTGAGAAAGCCATAATTCAAAAAGGGTCATGTACCAAAATGTTCATTGTAGCTCTATTTACAATAGCCAGGACATGGAAGCAACCTAAGTGTCCATCGTCACAGGTGAATGGTTAAGGAAGATGTGGCACATATATACAATGGAATATTAGTCATAAAAGAAACGAAATTGAGTTATTTGTAGTGAGGTGGATGGACCTAGAGTCTGTCATACAGAGTGAAGTAAGTCAGAAAGAGAAAAACAAATACCATATGCTACCACATATATATGAAATTTTAAAAAGCAGTTATGATGAAACTAGTGGCAGGGTAAGAATAAAGGCACAGACATTGAGAACGGACTTGAGGGCATGGGGTGAGGGGAGGGGGAAACTGGGATGAAGTGAGAGAGTAACATTTACATATATACACTACCAAATGTAAAATGGATGGCTAGTGGTAAGCTGCCGCATAGCACAGGGAGATCAGCTTGATGCTTTTTGAAGACCTACAGGGATGGGATAGGGAGGGTGGCCGCAAGTAGCTGCAAGAGGGAGGGGATATGGGGATATGTGTATACATATAGCTGATTCACTTTGTTGTACAGTAGAAACTAACACAACATTTTAAAGCATTTATGCTCCAATAAAGATATGAAAAACAACAAAAAAGATTGCTTTGTCTATTTGGGGTCTTTTGTGTTTCCATACAAATTGTAAAATTTTTTGTTCTAGTTCTGTGAAAAAAATGTCATTGGTAATTTGATAGGGATTGCATTGAATCTATAGATTGCTTTCGGTAGTATAGTCATTTTCATGATAAACATTTTTCTATACAAGAACATGGTATATCTCTCCATCTCTTTGTTTCGTCTTTGATTTCTCTCCTCAGTATCTTATAGTTTTCTGCATACAGGTCTTTTGTCTCCTTAGGTAGGTTTATTCCTAGGTACTTTATTCTTTTTGTTGCAGTGGTAAATAGGATTGTTTCCTTAATTCCTCTTTCTGATTTTTCGTTTTGAGTGTATAGGAATGCAGATTTCTGTGTATTCATTTTTTATCCTGCGACTTTACTAAATTCATTGATTAGCTCTAGTAATTTTCTGGTGGCGTCTTTAGGATTTTCTATGTATAGTATCATGTCATCTTCAAACAGTGACAGATTTACTTCTTCTTTGCCAATTTGGATTCATTTTATTTCTTTCTCTTCTTTGACTGCTATGGCTAGGACTTCCAAAACTATGTTGAATAATAGTGGCTAGAATGGCTACCCTGTCTTGTGCCTGATCTTAGAGGAAATGTTTCTAGTTTTTCACCATTGAGAGTGATGTTTGCTGTTGGTTTGTCATATATGGCTTTTGTTATGTTGAGGTTGGTTCCCTCTATGCCCTCTTTTTTGGAGAGTATTTATAATTTATGGTTGTTGAATTTTTTCAAAAGCTTTTTCAGGATGTATTGTGATGATCATATGGTTTTTATTCTTCAATTTGTTAATATGGTATATCACATTGATTGATTTGCATATATTGAAGAAGCCTTGCAACCCTGGGATAAATCCCACTTGATAATGGTGTATGATCCTTTTAACGTGTTTTTGGACTCGGCTTGCTAGTATTTTGCTGAAGATTTTTGTGTCTATGTTTATCAGTGATATTGGTGTATAATATTATTTTTTTGTGGTATCTTTGTCTGGTTTTGGTAGCAGGGTGATGATGGCCTTATAGAATGAGTTTGGGTGTGTTCCTCCCTCTGAAATTTTTTGGAAGAGTTTGCAAAGGATAGGTGTTAGCTCTTCTCTAGATATTGGATAGCATTCACCTGTGAAGCCATCTGGTCCTGGACTTTTGTTTGTTGGAAGATTTTTAATGACAGTTTCAATTTCATTACTTGTGATTGATCTGTTCATATTTTCTATTTTTTCCCGGTTCAGTCTTGGAAAGTTGTACCTTTATAAGAATTTGTCCATTTCTTCCAGGTTGTCCATTTTATTGCATATAGTTGCTTGTAGTAATCTCTCATGATCCTTTGTATTTCTGCAGTGTCAGTTGTTACTTCTCCTTTTCCCTTTCTAATTCTATTGATCTGAGTCTTCTCCCTTTTTTTCTTGATGAGTCTGTCTAATGGTTTATCAATTTTGTTTATCTTCTCAAAGAATCAACTTTTAGTTGTATTGATCTTTGCTACCATTTCCTTAATTTCTTTTTCATTTATTTCTGATCTGATCTTTATGATTTCTTTCCTTCTGCTACCTTTGGGGGATTTTTTGTTCTTCTTTCTCCAATTGCTTTAGGTGTAACGTTAGGTTGTTTATTTGAGATGTTTGTTGTTTCTTGAGGTAGGATTGTATTGCTATAAATGACCCTCTTAGAACTCCTTTTGCTGCATCCCATAGGTTTTGGGTCATCTTGTTTTCATTGTCATTTGTTTCTAGGTATTTTTTGATTTCCTGTTTGACTTCTTCAGTGATCTCTTGGTTATTTAGTAGCATACTTTTAGCCTCCATGTGTTTTGTTTTTTACATTTTTGTCTTGTAATTGATTTCTAATCTCATAGCATTTGGGTCAGAAATGTTGCTTGATACGATTTCAATTTTCTTAAATTTACTTATGCTTGATATGTGACCCAAGATATGATCTATTCTGGACAATGTTCTATGTGCATTTGAGAAGAAAGTGTATTCTGCTGCTTTCGGATGGAATATCCTATAAATATCATTTAAGTCTATCTTGTCTAATGTGTCATTTAAGGCTTGTGTTTTATTATTAATTTTTTGTCTGGATGATTCATCCACTGATGTAAGTAGAGTGTTAAAATCCCCCACTATTATTGTGTTACTCTAGATTTCCCCTTTTACAGTTGTTAGCATTTGCCTTATGTATTGTGGTACTCCTATGCTGGATGCATAAATATTTATAATTGTTATATCTTCTTCTTTGATTGATCCCTTGGTCATTATGTAGTGTCCTTCCTTATCTCTTTTAACTGTCTTTATTTTAAAGTCTATTTTGTCTGATATGAGAATTGTCCAGCTTTCTTTTGATTTTCATTTTCATGGAATATCTTTTTCCATTCCCTCACTTTCAGTCTGTATGCTTCCCTAGGTCTGATGTGGGTCTCTTGTAGACAACATGTATACTGGTCTTGTTTTTGTATCCATTTAGCCAGTCTTTGTCTTTTAGTTGGAGCATTTAATCCATTTACATTTAAAGTTATTATCAATATGTATATTCCTATTACCATTTTCTTAATTGTTTTGGGTTTGTTTTTGTAGGTCTTTTTCTACTCTTTTGTTTCCTGCCTAGAGAATTTCTTTTAGAATTTGTTGCAAAGTTTGTTTTGTGGTGCTGAATTCTCTTAGCTTTCGCTTCTCTGTAAAGCTTTTGATTTCTCCATCAAACCTGAATGAGAGCCTCGCTAGATAGAGTCATCTTGGTTGTAAGTTTTTCCCTTTCATCACTTTAAGTATATTCTGCCATTCTCTTCTTGCCTGCAGAATTTCTGCTGAAAGATTAGCTGATAACCTTATGGGGATTTCCTTGTATGTTTTTAGTTGCTTTTCACTTGCTGCTTTTAATATTTTTTCTTTGTATTTAACTTTTGATAGCTTGAATAATATGTGTCTCTGCATGTTTCTCTTTGGGTGTATCATGTATGGTTCTCTCTGTGCTTCCACGAATTGATTGGTTATTTCCTTTTCCATGTTAAGGAAGTTATTTCAACTATAATCTCTTCAAATATTTTCTCAGACCCTTTCTTTTTCTCTTCTTCTTCTGGGACCCCTATAATTCGAATGTTGGTGCATCTAATGTTGTCCCAGAGGTCTCTGAGACTGTCCTCAATTCTTTTCATTCTTTATTCTTTATTCTGCTCTGCAGCAATTATTTCCACCATTCTATTTCCAGCTCACTTATCCATTCTTCTGCCTCAGTTATTCTGCTTTTGAATCCTTCTAGTGTATTTTTAATTTTAGTTATTGTGTTGTTCATCACTGTTTGTTTATTCTTTAATTCTTCTAGGTCATTGTTAAATGTTTCTTATATTTTCTCCATTCTATTTCCAAGATTTTAGATTAACTTTACTATCATTACTCTGAATCCTTTTCAGGTATTTTGCCTATTTCTTCTTCATTTGCTTGGTCTTATGGGTTTTTAGCTTGCCCCTTCATCTGCAACATATTTCTCTCTCTTCTCATTTAGTCTAACTTACTGTGTTTGAGGTATCCTTTCTGCAGACTTGAGGTTCATAGTTCCTCTTGCTTCTGGTGTCTGCCCTCAGTGGGTGAGGTTGGTCCAGTGGCTTGTGTAGGCTTCCTGGTGGGGGGAACTGCTGCCTCCATTCTGTTGGGTGGAACTGGATCTTTTTCCTCTGATGGGCAGGGCTGCATCAGGTGGTGTGTTTTGAGGGGTCTGTGGGCTTAGTACAACTTTAGGCAGTCTGTCTGCTGATGGGTGGGTTTGCCTTTCTGTCTTTCTTGTTGTTTTGCATGGGGTGTTCAGCACTGGAGCCTGCAAGCAGTTGGGTGGATCTGGGTCTGGGTGCTGAGATGGAGACCTCCGGGAGAACTCTTGCTGATTAATATTCCCTGGGGCTGGGAATTCTCTTGCACTCCAGCATCCTGGCTCAGCACTCCCACCCCAGAGGCTCTGGCCTGACCCCCAAGACTGGCAACCAAGACCCCCACGAGCCACACAGCTCAGCAAAAAAAGGGGAAATAAGGAAAGAAAAAAGAAGAAAAAAGGGGCAGGAAGAGAACAACTGAAAACAGACAGACAAACAAAACCCAAGACAAACAGCAAAGACAAAGACAAGCAAACAACAACAGCAACAATTAAAAAACAATGAACAAACAAAAACCTAGACAAGTGGTAAAAGCAAAAGCAAAGGAACAAAAACAAAGAAACACAGACACATACAAAATAAGAAACAAAAACAAAAACAGAGAAACATAAAACCAGAGAAGAACCAGAGAAACAAAAGAATCCTGAAATGAAATCCAACAATTAAAAACAAAATTAACAAAAACAAAAAGTAAAGAACAAAAAAAAAAGCAGAATGTAAACTGAAGGAAACAGCAAACAAAACAAACACACAAAAATGATTTAAAAAAAGATAAGAACAAATAGAAGAAAAGAAAAAAGGATAAAAAACAAAATAGAACAAAGGAGAAAAAACACAACAGAAATTTAATGTAGAATTAGAAATATAAAAAAATAAAAAATATATTGAAAAAAATTAAAACTAAATAAAAATAAAAACAAATAATAATAAAAAACAGAATAAAACAAAACATTAAAAAAATAGTAATAATTCTATTTTCTTGGGGTGTCTGCTGTCAGTGACCTTACCCCCACCATGATTCACAGCCAGCCTCTGCCTCCCCAGGAGGCCCTCCAAAACCTCTAGGTAGGTCTCTGTTCCCTCTGTGGGCACTGTTCGGGCAGCTCAGACTCTGACCTGGCCCAACTCCCACATGTACTAATCCCCAAAGTCCACCGCTGCTAGAGCTAGACTGGCTTCAGTTGTGGGAACAATCCTTGTCCATTCAGATATTCCATAGATGCAGGGTTTACCAAGCTGATCATGGGGATTTAATCTGCGGTTTGTGCAGCTACACAGAAAGATTTTTGTTCCTCTTCCTTAGTCACCCCACCCCTGGGGCTCAGCTGTGGTTTTAGCCCCACCTCTGCATGTGGGCCACCCACAGGAGTCTGCTCCTGAGGCTGCCCTGGAGGACTTGGGTCTGCCCCGGTAAAGAGAGTATGTGGACGTGGCATGACTGCCTGGATTGTGGGGGCCCTGACAGCAATAGGTGCACAAGAAAGCCAGTGGCCATGGGTGTGAGAGATCCGGCCCTAGTGGGAGCATTTCCTAGCACCTGGTGGCTGATGTGAGAAGGCCAGCCCTGGTGGGGTCTTTTCCTAGTGCCTGGCAGTGCAGGGGGCCAGTGTGTGGGGAGAGAGACGCTGCAGTGGCAGCTCCACCCCCTGTCCATCACTCAACAGTGGTGCCTTGCTTCTATGGCAGTCTGGGTTTCCTCCACAAGCATTCCCAGTTGCAGATTCCCTCCCTCCCATCCCCATAGGCTGTCTCCTCACAGCCAACAGCAGTCCTCCCCCAGTGTTTGCTCTGCAATCCCCACGTTCCAGCTCTCAGGCCCCATGTGCACCAGTGGACACGCATCCCAGTCTGGGGCATGCAGGGCTGTGGCACGGACTATCTGTGTAAGTCTCACTCTGTCCTATCTGCCACAGACCAGCCATTTCATCCTCCTCTGACAGCTTCAGATGCTCCCCATCTGTCCCAACCGACTTCCCCATCACTGAGGGGGCTTTCTTGATACAGGAAACTCTCCTCAATTTCAGCTCTCCCCCCAGGGATGCAGATCCCATCCCGCTTCCTCTCCTCTTCTTTTTCCCTTCTTTCTTTCATCCTACCTGGTTATGTGGGGATCTTTCTTGTCCTTTCTGTAGTCCAAGGTCTTCTGCTAGTGTTCAGCCAGTGTTCTGTGAGAACTGTTCCATCTGTAAATGTATTCCTGATGCATTTGTGGAGAGAGATGAAGTCCACATTCTCCTACTCCTCTGCCATCTTGGTTTTCCCCTCTATATTCTTTTATATCCTACTTCCATATCCCGGGTTCTGTCTTCAAATTTACTTTTAAAATGTCAGACTGATCATATTTACATTTTGTTCTGTAAGTATAATGAGCCTTCCATGCCTTGTCTATAGACTGATTTTTGAATTTAAATGTCTCATTGTTGTGACCATGTAATATCATTCACTGAAGAGCCAAATAATGTGCTATGATCACATTTCCTTTGATAACCATTTGCTTGTCACCTTGTTTCCAACTTTCCCCCTTTGGACTGTGTACCTTTATCATGTTCCCCAAGTACTTTAACCTCTACCTCAGGGATTCCAGCAAATCTTCCAAGTCTTCCTTTGTCTGAGCTCCATTTCTCCTGCTCCTCCTCCTCAACACTGACATGATTCTTCTCTGGCTTGATGAGCAGCTATCATCTTGGCACTTTCCTTCATTACTCTGCTGGTTTGGATTCACTCTCCTATGGCTCTCATTTCTTCCTCTCTCTTTATTTAAACCTTCAAGGAACTTCTGGGTGTGGGTGGATGCATTGGCAGCAATGTTACGAGCCTTGCTTCTGTTTCATCTGCACACTTCGTTGGTAGTTTGGCTGGATTTGGAGTTACCTTAGCCCACTGACAATCGTCCCACCATCTTGGGGCATGCAGTGTTGCAGAGGAGAAGTCTGAGACCAGCATCACTCTTCTTCCTTTATGATGACCTGTTGGGTTTCTGTGTGTGTGTGTATATTTTGTCTCTCTAGACATTTGGAACCAACTTTTCTATCCTACTTACTAAGATAGATACACAGAAAATGCTTTTAATTTGAAGATTCATATCCTTTAACTTTTTAGCATTTACCTCTATTACTTATTTGATAATTTCTTCCCTTCTGTTCTATTCTCTCTCTAGAAATCTTATTAGTCAAGTGGCAGACCTCTAGTCTCAAATTTTCCACCACTGTCTCTTATTCTATATTCTGTGAGATTTCCTCAATTTTTTTATCCTCTATTCTTTATTATTTCTGTAATTGTATTTTTAATTTTAAAAAGCTCATTCTTTTGTTGTACCTTTCTTTGCATTCTGATTCAATAGATGAAATTTTTATATATCTCTTTGAGAATTGTAATTAGATTTTTTTTTTTCTCTTCCGTTTGCTGAATTATCTGTTTCCTTCAGGATCAGCTTTGATTGATTTCCTTGTTGGTATTTCTCTTTCATGTTGGAAGCTTTTCTCAAGCATCAAATGATCCTGGATTTTTCATTCATGTGTAAGAATCAAGTGCCCAGAAAGCTGACAGTGTTTGGGAGTAGAGTTTGTTCACTAATTGGCTTCATTTCAAGCTAAGCAGGCAGGCATCCTGCTGTTACATGGAGGGAACCATGTGTGCCAGAATACAAGGGCCACACCTTCACTAGTTGAACAACATTTTACAACTTATTTTTTTAAATGTAGGTAAAAATAAACTTTATCTACCCCCCCCACCACCATGGTAGATTAAAACCTATTTTCTTGGTGGACATAAGGGTAGAGAGGAGAATAGGAGAGTTAACTTCTGTGTACAGATTTCCACAACTGTCTTTATGCCCAAACCCCATTATACCAGGTGTCTCTGAGTCAAGAGTCTATGTGGAGTTCTGCAATGCTCAGCTTTCTCTTCCCATCTGCTTCACCAGCCAATACTCCTGCATCTACTTTGGGTCTACCGATATGTGTTGAAACATTCTATTACTGATGACTTTACCCCCATTCTCTTTGTTTTATGGGAGCAAATGAATTTTTGTCTGATTTTTCATTGCAAAGGGACCTTAGAAAGGTAAAGGGGTAAACTTACATGCTCAATCCTCTATCTTGGACCAGAAGATTTAATTTCCATTTTTAAGACAATCCCAATGCTTGTTGTGGGGTAAATGGCATGGATGAGGGCTAGAGGGGATGCAGGAAGACCAGGAGGTGACTGTTACATAGTTCCTGAGAAAATGAGATGGACAAAAATTGACATTTTTGAAATAATTCTAAGGTTAGGACCTATATGGCATACTTATTGGTTGTGGGAATATGAGGAAGAGAGGGGAATTAAGGATAATTGTAAATTTCCGGATTGAGCACCTACGTGGTGGCATTTAGTGTTTGAGAAGGAAAAGGAGCAGGCCAGTTTTGGAGAGAAATAGAAGTTTCATTTGTGACAAACTAAGGTTAATGTGCCAATTAGACATCCAAGTGGAGATGTCAAGTAGAAAGTTAGATGCACATGTTTGGAACCCAGAGAAAGATATCTAGGGTTGAGAAAAGTTGGGGTGTTCCTCAGGAGATACATGGTATTTATGTTTTTCACCAGGAACTCATTTGAGTAATCTCTAGGGATAGTCTTTTGAAACATTTCAACTAAATCAAAACATTCATTAATACAGCAAGAATAATACGATTTCCATGAATGTTAATTCAGTCATTTGAAATAAAAAAATCTATAAGGAAAGAATTATGCAATTTTCAAAATCCATAAAAAAAAAAACTTACTTCTCCTGCCACTGAGAAAATCATGAGAGTGTATCTTTGGGTTTGTATTGATTCTCTGTTCTTAACCTAAATAACCTGAGCTACAGTAGCCCTCCTTAAAATTCTCAACCCATCAAGGTAATGGTTAAGCAGGAGGTCTTGGAAAGGCACGATTTAACATTTTGTCAGCTAGGTGTAACAACTTTATAATGTGGATAGCAATTGAATCAACAACCCACAACACCAACACTACTTATTAATTACTCACCATGGGTCTATCACTAAACACTTGAGAACTTATCCTAAGGATTCAACATTAAAAAATGATTTGTAAGCATTCAGGCAAAGAGGTTTTCCAGAAAACAAAAGGCTGGGGGCAGAGCTGCCATTTGGGATGCCTGAGCTCTGATTCTGATTCCTGCACCTGCTACTTAGAGAGAAATTGTTGCTATGTGCTTCCAATTAATCTCTGTCTGACAGATAATAATGTTTTTATGCCTGAGATGTTATTTAAGGTGCATGCATATATGTGCACAAGTACACACACCCACACCTTTAGTCTTAGAACAAAAAGTTTCATTTTGCCAGTAGTCAACCAACACAAAATCATAAGAATTTTTAAAATAATTTCCAAAGGTTGGAATGTGCCCTAAACTGGCCAAGTATTTTCTCAACTCCTAACAGCAGTTGGTCAGGAAATCTTTCTCCTACAGTGTTATTTCTGGGCTAATAACATGAAAATGTCTCAGATACCAGAATAGGTACAAAGTGTTTTATGGTATACATTTGAGAGACAGAATCATTCAAGCAAAGGAGCATGAGATTTTGAATAAAACAGACTTGAGTTCAATTTCTGGCTCACTATTGCTGATTCATTAAAACAGACTTTCTCTCACTTAAAGACAATATTTTTCTTACTTTAACAAAAGCAGGAAGATTAGGTGTTTTTTAGGTTATTGATTAAATTTTTCCCATTCACCAGATTTCTGAGAGATAAGACCCATCAGTTTTATTTACCAAGGGTCTTGGGAGATCTTGAAAAAGCAGTGCAAACATCCTCATGAAAGAAAATGTATCCTGAGAAGAAGAGAGATGACAGGCTGACTTTTCATTCCCCATGAATTCTGGCTGTCTACGTAGGCTTCAGGATGTCCTCTTTCCCCAAGACATTTTCTCATGTTTCAGTGACTCAGTCACTTTACTACTTTTACCTGAGTTGGAAAAAAGAGGAATGCCTTATGTAGCATCAGGATTCTTTTGGATAATTTTCAAGCTTTGGGTCCAACTCAATCTCTCCATTAGCTCTACTCGTGGGTCCACTTGTCTACTCTGCATCTTTGTAATGTTCATAAGAACTCTTTGTGCTGTGGTGATCTGTAACAGCCTGTTAACGGATTTTACAGGTTCCATATGTATTGTCCCCAGTGTGGTTCAGTGGTAAGAGTGTAAGAAAGATGTTAGACAATACATTGGGAGCATTGAACCAGTGGAGAAAGTTAACCAATGAGAAATTCCTAGTGACTGGGTGCTGAAGAACTTTCACGAAGAACATTGCCTAATACTCACATATAATTATTAACAATGATACAGGATGTGCTACTATTTCCCCAACATTCAGCAAAGCCTAATAGACCCCTTATAACCTTGTGTGTTAGTGGAGTGTAAAGGACATGGAAGTAAGGAGAATAGTGACCTGCTCTACATGAACTCTACCTGTGCCTGTTTCTCACTGGGGCCCACAAAGAGTTACAAACATCATATATAAAGAGGGAGCAGTTCCTGGAGGTCCAGGTGGTGATCTGAGAGACTGTCATTGAAAGTGGCACAGAGAAACAGACACAACATGGAACATAGGACACTCCCCCTCTCCAAGTGACCAAAGCAGCACAGTGACTGACTCTGGATTAAGCCAGTGGTACCTAGTAACCACCCAGTAGATAATATTTATCTTCTCACATACACCACTAAAAATGTGGGTCACAAGAATACCTACCTCATAGTGTTGTTGTGAAGATTAATTGAAATGTACATATTCTTGTGGTTGTATTTTCATGCTGTTGTGTTGTAGTTTTCCCAAAACAGGATGATCTTCTCTCTTCTTTTGTTCCTTCTGCCCTTCTCTGAGCACAAATCCGTGGAGCCCCAACATGTGCTATAGGCCTTCTCAACACCTTACTTGCATTCATTTCTTCTTTGCTTCCGTTAGAATATGTCTTTGGCCTTCTTAAATTACCAAACTGTGGCATTACATTTGGACTGATTTTAAAATGTGAGGACACATATGTATTATCTCTGTGTCTTATTTTAGATCATATGTCTGATTCCTATTGTGGTTGAATTAAATATTCTGATTCAAATTCTGAGAATGTATGTAATGTTAGTGTTGGGGTTTAGGGCCCATGCAGATTTAAGAGACATCTTGGAGCTGAGAGGGTGGGTGAATTACCCATTTGGGGTCTTCTCTGCGAATGGAAGATGTCACCCATGTATTGCAAGATACTAAGAGCCCCAGTGAAGAAGATCAGATCACTGGATGAAACCCCTGATTAGAAGGAGATGATAAATTTATAGACTGGTTCCTTACTGTGTTATGAATAATATCTCACTGACCACTTTGGGTGGTAGGTTGTCAAAGATGTAATGGGGCTGTGTGGGAGAAGGATTATGAAAGTTGTTGCTCTGTATTGTTCTGAACCTACAAAACTCTTGTAAGAAATGATTCATGTAAAATCATTTCTGGACCCCACGCTGTGTTGTGTGATATAGGCTGGCATTATGAGGCCAATGAAGGTACCTGTGATTCTGTGGTTTTTATGTTACCCTGGAACTCCAATAGTCACAGTCACTGAGTGGGTGGACCCTACCCTGGTCAACATTAATCATCCCACTTCCTGTGATCACAGGTTACAGGAGATGAAAAGGAAGCCGTGGGCTGACGTCTCTCTAAAGACAGTGACACATACTACTGTCAGTCTGGAAATTGTATGTGAATCCTGCATATTAATAGCTCCTCAATATGAAGGGGAAGATGAGCCAGACAGTCTATCTCTGTAGACAGATAGCTGGCTGCAGAGAGCATCTCTGAGTGGGAAGATGCTATCTGCACACAGAATAGATAAATCGTGATGGAGGAAGCACGGCTGGGGGGCAGGAAGTTGTTCTCATGTGTTGTGGGATGTTTAGCAGCATCCTTGGTCTCTCTACTTACTAGAGGCCAGCAGCATCCTCTCCCCAGTTGTAACAACCAAAAATATCTCTAGAAACACTGCCAATGTCTCCTAGGGAGACAAAATCAGCCCTGTGCCTGAGGCTGTTGTCTTTGTTCTCATAATCAAAGCTGGTGCACTAACACCATATTCACATTTCAATTCATGGGATGGAGAAAGGAGAAAAAGTGGAAGGCAAGCAACTTCCTTTTAAGAGGGTGATGTAGATATTATATATATCACTTATGCTCATGTTCCTTGTGCTAGGACTTGGTCATACGGCAATAGAAAGATGCAGAGGGAGGCTGAGAAATTCAGTGGCATTTTAAAACTCAAGGGGGTTCTATTTCTAAGAATATTTGGGGAATATGAATAATGGGGAGAGCAATTAGTCTCATTACCCGTATGGAATTATTACATAATTAAATATGATAATGTACCTTAAGTACCCAGCATAATGCCTGACATAGTAAATGCTCAGTGAATACTTGTCCTCCTCTCCCTCCTGCCTCTCCATCCCCAAGCACTTGGCCTGTGTCTCTTTCACACTGAGATTTGGTCTTCAATTATTCTGATAAACATTAATAATAATTATTCTCCTTTATATTTGGTAAATACTGAGACTATAGACCACTCTCAATGTATGTTTTAAGCCCACCCTCTCTCTTTCAGGCTTTTTCTGACTTTGCCTTTTGCCTGCTATGGGCTTGCCATTAACACAATCTCCATAAACACAGACAAATATGGACCCTTAGGTGATGCTTCCTGGAGGTCCTGCTTCAAAGTGAACGACATTTTGGTATTGAATCAGTTTTAACCCTGGGTCTAGAATTTACCAGGACTGTCACTTTGGGGTAGTTGCTTATGTAGTTGCTTAATTTGGGGCCCTCAATTTCCCTATCTGTAAAATGGGCAGAACAATACCTACTTTGTAGAGATGTCACAAATTAATCCCAAAGAAAAATGTTTCAAGCCACTAATATATGTCTGGTCCTGTAAATATTATTTCAAAAAATTTTTCATAATGCCCTATAGCTTCTTAAATAATATGCCAATTTTATAGAAAAGTAAGTGTGGCTAAGAAGGGTAAATTTGCTTGCCCAAAGTTATATGTGCACACAATTTTAGGAGGAGAAAGAGATGGAATTTGAACTCAGGTTTCTCTGACACCAAATTGAGCCTCTTTACAATGCCAAAGGTCTTCTTCCACTTCTTTTGTGAACACATATTACTCAACAGCTGTTAAACCACTTCTGTCCCGTAAAGAAGCTGCGTGTGGACTGACAGAATATGGGACAATGTCTTCCCCAAGAGGGAGACTACAGCCCACAGTGGACTGTCCCCTTTTCTCCGGGAAAGAGGCTTGATGTGGAGAGTGACATCTGGGAGTTTTCAGCCACTGACCATCCACCTGTGCCTGGCTCTGTCACCAAGAGCATGGCCAGGGGTCCCTGTGTGCTAAGCTTATCACTGGGGTGCTGGCACCCTCCAAGGGACTGGCCCACCTTTTCTCTCCTTGCCTCCAGCTAGTTGTGCAAGCTGCGAACCCAAATGGAAAGCACCTCATTTCATGAGAATGAAATAAGTACATTGGACAAGAGCTCCACATTTCTCACCATCAGCTTTACTTCGTTTTCGGGAATGGCCCTGCTAACCTGTGGTTTTGAAGGATTTTCGAAAGAATTTTGGAGTCTAGGAATCAATTTTACTGGTAGTTTCTTTTTTTTCTGGATGTCTCAATGTGGCATGTTCCTTTCTCTGTGTGTGTGTATGTGTACCGTGTGTGAAGACAGTATTGGTATATCTGCTCCAGATATACCAAGGTGTCTTGTGATATGTAACAGAAGCTGTGGTGTAATGAAATGACCTTAATACGTGGTGTCAGAAAACCTGGATTCAAATCCTAGGTATCTTACCTGCAATGTGACCTGGAGGACCTTTCTGGGTCCTAGCTTCCCCCAAAGGAAAATGAAACTTAATAAACCCTACTTCGGAAGGCTGCTGAAGAATTCAGTGATATTACAGATGGATGGCAGTGTGCTGTAGTGTAAAGAGACCTGAGTTCAAATCCAGAATCTATCTCTAAAAAGTCTTGTGAATCAGGAAAATTTACTAAAGTTTGTTGCTCAGCTTCCACATCTTTAAAATGATATTTCCAGCAGATCTTTGTGGGTCAAAGGAGAAATCTGTGAATTCTCTTGTATAGTCCCCAAGCAAATGATACGACTCATTTCAGGGGGCTTAGGAAAAGACGAGGGCATGTTCAGAGACAGGGCAGGGTGGACTGTGTCTCAGTGAGCCTTCTTCAAGGGTGTCTGTTACTGCAGCTGGGCCCCTGGGGCTTCTTCACAAGTTAATGGGCTGGTTAATGGAATGACTCAGTGGAGAACCCACTTGTCTTCCTCTTGTGACACAAGAGGCATCTTCCCTGCTTTGATTGCTCTTTAGCATTTACTTCTGCATCCTAATTTGTTATAACAGGATTGTCTTCTCCAAGGGCCATCTCCCAAATTACCAGCCCCAGATAAGAGTGGTTGCTTTTGTAAAAGTCCATCTTATTCATGGACCCTCCCTCTCACCTTAGCTGGCTTCTTAGCTCCGTAAGGAGCAACCAGCTTGAGTACTGGGTGAGGTTTAACGTGGTCCCCAAGAATGTATGTTGGGGCACTCATCCCAACTCTTTGAGAGAAACATTTGGAGTAATGCCTCACTTTTCATGACAAGACCAATGGAATGCTCCTTTTCTTTCAAGCTCTAGAGAAGACTTTGAGAAGAATTCAAACTTTGTCTTCTGGCCCCACCCTGACTACCTATTCAGTACTTCTCACCACATCCATTAGTCACACCCTCACTTTCTGTCCAAAAGGACAGAGGTCTCTGTGCCTTGGCTTCCAAAGGTACCCACTGCAGTGTCCCACCCATGCAATCTTTCCCAAGTGTTTGTCGTAGTACCTCAAGAGTCCACAGGTCAGAGATGATATCCTGAACTAATTTATTACTTATTATTAAAGAATGATAATGAGTTATTTCAATTTGATTCAAATCTACCTTATATTCATAAAGCAGCCATGGTCCAGGTGCTGTGTCAGGTACTATATAGACAGCTACACTATGCTAGAGAGTTTACACTCATTATCTCATTTAATACCCAAAAGGTAGAAATAATTATTCTTGCTCTCAGGGGGGAAACTCAGACTCAGAGAGGTTTGCTGATTTGCTCAGAGTTACTAGGACCTCTGCATTACACAATGTCACGGGACACCATTCCCATGGTAGTCCATGCAAACAGTACTCCCTGGATTTGTGTTCTGGGACACAATGCAAAAGGCATGGTACCCTGGAGCTGTGCAAAGCTGTGGTTTTGGTGCTTACCCAACAGAGTCAAGATTTGTAGTTCTTCTCATACTGAGTTTAGTGATTCTTCTAGTCCACACAAAAAAAGATTAACCTCTAGCATGATGCCAACTCTCTTCTGATAAATTAAATAAGAAAAGTGGTGATTAAAGGTTTCTTCTAAATTATTTGAGCACTCAGGTGAGGATGGAGAGCTCAAACAATGCTTAGTGTATGGCCCAGGTGATTCATTACAGTTCAGAAAGGGATAGTGAACAACACTCCACATGGGAAGTCACCTGACAGTGGAGAAATAGCAGAGGTCAGACAGAACTAGGTTCAGATCCTCAATGTGCCACTTCTTAGTGTGCTCTAGGATAAACAGTAAGTTCCTTTGCATCTCAGTTTTATCTTCTGCAGAAAATGGCTCTTTTGCTTGGACCAGGATACATTAAATTCATCAGATAAGATTCACTCAAGTGTTTAGAATACCATAATTGAGTGCTTTAAAAAGTGAGTAAAATTTTGGTGCTATCTCAGGAAAGTTTTAAGTTACATTGGTAATTTTAAAATTTCCTTTATTCTGAATCAGTTTTTTTTTAACATCTTTATTGGAGTATAATTGCTTTACAGCGGTGTGTTAGTTTCTGCTTTATAACAAAGTGAATCAGCTATACATATACATATCTCTTCCCTCTTGTATCTCCCTCCCATCCTCCCTATCCCACCCCTCTAGGTGGTCACAAAGCACCGAGCTGATCTCCCTGTGCTATGCGGCTGCTTCCCATTGGCTATCTATTTTACATTTGGTAGTGTATATATGTCCACGCCACTCTCTCACTTTGCTCCAGCTTACCCTTCCCCCTACCCGCGTCCTCAAGTCCATTTTCTACATCTGCGTCTTTATTCCTGTCCTGCCCTTAGGTTCTTCTGTACCGTTTTTTTTTTTTTTTTTTTTTTTTTTAGGTTCCATATATATGTGTTAGCATACGGTATTTATTTTTCTCTTTCTGACTTACTTCACTCTGTATGACAGACTCTAGGTCCATCCACCTCACTACAAGTAACTCAATTTCATTTCTTTTCATGGCTGAGTATATTCCACTGTATATATGTACCACATCTTCTTTATCCATTCATCCGATGATGGACACTTAGGTTGCTTCCATGTCCTGGCTATTGTAAATAGAGTTGCAATGGACATTGTGGTACATGACTCTTCTTGAATTCTGGTCTTTTCGGGGTCTACCCTGAGAAGACCATAATTTAAACAGTTTTACTGATGTTTAAAGTCAATGTCCTTTCTGTTATACCCCTCTGCTCCTCCACTGTTTTTAACTCAGTTTAAAAGTATAAGACAATGTGTATTTCATACATGGTTCAGTGATTGTAAATACTCGGTCGGGTTTTCTCTGAGCCTGGTCATATCCCATCTTTTCACTTTGATGGTGGCATAGGGTGTTTGCGAGTATGCTGGTTCCTACATGAGGGCCAGTGTCCACACATACACACTCCTCTCTCTTCCCTTTGGCTGCTCAAATATTCCCCATGCTGTTCTGGTGAGTTTTGTGCTTGAAGAATCAATCAAAGGATTAGCAGATGTGGTGACAACCACACAAGCTGATTTCCTGGACCTCTTAGCCCTCAGGCCCAGAAAGGAAGCACAGACCCTAATGGACTCTCATTTGTAATTAAATGACAAGGATATTGTGGTGGGAAGAGTTGTCTCTTCCTTATTAGGGCCACTTGCTGGTCTTTTTATTCATTTTTATGTGAGTTCAGTTCCCATTGACGTGGGTGATGATTGTTGGTCAAATACCACTCCTGCATCAGAGTCGACATGGCATTCTCCCCCAATGTCCCTGTGGTAAACATGGAAGAATTGAAAGACAGAATGATTTCACCTCTGAAGTCCTATTTGGTGCACATTTTGGGCCCAGGGACCAACCACGCAGGAGGCCTGGGGTGTTTTCACTAGGGCACAACCATGAAAGTGTTGTGTATATTTTTCCCCTTTGGTGGAAAAATGATGGCTTTGCTTTCTTGAAGCATTCCTGTTGACTTATTCATGGAGCCCAAAGAGGGTGACATCCAAGGAGGGCAGCATGCAGCCTTCTGTTTCCCAGCCAGAGTCAGGGTTTGGCAAAGAGTGAGAGTTGGAGGGAGGCAGGACTGCCCAGTGCAGTAGGTGAGAGAAGAGTTGGCCAAAAAGTAGGAAAGACTTGAAACCAAAATCCACACTCTGATGTGCGGGGCCTCCCAGTGAGAAAAAACACTCACCAAACACCCACATACTTATTTGAGTTGGAAGAGGGTATGCAGTGCCCAGGAGGCTGTTGAAACAGAGAACCGACTCCCTTCAATGGGCTGGAAGAGCTGTGGAAAGCTGGGGCAGGGGCTGGGAGGAGGGGTGAAGTGGAGCATGCCCAAGGCAAGGCTGTAGATACTTGGCCCAAAGAACCCATTTTGCAGGTTTACTTGGGATGAAACTGTAGGTTTTGCCTTGTGTGGGTGGTGGATGGAGAGACTTAGGAGAATAAGGGATATGACTTTTCTTTGGAGCCAGACAGACTTAGGCAGACTTAGGTTTGAATTCAAGCTCCACCACCTATGAACACTGGAACCTTGGGGAAAGTCACTTAATTTGTCTGGGCCTCAGTTTCTTAGCCAGTAAAATGGGAATAAAATTGTGGTTTTTAATGAGGATTAAATTTGGCCTTAGTGTACTGGCCCTAACCAGTTTTCAGTACACAGCTGCCATCTTTTCCTGTGTTTGATGACTAGTTGAATATAAGGAGGAAAACCTAATATAATGATTTTAGAGCATCTCAGCCTGGCTGTAAATCCTGGCTCTACCTTGCACTAGTTTTGTGACTTAGAATAACTTTCTTAACTTCACAAAACCACAATTTCTTCCATCATAAAAAGGTGATCACAATAATATTTACCTCACAACGTTATCGAGAGTTGAGATAAGACACTTGCATAAAAACACTTAGCACAGTCTCTTACTAAGCAAGTGTATTTAGGTTTTTGTAAGTGTTAGCCAAGGTGATAGGAATAGTAGTCCCTGAGGATGGGAATTGCACAGTCTAAACCATGGTTCTTAACTGGGGCCTCCAAGAGACATTTCACGGTGTCTGGAGACATTTTCAGGCATCACACTTTTGGTATGTGTATGCTGCTAACAGGATCCAGTGAGTAGAGAGAGACCAGGGATGCTACTAAACCTACAGTGCATAGGGCAGCCCTCCACAACAAAGAATTATCCATCCCAAAACATCAGTAGTGCCAAGGTCATGAGACCCTGATCTACACCTGACACTTTGGCAAGACAAACAAAATAAAGTAGATATCAGAGACCTGCCTGAGCCAGTATCAGGGATAACTAAGTTTTTCGGTTATTTAAATGCAAAACATATACCACTTTCTAGATTGTATCTCCTTGAGTGTAGGGACTGTACCTTCATCAACTTTATCCCCTATAGCTTGGCACAAGTTTTGTATTCACTAAATGTCTTTCAAATCTGTGCATAAATTGATGTAGTAGCTCCAGTGCAAGGTCAAAGATATAACTATTATTTGATAATCCACGGAGAATTTTCACCTTGAAACAAAATGGAAAAATCGTTCAGCGTTTGGATAGAACATCACCTAGGGTAATCAGAACTGGAACTGAAAAACCAAAGTGGCAGAAAACACAGGAAAGTTACTGCTTGGCATGGACCACCAGTTTGGGGCTGAGAAGGTGGGGAGTGGATTTGCCTTTCTAATTAGGTTTGACTTGGGCTAACATTGAAGTGGGCTTTTGTTCCCTGAGTAGACACCAGCTGGGAGGTACTCCAGGAATGTGCTGGGTGGCAGGGTGAAGTCAGCCTGATATTACACATTTTCTCTGGGTGATCCATAAATAGATGGTTCATACATGGACATGTGAGACCAGTCTATAAACTTAGCTCTGACACAGAATGCTCAGAGAGGTCAGACTCTTCAGTCACTTTGGATGACAGTTCAAACCCAGTCTCTGTTACTAGCTCGCCATGTGGTCTTGCACAAGATTTCAGCTTTTCTGAGCCTCATTTTTTTCTCAATCAAGAAAATGCAGATGGATAAGATCTACCTCAAGAGGTTGTTGTAAAGGATAAAAAACAAATGAGATAAGAAGTTACTTGACTTTTATCACAAAAAGCTTGGAATAACCCCAAATTCATCACACCATGTACTGATTTAGGGAAGAATTCCCCTACATAAGTGATTTATTGTTTACTTAATTTTTGTATTGCCTCTAGTATCTACCACCTCTTAACCACACTAATGGATGGTTAGTCTCCTAAACGTTCTTGCTACTTCTCTTCCACCTCACCCCAACAACTGTCCTTAGAACATACTCCAGATAACTCCTCCTAAATTATAATGCTGGTCAAGACATTCCCACACTTAGAAATACTTTTTGTGACCTACAGAATAAAGACCTAGACTTATTGGCAAGGCATTCAAAGCCTTCCACCATCTGGTCTCCACGGACTCTCCACCCCTAATGCTTACCAGTTCTGGGCCACACCGTTTCCACATTATTTTCTATTCCTGAAACATCCCCCTGATTTTTATGCCCTTAGGTATTTGTTCCTGATTCTCCCTTAGCTTGAACTTCCTTTTTATTTATTTATTTTATTTATTTATTTATTTTTTTTCCGGTACGCAGGCCTCTCACTGCTGTGGCCACTCCCGCTGCAGAGCACAGGCTCCGGACGCACAGGCCCAGCGGCCATGGCTCACGGGCCCAGCCGCTCCGTGGCATGTGGGATCCTCCCAGACCGGGACACGAACCCGTATCCCCTGCATCGGCAGGCAGACTCTCAACCACTGCGCCACCAGGGAAGCCCAAACTTCCTTTTTAAATGAAATCATATCCAGCTTTCAAGACTCAGGTCAAATCCCATCTTCCTCAGAGGAATCTTTCTTAATTTCTCCTTTTGTACTTAGAATTATAACTCTTACTCTTCTGGCCTCCAAAGCACTTGCTGCCTCATGTTTTCTGTTCCTGCTGTTACAGCAGTTTGGGTATGCATTTTTACTCCCTTAAGAAATGAGAAGTTCCAGACAGGTATTAGGAATCTTTGTGACCCCTCCAACCACTCCTACTCCAGCATTTGGAATGGTATCTTACACAGGGGAGGCACTCAAAAATGTTTGTTGGATCAAATGTCAAGATCATCAAGGGATTCATTTCTTAAGGGAGATTCCGTTGCCAAAGATATATCCTTCTATGCTAACAAAATATCCCCCCCCCCAAAGGAGTGGTAGAATAAATTTCATTTTCTCGACACCGGAACAAGTTCATGTCCAGCAGTGTTAGAAGCTGGTTGTGATGATGGGTGTGTGATTTAAAGATTTAGTGTTTCACACCCACTTATCCACTAAATAATCATTCTTGTCACACAAACGGACTGTGCTATGTGTGCACCTGTGTTTGTGTGATTTCTCTCCATTTAGACTTTAGTTAATTGGAAGGTCCATGTGTTATTTCTTTATACTTCTTACAGGTCTCATCTCAATGCACTGCTTTGGACTTCCAACGTGCACAGTATGGATGGAAAAGGGAGGGAGTAACTTTGCAGTGAAGAAACCTGGCAAACTGTCTCAGCCATGTGGTCAAGGCTAACACCAGCAGTGATGAGTTGTCTTGATAAGTTTCATACCCTTGACATGACACAAAGAAAAGGGAACTTTACTTCTATGGTCTTCCTCTCCCAAACCCATAAGCCCTATCTAACCATGAGAAAAACATCAGACAAACTCAAATTGAATGACATTCTACAAAATGCCTCAACAGTATTCCTCAAAACTCTCAAGATCATTAAAAAAACAACATAAAATCTTGGAACCTACCACATTCTAGAGTAGTCAAAGAAGTCATGACATCTGAATGTAATGTGTTCAGGATGGGATCTTGGGACAGAAAAAGGACATTCAACTTCCACATGAAGAATTAAAAGGAAACTGTTAAAACATGTAGTTATGGTATGGTAACTGGATAACCCTGAGCAAGTCATTTAAATGTCTTTGTTTCTTCATTCATTTAATAATAGTTTTTAAAAGTGCACAACTTGTGGGTTAGAACAAATTAAATTACTCTGAATGGAATACCTAGCATTTAGTAGGTGCTCAATGCACATTCCTTTCCCTTTGTCGTAATGACTTGGGTGCGAGTCACTGAACCTCTCTGTGCTATTGAACAGAATTAAAAGAAAAGTTCTTTAAAACAAAATCTGTAGCTACTACTGCCTTCTCATGAGTGGGGTAGCATAAGTTTTATCAGTGAGGAAGTAAGTCTCTGTACTCTCCCCTTCCAGAATGGTGGGAGAAGGAGAGGGGAGAGATGGACATTTCAAATCTTCTTCCATTTCTTCTGGCTACTAAAGGATGAGTCCAAAGGTGGATGAAACTGTGTTCCAGCAGGCACACTAATGAGGTCGTATTTTTAAAAATAAGCCTAAACAGTAGAGGGTAGAGAGTTCAGAAACAGCTGAACTCTTCTGCATAATTAAAGTAGGGAATTAAGATGAGAGGAGTATAAACGTGCGTGTTAGGGGTTGGAGGTGGGTGGCTGGTGGTGGTACTGAGCCACAGAGCAGGAAGCTACAATCGTTATAGAAATGTGACCAGCAATAAATTCTCTGTGCAGGCACAACACTAGGACGATTAAAGCAAATGTCTAGACTCTCCTTTTAACTTACTTGTTTTTCTGTAAAGTAAATGTGCTTCGTCATCTCACATTTCAAAAGGTGCTAAACGTACAAATTCCTGGCATGAAAGATTTCGGTGGAAAGCGAAACCCTCATCTACATTTATACTAATCCAAAGAAAAACTACAACCCCAGTGGTGGGGTAGGATAGATGAAATGAGATTTTGGTTTCAGCCAAAAGAGGAAATTGGACATAGAAATGACCATTGATTCCACATATCCCCGGGAATCTGCAGCAAGCTGGGGTCCGGCATTATATATTACTTTTGGACTGATTTTAGTAAGTGGGGCCTGTGTGTGTGTGTGTGTGTAGGAAGCAAATCTATACTGCCACTAGTGAACAAACACATCCAAGTCTTATCTATCTTCCCAAAGCCGAGGTCTGGGGGAGTGGGAAGGGCTGACATTTCCTAGGCTCACAGTGCGTCAGAGATGTGCCCTCCCCATGGCTGAAGGGTCCAAATGCACAAACACACTCTGCTGCACCCTCCAACCTTCTCAACCTCATTCCCTAATATGCTCCACATCCTGGAACTGCCATACCAAGTCATTTACACATCCTGGAACACGATGTCCTTTATTCTTCCTCCATGTCATACACATGTTATTTCCTTACCGCTCACTTTTCAAATCCCAACTCATCCTTTAAGCCTAGCTCTAGTACTGTATCCCTTCCACTGTAATGCCTTTCTAAGCACGCTTTCTCCCTTCCCAGATCCCAGATTCTCATAGTGGAGTTCACTCCCTCCATAGTAGTTGCATTGTTATCTATCTTTATCTCTATCTCCATCTCCATCCTTACCTCTATTTCTATCTATCTGCAAATAACTGCTGTCCCCTCTAGAGATATACATCTCCTGCAGCTCATAACAGAGGGGACTGCAATCATTTGTAATTATTTTATTACATACCAGTCCCCACCTCCCCAAGACTGCAGGGGCAGACAGTGGGGAGATCCGAAGAGCCTCCTCATCATGTTCTGTGATCATTTAACACAGTGCCTTGTTCTTAGAAGGTGCCCAATAAATACTTGGAGAGTGACTAACTTAAGATCTCTCTTCCATTGCAGGTATAATTACCTGGTCCTAACAGCCGCTGTTGATGCTTTGACTGGTTAGTTCCTGTTAGTGCAGAGATTTCCAAGCCTGTTGGCACACTGGAATCACTGAGAGATTTAACAATTACCGACGCCTAGGTTTCAACCCAGGCGTCCTCAGACCTCACTTAGCTGGTCTAGCTGCAGCTGGGCAAGGGGACTTTGGAAGCCCCTCAGCAGTTGCTGATGCACAGCCCTGGTTGAGGCACCTGCCTTCGGGTCCAGTGTCTGTCTTGCTTGGGCTCATTTTCCCCCCTCACTCTCACTCCTGACACTGTTGCTGTTCCCTCTTTCCTCAAGACCAGACTTCCAGAACTACCTATAAATAAAATAAAATAATAGATAAGACAGTCCTCTGAGGAGGTAAAAAGTGTGCTGGGACTATTAGATTGGCACAGAAACATCCCCTCAGTTGGATTTGATTTTCCAAGCCCTAATTGAGGTCATTCAACTTTCCTCTGCAGCAGACTTTTTGTGAGGAACAAATAAGGAACAATGGTAGAGACTTGCAGTTTCCTGGAAGTTGTGGGCTTTTGTTCCTCCTCCCAATAGCCATTCTAGAAGGGTGGGCGGGGAGGGAGAGTGTGAGAAAAAGAGAATGGGGACATTCAGCTATGGCTCTGTGCTGCTTTTTCTCCACTGACCTCCCTGGAGTTAGCAAAATGCAGAGTCCCCGCATCAGAACTGTGGCAGAAGAAGCTCAAGCAGCTCTGAGATCAGGGGCAGGAACAGACAGCAGAACCCTCATCATGGTTCCATCTCAAAGCTGCTCCATCTCAAGTTGGTCCCCTGGAATCTCTTACCAGGTGATGGAAAAGAAAATGCTTAAAAAGTGCCTCATTCAAAGAGAGGTGCACACAGACAGCGACCATCCATCTAGCCTTAGGTCCCTCTTCCTGTTTCCAGGTACCCCCCTGCTGCCTTGTGAATGCTTTGCTTCTGCTTCTTTGGAAGAAGGCTTTAGGAGTTGCTTTGCCCAGGCTTCAAGAAACGGAGTGCCTGGGAGTGTGTGTCTATCTGGAGCTACCTTAGCCAATGACTGCAGGCGAGATAAAGCCCAGCCATCCTGTCCAGAGTTAGCCTCTGAGCTGTGATTTACACTCCAGTGTCCCCTTGAAGCCCGAGGCTGAGACTTTGCCTCAAATCCTATGCTGGCTTGGCCTTTTACCCTTCCCTGCCCTGTCTCCCCTGTCCCTTACTGCTTCCTGCCAGGAGCACTTCCTTTATCATTTACTTGCACATAAATCTTGTCTCAGAGTCTGCTTCTGGGAACCTAAGTCACGAATATAACATGATACAACCGTGTCATTCCTCCTGGCAACTTGATGATTAGAGAAACATATACTTATTGAGCATCTTCTTAGACATTGCTAAGTGCTTTTTATTTGAAACATGTATCACCTCATTTAATTCCCAATCCAACACTTCATAAATCAGGAAGCAATAATTTAGGAAGATTATGTAATTTTCCCCAAGTCATGCAGTAGCTTAGTAGTAATTAAAGAACAGGCTGATTTAACCTAAAACTCCTGCTTTGGTTTACTCCACCAAACTAAAGGTTTTTGAGGAATGTATTTTTCCCTGGCTTTTTTGTTAATTTTTCCTCCCTTTCCTTTTTCCTTTACTCCTCAACCCCTTTCATTCATGTTAGCCCAAAGGAAGGTCTAAGGAGAGAATCATGTTCTTCTGTCAGGCAGATGGGAAACGAAAACACTGCCCACAGCATGGTAAGGACAAGGGTAGTGATTGATCTTAGGTCGCTGGTCAAAATGACAGCCACTTTAAAACGTTTAATCCTGCCTCTATCCTGGGTGGAAAAAATCATCACTCATCACGTTTCCCATCCTGCTCAAGCCACTGCTTGCCGTTTTCAGCTCAGGTGTGAGAAGTAAAGTGAGCTGTCAAAACAGGGTTTCGCTGTCATCTGAGGTGGGGAGAGGATTCAAGCTGTGATTCTGTGGTGAGCCAGAAGGCCAGTGATTGGCAGGTTATTTTGAGTGACTGCTGGTTATTTTATTATTTAGCTCTGCATCGAGTATTGAGCATCTGTTAGATGCAGAGCAGAGAGATGGGCAAGGCTTTGTCCCTGGTCTGGAGGAACTTGCAATCTGTGCTGTTCCAGACACATTCAGCCAACGAGAGCCCAACAAAGAATTTAGGACCTGAGATCAAGGACCATCACGTCTGCCTTGGAGATTCATAGAAAGCTTCAGAGGCAGGGCAGCACTTCCGTTGAAGTGCAGGATGGCTGCCATTTCTTCAGGCAGAATTATAATGGGGTTGTAGGGGAGGGAGACTGGAAGATTGAAGGTATTTCAGGTGAAATGAAGAGAATGCAGAAAAGCACAGGGCTCTCAGTGTGCAGGGAACCTCCCAGGAATGGTCCAGAGTAGCTGGAAATGCTGGGAATGGATAGTGGTGAGAGGTGCAGTCAAACTTCACGCAAACTTTCTTGCATTCCGACTATGTAGCATGTAGGATGCTAATCACTGTAAAAGATGAAAAATATGAGTAACATGCAGCCTTTTGTCCTTTAGTTGTTTATAGGTGGAGGAGGCAGACAAGCAAAGAGATAATTGCAACAAAATGAAATATATTTATGGGACAGCACAAGGAAATGATATGATAGAGCTAGGAAGAATTCTTGGAGGAGGAGACACTCAAGATAAGTCTTTTACAGTTGAAGGAGTGATGAGGTTGGAAGGATGGGCTGTGGACCGGTTACTGAGTGTTTTATGCAAAATTAAGGAGTTACTTAATCGGGTAGTGAAGATTGGAATCAAGGCATATCTAGGTGCAGTAGTGTTGGGGGGCACCATTAGACCTGTGTTTCTGAAAGATCATATAAGTTAATAGCTACACATGTGCTCTCTCCTGACCATTCTACTGGTTGATTGATGAGGCTGTGCTCTATGTTTTGAGATCCATTCTACTGGTTGATTGATGAAGCTGTGCTCTATGTTTTGGGATATCAGTCCTATTGTTCTAGTTAATTTGTGGGTTTATTTTTGTCTCTATAAATAAGTGGCTTTAAGTTCCTAATGTAACAGAGAGCTGGGGGCAGTGTTGAGAGTGAAGAAGAGAAAGGCTTTCAACTCACCTGCTGTACTGCATCCTCTCATTCAATGTTCTGTAACAGAAGAGGAAATGGATGGAGACTCTGATTGCTGATTCCGTAACTATGGTAATATGCAGGCCCCTGTCATTTATGAGGGGTTTGAATGGATTAGAAGCACCTTTTAAAATGCTTGCTTGTGAAGAGGTAGCTAAACACATCTTGACGGCAGAGACAGGGTTTTAGAAGGCTGAGTTTCAAAGGCACACCTGACCTTTGCAAATAGAGGAAGGAGGCTTGGGGATCACTCAAGCCTGGCTTGCATATTTCCAACTAATGCCACGCAGCTGCCCCTAAGCCCTCCCCAAGTAACCCACAAACCCAGGGCTTTGCTTTGAAACTAAGACTCTGCCCCAAATACCCATCTATTTAAAACTGCAACAAAAAATACTACCCCTTTGTTTCACAGCCTTCTACCAGTTCCACCTTTAGAGTCTCTTTTGAACTTCCAGAATAATCCATCTCTACCCCTTTTCTTTAATATCATGAGCCATATTTTGGCTTCTATCAGAACTTCCGAGATAAGAAAATTAGACAGACTTGGATTTCAATCCAATTTCTGCTGCTTCCTTCTTGCTGTGTGACCTTAGAAAAATCACTTTGCCTCTCGAGCCTCAGTTGTCTGATCTGTAAGAAAGAGATGACAGTGCCTATTGTAAAAATCTATTGCAAGAGTCTTGCAAAGTCTCTAGTGTCCTCTATGCCACAGAATGAAGACTCAAGTAAATGGTGTTTTCTTTAGTCTTCCATGTTTATTCATTCCCTCTAAGCTGTGAGCTTTTTAAAGACAGACTCTGAGTCTGTCACATACCTGCTTCCAATTTAGAATCTAGATGGCCAGGGCATGAGGAAAATGAGTGAGAGAACTGAGTCTGGATCCAAAGATTCGGTTCAGCCAGTTTATGTGATCTGAGGCCAACGTCCCAGATTAGCTCAATAGTAGCACACTCACTTGACCTCTGACATTACCCAGACCCTACAAGGGGAACTAAAGTAACAGATATATGCAACCCAGGCCAGCTAGCCCCCATGCCCAGGAGGAAAGGCCCAAGCACCTGATTTATTGGTGGAAAGAATTGTGGTTTTGCAGAAAAGATGGAACTCTGGAATACAGAGACAAAAAGGGTGTTCTCAGAATGCCCCCCAAAGAGCCCTGTCCAATGTCTTGAGATTTTTAGGCAGTTTCAGAATCTCTTCATATCCCCAAACCATCATTCCCACTTCATCACACTCCTCCCTTTGAGTGGAACACTCTTTGTTTCTCTCTAAACATGCTAGTTTCACCCTTCCTGATAAGCTTTATCTGACCCTCTGGTTAAAGTTGTTCCCTCCATTTTAGACCAAGAAAAGCACTTATGAATTGTATAGTTACCATCTGAGAATTAATTTCACTTTTTAAAATAACTTTTTTGCATTCTATTTTTAAATTGTAAAGCAAAGGTACCACAATGCTAAAAATGAAAAATTTAAGAATAGAAAAATCAATCATAAATCCATATTCTAATACAACTGTATTTGACATTGTAATATATGAACTTCCCATGTTTTAATTTTATAAGCATTTTTAACTTATGTATAAGAAATAATTATACAAGATTTTATATACTGCAATCTGATTTTATATCAAAATTTTAGCATTTTCCTAAATTGCTATATGGCATCCACAACCATCACTTTCCAGGGTTGCATTACATTTCATGTTGAATAGGTTTATACTCTTAAACTCTCTTTCATAGTGGAACACAAGTTGCTTCTGCTTTTTCATTATTATAAATAATGTTGCTCTCTGCATCTTTTACTTATATGGTTGTATGGGTCAGTATAGACTAAAGTTTCAATGGGTTAAAAAATGAGTTTTCCTCACACATCACAACCTAATGTCACCCTTCCTGATCTCTCCTGTTCAGGTCCACACAATTTATTTAGGAACATAGGCTTCTTCCATCAGGTGGCTCTTCCACCTTCTAGAATCCCAAAGTCCTCTATAAGATCCTCAGTGTCCAGCAGGCAGATGAAGGAAGAGATAACTTACAAGAGATTTCAAAGGTTTTGGGGGTCTACCTGGAAGTGGATATATGCAATTTATGCAAACATGTCATTGGCCAAACTCAGTCACGTGACTTAACCTAATTGCAAAGGATGCTGGGAGAGGCAGTCCTGATATGTACCCAGGGAAAAGAGGAGGTGGGTTTGATGAGCATCTAACTGATCTCTGCCACAATTGCTTTCTTTATTTTATGTTATTTATTTAGACTAGAAGAGTAATTTAAAACTCAATATTGTTTGTATAGCTATTAATATATATGAAATCACCATCCTTCTTCGATTCATTTATTTAAAAACTATTTGAGTGGCTGTATGATACAGGTACCATGCTAGGTAGGCACTTGAATAGAACACAGAACAAGACATATCATTTGAATTCTGGCAACAAGTCAAGCTACCTATTATGTTAATATATTGTTTTGCTCTTGACTGCTTTAAATGTGTATAAATCTCCATCAAAATTTTATATACCTTGAGAGCCATACATTTCTTTTGTAGTCTTGATAGAATCTAGCTCAGTGCTGGGCACACAGAAACCAAAATGTTATAGATTAAATGAAAGGTGTGATCAATCACCAAATATGCTTTATGAATAAAGCTCTGAGAGGTGAAATGCATGGCTGAAGTTCTGCAGAAATCCTAAAACACAATAAGCAAAGAAAAGTGTCCAACTGAATTGGACAGGACATCAAATAAGGGTTCTCCGAGGAAAAGAAAAATGCTTTCTGAGCATGAGGTGCTCTCTCTGACCTTCACTCTGTGTCTGAAATAAGCAGGACAAACATTGCATTAACTCACAGCAGGAGGGACTTACAGCAAATGCAGAGCTTCCTGTCTCGATGGTTTACATTAAAGTCAAGGGAGATTGCAAACTTCCCATCCAGGGCAATGCTAAGAATGAAAGGAGTTTCCCATTAGCCTATGGTAATTTGGAAAAGCTCACAGCTCACAGTGAGGGGTAAATCTTTTGTCTGACCTCCATTTCTAATGTACAACTTTTGTTTTTAGGCACAATAACTACTTGCTTTGTGCTACTTTGTCTTCTTTTTCTCAATAAAGCATTAAAAGAGGATCCATTCCCTTCTGGGAAGTATGGTTTTACCCCCTTTTCTCATATTTCTCAACACCTGTTGGGCAGCTGCTACAGTCTGCCCAAGCAGTGGCTGCATTTGCAAGGACTAAATTCTAACAATATGGAAAGTTAGTGATACTTAGGGATTTGCAATATGAACTTGACTATAGTAGATTGCTGGAACTACACTCTCACATTTCCCATGTACTTCTGTGCTCTCTATTAAGAAGCAATAAAAATAGCAGAGCTACTGAGTTCGCTGGTTGTATAACCCTGAATATTTCTTACATCTATATATAACCACATAAATGCAATACTTATATAGCTCTATATTGTGAACATATCTGTATAACTAGGTCTTTATCTTCATCCAGATCTGCTCGGCATAATAATGATTTCTTAATTGCATTACTGTGGCGGTTAACACGGAGCATTTATGAGGTGTCAGGCACTGTTCTAAGCATTTTACAAACATTGATACATTCAAATCTCAAACAAAAATAAGAGTTAGCTAGGATTATAATCTTTGTTTCATAGGTGAGGAAAATAAAACTCAGAAGGGTTAAGCAACTTGCCCAGGTCACACAACTAGTAGGTGACAGAGCCAGGATTTCACATGGACAGTCTGGATCCATAGTCCATGATTTTAACTAGTATGCAATAGTCACACTTAATATTCTATATTAGATATATTAAGCTACAACTCATAGTACAAAATGAGGATATTATTATATATTTAATTTGCAACAAGCCATTGAGATAGGTAGGACAAATATTATGACAATGCTCATGTAGTTAGTAAATGAGAGAGCAAGAATATTCTGCATCCTGATTTTATATATAAATTTTATGTTTTTTTATAGTGTATAATATATTGTATACTTTATGTGTATATATAAATATACATCTATATAGAGGTGTGCAGGGACTGATGTACACAGTACTTGGGTATTTATAATACTCAACATTTAATTATATATAATAATATATCTGTGTATAATAATAATGAAAATGCTTTGGAAATAACATTTAAAGACAAACATAGTAACTTGAAATACAGCACACTATCCAGATCTGATCAATACAATTTACTTTAGTCTTTTACAAATTGAAATGCCCTACCCTAGGAATACAGGTAAAGGATATTTTATGATCTAAATGAATTAAGTTCCATATGTCTTCTGAAAACAAAATTCATTACTTTGTTACAAAAAGGTTACAAGTTTCTTATAACAGTCTAATAAACCAGGTTATTAAAATTTCACAGCCACTCAACATTCAACATGAATACTTTTTATACCTGTGGAGGCTTGAGAGAAATGAGATGAAAAATCTCTTGAGCCTGGGTTCTGCTCTTCTGCTAGTGATTTGTCTCTGGTAAACAGGAACTAGCTTTTTTTAGCTTCTCTGGGTTTCAAGTTACTCATTTTAGAAATGAGGCTACGGATATAATTTGTAAATGTTCAAGGGGCCTTGGAGTCTGACCAACAGTCCCTCAACATGTCTTAAGGCAATGAAGGTGACAAGAATGTGTGGTCATTGCTAACTATGGCCTTGAATCTGTGGGTGTCCCGTATTCAGTGATACTCCAGCAGAACCAGGCAAAAAGAAAGTGTTGTGTTTGGTCTTTCAGAATTTTAGGATTCGTTTATTGCTTCATGAAATAATTACTGAGCACCAACTGTGTGCCAGAACTGTCGTATGCATTGGGGAAAAAGTTGGGAACTAACACCAAAAACACGGCTCTCATGGACTTTACATTGGGTTTGAGGAAGCGAGACCTTAAGCAAATGAACGAACACTGTATATATAATATGTCAAGAGTTGGTAAGTGCTATGGAGGGAAATAAAGCAGAGGAAGGATGAAGAAAGAAAATGGAGAGGGAAATTTTATTTCACATTCAACTGCAAACTGTTTAATTGATATGAGGCTATTTATAGTCATTGTTCATCTAATTAGTGTGGATAGTTATTTTTTACTGCAGAGATATTTGAATGTTGGGTGCTGCCCCAAATCTCTATTTTTTTGAATATCTTTTTAAATTGAAGTATAGTTGACATACAATATTCTATTAGTTTCAGGAGTACATCATAGTAGTTCGACATTTATATACATTACAAACTGATCACCACAGTAAGTCTAGTAACCATCTGTCACCATACAAAGTTATTACATTATTACTGAGTGTATTTCCTATTCGGTACATTACAACCCCATGACATTTATTTTATAACTGGAATTTTGTACCTCTTAATCCCTTTTACCTATTTTGCCCAACTCCTCACCCCCTTCCCCTCTGGCCACCACCAGTTTGTTTTCTGTATCTATGGGTCTGTTTCTGTTTGGTTTTGTTTGTTCTTTTGTTTTGTTTTTTAGATTTCACATATAAGCGAAATCATACAGTCTTTGTTTTTCTCTGACTTATTTTACTTAGCATAATATACTCTAGGTCCGTTCATGTTGTCACAAATGGCAGTATTTCATTCTTTTTTATGGCTGAGTAATATCCCATTGTATACATATATATATACCACATTTTTTTTTATCCATTCATCTGTTGATGGACACTTAGGTTGCTTCCATATCTTGGCTATTGTAAATGATGTTGCAATGAACATAGGGGTGTGTATATCTTTTCAAATTAGTGTTTTTGGTTTTTTCAGGTCAATAGCCAGGAGTGGAATTACTGGATCATATGGCAGTTCTATTTTTAGTTTTTTGAGGAACATACATACTGCTTTCCATTGGCTGCACCAATTTACAATCCCACCAACAGTGCACAAGTGTTCCCTTTTCTCCATATCCTCACCAACATTTGCTATTTGTCTATTTTGATAATAGCCACTCTGACAGGTGTGAGGTGATATCTCATTGTAGTTTTGATTTGTGTTTCCCTAATGATTAGTGATGTTGAGCATCTTTTCATCTGTCTGTTGGTCTTTCTTGGAAAAATGTCTATTCAGATCCTCTGCCCATTTATTAATAAGATTTTTTTTATATTGAGTGTGTGAGATCTTTATATATTTTGGATATTAACCTCCTCTCTGATATATCATTTGGAAATATCTCCTCCCATTGAGTAGGCTGCCTTTTCATTTTATTGATGATTTCTTTCACTGCATAAAAGCTTTTAAGTTTGATGTAGTCCCATTTTTTAATTTTTGCTTTTGTTGCCCTTTCCTGAGGAGACAGATTTAAAAAATTATTTCTAAGACTATTGCCAAAGAGGGTACTGCTTATATTTTCTTCCAGGAGTTTCATGATTTCAGGTCTTATATTTAAGTCTTTAATCAATTTTTAGTTTATTTTTATATATGGTATAAAAAAGAGGTTCAGTTCCATTATTTTGCATGTACCTGTCCAGTTTTTCCAACACCATTTATTTAAGAGAAAACTTTGGGCTTCCCTGGTGGCAGAGTGGTTAAGAATCTCCCTGCCGGGGGGCGCCTTTAAGATGGTGAAGGAGTAAGGCATGGAGATCACCTTCCTCCCCACAAATACATCAAAACTACATTTACATGCGGAACAACTCCTACAGAACACCTGCTGAACGGTGGCAGAAGACCTCAGACCTCCCAAAAGGCAAGAAACTCCCCATGTACCTGGTAGGGCAAAAGAAAAAAGAAAAAACAGAGACAAAAGAATAGGGATGGGACCTGAACCAGTGGGAGGGAGCTGTGAAGGATGAAAGGTTTCCACACACTAGGAAGGCCCTTCACTGGCAGAGATGTGGGGGTGGCAGGGGCAAAGCTTTGGAGCTACAGAGGAGAACGCAACAAGAGGGGTGTGGAGGGCAAAGCGGACAGATTCCCACACAGAGAATCACTGCTGACAAGAACTCACCAGCCCGAGAGGCTTGTCTGCTAACTCTCCAGGACGGGCGGGGGCTAGGAGCTGAGGCTCAGGCTTCAGAGGTCAGATCCCAGGGAGAGGACTGGGTTTGGTTGCATGAACACAGCCTGAAGTGAGCTAGTGAGCCACAGCTAGCTGGGAGGGAGTCCAGGAGAAGGTCTGGATGTGCCTAAGGGGCAAGAGACCATTGGTTTGGGGTGCACGAGGAGACAGGATTCAGAGCACTGCCTAAACGAACTCCAGAGATGGATGCGAGCTGCAGCTATCAGTGCAGACACCAGAGACAGGCATGAAATGCTAAGGCTGCTGCTGCAGCCACCAAGAATCCAGTGTGCAAGCACAGGTCACTATCCACACCTCCCCTCCCAGGAGGCTGTGCAGCCTGCCACTGCCAGGGTCACGTGATCCAGGGACAACTTCCCCAGGAGAACACACACTGTGCCTCAGGCTGTTGCAACATCACGTTGGCCTCTGCCGCCACAGGCTCTCCCTGCAATCTGTACCCCTCCCTCCCCCTGGCCTGAGTGAGCCAGAGCCCCCTAATCAGCCACTCCTTTAACCCCGTCCTGTCTGCGTGGGGAACAGATGCCCTCAGGCGACCTACACACAGAGGTGAAGCCAAATCCAAAGTTGAACCCCAGGAGCTGTGTGAACAAAGAAGAGAAAGGGAAATTTCTCCCAGCAGCCTCAGGAGCAGTGGATTAAATCTCCACAATCAACTTTATGTACCCTGCATCTCTGGAATACCTGAATAGACAATGAATCAACCCAAAATTGAGGCAGTGGACTTTGGGAGCAACTGGAGACTTGGAGTTTGCTTTCTGCACCTAATTTATTTCTGGTTTTTTGTTTATCTTACTTCAGTGTTTAGGACTTATTATCATTGGTAGATTTGTTTATTGATTTGGTTGCTCTCTTCCATTTTTAATTTTATATATATAGATTTTATTTCCTTCTTCTCTCTTTGTGTTTATTTGTATACTTCTTTCTGTGATTTTGTGTATATAGATTTGCTTTTATCACTTGTCCCAGGGTTCTGACTGTCCGTTTTGTTTTTGTTTTGTTGTTTGTTAGTTTTAAGTATAGATTTTAGTGCTTGTTATCATTGGAGGATTTGTTTTTTGGTTTGGTTGCTCTCTTCTTTCTTTCTCTTTCTTTTTTATTACTTTTTTATTTTAATAATTCTTTTTTATTTTAATAACTTTATTTTATTTATTTTTTCTTTCTTTCTTTCTCTTTCTTTCTTTTATTTTTCTCCCTTTTCTTCTGAGCCATGAGGCTGACAGGGTCTTGGTACTCTGGCCGGGTGTCAGGCCTGAGCCTCTGAGGTGGGAGAGCCAAGTTCAGGACATTGGCCCACCAGAGACTTCCCAGCTGCACAAAATATCAAATGATGAAAGCTCTCCCAGAGATCTCCATCTCAACGCGAAGACCCAGCTCAACTCAGCAACCAGCAAGCTACAGTGCTGGACACACTATGCCAAACAACTAGCAAGACAGGAACACAAACCCACCCATTAACACACAGGCTGCCAAAAATCATGATAAGATCACAGACATCCCAAAACACACCACCAGAAGTGCTCCTGCCCACCAGAAAGACAAGACACAACCTCATCCATTAGAACACAGGCACCAGTAGCCTCCACCAGGAAGCCTACACAACCCACTGAACCAACGTTACCCACTGAGACCAGACACCAAAAACCATGGGAACTACGAAACTGCAGCCTGCAAAATGGAGACCCCAAACACAGTAAGTTAAGCAAAATGAGAAAACAGAAAAATACACAGCAGATGAAAGAGCAATGCAAAAACACACTAGACCAAACAAATGAAGAGGAAATAGGCAGTCTACCTGAAAATGAACTCAGAGTAATGATAGTAAAGATATCCAAAATCTTGGAAATATAATGGAGAAAATACCAAAAAATGATTAACAAGGAACTAGAAGAACTAAAGAGTAAACAAACAATGTTGAAAAACACAATAAATGCAATTAAAAATTCTCTAGAAGGCATCAGTAGCAGAATGACTGAGGAAGAAGAACAGATAAGTAATCTGGAAGATAAAATAGTGGAAATAACTACCACAGAGCAGAAAAAAGAAAAAAAGAATGAAAAGAGTTGAGGACAATGTCAGAGACCTCTAGGAGAACATTAAATGCAACAACATTCAAATTATACGGGTACCAGAAGAAGAAGAGGAAAAAAAAGAGAGAGAGAATGAGAAAATATTTGAAGAGATTATAATTGAAAACTTCCCTAATATGAGTAAGGAAGTAGGCAATCAAGTCCAGGAAGCACAGAGAATCCCATACAGGATAAATCCAAGGGGAAACATCTCAAGACACATATTAATCAAACTATCAAAAATTAAATACAAAGAAAAAAATATTAAAAGCAGCAAGGGAAAAGCAACAATTAACATACAAGGGAATCCCCATAAAATTAACAGCTGATCTTTCAGCAGAAACTCTGCAAGCCAGAAGGGAGTGGCAAAACATATTTAAAGTGATGAAAGGGAAAAACCTACAACCAAGATTACTCTACCCAACAAGTATCTAATTCAGATTTGACCGAGAAATTAAAACCTTTACAGGCAAGCAAAAGTTAAGAGAATTCAGCACCATCAAACCAGCATTACAAGAAACGCTAAAGGAACTTCTCTAGGCAGGAAACACAAGAGAAGAAAAAGACCTACAAAAACAAATCCAAAACAGTTTAGAAAATGGTAATAGGAACATACATGTCGATAATAACCTTAAATGTAAATGGATTAAATGTTCCAACCAAAAGACATACACTGGCTGAATGGATAAAAAACAAGACCCATATATATGCTCTCGACAAGAGATCCACTTCAGACCTAGGGACACATACAGACTGAAAGTGAAAAGATGGAAGATATTCCATGCAAATGGAAATCAAAAGAAACCTGGAGCAGCAATTCTCATATCAGACAAAATAGACTTCAAAATAAAGACTATTACAAGAGACAAAGAAGGACACTACATAATGATCAAGGGATCAATCCAAGTAGAAGATATGACAATTGTAAATATTAATGCACCCAACATAGGAGCACCTCAATACATAAGGCAAATGCTAAAAGCCATAAAAGGGTAAATTGACAGTAGCACAATCATAGTAGGCAATGTTAACATCCCACTTTCACCAATGGACAGATGACCCAAAATGAAACTAAATAAGGAAACACAAGCTTTAAATGACCCATTAAACAAGATGGACTTAATTGATCTTTATAGGACATTCCATCCAAAAACAACAGCATACACTTTCTTCTCCATTGCTCATGGAACATTCTCCAGGATAGATCATATCTTGGGTCACAAATCAAGCCTTGGTAAATTTAAGAAAATTAAATCATATCAAGTATCTTTTCTGACAACAATGATATGAGATTAGATATCAATTTCAGGAAAAAACCTGTGAAAAATACAAACACATGGGGGCTAGACAATACACTAATAAATAACCAAGAGATCTCTGAGGAAAGAAAGAAATGGGTAGAAACAAATGACAATGAAAACACGGCAACACAAAACCTTTGGCATGCAGCAAAAGCTGTTCTAAGAGGGAAGTTTATAGGAATACAATCCTACCTCAAGAAACAAGAAATATCTCAAATAAACAACCTACCCTTACACCTAAAGCAATTAGAGAAAGAAGAACAAAAACTTAAAAAATTAAAAAAGGAAAGTTAGCAGAAGAAAAAAATCATAAAGATCAGATCAGAAATAAATGAAAAAGAAATGAAGGAAATGATAGCAAAGATCAATAAAACTAAAAGCTGGTTCTTTGAGAAGATAAACAAAATTGATAAACCATTAGCCAGACTCATCAAGGAAAAAGGGAGAAGACTGAAATCAATAGAATTAGAAATGAAAAAGGAGAAGTAAAAAGTGACACTGCAGAACTACAAAGGATCATGAGAGATTACTACAAGAAACTCTATGCCAATAAAATGGACAATCTGGAAGAAATGGACAAATTCTTAGAAAAGCACAACCTTCTAAGACTGAACCAGGAAGAAATAGAAAATACAAACAGACCAATCAAACAGACTGAAATTGAGACTGTAATTAAACATATTCCAACAAACAAAAGTCCAGGACCAGATGTCTTCACAGGTGAATTTTATCAAACATTTAGAGAAGTGTTAACACCTACCATTCTGAAACTCTCGCAAAATATAGGAGAGGGAGGAACACTCCCCAACTCACTCTACAAGGCCACCATCACCCTGATACCAAAACCAGACAAAGATGTCACAAAAGAAAAACTACAGACCAATATCACGTATGAAGATAAATGCAAAAATCCTCAACAAAATATTAGCAAACAGAATCCAACAGCACATTAAAAGGATCATACACCATGATCAAGTGATGTTTATCCCAGGAATGCAAGGATTCCTCAATATATGCAAATTAATCAATGTGATAAACCATATTAACAAGCTGAAGGAGAAAAATAGAAGCAGAGAAAGCTTTTGACAGAATTCAACACCACTTTATGATAAAAATCCCTGCAGAAAGTAGGCATAGTGGGAAGTTACCTCAACATAATAAAGGCCATACATGACAAACCCACAGCCAACATCATCCTCAATGGTGAAAATCTGAAACCATTTCCACTAAGATCAGGAACAAGACAAGGCTGCCCACTCTCACCACTATTATTCAACATAGTTTTGGAAGTTTTAGCCACATCAATCACAGAAGAAAAAGAAATAAAAGGAATCCAAATCCGAAAAGAAGTAAAGCAGTCACTATTGACAGATGACATGATACTATACATATCCTAAAGCTGCTACCAGAATCCTAACGGTGCCAGCAGAAAACTACTAGAGCTAATCAATGAATTTGGTAAAGTAGCAGGATACAAAATTAACGCACAGAAATCTCTAGCATTCCTATTCACTAATAATGAAAAATCTGAAAGCGAAATTAAGAAAACACTCCCATTTACCATTGCAACAAAAAGAATAAAATATCTAGGAATAAACCTACCTAAGGAGAAAAAAGACCTGTATGCAGAAAATTATAAGACACTAATGAAAGAAAGTAAAGATGATACAAACAGATGGAGAGATATACCATGTTCTTGGATTGGAAGAATCAACCTTGTGAAAATGACTGTCTACCCAAAGCAATCTACAGTTTCAATGTAATCCCTATCAAGCTACCAATGGCATTTTTCACAGAATTAGAACAAAAAAAAATTCACAATTTGTAGGGAAACACAAAGGACCATGAATAGCCAAAGCAATCTTGAGAACGAAAAACGGAGCTAGAGGAATCAGGCTTTCTGACTTCAGACTATACAACAAAGCTACAGTAATCAAGACAGTGTGGTACTGGCACAAAAACAGAAATATAGATCAGTGGAACGGGAGAGAAAGCCCAGAGATAAACCCACTCACATATGGTTACCTTATCTTTGAGAAAGGAGGCAAGAATATACAATGGAGAAAAGATAGCCTCTTCAATAAATGGGGAAAAAAATGGGAAAATGGGACAGCTACATATAAAAGAATGAAATTAGAACACTCCTTAACACCTATACAAAAATAAACCCAAAATGGATTAAAGACCTAAGTGTAACACCAGAGAATATAAAATTCTTAGAGGAAAACATAGGCAGAACACTCTATGACATAAATCACAGCAAGACCCTTTTGCCCCACCTCCTAGAGAAATGGGAATAAAAACAAAAATAAACAAATGGGACCTAATGAAACTTAAAAGATTTTACACAGCAAACAATAAACAAGACGAAAAGAGAACACTCAGAATGGGGGAAAAAATATTTGCAAACAAAGCAACTGACAAAAGGATTAATCTCTGAAATATACAAGCAGCTCGTGCAGCTCGATATCAAAAAAAAACAATCCAATTAAAAATGGGCAGAAGACCTAAATAGACATTTCTCCAAAGAAGATATACAGATTGCCAACAAACACATGAAAGGATGCCCAACATCACTAGTCATTAGAGAAATGCAAATCAAACCTACAATGAAGTAACACCTCACACCTGTCAGAAGAGCCATCATCAAAAAATCTACAAATAATAAATGCTGTAGAGGGTGTGGAGAAAAGGGAACCCTGTTGCACTGTTCCTGGGAATGTAAATTGATACAGCCACTATGGAGAACAGTATGGAGGTTCCTCAAAAAACTTAAAATAGAACTGCTTTAATGCATGGTATACCCATGATGGAATTCTTTGTGACCATTAAAAATAAGTCAGTCTGAATGTACTAACTTACAATGATATCTATGATACATTAAGAGAAAAAACAAGTTGAAGATCAGTATGTACTCTGAGTCCCTTATTGGAAAGGACATTCTAATCTGCAGATAAAAGACTCCTGACTAATTATGACTAAAATGGCAAAGACACCTTATGATCCTCTACAACAAGAACTCTGGTGGAATTGTTACAGGATTATTTCAACAGGCAATGATGTTAGAGCATTGGGTCAATGACTCCATAATTCTCTTGGCTTTTCCCTCATGGTCACAAAATGATTGCAGCAAATAACAAGTCTCTGTACCAGCTTCTCAAGATGAAGAGAGCAAGGGGAACAGGCTTTCTTCTCAAGAATCTGTGGCTTTTTACCCAGCAAGATAATCTCTCATAGAAACCTTCTATAAGATGTGCCCCAATTTCACACTGTCCAGAACTGTGGCACATGGCCATACCTTGCTATACAGAAGCCTGCATCCATTTGAGCTGGAAATAAATTAGCTCTGTCATTTAGAAAATTCTTTGGTAATATCTACTAGCTAAACTTACAAATACTCTAGCCAAATGGTGTTAGGTGTTAGGGATTTGTCCTTTATGGTGAATAGACAGAGATGGTAGACACCCAGTGCCCCAGATCTATTTGGGGCCATAGTAGGAAAAGTTACTGAGGGCTGCAAAGCCTTCTCTAAGCTCATCTCATCAAGATGGAAAAATCCACCAGGAACATGAATATGCCTGTGAATAACTGAGAGCTGCCTATAGTATATTCTCCTGAAATGACATTTTCTCTCGTATGAATGAGGAAACGAGAAGGAAAGCAACTTTAGAGGTCATCTCTTTTAGTGCCCTTGCCAATGTGCCAATCTTTTCATAATTCTTACTTTTAAAGAGCCTCAAAGGTTGTGTAACAAATGGAAAATATGCCTTTACTACCAAATAGGGGAGGTGTGCTGTATGGTCAACTGACTAGAAAACAGGCTGTGAAATCTGCCCATTTGTTTACTTTGCCGCCTGTAACAGTGTGACTGTGTTTTTGTTTGTGTGTGTTTGCGTGTGTGTGTGTGTGCATGTGTGTGGGGAGGGGGGGATGGTGGATGGTGTGCCTGTGGGAGAGAGTTGAAGGGACTGAAAGAGAAAGAGACAAGTGATGTGAGGATTCTGGGTTAAATCCATTTAGCAACACTTGCTCAGATTAAGTATTGACATGTCCAACATTGACAGAAAACAAAGAATCTAGATTTTTAACCTCAGTCCTTTCGTTCTAGTTTTCTCTGAATCCCAAGTGCATCAAGATAAAGTTCTTAATTTGTAGGAACACAAGAATAAGATGTTCTGACATGGCTTTCTGCAGGCTCCCTTCTGAATCTCTGCAGGCAGCCTACCTTAGCACGGCTGGTTATTATATTTTCTAGTATTACCCAGTGAGTGTTACATCATTATTTATTGCTACCCCTTAATCTATCACCCACCGACTACTTCCCTCATTTACTCAACATATACACAGTTTGCTCATCTATTTTCCATTAGCTTTTGAGTTTCCAAAAGCCTAGATGCCAAGGGAAATAGAAAGGACTTGTGCATGATTTTAAATGTGTAAATGCAAATTTTAAAGAATATCTGAGAAGTAGAGCCATGCTTCTTTATTCCTCAGACTAGATAAAGCCCTCAGAGTGGAGAGGAGGGAAGAAAGGGAGTGTGTATCGAGTCCATAGACACTGGTCACTCCCAGAGTGAAAGGAGCTCTGTGTGGGGCATCTTGAGCCAAAGCCAGTGTGCCAAAAAGAGAAATTTGCTGCATTTGAGAGTAGAGGGTCCTTATGTCTCACATTTCTGCAGGTCAGCAAGTCCTCAAAGAATGTGTCATAGGTCTAAGCTGATAGGAATTTAAATTGGAGTTTCTCAATGTGTAGTGTGATTTAGATGCAGCAGAAAAACTCTCCTGAGAGGCACCCAGAAGGAGAAAAGAGAGAACTAGAACAGAAGGGACCCAATGGCAGGATGAGGATGGCCTGAACAGATGGACAGCAGAAGGGAGGGGCATCTCCAAGTAGACTAGCACAGGCAGCAGTATCATTCACCCATTCCTGGGCCTGCGTAAGCCCCCAGGAACTTACACCACCTCTGTGAAAGGCAGAAGATGGGGGACTGAATTCAAGAATTGACTGAGACTAATTTCCTGCCACTTTTAAAATCTGGGCTAAAAAATAGATATTGAATTACCAAAAAATTAAAGGTTATATATCTGCTCTCAAAAGTTTCATCTCCACCCCATAATCATGCAGAAAGTATGACTTTATCTCCTTTTATTGTTACATAATGGGTTCAATTTCAACCACATTTCTCTGAAGCAGAGGTTATTGTTCCAAAAATGCTAAGTGTTAAGGAGACTGATTCCTCCGAAGGTCTTTATTATTTCGTAGAGCCTCCCATTCAGCACTCCAAAAGGGTCCTTGTGGGTGACTGTCTCAGAGGGAGCAGAAAAAGAACTCTCCCTGGAGAACCAGGCTGAAATCGCTTCTGGGCTAGTCTGCTGTAGGATGCTGGGAAAGGAGAAAACACACATGGGGAAAGCAAATGCAAGGATAAATAAATGTTTCCACACACATCTCTTTCAAACAGCGGGAAAATTTGCTTTCCTGAAGCGTTAGAGAAGCCAATAAGGGTGGGTGTGCTGTGATGACAGGTATTTTGTGGTGAGTTTGGAATCCACCAAACATTTCACTGTGGCCTGTGGAGTCCCTCGGCAGACATCAGATTAACTGGAACAGATCAGCACATCAGAGTTGGGAAGAGAGCTCAGAGAGATCACCTAGGCAAACACTGTTTCACCTTCCAAAGCACACCTACTGTGCGCTGAAGCACTCCTACTGTCCACTGAAGCTGGGCCACAAACCAGAGGGGTGCCTGGGAACCAAGGACTGAATGGCACTCCTTTTCTGGAATCCCATACACACAACTTCCCTCACCCCTCATCCCCCTCCTCCTCCTTCTTTAAATTGTTCCCACTTCAAAGATCAGTGGCTCAGGTCAGGAAGCCTTTCAATGTTCATGATGGGAAGTGGAACCTCTTCCCCCACCTTTCTTTCCAGCCTTTCTTTGCCTTTTCTCCATGTGTACTGCAACACTGAGAAACATGGCTTCTGTTGGCTCACTGCTTTTTTTCTCTTTTGCATTACAGATGCCATCTTACAACTTATTATGTGATCCTTACTGCCCCAAGCACCCAATAAATGTCCTCTCCTTCCTCAATCTACTCTTGGCTTTTATTTAATTGCACTTCTGCTGCAAAAAATTGTGTTCTAAAAACATACCAGGGATTTGTTTTAAACAGGTATGCTAAGACACACAGATGTGGCAATGATTGTCATGAAGGAAAAAGGTTCTACTGACAGATCCTAGAAACAGACACAGCACGCTATGCAGGGCCACACAGGGAAGCAGCTGAGTTGGCCAGGAGACAGGGGGAGAGGGAAAAATACAGCCCAGAGGCTGTGTTGAGGTTCTGTGAGAAAGAATGTACAAGCCAGGGTAGGCATGCTGAGTCAGTTTAGGATTAGATAGTGGTGGGGGAGGTCTCAGCGGGCTCTGGGCTACAGGGGTATCCAGTACCTGGTCCTGGGGTGACTTAGGGCAGGAGGGGTATTAGCTTGGTGTGTGAGTTTGACAAAGGAGATAGTTGGGGATTTGAATTGCTTGGTTTGTATAGCAAAGCCATGCTCCTGTGGAGTCATTTGCTATCTCTGGGAATTAGCTCTCCCTGGGAGAAGCAGTCTCTCCAGGATCATGACTCCAAATGCCAGAGCACCAAGAATACGGAAAATAGATAACCAACAAGGTCCTACTGTACAGCACAGGGAACTATACTCAGTATTTTGTAATAACCTATATGGGAAAAGAATCTGAAAACGAATATGTACATATATATATATATATATATATATAGCTGAATCACTGTGGTGTACACCTGAAACTAACATGACATTATAAATCAACTATATTTCAATAAAATAAATTTTTTAAAAAAGAATACAGAAAATTAAAAAATATAGTCAATAAAAATTGGATTAATAATAATCATTGTTTCATGACATACTATCCTCATTGGTCCATGCATGACCCTTTTACTTTATGTATTTTTCTCTAAAATAAAGAACTACCATGCATTAGCCACAGAACCTAAAACCTAGGACATTATCGGTAACTTACATTTACTTATGAGCTTCTACCCTAATCTTGTGGAGACCAACAATTCTTTCTGCAGTTTATTTATGGGCCTCAACACCTTGTCTGGAGAAGAACATCTCATTTGAATGACTGCCAATAGCCCCTTACATTCCCTGTCCTCTTATCTATCTAATCAGCTTGAATTTCAAGCTCTTTGAATGTTTTCCAACCTGTAACTTAAACACTGGCAAAGAGAAGAACATTCACTTGGGTTTGGATGAAAAATTCATGAATTTATGGTGCTAGATGCTGAACTAAATATATATATATATATATATATTACTTTGTGCCTCCATAAGCTGATGCCTCTGATAATGGCAAAGAATTCTTCACAGCCCTTGAACAAAAATCTAAAACCAAGAATTTAGGAAAAATGGGGTCTAGGCAGAGAGCTTTCCAAGTCAGGCCAGAGGCTACAGTAACACCAGCAAGAGTCTTCTTACTGTCTAGATTTTCAGCAGCTCAACTATTCATTTTGAATGAGGGCCACTAGACATTGTGAAACAGCAGCCAACAGGACTTTTCATAGCTTTGGGGACTATTCATTATGATGTCTTTTGTGGGGGAAGTTTGAGGGATGTTATGTTTAGAGAAACTGGTGGGCCTGTTGTTGAAGAATCAGCGGAAGTCCAATGCCTACAAGAAAGGACCCTGGAAGAGCCAGCGGTACACGGTCACAGGCAACAGGTATTCTGGGGAGGGGGTGTGTTGGGACGATGCTCAGGGGACTTTTTAGTTCCACACCTAGACGGTGTTAAGTATGTCTCCTTCCAGGTGTCTGGAAGCAGGAGGATCAGAGAATTGCTGTGTACGCTGGTGGCGTGTCAGTTCTGCTCCCTCAGCCTTCCTATCTTCTGCCATTTCTGTAGTTCTGTGCCAAGGTGTCCACCAGATTCCTGAGCTATGGTTACTAACAGCAAAATGGGTAAGACCGAGGTTTGGGGTCTTCACCAAAATATCCCTTTTTCTGCTTTATCCTTTGAGAACTTTGGAATTTGGCTTTGTGGTGTCCTGGCGAATGCTTCACAATCAAAAGGCTTTTCAAAATCTCCTCAGGTCTCAAGTTCAAACCAAATAGTGAGTCTGGTTGTATTCTGTGCAGATAAAGTGTAAATCATTTTCTGTCAGATTTGGACTTCCTGAATGAACTGTCCTGAGAAAATAGTACTTGGGAGTTCGGGGTCCCACAGTTTGGGGATTTTGGCTGGATCTCAACATATTTAGGAGACCCCATTCTAAAATATTTACCCATCCAAATGAACTGAAAGGGTGCTTGTCCTCCAAACGGCCCCTGAAATAACTTTGGAAGTCCAACTCCTACCACTGAACAGTGGCTATTACCCTTGGACCCTAGCAAGCAGGGCTTAGACTTCTGGAATAATTTTCCTCTGAATTTATGACTCTTCAACTTCATTTCACTCATCAGCCTTCTCGTCTCCTCTCCCACATTAAATTGGTCTATAAAACTCCACACACCATATGGGGATATATGTATATGTATAGCTGATTCACTTTGTTATAAAGCAGAAACTAACATAGCATTGTAAAGCAATTATACTCCAATAAAGATGTAAAAAAAAAAAAACTCCACATGTTATAAAATGAGATCGGGGTGGAGATGTGGCAAAGTATCCCCCAAGGTCAACATTATGATAGACTGCCCACTCCACCCCTCTGGCCACACCCCAGGGGGAATGGAAACAAAAAGCACGATGGCTGCAGACTTCACTTCTGGCTGCCCCCAAGGAGCTGTATGGTCTAATTTAGCTGGAACAGAGCAGCCTTTATGACACGAGACCCCCTTTCTTTCTCCCCACATCCCTTATCTGCATGGTGGTCTACAAAGAAGATCAAGAACATGACTGAGCCTCACTGGGCTCGAGAGAGCTGACACCGAGGACTTCCTGTGGCCTGGCTCCAGACGCATGCAGAACAACGCTGAGAAGCCAGCCGGGATGGTGTCTGAAATATTTGGCTCCTGGCTCAGGCTGTGGGCTGGCTGTCTGGTTTGTTTGAACACAAACTAGCCTGGGAGTCTTTGTGTAGAATGCTCCCTGAAGCTTTTTTCCGTGACGTCTGCCAATTAAATGTATGAATTACTCTGTTTACTCCTCTAAGACAGGGTAGATATTTTATTCAGAAGCAAAGGCTTTCTCCTCAGCCTTGCCTTTTCTTCTCGCAATTGATAATCTCCTATTATGTGACAAAAACCGAGCAAGACATTTTTTCATGTGTGAGTTCATTTTACCCTTCATTACAATCTCAGTAAAATGACTGAGGGTTCCCATTTTACAGATGAGGAAACTGAGATACAGAGATAGGAAATGATTGTTCTAAGTTCCACACAAACCAGTCAGGGGACACAGCAGGAACTAGAACTTAAGTCTCCTCACTTCAAGAGTTTTTTTTTTTTTTCTTTTTTTATCTTATCCATTGCAATTTCCTTAGAATTAATGCTTGACTGTTTTGAGTCGGTATTTGAACCTTCATTCATTCATTTATCCATTCAACAGCTATGTTTTGAGCATCTACTATGTACAAGGTACTAGGTCCAAAGGCTAAGCACAGGGATCTGCAAACTTTTTTGGTAAAGAGCCAGATAGTAAGTATTTTAGGCTTTAACAGTTATATCATTTGGGTTGCAACTTCTCATCTCCATCATTGTAGTGCAGAAGTCACCATAGACAATAGGTAGATGAATGGACATGGCTGTACTCCAAAAAAATAAACTTATTTACAAAAATAGGCAGCTGGTCAGATTTGGCACTCTGGCTATAGTTTTCTATAGATTATCATGCAGTACACAATCTGCACACCCATACATAAGCATCCCTAATGAGGCACCACAAAATTATGTGTTGACCCTGAATCCCAAGCCTGTAAGAAAATGAGGATAGTTGGATTTTCACTGATCCCCTACCTCCTAAAAAAATCCAGAGAGGCCCACCTTAGTCATCATTGGCTTCTATGACGAGATGGCATCTCTGCCCCTCAGCATTTCCCTTGTACCATTCATGGGAAATGAATGGTTCCTAGTACTAATGAAGCCCTCGTGAGGTTTGCATAGGCAAAATTCTTAAGTAGTAGAAAGTAACAAAAAGTCTGGGCCTCAGAAAACATGAAGGGCCCTGGGCTTGGGCATGGCCAACAACAGCTACCATGGATCCATGTTTATATGCTAAAGTCACCCATCTGCATTATCTCACTTGATCCTCAGAACAATCCAGTTACTAATTATTGCTATTTCCACTTTCAAAAGAGGAAACCTAGACTCAGAGAAGTTAGGTCACAAGGTCACATAACCAGGATGTAGCCAACTCAGGATCTGAGTAAAAGTCTGCCTGTTTCCAAAGTCCATGTCCCTCAGCACCAAGGTAGACTCTTTTGAAAGAAGAAAATAAAAGAAAGAGCAATCAGCTTTTAGTGTTGTCATTGTTGTTGCCTCCATGGAATCATGGCAGTAAGACAACCAAGGGGACCACTTGACAAGAAAGATGCAGGGATAGCAACCACACAGAATGTTCCTATTAACTGTGGTCAGATTCCTGAGGCACAGAAAGGCCTTCTTCGAGTGTGTGCCCACAGTGCCCTCTACTGCCCAGGAGGAATACCACTGAGACCCTGTTCAGAGTCCCCTTCAAGAAGATAGAAGATATTTACTGCCAGGTGTTGAAGATTAGAATCTGAGTCATGGTGTGAGATTTTATTGGGATTCTTTTCTTGTTACTCCTAATAATCCTACTGTGGTTTGCTAGATCTTTATTGGGGTTGTGGGGTGGGGAAGAGAGACAGAAGCCACAGTCCACCCAGGGCACTTTGAGATGAGAGACAAGGGGCCTCTCTGCTGTTTGGTTGCCTCCCACCTGAACAAGAGTGTACATCTTTCCTTTCCCAGGGTGGCCTATGCTCCACTGAATTCTGATGACATCTGGGCCAGGAAGAAGTCAAGGAGGCTCCCAATGATCCCCGAGGGCATTTATAGCTTCAAGTCAGGTAAAGTTTATTTCATTACTGACACATTATTTTCATGGGAGTAAGCAAAAAAGGTCCTGACTTAATGGGTGCAAGCAAAGGGGACAATGTCAAGAAAAAAGAATACAAGCCAAGTAATTGCTAAAGGAGCTAGAATTGGAGAGTTAAAAAAAAATAGAAATTAAATAAATAAAATATCACCCTTCATGGTACAGTGGTGCTGTGGCCTGGGGATGGAACTGGAAACTTCGTGTGGTGAGTTCTAATGGGATGTGGGCTGGGTCAAAATATATTTGTCTCCAAGAAATACATTTTTCAAAATGCTAAGCTTTCATTAAAAAAAAAAAAAAAGTAAACAGCCAGGAAAATGCCAGGCTTGATTCTTTCTTGAATGGGGCCCTAGATACATCTTATGAGAGGAAAACCCTTGCTAGCCCGACCCATGCTAATGGCTGCCCCGTGGGTCCATTCAGTTATGCTTTAAGCCATCCACTTTGAATCTCTGCCCTTGAGGCATCCAGGATCAAGTCCAAACCTCCCCTTCCCACCCTCCACCCGCACATGATGTGCTTCCTCTTTTCAAAGGAGCAGCCATATTGGAAGAAGTACAGGGCACCCAAAAACAGTTTTGCTGGCCCAAGAGTCCAATCTCTGAGCCCACAGAGATGTTTCTCTGCCTCCCACATTTTCCTTGGCTCTTCCAGGCTCCATCCCTCTAAGCAAACATTTCCTCTACGTTTAGACTCCTTCTAACACTGAGTATAATGTAACGGAAAGAAGCATTGACAACCTGGGGTTTAGCGGTTTTGCTATTTACTTCCTCAGTGTTTAACATCCCAGACTTTGTTTTCTCATCTTTATTCAGTATTATCTATTGTATAGTGCCAATGGAGAATCAAATGAGATAATGTACCCAAAAGTATACAACAGTCAAACAAGTATTTATTAAGTGCCTGATATGTGCTTGGCATTGAGAAATATGATGCTAAGACACAGCCTTTGACCCTGAGGAGTTTATAAGCTAGCCAAAGAGGTAAATGGAAAATAGGTAGTTGTCATGTAATGTGTGGAGATTGGTTTCTGTTATTTGTTGTTTTGCCTTTTTTCTTGTTGGCCATAGCAAACCAACCCATAACCTATTCCAAATCCTAAACCCACTGGCACTCATTCCCTTTCCCTCTTTGGGCCTCAGATTTCCAATTTGCCAAATGAATGAGTGACTAGATAATTTGTTACCCAAACCAGAACGCTCTGAAAGTGAGAGGAGGTGCTATTAATAATTATGCCAGAGCAACTATCCCAGGCAATCAGAGATTATGGTCACACTACAGATGAGTGGGGACAGGCATTAAATGCTATCTAAGGCCTATTCTAGTCCTCACAGCTTATGGCCTTACATTGATTTTTGCAAGTCTTTCTCCTAGCCCCAGTGAGCACATTTCCTCTCTGGCTGTTCTTATCTGCATGGCTGCTGGTCAGTAGTATGTAGTGAGCTGAACCCTAGTAATCCCTGAAAATCTTGGTTACTGCCCTCAGAGATCAAATCCTTTGTGAGTCAAACTGCATCATATTTTTTGTGGTCATATCAGCTGTTGGAGCTTAGCTGCCTAGTGGGCCTGGGAAACTAAATGAAAATAAACTTAAACACAAGCAGCAGAGTTCATGGTACTGCAGGATGTTGAGCTCTTGGATCGTCTATACCCCCATCTCAGATACTCTTTATATTAATCTCTGCTCCCAAAATAGGAAGCCCTGTGCACACAAGGACGAGCGAGTTTCCAGACAACATATATGTTTGACAATACCCATGCACTGAGCTTTAGTAAGCCTAAGATGGATAAGAAGAGAGGATTAATGAGCTGATGTTGTACATCTCTCTCCCTCCACCCTCCAGCCTCCCCACAATTTTATTTCCTTTTCACTTCCTTTCTCAACAATTTTATGTGCTTGGGATGAAATCTTAAAAGTTCCTTGGTTTTTCTTTCCCTATGTTATGTAAAAAAAGTATTTCCAGACACAGTGGTAGGGAAATTGAGGCACAAATGAAACACAGGCGAGTTCTTGATAACCATTTACACACAAGCTCACACAATTTGTGCTAAAAGATTTGAGATTAGTGATGGAATGTCATATATATTCAGGCTGTATGTTGCATATCTTCCCAGAATTGGACATTTTAACACAATCTTAAAACCAAGGTAATGTGGCTGGGCTAACCATGCCTCTCCCCAAATGCATACACATGATCCACATGAGTATCTTTTTTTGTAGATAGTTGTAGGGCCTTGGGATTCACGTGGCCCTGGAGTTTTCTTTTCTAGCACCTTTTTTAGCTTCATTACCCCGATGGATAAGCCCTGAGGATGGCAGAAACAAACATATTCTGGGGGAGAAGTGTCATCATGCTAGCAGGCATCATAGGGTCTTGACATAATTGCTTTCATCTACATCATAAAACAACCCATTTTGGTGAGCCAGTTATGGGATACGAATTTGTGCAGAAGGAACCAGGTTGGATGTTCAGGAGGTGACTGTGGGGTGGAAGGTTGAGACAGAATACAGTATATTCAGTATATATATTTCCTGAACCTGAAAGAACTTATAGAAGATGCACTGAGAGGACTGTTACAACCCCAAGCACAATGGAATGTAGGAATGGAATGGAATTTTTCTTCTCATTCTGCACAGCTAGCCTAATGCTGTGCATCCTCCACTGGGACCTAGAACACCCTTGCTAAAGGCCCATCTCAGCTAGCTATCTTCAGGCATGAGTAGGTAGCCCTAGAAATCACAAATCCTGGTTCAAATGGGTTGCTACTGTAAATACACCTTTTACCCACTTACTTTATCAGAGAGCTGGATGATCAATACTTGGTAATGTTGTGTGGAGTGAAATGAAGTGGAAGTTAGCATGATTTGGTTTGATGGAGACAAGGGGCTGGGAATCCTGGGCTAATTCTTGCTGTTTTTTCTGGAGTAAGCTTTACTTTTATCCATGCTCCATGCTCTGTATCCTCCTCTGTTGGCTCTCCAGGAGTCTGGTTGTCTTAATTTAGTAAGTAGGTCTTATGATTCTTAATCCAAGGGCCTCAAATTCCATATGGCATGTTTGAAAGGAAAGCATGCACATTACCTCAAATTCTTTTTACTTTATATTGTAAAATGTTGTCTTCGAGATCAGAAGTGAAAGCTCTCCTCTCACGTTGAGTCCAGCCCAGCTGTCCTGTGGGGTCCAGGACCCCCCTGCTCAGCTGTGCACAGCAATTTGCCACTTCTGTCCCCACCCTATTTTGTCCTTCAAGTACAAACATGATGCTGTTGACTCACTACAATTAGCAAATATGATTTGAGGTTTTCAGCATAATTTAGTAAGTGTTGAGTGAGCATCTATTATGTCCCAGGCTCTGTTTTTAAGTTTAGGGATAGTTTTAAGTTCAAGAAAGGGTATTTGGGCTAACAAGATGAATAAAATACATTTTTAAGAGCAAACTAATATTTTCTTGAGGGATGTTTAATTAAGTGATGTGTAGATAATTGGAAAATAGCATGTAAACGACATGTATCAAGGCAAATTGAAATGAGGCATATGGAAGCATTAGTAACTCCTAGAGGAAGGAGCTGTTAATTCTGCCTGGGGTATCAGAGAGGACTTGTCTGGTATGTTAAAACTCAGAGAGTTTAAACTGAGCTTTAAATATTAATCCAAACTTGCATTCCACTGACATTTACTGAATACTCATAACTGACAGATTTAAACAACGATCTTGCCACCAGGGAACTCATGACCTATCTGGTGAGCCAGATAAATAAATGATTATCATGAAATAACAAAGATTTGTTTTGGACTGTTAATTATAGTAATAGCACCCTCCAGCCCTGTTAAAAGCATTACTATGTTCTAGGCACCATTCATTAACTACTTTTCAACTCATTATTTAATTATAATTCAAAACCAGATCATACATTAGTGTCTAAAGTAAGCTTACACAAGAGGAAATTTGTCCAGGGTGGCCTTGCTAGTCACTGGGAGAACCAAAATCTGAACCCTTGAATCCATGTCTGTTAAGATTCCAAAATCCATAGACTCTTAAATATTAAGAAAGAGTTGGGTGAAGGGAACAATGCAAAGTAAGGGGACAGAAATAGGGAAGACACAGGAGAAGGAAATTACATTACAGGGTCAGGATGGGGCACTTCCTTTGTGGTTGGAACCTAGTCCACCCCGAAGGACTGTAAGGCTGGACAGGTAGGGTGGGATGATTTTTGAGATGTTTGGATGACTAAAGGGTCTAGTTTTTAGTCTATAAACTGTGGGTACCTGCAGCAGAGCTTTTAGATAGAATGTGATGTAAGAGAACCCAACTTCCTGGAAGTCTTGTTATCGAACCAAACTTGGGTTCCCTCACCCAGCACACAGCACAGCCAATCTCCTGACACTGGGTTGTGGTGATGGAAAGAACAGCGTTTCTTGCAGAGCACCAAGCAAGGAGAACGGTCAGCTCATGCTCAGAAGATCCATACTCCTCAGTGGCTTTCAAGGAAGGTTTGTAAAAGGCAACATTAGGGGTGCGGGTTGCAAGGTGCCTGATCAGCTCATGAACATTCTTCTGACTGGCTGGTGGTGAGGTAACAGGGTGACGTTTCAAGAATCTCAAACATCAGCCTTCTAGTTCCAACCGTTCTTGGGTCTACGTGCTTGTGGTCAGCAGTTTCCATCTGGTGGGATTCTGGTTTCTGTAAAAACAACTTAGGAATGTGCATCAGACATTGTTATCTATGTCCTTCAGGGAAGAACTAAAAGTCCTGTGACTCTGCCACATAACCGATCTATTGTTTAAATTGTTACTAATTCTCCTGGCCAAGCTGCTATTATTTGTTACTACATGTGCACATCCTTCCAATCATTAACCCCTGAGCGAGGCTTTCTGAGACTCAGAGGAGGCCTAAGGAACTAAAGTAAAGCCTTTTACTTCAAGAGACAGGGGTCACAGAGGGGAGGGGAGGGGAAGGGAGGGGATTGTGGGGCTCTTATACCCAAGAGGGTCCTGAAGGGTCCTGCTCAGTTTCAGTATCTTTGGATAGAAAACAAGGATGAAGATGGGCTTCCTGGATCCCTTGAACTACATTTTTTTGAAGTATGTGGTGAAGGTTAGGGCTTTGGGCTGTGGATTAAAAGTTATTTTATTTTCTGAATAGATATAAATGGCCCACCTAGAATTGATCATTACTTTTAGTTACTATGAATCCAGGTGTGCAAAGGACAAAGCAACTTCATTATTTTTCTAGAATGTTACTTAATCCCTATGTGACAGAAAATGTAGTCTTAATCAATGAGTTTACAGACATTTTAGGTTTGAACTCATTCAAATCAAAATTTACACCCTCTTTTTCTTTGGGTGGATCTAAATTCAGAGAAGCTTTTAAAACACAAAGGAATGGATGATGGAAAGTGGGGAGGAAAGTATTTGAACACTGGTCATTTGTATCTGTCCAATATTCTCCAGCCATTGGTTATAAACTGCACCATTCTCAGTCCAACACCTTCTTATAGCCCTCCTTTAGCCCTTTGCTCCCCTGACAGTTTCAAATGTTTTCCCACATCATTCTGGGGCCATACAAGACTTGGGGGGCCTAGCTTAGATCTTCCTTGACCTTGCTAATTTTCCCAGGACCCAATCAGGAAGCAAACACAAATCCTTTCTCTCCTTGACCGCTCCAAGGACTTGGACTCAATCCAAAGGGATGAGACACAGTACAGAGCCCTCCAGACCCAGCTCCAACTCTCCCTCTTCTCCTCCCACCTGCCATACCTCCTGAACGTAGACGATCTTTAGCCAGACTACTTTAGAAGTGTTTTGCAGGAAAACTGGTTCTGCCTAATGGCATATTCTTCCAGATCTCTCTTGTCCTGGTAAACCTGGACCAACTCTTTTGAGCTTAAAAGCCATGAATTTGATGAATGATGTTCATCTCCCTGAATAAAAGAGGCTCACAATGGTAAATAGAGAGTACAGATGAAAACATATGGGTTAGAATTTTACAAAATTGTCTCCACACTGTTAGAACCTTAGTATGAGCTTTGGAGCCCTGAAGAAACTGATCTGAGTTGACTTTTTATCCAAAGAGAAATTTGGTCTTGGTAGCCAGGCATTTTTCAAGATGGCAAATTTGTAAATCCACTTTCTTATTTTCTTTCATTCCCCAACAAGGGTCTCATCTATGATCAAAGCCTTTAAAAAAAAAAAAAACAGCAACTGGCATATCCTTGAAGGTATAATTAGCTACCATAGTAACTATAAATTATAATCTTTCTTTGACTTTCCAGACAACCTAAATAAGACGCCATCACTGTCCCCCTACAATTAATACTCCCTGAAGAAATATCTCAGTGTCCTGATCTATTGCTAAACTTGGAGTATGGAGGCAAAAATTTGGTCATTTCCACCAGCAGTTGCAGTAGTAGCAAATTCACTGAATTCAGCAAAATACATGGACATACAACTTGGGTTAGCAAAACCAATTGACTAGGAGCTTATGAAACTGAAGGTTAAGTATCAGTTGAAAAGTCTTATTAATACTTTGATTGACAAAAATGTGGGTAGCAAAAAGGAGTATTATCATTATTATTATTGCTCAGTTAACTGATACAGTGAATTATGGGCCTAAAGATTCATCCTTTATCACTCTTAGAACATTTACTGGCAACTTGCAGTGGTATTGTAAAGATTCTGCTATACTCATATCATTATAGTTATGAGGGGTAGGGGAATAAACTCACATCTGAATACCTGGAAGTGTTTTCCAGGCACTGTGGTAAGCACACACAATCAATGCTCTTCTTACTCAATCATAATAATAACTTAGAAGTAGATCTCATCATTCCCATTTTATAGATGCAGAAACCCGACTTCTAAAAGATGAAGAGAATTGTCCCGGGTCAACCCCACTTGTAAAAGACAGATGCATAGTTCAACTCTGGTCTGTATCTCACTAAGGTAGGACAAGTGTTACCTCATTTCCTTTTCCTGAACTTAACTCTGTACATTGAATGGTACCATGACATAGACTCATTGAGGAACGGTTCCATCCTGGTGACTGATAATTCTTCCTTCCAAGAATTCTAGGTTACCTGCAGGACCAAGTTGACTTAGCTATCAAGGAAAAGAGAGATCTTGGCTGTCCCCTTGTTTCCATTTGTTTTCCCCACCCTCTACCTCCATGATCTTCTTTTATTTCTAAGAGAAAGTGAAAGAAATGAAAACAATTTGAACACACACTGTGTTCCAAATGCTTACAACAATTTTACAAGCTGTATGTTATTATTCTACACTTTATAGCCTGAAAAGCTAGAGCTTAGAGTAGTTAAAAAATGTAACCAATACTAAAATTTTTTAAATATATGCTTAGTGATGTCTAGAAACAAAGCAAAAACCATATGCAAGTTCACATTATTAAAATGTAGGACAGGGAATCAAACCCAGATTTGTCTCCCTTCAAAAAACCTTTTCTCTTTACAGAGGTTAGTTTACTTACTTACTTACTTACTTACTTATTTAACAAATACTTATTGAGGGCCTCTATGTGCCAAAGCTGGATATAAATTAATAAATAAAATAGATATAGTCTTGCCCTCACAAAACTTACCATCTAGTAGAGAATACAGATAATAGATAACAAATGAATAACTACTATAATATATACTACTATTAGAAAGAAGAGCTGGGAAGTCTCCCTAGATATTAAATATGCAAAATATATGATCTTGTATATTTATGTTAATTCAAAGAAGAAATTAGGGGAAGTTGTCCAAGAGGTTCTCTCTAAGAAAAGGGGCAGTTAATGAGGGCTGGAGTGTGGAGGAACCAGCCAGGTACAGAATGTGGGAAAGCTATTCCAGGCAGAGAAGACAGTTTGTGAAAGGCCCAGAACAGTAAAGAACTTGATGTGTTTAAGGGCCAAAAAGAACTTTTGTTCAGCTGGAGAGAAGAGTCTTTGGAGAAGAAGTCGTGGAATAAGTTGCAGATATAGGCAGCAATAAGTTATACATGGAATCGAGGTCATGTTATTGAATTTGGATTTTATTCTAGATTCAGTGAACAGTCAGGGAAGTGATAGGATCTGATTTTTTTTTAAATAGGTTACTACAGCTGCTCCATGATGACAGTTTTGAAGGAAAAGTAAGTGATTATGGCTTATCCAGACAAGTTATGATGGTGGCTTGTGCTAGCAAGGGAAAATAGGTGCACCCATGTGTGTGTGTGACATAGTTAATGGGTATATATAATATATGTATGCATGTACATACCATACAGGCTTATAGTAAATATAGTAAATACTATAGTAAAAATATAGTAAATAGGTATGGAGGAGGAAGATTCAGGACTTGCGTAGTCTGGCCTAGAGTCAAGGGAGGAATCAGGCCAAGTTGCACGTTTCTGGTATGAGCAGTGGATGTATGGTGGTGCCATTACAGATACATTTGGGGAGAAAATCAAGAATTTGCTTTTGGACACGTAAGATTTGAGATATCAAGTAGACTCTTGTTTGTATGAATTTGGAGCTCAAAGGGGAAGTTTGAATGGGAGATATAAATTCCTGAGTCATCAGCTTGTTGATGTCATTTAAAATAATAGGAATGGATAAGTTTACCTAAGGAGAATTTAGATGGATAGATAGCCTACAACTTAGCTATGAGGTATTCCTTTATTTAAAATTACATTAGAAGAGAAAGATCCTTCAAAGGAGACAGAGAAGGAATATCCAATGAGGAAGGAGCCAAATTACAAGAATATTAACTGCCACTGAGGGATCCAGAGCTCTCTGCAACAATGGAAATGGTGTACATCTGCAATGGCCAATGCAGATCTGATTTTCATACTGCAATACTGTTTCATATTGAATGATGTAGGTCTAAAAGGAAAACAACTGAAAATTGGCCACTGAGTTTGGCAACAAGATGTTATTGTTACCACCAACCAGGGAGGTTATTGTTGCCACTGACCATGCAGGTGGTAAGATGGAGGTGGAAGCCAGTCTAGGGTAGATAGAGAAGGCAAAGAAATGGAAAGAGAAGTTTGAGTGACACTTTTGAGACATTGCCTCTGAAGGGGAGAAGAGAAATGGTGTAAGAGTGACAGGAATATGAGAGTTCAAGAGAAGGGTGTTTTATTTGGGGTAATGAAAGATGCCATTCATTTATTTATTCATCAGATATTCCTTTAAGAGCCATGAAGTTTCACCAATCTGGCTATGTGGCTGTGAACTAGGCAAGCAAGAGCTCTACTTTCATGGGATTTATAGTCTATTGGGAGAGGGGAGACAATAAACAACAAACAATACATTGACTAACCAAAGGGTAATTATATAGAGTGATAAGTGCTATACAGAAACAAAATGAAGTAATAGGAGCAGGAGTGACTGCAAATGGAATGAGCGCTCTTTAAATAGGAGGGTCAAGCAGACCCTTTCCAAGGAGGTTAAATGAGCTGGGACCTGATTTATGAGAAGCAGCTAACCCTAGGAACTATACCAAAGCATGCCTGCATGCAGCTCGTGATGACCCAATCAAGAGGGGAAGATTGCTAGTGTAGGAGGCATGAGAGAAGGCACAAAGCTGAGGAAGTAAGGGGACAATGAAGGACTAGCCCCAGGTGGGAGGAAGGGTACTTCTTCAGAGGTGAGCTCAGTGGCTTGGATGCCATGAAGAGACTGGGGAACATGAGAAAGCAGGCAGAAAGCACAGGGGATGATGATCTACAGTGGGATGTTTACAGTTATGATTGGGAAGTAGTGTACTCTTGGTAATGACAAGCTCAGAGCATGATGTTGAAGAGGAAAGATGAGGAAGAGTACTTTGGGTATAGGGTTAGTGGTTGATGGTAAGAAACAGAGAGTCTGGGGTATTGGATGAATGGATCACCCACATGGGTGTTGAAGTCAGCAGGAATGATGACTAAAATCAAAGGAAGAGGAGGAACAGGAAACAGAGCTAATTTTTCAATAATACATGAGATGACCAGATAAATGGTAGCAACAAGGACAGTGTATCTGCAAGGGGTAAACCTCAAATAAATAGGGTTTTGCAAGAGAGTGTAGAAGTAAATTTAAAGTGGGAATGGGGAGCAAGGAGGATATTGACCTTACCTCTCTATCCTAAGATAGGTAGGAATTGAAATAAAAACAGTCTCTGCTTGAGCCGACTTTGGGCTAGCTCTGTTTGTTCTTTAGTTAATAGCCATTCCCCCATCTTCCTTTTTGCTTAAAAATCCCAGCCATGTATCCAGTACCAGGGGATTAATAAAGATTGGTCTAAGATGGCAAAGTCATTACCATTCCTCTTGCCAATATTTTTTGTATGACCTTCTTTGTAGCTAAAGGACAGCTATGATATAGTTATGGTCAAAGGACATTCATTCAACAAAATGTATTTTTGAGCACCTGTCTGCATATCAGCCTGGTTCTAGGTGCTGAGGATACAGCCGTGGATAAAGCATACAAAAGCCATGCTCTTACGGAGTTTACATTTTAATGAGGGGAGGCAGACAAGAAACAAATAAATACATATTTCAAATCATATTAAGCATCTTTTTAAAAAAGACATGGAGGAGGATACTATATCAGGGAGTTGCTGTATTAGAAGTTGGTCAGATGTAAGTGGAAATCTGCTGGTAGGTTTCTGGAGAAGTTGTCTTATAAAAGGTTTATTGTAAGAGGTGAGTTCATCATCATCTTCCCTTTCTCCTTAGTTTTGCTCAGATGTGGATATGATGCCTGGGACTGTGGGCAGACACTGTGTGACTATGGAGCAATAAACATGAGGACAAAATGCCAATATGCTAATGTTAGCAAAGTGAAAAGATAGAAACAGTGTGAGCATAATTGAGATGTTGTCTCAAACTCAAAAATAGCTTTCTCTAGACTTTTTGCTATGTGAGATAATTAAATGTCTTTATTGTGTAAACCACTGTGAGTCATTCTCCTATTTGCAGCTGAAAGTACCTAACTATTAGAGAGGTATATGGGAAGCAATGTCATCTGGAGAGAACCAACTTTCAGCTAAGGCAGAAGGCTGAGTAAATGTTTAAAGGGTAAGTTAAGGATTTTTGAAATTACCGATCATAAATCAGAAGCTTAAGGAAGCAGAGTTTAGAATCTGAGAAGGATAGGAAGGTGAGCACTGACTTAGTTTTATATTGTTGTATAATGAAGTACTCCAAAACACAATGGCTTGAACATTAAACATTTATTATCTCTCAGTGTCTGTGGTCCCGGAATTCAGGGCTTTTCATATGATTGCAGTCAAAATGTTAGCTGAGCCTGCAGTCATCTGAGGGCTTCACTGGGGCTGGAGGATCTGCTTCCAAGATGACTCATTCACTTGGCTCTTGGCAGAAGACCTCAGTTCTCAACATGCCTGCCTCTCCAGAGAACTCTTTGCCTATCCTCACACGGCAGCTGGCTTCCTCCCAAAGCAAGCGATCCAAGAAGGCAAGATGAAACCTTAATGTCTTTCATAATCTAACTTTGAAGTCACACACCATCATTTTTGCAATGTCCTTTTGTTTATGTGTCAGTTCTATTCAGTGTGTGTGTGTGGGGGGACTACACAAAGGCATGAATCACCAGGAGGTGGTCTTAGGGGCTGTCTATTGGATTCAAATCATGAAATTTACAGAGTAGATAAGGATGAAATTTGGGATGACCATGGATAATAGGGGAGACTTAGACTTCTGGCGGTGAGTGAGGCAAATTAGGATGTAAGACATGGTGGGATTAGTCCTAATAATCTCTTTGAGGAGACTGGCAATCAGTTCTAATGCTATTATCTTGAATATGTCATTGAATGAAGTCTTTCAGGCAAGTGTTTTTCCAGGAGGCTCCTAGTAATGAGATCTCTGTGATTAGTGGCCGGTTCCCAGGACATCACTGGATAGTATGGCTGAGTGAGGAGTTTGAAGGCACAAAAATAGAAAAGCAGACTGAAACTTCAGCCCCATTCTAATTCTAGCTGTACCAGCCTCTTTCCCAACTGGAAACTGGAGAGCCATTATGGCCCTTAGTTCTTCCAGCAAACACCCCACATCATCTTCCTTTAATTCCATTCTTTTAAAACCCAATTTCAAACTCTTACTTCTTTCCTGGCACAACCAGTGTGTTATTCTTCACCATAAAGGCTCCACTACTCAGTAATTTAAAGCAGTTTTTGTCAGAATGACATTAATTATGTCATGATTCACTGAAACCCCTAATGAAAGGTATTTTATTGTTGTTGTTGATGTTATTGTTAAGAATGAAATCCAAAGAAACTCCTCTTTTTACAACGAACATGAAAGCCCACTGAATTGAGAAGTTCAATAAATAAAGACAGGGGGATTAAGGACAAGTCAACTTTTCAAAAGGATAAAGTATATCATTTCCAAAACATTCATTTCTGGGTATAGGCTGAAGACCAATATCTTTGCTTGTAACTTGTTTTAGCAAAATTCCAGCATTTAATTATTAGTTTGGTAAATGACCACACCAGACCATTTAGTGTAACATGACAGGCCCTGAAGGGAGTAGTCAGTAATTTGAAACACTAACCATGTGTTTTGTCTAAAAAATTAATACCTGTAGCGTGATTGGAGTGGCATGGTTCCACCAATCAAAACGTAGAAAGAACTTCATGGTATTAATAAAAGCAACTACTGTTCTGGCTTATGGAAAACATAATAGATGCTTTTTGTTAAGTATTTGATATATGCCATTGCTATAGATGGATTATCTAATTTCATCTTTTTGACCACTATTTGAGCTAGATAACATCCAAAGGAGCTAATATTTATTAAACACCCACTATGTTCCACAAATTTTTACTTGTATCATTTGTCTCACTCAGTCCTCATAATATTATTATTATCCCTGTGTTAAAGGTGAAAAAAACTGAGGGTTGGAAAGTTTAACAAATACTGACAAAAAATGATGGAGGCAAGATTCAAACGGATGCTTGTGTAACTCTGGTGCTCATATGCTTAACAGCTATACTACCTAAAAATAGATAGTAAAACCTAATTCATTGTGACTGAATTTGAGGAAGCAGAATATTATGGACTGGATATGGTTAAAGTCTTAATTCCACATGCTTGAAAAAAATTTAGTTCCATTACATCATGTCGTCCGGTAAATCAGGCTTTATTTTGCAATCTACAGCTCAGAGCTTCCTAACCAATATATTTATCATCTCTATGATTCTGAGAAGGAAAATGGAGCTCAAGAAAACAAGTATTTTCCTGAGTTCACCTCCAGTAAATGCCAGGGCAGGATTTATACCTAAGTCTGCAGGATCCCAGAGCCTGTGCTTCACTGTAACACACCAGTTCTCTTTCTACCTTCTCTAGACTCCATTTGTGTTGGAAAACCCCTTTTTCACTGGGACAGTCGAGGGCTGAATGTCTCCATCTTCATGTGCAGAAGGGGACACAGTAGTGAGTAAGGAGTTTTTCTAGGTCCCCCATGACACTTTGTCAGTGTACATACATGGAAAGCTTTCAATTTTTTTCTTCAATGCTAGAGATTAAAATGCCTTGATGACCTGCCATTGCTTATAGGATAAACTCAAGACTCTTTAGCAGTGTCTACAAAGACCTATCAATCTGGCCTTTGTTTTTCTCCCTAGCTTCTTCTTTTGCTACTCAGACAGTCTCATGATGGAGAACCTAAGGCAAGCCTTATTTCACTTCCTCTGAGTACATCTTCCTTCCAGCTTCAGAGCATCTACCAGTTCTGTCCCTCAGCTTTGACTACTCTTACGTTTCCTCCTCTTTACTGGGATATTTCTTGCTCATCCTCAGGTCATAGCTTGACATCACTTCCTGTCCTCTTTTAATTGCCCTAATTCTCCTTTAAACTCTCACTTTATCACAGTAGTACCTATTAATACCTCCATGTTCATTATTTAATGTCTGTCTTCCTCACTACATTGCAAGCTCTAGAATGGCAGAGGCTATCAATCCTGTTTACCACTATTTCTTTGACTCCTGGACTAGGGGATTGAATTTAGGAAGGCTGCATAAATATTTGTTGAATGAGTGAGTGGATGATAAATGAAGAAAATTCTCCACTTCCTGGTTGTATATTGCCTGTTGATCATGGTTTGCTTGAATGGGAATCTAGGAGAAGCACTTATATATGCCTTTCCTCACACTTTAAATGTGATCTATTCTTATTCTCTGCCATGACCCTGTTCCAAACCACCATACTATTTTCCTTGAACTTCTGTGATGCCCACCTTATTAAGCACCTTGCTTTCGATCATGTCATCCACACTTACACCCCCAATATACACACAAGTCTATTCTCCACACGAAAGCCAAAGTGATATTTTTAAACAATAACCACATCACATCACTTGCTCACTCTTCAGCTTCCTTTTGCAAGTAGAATAAGATCCAGAGTCCTTCAAGGCCCTAGGTAATTTGGCTATGCCTATCTCTCATAGGTCATCTCTTACTAGCTTCTCCCTGGTCATGATGTTTCAACGATTTTGGCCTCTTTCTGCTCCTCAAACACAATCATAAGTCCCTTTGCTCCTGGTGTGTCCTCCACCCCAGACCTTTGCACGGCTGCTGAATTATCAGTAGAGGCCATCACCAAGACCCCATAACTAAAGTATCCCTCACCCCTTACAGTCTGTCTGCCATTACTCTATTTTATTTTCTACATGTCTCCCATCACTATCTGAAAATATACATTTATCTATTGGTTTATATATTTATTGTATGTCTCTACCACTGGAACATAAGCCCCTTGAGGGTGTAAATCTTACAACCTGCTATTTATGTGTTTTAATCACTTAGAACAGTGCCTAGAAAACAGAAAGAACTAAATAAATATTTGTCAAATGAATAGATGAATGAGTGCACTCAGAGAGGTGAATTATTGAACAATCAGATTCAGATTTGGTGAACATGTATTGTGCAATTCAGCAAAAACACCATGTTAGGTATGGAAGCTGAAAATATGATTAGGATCCAATTCTTCCCTTAAAGATCCCAGACAGTGTACGAAGGACAGATCTACAAATGAATATATTCAATATGCTATAAGTGCTGGAGTAGATGTGTATTTAAGATACATCTGGTGCCAAAAGGTGGTAGCAATCATGTCTCCTTGGAAGAATCAGGAGAGGTTTCCCAAGGGAAGTCTTGAGGGATGAGTAGGTGTTTTCCAAATGATTTTTAGGATGTTCTCATATTTCAGGCAAAGACAAAAGAGTGTCCAAAGAAGTGTAGTGATACAACAACATTGTGCATTGGGGAAACTGATAGGTTTTCTGTGGGAGGATCACAAAATATGTGAGTGAGGGAAAATATAAGACTGAGCTGGAGAGGAGACAAAGCAAACATCGACTCCGCAATCCTTCCTCCTTCTATAAAAGTACCTCTTTCCACTGGGAAAATGCTCTACTGCATATGGTCCTTGTGTGTCCTCTGTCAATTATAGCACCCAGGATTCCTGGCTCTAGTGGAGAGGCTATGACATGTTTCTGGCCATCGTATTTCACCAAACCCTTGCATACAGTGATTTTTTTGCAAAGGAACAATCAGGGTTCTTCCCTGATATTTTATTTACAGACACCAGGAGAAAGTCGAGGAGTTGGTGTACATGCCCTCCTGCCCCACTTCTCCCACTTCCCCCACTACAAGAAGGAAAAGAATGCAAGTAACAAAGAGGAACAGAACACAGAGCGAGAGCTTTAGGCGTTGAAGATCCAGATAGAGAGACAGCATTTGGATTCCTGGAGTCCTTGGAGCCAGCCTCATCTCCTAGACATCCTAGTTATTACATGAACCAGTGCATTTCTTTTTGTTTTTACCACTTTGGAATGGATTTCTGGCAATTGTAGCAAAAAAGAGTATTAGAAAGCACATTCCCGTGTTTAGATTAATGAAAACAATAGGAAGAAAAGATTACATATTCACTCTTGAGCATGCTAAGTTTAAGATGCCTGGAACACCCCAGCACAGATGTCCAAGGGGCAGTTAAGCAAAGGGTCCTGGTATTCAGGAGAGAGGGACTGCCTAGCAATAGATTTACAGTGAGTAAATAGATTTACAGTGAGTCCAGATTAAGTTGATTGTTGCAGCTATGGACCTAGATAAAATAATTCATGGAAAGCATAGAGAGTAAGAGAAAATAGAAACCACAGAAGGAACCTTGGGGAATTCTCTCTTGAAGGAACATGGGTGGATGAAGAGGAGACCTTCAAGGCTATTGAGACAGAGTCTGAGAGGGAGGAGAATCAGGAAAGAGTAGACTTCCAGAATCTGGAGGTATAAACCATTTCAAAAAGGATGGTGTGGCTAACAATTCTAAACGATGCAGAAGTGGAACATGATAGGGTCTGTATAAAGTCTTCAGCTTTATTTCTTCAAGTAAGTTCTCTGTCCCTTTCTCTTTTTGCCTCTAGGACTCCCATTGGGATAGTCTAGGTGATGCAACAGTAACAAATTAATCCCCAAACCCCACTGGCTTGAGACAATAAAGATTTATTTCTTATACTCAAGGAGCTGGGGTGACCAAAACTCCCCTATCTGGCAACTGTAGGATATGGAACCTGCAGCATCCCTGGTTACTGGGATGGAGGAAGAGAGAGACTGGCAACCACACAGGAGCTTTTCACTGCCTCAGTCTGAGACACACACTGACTTGGCATAGCTTTCATTGGCCAGAACTCACCATATGACCCTGTCTACTTAGAAGAAAACTGAGAAATGTAGGGGATACAATGGAATATTGGATTTGGGGAGAATTATTGTCTCTGCCCCAAGGACAAAGAGGTAACTTTTGGGCTTATCTATTAGCAGGCCTTTGGTGATTTTAAAAAGAACAGATTCACTGGAGCAACGAGGCTGGAAACCAGCTTGGAATTAGCAGATTAATGGAAGGTGACAATGTTACGTGCTTTATAGATTTCCATATAGTTTAATTTACCACGTTTAATCTTGGGACAACCCTGTGAGCCAGGTATTATTGTTGCAACTGTACAAAGGAGGAAATCAAGTCTCAGTAAAAGTCACTTAGTGATTCAACCATCAGTTATTGAGTGTTTGCTAAATGCCAGAACTGAAGATTCAGTAGCCGCAAAACAAGGACACAATCCCAACCTCAGGGAGCTTACAGTCTTATAAGTATGCAGCTAAGTATGAAATCCCAACTCTGGAGCATGCTGCAGACAAAAGTCTAAGAAGCTATATGAGAGCCTAGGACAAGCCTGGTCCCATGGATGGTGATGTTTCCACAGGGAGGTGACAAGTTAGTGTTCAAAAAGCAGAGCTCAGAGATGAGAGCTGAGAGTGGCACATCTATTCCCCTGACAAAGAGTATGTGCCGGGTGTCATGGCAGGAAAACAGAGCTCGAGGTGCTGAAAGGCTACTGTGGCTAGATCATAAGCACCCCAGGGGAAAGAAGCATGGTGTAAGACTTGACTTAAAAAGTGATAGGGGAGGGCTTCCCTGGTGGCGCAATGGTTGAGAGTCTGCCTGCCGATGCAGGGGACACGGGTTTGTGCCCCTGTCCGGGAGGATCCCACATGCCGCGGAGCAGCTGGGCCCGTGAGCCATGGCTGCTGAGCCTGCGCGTCTGGAGCCTGTGCTCCGCAACAGGAGAGGCCACGGAATTGAGGGGCCCACGTAGCGCAAAAAAAAAAAAAAAAAGTGATAGGGCACAGAACTGCTCCCATTCGTGTGGGCCAAGTTGAAGATAGTAAAGCCATCTTAATCTTCAGCAGAAGTCTGTTGGCTTGCCTGTCTCTCCAGAAGTGCATTGGCCCAGATAACCCACCAAGGTCACAGAGCAACGCTAAGACTCTACCCCAAGTGCCCCCTGTTCCAAGCCAGCCCTCCCTTCACTAAACTCCAGCCGCCTCTACAGATAAAACAGCACCCGGTTCAGCTGGAGATGCAGGAGCTATTGTTAGACAAGTTCCAAGCTGGAGGAATCAGGGCCGGTTTTCTTGTCACTGCGTATCCCTCCCACAGGAAATCTCACCTGGAATTCGTAAAGAGATGGCCCCATATCCTGTGCCATGTGTCATATTTTCTCCCTTCTCCCTGGAGGCGAGGACTCACAGAGCTCTTTAAAAGTCATTTTAGCCGGTTTCAAGGCTTTCCCATTTTCGTTCTCCAATTCTCTCAGAAAATGAAGAGCAGTGTCAAGCTGATTTTCCAGGGGTTGCATTTGGGGACACGGGCTCCATTCACCTGCAGCCCTGAAGACATTCAAGCTGAGGTACTGACAATCCTGCCATCAGACTCCACTTGGTCTTTCATGAGTTAAAATCAGTCTGATAAAAGCTAGACAGAAGTGCTCAAGGGGCTGGTAGGAGGGAGGAGGTGGCTTTTGCTATGGAGATATTTTTGTTTACATGAACTTTTGAAGTAAACATCATCTTTGTCCTTCCCCCACCCCAGCTCCCCTCCCCCAACACTTATGTAAATAAAGATGAAAGGGAAGGAAAACACGGTCCTTTGAGTGCAGTGTTGACAAGAGAAGTAACACCAAGACCATATTGGCTCTGGAAAACGAGTTTTTCTATTTATAAAACTCTAATAAGTCAGGAATGGGAGGTGTCCCTTCCCCACCCCTGCACACCCCCAACTTTTGTTTGTAAAAGTTGCGAGTCCCGGGCTTCCCTGGTGGCGCAGTGGTTGAGAGTCTTCCTGCCGATGCAGGGGACGCGGGTTCGTGCCCCGGTGCGGGAGGATCCCACATGCCACGGAGCGGCTGGGCCCATGAGCCATGGCCGCTGAGCCTGTGCGTCCGGAGCCTGTGCTCCGCAACGGGAGAGGCCACAACAGTGAGAGGCCTGCGTACCGCAAAAAAAAAAAAAAAAGCTGCGAGTCCCCAGACAGCTGTCCTTTAGCGCAGGGATCTGGTTTCTGCCCTTGCTTCCTCCTAGACCCTTACCTGGTTTGCTGCTCTAGCTTCTCAATCATACCCATGAATTCAAATATCATTCTAATATGAATTTTACAGAAGACATTTTTCTTTGGCAAGAAGACTTCTGAGAAACAACTTTGACTCACACACACAGCCATCAAGAAAATAATTTTTTAAAGGGGTAACACTTGAACTTGTATGTATTTATTCAAAAATTAAGCCACAAGGGCCTGTGATAGGACTGTGTTGGTTAATTACAGCGCTTCCCAGTGGAGGGCTCTGAGGTTGGGCTGCTTGTGTTCTGATTCTGGGTACTAGTTATTAACCGTTTAACAATAGGAATATGAGGAAGTTGCCGAAACTCTGTTTCCTCAGCAGATGGTCTTGGAGGTAAATAAGATAATTCAAGGAAAAAGCTTAGCGCAGTGCCTGGCATGGATTAGCTCTCAGGACTTTGGCGATTAGGGGAGTGATGCAGTCTTCAGAACATATTTTTTTCCTACCATTTCATTGTCTTTACTAACTTTCCTTTTTAGTCAACATTAATTTTTAGCCAATATTAATTGAGGACCTAGATAAGCTCATTAAATGAATGAATGAGACTTGGGTCCCAGCCCTCGGTTGCTCCCAGCTAATCTGAGTGCTTGGACGAGTAATCAAAGAACAGATAAGTCAGAGAGAGAAAAACAAGTATCATATAATATCGCTTATATGTGGAATCTAGAAAAATGGTACAGATGAACTTATTTGCAAAGCAGAAATAGAGACACAGATGTAGAGAACAAATGTATGGATACCAAAGCGGGTAGGGTGGTGGTGGGATGAAGTGGGAGATTGGGATTGACATTTATACACTACTATGTATAAAATCGATAACTCATGAGAACCTAATATATAGCACAGGAAACTCTACTCAGTGTTCTGTGGTGACCTAAATGGGAAGGAAATCCAAATAAGAGGGTGTATATGTGTACATATAGCTGACTCACTTTGCTGTACAGCCAAAACTAACACAACATTGTAAAGCAACTATACTCCAATAAAAATAAATTAAAAAAAAAAAAAACCAGAAAGGATGCATTTCTTCCTCTGCCTGTTCCCACTCTCAGAGGAGAGTCCTCTTGGAGCCCTCAGGAGCCTCCTGACATTTCATACACCCTGCCCCCCCAAGGCTAAAGCAGCCTCCTGTTCTGTGAGCACCGTGGACAGGTGGCGAGCACATTCCAGGCAAGGATAAGGAGGGCACCCATCGTGAAGCCAGAAAACACAGTGGGTACAAGGACAGTGACGCCAAGTAGCTGCTGTGCTGTTTTCCCTCCAGCGAGAGAACCACTTGGAAGGCCTGGCCGGAAGCGACAGACAGCGGGAGCCTCCTGTCACCAGGTTATTTATAGTCCTCGTCCCTCCTGTCGGCCCTGGCCACGCCCTCTGTGCTCAGCTCACTCGATAGAAAGGTGATCCAACAGGGCCAAGCAGTGCTACGGGCAGGAGCTATCTTCCATCCTGCCAGGCAGGACCAGGATTCTGAAACACCCTGGGCTGGGGACTGTCAAGAGCACAGCCCGTGTGTCCCTGTTCCTGTGCCTCCAGGGGGAAAGAGCAACAGAACCTCTCTGAATAAGTCCTCTGTGGAGTGTTCCCCCTGCACCACCCCCGCTCCGGTTCTTGGTCCTCCTTACTGCTCTGTGTTTTCTTTTGTTCATATCTCCTGCTACTATTACTTTAAAAATAGAAGAAGGAAGAGGAATGGAACATAACAAAGAGCTTGAAGGCTGTTATGTGCAGAACTTTGGGTCAGCTGCCTGCAGAATCAGACCGTAACAACTGAGGCATCTTGTGTGGCCCGGGTCCTGCAGTAAGACACAGAGACACGGGGGAACTCATGCCAGGCTTCACTCTCTCTTTCTCCTTCTCATTCACATATAACACGGGTTTCCAATGAGACAAAGTCTCAGTCACCCTTATTTTATTTTCCCCCCTCCCCAACCTTGAACTCTCCCACCCAATCCCCCTTGACAGAGTCTCTCCCTCCTGCTCTCAGCAGCTTCCACCCCAAACCTGCTGCTCCATTTTCCTCTTCCAGCATCACCTGACCCCCAGTAACTTACCTCTGTATTTCTTTCTAAGCCAGATCCCAGCTCAGCCCTGAGATGGCCTTTGTTTCTACCGGGTATAGGAGCTCCCCACCCCTGAGATCCACCCAGGCTGGCCCAGGAGAGTTTCCCCAGATGTCAGGAGCAGGGCACAGAGCAGTGAGGCATGGTGAGACATAAGTCCCGGTCAGAAAACAGCAACTAACTGATTTTCATAAATGTGATAAGGACAACTCTCAAGGGGGTGGTTAAAGTGTGTTTCCCAAAGTGTGGTCCTTGTGCCACCTGGGTCAGGATCGCTAAAGGTACTAGTTAAAAGAACACATTCCTGGACCATATTCCTCAAACTAAGGGATCAGTATCCATATTTCTAATATCACACAGTATAGTATTCAGGATTAATAAAATCATGTCTGTAAGCTCCCTAGTATGAGATATGGCACAAAATAGATGCCCAGAAAATGGTAGTCCTTTGCTTCTGTATACTAGAAACACACTGTATTGAATGATTTCCTTCCTTCCTTCATTCAACACATATTTATTGAGCTCCTAGTCTACAGAAGGTACATCATTGATGTAGGGGATACAATGGTTCTTGCAATGGCTGTGGTCCTGAACAGCAATATGGTCTAAGGGGAGATATAAGTAAGTGAAGGGATTATTAACACTGTGTAATTGATTCTGAGCCATAGGAAAAGCGAGGGACTGTGTACAGATAAGGTATCAGAGTGTACCAGACCAGCAAAAAACAACAGGTGCAAAGACCCAAAGGAAAGAATGGGCATGGCATGTATGGCCAAGGAGATAAAAAGGATTGGAGAAATAGGAGGGGCCAGTTCACAAAAAGCTGAGTAACTCATGCTGTTTTTATCTTCCCTTATTCTAAGGGTGTGGGGAGCCACTGATGTGTTTTAGAGAACTTACTCTGATAGCCAGGTGGAGAAGGAACTGACTGTAAAACCAGAGGCAGGGACCCTAGGAAAGAGGCTGATGATCCTGGTAAAAGATGGTGGTGGCTGTGGGCATAGAGGAAAACAGATTCCAGACATGTTCAAGAAGCAGAACCTACAGAACCTATGATTGATTGGATTGTGGAGTATGGAAGTAGTATTTTAGGATCAGTCAAGCTGTTTCCCAATAATCAATAAGAGTGAAGTCTCCACATTTTCTCCTTAACTATTGATTAAGGCTGACCTGTATTTAAAAATGCAGATAGTGTATTTAACAGGTTTAACAAATCAATCACTTTGTTATCTCAGTTTCTTTGTAGTTAGATCACAGTTTTGGAATTTTGGAGGAATTATATTATAATTTTTATTTTTGGCTTTTGAGGCTTGGGTTTTCTATCAATATTAATTCCAGATCAAACTCCTTAGAACATCTCCAGATGCAATAATGAACTTTAACCACTTGATGGCCACGTTTCAAAGTCCTTTATCTTACTTCTCCACCTCTGGCAATTTTCTATCTATTCCAATCAATTGTCTCTGGGACTAAATAAATCTGCTCTTTTCTGCTTTAGTAGAATGTCCATTCTTTCATCCACAAGGTATGAGTTTGAAATTGTACTAGATCCATAGTAGGTCTTCACTAAAAATATTTAATAAACAAATGACCAAATGAATGGATATCAGTGAAAACCTGGTTTGCAAATACTTAGGACAGTTTGAAGCTTCACTATGTTCCATACCTTTGAAATTCAGATAACTACTGTTTCGCACCAAATAAAGAAATATTATAATAGAGAGTTTATAAAATGGTTTGGATGCATAGATAGCAAAATAGCATTATAACACATTAATAGAACCCTTAATAAAAGAAGAAAATCTTTCTTGTTCATATGCAATACTAGTTCTAAAGCTTGCCTATTGTTTTAGTTAAGTGTGTGCATGGTGCTTTTTATCACTTAACATTTAACGTAAGCATATATGTTTGACAATAGTTTCTACCATGTAAACTCATTGAAGAGATAAGCCAGCATGTTTTTGGTCATGTCCTTTCCATCACATATTAAGCCATTTCTGAACTTCATGACAATAAATCATGCTATAAGTAACATTTCCTAGAGACACAGTCCCAGCACATTTAGAGCAAAATATGCTTTTCTGAGAGTGAAACATTAAGATGTATAATAGATCTGACTATGGATGGTGTCATCATCTTACAGATGACAGTATTTATCTATTGAAAAGGACCAGCTATGGAGGCTTAGAGAAAAAGAAAGTCACATCTAAGCACTATTGATAGAAGAGGTATCCTCAACAGTAAGGCTTTGGGTAGTTCCAACCTCACTAATAGGGCCACCCCTAAAGTGGAAATGGACATAAGAGTTTGCACCTAAATTGCCTTTGAATATGCAAGTCCCATTGAGGAAAACATTCAAAACAGAACTTATTCTGATAGTAAATATTCAATTTTTCTAGCTCTATGTTTTGATTTCATACTCATCAAGTAAATTTCTGGTTGGAATTTGATTTTCCATGTAGGTCTGCCTTCAGGGAAGGAACATGCCCCCCCTGCTACATTTTCTAGTATTTTTAGCCCTTCTTCCAGAGATCTCTCATTATATTGCTTCTCATTCAGTCTTCTACAGCAAGAAAATATCCAAAAAATAATGTACTTTTAGTTTTTCTGATCACTATGACAGTAATTTCACCCTGTAAATAAATTACTTGACATCATAATTGTATACATCAGCCTCATGAGCTCAGCTAATGTGAGATGAACCTGAGAGATGGATCTGTTTGTGATATACTAACAAAATCAGGTCTGAACCTGTAAGACTCCGAGTCAGATGCTAGACTATATAAATTCACCAAGATATTCATTATACTCCTTCCCATTTCTGGACACACAGCTTGCCAGCCTTATCTCCTGGTGGGTGCACATTAATATGACCACTGGTGTTGGGCATGAGTGTGTATAATTTCTAGAGGAACTCTTGTGTTAGTCAGAGGCAGGTTCAAATTTTGAAGAACTTGATGTTCATACAATTTGAAAGGAGAGGATCTTTTTAAGGAAAATAATACAAACTTATGAATGCAAAATTAAGTAGGCAATTAAATATTTATTCAGAAGTCATGGTATAGGCTTTAAAATTCTGACCAGTAACATGTATATCACGATAATTTAACATCTGTATTAATCAGCTGTCTGCTATATCTCTATAATAATTTCTCTTACTTTTTTGGCAGTATGTTTTTTAAACACCTGTTCATATGACAGCATTTCAGTTGTTTAAATCATCTAGCATTGTGCAGAAATAAGTTATAGCAAGCCTGAGACTGCCATCCTTACAAAGTCCTATTTGCAAGACTGTTTAGCTGGTGTCTGGTGGCTACCCATCATTCCTAGAACTGATAAGAGTAGTTCTCTGTGCCTAAAACTATTTGTACAAGAAATGTGGTTTATGCTGAGCAGCTACTTTCTTTCTGGGAGTCTGGAATTTTGGTCTAAGGTATGCAGAGAGAGCCTACATGATCAGCTGCCAAGAAAAACTCAGCACTGAGTCTCTAATGAGCTTCCCTGGTAGACAACATTTCACAGGTGTAGTCATAACTCATTCTTTGGGGAATTAAGCACTCCACTGGGAGAAGACTCTTGGAAGCTAATTCCTGGTTTCCTCTGGACTTCTTCCCATGCATCTTTCCCCTTGCTGATTTTGCTTTGCATCCTTTCACTGTAATAGGTCTTAGATGTGAGTACAACCATATGCTGAGTCCTTCGAGTCTTCCTAGTGAATCATCAAACCTCGGGGTAGTCTGAGGACTTCCAACACACCCATACTGGCAGAAAACCTCCCAATATACCATCTTTAAAAAGATTGTGCTCCATCTAATGATTGAAAATCACTGTAATCTAGAGATATTAATTTAGAGATAGTAGTTATGTTATTGGGTTGGCCAAAAAGTTTGTTCGGGTTTTTCCATGACCTCTTACAGAAAAACCCAAACAAACTTTTTGGCCAACCCAATAGTTTGCAAGGGCTGTCATAACAAAATACCATGGCCTCTGCTTTCTCCTACTAACCTTCTTCTTTACTGTAAATTCAAGGTAAATTTCCACTTTTTATTTGGCAAAACCAGTATGTTCAACCCTTATGATAGAACTCATAAATACCACATTTTGGCAACAGAAACTGTATGACAAAAAGTCGTTCCATTATCAAGTAAGTTTGGGAAGTGCTGATAAACAAAGTTGAATGGATTTTTCAGTGTAGAAGTGCTTGGAGCTTTCAGTGCATTAACCTTTAATAAAAAGATATGGTAAGCCGTGTTTTCAAAATTAATTCACCTCAAAATCCTTCTTTGCCTTAGAATATCTATTAATCTAACTTAGGACACTAATGTTCCTGAGGCACAGTTTAGAAAATGCTGTAATAAAAATTTGTCTCCTGTCTTTTGAAAAGCCTTAGATGCTTAAGTGTTGTTTTTTTGCTTGTTTTGTTTATTGGCTTGAGTCATATTTAGCAACTATCTTTCAAGCTACCTCAAAATCATTAGAGCTTTAAATCATACTGAAATGCCCAGATTTACTTTCAGGAGCAGAAGTCCGCAGTGCTCTTAAGCTAAAGATGTCTCATGCTTAGCAGGAAATAGTTATGTGCCTTCTTGGGGTAACCAGTGATTTGTTCCTGGCAACTTCAATATTCTCATCTCTGGAATGGACCTAGTAAAACTTACTTACCACATGGCAGTGATTTCAAATAAAACCATTTATGTGAACAGATCTTGTAAATTAGTAAGCAACATTCATGGGTAAAAAATAGTAAATCTACAGATCTGCTCTTTCTTAAAACTTGGGAAGAAATGACATATAAATTAGAAATAAATTCATTGATTATTTAATAATCAATCAATCCTGCTGCTTGGGAGAAGGTTTTTTGATATCTTCTTGGGATGGAAAGAGGATTTTAGTAGATTTCTTACAAGGTCACCCAAAATGCTCTTGGGAGGATTTACAAAATGCTCACATCTCCCATTATGATTACTGGATCAGAGGTTCCCCAAGGATTTATTTTCCATTGGTCACATAAAAGGCCAAAGTACTCTGGTGGCTGCACACAAGAGACTCAATTGTCTATATTGCCCTTGATATTTAGTCAGTAGATAACTGCCTTTTCATTCCAAAGAACTTCCCACCATAATTGTCATGGTCTCCTATTTTGGAACATTTTAACTGTCATGTTGGAGCACTTTGGAACATTTGGGCCCTCAGATAGTGTTTACTAAGTATAAGTCATTCATTTTTCGATTTTATCTATTAACCCTATAACTGCTCATCACCCATTACGAACTACCCCCCTATTAAAAGCAAATAAACCCAACTTCCAATTTGCTTGGGCAGACTTATCTTGGATAAATATTCAGTTCCTGTTAGAATTTTTGATATCTTGAACATTAGCACTTCCAGGAACTCCTCCTGTTTGTTTGAGGACACAGGCTCAAACAACTCTCCATGGTCTGTGAGCTGGTGAAGAGTAACTATGGCATCGAAGAGGAGTACGAGTTAAACAGTGGACATAAAAATGAATGGGACTCTCTACCATAATTCATGCTTGATATATGCTATGTTGGCAGCATTCATCTTATGCTCTGGATCCATTCATTTTCACCATAGATGGAATGCATCTCCAGGGTGGTACTCAAACCCACTGTAGGACAGGTCTCTTGAAGCAAGAGCAAAGCAGGCTAATTCCATGGCTGGGTCCCAGATGTCAGAGCTAGAAAGAGCACATGCCTGGAAGGAGAGTAGGCAGGACTAAAATCACCAGTGAAGCCTACCTGCCACGAAGTTCAAAGCGTGTGTGCAGAAATAAGATAGGTAACAAAGCCAAAATGTCAAGAGCCAGACACAAACAGGAAGAAAGAAATGAAATGATAAAACCCAGAACATTTTCAGGTAATAGCAAAACGTTACTTTTGTTGAGCGCCAGTAATATGGTGGATGGGAAATCTGACCAGTTTTAAGACTGAGAGCCAGGGCAAAACAACAGACACTGTATTTACCTCTCCATACCTCTTTCCCTGTGCTGTACCTGCTCAGGGAGTGATGCTGGATTTCCTTAAAGTACAGTAACTTCTCACGAATGCCTTCCTCTATCAGTTAACACTCACTCCAGTCTCAGAATCGTACCCTATGGAAACAGCCACACACAGTGTTAAACCAAAAAGCCACAGAGTTGCATTACCCCCACTCCTCTCCAAACATGAAATATGAGCATGCTTCTACGCTTAAATACAAAACACTATTATTAACTTGTTCTCTCATATGAAAAGAGGAAATGGTTTGAGACGGATCTGATTCAAGAGGCAGCTGAATACAAGATGGTAGGAAGGCTTGCAGGAAACACTGATGTGAAATTCAGTTGAAAAGCCCCAAATGCTCTGATTTTTCTGATCTAGTATTTATTTGAACCAAAGGATTAAAGCCAGAAAACATCTCCAGCACCTCACATTTCACGTTTGTGTAGTAGGTCAATGAATGCTCTTACCTGTGTCATAATGTTTGGATCTGTAGGCAGCCCTCTGAAATAGACAGGGAAGGGATTAGTTACCACATCATGTGATGACCACAGCAAGAATGAGGAGCTGGCTATAAAGGAGGTTTGTGAGTTCATATTTCTCAACAGCAGAGCTCCCCTTCCTGGTCTGGAATGTCAGAGGGAAAAGTTGGCATAAATTCTTGGCCCTCTACTTCCCACGGCAATCCCCATCCTCATCTCAGCCCCAGTGCAGCTGTACGCTGTGCTCCTCTTCCACAGCTGGAATTTGTTCAGTCCTTCTCAGAGATGATGGGAGTCAGAATGGATCAGTGGTGTCAGGACAACCCTGGCCATAAATGGGGGACAAACCCATCTGAATAGCCTGTGAGAAAGCTCAGCTGCTACCTGATGTCTGTTCTGCAGGGCCCACAGGTGCTGTGAATTCTTGTACCCCTCTCCCATCCTGGTTCCTGGCCCTCAAAGGGGTTCCATCTAATATCTTCAAGAGATGCCAGCTGCCTGGGATTTGCTCCATGCTTGGTTAGTGGCAGTCCCCAGATCTCTGGGGTATGGAGTTTTGCTGTTGTTCTCTGATTCCTAAGTTCTGTAAAATGCATGGAGCCCTTCAACTCAGTGTCCAGCATTGGCCCTGGGTCTGTGTATCCCTGCTAGGTCAAAGTCCCCACAGGATGGAGAGCTCTTTGGACTTTCAATGCTCATTGTCCCAGAACGGAACTGTTCTGCCACCATTCAGATTTGGTCTTGAATTACCAGCCTCTCCTCTGGGGAGACAGGATAGAGCTTTGTTCCTTCTCCCCACATTTCTATTAGCTCTTGCCCCATCCTAAACTTGGTCTTCCCTTTATTCCTTCATGTTTTTCAAACTTGAGAATTGTTTAGGTCCATTTGAAATGGAAAGGGTTTTCACTGATCCTTTATAATGCCTTAAATGGTTTCAGTATTAAAATGAGTATAAGGTTTTAAAATACTAATTTATGTTCCTTATCAATAAGCTAATCTCTCTCTCTTGAATGTCACCTGTCACTAATACTTTATTGGAAGGTTAGGGTAGGGAAGGAGGAGGATATGATGTAGGAGAAAAAGAAGACACACCCAAGGCCAGTCTCTTCTGGCTTTAGAAATGCTTGCAGATGACACAGACAGATAAGAAGGGGAAAAAAAACACAAAACCATCACCACTAACAAAACCCAGTCTATTCAGCCCCAAGAGGTTGTGGGAAGAAGGGAAAGGCCAGGGAGGAGTGGGGGTGGGGAGGATATAGTCCCATTTAATATTTGGGAGTTCAAATATTAAATGGGGCTATATCCTCCCCACCTCCACTCCTCCCTGGACTTTCAGGCTGCCCTACACCAACTTGGGGGTGAGTAAATCAAAGGTAACTTGGTTTGAAATGAGCAGTGGTTCTCAAAGTGTGGTCACCAGACCAGCAGCATCACTTGGGAACTTGTTAGAAATGTTAATTCTTGAGCCCCACCACAGACCTGCTGTAGTCATTGTGTTTATAGCTCATATATAACTATAAATGCAAAACAAATTTTAAAAATTCAAATTAAATACATGAACAGAAGGTGGTAGATAAAGTTTTGCTTGGTTCAACCATCATTTTTCTCTGTTATCATAACTGTGAAATCTTTGGTAACAATCTTAGAAATTCATAATTTTAACAAAGTTCAGTATCAATTTTTAGAAATCTACCCTATCCGAAGGTCATGAAAATACTCTACTCTCTCATCTAGAAACTTTACTGTTTTACTTACAATTAGATCTACAATTCAACTGGAATCTATTTTTGTACATGAGAAAGGGACGGAGTTTTATATTTTTCTCCTCTGGATATCCAATTGACAGCACATTGTTTGTTGAAGAGTCTTTTTTTTTTTTTTCAGTGAGCAACATAAGTTTTATTAGTGTTGAGCAGAAAAACTATAGTATGGAAATACAATAATACAATATCTATCTGATATTTTTATTTCAATAAACTAAAATTGATATACATATAAAATAATGAACACACACATATATACACGCATACACATATTTCTTAACTAGATTTATCCAGAGGGAAAGAAGAGCAGATTTCCAAATTTGGAACCCGGAGAATTTAGATCCTTATGCAGTGATGGTATGACCTAGAATTCTTTTACTTCTGTTTAAGAATCTTTGGGTTAATTCAAATTTGAGAAGACCAGAATAAAATGGAGTTTATTGATTTATGATAAATCTTAGCAGCAAAGTCCATTTTTGTAAGGACAAAAAAAGGGCGACTAAGAGGAAAGTATTTTCAGATGCTGAACAATCAGCAATTTAAGCAAAATCTGTCAAAACCAGATGTTGTTTTAACAATCCATCCTAAATAGACTTGTTTTGTATTCCTATCTCTGGTTTCAAATAACAGTGCAACTGAAACAGTGTATTCTTCTATGAAGGGTAGACCCCCTTTGTTGTAGCATGAAAAAAATGTGAGGGAGATGAAATAAATTTGATTCTATTTTCAATGAACTGACTTCAAGTAAATTCATTTATTATTAATATCCAACATAATTATTATGATTACTTCAACGGACATAAACAAACAGTATATTTTTAAATTCCATTTCTAAAAGACTTTTAGGAGGGCGATTCTTCTTTATTATGTTTGAAAACTGGCTATTATTATAGTATTATGTTTAAAAAGTCTGAACCCCTTACAACTTCTTCAAAATAGATTCTAGTCTGTACTGATTATGTCACACAACAAAGCTTAAGCAAAGAATTTGAACAATGTAAAAATTCTGTTAGTAACCAAAGAAAAAGAACACAAAAAAAACAGCTTTTTTTATTCAAAGCAGGCACCTGACTAGTTATCTTTTACTGATGTAGAAATTATCTTGAAGGAAATGAACATCATGGTATTGGCCAGGTTAGCTGCGAATTAATTTTGAAATTGATGAAAACCAAAGTAGAGAGGACAGTGATGCTAAGACAAGACCCAGCAGTCTCTTGTTAGAAGATCTCGGCAGGGAGGTGCTGGAAATGACAGTGCTCCTTGGAGTGGTAGAGTAGGCGAACTTAACAAGGGACTTTTACACTTCCAGGGAGGGGCAGTGAGTGCAATTCTGCCAAGCAGGTTGGCAATTAAGCTTAAAAGCAATTCACAAATATAGTTCTCTCTTTCCCAGGCTATGGACAGAGACATGATGCCTAAGAGGCTTACAAACAGAATAGTGCTAAAATAAATAAAACTTTCTAGAACAATAATCACAGGGAATTAGGAAGAAATTTAGCTTTTTGTACAGGCTCAATGCACAGAAGTTAAAATCATGATTAGGTTTTTTGAAGTAGAAAAAATAATAATAGCTTATTTGTAATGTCTGAAAATTTCTTATCTGTGTCCGTTAGAGAAGTATTATTCCAAATGATATTTCCATATGATCAATTTTAGCTATTTAAGTTATCCTATAAGTTATCCTGCTACAGTTTAATAAACACTTGGTCATTACAAAACAAGGCCGGTGTTACTATCATTTGTGAAACTTAGTTGGTTTTATCTGTCTCCCAAGTACAGCTTTTACCTTTTACTAGACTCACTCTTTGTTTTGTTTTTTTTTACATTTTTATTGGAGTATAATTGCTTAACAATGGTGGGTTAGTTTCTGCTTTATAACAAAGTGAATCAGTTACACATATACATATGTTCCCATATCTCCTCCCTCTTGCGTCTCCCTCCCTCCCACCCTCCCTTTCCCACCCATCCAGGTGGTCACAAAGCACCAAGCTGATCTCCCTGTGTTATGTGGCTGCTTCCCACTAGCTATCTATTTTACGTTTGGTAGTGTATATATGTCCATGCCACTCTCTCGCTTTGTCACAGCTTACCCTTCCCCCTCCCGATACCCTCAAGTCCATTCTCTAGTAGGTCTGTGTCTTTATGCCTGTCTTACCCTGAGGTTCTTCATGACATTTTTTTTCTTAAATTCCATATATATGTGTTAGCATATGGTATTTGTCTTTCTCTTTCTGACTTACTTCACTCTGTATGACAGACTCTAGGTCCACCCACCTCAGTACAAATAACTCAATTTCATTTCCCTTTATGGCTGAGTAATATTCCATTGTATATATGTGCCACATCTTTTTTATCCATTCATCCGATGATGGACACTTAGGTTGTTTCCATCTCCGGGCTACTGTAAATAGAGCTGCAATGAACATTGTGGTACATGACTCTTTTTGAATTATGGTTTTCTCAGGGTATATGCCTAGTAGTGGGATTGCTGGGTCATATGGTAGTTCTATTTTCAGTTTTTTAAGGAACCTCCATACTGTTCTCCATAGTGGCTGTATCAATTTACAGTCCCACGAGCAGTGCAAGAGTGTTCCCTTTTCTCCACACCCTCTCCAGCATTTATTGTTCCTAGATTTTTTGATGATGGCCATTCTGACCAGTGTGAGATGATATCTCATTGTAGTTTTGATTTGCATTTCTCTAATGATTAATGATGTTGAGCATTCTTTCATGTGTTTGTTGGCAGTCTGTATATCTTCTTTGAAGAAATGTCTATTTAGGTCTTCTAAGCATTTTTGGATTGGATTGTTTGTTTTTTTGTTATTGAGGTGCATGAGCTGCTTCTAAATTTTGGAGATTAATCCTCTGTCAGCTGCTTCCTTTGCAAATATTTTCTCCCATTCTGAGGGTTGTCTTTTGGTCTTGTTTATGGTTTCCTTTGCTGTGCAAAAGCTTTGAAGTTTCATTAGGTCCCATTTGTTTATCTTTGTTTTTATTTCCATTTCTCTAGGACGTGGGTCCAAAAGGATCTTGCTGTGATTTATGTCATAGAGTGTCCTGCCTATGTTTTCCTCTAAGAGTTTGATAGTTTCTGGCCTCACATTTAGGTCTTTAATCCATTTTGAGTTTATTTTTGTGTATGGTGTTAGGGAATGATCTAATCTCATACTTTTACATGTCCCTGTCCAGTTTTCCCAGCACCACTTATTGAAGAGGCTGTCCTTTCTCCACTGTACATTCCTGCCTCCTTTATCAAAGATAACGTGACCATATGATAGTGGGTTTATCTCTGGGCTTTCTATCCTGTTCCATTGATCTATATTTCTGTTTTTGTGCCAGTACCATACTGTCTTGATTACTGTAGCTTTGTAGTATAGTCTGAAGTCAGGGAGACTAATTCCTCCAGCTCCGTTTTTCATTCTCAAGATTGCTTTGGCTATTCGGGGTCTTTTGTGTTTCCATACAAATTGTGAAAAATTTTGTTCTAGTTCTGTGAAAAATGACAGTGGTCGTTTGATAGGGATTGTATTGAATCTGTAGATTGCTTTGGGTAGTAGAGTCATTTTCACAATGTTGATTCTTCCAATCCAAGAACATGGTATATCTCTCTATCTATTTGTATCATCTTTAATTTCTTTCATCAGTGTCTTATAATTTTCTGCATACAGGTCTTTTGTCTCCTTAGGTAGGTTTATTCCTAGATATTTTATTCTTTTTGTTGCAGTGGTAAATGGGAGTGTGTTCTTGATTTCACTTTCAGATTTTTCATCATTCGTATATAGGAATGCCAGAGATTTCTGTGCATTAATTTTGTATCCTGCTACTTTACCAAACTCATTGATTAGCTCTAGTAGCTTTCTGGTAGCATCATTAGGGTTCTTTATTTAGAGTATCATGTCATCTGCAAACACTGACAGCTTTATTTCTTCTTTTCGGATTTGGATTCCTTTTATTTCCTTTTCCTCTCTGATTTCTGTGGCTAAAACTTCCAAAACTATGTTGAATAAGAGTGATGAGAGTGGGCAACCTTGTTTTGTTCCTGATCTTAGTGGAAATGGTTTCAGTTTTTCACCATTGAGGATGATGTTGGCTGTGGGTTTGTCATAGATGGCCTTTATTATGTTGAGGAAAGTTCCCTCTATGCCTACTTTCTGCAGGGTTTTTATCATAAATGGGTGTTGAATTTTGTCGAAAGCTTTCTCTGCATCTATTGAGATGATCATATGGTTTTTCTCCTTCAATTTGTTAATATGGTGTATCACGTTGATTGATTTGCGTATATTGAAGAATCCTTGCATTCCTGGAATAAACCCCACTTGATCATGTTGTATGATCCTTTTAATGTGCTGTTGGATTCTGTTTGCTAGTATTTTGTTGAGGATTTTTGCATCTATGTTCCGCAGTGATATTGGCCTGTAGTTTTATTTCTTTGTGACATCTTTGTCTGGTTTTGTTGTAAGGGTAACGGTGGCTGTGTAGAATGAGTTTGGGAGTGTTCTTCCCTCTGCTATATTTTGGAAGAGTTTGAGAAGAATAGGTGTTAACTCTTCGCTAAACGTTTGATAGTATTTGCCTGTGAAGCCATCTGGTCCTGGGCTTTTGTTTGTTGGAAGATTTTTCATCACAGTTTCAATTTCAGTGCTTGTGATTGGTCTGTTCATACTTTCTATTTCTTCCTGATTCAGTCTTGGCAGGCTGTGCATTTCTAAGAATTTGTCCATTTCTTCCACGTTGTCCATTTTATTGGCATACTGTTACTTGTAGTAATCTCTCATGATCTTTTGTATTTCTGCAGTGTCAGTTGTTATTTCTCCTTTTTCATTTCTAATTCTATTGATTTGAGTCTTCTCCCTTTTTTCTTGATGAGTGTGGCTAATGGTTTATCAATTTTGTTTATCTTCTCAAAGAACCAGCTTTTAGTTTTATTGATCTTTGCTATCGTTTCCTTCATTTCTTTTTCATTTATTTCTGATCTGATCGTTGTGATTTCTTTCCTTCTGCTAACTTTGGGGTTTTTTTTATCTTCTTTCTCTAATTGCTTTAGGTGCAAGGTTAGATTGTTTATTCGAGATGTTTCCTGTTTCTTAAGGCAGGATTGTATTGCTATAAACTTCCTTCTTAGAACTGCTTTTGCTGCATCCCATAGGTTTTGGGTCATCGTGTCTCCATTGTCATTTGTTTCTAGGTATTTTTTGATTTCTTCAGTAATCACTTCATTATTAAGTAGTGTATTGTTTAGCCTCCATGTGTTTGTATTTTTTACAGATCTTTTTCTGTAATTGATATCTAGTCTCATAGCATTGTGGTCAGAAAAGATACTTGATATGGTTTCAATTTTCTTAAATTTACCAAGGCTTGATTTGTGACCCAAGGTATGATCTATCCTGGAGAATGTTCCATGAGCACTTGAGAAAAATGTATATTCTGTTGTTTTTGGATGGACTGTCCTATAAATATCAATTAAGTCCATCTTGTTTAATGTATCATTTAAAGCTTGTGTTTCCTTATTTATTTTCATTTGGGATTATCTGTCCATTCGTGATAGTGGGGTGCTAAAGTCCCCTACTATGAATGTGTTACTGTCAATTTCCTCTTTTGTGGCTGTTAGTATTTGCCTTATATATTGAGGTGCTCCTATGTTGGCTGCATAAATATTTACAATTGTTATATTTTCTTCTTGGATCAATCCCTTGATCATTATGTAGTGTCCTTCTTTGTCTCTTCTAATAGTCCTTATTTTAAAGTCTATTTTTTCTGATATGAGAGTTGCTACTCCAGCTTTCTTTTGGTTTCCATTTGCATGGAATATTTTTTCCATCCCCTTACTTTTAGTCTGTAGGTGTCTCTAGGTGTGAAGTGGGTCACTTGTAGACAGCATATATGCGGGTCTCGTTTTTGTGTCTATTCAACCAGTCTCTGTCTTTTGGTGGGAGCCTTTAATCCATTTACATTTAAGGTAATTATCTATATGTATGTTCCTATTCCCATTTTCTTAATTGTTTTGGGTTTGTTATTGTAGGTCTTTTCTTTCTCTTGTGTTTCTTGCCTAGAGAAGTTCCTTTAGCATTTGCTGTAAAGCTCTTTTGATGGTGCTGAACTCTCTCAGCTTTTGCTTGTCTGTAAAGGTTTTATTTTCTCCTTCAAATCTGAATGAGATCCTTGCTGGGTAGAGTAATCTTGGTTGTAGGTTTTTCTCCTTCATCACTTTAAATATGTCCTGCCACTCCCTTCTGCCTTGAAGAGTTTCTGCTGAAAGATCAGCTGTTAACTTTATGGGGATTTCCTTGTGTGTTATTTGTTGTTTTACCCTTGCTGCTTTTTGTGTGTGTGTGTGGTACGTGGGCCACTCACTGCTGTGTCCTCTCCCATTGTGGAGCACAGGCTCCGGACCCGCAGGCTCAGTGGCCATTGCTCACGGGCCTAGCCACTCCGCAGCATGTGGGATCCTCCTGGACCAGGGTATGAACTCATGTCTCCTTCATTGGCAGGCGGACTCTCAACCACTGCGCCACCAGTGAAGCCCCCTTGCTGCTTTTAATATGTTTTCTTTGTATTTAATTTTTGACAGTTTGATTAATATGTGTCTTGGCGTGTTTCTTCTTGGATTTATCTTGTATGGGACTCTCTGTGCTTCTTGGACTTGATTAACTATTTCCTTTCCCATATTAGGGAAATTTTCAACTATAATCTCTTCAAATATTTTCTCAGTCCCTTTCTTTTTCTCTTATTCTTCTGGAACCCCTATAATTCAAATGTTGGTGCATTTAATGTTGTCCCAGAGGTCTCTGAGACTGTCCTCAGTTCTTTTCATTCTTTTTTCTTTATTCTGCTCTGCAGTAGTTATTTCCACTATTTTATCTTCCAGGTCACTTATTCGTTCTTCTGCCTCAGTTATTCTGCTATTGATTCCATCTAGAGTTTTTTTTTAATTTCATTTTTTGTGTTGTTCTTCATTGCTTGTTTCATCTTTAGTCCTTCTAGGTCCTTGTTAAATGTTTCTTGCATTTTATCTATTCTATTTCCAAGATTTTGGATCATCTTTATTATCATTATTCTGAATTCTTTTTCAGGTAGACTGCTTATTTCCTCTTCATTTGTTAGATCTGGTGGGTTTTTATCTTGCTCCTTCATCTGCTGTGTGTTTTTCTGTCTTCTCATTTTGCTTATCTTACTGTGTTTGGGGTCCTCTTTTTGCAGGCTGCAGATTTGTAATTCCCATTGTTTTTGGTGTCTGTCCCCAGTGGCTAAAGTTGGGTCAGTGTGTTGTGTAGGCTTCCTGGTGGAGGGGAGTATTGCCTGTGTTCTGGTGGATGAGGCTGGATCTTGTGTTTCTGGTGGGCAGGTCCACATTTGGTGGTGTGTTTTGGGGTATCTGTGGCCTTATTATGATTTTAGGCAGCCTCTCTGCTAATGGGTGGGATTGTGTTCCTGTCTTGCTAATTGTTTGGCATAGGGTGTCCAGCGCTGGAGCTTGCTGGTCGTTGACTGAAGCTGGGTGCTGGTGTTGAGATGGAGACCTCTGGGAGATTTTCACCATTTGATATTATGTGGAGCTGGGAGGTCTCCTGTGGACCAGTGTTCTGAAGTTGGCTCTCCCACCTCAGAGGCACAGCACTGACTCCTGGCTGCAGCACCATGAGCCTTTCATCCACACTGCTCAGAATAAAAGAGGGGAAAAGAAGAAGGAAAGAAAGAAAGAAAGAAAGAAAGAAAGAAAGAAAGAAAGAAAGAAAGAAAGAAAGAAAGAATAAAATAAAGTAAGATAAAATAAAATAAAGTTATTAAAATAAAGAATAATCATTAATAAAAAAATTTTTTTTAAAGAAAGAAAAAACAAATAAACATAAAAAACAGACAGATAGAACCCTAGGGCAAATGGTGAAAGCAAAACTATACAGGCAAAATCTCACACAGAAGCATACACATACACACTCACAAAAAGAGGAAAAGGGGAAAAAATAATAAATTTGTTCTCCAAGTCCATCTCCTCAATTTGGGATGAGCCATTGTCTATTCATGTATTCCATAGATGCAGGGCACATCAAGTTGATTGTGGAGCTTTAATCCGCTACTTCTGAGGCTGCTGGGAGAGATTCCCCTTTCTCTTCTTTGTTCACACAGCTCCCGGGGCTCAGCTTTGGATTCGGCCCCGCCTCTGCGTGTAGGTCGCCGGGGGACGTCTGTTCTTCGCTCAGACAGGACGGGGTTAAAGGAGCCGCTGATTCGGGGGCTCTGGCTCCCTCAGGCCGCGGGGGAGGGAGGGGCACGGAGGCGGGGCGAGCCTGCAGCAGCAGAGGCCGGCGGGACATTGCACCAGCCTGAGGCACGCCATGCATTCTCCCAGGGAAGGTGTCCCTGGATCCCAGGATCCTGGCAGTGGCAGGCTGCACAGGCTTTCTGGAAGGGAGGTGTGGATAGTGACCTGTGCTCGCACACAGGCTGCTTGATGGCAGCTGTAGCAGCCTTAGCGTCTCATGCCCGTCTCCGGGGTCCACGCTGATAGCCGCGGCTCGCGCCCATCTCTGGAGCTCCTTTAAGTGGCGCTCTTAATCCCCTCTCCTCGTGCACCAGGAAACAAAGAGGGAAGAAAAAGTCTCTTGCCTCTTTGGCAGTTCCAGACTTTTTCCCGGACTCCCTCCCGGCCAGCCGTGGTGCACGAACCCCTTCAGGCTGTGTTCACGCAGCCAACCGCAGTCCTCTCCCTGCGCTCCAACCGAAGCCCAAGCTTCAGCTCCCAGCCCCGCCCGCCCCGGCGGCCGAGCAGACAAGCCTCTCACGCTGGTGAGTGCTGGTCGGCACCGATCCTCTGTGCGGGAATCTCTCCGCTTTGCCCTCAGCACCCCTGTAGCTGTGCTCTCCTCCATGGCTCTGAAGCTTCCCCCTCTGCCACCCACAGTCTCCACCCACGAAGGGGCTTCTAGTGTGTGGAAACCTTTCCTCCTTCACGGCTCCCTCCCACTGGTGTGGCTCCCATCCCTATTCTTTTGTCTCTGTTTATTTTTTTTTTCTCTTGCCCTACCCAGGTACATGGGAAGTTTCTTGCCTTTTGGGAGGTCTGAGGTCTTCTGCCAGTATTCAGTAGATATTCTGTAGGAGTTGTTCCACATGTAGATGTATTTCTGGTGTATCTCCAGTATTTGTGCAGATGCAGGATCTGAATTTGCCAGCTTCCTTGTCAAACATTATTTGCTCCAAGAAGTGCTGCTAGTGTTGGAGTGTCTCCTGCAGAGGTGGAGGGTGGCTGTGGCTCACCGTGGGGACAAGAACACTGGCAGAAGAAGTTCTGGGAAGTACTCCTTGGTGTGAGCCTTCCCAGAGTCTGCCATTAGCCCCACCAAAGAGCTGAAGAGTCTATTTTTGTCCCCACTGCTCTGCAGCACTATTTTTGTCATCAACTGAGTGTTGATATATGTGTGGTTCTATTTGTGAGGTCTTTTTATTGTTCCACTGGGTTAATTGTCACTCTTGCACTAGTATGTACTGTCTTAATTGTTGTGATTTTGCAATAAATCTTGATATCACGTATGGTAACTCCGCTTTTTAAAAAATTCTTCTTCTTCAACATTGTCTTGGCTACCCTTGGCCCTTTGGATCTCCATATGAAAATTACAGTCACCTTGTCAATTGCCACCAAAAAATATTTTCTTGGCTATTCTTTGGCCTTTTTATTTCTAAGAGAATTTTTAGAATTAGCTTGTCAAAAACAAACAAAAAACAACAACAAAATCTCTTGGGATTTCTCTTGGGATTTTAATTGAGATTGCACTGAGTCTATAGATCGATTTGTGTAGAATTGATGTCATTACAATATTAAATATTCCAATCCATGAAAATGGTATATCCCTTCTTTATTTATGTCTCCTTCATTTTCTCCAAATAAAAACAAAAACCTGGCATTCTGTATAGAGTCCTTACTCATCTTTTGTTAGATTTACACCTAGTATTTGATCTTGTTAATACTATCATGAATAATGTAATGCTTTGGACTTCATTGTTATATAAAAATTTTTTTGCATATTAACAATGTATCTAAAGTTCATTAGTTCATTCTAATAGTTGGTGATTCTTCTGTATGTACGTATATAATCAGGACATCTGCAAATAATCACTATTTAGTTTATTTTCTGATTCTATTACATTTATTCTCTTGGCTTTCTTAGCTGTCTAGGACTTTCAATACAGTATTAAGGAGAAGAGTAAATTCCTTTGTCTTGCTCAGCATCTCAGAGGGCAAGCTTTTGTTACATCTCCTTTTAGTATATAGTAGATTACTGTGGATATTCTTTATCAGATTAAAGATGTTTCCCTTTATTCTTAGTCCACTAAAAGTATCATGAATGGATGTTGAATTTTATTATTTTTAAATGATCATATATTGACTTTTTTTCTTTATTTTTTTATGTCTGGTTTCTTTTACATAATGCTTTGGAGATTCATTCATTTATTGGTTACATGTTATCAGTGCTATTTTGCTGAGAAGTGTGCATTATGCATACATAGTTCTTTATTGATTCTCCTATTGATGGGCATCTGAACTACTTCTAGTTTGGGTTTATTATGAACAAAGCATCTATGGCTCCTTGTGCAAGACTTTCTGTGAACATATGTTTTCATTTTTCTTAGATAAATACCTTGGATTGGAAATTTTCCTTTTCCTTTCAAAACTTTCTATCCTTATATTTAAGGTATTTCTCTTGTAAACCCCATAAAAGTGGTTCTATTTTTTTCATTCAGTCTGTTCATATTTGTCTTTTAATTGGAAACTTAGTTCAAAACGAATGTAATTACAGATATATTTGAGTTTGAATTTATCATCTTTCTATGTGTTCCACCTCATCTCTTTTGATTTTTCTCTGCTTTCTTACCCACTCATGGATTTATTTTTTAAATTTTTATTTCATCTGCTCTCCAATTTAGCTTGCAATCTTTTCTTTCTTTTACTGTTCTTTTAGTGTTTACCTTCAAGATCACAACATATGGTTTTGATTTGATAATATCTAATATGAATTATTACTACTTTCCAGACAATAAAGGAACTTTAAACAAACTAATCCCATTTCCCCTTGTCCCTTCCAACTTATGTGTTTTTATTGCCATGTGTTTTGATTCTGTTTGTTTATAATTCTGTCATGTGTGTTACTATTGTTTTACACAGTAAGTTTTCACTCACATATTTGCCTTTTCTATTGTTCTTCCTACTTTTTGCATTTCTATGCCTCTATCTGGAATCCTTTTCCTGCTCTCTGAAGAACTTTATTATTTCCTGTAGTGGGATCTGCTGATGGTCAATGTCAGGCAGTTATTTTCTTTTAACTCATGGCACTTATCACTCCACAATCTTCAGGCTTCTGTTTTTTGTTCTGTTGAGTCAGCTGCCAGTTTTATTTTTATTGATTTGAAGGAAATGTTTCTTTTTACTCTGGTGGTTTTAATCTTTTTTTCTGTTTTTATATTTCAACAGTTTTATATGATCATTGTAGATTTATTTTATTTGTATTTATTCTGCATGGGATTCATAGTACTTAATTGAATCTGTGGCTTGATGCTTCTATAATTTCAGAAAGCTCAGCCATCATCTCTTCAAATATTGCTTCTTTCCATTGTCTCTCTTCCTTCTTTTGGGGGTTCCAGTTACACTTATGTTAAACTTTTATACCATGCCCATATATCTCTTGTGCTGGTTTTTTAAAAAAATTTTGGTAGTTTTTATCCTTTTCTCTATATATACTTTAATCTCTATCTTTTCTTCTGATCTATCTTAAGTTTTACTAATCAGAATTCATCTCTAGCTACAAAACACCCCTCAAACCTACAAGTCAGTGTACCAATATATTTTAGTTCCTGTATCATGCCCTTTGTGCCTTCTGTCACACTGCCCTCTATCCAGAACGGTCTTTCTGCTCTCATTCATCTGTAAAATATAAACATATCTTTCAATTTTGATGCTAGTATCATTCTCTCCTCCATGTTGTTTTTCTTGACCCTCCCCAAACAGAGCCATGCATTCATATATCCCCAACTTGACTTATACAGATCAGCCTAGGACCTGCCCGACACTTCATGCACTTATATGTCTACACCTCTATCTCCCACCAGTAGACTGGGAACTCCTGTGCTTTATTCAGCTTCAGATCTAAGATCCAGCACACAAATAACAATAAGTACATTGATGCTGTACTCAACTCTGGTTACACATTAGAATCACTTTAGGGGCATGTGTTCTGAAAAATACAGATATATCAAATCTAGAGGTGGAATCTGGGCATCAGAACATTTAAAAAACCATTATGGATGATTCTAATGTGTAGCTTTTGTTGAGAATTGCTGAAGTAAAGAATCTGCCTCAAAAATGTGATTTCATGGTGTAATGGGCTGAGAGCTGAAACGGTTTCCCTATGAGGAACTAGAATATGTACATGTCAGGGTGATGCATTTGGGTGCAGCTGTCCATGGATGCACATTACCAGGAACCCTAGTGGAGAATCACTCTGTGTGTGTGTGTGTGTGTGTGTGTGTGTGTGCAAGAGCACACATGTGTTTAGGAGGTGAGAGTGAGAAAAGGAATCTCCAGAGTCACAGAAGTGACAGCCTGGAACTCTAATCCAGGTGCTCAAGTGGTAAATAATCTGAAGAAAACTCTTATATTTTATGTCTCTCTGCAACAGTGAAAGTCAAGCAATATTGGCAGACCATCCCTATCTGTTAGCGGGAAGGTGCCTGGTCCCCATTCATTCTAGGACTTTAGGGAGGCAGAGGGAGACTGATAAAGGCATCACAGGGTAAGGGAAAACCTGATGACAGGGCTTAGATGAAGCTGTCAGCACTCCTGCCCCAGTTCAGACCTCTCACTGTGATGATGTATGCACTCCTCCAGTTGTCATAGAAACTGGATCTTTCTTCCTGACTCCCATCCCCTTTGCTGTGTGTTTGGTTTCCCATTTTTTAATGAAATTAGGTACGCAGTGAAGTGTGCACACTCCCTCCCACACGACCCTGCCCCTCCCAAATCAAAGCAGCTCAAAGTTTGTGCCTCGTGAGATGTGTGGGCTATGGTCTCCTCCTTCCACCATCTGGAGGCTGCTCCCTGCTCGGCTCCAGTGGTTAAGAGTCTGACACCAGCAATCTACAAGTTCAAATGCATGAGCTATTTTTGGATTCTCAGATCAGGCACAGGACAGAAAAATGGATTAATAAAATATAGAAAGTAAGCCGAACATTCTGTGGACCCAAAGTGGGTATTTGTGATGTGCTATAATTATTGGGAAGATTACCTTAATTGGAGAAAAAGGAAAGCAGCTCTGCACTGATATCAAACTGAGCTTAATAGAGTGTTAACGAGGCCACCATATTTATAATATATTTCAGTTGTTCTCTTGACAAGGATTTGGGTCTCCAGTTATATTCCCTGGTAATGTCCTGAATCTTGTTCCTTCGTGTCTTCTGAACTGTTTATTAATCATTTTTGTATGAAGAAGAGATTTTAGGAAACAAAGTAATTACTTGATTCTTTGCTGCTCTCAGTTGTGAAGACTAAGATAAGACTGTAGTATTTTATAAAAATTTATTTAATGAACCATTTTCTTTCTCATTTCTTCTTCTAGGGTGGTAGGGAGTGAGGAGAAGTTTCTCTCTTTACAAACCAGTAGAGGTCAGGAAAGGGGGCTGTCTGTGGCGTTTCTGAATTGTGTCTCTGTCACCATGACTCCTACTGATTAAGCAACCCTTCTTCAAGATCAATCTGGAACCAATTTTATTCCTCCTGCTCTCTATACCTCCCCATCTAAGCCTTATCCAATGAATAGACTCTTATCCTCTCCCTCTCCTTATTTATACTGCACTTGCCTACACAAGAAGTTTCTGAGACCAACCTCAGAGGCAGGACAATGTTTGCTAGAGAAGGTAGATATGCTGAATCTAGTAAGTTGAATGCCCTAGGAGGGCCACTGTGAGTTATGTATGTTAGATGTTTTTGTTTTACCCATCAGGTAACCCATGCCTGTAGGAACCATGGTGACCATTCCTACTTCCACTGAACACATCTAAGGTCTTTCATTTGTCAGCCTTCATTCAAGATCTTAGGTCTAAATCACCTTGCCCTTAGCCATTTTGGTCCAAGCGTGTCACATGCAACAGGTCAGGATGCACTATTATCAAAATTATTCCTCCATCCAGGCAATCTGTGTCCCTGGAAATTTGCTGAATTTACTTCAAACTGTATAGAAATCCATTTTTATTATCTTGACAGAAACTCCTTTGGGTGGGACACTTAGTGAAATTAGAAGTCAAAGAGATGCTCATTTCTTTGTTGAGCGAGAATTTTTATTCACTTGTAAGAATTCTAAAGCCAGTAAACCAGCTCTTATTAATCTTACTGCACTGGAACTGAGAATCATATGCAAATACCAACTAAATCTGGTCCAGAGGGGTCAGTCTTCCAACAGAGATACAACACGTGAGTTAGCCTTTGCTCAGTATTGAGCATCAGCCATGATAGGAGGTTAAATAGTCAATCCTGAGAAGCAGAACATTCCTACAGAGCATTACGTTAAATAACAGCTCAGAAATGGGGGCCCATTTTGCCCTGAATGTATCAACACTCAAAATCTTCATGCAGAAATTTGATTCACAAAACTTTTTAGGGAAACATGACTATTTTCAATGCATGAGTCACACCTGGAAATTCCCTTGACCTTAAAACCAGTGGGCAGAGTTGTCAACAATGCAAACTTGCCCACAATCTCTGGCCCAGAACTCTCTATTTTAAAATCACAGGATGTGCCAGTCCCCAAAGCAGGAACGCCCATCCGCCCCTCCCATATCCATTTCCATCACCCAATATCCAACTTTGTCAATGCATCTGACACTTAACAGACTCTAACCAGTGTATTTTCCTTTTATCCTTAGCATTTATTAACTCAACTTGTGTATCAGTCAAGAGGCCAGATTACGTCACACTGAAAAAAAAAGTCCAAAATTTTGTGCTTAACACAACAAAGACTTATTTTTAACTCACATAAAGTCTGCAATGGGTCTGGACAACTCTCCAGGCCAACTGTTCTTCAGGCAGCCGCTAAGTGATGCAGTTTGAAGGAGCTTCCACCAGCTTCTACCTGTGTCATTGGGACCCTCAGACTCCTTGGTTGACCTGGCTGGGAAGAACTGTCTAGAACAGAGGTTGGTAAACCTTTTCTTAAAGGGCCTGATAGTAAATATTTTTGACATTGCAGGCCAGGAGATCTCTGTCACAACCACTCAACTCTGTCAATGTATCATGAAAAGAGCCTTAGGTAATATGAAAGCAAATGAGTGTGGCATGCTCCAATAAATTTTAATTTATAAAAATCAGTAGTGTGCTGGATTGGGCTTGCAAGTCATAGTTTGCTGATTCCTGGTCTAGAGTCTCTCACTGGCATTAAATGGTTTTGCCTGAATTCTACACATTACACTTTGCTCACATTTTATTTGCTAAAGTAAGTCATATAGCCATGCCTTCAGGAGCCAGAGAAGTATGATTTTCCCATGTTTTCAGAGGAGAAATGGGAGACTATTTATGAGTGATACTAATTTTTCATGCTGTTTTGTAAAGTTCAGGATAAATGGGAATTCTAGAAATAGCAATTAAAGTCAGCCACCTTAGACTTAAATAAGTCTGCAGTCATTTGGTATCCCCCATGACCCAGGGCAATAAGTTTAACTTCCCGGACTGTCAGCATCTCTATCTGTAACATGAAGATGTCTGTCTTCCTAGAACAAATATGGGAATCAAATGAGATATTTCAGGACAAAGGGATTTGGAAACTAAGCCTCGGGGATCCATGCTGTTATCATCCACTATTGTCTTGAGCTTCATAGGACCCAGTTTCAGGCTGTCCTTCAGTTTAAAGGTCTAGGCTTTGCCATACTCCAGTTCCAAATTCAATGTCCAAAGTACTAGCTCTTCCAGGACTTTTGCTTAAGCTCTAGAGCTGAAGTCCAAAATTCTTCTTTTCTATTCTCTCCAGACAACAGCCCATAATATTGCACAAAGTGGGCCCAGCCTGAAACTGGCAGTGGAATGACTAGCTGAGTTAAACAAGAGACAAAGGGAAGAAAGGCACGCTACCTCTCTTTTGGAAGCAAAACTGTTTTTATGAGTTATGCACATTTTTTTCTCCCTGCCTTTCCCCTCTTGGTATCAAGGACAGTCTCATTAACTCTTAAACAGTTCTCCTAAACCACTTCAATCCTTGTGCATTTGTTAGTCTAACATGATGTGCTTTAACTCCATTCTGTTTTCAAGCCTCCAGGGTGGCTGGGAAAGGAACGAGGGAAGGGGGAGGGGTGGTGGTGACAGCAAGGGGGAACAGCCTCCAAGAAGTATTTGAAGGAAGCAAACTGATGTTTTGGTGAGCATTTTCTCTGTGCCAGGAGCATTACACACATTATCTGATTTTATCACCACAATAATACTGCATTGCAGGCTGTTCTATTTCCACCAAAGAAACTGAAACTCAAAGAGTTTCGGTAACATACCTAGGATCGCACAGCTAGGGAGCTGCAGAGCCAGGATTTGAAGCCTTGTCTGACTTTTCACACTTCCAGGTTGGGTCCTCCAGAAAGGAACTCCAGCCAGATGGGTGTCAAGGACCCTTCTTCATTTCAGTGCAGTTCATTGAATCCTCTATCCCACTGGGGAAGGTTGGTAATACCCAAGATAATTCAGTACTGAAGGACTTCCCTGCTGCATCCTTCCCACTTCAGGACATCATTTTACACCTGGCTCTCCTTCCTAGGCTCCATGCAGATTTAGGGCTGAGTTTGCAGACCTAAGGGTTGTATTTTATCAATAAACCATTCAAAAATAAGCAAACTCTTAGGGAAGGGAGCATCAGTAAAAAGGTAAGGAGACAGGAATGATGATGAGGATGATGATAATTGTTGACATTTACTACTGCTATTTGCCAACCACTTTTCCATATTCACATAATCCTGACAACAATCCTATGAGGTAAATACTAGTAATTATATTTTGAAGCTGAGGCACCAAGATATGAGGCAATTTGCCCAAAGTTGCACAGCTGGTAAATAAAAGAACTAGGATTTGAACCTAGAAAGGAGGACTCCAAAGCTCAGTCTCTTAATCACTCTGCTAGTCATTTCAACCACGTGGGCGAGTTTTTTAAATGTCAGTGCCCAGCCCTCACCCAGATATTCTGATGTATTTGGTATGAGATAGGATCACGGCATTGATATTTTTAAAGCAACTAAAGTGCTTTAAATATGAAGTGCAGCACAGTTGAAACCCTGTGTGACTCAGTTACTTCATCTCCCTAGGCCTCAGCTTCCTCATCTGAATGTGGGGGGCAGGGGAACTGTGAGGGATATTTTGAGAGGTCACAATAAATGAAGAGTCTTATTAGCATTTGATGGTGGCTTCCAGGGACACTAATAGCAATTGATGTTAGAGACAGTATTGCCTGAGGAAAAATTTTCTTGCCCAAATTATCAATAACATCCCACTAGTAGCATGTGTGAGCATGCCCTTTGGCTCTCAAAATTTGTGCATGCGTGATTCTAAACTCTACTGACTATCAAGGGAGATGGAATGCTTTCCCTCATTGCTGAATGGATTATTCTACTTTAATTTTTTTAACCAATTAAGCTGTGAAGACCCAGGCAAGTCTGCAGACCGACCTCCTCCTGGCACAGGGCCTCCATGACTGAGGAAGTGCATCACCAGTCTGGGCCTAGAGCTTCTCATTTACAAAATGAGATTGTAAAGAATGTCAGAGGGCTCTTCTAGGGATTGAAGAAAACATCAAACATCGTTTGCAAATCATAGAACATAGAGGTGCTTGACACATAATAAATTCTTATAAACAGAATACTCACATGATGAAATAAATGTCATTTTCCTCATTGGGCTGATTAGAGAAGAATCTATGCTAATTTATGTAAAGCATAATGAAAGTTAACATAAATAATAATTACAGATGCCTAGTGGGATGATGTCTTCTAATTGTGTGCTCACTGCATTTTAAAATTTTGGTATGTATCTATTATTTCAAGAAAGTAAGCTAACACACAAAGCATGCAAAAAGCATAACTGTAATCCCATGTGTGATCCCACCACCGGACACACACATTCTAGAAAGGAGCAGACATCTCCCTAAGAGGATCTTTTATTTGAAGATCAGGGGAAGAAAGTGAAGAGACCTGCTGGGGGAGTCTCAGGGCTAAATCCCTCTACACCTGAAAAGGAATGTAAATGTTGGGGCTGCAGGAGAGGCAGAAGACCAAGGTAGAGGAGTCTTGCTGTGAGGGGCCCTTGAGAGGTGGACAGGCAGAGGATAACTGGCTCATCCTTATTTTTGCCTTGCTACTGAATCCTTAGTAAAATATTCATTTTCTCCTTAAGCTCTTGTGGACTTGAGTCTATTTCTTGAATTTGTTGAAGGACAGTGCTGGGTTCTCCTTCAAGTTGGTTTTGAGGTAGGAACAAGGATGATTCATGGGTTTCTACACTCAAAAACTGTAAAAATTTCCGAATTGTTCATCATCATACTGCTGGTAGGGAAAGAACCTAGGTGCTGAGAAACAGGCAAATGGAAAGATGCCCATCTGGATACTATTTAGTAGGAAGAAGCAACAGACTAGGTTGTTTACTAGCAACAGCCAGAGAATATAAAAACATAATGAGACCATTAGCACAGTGCCATTCAAAAAAATGTAAAATATTCACACAATAAGGACACTGCATTTTACAAGGATACACAAAATTCAGAGATTTGTATTCAACATGTTAGAATGGCGGGATTGGGCAGTGCAACAGAATTAGAATGGAATGTGATGGATGGATGGATGGGAGGATGGATGGATGGATAGATGGATGAATTTTAAAAACCAAACAAATAAGGATGAGAAGCCTTGGAGGAGCCAAGGATCATGGAACTGGGGAAAATGATTAATTCAACTCTCCATAGCAAAACACTTCACTTTTCAAAACATTCTTGCAACAACCCAGAAATTGGTAGCAGCGGCAAAATCAGCACTCTCCATTCTCCTTTGTTCAGGAAGCTTGTAAAATTAATGCAAATTGGAAGACCACTCCTAGTGAATCTGAAAGCTAGTTTTGCTGATTTTTAAACATTAAAATACTGTTTCAAAGCCAATCTGAAAATGCTACATAAAGTATATAAATTTCTGGAAAAGGCAAAACTATGGTGACAATATAAAGATCAGTGGCTGCCAGGGCTTGGGGATGAGAGAGAGGGATGAACAGGTGGAGCACAGGGGATTTTTAGAGCAGTGAAATTATTTGATAGAGTAATGGTGGATATGTGTCATTATATACTTGTCAAAATCCATAAAATGCACAACACAAAAATTGAACCCTCATGTGAACTATGGACTTTAGTTCATTGTAATGCATTGGCTCCTCATTTATAACAAATGCACCACACTGAACAAAACAAAAACAAACACACAAAAATGTTTCAATATAAGACATGGTGCATAAGAACACAAGAGTACAAGAAGCAGAGAGCTACCTCAAACTGAGGACACAATGGCAATGATACTGGGAGAAGCCGATGCCATGTGCCTCCAGGCAGACCAGAACCAGACTCTGAACAGAACATGTTTTCTCTATAGAAAAAAAAGGGGTAAATAGGTGTACTGCTATAACCACCAGAATTGGTTATGTAAATACTCTTATAGAGAGAGACATGTCTACTTTCCTTTGCATATAGGAAAATAATTCTAGCAACTGCAGGATTCTGGGATAGAAAAAAATGAGGCATCCATTTTATTGATTTACTTATTGATTAAACTTTTTCTGAGAATTTTCAAAACTAGGGGGAGCACATTGTAAAGACACAAGGCAGAAGTGATATAGTCCTGGTATTATAAACTACATCTTTTTAACTTTCTTTCCATGGGTAGATCTCTTCTCCACCATAAAGGAAACTAAAAGAGCTAATTCATAAGAAGTCATTTGAAAGCAGTGTGAAAAAGTGTGTGTGGGTGTGTGTGTTTGTGTGTGTGTGTGTATGCTGGTGGGGGCAAGGTAGAGGTAGAAATGGATCTCCCCATTAAGAAGAATTTGATATGAACTACCTTGACAGATGGTAAAGGAAGTGGGTATAGAACAATGGCCTAAAGAATTACCCTGAAACCTTATCCAAAGCCACTAATGTCACCAGGGACTATCATAAAACATACTCATGTTGCAATCCTTTCCTCAAGCTCTTTGACAGAACAGAGTATGTGAGGGGTCATGTGATGAAACCAGATAATTGGACAAACAGATAGAACCGGGTTTTAGCAAAACTCTGTGGTCTCTAAGCTTAACACAGGGCAAGTGGCTCTTCCAACTGACCCGTTTTGAAAGAAAATATAATGGAAAAAGACTAAGGAAATATAAGTTTATGATGTAATAGAAAAAGGGTTGTATTGGAGTCAAAATGACCTGGGTTCTAATACCAACTGTCACTTACTACTTATGTGACCTTGGGCCAATGAGTAAACCTGTTGCAGTCTAAATTTCCTCACCAGTAAAATAGTAGTGTAATATTTAACTTTCATAGTTTTATAAGTACTCAAAATAATAAATATATCTCACAGTGCCTGGAACACGGACAGCACTCAGTGTAGAGGGCTGTTATAATTGTAGTCCAGGTTTAAGAAAAGTGCCAATCTTCCAACAGCAGTGATATAAAGGGGTTTATATAGAGGGAATTCCTCCAAAGTCCTCCAAAGGGAGGAGGATATGTCACATTAATGCTCCCGTATCCTCTTCTCAAAACACTAGGGTGGCTTTTTGGTTGCAGTGGAAAGTTAATACCATAGTCCTCATCACCAGTAATCTCCATTGTCCTCACCACTACAACAGCAAGGACAGAAGTGCCTCGCATCTGTTTAGTGTTTTCATAAATGTTATCTCAGGCTCTCTGCATGGCACTGAGTGGCTGATATTGCTTCAGGTGGTGATTCAAGTCTTCCTGGCCTTCATGTCCCTGTTTTGCTGTGTGACATGAAATGCACTTCCCTGTGGAACAAAGGCTGAAATTCTACCATTAGTCCTAATGATGACTGCTCCAGGGCCACCATTCCTCAGTTCCATCATATGAGAGCTGGTCTGGGAAGCAAACCACCATCTTGTTTGTGTAGAGGTGAAGTGTGTCATAAATTCCAATGAGATGGTTTGCAAGGAGACTTTGGAGCACAATCTGTAGGTCAGGGTGTCTGTATTTGGACTAATTACTTCACCTCCAACAAAGGTAGCATAAACCAACAGGAATTCCCAATCTTTCATGTCTTAGTAGGCTGCCAGCTGGCCAGGAGGCAAGGGACTTGAGTCTATAGCCTCTTCCCTTTTCTGCATTATTTGGAAACCAAGATTGGCATTTTCCCACTCACTCCTGCATGTGTTGCAAATGCTGTTTACCTAGACTACATGACTATATGCATTACTAAATGATGCAAAGAGATCACTCAGTAGGGCCCAGGGGAGTTATTTTCATAGACTCTGATATAGTCTGCTAACATATTCATAGGACCACAGCTGTGGAGGCATCTGGAACAAGAAGAAAGGTGCCATCCAGTCAGAAGGAGAGGTTGTGACGTGATCTCTATCCAACATCTTTTTCTGAGCCATTGATTTTTCTATTGTAGTTGTGCTCCCACAGTCCTTAATCACTTTTTCCAATACCTCTGGATTCTTTGATCTCTCTAACTAATATAAAATTAAAAAAGAATGACACCGTTTTGGTCTCTTAGGTGTCAAGCTCTAACAGTATCTCATTTTATCCTCAAAACAGCGTAGTGGGAGAGGAATTATTATAATTATTATACCAACTATACAGATAAAAACACTTAAAACCAGAGAGACTCAGGAACTTGTCCAAGGTCACCCAGCTGGCAAGTGTCAGACCCAAAGCTCATATCTCTTACCAATACGCTACTAGTCAGTGTTTATCATTTTTTTCTTATTAATTTTTATTGGAGTATAGTTGCTTTACAATGTTCTGTTAGTTTCTGCTGTACAGCAAAATGAATCAGCCATACATATAAATATATCCCCTCTTGTTTTACCATTTTTAAAGCACATCATTTTGAAAGTGTAGGATTATTATTTGAGCTCTCTCTCAAGTCTGGGAGGTAGACAAGACCGACACTGCTACCCCAACTTGGCAGGAGAGGATGTGGAGATGTAGGTGGGTGAATGGCTGGGCCTAGGACCCTAGGTAGTGGCTAGCAGTGAAAGGAAGCTGAACTTTGGAGTCAGACAGACCTGGATTGGAGGCTGACCCTGACTTTTTGTGTAGCTGTGGGAAATTCACTCACATTCTCAGAGTTCTCACCTGTACAATGCAACTAATACCACTAGTAATACCACCCTCAGAGGAGGCTTTCTATGAAATAGAAGATATGGGGGCAATTTAACCACATGTTTAAAAGTGGGCACTATTGAGTCTTACTGCCTGTTTTTAATGATTCTGTGAGAAAGTTATTACCCTAAACCTCTGTAAAGAGCATAATAATAGTACTTAATCTGTGGGGTCCTTGGGAGACTTAAATGATATAACTCATGTGAAACAATTAGTAGAGAGCAAGCACTCCATAAATACTAGCTGTTATTATCAGTATTTGTAAAGCAGCTCACAGCATGACTAACACGTAAGAGGTGATCAGTACATCTGAATTCTCTCCCTCACCATGTGTTCCCGGCTCTGGCAGGTAGAACTCATCCTCCCCAGCTCAGTGGAGGCCTCCCTGCCCTCCTGACTTTCATCTGCTTGAACACAGGCCTTTGGGGGCCAGGTAAATGAAGACAAGAGACGCCATTTTCAAATTTAATAAACATACAGACACTCATGGGGGCGTCTCTCACCCTCACTGGCAGGTCATAGACAGTCTTTTCTCAATTACCTGCAGCTAATTTTAACACGAGGCCTGCCTTGCTCACTTTGCTTTCCACATTCACCCTTGTTTCCCTCCTGAGCCCCAGGTGGGGTCTACTCAGAGAATCTAAACCCATATTAATATCCTGAGCAAAGCATAATTGGAAAATGAAATCTGCACCACAAGAAGAGTGTAATGCTGTCCATAGTCATAGATGGAGTGAGTGGAATGTGGGGTTTACGCTTTTTTGGGACATTTTCACTTGCTTTGGATTCCTCTCCTCATTGCTTCCCTTTATCAGAAAAATAGGAAATCAAGACGATTGGGCCTCTATCTAGTTTCCACTGCAGGGGTTGGCAAAGTAGGGGGGCCACTGGCCCAGTGCAGCCCACTGCCTGTTTTTATGAGTCAAGCTTCCTGAGAACACAGCCACGCCCATCATTTGCATATTGCATTTGGCTGCTTTTGAGTTAAAGTGGCAGAGTTGAGTAGTAGCAACAGAGACCAGATGGCCCACAAAGCCTAAAACATTTATTATCTGCCTCTTTACAGAAAAAGCTTGCTGGCCCTTGTTCTACTGTATCCATAAGTGAGACAGCTTCCGGAACAGCCCAAGAGGGTCTTCTTCCATCCAACACTGATAATCAGCACCTGCCTCCAAGTCCAGTTGGTGGCTGGAGCTGCACAAGAATGGATGCTCGGACTGGAGAAAAGACCTGGCAGAGGAGAAAAACACCTGGGAGATCAGGGCCCTGCTCACTGCTCCTGAGTAGGAACCCAGGAAAGACCTGCTGGGTCCTGCATGGTCTGGAGGCTTCCTTAGAGCCAACCTGATCCTTGCGGTGGCAAAACTGCTGATGGTGGTGAGGGTCCCATAACTCACAGCCTTGGGGGCCTGAGTTTAAAAATGTACTTGGAGATTCATTCCATGTCACCTGCAGCCAACAAAAATGGAAGTTAGTTCAGAATTATTTGCATGCCTAAAACTCCCTGGGATATCTGCTAGTATTGCAGATTCTTGGTTATACCCAGAGAGTCCCAACTGAATAACTTGGGGTGAGGTCCAGGAAGCACTGTTGTATGTTTTTAACAAGTATTACTGGTGTTGCTGTTGTTTGCTCTTGTTGTTGTTTATGTTGGTGGCCCAGGTAAAACACTTTAAGGAACAGTGCCCTAATGCACTGTGATCTTAATCATTTTGGGGTTACGGACTATATTAGTATCTCATAAAAGCCATGGAAACTTCAATCAAGGGAAACAATACAATGTATGTGTACAGACAGACCCAATATTTCCTACAACTTTAGGGAGTTCTGGACTCTCCAAGCCCATCTTTAAGAACCCCAAGTTAAGAACCATCCTAAAATAATGACTATGAGAGAGAAAGTATGGGAGAGCATTGATGGGAGATTGGAGGACTTTGTTCCTGACAGCTGTGGCTCCCTTTTCCCCTTCTTGTGGGCTTGCACAGAGAACAGTTCCTCCTCTGCAATGTGGTTGTGTGATGCTCGTCCAGATGAAGTCACAGGGGGGTGAACGTCACATGAAGGCATATGGATGAAAGCAAATTGCAAACTCTGAAGTGTCGTGCATACACAAGGGATGGTGATGATGTAATGTTGGCCATAAGGGGGGCTCCTTCCAGATTCACACCATCCTCAGCACTGTGATTGCATCTCCTTGAAGCCTCCCATGTCCTTCAAGTCCTAACTTGACAAGACAAGCTGCCTGCCCAGTTGTCCTTGGTGCCATGGTAACCTGAAGAATTTCACCTGTGAAACAACTGACCAGGGACATCTCTGCCCTGGAGTCCTGCCAGCCCCCCGCACTCAGCGTGCCCCAAACCCATCATGAAACCGGCTTCTCTCCCTTCTCATTTCCCAGTTTCTATTGTGATTGGATGACATTTTGCAACATTAATGTGTGCCTCTTCCCCTCTCTGTATTTTTCTTTTTCTCTCCTCTTCCTCCCCCTCCTACCCACTCATACTCAGTTCTTTCACAAGAAAGAAAAGCAGACATGGGGTCATCTGCTGCAAGAGAGGGGATGCTCTCCTACATAGGGTGACCAAGGAGGGTTCCCCTGAGGAGCAACATTGGAGGATAAATACAAAGAAAGAGAGGGAATGAGTCCTGAAAATTAGAAGAGTGTTGTGTGCCACACCCACCTGGAAGAGAAAGCAAGTGCCGAGGCCCTGAGGGGGCAGCCTGCTTCACGTGCTTAAGGACAAGAAAGGAGGCCAGTGTGACTGGGTGAGGAAGGGAGGAGTGAGGGGCGAGTGCTGGGGTCAGAGGGACCAGATCTCATGGCCTCAAGGCCAAGCTCAGGACTGTGGCTTCTATTCTGAGAGATTCAAGAATTGTAAGTTAAATTTTAAAAGATCACTCTGACTTTGTGTTAAGCATCAGAATCACCTATTTAAAGGCTCCCTCTTGCTGGGTAAGGTCCCAGGCAGAGGCAGTTAGGAGGCTTGTTCACAGCCTCGGCAAGAGACAACCAAGGGACTAAGACCCGGGGCTGCAGTGTGGGAGGGAGGACAGTGGAACCGATCACGTTTGAAATGAGGGGTACATTGGGATATGAAAAGAGCGAGAAGATGAGGAAAACTGCAAGATTCAGAATCTGACAAATCTAAGACGGTTTTGACTCAAGAGGGAGTCGGCTTGGCAGTGGGAGGGGGCTGGATCAAACATTTGGTTGAAGCTCTGTTCATTGGAGATGCGTTTTAGTAAACATCCACGTGCCGATAGCAAGTAGACAATTCAGCAGATTAGACTGGAGTGCGGGCGAGAGGTCCAGGCTGAGTCAAGAGTGTATCCCACAGGCTTCAGAGGGTGTTGGACGGCCTGAGGTTGGATGAGTGTCCTTAGGGAGGGGTTGTGGATGGAGAGGGGAGAACAGGAGAACCCCAGTGTAAAAGGTGAGACAGAAACACGGAATTCACATCGGAAACTGGGAAAGGGACTTGTGAGGTAATGGGACAATCAAAACAGAGTGAAGACCTGAGTAGACGTATATACTGGGCTGGCCACAATGTTCGTTCAGACTTTTCCGTATAGCAAAACCTGAACGAACTTTTTGGCCAACCCAATATATGTATAACAGATTCACTTTGCTGTACATCTGAAGCTAACACAACATTGTAAATCAACGATACCCCAATAAAAATTAAAAATTAAATAAAATTCATTTTATGTGTTCAAAAAACAAAACCAAACAAAACCAAAATGAAATCCTAAAAGTGAAGGAAATCGTTCAAGAAGGAGGAGGTAATTCAGTAACGACGAATGCTATCCACAGGTCAGACGAGGACTGAGACCTGACCGTGGATGTCAGCGGTGTGGTGTGTTCACCTCTATGGACCTGCAATGTTCCCTGAGAAAAGTAGGAATCGTTTGTCCTCAGGAGTTACAGGGACATTTCGATGGAGCCTAAGAGTTGCTCCAAAGTGAAGCTACCTTGATGGATCCCCATCTGCTGAGCCTGCCCTGTTCTCAGGCCCAAAGAAGTGATTTTTCATCTGAGTAGAAACCTGTCACACCTTTGAGCTGCTAAGCCATGAATCTTCTTTCCACTAACTTGCTAATAGTGTTTCTTGCCACCTTTCCTGATAATCCGGAGTAATTGTTATGAAATATGGGCTTGTTCTATCTCTCCCAGCCGCGGCCCCTCCGTCCTCTGCAGGTCCTGGGAAAGCAGAGGCTCTGTGTTTGTCACTGGCTGTTCGTTCGTTAGAAGCACAGTGGATGCTGTTACCAAGAACGTGACATCCTGCTGAAACCGGAGGCACCGCACAGCAGCCCTGAAATCTGAGAGCCAACGGCCCTTCCTGTCTAAAATACATCAGCAAGTGGCCTCTGCTTTGTTTCATGTATTCTCTATCTTGGGGAGACAGAGGGAAAATGACTCCTGTTTAACCATGGAGACAAAAACATTCTTTCATGCGTGCTCGTACTTATTCCATAGAAGTGTATTGAGCATATGAAATTGTCCAGCAGAGTACTGGGTTAAGTTTGATAGAAATGAGCAATCTAACATATACATCTTATGAAAGTCAGAATTAACAGGAATTAGCAGAAAGAATATTTTCTCTGTGAAGAGTACTGGATTGGGAGATATTGGTGCAGGGATTCAGTAAGTGCAGCTTTAAGTGTCTTCTCTTCCTTCTGAGAATGCGCTCAGGTCAGTGGTCACGGGATTTTGCCTGTCCATAATGAGCTCATGCCATATCTTGAAAGCCCTTGAAAAAGGCTTACCAAGACTCTTAAAGCCCCATCATGGATCTTAAAACTTCAACAAGATTCCCTCAGAGGTTGTAAAAACTGCCTTTGCCAGCCTCTTCTCCATGGTCCAATGTTTTGCTGTGCATCTAAGTGCCATCTTGCTACACTGGCCCCCCATTCTATAACAGTGAGTTGGCATCATAGATGCACAGTTTCCCTGTAGCTCTGCAATGATAAGCAGTCAGTGGACATACACAGTTCAATATCTACAAGGTCTAAGTGGCACCCATTGTGGCAGGCCAGTGCAAGACCTCACAAAGCACCTATGATAGCCACACACTGTGCTAAGCATTGGAGATATAAAGTTGAAGACAAATCTCTACCCTTAAGAAACTCAAATGGAAAAGTGTTTGCAAACATAAGTGACTTTAAGGAAAGAAGCATCCTTTGACAGATCTCTTAGCCTTAGTCTTGGCTCATGAATCCCCTGGCTAAACATGTTTCTCAGTCTTGGCTGTGGTCACCCAATAACTGAAAATTGGCAAGTTAAGATCAGATAGGATTGCTTTAACAATTGCTTGAGCAATGGTTTCTGCATTATAGTTAAAGCCTAAAAATTTGATTCCAAATTTCATAGTTTAATATGGGAAGTACATCAAGTCAAGTGACCCAACACTAAATTAGTTCAGGATTTCTGAGTAAGTGAGATGCCTGAATTAATTAACTAGAAAATACCATGCTCTTCCCCTGTGCTAGGCATTGTGCTAAGAGTTTTATATGGATTATATCATTTAATTCAGAAACCTCTGAAGAAACCTCTGAAGTACTATTATTTTCTCCCATTTTTCAGATGAAGAAAGTGTTTTGAGTCAGGACTCAAGCCCAGGATGTCTGGTACTAGTCTCTGACCCTAGGCCTTATGATAAAACATTTCCGCATGCAAGGTTGATTCAGACACATCACATCTATACTTGATGAATGTTACATTCTGAATGGTTGTATACACCTATGTAACTTACTCAGTAGAATAGTCTGAATCAGGGGTGGCAGGACACAAGAACAACATTAGCAAAGATGAGTAAGGATAATTTACAGATCTCACTTTGGTCAATTCCTCTGCCTTCTTTTGTACAAAAAACCACTGAACAGACTCTGAGACCCAGATCTATTTCCCTATCCCTGTGATGAACAAAGACAAGGATTTAAATTTTTTAGAGAATAACAGAAATAAGATATAAAGTCAGATTCCTATCTCAAAATCTCAATTGGTTAAACATGGTCAATTCTGGCAGATTTCTCATCCTTAACAAGTGATATTTTCTCCATCTGGACCACCAATTTCATCCTTTTCTACCTTTCTCTTCCTGGACAACACCTTCTCATTCTTCAAGATTCAGCTCAAGGGTCACTTCCTCCAAAAAGCCAGCCCAAAATCCCAGACTTAATCAAATGTCTCTCCTCTGTTTCCCCCACCATCAAAGCATCATAGCTGTCTTTGTGATTTGCTACATTCCATACTAGGCTATGAAACCCTTTAATACAAAGACTGTGTTTTAATCTTCTTTGTACACTCAACATGTAACAGAGTAGAAACTATATAGTAGGTACTTGATAAAAGAATGAATTAATACCTTCTCACATAGACCAAGTGGCTTTGTTCTTCTTATAACCAGAGTCTACCTGCTTAAGCTCAGTTATCAGTTACTTGGTTGCAGTACAGAGCATGTCCACCCTCACGACAGAACTCATGGTCTAACAGAAATTTAGACCTAAAAGCAATAAGAGAGATAAGCTGGTCCAACCTTCTTTATATTGAAAAAGAAATGGAACCAAGTGTCCTGAAGAACTTTCCCAAGGATGCCCAGATCCTCAGGGGCAGAACTGGGAATGGAACCTAGAATTTCTGACTCCTAACCGATGTCTGTGACACCTCTTCCAATGGAGGGTCTCTTAGCATACTGCCCATGAACAAGTTCTTCTCAATGGATAGATCTATCCACATGAAGAGATCCTCAAAGTAACAAATGAGAAGTCACAAACAAAAAACAAGTTCATTTTCCCACATGTTGTTAAAACCAACTCCCAGAGTCTCTGGTCCCTGGTAGCACTCAACCACTACTCCTGAAACATGTTTCGAAAGTTCAATTATTCCTGGGCATCGTTTATTATTTCTCAAATAATTTGGTGCACAAAAGAAACTTAAAAAGGGTTACAGATTGCTTCTTATCTTTGAATGGACAAAGAAATCTACCATAAGAAAAATTCTCATTTCAGCCAGAATGTTGATTTCAATAAATCTATTCAAAGGAATAAAGTGGCTATTCTTCCTTTTAGTAAAATATACTCGCAGCTCAGAAAGTATTTTGTTGATAGAAATGTTAACAAGCAATGAGAGATGTGCAGCCTAAAACCGCTGAAATATAGCATAGGACCCACCAGTCACTAAAAATTAAAACGTTGCTTTAGTGGGCATTAAGTCAAGAATAGTTTACACAACATTTTGGTAGAGCCACTGCTGGTGCATTGCAAAGAGCAAGGGCTATAAAAGCAGAAGTCCAATTCTATCATGTATTAACTCTGTGACCACTGACAAGAGGTTTAATCCTCTTAATTCTATCCATCAGTTGAAGAAATATTTAATGAGCACCTATTTGGTGCAGGCTCTATTCTAGGCACTAGGTAAACAGCAGTGAGACGGAGTTTAAAAAAAAAAGCCTACGTTCCTCAAGCTTACGTTCTCCTGGGGGAGACATTGGGAGACAAATAACACACACACACACACACACACACAAATAGGAAATATATAGTATGTTATTTGGTGATTAGTATTACAGAGAAGAATACAGTTAGGGAAAAGGGAGTGCTGGGAAGAGGGCAGTTTTAAACAGGGTGATCAAGGAATGCGCCACTGAGAAAGTGACACTGGAAAGAGTAAAGAAGTGAATCAAGGAGGTAGAATGCTCCAGGCACAGAAAATGGCAAGTTCAAAGGCCCTGGGGTGGGAAGATGGTGTGCTCTTTAAAGGGCAGCAAGAAGGCTATCTGTCTAGGGCCTTGGGAGTGATGGGAAGAGTCACAGGAGATGAGCTCAAAGAGGTCTAAGAAGAGGGAATGTAGAGGAGTAGACCTTGTAGGTCAGTAAGAACATAGGCCTTTTTTTCCCCGAGTGCGATGAGAAGCTTTGGGAGAGTTCTGAGCAGAGGAATGGTATGAGCTGGCTCCCAGTTTTAAAAAGCGATGGGACCTGAGCAATTGGAAGGATAGAGTTGTCGTTAACTGAGATGAAAGGAGCAGGAGGCACAAGTTCGTTGAGAAAAGCCAGGTGTTCGGTTGTGGATATATCAACTTTGAGATGCTCACTCGCCCTGTAAGAGAAGACACGAATTAGGCCATTGGTTCTGCCTTGTAGAGGAGGATTTCAGTCTGCCCCGACATGTTGTTGAAAGCAATGAGAGAGAATGAGATCACCAGCGAAGAGTGGTGTCCAAGGACGGAGCCCTTAGGCACCTGAATTGAGGGGTGGGTAATAAAAATATTTAATTCTCAGGAAGTGTCTACTATGGACTATAGACCCTGCTCTGAGTACTTTCACATATGAACTCATTGAGTCTTCATGACAACCCCATAAGGTAAGTACTGTTATTACCCTTATTATACAAACTAGGAAATGGGGAGAAAGAGGTTAGGTAACTTGCCCAGTGTCATATACCTGCTGAGTTGTATAGCCAGGTTCCAATGTGGGGTGTCTGGCTTCAGAATCTGGGCTTCTAAACCCCTTCCTAACACCGCCTCTCCATTAACTAGAAGGGAACTAGTGGGGAAGACTGGGAAGGGACAGCCAGTGAGGTGGGAGGAAAACCAGGGCAGCTTGGGGTCCTGGGAGCCAACTGAAGAGAGTGTTTCAAGAAGAGTAGAGTGATTACCTGTCCATTGATGCTGGCAGGTGAAAGAAAGATGAGGACTAACATAGCAGTGTGGAGGCTGTCGGTGACTGATGAGAGCAGCTTGGTAGAGCGGCAGCAGTGAAAACTGGATTGGAGTGAGTTCAGTAGAGAAGGCGGATTGAGACAATGGGTTTTGACAGTTCTCGAGAGGACCTTTGCTACACAGGGGAGCATATAAATGGACAGCAGCTGGAGGGGGGATATGGGATCAGCTGAGCATATCTTCTAAATATAGGAGAACAAATAGCTTAAAGGTATTGAGAATGATGTGGTACAGGAGGAAATACTGATGGTGAAGGAAAGACACAGACATATCGCTGCAGTGACCTCCTTGAGTAGCAGAGGTGACCTTTGGAAAAATGGACGGTTCATCCACAGTAACAAGAGAGAAGCAGTGTCTATGGGTACGGATGCCGGTAGTTGGGTAAATGTGGTGGTGGGACTTTGAAAACATTCTCTTCTGATTGTTGAAGTTCTTATGCCTCAGTCTACTTATCCGTGATGGGCATTATAATATCTCTCTTCCAAGGTTATTGTGAGAATTGAATGAGACAACATAGTAAAATGTTAGTGTCATGCCTCATACAATTTTTGAGCTCAACTTATAGCAACTCCTTCATCTCCCTCCTTATTTGTTATGATTAGTATTATTGTTATTGATTCCTAACATTTACTGAGCATTTACAGTGTAGCAGTCTGTGCTGAGTACTCGGCACGTGTTTCTCACAGAATGGTCCTTCCATGTTTGTGGGATCTTATTGAGACCTTCTAAGCTCTCTCAAGGAACCAGTTTGGGATTTGGTTAACTCCTTCATTATTTTTTTTCCTCCCCAGTTTTCCCTTCATATCTTAAATGGTCATCAGCTCCATGGGAGAAGATTTTGTCAGCAACTGCTCTGGTCCAGGTTTTTAACGTGTTCATTTACCCTGCTTCACCTGGAGAGCAGTGGCTTGTGGCTGGGACCCAGACACATACTTTCCATCTAACATCCTTTGTGGGATAAGATGGAATGTGGTAGGTAGTCTGGGCTAAGCCCTTTGTCAACTCTGGGTGTATTTGACATTGGAGCCTCTGAAACTATGTCAGAATGGTAAAAATCCCCCCAAACAGCAACTGGCATTTGTTCAAGCATTCTCCTTCTTCTTTGGGGGTAGTGAAATGGGAGATGAATCAGTAATGACCAGCTCCAGAACAGCAATATTCTCAACTGGGAAAAGCCAAGTTAGGACTCAAGTGCCTCAGAGGTCCACTGGGCATCTGGATTTTCTCATCGCTTGGACACATTCTCATTCACTCTTTGAAATGAGTACAAATTTCTCTACTGAGGATTCCCTCATCAAAATCCATCAATCACAAGAAATCCCAGCTCTCCTAAAAGACGGTCTTTGGGGAAAGAAAATTCCCATTCTGTTTTCACAAGTCTGTTTCAAAGGGAAAGTGTCATCGGTCAGCCCCTGACCTTGAGTGGCTCGTGTAAAGAATAAGATCAAGAGAGGCCATTGTGTTCCTAGGGAACTCCAGTACAGAGAGTACTCAGTGATGTTTTTTTTTTTTTTTTTTTTTTTTTCTTTTTGCGGTATGCGGGCCTCTCACTCTTGTGGCCTCTCCCGTTGCGGAGCACAGGCTCCGGACGCGCAGGCCCAGCGGCCATGGCTCACGGGCCCAGCCGCTCCGCGGCATATGGGATCCTCCCAGACCGGGGCACGAACCCGTATCCCCTGCATTGGCAGGCGGACTCTCAACCACTGCGCCACCAGGGAGGCCCCTCAGTGCTGTTTTTTGAGTTGTTTCTTTTCAGGGTGTGGACAGCTCCAAGAAGATACATTATCAACAGGCCCCTGGAACTGGTTTGAGCCTTAAGCCCAACCACAAGACTGGAGCTTGCTCAGACAAAATAGTGTCCAAAAATTACCTTTGCTTCATTTCAATGCTAAAATCTCCTCCCCAGGTGGAGCTTAGGCCCCATTAACATAACATGCAATGCATGAAAGAAGCATGTTTCCAAATTGTGCACACACGAGATTATGCCTGCCTTCATATGTAATGACAAAACTTTCCTGCTTGGATATTCATCCCCTGCCCTAATAAAAGAACTAACCTTTCCTTGCTGGGGAGCCATGGCTTTGGGAAACGAATCACCATGACCTCCTTATTTGCTGCAAATAAGAACTTCACTTTGTGTGACAATTTTTCTTGGCGTTGTCTCTGACTAAAAACTCACCAAGAAGCTAGCCCCTTTTGGATTGGCAAAAAAAGCAGTAAGAGTCAGTGTCTTCCCCTTGCTCGCCAATTTTTATCAATCAGTGGCTCTTTTCCCACAGCTAAGAAATGGACATTCTGGCATTCTTACATGCATGAGACCTAAAAATCAGGGCTTACCCAAATCTGTTTCCTCTGAGGAAGCAATTGATTACATGGACCATTGGAATGATCCTGATGTTTTATAATACAATCACAGGGTTCTTCATTACGAGATGAGCAGTCCCCAAAGTGAACAAATACTACTACAGGGTAAAGGATCTTTATTTCTCTTATGGGGTGCCTACTTTGCATTGAACTTGATAGTTTATATATACCATCTCAGGTCTTGCAGTTCTCCTATAGGCTAAGTATAGGTATCCTGAATGTGAAGCTAAAAAAAGAGATTCAGAAAAGATAAGGACTTTGCCCAAATTCACACAGCTGATGAGTGATGGAGCTCACATTTGTACCTAAGTCTACTTAAATGTATATAAACTCTGGTCTGTCTAAAAGACAGACCTTTAACTTTTACCCACCAAATGATATTACCCCCTTATTGATTTCAACAATATTGAACATGTCTGAGGGTTGTAGAGTCCTTCTGTGACACTGCTCTATAATGCCCATATGGCTTCACTTGGAGACATCCTGGAAGCTGTAAGTTCTTAAATAATGTCTCTTCAACTTGGCTAGACTCACAGTGCCAGTAGAAGACAGATGATCCACGGCTGTGCATGGTATTGTTGCAAGCTAACGTGTTACTCTGTAGTCTTGGGTTGCCATCCCCTGGAGTGTTTTGATGCGATCAGTTGTCAGTTGCAGGTCTGTTGTTTCTCTCAGCAGAAGCCCAGCCAGTGGAAGATGACAGCCCCAAAGCCCTGCCTGTGTTAGGGGAGCTATCGAACTCGGATAATGACATAAACGAGTCGGTGTTCATCTGGGGAATCTCAGACAAAGCAGCCCAGAGGAAAACCATCTCTGTCGATGAAGGTTTGTTTCACTTGCAACGGGAAAATCAGCAGCAGCAGCAACCAGAGCCAGTGCTCAGGCTGGGGAGAGGGAAAGGGAAGCTGAAGCTGCCACATGTGAGTAGCATTTTATGATTTCTCTGCAGCTGGAAAGGAATGCTGGGGAAGGGGCTTGGCTGTGAGGTGGGCGTGCATGTGTGGGTTGGAGCTATCTGGGTGGCTGAGGGTAGGGGAGATGGTTTACACAATTAACAAGTACATTGAGGATCTGCCAAAGGAAGTGCAAGAGCGGGCTCACACGCACTTGCATTTTCTCCTTGGATCATAAGATATGTAAGCAGCAGGTGGGGAGTTTTTCTTTTTGTTTTCTTCTTTTTCTTCCTCTTCTTCATCCTTGAGAGTGGGTCACGTAGCAGAAAGTGAAGCCCGAGAGGGGCTTCCTGAGCAGAAGGACTGTTTTCTTTCCGAAGAGATTTTCTTTCCCAAGTTTCTTTTGCAGGTGTGGTGTGTAGATCTCTATTCCTTTGCCGTTGAGCTGCCCTGCTGCAGGGGCGTTTGCATCCTGCTAACCACAAAGGGGCGAGGGTGACTTTTGTATCTCTGGTTCTCAGCTCGAGTTGTCTGTAGTAAAGAGCACCAAATCCAACACAGTTTAACCTTGCAGTTGTCACTGTTAAAAGAGTTCAGTGAGCACAGCACAGGCACAGGAAACATGGGTGCCTTTCATGCATCTGCTCAGCAGGTCTCTCAGGGTTGGCAGCATCAATCTTGAACTTTGGGAACGTTTTTTTTTTTTTTTTGGACCAAGCTCTGGAATTTACTGTGGAACATTGGATAGGCTGAAGCTGAAAAGGGGCAGGAGAGAATATTGTTGCTTTAAAGCACTTGTGCAGCCAGCAGCAGGTGGTTGTAACATGGGGAGTTGGTTAGTGTCTTTGGGTTATTGTTACTGATGCTAAGTAATGTGCTGAGTAAAAGTACACCTGGTCATGAACTTGCTGTATTCTGGTTATCAGAAGACACAGGTGCTTGCGTGTTGTTTGTTTCCTCATCCCTGCTTCCTTCCTTCTCTCTTTAGAAGCTTTGACATGGCGGAGCATGTCATGCTGAGTGTTTACCTGCTTGAGCATCTGCAGTAAATACATACAAGTTCATCTTCTCCAAGAGGAGGTGAAAAGGGGGACAAGGAGGGAGCCAGGGAGGGACCCATTGTTGCTCGTCCTAAGGGCAGGCTTTGAGTAGCCGTGCATAACGACGAGTGTAGAACAGTCGGAGACACTTCACTCTGGGACTTGGCCAGGAGGAGAGCGGCCAGCCAATGTTTGAGTGCAGAACTGAATGCTCCTGTGCTGGAGGGTCAGGGCACAGCTCCTGAGTTGCTATGGGGCATGCGTGATACATGAGCCAAGGGATGAGCTTCACGGGGAATCCTCTCACCCAGGCGGTGCTTTCTGATATTTCTCATACCTTGGTACTCCAGGGAAACAGACAAGGTGGCTCAAAGCTGGGGATGAGTGGCTAGGTGGCTCAAGTGACCATCCAGTGGAAAGCATTCAATAGTTGGGACATCACGCTATCTGGAACCTGCCCATGGCACAGAGGTATGCCTTGGCATCCAGGTTGGGGGGATCTAATTTAAACAACCCAGGGAAAACCAAAGAAATGAGGCAAGGTGAGTAACCTGATGTCTATGCTTTGCTATTATTTATTTTTCCTATCACTAGTAACAATGCATTGAGGAAACATTACAAAGTATCCTTTTTTTTTTTTAAGATTTTTTCCTAATCTCAACCTTTTATCACCTCTGGTTCTCCTCTGTTCTCTCAGTCTTTGTCCAAGCATGCCTTTCTGACACAAATGTAACTACAGTCTGGACATATTCACTTACTCGTCTTCTTTTCCAGTATTATTCTATAGACACTTTCCCATCTTCCAGTACAGTTTCACATAAGTGATTAATTGTGGCTGGATTAAATGGATTAATCCCTTAAGTGGGTATGCTACAATCTGTTTAGCAATTGTTGACTATTTAAATTGCTTCTAGTTTTCCCATGATTGTAATGCCACTCTGAATATGTTCTGTGCATAAAGCAGTTTTACTTCTCTTTCTTTAAAAAGAAAAATTGGATGGATTTTGGATTTCAAAAAAGGATGAATTCTCAACAGTGATACCAGAGAGGTAAAAAAATATGGACATTTTAGTGGCTTTTCCTGCTTATTACCAAACTGTTCCCTGAAACATATTTCTTTTGCCCCAAACCATCCGTAATACAGTCTAGGTAAATATCAATTGACCTAGAGCCTTACGCACATTCGATTTTCTCTCTCTCTCTAAATGCGGAACTATAAAAATGTACTCATCCCTTTTTTGCAATTTGCTTTTGAGTCCTAGTAAACCAGGCACTAGGCACTGTGATCCTCCCTAGGACAAGCCTACAGCTTCTCAGGTCCCTTCACTTTGTCAGTGTCTCCCATGAGGCATCCAGGTTTAGCAGCCTCCCCTTTCCATCTCTGTAGGGGTGAAGAAAGGAGGGGCAGAAGCTCTCCATCCTGTACCAGAGTGCCTGAGCAAGATGAGCAGGGGTCAAGGCCTGGGGCGTGGGAGGAGCCAGCCCAGAATTCTCTCCAAGCCCTGGAGCTCAAGTCCAGCAGGCTCCCTGGCCCTTCCGTCTTCCTCTCCAGCCCTAACAGAGCCAGCATAGAGGCAAACTCCCGCCTCAGACAGTATTTGAGACAGAGACCTCACAGAGAAGGGGGAATGGGGTCCTTGGGAAGGCGAGAAGTGGCTATGCTTATTGGGAGAAAAAGGAACATGTTTTAAGGTCTCCACTGCTAGGGGTACTTCTCCCGAATGCATGTGCTTTCACAATGGGAGTCAGACAGGGCTGAGTGCCAACTCTGATCAAATAAGAGCGGTTGAATGCTCCTTTCTCAGTGCCTACCTCCCTTAAGGATAATTTTATCAACAATTTATTTTTTCTTTTATGTGGCTAATGTATCTGGTCAATTTGGAGATTAATCAGTGCTGTTCTGACTTCCTGTGTAGCTCCCCATAAATCACTTCAGTGCTAATCTCTTTTGTTCATTTAGTAATTATTTGTGCAAAATCCAGGAGCGTCCAGTGGGAGCCACACAGAAACTCAGCATATATTTGCCCACCCTGACCTACACAAGTGGAAACTGACAGTGTCTTGGGAGTGGGATTTTCCTGCCCATAGATAAGTGGGTTTGATAAATGTGGGGGGGGGGGGGGTTAGGAGCTCTATTGACTCAGTGGGCAAGGGCTTAATAGAGACAGAGTTGCTTCACAAAATGGTGGGCCACTGGTGCGTCTGAGTTGGAGGTGATGGGGCAGTGGCCTGAGAAGGAAAGGAGACCTTGCTGCTTCAGATGCTGGGCAGACAGGGAGAAATGGTGTGTTCGTGGTCTGCTGGAGAGAATAAAGCTTTGGTCTGCTAAGGATAGGACAAGAGGCTTTTAAATTGTAGCACATGTATTTAGGAAAGAGATTAATAAGGACTTCCCATATGATATCACTCCTCATTCTTTATTGTATCATTGGTTGAAGGTCTAGCTTTCCTGCAGGATTATACTCTGGGAGAGCAAGTATGGTGTGTGCTTTATTCCCTGCTGCAACCCCACTCCTCTAAAGTGTGCCGTGTGCCAGGACATGTTTTAAGGGCACATCTACATTATTGTGTTTAATCCTCACAACAATCCTAAGCAGTGTTTACTATTATTAGTCCCATTTTACAGATTTGAAAACTGAGAGACAAGGAGGTTATGTTGGAGGGCGTGTGGGGTCAGGGGTTCAGAAGGAGGAGGCATTGAGGAGGGGAAAGAGTCTCAGGCCACTTAAAGTGTCAAGACCACAACTTCAGCCCAAGAAGTCAAGGTGCAGAGTCTGAGTTCTTAATCCGTGAGCCATCAACTCTTTTAACATTGGCTGAGGGAATGATTGAAAGTCTAAGAGAATGTTAAAACATGACTGTACAGATAAAATGTACTGTAGCAGTAATAGCAATGATGATGGTGATTTTTATAACCAAGCCACTGTTTCATGTGCACCAGTCCCTTTGTACCAAAGTTTTGTATGTGCATTTTGAATTAGTTCTCACAACAGCCTTATAAGATGACCACCATCCTTATCTATATTTCACCATGAAGAAACTCAGGCTCTGAGATGTTATACAACTTGTCCAAGGCCACAGAGCAAGTGAGTCTGACTCTGACATCTGTTATCTATGACCACACCTCAGTTAGCACTGGATCAAGGGCCAGAGTAGTCACAAGCAAGGTTCTCCTGGGACAGTGGAGGTGAGCTCCATGGCCTCTTTTGATCTCTTTGGATTTAGGTCCTAGGAAGGCTTTTAGAACCACTTCCCTTGATGCTGCACAAAAAGCTTCGGTCTCAGCCCATGCCTGGTACTGCCTCAGCAAGTTCCTAAAGGAAGAATTCTCTGAAAAACTATCACCATGAGGCAAGTCACTGGTTCACTTGTCAGGAAAAGACAAGAATCCCAGCCAAGAACTCACCTTTGTTCAATGCTCTAGACCTGCACTGTCCAATATGGTAGCCATTAGCCACATGTGGCTATTGAGCACTTGAACTGTGTGTGGCTGGTTCAAACTGAGGTGTGCCATCAGTGTAAAAATATGCATCAGATCTCAATGGCTTGGTATTAAAAAATGGAGACTATCAATAAATTTGTATTGATTACATATTGAAATGATGTCTGGCATATAATGGATTAAATAAAATATATTCTTAACATTAATTGTACCTGTTTTAAAAGGTAAAAAACCTTTTTTAAAGTTGTGGTAAAATACACATAACATAGAATTGACCATATTAACCATTGTTCAGAGCACAGTTCTATAACCAATCTCCAAATCTCTTTTATCTTGCAAACTTGGTGCCCTTTACCCATTAAACAACTCCCCATTCCCCCTTCCCGCAGCCCCTGGCAACCACTCTTCTACTTTCCGTCTCTATGAATTTGACTACTCGAGGTACCTCGTGTAAGTGGAATCACACAGTACTTGTCCTCTTGCGACTGGCTTTTTTCACTTAGCATAATGCCCTCAAGGTTCATCCGTGTTGTTGACTATGTCAGAATGCCCTTCCTTTTTAAGGCTGAATAATATGCCATTGTATGTATGCACCGCATTTCCTTTGTACGTTTAACTGTCAAAGGACACAAGGCTTGCTTTCACGTCCTTTTACTTTTCCTCGGTGTGGCTTCTACAAGCCTTTAAAATTGCATACGTGTCTTGTATTTGTGGTTTATGTTACATTTCTACTGGACAATGCTGCTCTGAATTTTCCTCTCTTCCTCGATGTTTCCTCCTTCTCCTCCCTTCACCAGATGTTAGTTTGGCCTCTCTCTTCCCCCTTCCCTGACACCTGAGCCAAGAATATTAGCTCTGGGGGCTTCCCTGGTGGCGCAGTGGTTGAGAGGCCGCCCGCCGATGCAGGGGACACGGGTTCGTGCCCCGGTCCAGGAAGATCCCACATGCCGCAGAGCGGCTGGGCCCGTGAGCCATGGCCGCCGAGCCTGCGCGTCCAGAGCCTGTGCTCCACAACGGGAGAGGCCACAACAGTGAGAGGCCCGCGTACCGCAAAAAAAAAAAAAAAAAAAAAAAGAATATTAGCTCTGATTAAGCACTCCCTTTTATAAGGATCTATGATAGGCTGTCACGTTAGGCAAAGTTTTCTGTAATTGAATGAAACTGGGACATAGTTCAAGGTAGCTTTTTCCATAATACATAAGTAGAAGGCCCAATAAATTGGGACTGAGAAGGAAAAGCTTTTGAAGTGATTTGATTAAAAGTCAACAGCTTTCCTCAGCTCACAGTCTGAGAGTGAATTTTATTAACCACCAAGCAAAGAGGAATACAAAACCAATGAAGCATAAATTCACAGCACAGATCTATGCCAGCCTCTCACTTCTGAAGTGCAGATTTTGTAGAAAGACCTGGGTATCTGGAGATTCAAGACATTGGAATCTTGTCAGTGTCTTTTGAATTTCCCATTACTTATAGGATATAACTCAAAAGTTGAAAGCCTTTCAACTTTCCAATTTCCCTTCCCACCACTCCCCACAGGGCCCTCTATAAGAAGATAAGTATTACTTTTTAGTCTCCAAATGTACAGTGCAATCCCAGGCCTCCCAGCCTTGACAATGTTCTTACTTGAACCTGGGAGACCCCACCCCATGCATATACACCTGGTGAAATCTTACTCGTTCTTCAGGACAAAGTTCAAAGGTCACCATCTCTGTGAAGCATTCCTTGACTCCAGTGCCCATTAGGTTCCCAACAGTAAACACTCCAATTGGCACACTCCAATGATTGGTTAAAGGATGTCGCATGATGGCGTTCTTTACAAAGGTGTGCAAGGTTAAGGGTAACCAAGATGAGATGGTGAAGCAGCCCAAGGTTAGTGACCCCTAGAATCAGGAAAGAAAAAACAGTTCCCAGAACTTGCCCAGATTTGTAAGAGGGGCCTCCAGACAGAAGCTGTCGCCTGTCTTAGAACACCGGCAGTGAGACAGGAGCGGATCTCTCTCCTCCACCCTCGGGTATCCTCCCATCAACTGAACCCGTCTAGAAGTGGGAAAGCACAAGTGCGCAGAGGATACCGCTCGTAGACAAAGCTTCCAAGAGCACAGGGCAGGTGGAAATGTGGAGTGTGCCTCTAGAAGGACTAACAGAGATGCTCTAGCACAAGCCCTTACCCCATCTCCAGAAACACCCCCTCTCTTCCCAAGACTCCTAAGAGGAACTGTTTATACCATAAGATAATGCTTGTCATACTGTATTTGTATTGTTGAATTCACTGTCTTTTCCCCAGCTACTCAGGAGACCATGAGCCTTTGAAGGTCAGACTCATTTCTCCCATTCATATATATATTTCTGACACTTAGAAAAGTACTTGGGAGTAAATAGGTACTATATAAATATGGAATGAATTAATGTGGTCCTTTATCACATTTTTTCCCTAAGTCCCCCACTGGAATCTGGATGACCTACAGTGAGTCTAGATTGGGAATTTCCCAATGAATTGGATACATAGGATTAATACCCTCCTTTGAGTCCCAGCTAGGGTGCTAAAATGATTTGAATAAATGATACTCAGTGCCTCATTATGCTGTAATTGGTAGCACATTAAATTATGAGGAATTGAGGAACTTGAACATAAGTGGCAGGAATCAGCAGTGAGTTAGATCGACTAAGAAAATAAGTGTGTGTGTAGGTGCCTGGGAGAAATGTACTGTATATACTGTGAAGAAAGTTGGGTGCACAGTGAGAAATGTTGACCAGGGCAATGGAAGGCAGAGGCTAAGTGGAGACTGGACACTGAAGGGAACATTTGAGGCTCAGGTTGACACGGCCATGGTTGTTCCAGGAATAAGGTTCTACCAAGCCGACTGGATTCCTAACCAAACCAGTGAGTGAAGACACATCTCTGAAGTACATCAGTGTATCTCAGGTTTGCTCACTCTACTGGGTTTAATTATTAACCTGGAGTTTGGAGGTTGTATTATTTTCCTAGGACTTCCATAACAGAGTACCACAAACTGGGTGGCTTCAGACAAGAGAAATGTATTCTCTCACAGTTCTGCTGGCCAGAATCTTGAAATGAAGGTGTCAGCAGGGCCATCCTCCCTCTGAAGCCTCTAGGGGAGATTGCTTCATTGCCTCTTCCAGCTTCTGGTGGCTCTAAACTCTCCTTGGCATGGGACATAACTCCAATCTCTGCCTCTGCCTCCATCTTCACATGGCCTTTTCCCCTCTGTGTCTGTGCCTTAAATCTCCCTTTTCTTTCTCTAATAAGGACACCATTTATTGGATTTAGGACCCACCCTAAATCCACGCTAATCTCATCTGGAGATCCTTAATTATTGCTGCAAAGATCTTGTTTCCAAATAAGGTCACACTCACAAGTAGTGGGGGTTTAGAAATGTACATCCCTTTTGGGGACCACCATCCAACCCACCACAGAGGTTACGTTAGTTCTGGTTAGTCAGCCTCCTTTCCAAAGCCAAGCCCTTCCCTCTAGTCCACGTTTTCTCATCTTCTTGAATCTAAGAGCTTGTCCCCATCCATTATTTCTATTTTCTCTTTTGAATCTTTAATGTTTTTGCCTTGCTCCTTCCCTTCAGGGTAAAAAATGCTTAGTTCCTTCCTAACCGTAAACAAACCACCTTCTCACTGCCTGATTGTACCTTCAAAATTTAAATCCTTTTCCAATACCACCACACCTCACAAAACCTCCCCTCCCCACCACCACTCCAAGGAAGGACCCCCCTCCCCCTTTACTTCTCAGACATTTCTGGGCTTTTGCTCTCATCCAAAAAGAAGCACCTTTCTGAAGTAACCAGGAAAGTAAGTTCAGGTTGCCCAACCTTACAAATACAGGTTCTCTTTGGTCCTTCTGACCCTCTTTGCCACATCTAATTATCTTGGCTATCTCTTCCTGCTTGGAGTTTCTCTCTTACCTCAAGGTGTCAAGTTAGGGCTTGCAGGGAAAACTCTCCCTCAACTATATCCTTCCCAGCTGCTCATGGATTATTATCTTGAACTTAACATTTGTTGTGTTCCTTCCCTCTATGCCACACAGGTTGACTTTTCTTTAAAAATCTACTTAAAGAAAAATAACATTTCTGACACCTGTCAAGTATTCAAAAGGTGGCTTTGTTACCGAACCAAACTTGGGTCTGCTTGCCCTCACGCAGTAAAGCCAAACTACTGACACCAAGCTGTGGTAAAGGAGAGTGTGGCACTTACCGCAGGCCCCCAAACAAAGAGAAGGGGCAGCTCGAGCTCAGAAGAACTAAACCCCCCTATTGCTTTCAGGCACGGGGCTTTAAAGGCAGTGTGGGGGAGGGGGCTTCAGCGTGTGATCGACTCATGCACAGTTCTGATTGGTTGGCATCAAGGTGAGGTTTCAAGCATCATCGACCTTCTGGTTTCAACCAGTCTAGGGTCTATGTGCTGTGGTCAGCAGTTTTCCTCTGCTGACAGTCTGCTTCCTGTAAAAACAACTTAGGAATATGTGTCGGGCCTTTATCTGTACCTTTCAGGGAACTGAGAGTTTGGTGATTCTGCGATGTGGCAGACTCCCAGTCTAAACTGTTACCAGTTCCCCAGCCCAACAGCGATTCTTTGTTTCTACATCTTCAGGTTTCCTCATCATTAACCCTTGAGCCAGCCTTTTGAGACTCAGGGGAAGCCTGGGAGACTAAAGCAAAAGCCTTTTACTTCAAAGGACAGGGACACAGGGGCTTGTATACAGGTTCAGCTTCTTATTTTTAAATAAAAATACTTATTACAACAAAAATACCATTCCCATCCCTGACATAGTAGTACATCTGTTCGACAGGTTTGAGCCATCTAGTCTTACCTAGTTATCACCTGGCCTTGGAAAGGCATCGAAGATAAGGGCACAGTCCAGGGCTCTGCTGTTTCATAAGACACGGATTCAGACTCTGACCACAGCGACGCCTACCACCTTCTTTCCGTGGCAGGGCTTTATAGGTTCTGCTGATGAAGGGGCCTGCAATGCACAGTGGCTGCTGGCCATTCACTAATTGGTCAGTCTGTGGGTGTGTTACTGTGGCCCTTCCCAGTGCTAACAAGAGAAGAGAGATTTGTGAATTCAGCTGTTGTTTAGACTCCAGCCAGTAGCAAAATCTGTGATCCACGGATGCTCCCCTACAATCTTGGTTTTAGTTGTTTTCTTAGAAAAGCATCCATTTCATCAAGATGTTCAAGACCATTGGAATAAATCTGTATACGGTATTCTTCTATAAAATTGCAACTCCTTCTATATTGGCAGTTATGTCTCTTCTTATTCCTAATATTACTCTTTTGTGTTTTCTCCATCTTTCTTTTTATAATTTAATTTATCTTTTCAACAGACCGCTTTAAGTTTTACTGATTAATTTTAGTCATCTATTTCATTGATTTGGTTTTATTAAACTTTTATTAATATAGAGTATACATACAAGAAGGTGTGCATAGTACAGCTCAGTGTATTTTCACAAAGTAAGCACATTTATGTAATCACTAGATCAAGAAATAAAATGGTACCAGCACAGCAGCCCAGAAGCCTCCTCGGAGCCCTTCCAGTCAACTGCCCACCAACGGTAGCATTATCCTCCCTTTGAACAGCATAAATTCATTTTGCCTGTCAGTCCTTCTACTTCTTACACAATCTACTCATATAAAATATATGTATTCTTTTGTGTCTGGTTTTACTCACTATTATGGACAGTTTCTCATCTGTAACCTACTTTGAGTGTTATCAAGATTGGAGACAATGAGTGTCAGTTACCTGCACAGGGGCTGGCTATAGAAGATACGTAAGTGAGTTATTATCATGAAAAGGGGGCATTATCTGCAGATGGGTGATGTGGGAATGAGGAGGGGAGGGGAGGAGTGTGTGCAGTGGACAAAGCTCAGCTAATTTATCCTGACTAGTTCCCAAACATGGTCAGGACCGTGATGGGAAGACCATGTAGGAAAGCAGGATTTTGGTACTTCCTTTCTAACTGCCTGATGACATGGTAAGTACCAGGTTTCATTATTTTCCAACAGTTCATTATAAAAATTTTCAAACCCATTGAAACACTGAATTTACAGCAAACACCCACGTACCCACCACCTGGCTTCTATAATTAACATTTTGCTCTTCATGCTTGATCACATATTTATGTCTGTCCATTCATCAATCCCTTTTTATTTTTTATGCATTTTAGAGGAAGTTGCTTTTGTAGTAGGGTTTTAAAAAAAAATTAGGCGAAATTCACATAACATAAAATTAGCCACTTTAAACTGAGTAATTCAGTGTTATTTAGTATGTTTATGTTGTCTATCACGTCTATCTAGTTCCAGAACCTTTCTGTCACTCCAGAATAAAGCCCCTTATCAACTGAGCCATTACTCTTCATTCCTTCCTCCTCCCAGCTCCTGGTGACCTCCAATCTATCTGTTTCTATATTTACCTATTCTAGATATTTAACGTAAAGAGAATCATACAATATGTGACCTTTTGTGTCTGGTTTCTTTCACTCAGCATAATGTTTTTAAAATCTATCCACAATGTAGCACATTCCTTTTTATGGTTGAATGATATTCCATTGTGTGAGTACACCAGAGTTTGTATACCCCTTCATCCATTGATGGACATTTGGGTGGTTTTCACCTTTTGGCTATTGTGTATCTGAGAATTTGTGTACAAAGATATGGTTAAGTACTTGCTTTCAATTTGGGGGAAATATACGTAAGAATAGAATTGATGGGTCATATGGTAATTCTATGTTTAACTTTTTGTGGAACCGCCAAACTATCTTTCTGGTATGGTAGTAAGTTTTTAAGCCCCAGGAAATCTCTTGATCAAGATGGACATACTTGTCCTAAGATTAGATGGCATACCTCCATGGCCAGCTATTAGCACTAATTTAGCCCCAGTTCAATTAGCCTCCTTTCTGGATAAAATACACAGGGATTTTATGGCACATGAGAGGAGATGCTGCTTAAGCAGCCTACAATTTCCTCTTGTCTCCTATAGGGTGTGTCAATTCAACTGTCAGTGGAGGGGCAGTGTGTATAGTCTCTTGGGACATAGACTACTCAATTAATGATTCCTGTTGTGTAATCAGTGAGTCTCAATTCCAGGAAACCGCCACATGGAGCAAGACCCCTCTGATACTACAGAAAGCAGCACCAGGTCCCCTTATGATTTCCTGGGTTATGCTAGGAGTTAAGTACAACAGATTTGGGTTGGAGAGAGAGGAATTTGCCAAAGAGACGCATGGGAGTGGCAATCCTTGGAATAGACGCTGACAGCTGGCGTGAGATTTCCGAGGGCTGTCCTGCTCTGTGAGCCTGAGAAAACAGGAGACATTCCAACTATTGTATGATATCATCTGCATCTTAGTAGCATTTGTTTTTAAACTATGGACTTAATTGCTGTTACATTGGCTCCTATATCTTTTTTCCCCAAAAGTTGAATCTTTGAAATTCCCATGAAAGCACATTCAGTTGTCATTTCTGTTCCAACTTGATGACAGAATCATCCCTAATAATGAAAACAAATCTGTTATTGGCAAAGCAGTCCCAGGTGTTGCTTTTGGAGAGTCAGGAAGGGGAAGCAAAAAGTCTCAGAGCAGCCCAGAGATTGCAACAGATTAACAAAGGCTGTTTGCAAACAGGCCAATAATCCACCACTTTGCACATCATGTTATCATGTGCAAATCCCATTCACAAAAACCTGGTGGAGTCAGCAGAGAGGGTGCTGGTGGATCTTGATCTTCAGGTAAAGAACTCCAGATCAAAAAGGATATGTAACTTATTCAATGCCATAGAGCTAGCAAGGAACAGGTTCAGAGTGCAAATTCTGTGTTGTTTCCACTGTAGGAGAAAAAGAGAATGATCATCCAAGGTGTTGGGAAAATAAAACTTTGGAGTCACCTAGAACCTGGTTTGGGCTTTTGGAACAGTGACTCGGTCACTGACCAGCCACGTAACCACTAGCTCACTCAGCCCCTGATCTTCATTTTCTTCACTTTCAGTGGAGCTGATGTTAGCTATAAGATTAATGTGAAGATAGAATGAAATAGTGTACATGAAGTACTTTACATGCTAGCAATTGCAGGTGCTCAAAAAATTGTAGCTTTCCTGCCTCAACCAGATCATGCTAGCAGATTCTAGAAAATCTGTTCCCACGACTTCTTCAACCCTTGCTCTTTTTCTCCTAAGTGTCCTAAACTGCACATGCCCTGACCCTAAGCAAAGTTCATCAGAGATATTAGCCTTGACATAAGAACAATGCGGGTGCTTTGAGATGTGGAGACACTTTGCAGTCAGAAGGTAGGGACAATCAATGTTCATTACTTAATTAGGATAAACTTCCATTTATATGTCCAGTTGTCAGAAAGCAAGACCTGATCAAAGGGCCATTAGTCACAAGGCTGGCTTGGCAAAGGGCCGCTTAGTTAAGGCAGTGAATTTAACATGAAAGGGAAGAGGGAGCCGGAACACTGGGGCTTGGTACATTGTGCATTAGTGAGTCTTCTGGTCCTAGCTCTGCAAGATTTCTTTAACAGAGGTTAACCCAGATGCTGAAGGCTGACTGTATCAAGCGTCCATGGCAGTCGCGAGCAAGTGGTAGCATTTCATCCCCTTGTCAAATTTCCAAATTGGGCAAACTTGAGAACAAGACTGAGAGGCATAAATGTCTTGTCAAATTTCACAGAAATTGCTGGTCCCCAAAGACAGAAATAAACCTTTCAGACCATTATAGGGCAGAACAGCGTTGACCGTCCTATGTCTGCTGCAGAATTTGGAACCTTCCAGACTCTGGAAAGGTCATTCAGTGTGGACCTTTGTACACTTATGTTCCAATAGCACTCATTCTTTAATATGGAATTCTCATTCGTGACAGTTGTAATATCAATGGTAATATTTATATCATTATGTTCTAAAACCAGACAGTGTGAGACACAAATTAATAAGCATTTGCTCAACACCCACAGGCCACCAGGTGCTGCTGCTACAATGGGGAGAGGTATTGCAGAAGTGGATGAAGAGATAAATGATTTATTTTTCACATTTTGCAAGCACACTTGCATTATACAAGCACTCTGCACATTTGCATAATCTGCTAGTTGAATGAATAAATTGACAGTGCATTGTGGAATTGCCTTCATGATGTGGTGAGGATATAATTGCTGTTATTGTTATAACTGATCTCATTGGCTGAGTACCGACTGGACTGAGGGGGGGCGAGGGTGGGTGGGTACCACGTGAAGACAGCAGAGGGCAGTGGTTAAGAGCAACAACTCCGAAGCCACATTGCTGCGTTTGGCTCCTGACTCTGCTGCTTTCTAGCTGTGTAGGCTTCAAAAGCAGGTTGAATTCTTTGTGCTTCAGTTTCTGCATCTGTAGAATCGGAATGGTAACAGTGATACCTGCTTTGTAGGATTGTTATAAAGACTAAACGAAGTAACTTTTGTAATGTGATCAAAACAGTACTTGGCATAATGTAATAATAATCATCATCATAATAATCCCTCCCACCCACCCACACACACTGGGGCAAAGTGCCCATTTTTTAAAGGAGGAAGCTGATTCCTAATGCCTCAGGGGTAGAGTAGCCTTGAAATTCAGGTTGTTCTTGCTCCAAGTACATTCTCCTCCCACGAAGCCTGCGACATCCTGACACTGAATGGAGCGTGCTGACCCTGGCGTGCCCGCTGACATGAGGAGGCAGATCTCTCTTGTGCCTCCCTCTCCAGAAACGAACATCTCACAAGCATGTACACATCCCACCTTTGCTGGAGCTGGGGTCACCCTTTCCAAAAGAACAGTCTCTGCCTAAATGTGCGAGGGCTCTGAGAAGCTCATAGAGATTCCTACCGCACTGATAAGCACTTCTTCATTTCTCACTCTGTCTAAAATAGAAATGCAATCTCAGAGATGCTTTCATCCGAGAGATCAATCTCCCCAGGCTCCACTCCACACTCACGGTGGAGACAGCATGGTCCTGAGGGCCTGTGGTATGTTGAAGATCCTAGGGTTGGGGCTAGGCTGGAGGTGATGAGAGTTTTAAATTGACATCACCAAAAACAGGGCAGTCATTGTGGTGAGGAGAAATCACAGTCGGACTTCCCTGGTGGTGCAGTGGTTAAGAATCCGCCTGCCAATGCAGGGGACACAGGTTCGAGCTCTGGTCCAGGAAGATCCCACATGCCACAGAGTAAGCCCATGTGCCACAACTACTGAGCCTGTGCTCTAGAGCCCACATGCCAAAACTACTGAAGCCCATGCGCCTAGAGCCACAACAAGAGAAGCCACCACAATGAGAAGGCTGTGCGCCCCAACGAAGAGTAGCCCTCGCTCGCCACAACCAGAGAAAGCCTGCGCAGCAATGAAGACCAAATGCAGCCATAAGTAAATAAATAAATTGATTTTTTTAAAAGAAAGAAATCACAGTCAAAGAAGGAACCAGAGATCAAGGTAAAGAAGCAGTAGAAGTTGCCCGTTCTGAAGAGCAAGGAAGTAAAATCACAAGGCATGTCAACGCCGGAGCTGAGATAAATGGGCACTGGAGAGTGAAGCCTGAAGCAGGGTGAGGTGGGGAGCTCTAGATAGTCTGAACCTACTGTTGTGAAGTGGCCTGTCCAGCTGCATTGGTGCCTGGATGTTTGCTTGTTTGAGAGGGGCTCTGCAGGGCTCGAGTCAAATAGGAGTCCCTTGATTTATCAAAGGAATATCTAGAGTTTGAGTCCAGTGAGATTTAATCTGATGTTGAAGATTCTGTTCAGTTTTATAACAGTGAGGATACCTTAGGAGATGTCTGAGTCAGTGAGGCATATTAAAGTCATATCCATACTCAAGTATGCCAATGCGATAATTTGATGGGAGAAGCAAGGAGAAGCGAAATACTAAAGTCCTGTTGAGCAAACTTTATCAGTAGCATTTCTCTTCAGTTTGTCACCAACCTATCATTACACAAATGAGAATTTCATTACTCCCAAGGGAGAGACTTGATTTCTGAGGTACCTCTAGGGCTATGAGGTCAATGGAGACAAATGATCTTTGGCTAAAATTCTGCATTCTTGTGATATTACTTTGTTTCCGAACACAGAAGCAAAACACTGATCGGGAGTAACCAGGAAAGGAGACTCACCCACCCAGACCGAGTTATACCAATGATTTTATTATTTGACAGAAGTAGATCATATTGGAGGGAGGTTAAGCTTTCTCTTATGCTGACCTTAGTCCTGAACCAGGAAGATGATCCTACTGCTCTTAGAACATGGCATCTGCCCTTTATTGGGCAACCTTGGATTTTTCCATTTTACCCATCAAAAATAATAGTAATTCTCATGCTCAACATCACTAATCATTAGAGAAATGCAAATCAAAACTACAATGAGATATCATCTCACACCAGTCAGAATGGCCATCATCAAAAAATCTAGAAACAATAAATGCTGGAGAGGGTGTGGAGAAAAGGGAACACTCTTGCACTGCTAGTGGGAATGTGAATTGGTACAGCCACTATGGAGAACAGTATGGAGGTTCCTTAAAAAACTAAAAATAGAACTACCATATGGCCCAGCAATCCCACTACTAGGCATATACCCTGAGAAAACCATAACTCAAAAAGAGACATGTACCAAAATGTTCATTGCAGCTCTATTCACAATAGCCCGGAGATGGAAACAACCTAAGTGTCCATCATCGGATGAATGGATAAAGAAGATGTGGCACATATATACAATGGAATACTACTCAGCCATAAAAAGAAACGAAATTGAGCTATTTGTAATGAGGTGGATAGACCTAGAGTCTGTCATACAGAGTGAATAAGTCAGAAAGAGAAAGACAAATACCATATGCTAACACATATATATGGAATTTAAGAAAAAAAAATGTCATGAAGAACCTAGGGGTAAAACAGGCATAAAGACACAGACCGACTTGAAAATGGACTTGAGGATATGGGGAGGGGGAAGGGTAAGCTGTGACAAAACAAGAGAGAGGCATGGACATATATACTGTACCAAACGTAAGGTAGATAGGTAGTGGGAAGCAGCCGCATAGCACAGGGAGATCAGCTCGGTGCTTTGTGACCGCCTGGAGGGGTGGGATAGGGAGGGTGGGAGGGAGGGAGACACAAGAGGGAAGGGATGTGGGAACAGATGTATATGTATGACTGATTCACTTTGTTATAAAGCAGAAACTAATAAAAAAACAAAAAAAAACAAAAAAAACCAAAAGTAATAGTAATTCTTGAATCAGCCTCTTCAGTATTTTCCCCTTGAAAGGATAAAAGGATAAAGAGCCTGGATTTGCAGGGCTGGGAGGTCCTTCATGAACAGGCAAAATGTGCCCAATCATCACAGGGGAAACTTGTAAACCTGACAAAAACCTGTCTTCCAAATCTCTCAAATCCTTCCCCAGAACCAGCCCTACCCTTGTCTTTGTTCTAGATCAGTCATGTATCTGTGTATGGTTTGGGTACTCTTTGGACTGGCTTCCTGGCTCCTTTCTTTCTGTATCTGGCTTTACTTTATGTACTTTCTTGAAAACTGTTTCTGCCTCTTCTCTAGCAACTCACTGGCAACCTTGGCAACTAACTTGAATGCTGCTCTCCCTCTCCACTTATGCCTCTTCCCCACTCCTAGGGTTCTGGAGCCTAAATGGACTGGTAATGATACATGTGCTTTCTCTTCCAACTTGGAGTGTTGACTACATTTGGCAACCTCCTGAAGGTGTTTCCTGAGATACCTCCCCCAGATCCCAGGGGGTATAGGCTGTGATTCATCCACTAGCTGCATGCCAGGAACTTTGCAAACACTGTGCTAAATACATCATATTAAGTCTCCCAACAACCCTCAAGAGGTAATTATTGTTAATTCTATTTAATGGAGAAATGTTGGATTGTGTTCTAGCCATTGTGTTGTTATGATGTAGAGATTCTGTATTCTGTTATATTCCTCCAAAGAGTTTTGATATATTTTATAGCAGGCAGTAATTTGCTTAGACTTAAATTTCACAAGAATCTGTCTTGCCTGTGGTAAGTGGCAGCTAAAATCTCAGTTTAACTCTGAGCTGGGTGGTTTTCAGTCTGCTTCATGCATGTATAGTTCAAGGGTCAGCTACAGATTTGGGCAGAGTTAATGCACAGAATCTGGGGCTCCCCTACTCTGGCATTCTCCTTTCTAGGCTTCCCTCTTCACTTTCCAGAGTCTATGGCCACCTTGGATTCTGTCTCCAATTCCTCAGACCAGAAAGATGGCAAGTGTCCTCTTATTCCTTCAGCTGGCCTGTGTCACACTGTGACTATGGCCTACCCTAGAGTTGCAACAAAATGTGGATCTCACCCTCTGTTGATCTCTTCTTCCAAGTTTTGACTCCTTTCTAAAATCTGCCTGCTTTTGTTGTCTCTTCAGAGACTTCGGGTGTATTTTGCCCTTTGAATAGTTTGTCCTAAGTTTATAGCTGTTGTTTATGGAGGCTGGTCTGCTGGGCACTTACTCCATCACACTGAAAGTAGAACTCCAGAAAATATTCAAAAGATGCTATCAATAACTACTACCTTTATCATTATTCTCATGACCAGTCTTCTCTTGCTGAGTCACAGAATTACAGATATCCTGGGCAGGCATTGTGAAGCAGACAGAAAAAAGGAACCAAGATAGATCTCTGGAATATAGCATTAGTACCCCTCTGCAAGGTTTGCAAAGCAGTGGTTCTTTCCAGAACTGCATAGACGCATCACCCTTTCTGAGTTGCCATGTATATGTGGGGAGAAGAAGGCAGGGTCATTTTCTTGAGTAAAGCACAGTTGATAGGGTGTTAATTCTTCTCCACCCACATCTCCCTCAGAGGACACATAGCAAACAGCTCTCACTCTGGAGACAGGAGGCTTGCCAAAGTGCATCACACCAGCAGGACGTGACTGGACTGTGTTTTGGACTGACTGAAGAGGGAGCAACGCCACATCCAAGTTCTTTGCGGCTCTTAGCGGGTCACAGAAGAGAGCCGACTCTCTCTTACAACCCCACCCGATGGAGCTTGGAGTTTATCTGTGGGACAGGAGCCGCAAGGTATGTTTCCCACAAGGAGTATGACTGTGCTCCTGGAAAGGGCTGAAGAGGAGATGGGAATGCTGCCAAAGAGGCCCTCCACGTCAGAGGACAGCAGAAATTGATATTCCTGACAACCAGACACTCCTCGGTTGCCTCCACAACCCAGAAACCACTCACCATCCACTGCACCAGTTTAAAAATACGAACACTTTATTTCTGCCTCCCCACTATCCTGACCCCAACAGCACACATGGCAACACAGCCATTATCACTGGTGCCAGGACCAAACCGGCATGACACTGGCAGCAGGAGACTGCAGAGACATGCTTACAAGCCAGATGATGGTCCAAAGGACTGTCATTCATGGAGGCTGACCTCTGCCCCAATTATTCCCCTAAGCTGTACATAGTCAAAAGAAGTGAAAAGGAATGGAATCAGAAAGAGGAGGAAGGGAGAGGTCCAAGTGAAAAATGCTGTGAGGATGAGAATGTAGACTAGACATTGTCTAAGATTTAATAAGCAGGACTGAGTTAAAAACAGAAAAACAGAAATGACGCCAAAAGAAGCTGCCTGCTTTAGGCAGATGGAGAATTCAGGGCCTATAAGGGAACCTGCAGTTCTAAGGATAAAGTGGGCTTTGCGTCTGAGCTTGACTTTACACCTCTTCCACACACAGAACCCCAAATCTAGGTGCTGTAAAGAAGACTGGCAGATTTGACATGGAAATTCAACCTCTGTGAATTAAGAGGCGCCCTCCAAAGGGGAAAAGATGAGTGAGAGAGTAGTAGAATCTATTTACAATATATGCATTCAAAAATATGTCAACAAAGATGACCCAGAGGAGGGAGACAATTAGGCAAGTCACAAATACAGACACATGAATGGCCAAGAAACATTAAGGAAAAAGCTTCGTTTCTCAAGGATTGATTGAAATGAAAATTAAAACAAGGAAATATCTTTTTTCACCTATTAGACTAACAAAAGTGTAACTGATTTTTAACATCCAGTGTTGGTGTGAGATTGGTGGTGGTTGGGGGAGAAGACACTCATCTCATGATGCAGAAGTCCAAGTTAGAATTATGCAGTGTTTTCAGGGGCAATTAATAGTACCTGTTAGAAGTGAAGTGTGCTTGCCCTTTGAAAAACATTCCACTTTCATGAACCTGTCTTATAGACAGTCTTCCAAGGGCATAAGGATAAACATACAAGGATATTTACTGCTACATGACTTGTAATTGCAAGAAATTAGAGACAACCTAAATGTCCAACAGTAGGGAACCTGTTAAAGAAATTATGGCGAATCCACTCCATTCCGTATCTAGGATTCAATATTCAAGAATACTATTCAGGGGCTTCCCTGGTGGTGCAGTAGTTGAGAGTCCGTCTGCCGATGCAGGGAACACGGGTTCGTGCCCTGGTCTGGGAAGATCCCACATGCCGCAGAGCGGCTGGGCCCGTGGGGCCGTAGGCCCATGGGGCCATGGCTGCTGAGCCTGCGCATCCGGAGCTTGTGCTCCGCAACGAGAGAGGTCACAACAGTGAGAGGCCCGCATACCTCAAAAAAAAAAAAAAAATACTATTCAGCTATTAAAGAGAATGAAGTACTTCTGTATGAATAACAGAGAAGCTTGTTCAAGACAATTGTTGAGTGGCAAAAGCAAGGAGTTGAATTTTCTATGTGTCAGAACTTTTCCCATTTCATCTTCTATAATTATATGGCTCTATGATTGGTACTGTTGTCAGCATCCCCAATCCCATTTTAACCAAGGAGGCAATCAAGGCCGAGAGAGACTAAGTAAATTTCCAAGGTTGGCTTCAGAATTCATGTTCTTAACTATTAGATTAGTGTATGTGTGTGTGTGTGTGTGTGTTTCACGTGTTCATAGAGACATGGAAAGTGTGAGGGTTTGGGAAAGACAATAATACAGTGTATTTCTGTAGGGTGCCACCCAATTCTCTCTTGAAAGCAAACAAGGCTAACGCTCAAAGTGTTAGGTACTGGCTCATAGCTCACTCCGTCCCCAGGAACTGCCCTCTGCTGAAGGGAGCTGCATCCTCCAAGTTCACACTCCCTTCTGCAAGGGTTGAGGGATGGCTCACATCCAGTGTATGGCTCACATCCAGGGATGGCATACAAAGACCCCTTGCCTCCCTTTAGGACAATTCTGACAGTCCATCCCAGCTCCCACGTTCCCCTTATGAATCAACTCCAGCCTTTTTGGAACCTACATCAGAGTTCAACTTCTCCCTCTGCCCAGTCCTGTTTCTTTCACTCCTCTGTGGCTCTGGTGACCAAGGGCACTTCTTAGTAACCACTGTGCAGGCTAATCTCCACCTCAGATTCTATTCCTCAGGGAGCTGGAGAGTGGAGAGTAGAGGGGAGGGGGACAAAATGACTTCCATTTAATATATATTTCTGTTTTGTGTGAAATTTGTCCAGTGAGCAAGCAATATGTATATTAATTTCCAAAAGGCCAATGTAACGCATAAAAACATAAAATTAAAAACCATTGCTGTAATTCTATAGCCAAGAAAATTGGGACCCTAGAATCTGACTGGAGATTTGTGTCCAGGAAATAAAATAGCATGATTTTCATTATTTTTCAGGATTCTCATCTGAAAAATAAAATGCCTTTCCACTGTGCCCAGATTTTCTCTCCTGATGCAGCCGAAAACAAACAAACAAACAAACAAAAATTCCTCTTGCTCTTCCAAATTTTGTCTGGAAGGTTTGATATTTTTGAGTCTCCATGAGCTCTGCTGTCAGAGGGTGAAGGAAGCCTGCTGATCTCTCAAATCCCTGCCACAGAGAATAGGATGCACTGAACCTTGTCAGAGTTCCACATTTATTGTATAAAAGCAAAACAAAAGAGCTATGCATTTAGGTCATCGAGAGAGAGAGAAAGGTTTGCTGATACAACAGAGACTGATGTACTGGTTAGAACAGCAGCCTATGGGCTTACCTGGTGGCGCCGTGGTTAAGAATCTGCCTGCCAATGCATGGGACACGGGTTCGAGCCCTGGTCCGTGAAGATCCCACATGCCGTGGAGAAACTAAACCCGTGTGCCACAACTACTGAGCCTGTGCTCTAGATCCCTCGAGCCGCAACTACTGAAGCCCACTTGCCTGGATCCCGTGCTCCACAATGAAGCCACCTCAATGAGAAGCCCGTGCACCACAATAAAGAGTAGCCCCCGCTCGTTGCAACTAGAGAAAGCCTGCAAGAAACAACAAAAACCCAACACAGCCAAAAATAGAATAAGTAAATTGAAAAAAAAAAAAAAAGAACAGCAGCCCCATAATTTTCAGGTCTCCATTTTACTTGTAAAATCAGTGCCCAGTTTGTCCATTCATTCTCTGTGTATTCATTCATTCATTTCATCAAAAGTTTATTAAATGTTTACTACATGCTACCCCTTATGCTCTTGGGAGGTGTATTGGCTTAATCGTGGTCCGATGAAACAGCATAGTGACTTACTGATTGGTGAATTACTCTCCGGATGTTAGAAGGTACTGTTCATGAACTTGGTTCAGAGGAGGACAGCCTGCCATTGTACGTCTCACAGAGAGCTCTCTAGGGTTTAGACGAATTTGAGAGGATGTGAATCATTCTAGTCTATAGAAAAAGCTACTGGAGAATTTTCCTTCCTGGGTGATTGCTGAGATTCCATATATACCATGGGAAACAGAAGTAGGAGATTTTCTGTCAATTTTAGATATCAGTGGCATTGTGAGGACTGCTAATGATGGAGGAGCACTTGGCCCCTGAAGAATATTTGGGTGAGTGATGAGATTATGAGCTGGTGATCACACATGCAAATGGGAATTGCAGGAAAGCAAAGTAGTCACTTAGGGAACAAAGAAATGAATAAGTAAACGAATGAAACTCAACTGTGCCTAGAAAAATGCTTTACATTCTGTAGGGACCCAATAAATGTCACTGAAAGAAAATGGAGAAACTCAAGCATATGTACTGGGTAACTTTCTACCTCTCCATCTTTCCTCCAACATATTTTTGAGCACCTACTCTGTGTCAGATGCTAGACCAGGCACTGAAGGCTTTGCACAGGTTAAGTCAAACCAATCTACAATTCCAAGCAGAACCATGGTCCACACTCCCTCCTACTCTTCTGCATAACCAGACCTTTTAAAAGGTGCTTCTGTGTCCAGAGGGTGGGAACGGGGTGAAACAATAAGAGCTCGAAGTCATTTCACATGTCGTTCTTTAACTTAAGCATAACTGCTTCTTGAAAATATTCTTTTGATAGAGAATTGCTCTCGGAACAACAGAAGCATTATGTCAGTGCTGTGATGATTGACTATTTTTAGATTCCCAGATTCTGACTTTAAGCAGAGTATGAAAGTGGAGCTGTCCAGGAGTGAGAAGAACAGGCAGCCAAGGAGCAGGGACCACTGGCATTATGGACACTAAGAGCAGCGGGCTGCTAGAGGAAAACCCAGGCTGACATTCAAGATCAACTGCATTAGAGACTAGATAGGACCTTAGCTAGTGGAAATCACTTTGGAAAGTTCACACATGGTTAGGTCTGAGCATCACTTGCTTATTCTCTTTTTTCTTAACATCTTTATTGGAGTATAATTGCTTTACAATGGTGTGTTAGTTTCTGCTTTATAATACAGTGAATCAGCTATACGTATACATACATCCCCATATCTCCTCCCTCTTGCGTCTCCCTCCCTCCCACCCTCCCTATCCCACCCCTCTATGTGGTCACAAAGCACCGAGCTGATCTCCCTGTGTTATGCAGCTGCTTCCCACTACCTATCTGTTTTACATTTGGTAGTGTATATATGTCCATGCCACTCTCTCACTTCATCCCAGCTTACCCTTCCCGCTCTCCGTGTTCTCAAGTCCATTCTCTACGTCTGCGTCTTTATTCCCGTCCTGCCCCTAGGTTCTTCAGAACCGAGACTGTCATACAGAGAGAAGTAAGTCAGAAAGAGAAAAACAAATACCATATGCTAACACTTGCCTATTCTTGAGTAGTCCTCCAACAGCAGTGGAAATGGTATATTTAGGTGAAACCTTGCTGATTTGACACCAGTTGACAAAAAGATGATTCAAATTCAAATGTCCCCAGGCAGGTACCATGGAGGAGAGAAGCAGCCAGGTGACACCAATGGCAAACTGCAGAGCCTGCGCTCCAAGGAAGGGATCATCAGATACTAAATTCAAGCCTACTATAACCTTGTGGGAATTCAGGCCCTGAGGTGTCATAACCTGCAAAGTTTCAAGAAAAGCAGGAAATCTTGACCTTTATTGAAATTTCTCAATAATTTTTTTTGAAATAGGCACTATTCAAAGTCATATACTGGTTAGGCTTCACCAATGGGGGGCACCAGCTAGTAAATGGTCCTCATAGTCAATGATGTAAAGGGAAACAGAGAAGATGAATAGAATGTGCAGCAGGTGTTGTCATGGCAACCAAATAGGGGTCCAGATGATGCTGAGGCAGTGTAACTTCCTTACTTCTTTCCTTTTTTCTGCTTTTTGCTTGGCATTTAGAGCCAAACCAACCAAGAGAGGTATTGTGAGAACAAGGATCTTCTCTTATTTGTAAAAACATGTTTGGTTTTTCTTTCACACTGATCTCCTGGCTTTTCAGCAACTTTTAGAGGTCAGGAGAGATGCTCCTTGTTCCAAGGTGACTTTGCTTTCCAACTTATGGGTGAGCTGTGTATCCAACCATATCAAACAGTGCTCCAGAACTTTTTCCACTGGGCAAGGGCCTGGTCTCCCTAATCTGTTATCAGTGTGCATTTGGGGAATTTGTAGGCAAAGGTGGAGAAATAAAACATGATCCTGTCACCAACCTTCTTTAGTTCTCATAAAATATACCACCTGTTATCCTTTGTCTTCTCCTTTTATTTTCTGGATCTTCATTTTACTTTCTGAGGCTTCTTTTCCAGTCCTGGTGACAGAAAGCCTTCAAGGTTGTAAGATGAAGTGGAAATAGCTTGACCTGGGAGTCTGGAGGCCTAGGCCAGTTCTGATACAAGCTAAATGAATGGCTTTGGACAAGCCTCTCTGAACTTGAGTTGTCCTCTCTTGTAATGCAGCAACAATGAGGCAAGAGATCACCATGTTGTCAGGAACCTCAGACTGAGGGACAGACGGTCTGGGACTAGTTCAAGCTCTGACATGACCTACACGTGTGATTTTAGCTAGACCACTGCTGCACATCTCAGTTTCCCGATTGGCAAGATAAAGGTGTTGATTTGTTCATCCATTCAACAAATGTTTGTTGAGCTCCTAACAAATGCCAGGCTGTTTAGGGCTTAGACTAATATTTCACGGTCAGCTATTTCACAGTTATATCTTAGCCTTCATTGGTGTAGTAGTGTGAATGTTGACCTGTTGAACAGCAGGCTTCAACTCCTGTAACCTCACAAGGCTAATAATATCCTTAGCAGCTCTGCTTAATCTGCCTGGAGGAGGGAAAAAGAGGCAGATGACTGACGGTGGGGTCACCGCTGGCAGCTCCTAGCACAGCTTACAGAGAGTGGCCGCCACCGTGGCTGTGGCTCTCTTTAGAATGGAGGGTGCTTAGCATAATTTGGCTCCATCTTTGGACCCTCACCACCAGTCTGAGGAGAAAAAATATTCCACTTGACATCTAGAGAAGTTTGTATTTGTATATGTATATATGGACGGGGGAGATGAAAAGAAATTGAGAAGAGGTTTTTCTTTTTGAGAAAAATAGGGCAATACTCTTTACTCTACTGGAACTCATTTGTATCAATTCAGCAGTATATTGTGAACACCCTTCCATCTTTGCACATAAAGATCTATACCCACCTTTTTGATGTCTGCTTAATACTCCATCATATGGCATCCCCTGATATGTTTATCCATCTCCCGAGTAATGGACACTTAGATTGCCTGTCAATTTTCACTGGCATCAGTAATGCTGCAAGAAATAGATTTGTACACGTATCCTTGCACTTGATTATAATTATTTCCCTGGAAGAAATTTCTAAAAGTAGAATTGCATATCAGGGCATGCACACTTTTTTTTCCATAGCTCTAAAGTGGGTGTGTTAATTAACATTCCCATTAACAATGAATTAAAGAGTTTTTTTTCTTTCACCAGTAGTGAATAGTATAAATCATTTTAAACTTTGCTAGAAAGAACAGGGAAAGTGGTGTCATCTTTTTTCTTGCCCCTAATATAATTCAGTTCAATTCCATAGATGTATTTTGAGTAACTGACAGGTATAAGACACAATGATGGGAAGAAGACCCATGTCTGCCTGTATCCCCAGGAAGATGAAGACACTGAAGGGAGGCTCTGGGGTATAAGGGCAGCACTGTCATTGGGAGCAGAGACTGGGATTCCAACTGTTGCTTTGCTATTAACCATCCAGGGCACCTCCAGCAACACCTCCCTGAGTCTCTGTTTCTTCACCCATTATGTGTATGATAATACAGTTGTGTTTGGCACTTACTGGCTGCTACATGTCATCTGCTACCACTACTGCAAGAGAGACTTTGCTAAGTGTAAACAAAATAAAATGGAAAAATCAGAATGAAAGGTTTCACTCTGGTTGTTGAAGGGGGAGGAGATCTGGGAAAGACTCATGGATTTGAGTTGAACTTGCTTCTTGGTGAGATGGGGCTGCCAGGGAGGGCCATTGTGGGAAAAGGTGTGAGGAGAAGAATGCTGGGCATGCTGGGAGTGGGAGGGGGTACAGGAGGCAATTTGGAGTCACTGTAGCTGAGAATGCAGCAGAGTGAAGTGGGAACACAGTGTAGCGTGTGGCCAGAACGTGGAGGGCTGGATACCAGGTGAGGGTAAGTAGTTTAGTTTCCAACCTCTTTGCAGTAGTGAGAAACTGAACATTTTGGAGGAGGAGAAAAACGCAGGTGGAGAGCAGTTGTTTCACCTGAAAGGTAAACTTTGTAAGGATTTCTAACATGCCATATTCAATTTGTTTATGTACTAACTCCTCCTAATAAAACAGCAAGCTAAAACCACAATAAAATAGTAATGTCTCTTTTCTAATCTACAGAAAACATTTTAGATGTAGAACTGTCCCTGTGCCTACGTTTTTTCTTATCCTTTTTTTTTTCTTTCTTTCTTAAGTCTTGGTACCCACAGACACTGTCTAGCCTAGGCTCTAAGGTAAAACCATGTCTGGCTCACCATAAAAATGTTTGATAGTGTTCACTTTACATTAACATACATACCAATACGTCATGGTATTTACAACAAGTGTGAGGAATTCTAGGCCTCCATCACTGGGACACACTGGAGAACCATTGTTATATACTATGAGCATCTTCAGAACAGAGGCTGCATTATTCATTCCTGACTCCCTGAAAGCTTGTTCAGAGTCAGAATGTGGTAGCACCTCAACAAAATGTCTATTGAAGTAAATGAAATTCTCAACTCTGTAGATCATGGTAGCACCCAAAACTGGAGATATGATTAAAGTCCTATACCAACCCAGCCAAGAAGTCGGCAAATGGTCCAACACAAATGACAGACACAAAATACAAGTGTTAATCAAAATTGCAAAACGAAATGGAACTGTTGGTATGATATAGCAAATTCACTGAGTAAAACTGTACAATTGATATTGCAGCACATATTTTTAAAAATATGGTTTACCTATCAATTAAAATTTATTTTTCAAACATCTCATTTTTCTTCCAAACAAATGAAGCGTGTGCATGCATACACACACACACACACACACACACACAGTCTGTTCATTTCTCACTAACTCAACACAAATTACCCATAATACTGAATATTCTTTTTACCCCAACATTAGACACAGGAATGGAGACAGATTGTCGAACTAGTTTTAACAAATCTGGAGCAGCAGATTCTTTGTTGAAAAAATATTTCCACTTATTAATAGATGTCGTTCCCTGAAAGGAAGTGAACACTGTGTTCAAAGCACTGACTTCTTTATAAAGAAAATTGGGGGCAAGCTAATTTTTCCATGTTGATAGCATCCAGATATGAATTACTTCAACCAAACAGGAAGATGCTCAGGATTGGCCTAACTCAAATTAGCTAGAGAATGATGTGGTTCATTTCCAAATTAAAGCCACTTCTTTCAAAATATTGTGACTCCAACCTGGGCTTCAGAGATTAATGTATTAACCACTTTAATTGGGAAATAGTCCTGCAATGTATATGTACCTTTCATGTGGGCACATGGAGAGGTGCCCCCCATCCCACTTAGATAATTTCTGGAACTAAAATTAAAATGTGTCATCGATGGTAATCAATCTTATTTGATGACATTTCCAAATAGTACTTACCTTGAAGGTTTGCAGCAAGATACATAAAAGAAGAAAAGAAGACAAAAGAAAACATTATCATAAAGCATATTTTATTCAGGACAAAAGAAAAAGAATGCAGCCTTTCTGCACAAGGGCCTGGACCTGGCTGGGAGGAAGGGTTGGTGCAAGTTGGACTTTGTCTGCACTATCCCTCCGTCCTGCCCAGAGGAACCAGCAAGGGTCTTGCTCTTTCCTTTCCTTTATCTTGTTGGCCTCACAGCCCAGGCACAGAAAACAAGGTAGAGTGTTGGTTTTCTAGGCTGTGTAACAAAGCACCATCAATTCAGTGGCTTAAAACAACATCCGTTTATCAGCTCACAGTCTGTAGGTCAGAGCTGGTGGGCTCGACTAGGTGCTCCATGTAGGGTCTCAAGGCCAAAGTCAAGGTTTGTTGGCTGGCTAGCATCTTGTCCCGAGTGTCTGGAGAAGAATCTGCTCCAGGCTCATTCAGGTTATTAGCAGAATTCAGTTGCATGTGATCGTAGGACTGAAGACCCTGTTTCCTTGCTGGCTGTTGCCCAGGGGTTGTTCTCAACTCTGAGGCCACTCTCTTCTGGCCCTTGTGTGTGGTCCTCTCCATCTTAAAAGCCAGCAAAAGTTCTTCAAATCTTATGCTTTGAATGGTTCTGTCTCCTGCCAGAGAAAACTCTCTACTTTTAAAGGACTTATGTGATAAATTAGGTCTACCTGGGTAACATTTCTTTGGATGAACTCAAAGTCAATCAATTAGGAATCTTAATCATGCCTGCAAAATCCCTCTGCCCTGTAATGTAACATAATCACAGGCATGAAGACTCATCGTATAAACAGTCCCAGTAGACAGGGCAGGGAATCTCGAGGAGCAGAGAGATCCTAGGATTCTGCCTACCATGGGAAGAGTCCTGGCACAGTGGCATGGTAGTAAGTCATTTGCTTTTCTTACTTCGTTTCCACCGCTAACAGTTTGACAGCTTAGTGGTTAAGGCCTTGGGTTGTGGTGTCAATCTACCTGGGGCTTAAAACCCAGCTCCTCAACTGTGGTTGTGACCTTGGGCAGTTTAAAGTCCCTTCTGCTAGAATGTTTGTTTTGAAGGTGCAAATTGTTCCAAAGACGTTGCTAAATTAGGGAACAATTCAAGTATAACACAAATTTGCTCACACATAATTTCCTCAAGAAATACTAGGTGAATACAGGAAACTGCACCCAGGAATAAAAACTGCCGTGTGGGAATACTCAAAACACGCACATTTCAAACAACTGCCTCAGGCCACTGCCTGTGTTCTGAGCCATACCTGTCCAAGAAGGATTACAACTTTCCTTCGGATTTCAGATAACCCTCCTCCACCACTTCAAGAGCTGCAACCCTTCCAAGGCCGCTTCCACAAGTAAACATTAAATTTTTCCAAGGTGAAGTGCCATATTTATGCAATACTTAAGGTATTTCTTAACCATCTCACATGCTTTGAACTATGCTACTGTTTTTATTAGTTTCCTACCTTTACTGAATGTGTGACTGATAGTTTTTGAGTGTTGTGCCCTGTATGGGTTGGCTTGTGTCCCCTGTCCTAACCCGCAGTGCTTAGAATGTGACCTGATTTGGAAATATGGTCTGTTAGAGGTTATCAAGTTAAAATGAGATCATTACGATGGGCCCTAATCCAAAAAGACTGGTGTCCTTATTAAAAGGGAAAATTTGGACACAGAGACAGACATGCACAGAGGGAAGACTATGTGATGACACACGGGGAGAAATCCATGCAAACATGAAGGCAGAGGTCAGGGTGAGGCATCAACAAGCCAAGAAATGCCAAAGATTGCCAGCAAACCACGAGAAGCTAGGAAAGAGGCTTGACAGCCCTCAGAAGAAACCAACCCTGCTGACACCCTGATCTCAGACTTCTAGCCTCCAGAACTGCGGGACCTGGTTTCTGGTACTTTGTTATGGCAGCCCTAGGCAACTTTTTTTTTTTTTTTTTTTTTTTTTTTTTTGCGGTACGCAGGCCTCTCACTGTTGTGGCCTCTCCCGTTGCGGAGCACAGGCTCCAGACGTGCAGGCTCAGCGGCCATGGCTCACGGGACTAGCCGCTCCGCGGCATGTGGGATCTTCCCAGACTGGGGCACGAACCCGCGTCCCCCGCATCGGCAGGAGGACTCTCAACCACTGCACCACCAGGGAAGCCCCTAGGCAACTAATATTGATACATACCCCAATCCATATTTTCTTATAAGCCATGGTTTTTATTGCATTATTTTGCATAGCAAACTTGTAAAATTTTTAGCATAGTAATAAAGTAGTAATTTTTAGGAATGCGTATGTTGCACTATAGCAGAAATGACTATACTTCAATGCTGTTTCTGTTTTCTCTCTTACTAAATGGGTCTTCATGTGATTACTGTGAGGACCAAATGAGATTGTACCTATAAAGTGTTAAGAATAAAATAAGCACCAAGAATGCAAGCTGTCATTGCTGCCATCGTTAGACTGTCTAGTTCAAAACTGAAGTTTGGGCAACTCTAAACAACAGCAGTGAGGGTTAAGTGGTGCTCCAAGCTCCAAATACACAGCCTCAAATCTCCATACGATGGCATGCAGTATTACAGACTTACAGAAATGGCCGCTTAGAGAGATCCAGGGACTGTGCAAACAAGAGAACTCAGATGCTAAATATAGGGGTCTCCTCAACACTTAGCCAATGTGGATATTGATAAAGAATGTTGCTAATTTGGAGAAATAGGCCTTTTAAGAGAAGCATCACTATTTTCAACCTCTCTGATAAACTAGCATCAGGACAAGTCCAGAGGAAACCCTCCCAGCTGGTTCCTGAACTCCTTATTTGTTAATTTTTTTAAGATTTATTTATTAGTTATTTATTTTTAGCTGCATCGGATCTTAGTTGTGGCATGTGGAATCTTCGTTGAGGCATGCGGGATCTTTCGCTGCAGCACGTGGGCTCTTCATTGTGGCGCACGGGCTTAGTTGCCCCGCGGCATGTGGGATCTTAGTTCCCTCAGGGATTGAACCCGAGTCCCCTGCATTGTAAGGGGGTTTCTTTACCACTGGACCACAAGGGAAGTCCCTGAACTCCTTACTTTTGACAGGTGTTCTAGAGAGCCAGCAAAGCCAGAGAGAAAGAAGCCAGGCTTTGCATTTCAGAGAAGGACCTATGCCTTGAATGGGAAGGATGCTGAGCCCATATGAGAGCCAGGGATGCTCTCATTGGGATGGTCAGGCCTCTGAGATGAGCCTCAGGAATGGGCCTGGAGGGGCTCAGCCAACGGTCTGACTTAGGTAAGTCACTAGATGCCCAGAGAAATAGGACATCCTGGGACCAGAGTTTCCCAGCTGGGGCCCAGGATTTCAGCCTGATGTAAATAAAAGAACATGGGCTCTTTGGAATCAGAAAGGCCTGGAACAAATCCCAACCCTGCTGTTTATTAGCTATATGAACTTACAGAGTTTACCTTATTTCCCCAGGCCTCAGTTTCCTTGTCTGTAAAGTATCCATAATATTAATATATGTCTGAGGTTGTAGTTAGCACTAAATTAAAGGAAATTAATGAAAGAGCCTGTCCAGGCTAAGTGCCCAGTAAAAGGTCTACATTTGTCCCTCCTCCACAGCTACTTTGAACTACTTTTCTACTGGGCATAGCTCTTCCCACCCCAGCTGGAAAGTAGGCTGTGGTCGTCCAATAGGAGAGGGATGCACGTCTCTGACTGACAGCTGGGACTTCATTGTCCCATGTTCTTGATGGTTAGTTAAGACCCTCTTATGCACAACTCATCTCTCAGAATCTTCTCCCTTCCCGTGCACACCCCAAATGGTCCTGAGACTGAAATTTGAATTCAAACCTGCCTGATAGTCCCAAAGTACTTTGAACAGTCAGGGCTGCTTTTATCAGAAGGAACCCTAACCAAGGTGGTATCACACCTTTACTGAAGGTTTGGGATAATGGAAGGGAACTGTAGAAATAGTATAGGAAAACAAAATCCAAGATGAAATACCCCTGCCATGAAAACCATGGGCCTTTAGCTGCCACCAAGAGTTTCTTGCTAGTCATGCTCCCACCCCCGCCCTGCCTTACTTCCCAGCCTGTCGTCCTGTCACTGCCTCTCCCTATCAATCACCCTCCTCCCCTCCCCCTCCCCTGCCACCTGCTTGTAAACTCCCAAATGCCTGTTTCTTTCTTACTAGATAGTTTTAGTGTGTCATAGCCCATGCCCACCAAAATCTCATTCTAGGCATATCTGTGCATCTTTAAAAATCCTTCAATTATTGGAACACAAGTCAGATCATATCGTTCTTGAGCTCAGAATCTTCCAGTGATTTCTCATCGCAGTGTAAAAGCAAAAGTTCTCTGCATCCCTACATGATCTTCACCACTGCACACCTCTGGGCCTCGTGTCACACCTCCTAACCCGCACTCTCTGCCAGCCAGCCACGCTGGCTTTCTTGCCCTTCTTTTCACAGGACAGGTGTGCTCCAGGCTAAGAGTTCTCTGCTGTTCTCTCTGCCTGAAACACTGCTACCCCAGATTTCCTATTTCTTCCTCATATTATTTAGATTTCTGTAGTGTGTTAAAAGATGCCCACCACCCCCCAAAGTTATATCCATGGTCTAATCCCCAGAATCTGTGAATGTTACCTTATATGGGAAAAGATGTGTTTTGGTTAAGGATCTTGAAAAGAAGAGTTTATCCTGGGTTATCTGGGTGGGCTCTAAATGTATCATAAGTATCCTTATAAGAGAGAGGCAAAGGGAAAGTAGATGCACATAAAAGAGGCAGTGATGTTGCCACGAGACTGGTGATAGTAACCAGAAGCTGCAAAAGAACAGATTCTTGTCTAGAGCTTTGAGAGGGAGGATGGCCCTATCGACAATTTTATTTTAGATTTCTGGAATTCAGACCTGTGAGAAAGAGAATAAATTTCTATTGTTTGAAGTCAGCCAGTTTGCAGTAACTTGTTATAGCAGCTCTAGGAAACTAGTACAGTCTTTTCTCAGATTTCATATACTCAGAGAAGTCCTACAACCACCCCAGTAAAATAGCCCCCTCTACCTGGGTGTGGGTGCGCGTGCACACACGCTACTTTATCCCCTTTACAGCCACAGTTTTATTGTTCTTCCTAGCATTTTTGTTCCTAGCATGTATCACTTTTTGATGTTTAATATACTTTCCAGTTTATTTATTATCATCTCCTACTCTACAATGTAAGCTCCATAAGGACAGGGACTTAATTAACTGATGTGTCTTCAGAGCCTAGAAAAGTACCTGGCTCAAAGTGAAATAACTCCAAACATTGATTGAATAAGTGAATGGAGGACTTCACCTTTAATTGCATAAAGAACCAGCAAAAGCTCTGAAACGAGAATTTATATTTTAACACCTAAGAGCAAACCTTACCCCCACCTCTATAATCAGAAAAGTCGCAATAAATACGTTTATTCTACTGCTGTCCAGAGCAAATCTTTGGAGATCAGAAGGTGCATGTGTTTGTATGTGTGTTGGGAGGTGGATGAGAGGAAGAGAAGAACAAAGTGTTTTTCCAGCAACACCTTAATTAAACAGTGCCAAGATCACATGCCCTGAGCTTAGGAGGAGAGAGAACTGCTGCTTTCAGCCTGTCCACACCTGCCAGGCTGTTCTTTGCCACTTTGCAATTTGCCCAGCAGGTTTGGAAAAGGAACAGTAATGGATGGATAGTCTTACCTTGTCACAACTCAAAAGTGACAGCTATTTTTCTGTGCACCAATTTTCTAACCCAGGAGCCTCTATGAGCAGTGGATTAAGTGGGGAGAAAGCAATTTCTGTTTAAATGCTGGGCCTTGTTAGTCAAACAGGGCACAACAGAGACTTTTACTTAAAGCACACGGGAAGGGAGTGATGGATCAGATCACAAGTTACTTAAGTGCTTAATTTCCTGGCTTTATTCCTTCACCAATGTTTCCTTTAGCACATTTTGAAAATCTCAGATGAATAGTGATTTTAGTTTGGGAAGAGTTGGTAATATTTGGAATTCCAAGTTTCCTGTCTTTCCCTTCTTCTCAATTCACTGGTCTGGGTCATAGTGCTTCCATGACACTTCTGGGGGTGTTCCACAAGGGTAGATTAAGTGCCTACAGGTGTTATACCACCTAGTGTTTCACTCTGGGGATACAAAGGTTGATTAAACCCAGTTTCCATCTGCCAGAAGGCTCTTGTTCTCCTGGAGAAGTCAGAAATTTAGACAAATCACTACAACAGTGTAATCAATCCATAGGAGGCCACATTGAAATTCAGTCTTAAGGGATGAGTAGAAATTAGCCCTACAGAGTATAAGGAGAAGTAGGATTTCCCTGGTGGTGCAGTGGTTAGGAATCCGCCTGCCAACACAGGGGGCATGGGTTCAATCCCTGGTCTGGGAAGATCCCACATGCCGTGGAGCAACTAAGCCTGTGAGCCACAACTACTGAGCCTGCACTCTAGAGCCCATGAGCCACAAATACTGAAGCCTGCACACCTAGAGCCCATGCTCTGCAACAAGAGAAGCCACCGCAATGAGAAGACCCGTGCACTGCAATGAAGAGTAGCCCCCGCTCGCCACAACTAGAGAAAGCCCACGTGCAGCAAGAAAGACCCAATGCAGCCAAAAATAAATAAATTAAATAAACAAAAAAAAACACATTTTTTAAAAAGAATATAAGGAGAAGGAGGTTCCTGGTAGAGGGTCAACAAAATTGAGGCATGCCTTTACTCCACTTGAGAAACTGCATATAGTTCTGCATGGCTGGAGTGAAGTGTGATGAGAAGGAGTGGGGGTGGTGCTTGAGGGGCAATAAAGGACCAGGTTATGAGGGATCCCGCCACACTAAGAGATTTGGACTCTACCCTGAGGGTGATGTCACAGAAGGGTATTACATGGAGAGTGACTTGATCATTTCACCTTTCTCAGGGTTTAAGGAAGACAGATGAGGGAGACAAAAGCAGAGGCGGGAGACTGGTTTGGTGGCTATAGCAATATTTCAGAAAGAGCTGAAAGTCTAACGAAGAAAATGGTGATAAACACAGAGAAGATGGGATGGTCCAAAGGACATTAAGGAATTTATAATAGGACTTGGAGACCAAGCAGATATGGAAAATGAGATTATGAAAGGAGTCTACGATGGATCCTGGGATTCCAAGGTTAGGTGCCATTCACCTTTTCTGGTGATCATTACAGTTGATAGGAGAAATCTCTCAGAGCCAGTCAGTAAGCATCACCTAGGGAGCCACACTATGTTTGGAGACAGTATTGCCTCTCAGGTTGTGGAACATAATTGCATTACATAAGCAAACTATAGCACAGAGAGAACTTTAGTGCAGTAATCAAAGTTACTCTGGCATACATCTAGCGAACCACATGATAATTATTTTATGGCATGTTAATTAAGCAGTAACAGTAAACAGTGGCTATAATGATAGTTCTTGATATTCTATTTCTAAAGCTAATACCAGTATCTTTGCCATTACCTAGAGAGAGAGGAAGTCCTGGGAGGCGGTAGGATAACCAAGAATTAGTAGTCTTGTAATACCACTTCCTTCCACCAAGCCCAGATTTCCAGCTGAAACCATTGCCTCAGTCTCATTCTCAGTTCATCTCGTTTCCCAAAACATAGGATTTGGCCAACCTGTCAAGTGGGACTCTCCGACCAGCTGTGGTTTAAATCCTATCTGGGTCTTCTTGAATTAAGAACACAGACTCTTGAGAAAGGGCTCCTTACCACTGTCTTCTCATCAGAACTCCTCCCTCCTCACTTCTTCATCATATAGGAAAGGAATCACTGTCACAAATGAATGCTTCCCTTCTCTTCTTCCAGAGCAAGACCAAATGCCCCAAAACTTACCTCCTCATCAACTTACACTTTAACCACTTAGATATTCATTTTTCTCCAAACCATGATTATGGGGATTCCTAGTGTTACCAGAGTCAGGAACCTCTCAGCAATTCACAGTCTAATGAAATCTTTCTGACCTGGTGCTATATGATGGTGATACTCAAAGTGTGGCCCATGGACCCATGGGAGTCCTCAAGAGTAAGTACTTAGAAAATTATAGCAAATTGTCATTGCCACAACTTCCAGCATGTTCAGTAGATATTTCTCATGGAATAGGACATAGACCAGTTTGGATAGAGTCACATTTGTGTGGTGAATTGTATATCTCCTGAGATGAGGGACCAGGTATTGGTCAGTGGAAGATTGGGATGCAAAAATAAAACTGGCCATTGACCAAAAATAGTTTAAAAAGTACTGGTTGATTGGCTATTTGCATCAAAACACCTGGAACACCAAAGAAAAATGCAGATTCTGCATCCAGCCTGAGACTTAATGAGTCAGAATCTCTGGAGGCGGGGCTGTAAGATCTACATTTTAAAAAAGGAACCTAGTTGCTCCTTCATACTAAAGTTTGAGAAGTACCACAAACATTTACCAGTTGGTTTTGTTGATTAGAATATAGTTTTGAAAGACTTATTCCCATGTCAGCCATTTGTGTTCCCATGTCAGCCAGTTATTGTCCTCCTTAAGGGCACAGACTGCATTCATTACCAAGGAGTGCCTCTGGGAATCCATCTCCAACACCTGAAAAATGCAGCGAACTTCATATTCTAGTGAAGTCATATCACAGTTATGTACAAAAAAAGAACTCACAGGGCTTCCCTGGTTGTGCAGTGGTTGAGAGTCCGCTTGCCAATGCAGGGGACACGGGTTCGTGCCCTGGTCCAGGAAGACCCCACATGCCACGGAGCGGCTGGGCCCATGAGCCATGGCCGCTGAGCCTGCGCGTCTGGAGCCTGTGTTCCACAACGGGAGAGGCCACAACAGTGAGAGGCCCATGTACCGCAAAAAAAAAAAAAAAAAAAAAAAAAAAAAAGAACTCATTGAAAAGCGTGTGTATATATTAACACATAGTAATGGGTGTGCTCCCCCTCCCACCACCAACTCTGGAGATCCTACTTCTTTCAACATCAGTTCTCTGGAACATAAACGGAGAGGGAAAACACTGAAAAGGTATGAGAAACAGGACATCTGGGGCCATGTAGTAAAGGGGCAAACGATGAGTTATACATTCAGTTATACATGAGCACATCACTAGACCACAACATAGGACTTAATGTTCAAGACATCATTCATCATAAATAGACAAATTATGTCCAATACCTTTTGCTTATATTTAATTTATTAAATTTTAGAACAATGTGACATAAATGGGTATATTGTTTAACATTTTGAATTTGTAAGTTTTATTCATCAGGGGAGTTCATGAATATGGAACCTCTTATTCACTGATGGAGTTATATAAAGGGGAGGGTCTCCAACACAGACAAGCATTAGAATCCCCTGGGGAGCTTCTGAAAAATGAAGATGCTTGAGCTCATCCTGGCCATCCTCAGGCACCTGGAAAGTAAGGTCCAGGGAATCTGTATTTTAAAGTTCCCCACATGATTTGGGCATGGAGGAGGAATTTGGGGATCTCTGTTTTAACAACACTAGTGCTATAATATTATAACCTGAACATGGATGTCCTAAGGAAAAAAATTGGGTCTAGGTGCAGGTAAATTAAGGCTCTGGGAAAAGTGCATACCTGAAAATTAAATGTTGCGTGAATGGTGCACAGCAAAATATGTAAATGAGCATACTATTGGTATTTGGTAGTTAACCATGTGAGCCCTTTAATAGGGCTGCTATGTTGATGATCCTGGGGACTGTGCTTACTGAGATATCTGTGAAATAGCTAATATGCTGATTTTAATAATTTTGTAAAGCCAGCCAGTACTGAAGGGGAGAGCAAGGCAACTCAGGTCATGAGCAACTGGAACAAGAATCCTGCCTCTTGCTGTGCTGCATACCCCAGCGTGGAGGTGCCCAACGCAAAGTTCTGCAGGCTGCCTCCCTGGCTGGCAGAGCAGGGAGGAACAGAGCTGAACAGTATCAGAAGTCTACAGCCTGGTCAGTGGCCGTTCCTAGTTATCAAGTCTAGACTGGGCTCAAGCCAAAGGCACTGCAGGAAAGTAGAACAGAGCAGCTTCCCCAGATCACATCTGCTGGCAGAAGGCTGAAGATCTGTGTGCCGTGAGCAGGAGGAGTTTCCTTCAGTGGCTTGTCCTCAGCAGTGCCAGCCGAGGGGCTTGCTGAGAAAGGGGAGACAGGGCTCTGCCCAGTCCCATCGCAGGGGCTCGTCCTTCCATGAGATGAAAGCAATTTATTTCCCTGAATTGCCTTTTGCAGATGTAGGATACGTTGAAAGAGAATACAGTTTAACTCAACCAGCATAATCAAGTGGCTGCTATGTTCCAAACCCATGTCTCAGGCTGACGATATGGAAATGAAATAAACAGCTCCTGTGCCCAAAGAATTCACAGTCTAGAGGGAGAGGCAGATGTGTAAGCAGCTGCTGAAAATAAAATAGGAAGAGCTAGTGGAAGGGTATGCACAAACACTCTGGGGCGGACCCAGGAAGCAACAGATCATTCTGCCTGGGTCCGCAGGGAAGTTTACGGAAGGAAAGAAATATTTGAACCAGATCGTCAAGAATATGTGTGAATTCACCAGGTACACAAAGGGGGCAAGGAGATAGGGGTGGAAAAGAGGGATATTCTTGGCAGAGGAAATAGATCAGCTGTTCATGGTGTGCTCAGCAATTGTAAATATCCTCTGATGTGCCTCCAACATAAAATAATGCTGCACACGGAACAGACCTTTGAGATCCTCAGATGGGAGTTCTTCTTGTATGAGGAGGCCCCTTTGTCTTCTTCCTGGCTCATGAATGGAATAAAAAGGTTGGTGCTGAAAGGGAATTTAGAAACCATATGATGTTGTTTAAACTTTACTACAACCCATAGTAAAACATGGATTTTATACACACATACACAGGAAATGACATCTCTCAAAATATGCTTGCCTTTATGAAGTATAAGACATCACAATAGTTTCTTTTCTATTCTATTTCCTTTTTTAATGGACTATTTTTAGAGCAATTTTAGGTTCATAGCAATATTGGAAGATAAGGAGATTTGCCATATGCCTCTACACATGCATGCCCTCCCCCATTATCAACATCCTCCAACGGAGTGGTGCATTTGTTAAAATTCACACCTCATTATGACCCAAAGTCCATAGTTTATGTTATGGTTCGCTCTTGGTGTTGTACATTCTATGGGTTTTTAAAAATGTGTAATATGTATCTACCATTATAGTATCATACAGAGTACTTTCACTGCCCTAAAGATCCTCTGTGCTTCCTCCCTCTCCCCAGCTTCTGGCAACTACTGATCTTTTTACTTGTCTCCATAGTTTTGCCTTTTCCAGAATATCTTACAGTTGAAATCATGCAGTATATAGCCTTTTCAGACTGGCTTTTTACTTAGTAATACGCATTTACAATTCTTCCATGTCTTTTCTCTCTGTACCTCAGTTTATCCATTCAGTTACTGAAAGACATCTTGATTACTTCCAAATTTTGGCAATTATAAATAAAGCTGCTATAAACATCCATGTGCAGGTTTTTTTGTGGACATAAATTTTCAACCCATTTGAGTAAATACCAAGGAGCTCAATTGCTGGATCGTATGGTAAAAGTACGTTTAGTATTTTAAGAAACTGCCAAATTGTCTTCCAAAGTGGCTGTACCATTTTGCATTCCCTCTAGCAATGAATGAGAGTCCCCATTGTTCCACATCCTCACCAGTGTTTGGTGTTGTCAGTGGTCTGGATGTTAGCCATTCTAATAGGTGTGTAGTAGTATCTCATTGTTTTATTTTGCATTTCCCTGATAACGTATGATATGTAGGCTTGTGGACTGATTTAACTGATGGATAATCATAATACTATTTTAGTCAGTGGGTTCATCTTTTGGCAGCTTGGATTGATGATTTGAACATTAAATCTCAATTTCTGATTCCAGAACTATTATAATTCAGTCACAGGACTTTGGCAGGCATTTCCCTTTTCTGTACCTCAGTTTTCTCATCTTCTCACTTAAGGTTAATGATATTTGTTTTTTCCTCAAAAATTTCATCTTGAAGTCCATCCAGTCCTAACAAATCTTATTTCTGGATTTTGGTGAGGAATAAATAGAAAATTCCAGGGAGAACACTTGAGAATGTATGAAGTGAAATATAAATGAGTATTATTGGGTAATCTCTTATTTGGGTAACTGAAGCAGTGGGCATTTCGCCAGGAATCCACTGGAGAGAGATGGAGCTGAGAGATTTTTACCCACTGTAACCTGAAATACCCACTTCACCTTCAGGCTATCCCCAAGAGTGTCATATGAAACTTGGATTTTGCATGTGTCTCAAGCCTTACTCCAACGAAAATAACCAAAATAAAATCCAGGGGCAATGTTCTCCTTTTCTTCAATGTCAAGGATTAAGTATCTCATTTCCAGATCAAATTTGAGAGGCATTGGTTTCCTCCCACCTCGAAGCCTTGGCAGAAGGCAGCTCAGCTGCTGAAAAGACCTTGGAGTCCAGGCACTTGCTGCTCTTGGAGTGGAGCAGGGAGACTGGGCTTGAGTTACCAGCCCTGAGTGACCTGAAGTTCTAGTGAGGACTCAGGATGCCCAAGGACTCAGGAAACAAATGGAGACTGGGGATTCTGCCCCTCCCAGCTTGGTGGTTTCAGATCTTGTCAGAAGAGCTCTATCCATATTCTCAGAAGAAGGTAAATGGCTAACCACCATTTTTTTAAAAAAGATTCTCATTGGGTTTTTTTTGTTTTTGTTTTTTCTGTACGCAGGCCTCTCACTGTTGTGGCCTCTCCCGTTGCGGAGCACTGGCTCTGGATGCGCAGGCTCAGCGGCCATGGCCCACGGGCCCAGCCGCCCCACAGTATGTGGGATCTTCCTGGACCAGGGCATGAACCCGTGTCCCCTGCGTCGGCAGGTGGACTCTCAACCACTGCGCCACCAGGGAAGCCCTCTCATTGATTTTTAAAGAGTCACAACAGTGAATTTGCAAGAGCAGGTCATGTAAGGTGGTATCTGGGTGAACACAGAGCAATTATTCATTGCCTGCTCCCGTGCTCCACAGCCTCAGTGCCTGGCTCTGCTTTCTGTATTTTTAAGGGGCTGCATGTAATGAGCTTGTTGGGAAACTTCTAAGCTACAGTCAAAATTTTTTATTGTCAGACCGCAAAAGAGCTTACTAGTGTTGTGCCTTATCCACCATTTGAGCTAGTGACCTCAGGGGAATGACCTGCATTGCCCAAATGTGCCATTGCACTGTGCCCACCTGCTAACTCCTACCCTTTCCCAAAGACCTGTTCCAAGTAGTGCCTCCTTTCAATACTTCCTCTGACTTTCCTAGCCACCCTCAAATAGATAGGCTGCAACTGTATGCCCACAGCTTTTTGGTGAGATGCTCAGATCCCTGCGTCGTCCTAAATGCCAATGGGATGCCATCTTTTTTTAACCCTGCTTTTCTCATTTCATTCCTTTACCAAAACTTCCCACTTCACTTGTTTAATAAATGTTTATATCATGCTTACTATGTGCCAAATTAGATGGTTAAATTCCCCTGATAACTTTATGAGAAGAGTACTATTATTATACCATCTAATTTTACAGATGAGGAAACAGTCTTGGAGAGGTTAAGTAACTTAATAACCCAGCCAGGACAGGGCAAAACTGGCCTTTGAACCCAAATTCCAGGGTCCTGGCAAATGAACAGTGACTAAAACTCCTAATTTTTCTAGAGAGAATGAGAATCTCCAAAGTACTAGAATTAGGAAGTACAAGGAAGTATGGGGTGCAAAAGCAAAGTATTGAAATCCTGAGATGTCTTCCTCTATAAGGTAAACCTGTTTCTCAACGTCTTTTCGAATTCCCTCAACAAATAGCTCTCAGACAAATAGGAGCAATTTTGTAGGTCACTTTCTTCCCTTGGGAAGGATTCATGGCTCTTGGTTAAGGTTCCATTTTCCCCTGGGGTCTGTGAGCAGGATCCTTAATGACTAACATTTGGTTAATCATTAATAGAATGGTTAGCATATCGGCTTTGGAGTCCAAATAATTTGGGTAAAAGTCCAGCTTTGCCTAGCTGGGTGGCTTCCGGCAACTTACTCCGCATCTCTGAGTCTCAGATTCCTGGTTTACAAGATGGGAGCAACCGTTGAATTGGTCACGATGGATCCTGGAGTCCGGGGCTTATGTTGGGGTGGCAAGCATCTTGAATTTGTCAGTCACTCAATACAACAAGGGTTTGTTTTTTTCACTCAAGCTTATGGTCAGTGCCCACCAGCAGAGGAGACTTGCTCTTCATGGTTACTCCGAAGCACAGGCTGATGCAGGCTCCATCTAGACCAAGGTTTCTCCACCTCAGCACTCTTGACATTTGGGGCTGGATATTTCTTTGTTGTGGGGAGTTGTCCTCTGCATTGTAGGATATTGAACAACATCCCTGGCCTTTCCAAGCTAGATGTCAATAGCATCCTTCCACCCCCAGTTGTAACATTCAAAACTATCTGCAGACACTTTCAAATGTTCCCTGGGGAACAAAATTACCCCTGATTGAGAATTATACTAGAATGATCTGGAAATGCACTTCCACAATCAGATGGCAGGAAAAAAGAAAGGAAAGTTGAGCTTGAACACTGACAATTAAATGCTTCTACAAGAAAATGACATACTCGCTTTACCTTCTCTTAGATTGACTCAAGTTGGTCACATGGCCATATCTAACTTCAGTGAGGTGGGAAGTACAATTCTATCATGTGAAATCTGTCCCTAGGGTGGGAGAGACCTGAAATATCTGTGAACAGTCCTAATAAACAACTAACTGGGATTGTTGAGAGGATTAAATGAAATAATGCATATAAAGCATTTGACAGTGCTTGGCTAATTAGAAGGGCTCACCCCGCTTGGAGACTATTCATATTAGAATACAAAGGCAGGGCTGGCTACGTGGGAGAAAATGAAGAGGAATGAGTTAAAATAATTCCACCAACAGCCCCTTTATAGGAATACAGAATTTCTGCCTCACTTGTTTGAACTTTCTTTTATCTAAAGGCCAGCAGAGGTTGGTTAGTTTGTGGTGCTTGTTTGCAAGGAGTGCTCCTATTAACAATATTGCTGGCCAATTGAAGTTTCCTATTATTAACAAAAAATAAAAATAAAAAAACCTGGCTGACCCTGCCAGGCTTCAGCCTCTGCCTCTTACCTTAGGTGCCAACCACGTGGGCCTTCTTTCCTAAACATCACACTCCATCCTTCCTACCTCAGGATCTTTGCACATGTTACTCCTTCTGTCTTAGAAGAATGCCTTCCCATCCATCTAGTTAATTCTTACTATTATTTTCACTTTCCAGGGAAGCCTTCCTGACTTCTCAGACTAGGTATTCCCTCTTCCACCCCCATTCTAATACATGTTCCTCACCCTGAAGTCTTTCCTTCATCACCCAATTTGTGATTACATATTTACCTGTGGGATTAGTTGATTAATGTCTGTCACCCCTAATGGCTTGAAAATTCAGTTGTGTCTTTCTCTCTTTTGTTCAGTTTATAAATTCAGGGCCTAGTGTCTGGTATAACACAGGCACTCAATAAATATATGTTGAATGAATGAATGAAGGCCAAGACTACAATCTAAGTCCACTGACACGTGCTTTGAACATCCTGGGGGCAACAAAGTACTGGCCCTAATACTTTCCCTAGGAGAGGAAAGGGGAAAGAAGTGCCCACCTAAAATGTCAGATTCCTCACCTCCTGTAAGGACACTCTTAGCAGAAGGTGTGTCACCTGCACACAGAGTAACCGAGTGGCCTGCCACCGCAGGGGCCGTGTTTGCAGAGAAAGCACAGAGTTCTCAGTTCCTGGTTGGGAACCATGGTGAGGAGTCTAAACAGAGCCTGGCAGCATCACACCAGAGTCTAGGGGAACAGCCTGCAAGCCCCTGTGTGCCGACCCGGGACACCCTGAGCTGCTGGGGGTAAGTCTTCCCTTCTTCCTCAGGGTTTGGGGTTAGCTCCTGGTCTCATTTGTCTGGGCTCACACCCACTACCTCTTGGCAGCCTGGCACTGGGCTTTTGAACTTGAATGAGCATCCATTTTCTTCCTTCCTTTAACTTGGAGGGAACCCACATTTCTGTGCTCCTGGCTCTTAGTCCTGTTTTCACCCCATGTTCTCCATCTCCCAGTGTTTTCTCTCTGATTAAACGGACCCTGATCTACAAAGAACCTGGATCCATCAGACCTGCTCAAATGCCCCTTAGTCATGCCTCACAGCCTCTCCCTGGGCAACTGTGAGTCTCTTTTTCTCTTTGAAATATGATCCTATTTTTGCTGAGGCCACAGTGTAACATACCTAAAAGTCATACTAGTAAATATTTAAACGAACACTTCTCATCACTAGCAAAAAATATTTGTGGTCACAAAGCTGGATTACTAGGAACAAATCCCTTGATATAAATGTATACATGAGGAAAGATAAAACAAACAAGCAAACAAAAATGGATCAAGAAGAAAATGAGGAATCTGCCACCTTTAACAAAGAGAGAAACACCTTTGGCTCTGCTCTGGGCACGAGGAAAGAGAACCCATTAAGCTTAAAAGATGACAAAGCCCTGGTGGCATAACTCCGTGAGTTTATTCCATTAAATCTGAAGAGAGCTTGAAACCATTATGAGCAGAATGACTGCTCCTCTACTAGCCCAGCCCACTGAACTAGGGAGGATTAAACTGGTAATCAGAAGGGGAGTCTATGGTCTAGATCAAGGGCATAGTGTCTGGGCTATATATTTTGACTTAAGGGCACGGCAAAACCCTCAAGCAGCTAACCACAGATGAAACTGTCTTTGCCTCATAGATTCAATCCATTCTTGCAGCGTTTTATTGACAAAAAATGGTTATAGTGTTACATAAATTATACATTTAGGGCAATCACTATTACAATGCAGGCTAGAGTGTTTTATTACAGCAAGAAGTTATTTTTACAAATCCAGGAAGAGTTATGCATTGTATAATTCTAGAGTTTGTTCATGGGCTAAAGAACACAGTAAGCTCATTCCTGAGGGAACTGACTTCCTAAAAGATGGCCTCTCTCCAGAATGGTGAAGACAGAAGGTTAGCTGTGGTTGCTACTTTAATCTGATTTACTGTTTATATGAGTCATTAATATGAGAAGCTAGTCTGGTTTCTACGAAAGTCAATTTTCTACAGCCTCTGGTTCTTTCTTTTTTCTCCCATTTTAATTTTTTTTTTAATTATTAGAGTAACACATGATTGTAAAATAGCCAAGCAAAACAAATGTATAGAGAGAAAAAAGTGAAATTCTCTTTTTAACCCATACCCTAAGCCATATCCATCCCTTTCCCTTTCCAGAAAAATCACCATTAACTGGTAGATATCCTGCAGGGAACTTATTTCTAAAAATATACAGGAATATACACAGACATAGATTATATATAAAATAAATGCACTTGATGACATTGAATTATTCCAAACTTGTAAATAGAATCAACTGTTTATTATTTTGGTTTGCAACTAGCTTTCTTCACTTAAGAATATGTCCTTGCACTTTCTATGCCAGTGTGCATAGATACACCTAATTCTTTTAAATTATTTCATAGTGTTTCATTCTATAATTACCATAGTTTATTTCATTTTTGTCCTAATAGTAGAGTTTAGATTGTTTCCATTTCTTCACTATTACAAACATGCCAGATGGATACACACATGCACAAATACGTGGTGGTGTGTGAGTGTAATATATATATATATATATATATATATATATATATATATATATATATATATATATATATATGTATATGTAGGTGTATGTGTGTGTGTGTATGCAGTTCTGTATTATTTCTGTAGGATATAGTATTTCTGTAGAATGAATTTCCTGGAAAGGAATGAACTGAGCTAAACCGTATGTGCAATTAAACTTTGCTACTGTCAAAGACCATCACTTTGCCCTCAGAAAGAGCTGTGCCTGTTTACACTGAGTGATGTGCCCTTTTCACCACCACTGGATATTATCTTATCCATCATTTCATTTTTGCCAATCTTGTATGTTTACAATTACATGCCATAATTCATTTGCATTTCCCTGGTTGGGAGTGAGGTGGACCTAATCTTATCTTTAGGCCTTCTGCATAACAAATCTTCAGTCTAAGCCAAGACCATAAATGAGACCTGTGCCAAACCCTCAAAACAAAAGAAAATGAGAAAATTTAAGCTCAAAACTGTATACACAATGAAAAGGAGCCCCAGGTTTCTTCAAAGAGGTGGTGCTAATTTTGTTAAAAGATAGCAAGATAAAAACACGGAAGGGCTCTATTTAGCTTGGCATATACTATATAGAAATCAAGTATAGGAGCCAGGCTACACGGGCTTCAAGGACATGTGCACATATGTCCTGTGGGACCCTGGACAATTTACACAGAGTGTCTCAACATTCTTATCTGTAAAGTGGGAACACTAACGTTAGCCTCCTCATAGAACTGTTGTAATGAGACAGTGCAGAGGGCGTGGAAAATGAGTGTTGGGCTCTATAAATGTTTGCCAGAATAATAGTAATGACGATAGTTATGATTGTTATCATAAGTTGAAGAGACAGTCACGTACCCACAGGGAAAAACAGAGTCTCTGAGTAGTGACAAAGTGGCATTTGAGCAGGTCAGATGGATACGTGCCTGGGAGAGATGAGGGTGGGAATCTCACTGACACTTTGCAGAGCAGGATCCAGTTAACCAGAGAGAAATGATGAATTATTTCTTAATTTGCAGGCTAATTGGCGATCAGAACCTAGGGGTCTTAGAGGCTACAGAGTGCAAAAATCTCATTGTATGGATGGGAAATAGAGAGCTAGAGAAAAGGGATCAGCTGATCAAGCAACAGAGTCGAATCTGGGACCTGTACCTCCAACTGCAAGTCTACTTTGCCTCCATATTTATGTTTTCTGCATCATTCTCCACCTCTTAGTTGAATAGAGAAAAATATAATAAGAAGTGGGTCTGCAGAAACAGCTCTTTATTTCTTGTTTCTGATTTTGAATGATGACTTAAAAAATAACCAAACTTAAAATTCCTGTACATTAATAAGGAAATGACACTTCAAAGGAAAAATGGGCAGAAGCGAAGACCAGGAAATGTGGGGGTGGGGTGAGTGTAATATATATATATATGTGTGTGTGTATGCACTTCTGTATTATTTCTGTAGGATATAGTATTTCTGTAGAATGAATTTCCTGGAAAGGAATGAACTGAGCTAAACCGTATGTGCAATTAAACTTTGCTACTGTCAAAGACCGTCACATTGCCCTCAGAAAGAGCTGTGCCTGTTTACACTGAGTGATGTGCCCTTTTCACCACACCAACACATATGTGAAAAGATGCTCAACTTGGCTAGTAATAGAGGAAACACAACTTAAAAGAGTCATTTATTCAGTCAGAAGGAATTTCTACTTGACTGCGTAGAGTGACTACGATGAGCTACCAATGGTTTATTTTTCATCTACCCAATTGGCAAGGATTTAAAAGCATAATATGACCAAATATTAGTGAGGATATAAGTAAATTGGTATTGTCATACATTGTGTGAGGGGTGGGGGAATTAAAGCACACAGCTGAGATTGGGATTGACATATATACACTAATATGTATAAAATGGTTAACTAATAAGAACGTGCTGTATAAAAAATAAATAAAATAAATAAAATAAAATTCAAAAAATAAAAAAAGTAAAACACACAATTGGAAAGTCATTTGAATAGTTCTTGGCAGAATAATACCCCTTCCCCAAAGATGTCCATATCCTAATCCCCAGAGCCTGTTAGCTTACACAGCAAGGAGGGATTAAGTTTGCTGATGTAATAAGATTGTTAATCAGCTGATCTTTTTTTAAATTGAAGTATAGTTGATTTGCAATATGTGTTAGTTTCAGGCATACAGTATAGTGATTCAGTTTTTTGCAGATTATATTCCATTATAGGTTTTTACAAGACAGTGGGTATAATTCCCTGTGCTATACAGTAGATCCTTTTGCTCCATTTTTTTTTTTTTTGCGGTACGCGGGCCACTCACTGTTGCGGCCTCTCCCGTTGCGGAGCACAGGCTCCAGATGCGCAGGCTCAGCGGCCATGGCTCACGGGCCCAGCCGCTCCGCGGCATGTGGGATCTTCCCGGACCAGGACACGAACCTGCGTCCCCTGCATCGGCAGGCAGACTCTCAACCACTGCGCCACCAGGGAAGCCCCCTTTTGCTCCATTTTATGTATAGTGGTTTGTATCTGTTAATCCCATAATTCTAATTTGTCCCTCCCCCCTCCCCTTTGGTTACCATTCGGTTAGATTGCTTATTTGACATTTTTCTTGTTTCTTGAAGTAGGATTGTATTGTTATAAACTTCCCTCTTAGAACTGCTTCTGCTGCATCCCATAAGTTTTGGGTCATCGTGGTTTTCATCATCATTTGCTTCTAGGTATTTTTTCATTTCCTCTTTGATTTCTTCAGTGATCTCCTGGTTATTTAGTAGCATATTTTTTAGCCTCCATGTGTCTGTATTTTTTACAGTTTTTTTCTTGTAACTGATATCTAGTCTCATAGCGTTGTGGTCAGAAAAGATACTTAATATGATTTCAATTTTCTTAAATTTACCAAGGTTTCATTTGTGACCCAAGATATGATCTATCCTGGAGAATGTTCCAGTAGCACTTGAGAAGAAGGTGTATTCTGTTCTTTTTGGATGGAATGTCCTATAAAGATCAATGTAGTCCATCTTGTGTAATGTGTCATTTAACGCTTGTGTTTCCTTATTTATTTTCATTTTGGATGATCTGTCCATTGGTGAAAGTGGGGTGTTAAAGTTCTCTACTATGGTTGTGTTACTGTCGATTTCCCCTTTTATGGCTGTTAGCATTTGCCTTATGTATTGAGGTGCTCCTATGTTGGGTGCATAAATATTTACAATTGTTATATCTTCTTCTGGGATTGATCCCTTGATCATTATGTAGTGTCCTTCTTTGTCTCTTCTAATAGTCTTTATTTTGAAGTCTATTTTGTCTGATATGAGAATTGCTACTCCAGCTTTTTTTTGATTTCCATTTGCATGGAATACCTTTTTCCATCCCCTCAGTTTCAGTCTGTATGTGTCCCTAGGTCTGAAGTGGGTCTCTTGTCCACAGCATATATATGAGTCTTGTGTTTTTATCCATCCAGCCAGTCTATGTCTTTTGGTTGGAGTATTTAATCCATTTACAATTAAGGTAGTTATCAATATGTATGTTCCTATTACCATTTTCTTAATTGTTTTGGACTTGTTTTTGTAGGTCTTTTCCTTCTCTTTGTTTCCTGCCTAGAGAAGTTCCTTTAGGATTTATTGTAAAGCTGATTTGGTGGTGCTGAATTCTCTTAACTTTTGCTTGTCTGTAAAGGATTTAATTTCTCTGTCAAATCTACCTTGCTGGGTAGAGTAATCTTGGTTGTAGGTTTTTCCCTTTCATTGCTTTAAATATGTCCTGCCACTCCCTTCTGGCTTGCAGAGTTTCTGCTGAAAGATCAGCTGTTAACCTATGGGGATTTCCTTGTATGTTATTTGTTGCTTTTCCCTTGCTGTTTTAATATTTTTCTTTGTATTTAATTTTTGATAGTTTCATTAATATGTGTATTGGTGTGTTTCTCCTTGGATTTATCCTGTATTGGACTCTCTGCTCTTCCTGGACTTGAGTGACTATTTCCTTTCCCAAGTTAGGGAAGTTTTCAACTATAATCTCTTCATATATTCTCTCAGTCCCTTTCTTTTCCTCTTCTTCTTCTGGGACCCGTATAATTCAAATGTTGGTGTGTTTAATGTTGTCCCAGAGGTCTCTGAGACTGTCCTCAATTCTTTTCATTCTTTTTTCTTTATTCTGCTATGTGGTAGTTATCTTCCAGGTCAGTTATCCATTCTTCTGCCTCAGTTATTCTGCTATTGATTCCTTCTAGAGAATTTTTAATTTCATTTATTGTGTTCATCATCATTGTTTGTTTTCTCTTTTGTTCTTCTAGGTCCTTGTTAAACATTTGTTGTATTTTATCCATTCTATTTCCAAGATTTTGGATTATCTTTACTATCATTACTCTGAATTCTTTGCCAGGTAGACTGCCTATTTCCTCTTCATTTGTTTGGTCTGGTGGGTTTTTACCTTGCTCCTTCATCTGCTGCATATTTCTCTGTCTTCTCATTTTGCTTAACTTACTGTGTTTGGGGTCTCCTTTTCACAGGCTGCAGGTTTGTAGGTCCCATTATTTTGGTGTCTGCCCCCAGTGGCTGAGGTTGGTTCCGTGGGTTGTGTAGGCTTCCTGGAGGAGGGGACTGGTGCCTGTGTTCTGGTGTGTGGGGCTGGAGCTTATCTTTCTGGTGGGCAGGCCTGCTTCTGGTGGTGTGTTTTGGGGTATCTGTGAACTTAGTATGATTTTAGGCAGCCTCTCTGTTAATGGGTGGGGTTGTGTTCCTGTCTTGTTAGTTGTTTGGCATGGCGTGTCCAGCATTGGAACTTGCTGGCCGTTGGGTAGAGCTGAGTCTTAGCATTGAGACAGAGATCTCTGGGAGAGCTCTCACCAATTGATATGATGTGGGGCCAGGAGGTCTCCGGTGATCCAGGGTCTTGAACTCAGCCCTCCCACCTCAGAGGCTCAGGCCTGACACCTGTCGGAGCACCAAGACCCTGTCAGCCACAGGACAGCTGTGTGTTCTGGGTCGTGGTTAACTTAACATTTATGAGCCTCAGTTTCAGCTCCAGAGTCAGGCCTCTGAGGGCGTGCCCTACCGTCCTGGGTGGTTTTCCCATTTTCTCTACCAGAGACTGAGGGTGAGATCCACGTTGGTGTCCCAGACATTAGGAGGTCACCCCAAGTTCCTCTGACAACAGGCCCAAGGGACGAGTCCCGCAGAGGAGCGCAGAAATATCTCACTGCAGGCCATGGTATGGGGGGTGGGGGGTCCTTTTCCATGTTTTTAATGCTTTTTGAGTTTATTTCTTTCTTTCTCATTCTCCTGACATTTTAACCTATATCCCTGCCCCTCTAGTTTCTTTGTCATAGCACTTAGTGATTATTTTTCTTAGAACTGCACTTTGACCATATCCCTACCCAGCTAAAAATCTCTGTGATTCCACATTACTTGCAAAATAGTGTCTAGACCCCCACCCTACCCCACCTCTTCACCTGTTCAATCTCTCCCTACTTCCTTTAAGAAGATCTTATTCCAGTGTGTTTGACTCACTTTTCCCCAAAGTCACTCTGGGGATGTTCCTGCTTTCTCTCCCTTGCTCATGTAGTTTCCTCCATCTATAATCATTTTTCTCTGCTCCTCCTCAAGACTCTCGATTAAACATCCTCCAGAGAACTAACACCCTAGCTGTTAATGATCTCCAATCTTATGAGCTAAGAGTATACAATAGCTTAAGCTCAAACTGGACATTCTTTATGTAATGTCTTGTATTTTGACTGTATTTGGTTTCTTAGAATTTTATATCTAATAAGCCTCTTAAGGGTGACATTATCTGTGGATACATTGCTAGAGGTAAAGTATACATTACAAGGGTAAGAGGACTTCTGTTCCATTCCGTGCAATTCAACCTCCACCAGGAATATCACACCAAAGAGTTATAGTGGCCAAAAGGAACACATTCAGAGGGAGAGTGTCAAAAAAAAAAAAAAAAAAGAGAGAGAGAGAGAGAGAGAGACAGACAGACAGAGAATGGGAATATTCAGAGTTAGTAGATTGGACAGTTGTCTTCAAATACATATAGAAAGATACTTAGGTTTAGCTCATTTGGTCCAGAGGGTAAAGGGACCATTCACAGGAGTGATATGAAAATATTAGCAATCAGTACAGCATAAGCAAGGACCAATCAGAAGGGATATTGGTTATAGGGTTGGCACAGAGCCTTGAGGATCTTCTTGTTGTACTAGGCATTAAGCCTTTGTTTTCTCAATCGTGGGAAGGGTGAAGAGGTTGATTGGGAAGGTGCCAAGACACTGGGGTAGGAGTGGGAATTCTGAAGGAGGTAAGTTGAGCCGTTGTTATCAATCAATCACTGATAGAGAGTGCTTTCATAACTGACATAGTCTTACGGAGACCTACCAGCTGAAGATCAGGCTTGGCCATTTAACAGACTGGCTTTCTAAAAACTGGCATAGAAGGAATCTACCACTAGAAGAATTCTGAGTATTGGCTTTCTGAGAATTGGCCAGCTTTCAGAAATAATACGAGCAGGAGGAAGTTATAGGGAGATAATTTTTTCAGTAAAATAAAATGTTAATGCAGTTAAGAGCTATCTCCTGAGTTAGTGGGTGTCCTGTCCGGAGGTCTGTCAACTTCTGATATGCCATTATTTTCTGACAGAAAACAATATGGTATAGAAGACTTCTATGGTCCCTTCCAAGCTTGAAAGTCTATAATTTTACTATAGTCCAATATTTTCATCTTATAGAAGAGGAAACTAAAGCTCAGGAAGCAAACGTGAATGAGATCTGCTTTGTTACTGCCATTTACTTCCATATTGTCAATCTGTTTTTCTATGTATGTTTGCTTTTGACCCCAGGAGTAGTTTGCTTCCTCTGCCCCCTACAATGGCTAGAAGCATACTGTGCACACAATAAGGACTAAATAAACATGTGATGTGTGAATGGATAAATTGTTCATCCCTGCCCACATCTCCAACTCAGGATCCAGAGAGAAAACTTAATTCATGTTCTACTCTTTTCTCCTGCTTCAGGCTATTGGAACTTGCCCCTGCTTCTTCCTTCCCTGACCAAATGCTAATGGAGGTGCTAATGAGGTCCTCTGGCCATCAGAAAGAAAGAGAAAGAAAATCAAATAGTCTAATTAGTCCACAAATTACAGTCACTGAAAAAAAGTGGTCATATTTCCTATAGAAAGCCAGACGGGGACTAATGGGCACTAAAGCATTGGTCTTGGCTCCTTTGGGTGTGTAGTTTGGAGGTTACCTGTTGTTTTTTCAGGGATTATGAGGCACCACTTGGCTTCCATTTGGGTGGAGCTCACCAGAACTCCATTCCAAGTCTGAGCTGTCTGTTTGCTTATTAAATGGGAAAAGGAGGGCAGAGAGTAACCTCTTTGTATAAGGTGAGCCTAATATTAATAGCGAACATTTATTGAGCACTCGTAATATGCCAGGAACTATACTAGCGTTTTACTTGGATGATATCATTGAATCCTGTATAATTATTTCCCCACTTTATACACAGAGAAACTGAGGCTTGGGTAAGATAGGTAGCTTACTCAAGGTCACACAGTAAGTGGCTAAATATGTGGTCCAAAGCATTTGAGCCACTATTAAATCCACCAACTGCATTCTCTAGCTCATGCTTAAGTCTTTCTACCTACACTGTGTGGTCTAGGATGGCTGTATCAGTGAAGCCTGGGAGTACAGCACAACTTCTGCTTTGAGAACCTCTGGAGGATTGAAGCTAACCTTACACAAAGTGGATGTTAATGGCTTGGTTTGAGGATGATTGGGGAATGGGGTTGATGAGGTGATGTGCCAAAACCATTGCGTGGGCCAGAGCAGAAAGGGAGGGAGGACGCTCAGTGACCTGTGTTCTCTGGTTTAGAGCAGAGCCCCTCCCAGACTTCCCAACAGAACACAGAGGATTTTCACTATAGCAGGGAGTGTGGGCCTTTATCCAGTGAGAATCAAGACAGTCGTGATGAAGAGCTCCCAGCACACCAAGTGGAAAGCAAATTTGAAAGTGTGAAATGGCAAAAGGTGTGCTAGGATGGAAACCAAAGTAATGAGGCGAGAAGTAGAAGTAGTTAGGCATAAAGAGAGAGCCCTGGCTGCTCATGGATTAACACACTCAAGAAAGCCCAGTGTGCATCACATGTGAGTGTGTGTGTGTTGCACAGGGCACTGGGTGAGTTCTACAGGAAATATGAGAAGTAGTCCTCAGCAGGGTCAGGCCCACTCAGACCTGGAACCAGTAAGAACCCCTCTGAGATCATCTATTCCGCCCTGAGTCTTGGCTGAGTTAGTCACACCTGGTGACCAGTAGGCCAGGGGTCCACAGAGCCATGCTACTTTGAGCACCTACTTTAGCCAAACACTATCCTAGTCCAGTGTTTAACGAACTCTAAGGCACATAGGAGTCACCTGGGAGACCAGTAAAAATTCAGTTTCTGAGGCTGTAGGTCTGGAGTGTGACCTGAGACCGCTTCTAACAGGTCCCTAGGTGATGCCAATACTGCTGGTCTGGTGAACCACACTCTAGACCCTTTCCATAACTGTCTCTCTCTCTCTCTTTTTTTTTTTTTTTTTTTTTGCGGTACGCGGGCCTGTCACTGTTGTGGCCTCTCCCATTGCAGAGCACAGGCTCTGGATGCGCAGGCTCAGCGGCCATGGCTCACGGGCCCAGCCGCTCCGCGGCATGTGGGATCTTCCCGGGCCGGGTCATGAACCCGTTTCCCCTGCATCGGCAGGCTGACTCTCAACCACTGCAACACCAGGGAAGCCCCCATACCTGTCTCTTTTGATCCTACTATAATGTGTATGAATTGACACATCTGACAAATGAAAACACTGAGGCTGGGAGTGTTGGATGGTCTGCTCAGTCACAGGGCTAATGAGCTCAATCCAGGCCCGATGGTTCCAAAATTCAAACCTCTCTGTTAGGCACCACTCTAGTCCACACGCACATTCAAGTTGCCACTGCTGAGACTCAATATGGTGCCCTACAAGAACCGCTCCTGGCACTGGGGCCCAGTAGAGGCCCAAGCATCCCTGTCTTCAAAGAACTGGTTTACGCAGCCACTACCTTCCAAGATCCCGGGGGCTGGTGCAATCTGGGGCTGGAGTTTTAAACCCACCCTAACCCTCTTATTCGGGACCTCTGCTAGTTCCTGCCCCAGGGCAAAAACCACCTTTTATTGTTCCAGAGGCTCAGGAGAACTTCACTTCTGCTGCACTAGCCACTCAAGAATATGCACTCATCCTCCTCCTTGGGTTGGATTACATGGATTAGAATGTCACCTGGAATGTTCTGGAGTACCAAGCCCTCCCTTGAGATTAATGGTTTGCCCTGACCAGGCCCAGCCTCAGGGGGCCATCCCTTTTCTCCCCAGTTTGTCAGAGTCTCTCAGACCCTTACTCCATGCTACACTCAATTCCCTTTCATAGCCAGGCCACGACCCCTTAACTTGCCTAGTGATGACTCCATTTCTGAAATGCTCTCTGGCTTCCGGGGTCTAATATCCTAGTTGGAGTGACAGATGCAGATAGCCAGTCACTCGCCTACCTTAGCCCTTCCCCACCCCCTTCCCATCTTTAAATACTGAAAGCCTGAAGGATCCACTGCAAGCACCATCTTTTCCATAAAGAATTTCCTGTTCACCTCAACTTGCATTAACCTCTCCTTCCTCTAGACCCCTCTCTACCCAATGACATCATTTTTTGTATCTGTCTCATGGCATTTAACACTTTCAACCTTGTACTACTGTCAAGCTTGGCCATGGCTTCCCTTGTATCTTTGGCTCCTTGGAAGGAGCTCTTATGCCTGGTACATCCTTGTGTCTCCAGCAAAGTGCTTTGCACATTGAATGTGCCTAATAAGTGGCTATTAACTGCATGAAATGATTTCAAGTCAGATTAATAAATAGCATAATAAAGGAATGAAGACTCTAAGAGTCTTCAATGAACAATTGAATAAAAAGGAGGCCGGAAAGGGAGGGGGAGACTCCCTGGAGATCCCACAGAGGAAATGAGGCTGATGTGTCTCTTTGAAGGCTGAGTAGCATTTCCTTGTGGGATTAATAATTACTATAATGAAAACTAAAAGTTATGAAGTGCTTATCATGTGCCACATACTGGCTAAATCATGCGCTCATTTCATAGCGACATAGCCCTGGAAAGAAAGTTGGTCCTAAATAGTTTCCATTTTACAGATGAAGAAACACATGGAAAGGCACCAAGAAGCCAGCTCATTTTCTCTAGAACATACAGACAAAAAGTAACAAAGTCGGGATTTGAATCCATCTCTTGGACTCCATAGCACATGTTTTAAAAGCTAATGCTATGGGAGGAGATGGGGATACTTCAGGCAGAGGTAATGCAGGGCAGGAGGAAAAGCGAGCTGAGAGGGGAAAGCGTCAATTAACCCCACATGACAGGGGCAGAGGGGGCCCATGGTGGGGCCACTGTGGTGTCAGACAAGGCTGGGAAGGTGGTCTGGGGACACACTGGGGTCATGTTTTCCCTCCATGAGAATGAAGAGTACGAGCCATGGAGAAGAAATACCGAGTCAAACCTGCACTGAGAAGCATTATTTATGTGCTGTCTCTGGCCCGGCCCCCAGGCCGCTGTTGTGAGGGGAACGGGGCTCCCAGCCAGCAGCCCTGGACAGCTCTGTGGGCCGTGGAGCTCACTGCAAAGTCACACTTTGGAGAATAAAGCTGCTGGTGATGCCCAGAGTGGCCCAAATAAAAGTCAAATACCACATTCAGTTCTCCAGGGGTGTTTTTGCTATTAAATTAAGTCTGGAAAATAAATAATTGTCTTTGGATTTGATTTGAGAGATTTTTGGTAGTTGAACACTCAGTCAGGAAAAAAAATAAAAAAGCTAACTATTTCTTGAAAGATTCTTTGACTGGCTCCCCCTGCCAGAGGACCGCAGATCACAATGAAGGCTTGCTGTCTGCAAAGAGCTGCTTTTCTCCCCCGCTTGACACAATTATCCCAGAAAAATAGAAGGGGGAGGGGAGGCTCCATCATATGTTCCAATTTTTATTGCTACATTCCTTGGATGGCTCCATATGTTTACCTTTAGCTGACTTTAGACTTGGTGTTCTCTGTGGCTGCTGGCGTCAGCCACAGGATTCTTTCATGTCTATTACTTTATTAAGGAATGTAAAAGCCACATACAGACCGACCAGGGGACACAACAGTACAAGACACAAATAACTCTGAATGGGCTTGCAAAGAGCCTAAGGAGGCTTCACACCTAATTCTCCCAGATGGGCTCTAAGGCTCTCACAGACCAAAAGGGGGCACTCTTAACACTCGCTCCCAAGCTCCCTCAATGATACCATTCCCATGAAGAAATACTGTAGAGACCATGCAGGGCTTTAAGATCAGTCCTGATGGCAGCAGAATGGGGTGAAAGAAACCACTCACATCACCAGGGATTTGGTTGGGTTTTTTTTTGTTTGGTTTTTTTTTTTTTTGCATCTTTGACTTTCATTGACTAGAAATGGAATCTCCAAATCATAGGGAGGATGTTAAGATTAAACAGGAAAAATGCACCCCCCAAAATTGCTTTGCACAAAGCCTTGGCACATGCATTATAAATGCTTAGAAAGATCAGCTGTTCTTTAAGCATAGTTGCTGAGATATTTCTACCTCTTAATAGGGGCACCTCATCTAGGTCCAGACTGGCTCATAGCACAAGGGTATGATTGTAGAATGAGTGTCTATATTGGGCAGCAAGAGACAGGGGGTGGAGGATAACCATTATTTACTCTACTCTTACTGTGTGCTGGACACTTTGCGTGCATTACCTTGCTATCACAATTTTATAGATGAGGAAACTGAGGTCAGGGAGGCTAAATATATTGTCCTGGTATGTGGCAGAAACAGGATTTGCATCCAGGTCTCTCTGTTTGATACTAAGCCTGAGCTTTTTCCATTAGACAAGGCAACGCAACTCAGGACCATCTTTTCATAATGCATTATTTTCTCATGTAGTCTCAGGCTCCCACAAACTCTTTACAAAAGCCTGAAGCCAGCACTGAGAACATTCAATCAATTATAGGTACAATTACAATCTTACTCAAGTACACAAACTTAAATTCTTAAAATTTTCAGCAAACATGTTTGTGGAGAGATGGAGAGTGGAAGAACTGAGGAACGAGGTAATGGAGATAATTCTTATGCCACCCGCCTCCGGAGACGTTTGTCAGTGCCTGGAGGATCCACATTTGTTTTCCTTTTTCAGGCTCCTACACCAACCACCAAACCTTCACAGAACAAAGTCTGGAGTTTATTTTAACGCCACCGTTCTTCCATTCCCCTTCCCAGGATCTTCACTCAATTTGCTAGTTTCTGCCTTTGTAGGAGTTTACAGTCTCTGTTCTAACCACCCAGTATGTTGGGAGGTTAAAAGAAAGGGCTCTCATCCAAAGAGGTGATGCTCACACTTCAAGTCAGGATATGAGGACAGTCTGAGCTAGAAATATTGTGTAGAGTGGGGGTGTGTTTCCACCTCCCTCACAGAAGCTGACGGCCACCCACCTGTTCTTTCCTGGTAGGCGCTTGATGCTTAAGAGTAGAAATGCTTTGACGTCATGTGGAAAGAAAAAAAGGGATTCTTTACTCAGATGACAGAATGTGTTTGTCTTGTGATTTTCCCTGAGAACCTGGACTGGGTGAATGGTTTGCAAATGAAGGATGTTTTGATTATCAAGAGGATAGCCCCTTAGCCAAACTAAGAAAGCCCTCAGCCCCACTTAGGATTAGCTGTTCTCTCATAGAATGTAGCAAGTTCTGTCCTGGAAGATTTACTGGTGACTGTGCCTCAGCCCACCGGGTTCTTCAAGGAGATCTTCAGAATCAACATCTCTTTTCATCTCTCTGCATCATTGGGAAATTTTTTATAAAGCTAGATACTCTTTTCAGTGAGAACTGGCTATGTGTATCTAATGTTTACACTGGGCCAATATTTCCCAAGGTGGTAGTAAAGGCTCTGAGAAGTCCTGTAGTAAAGAAACCTATGTCACTTTACTTAATCCAGAGATTCTCATATATATCTGACCACAAAACCCTTGTAGCATAACGTCTATGAATATCGTATGGAAACAGTTTGGCTATAAACATATAAACTCTTGAAACTGCTTAGAAGGGATAACCTCAAACTATTGATGGATTTGGATAGACTATTTAAAGCAGAACTATTGGTCACATATTTGGGTTAAAATCTGAAGCTGCCTTAGTGGTCTGTCTGGATTATTTTTAGATCTGTGTAAGTGTGTGTACATGTGTTTATATATACTATGTATAAATATGCATTTTAACTTTGAGGTTAGAAGAAAAAAAAGAAGGAAGGAATATTCCTTCTTATAAGAAAAGCAGTCGGGGTCCTGAGGGGGGAAGGGGAAAGTCTGTAAATTTTAAGGCATTATCGCCATGTCCCATTGCCGGCAACCTCTGATCAGAGCTTGCTGCAATGGTGAAAACATCTGGACAGCTTTCACTGAATGCCAGACAATCAAAGATGACACCCCTTCTCATTAACCTCTCAGAGGCCGGCCCCACCTCTCCCCCCAGTCCAGCACCCAAAACACTTCTTTCCAAGTCATTGATACCCACCAGCTGTATTCCTGTGTATTCTTTTGGATGGTGAATTAATTCAGAAAAAAAGTATTTTTTCCCAAGTTGCAATTTAATTTTTATTTTCAGAGCATGTTTGAAGCCTTCTAAAGAAAATTCTTAGAAACCCACTCTAAAAAATGTACAATTACAGTATTTTTTAATTGTTGTAAAGTTATGGGAGCTGTTTCAAAATCACTTTGAATGAAATATAAGGTTGTTCTCTGAAATAGAACTTTACCCGTGGTTTTTTTTTTAATTGTCACATATAGGGTGATTTTAAAGTAAATAAGAGCACAAGGTTCATATTATTTTAAATGTATATTGTATTTGTCTTCTCAGCGCTGTGGTTTTTAGTCTGAATAGCATCATAGTATAGAGCCAGCCTATTAAGCAGCCCGTTTGGGTAAAAGGAAACTCTGAGACCAGCACAATGTTGCATTGCTCACTCGGTCCTTCCAATATGGTTAGAATTCCACAACCTAAATGATCATTTGTTGAACAAATTCATGCTTTTATTAGTCAAAATACGGAGAAAACAGAGCCTCCCTGTTTCAAGATATTTGCTAATGCATGGTTAATTATCACATATAGCTGACTATAATTCATTTTACAGGGGCGACCTCCTGCAAGTAACATACTAGCAGTTTATGAACCAAAATAACCTCACTATAGGTCAGAGCCATTCCAGGGCCGGTCAGACACTTGGTGCTTCTAGACCTCACTTCACATTGCTAATTTGAACAAGGCTTTATTTTTATATTTGTCAGCAGCAAGACTGTAGGATGGTTGTTAAACTTCTCCCAGGCCTAATTAGAGCCGCAATGCTCGCATTCATAATGAAGCTCGTGTCTTGCTGGGAGTCAGTGAGCAGAGCTGTTACAGTAGCTTCCTGGCAGGCCGGGGCTGGCAGTTTTAAGGTAGTTCGCTTGTGGCTGCAGTATTAAGTGACTGTTGAAATTCATTGACTCCACCACAACTAATGTGTCTAGATGACAACAAGTTTACACGGTTCTTTTATAGTTACAGCAAATGCGTGCATTTAAATATTTATTAGGTGATTATGGTGATGTGAAATGGAAAAAAAAATGCAAAGTGCAATCTCCCCAGTATGACTGTTTTTAACTGTTGATGTGGGGCCGGGATCACGGTATCACTCAAAATCGCTTCATCTTTCCCTTATAAATATTTATACTAGATCAGTAGCGATGAATGCTAATTTATTTGCATCTTGTTTCCTTATTGAATTCTCCCTGGGCAGAGGTTAGCGGTGAAAAGTGGTGCAGCCTTACTGGTTTGGAGGATATTTCAATCAGCCAAGCAAGATGCATTTTGAGTAGCTGGGGGAAAGTTCACTTTGCTGAAAATGAAGCGTCCTTTTTGCTCTTGGAGATGCAACCTGAGTGTTCAGGCAGCTGGTGTGTTGCCCTCTCCCAGAGCTGACGTGCGTGCTGGCGAGTAGTTTTGCCTCCAAAAGACTGCTTTTCTGTATAGCAACTTGTCAAACCTTGGATTGAATCGGGTGAGGCTGGCTGATCTGGATGTTTGTCAGAACTTCCAACTCAATTTTTTTTTCTTTTTCTTATTCTGTGAGCCATTTAAAAGAAATACATTTTCGCCATAGGAGAAAAAGGATCTATCTCAAATTGAATGGGGCATCTGAGACAGACAGAGGAGAGGTTAAAAATGAATCCAGCTCTGTTTTATAAAGGTTAAATGGACATGATACTAAAGAACACAGAGTCTGTGGAGGGAACTGTCAAAAAATTTCAGCCAGATAAAGAGAAACAATATTTTGCAATTGAATATTTTGACAGCGTAGGAAGCTGGAGCATAAGATGATTGCAAATTCATCATCCATAATGTTATTCATTATTTTGTTCCCTATGTCTTAAAACAAACAGCATCTGTATAGTCTTGACATGTATAAATGTAATATTTTCAGGAGATTTCTAGAAGTAGCTTTTGAAATAGTCCATTACTACATTTAGAATGCCCTGGAGGTCTAAGGAATGTCCCAATAAAAGTTCACGTAGAACACATAAGGCCACTGAATCAGAGGTCTCTGCAGCTACCATAGTTGCTTCTGTTGGAAAAAATCTTAATTTCTGACTCTAGCTAGCTGTGTATCTCTTTTTACAAAATGTACTCATGTCTCCTTAGAGCTGAACCTGTTACAGTGCCTCCAATCTTAGACTGGTTCCAAGGGCATTAATTACCAAAGATTCCAGGACCACCTCATTATATGATCAATAGTATGTCCCTCTAGGACAGGGGTGTAGCAAGAGTTCACTGTGGTGGTGGTTCTACACAGTTAGGTGATTCAAAGAGAAGTCAAATTGCTTGGGAAACTCACTACTAAGAAAACTCTCTGGTGAATCTTAGGTCACGTGAAGACTCCTGCAATGATGCAAAGTATTATCCTCAAATCTACAAATGTGGATTCTAACTTTAAGAATCCAATTATGTGGATCCTCAGATTAAAAAGCATAACCATGGATTCCTCTCGATGCAGGAGATGCGTGGCTTCCTTTACTGTCTCTGGTCAGAGCTATTTGTAAGGGACAGGTAGTTTGCCGTTTCTTTTCAGTGTAAATCTTCTCAACTGAAGGGACGGTGCACAGAGGCTGCTCACTCAGTGCCAATGAAAACCCTCATCTTAGTCCAGTTTTGCTATTCTCCATGAATATAAAGCTGTCCTTTAATCTTCTCAACTCAATAAGGAAACATTTTTTCACCCCATTTGATAAATAAGGAGACCTGAACTTAAAGCGACTTCAGGGTTTTCTGGAGGTCTTGGGGTGGTGGCCACGCTGCACCGCTCCATATCTGGGTCTGGGCGAGGGCGCTCCCTGGCGATGGGCGGGGCTTTCCTGCACGGCCACTGGAGCCACTTGCTCTCCAGGTGAACCTCTGTCAACTGTGAAGGCTCCACTCTAATGAGTTTTCTAGTGCATTTCATAAAAGACTCAATCTACCAATGCTTTCTTTACTCCTAAGTTTTCAGTTTTACAAAGCAATTTTATAAAGCAGCGTCCATCTCTGACGGGCTTCCCTAAAATCCAAACACATCAATATACCAAAAAAAAAGCACCATCCTACGCTAGAGTAGGTCATTGGGAAAGGTCACAAGGATGCTAGTTCAGAATTGTTTCCCTTAAAATCACCATGTTGGTGCAAGGACCAGGCACAAGGAAAGAAAATTATATTTCCATATGAGAGATCATTAGAAGAGAGTCATTTGGGCTTATCCTTCTAGATGCCCAGGAAAGCAAAACTGTCCACGACATCTGCTGGGGGAGTAAATAAAGAAAATGTGATCTCATTTTTGTTACTGTCATTACGTCGGTGTCTCCTTGAATTGGCTGGTTAATTTCTTTCAGGTGAAAAAATAACAAAGCAGCCTCTCTCCAAGTACATAGGCTCGATTTTTACATGGCAAAAGGTAATTGCTAGGCATCCTAGCTTGCATATGTGCTATGACCCCCAAAGTAACCAACACCACATTTAGATTACAAGCAACTTCACCATGGATGACTTCAAACAAAAGCAATAAAACTTTCTCTGCACTTCGTTCTCCTCCTGAGTTTTCCTTTGTTCTGGTCTGCAGAAAATGACAGCCTTAAAAATGAAATAGCAAAGTATATTGGATCTCAGCCCTGATGCAATTTGGGGTGTGTATACCTCTGTGTGTGAGTGTGTGTGTCTGTACACATACCTGCATGCCCTCCTTTGTGCTCACAGATTTTGGCTCTGGGGTCCATAGCATTTCGATGTGTCCCAATGTCACATACTTGAGTCTGTACCCATCAGTGTTCTTTTCCCCTTGATTCTAAAGCCTTGTCAGTGTGGATCATGTGTGATTGAACCCACAGTCCTAGCTGAGCTGTACAATAAAGACTTGTAGGTAGGAAATAAATGAATGAATGAATGATGGTATGGGTGTTCAGAGCTCTAAGCTGAGAGGATATTAGGTTCTACTTCAAGTTAGTTGATACCCTATTACAAAATACTAGAGTATAACATTTTATACCCTAGTATAAAATAACCTAAGTGTCGGGAAATGTACATTCCTCCTACCTCCATCTCAATCAACTCTTATGCAGGGATGTCTTGCTTAGATATTGGTGTTATTGTTTCACCTTCTGATGTGTTGTCTGGATGAAATCTTAGGGTAAGTTGTGAGTTGAAAAGAGAGTCAGGTGCACTGCTTCCTGAAGAGTGAAACTTCCTGGAGCCACTCTTCAGGAGAAGAGGTGGAGCCTCAGGCCAGACAGCAGAGCTTTTTGGAGGATGGCCAGGGATTATCACCTTCCCTATTTCACATAAGGAGGAACTTTTCAAACAGGATGAATTACCTGCTCAATCTTATATAGGCAGCTCTGCTTCAATAATCACAGAGTCCAGGATTGTTCATTCTAGCTTGTCCTTTTTATGAGGGTTCTAGGTTGCCATGCTAGCTTTAAAATGTAATGATCATTTCCTAAAATGTGTTATTTGCACATCACTATATAGTTTGTAAAATATGTGTGTGTTATACATGTATATAGATGTGTATGTGTGTATCTGACCCTCACAAACATCCAGTGAAAAGCAGGGACTACTTTCTGCCTCAGTTTAATCGATCAGGAAATGAGATTCAGAACTCAAAGGAATAACCTCAAACCACACAGTGGTAGAGTTTGGATTAGAACCCAGTTCTCTAGATTCCTCACCTGGTGTTCTTTCTACAACATCATGAAGCTTATTAGTAGCCTTATAATATCTCAATGCCAGCTCCTCAGAAGCTAGATGAAGATTCTCAAATACATAGATCATTTTTAAGAACAGATGAATGAGTAAAACATTACTATGTTTCAGTTGGCAAGATTTGAAAACAATTGTTCCCTGCAACCCAGAGATGCTTTTTATTCTAGAGGATGGAAAGTGATTTACATTGATTAGAAGAACTTTCTGATCTTCAGAATCTATTTTGTGTTTCTCTTTCCTCCGAGTTACTGATTGAGTTCTATTTTCTCTCTATTCAAGCTTCAGTGACTACTCAAAATGAAGGGAAAGTTTGAGGATCACCGTGTTATATTCTAGTTTATTAGACAATGAACATAATAGGGAGTAGAAAAACAATTCAGGAGAAAAGCACCCAGATAGCAACATATGCTAAAGTTGTTCATGGAACTAGATATCAAAACTTACATGAAGAGAAGGGAAACTCCACAAAGAGATTCTTGTGGTAGGTAAATTCTGTTAAAAAAAAAAAAAAAAGCACCATCCTACGCTAAAAGAACAATAAAAGAGAGTTGCAGGAACCATCACATAGAAGAACCCTCAGAGAGATGATCTGAAAGGCAGAGTTTAGACCGTGCCCTTCAGAGGCACCTGTGTATGGACAGCCAGTCAAGAGACCACAGTGGAAGGCATACGGCCATATGTCAGATAAGACCCCTGAACCCCATGTTTCACTACCCCCTTCTACTGGCTCCTACAAGAATGAGTGGTACGCAGGGTCCCCAGAGACCTTCAGGGACTCTCAGGACACAGGTGATGTTTTCATCTCTGCTTCCAGCTGAAGGTCATGTCTTTGGAAAAGAAAGGAGGGTGAGGGAGGGGAGTGATGGCTGAAGATGGTGTTGGAGAGACGTTAGTTTCCTGGACTGTGGCCTGTGATACCAGAACAAAGGGTCCTGGCTAGGATCTGGGTACACTTCACAGAGACTGGGAAGAATGTATTTGGCAGACAATTCTGAGCTGATCAACAGAGTTGAAATAGGGCTTTTGTCAGAGAGTGGGAAAAAAAGGTCCAAATAAACTGCAAAATGGGACTGTATGGAAATTGCCATGTCTGGCATGGCAAGGAGACACAGAGCAAGGGCAGGGGTTCCTAGTATTTCTTAGGAAATGACAAATGGCATTTATATGCCAGTCCTACAGAGTAGAGAGAACAGCAGTTGAACTTGAGATGCTAAGATATATGAAAGACATATGCAATCTCCTAAATATTTCTCAACTTGCATGATGAAGCCTATGGCTAGAATAAATAATATGTTAACCTTTGGAGCCAAGGCAAAAGAAAAATATTAACCCCATCCAAATAAACATATTTAAATGTCAGGTCCGGTGACCGGAATTCTTGCCCTAAGCCACCAAAGATAAGAATTCTGTTGCTCTGCAAGAGCAGAGTCACTCTTGACAAACCCAGACACCCTTCCCTGGGACCCACCACACTGTGCCCACAGAGGGACACAGACCGTTTATTCAAGAAACATCAACAACGTGGTGGGAGGTGGGAATGCACAGATGAGTCAGACACAGTCTGCCCCCCAGGAGGCTACAGTCCAGTAGAGAGGAGAGATGTGAAAATGAAATATTTAAAATTGTAGGAATCATGGGGATATAAATAAAAATCCTAAAGAGTTGAGGAGAAAGTGGATTTTCCAGTAGAAGATATGGCCCTCCCTTTGAATACAGACCATGGAGCTTTGTGGCTGAATTTATTCCCTTAGGGGACCTGGCTCTCTAAGACAAAAACCCTTAAAACCGTAAGTGGCTGTATGCTTAAGCAAGATCAACCTGGCCACCTCTGAAGAAGTTTCTCATGAGGCAAATGCCTTTCCAGAGCTTCCTTTCAGTTACTACAGTCTTGATGAGTCCTTCTAGAAACCTCTAATATACGTATTTCAAGCCTTTCTTGCTGGATGTTGGCTTGTAGCTACTGCTTACTTGGTGTAAAACATTTTTTAAAATCCATATTGGAGGAATTGAGTGACATGTTGCCTAACACGGACAGGAAAAGGAGAGGAATTTAGGCCTGTATATAATGGAATCATACACTGTACAAAAATTTATAGATCCTAGAGGGGAAGTAAAGTGAAAAACATTTCAATTGTGAAAAATAAAAAGAGAATCCAAAGTTCTACTTTGGTGGCATTATACTGTGGGCTCCCTAGCCAGGTAGTATTTAAGGATGATATTTTCCTAATATAAATTATTTTAAAACTTATTTCCAAATATAGATTTATACTTAAAAATATAGAAATGATCCCAATATGATAAGGGATTTTGTCTCTCCATAAATTTACCAAAAGTCTTATTCCATTAAAATTAGATTATCTCACAATCATTTACCTCATTAACAATTTCACCTTTTAGAAGGTAAAGGGAAAAAAAGAGAGAATTGCCCTTATTCTTAATAGTGGCCTTCAAAATGATACTGAATTAATGGGAATATTGAGAGAACCATGTCAGGGAGGTTATAGATACAACGAGGATTTTTGAACACGTACCCAAGGCTTTAAGAAATTCACAGAATAGATAGAATCAAGTCTATATCTAGAAGACTTCTAAAGTGAATGGGGATTTCTAAGTTTAAGGAATGCCAAAAGTTGAAATTCTGGCTGTTCAGTTGAAAATAATCCCAATGATAACAAAAGAGGACAGGTAGCATGTGAAACTTTGTGAATACATGGCAGGGGGAAGGGTTCTGCATTAAGATCTCAAAAGAATCCATTCAGAAAATGGATTTAAATCAGCAGATACAGTATTAGTGCCATTCATTTTCTGGCTGCTGGGAAAGCTGACAATCAGAATGAAGTACATCTTAGATAAGATCCTCATGTCACCAAAGCCTGTAATGGTACTCACACACAGTAGGAAAATATATAGTAGGCATTTAATAAAGAGTTGTCAAACTGAACTGCATTGCTGAATAACAGAAAGAAGGAAGGGAACTCAACTTTCAACTTGTATTAGGGTTTCAGATTTTCTAGCAAGAGTTATCTTCATATCCAAAAGAATGGAATAAACAATATAAAGAAGAGAATGCAAGTCAAGATTGAGAGAGAACCACTAGGTACCTATGAATTCAAGTTCAAGATTTTAGGCCTTGAAAAGTTTTATCTGAAAAGATTTTATGCTGAAAATATATATCACTATATCCTCTTAGCAATCTTATTGTTTATCTCTGAGATGATAAAATGAATGGGAGAGTTCTCAGAGGACGAGTGACCAGAAGATATCCAAATTTACTAAAATTTAGTCCCTTGAACTTGAAATTTATCCTTGGCAAATTTCTAGAAAAGAATGTTAAATTGTAGGTTCAAAAATTTTTGGAAAAGTAAAGAGATCGTTAAGAACCTACATTTGCTCATTAAGAACAAATCATGGCACAGTAACTTCATTTACCTTTGAGCTAAAATTTACCATGTTGATAAATTAAACATAGTCGTGATTAATTTCAACCAGTCATTCAACAAATCTCCCGAGTGGATTCACAACTGGTTGAAAAATTGCACTCAAAGACTGTGACAGTCTGGAAGAAATTTTGTAGAATGAGAACCCAGGGCTCTACCCGTGACTATGACCTGCTCTATTGGTTGCCAAATTTGTTTTTATTAGCAGAGCGTTTCCATTTGAGTCCATGCTATCTTCTTCTCATTATGCTGTGTTGCCTACAGACAGAGGAGAGTGATGGGAGGATGAGAGGTTTAAAACCATTCTATATCAGGAAATGTTGACAGGACAGTCAATACTCAGCCTGGAGAAATAAGAAAAGGGCCATCTCATTCATATTGGCTGCCCAAAACTCACCCTGATTTTTTTTTTTCTTGTCTCACTCCTCATTCTCCATTACCTCATTGCAGCATTACACACTGCTAACTATCTTCTTCTTTTTGATAGCATCTTCCCTTGATTTCCACAGTGGTACACTATCCTAGTTTTTTATCTTTCTTCTTTCTTCTCCTTTCTCTGTTTCATTATTAGTTAATTCACTTCCTCTGGCAACTGTATTTGGACAAAGTTCAGTCTCTAGACTCTGCTCTCTATTCTTCTTCCTTTGGAGTACTTGTATCACTCATATCTGCACTAATGGTTCCTCAGTCCATAAGTCTAAGCCTGACCACATTCCTAAGGTCAAGTTCCACTTAAGCAATTGCTTGAGGGATGCATGTATTTGGAAGTTCTACAATCATCTCAAAACCCATGCTTTACCTTGTCTTCCCTAATTCTGTCAAGGGCACCACCAGCTTTTAGGTCAAAACTCGAGAGAAGTCTTTGACTTTCTACATCCTTTTCTCTCATATCCTCTTGGTCATCAATTTGCGTCAGTTCCTCACGTATAGATTCTTTTGCATTTATCCATTCATTTCCGTTTCCATAGCTGAGTCCTATGCCAGGTGTTGGCTAAATCATTACACCGCCTTTCAACTTGTTTCTCTGCCTCCCTTTCCAGTGTTCCCTGTGTTTTACCATCAGATCAACCATTCAAAAGTGAGCAGTATGAATCTTTCATCATGTCATTCCCTTCCCCGCCAATGACCTGCTCTTTCACTACCTGAAAGGCCTTCTTACGTTCTTGCCTTTCAAGTTCTTATCTACTTTCAAAGTCCAACGTAAGTTCTTTTTCCTCCCACGAGGTTTTAAATCCCAGCTCTGTCACTTGTTAGCTGTGTGACCTTGGGAAGGCTACTTAACATCTTTGTTTCAGTTTCTTTATCTTAAAAAGAAATGAGTAAGCTAACAGTACCTACATCATAGGGCTGTGAGGAGGATTAAATGAGTTAGTATCCCTTAGGGCACTCAGAACTAGTAAGTGCTATGTAAGACATTAAATAAATAAAAATGTATACACTCTCTAGCTATTCCAAATTGGAAGCTATCATTTCCCCTATTCTCACCATTAATATATTACAGATATAACCCTTAACCTGCTTTATTTATTAAGTTATGTTGTCACTTTATGTTTTCACACAGAATGCCCATTAGCTACACACACAGACTGAAAGTTTATGGAGGGCAAGTTCACATCATATATTTATTTGTATCCGAACAGTCCCTACTATTGACCACACCTATTGAGAATGTTCAAGTAACGATTATGCACTGAAATCCCCCAGTTTTCCAGAAGTGACCCCCTAGATTCTCCGATTCTCAATCCACCATCTTTGCTTCGTTTCTAGATCTGGCCTCGCTGATCTTCTCCAGACAGCTGGTTTGTACGGTACAATGCACCTCTCTTACTGGCCATCTCTGAGTGCTACATTTATCAGGGACAGTGGGTCTTGGCAGGCAGACAAGAAACACAATCTGTAGACAGAGCCACCACAAGCCAATCTTGCCAGTACAATTCCTGCAGTTTGCTGACAGTCATATGGTTGTTTTCCAAGCCTCTAATATGGAATACTTTAAGGAGAAGTAGCTGAGGGTCGGGGACTGCTGGCTATTTTCCTTCTATTTTTTTCTTTGGGAGATCATGTGCCTGACATTTTGACTCTAAAATGATTCACAATGCCAGGGCTGTCACATAAAGAATGGTCCAGCTAAAGGTTGAAGTTTTGGACTGAATTGGTGTGAATGCTTCAGTGAATCTTCTGAAGACCATCCAAAGCCACACATAAATAATAAGTTTGGAATGGCAACAAGAATGCCTGGGATGTGGCCTTCTGCATCAGCCATATAATGTTCTTGGTGGGCTATTTCAGATAAAGAACCATTAGGAAAACATTTATCAGGGTGTGGTGGGGGAAAAGCTTTCTTTGAGTAAACAGTCCCAGTGCAGTTTGTATTTCCACACAAAATCCCCACCCGCGTGCTGTGACCTCCACTCCGGCAGAGCCCTCGGTGTGGAGGTAGTTAATGCCCACACATCCATAACTGTTCTGCACAATAGAAGCTCTGCTACCCTTATCAAAGAAGCCCTACCAACGCGGAGTCACACGCTCTCATCCTTTATCACCAGGTGTTGCTGGGTCTTATTTAATGATCTAGGCAGTTTCGTGGGAGTCAAAGAGGAAGCCACACAAATGCAGCTCTGAGAATTCCATGGACTGGATGGAAATGACGAGTTGGAAATATCATTTCCAGGTTGCCCCCCAAAGCTTACGTCAATGTTAGCTACTGGCCAAGTTCACTCCATGAAGACTGGCCAAAAAAGAGGTGCTTTTGGAAGCAGGTAACCTCATAAGGCAGTAATGGGCTCAAAGGAAGCTGCGTAAGAACTTCCTTCTTGTGTACCTTACACCTGAAGGGTTAGCCCACCTGTAGACAGGTTTCCAGAAGAAAATTCAGACCCCAGAAAATTCTGACTGTAGAGGCAGCCAGCCCCACTTCAGGAAAGCTCTCCATCCTTCAGGTTTTCTACTTACCCATTCATCCTTGCTTGTATTTCCTGATGCTGAAGTCTTAACTCCTCTAGAACCAGGATGGTCCCCAAACAACACCTTCTTCCTAGTTTTCACAGGTGGTGAAGGCGGTTTGACATGCCTTACCCGGTTTGTGTTTTGCTATAGCCCATCCGCATTTCCAGACTTTCTGTGATCTGTCTCCTGTCTACCTCTCCAGCATGATGATTCTTCCTCTCTACTCTACCCACACTCCACACATCCCATTCACACAAACTCCTAAGGGATTCCCCAGTCCCACTATGTCTTCTGTTTGATCAGTCTGCCCAGAGGCAGGCTCTGATCACCCAGCCTGGAATGCATTTAAAGGTTGAGACAGATGACACTCACTCATGTATATGAATGAATATGTATTTAGTACAACAAAATGTGGGAGTTTCAGGAAGAGAAAGGGAGACACAAGGAGGGTGAGATGGGAGTGGCTTTGGGCTCTTTGTGTTTGTGATGTGGGGTTAAGGCTAGGAGCTCCCTCCACTTGCACTGTGGGCTAAAGCTGCACTCTTTGAAATTCCAGCCAGCACACCTCTGCATGCTGATCTTTCTTGTTGGGTCACACAGGTAAGGGTGTAGTGGAGGAGCTAGCAGGGAGGGGATCCAGAGAGCCCATCAATGTTCAAATGCCAAAAATGGACACTTTATCAAACCCCCAAGCCTTCACGCATGCAGCTTTTCCAGGAGGCAGATTTCAACTTGTCATTTGAAGCTTCCCTTAGGAATCACCTTCTCTAGAAACTTCCCTGGACTCCACCCAGCTGTATTAGACCATCCTCCTTTCTACAGCAGTGGTGTCTTGTGCTCGCCTCTATTTTCATAGCTCTTATCACATTTGGTCTTTGCAGTGAATTGAATTGTATCCCCCAAAAGACATGTTTAAGCCCTAATTCTCAGAATCTATGAACATGACTTTACTTGGACATAGGGTCTTTGCAGGTATAATTAAGTTAAGGATCTTGGGATGAAGTCATCCTGGATTTAATGTGGATTTAGAAAGGGGAGGGGGCTTCCCTGGTGGCACAGTGGTTAAGAATCCGCCTGCCAATGCAGGGGACACGGGTTCGAGTCCTGGTCCAGGAAGATCCCACATGCCGCGGAGCAACTAAGCCCGTGCGCCACAACTACTGAGCCTGCATTCTAGAGCGCGCGAGCCACAACTACTGAAGCCCGCGGGCCTAGAGCAGGTGCTCCTCAACAAGAGAAGCCACTGCAATGAGAAGCCCGGGCACCGAAAAGAAGAGTACCCTCCGCTCACCACAACTAGAGAAAGCCCGCGCACAGTAACGAAGACACAACGCAGCCAAAACTAAAATAAATAAAATAAATTTATTAAAAAAAAAGAAAGAAAGGAGAGGGGTTTGACACAGAGACACTCCAGGGTGCCCATGTGAAGGTGGAGACAGAGAATGGAGTTATACAGCTACAAGCCGGAGATCACCATGGATTTCCAGCAGCTACCAGAAGCAAGAAGAGAAACAAGGAAGAGATTCTCCCTCAAAGCTCCCAGAAGAAACCAACTTTACTGACACCTGGATTTCAGCCTTCTGGCCTCCAGAACTGTGAGAGAATAAATTTCCGTTGTTTTAAGTCACCCAGTTTGTGATAATTTGCTCCAGGAACCCTAGAAAACTAATATTTTTATAATTGTGTACCTGGGTTTTTGTCTTCATCACAAGAGCTGTTTGGTCCTGGAGAGCAGGGGTTGTGTTTGGGTCATCTTCAGATTCCTACAGCCTAGCACAGTGCCTGGCATAATGGGGGACACCTGAAATGTTTTCTGAAAAAAACTACTCAGCCCGAACTGACTGAATGCAGAAGGCAAAAAGCCCCTTGAAATTAGCTCGACAGAAGGAAGAGTTCCGTCAGATCTGCTAGCTACGGTGAAATCACAAAGGGTTCGGTCTCCACGTGAACAGGCAAGGATGCAGCAGAGTTCACGCTTTAGGTTAGACGGTTTCTTTCCTTTTGGCCTGCAGGTGGATTTCTAGATCTATTGGGTGGTTGCAGGCGTCCCTGTACCAATCTGCACAGGCACTGGAGGGCTTTGGCATGCATCCAAACCTTCTCTCCAGGTCCGTGTTAACCAGATTTGTCTAGAAGATGGACAAGTAGCCCGGACACTCTGATTTAGACCGCATGCCCTCCCTGGAGTCCCTGGAGTGAGGGTTCCAATGGTGCAAATAATCTGTTGTTTGGTTTGGGTGCTTTCTTCTCTAGCTGAGCAAAGAGATATTTTTCCTCAGGGGGAGGTGACTGAGGATGAAAATATTTACTTAGAGACCACCTAGGCCAGGTCTGAAAACTCCTGAGCCAGGTGGGAAACTTCAGTCCAGTGAGAGTTCTCTGTTTTTGTTAAAGAAAAAGAAATCGCAGCTGGGGACAGCCTGGGAGCGTTGGCGCAGACGTCTGAGGCGCGGATCCCTGAAGCAGACTCAGTGACCACTGCCCTTTCGTGCTTTTCCATCGCCTCATTTTACAGATGACAAACAGCCCGGCCACTTGTTTAAAGCTCAGGGTTCTCTTTTTCCTCCTTCTTCTCTCTCACTCTTTTTTCTAAAAGCCACAAGAGTGTTAGGTGATTTTTCCCTCCCTGCCTGGAGAACATTTATTACAGATGCTTAATCTCGCCCCCCTCCTTGGGGCAGCTCAGGCCCTCAGACCAAGGAGCCGAAACTTTGCCTTGGTAGAAACGCTGCCCACACATAAGGGGTAGGTGCTTTTATTTTAGCCTGTTTTACATGGCAGTCGTGGGTGAGGAAAAGCACTGACCTTGGTTGGAACAGAAAATAGAATTCAATTAGAAACTGTGGAATGGGTGCAAAAGAAATCACAGGATCCCTTCCTGCCTTCGAGGAGCTTCCAGACACACACACACACACACACACACACACACACACACACACCCTGAGTTAAAAACAAATAACATTTTGCCAGCAGATGTGCAAAACTGATGCTTTTCATCTTTTAAGGAATCTTCCCATCCATGACATTATTTCACTTTTGTGAGATTCCTGGGATACAAGGCAGTTGGTATGACTTTCATTTTATGGGCATAGAAATAAAGAGGTGATGTGAATGGATCCAGGGCACACAGTTTATTTGTGTCAAGGTAGGATCAACATCCCATCCTACTAGTTAACACTTCTGGCACTTTCCACCTTAATAAAAGCAGCTAATCTCTGCTGAATCTTTTCTCTTGCCGGGTCCTGCTCTAAACACTTTGCCTGCATTATCTCAGTGAATCCCGACAAGGGTCCTCTAAAATGAAGGACTGTTATTACTCCTGAGACTTGTCCAGGTAACACAGCTAGTTAATGTTGAAACCAGAATTTGGAGCCAAGTCTATCAAGCTCAAAAGATTCTTCCTGGTGACTCTGAGTCACAGATTTTAAGATTCCATTTGCTGAGAGGATACAGAGTAAAGCAGTGATTAATATCAGAAGGACTTGAGCAAAAAGCAATTTCTTAGAGGATGTGAACTGAGAGGATGTTATATAAAGTAACATGGACAGTTAAAACAGGTGAGGCCCTTTGGGAAGAGCCACTAATCTAATGCTCCCTACCCAGATGGCATGATTCTCCTAGTTTTACAGGTAAGTGGCTGAAGCTTGGAAGGGTCAGGTACCCTGCTCACGGTCCACGGCTGGATCCTTGATGGAGTCAGGATTCACACTCAGATTATTTGACCTCAGATGAGTCAGATGTCTCCATTCTGCTGCACTTACTGTCCCCATGAAGGTGAAAGGTGACCACAGTCCACAAAGCCTGTGACATCCATATGTATTGGTGAACACAGGTGATGTAGCTAAAACATTCAGGGAACAAAATTGCTGGAACTTTATAACAGTAGGTTTTCATTTTCTCTCTTGAAAGTTTTTTAAAACTATCTTTTGCACTGTAGCAGAACACACAGAACTGTACAAGTTCCATAATTTACTTAGCTTGCTTCAGATTCTTTTGACATATCTGTTATCTTGATGACAGATGCAAACACCCTGTTATTTTCCACCTCTAATGTTACCTCTGTGGAGGGTAATGTTAATGACCTCTACCATTTTTTCAAATACCTACAAAGAGAAAGCCTACATTAGCTTATATAATTGTCTCAGCAACTGTGCAGGATAGCTATTATTTATCCCAATTCTAAGATGAGGTAACTGAAGCCAAGAGAGGTTATATAATTTGTTCAGATCACACAGGGAGTAAATGGCAAAGCCAGGATGTAAACGTGGGTCTGCACGATTCCAAAATCCATTCCCTTTCTGTTGCCTGAAGGTAACTGCATGGGCTCTACACAGAGGCAGTGAAGAAAAAAAAAAAAAAAAAAAGAGTCTGTAAAGGTCATGTTTGTGTATTTTAATTTAATAATAATAAATAATAGGGAAGGGGCTGACGTGATGGAAATGGTGCTTGGGGCACATGAGGAGAGACTGAGGGCAAGAAAAGCCTTCTTCAGAGACCATGAATCACAATAGAAATTTGGAATGGTCAGCATGTGGATAAGGATGGTGGCTGTAGAAATAGGAAATGGTGTCTCAGGACCAGTAGACTTTGTGAAAAAAATAATTTGTGAGATTTGAATGATAACCAGAAGGAAGGGAGGAACTGAACGAGACCCAGAAGGCAAATTCTTGGCAGGTATCTTTCCGGTATCATAACTCGTCTCATAACTGAGAGAAGGAGATGTGATGATGAAAAGGGATTCGAAAGGCAGGGGTCCAGCAGAGAGAGCTGGAGGCAGAGTGGTCACTGTGAACAGTCACACCAGGGCCTCTACAGGTGGTCAGGGGTGAAGGAAGGTCTTCCTCGGAGAGGGGGATGTTACCATTGCCAGCCTGTCTGCAGTGGTGAAGACTTGAGTTTATGCAGGTTAAGAGCTGGGGGAAGTGTGACTGAGGCCAGTGAGAAAAAAAAGCCCGGTGCTGGGTCATGCCTGTACCTACACCTGGCGTGGCCTCTTATTTGCCATGGTGACCCCCCCTCTGCAAGCCCAGCCTCCCTGTGCTGTAGGGGGATTTGGTAGGACCACCTCCGGAGCTGTCCAGCTCCCAGAGTTGGACAGGAGCACCGATCAATCCTACCTTCACTTCAAACAAAGCCACGTCTCCTGAGAAGGAGTTCTGTCTTCCATTAGTTTGTTTTCCATTCTTTTCTATCCGATCACTTTAGCACCTTCTAATTTGACTGAGTGGCATGTTGAGATCATTTATGGCTCTACCATGTTACCCTGTGGATGTTTTTACGTAATTTTTGTGATCTGGATTATTGTTGACAGCTATACACCCCTGCCTGCAGATGTCTGTGCACAGACTCTGGAAAGTTCCATACAAGGCAGAGGTTGCAAAGTGGCAGCTCATGAACTGGACAGAGTCCACCAGTGTATTTTGCTTGCCCTACATAATGTTTGTTAATATTTTCAATCAACAGTTTTAAATTGTAAAATTTCACACACTTCCAGCTTCTCTTTAAAAACTATAAAGCTCTGGCAATCCTGGGCTGCAATACCACATGTCAGTAAGCAGCTGAGGCTGAGTAACTACTGTTCCCTTTACACACAGCATTTTGTCTCTATTTTATTGCAGTCTCCGCCACTCCTTATTGCCTGACACAAGGCTTCCTGCCCTCACTTACCCCATTATCTGGCCCCTGTAGGCATTTAACTTTGAGACCTCAGTGTATGGTAATGGTATTGGTTTGAATAGAAGCTCCTTGGTGTCCAGAAAGGATGAATGCACTTGAGTGGTAGGTACGGCTAAATTCCAATTCCTCTATGTCTCCTTCTGTTAATTACACTCTCTCCCCAAAATGCACAGCACCTTGTGATGAAGGCTGAGCACCAAGACAGTGTCCTTCCCTCCAGTGCAGCATAACACAGTCCCCTGTTAGCCTCCTCCACCAAAACCCTCATTCCACAGCGCCTTCCTCACGGCTTCCCAGCACAGGCAGACCAATGTCATGAGTTGATCTGGGACCATAACCATGACATTGCCATCACTTGAGTCCCATTTCAGTGGAGGAAAATGCAAGAGAACGTGGGGAAGTGAAATAATGTCTCTGAGTATTTTAGAAAAGAGCTGAGGCACCGGGAAAGGGAATGGAGTCTCTGAGGAAAAGTTGGAAAGTGCAGGCCACAGAAAGCCTGTGAGACAGACTTGATCTTGGGCAATGGACAGATGTGGCAACACCCTACTGTGAAGAGTGGAGTGACCAGATGGAATGATTAATGCAGATGATCACTCAGGGAGGGGGGCCTGGGGGCAAGAGAGCCCTCGAGAAGGTATGAGGGGGCATCCTGGATTTAGGGTCCAGGCCCATCTCTGCTCACTCAGCATGCAACCCTGGGCAACAGTCATCCTCTGTGACCTTCAGATGACCTGAAGGCATCAGTCCTCTACTACTCTACTCTCCACCTGTTGTTTCTGAGAGGCCTTGGAGGACAAGACCCTGCCCCTTCTGGTTGGAACCTTCCCCTGGTTGACAACAAGTTAGTGCTCCATCCATGCAAAGTATGTACTATGTCAGCATCCCCTGGAGAGAATGAGCAGAAAACCTGGGCCCAGATGCCCCAGACTGATAAGAATGTCCAAAACGCTGTTTTTTTGTGTGATTGAGCCAGTTGTAACTTGTGCATTTTGATAGTGGGTTTTGATGGATTTAGATGAGTTTTTCTGTAAAAGAGAAGTAGACTCATAGAGTAGGGAAAGTGCCGTGATGGAGTTAGTTCTCGTCTTTTTACCATGAGGAAAAGTGCCTTAACCCGGATTTCTTTAGAGGAGACAGGTTAAAAAAGCCAAGGGTATTGATGAGAAGTAAGCATGGTTCCTGCAAGCCTGACTGGGCCTGTTTGCAGCTTAGGGCCCCTAGGTCACAATCCAACAGACAGAACCACCAAGAGAGTGCGTTTTTGTCCAATAAGTAAATGAGGACTTTTATTACTCTCAGCTACACTTACTGCAATAGGCTTAAGTAATATTGAAGGACCAAGTCTTTCATCTTACCTAGAGCTGAAACTTTGCAAAACTGGTAGATACTATACCTCCAACATCTCTTGAATCCTCCCTGGGGCCTAATAAAGTTGACACTCAGTGCATGGGCTCATCGCCCTTGACTTTTAAGTAAATGAACCTACTATGCAAGAGGCATCTTAGTAGGTGTTTAAGAGACAGAAAAGGAATGAAACATGGTGCCTTCCCTCAAGGAGATTTTATTCTGGTAGAGGGCCATCCCGTGATCATACTAATGACTAAATCAGGCTCCCATGGCTAAATCAGTGTGATAAGTATCAGGAGGAAGACCTTTAAAAAGTGCTGTGGAAGCGGAGCTTGGGGAGAGTGATGGGCCGTTTCTGGAGCAATGAATGCCAGAGCACAGCCTCAGAGAAAAAGTGATGGAAAAAGCTCACCATCTCACAGGGAAATACATGTAAATGTATGTGCATGTGTGTGTGTGTGTGTGTGTGGTCTTGATACTTCATTTTAACTCAGTGTGAATAGCCTTACCCCACGTTTAGCCCAGACCAGATGCAGAGGTGACCAGTTCCTGTTTCTCTTTATTTATGTGCCATTTCTCCTATTGTAGAGCAGCATTTGGATAGAGAGTGCTTTTAATTTCTGTATTTTAAAGAAAGCCTTTAGACATCATGGTCAAAGGTAACGGCCTCTGGGCTGGAGTCTCTTTGCTACTACCATTCCGTCACAAGTCCACAGGTAAGCTGCATTCCCTGAGCCTCAACTGCACCACAAAATATGCATCTCCCTACCTTGCTGGAAAGACAAGATGCTAAGAAACAAGCTGTCTTTCGACAACCATTCAGAAAGCAAACAGTTTATAGAGCAATTACACTGGGCCAGGCACTCGGCTAGGAATTGGGGTCCATCCAGACTCTCCAAACTACTGTTCAACCTAGTCTACCCTTGACAAATGGCTTCCAAAATAAGCATGCACAAAGCATGTGCCGCCTTGGCCACATTCCCTAAAAGAATTTCTTCTCCAAAGGCAAAGCCAACACAGTCCCTAAGATGCAGGGCGAATGGGAGTGTGCTCGACCATCAAAAGTATACCGTCATCTCCTGGCCAGGCCCCGCCTGGCTTCTAGGAAACAGCCAGAAGCTCCTCCAATGAATCCCTAGACAAACTAATCCATTCCAAGCTTCAACTAAGTGCATTAACCAAAGAGTCATCGATCTGATTACTGCTTAGCATGGACTGCAGGAGGGTGGAGACACGCCCCCTCCAACCTTCCCTCTCTGTCTCCTCTGAGGACCAGATTTGAATCTCACCCCTTGCAGGGGCACAAAAGCCAACTCAAAACCCCTTGCAGGGGCACAAAAGCCAACTCAAATCCTATCACAGCATCATCGATAAACTTACTCCTTCCCCACCGACACCTCCTAAGACCTTTTTTTTTTTTTTTTTTTTTTTACCATTTCTTTCATTCTTTGAAAGGGATTTCTTTGTCCTAAGCCTGTTCTGCTCCCGGCCCTGTGCCGCACTTTGGCCACTCCTGCAGCCAGGCCGTGGGAGAGGCGGCCATTCTTAGCCTACCGGACAAAGCCAGGTCTCCCTTGGCAACGGGAACCCTGTGGCAGTTCGAGAAGGGGTTTCCCTCCACCCACCCACCACCCACCCCTCCCACCCCCACCCGCAACCTTCGGTTCTCTTTCAACTCAGGAGCTCACCCCCGGCTCTCATGGAGGCGTCTCTAACCAGGGTAGGAACACCACAGTTCTGAGTATCGGTAATTGGCTTTGGAGACAATTGCTTTTGCATGGAACAGGCAGGAAAATGTGGGCAGAGTGGGCGACTGAACTCCGGCGCCAGCATCCCGGGTTGGGCGGAGGGAAAGCTGGTTTCTTTTATGTACAAGGAAAGGAAGAGTCGTGATCCCAAGTAATTTGGGGCTGTAAAGTGTATCTTTACCTTTTGGGAAGTGGGAGAATGGGGAAGGATGGAAAGAGAGAGGGTTCAGGAGACAAGGTTTTACCTTGTTTTCTGCTTTCTCTCTTGTCTTTTGCTTTTTGTTTATATAAATAGGAGGAAATCAGGAATTGTTTCCATGTTAACATCAACTCTTGCTCAATATTTCTGCCCGTACACTTGTGTACTGCCCCCCTCTCTCTGTCTCTCTGTCTCTCGTTTCTTTTCATTCTTTTTGGATTTTATTGTCATCATGATGGAGAAGAAAGATTTGTAAAGGTTTCTAAAGTGCAGCATGAACTTTTCTGGTCGGGCAGTCACCTCTGTGTGGCTGAGCCCAGCCTGGGCACAGTTGAGACTGACTTACATGTCCCCTTACTGATCCTGCAGGTTGTGTTGGTATCTGAATCCCCGTCACTGATCCAGCCTGATCCAGAAGACATTAACTTAGCCTTTGATGGAGGGACTGTCCGTTGTTGGTTGGGTTAGTAGTAATGAGAAATTTCTACGACCGTGTAGAAGTTTGTTGTTGAAGTCTGGGCAGCAGAGGGTCGGGTAAGTGAAACTGAGTGGGAAAAATAATTCAGCTCTTTTGTTTCATCCCAGGACTTCATAGGTGAGATCCATGCTGAAAAGGCTTCTGGAGAGGGACCCTGCACCTTAGTTCCCTGAAAGAAGCAGAGATGTTTACAAGAAAGGGGGAAAAGGAGGAAGCCACAGACCCCTTAATGATCCTCTCCTTCCTTTTCTCTCCCTTCCTTCCTTCTTCCTTCTTCTCTTTCTCCACCCCTTTTATAAAAAATCGTATCTAGGGCTAACCTGGTGGCGCAGTGGTTGAGAGTCCGCCTGCCGATGCAGGGGACACAGGTTTGTGACTCAGTCCAGGAGGATCCCACATGCCGCGGAGCGGCTGGGTCCGTGAGCCATGGCCGCTGAGCCTGCGCATCCAGAACCTGTGCTCCACAACGGGAGAGGCCACAACAGTGAGAGGCCCATGTACCGGGGGGAAAAAAAAGTGTATCTATCATAGCCAGAGTAAGGTCTAAGCATAACCGTTTGAGGAACTTCTGAGAAGGCACTTTACAGCTTCTTTGAGGTTAAATTGATTACTGCATTCGTCAATATTTCAATACCAATTAAAAAACATCTTACTGCATTTATTCCATGTTCAAACTCCCAGGAGACTCTTTGAGGACAGGGACTCGACTGTTTTGCTCACTGCAGCCAGATTCTGACCAGTTCCAGGGCCAGACACACTTTGGGTGCTCAATCAGTGTTTGTGGAATTGAATTGATTCTTAAAGGAGCAGCCTGGGGTGTCATTGGCTGATAACCGCATGTTGCATGGAGTGTGGAGTTAAGACCAGTCTTGTGTTCAGGAGAATTAGGCTCTGGACCGGATGTGGCATTCACTTAGCAGTGGGATCTTGGCCAAGCTATTTTGGCTCTCTGAACCTTCCCCCAACAAGTGTCAGGGTTTGGATGAAAATAGTGTTTCTCCCCCAAAAGTGTTTATCTGAAGTCTTCATGCTGCCTTCAAGCCTGAGGAGAAGGGGGTTTGGTGGTGGTATACAGTCTGGTCAGAAACAGCCCCTGCAGAGAAGGATGCTACAGGCAATGGAGGAGGTCAAGCAAGAAGTGGCTCAGAGATTGGAAGCTGGAAAACTCTGGACCCTAGATGACCTCTGACATTCAGAGTCATGAGACTAATCTTTCCCAGTTTTGCACCACCTCTCTTGTCTTGGGTACTTTCTAAGAGTGAGAGAAAGTAATACCCTGATTTTTTTCTGATAAAGGCAAGCAAACTATCCTTCCAACTAGGGTACTAGGAGACTAGGCTTCTCACTGCTGAGAGATTTAAATCACTGCCTTCAGAATGGTGAGCAACTGATTCCAAGCCAGTCACACTCTGTTGCCTCATTCCAATGCATTCTTTCATTTGTTCAACAATCAGTAGATAGTTATTGAAAGCCTATGAGGTCAGGCACCATTTATCAATGAATAAGACAAATTCTTTGCCCTAACCATGCAAGAGAGAAGAAGAAGGGGAAAAAAAACACATAAACATGATTATTGCCTAGTGTGATAGGTGGTGCTACAAGAAACACTAAAGAAATGTAAGGATACAGAGTGATGGATAGAATGGCCAGGAAATGGCCTTCTTTTTGAGGAGGTGACATTTAAGTTAAGGCATCAATTCAATGAGGGAATGAGCCATTCAGATACTGAAAGAATAGTGTTCCAAGCTGGAGAACCATGAGCCCAAAGATCTCGATGTGGGGGTCTGCTTGACATGTTTTAAGTAAAGCAAAATGCCTGGGTCTGGAAGGGAATAGGTGAATCAGAGAGGAAAGGTCAGAAGAGTGGGAGTAAGATAGGAGTCTTACAAGCCACAGTGAGGACTTTGGAGCTACATCCTTCTGTTCATTTAATTGGAATGTCTTTATTCTGTTCTAAAGTATGAAGGGAAAGCCATTGGACAGATTTCACATGGAAGTGATTGTATCTGATCACTCCAGCAACTGGGTAGAGAGCAGTGTACCAGAGACAACATCTGCCAAGTGGTTAGAGTGAACAGAAGTGAAACCTACATGGGAAACCACATGGCATCTGAGAAAACTGGGTGGGGTTGAATGGACCTGGATTTGAATCCTGACCTTGTGACTTACTCATTCTGTAACTTGGACAAGTTATTTAACGTCCCTGATCTCTGTTTCCTCGTCTGTTAAAGAGGGATTCTATTACGTACCTTGGTGAGTTGTGAAGATTAGGGAGAGGATGTACGTTATAACAGATGCTCAAAATGAGAGTCGTTATGGTCAACACCGATTCCACCGCCTTTGCACTGTTAGCCACCAATGAACAAGACAACTGAAGATGTCAGGCGCGTGGCTGGGGTCACACATCACCCTCTCTAAGGCACACTCCTTTGAGGAGGAGCAAGAGGTGGGAAAGGAAGTGAGAGGTGACTTGCCTAAAGCCACACAGCTGGTTAAGGTTAGGGCTGTGCTGGGGTAAGGAGGGGCAGGTTTTTTCCTACCTAGTATTCTTTCTTCCACACCAGGGGTCATCAAACTACCACCCCACAGGCCGAATCTAACTTGTCCCCTGTTTTTGTAAGTAACCTTTTATCAACATGCAGCCATACTCGTCCATTTCCATACTGACCATCCTGCTTTAGCACCAGGAGGTCAGAGCTGAGTAGTGCCACAAAGCCCACATGACCTGCAAAAGCTAAACTATTTATTCACTGACTCTACAAATTTGCCATTCCTATTCCACACCATTCTGCTCCCTCAACTGGAATGGCTTTATTATATTTAGCTTAGGTATCAGCAACTAGGAAGGGGACCCCATCTCCAGTTCTCCAAAACAGCAGGACTGAGAGATTCTCTTGGGGAGGGCACAGTCCTGGTGGAATAACACAACAAGGGACTCAGGCCACTGGGAGCCAGCAGGGGAGCACTGGTCACCCAGGGAGGACAGAAAAGGGAGAGGATGAGGATTCCAGCCAATGGGCAGGGAGGGGTGGGGATTAAAGAACTACTAAATCCTTGCCCTCAGCTAGTTCAGATCCCAGAGTCAGCTATCTAAAACTGAGGTAAAGAGGAAACTCGAGGGCTCAGGAAACAGGCAGGGGCAGCAACTTTATTTGATCATCTTGGCTTGAATGTGCACTGATGATGGGGTGTGTCTGGGGGACTCTATCAAGGAACAACCAGATTCCAGGACCCCCAGATGACTATCGCCAGCACCCTGAGAAACAGTGCCTGCTTATTCTCAGACACCGCAGCTCAAGTTCTCCTGGGCCTCCCTGGAGGCACCTCCTTCTTCTCTCAAGACTTTAGAACTGTGTAGGGATGATGGTGCCTTGCCAGGGGCCATTTCCTTGCCTGGCACTCAGGAAGGCCATAGATTGGCTTCACTCTCTTTGATCTCCAAGTTCCCACTGATACACTTAAGTAGACCCTTCTCTTAGGACTCCATTGGCTATAAACCTACTGATGCATTTGATCCCCAACCCGTGATTATTTAGCTACTTCAAGGTTTTCATCTTGTGTTGGAGGGTACATTTATAGGTGTAAACTTATAGGTCAGAAAGCAATGGTGGCCACACTTGATTGGACCTGTGGAATTCAAGCCTGAACTTCATCCTTAGGTGTTCCTCTAGACTCCTGGTTTCAGACTTCAGCTTGTTGCCATAAGCAGTGGAAACTGGGTTACACAGTTTTTCAACTCCAGGTAATATAAATACAGTACCATGTATTTCTTGGCACTCTTAACTTTCCAGCCAGCCTACATGGAGAACACCCCAGCTTTTTGGAATGCTAAATAATTCATCAGACCCATCAGCCATGGTGTTTCAGAGTTCAGTAGGCTCCTTCCACTGATCCAATGAACAGATGTGCTAATTTTTCACTTGCTCGAAATGCTTCAGCCATTTGAACACCATGGACTTGGGGGCTGGATCAGCCATGCAGTGTCCTGACATCTTCATTAATTCACAGATCAAGAAACTCCCCTTGCTATACCCCAAGGGTTATCTTGCCTAATTTCTAGAAGAATTTCAATAACTGTGAGACTGCGTGGCATGGCAGCTCAATGCCAACTGGGCTTGCCCTCTGCACCCAAGACCTTTTAAAAAGGAAGAAAGAAAACTTTCTTAGGTTCCATCAGCTATTCCCTTCCCTTTGTCTTCTTGCAGGTCGGTGCTTAGAAGAGGTTAGGGCCACTTCAGGTAATGAAACTATAACAAAAGCCAGCAAATCCAGGACCCTGGTGGCTGGTGGTAGCGCTAGTAGCCTTTGCTAAGCCAGTGGGGGCTCCAGGCCAAGCAAGTGGAACTAGAACAGTTTCTACCTTCTTGGCGCTTACCATGGAAATGAGAGCCCGCTGAAATGAATTCAGCAAGCCTGCTCAAGGGGGTAAAGACGGACAACTAAACAGCATGTGGAGAGGAAGGGAATGTTATAGAAGGAGCCCTTGCTAAAAATAAATGATTTTTTACAAGTGTGGTTAATTTTACTGAGACTTAAAATTATGAATACGGCATGCATTTGCCCCCCTAAAATAAAAGCTTTGAGAAAGTTTGATCTGCCTCCCGTAAAACGTTAGAGAAAAAGAAAGTATCTGTGAAAGTTTTTAAAGTTATGCTCATATTTCGAGTATGATAATCATCAGGAATGTTTAATGCGACCAGAAGTCAACTGATGTGGAATCACTTTATTTAAATCAATGTAGTCATTTGTGTTGCCCCATTAAAAAGACTCCCTAGCACTCTTATTTATGGAAAATATCTATCTACCAGGATCTAGGAGCAATCTAGGCAAAAGAAGAAAGAGAAGGAGAAGAGAAGAATTAGACGAATCAGAAGAGGGAGAATCAGAAGCAGAAGTAGTAGTAGAAGAAGAAACAGTGGTAATAGAAGAAGAAGAAGAGGAGGAGGAAGAAAAAGAAACGAGCCCAATTTCATTGAATTCTGTCTAGTGTGGCGATTGTCCTGTCTCCCAAGTGAAAACAATCATTCATTTTGTGTTTAATCTATAGCCAGAAAAATGAGATTCCGTGCTAAGTGTGGCATTTCATGTTGTGTTTAACCGGGATTGGAACCAGCTGATTGACTGAACCAGCTAAGATGGTGCCCTTAGGCATCAGCCTTTGAGATGTAATGACCTAATATTCATAAATCAGAATTGGGCATCTATCACACAGCCCCACCCTGTCTCCAGTTCACTTTTTACTTCCACGTAGCACAGTTGGGCTGAACAGATGGTGCTTATGCGAGTTCTCAACATTTCTTCAGCAACACTTAAATAAGTATGAGAGTTAGAGCACTATCTTTGTCCAGCCAGCATTTATTTGCCAGATATAATTTGGTTCCCATTTTACATGATGTTGACAAGTAGTAACTGCTGGGTGTTTCTGTGCAATGTGATTAAAGCTAGTAGTGCGTGAGAGCGTCTTTCAGGGGGAGTTCTCTCTAGCCTCCCTTTTTCCAAGACACACACATTAATAATTCTTTAGCACCCATAGTTACTGTTTTTCTTAAACATTGTCAGTCTCGCAGTCTGAAGAAAAGGTTTCACGCTTGGAGTTTGGGTCGTATTTTTGTTTATTGTACAAAAAGGCAGAAGCGCTGAGAGCAGTGGGGAACTGTCAGCTTCTCTGCATGTTGTCAGTGCGGGGATGGTAATGGGAAGAGAATTCTTAAATTGTGGGATAGAAACTGGGGTCCAGTAGGGAGGAGAAATTAGAGGATTTGGCCAGAGGAGGTGGGGGCGGGGCAGAGGGCAGGACAGGGAAACGGGAGGGGTGAGCCATCTGGTGTTCATCTCCCGCTGTGTGTTTGCAGGGCAAAATGGCCAGGGCACTTTGTCAAGGTACAGTCTGCATTTGCAGACACAGATGGAGTGAGAAGGAGATTAATACATGTGGTTCTAACCACCTTTCATATCTTTACAGCTAAACATTATTTATAGAAATCAATTAGTCCTCTGTCTCTGCAATTTTATTATGAGGCTCTGTCCAAGTTTCTGGCAAGCTCTTTAAGAGTATGATTGATGGTAAACTTTCAGAACGAATAAAAAATGAACCCTCCCCTAGGAATTGGTGTAGTGGAGAGAAAGGTAAATGATAAAAATTACAAACTCTGCAAGTCACTAGGAAACTAATGTAGGATCAGTGTGGTCCTTGTTATACTATTTTTCCTTAGAGGTTTCCTTTCTCTTTCTTTTCCTTTCCTTTCCTTTCCTTTTTTTTTTTCTTTTCTTTTCTTTTCTCTCTCTCCCTCCCTTCCTCCTTCCTCCCTTCCTTCCTCTCTCTCCCTGTCCCTTTCCTTCTCCCTCCTCTCTGGCTTTGTCTCTCTGTCTCTGTCTCTGTCTCTCTCTCCCTTTTTGCACAAACACTCCACTGCCTGTTTGCTCTAGAAACTTTAGGAGAGCCTGATGCCTACCACTGAACTTGTGGGAAAGCAAAAGTTTATTCATTTGCGAAGCTAGTAAATGCCACTTTGATTACTGATGCTTATGCAAGATAAAGAATCCCAGGAAAAAATGGAACAGAGCTCTCATGTTTTGTCTTCTGGAAACTTTTATAAGAGATGGGCGCTGCTGATTGGCCTCTGTTAAATGAGTCTGGGAGGTAAGTAACAATAAGTATAAAATCCCACTGCAATGAATTCTATAGAAAATGCATATTGATTTATTCTCAAACTCTAGTCTTGGTGGTCGGCTACCAAAGCACACACCCCCAGATTTAGAAATGAAACAGTTATGATGCCTTGGATGTGTGGAAGGAATTATCCAATAAAACAAAGTTGTAAAACCAGGAGAGGACAGGAGACAGGGGCACATGGCATACAGGTCCTAACTCCTGGAATCTTGAGATGGAAGACTGTTCTGTTTCGTTAGCTATTTTGAGAAGATAAGAGGGTTCCTTGGGCCTCTAATAATTAAGATGTTAGTGGTGGCAAAGGGCAAGTGGAATTAGAGGGGTTTGTTTGCCACCTGAAGGACTATAAAGGATGCTGGGAGACTCTGGGAAAGTTTCCTAGCCTCTGTTTCTATGTCTGTAAAATGGGAAGGATACTAGTACTCAGCTCAGAGGTATGCTGTAAGGACTAAGCGAGACTAAGCATTAAAGTGCTTAAGGTAGTCTCCTGTGGTAGCATCACCAGGGTTAAGAGGACTCAGAATGACCCTTCTCATTTTCTTAAGGTTTGGTGTTCAACATAGAATGTGTTCCTATTTCTTAACTGTTAAATACACAGTGGTGCTAAATAAAAACTTTTTGACTTTAAATTCTTTATGTTTAGATGGCATTTTCCACTTAATCTGAGCTGCCGATGTAAGTGTATACAGGCTTTCTATAAATGCAGTTTAATAATATATGAAATATCTACTTTCCAAATATTCAAAAATTCCCCACACTGCACAGAACGTCTTCCAGCTTCCAGTTTGATGGAATCACCTAACACAGTGTCTGACACCTAATATGTGCTTAGTAAACATTTTTTGTTTTTGGAGTTTTACAGATGTTTTAAATATTTTTTTTACAATTTTTAAAGGTTACACTCCATTTAGAGTTATTACAAAATATTGGCTATATTCCCTGTGTTGTACAATACACTTTTGTAGTCTATCTTACACCCAAGAGTTTGTGCCTCCCACTCCCCCAACCCTGGATTGCCTCTCCCCATTTCCCTCTTCTCTCTGGTAACCACTAATTTGTTCTCTATATCTGTGAGTCGCTTCTTTTTTGTTATGTTCACTAGTTTGTTGTATGTTTTAGATTCCACATATATGTGATATACAGTATTTGTCTTTCGCTGTCAGTTAGTAAACATTTTTTGAATGACAAACGAATGCATAAAACCGACATAGGAAAATAAGAGAGAAATAAGCAAGGAAAGGGTTTTAAATAAAAATTTTCTTAACTTTTCTTTTAAATTTCAATAGAAAAAAATTGTATGACTGAATTAGAAAACTAATTGCTTGCAAGCTATAGAAAATGTCCTCCTAATTTAAAATAAAACGATTAGAAGATTTGGGGCTTGGGGCTGTTTTCAGAATCCATGAGGATGCTAGATAACCATGCTTGCAAAAAGGCAGGATCCAGGCAGCAACCCTGAATTGTGTAGCAGATACTGTTTAGCAGCCTCATTGGTCAGCTTCTATCATTATTTTCATTCTAGTTCCACTTAAGGGTCAAAGTCTCAGGACAAAGGCTAATTGGCCTAACTTGGGTCACGTGACCACCCCACCCCTAAGGTAGGGTGGGGGTCTTATTTACAGTCCCATCAAGAGTATATAAAATGGGGAGAGGCTGTTCTCCTAGAGGAAATCAGGATGCTTCAACCAAACTAAAAAGGAACAGATGGCAGAAAATAAATATTCACATTATAAGCTCACTAATATAGAGATGCAATGAATATGCATATGTATTAGTTTCCTAGGGCTGCCATAACAAAGCACCATATACCGGTTGACTTCAACAACAGAACTGTACTGTCTAGTAGTTCTTGAGGCTAGAAGTTCAAGATCAAGGTGTTGGCAGGGTTGGCTCCTTCTGAGGGTTGTGAGGGAAGGATCTGTTCCAGGCTTCTCTCCTTGGCTTGCAGATGGCTGTCTTCTCCCTGTGTCTCCACTTGTCTTCTCTCTGCAGGTGTCTGTATCCAAATTTTCTCTTCTTGTATGGACACCATCATATTGGATTAAGGCCCACCTTAGTGACCTCTTTTCATTTAATTCTGTAAAGACCCTATCTCCGAATACAATTACATTCTAAAGTACTGAGGGATAGGGAGTTAGGACTTCAATATATGAATTTGGTGGGGTGGGGTGACAAAATTCAGCCCATAACAGCATGCTCTAAACACACTAATTTATTGAATAATCAAATTGAGTAGAACTATCAATAGACATACCCGTTGTGTCTATGACATTTTTTAGTGAAAATAGAATCATCGTTCAGCAAACTCTGCAGAAATCTTTGGTGTTCCAAATTTGCTGGTTGAGCTAATCAGAACGAGATAAACAGGTTTTCTCCCCTCCATTATTCTCTATTAAAAACATATTTGATCCTTAGCTATAGAGTTGCTATTGGAGACTACTGTAATAGCATACATATTTCTTTGGGAAAGAATTAAAAGCAGCCACAATAAAACTTAGCTTTCTAATATTGAAAATAAATTAAAATAAAAACATATTTTGAACCTTGAAACATGAGAGCTGGGGACCATGCTATATCTGAGACGCCAATTTTGCCTGTAAAAATTTTCAGAGATTTTTCTAAGAGCAGAGCCAAGCAAAAATGACTCAGTATCACCTCCACTACACATACAGATTTTCTCTTTGACTCTGGCCACTGCTAAGACCCGATGCTTTCCAGCTTTAAGCAATACACAAAGTAAATAGTGTCCATGCAGTGATGCAGAAAGCCCTGGCTAGATCCTGGGCTAATTAACTTGCATTCTAGAACTCCCAGCTCTCAGAGTTTATGGTTCTATGATTCACATTTTCTCCACACACACATTTGTGGTTTTCTCCCATGACCAATGTCCACTTTTGCTAGACCTCATCCTCCATACCTACTTTGCTCCTGAAACTTTAGTTTGCTAAAGAGGTAGTTGGCTCCTGAAATGTTAGAGTTAGTTTGTACTGTTGACATCTTTGCAGGGGTGAGAGGGCACTGTAGTGCCATGAGGCTTGGGCAGCAATGGGACGTTGCCTAGCCAGCTTAACGTGTCTGCCTTCCATCTCCTTCATTTCCAATGCCTTCAAATATTAACCTACTGGGCCTAGAAAGCAAGCCAAAGAAACAAGCTACATGATGGAAGCCACCAACTCCCATCTCTGAAGAAGAAATCACTGAGAAATTTAAAGCAGCTTTTGTTTATTATTCTTTACTCCTCATATAGACATGATGTCATGTGCTTTGTGGGGTGTATGTATATCGGTGTTTATACACATAAGTCACAGAATTTGGCTAAATCTTCATCAGCAGTAGCTGGCTTGATTTTGGCATAAAAAGAATTAGTATTCGCCTTTGTGTATCAAACAGTAAAACTTTGGACTCCAAGGCCTCTCAGAACCTGTCCCACCAACATCTTTTTATGCCTTTCTGCTATGGCCACACCCCACTCACCGTGTTTTCCCCACCCCTCTTCATCTTTGCCTCAGGTGCTCCCTCTGCTGGAGAAGGCCTCCACCATGCCTCAAACCTTGAGAAATCCTGCTAACATCTGATCATGTTTTCAATCTCAGCCCAGGCGGCATATCCTCTGGGAATCCTTCCCTACCTACTTCCCTGATTCTTAGTCTCAGTCAGAGGCCCCTCCCCAACATCCCATAGTACCCTGTCCATCTACACTGCATCTGTCCTCATGCTGTCTCATAATTCATTGTTAGTTTGTCTGTTTCTACCCAAACTGTGAGCTCCTTGCAGGAGAGGACTGTATATATCACTTCATCTCCAGCCCCTAGCATGGGACCTGGTACATGATAAATGTTTAATGGCTAGATGGATGAATGAATGAATGAATGAATGAATGAACAAATTAATGGTCTAAAAAATTTTAAGTGAACAATTGGAGACACAGCTTTCTTAATATCAACAGTCTAAAAGTTCTGAAAGCCTCTTTATTTGAAAGTATTATCAAAGTCCCTTCAATACAGATGAATGCCCCCCAGTTTCCAAGCTGAAAATTGTCTGTGATCCCCAAAGTATCCTTGAGGCCTCATATTACAAAGTTCAGCCCATATCTCAGGATAATGCATCAATTTGTTTCTCAGTAGAAATCTTCTGTCAGTTGAAAATACTCAGTGGTGGTAACTATTGCACAAGCCACAGTGGAAAATAAAATCCAGTATGGACTGCCAAAATTATAGCTTGCTTAAGAAGAAAAGGTAATATACATAACATGTGCATTATTATGGTGCAGTGAAAAGTACACTGGACTTAGAAACAGAAGGCATAAGTTTAAACCTGATCCTCACTGTTTGCTAGTTGGATGGCACTGGGCAGAGTTAGTTAATGTTTTATCTAACTTGATTTTTCTCATATGAAATGGAGTTCACTCAAATTGCCTTATGAACTTTAAGTACTGTGTCAATATGATGGGGTGAGAATTAATATTGCTTGAATATCTACTATGTGCCTGTCATTCTTTAAAGATGGGTAAACCCAAACGCAGTTTTCCCCCAAATCCACATGGGATCTATTTCTTTCTATTCCATCACATATTAACATTCTCAAGTTCATGGCTTAACAATTACAAATATTATTTAGAAAATATTTCAGAATTACCCAGAGAGTGTGTTCCATGACATTACAATTGCTATTATATAGACTGTTGTTCTATATTATATAGACCGCTATTATATAGAGCATTATATAGACCAGTCACTATTGTAAGCAGGATTCTATCTGGATGAGACAGAGTGTTTCCTATGTCTCATCTCCTTGTCAAGTGAAGTAGATTTGCCGGAAATATCCAAATGAGTGTTGTCTGGGTAATGTGTTCTACATCCCCAAACTTTTCAGCATCCTAGTGGAATCTATGAAATGCCTGTGCCAGCAGTCAGCACCACATGCCCTCTTTTTGCCTCTGAATCAGCTGTGTGGGACGCTTGGCGTCATATAGCCCAAACATTCAGATGTTGGAATCATTTTTTTAATTTTCATGTGGGTATTTGGCACTTAGAGAAACAGCCAACTTCAGCCTGGAATACAGCATCCAAGGATTGTTTAAACATGGGATTAGTCTGGGCTTTCTCGGGGGAAATGTTCTTTTTAACATCACTTTCTAGAGCAGTGATCTGATCTTGTTTATGAACAGCATTGTCAGTATTGTTAATAACAAAAGAATTCTTTCTCCTCTGTTGTAATCAGGCTCATCCATCCTTTTCTCTCCCATAGCCCTAATTCAGGCCCTGTTACGTGATTCCTAATTTGATCTTGGAATTCACCTAACCCTTTCCCTGCCTCTGCCTTCCACATGTCAATCTGCCTAGCACACCCTCACCATCATTTCAATGCAATCTGCCCTGCTGAAAAGCTTACAGAGCCTCCCTCTCACCTACACAATTGTTCAAATGCATTAGGTCTTCCAGAATCTAATGTGGAGAGGAAAAGCCCAAGAAAGAAATCGGGCTGGGGCTTCCCTGGTGGCGCAGTGGTTGAGAGTCCGCCTGCCGATGCAGGGGACACGGCTTCGTGCCCCGGTCCGGGAAGATCCCACATGCCGCAGAGCGGCTGGGCCCATGAACCATGGCCGCTGAGCCTGCGCGTCCGGCGTCCGGAGCCTGTGCTCCGCAACGGGAGAGGCCACAACAGTGTGAGGCACACGTACCGCAAAAAAACCCAAACAAACAAAAAAAGAAATCGGGTAGTCTTTTTCTAGTTCTGGTTGTACCATAGTCAAGCTGTGTGACCTTGGAGGAGTTGTTTTCCCTCTCTGGATCATATTTCCCTTACATGTGACGTGAAATGATTGGACAAGATCAGAAATGCCAGATGAGTGGCATTCAGGCACCATCCCTTTGTTACAGCGCCCTTGCAATTCATCATTCATCAATCCTTGCCTTTTTCCACTGAGCACTAATGAGCTTTAGAATTGTGTGTTCAGTCACATCCAGCAGACCCCAGTTAACCCTTGAGCTCAAAGTCCTTTGATCTCCTTGGATGGGATGATCTCTGAGATTGCTTCCTGCTACAATCCACAGTTCTATAGTCTTCTTTCCATCATATTTGTCTACTGCTCCCAACCCAAAGCCCACACTGTACCCAACAGCATTTTGAGCATTTCCTCCAAAAACATTTGGGACATCTGAGGCCACTGGAAAGCCCTTTCACTTCAGTCTCCAGTCCAAATCCCACTCATCCTGCAAAGCGTGAGCTCCACGTTCCTGTGAAAATTTCAGTAGTGACGCCAGCTGGGAGTGATCATACCCTCCACTCCTGAATCCCTGTAGTAGTTTTTCATTCAATTATAAGCATATATTGAGGACAAACTCTTTGTCACCTCGCTAATTTTTTTGACTGCTATATTTAATGATATTTTTGTGGCTCTGTTAGCCCTCTAGTAAACTATGAACTCCTGAAATTTAAAAACAAACTGTGTTCAAATTCTAGTTCTTTCTATTAGTGTTTGTGAGTCCATAGATAAGTCATTGAATCACTCTAATTCTCAGGCAGCTTTCACCATATAATAGCACAGGGACTGGTACATCCTAGAAAATCAAAAATTATTTCCTTAGCAGAAGGAAAAAGAAAGGGAAGAAACAGACATACAGAGAAAATTTTACTAAGACCTACCTGATGAGCATAATGTAAGGGTTTAATAAGCATATCTATATATATATACACACACACACACACACACATTATAAACACACGTCTACACACATATAACATTGTATACTTTTATATATGTAAATACAGGATTTTGAAAACCTTGGTTCAAATGTTAAAAACATGTAATAGGAACAGAAAACATGAACAGACCAATCACAAGTAATGAAATTGAAACTGTGATTTAGAATCTTACAACAAACAAAAGCCCAGGACCACATGGCTTCACAGGTGAATTCTATCAAACATTTAGAGAAGAGCTAACACCCATCCTTCTCAAACTCTTCCAAAAAATTGCAGAGGAAGGAACACTCCCAAACTCATTCTACAAGGCCACTATCACCCTGATACCAAAACCAGACAAATATATCACAAAAAAAGAAAATTACAGACCAATATCACTGATGAATATACATGCAAAAATCCTCAACAAAATACTAGCAAACAGAATTCAACAAGATACTTAAGAGATCACACACCATGATCAAGTGGGATTTATCCCAGGGATGCAAGGATTCTTCAAAATATGCAAATCAATCAATGTGATACACCATATTAACAAATTGAAGAATAAAAACCATATGATCATCCCAATAGATGCAGAAAAAGGTTTTGACAAAATTCAACACCCATTTATGATTAAAATCCTCCAGAAAGTGGGCATAGAGGGAACCTACTTCAAGATAATAAAGACCATATACTACAAACGCACAGCAAACATCATTCTCGATGGTGAAAAACTGAAAGCATTTCCTCTAAGATCAAGAACAAGACAAGAATGTCCACTCTCGCCACTATTATTCAACATAGTTTTGGAAGTCCTAGCCATGGCACTCAGAGAAGAAAAAAAAATACAAGGAATACAAATTGGAAAAGGAGAAGTAAAACTGTCACTGTTTGCCGATGACATGATACTATACATAGAAAATCCTAAAGATGCCACAAGAAAATTACTAGAGCTAATCACTGAATTTTGTAAAGTTGCAGGATTCAAAATTAATGCACAGAAATCTCTTGCATTCCTATACACTAAAAACGAAAGGTCAGAAAGAGAAATTAAGGAAACGCTCCCATTCACCATTGCAACAAAAAGAATAAAATACCTGGGAATAAACCTACCTAAGGAGGTAAAAGACCTGTACTCAGAAAATATAAGACACTGATGAAAAAAATCAAAGATGACACAGATGGGGAGATATACCATGTTGTTGGATTGGAAGAATCAATATTGTGAAACTGACTAGACTACCCAAAGCAACCTATAGATTCAATGTAATCCATATCAAATTACCAATGGCACTTTTTACAGACCTAGAACAAAAAATCTTAAAATTTGTATGGCGACACAAAAGACCCCGAATAGCCAAAGCAATCTTGAGGGAAAAAATGTAGCTGGAGTAATCAGGCTCCCTGACTTGCGACTGCATTACAAAGCTACAGTAATCAAGACAATATGGCACTGGCACAAAAACAGAAATATAGATCAATGGAACAGGATAGAAAGCCCAGAGATAAAGCCACACAACTATGGTCAACTAATCTATGACAAAGTAGGCAAGGGTATACAATGGAGAAAAGACAGCCTCTTTAATAAGTCGTGCTGGGAAAACTGGGCAGCTACATGTAAAAGAATGAAATTAGAACACTCCATAACACCATACAAAAAAAAAATCTCGAAGTGGATTAAAGACCTAAATCTGAGACCTGATACTATAAAACTCTTAGAGGAAAACATAGGAAGAACACTCTTTGACATAAATCATAGCAAGATCTTTTTTGACCCACCTCCTAGAGTAATGGAAATAAAAACAAAAATAAACAAATGGGACTTAATGGAACTTAAAAGCTTTTGCACAGCAAAGGAAACTATAAACAAGATGAAAAGACAACCCTCAGAATGGGAGAAAATATTTGCAAATGAATCAAAGGACAAAGGATTAACCTCCAAAATATATAAACAGATTGTGCAGCTCAATATTAAAGAAATAAATAACCCAATCAAAAAATGGGCAGAAGACCTAAATAGACATTTCTCCAAAGAAGACATACAGATGGCCAAGAGGCACATGAAAAGCTGCTCAACATCACTAATTATTAGAGAAATGCAAATCAAAACTACAACGAGGTATCACCTCACACCAGTTAGAATGGGCATCATTAGAAAATCTACAAACAACAAATGCTGGAGAGGGTGTGGAGAAAAGGGAAGCCTCTTGCACTGTTGATGGGAATGTAAATTGACACAGCCACTATGGAGAACAGTATGGATGTTCCTTAAAATACTAAAAATAGAATTACGTATGACCCAGCAATCCCACTACTGGGCATGTACCCAGAGAAAGCCATAATTCAAAAAGACACATGCACCCCATCGTTCACTGCAGCACTATTAACAATAGCCAGGTCATGGAAGCAACCTAAATGCCCATCGACGATGAATGGATAAAGAAACTGTGGTACATATATACAATGGAATATTACTCAGCCATAAAAAAGGAACAAAATTGGGTCGTTTGTAGAGACGTGGATGGACCTAGAGACTGTCATACAGAGTGAGGTAGGTCAGAAACAGAAAAAATATTGTATATGAATGCATATATGTGGAATTTTGAAAAATGGTACAGATGAACCAGTTTGCAAGGCAGAAATAGAGACACAGATATATAGAACAAATTTATGGACACCAAGGTGGGAAAGCAGGGGGTGGCGGTGTTGGTGGGATGTATTTGGAGATTGGGATTGACATATATACATTAATATGTATAAAATACGTAAGCAATAAGAACCTGCTGTATAAAAAAAAACATAATGTATCACCATCCATAATATTAGATACAACATTTATTGAGTGTCAGTTTTGTGACAAGAACTTTACATAAGTTGGACTCTGGCATGCTGTGGAAAAGCAGTGCAAGACTTGGAAGCAAATTGAACCTGTGTTCATAGCCCGACTCCTTTACTTTAGGTGACTTTCGGTGAGTTCTCTGACCCCTCTGTACCCTCATGCTTTTTACTAGAAAAAACTACAGTGTGGTGCAGCAAGAACTCCAAAGTCTTTCAGGGGGTTCACATAATGAACGTGTCTCATTCACGCTATGTATCCATTGCAGGACAGCAGAATGCTCCGCTCCACACAGTCATTCAGGGACCCAGGGCACGGAGGCTTTACCATCTCACAGCTGTGTCCTCTGGAACACGTGGAAGTCCTAGGGCTAGAACAGGGCAAGAGACTGGAAGTCCTCACACCAGCAATTCGTGCCTGACACAGAAGTGATCTGTGTGACTTCTAGTCACAGACCCCGCCTCAATGGGCCTGGGAAGTGCAGCTGTCCAGGAACTCAGAAGTGAACCAGACCTTGGTGACCATTAGAAATGTATGATGAGGATAATAATGACTACTTGATAGGACTCTTGGGAGAATGAAATGTAAGAACATCAGCAAGCATATAGGACAGTTCTCAGAAGCTGTTGGTGCCTTCCCTCTTTCCCTCCTGATGAACTGGGACAAGTTGTATGCTTATTGTTATTCCTTTTCCAAGTTCATGTCTTTGCACATAATGTTTAAGAAATATTTGCTAAGTAACTTTAATAAGAAACTCGCAATTATTTTCCATAAGCTATCTTAAATTCACAGGAAATGTATTTTGTGGTTGTAGAGTGATCATCAATTGCAAGACTCATTTAACATTTTGGGTAATTTTTACATCTAGAATATCCGTAGACATCAAAAGCACTTGCTTTTGGATTTTTTTGGTCTGGTTTGGTTTGGTTTTTGTTTTTTCCTTTTCACAAGCACTTTCAGAATTCACACAACTTGTTGATAAGCCTATATTTCATTATTATTATAAAGCATCTTGTTAGCATGAGGGTGTTTGTTTCATAGAGGTGCCACTTTCCTGCTTTTTCCTTTCTAGTAGAATCCAGACCGCGTTCAGGTACCCTCCTCACCACCTTGCAACCAGGTGCCTGTGGCAAGCTGACCCCACCCCAGCTCCAGGGGAGGGCCTGGGTGATTTACAGATGCTTGCTTTCCCCAGATTGGCTCAGGAAGGAGGTTGTGCTCCAATGTGCCCCATGGAACAAGAGGGGAAGTGTGCTGGGTGGCTTGTGGGGAAACTTTTCTTACCCTGAGAGAGAGTGAGAGTGAGAGAGCGAGAGCGAGAGCGAGAGAGAGAGAGAGAGAGAGAGAGAGAGAGAGAGAGATGGCTGCTGCCTCTTCCTTCTCTGATTCTGATCAGGTTGGATGTGACTCTGGAACCACTGCCCACCAGCCCGAGGATGAGTCCGAGGCTGAGGTCCACAGAGCAGGTTGATGTAAAATGAATCAGTCACTCCCCAGAGCTGGCACTCCCTGTTTTGTGAGATGATCAACTGCTTATTTTCTAGGCTAATTTGAGTTAATGTTTTCTATTACTTCTGGCTGAAAATAGCTTAACTGAAACTAATACCGTTATATATTAAGATTTACTCATTCATTAAACAAACGAGTCAGGGCCCACTGGGTTGGGTGTTTGGGAAACAGTGGTGAATGAACACTGAGGGACAGCAGCCACCGGCACGGAGCTTGCAGTGCGGAGAGGGAGACAGGGATGCACCAAAGCCTGTCCTCCGTAGTCCACCTTGTTTCAGGAAACAATAGCACCGTCTAACAGCTGAGCTTCTAGAAAACTTGGGGCCATCTTGGACTACGATGTTTCTTTTTCCATCTTTCAACAAATGTGTTTGGCCGCACCCTCAACACCTCTTCAGAGTCTGCCCGCTCCTCCGATTCTCTTCACTCTAACCACCCTGGTCTGAGCTACAGTCACTACTCCAGCGGGTAGCTGCAAACCCCCTCTCCGTGGATACATAACGCTGCTCTGTCATTCCAGCCAGAGCTGTGCTGTACAGGGGGATGGAGGCCTCCTTGGAGAGGCTGAGGAGTGAAGGAGCAAGTGGAGACTGCAAGCTCTAGAAAGTCGTTTCTAGAATGTTGACTGTGAAGAAACATAGAGATGGTTACCTCTGTGGAGTGGTGGTCTCAAGGGAGTGGTTCTGTGTCAATAGAGTGTCAACAGAGTCTGCTTGAATAGTGTGGGGAACTACCCAGGAAGCAGGGGTAGGGGGCAGAGTGGAGATGAAAGAGGAAGTGGGCTCCAGAGAGAGGCACGGGGCAGCATCCGGAATCCATGTGGGGGCCTGGCCTTGCGTCCGCTGCGGGCCGTGCTGTCCTTGGTAGCAAAAGGAAAGAGGCAGAGGAAGCAAGCAGAGGTAGGGAGGTCTGTGGACCTGGCAGGAGAAATAAAGCATTTCCATTTGGGAGTTCCTGATTTCTTTATGGGATACAAGGTAGTGTGCCCCCCAAGAGGGTGGAGGAAGAGGATGGAGGTTGTAGGGTGCGCAGGAGATTTGAGGGGAGAGGAAAGTAAAATAACCATTGACTGGAGTGGCAGAGGACGCTTCCTGGGGATGCCTAGGGTTGTTGCCAAGCCGTGGTGCGGGCTCAGCTGGAAGGTGAAGGTAACAGACACTCAGTGAGCGTGCACCGCGCCGGTGGCCTCCGCGGTAGACCCTGAAGGCTCTTGTGCTGGGAGGCAGCAGGGGAGAGAGCAGGGCTGCCCGGCAGACAGCCCTCAGCAGTTCCAACAGAGTTGTCTCATCGACTTTGGCCTTCCTCGTGATCTGCTAACCAGCTCAGGCTGCAGAGATTGTGCTAACAGCAGAGAGGCCCTGATCAAGCCCGGCATCTGGAAGATCCGTGCAGATCAGTGTCAGCTCTGCAGAGGAGAAGCAACTTTGCAGGCCCCCATTCTGGATCCTAAGAGTTTGCTCCTGGTCTGAGACTCGGGGATTCACACCACTCCCCATGCCATATCTTGAAAAACAAAATGGAAGTATCTTCCAAAAATGATCTCAGAGGTCAAAGAAGGTAATGATTACTGAAAGCACCCTTTCACTCACTCAGCCAATGTGTATTGAGCCCCTACTTCATTCCAGGTATTGCCAAGGATTCAAAGAATAAGGCTGGTCCTGGTCCCTACAGGGCTACCTGCCCAGAGAGGGAGCTAGTTACCCAAGCAGAGAATCACCAGCGCGTATACAGAAGTTGTTGTAAAAGCTACAAGAACATAGAGGAGCAAGTGACCAAATCTGCGGGAGGCAGAATAGAGGGGAGTGAATGTTTGAGCTGGGTGGGTCAGGCAGGTCAATCTTTGTGAAATGTCCTGAAATATTCTGGAAATAAGAATAGCTTCTAAACTCATTTTCTGCAGCTGGAAGGGCATGGAGAGCAGGAGGATCTCCTGGAACCAAGTGTTTGGGGCTGGACCCCGAGGAGGGAGATATGTGCAGGAGTAAAAAACTATGAGTCCCGGAAGGAAGCCGGAGAGGCATTATGAACTCACTAAGTGAGCAATGGCCCCCATGAGGCCTCCACTAGAAGGACCCCAGGTTCTTGGCCTTCTGCTCTCCCCTCGGGCCTTTGCAGTCGCTCTGTCCTTTGGCAGAGGTGAGGGACTAGACTTGGAGAGACTAGAGTGAATGGTTTTGATTCACGCCAGGGAAAGAGCCATGTGCAGATGGGAATCCTGTCTCCAGCATTAATTAACCCAGCAGTTGGGCCCGGAGCCTGTTTTTCCCTCTGACCTAAGCAGCACCTTACACCCCAGGAGGCTCTCTACGACCCAAGTGTCTGCAGCAATGCTTATAACAGTAATGCGATGGGCAGCCGGGGCATTCCAAGAAGTTGTGTTGTTTATCCCCAAACTACCTCTCCATTTGTGTGTAAATGAGTCACATGATTCATTTTCCATAAACAGCATGGGTGAACAGAAGGGGGGAAAAATCCAAAGGCTGGGACTAGCATTTCACTTTGTGGAAACTGCCAAAGAAAAGTGATTTGCTTCATTTTGGCATCCCTCTGAGAAGAGGCCAAGTCTCCGAAACAAGAGGCTGTCCACAGCTGGGTCACATCACCCTGAGTCTGGGTCTTCACATGGACCCAATAAGACTGTCCAGACACAGATGTCAGCACAGATGAGAAGACAGGAAACAGCAGGGAAACATGTGACTGAAATTCAGACTCTACCCAGCCCAACACTGAGGGCTTGAGGAGGAAACTCCCAGGAGAAGAGCTAACAAAGGAACCAAGGAGGAGGACCTCTGTCCTGGCTCTGCTATTTGTCACTCTGAGATTTAACCTCCTTGATCAAGACCTTCCAGAATTTGACCCCCAGCATTCTTTTGTACTTGTTATTACCAGGAATAATAATAGTACCTGTGTTAGTCCACTTCAGCTGTTGTAATAAAGTGCCATAGACTGGGAGGCTTATAAACAACAGAAATTTATTTCTCACAGTTCTGGAGGTCGGGAATTCCTAAATCAAGACACTGGCAGATTCAGTGTTTGGTGAGCACCTTCTTCCTGGTTCAGAGACAGCTGTGTTTTCACTGTGTCCTCACATGGCGGAAGTGGGGCCAGAGAACTCTCTGGGACCTCTATAAAAATCTCTTATAAAAAGGACGTAATTCCATTCATGAAGACTCTGATCTTATGACCTAATCACCTTCCAACGGCCCGATCTTCAAACACTGTCACAAGGGGTGTTAGGATTAAACATCTGAGTGCTGGGGGGACATTCAATCTATAGCAATAGCAGAAGCAAAAATGACTCTGGTTTTCTCTGCATGCTTACTATGTTTATGTCACATCTATGGAATTGTATATTGATTATCTATTTTATCTGTACTCTCCACTTATCCTTACTTCACAGGTGAGAAAAATAACTCAATCTGATTAAGTAACTTTGGCCCCTGATCAGACATCTAAACATAACAGAACTTGGTTTCAAAACCATCTCTATCTGATTTGAAGCAATGGGTCTTTCAGAATAGGCCACAAAACACCATTCCTTTATTTACTTTTTAACTTTAGGGAGAAAGGTATGTTCCTCATTCCCTCAAAAACTTCTGCAGTTTCCTTCATCTGCATCCTTGATATGAGAACCCTACAGCAGAACACAGCAGGTGCCAACTCAGAGTCCAGAGCCGAGCTGAGCCTGGGGTCAGGAGCCAGGGAGCTGGAAACGGGAGCAAGGGTGCATTTACTGGGACAAGCTATTTGGCTGGGCTAGTCCATCTGGGCCCTGAGAGCTCCTAAGAGGGAGCTGGCCGGTCCCATGCCGTCTTGAAGGCATTACCTGCCACCTCATACTTCTGGTCAGGAAGTCATCTGTAAGCAGCCGACCAAGAAGGCCAGACCTGTCCTTGGAGCGCTCACAGTATCTGATGTGGGCACCACACGTTTAGCTCTTGGCAAGCACTGCACTATGTGGTTAATTTGTAGTCCCTGCCACTGTGATAAAGGGTTCTAAAGGGCAGGAGCTGCCTCACTGGGGTTTATGAAACCAGCATCTAGACCAGAGCCTGACCTAGAGCAAGCCTTCCGAGTACAAATGTTGATCAGCTTACTTTACCAATTTCCCTATCTGACCCCAAATAAAACCACTGAAACTGTATTCTTTACCAGAACGGGTTGGAAATTAGCCACTGTTTTATCAACTAACTCTAAGAATCCCAGTTTTAGAATAGTGTCCTCAAACGTTAGGTGCCTGTGAATCCCGCCCTCTGATCCCTCTCGTTCTCCCCTGGGACCCTCCCTGTGGTCCTTGGACTCTGCCATGTTGTCACCTGGTCACGGCTCATGCCCGCTCCTGCCTTCAGCCTTTGTCCTACCTGTTCCCTCTGCACAGAATGTATTTCCCCCAGGCATTGTCATCATTCACCTCCTTGCCCCTTTCAAGCCTTTGCTTAACTATCACCTTGTCCATGAGGCTCTCCTTGACCTTCCTTCCCCCTGGTTTTATACTGCCCAGACGTCTGTATTTCCTCCTCCTTTGTCTCTCCCCAGAGAACTCGGCACTTTCCAACTTGCCATATGCCCTGGTCTCCCCACTGGAATGTAAATCCCAGAGGGCAAGGATTTGTGCCTGCTTTCCTTGCTGCTGTATCTCCAGCACCTAGAGCAATGCCTAGCACAGAGAAGGTACTCAAGAAATATTAGGTGAATGAATTAATATACAAGAGTCACCTGGGGAACCTAGGCATACCAATTTCTGGGACACACGATAGAGATGCTGATCCGAATATTAATTACCTGGCTGATACCTTCCACCGCGTGCCCTGAACGCGCGTTCTTGGTCAAGGTAGAGCCCTACCCCTATTCCCTTATACACCTGAGTCCTGGGAAGAGCAGGTGAGTCGCGGTCCCTCCATGCACCTGCCAGATGCCTCTGTGCTCGCAGTGCCATCCGGTGCCAGTGCTGCCTTCAAAGAACCCTCGGGTCAGGCTGACACTGTGGGCAGTGCAGTTAGCGGGGGAGGGAGTGCGTTCTTTTCCCCAGAGGCAGTCACCTCTGTGCCCGCCCTCATCCATTTCCCCGAGCTGGCCAGGGAGCCAGAGCCAATGGGGCAACAGTCCTTTGCTGGCAGTCGGGCAAAGACTTGCATGCCCCCTCAGCCCTCCAGTGACACTTGTCTGCAGAGCCTCTGGCAGCTCAGCTAGGGGACACTGGGAGCTGGTGCAACGTGGAATCCCCAGCAGGAATTCGGGGCAGTCACATTCTGGGACATCTGAGTTAGAGGAGGCGGGAGAGGGCGAGCTTGGCTTCCAAACCTCCCAAGTGAACGATCTTTCTAGTGGATTGTTTGAGGCTCCTTTGGCTGGCCCTGATGCAATTACTTGCATTCCCCCTCCTCGTGAGGCCCCCTGTGCCCTTGCGACGGCCCCTTCCCCGTCTTGCCATCCTCTTTGGTGATTCATGGTTGCTTTCTGCCATGTGGATCAGCTGTTCCCTCCTGTTAAGGGTCCTATAATTAGAGCAAAAGGCCTGCAGCTCCTTGCTTGGATTTTGCCCAAAGAAGACTCCAGGGGCACTCACACCCCTGCCTACCCCCTCTCACATCTATTCATTAGCAAGAATGAGCCAAGATTGATCGCCCCAGACCCTCCCCCATCACCGTCCCCTCCCCCAGACTGAACGTCCATGTTTGAAAGGCAAGGCTTAACTCTGGGGAATTAGCAGGTGGAGGCAGGGATGGGTTTTCCTCAGGTCAAAACGAGTCTACAAATCACAGAAGCTTAAATGGACCTTCTTTATGATTTTTATTAAGTGGGAGGGAGTTAATTATCTCTCTGTGTGCCATTACTTCTTCTCTTGTGCCCTGATCACTCCCACCCAGCTTCTGAGGCGAAAAATAATGAGAAAGAAAATCTGTATCCATATGTGTATTAAACAAGTATTTTCCAATGTTTAGACCCAGATCACTTTCTACCATTAGTCTCGAAGAAAAACTGGGGTCTCCCGAGGTCTGCAGGATTTTAGCTACACAAAGCAAGATATCAAAATAGGAGCTGCACAATATTTTTGTCCTTCTTATCATCATTTTTAGTCTAGAAAAGGTGCTAAACATATAACAGGGTGGGAACTTTGAGCTCTAGTCAATTAAGATTTTTTACAAGGAGGGAGAAGAAACAACCCTGGATATAACATGTTGGGAGTTAAGACACCACCAGCCTCGCAGCTATCGGTACATGGACATTCCCTGCCAAAACCCCGTGGTGTCACGAAGGTCACACCTCTGACTTTGGTGCATGCTGTGGTGGGGGGTTGAGTGTTTGGGGAATTCACTGCACACACTGCACGGCACCTGTGCTCATCACGAGGGATGGCACCTCAGCTCACCTTTCAGAGTCAGCCAGTCAGTAGGCGAGAGTCAGACGGCAAAGTCCAGATTCCCACATCCTTTCGCGGGATGAAATGCCCTGTCACCATCCATCTCCACCTTTCCCTGCCCTCCCGACGCCAGCCCCAAATTCTCCCTTCCTGCTCTGGTCACTCAGCAGCTGGGTTCCCGCTGCCCCAGCCTTCGAGGTTTCCAGCTCATGCATTCAGTTATCCATCAATGGAGATCTCAGGAGCAGTGGGGCTCGAGTTGACAAACCAGCCTCTCTTTATGCCAACAGGGAATGCTTGAAATAACCAGACACACAACTCTGATTGATGCGGCCAGAGTTTACACACCACACTTCAGACAGTCTGAAATGGCTGGAAGTAATAGCCTATTATTAGACAGTGTGTGTGTTGGGGGGAGGGGTGGGGAGGCGGGAGAAGGAGGGACAAGAAAATACTTTTTTATGATCTTCTCATTTAAATCTATTTATTGGACTTTGCAGAGCGTGATGTGACAAGGAGAGCAGGGGGTGTCCTTACCACCCCGCTGTGAGTCCTCTGGGGGGCACCAGCTTGGCACCAACCCACGCACCACATTTTTGGGTAAATGATGCAAATCCGTATGTTGGGCAGGGAGGGGTTAAAGAGACCACAGAGTCCAGGACTGAGGGAAAGAAGAGTGGGGACTGCCTGGTTCACTTGCTTTCATGCCAGGCTTTGCTCGCCAGCTGCAGAGAGGGGAAAAGGAGTTTAAAACCCCTGGTAAGAAATTTTTCCTTGGTCTGAACATTGTTTAAATTCCTGAAGTGGGTGATCCCTGTAATAAATACTTTGGACTTTGTAAGACAGATATATTTACTCAAGTTTAAAGTTTGGATTTGATGGCTATGCACTTGGGAGTGCATGGGACTGGGGTGTTTGTTATATGTTGGAACCCGTTCAACGTGCACAAGGAGTTAAGAGAACTCCATTTATAGCAACGCAGAATGTCTTCATCGTGCCTCGTGCTCACGGTGTCAAAGTCCGTGCTGCATCCCATATTTTGAACATCGTTGGTCCTCAAGAGACACTAGATGACAGGGATGAGAGGGGAAGTTTGGCCAAAGTACCCAAAGCACTTTCTCAAGACGTGTGTGCAAATGAAGCTTTGAACTAAATGCATCACCTGCCTTACATGCAGGAAAATACTTCTCTGAGGAGAGAGGAGGAGATCTTCAGCAAAGTACAGAGGCAGGGGACAGGGCTGGGAAAATTGATGCACTCAAACTCATGTTCTATTTTTTTAATAAGGTTACTGGCTCAGCTGTGATTATCGATGGCAGGAGAAAAGATTCATGCTGTCATTTGAAATATGGGTTCTCTCACGACCCAATGCCTCTTGCCTAGGTCAAAACACATGATATTCCCCTAAATAATACCACCACAACCCTCCCACCCCTGCAGCAAAGCAAGCAAGCCAGGTAATTCCAAGAAGACCAGATTGGAGTTTCCAGCAACTCAGGCCATCCTTGCCCTCGTTGACTAGAGAAGAGGCTACCTTTCCCCACAGGCTTTAGATGAAATGACCCCTCTGTCCTTCTCTCCTTGGTGAAAGACAGCATCTTTCCAGACTCACTGGCAGAGTGAATGGCTGACTGGCTAAGTAAGGAGTCTCACTTAACAGTTTGGATTGATTTTCCCAAGGGGGTCCCCATCCAACCACAGACTTGTACTAAAGTCCCACGACCTTGTCGAGCATGGGGCCCATGTTAGCAGGCATGTCCATGGTCCGCTATGTGCATGCTCTGTTGCTTCTCTCCCACAGCGCAGCTGGGGTTTTGGTTTCCCAGCACGGGAATGAGTGCCCATCTTTTCATGGTGTGGAAAACAATCTCACCTTGGGCTTGACTAGGCTTCTTACAAGTAAAAGTCAAGAGTAAGTGGAGATTCCTGGCCCACCTGCCCTGGAAAAGGAGATTGCAAGGGGGTGTTTCTCATAATCCACCTACATACAATTCATGTCCCTCTTTTGGCTGGTGCTCAAGTTGCCTGGTGGGCAACTCCAGCTTTTTGTCTGGACTTATTTGCTGCAATCAGAAACTGCCTCACAAGATAAAAGACCAATATAAAGTTCATTTAAGGAAAAGATGACTTTTATAAGCTACAGTACATGATGTTTGCAACAAAGATGTGAAAATATTATTTTCTACAATGTTATTTTTTTTTAACTGCCTAAGCTCCTAATTTTATTGTAGTCGCCACCGCAGGTTTTGTTTCTGTTTTTTATAAGCTGCTGGGAGTTTTTTGTTTTTGTTTTTTGGGTTTTTTTTTTTTTTTTTTTTGTGGTACACGGGCCTCTCACTGCTGTGGCCTCTCCTGTTGTGGAGCACAGGCTCCAGACGCACAGGCCCAGCGGCCATGGCTCATGGGCTCAGTCTCTCCGCGGCATGTGGGATCTTCCCGGACCAGGGCACGAACCCGTGTCCCCTGCATCGGCAGGCGGACTCTCAACCACTGCGCCTCCAGGGAAGCCCTGCTGGGAGTTTTTTCATTACATTATTAATATTTAACTTACTTCCAAGGCAGTATTTTCCAGTTAGGTTCATGATTTAGTTGGGTTTTCATTGTCACTAAAGGCAAGTCACAAAGGAATTGATTATAAACACAAAACGACTACTGAAGAAATACTTACATACAAATTTTTCCTGCATGTTAATGTAACCAGCCTTTAATGTTGGTTGGTAACTGGCCTCTTGGGGGAGGGGGAGGTTGGGATGTCATTCACCGTTCCCCTGTAGGTCCTCACCCACGTTGTTGCAACCAAGTTAAAAGGTCCTAAACGGTGACAGGAGGCTTCAAAGGAAAAGATGCCAAATCACCCATCTGTCTGCCCATTCAGGCTGCTTCAGATATCGTGGGGTTGTTGAGGACACTGAAAGAACCAGCAGAACTGCAAAAATTTAAAATAAACTTGTTCTTTGGAGGACATTCATTTAAACAGGCCCCACTATGAACTGTATCACTGGATATATAAAGTTAGCAGCATAGTCATTGACAACATAATCTAATTTTGCTGGTGTGCACACAGCTTGGTCCCTGCATTCTTGAACAGAGTGCTAACCTAGACTCAGCTCTAAGGCTCAGACTCTTAATTCAGCAGTTGGTTGTTGGAATTACTTAGAAGTTACTTCAAATGTGTACTTAAGAAGGTGCTTAAAATTCTCTGGGCTTCTCCCAAATCAGAGTTGCTGAGGGTAAGGCTGGGGCTCTATATATTTTAAAAACTCAACCTTAAAGGATATGTAGAGTGGGAAGCAGCCACATAGCACAGGGAGATCAGCTCGGTGCTTTGTGACCACCTAGAGGGGTGGGATAGGGAGGGTGGGAGGGAGGGAGACACAAGAGGGAAGAGATATGGGAATATATGTATATGTATAACTGATTCACTTTGTTATACAGCAGAAACTAACACACCATTATAGAGCAATTATACTCCAATAAAGATGTTTAAAAAAAAAAGGATATGTAGGGTTTCTATCCTTGGAGTAGGGGGGAAAAGCATTCCAGGGGGCATAATGGTTTAGTTGAAAGGCAGGGGTTGAAGAGAGATAGTGTTTTATTTGGGTTTTGCTGCAGACCTTCTCAGAGCATTTTATACACTGATGTACATCGTGATCATCATGCGGGTGGCAGGGGTGGGGTGTAACATGTAGCGTTTCCCAAACTTATTTGAATATAGGTTCCTTGATCATAAGACAAGTGTCCCTGAAACATACTTTAGGAAATTCCAGGCTAAGGAAATAAGATAAAATAGGAATACTTCCTGGTAATCCTTTCTGAGCTCTTAGTAATACGGGGGAGTAGAAAGCAACGCCCCCCCACCCCCGTGTTTCCTTAACCAGGAGCAACAGGCCAGACTTCGGCCAGGTCACCCGTGCTCCCCTGGGTGCGGATTGAGGAGTCCCTGGCCTCATTTGAAATGCTGCACCCTGTGGTCCCGACAACTTGAAGAAGAGAACACATTTTCCAAAGTGCCAAGAATAAAAGAAAAAGAAAAAGAAAAAATGGGGACAAGAGCCATTTGCAGGGACAGTAGAATGAGCTGTGGCTTTTCTGCCACTAGACCAACCGGAAACACAGAGACCTGAAGGAGCCGAATATGAAGAAGGAAGCCAGCCTGAGATTTGGATTTTAATCTGCTCCACTTCTCACAAGCTGTGTGACCTTGGGCAAGTCACTTAATCAGTCTGAATCTCAGTTGCTTCTTCTGTAAACTCAAATTACCTTCCCACGCAGGGGTTCTCTGAGACATTAATGAGATCACGTTTGCAAGACACCTGACTCAGAGCCCCGGGCTAAGTAGAGACTTATGGAGCCGAAGAAAACGTTCCTTCCTTCCTCCCCGAAATCGGGAGATGAAAGCGGCTTCCTTTAGCCTGACCTCAGTTCCGGAAGCACCTTGTGCACGCTGCCACGCGAGACCAGGAGACTGAGTGCCCCCATAGCTCAACGCCCGACCAGAGGCATTTTCTGAACTGTTGTGACTGAATAGCTGTATATGAACAAATTTTAAAACACAGCAACAAAGAGAGCCGTAGGTTCTCAGAGGAGGAAAGGATGAATGGAACTCCCGTAGCTTCCATTCTGCTCTTTGCAGGTGCAGTGCTGGTTGGAATGCTTTGGGCTTCTTTCTACACCCTATTTGTCTTCCCCAAGAAGGGAAGGGTGGTCACTCAGTTCATTGGACCCCATTTTTCTAGGGGGCAGGGTCACTTCCTGTCTCTGAGGCATAAGTAGAGCCAACTTTAGCGGGACAGCCATTCTGGTACAGTTGTGATGAGGTGTGCAAGCTTGTCTGTGGCCCCGCCTGTGCTTAGGATTGGGTGAGGGATTCCAAGTCTCCTCTGTCATCCCATTCACATCCCTTCCTGTAACCCAACTGTGCAAACCCCATGGTTCAGGCTGGAAGGCTGTCTCAGAGCCCCAGGCCAGCACATGCAACAAGCACTTAAAGAGAACTTTATTATAGAGATGACACTTTTGAAAATAGCCAGAGAAAAGTATTTAGCATCTAATTTATGAACTGAAATCCTAGGTTCTCCTCGTCTATCGTGTTTTAGTTGGTAAAACAATTATACTGTTTTCAATCCTCATTAACACAGGCCAAATTTATTGGTAACCCACATGACAACTTAATTAGTATTCTAAGGAGATTTTTCACCAGCTTCTTATGTCTTCAAGTTAAAAGTCAACAGCCAAATATATAGCATGGCAAGAGCATAAACAGTGAACTAGATTTTAGTACTCAAAACGACTTGATTGTCTATATTTATAGCTATAATTAGAGAAAGGCTCAATGCCTTATATAATCAGTTCTTTATTGGAAGTTTCTTTACAGAGGGCTTGTTGCTAATTCACCTTGTAGCATTGAGGAGAGAGTACTGCTCTTTTAGACACACCACTGGCTTTAGCTTCTAGGTTCATTAACTACAAAACAGGTTGCCCTACATGATATATAGAACAGTAAGAGCCCTTTACTGAGCAGCTTTCAAAGGGGTTGCTATTCCAATTTGCTAACATAATATATGCCTTGACCAAGAGTCTGGTTGGCTATTTTAGTCTAACAAATGAGTGTGTAATGTTGATAACATGTCTAAAGCATAACATAGCAAAGAATTTTCATATTTGCTACACGAATGCCTTTTTATCTGGAAAGTTTTAGAGTCCATTCCTACATCTTTCTAGAATTCTTTTTGTATCCTGGTCTCTGAAACTGGAGGATTTTCCCCAAAGCTTAAAAATAAAGCAATGACCATAATAATAGTAATAGCTATGAGACATTGAGCACCTACTGGGTGCCAGACCCTTTAGAAAGCTCTTTACATGCCATATATATATTTCATCTTTGCAACAACCTGATGAGGCTGCCACTATTATGTCTCTATTCCAAAGACAATGAAACGAAGGCTTGAGGAGGGAGGGGAAGTGACTTATACAGGATGACACAGTAATACATGGTAGCTCAGGCAACCTGGTACCCGAGAATGAATCCCTAACCACACAGCTGCAGAAACCCCTGGTGCTTAGACCACTGCTTGCCACTTTCCCATGGTTTTCTTTCTCAGGATCAACAAACAAACATTATATATACATATGTATATGTATGCATGTATATGTCACATAGGTATGTATATGTGTTTATATGGGCACATATATACTGCTACATGGAAAGAACATAAATAGTAACTTTGATTTTGGTATTCAAAACCACTCCATTATACTTGTAGTTATAGTTATTTAGGTAATAGACACATATTTTCCTCTGTGCTTTAGTGTCATTTTAGAAGTTTTCATACACATTTTCATATAAAGCAGAGTTCTCCTGATCTTATTTGATCCTGAAATCAGCCCTGAGAAGTTGGCAGATCTTGTGTTCTTTGGCTCAGTTTAGCAATGAAGTGACTTATCCCGGGTAAGTTCACTACTTAGAGCAGAGCTCAAACCAGGACCCAGCGCCCCTCTCATTGCTGCTCCAGGATATCAAAGTGCTGTGCTGCTTCCACAGGAAGGCAGGCAAACAACTGATGCTCTCTGGGCTGGGCAGGAGCTTAACAGATGCAAAGAAAATAAAACCTCCCCCATAAGACATGCAATGTGAATCTCAGGCACAGTGTTTGTGTAGCAGAGTTTCCTGGTGAATTTGTCCTCTTGAGGATTCAGCCATATTTGTTTTCCTCAATCTCCGACCATGTAGTTAACTATGTCTCCTTTGCACCAAAACTCTAATCCCAGGTGTCACCCCAGGGTGTTATATGGTACATATTCATTGATGTGATTTCCCCCACTAGACAGTGCGTTCAACTCTGTAATCCAGTGTTCAGCACAGAGCCTGGCAGTGGAAGGTGCTCAGATATTTAGCTATTTATTTATTTGCTGTACATAAACATTTGCTGAATTTGTCTTTAACAATTGAAAAAGATATGTAGAAAGAGAAAAGGGACAAGATGTAGAGACATAAGTCCCAGTTTTAATTATTTTGCCACAGGATACGGTATCTATAGCTTTTCCTATCACCCTGACCAAAAGACCAAACTTTGTAAAAATTCCTAGGGGCTCCATCTTCCAAGAACAGGCCAGAGTAAGGCTGGTAGCCCCAGAAGTGGTCTACAAAGAGGTTCTTTGGGGGCTGAATGTGCCCTCCAGGACAGTGGAACTTATAAAACTTAGAGGGAGTTCTAGGGAGGAGACCAGTGTGGTAAAGCAAACTTCTTCCTCTTGCCACAGAGTTAAAAACAATGTCCAGCCTTTAGGTTGTGGGAAAGAGAATGGTGAAATCATTCTCTGCCTGGCACAAGTTGCAGACTATTAAGTTGTTTGGGAAATGTGGGCTTGTACCAATCTACGAGATTGGCCATGGCCATTTTAATATGTTTTTGAAAATCAGCGAGTGCTTAAAAACTTGTAGTAAAAGCCTTAATAAACTAAGTTAGACCAAGACTCTGCCAGAATTGTATTTACCTCTTGAAGTGGAGGGTTAGGAAATCATGTTAAAAATTAAAGTGAAAAAAAAAAAGGAGAAGAAAGAGCAATAGATCATGTGTTTAGGGAGTTGTTTGGTTAAAAGAACTGTCTACTCTCAAAAGCAGCTCGTTTGCAAAGTGACAGGTGAGTGTTTTTGATGACACACAGTTCTCTTGAGTGATGCCACCCGACCTCCCCCTTTTGTGCTTTTGTTTTGTTTTATGAGTCGCTATTAGCTTTTACAAGGGTAAGTTTTGGGGGAGAGGGGTGTAGTTGCTGTAGCCAGAAGAAGAATAAATGCTTTGTGCATTGTGCATACCCATGTAGTATACTGAACAAGTACTAATGAGAATAAAATTATTGAAGCAAATAAAATCACACATGCTTTTTAGCCACCTGGGAGAGGGGCTGTGCCAGCCTTCTTGAGCATATAAAAAAATAATCCTTCACATCTGAATAGCATTATAGAATTTATAAAGCCCTTTCACATATATTATCACGTTTGATCCTCAGCAACCCAGTGAGTCAGGCATGATGTGTGTTATTATCCCATTTTACAGTTCAGGAGAAGTTAAGTGGTTTGACCAAGTCTTGGAGCTACTAGGAGACAGTCAATGCTTCCAACAACGTTCTGGCTCCAAAGCATCCAATGTATCTATTGTGACCCATGGGAGCGGCAGTATGAATTTGAGCAAAAATCTCTAAAGTCATTCTAAGCAGAAGAAAAATATTTGACAGGGGAAATGGACTTATCACCTGATTCCCTCGACATCAGAGAAATGGTCTACACCAGGAGAAAAGCACAGAACCAGGGTCTCTTGCATCCCAGTTCTGACTCGGGCTAGTTGTGTGTCCCCTTCAGACACATATACAAAATGAGGAACTAATGTATGATGTTCTACTTCCTGAAGGTGTCATTAAAAATCACATGAAACTAATGTAAGTTATTGTGCCTTCTGAATCTTTCTAAGAACTCACTGGCTTGAAGACCATTTTCTCTGCCCATGTTAATGAGGAGCCTGGTGTATTTGTTTCCTATTGCAGCTGTCACAAATCTTCACAAACGTGGTGACCTAAAACAACACAAAGTTATTATTTTACTGTTCTGGAGGTCAGAAGTCTGAAACCAAGGTGTCATCAGGGCTGCATTCCTTTTTCAGCTTCTAGAGGCTCCTGCATTCCTCAGCTTGTGGCCCCTTCCTTACATCACTATGACTCTTGTTTCCATAATCACATCTCCTACTCTATCCTCTTGCCTCTGCCCTGTAAGGACCCTTGTGATTACGTTGGGCCCGCCTGCATATCCAGCACAATTTCGCCATCTCAAGATACTTAATCATGTCTGCAAAGTCCCTTTTACCATCTAAGGTAATATATTCATAGGTTCCAGGGATTAGAGTCTGGACATCTCTGGGAAGCCATTATTCAGCCAGCCACAGCTGGGATTAACAAAAGGTGAGACTGAATTTATAATTTCTGTTCTCTATTCATAAATGGAATGATAATACTGAGCAGTATATACTGGCCCTCCTTCCTCTCTTCCCCACCGTCCATCTCTGTTCTCTGTTAGTAAGTGTCATGCAGACAACTGAAGGCGTTTCATAGTGAGAGAGAGGGGAGAGACAGAAATCAGCTCACACATTTAGAAGCAAGCGTGTGAGCTGCATCTCTTAGCCTCTATGTTTGCATAAGGAAGAATATTTAATCAAAGGCACTTCAACAGCTCACCCTGAGGGTGCTAGTATTCCTTTGGTCTTCAAACTCTTCCATCCACATTAGCATCTTCCTGGGCCTGCCAGGACATTATGTGCCCTCTTCCGTGCCCCCCTGCACTTTGCACACAGCACAAATATAGCACTTACCACTTTGAATGTTAAAAACTGGCTTGTTACCCAGAAATCATGTTTTTCTCCCTCTGTATTCCTTGACAGCTGTGTCTAGTTCATCTCTGTACATTCAAGGATTTACCCAGCTCTGGCAGATAGGCCCTTGATAAATATTTGTGGGGTTGAGTATATTTTAGAGGATTTTATTTTACATATTCATGGTAGCAGAAAAAACTCAGTTCCTCCTGCTTCCTCTTTCTGGGGCACTATCTCAAATTTCCTCCTTCCATTGTGTCGTATCTACAATCCTTTGCCGCCTGTCAAATACCCAGTCTTTAAACAACTGGCTCTGTAGGAAAACTCAAGACCCAGAAGAAGCAGATGCCTCTACATTCAAAGAAAGTAAAAAAACAAAAAAAAGAGATTCTGAGCCTATTTCCTTCTACCCATCAAGTAGAGTACAGGGTTTGTGAGAGCAGCCAGACTCAGAGAGAATGACTCACTCAGCATATTATTCTCTTTTCTGTGAGAGTGCCTACAGCTTTTTTCAGCTTCCATTCAGTAACAGTGCATTTCTAATGATGGATGTTCCCATGAATATCTACCTTCCTAAAAGAGGAGAAACAAAAATACTGGGGCATTGCCTAACAAATAGTATGTAGATACATTAGATTTTAATTAGTTCCTCCCTTGATATTTTAATGCTACCTTTTATTAAAATAAAAGTGCATCCTTAGCTTAAAAAGGTGGTATTGAGTAGGACATCCAGAATTTGTAATCATGACTCCATTTGGGGAACCTGTCAATGTAAAGATTATTTCCTCCATGTGCTCAGTCAAGGAACTGTACTAGGGAGTAAAGTATGGGATCTTAAAATTTAACCAAAGTCAGATCCAGACGGACTGGATCAAGCACCTTTCAGTCCTGAGATAGAGACCCCAGATGCCCTTTTCATTTTAAGCCACCATGGCTGCTCTGGTGCCTAATTGGATAGCAAATACTTTGGGAAGAAGTTGTGGCCAATCAGCAAGGCCACGTGCACTGTGTCATACAAATTCCACTTTCTAACTTGACACCTCAGAATCATATTGCAAGTGGGTCAGAGTGTGGCTTGATTAGAATTGTGTTGGTAGAAAACATTCAAGCCATTGGCCAGCCGCTCTCACCTCGCTGGCACAACTTGACTGCTGGGTATTTCCTAGTACTCCATAAAAAACACTTGTGTGTGTTTGTTCAAATGAAAGAAGATTTGTCTCCCAGGAAAACTATTTAAACACACGGAGACGGCGAGCTCATTTTCGAATCTTAGGTTCTGTTTTATGACAGATCACGCTGTTTCATCCAGCCTATCTGTATTAAAAAGCGTGGACACGCTGCTTTGTCTGTCCCCCTCCTGTCCCCCTCTCACGTGCATTTATAAAAACACAGACATATCTGATTCCACACGCACTGTACAATATTTTATCGATGACGGTGAAACTTAGTTAGATCGTATTTCCAGAGGCTGAGAAAAGAAAACATAGAAAGTGGGAAACACTGAATTTGATTATGCCAGGCATGGAGTTTAAAAGACCTGAATTGTGGAGCGGTCTTGTATGTGGGAATAATAAAAATAGGTTTTACTTTAAAAACTACCCTTTCACAAACCATCTGACAGAGATATCCCGAGCATATCCCTTTGTGTCTAGACACATAGTACACATGGCAAATTCCTAGGGAGGCTGCTGTTTCCATACCCTTCTTCCACTCTCTTTCCCTAGGCCAGGCTTTCGCTAGATTCCTGACATCTCTGGCCAGGATTACTGCCATGGTCTTCTAACTAGCTTCCAGGCAAGCCTTGCCCTGCAGTCAGCAAACACTCTGCAAAGGACAAATCTACCAAAACCCCCTAAAGTCTTCTGAGTGGCTGGATTTCCATCACTCAAAGTCCCTTAAATTATGGAGAAATGATTTAAGGCCAAAGATCAGATATATATTTGTCTTTATGTTCTTCTGTTTGGTTTAATGTTCACATTAACACTTTAATGCACCTGGAGTGTTTCCTATGAGATGAAAAACAAAAATTATTTTCCAAATAGATACCCAACTCTCTAGGCACTTTTCTTGAGTGATCCTGCTCTTGCCCTCTGACCTGTTTTCCCTCGTGTCATGTAGGTTAGTGATTCAGACACCAGGGTCTGTTCCTGAGCTCACAGCTCCATCCTGTTGCCTTCTCTGCTTATTCCTTCCCAAACACAACTGTGATGGAAGGAATGGAGCTCTTGGAATGTTTATATATCAGGTAGGTTTAACTACTCCTTTGCAAATACTCGAAATTTCTCTATCAATTTTTATTAGTTTGTTCTTCCAGGTAAATGTTGGAATCATTTCATTTTTCCTCATATTTTGAATTTTTATTACATGTGTACATAAAATTATTTTACTGTAGTAAGAATATAATATCAAAATAGGGCAGAGATACTATATACACCCACATAGAAAATTAGCTATTGATGGAAAATGTTTACATTTGAATAGCAATCAAAACTAAAATTTAGTTTTTTTCCTCTATTTTCAATTTCATTAAGGGTTTTTTTTTGTTTGTTTTGTTTTTATTTTTGAATTGTCTTTTATTTATTTTTTATACAGCAAATTCTTATTAGTCATCCATTTTATACACATCAGTGTATACATGTCAATCCCAAACTCCCAATTCATCCCACCACCACCACCACCACCCACCGCTTTCCCCCCTTGTTGTCCATACATTTGTTCTCTACTCTGTGTCACAATTTCCACCTTGCAAACTGGTTCATCTCTACCATTTGTCTAGGTTCCACATATATGCGTTATTATGCAATATTTGTTTTTCTCTTTCTGACTTACTTCACTCTGTATGACAGTCTCTAGATTCATCCACGTCTATACAAATGATCCAATTTCGTTCCTTTTTATGGCTGAGTAATATTCCATTGTATATATATATACCACATCTTCTTTACCCCTTCAACTGTCAATGGGCATTTAGGTTGATTCCATGACCTGGCTATTGTAAATAGTGCTGCAATGAACATTTGGGTGCATGTGTCTTTTTGAATTACGGTATTCTCTGGGTATATGCCCAGTAGTGGGATTTCTGGGTCATATGGTAATTCTGTTTTTCTATTCTACTGGTCTCCATAGTGACTGTATCCATCTACATTCCCACCAACAGTGCAAGAGGGTTCTCTTTTCTCCACACCCTCTCGAGCATTTGTTGTTTGTAGATTTTCTGATAATGCCCATTCTAACTGGTGTGAGGTGATACCTCATTGTGGTTTTGATTTGCATTTCTCTAATAATTAGTGATGTTGAGCAGCTTTCCATGTGCTTCTGTATGTGCCATCTGTATGTCTTCTGTGGATAAATGTCTATTTAGGTCTTCTGCCCATTTTTGGATTGAGTTGTTTGTTTTTTTAATATTTAGCTGCATGAGCTGTTCATATATTTTGGAGATTAATCCTGTGTCTGTTGATTCATTTGCAAATATTTTCTTGCATTCTGAGGGTTGTCTTTTCGTCTTGTTTGTAGTTTCCTTTGCTTTGCAAAAGCTTTTAAGTTTCATTAGGGCTCATTTGTTTATTTTATTTCCATTACTCTAGGAGGTGGGTCAAAAAATATCTTGCTGTGATTTATGTAAGAGTGTTCTTCCTGTTTTCCTCTAAGAGTTATATAGTGTCCATCTTACATTCAGGTCTCTAATCCATTTTGAGTTTATTTTTGTGTATGGTGTTAGGGAGTGTTCTAATTTCATTCTTTTACATGTAGCTCTCAAGTTTTCCCAGCACCATATATTGAAAAGACTATCTTTTCTCCAATGTATATCCTGCCTCCTTTGTCATAGATTAGTTGACCATATGTGCGTGGGTTTATCTCTGGGCTTTCTATCCTGTTCCATTGATCTATATTTCTGTTTTTGTGCCAGTACCATATTGTCTTGATTACTGTAGCTTTGTAGTATAGTCTGAAGTCAGGGAGTCTGATTCCTCCAGCTCCATTTTTTTCCCTCAAGACTGCTTTGGCTATTCAGGGTCTTCTGTGTCTCCATACAAATTTTAACAATTTTTGTTCTAGTTCTGTAAAAAATGCCATTGGTAATTTGATAGGGATTGCATTGAATCTGTAGATTGCTTTGGATAAGATATTTATTTTAACAATATTGATTCTTCCAGTCCAAGAACATGGTATATCTCTCCATCTGTTGGTATGATCTTTAATTACTTTCAACAGTGTCTTATAGCTTTCTACATACAGGTCTTTTGTCTCCCTAGGTAGGTTTATTCCTAGGTATTTTATTCTTTTTGTTGCAATGGTAAATGGGAGTGTTTCCTAACTTTCTCTTTCAGATTTTTCAACATTAGTGTATAGAAATGCAAGAGATTTCTGTGCATTAATTTTGAATCCTGCAACTTTACCAAATTCAGTGATTAGCTCTAGGAGTTTTCTGGTAGCATCTTTAGGATTCTCTATGTATAGTATCATGTCATCTGCAAACAGTGACAGTTTTACTTCTTCTTTTCCAATTTGTATTCCTTTTATTTCTTTTCTTCTCTGATTGCCATGGCTAGGACTTCCAAAACTATGTTGAATAATAGTGGCGAGAGTGGACATCCTTGTCTCTTTCCTGATCTTAGAGGAAATGCTTTCAGTTTTTCACCATTGAGGATGATGTTTGCTGTGGGTTTGTCATATATGGCCTTTATCATGTTGAGGTAGGTTCCCTCTATGCCCACTTTCTGGAGAGTTCTTATCATAAATCGGTGTTGAATTTTGTCAAAAGCTTTTTCTCCATCTATTGAGATGATCACATCGTTATTATTCTTCAATTTGTTAATATGGTGTATCACATTGATTGATTTGCATATACTGAAGAATCCTTGCATCCCTGGGATAAATCCCACTTGATCATGGTGTATGATCCTTTAACATGTTGGATTCTGTTTGCTAGTATTTTGTTGAGGACTTTTTCATCTATATTCATCAGTGGTATTGGTCTGTAATTTTTTTTTTTTTGTAGTATGTTTTTCGAGTTTTGGTATCAGGGTGATGGTGGCCTCATAGAATGAGTATGGGAGTGTTCCTTCCTCTACAATTTCTTGGAAGAGTTTGAGAAGGTTGGGTGTTAGCTCTCTCTAAATGTTTAATAGAATTCACCTGTGAAGCCATCTGGTTCTGGACTTATGTTTGTTGCTAGATTTTAATCAGAGTTTCAATTTCATTGCTTGTGGTTGATCCGCTCATATTTTCTATTTCTTCCTGGTTCAGTCTTCGGAGGTTATACCTTTGTAAGAATTTGTCCATTTCTTCCAGTTTATCCATTTTATTAGCATAGGGTTCCTTGTAGTAGTCTCTTAGTATGCTTTGTATTTTGGCAGTGTCTGCTGTAACTGCTCCTTTTTCACTTCTAATTTTATTGATTTAAGTCCTCCTCCTCTTTTTCTTAATCAGTCTGGCTAATGGCTTATCAACTTTGTTTATCTTCTCAAAAAAACAGCTTTTAGTTTTATTGATCTTTGCTATTGTTTTCTTTGTTTCTATTTCATTTATTTCTGCCTTGATCTTAATGATTTCTTTCCTTCTCTAACTTTGGGTTTTGTTTGTTCTTCTTTCTCTAGTTCCTTTAGGTGTAAGGTTAGATAGTTTATTTGAGTCTTTTCTTGTTTCTTGAGGTAGGCTTGTATAGCTATAAACTTCCCTCTTAGAACTGCTTTTGCTGCATCCCATAGGTTTTAATCCTCGTGTTTTCTTTATCATTTGTCTCTAGTTATTTTTATTTTTTATGTATTTATTTTTTGTGGTATGCGGGCCTCTCACTGCTGTGGCCTCTCCCGTTGCGGAGCACAGGCTCCGGATGCGCAGGCCCAGCAGCCATGGCTCATGGGCCCAGCTGCTCCACGGCACGTGGGATCCTCCCAGACTGGGGCATGAACCCGCGTCCTCTGCATTGGCAGGCGGACTCTCAACCACTGCAGCACCAGGGAAGCCCTGTCTCTAGTTATTTTTTGATTTCCTCTTTCATTTCTTCAGTGATCTCTTGGTTATTTAGTAACGTATGGTTTAGCCTCCATGTGTTTGTGTTTTTTACGTTTTTTCCCCCCTGTAATTGGTTTCTAATCTCATAGCATTGTAGTCAGAAAAGATGCTTGATATGATTTCAATTTTCTTAAATTTACTGAGTCTTGATTTGTGACCCAAGATGTGATCTATCCTGGAAAATGTTCCGTGTGCACTTGAGAAGAGAGTATAATCTGCTTTTTTGGATGGAATGTCCTATAAATATCAATTAAATCTATCTGGTCTATTGTGGCAATTAAAACTTGTGTTTCCTTATTAATTTTCTGTTTGGATGATCTGTCCATTGGTGTAAGTGAGTTGTTAAAATCCCCACTATTATTGTGTTACTTTTATAGCTGTTAGCAGTTGCCTTATGTATTGTGGTGTTCCTATGTTGGTGTATATGTATTTATAATTGTTATATCTTCTTCTTAGATTGATCCCTTGATCATTATGTAGTGTCCTTCCGTGACTCTTGTAACATTCTTTTTTTAAAGTCTATTTTATCTGATATGAGTGTTGCTACTCCAGCTTTCTTTTGATTTCCATTTGCATGGAATATCTTTTTCCATCCCCTCACTTTCAGTCTGAATGTGTCCCTAGTCTGAAGTGGGTCTCTTGTAGACAACATATATATGGCTCTTGTTTTTGTATCCATTCAGCAAGCCTCTGTCTTTTGGTTGGAGCATTTAATCCATCCACGTTTAAGGTAATTATCGATATGTATGTTACTGTTACCATTTTCTTGATTGTTTTGAATTTGTCCTTGTATATCCTTTTCTTCTCTTGTGTTTCCCACTTAGAGAAGTTTCTTTTGCATTTGTTGTAAAGCTGGTTTGGTGATGCTGAATTCTCTTAGCTTTTGCTTGTCTATAAAGCTTTTGATTTCTCCAACAAATCCGAATGAGATCCTTGCCAGGTAGAGTAATCTTGGTTGTACGTTCTTCCCTTTCATCTCTTTATGTATATCATTCCACTCCCTTTGGTCTTGTAGAGTTTCTGCTGAGAAATCAGCTGTTAACCTTGTGGGAGTTCCCTTTTGTGTTATTTGTTGTTTTTCCCTTGCTGCTTTCAATAATTTTTCTTTGTCTTTAATTTTTGCCAATTTGATTACTATGTGTCTCGGTTTGTTTCTCCTTGGGTTTATCCTGTATGGGACTCTCTGCATTTCCTGGACTTGGGTGGCTATTTCCTTTTCCATGTTAGGGAAGTTTTTGACTATAATCTCTTCAAATATTTTCTCGCGTCCTTTCTCTCTCTCTTCTCCTTCTGGTACCCCTATAATGTGAATGTTGTTGCGTTTAATGTTGTCCCAGAGGTCTCTTAGGCTGTCTTCATTTCTTTTCATTCTTTTTCTTTATTCTGTTCTGCAGCAGTAAATCCCACCATTCTGTCTTCCAGGTCACTTATCCGTTTTTCTGCCTCAGTTATTCTGCTATTGATTCCTTCTTGTGTATTTTTCATTTCAGTTATTGTGTTGTTCTTCTCTGTTTGTTCTTTAATTCTTCTAGATCTTTGTTGAATATTTCTTGCATCTTCTCAATCTTTGCCAGCATTCTTTTGCCAAGGTCCTGGATTATCTTCACTATCATTATTCTGAATTCTTTTTCTGGAAGTTTTCCTATCTCCACTTCATTTAGTTGTTTTTCTGGGGTTTTATCTTGTTCCTTCATCTGGTACTAGCCCTCTGCCTTTTCATCTTGTCTATCTTTTTGTGAATGTGGTTTTTGTTCCACAGGCTGCAGGATTGTAGTTCTTGCTTCTGCTGTCTGCTCTCTGTGGATGAGGCTCTCTAAGGGGCTTGTGGAAGTTTCCTGATTGGAGGGACTGGTGGTGAGTAGAGCTGACTGTTGCTCTGGTGGGCAGAGCTCAGTAAAACTTTAATCCACTTGTCTGCTGATGGGTGGGGCTGGGTTCCCTCCCTGTTGGTTGTTTGGCCTGAGGTAACCCAGCACTGGAGCCTACCCTGTCTCTTTGGTGGGACTAATGGCAGAGTACTTCCCAGAACTTCTGCTGCCAGTGTTCTTGTCCTCACAGTGAGACACAGCCACCCCCCACCTCTGCAGAAGACCCTCCAACACTTGCAGGTATGTCTGGTTCCATCTCCTATGGGGTCACTGCTCCTTGCCCTGGGTCCCGATGTTCACACTACTTTGTGTGTGTCCTCCAAGAGTGGAGTCTCTGTTTCCCCCTGTCCTGTTGAAATCCTGCAATCAAATCCCTCTAGCCTTCAAAGTCTGATTCTCTAGGAATTCCTCCTCCCACTACCGGACCTCCAGCTTGGGAAGCCTGACCTGGGGTTCAGAACCCTCACTCCAGTGGGTGGACTTCTGTGGTATGTGTCCTCCAGTTTGTAAGTCACCCACAAAGCAGTTATGGGATTTGATTTTATTGTGTTTGCGCCCCTCCTACCATCTCACTGTGGCTTCTCCTTTGTCTTTGGCTGTGGGGTATCTTTTTTGGTGAGTTCCAGTGTCTTCCTGTCGATGATTGTTCAGCAGTTAGTTGTGATTCTGGTGTTCCTGCAAGAGGGAGTGAGAGCATGTCCTTCTACTCCGCCATCTTGAACCAATCCTTGGAATCATTTTTGATGTTCCATATATATCCTACAGAGATCTTGGTTACAATTTCATTAATCCTAAAAATAAATTATGAGAAAATTGACATCTTTACAGTATTTGGTCTTCTTGTCTATGAATATGACATGACTCTCCATCTTCTCGTCTCCTCTTATGTCTCTGAGGGTGTTCAACTTGTTTTTTATATAATTTCAGAACATTTAATGGTTTTGTGGTTTACTTGTAGTTGCTTTCTATTTTTGATGGTATTCCAAATGCAATCTTTTTTCATTATATTTTCTAGCTGGCTATTGCTCTTACAAAATAAAGTTACTGACTTAAATGTTTATTTTGTACTTAACGACCTTGCTGAACCTTCATCTATTCCAATCTTTTTTTGGCTGATTCTCTCGGGATTTTTAAGAAGGTATTTTCTGAAAATAGTGACTTCTTTTTCTCTTTTCCAATAGGCAAAGGTCATGCTCCTCATTTCTGTTCTGGTTGTCATTATATTAGCTTGAACTTCCAGAAAAATGTGAAATCACGAACTCAATTTTGATCCCCCAGCTTTGATGCACCTCTCTCTCCACCCCTACACCCGAATATCCTCCCTTTTCCTGACACTTTCTTTAGACTCTCCTTAATGAGTTCCAACATCTTTCCGTGTCTTGGTAACTGTCCCACACTGACCCCATGGAATTTCATATACTAGTCAGCCCAGCTGTGCCAGCTAAGGTGGCCAAGTAAAACACAGGACTCCCACTTAAATTTGAATTTCAGATACACAACAAATATGTTTTGGTATAAGTACGTCCAATGCAACATTTGGGACACAGTTATGACTTAACTGGGCACCCTATGTTTTTATTTGGTAAATCTGGCAAGCCTAGTGCCAGTTCCAACTGCTAAGTCAATTAAGCCAAGTTCGCCTCTGTGATCCCATAGTTCTATGTGTATATATACATATATCTATTACCATTTCTTTAATATTTTGCTAAAATGGTATGTTCACATGGTATTTAATATCCCCAGAACCTAGTAGTGGCTGACGTATCCTAGGCATTTAATGTATGTTTGTTAAACGAATTTTTAAATGCATTAATAACGGCAAGCAGATCATCAAATATTCATTGAGCATTACTGAAACCCAAGGACTGTAAAACGTTTGAATTTAAACAGAGGAACAAACAGGTATGTGGTTCTGCTCAGTGCCAAACCATCCGGGGAGAAGAGAAAAGGACAGCCACTTTTCCAATTTTCAGAACTGGACTTTTTTTAATCCAGAAGATAAGTGAATATATCATTTTGTTGTCGTTACTGGAAAGAGCCACAAGCACTGGAACAGAGTCAGGAGACTCTGGCTCTAATTCTGACTGTAGCAGCACTCAATTCCATGAGAATATCCTTGTCATGTGACCAGGGATTTCCTTGTCAGTTTTGTCTGATGAGCCGATAGTCGGTACCCAATACACATTTGTTGAAGTAAATCAACTAACTATTGAGCTCATAATGCTTGGCTTTTGCAGCCCAGCCTAATACTTCTTAAACAGCCCTTGGTGTGAATGAAACTGGTTTATTTAATATCTCCTAAAACATATGATTTCTCACCGATTTACTGTTGCTTAACTGTTTTTTCTTACCTGAAGGGCTATTCCCCTCTTTTCTAATTATATAAATTCCTCAGCCTTCAGTTTAAATCCCATCCAGTGCAGATTTCTCCTCAGGTAATCTTCCCTTCCTGACTACTTCTCTTTTCCCTTCCTACTGCCTGGCTCTCATTTGCCTTCCAGTCATACCTGACCTTGTGACATCTCTCCTACTGTTGACCTGAACTGTTTTCCACCTAAAAATAATTCCTTTTATATACCTTTTGATTTTATATATCTTAGCACTGCAACTAATTTGAACACTCCTTGAGGACAAGGACTATGTAGCTATACCTATGTTATATATAATATATTAATTAATAGGTAATTAATTGAATCTTAAATAGAGGAACAAACAGGTGTGTGGTTTTACTCAGTGCCAAACCATCCAGGGAAAAGAGAAAAGGACAGCCACTTTTCCAAATTTTCAGAACTGGAATTTTTTTAATCCAGAAGACAAGTGAATATATCATTTAGTTAATATAATTAATATATTATATATATAAATTTATATCTCCCTCAGCAGCTGACACAGGCTTGGCTCAAAGGGGCTTTATGACCCTGCATGCATATCACAGTCATTGGGGGCTCTACTCATCAGAGTTACTCAGGAACCCAGGCTGATGGAATGACTGCCATCTTGAACCTCCTGGTTGCCCTGTCAGAAGGCAAAGAAAGACCTCGGGACACTTGCCTGGGCAATTAAATGAACTGGCAAGGAAATGACTTTCTGCTCTTTACTTTTGCTCCCAACTAAAACTAGTCATATGACCTCATTCATCCACAAAGGAATGAGGAATGCAATCCTCTAGGTGCCTAGAAGGTGGAGAGTCATAAATATTTGGCAAAAAGCATGAATGAGTACTATGGGGCACAATAAAAGTTGGATATTGTTTTAGAATGCAAAATAGGCACAGTCTAGCCAGGGATATCATTTTTTTAGTTATATAAGTTTCAAGTGTGTAGCATTTTAATTTGACATCTGTATACGCTACAAAGTGATCATCACCACAAATCAAGTTACTGTCCATAACCATACATTTGAGCCCTGTCACTCGTTTTGCCCACCCCCTAATCCCCTTCCCCTCTGGTAACCACTAATCTGATCACTGGATCTATGAGTTGTTTTTGGTTTTTTCATTTGTTTGTTTTGTTTTGTTTTGTTTTCGATTCCACAAATGAGTGAAATCATACAGTATTTGTCTTCCAACATCTGACCTATTTCACTTAGTATAATACCTTCAAGGTTCATCCATGTTGCTGCAAGTGGCAGGATTTTATTCTTTTTTGTGGCTGAGTAGTATTCCATTGTGTATATATCACATCTTCTTTATCCATTCATCCACTGATGGATACTTAGGTTGTTTCCATATCTTGACTACTATAAGTAATGTTGCAATGAACATAGGGGTGAATATATCTTTTTTGAATTAGTGTTTCTGTGTTCTTTGGATAAGTATCCAGAAGTGGAATAGCTAGGTCATATGGTAGTTCTATTCTTAATTTTTTGAGGAATCTCCATACTGTTTTCCATAGTGGCTGCACTGATTTACAGCCCCACCAACAGTGTATAAGGGTTCTGTTTTCTCCACATCCTCTCCAACATTTGTTATTTCTTGTCTTTTCAACAATAGCCATTTTAACAACTGTGAGATGATATCTCATTGTGCTTCTGATTTGCATTTCTTTAATAATTAGTGATATTGAACATCCTTTCATGTGCCTGTTAGCCATCTGTTTGTCTTCTTTGGGAAAATATCTATTTAGATTCTCTGCCTCTTTTTTTTAACATCTTTATTGGAGTATAATTGCTTTACAATGTTGTGTTAGTTTCTGCTGTATAACAAAGTGAATCAGCTATATGTATACATATATCCCCATATCTCTTCCCTCTTGTGTCTCCCTCCCACCCTCCCTATCCCACCCCTCTAGGTGGTCACAAAGCACTGAGCTGATCTCCCTGCAGCTGCTCCCCACTAGCTATCTATTTTACATTTGGTAGTGTATATATATCAGTGCTACTCTCTTACTTCATCCCAGCTTACCTTTCCCCCTCCCCATGTCCTCAAGTTCATTCTCTGCCTATTTTTTAATCAGGCTGGTTTTTCAATTATTATTATTATTATTTGAGTATTTTATATATTTTGGATATCAACACCTTATCAGATATATGATTGGGAAATATCTTCCATTCAGTAGGGCGCCTTTTCACTTTGATGATGGTTTCCTTTGCTGTATAGAAGATTTTTAGTTTGATGTAGTCTCATTTGATTATTTTTTATTTTGTTTCCATTGCCTTTGGAGTCAGATCCACAAAAAAATTTGCTAAGACTGATATCAATGTGGTTAATGCCTGTGTGTTCTTCTAAGAGTTTTATGGTTTCAGGTCTTACATTCAAGTCTTCAGTCCATTTTGAGTTAATTTTTGTGTGTTGTCTAATTTCATTCTTTTGCATGTGGCTGCCTGGTTTTTCCAGCACCATTTATTGAAGAGACTTTCTCCACTGTAGGTTCTTTGCTCATTTGTCATAAATTAATTGTTGATATATGTGTGGGTTTACTTCTGGGCTGTCAATTCTGTTCCATTGATCTATGTGCTTGTTTTTGTGCTGATAGCATACTGTTTTGATTACTATAGCTTTGGAGTATAGTTTAAAATCAGGGAGCATGATATCTCCATCTTCATTCTGTGAAATAAGCCATTGGAATTTTTATATGGATTGCATTGAATCTGTAGATTGCTTTGGGTATTTTAACAATATTAATTCTCCCAATCCATGAACACAGAATATCTTTCCATTTATTTGTGCCTTCTTCATTTTCTTTCATCAGTATCTTAGAGTTTCCAGTGTACAGGTCTTTCACTTCCTTGGTTAAATTTATTCCTAGATATTTTACTCTTTTTGATGTCATTGTAAATGGGATTATTTTCTTAATTTCTCTTTCATTATTACTGTACAAAAACACAAATTTTTGTGTATTGCTTTTGTATCCTGTGACTTTACTGAATTAATTTTAGCTCTAACAATTTTTTTTGGTTGAGTCTTTAGGGTTTTCTATATATAATATCATGTTAACTGCAAATAGTGACAGTTTTATTTCTTCCTTTCCTATTTGGATACATTATTTTTCTTCCCTAATTGCTGTGTCTAGGACTTCCAATACTATGTGGAATAAAAGTAGTGAGAGTGGGCATCTTTGTCCTGTTCCTGGTCTTAGAGGAAAAGCTTTCAACTTTGCACCATTGAGTATGATGTTAACTGTGGGTTTGTCATATATGGATTAGGTATGTTCCCTCTATGCCTACTTTGTTGAGAGTTTTTATCATAAATAGATGTTGACTTTTGTCAAATGCTTTTTCTGCATCTTTTGAAATGATCATATAATTTTTATGTTTCATTCTGTTTATGTGATCTTTCATGTTGAGCTATCCTTTCATCCCTGGGATAAATCCCACTTGATCATGTTGTATGATCCTTTGAATTTATTGTTGGATTTGGTTTGCTCATATTTTGTTGAGGATTTTTGCATCTATGTTCATCAAGGATACATCTATAATTTGTGTGTGTATGTCCTTGTCCAGTTTTGATATCAAGGTCATTCTGGCTTCATAAAATGTGTTTGGAATGTCTCTCTCTTCTTCAATTTTTTGGAAGAGGTTGAGAAGAATAGGTATTATATCTTCTTTGAGTCCTTTGTAGAATGCACCAGTGAAGTCATCTGGTCCTGGGCTTTTGTTTGCTGGGAGATTTTTTATAACTGTTTCACTCTCATTACCAGTGATCACTCTATCCAGATTTTCTATTTCTTCTTGATTCAGCCTTGGAAGATTGTATGCTTATAGGAACATTTCCATTTCTTCTAAGTTGTCCAATTTGTTGGCCTATAATTGTTTATAGTAGTCTCTTTTGATCCTTTGTTGTTAAGTTCTCCTCTTTCATTTCTGATTTTATTTATTTGAGTTCCCTCTCTTTTTTCTTAGTTACCCTAGCTGAAGCTTTGTCGATTTTGGTTATCTTTGGTTAAGAACTAGATATTAGTTTTATTGACCTTTTCTATTTTTTTAATCTCTATTTCATTTACTTCTGCTCTAATCTTTATTATTGCTTTCCTTCTACTAATTTTAGCCTTTGTTTGTTCTTCTTTTTCTAGTTCCTTTAGGTGTAAAGTTAGATTGTTTATTCAAGATTTTTCTTATATCTTGAGGCAGGCCTGTATTGCTATGACCTTCTCTCTTAGAACTGCTTTTGCTGCATCCTGTAGATTTTGGTTGTATGTCTGCTTTTGTCACTTGGTACTTTTCATTTCTCCTTTGATTTTTTCAATGACCAATTGGTTGTTCAGTAGCATGTTGCTTAATCTCCACATTTTTGTAGTTTTTCCCATTTGTGTGTATGTGTGTGTGTGTGTGTGTGTGTGTGATTGACTGATTTCTAGTTTTATGCTATTGTGGTTGAAAAAGATGCTCAATATGATTTAAATCTTAAATTTATTGAGACTTGTTTTGTGGCCTAATATGTGATCAATCCTGGGAATGTTTCATGTGTACTTGAGAAGAATGTGTATTCTACTGCTTTTGGATAGAATGTTCTGTTTGTATTATTTATTTAGTCACTTGTTATAATGTGTTGTTTAAGTGTGATGTTTCCTTATTGATTTTCTGCCTGGATGACCTATACATTGTTGTAAGTGGAGTGTTAAACTTCCCTGCTATTGTATTGCTTTTAATTTCTCCCTTTACATTTGTTAATATTTGTTTTATATACCCTAGTACTCCTATGTTAGGTCCATATACATTTAGAAATATACCTTCTTGCTGGATTGATACCTTTATCATTATGTAATGACCTTTTTTTGTCATTTATTACAGTCTTTGTTTTAAAGTCTGTTTTGTCTGATATGAGTATAGCTACTCCAGCTTTCTTTTCATTTCTATTTGCAGGGAATATTCTTTTCCATCCCTTCACTTTCAATCTGTGTGTGTCCTTTGTTCTGAAATAAGTCTTTTGTAGGCAGCATATAAATGGATCTTGGGTTTCTTTTTATCCATTCAGCCACTCTATGTCTTCATTGGAGAATTTAGTCCCATTATGATAAGTATGTACTTATTACCATTTTGTTAATTGTTTTCTGGCTGTTTTTGTAGTTCTTCTATGTTCCTTTCTTCTTCTCTTTCTCTCTTCCCTTATATTTTGGTGGTTTTCTTTAGTGTTATGTTTAGATTTCTTTATCATTTTCTTTTGTGTATTTGCTATGAGTTTTTTCCTGGTGGTCACTGTGAGGTTCACATATAACATCCTATGTAAATAGCAGGCTGTTTTAAGTTGGTAACAACTTAAATTTGAACACATTCCAAAGCTTTATCTTTTTACCTGCCCCTCACCTTTTAAACTTTCAATTATACATTTTACATCTTTTTATTGTATGCATCTCTTAACTAATCATTTTAATTTTAGTTAATTTTACTACTTCTGTTTTTTAACATTCATGCTTGCTTTCTAAGTGATGGATCCACTGTCTTTATTATATGTTTACTTTTCCCAGTGAAATTTTTACTTTTATATGTTTTCTTATTATTTAATTCCGTTTCTTTTCAGCTTAAAGAAGCCCCTTTAACATTTCTTATAGGGTCAGTTTAGTGGTGATGAACTCTTTCAGCCCTTGTTTATCTGGGAAACTTTTGATCACTCCTTCAATTCTGAATGATAACCTAGCTGGGAGTAGAATTCTTAGTTGGAAGTTTTTTTTCCTTTCAGCACTTTGAATATGTCATGCCACTCCCTCTGGCCTGTAAAGTTTCTGTTGAAAAATCTGCTGATAGCCTTATGAAATTTCCCTTGTACATAACAAGTTATTTTTCTCTTGCTGCTTTGAGGATTCTCTCTTCATCCTTAACTTTCAACATTTTAATTATAATGTGTCTTGGTGTGGCTACTTGGGTTCATCTTATTTGAAACTCTCTGAGCCCCCCAGACCTGGATGTCTGTTTCCTCTCCCAAATTAAGAAAGTTTTCAGCCACTACTTCTTCAAACAATTTTTCTGACACACTCTCTCTCTTCCTTCTCCTTCTGGGACCCTTATAATGTGAATGTTATTCTGTTTGATGTTGTCCCAAAGATCCCTTAAGGTATCTTTACTTTTGAAAATTCTATTTTCATTGTGCTGTTCTGTCTTCCAACTAACTGATTTGCTCTTCTACCTCATCCAATCTGCTGTTGAACCGCTCTGGTGTATTTATCAGTTCAGTTTTAACTTCTGTTTTGTACTTTCTTTTGTTTTCTATTGCTTTGTTGAAGCTCTCACTGTGTCCATCCATTCTTCTCCCGTGTTCAGTGAGAATCTTTATGACAGTTGCTTTGAACACTTTTTTAAGTAGATTGCTTATTTCCGTTTGATTTAGTTCTTTTTCTGAGGTTTTGTCTTATTCTTTTGATTGGGACATATTCCTTTGTCTCCTCATTTTGCCTAATTCTCTGCATTTGTTTCAGTGTATTAGGTAAATCAGCTATTTTCTCAGACTTCAAGGAATAGACTTATTTAGGAGATGTCTTGTGGGGCTCAGAGGTGAAATCTGACCTGGTCACCAAAGCCAGGTGATCCAGATGTGTCCCCTATGTGGGCTGTGTGCACCTTCCTGTTGTGGTGGGGCTGCAGTTGCTGCTGCAGTGTACAAGGACTGGCAGCAGGGCCTGGCCATGGCTGCCACAGGGTGCCGGTGGGCAGGACTAGCCCCCAGACCATCTTTGAGACCTGCCCACAATTGCTGTGCACACAGGTGGGTGCTGCTATCACTCAGCTGACTGTGAGACCCAGACAAGGTGAAGGGGTGGGCAGGGCTCTCAATGGGGCATGCCTACTGGAACTAACAGGTTAGAGGGTGAATGTTAGAATGGCACCTGTCAGCACCAGTATTAGCGAGGCAGCCTGAGATTGAAAAAATGGTTCCTGCCATTGTCTCAGTCCCCAGGGCATGTCCCAACTGACTCCTTCCTTGATGGCAGACACTTCAAAGTTAGTAAGTGGGTCCCCTTCACCTTTGGTCCATGTGCTTTTTAATCTGGTGTTTTTGTGATGGTTTTCTGGTCAAGTAGGTATGTGTGCAAACTCTTTCAGAAAGTGTTTTCCTTTCTCTGAAATTCTTATAGTTCCTGGGCATACTCCCCACTAGTTTTCAAAGCCTTGTGTGTGGGGGATCTTGTCTCTCCTGTGCAGTATCTATGGGGTGTGGTGCCTGGTGTGTATGGAGCTTGAATCCCTTGCTCCTCAGGGAAAAAGATCCCTTGTGATCCTTCCTGACTGGTATTGCCATTGCTGGGGTGAGGATTTTTGTTGGTGAGACCATATCTCTACAGACCTCTCCTACCCCTCTTGCTATCTTTTTTCCTGTTGTTGTGGAGGCTCTGTTCATCCAGTTTTCAGGTCCGTTTCCAAGGGAATTATTCCATATGTAATTGTAAATATGTTGTGTCCCTGGGAGGCCATGAGTTCAGGATCTTCTTATGTCACTGCCTTGAAACCTCTCCCTCAGGATACCTAGTTTTTTTTAAATAAAAGTATATAGGTAGCCAAGTAAGCTGGAAGTGAGATAGAAATTAGGAGGGAAAGGGAAAAAATGGGTGAACTTTCAGACTATGCCTGATTTCTTCTCTGAAATGATACCTAAGTTGTCCCTCTCAGAAAATCGGGCACTATTTGTGATCATACATAACTGATTGACAACATAAACATTTAAAAGCCAATGTCCAGCTCTTCCCATGAGCTTTGTCCCTTTCTTTCCTCCCTACCCACAATCCCAGCACCACTGGTTTTGACAATTTAACATCACAAACTTTCTGGCTCCATTCTCCTGGACCAAGACTTCCTTGGCTGCAGTAGGAGGCTCACAAACCACTGTATTTTCATGACTGAATGAAGAGTTTATTTCTCCATCATACAAAGGGAGACTTGTCCCCAAAAGCACTCCTAGGATCAAAGACCTTAGCTGAGCTACTAAAGTGTTAATTGACCGAGTACGACTGTCAAAAATTCGTTTCTATGTGAACCAATTAAAACAAGATAATTGGGAGTTGTCAGCACTTTTAAATATTTATACCAGTTGATGCAAATATTTATTTACATATCATCTGTTTGCAATTTTTATCACTTCTGCTCTCTGCAAAGCTGCTCATAAACCATTAGATCAGTTCTGTTGATGCTTAAATTAAAATCTAAACTTATTCTAGTCAGCTGACAGAAAGCTAAAATATTTTTGTTCAAATTCATTTGACAATGTGTACTTTTGACAATGTGTTTATAGTCTTCACTTATAATGGAAAATGATACTGTAGCCATCCTTTCAAATGGAGATTTCTGATTTTTTCCATAGCCAGTTCATTCTATTTTCCCATGCGGTATTCATTAAACCAACTTTGTTGATTTTCATTATGTCCCTAGAGTGTTAAAACTTTTCTTCACACTTCTGCAATTGGTTAGCAGTATCAGCCAAGCTTTGCTTGACATCTTTTCTATTACTGTACATCAACTCTATGCTAGTCCTGAAATATTAAGAATGTCCTCCTACTGGAGGAACGATCCTTCTCTCCCTCTTGTAAATCCTCACTCAGTCACAAGTCTCTCAACCACCTCAAAGCACATCTCTACCCACACCTTCTTTACCATTTTGATATTTGTTTACTTATCTTCTTTTCCTATCTTCTAGAAATAAGGGTCCCTATGACTTTCTAATGCTAACTCGCATTAAAATACTTAAAATTGATAAAGTTTATTATTCCTGTTATATATGACATTCAAGTTAGTAATGAAAAAGTTTGAAGAAAATTCCCATCACTTGAGAACAGCCCCAGTATACACTATGCTGCAATTCCATCTGTAGTTTCATTAGTTAATAGTATTTTATTTGTTTTTGTTTTGATGTAATTGTGACATTAAATATTCAATTTTATTGTTTTCTTTTCACTTCCTATTATACCATAAGCGTTTCCTCCATGTAATTACAACCTTTCATAAACTTTTGGGTTTTTTAATGGTTACATGATAGTCCCTTAGTAGATACATGTATTATAGTTTAGTTGGACCATCTCTCACTGAATTTGAGAAGCACAGGATGGAGTTTGGTGCCTGAATCTGACTACTTCCCTCTTTCTGTGGATAGAAAATATGCACAGAGAATGGAGAGACAGATGGAATGCAAAGTTCTGATCCACACTGTGGTTATCAGCCACGGATCATAGCAGAACGCTAAGTGTTATCTAGCGAGAAGGGTTGACTGAAAAACTTGGACAAAAAATGACAATGTTCTTGGTTTCAGTTTTGTAATAATTTAGAATCCATAATCTATTTTGAATCCATAACCTGGGACCATAAACAATTGAGCACAGTAATTCTGTGCCAAGAGGTGAAAAAGTTCATTTAACCCTGTGCTTCCCATATCCTTCGAGGCAAGGAGAGAGAAGGGAATCTGCTCATGCATCCTGTTTCCTCCCTCAGAGACTGGCACTTGAGACACTGGCAAAATAAGAAATTTAGATGGTGTCCCTCATCTCCAGGTCTTCTCGTGGCTTGTTTTCTATGCTGTATATTTTAATCCTTTTCATTTCCATTCAAGGATTGAGCCCCACATTTTGCCCCTCTCCCCAGTGCTGAATCTTGGGTGGGCTCTTTCCAATGACTCACCTTCCTCTGCTTGGAGCAAGGTGCTCAAAAGGGAAAGGCATCTGTCTAAGTCAGGCTCATTCTCATGCCTTCCTCAGAGTCTCAGTGCCTTGATCTACTTTTTGTATTTCTCCATCTGTTTCAGGATCCCAGGAGGCAGTGTGTATGGTCTTCACTTCCTACACTGGAATTCTGTAGGCGAGTGGTTTCCTAAATGTGGCAACCTCAGTGCATCACCTGAGACTATATGAGAAACACAGATTCTCGAGCTCCACCTAGATCTGTTGGATCAGAATCTCAGGGAGTGGGATGCAGAAATCTGAGTTTTGGCCAGTTCTCTAGGTGATTCTAATGGATGCTGAGTTTGAGAACCACTACTGTAGACCTGTCTTTGAAGGATATACCTTCTTTGCTTGCATATTTATCTCAGTGATTACTTGTCCTCAACAGATCCTCAAACTGAACTCTTGTTGAGGCAGCTGCAGCTTGCATGCTCAGGTGGGAAGTCCTTCTTTTTACTGTGTGCTTTTCCCCAAAAATTTGCCTTTCCTCGATTTTTAAATTTCTAGGCCTTGAGTGGATTATGTTCACTTCACTGGTAGCAAGGACATTCATCTCTGCCACCTTCATCCCTATTTCAGTAACAAATGCCTCTAGTGTTCCATTTGTCTCTCTCATTCTGCACTCTTTTCAAACAAGCTCAGCAGTTTTTAAGAGTGTAATACTTGGCTCCTTATCTTTTCTGTATGTGGTGTTAATACCCTTGGATGGATCACAGAACCTTCCCTCCTTTCTCTTTCCCTTTGCTTTCAGCCCCGTTCACTTGTTTTCTTCATGATATCATACCAGATTTTGTCCTTTGAGATCTTCCTTAATAAGAGATATGAAGTTAACCATTTCGGAAGCTGCCAAAATATCCATACTTCAAACAACTCTTGTCCACATGTAGGTCTCCAAGTTGGATGATTCTACCCTTCAGCCCAACTGTTGACCCCATCTGGACTCGTGTTGGTAGCCCAGCCTGGCATTCCTTAAGGCAGTTTCTCAATCTCAGCACTACTGACAATTTGGACTGGATAATTCTTTGTTCTGGGGGGTATCTTGTGCATTGTAGTATGTTTAACAGCCAGTAGCCCCTCCCAAATCATGATCATCAAAGAAGAATGTCTCAAGATATTCCCAGATGTTGCCCTGTGAGGTGGGGTGCAATTCACTTAAGGTTGGCTATATGCACCCCCATGTTCATAGCAGCATTATTCACAATAGCCAAGTCATGGAAACAACCTAGATGTCCATCAACAGAGGAATGGGTAAAGAAGATGTGATATATATATATATATATATATATATATATATATATATATATATATATATACACACACACACACACACACACACACACAATGGAATATTACTCAGCAATTAAAAAGAATGAAATAATTCCATTTGCAGCAACATGCATGGACCTAGAGATGATCATACTAAGTCAGTCAGAAAGAAAAAAAAAGTGATATCACTTATATGTGGAATCTAAAATATGACACAAATGAACTTATCTACAATACAAAAACAAACTCACAAATATAGAGAACACACTTGTCAGGGGGAGGGGGGTGAGGGAGGGAAGGACTGGGAGTGTGGGATTAGCAGATGCAAACTATTATATATAGGACAGATAAACAACAAGATCCTGCTGTATAGCTCAGGGAACTATATTCAATATCCTGTGACAAAGCATAAGGAAAAGAATATGAAAAAGAATATATATATGTATAACTGAGTCACTTTGCTGTACAGCAGAAATTAAACACAACATTGTAAATAACTGTACTTCAATAAGTTTTTTAAAAGCACTTAGGGGATCATGACCAGACGTAGACGGACAGCTGCAAAGGATCCCAGCACCAAGAAGTTTGCACCAGCCATAGCCTCTCCCCTTTCAGTATAAAAGAAGCCTGAATTCTAACTCAGCAGTGTGGCTGACAGGGTCTTTGTGTTCTGGCCGTGTGTCAGGCATGTGCCTCTGAGGTGGGAGAGCTGAGTTAAGGACATTGGTCCACCAGAGACCTCCCAAATCCACATAATATCAATGGTGAAACCGCTCCCAGAGATCTCCATCTCAAAGCTAAGACCCAGCTCCACTCAATGACCAGCAAGCTACAGTGATGGACACCCTATGCCAAACAACTAGCAAGACAGAAATACAACCCCACCCATTAGCAGAGAGGCTGCCTAAAATCATAATAAGGCCACAGACACCAAAAAAACACACCACCAGATGTGGACCTGCCCACCAGAAAGACAAGATCCAGCCTCATCTACCAGAACTCAGGCACCAGCCACCTCCACCAGGAAGCCTACACAACCCACTGAAACAACTTTAGCAACTGGGGACAGACACCAAAAACAACAAGAACTATGAACCTGCAGCCTGCGAAAAGGAGACCCAAACACAGTAAGTTAAGCAAATGAGAAGACAGAAAAACACACAGCAGATGAAGGAGCAAGGTAAAAACCCAACAGACCTAACAAATGAAGAGGAAATAGGCAGTCTACCTGAAAAAGAATTCAGAATAATGATAGTAAAGGTGATCCAAAATCTTGGAAATATAATAGAGGAAATGGAAGAAACATTTAACACGGACCTAGAAGAACTAAAGAGGAAACAAGCAACAATGAACAACACAAAAAATGAAATTAAAAATAATCTAGAAGGGATCAATAGCAGAATAACTGAGGCAGAAAATGCATAAGTGACCTGGAAGATAAAATAGTGGAAATAACTACTGCAGAGCAGAATAAAGAAAAAAGAATGAAAATAACTGAGGACAGTCTCAGAGACCTCTGGGACAACATTAAACACACCAACATTCGAATTATAGGGGCCCCAGAAGAAGAAGAGAAAAAGAAAGGGACTGAGAAAATATTTGAAGAGATTATAGTTGAAAACTTCCCTAATATGGGAAAGGAAATAGTTAATAAACTCCAGGAAGCACAGAGAGTCCCATACGGGAAAAATCCAAGGCAAAACACGCCAAGACACATATTAATCAAACTATCAAAAATTAAATACAAAGAAAACATATTAAAAGCATCAAGGGAAAAACAACAAATAACACACAAGGGAATCCCCATAAGGTTAACAGCTGATCTTTCAGCAGAAACTCTGCAAGCCAGAAGGGAGTGGCAGTACATGTTTAAAGTGATGAAGGAGAAAATCCTACCATCAAGATTACTCTACACAACAAGGATTTCATTCAGATTTCATGGAGAAATTAAAACCTTTCCAAAAAAGCAAAAGCTAAGAGGATTCAGCACCACCAAACCAGCTTTACAAAAAATGCTAAAGGAACTTCTTTAAATAGGAAACACAAGAGAAGGAAAAGGCCTACAAAAACAAACCCAAAACAATTAAGAAAATGGGAATAGGACCATGCATATTGATAATTACCTTAAATATAAATGGATTAAATGCTCCAACCAAAAGACATAGACTGGCTGAATGGAATCAAAAACAAGACCCATATATATGCTGTCTACAAGAGACCCACTTCAGACCTAGAGACACGTACAGACCGAAAGTGAGGGGACAGAAAAAAATATTCCATGCAAATGGAAACCAAAAGAAAGCTGGAGCAGCAATACTCATATCAGACAAAATAGACTTCAAAATATACTATTACAAGAGCCAGAGAAAGACACTACTAATGACCAAGAGATCAATCGAAGAAGAAGATATAGTAATTATAAATATTTATGCACCCAACATAGGAACACCACAATACATAAGGCAAATGTTAACAGCCATAAAAGGGGAAATTGACAATAACACAATCATAGTAAGGGATTTTAACACCCCACTTTCACCAATGGACAGATCAGCCAAGATGAAAATAAATAAGGAAACACAAGCTTTAAATGATACATTAAACAAGATGGACTTAATTGATATTTATAGGACATTCCATCCAAAAAGAACAGAATACACATTTTTCTCAAGTGTTCATGGAACATTCTCCAGAATAATCATATCTTGGGTCACAAATCAAGCCTTGGTAAATTTAATAAAATTGAAATTGTATCAAGTATCTTTTCTGACCACAATGCTATGAGACTAGATATCAATTACAGGAAAAGATCTGTAAAAAATACAAACACATGGAGGCTAAACAATACACTAGTAAATAACAAAGAGATCACTGAAGAAATCAATGAGGAAAACCAAAAGTACCTAGAAGCAAATGACAATGAAAACAGGATGATCCAATATCTAACAGATTCAGCAAAACAGTCCTAAGAGGGAAGTTTATAGCAACCCAATCCTACCTCAAGAAACAAGCAACATCTCAAATAAACAACCTAACTTAACACCTAAAGCAATTAGAGAAAGAAGAACAAAAAAATCCCGAAGGTTAGCAGAAGGAAAGAAATCATAAAAATCAGATCAGAAATAAATGAAAAAGAAATGAAGGAAACTATAGCAAAGATCAATAAAACTAAAAGCTGGTTCTTTGAGAAGATAAGCAAAATTGAAAAACCATTAGCCAGACTCACCAAAAAAAAAAGGGGGGGGGAGAAAACTGAAATCAATAGAATTAGAAATGAAAAAGGAGAAGTAACAACTGACAGTGCAGAAATTCAAATGATTGTGAGAGATTACTATTAGCCACTATATGCCAATAAGATGGACAACTTGCAAAAAATGGACAAATTCTTTAAAAAGCACAACTTCCCAAGAGTGATCCAGGAGGAACTAGAAAATATAAACAGACCAATCACAAGCACTGAAATTGAGACTGTGATTAAAAATCTTCCAACAAACAAAAGCCCAGGACCAGATGGCTTCACAGGCGAATTCTATCAAACATTTAGGGAAGAGCTACCACCTCTCCTTCTCAAACTCTTCCAAAATATAGCAGAGGGAGGAACACTCCCAAACTCATTTTATGAGGATGCCATCACCCTGGTACCAAAACTGGAGAAAGATGTCACAAAAAAAGGAAACTACAGGCCAATATCACTAATGAACATAGATGCAAAAATCCTCAACAAAATACTAGCAAACAGAATCCAACAGCATATTAAAAGGATCATATACCATAATCAAGTGGGCTTTATCACAGGAATGCAAGGATTCTTCAATATATGCAAATCAATCAACGTGATAAACCATATTGACAAATTGAAGGAGAAAAACAATATGATCATCTCAAGAGATGGAGAAAAAGCTTTCAACAAAATTCAACACCCATTTATGATAAAAACCCTCTAGAAAGTAGGCATAGATGGAACTTACCTCAACATAATAAAGGCCATATATGACAAACCCACAGCAAACATCATCCCAATGGTGAAAAACTGAAACCATTTCCTGTAAGATCAGGAACAAGACAAGGTTGTCTGCTCTCACCACTATTTTTCAACATAGTTTTGGAAGTTTTAGCCACAGCAATCAGAGGAGAAAAAGAAATAAAAGGAATCCCAATTGAAAAGGAAGAAGTAAAACAGTCACTGTTTTCAGATGACATGATATTATACATAAAGAATCCTAAAGATGCTACCAGAAAACTACTAGACCTAATCAATGAATTTGGTAAAGTAGCAGGATACAAAATTAATTCACAGAAACCTCTTGCATTTCTATGTACCAATTATGAAAAATCTGAAAGAAAAATTAAGGAAACACTCCCATTTACTACTGCAACAAAAAGAAAAAAAATGCCTAGGAATAAGCGTACCTAAGGAGACAAAAGACCTGTATGCAGAAAACTACAAGACACTGATGAAAGAAATTAAACATGATACAAACAGATGGAGAGATATACCATGTTCTTGGACTGTAAGAATCAACATTGTGAAAATGACTATAGTACCCAAAGCAATCTACAGATTCAATGCAATCCCTGTCAAACTACCAATGGCATTTTTCACAGAACTAGAACAAAAAATTTTACAATTTGTATGAAACCAAAAGACCCCGAATAGCCAAAGCAATCATGAGAAAGAAAAACAGAGCTAGAGGAATCAGGCTCCTGGACTTCAGACTATACTACAAAGCTACAGTAATCAAGACAATATGGTACTGGCACAAAAACAGAAATATAGATCAATAGAACAGGATAGAAAGCCCAGAGATAAACCCACACACATATGGTCACCTTACCTTTGATAAAGGAGGAAAGAATATACAATGGAGAAAAGACAGCTTCTCCAATAAGCGGTGCTGGGAAAACTGGACAGCTACATGTAAAAGAATGAAATTAGAACACTCTGTAACACCATATAGAAGAAAAAACTCGAAGTGGATTAAAGACCTAAATCTGAGACAAGACACTCTAAAACTCTTAGAGGAAAACATAGGAAGAACACTCTATGACATAAATCACAGCAAGATCTTTTTTGACCCACCTCCTAGAGTAATGGAAATAAAAACAAAACTAAACAAATGGGACCTAATGAAACTTAAAAGCTTTTGCACAGCAAAGGAAACCATAAACAAGATGAAAAGACAACCCTCAGAATGGGAGAAAATATTTGCAAATGAAGCAACTGACAAAGGATTAATCTCCAAAATTTACAAGCAGCTCATGCAGTTCAATATCAAAAAAACAAACAACCCAATCCAAAAATGGGCAGAAGACCTAAATAGACATTTCTCAAAAGAAGATATACAGACTGCCAATAAACACATGAAAGGATCTTCAACATCACTAATCTTTAGAGAAACGCAGATCAAAACTACAGTGAGGTAACACCTCACACCAGTCAGAATGGCCATCATCAAAAAACCTACAAACAATAAATGCTGGAGAGAGTGTGGAGAAAAGGGAACCCTCTTGCACTGCTGGTGGGAACGTAAATTGATACAGCCACTATGGAAAACAGTATGGGGGTTCCTCAAAAAACTAAAAATAAAACTACCATAAGACCCAGCAATCCCACTACTGGGCGTATACCCTGAGAAAACCATAATTCAAAAAGAGTCATGTACCAATATGTTCATTGCAGCTCTATTTACAATAGCCAGGACATGGAAGCAACCTAAGTGTCCATCATCGGATGAATGGATAAAGAAGATGTGGCACATATATACAATGGAATACTTCTCAGCCATAAAAAGAAATGAAATTGAGTTATTTGTAGTGAGCTAGATGGACCTAGAGTCTGTCATACAGAGTGAAGTAAGTCAGAAGAGAAAAACAAATACCGTATGCTAACGCATATATATGGATTCTGAAAAAAAAATAAATGGTTCTGAAGAACCTAGGGGCAGGACAGGAATAAAGACGCAAACGTAGAGAATGGGCTTGAGCACACGGGGTGGGGCGGAAGGGTAAGCTGGGATGAAGTGAGAGAGTGGCACGGACATATATACACTACCAAATGTAAAACAGATAGCTAGTGGGAAGCAGCCGCATAGCACAGGGAGATCAGCTTGGTGCTTTGTGACCACCCAGAGGGTTGAAATAAGGAGAGTGGGAGGGAGACACAAGAGGGAGGAGATATGGGGATATATGTATATGTATAGCTGATTCACTTTGTTATAAAGCAGAAACTAACACACGATTGTAAAGAAATTATACTCTAAATAAGATGTTAAAAAATAGAATATATTATATATTTTGTATTCATGATATTCATTTAAACATGATGATTAGGTCAAATTTGTCAGTTTGAAAAAATGCCAGTGGAATTTAGCTGGATTTGGGAGAATATGATCTGAAGTCCAACAGCTCTTTTTCCTAAACCTAAAATAATAAAAGTCATAAAATGTATGGGTTCAAAAAACCACAGATACAGAGCTGATAGAGAAAATTCTTATTCCAAATAAGAATAACCTTTATCTTACTGTAGGTAAAAGATTTCTGATATATTTTTATCTAACATAGTTTTCATTTTGTGTTTTGTGACACAAAAAGTAACCTATAAGGGGCTTCCCTGGTGGCGCAGTGGTTGAGAGCCCGCCTGCCAATGCAGGGGACACGGGTTCGTGCCCCGGTCCGGGAAGATCCCACATGCCGCTGAGCGGCTGGGCCCGTGAGCCATGGCCGCTGAGCCTGCGCGTCCGGAGCCTGTGCTCCGCAACGGGAGAGGCCACAACAGTGAGAGGCCCGCGTACTGCAAAAAAAAAAAAAAAGTAACCTATAACTTCTTAAATAACAACACCAGAAAATAAGAGCTAACACATCTAAAACTCATTGTGTGCCAGATACAGTTCTGTACACTTTCTACATAGTCACTCATTTAATAGTCAGAACAACCCTATGAGCAGTATAAAATTATCATTTTATAGTTATTGAAACTGAGGTACAGAGAGTTTTTTTTTTTTTTTTTTTTTTTTCTTTTTGCGGTATGCGGGCCTCTCACTGTTGTGGCCTCTCCCATTGCGGAGCACAGGCTCCGGATGCGCAGGCCCAGCGGCCATGGCTCACGGGCCCAGCCGCTCCGCGGCATATGGGATCCTCCCAGACCGGGGCACGAACCCGTATCCCCTGCATCGGCAGGCGGACTCTCAACCACTGCGCCACCAGGGAGGCCCCAGAGAGTTTCAATAACTTGCCCAAGGTCACACAGCCAGTAAGAAACAAACATAGATGGGATCTGAATCCTGGAAGTCCAGCTCCAGAGTCTGTATCGTTTGAGCACTTTCTATATGTCAAGCTCTTACTAAGTTCTTTGTTTACCTTACCTCATTTCAATATGCTTATATAACTTTATTTTTAGGATAAAATCAACCATAAACTTCTTTTTCTTTCATTTGTTTCAAACCATTATGGAATGTGGATACACCCCATGAATTTATCAATAAATCGCAAATAAATTTAAAAAAAAAAACAAAAAACTTAAGTTTGGCTAATTATCCTCCCTGAGCCATCTGTGAGAAGATCAGAACTTACCATTTCTCATGGTATCTGCTGAACCTGCTTCAGTGCTGCAATAACTGTGTTATCTTGGAACCAGTGAAATAATCCCTGGAAGTTTCCACTCTGCTTTTCAAGTCATCCCTCCCACGGCTGTAGAGATCGCATGCAGCCCTGCGCGTGGCTCTGCCAGAAGCTTCCTAACAGTCCCCCACAGCTGGGCATTAGTCTCCTTTGTTTTCTTTCTCTACTTTTTTGTTGGATTTTTTAAGCCTCAGTCACACCTCTTTTCTAACATCAACTTTAAAAGCATTTAAAACATTTTAGTTTCGTATCTGTCCAATTTAGCCTCTAAAATCTCAGCATTTCTCCTAAAGAAATAACTCCTTTCTTTCCACTCAGTCATAGCATCTTCCTTCATTTGTCTTTCATTTCTAACAGCTAGTGTTCTAAAGGCAAGATCAAAGGCTGTATTTTAAGCCAACTCCATTCTTCCTTAACTCTGTAAGCAAATCTACCCTAGAAACAGAAAGTTCAAGAAAATGGCCTTTTAAGCATACTTCCTAGCTGAATGCTGGAAGATAACGAGCCAGGGATTCAGCTCCTCTTTAGCATTATCTGGGTCAGGGTCTCTTAAATCCATATCATAATCAGCTGTGGATTTAAGAGATCATATCTCATTTGAGAAATAAGCATTATGAAAAAAGCCAATTTGAGAGCATTTGGCAGAAAGCCCCAGGAACCTGTGGGCAAACTCCCTGAAACAAGAAGCTGGTCCTTCCACAGTCCTGTCTCAGGATGTGTGATTCCCAGCAATATTAAAAGGAGCCCCAGCTGGATCAGCTGAGCAAGTGTTCCCGGTGCCTAGCACTACCCTGCAGGCTAAAACCTCTGTCATTCTCTCTACTCTGATGGAGTCTAGCTGTGCTTTTGCTGTTGCTGTTGATATCCAATATTGGCCTCAGCAGCACATTGACTACAAGCCACTGCCACCAAACAAGTCAGGAACAAAGGTCTGCCCACTCATACCAAAGTGGTCATAATAGCTATACCAAGATCTGTGGTCTCGTGTTCAGGTCCTTTGCTCTCCAGATGTTTGTAATTCATCCTAAGGTTTCCAGGGCACTGTCTTGTTGGGATCAGGATTAGAATCCTTCACCCCATCGTCTCCACTAAGTGGGTACCGAAGTACCAACCTCATTGATAGCTGGAGAGCATCCAATAAATCCAAAATACATGGCAACTGGGAAACTTCACTGCAGAAGTCACACCAGGGCTGCCCCCTCCCCTCCTCTGAACTAAAGAGCCTGGAGCCCAGTGCCACACGACTGTGACTCGCCTGTCTAGTCACAGCGGGACCCCTGACTTGAAACATTAACACAGGAGCCTGGAATCACGTGCACACAAGAGCAGTGGCCTGCAGTCAGGAAGCCTCCCCACTATGGAAAATGGCCTGGTGGATGTTTAGCTTCCCACAGTCTAGTAAGTCAGCCTCTTCCTGGATGAAAAAGACAGGGAGTGAAGAGAGAGGCCAGATTTGCTCATGCCAATAGCTGTCACTCATGGCTGTGTCCTCACGGAGAACATGGGAAGCAGAAGAGATATGGCCCCTTTTCCACGCTGACTTTTTAGGCTGTATAGATTTTCCCCCGTTTGAAGAAAGCTTTGCTGTGTGCCACATACCAATTTAAGTGCTTTCCCTACAGGAACACGTTAAATTTTCCCCAACCAACCTAGGGAAAAGCCAATATGACCTCCAGTTTACAAAGGAGGGAATTGAGGCTGAAGTAACTAATTTGAGATTTGAACCCAGGTAATGCATCTCACCCTGGTCTTACTAAATGGCTTTCTTTTAGGTCCTCAAACAAGACATGCTCTTGCCTGCCTCAGGACCTTTGTACAAGCTGTATCTTCTGCCTACGATGATCTTCCTTTTCTCCTTCAATGAGCTGCACCCTCCCAGCTTTCAGATTTCAGCTTAACTAGAATTCTCTGATTAAACAGCCTAATCTGATATACCAGATAAGATCAATATCCTCTATTTTTATGGATAAAACTCATCACAACTCTTGCAGTTTCAATTTTCTACACATAGAGAAAAAACTGGGGGTGGTACTTTCTAAAACTCTAACAGTGATGTCATTGAGTGATAGAATGGCCTTCGTTTTTTGTTTGTTTGGTTGATCTGTTTTGCTCTTATGTGCTTGTTTTTGCTTTCTATATTTTCCCAGTTGTCCCGTGATTAGACTATACATCTTGTAAGTAGAGTAGTTCCTGGTAATAATGCAGATCGAGGTATGCCGGTGAGTGTGTGGAGTGAACAGAAATGAAGATCAGTGGCTTTGTGGAAATCACTGAGCTGCAAGGTCAGAGAGCCAGATGGGTCACTGATGCAAACGTTAGAAATACCAAGAAAGGTGGGAGAGAAGAGGAGAGCTGGGAGCCACGTGCTGGCGTGGCCTGAAGGGAGGCAGAAGAGAGCCATGGAAAGTATCCAGTAACATAGGGTAGGATATGGAAAAAGGGTGTAAGCACTTAGGTGGAGCAACAGCAACATAACAAACAGTCTGGAAGGGCCACTGAGGCTCAGGGGCAGATAGATCCTTCCCCTTATGCAGCTGCACTTTGAAGGTAGAAACAATAGTGGCCCCTGTTGGAGAGGACTGGGCAGGTAGGAACGCCTACTTTCTGTTTCCGTTCCTGTGAGGAGATGGACGGAGAAGGCAAAGACAGAGGCGAGTTCTCTCACCTTGGCATGGGGGTCCCGAAAGCACGATGGAAAAAAAAGACAAGACAAGGAGGATGGAAAGGCCTGATCCAAGAAGGAGGGGTCTGATTGAGACAGAAGAGAAGGGGCTAAGCACAGCTCGACGTGGGTCTTCTCTTGGCCCAGACAGCGTGGCCCGAAGGACTCAGAAGACCGGGCAGCAGGCTGGGCACACACGGGGCAGGCGCTATGAGCACGCCACACCTGATGCAGTCACGCAGGGCCTCAGACTTCGTTTCATGCTCTGTTGTCACTGCCTTGAAGTTCTTAACCGTTTTAGAACAAGGGGCTCCATCTTTTCATTTTTTCCGCGAGTCCCACAAACTACATACCTGTCCTGGGGTAGACGTGGTTGATAGAGGCAGTCTGGATGTGGGGGGTTGCCGGGCAGACAGAATCTTGTTGCTGGGGAAGCCTGGGGAGCTTGATTCATTTAACTGCTATGTATTGAAGAGCCACTATGTGCTGGATACACTGCTAGACACTGCAGAAGATAAAAAGATGAATAAAAAGTTGCCTGGATTCATGCCCTGATTTATAAGGAATTTGAGCCATTACTTTCCTGTTGGAGGAGTTTTGGAACAGCATCAATTGAGGTCACCTTTTGTGAGACAGAACTTCAGTGTGATTTGGGGGTTTTATATATAGACTTCATACGTTTTTGTAAGTGACTTCAAAGGAAATGTTTCATTAAAATTGATAGCTAGACATGTAAACACTGGCCATTGATCAGCTTTCATATTATCTAAAGCAGATTTGAAAGATACTTCGTTCTTTGCCAAAAACCATTTCTTTGACATTTGAATAATTAATCCCTAGAAATTCACTATTTAATTATAAGGTTTGGACTATAGTAGCCTGTGAGACATGAAAGGCTTTTATGAGTCTGTATTGTGAGCTGATTGAAGATACAAATTTGAAAAGAGATGTTTAAAAGCAGAAAATATTCTGAGCCAGATAATAGTTTAATGATGTCATGGAGAAAAGATTTGAGGATAAGCAGAGCTTTAAGACATCCCTGGAGAGACCTTCAGTTAAACAGTTTTACTCTGCTTTTTTCTTCTAGCAAGTTTATTACCTCGAAGCTACTAGCGCAAAAATCAGAGACCTTTCTAGATACTAGTGCCAGCTAATCTGAGAGAGGTGATTTCCTAGACAGTGTGCTCTGTTACAAAAAGTACAGAACCAGGAGCCAGAAGATCTAGGCTGTGTTCCTAAAACAAAGTGCCGCGGCCCTCTGGACCGCAGCTTACCCATCTGTAAGGAGACATGTCATTAATGATGTCAGTCTCTATGCCAAGCTCTGCCCTGCCCAGCCCAAAGGGCATCTCTGACCTCCTACAACTTCAGAAACTCAGCATCCCACAGGGAATCTGAGCTTACTGGTAATTCCAAGCAAAAGAATTAACCTCCAAGAATGAACATTTTCATTATAAGATGTGAAAGAAGAAGGAAAAGATAAAAAGAAAGAAGATGGCAATGGTGAGGACAGTGACAAAGCTTAAAAGCCTAAGCCACACACTGAACTTCTCGGCAAAGTCCTGGGAGATAACATCGTCACAGCCACATCTGCCTTGAGGTTCTACTTTAGGACTTGAGAATAATGGAGGAGTCTTATACCGCAGAACAGTAGATAGTTTAGGATTGAATGTTAAGCATCCCTGCAATTAAAGGCCCTGCATCCTCCCAGCCGTCAGGAATTTCTCACTGCTCTCTTTTCTGTAAGACATCAGACTCCCTGCTGCCCAGCAAGCTCCCTTCAGTTTACTTTAGAAATTCAGTTCCTCTCACTTTCTTCTGTAGCAGAATTTAACTTACACAACATCTATTCAAGGTGTAGGCCAAATACTCATTAATGTACTCTGCTAAACAAAAGGCCATCTCCTCTGGGTTTCACCCTTCCCTGGCATAAGAATTAGCAGAGTTCTTCTAAATTCCACCACATGGTGTTAAAGGAAGAGTTGAGAGCAGTGGTCCTCAATCTGGGGTGGGTTGGTGGGGACGGGAAGCACAGTCGTGCCCCTCCTGGCAACGTCTGGAGACATTTTGGTTATCACAGCTGGGGAAGGGGGGTAATACTGTCATCTAGTGGGTAGAGACCAGAGATGCTGTCAAACATCCTACCATGTGCAGGACAGTCCCCACAACAAAGAATTATCTGACCCCAAATGTCAACAGTGCAAAGGTTGAGAAACCCTGAAGAGTTATTTTCCCACTGATACAAATAAGTTCACCCCACCACCACCAGAAGGCAGAAGAGGTTAGTCAGTTTGGGTTTTAAATAATCATTTTTTCACCATTTTATGTTCATTTAAAAATAGTTTGTCCTTGTCTTTGTCATTTGAGGGGTTTGGGATACAGAAGTTGTAAATGAGATCTGTGTTTCCTAAGGAATAATTTATATGACCTCTGGGTTCCTAGCACTGCTATTATCTCTGATAGCTTTACCTGTTAGAATCTTAACAGTTACGTGTTCAACAGCTCTTCCAATTCAACATGACAAAGACTATGGCTTCAGCTTTGGCTTGGGCCTCCATCCCTTCTCACCTGAATCCTACCACCTATCCTGTCATTAGGTTCGATGTAAATCTGCTCCTCCTCCCATATTCCCCATCTCTCTAAGTGATGGTATCACCCACCCAGTCCCCCAGAAATCACCTAATCTTTTATGTCCCAATCACCCCTCATCCAGTTGGCCACCTGGCCCTGCAGACTCTCCTTAGCCCCTTATCTATATATCTGTGTATCTGTCTATCCACTTACCTACCTATCTATTGTCTATGTATCTAATCCATCTATTTGATCCCTCTAACCTTTCTATCTATCCACCCATCTTTCTCCTCCAGTTCAGTCCCTCGATACTGACATCTGGGTTAATTCAATAACTCCTTCTGACTATGCTTCCCTTCTCCAGGCTGACCTAGCTGCAATCCATAGCTATGCTGCAACCAGGGTGATATTTTTGACAAAGCAAATCCGTTCATACCTCTCCTCTGTTTTAGAAAACTTCAAATATGCTTCTTGGCTTTCAGGGTGAAGTGCAACTCTTTACCTGGATGGAATGATCTGACTAACTCTTCCTTATCTCTGCCCTCCTCCCCCGCCCCGCCCCCAGTCACTTCTTCCTGTGGAATTCTTTGGTCTAGCTCCTTTGCGCTACGTAGCATTACCTCGGTGCCTGTCCTGTCTCTGGGCCTTTGCACATGCTGTTCTGCTGAGACTGCCCCTCCTTACCCCTTTTGCTCATGCCTGCTCATTTTGAAATCTCAGCTCTGCCATTATCCCTCCGGAGAGCTCCCCTGCATCACTTCGGCCATTGCTCCCCCCATGTGTCCTTCAAAATGCATGGCAGAAGGGTTCTTTGGTCACATAAATTTGGGGTGTTACCTCTCTCTGGAATTTATAATAAATATTAGAATATTAAAAGGTCTGAAAAAGATTACAGTAGAAAGACCTATTTCACTATCTTTAACCCAACATTCCCCAAAGTTACTTGAACATTTAACTTTTTTTCACAAACCCATTATCACCTTCTTTGGAAAAATCTGGCTTAATCTGATTTAGGAAGAACCTCCTTTGCTCCTGTAGTATCCCAGACGTTGCTGTATCATAGTACTTACCACATATGTCACTAAAATTGTAGAGTCATTTTCTAGAAGTTCTCTCATGTAAATGCCTTAGTGTGAAAAATCATCCCCGCGCTTTTGCCAGTGTTATATGTTCAACACCTGGGATACATTTTAAATATGTGGTATATGTTGATAAATACATTATTGGGCAAAATGGACCATCTATTTTATTGCTGTCAATAATTAACATATACTATTTGGATAGAGTGTGTAATAAAATTGTTTTACCAAGAGTCCCATATCCAACATAGAATATAATTCATAATATTATTGATATGCTTTCTGAGAGTGCCATGCTTATGCAAATTTCTTAATGCCCTTATCCTGAAGGTGAGAGACTATCTACCCTTGGACTGACATGTCAACTTGGCTTCAACCCAGACGTTTCTTTATTGTTTTGGGACTCGTATTTAGATCTGTTGCTGTTGCTTTGTGTTTTGTTGTTGAGAAGACCATGACTGTAGAATACATCAAGTGTATTTAACATGAAGAGAATGCTTATACTCCACATTTACCAGGAGGGTCCTGAGAACGTGGAGGTCTCCCCCATACCACTCAGTTGAGGGGTCCTTGCCTACCAGCCCATCCCCCAGGGAAAGATTCTTCCTTCACCTCTCACCACTGGCAGACACCCCTACTACTTAGGAGACCCCAACAGCCTCCATGCATATGGGCTGAGGACCCCTCCTATCTTAGGGTTCAGGAGATCTGGATGTGTGCAGACAAGTTAACAGTAGGGAGAGAACATGTACAAAGCGTTAAAGGTGACTCGCCAGTTTGAAGGTGGAAAAAACAACATAATCAGAAAAGGTAGCTCTCCCTGAGGGACACCTAAAAAAAGAAATCAAAAGAACTCTAAAAGAAAATAATATAAATTCCTAGGGAGACTAGAGAAGCTTTGCAAAGGAGCAATCTGTGAAAAAGAAAGAGTTCCTGGAACACAAAAACATTGCTGAAAACTGAATTTAGTATCTTGCAGCTCAGATGGAAGAATTATCACACAGAGGAAAAAAATCTCAAAGAAATAGAAATTATGAGTGGATAGTGAAAGCTCCACATGGAGGTTACATCCTATTGTTGGTAGAGGGTAAATAGGTTCAACCTTCTTGTAGAGTAATTTGGACTCTCCATTTAATATTAAGTGGCATATGCCCTATTATAAAGTACTGACAATTCTAAGAACTACCTTACAGTATAAGGGCACAAGGCAAAAACAAGAAGTTCAAAATGCTTTCTCATTGCAAGCTTATTGTAATAGCAAAAAATCACATGCAACCAAAGTGTTCATCAATATGGGATTGGTTAAATAAAGTAGGGCATGCACAGAAATAAATTTCTATTTAGCCACTAAAAAGATGAGGAGATATATGTATACTGACTCGGAATATATGTCCACAAAAATACTATGAAAAGAATAAAAGCATATTATACAGCATTATATAGCATGATCTTGTTTTCTTAAAAAATTGTAATGGTATTAGTGTGTATTAGTGTATATGTCTAAAGGTTTATGTATATATATTTGCTTTCATAAGCATAAAAAACAATTTGGAATGATACCCTCACATACTATAGACAGCATTACCTCTAGGAAATGAGGCTGGAGTGTTGGACAAGACATTCACTTCTTTATATACTTCAGAATAAATCTGTGAGGTTCTGAGCTCTTTTATTTAATTTTGGGGCTCTTTTGTATTTCCAAATTTTCTGAAATGAAAATTGCTTATTTAATTAAATTTTTTACTGTTTAAAAGCTAGAAAGAACTCAAAACACAAGAAGCCATGTATAACTAAACAAGGCAAGGCAATGAAAGGGTTTGCTGAGTTCTCAACAAAGGCACGGAGTCAAAACTTGGAAAAAAACAGCAGTGAAATTCCAATAGCATAAGAGAAACTATTGGAAATGTTTATAAAATTCTTAAAAAACTAGCAGCAAAAAAAAAAAAAATTAAAGCTACTGTTAGCAAAATTATCAACAATCATGGAAAGCCAATCAACTATGACTTTTTTTTTTGGGGGGGGCGGGCTGTGTTGGGTCTTCATTTCTGTGTGAGGGCTTTCTCCAGTTGTGGCAAGCGGGGGCCACTCCTCATTGCGGTGCGTGGGCCTCTCACCACTGCAAACTCTGCCGTTGTGGAGCACAGGCTCCAGACGCGCAGGCCTAGCAGTTGTGGCCCACGGGCCCAGCCGCTCCGCGGCACGTGGGATCCTCCCAGACCAGGGCTCGAACCCGCGTCCCCTGCATCGGCAGGCGAACTCTCAACCACTGCGCCACCAGGGAAGCCCCCAACTTTTAAAGAAGAGCATACTTTGGGTCAAATCAAGACCCAGAGTCAGAGACAAAAGAGTTTGAAGATGGCATGTTTTGTGACCATTTAAGGAACATTTTGATCCAAATGGAAAGTGCAATTCTTTGTAAGGTAATTTTTCAGTTTGGACGCAATAAAGACAATCATAACTATCGCATGTTAAGCACTTAGAATGGGCAAGGTCTCTGCCAAGTCCTTTGTATGCATTACTCCTCTGAAAAACACAGAAATCTTAGGAGAGCTGCAGGTGCTACTGTTATTCCTATGTTATAAACAAAGGCATTGAGCCACATAAAGGTTGATGTATATATGTGTGCTCTCATAAACCTAAAAAACATAAGGTTAAATAATTGGCTAGAGGTCACCCTGGAGGTCAGTGGAAGATCTGAGGCTGGACTCCTGGCCTCTGATACCATTGCCTTTACCTTCCGTGTGGCAGCCGTGGGCAGAGGTCCTGAAACTCTCAACAACAGCAACACATAAAGGACAAGTGATCAAAGTGAAAAGGATTCACTGTTCACCAATTATTATTATTATTATTATTATTATTATGCAGTAATTGTCATATTCTATCTTATATAAAACCTGCATTGGTTTTCTTAAATTAATTTCTCAGGTAATATTTTTGGAGGGAGAACTGTTTTTGGTTTTTTTTTAATTTTTATTGGAGTATAGTTGACTTACAATGTTGTGTTAGTTTCTGCTGTACAGCAAAGTGAATCAGCTATACATATACATATATCCGCTCTTTTTTAGATTATTTTCCCATATAGGTCATTACAGAATATTGAGTAGAGTTCCCTGTGCTATACATAGGTCTTTTTATTTATTTATTTTATATATAGTAGCATGTATATGTCAATCCTAATCTCCCAATTTATCTCTGCCCCCATTTCCCCCCTTCCCAGGTAATTTAAAAGATTATTAGTTCCCAGCACTCCTGGGACTGAGATAAAGAATAAGTATCCTACCATAGCAATAAGCACATAATTAAAATTAACATAAGATAGAATTAATTCAATATTTGGAATAAGAAAGCAGCATCCACTTCATCTCAAAACTTATAACTTGGACATGTGAGCAGTAGCTTACTGTGTATTATAGAGAGGAATAGCTATATAGGAGATTTGACTCCATGTGTTACATTATTCAAACAATTACAGTTGTACTGATGCAATTTTTTTACATGTCATAAAAGTTTTAAACAGCAGACAACTCAAGCTAAATATTTCAATCAGCAGAGAACATTCCAAAATTACTAAGTTGTCTATTTTTTAGTGAGTGTCAATTGTAGGTTACAGGTTGTAACCAGATGGTATCAGCCACAGGAACCAGGGTGAGAAATTGAGAGAGATGTGTGGTGCAGAGAAAATCCTTTGGTGGGACATTTTGGCCTAGAGATCAGTTGCTCCAGGACTGTCAGTTGACAGATTTCAGTGATCATCAGAGCACAGGAGATTGGATTTCTAACAAGGAGACCAGAGTTGATATCCAAAGGCTTTGGACAACGTCCATTCCTATGGACCTGGCAACTGAATCAGGGCCAAGTGCTACCATGACTTGAGGATGGTGACTTGCCAGCCTTGTATGCCCTCTGAGTGTGACTTGGGGTGCTGCGTGAGTGTGGTACAGGCAGAGGGCCAAGATGTGTCTCTTATCTCCCCAAGGTGGGAGCAGAGGCTAGGCTTCCATAGCTAAAGTAATCCAGGATTGGTATCAGAAGAACCCCATCCATGACCCCCTGAAGACTCCCACGAGGTGGAAGAATGGACTCTGTTGAAATGTGCAAATAAGGCAAATGGTGGTTTGGTCTCTCAGTTCTCAAAGGATCCAATTCCTCTTGCTCAGAGCCTGTGCCTTTGATGATGTCCCTTTGCCTGGTGTGTTCCACTCTCCCCATTTGCCTTCTTAACTCCTATCCTGGGGTCAGAATAACACCTCTCGAGGCATTCTGAGTAATAAGTGAATCAGTGCATGTGAAATCACTTAGGACAGTTTCTGATGCTTGAAGCACTCAGCAATCTTAGCTGTTATCATTAGTATGAATTTTTCTTCAGACATTATCCTAACACTTCCCCAATTAGACTTCCCTGATTTCTCTTTCTAGGTTGGATCCTCAAAGACCACCTTCCCTCCTCACTGAGCACCTTGTAAGGTTGCATTATATCATCACACAGTACTTCCAAGTGTATAGTTGTCTCTCCAGTCAGACAGACATTATCATGAGGGCAGGGGATGTATTAGGGCCTAGCACGGGGGCCTTCACATACCAGGCACTCAAGAAACATTTAACAAATGAGTTAATTATTAATTTTAAGGGCTCTCTTTCTCCTTTAAGAACTCAGGTTTTCTTTTTCTAATGTGGAAGAAAGCTTAGAAAAGCAAAGGTGAGTTTTTATGGTTTTTAATGATGTGTAAAACCTCACCGCCACAATGTTCTTAACGGCTTTATTTATTTTGTACCCGAAGAAAAATGATTGGTACCACCGCATTAGGTAGCTACATAAGGTAGTCTCAAGGGTGGCTCTGAATAGTTTTCAAAGTAGTCAATGATATTGCTGTGAAATTGTTGCCCAAATGAGGAGCTCTTATTCAGTGAATTCTTGAAGTGACGGACAGTCTTCTTTGTTCATACTTGTGTAGTTAAAGAAGCTGTTATATGCGGCAGTAGTACACACTTTTCTCAGTAGGTGAGAACGTTCTAAATTTGTTTCCCAGCAATAATTTGCTTAAAGGAGCTGAAGGGGTCGCAATTTCAGGGGAATTTTCGATACGCTTTTTGTTTGAGGGGCAAGAGCGGGGTGGGGGTGGGGTGGGGGAGTGTATGTCAGGGGGAGGTCAGAGGAGTGGTCCTAATTCCGTAGACTCAGTGACACATATGACATCTTGCTGAATCACACCATAGGATCCATCTAAAAGATTCAGCTCTATAAAAATGCACAGTGCGCCTACCTTGTGTAAAAACTCGAAGAATTATCTTTGTTCTTCCTGGGCCGAGCCGTTCAATAATTTAGCACTTTATCAATCTAGGAAGCCCATTCCCAACCATCTCCATGACTGTCAATGAGGAATTAGGTGGCTTACTAAAATATTGAGGGATTTTCCAATAGGGATTTGGATCTAATTCAAATTGCACTCAGCAGTTGGAGGAATGAAAATTTGAGGAAGGCCATCTGGGAGAGAAATTTGGGAAAATGGTACAATTTTGACTGCCAAGAATGGAGACACCTTACCTAAGCAAAACTCTCTCTGTAGCTACTTTCCTAGTTCCTATTCCATGGATTTATCATATCTTCTTAATTTGGTTTTCCAAATTGGCCTACTGATAATAATAATACCAGTAACAATACCAGGTAGCATTCACTGAGTCCTCACTATAGGCCAGCCTTACACTACTATTTTACATGTATTATCTTATTTAACCCCTACAACAATTCTTTAAACTAGCCATTATTGTTATTTCTCTCCATCCCAGAGCACTGAATCCATTTGTAAAAGTCACTATTACTAAAAATGGCAGAGTTTGGAAAAATATTGCTCACTGAAGTGACTAATCTGCCTCATCCAGATCCATGTGGGTGGTGTGACAAGATCATTTTGTCAGGCTGAGGACACCATGACTTTAGTGTTCAGTCTGGGAGATGACCGGGAACCATTTGAACTTCACAATGCAAATAGTTCATGTCAATCATGGGGACTTACCTGCCATCCCCAATTAAACCTACTACCCTGAAAAATACCCTTTTGGATATAACAACAATAGATTTACAAAATGGATTTGGAAGTGAATTGTCTGGTGGGATACCACACTGAAAAAATTGTCTGCACAATTCGCAAACTCCTTCCAAGCACGGGCACAGTCTAATTGTTCCTTTTTTCACTGCCATCTTGAATAAAGAGAAACTTGGCATTGATTTCAACACCCTCCCACCCCATACTCACCAGAAAACTTGGAAAATTTTTCTTGGAAAATAAAATTTGTCCACTTATCCCAATAAGCATGAATTGAGAAAATCATAATTTTTAGGAGAAGTTTCAGTTCATGGAACAGTGTCGGAACTGGGCCTTCAAGAACAAGGTGCAATGTCAGTATGAACCAGAAGCAAGAGGATGATGAGTCTGAGCCATTGGCCTATGCAACTAGACTCCATATCTCCTCTTGCCAGGAACAGACCTGGGAGACAAGGTGAACATCAAGTGATCTTGAAATTCAGGGATGTTCAGGGCAGGGAGCTGAGTGTGCAAGGAGATACCACAGTTGACTTACATGCTTTCTTTGTGGGTTACATCTCCCTGTTCCTCTGAGAAGAGTTCCCAATCAAAATGTTTTCATCTCTAAGCTTCTCATTATTTCAATCAGTGGCAGCACCTCTGAAGGCGATTCAATGACTTTTCACTTGTAATTGGTTACTGTACATTTTTTTTAACACACTTTTTTCTCTCTTTGTTTCAGAGGCTACCCTTTAAAGACAGGCATTTCTCTTGCAGCAAAATGTAAGTACATGTCCTCCTTGAAATGGTGTCTCTTTCTCAGCTCTAGTTCCTAAAACCTCCTAATCTTTAAGGCTCCCATCTCACATTGCTGCATTTTTCAAGTCTGGCTCAACAAATGCAGTTTGAATCTAATATTTCACACTCTTGATTTGTATGACATCATGGAACATTCTATAAACTGTTTGGGAAAGAGGTTGAACCTGATTGTGGTTGTGACTAGGTTGCCTCTAAAAAGCTAGAAAAAAGTAATGAGGAAAAATTTAGGCAATATTCTTTTAGACATTATGACAATGTGACAGCAAACCTTTGAATGTTCAGATTCTCTCAAAAAATGGCTGACTACTTTATTACTCTTTGCCCAGTCCATCCTTGGAATCACAGACTGTTTTACGTTTAACAATATGATAGTTATCTTAATAATTCCTTCCTGTGTGTACTGCATTATGGCCACTCTGTAAACCAGTGTTCTTTCTAGAATGAATCTCCTGAGTATTATGTTTCTTTACTCTTGGTACTCCCAGTGTCCCTACACAAATTACAAACCCCCTCTCTTCTAAAAGACCAAATAAAATTACACAAGATCCGAACTGGGAGTTCTGAGTATTTTAGAGTTTTGCCTCTGGGAATTAGGATGTGATTTTTTTTCTTTTTTAATAAAATGGGTATAAAGGGTTTAACCAGAAAATATGAACATTCCATCTGTCTCTGGAATAATTTGATTATGAAAATCTAAGAGCCAAGACATCTAATATTCCTTATCTTGCAACATATATCACAAATTCTTAAAACCAAACCCCACCACCACTCACATTAGATTCTATTACCCAAGTTCAAAAAACAGAGAATAAATGTGGGTTCAATATAAAGACTCTAGCTATTCAATAGTAGTTTAAATGGTAGTGAGTTTCTTGTCACCACAGATAAGTAAGTAGGAGATCAACAACCATAAGGTAGAAGGTTGATTCAGGTAAACCAAGGAGTGTCCATCAACTCCCAGCTCCTGATTCACACAGAATTTCTAGTGGAGGATGCATCTCAGCACTCACTGAAGCATTAATTAGACACTCTTGGACCTGAGAGAATCCAGAGGTCTCTCTTGAATTATACATATTATATGTGTTCTAATAAATTCTCTTTTGAATCATTCAGTCCCTGAGAAAATGATGTGTTCAGCTGAACTGTAAGAAAAACTTAGTCTTCACTGACTTGCCTGGATGATGTTTTTTGTTTGTTCTCTAGAATAAATTGATCCCACTGCTATTCCCCAAATATTCAAACATCAGCACAAGAAACATCACCCTTAAAATCATTTAAATTTTATGTCTAAGTATTATGCATTCACTGGAATTTGTAAAATGTCAAGCTCTGTATTATATTGCTGTGCTTTTTATTGCAGTATCAAGACACCTGCATGTTATGAATGACTTAAGCAACTTTTACCAATAAAGTCATGTTAGATTTTATGAGCAGTCTCCCTTTTCATGTGCTATCATGAGTATTTTATTTGTACAAACGTGAACTTTTGACTATATTCTCGCTTTTGAACATAGAATGCTGTTCAGGGGAGACCACTTGTGTTTCCTTCCCCACATATTCATATTTGGTAGCTCTTTGTCATATTGTGTCTGCCTATTTAGGTTTACAGTGCTTTTATTTTTTTTATTTTTTTTATTTTTTTGCGGTACGCGGGCCTCCCACTGCTGTGGCCTCTCCTGTTGCAGAGCACAGGCTCTGGACGCGCAGGCTCAGTGGCCATGGCTCACGGGCCCAGCCGCTCCGCGGCATGTGGGATCTTCCCGGACCGGGGCACGAACCCGAGTCCCCTGCATTGGCAGGCGGACTCTCAACCACTGCGCCACCAGGGAAGCCCCTACAGTGCTTTTAAATGATTTGATGTTAAATACTAAAAAATGGTTGGTATATGTTCATGGTGAAAATTAGATGAAGGGCAATTTAAGGCAGGATTTTAAGTAATTATATGCAAATACACAACTATGAACACATATATGACCATTAGCTCAAGATCTCTTGATCAAAATTTCAGTTGAAAACACCTTTTACCTCCCAGATTGGTGGTGGGTGGGGGGGAAGTCTAGTTATTCCACCTTAGGTCAATTTGTGATCATTTTATTTTTACATTTTTTTCTCAAGGACATACAAAGTGCTTGGTGACCTATTTTATTAGTAAATATCCTTAGTAAACTTGCACTAGAATTTTACACCATCCAGACAAGATACATCTACATACCTCTCCATGTCATCTCTGAGCAACTGGCACAAAGTTGGTCTGACCTGTGGAGTCATGGAAACGCATTCAAATCATCAGGCAACTGTGACTGGGGTTCATTTTGACAGCGAGACTCAATGGGCCCCTCTGGAGTTGGCCTTGTGTCCTAATGATGATTGTATTATACAATCAGTACAAACGGAGAACCACCCAATCAGCACCCTATTCAAACAAGGCTTCCATCCACAGTAGGTGGCAGGAGGCTTTGCAAGTAAAGGTCCTGGAAATGTGTACGTGCCAAGTAAAACGCCAGCCCCACTGATGGAGGACAGCCTTACCCAAGTCAGGAAGATGTGCCCCCTTGGAGAAAAAGGGCAGATGAGGGAAGGAACTCAGGTGTAAAAATCAGAAGGTGCCTGTCTGAGTCCCAGATCACTCCCGCAGAAGTGGTAGGATTTTGAGAATTTTAGTTAACCCCTCAGTTTCTAAGTATCTGTATTATGGGGGGTGGAGGGTGGAGTGGGAAGAAAAACACTTTCCTGCCTCCACCAATGGGTGGTTGTGATAAGAATATAATGTTTCAGAAAGATTTTGTCATCTAAAAATGCTTTCTATCTTCAAGAGATTCTTATTAGATTATTGGAGGCTTTCGCTGTTTTTGTGGGAGTCCCTGGGGACTCTGGAAGCAAACTTTGGGCCTTAAAATTGACACTACACAATAAAACAAAAAGAACCATATCCAAATATATCATGCCCCTGAAGAGACTTGCACCCACATTTTTTGTTTCTTTTCAATTACACATACTCTTTGGGACCACTGCCTCTGGTAGAAGAGAATTGTCTTCTGGGTGGTATGGGTGAAAAAGTTGCCAAACAAACCTGAATTATCCAAAGGCCTGTAAAATGCGCAATTGCTTTTTAAGAGGTCTGCTGATATTGTGTGTTCCTTTCGATTTTTGGCAGTAACGATTTTCTGCAATTTGTGGTTTTGCAATTTCTCTTTACGCAGACAACACTCTGGCTCTCATTCAATGCCCCACTGGTTGGGGGCAAGGAACGAGGAGAGAGAGAGATTCCCTGGGGCTCTGACCACTCCAGAAAAAGGAGGAAATGTTAATGAAATAAGTCAGAAAGAATGCTTGAGACTCGTGGAAGCTGGTTGGTTAGTGGAGAAGAAACAACTTTTAATAAATTGAATGGTGTGGTTGGGATTTTATCGAGGGTTTTCATCAGCTAAGCAAAGGTCTGTTCCCCTTAACTCTTCTTGACTCTCCACTGAGCTTTGTCTGGATTGCAATCTCAGTCTTTGTCTTTTTTTTCCCTGTATTCAACAAGCCTAGAACATTCCCTTCTACCGGATCCCTTTGGCCTCTTCTGGCCTTGATGGGATTCTCTTTAAATACTCTGTGTTTAGGTGTCCACTTGCCAATTACATTAACTTGGTTTGTGTAAATTACCTGAAGACCCGTGTGCCAGAATTTTTGCCCTTGTCTCTTTGCAGAGGCAGTGCATGCATATAGCATTTATCTAGGTGAGAGTAATTTGTTCTGTTTCTATTCATCACCTCTGAAAAGGCTTTGCTGACTTCTGTTTGCTTTTTTATGACTGCTAGGCACTGTGCTGAAGGATTTAAAGTTGCATCCAGCGTGAACCTTGCATTCCTTCTCTGTTCACTTCTGTATATCAAAAGAGCCCCTGTTCTCCATGGAGTAGATATCTTGGGGCTTATGCCCACAGTTCCTGGACTTTCTATGCCCAAAGGCAACTGCACAGGCCACTTATTTCTTCTCTTTTCATGACCTAAATGTCACTGTTTCTTTTGCTTATAGGAAGAATATAAAGATAATTGCTACTCTAAGTTCATTGTATAATTTTCATGTATTTGAGGAATATACGATCTTCCTGTGTGTGTCTTACAGGTTTAGGGAATTGTTTGTGTTATGTCATTATAAATCATGGGTTTTTAATTTTGGAAGATGCTTTCAACATGATGCTGTTCAACAGCAGCCCCCAAGTCATCCTCCTCACAACACCCTCTCTAGAGCCCTTTCTCTAGCCCATGGAAGCCCAATCCATTTTTTAATAGCTCAACACTGCCAGCTTTCTTTTGCTAACCTGAGATAACCTTCAGGTGGTTTGTGCTGGTTTTACTTTTGGAGCTGCTCAAGAGTTCACTCCTTCTTCCACATGACAACCCTCCAAATATTTTGGAATCTGATCCCCTATACTTTCTGAGTCTTCCTTGTCCAGGCTAAACATCCTCAGTTTCTTCAGTCATTCTTCATATGACTTGATTTAGTTACCCTTTTCCATGTGTCTCAGTCACATTTTTCAATGTTCCTCTTAAAATATTACAGCCTGAACTGAAAAGAATATTGCCAAGATGGTTGACCACTGCAGAGCTCCAAGGAATTAAAAAAACAAAAACAAAAAGCTCTCATTCTGGACATATTATTTCTATTACTATAACCTAAGAGCACATCACAAATTTCAATAGCACTTTAGTCCTGAGGTTAATCCTAAAACCTCTAGCTATGTTTTACAGAAGCTGCCATGAAAGCAGGTTTTTTTCTGCTGTATCTATGTATTTGATTTTGAATAAGCAAAGCTTTACATTATGGTGATGCTGATTAGTTTCAGAATATTAGTGGAAACTGTTAGGAGCTTTTTGAATTTGACTTTTTTTTATTCCTGTCCCAGTTTTGGGACATACTTGATTTGCTTCTTGAATTCATTCAAGAGATTGATTTGAAAAAAAAAAAAAAAAAAACAGTGAATATCTGGATTTTAAGCTCCTCAAACGAGGAATCATGTTTTATTCATCTTTGTCTCTCCTGTGACATTCTGTTCAACAACCAGAGGCTCAAGAAATGCTTTTATGAAATCAGTCAATAAAATCAGATACAGGCAGCTTTCCAACACCCTGACAGACAGCCATCTTTTGATTGATATCAGTGCCCTTAACAAGCCAAAGACAAGATGAATTTTACACTATTTTGCTCATGCTTGGTGATTTTGTAGCATTATAGTGTGACCCTCAGGACTAGGTTGCCTGGATTCTAATCTACATGCTTTGGAGCAAGTTTCTCCCCCTCTCTAGTTCTATTCCCTGATTCATAAAAATTATTTGTACCTGCCTCATTTGGTTGTTGTGATGATTAAGTGAATTAATCCATGTAAAGAATGTAGAACAGCTGCCAATAGTATAAAAATAATAATTAATATAGTAATAAATGTATTGTTTCTTTTGTTGTTCTCAAGATATGCTAGTGTAACTGCCCTATCCTAAGGTGAAAGAAAGCAAGTTTGGCCTAATTTGTTCATGGTGGACCCATACTAGCTCCAAATAATAATTATGGTATGAAAATGCCACGTGACCGAAATACAACTCAACTGCTGTGCTGTCACACAGCACGTTCACTGATGTTTGCTGAGCTCTTGTGCCTATAGCAAACCTATGGCTGTAACTGATGTATAAATGTAGTGTACAAATAAACTGTGGTTAATATCATTGCTGTTAGTGAGTAAGACAAAAGTGAAACAACAAAGATGTATGTCACAGACCCACCCATTCATCAATACTGTGAGCAACTTCTTTACTAAATTGGATAATAGTCTTTGAATACTATAGAATATTTCCCCGAGTTTCTGTATTATTCACAGTATGAGTTATAAACACAACACTTATGTTTGCTTTATCTGTGTTACTAACATTTTCTACATCACTTTCTTAAATCGAGACAACAAACAACACAATAAATCAAGCCTTGATTTGAGTATTTGTTGATTTCTTTGGTGTTGATACTTCTACCATGGCCAATTTTAACCAACCAACATGATGATTACTGAATTTGGAATTAAGAAAGGATGTGCAACACCATTATATGGTGTTTCTGTCATAAAGATACAATAGATGCAAATAACCACAGAAGTATAGGTAATAATAAAATGTCATAAAACAAATAGGAAGTGATGAGTTTTGAGTATTTGTTTCCCTTGTTTTTAATACAAGTTATTTCATTGCAAGTTTATATAATTCAATTTTTAAGAATGGCTGTGTTTAAAAATCAGCACATAGGGCTTCCCTGGTGATGCAGTGGTTGAGAGTCCGCCTGCCGATGCAGAGGACGCGGGTTCGTGCCCCGGTCTGGGAATATCCCACATGCCGTGGAGCAGCTGGGCCCGTGAGCCATGGCTACTGAGCCTGTGCGTCCCGAGCCTGTGCTCTGCAATGGGAGAGACCACAACAGGGAGAGGCCCGCGTACCACAAAAAAAAAAAAAAAAGAAAGAAAAAATCAGCTCACAAATTCCTGAAAAATCTAACTACTGCCCCTTGCAAACTGTCACAAGCCATCTCTAGTACAACTGGTCCTTCATGTTTAGATAGCAGTATGGGGGGTGGGGAGGAAATGGAAACATAGAGTTTTCAATAAAAGCAACTATCTTTTATTATTGATAGTACTAAAGGTTGGAAAACTATGGTACAAGGCCAAATGGCCATCATCAGAAAATCTACAAACAACAAATGCTGGAGAGGGTGTGGGGAAAAGGGAACCCTCTTGCACTGTTGGTGGGAATGTAAATTGATACAGCCACTATGGAGAACAGTATGGAGGTTCCTTAAAAAACTAAAAATAGAATTACCATATGACTCAGAAATCCCACTACTGGGCATATACCCAGAGGAAACCATAATTCAAAAAGACACATGCACACCAGTGTTCATTGCAGCACTATTTACAATAGCCAGGTCATGGAAGCAACCTAAATGCCCATCGACAGACAAATGGATAAAGAAGCTATGGTACATATATACAATGGAATATTACTCAGCCATAAAAAGGAACGAAATTGGTTCCTTTGTAGACACGTGGATGCATCTAGAGACTGCCATACAAAGTGAAGTAAGTCAGAAAGAGAAAAACAAATATTATATATTAATGCATATATCTGGAACCTAGAAAATGGTACAGATGAACCGGTTTGCAGAGCAGAAATTGAGACACAGAAGTAGAGAAAAAAACGTATGGACACCAAGGGGGGAAAGCAGAAGGGGTGGGGGTGGGGGTGTGATGAATTGGGAGATTGGGATTGACATGTATACACTGATGTGTACAAATGGATGACTAATAAGAACCTGCTGTATAAAAAAATAAATAAAATTAAATATAAAAAATAAAAAAGAAGAAAGAAAAAAAGAGAACCAGGGATGGTCTCTGCTTTCTTGGGCTTTGTGGTGTCTCCTACTTCTGTAGACCAGGTCCATCTTATTTTTCAGATGCATGTGGCCCAAAATGGCAGGCACAGATATCAAGGAGAGGACATTTTAGCTCTGTTTCCCACTTGGGAAATCCACATATAATCCAAACACCAAGATAGGAAACCCACATCCTTCAGGTCTTTGGTCCGTGTTATGCCACTGGCCAGCAAATGAATAGGATGCCTCGGTTGGAAACATCTCTGGTTCCATTAGCTGTGGATAATGGACTTTTTAAAAAATCAAGAATGTGTGTTGAAATTTATCAAGTATTTTTCTGAATCTAATGATACTATTTTATGGGTTTTTTCCCTTTAATCTATTTGTGTGATAGACTGTATTCATAGATTTTCTGATGTTGAATCTCACTGCATTCCTGGCACACCCTACTCAATAGTATCTTTGAAAATACATTGATAAGCAATTTGCAAATGTCTATTTAATTTTTTTCATTTAGGTTCACTTATGAGAATGCCCTACATATACAGTGACCCTTGAACTGCACAGGTTTGAACTGTGCAAGTCCACTTATAGGTGGATTTTTTTTCAATAAACATATTGAAAAATTCTTGGACATTTGCAACAACTTGAAAAAACTCGCAAACTCTGTAGCCTAGAAATTGCGAAAAAATTAAGAAAAAGTTAAGTATGTCCTGAATGCATAAAATATATGTAGATGTACATATGATATACAAAATATGTGTTAATCAACTGTTTATGTTATTGGTAAGGCTTCTTGTCAACAGTAGGCTATTAGTAGTTAAGTCTAGGGGAAGCCAAAAGTTATATGCGAGTTTTCTACTATGCAGGGGGTTGGCACCCCTAACCCCACATTGTTCAAGAATCAACTGTAGTTTTCTTTTTATGGAATTATATTCTCCTTTATGTTTGCCTAGCATTGAGTTTCTTTGTACTTTGAAAATTTTATGTATATCTTACTTTTTTTGAGACTTTCCTTCTATCCCTCCTTCCAACCCACTCTCCTCACACTTTATCTAAAAGCTTTGCTGTTGCCTCTACTCAGCCCCCCACCCAGGACTCCTGGTCCAACCAAATATTTAATAGGGGCTTATGTTCCTGCTCCATGGTGATATTGGGGATATCCAAGATCCAAGCCCCCAAGCTCAGTCACTTTATAAAGTTGAGTGTATATTCATCTACTTCCCTAGGTCACAACTGTATCCCAAGCAACAGTGGACAACAACCATTTTTTCCTCCTTTGTCAAGTTGAGAAAACTCACATTACCTCCTGGTATCATCAGTGAGCCCAGCTTTAGCTCCCCCACATGCAATTCCCAGTAAACTACAGGTACAGAGCTCCTAGCCCTTCCTGAGTTTAGTCCTTCTTTGTCCTGATTCCAGAGTGAAGCTCAGCTAGAGGGCTTCACCCCTCCACTTATTTCTTCATTTTCCTGTTTTATTTGTTATCTACAGAGTTATTGATTTTGTTTGTGAACAAGACTATATCTTTTTAATACTTTATTTACTTCATTGAGTCCCATAAACTTATATGGTTTTCTGGGGGAATGAATTGGGATAATTATGTGAAATTTTTTAAATACAAAGGATTATAGCAATAAAAGGAAACACTAGTATAAACCTGGTATGTGTTCTCTGCCTAGAAAACTCCCCTTTTCCTTTCTGCCTACCTAAATCTTAATCATTTTTCTCTGGATACTTATTCTAACTCATGTTTTGTCTTCCTTCAGTTTAACCTCATAAATATGCATTAAGTGCTGTAATATATCAAGCACTGTACTAGCACTGAGAATAGAGAAAGGAAGATAGGTGTGGTCCTTTTCTTCATGGAACTGTGTCTAGTGTGGGAAACTACTAAACAAAAATTTACAATACAGTATAATAATGACATTAAAGGTTTTGCATTTATCATTAGAGCATCCTATTTAACAATTGACTACATACTCATTTTTTACTATTCTATAATTTATACATGTGGAGTAATCATGTCTTCTGAGTTCTGAAAGACCCATGAAGATAGTGAATATATATCCTGTAGTGCTCTTATTTAAGTCCTTGATTTCACACACGGAACCAGGAATCATTGTGCACACAGGATTAAGTAGTCTTTATCCTGCAGTAGGGTTAAAGGCACCAAAGCACACAAAGAGGTGGTTTTAAGGTCAGCTATTATTGCTTTTTGTCAATGGCCATTACAGAAGTTATAGAACAATCTGTTGACACAGAGTGATCTTTAAAGTCTCAGCGTATGGCTTAGAATAAGACTATTTATTATTTTAGAGTTAATTTTAAAAAGAAACAGCAGATTATTGTGTCTCCATGTTAATTAAATTTTAAGGCTAAAATAAAGTAACTTTAAAGTGGATAAAGTAACTTTATTCCTGATTTATGAAGCATCTTGTCTTTTAAAAGGACAGAGACAGACCAAGAGAGAGGCTCAGCACTACATAAAAGACACTGTAAAAGCTAACTGCTCAGATCATGAATAGATACCAGTTTAAAGTACCTCTAAGAAACCCCTAGCATATACTCCAATATTTGGATCAAAATAAAAGATAATAAAATGACATCCACCAAATGACCATAACAAGGGACAGATAATACCAAGTACTGATGAGAATGCAGAACAACTGGCATTCTCATATACTGCTGGTAGATGAGACATTCGGTACAACCACTTTGGAAAACTGGCATTATCTCCTAAAGATAAACATAGGCATACCCTATAAATTAGTGATTCCATTCTGATGTATATACCCAACAGAAATGCATTGTGGTATATTCACACAGTGAAATACTATACCGCAATGAGAATTACAGTCTACAACTACATGCACCCACATGAATAAATCTCACAAACAATTCTGAATGAAAAAAGCCAAACAGTGGAAAGTACTCATGCAATTGATAAGCATTATGGACCCATTTGGGGAGTTTTTGCAACCAGACCTAATCCAAATTTGGTGGATGGTAACCAGTTGAACCTTTTCCATTTTATCTTTTTTCTACCAAATGCTTTCATTTCATCATCAGATGGGGCAGATTAAAGCTATTGGAAAGACTATAAGAGAGCAGAGTTTCTAACGTAAGAGGTCAGTGAGCTAGGATAAGACAGGAATGCCAGATATCCAGTGAATGAGGCCAAGTTCTTAGCCAGACACTTTGCAACAATGGGAATGAGGCAAACAAGAAGCAAAGCTTGAAAAAGGAGGCTGAAGGCCAATAAGAAAATCCAAATCAACTGGAATGGATCATACAGTGAATTAATGTCACCATTTGGACACTCAACCACACAAAGACAGGAATGAAAGAAGATCTCATTCTTGTGAGAAGGACCACACAGCGGCAAAATAGGAACACACCCTGACCTGAGACCAATATCAATATCATATACTGTAATTAAAATTACACTTTTAATCTCCAGTTACATTAAAGAGTATTGAATGTTATGTTTTTTATTAAAATTTAAAACCTATATAAGTAAAAGCAAAAATAAACAAATGGAACCTAATTAAATTTAAAAGCTTTTGCAAAGTAAAAGAAACCATCAATAAAATAAAAAGACAACCTATGGAATAAGAGAAAATAGTTGCAAATGATGCAACTGACAAGGGGTCAATATGGAAAAAACAAAAACTCTAAATCAAAAGCTACATGTACCCCAATGTTCATAGCAGCACTATTTACAATAGCCAAGGCATGGAAACAACCCAAGTGCCCATCAACAGATGACAGGCTTAGGAAGAAGTTATATATATATATATATGCACAAATATATATACAATGGAATATGACTCAGCCATAAAAAAGAATGGGATATTGTAATTTGCAACAACATGGATGGACCTAGACAACATTATACTTTGTGAAGTAAGTCAGACAAAGACAAATACTATATATTACAAATACTATGCAATATCACTATATGGAATCTAAAAAATAATACAAATGAATCTATATATAGAACAGAAAACAGATTCACAGACATAGAAAACAAACTTATGGTTATCAAAGGGGAAAGAGGGGGAGGGGGAGGGATAAATTAGGAGTGATTTAAAAGATAACAAACTACTATACATAAAATAGATAAGCAACAGGATTTACTGTATAGCACAGGGAATTATATTCAATATCTTGTAATAACTTATAATGGAATATAATCTGAAAAGAAACTGAATCTTTATGCTGTGCTTAGTATTGCAAATTAACTATACTTCAATTTTTTTTAAAACCCTATATAATTATTATTATTTTTTACATCTTTATTGGAGTATAATTGCTTTACAATGTTTAGTTTCTGTTATACAACAAAGTGAATCAGTTGTATGTATACATATATCCCCATATCGCCTCCCTCTTGAGCCTCCCTCCCACCCTCCCTATCCCACCCCTCTAGATGGTACAAAGCACCGAGCTGATCTCCCTGAGCTATGCAGCTGCTTCCCCCTAGCCATCCATTTTACATTTGATAGTGTATGTATGTCAGTGCTACTCTCTCATTTTGCCCCAGCTTCCCCTTCCCCTGCTGTATCCTCAAGTCCATTCTCTACATCTGCGTCTTTATTCCTGTCCTGCCACTAGGTTCATCCGTAATGTTTTATTAGATTCCATATACACACATTAGCATACTGTATTTGTTTTTCTCTCTGACTTACTCCACTCTGTATGACAGACTCTAGGTCCATCCACCTCACTACGAATATCTCAATTTCGCTTCTTTTTATGGCTGAGTAATATTCCATTGCCTATATGTGCCACATCTTCTTTATCCAGTCATCTGTCAGTGGGCATTTAGGTTGCTTCCATGTCCTGGCTATTGTAAACAGAGCTGCAATGAACATTGTGGTACATGTATCTTTTTGAATTATAGTTTTCTCAGGGTATATGCCGAGTAGTGGGATTGCTGGGTCATATGGTAGTTTTATTTTTAGTTTTTTAGGGAACCTCCATACTGTTCTCCATAGTGGCTGTATCAATCTACATTTCCACCAACAGTGCAGGAGAAAACCCTATATAATTATGTTTTATAATTCTGTGCTTTTGAATACATTTTCAGTTCAGTGAAACTTCACTGCACTGTGGTGAAGCCAGTTGGCCACAGAGTTCAGCCATAGACCATTATGAAATATCAGGGATGGGGTGGGCACTGTAGCTAAGAAAGCAGGACGAAGGACAAGATGCTGTTTGGAAGGAAGTTCTAAGTGGCACACAGGATCAGGTTGTGTGGCAGGAAGGGAGTGGTGACTTAAAATACTGTGTACACGATTGGCTTTCCTTCTCTACTTATAACCTATAAACTTCAACATATTAATTTTAAAATGTGTGTCAAGCATGTGCTAATTGTCAGGCACTGTGCTAGGTATGATAGGTGAAGATACGTGAGTAAAGACAGACTACCTGTGCTCCTGTTCATTCCAGTGGAGGCATCAAGGTGAAGATAGGGCAGAGTAACTCTAAGGGAACACCTTCTTATGCAACATTTTCCCCCAAACGAGGAGAAACTACCTTTAATCATTTTTCCTGGGTTGGTGTCTTTCTCAAAATTTCTCAGCCTCCTTCTCTGTGTGCATGGTACCCAAAGTCACATGCCCAGAGTAAACACTCTCAGTGACTCCAAGTTATGGCAACATGACAGTCCCCAAGCATTGGTCTTCAGGGCCCAGCAGCCTAAATGAAAAATGGAATTACTTAGCTCTGAGAGGCCTTCTCAAGAGAAAGCTGAATGAATGAGTGATGCTACCGCTCATTTTTACGTTTTTTGGATTCTAATACCTGAACTTAGATGCCCAGTCATTTCATAAATCCAGGCAACCCGCATGCAGCCATCAGGGAAGGGCTGAACGTCACTGGATCCAGAGACCCTAAGTGGAAGGGTTAGATCTGCAGTTCTAACAAGAGAGCTGACAGGGAGTGGAGAGCAAAGAGAGCAGGCTTCCTTGGAGTCCCAGCTTGGCCCGCTGAAGCTTGCCTCAACTCACCTCTCAGTAAAAGAGACAATTTAAGCCACTACTTTGCTTTGGGGAAGGTTTTATTTAGTGAAGGATCAGTCATATGGCCAACTTTTTGTTCCATCAAAACTTCAGTGTACTTCCTATAGTCTTAGTAATTAAGATTTTTCTAATTTCAATATGTGTTTTTCAAAAAAGGCTCTCAATAATATTGAGTATTTGAATTATCAAACATTTGCTGACTGCTTACTTATCTGTAGTCTTTTGAAATTTGCTAGGAATAGCTCCTAAAAACACTGTGTTTTAATTTCTAATATTCAGTGGTCCTTTCTTTTTTTGCCATCTGCAAATTTAACTGTATAAAATTCATCAAAAAGCAAAAGAAAGTAACCGTTAAATCATGTGAGAAATGTTGCCCACCTTCTTGCCCAAGGATCCTTTTCCAGTCACAAGAGTCACTGGGGTCCCAAGGCTGCCTGTTCCTCAGGTCTTTCACTTTATCCACTTTAATGACTCTCACAGAGTGAAGGTCTCACCGGGTGGAGAGCAATTCTAGTATTCAAAGATTTTTTTAAAACATCATGGCACCTGAACCCGAAAGAACCCTTTACTTGTTGCTCAACAGTGATCTTTCCTGCCACACTAGATGTTTGGATTTATTAAAAGATGGTTCCATAGTGTGTTATGGGTAATTTAATGCATTTTCACTGGTAATTTTGACAATTGGCAATTTTTACCTTACACGTCAACTTTAAAACCTAAATCCCACATCGTCTGTGACTCTAGTTTGATTCTTAAATTTTGTCTGTAACATTTTTAAGCTGATAGAAAACACTTAAAGTAACACTATTTTATCTGTAGACAAGAGAGATGATTTTATGTACAATGTTTTAAAGGAGGACACTATCAAGAGAAATGCAATTCTCTAAGGAAACTGGAGAATCCTACCTTTATTCTGAAATTTCAACACAGACTTGCAGGAGCTGTGCTAGTAATTGGTTTGTATAGTTTTGCTACAGCACTAAGTCATATTTTATGGATTGTTTTATAGGAGAGCTGTGTTGCAATTCATTAAAAGAGAAGACAGGCAGCATCAACCTACTAAAAGGTCAGAGAGAATAAAGCAGATGGGTCTCTTCCCCTGAATCAGGTTAAAATGGTCCTGCCTGTCAAGATAGCATTGCTTTGAAGAATATTCACCGCAAAAGAGGCATCTGTAATCAGTGTTGCTCCTTTCTCTTTCCCACACCACCACCACCACCACCTCTAATCAGATGAGGGAGAAAATCAGTAGTAGTTGAAAGGTGATTCCAAACTGCATTGGAAATATAACTTGGGATATAGGCTACCCAGACAGGCGTCCACTTCCTACCTCATTCATGGAATCATGGGCAGAGGCTTCAGTGAGGACTGAACTGAGAGACCTTTTATCTGCTCTGTCTTCAAGAAACGAACCTCAAAGAGACCTCAAAGTCCCTACAGAGACATAATAACACCAGTCAGTCCCTGATCCATCTCTGCAGTTCCAGTTAATGGCTGCAGCTCAAGTTACAAAGTTGCCTAGCTACATTTGTTGGACCCATTTGGTTTCCAACCTTTTCTCATTCTTTTCTTCACAAACCCTGTTTGTATTTTTTCCTTTGTGGGACTCATGCTTTGAAGAATTTGGCGTATTAAACAAAGAGTTAATTAATAATAAATGTTACAATTTTTATGAAACAAAATGGGAAATTGCCATTGATTTTACTGACATGTTCAACGTTACCACGTGAGTTATTATAATCCCCTAAAGAAACAAAGAAACTTTGCATTTTCAGTTTGACTTTTTAGAAATGTAGGCAGTTTTCTATTGACATATACATCACTAAAATGCTAAAGTCTAATAATACATGAAGGTCAAAGGGTAGTTATACACATTATAAGGGAGCATCTATTCAGAGACCTTAAGAAAGTCATAAAGTCCCTACTTACTTCTTGCCTTTTAGACACAAGCTTCAAGCATCAATTACTCATCCCACAGTACTGTTTAATTTTTTTCACTTGAGAACACACAGTTAACCACCTTGAGTCAATAGAACCAGGATAAAAGATCTATAGCTTTCTGTAGGTAGAACAGTTGCCTTCTTAAATCTATGCTTACCACTAGAATCATATCTATCACTTTTCCATTTTCCATTCATGTTTATAAAATAATAAGAGAGAATTCATAAACTACTCAGATAATCGAAAAATAAATGCTGCTTTGCAGTCAGTGATGGCACTGCTGCTAAAACTGTTTGGCAAGCAGCACCCTGTAAAGAAAACTTGACGTGGCTGTTTGGTAACGTGCAAGTCTGAATTTGGTAGAGGAAAGGAGATTTAGGGATTTTAATATATAATATACAAGAATTCATGTCATTTGAAAGTTAAACTTATAAAAGTTGAGAACCATAGGTATTGGAAGTAAGACATGGATTTCCCACTTTAATTTCATACCTTAGACTAACAACCCTAGATTAAAAAAAAAAAAAAACCTTTGAAGTAAATATTTCACCTTATATACTAGCTACATAATATCAATTATTATCATTTATTGAATTTTGATTATGTGCCATACAGTAAACTGGGCCTTTTATACACATGCTTTTTTCCTGATTACCTGACTTAATCTTATTAATAACACTGCAAAATGAGATTGTGTTAGCATTTTACTGAAGAAACTGAAGGTCAGCTATGAAGCATTCTGCCCAAGACCACATGTGCCTACAAAATGGCAGTCCTGGAATTAAAATCAAGTTATCTGGCTTTAAAAATCATGTTCTCTCTTCCTCACTTAATTGTCCTCTTCTTAAGATTGCTTATTAAGACTGAATAGAATTGTTCTATCCTCCTGCTTTTGAACGTGGCCTTGGTATGTTTTCTCTAAAGCTACATCTAGAAAACTTCTTAGAGAGTAGGTAGCAGGGTCCTGTTTGTTGCCTTTATCAAGAGTATAAAAAGCAGTATTCTGTTTTGACCACTGTCAATTCTGAAGAATTGGACAGAACAGGGCCCACCAATAGGATTTGTCTAAATGCCTTTGGATGTGACACGTTATGTCAGGAGAAAGTGATGTAATGTACCCAGTAGGCAGCAATCAGGAGAACTTCAGAAAGGGCAATTTAAAAGGCAACATTGCTGAAGGCCTGGGCTTTACGTCCCTTATCTCCTTAGCTCCTCCCCACACAGCCCCTGCAGAAGGCATCACGATCATCATCCCACAGATGGTCTCAGAGAAGTTGACAGGGTCATTCACTGGGTATTTGAACCAAGGTCTGTTTACCTTCAAAGGCTCACCACCCCCCCCACCCCCCCCGCAATGCAGAGCACAAGGCGCCCTGGTACACAACACCTATGACAGATGTATGTCCCTACTACCAAACATCTATTGTCATAAGTTCTCCAAGATTTGCTCAGCCACCCATTCATCAGTGTACAGCAACAGCCATTGTTTCCATTTATTGTTCACCTCTCTGTGCCAGCTACTTAACTAAGTTCCTTATATAAGTTACGTCTGGAGAAAAAAATGTTTGTTGAATGAATGTAAAATTTAACATGTCATTCAATAATCAGAACAATATTATTCTTAAGGCTTAGGTTACTATTTTCATGTAGGTGGAAGACAGAGATTTATCGAGACGATACAGTGAAAACAATCAGGAAGCTGGAATCCAGGCATCCATCAGGCCCCAAAGACCATGCTCTTCCCCTGAAAGACCCTACCTGAAGGTTATCACAGGTGGAGTGTCTTTAATTTTAGGTTCTGAGAATTAGACTTTATTACATTTGGCATGGAAATCTATGTAATACTTGTCAAGGTTTCCCCAGAAGCAGAGCCTGAGGCAAGGATAAAAGTACACGTGGTTTATTAGGAGGTGATCACAGGAAATATGGGTAAGAGAGAGGAAATGGGGCATAGAAGGGAAAGCTAAAAGGTGCATTATCAAGCAAGTTAATATGTGGACAGTTGGAACTTGATCTCACTGGGATACTAGGACTAAGGGAGACAGGGATGAGGAGCACACTGCCATTGGGAACAGCATGGAATGGAGCTGAAAACTCCACAGTCGTGACCAGTCTAGCCAGAACAACTCCAGTATCATTAGGCAAGTAAATCTCACCTGTAGCTAAGATCAACCTAACCTTTGAGATTTTCACAAGAAAAGGTTGTTGACAGACATAAGAATAGATTTGATGAATGGCCAGAATTTTCATGTTCATGCACAGAAAGTCTCAACACTGTAAAAATGTAAGTGATCTCCTAATCTGTAAAGGAAAAAGAAATTCAATCAGAATAGCAACAGGTTTATTAACAGAACTTGACAGATTGATTCTAAACTTCATATGGAAGCACAAAAGTGCTAGCATAGTCAAGACAATTCTGAAAAGGGACAAATGTTGGGCAAATCTGTCATGAACAGATAGCTAGACTTATAAAGTTGCAGTCATTCAGATAGTAAATACTGTCACAGTGTTAGACAAATAAATATTGCAGTAGGATAGAGATCCCAAAAATGGTAAGTAAAGGAGGAGGTTGTGAGCCTTCGGTGGGGAAGGTGGACTATTCAGTAAGGGCTGTGGGTCTGTTGGCTTTTCATGGGGAGATAAATTAGAATAGGGGTTTCACTCTTTTCCATATGAAAAGCCAATAGTCCCACAGCACTTACTGAGATTTAATCACCAGGGCAGCTTCCAGTGTTTCTGGATTTTTCTGCTGTACCATTGTTGGCATTTTTTTCCATGGGAAAAAAAAAGCTTCTGTGAAATAGTTTTACTATATGCATTTATTACAGTGGTTGAAACAAGGGTTAGGACATTGGACATCCCCTCAACAACCTTCTCTCTCCCCCAGTACCTCCATAGGCATAGAAGGCCTGTTTTCTCATAAAAAAATGGAGCAGAAAGGACAACATAACCTAAGGATCCTCCATCCTCTTTTTCCTTTGAAATTTTAAGGTTCAAAAAACTCAGTTTTGCTCTTGGTTTAGAATCCAAGCAGTGGTCTACAAGCCCTCTGCTATATTTTGCCTGCTTCAAAATGCAAGGCAAATAAGTCTCATCTTACATGTGAACTACAATCCACTGAAACAGTAGTTCAAATGCTCTTGAAGCCAAGTCCCAACTCATGAAAAAGAATGTCAGAGTTGATTAGTAATGTCTGCCTTGAGCACAATATTGGAAAGTGACAGTACGTTGGCCAAGAATTTACCATTCTTTCATTTAACATGTTTCTATCCAGAAATATAAACATAATTTTATGTCATTAATCTAAGGAGCTTGATATTATTTTTCAAATAAATCAATACCAATTTCTGCCCAAAGAGTATTTTTTCATAAAGCATCTGGTTGGAATATGCCACACAAATCAGATCTATACGTCATGTTACAGCTCTTCTAGAAGGAAAGGGGAAAGCATACCCTCAAGAGTTAAGTTATTTGGCTTCAGCAAACCAACATTTGATTAGAGAATATGATATGCAGCCCAGGGTTTCCCTTCTAAATACAATTATGTATGATCATGTATCTAAAATGGTATAGGCATCATCAATAATCACTTGAAACTTTATTACTTTTAAACAATTTGAACAATTTTTCCCATGCAGGAAAGTTGGAGGGCAAGCTAAACCTGACACATCATTTTATTTGTTGAAAGTATTTATATTTCACCTCTTTTCAAAAAAAAAAAATTGGAGCCACTTACAACAAGAGCCATATACAATCTTGTCAATAAAAAAAGACAGTCTTTTTAATGAAAAAAGATTGGTTATTTTTCTCCAAATAAAGCCAAACTGTGTTTACTCAATATTTTTAATTGGTCTCCTTTGATATGGGAGCCTTGCATAGCTTTGCAATGGTGTAAAATGATGTTTCAACTGTAATTTATAAGAGGTGCTCCTAAAAGCATTATCTGTGACTCAGGGAATAAAGTAATAAATGAAATCTTATGAAAGAATAGGTAGGTGATTTTTTTTTAATGAAGTCTCTGTTTCTAGGGTAGTTTTCATTCTAGTTAAGCCAGCATTTGACTTAGTTGCATTTATATTAGCACAGACTTTTGTTTGCAATTAGTAGAGAGTATATCTCTTGCTGCCCAAAAGGTTTTCTCTCTGATGTCCGAATTTTCAGATTAGGCAACCATCTCACAACTGCACAGTTTTCATTTTCACTTATTGTTCTGATGCTAAGGACCACCCACTTAACCTCATCTCATTTGTTGTAACTCCCACTCCAGATGAAGCGTGAAGGCTAACATGGAAATGCATGTTCTATCAGGAGAATTAAAAGAAAAAATAGCAACAATACTCCTAATTTCTGTATGAAGAGATCATGTGAGTCCATAGAAAAGTTTCCTGGTATATGAGCATTAAGAATCTAAATGTAGAAAAATAAAGCAAGGGGTGAGGAGAGCTCAAAACATGAATGCCAAGACACCCTATTCAGATGCTGGATTTGAGTTACAAATCTGTCTCTAAATCAGTGGTTTATATCTTTTTGTATTGAGTTATGGGTCCCTTTGAGGGACCCATAAAGGATGTGAAGCATTCCCTCAGAAACAAACAAACAAGAAAGAACCATTTATCAAAAAGTTACCAATAAAAATAACAGGTTTTTTAACACCATAAAGTTTTCCTAACAAGGTAATTTTAATTGTAATAACACTTATAAATAGATAGATGTTTAAATGCTAATTAGGAAAAATAACTGGAAATATATTTTTTACAAGTATCATCATAAATCTTTAGAACTAGTTCCCTACTTCTGGGGTTGGGGAGTGAGAGGATCAATGTACCACGAAGTTATAAGGGGACTAGGAATCCATATCCACATCAAGAATTATTTGTCTACTGAATAACTCTTGTATGGATGTAGCAATCTTTATGTATATAGGTGCTATTTTAATAAATGAAATAAAAATTACTCAAAAAGAAAAAAATCCAAAACTTGAGAAGCCTTTGGAGAATATATCCATTCATTCATCCCTCCATTTATTTACTCAAAAAATAATTAAATGTTTACCAATGCACCCAGGGATATTGAGAATGAATTTCAGGGATTTCCATTAGATCATAAACTCCTTGAGGGAAGGTACCAAGTTGGCTCAAGGCAATTAGCTGTCAGGTATTTCGCTGTGAATTTCATGCTCTGCATGGCTCCCAAGCTGGCTTCCACCTGTCATTCAGTACCTTTCTGGACTGATGATATATGCTCAGAGAATGTGAATTCCTTTATATATCCAGGGTTGTCACCACTGAGGGGGAATTTTATAATCATATATTTCCACTTCTTCACCTACAGATAGAGAAACAGAAGGCCCATGGGATAAAGTGGCTTCTCTAAAGTTACACAACTCACCAGTGATGGAACCAAGGCTGGAACTCTTGTTATTATGTTCTTTTCACTAAAGAAAAAATTAGGGCAGTAAATTTGCAAAATAATTATTTAAATGCATTCCTAGGCCAATTGCATGTATTTTTTTTCCTTGTTTACTTTCCTTCCACTTCTTGAAAGGTTTTATTTTTTTTTTATTTGAAATACATACAGTGTTAATAAGATAAAAATAACAACTGAGGGAATCTGGAGAAAGAGGAGGTGAGATAAATTAAGCGAAGTGAGAGGTTACTTTAGTAGGTGAAACGCACCCAATAAGGTTCCACACAGTTACTAAAAATGGGTCACCAATGAATGCTGTACTTCCTAGCAGCCAAGGAAGGAAGGAAACAAAATTCATTGTAGGTATCCGATAAAAACAACCAAAAATGATTCTGAAGAACCTAGGGGCGGGGCAGGAATAAAGACGCAGATGTTGAGAATGAACTTGAGGACACGGGGAGAGGGAAGGGTAAGCTGGGACGAAGTGAGAGAGTGGCATGGACTTATATATACTACCAACTGTAAAATAGATAGCTAGTGAGAAGCAGCCGCATAGCACAGGGAGGTCAGCTTGGTGCTTTGTGACCACCTAGAGGGGTGTGATAGGGAGGGTGGGAGGGAGATACGAGAGGGAGGAGATATGGGGATATATGTATACATATAGCTGATTCACTCTGTGATACAGCAGAAATTAACACACCATTGTAAAGCAATTATACTCCAATAAAGATGTTAAAAAAAACCCACTAAAATCTGAAAAGGCTACATACTCTGTTATTCCAACTATATGACATTCTGAAAAAGGCAAAACTACGGAGACAGTCAAAAGATCAAAAGTTGTCAGGAGTTGGGGAGGGGAAAAGGAATGAATAGTTGAAAAAGGAATGAATAGTTGGGGAGGGGAAAAGGGGATCTTTAGGGTGATGAAATGCTCTATGAGATTATAGTGATGGATATATGTGACTGTACATTTGTCCAAACCCATAGAATATGCAACACCAAGAATGAACCCTAATGTAAACCATGGACTTTGGGTGACTCTGATGTGTCAATGTAGGTTCACTGATGGTAACAAATGTACCCCTCTGGTGGAGGATGTTGGTAATGGGGGAGGCAATTCATGTAGGGCGGCAAGGAAGTGAATGGGATATCTCTGTGCCTTCCTCTCAATTTGTCTATAAACCTAAAATTGCTCTTAAAAAAGTAAAGTCTTTATGGAAAAAAACAAATATCGATTCTCAGGAGAAATACAATGGCTCCTGGCCTTGAAGCCTCAATTAAATTTCTCCTGTGGGTCCTCAGAAAATGCATTGCTGCTATGAATTCAATAGTAAATTTCAACAGGCTGGTTCCTAAGCAATTATTCACAGAGGCCAGGGGGATTGCAATGCCCAAGAGAGAGAAAGCATCTGGACAAGAGGCCGGAACACTGTGGTCCAGGCACACGGCTCACTGAGGGTCTGGCTTCATCCAGGAATAGCATTTAGACTACCTAGAGGAATAACAAACAGTTCACCTTCATTGAGCCCTTGCCATGTGCCCAGACTGTTCTGAGCATTTACATGTTATCTTCACATCTTCTGGGCAGGCCCTAGTGAATATTGTTGCTTAAATATTGTTGCTTAAGGACTGAGCAATGGAACTTTCAAGATTATAAAGGTCATATATTCTGTCAAGAACTTGGAGAATACATATTCAGTATTGCTCTAATTTTTTCTAATGCTGAATCAGTAGTCTTCTATGAAAATTAAAACATTTCACCAGAACATGTGCCAGAAAATGTTCAGAGGAATAAAGACAAATAAAATAAGTCTTTAGCATATTAGGATCCCTGAACCTTTGTCTTGTCCCCACCAGGAGAGCAGGTAATTGGGAATATATAGTATTTGAGGCACTCCAGTATATATGAGAGTGCAAGGTGTGAATGTTTTCACTATTTTTTTTTTCACGGTATGCAGGCCTCTCACTGTTGTGGCCTCTCCCGTTGCGGAGCACAGGCTCCAGACGCGCAGGCTCAGCGGCCATGGCTCACAGGCCCAGCCACTCCGCGGCATGTGGGATCCTCCCAGACCGGGGCACGAACCCGCGTCCCCTGCATCGGCAGGTGGACTCTCAACCACTGCGCCACCAGGGAAGTCCCTGTTTTCGCTAGTTTTAAGGTTATGGCTATGAGACCTTGTTACATGGCCAACAGGAGCCTGAGTGTCAAATTAGCAATTCCACTTTGGGGTATTCACCCGAATTAAAAAACACTAATTCAAAAGGTTATATGTACCCCTACTTTCACTGCCACATTATTTACAATAGCCAAGATATGGAAGTAACCTAAACATCCAGTGATAGATGAATGGATAAAGATATGGTATATATATACAATGGAATATTACTCAGCCATAAAAAAAGAAATCTTGCCATTTGCAATAACATGGATGGATCTAGAGGGTATTACGCTAAGTGAAATAAGTCAGACAGACAAAGACAAGTACCATATTATTTCACTTATATGTGGAATCTAAATTAAAAAAAGAAACAAAATGAAACAAAAACAGACTCACAGATGCAGAGAACAAACAGGTGGTTGCCATAGGGAAGGGAGGTGGAGGGACGGGTGAAATTGGTAAAGGGGATTAAAAGGTACAAACCTCCAGTTATATGATAAGTAAGTCACAGCAATGTAATATACAGCATAAGGAATACGGTCGATCATATTGTAACACTTTGCAAGGGGACAGATGGTGATAATCATTTCATAATGCATGCAAATGTCAAATCACTATATAGTAGAGCTGAAACTAATATAATAGTGTACATCAACTACATTTCAATTAAAAAAACACAGTTAGTGTTTTTATCCAATAACAGTTACAGCAAATCTGCTCTTACTACGTCGTCTGTGTGTACCCCGTTACGCACACAGGATGGTTAGTCGAGCTGTAACCAGCTCACACTGCCTCTCCACAGCCAGAACTTCCAGGTAATGCCTTTCCCATGGTTACATCTCCAGTATCTATTTTCCTCTGGACTGCATGAGGTCTGATGTCCCTAACACCCATGTGGGTCCTCATAAAGAAGATGACTCCTCCACAGCAGAGCTTCTCAGCATCCCCTGCACATCAGAATCATCAGAGGAGCTTTGAAAAAAACCCAACACCCAGGCTGGACCCCAGCACAGCTATCTCAGAGCCTCTAGGGGTAGAACCCTCCCAAGACAAAGATGGATATAAAAAGAGGACACACTAGGGCTTCCCTGGTGGCACAGTGGTTAAGAATCCACCTGCCAATGCAAGGGACACGCGTTCAAGCCCTGGTCAGGGAAGGTCCCACATGCTGCGGAACAACTAAGCCTGTGTGCCACAACTACTGAGCCTGTGCTCTATAGCCCGCGGGCCACAACTACCGAGTCCACGTGCCACAGCTACTGAAGCCTGTGTGCCTAGAGCCTGTGCTCTGCAACAAGAGAAGCCACTGTAGTGAGAAGCCCGCACACCATAATGAAGAGTAGCCCCCGCCCGCCACAACTAGAGAAATCCTGCGCACAGCAACAAAGACCCAACAGAGCCAAAAATAAATAAATTAAATTAAATTAATTTTAAAAAGAAGAGGACACAGAACTCGAGTCCCAGGTCCCTGGCATCCCGGAAGCGGGGAGAAGAGATGGTGAGGAAAGAGAGCAATCAAAGGGCTTGAGCCTCTGGCAGAAAGGAATCGACCCTGTGGCTCTGGCTGCAAATGTAAAGCAACTCCCAGACACAAAGGACCCTGCTCCTTCCCCACTTGCTGTGCACCCTGCCTCCTGACACCAGACCAGTCCTGCCTCTAATCCATGAGCACTAAGGCTTAAATGACTACAGTCCAGGAGGGCCAGGGAGAGGAAGAATGAACAGTGAAAGGCCATGAACAGGAAGGAATGAGGGTGGGGAAGAAAGGCGGCAGGGGAAGTAAGTCCTGGGTTCTAGCCTACCCTTGACCATGGCCATTTGATTCAGTGATTCTCTTTTGTGCCAGCCCTGCATTGATGGTGTTTTGGTGGAGACATCTGGTCACAACTGGTGGTTACGTTTGCACAATCCTTGAGCTTGGAACTATAGAATATACTGGAAAGAGCACTGGTGCCTTTGGGTACAGAGAGGGTGGAGGAGGTGGGAAGTAAGTCCAGCTTTTTTCAGGCTTCCTGCTTTTGAGTCACAGCACAGCTCCAAATGCCTGGAATGTAGGATTTAGCTCTCTCTGCCAATTCAATCCACCAAGTACAGACATTTGTCCCAGAAGAGGACATTCACCCCTTTAAGCTCCCTTTAAGCTCAGGCTGTGTGGAAGGGGATACTCCTTGTGAGAAACACACTTGTAAAAAGAAAAGTGCATTTCCATCCTTTCCTTGGTACCCCCAGAGAAGTCCAAATTAATTGTATAAATTTAGAAGTGGCTAATTTTTAATGGAAATTTAATCTGTATGTTACCCCAGTGAAAAAGTAGCCTGTTTACAAAGCAAGAAGGTCAGTGTGGTAACTGTAACCCAATCATGCTTTGTAAATGGTCAACTTTTCCCTGGACTATTGTATATCACACAGCTTTTACACAAGCTTGTTAAATTTTAGATATTCAAGACAATCGAGTCTAAGACGTTTGAGTGCCTTGGTTACATTTTGTCATTACTGGTTAAGGCTCCATCTTCTAATAACAGGAATTTATATAAGAACTGCAAATTTACTGTGGAGAAGAATTAGTAGATAATGACTCTGCCTAAAGAAAGAATGTGTCATGAGCTAAGACCTACCCAAAGAGTGGCTGTTTCCATTCTGAATCCCTTCATTGTCCAGCAGTGTAAACCACCAGTGCTAGCCTTATTCTGAGAATAGCCTGCTAGGAGTTAGAAAAGATTAATGAAAACATTTTCAAAAACTCAAGTCAAGCCATTTTACTGGGGAGTAGAGAAGTGTTGATATTAATCCATTATCCGTGAGCTTGGAAGGAAATCATTATTTGCAAACTACAAAATAAGGAAGATGTGATATTTCTCTTAGTCTCTCAAAATTTGAGTATTTTCCTCTTGGCAGACACAAGCCTTCCCTCCTCTAGTTCTCTCACCTTATGAAAGGAAGCTGGAATTCATCAGGTTTGTTTTTTCATTATTTGAGGCTGAGAACTTGGAGTAAAGAATGGGGGGGGGGTGTCATATTCTGAAGGTTTAAGGATGGTAGGCAGAAAATGAGCCCAGCTTCCCTTGACTGCTACCTGTCTAGTTTTCTTAAAAGGTAGTTTTAGGTCACTTGTAATAAGCAATTAATATAAACATTCAAGGTATTTAAGAATAATATGTAACACATATTAGTGACCAACTATGAACCAGACACACTATATATTGTATTTTAAAACTTTAATAACAACTCTACAGAGTGGTTACTTTTATCCCTATTTTACAGGTACAAAATTAAGCTCAGAGGCATAATTACCTGCCTAAGGCTACACATCTACAAAGTGATAAATTTGGAATTCAACCCTAATTCTAGCTCTTTTGCCAAATAATATTATCTTCCAAGATTATCAACAGTCACTGAAGTGAGTTCAGTCAGAAAGGGCCTTTGTAGTTATTTGTTTACTCATTTATTCATTCATTCATTCAAGTTAGGTCTGGATTACCTAACTGCATACTGACCAATGCCATAAGCTTTGAGGTCAAGTCCTAGGTCTGTCACTTGCTATCTTGGTGGCCTGGTCAACTCACTTAACCTTGGGTTCCTGATTTATGAATAGGAAATTGTGTTGGCACCAACTTCAAAGGGTTACTAGTAGATTAAATTAAATGATATCTTAAAGCCTTGGTTTGGTACCGGAAATAGTAAGCTCTCACTTAGCTTTGTGTTGATGGTGGTGGTGATGACGAGGAGGAGGATGCAGTGGTCCTGGGGGTAGAGATGTCATTTCTCTACTAGGAAAAGCTGGTACTTGAATCCTGGAGCCGATAAGGACCTTCAAGATTCATCTGTTCATTTGCCCTTGGTTGTAGATGGAGCTGTAAACAACAGGGCTGCATTACTGTCATGTGCTACACGACTGATTTTATTCAATGGCCCTTAAACATTAACAATCTCTCTCTTGCTCATGACTCTGGAAGAAGAGGGTCAATCCCACAGGCTCTGGGCCTGCAGACACCCCAGTGACACAGTGGGGAGCATTTTCCAACAATGTGTAAAACCCTCCACTTGGACTCTCAGCTTCTTTCCCAGAATGACGTGCTCTTCAGTTTACTCAGAGTCACCGACCCTCCAGGCCACAGCAAATGAGGACAAATCCCCTATTCAGGGGATTCCCTCCCCCCAACCTTCATTCAGATGTTTGGCACCATGGAAAGAGGCATAGCCATGGTTTCCTTTGGACAATTTAAGAAATTAATGTTAAAGGATGCGTCACCCTGGATCTAGAAAACAGGTCACCATCGGTTTTCTCCAGCAGCATTTGAAGCTCCAGGAGGGGATTTTGGAACCAAAGGGGAAACGTGCACTGGTTAGCTTACCTGTCTTGCCTCCCAGCACCCCTGCCTTCCAAGAGCACTTGTCAGCCTCTTGCCCTGTCCTTATTCAAATGTTACCCTGGAAACCTCGCTATAATTCCTCAACCTAAGATAAACGAAAATCTGAAACTACCCCCAGCTTCTGTAGCAGACTGTTAATGTTGTTACTAAAAGTCTCTGCTGGAAGTGTAGCATTTTAGCCAGAATAAGAAGTGTGGAGTAAAGGTTTACAGATTTAACCCTTCCTTGCCTCCACGTTCACTTGCACATGATGATTTTATTAAAATGATACAGTGTTTTTATTTGCCATGAAATCCCCATCTCACAGTTCTAATGGGATTCAGATGTCTTTACCTGATAGGTGAACTTTTAGGATCTTTCATGACCCACGGTGCAAACTAGAAATCATAATGCCCTACTATGGCTTAAAAATTGTATTTGAAATATCATACTAGGCTATAGATGTGAAAATAGTAAGAACATTAATAAATGATGGCTGTAGTGCTTTTTCTTCCCCCTCTAAATAGTCTCCATTTTGCTTTCACATTCATTGCCCCAGGATATGAGAGTTTTGTTCAGAGCTCCATGTCGGGAAGGTGCTGACCCCATCCAGGTGCTTTCTGTTGCAGAGCTGGGTGTGCACGGATCCTGCCCATCGCTGGGCAGGATTTGGAATAAAGAGTGGGTAGAGAAAGGACTTTAGAACGTATGCAAATTATCCAGTTCACTGCAGCTACCCTGGTCTCTTTATTCATAAAATTCCTTTGCCCTGATGAAATCCCCAAATTATTAGTGATATAGATTAACTGTACAGAGGAGTAGAAAGAACGTCAGCCATGATTTCTTGAGTGTCTATTACATCTAGACATCATTGCGTGGAGTGGCTTATGTAATCTTCACAACAGCTCTGTAGTTTAGGTACTATTATTATGCCTATTTTTGAGGGAAAGAAGATGTAGCAAGGTTAAGTAACAGACCTAAAATCACCAACCATTGAGTGGGGAAGTCAGTATTCAAACACATTTCACAAGTCCTCATTTTTAACCACTGTGTCGCAATTGGACTTCAGGAGTCAAAGCTTCTATGTCCTAGTTTTGTTACTAACTCTTGGACTTCTGTTTCCGCTTCTGTAAAATGAAACGGTTGGAGTAGGGGAGTGTTCCCAGTATAATTTATACCCTGAGATTCAGGGGAGGAAGACAAAAAGCGTTTAGAAAGACAATAAAGTCCATTGGCATACACTGTCATAGGGGAGAGAGAACAAGGGGACGGTAACAATTTGCCCCTCTAGTTTGTCAGTGAGCTTGATGACAAAGCTTCAATGACCTTAACTAGTCTTCAACTAGGACTAAAGAAGACTATATCCCGTGTGTTTCCCATTAATGTTCATGGAAACACATAAACCGTATCACGTTGATTCTCTCCTCTTTCTCAGCGTGCAATTCCATTTTCAGTCCCCTCTTACCAGGTATATTTAGCATCCAAAGGATTTGTTATCACACGCACGCACACACACTCCATTCAAATTACTTAAAGGAAGTAACTTACTCACGGATGCAATTTGGTTCATTACGCGCAATTATGATCATGCATCTGCCATTCAAGCAGAGCGCTGCCCTGGGTTTCATGTGAGGATAGCCAAAAATAGGTTTATCAAAACCACGGTGGCTTAAAAATTATCATACTAGGTTTAAACTTTGGGACAGTCAACTTTCCCAGTGTGACTTCCTGTTTTGCAGAAAAGGGCTTGATGAAATAATAATAAAAGAGTCTCGTACTCCTTTCTGTTTACCAAGTGGCTGCTCCAAACAACATTTTAATGATTTAAGTGTAAATGAATCAGAAGCATATGGATTAGATTTCCCTTAAAATGCACACGGATTTTTAAATGAGCGAGAGTGGAATGAAGAATTTCCCCAAGTTTAGTGCTCCTTGGAAATGGCTTTTCTAGTGTTATTAAAAATTGGTGGTGCGGGGGTGGTGGCTCACTTTGAACTACATTTGGCAAACAGGGCTGAGGCGGGGAAAAGCTTCCTAACATCTTTAAAAGGGGACCAGCCTTCTCCTTGGGCATTGACTAATTCATCCCAACCAGCATTCTTGATGAGTTAAGTGTAAATGAATCAGTAACATACGGATTGCATTTGAAATACACGTGGGATTAAAAAGTGAGGGAAAAAAGCACTTGGTAAAGTATGCCTGGGGTTTTGCCAAACCCATAATGCTTAAAAAAAAAAAAAAAAAAAGAAAGGTTTGAAACAATTGATGAATTCCTCCCAGGCCCTGCCATTCTCTCCAGGCGGAACGGATGCACGGCTGTTTGTGTGACTATTCCAGGCCCCTCCCTCTTAAACAACACTGAGGAACAGCCAGGGCCCAGCCTCACCTGCCTGGTGCCCAGGTTGCTCCCTAATTTTAAGCTTCCATCTTAAAGAGGATCACTTCCTAAGTGAGAGAGAAAGCTAACATACTCATAACCCTCTTGTGAGAGTAAGCAAATACACTACATTTGGCTATTCAGCCATTTGTTTTCCTAGATAAACATAAGAGGCAACTGAACAGAGGTGGGACTCTGTCCCTGATTGGGACCTGATCTTGTGTTTACTTTTCAGTTTCCTCACTTGGCATCCGAATAAAAAAAAGGGGTGATTTGGTGCTCCGTAGCTCACACGGAGCACCCCCTAGACCAGTGGCCCCTCACTTTTCACCTCCACGGACCTTGTTATCTTCCTTTCCTCTCCGAGTCCATATTTTCGAAGGATATACACCAGATGCAATTATTGAAAAACAATTTCCTCATTTTGTTATTAATCAGAAAGTGCTACCGTAAGAGAACCAACATAAACACATTGAGTTGATAGGATTTGAGTTAAAAAGGTTTTAGCTCTCCTTCTCAGTCGGCACCCAGTCAGTTCTATGACTCCAGTGGGTGTCTCTGACATATTGGGAATATCTCTGAGAAGCCCGTCTCTTCCTGCATGGGTCCCCGAAGGGCCAAAATCCTAGGGACTGAATCATTAGCCTAACAGGTGTGACAGGCATTTTAAGGTAGAGAGATTTCCAGAACAGCTCCAGTGGAATTCTGTAGGTAAGCCCTCTCAAGCATCCTGATATCCTTCCCAAATACAGAGCAGGTCCAAAGACTTGGTAGCTCTGAGAATCATCTCAGAGAAGAGGACTGGAGAGGTCACTCTCCCCAACACAGAGTTCCTGATTCCTCAGAGCCTCTCGCGTTCACTCTGGGGCATCCTGCTCCTCATTTGGAGCCCGAAGCCATCTGGCCGGCTCCATTTAGGACCTCTGCAGAGACTTCAATGGTTTCAATCCATCCGCAGTCACCCAAACCCCTATTTTATTTTCGAGAAAATTAAGAGTGTGTCGTCAGGGCTCGTTAGAGGGCTTAAAGGAAAATTGACTTTATTATTTCCCTGCTCTGTTTTTGAGGGTGGGGTGGGGGAGTGGACTGAGTGGGAGGGAGTGATTATGTGAAGAGCTATGTAAAAATTCAAAAGTTCATCTTGTCACGTCAGAGCTTTGGCAAACATATTCCTGCGTGTTTTTAGTGGAGTAAGTGGGAAGGCAGCTCCTTTCTAACACTTGAAAAGAAGCTTGCTCTCTGAATTGCTTCGACAGGCACAGTTCTGGCAAATGCCTCGGGAGACCCATCATCTTGAGACAGCTGTGGAAACAGTTTGACATTAATGAAAATGTGCAAATGAGGTAATAAACTAGGATGGAAGAACCATTTCAAAACAACCTGTGACCCTTTTTCTTTTCTTCCTGCCGCACCCACTCACGGAACACAGATGTTCAGACAAGTGTGCCACAATAGGCTTTTCGACGATGGAAAAAGGAGAGTGTCCGTCCCCTTTTGCCTGATGTCCTTTCCCGTGTCAAGCACTGGAGTTAAGGTGCTATTGTCACACGAGGCTGCTCTTTGTAATGAATTATGTCTGTGGCTCAAATGACTGAACCTCAGCAGAAGGAGAGTCCTGGGAGCACGCATATATGCTTAATTTTATTTCAGGAAAGCAAGCAAACCAGGGGCACTTAGGCCTTGCAGTGGGGCCCACTCAGAAACAAGACGGACAAGTTCACAGGCCATTGCCCAGGAGCCTCCGAAGGGCTGACATAAGATCGATTGGCCATCCTGGGCCATTTAGCAAACAGTTTACATAGGCAGCCTGGGTCCTGGATTTAAACTAAATGAAAACTATCGGGAGAATTCCCTATAAAGTGGACTTGATCTATATTAGGGAACAGGCTAATTATAGGGATTGGCATATATGGAATCAAAGCGAAACACTATATGGGACTAGAGAGTGGTGGTCTTTTATACCAGGGTGGTCTGAAACCGGGGTTTAATGTATGTACAATATACAAACATTTTTGACAGACCATTAACACCTATAATCTTGTAAATATTTGCAATTTTCTAGATCATAAATATAGCTGCATAAGCAGTTCTTTCAGAACATCATTTATACACCATTAAAGGTTAATTTACAAGTTAGTACCTTATAGAAAGAAGATATGCAGGCTTTATGCTAACTTTCTATAAAGGGAGACTGGTGTCTCCAAAAGCGATTTGTAACTCTCCTGTGGGTCTGACTGGGGGCCTATTCAAAGCACTATTTGAATTCTTTTCATCAGCTCATGTTCACAGCAAACTTAATCTTCTGTTTTGGGGGAAAAAAGAAACAGAGGGGAGAGAAAGATCTGAGGTCTTCAGGCTGTACTTCCAAGCATCCAACTGTTTATTTGAACAGTCTCTCTTGACACCATTCTCATTTGTCATTGTCCCTCTGATACCGGCTGTTGTACCTTAGCCTCCAGCCCAAAGGGCTTCCAACAGTTCTCAACTTAAAGACCCCTCAGAGGGACCAACCAACAGTGAAAGTCTGATCTCTGAGGCTACCATCATGTGACATTACATTCTGTGAAAGATCAAAAGGGCGTGGATAAGAGGAGGGAAAGTGTTTTGTGGGGGACTCTTTTCTCCCTCCAGTCGGGCAATACTGGAGTCTCACTGCAGGTGGTGATAGGGACCCAGGTTCCTATGGGAGCTGTCCACAGATTAGGGTGACGGGAAGACACTGGGGCTCACTGGGAAAAGAGCATCTTCTCTGTGAGAGGGTTGGTAAAAGTGGGTCAAATCCGTGAGGAGGAAGCCACAGAGTGAGGTCAAGTGACCACATCGGATTTGCGCTGTCTGTAAAGAAGCCGAACTGTGAAACGTATTCAGTATGTGGAGCCTCTTTTCCTCTGCAGAAGGATTCCATCAATATCATTGCCCTTTTCCTGAAATATGAACAGCTGCCTGCCTGCATGGCCCTGGCATTTTTCATGCATCGTCTGCCTCTTAGACCTCCCGCATGGAGAGACCTTCCTGGTGTTCAGGAGCTCGTTAGGACACCGGAAGCAAATTTCAAAAAGTTTGCAGTCTACATACACACGCCTCCCTTCTCTTTCTACTGATTTGGGGAAATTTCCCAAGTGTAACCAATCTCCCCTGTGCTCTTCTGACCCCTCAAAGTCAGCCCAGATCTCAGGACAGCAAAACAGCTCTCTCCACACTCGCCGTCCGTCCAAGTCATGTGGCAAATACAATACTGAACTGGGAGTCCAGAGGTGGGTTTTGTTTGTTTTTTGGCCACGCTGTGCAGCATATGGGATCTTAGTTCTCCCCAACCAGGGATCGAACCCACGCCCCCTGCACTGGAAGAGCAGAGTCTTAACCACTGGACTGCCAGGGAAGTCCCCAGAGGTTTAGATTCTAATATTGGCCTTGCCACTATCTGATCTTAGAGAAATGACAGTCTTCTGGCCTTCAGTTTTCTCATTTGTAAGTGACTCATCCATGACTCACAGTCTATCTTACATATTTCCTCTGGTTTGGAACCCATAAAACCTATTAATACTCTCCTCTCCCCTCTACAATGCCTTCGTATGGGGGAGTAAACAGCATTACCCTCTCCAAGCCCTCCCCCTACCCCTCTGGCCCCATCCTCACATCCTTTCTAGCATTTTCCTACAGGAGCCCATCTAAATCACAGCCACTGAGCAGCTTCCGTTGCTTCTTTCTCTGCCCACGTTTCCCTGTTTGTGCTAGTTTCGTATTATTAAAACTAAATAAACAAATGTTGATAAAGCTAGAGCTCATAGGTTTTGTGGGAATTAAAGATTCCCTGAAATTCTGAGAAGAAACCCAATATTTGAACAAGTGGTGCAATGTTTAATAAAATAAGAGTTTAGGGATTTGGGGAGCCTGAATAGGACCATCACAACCTGGAGGCCAAGTGTTGGACAAAGTGACCAAAGGGTACAGTATTTGATGGGAGGGACATACAAAAATGGATGCTGTAACTGTTAGGATCGTCAAGTTATTAGCTTTTCCCTGAAACAACCAGAGTGTAGAACGTTTACATCGGTGAACAGTGAAATTTGGTTTTCTTGACATTTTTCAACTGTGCTTTGAGTCATTTGTAAATTACACTTAATCTGAATGTTGGGGGGTCTCTTCCATTTGGAAATACAATCAATCATTTTGAACCCTGGGTTGTATACGGTTCCTTCAATTTTTGATTTGGGGCTTCAGAGCTAGGCTTCATTGTACCAGCACTATGTTAGGCCATTTACTATCTGAGAATTTTACCCACTTTTGAATCTAATTCTGTGGCCTCCAAGACACATCCTTGCTGAATCACCATGAGTCTGTATGCTGCTTCCACCTGAGCCCTTCTCTCTACTGTTCCTCCCCCTACGTTCAAAATGTTCCCGCCGTACACACCTTTCACTCAGAACCCTGTTCTCAGCTTTCTCCAGTAGCACTTCACTAAGGTAATAACCTACTCCATGCACATCGGTGATCTCCACCTGGTTAACTTGTTAACTCCTCCTCTTGTGAGAGTCCCTGAGCTGCCTACTCCCCGTGTGACTTGAGATCACTAAGTAACGAGTGAGGCTACAAGACCCTAGTTCACTGCAGATATTCCCACGAAGAGCTGTGACTTCACACTAAGTCTTTGGGTTTTGTTATATGTTAATAGAGGAAACAGCCATACGAAGGATGTTTCTGTGCCTTCTGTAAATTCGCTGTTGAAGACCTTCTAATATGTTATTCAGTGTCTCTTATATAAGAAGCCATATGATCAAGGATTTCTTAGGATTAAGTGTTAAAATGAAAAAGAATTCTTTGTCTCTCTCAAGTACCTATTTTACTTGCTTTTAGGAGGTAATTAGAGCCACAAAACTCAATTCGGGAAGGAGAGTCATCCCGGTTTCCCCTCCTGTCTGCCGTGGTTACCAAGAGGTTCAGGGCCTGGTCTTTCCCTCTGTTGTCACCACTTCCCTTATCCTACTTTCTGAATGAGCCCCACACGCTCCCTCCCCCCTCCTCTCCTCCATACTCCATCCTTGGTCTCTTAGCCATTTGTTCCATTCTTCTCTCCTCTGCATCTCCAGGGGTTTGTGGAAAGCAGAGAGGATAAAGTAATGTTACTTTGCCCTGGCAGTATGTTACTTTGCAGGGGTCTTCCGGGGAACACTGCCTTAATCCAAGACCCATCAAAGGATGTTCTTATGAGCAGCTCCTCCAGCCAAAGGAAAACAAAACAAAGAGTTCTCTGAACAAAAAAGTAGGAAATATATGCTCCAGCTGCCTCTTGGAGATTCCCAAAGAATATTAGGAGAGTTAAATCTAAAAAAGTCCTGAAGTAAAGAAAATAAATGTGTTTGAACACGCAGACTTTTTATATGTGGTATTCAGAAGAATATACTTTGAGAATGTCTGACTTGATCCAAATAGTGGATTCCAGTGTGGCTCTTTCAGGTATTGGGTCAGTATGAAGTGGAGGGGTGGCCTTTCCTGCTCCCCAGTTTGGACCAGAGGTAACTGCTCTCTCCTTCATGACTCATCACTCAACCCTAAATTACTTCTCCAGATGCTAACGCCATTCAAATATTCCTGGCTTCCACAAATGATCTGCTTATCTTCATCAACTCACACAGCTTCCCCAGCCAGTACTAACAGGCCTACAGAGCACCTTACCAATCATATTCGACGGTTTTTTGGTTTTTTCTTTCTTTTTTTAACATCTTTATTGGAGTATAATTGCTTTACAATAGTGTGTCAGTTTCTGCTTTATAACAAAGTGAATCAGTTATACATATACATATGTCCCCATATCTCCTCCCTGTTGCATCTCCCTCCCTCCCACCCTCCCTATCCCACCCCTCTAGGTGGTCACTAACCACCTAGCTGATCTCCCTGTGCTCTGTGGCTACTTCCCACTAGCTATCTAGTTTACATTAGGTAGTGTATATATGTCCATGCCTCTCTCTCACTTTGTCACAGCTTACCCTTCCCCCTCCCCATATCCTCAACTCCGTGCTCTAGTAGGTCTGTGTCTATTCCCGTCTTACCCCGAGGTACTTCATGACCTTTTTTTTTTCTTAGATTCCATATATATGTGTTAGCATACGGTATTTGTTTTTCTCTTTCTGACTTACTTCACTCTGTATCACATACTCTAGGTCCATCCACCTCACTACAAATAACTCAGTTTCGTCTCTTTTTATGGCTGAGTAATATTCCATTGCATATATGTGCCACATCTTCTTTATCCATTCATCTCTTGATGGCCACTTAGGTTGCTTCCATGTCTTGGCTATTGTAAATAGAGATGCAATGAACATTTTGGTACATGACTCTTTTTGAATTATGCTTTTCTCAGGGTATATGCCCAGTAGTGGGATTGCTGGGTCATATGGTAGTTCTATTTGTAGTTTTTTAAGGAACCTCCATACTGTTCTCCGTAGTGGCTGTATCAATTTACATTCCCACCAATAGTGCCAGAGTGTTCCCTTTTCTCCACACCCTCTCCAGCATTTATTGCTTCTACATTTTTTGTTTTTGTTTTTTTTTTTGTGTGCTATGCGGGCTTCTCACTGCTGTGGCCTCTCCCGTTGCAGAGCACAGGCTCCGGACGTGCAGGCTCAGCGGACATGGCTCACAGGCCTAGCCGCTCTGTGGCATGTGGGATCTTCCCAGACTGGGGCACGAACCCGTGTCCCCTGCATCGGCAGGCAGACTCTCAACCCCTGCGCCACCTGGGAAGCCCTGTTTCTACATTTTTTGATGATGGCCATTCTGACTGGTGTGAGATGATATCTCATTGTAGTTTTGATTTGCATTTCCCTAATGATTAATGATGTTGAGCATTCTTTCATCTGTTTGTTGGCAATCTGTATATCTTCTTTGGAGAAATGTCTATTTAGGTCTTCTGCCCAATTTTGGATTGCATTGTTTGTATTTTTGATATTGAGCTGCATGAGCTGCTTGTAAATTTTGGAGATTAATCCTTTAACAGTTGCTTCATTTGCAAATATTTTCTCCCATTCTGAGGGTTGTCTTTTCATTTTGTTTATACTTTCCTTTGCTGTGCAAAAGCTTTTAAGTTTCATTAGGTCCCATTTGTTTAGTTTTGTTTTGATTTCCATTCCTCTAGGAGGTGGGTCAAAAAGGATCTTGCTGTGATTTATGTCATAGAGTGTTCTGCCTATGATTTCCTCTGAGAGTTTGACAGTGTCTGGCCTTACATTTAGGTCTTTAATCCATTTTGAGTTGTATATGGTGTTAGGGAGTGTTCTAATTTCATTCTTTTACATGCAGCTGTCCATTTTACCCAGCACCACTTATTGAAGAGGCTGTCTTTTCTCCACTGTATATTCTTGCCTCCTTTATCAAAGATAAGGTGACCATATGTGTGTGGGTTTATCTCTGGATTTTCTATCCTGTTCCATTGGTCTATATTTCTGTTTTTGTGCCAGGACCACACTGTCTTGATTACTGTAGCTTTGTAGTATAGTCTGAAATCAGGGAGCCTGATTCCTCCAGCTCCGTTTTACTTTCTCAAGATTGCTTTGGCTATTCGGGATCTTTTGTGTTTCCATACAAATTGTAAAATTTTTTGTTCTAGTTCTGTGAAAAATGCCATTGGTAGTTTGATAGGCATTGTATTGAATCTGTAGATTGCTTTGGGTAGTAGAGTTGTTTTCACAATGTTGATTCTTCCAATCCAAGATCATGGTATATCTCTCCATCTGTTTGTATCATCTTTACTTTCTTTCATCAGTGTCTTATAATTTTCTGCATACAGGTGTTTTGTCTCTGTTGGTAGGTTTATTCCTAGATATTTTATTCTTTTTGTTGCAATGGTAAACGGGAGTGTTTTCTTAATTTCACTTTCAGATTTTTCATCATAAGTGTATAGGAGTGCTGGAGATTTCTGTGCGTTAATTTTGTATCCTGCTACTTTATCAACTCCATTGATTAGCTCTAGTAGTTTTCTGTTAGCATCTTTAGGATTCTGCTAGCAGCTTTAGTATATACATAGTATCATGTCATCTGCAAACAGTGACAGCTTTACTTCTTGTTTGCCCATTTGGATTCCTTTTATTTCTTTTTCTTCTCTGATTGCTGTGGCTAAAACTTCCAAAACTATGTTGAATAAGAGTGGTGAGAGTGGGCAACCTTGTCTTCTTCCTGATCTTAGTGGAAATGGTTTCAGTTTTTCACCATTGGGGACGATGTTGGCTGTGGGTTTGTCATATACGGCCTTTATTATGTTGAGGAAAGTTCCCTCTATGCCTACTTTCTGGAGGGTCTTTTTCACAAATCAGTGTTGAATTTTGTCAAAAGCTTTCTCTGCATCTATTGAGATGATCACATGGTTTTTTCTCCTTCAATTTGTTAATATGGTGTATCACATTGATTGATTTGCTTATATTGAAGAATCCTTGCATTCCTGGAATAAACCCCACTTGATCATGGTGTATGATCCTTTTAATGTGCTGTTGGATTCCGTTTGCTAGTATTTTGTTGAGGATTTTTGCATCTATGTTCATCAGTGATATTGGCCTGTAGTTTTCTTTCTTTGTGACATCTTTGTCTGGTTATGGTATCAGGGTGATGGTGGCCTCGTAGAATGAGTTTGGGAGTGTTCCTCCCTCTGCTATATTTTGGAAGAGTTTGAGAAGGATAGGTGTTACCTCTTCCCTAAATGTTTGATAGAATTCGCCTGTGAAGCCATCTGGTCCTGGGCTTTTGTTTGTTGGAAGACTTTTAATCACAGTTTCAATTACAGTGCTTGTGATTGGTCTGTTCATATTTTCTATTTCTTCCTGGTTCAGTCTCGGAAAGTTGTGCATTTCTAAGAATTTGTCCATTTTTTGCAGGTTGTCCATTTTATTGGCATATTGTTGCTTGTAGTAATCTTGCATGATCCTTTGTATTTCTGCAATGTCAGTTGTTACTTCTCCTTTTTCATTTCTAATTCTATTGATTTGAGTCTTCTCCCTTTTTTTCTTGATGAGTCTGCCTAATGGTTTATCAATTTTCTTTATTTTCTCAAAGAACCAGCTTTTAGTTTTATTGATCTTTGCTATCATTTCCTTCATTTCTTTTTCATTTATTTCTGATCTAATCTTTATGATTTCTTTCCTTCTGCTAACTTTGGGCTTTGTTTGTTCTTCTTTCTCAAGTTCTCTTAGGTGTAAGGTTAGGTTGTTTATTTGAGATGTTTCTTATTTCTTAAGGTAGGATTATATTGCTATAAACTTCTCACTTATAACTGCTTTTGCTGAATCCCATAGGTTTTGGGTCATGGTGTTTTCATTGTCATTTGTTTCTAGTACTTTCTGATTTCCTCTTTGATTTCTTCAGTGATCTCTTGGTTATTAAGTAGTGCATTGTTTAGCCTCCATATGTTTGTATTTTTTAAAGACGTTTTTCCTGTAATTGATATCTAGTCTCATAGTGTTGTGGTTGGAAAAGATACTTGATACGATTTCAATTTTCTTAAATTTACCAAGGCTTGCTTTGTGACCCAAGATATTATCTATTCTGGAGAATATTCCATGAGCACTTGAGAAGAATGTGTATTCTGTTGTTTTTGGATGGAATGTCCTATAAATATCAATTAAGTCCATCTTGTTTAATGTATCATTTAAAGCTTGTGTTTCCTTATTTATTTTCATTTTGGATGATCTATCCATTGGTGAAAGTAGGGTTTTAAAGTCCCCTACTATGATTGTGTTACTGTCGATTTCCTCTTTTATGGCTGTTAGTATTTGCCTTATGTATTGAGGTGCTCCTATGTTGGGTGCATGAATATTTACAATTGTTATATCTTCTTCTTGGATCGATCCCTTGATCACTATGTAGTGTTCTTCTTTGTCTCTTGTAATAGTCTTTATTTTGAAGTCTATTTTGTCTGATATGAGAATTGCTATTCCAGCTTTCTTTATTTTATTTTTGTGTGTGTGTGGTATGCGGGCCTCTCACTGTTGTGGCCTCTCCCGTTGCGGAGCACAGGCTACAGACGTGCAGGCTCAGCAGCCATGTCTCATGGGCCCAGCCTCTTCCAGACTGGGGCACGAACCCATGTCCCCTGCATCGGCAGGCAGACTCCTAACCACTGCGCCCCAAGGGAAGCCCTCCAGCTTTCTTTTGATTTCCATTTGCATGGAATATCGTTTTCCATCCCTTCACTTTCAGTCTGTATGTGTCCCTAGGTCTGAAGTGGGTGTCTTGTAGACAGCATATATACGGGTCTTGTTTTTGTATCCATTCAGCCAGTCTATGTCTTTTGGCTGGAGCCTTTAATCCAGTTACATTTAAGGTAATTATCGATATGTATGTTCCTATTACCATTTTCTTAATTGTTTTGGGTTTGTTATTATAGGTCTTTTCCTTCTCTTGTGTTTCCTGCCTAGAGAAGGTCCTTTAGGATTTGTTGTAAAGCTGGTTTGGTGGTGCTGAATTCTCTTAGTTTCTGCTTGTCTGTAAAGGTTTAAATTTCTCCATCAAATCTGAATGAGATCCTTGCTGGGTAGAGTAATCTTGGTGGTAGGTTTTTCTCCTTTATCACTTTAACTATGTCCTGCCAGTCCCTTCTGGCTTGCAGAGTTTCTGCTGAAAGGTTAGCTGTTAACCTTATGGGGATTCCCTTGTGTGTTTTTTGTTGTTTTTCCCTTGCTGCTTTTAATATTTTTTCTTCATATTTTTCTTTGATAGTTTGATTAATATATGTCTTGGCATGTTTCTTCTTGGATTTATCCTGTATGGGACTCTCTGTGCTTCCTGGACTTGATTAACTAGTTTCTTTCCCATATTAGGGAAGTTTTCAACTATAATCTTTTCAAATATTTTCTCAGTCCCTTTCTTTTTCTCTTCTTCTTCTGGAACCCCTATAATTCGAATGTTGGTGCGTTTAATGTTGTCCCAGAGGTCTCTGAGATTGTCCTCAGTTCTTTTCTTTCTTTTTTCTTTATTCTGCCTCTGCAGTATTTATTTCCACCATTTTATCTTCCAGGTCACTTATCTGTTTTTCTGCCTCAGTTATTCTGCTATTGATCCCTTGTAGAGAATTTTTAATTTAATTTATTGTGTTGTTCATCACTGTCTGTTTGCTCTTTATTTCTTTTAGGTCCTTTTTAAAAGTTTCTTGTATTTTCTCTATTCTATTTCCAAGATTTTGAATCTTTACTACAATTATTCTGAATTCTTTTTCAGGTAGACTGCCTCTTTCCTCTTCATTTTTTAGGTCTGGTAGGTTTTTGCCTTGTTCCTTCATCTGCTGTGTGTGTTTTTTGTTTGTTTGTTTGTTTGTTTTTGTCTTCTCATTTTGCTTAACTTACTGTGTTTGGGGTCTCCTTTTCACAGGCTGCATGTTAATAATTCCCATTGTTTTTGGTGTCTGCCTCCAGTGGCTAAGGTTGGTTCAGTGTGTTGTGTAGGCCTCCTGGTGGTGGAGACTAGTGCCTGTGTTCTGGTGGATGAGGCTGGATATTGTCTTTCTGGTAGGCAGGTCCACGTCTGTTAGTGTGTTTTGGGGTGTCTGTGGCCTTATTATGATTTTAGTCAGCGTCTTTGCTAATGGATGGGGTTGTGTTCCTGTCTTGCTAGTTGTTTATCATAGGGTGGCCAGCACTGTAGCTTGCTGGTCATTGAGTGAAGCTGGGTCTTGGTGTTGAGATGGAGATCTCTGGGAGGTTTTTGCCATTTGATATTACATGGAGCTGGGAGGTCTCTTGTGGACCAGTGTCCTGAACTTGGCTTTCTCACCTCAGAGGCACAGCCCTGATGCCTGGCTGGAGCACCAAGAGCCTTTCATCCACACGGCTCAGACTTTTGGGAGGTCCGAGGTCTTCTGCCAGCATTCAGTAGGTGTTCTGTAGGAACTGTTCCACATGTAGCTGTATTTCTGATGTATTTGTGGAGAGGAAGGTGATCTCCATGTATTACTCTTCCACCACCTTGAAGCTCTAAATTCTCAACTATTTCTAATAAAGGTGACAGAAACCCTTTTGCAGAAAAAGAGTGTTATTGGCTTAAGTAACTTGACTTAAGGCATGGCCGAGTCCAGGGACTTGAATTCAGTCATCATATCTTCTCCTTTCTCCTTCTCTTGGCTCCATTTCTGACTGTTCGTTGACATCACTTAAGTATCTCTCTCATGATGGGAAAAAAGGACGCTGACTACTCTCAGCATACATGCTATGAGCTAACAATGCAGAAGGAAGACAGACTCTCTCTGTCTGCTGTTCATATACCAAATAACGTGGAAGCCCTGTGGTTGGCCTTGTTGACAAAGTCACATGCCCATCCCTGTACCAAGAGATGAAATCAGAGTGTTGCCCTAGAGTGATTGCTCAGCATGGGTCATAGGCCCGCTTACTCAGGGAGGACTTAATGACAGAGAAAAATTGCAGGTTTACCACCTGAATACTGGCATATGTTTTGCTTGTTTTGGAGGCATGAATTATCGTATTTTGTTTTAAAATCTGTCTTTCTTAAGGAAAAAAAAACCCTTATTTCATTTTACTTACAATTACATCACTTTGCTCTCACTTGCAGTGCTTCAGTTTTTTTGGGTTTTTTTTTTTTATTATTATTACATCTTGTCTCCACAGCTCTTCCAGGACAAGAATCATGCTTCCTTTTTATTTTCTATTCCCCCCTCGTCTACCTGGTACTCTTCATTCTTTGACTCATTCTGTAAAATTGTATTGAATATCTTTTGCATTCCTAGGACTATGCTAAGCTCTGGAGATTTTTTTAGTTAAAAATATAGGATGTTCATAAAATGCTTTACAAATAACTGAACCTCATTCCTTACAACCTTCCCACTACTAAGAGTGGACCTTATTCTCTCAGCATAGGCATCATACCACTTTTAGTGAGATAACTATATGACCTTGGGTCAGTAATTTTCTCCTTTGGGCCTCAGATTCTTCAAGTGTGAAACAAAGAGATTAAGAAGATGCTCTCCGACCTCTAAAATTCTAGGTTTCTAATTCGTGGACATCCAGATACTATGGGTCAGAAGAGATGCTGTTCTTGAACTCGTCCCTAATTATCTCATTCCAACTTTGCTTACATCCTCGCCCCTCTCAGCGTAAGAGGTAAGAAGAAAACAAATTCACTTCACTGCTCCCTCTACCACATATCCCTTCCAGGTACGGTGACTGTACCATCTTAAAGCCATTCACAACCTTCTGGCACATTCTTTATAATTAGTCATTTTAAAGTGCTCTGCAAGTTTACCTGGCCCTCACCAACAACCTTGGAAGCACAGTAGATAAGGAGTTGTCCCGTTTTACAGATGAGAAAGCTAAGGTTGAAATATTTAACTACTGTCTTGCTCAAGGTCAAGGAGCTGGTAAGGGTTTCTGAATGGTGCCAAGACAGTGCCCTCTCTCAAGCCCATAAGTCTGCAGCACAGCCTAAAAGATAGAGTCAGTTCTTGCCATCAAAAGCCTGAATCTCATGAGAACAAAGTCTGTGAACTTCTTAGGATGTTTAAGTCAAAAGGGCTTTGGTGAAGCATGTTTTAACCCACAGCATAATAAGGCCTTTGGCAAGGAAACAAGGAATACCAGGAACATAGTGTCTGCAAGGAAAACGCAGCAGAATACCATATATATCAAGCAGCTCTCACGGTCTGGGGATGAAAGAAATTAGAGCAGGGGAAAACTTCACCATGTTTGGGGCCCTCCATTCTGTGAAGTTCTCATTCAGGTCCTTGCAAACTCAGCCATGCTTTCCCTCATTCTCCTAACCCCTTTCATTTTTAAACCAAAGTGCCTGCAAAAAGAAATCCAGTGCACATGTTTCTGATTCATTTACACTTAACTCATCAAGCTCTGTTTAGGAAGAGTATCTTGTGTCCCAAAATCTTTTGGAGTCTCTCCCTCACCCTCTTTTTAATAAGCCATTGAAAGTTTTTTTTACCAGCATGGCCATGCTTGAGTTGAGCACATGTAAACAAAGTAGGACACCGAAGAGCCTAGTGGGCATGCAGGTCCCAGTCTGCTTTGAGACCAAGAGAGACAACACTGGTTAGCAGAGTCTCCTGGGCTCCATAGCAATGGGACTCCACTAGGGGAGCCAGAAGAAGCTTGAGACATTGCAGTTTGCCCAGAGCCAAGCCCACGTAGTTGTCACCAGAACCAAAAAGAAGCAGACAGTGCTGCAGACTTGAGGTAAAGGGTTTACCCTGTCCTGCCCAGCTCCAGAGATCTGGAAGGGTAGAAAAACTCCAGAATATCCCAGAAGGAGATGGTTATCCCAAAGAAAGAGGGTTCTGCTCACAAGGCAGGCATCCCTCACCACCATCATCCCCTGCTAGGACCCCTGCAACAGTCCCCTGGCTAGGGCCTCTGTTTTCACTCTTGACCCCTTACAGACCAGATTCCACTCTGGCAGAATCCAGAATAATCATTTAAAACAGAAATCAGAGTTTGTCCCTCCTTGCTTTAGAAATTTCCAGTGGCTTCCTGGGGTACTTTGAATAAAATCCAAATTCCCTGCTGTGGCCAAAATATTCATCAGAAACACGCCCCAGCTGCCCCTCCAACCTCAGCCCCTTCTGCTCAACCCCACTCATTCCACTCCAGCCAAACAGCTTCTGTTCTCTGACTTGAATGTCTCAAACTCATTTGAACCTCAGGGGCTTTGCATTTGCATTTGCCTCAGCCGGAACTGCCCTTCCTTCAGATCATCATATGGCTGGCTCCACCGCATATTTGTTTCTTCATTTAGACATCTCCTTAATTCTGGCTCCAGTGGCACTTTCACCTTAACTTGCTCTTTAATGTTTAATTTTTTTTTTAGCACTTACCACCACCTGAAATTGCCTTAATTGGGTCTTTGTTTATATGATTATTTCTGTTGACTACCTCCAGAGTGGAAGCTCCAGGAGGTCGGGGACTACTCTTCCTTACTCACCTCTAAATCTCCATGCCTAGAATAGTACATGGAATGGGGTAGTATCTCAATAAATATTTATTGAGTGGATGAATGAATGAATTAATGTCCTTGACAACTACTTTAACTCAGAATCACATATAACCTCAAGAAGGAAGGGAGATGCCTTCCAGTCCTGAGCAGCAGGAGCAAGCAGATCTAGCAGAGCAGAGCCTCTGTCTTAGATGAGGTGGCATCAACCCATTGCCCCCAAGCATCTGTCCCTTAAGGCAAATTCTTAAAAGATGCAGCTAGAGCCAGGTAAACCACAGCCCACATCCCACCAGTGACATTCACTGGCCATGTGCTTTTGTGCAAGTCATTTACCCTCCCTGAGCCTGTTTCCTCTTTTGTAAAATAAGGATAAAAATATCTAACTCACAGAATGTTGTATTACATAAAATGAATAAAGTACCAAACACTGAATCTGCTATAAAAAGATTATTTAATAAATGGGAACTATCGTTACTGGAAAGAGTAGAGGTTCAAAAATCCTAATGATGAAGCAGAGAAACATGGCTTTGTTACAATATTAGGACATGTACTTGTCCACACTGGAGTGACCTGGGGAATGTCTCCACCCACCAGTTATATTTTTAACAAGCAGTTCAAGGAGGGAAATGCAAAAGGTGACTGGAATACCATGTAGAAGGGATCCTAATTCCACACTTCACCCCAACTGTGTGGGAAAATGTTCTTCAGTTTGTTTTCTTTAAATCCCTGCCAGGGAAAACTGATAGATGATGCCTGGATTGGGCCCCTGGTTCAAAAGCCCAAATATTTTTTCTAGAAATAGTTGTTAATGCACCTTAAGAGACTAAGTCATCACTTTGACACAAAAGACAGCAAATTCTAACTCCTACAGGACACGTTGCACGTGTCTGGAACTCTGAACTGCTCTGACAAGTACTTTGGGGTTTTCCTTCATTTTTTCTGTGTATATATGATCAATATAGATAAAATATTTTACATGACTAAATTCTTAGTATGTGTAATTTTCAGTATCCCTTGGTCATTTAACATAATAGCATGTTCATTTTTCCTTGTAATAAACAACTGTTTGTAAATATCTTTATTTAATGCAAATACAACATTCAGTTCTATGACTGGCTCATAATTTCTTAGCCATCCCCCTGGCTAAGAAACAACAGTTCAAAAACAGTTCAAGAGTTAGGCTTTTCAGGGGGACCTTAAAGATGGCGGAGGAGTAAGACCTGAAGATCACTTTCTTCACCACAAATACGTCAAAAATACATCTACATGTGGAATGCCTCCTACAGAACACCTAATGAACGCTGGCAGAAAACCTCAGACTTCCCAAAGTTTCAACCCTTCAACCCTTTACTCTGTGGTAAACTGCAAAAAGGTTTTGGCAAGGTGAGATTTCTGATGTGTGAACTGCTGATTTTCGACAGTGAACTCTATGCTGGAAATGAAGTGATACATTACTCTCTTTTTAATATTTCCAAGGAGGATTAAGAATAGGATATATAAGATCAAGATCCATGCCATATAGAAATAGAGTCAAGGATGGACACTCAAATTAAATAAATAAATCAAGCCTAAAGTTTGGCCGTGTGGCTAACAGGGTCTTGGTGCTCTGGCCAGGTAACAGGCTTGAGCCTCTGAGGTGGGAGAGCTGAGTTCAGGACATTGGACCAGCAGATAACTCCCAGCCTCACATAATATCAATCATCGAGAGCTCTCCCAGAGATCTGCATCTCAACGCTAAGACCCAGCTCCATCCACTCAACGACCAGCAAGCTCCAGTGCTGGACAACACCACGTGCCAGACAACTAGCAAGTCAGGAACACAACCCCACCCATTAGCAGAGAGGCTCCTAAAATCATACTAAGTTCACAGACACCCCAAAACACACCACCAGATGCAGTCCTGCCCACCAGAAAGGCAAGATCCAGCCTCATCCACCAGAACACAGGCACCAGTCCTCTCCACCAGGCAGCCTACACAACCCATTGAACCAACCTCGCCCACCGGGGGCCAACACCAAAAACAATGCAAACTACAAACATGCAACCTGTGCAAAGGAGACCCCAAACACAGTAAGTTAAGCAAAATGAGAAGACAGAGAAATACGCAGCAGATGAAGGAGAAAGGTAAAAACCCACCAGGCCAAACAAATGAAGAGGAATAGGCAGTCTACCTGAAAAAGAATTCAGAGTAATGATAGTAAAGATGATCCAAAATCTTGGAAATGGAAATACCACAAACGTTTAACAAGGACCTAGAAGCACTAAAGAGCAAATAAACAGTGATGAACAGCACAATAAATGAAATTAAGAATTCTCTGGAAGGAATCAATAGCAGAATAACTGAGGCAGAAGAATGGATAAGTGACCTGGAAGATAAAATACTGGAAATAATTCCTGCAGAGCAGAATAAAGAAAAAAGAATGAAAAGAATTAAGGACAGTCTCAGAGACTTCTGGGACAACATTAAAGGCACCAATATTTGAATTATAGGGGTCCCAGAAGAAGAAGAGAAAAAGAAAGGGACTGAGAAAATATTTGAAGAGATTATAGTTGAAAAATTCCCTAACATGGGAAAAGAAATAGTCAATCAAGTCCAGGAAGTGCAGAGAGTCCCATACAGGATAAATCCAAGGAGAAACAGGCCAAAACACATATTAATCAAACTATCAAAAACTAAATACAAAGAAAAAATATTAAAAGCAGCAAGGAAAGGCAACAATAACATACAAGGGAATCCCCATAAGGTTAACAGCTAACCTTTCAGCAGAAACTCTGTAAGCCAGAAGGGACTGGCAGGACATATTTAAACTGATGAAAGGGAAAAACCCATAACCAAGATTACTCTTCCCAGCAAGGATCTCATTCAGATTCAACGGAGAAATTACAACCTTTACAGACAAGCAAAAGCTAAGAGAATTCAGCACCACCAAATCAGCTTTACAACAAATGCTAAAGGACCTTCTCTAGGCAGGAAACACAAGAGAAGGAAAAGACCTACAATAACAAACCCAAAACAATTAAGAAAGTGGTAATAGGAACATACATATCGATAATTACCTTAAATGTAACTGGATTAAATGCTCCAACCAAAAGACATAGACTGGCTGAATGGATACAAAAACAAGACCCGTATATATGCTGTCTACAAGAGACCCACTTGAGACCTAGGGACACATACGGACTGAAAGTGAGGGCATGGAAAAACATATTCCATGCAAATGGAAATCAAAAGAAAGCTGGAGTAGCAATTCTCATACCAAACAAAATAGACATTAAAATAAAGACTATTAAAAGAGACAAAGAAGGACACTACATAATGATCAAGGGATCCGTTCAAGAAGAAGATATAACAATTGTAAATATTTAAGTACCCAACATGGGGACACCTCAGTACATAAGGCAAATGCTAACAGACATAAAAGGGGAAATCGACAGTAACACAATCATACTAGGGCACTTTAACACCCCATTTTCACCAATGCACAGATCATCTAAAATGAAAATAAATAAAGAAACACAAGCTTTAAGTGACACATTAAACAAAATGGACTTAACTGATATTTATAGGACATTCCATCCACAAACAAAAAAATACACTTTCTTCTCAAGTGCTCATGGAACATTCTCCTAGATAGATCATATCTGGGTCACAAATCAAGCCTTCATAATTTAAGAAACTTGAAAATATATCAATTATCTTTTCCGACCACAACATTATGAGACGCAATATCAATTACAGGGAAAAAACCTGTAAGAAATACAAACACATGGAGGCTAAACAATATGCTACTTAATAACCAGGAGATCACTGAGGAAATAAAAAAATACCTAGAAACAAATGACAATGAAAACACAACGACCCAAAACCTATGGGATGCAGCAAAAGCAGTTCTAAGAAGGAAGTTTAAGGCAATACAATCCTACCTCAAGAAACAAGAAAAATCTCAAATAAACACCCTAACCTTGCACCTAAAGCAATTAGAGAAAGAAGAACAAGAAAATCAAAAGAATAAGAAGAACGAAAGAAATCATAAAGATTAGATCAGAAATAAATGAAAAAGAAATGAAGGAAATGAGAGTAAAGATCAATAAAACTAAAAGTGGGTTCTTTGAGAAGATAAACAAAATTGATAAACCATTAGCCGGACTCATCAAGAAAAAACGGGAGAAGACTCAAATCAACAGACGTAGAAATGAAAAAGGAGAAGTAACAACTGACACTGTAGAAATACAAAGGACCATGAAAGATTACTACAAGCAACTATATGCCAATATAATGGACAACCTGCAAGAAATGCACAAATTCTTAGAAAAGCATAACCTTTTGACACTGAACCAGGAAGAAATAGAAAATAAACACAGACCAATCACAAGCACTGAAAATGAAACTATGATTTAAAAGAATATAGCAGAGGGAGGAACACTCCCAAACTCATTCTACGAGGCCACCATCACCCTAATACCAAAACCAGACAAAGATGTCACAAAGAAAGAAAACTACAGGCCAATATCACTGATGAACATAAATGCAAAAATCTGCAACAAAATACTAGCAAACAGAATCCAACAGCACATTAAAAGGATCATACACCATGATCAAGTGGGGTTTATTCCAGGAATGCAAGAATTCTTCAATATATGCAAATCAATCAACGCGAAACACCATATTAACAAATTGAAGGAGAAAAACCATATGATCTTCTCAATAGATGCAGAGAAAGCTTTTGACAAATTCAACACCGATTTACGATAAAAACCCTCCAGAAAGTAGGCATAGAGGGAACTTTCCTAAACATAATAAAGGCCATATATGACAAACACACAGCCAACATCATTCTCAGTAGTGAAAAACTGAAATCATTTCCACTAAGATCAGGAAGAAGACAAGGTTGCCCACTCTCACCACTATAATTCAACATAGTTTTGGAAGTGTTAGCCACAGCAAATCAGAGACGAAAAAGAAATAAAAGGAATCCAAATTGGAAAAGAAGAAGTAAAACTGTCACTGTTTTCAGATGACATGATACTATACATGGAGAATCCTAAAGATGCTACCCAGAAAACTAGTAGAGCTAATCAATGAATTTGGTAAAGTTGCAGGATACAAAATTAATGCACAGAAATCTCTTGCATTCCTATATACTAATGATGAAAAATCTGAAAGAGAAATTAAGGAAACACTCCCATTTACTGCTGCAACAAAAAGAATAAAATATCTAGGAATAAACCCACCTAAGGAGGCAAAAGACCGGTATGCAGAAACTATAAGACACTGATGAAAGAAAGTAAGGCTGATACAAACAGATAGAGAGATATACCATGTTCTTGGGTTGGAAGAATCAGCATTGTGAAAATGACTATACTACCCAAAGCAATCTACAGGTTCAATGCAATCCCTGTCAAACTACCAATGGCATTTTTCACAAAACTAGAACAAAAAATTTCACAATTTGTATGGAAACACAAAAGACCCTGAATAGCCAAAGCAATATTGAGAAAGAAAAACAGATCTAGAGGAATCAGGCTCTCTGACTTCAGACTATACTGCAAAGCTACAGTAATCAAGATAGTATGGTACAGGCACAAAAACAATATAGATCAATGGAATAGGATAGAAAGCCGAGAAATAAACCCATGCACATATGGTCACCTTATCTTTGATAAAGGAGGCATGAATATACAGTGGAGAAAAGACAGCCTCTTCAATAAGTGGTGCTAGGAAAACTGGACAGCTACATGTAAAAGTTTGAAATTATAACACACCCTAACACCATACACAAAAATAAACTCAAAATGGATTAAAGACCCAAAGGCCAAACACTATCAAACTCTTAGAGGAAAACATAGGCAGAACACTCTATGAGGTAAATCACAGCAATTTCCTTTTTGACCCACCTCCTATGGAAATGGAAATAAAAACAAAAATAAACAAATGGCACCTAGTGAAACTTAAAAGCTTTTGCGCAGCAAAGGAAACCATAAACAAAATGAAAAGACAACACTCAGAATGGGAGAAAATATTTGCAAATGAAGCAACTGACAAAGGATTAATTCCCAAAATATACAAGCAGCTCATGCAGCTCAATATCAAAAAAACAAAAAACCCAGTCCAAAAATGGGCAGAAGACCTAAATAGACATTTCTGCAAAGAAGATATACAGATTGCCAACAAACACATGAAAGGATGTTCAACATCACTAATCATTAGAGAAATGTAAATCAAAACTACAATTAGATATCATCTCACACCAGTCAGAATGGCCATCATCAAAAAATCTACAAGTAATGAATGCTGGAGAGGGTGTGGAGAAAAGGGAACCCTCTTGCACTGTTGGTGGGGATGTAAATTGATACAGCTACTATGGAGAACAGTATGCAGTTTCCTTAAAGAACTAAAAATTGAACTACCATATGACCCAGCAATCCCACTACTGGGCATATACCCTGAGAAAACCATAATTCAAAAAGAGACATGTACCACATTGTTCATTGCAGCACTATTTACAATAGCCAGGACATGGAAGCAACCTAAGTGTCCATCGACAGATGAATGGATAAAGAAGATGTGGCACAATATACAATGGAATATTACTCAGCCATAAAAAGAAATGAAACTGAGTTATTTGTAGTGAGGTGGATGGACCTAGGGTCTGTCATACAGAGTGAAGTAAGTCAGAAAGAGAAAAACAAATACCATATGATAACACATATATATGGACTCTAAAAAAAACAAAAACAAAAAAAAACCAAGTTCTGAAGAACCTAGGGGCAGGACAGGAATAAAGATACAGATGTAGAGAATGGACTTGAGGACACGGGGAGGGGTAAGGGTAAGCTGTGACGAAGTGAGAGAGTGGCATTGACATATATACACTACCTAATGTAAACTAGATAGCTAGTGGGAAGCAGCTGCACAGCACAGGGAGATCAGCTTGGTGCTTTGTGACCACCTAGAGGGGTGGGATAGGGAGGGTCAGAGGGAGACACAAGAAGGAGGGGATATAGGGATATATGTATGCGTTTAGCTGATTCACTTTGTTATACAGGAGCAACTAACACAACATTGTAATGCAATTATACTCCAATAATGATGTTAAAAATAAATAAATTAATTAATTAATTAATTTTAATTTAATAAAAAGAGACGTTTCCTTCCAATTTTTCACTATTTTTCGTAACGTGATACATAACTCTTGCCAGAATTTTATGTATCTTCCATAAGAGTGAGTGTGTCAGAAGTGAATTTCTGGATCAAAAACAACAGACATTTTAATGGATTTTTATAGTATTGTTAAATTGATTTCAAGAATATAATACAATTATATATTATAATCAGATCATCTCATTTTTGTTTACATATGTGATTAGTAGTTAGGCTGAATTTTTTCATGTTTGTGAGCTACAACACTAGATTGGTAAATGAAGAATATTACTAAGACCTAAAGAAATAAAAATGTATAGAAAAGAAAAAATAGAAGCATAAAAATAATTAAATTCCCAAAGTATAGCTTAGAATCTGAGAAAAATTAAAATAGGTAATTCTATGGTATAGTTAATATACATCAGAAACTTTGTTAATTGTTTACATTGAACTATGTTTTACCCTCATAACAAGTAAATAGTATGGTTAGGACATTTTCAACTATAAAGTATTATGTATAGTATTATGTATAAGGTACGAAGCAACTAAGTCATTTAACTGAAAGATCTGGAATACGTTTGCCTTCAGGTACAGCTTGATTCGAGGTCCCAGGTGGTATTTTTTTCTGTTTCTTGACTCTGACTTCCTCTATGTCTGCTTCATTCTCAGCAATGAATGGTTGCCCAAGAGCCTGGGGCAAAGTCTCATCCCATCTCACTGACTCTCACCAGACCACATTTCTATGGCTGTGTAATACAGTACCTTTATTGGCTAGATCTTTGTCTCATACAAGAGCATCCAAAGCACATGAACTGAGAATAGGGTAGAGGACAGAGCTGTAAAGGAAATTTGGGATCCTTTGACCAGGATAAGAGTAAAGGATGCTGAGCAGCAAGAGTAACTCTACTGTAGGCAGGTGCTCTTACTAACTACATTTTCACAGATAAGAAACAGGCTCAGAGAGCTTATTTGACTGCTCCAAGATCACACAGCTAATATGCTGCAGAGAGTGATCCAAATGCAGTCTCCATCTGTCTGACCCTAGCAGAAGCACTGAAGAGCTTGACGGGACCCCCAAATCTCTTATCCAAAGGTAACCTCACTGTAATCCCTTTTGAGGCTGACCGTTTGCTTGGGTTCTTCCCTCAGCTCTGGGTGTCTACATAAATGTATTCATTCAGGATGAAAGCATCCATTCATTCAGCTTGAGGAGGAGGCTTCCTCTCATTCTGTCTTCCAATTCAATGGATTCATGGTTAAGAACAGGGGAGTTGGAAGACAGGCAGACTTGGGTTCATATCTCATCTCTGAACAATGTACCTTGAGGATATCTAAGGTATCCTCACTTGCTAAGCTTCAGTTTCCTCATCTATAGGTGCAATAACTAATAGTCCCTACTTCAGAAGGTTGTTGTGAGAATTCAGTGAGCTAATACATGAAAGCTATTGAGATCCACATTTGCTCCTCATTGGTATCCAGTGATGATCAGTCATTAGGGGCCATGAAAGAGCATTGTCCCCACCTCCTCATGGGCTATAACCACCATGCCTACTCATCCTCAGGAATGGTTGCTTACAATTTCTAATCTAATATCAAATAGTAAGACAACTAAAGTAAGAATGATCATTCTTTCATAGCAGAGGATTTAACCCATTCCAAATTGGAATTTCTGCTGATTATTAAGGAGGTGAATGTTATGAGAGTTTATTCTTAACTCACAAAATTTTCACTCTCTTTATTCTTAATAGCTTATCTCTCCCCCTGAATTCTTTTTTATTCATTATTATATTTTGACATCTCATAGGCTATGTTTACATGCCTCAGATGAGGCAGGGGTTTTTTTGTTTGTTTGTTTTGTTTTTTGGCTGAGAGCCCCAGCTTCACTCCATTTTCCTTGATTTGTGGCAAGTTCACTTTCAAGGTTTATTTGAGGAAAAGGAGGCTTCTCAAAAAGAGTGCACTCTATGCACGTGGCAGTAATGTTTGTGGGTTACCCTTTGTCAGAGTTCTCCAGAGAAATATAACCAAAAGGATATAGTATATAGATATATAAAAATAGATATATTATGAAGGATTGGCTCACAGGATTATGGAGAATGAGAAGTCTCACAGTCTGCTGTCTGCAAGCTGGGGGCCAGGCAAGCTAGTGGTGTACTTCTTTCTAATCCAAACCCGAACGTCTGAAAACCATGGGAACCAGTGTCCTAGGTCGGGAGCAGACATACGTTCCAGCTAAAGCAAAGAGGAAGTCCACCCTTCCCCCTCCTTTTTGCTCTATTAGGGCCCTCCACAAATTGTATGATGCCCACCCACACTGGAGAGGGTGATCTTCTTTACTTGTTCTACTGATTCAAATGCTAATCTCTTCCAGAAACACCCTGACAGACACACTCAGAAATAATGTTTTACCCCCATCTGGGCATTCCTTAGCCCAGTCATGTTGACACATAAAATTAACAATCACACCTAAACTCCTAAAATCCCAAGTCTAGAAATGATATAGAATGTAGGAGCGATACAGTGCTCCAAACCACCAATTGGTGACTGCCTGGTAGGTCTGGTTTTTGTTTAAAGATTTATTTATAAATAATTGATTCTCTTCTTGAAATTCTCCAGGAACAAATCTAAATTCAGGAGTCAATTCCAAGATTTTTTATTCCTAAGATTCAAATGTTATATTTTTTACCTAATCCTGATTGTCATATACAATATTCAGTTGAGTATCATCATAAAATATTCAGTAAGAAAATAACTATTTGACTGAATATTAATAATTAAAGTAACTTTCATCTCATTCTTAAGCGATAACTAAACAAATCGTAGACAACTTTAATAATGAGAAGTATAGGAATTTACAGTTCCAAATTCTGCAAGTTTCACTTGCAAGATATCGATGTGCTTTTTTATTTAAGACCATTTCTTGTTCATTTACTGACCTACAGAATTATCCTGTAGTAGTGGAATAATGATGATGATGATAATGATATAATAATAATAGTAGTAGCTCTCATGTCTTGAGTGCCTACTATGTGCCAAGCACTGTCCTGGGTGCTGTATGTATATACATCTTCTCATGTAATCTTCACAGTAACTCTGAGAACTAAGTACTCATATCTCCATTTTAAAGAGAATGACATTAAAGTTAAAAAATTGTGTCCAAAGTCTCACGATAATAAGAACAGGACCAGAACCAAACCCAAATATGGCTAACTCCAAAGCCTATACTGCTTTAGAACTGAGATTGCAGTCCTTCAGAGTCTGAGGTTTAAAAAGTTGGCTCACCATCACAGAATCATATTTTAAGTCCAAATGGTCAATCCAAAGAAGTAACAGTGATTTGACTAAAGCCTGAAAGCTAGTGGTGTAGGTAAGTGTTTATGGAAGAGAATACTGAGTCATGTGATCTGTAGTGCATCTAATAACACGGGACAGTGGTGTCACTGTCAGTGGCATCCTCACACTTTTCAATATACCACTCTACCAATAAGAGCAAGGGATGATACCCACTCTGTGTCAGCATATCTGAAACGGGGCGGTTGAAAAACCCTTGCTCCCTTAAGGAAGTAACCATTGATCAAGCAGATATCAACTGGCTCTTTATTACCAACCAATGACTTTTTAAATTTTAATTTAATTTTTACTTTATATTGGAATATAGTTGATTTACTATAGTTGTGTTAGTTAGATGTACAGCAAAGTGGTTCAGTCATACATATACATATATCCATTCTTTTTTAGATTTTCTCACATAGGTTATTACAGAATATTGAGTAGAGTTCCCTGTGTTATACAGTGGGTCCTTGTTGTTTATCTATTTTATATATAGTAGTATGTATATGTTAATCCCAAACTCCTAATGTATCCCTCCCCCCTACCTTTCCCCTTTGGTAACCACAAATTTGTTTTCAAAGTCTGTGGGTCTGTTTCTGTTTTGTAAATAGTTCATTTGTGTCATATATTTAGATTCCACATATAAGTGATATCATATGATATTTGTCTTTCTCTGACTTACTTCAGTTTGTATGATCATCTCTAGGTCCATCCATGTTGCTGCCAATGGCATTATTTCATTCCTTTTTTATGGCTGGGTAGTATTCAATTGTATAAATGTACCACATCTTCTTTATTCATTCATCGTCAATGGACATTTAGGTTGCTTCCACGTCCTGACTATTGTAACTAGTGCTATAATGAACATGGGGGTGCATGTACCTTTTCGGATAAGGGAGCAAGGGTTTTTCAACTAAAAGCCACTGTGAATTACCCTCCACAGCAATATCGAAATGATCAAAGTAGCTTATATCTCATGCTGAAGCCTATCTCCTCTAAATGGTTCTTGGCCAGCTTCTCTAGCATTCTTAAATATAACGGCGGTGAAGTACAGTTCAGGTTCTGGCAGGACGGCTCCCAAGGAACCTTCCATTCCCTGCTGCCCTCCTCCCCCTCCCATAGTCACTCCCTCCCTCAATCGTCCCCTTGGATCTAAGTTTTCCAAAATCCCCAAATTAGGTATTAAATACAAGTTTACTCCATCATGATTTTCTCCTCTAATCTGGGAGATAAAAATAACAGAAAGACATGTCTGTAGTCTCATTTTATCCTCTACCGTCCCTAAAGTAAACTCGGAATGTCGCCCATCTCCTGCCTCCTCTTTCTTCTTTTGGCCCAGTCCAAACAGGATCGCTCTAAGGGTGGACCCCACATACAGCTCTAGCTTAGAAAAATTACTGTTGCTTTAGGAACATGCAGACTGGCTTTGAATAAGTTTCTGGCACATCACCCATATTTTTTTTTTAAAAAACTGATTCTATTTCAAAAACTAGAGAATAGGTTATTTATTGACAACAATAATTCTGAGAATTGATGACCAATAGGCAGCTTGAAGGACAGCTTGAAAGATGCCTTATGACAAAACACAAATAATGGTAAACAATTTAGATAAGCCCAATGTAGTTAGAAATTTTCCTAACTAAATAGGTACATTGGGGGACTTCCCTGGTGGCTCAGTGGTTAAGAATCCACCTGCCAATGCAGGGGACATTGGTTCGAGAGCTGGTCCGGGAAGATCCCACATGCCGCAGAGCAACTAAACCCATGCACCATAACTACTGAGCCTGTGCTGTAGAGCCCACGAGCCACAACTACTGAGCCCACACGCTACAGTTGCTGAAGCCTGTGCACCTAGAGCCCGTGCTCCGCAACAAGAGAAGCCACCACAATGAGACACCCACGCACCCCAAGGAAGAATAGCTCCCCACCCTCCCCATCCCGGCTCCCTGCAACTAGAGAAAGCCCTCGTGCAGCAACAAAGACCCAAAGCAGCTATAATAATAATAATAATAATAATAATAATAATAATAAAAGGTACATTGGAACAGTCTTCTTTTTCTCGAAACACCTTGAAATGAGAAAATTTGTGAAACTATGACATTTATTCTGAAAGATGTTCAACGTGAAGCTTAAAGGTGAAAGATCCACTTAGCATGCATTGTTTTAAAGCTTTGAAATGAAGAGTGTCTGATTGTTAAAATAAGAACTGTGGGACTTTTGTTAGAGACGATCTAATGTGGCCCTTAGTTTTTCTTCTTCCATAGGATAGTTCTGTTTAACACTCATTGACAGCCCTTTATGTGCTATACACTGTGCTAATGAGAGTTTACCAAGTAAGAAAAACGTTTCCTGCCCTCAAAGACCTTAAAAACCTTAAGTTGGAAAAAGCGGCACTATAAATTCGAATATACTCAATTAAAGAAGTAATAATTGTATAACACCAGTTTTTCTATTTATTGTCCTAAATTTCTATTTTCTGAACAGAAAGATATTGAATCCCACAGAGAGAGAAAATAAATGTGCATGCTGAGCAATGTTCTTTTTCTTATGATGTTTAAAAGCAATTTTCTTTAAATGAAATTTAAATAGAAATTGTTCATCTTGAAATTAGTAATATTATCAGATATTCTGTGTTTTTACCCAAGGAAGCATAAGACTTCAGCCTTCATCATGTTTCTCCAAATAGTCTTTTGTTTTTAGAGCTTGAAAATTGACAACACAAAGATAGCTATTGACTTGGCATCCAGGGGAAGAATAACACACCTGGTCCTAATGCCTGTGTTATTTCTTTCAATCTTCCCCCCTCGCCATTCCTTTTCTTTGTTACTTCCCTGAGGAAATAAATTCACATTTAGAATTTTGCTCAGTATGACACAAAGAGCTAGATAAGATTCTCTGCTGGCAAGAAAGTGGCAGCTATTTAGTCTTGTTCGGGAGCTGCGGTGTTGGTTGTTTTGTAAGGTTTACATAATTTTTTTTAAACAGCCATATGACATTGCGTGAAGAGCAGTGGGTTTAGAGTGAGTCAATTTGTAACTTTTTTGTAAATTTAGGCAACTCGCTTATAACTTCTGGACCTCAATTTCCACATCTATAACTTTGAGCACTAAACCAGTGGTCCCCGAAGTTTGCTACATATTAGAGTCACCAGGAGAGCTTTTAAAAATCCTGATGCCCAGTTTGCAAGTAGGACCAATTAAATCAGAATATCTCAGGGTGGGAGTCACATATATGTGGTTTAAAGATCCCCGGGTGATTCCAGTGTGCAACAAGGTTAAAGAACTACTGCAGAAAACTGCAATTTATCCAATGTCTTTCCCAGCTGTAGTATTCTAAATTCCATGGCTCTCTGAGCTTCAGTTTGCTCATCTCTATTATGAGGCTCAATCTATCAACAACTTTTCTATAGCTTCAATGCAACAACAATCAAAATCCCAGTGGGCTTTTTTGTGGAAGTTGACAAACTAATTCTAAAATTGTTATGGAAAAGCAAAGGATCTAGAATAGTCAAAGCAATTTTGCAAAAAAAAAGAACAAAGTTGAAGTTCTCAACATTATCAAAGTACGGCAATCCAGATATACAGTATTAGTATAAGGACAGACAAAGAGATCAATGGATGGTCCAACAATTTACCTTCACTTATACAATCAACTGATTTTCAACAAAGGTGCCAAAACCATTCAATCAGGAAAAGAAAATCTTTTCAATGAATAATACTGCAACAACCAGATAATAATTTGGGAAAAAATGAACCTCAATCCCTGCCTCATATCAAATACAAAAATTAATTTTACATGGATCACAGACATAATTGTACAAGCTAAAACTATAAAGCTTCTAAAAGAAAATATAAGATACAATATTTGTAAATTCCTAAACAGGACACTGAAAATACTAACCATAAAAAAAGATAAATTAAAAATTCAGAAGGCTGCATTAAAAAATATTAATAAGCAAGCCACAGCCTGGGAAAAAAATATTCACATTACATAGGACTTGTATTCAGAATATATAAAGAGCTCCTAAAACTCAATAGCAAAAAGAGACAATCCAATTTAAAAACGGCAAATTATGCAAATGAACACTTCACAAAAGATAGAAAAATAACCAGTAAGCACATAACAAAATGCTCAAACTCATTAGACACCAAGGAAATGCAAATAAAACTCACAATGAAGCTGAAATGAAAACTCCACACACACATTAGAGTGGCTAAAAAGACTGACAATGCCAAATGTTGGCAAGGATGTAGAGCAATTGGAACTCACATACATGGCATGTGGGAGAATAAAATGGTACAGCTACACTGGAAAACTGTTTGGCAATTGCTTGTAAGGTTAATCATATATGTCTCCTATGACCCAACAATTCCATTCCTAACTCTTTACCCAAGAGAAATGGAAACGCTTAGCCATACAAAAACTAGCACAAAAAATGTTCATAGAAGCCTTGTTCATAATAGCCCCAAACTGGAAATAACACAAATGTCCATCAATAGATGCATGAATAAATAAATTGTGGTATACTCATACTCAGCAATAAAAAGGAGGGAACTACTAATACAAACAACAGCATTGATGAATCTCAAAAACATGTGGAGTAAAAGAAGCCAGACACAAAAAAATACATACAATAAGACAAAAATGTATATAATGATAAAATCAGAACAATGATTGCCTCTGTGTGTGACGTGGGGAGGGTATGCAATAGACTAGAACTCTCTAGGGTGCTGGAAATGGTCTATCTTGATTGCAGTGTGGTAGTTACATGGGTGCATATGTTTGTCGAAACACTTGCTGAAACTATATACTTAAGATTGCATACTTAAGATCTGTATGTAAATTATACCTCACAAATTAACATTAAAAAAACACTTTTGTAAATTACAAAGTGTTATACAAGTGCTAGAAAGTGTTTTAGTTTTTAAAGTTCTCCAAGATGAGTCTGTGATGGTTAGAGTGTTGAACTGATGCTAAACAATCATATGGCAACGAGTATCCCATTTTCATTGGGATATTTGATGTGATTGGCTCAAATATGATGAGTTTGTTTCATAACTTAGAAAATGAATACAGTGTCTTCAAACCACCCTAGCTAACAATTTTGTAAAAAAGCTTGGTACCAAGAGTGATCTATGTATAAATATATAGAACCTTGAGCCTTGACAAAGTGTTGGCACATTCACTTTATGTATTGCAATTGCTGGTAATTTTAGAGAAGTGCCTTGAATTGAAACAGAAAAAAATAGAAGTTTAAGACAGAACACTAGAAATCTCATTCTGTAAACCAAATTCTATTAATAACTGCACAATATAAAAGTATGTGCATGAAGCTAAAAAGGTGAAAACTGATTTAATTATATTATTTTACAACAAAATCTCAACTAAATTTTTCAGATGGTCTCACACACAACACAAGGAGCCTCTCCTTAAGCACTTATGTAGGCTTAAAGGGGTATCTCCTGGTAGAGGGCAAGCTCTTTGTGGGCTTTGCTCACTATTAGTCCTGATATCTAAAGCATAGTAGGGGCCGAGTGCATTTTGTAGGCTGTGACTCAGTGAATGGATGCTGACCCCATGGTAATGGTTCATCTGAACCATTAAATGAAGGAACATGTTCCAAGTGTTAGCAGAGTACCTAGCACCTAGGTTGAACTTCAGCTCCTTTTCTCTTTCTCTTTACCCAGATTTTTCCCCCCTTCGGGGAGCTACTTCCTCTTATTAGATGACTAGATCTTATTCCTTTTAACCACCACAACCCAATTCCTTTCAAAAAGAGGAAATAATCTCATATTGTTTACAGCTGTCAAAAGACTGATGACGCTTTGACGATGTACCTATATTATGGTTTATATGTTTCCTCACCCAGCAATGGACTTTTAGACACTTCTGATTGAGGAACAAAATACCCTATACCCTGATATTTGATGAGTTCCCAGAGATATCTGGAAATTGTGTGTGTGTGTGTGTGTGTAATGGGCTCGAATGCATGTGCACGTGTTTGTGTATGAGGAAGATTGATTTGTAAAATTCCAGCAATGGATTTAACTGTTATAAATTCCATTCCTAGAAAACTAAAAAGTATTTAAAAATTTCCAATTATAGTCCACCTTTTAAAGTTGTCTTAGAAGGTACACCATCAAAAATACTCATAAGATCTTTCATTTTCCGTCTTTTTCTTCACAAATGAACACAGTCAATCTTCTTAAGTCTAAAAAGTATCTAATCAAGCTAATGATTTCCAATTTATCTTGATTGAATTTTGCTTGATCTAATAGAACAGGCCAGCATAGGGAAGCACATCTTAGAACGGAATGGGATGGATGCTGTTAGAGTACAAAGCCAGGTGCTTTGTGAGCAGTAATACCATCTTATGAAATTTTTGTTTCAGTTTTATATATGTGATGTGTATGTTTACTGGGTCACAATGTAAAAAGTGTCCCTTAATGTAAGTCATGGTCAAAGAGATTGAAAGCCACTACTCTATACAACAGCATAAAATGCCCAGGCAACAGTGGTGGTGAGAAAGTCCAAATGTGGTAAAAGAACAGGGGTTTAGGTACGTCAGTGTATGGAAGGGCAAGAGGGAATCTCCAGGCAAACTAAAGAGAGGCTTCATTTAGTACACTGAGACAAGCTTAGTGAGATGAGGAGAGGGGCAAGCAAACTCTCCTCTATTTCCCAGAAGAGGGACAACTGCCATAACTGTCAGAAAGAACCCAAGTTACCTGGAATGAGCTATGTAAAATATAAAGCACAGGTCAGGATTCTATTTATTCTGTGACTATATAAATATTACACTATTTTTTGATAGAAAGGAATCTTTCACTCCTTCAGTAAATCATCTCATGGAGAAATCTACAACTACGATGTCCTTATAATCTGTTCCCTTCTCACAAAATTTTAATTAAGCCATGCCAGTGTCATTTAGGGTGACAGCAGGGGTGTGGTTGGGGACTGTGTGTGGTCTTTCCCTTGCAGACAAATTCCTATTCTTTAAAGAGTATGAGGCAGAGACTGGACAGGCTGCTAAAGGCTTATGCCCTCAAGCTGCTGCACTGGAGGTGGCCTCCCACCCTCACTGCCATCCTGAGGGTCTTTAGGTCAGGAGCTACCAGCTCCGGAACCCAGTTCTGCTCCAAAACAGCCTCCCTCCAGAACTTCATTCTATCCCCTTTCTTATTTCCGTCTTTTCTACACATGTCCACCCCCACAAACACGTGCACACGCGCACACACACACACACACACACACACACTCCAGATGACTCATGCCTCTCTCCATCTTTATTCCACTTCTAGATAAAGAGTTTCTCAAAACAAAATAGTTGAAGTTCACACTCTTGGTTAAGAGAGGTCTCAGGGGGCTTCCCTGATGGTGCAGTGGTTGGGAGTCCGCCTGCCGATGCAGGGGACACGGGTTCCGGCCCTGGTCCGGGAGGATCCCATATGCCGCGGAGCAGCTGGGCCCGTGAGCCATGGCTGCTGAGCCTGTGCTCCGGAGCCCTGGAGCCGCGACTGCTGGGCCCGCGTGCCTAGAGCCCATGCTCCGCAATGGGAGAGGCCACGGCAGTGAGAGGCCCGTATGCCACAGTGAAGAGTAGCCCCTGCTTGCTGCAACTGGAGAGGGCCTGTGTGCAGCAATGAAGACCTAAAGCATCCAAAAATAAATAAATAAAATAAATTTTTTAAAAAAAAGAGAGAAAGGTCTCAGAGCTGGAGCAGTATAATGCTGATGTTTTTTCCTTCTTGTCTTTCTGTCATTAAGAACAAGCCTCCCTCTCCCTACCCAGGACTTGGATCCTGCCTCTACACCTGTCTTTGTGACGTCATGTCCTACGGCTACAAGCACAGACTTGCCTCTCCAGATCTCCAAACTTTTCTTCCTAAATTCCACCCCACCAGCCCAGCTAGTCAGCAAGCCGTTCAGGACTCTCACCATCTGCTTGGTGTCAGCCCAGTGTCTAAATCCCAGTTTACCTAGAACACCCTCATCTACATCTGTTGCCCCAGAGTAACACTTAGTAACACGTCCTTTCATTTTCAAAAGCATCCTAGTGTGAAAAGTCACCTGACACCGGCTTGGCCTGCTTGGTTAGCTCTCTTCCTGTGGGCTGCAGTGGCCCATCCCTTAGGTCTATGGTTCCAGGTTGGCCCAGACTCAACATCTCCTGTCTCCCAGCATCTTCTTGAATTCCAGAATGGAAAGCTCCCCTAGCAAAATGAACCTTAGATGTGATGTTATCTTGGAGTCTTTGTGACCCTGTTTCAATGTTTTCTTATATTAGGTATCTTTTACTGCTTAACAACCCACCCCAAATTAGTGACTTAAAACAATAATAATCATTTATTATCTCTTATGGTTTCTGTGGTTCAGGAATTCAGATGGGGCATACTGGGGCCAGCTTGTCTCTGCTCCAAGATGTCTGGGGCCTCAGCTGGAAGATTCTAAAGGTTGAGGCCTGCAATTATCTGAAGGCATATTCACTCACACACGGATGCTGCTCTCAGTCAAGGCCTGGTTGTGTTTGGTGCTGGGAACACTCAGACTTGGCCTTTCCACGTGACTAGGGCTTCCTCACTACACGGTGGCAGGTTTCCAAGGACAAGTACCTGAGCCAGGTGGAAGCTGATCTTCTTTATTGCCTTAGGCTCACTTCACATCAAGTCCCATAGCATCCCTCCACCATACTCCATTGACCAAGGAAGATATTAACCACTGCCAAGATTCAAGGGCAAAGGACATTCAACTCCCATGTCCTTCAGCAGGAGAAATGTAGTCACCTTGTAAAAAGATCATGTGGGATGAGATATATATACCCATGTTTGGAGAATAACAAGTCACTTCTTCCAAGCCCCCTACCAACCACAGGCAAAACATCATCATCCTTGTTAATGCCTTCTATCAAAATTTTCCAAGGATAAGTCCCTTGATATAATGACACGGAGTGAAAATTTTCTAATCAGAAATGCTGCTACAATCCCTCATAGTTGTGAGGTTTGTTACAGTTTCACAGATCTTTGCATCTGATCCTCACAACCCTGTGAGGACGATAAGACAGACCTCACCCTCCCCATTTTTTTAAGCAAGAAGGGAAACACAGCCAGGTGAATAGTTTACCCACAGTCACCGAGCTGAGACTGAGTGCAATCAGTCTGATATGGAATCAGGTTTCTTTCTGCCACCAACGGACCTCTGCCAATGGGAAAGCAGCGCAGCACTGGGGTCTGAGCCTAGGCTTTGGACCAAACAAGCCTGAATTTGAGTTCTGGTTCTACAGCTTGGTGGCTTTGGATAAAAAGCTTAACCTCCCTGAGTTTCCATTTCTCACCCTTAGAATGAAATCAATAAAACAGACCTTGTGTTTCATTCCTGCCATGGAATTCAATGATGTTCATAAAATGCCTAGTGCAGTGCCTAAGGCATCTTGGGCACCTAGACAGTAGCTAAGAGGTGCATTTTAATGATGATGTGTGATATAACAGGGGACACTACCTATTTAGAAGCTGCTCTTTAAGAAGTAAATGCTAATCCTGGCCAAACCAACAAAAAAAGGGAGATGCTCTACATCTGAGTATAGATGGGGAACCATCCTCACATCACCTCTGCAAGCTGGTCATCTTAGATCTTTCTCATAGAGAGATGCTGTTTGGTAGTTCGAAGAAGAAACCTCACAAAGGGCAGCCATTTCTCAAGCTCATCTAGGCAAACATTATTAAATGGGATACAGGCGGATAATTAGCTCTCCAGCTCAAAAGGCTGCTGGCAATATGGAGGATTCCTTGGTATGCAGAGCAGGCATCAGTGTTGCTCGTAGATGATCTTGGAGGTTGCCAACCCTGGATGTCTGGGGCGGAGTGCAAGGTCAGCACTACTGAGAGGCTCTCAGCAAGGTGCTCTCCTGTGTGATTTAAATGTCACTGTGCTGCATCCATTCCTGTGAAGGTGGATCCCCAGCCATTTAAAAGCCCTGCATTTTGCTCTTAGTGTTTCAAGAGAACAGACTGCTCTATTGGCGAAGACTACCATTGAATTTGTCATCAGTGAGTGGCAAGTGAAGAGGCTAAATTAGTCTGTGTTTACAGCATCTGAGACATACGTCATGAGGGGCGGGGAGTCTCACGTTAACGTCCCAGAAGATGCCTTGTTAGACCCGGAGAAAAAGGCATTTTGCTTCGAGTTCAGAAATAGTTCTTCTCTTTCTTCTGTCGTATTACCTGGGCCTGGCTCTGAGGACTTAATTCTGCTCCCAGGGCCAAAAGGACAGCAGCTTCACTCATAAGAAAGCCCACGGGATACTTAAAGTGTGCGAGCCAGTCCTCATCTCCTTACCGGGGTACAGTTCTCATTCATGTCAGCAGGAAGGCTGCCTACAGGGCAGGGCACCTCAACTGAGCTCTTTCTCTGCTTTGCTGGTTCTCAATCAAACTCGCCCTGTGGCTGCTTTAAGGGTTGATATCTTGGCATCAAAAAGCAGGGGGACAACTCCGTGTCTCCTGGCGCCTAGAGCCAGTTCTTTGGAGCAGCTCATCCCCTCCCTTGGGGATTGCTTTGGCATTCTCACTGCTTATAAGCGAAGCCCACACTGGCCCTGTTGTAACCTGTGGCACTCCTCACTCAGTAGCAAGAGGGAGTTCAAATGTCTTAAGTAACCCTCCAGGGTAACCAAAATGCTGAATTCCCCAAAGGAGTAACGGACCGTCTGCCATCATGCTGCTTAGAGTTGAACAGCACTCTGTGTTTTCCAAAGCTTCTTCTTACACTTAAAGGACCTGTGGTCTCCTGTGGTCTGGCAAACCCTGCAAGGGAGGCACAGCAGATGTAACTAGTCCATTTCACAGATGAGAAGACTGAGATTCAGGCAGTTGAATCATGCAGCTGGTGAGTTGTGGAACTGGGTCCTAACCTCCCAGCTGTTGCATCTTCCCCACAGTGGCTGAAGGTTTACTTCTCTTCCTTTCCCTCTTCTCTACTGCTTTCCCCCTTCCCGTTACCTCTCCCATCCCTCTCCCCCCACCTTTCCTCCTCCCTTTTTTCCTCCTTCCTCTCCCTCAATCTCTTTCTCTACGCTCTTTCCTCAACTCTCTTATTCCAACAAGGATTTCAGGCAGGATTGTGAACACTACAAAATTATAGCACCAACTTCACCATTAATCCAGCAATTTTAATAGGAACTTAAACAGCTCTCAAGGGAAATCTCTTTGCCGCTCTGTGACTCATTTTCTCCATCTATGAAATAAGGATGCTATGTGGATAATTATAAGATAACAGAATTAAAAGCCAGAGACGTGCCCAAAGAAATACTGCTGTAGGAGATACATACAACCTGTATCTCTTTAGGTAAAATTCATGTGGGCCTTGGTGTAGAAATTTCACTTTCTTTTCTAGAATATGGAATTATGTTTGATTAGAGCACTTGAGTTGCAGCCAAACCTGGAGCATTTTCACCACACCCCCCTTTCTACTTGAAGAGACACACAAACTAAATATTCCAAAGGTCCAGTGAAGAGTTGAGTCTACCTGGTGCTCTAAATAAGGATATCTTAGCGATTCAAAACAAAAGCATGCAATTTTTTATTCACAGTCTAACTTAGGCAGATGGTAACTTGTCTCATTAGTCACTGCACCGATGCCTCCTAATAGCCCCTCTCACCTCAATTTCTACTGATTTGCAGATGTTTGGAGGACTATCTGATATTGAAATGATTCTGAACAATGTCTTATCTCATTTCCTCCCCTCCTGTGAAAACTAATGACATGAAGACAAGCTTTCATGAGGGCCTGTCTCCAGCCTCTAGGCTGTGATGGCTGTAATTCTTGGAGAACATTGACTCACTCTGAGGATTTAAATACCTCCAATCTAATCTAGAGAGTCAAAGAAAGGTAATATCTCAAAACCATGCCCCTTGACTCTTAAAAGCAGTAGGTCCAGTTTGTAAACAAGAGTCTGGATCATTCCACCCTGACAAATGACCACAGCCTGGAGAACCCTGTTGAGACTGCAAATAATTCCTTAGGGGCAAAATGTCTGTAAGAGAATATCACTGGATCATTGAAAGTGTCTGTGTGTATTTTGGTCCTATTCCCATATCTCTTCAAAATCTGTTCTACATCTCCCTTAAATTGTTCATCTGATTTCCTTTCTGTAAAGGCCCTGGATGTGTTTTAACTCATTAATTGACTGAACATATGGGGTTTTCTATTTTGAATAGATTCACTCATAACATCAGAAGATTGGAAGGTACCTGCTGAAAGTGATGGGTGTTGTCCAGGTAGGGCAAATCAATCCAGGTCAAGACCATGTCAATGGACATGGGGTATCCTACTACATAGAACTGACCTTCTGATGCCCAGATGTATAATAGCCCAAAGCACATTTAGGGGCCTAATTGTACTGTTCCTGATTTTAGTCCAGCTAATTTAACCTTGGCTTCATTTAACTGGACTGACCAGAACACTGGACAGATGCCTATAACAGTGGCCTTGGGTAGTCTTCACTTCTTGCCCAATTTGGCCTATAGCCCTTTGCTGCAGGGCTTAGAACCTAATAACAGGACCAGCAGAAGACCTGGCCACCCAGCATGCTACTTGCTTTTCCCATGGGCCATCCAGAAATTCTCCAGGGCTCCTCTGAAACAAGGAAGGGCTGTGGCTTCTGACACTTGGTCCAGAGGCATCTGTTGAACTTCCATAGTCTGATCACCTATTTCTCTAAAGTATCTTCTTAGAGCCAGATACTTGCCTTGAAAAGTAATTAAGTGACCCCAATTTAACGCTCAATTTAATAAAGAATCAGGAGCTAATTAGCTTAAGAGATGGGTACTTAATTCACTAAGCTACATGAAATTTCCTTACAGTTTGTGACAAATTCTTTATCTTCTTTAGAGCTGCTGCCAGTATTTTGTTCTTCATTTCAGTAGAAGGCAAGAGAGCCAATCAGGTGGCATCTTAGAAGGAGTATGTTGCTGAGAATGTACGTTGCTACATAGTGGGCATCATTTGTACCTCCCTGGTTTTCTTTTTCATCACTGGCATGGAAATCATGCTACCTTCCAAAGAGGCAGAGGCTGAGTCAGATTCCTACTATAACAAAATAAGACTTGGCTTCCTGAGGAGTACAGTCGAACTGACTCACAGGCTGATCATCTAACAATCAGAAAAGGAAAAACAAACCAAATTTCAGTACTCTTGGTCCTGTACCATCTTAGGGCTGCCTTCCAGGGAACAGAGGTGATGTGATCAAAAGTAACCTGTGGTCTCCTCTTCATAGAGTGTGGCTCTGAGAACCTAAGGCCCATGTTTGGGGGAACAGACCTGCTCTAGCACAGCGTACCACATCCAGAAGACCTCTTGGGAGAAATGGAGTGTCCACTCTTCTTCTCTGTCTGCAGGGGTTCTCCAGGTGGTCTCAGGAGGATAAGGGTGCAGACAGCAGTATATGTTGTTCATCTTCTCTAGACCTTTCTTTTCTCTGTTACCAAATCAGACAGTTTCTCTGTTAGCATCTGTAACCATTTCTAGTTAACATCCATATTCCCTTAAGCAACTGGAAAGCCAACCAAATAAATGTAGAATGTCTAAGCAAAGCAGGGTTTGATTTAAAAATGAAACAAGACAAAACACTGCCATCTCACCTAGCTAACCCTAACATGTGAGAAAAGACCGCAGGATGAAGGCAGACTGCCTGGGCTGCTGAGTCAACAGTAAGAAAGAGCTTCTCATGCTGAAAAAGGCAACCAACAGCCCTATTAAAGTCATGCTTTTCTCACCTACCCACTATAACTTCCTTACTGCTGAAGCAGAATAACTATTCCCAGTGAAGCCTCACTCTTTGGCTTGAACATTCATTCATTTGTTCTGATAACAATTATTTATTTAGCATCCACTTATATTCCAGTGGTTTTCAATATCATGCATGCATCCATTCATTCAGAAATTACTTATTGTTGAACCCCTACTTATGGACCAAGTACTGTCTTTGGTACTAAATGTATGAGACAAGTTCATAATATGAAAAGTTTATAGTCTAGTTAGTAATTCATACTCTAGTCACTCGTCTAGTCACTCATCCATTTACTCATTCCTTTGATGGATATTTGCTGGAGACCGACTGTGTGCCAGGTACTGCATTAGGAACTGGGACAAACACATTCATCCTCATCTTATTCTCGACCTTCTTTTTAATGCATTGTATCACACATATGCCACCACCACCACCACTGCTAAGCACAGAAGCAAAAACATACCCAACGTTTTTGGGGGTTTTACATGTGCGTATTTGTGTGTGTGGTTATTTTAGGGGGAGAGGTGAGAGGGTTTCAGGTGGGTGGGCAGTGGTATCAAGTTACACAGGGCTTATGCAAGGAGACATTGGTTCCATTCAGGGTGGAATCTAAGAAGGCAGATAACGGATTCAGTACAGTACAAAGTGAACCTTTGAGCCGTGATTGCTGTGGAGCAATGGGATAAGCTGCCTCACAACGTGGCGAGCTTCCCACCCCAGTATGTGGTCAGAGGTCAGGTGATGATCTGCCAAGGACAGCACAGAAGAGATGCTGCTACCCAGGAGACTTCTGATCTCTGATCTAGAGTCTCTTTCCACTCTGAGATCTCAGTACCAAAACAATCTCCTGGGCACATTCTAAGTATTCAGTAAATACTTGTCAAATGAATGATTAAATAAGCGTTCAGCCACTTATCGGACCTTGAGTTCCCTGAAAATAAGAGCTGGGCCTTATTCATCCCTTGCAGTCCCAGGGCTCCAGCCCTCTCCAGGGCTCCACGGAACAGACTGCAGGCCTTTGTACTGGAGGACACCCAAGCTCCCTTTTCAAAATTCTAGGCAGAAACGTCGTCTGCTTGTGGTTTAGCTACCTGGCAGATTCTCTCACCAAGGGGAGCATCCTTTATAGGCATACTCAGTCATCTTTTCCTTAAACCCCAAGCTTTGTTTTCTTCCCAATTAGCAAATTGCTGGTCCACCTCCCCCACCATGAGGCCTTATGTACTCAGGGAACAAAAATTTGTTTTGCTATCAGCTAGAAAGGCAAAATAGCTATATAAAGAAACTGAATAACGCCTTCCCAAAGCAAACAGTAGAACTGGCTTCTGGGTTAGCTCTCTTTGGGGTTATCTGTGGCTGTTTCCCTCCCTCCGGTGGCACCCGTAATCATAAAGAGAATACATGATTGCCACTGGAAACCGAGTGATTGATCTACAGCACTGTGGCCAGACACCACTGCCTGAAGAGAGGCAAGAAGCAGGGGAAGCCAGAGCTGACTTCAAGATTCTTGGGCCACAGGCCACACCGTAATTCAGGTCATCTCACTTTGCCAAGGAAGTTTATCAAAGAAGAAAACAGACCGACATTTTCTGGCCCTCTGGTTTGCTCTCAGAATTTGAGGTTGGAAGTCAGCCTGGTTTCTCCATCCTGGGGAGAGATAGCAGAAATTTGAGAATTTTATTCTTTGATAGCACTGAATGTGTGGCCTGGTACAGCACTGTATATGCTGTTTTACTTTAGCAAAACAGCTCAAGACACAAAGAATTTCAAACTGGAGCAAGGACCTGACCTGCTTGTTCATGGCTGTGTCATTCAGGGACACCCAAATCTGGCAGAAATAGCTGAAGTTTTCTGCCACAGAACTCAACCCGTTAATTTAGATGAAAATATTACTGAGTGAACACTGATTCTAAACTCCCTCTACTCCAATATGCCAAGAAACTTCCGGAAGCAATGTACACAGGACAAGACCTGAGCTATCAGGAAGCTGGGGAACATTTCACAGGGCATTTTGACAGGCAAATCTGAGAAATCAATCACACTTTTAGCAAGGGAGCATGATCTTTCCAGCAGCAGGAGGAACATTCAGTTCCTAGGACAGCTACAGAAAATGAATAAGCTTGTTTGCAAACATCTCTAAAATTACATCAAGTAACAAAGGAGTCGATATCTTTTCCCATTATTGATGTAGAGGAGACAATCAAAAAACACTGGCCTTCTCTGGCTTTTATCTGTTAACGACCACCCTTGGGACTTCAAGTGTCACAGCTGTTCCTTGGGAAACCCCCTGTGTCATGACATGGAAGACTCAGTATGAAGTGGAGCCAATTCTCCAGGTGATCATGCTCCCCGGTCGAATACACCAATCCATCATTTCAGCAGACAGACAACGTGGCTTGGAATTCAAGAAAGAAAGGTAGTTTCCTTTAAAATATTGTGACACTAAAGCTATGGTGTGGATAAAGGGTGGCCCAATGCCCCCACAGACCACAGACCAAGGCATCGCCTCCAGGTCCCCCTGCCCATAAAAAAAAAATACAATAAACAGGCTTCCCTGGTAGCACAGTGGTTGAGAATCTGCCTGCCGATGCAGGGGACACGGGTTCGAGCCCTGGTCCGGGAAGATCCCACATGCCGCGGAGCAACTAGGCCCATGAGCCACAACTACTGAGCCTGCGCATCTGGAGCCTGTGCTCCGCAACAAGAGAGGCCACGATAGTGACAAGCCCGCGCACCATGATGAAGAGTGGCCCCCGCTTGCCACAACTAGAGAAAGCCCTCGCACGGAAATGAAGACCCAACTCAGCAAAAATAAATTAATTAATTAATAAACTCCTACCCCCAACATCTTCTTAAAAATAAATAAATAAATAAATAACACAATAAAATAAAATATTGTGGCAAACAATTCTTTCCCTGTAGGGTAAAGCTTTGGCACATCTTCTGCCCCTCTACTCAGATCAGCAATATCAGCATCACCGGGAACTTGTCAGAAAGGCAGATTCTTGGGTCCTTCCCAGATATCCTGACTCAGAAACTCTGGGGGAGGGGTCCAACAGTCTGTGGTTTCACAACCCTCCAGGTGATTCCAGCGCATGCTGATGTTTGAAAACCACCACTCTACATATTTATGTAACTGAGTATGTATAGGACTAAGTGTGTATATGTATGTGTGTATGTATACTTAGGGCCGCCATATATATACACACATATAATCATACATATATGTAAGTACCAAAATTATGGATTTTTTTAAAAATCAGTTTATTTTAATACAATAGTAACTTTTATTCACACCTCAGGCTAATTGATGTGGTTACTGAGTCCTTTGTAGACTGTCTTCACATGCTTCCTGTGGTCTGAGTGCCACAGAGAGTAAACCAATAACCCAGGAAATCAGAAGACTTTCTTTTGGCTGATTTAAAATAGGCTATTAGGAATCTGATCTACCATTTAAGGTTCTCTAAAAAAGCAAAACACTTGGCCTTCTTTGGCACTTAGATGAGTCTGGTGAACAGAAAATTAAACAAATATTAGATATCTTCTTAAAAGAAGCTGATCAGAACAGTGGTAAAGAACATGGGCTTTGGAGTCATATAGATTTGGGTTTAAGTCCACCTCCATCCCTGGCCAGCTGAGTGAAACTGGGCAAGTGGTTTAACCTCTCTGGTCCTCCATTTATTTCTTCATGGGTAAAATGGGAAGAATAATAATACTGAGCTCTTAGGGCTAATGTGAGAATTAAGTAGGATAATACACATCTGTAGCATGCTTGATAAATAACACCATTCAAACAACATTTGGTCTCATTGGTACTATTTTACTGAGTTCACCCACAGCAAGTAGTATCAAAGTGTCCAGAGATTCCTCACTGTGAAATGCAGCTTCATTGGATCTCCTTGGAATTCTTCGGGGACAGTGTGAGACCATCCGATGAACGCGGAAGAGAACGCTAGATTTTTGTGAAAGTCTGGGGAAAGGTAGGGTATGAGAAGCAAGGCGCAGGCATGGGGTGAGGGGAATTCGTTGGTAGGGTGGAGGCTACTGTGTGTCTTTGGCCTCTGAAGCTCTGTGGTGGCCACAGTTTTCCTTTCTCATTGTTAATGGCGTCTGGGCAGAGAGGAGCTTTGGAGCCAGACCTCTGAGGCTGTGTGTGGTGAGCCTGCATGGGCTGGCAGTCGCTAAGGGCGGAAACCACTGTTTGGGAGGTGCTGGCAGTGTGACTGTTTCTGGTGCTCATGGCTGAGGATGAGAAAAAGGCAGAAGGGCCAAAGTATTCCACACGGTGATTCTGTTCGTGGCGAGAGCCTGCTCACCAAGAGCGCCAAAGGTTTATTTGGAGCCATAAGCTTATCAAGAAACTTCTGGAACAAGATTTTTAGGTGGGTGCATGTCATAACATCGGCCTCCTAGACTTTTGTCTTGATTCTCTTTTTCTACATATTTCCAAAGAACCACTTGGCCCCCTTCAGAAGTCAGTGATAACTGCTTTGTGAGAGATGCAGCTTCTGGAGGCTTACAAAGTCCTTGCTACACAGCTAAAATGATTTATCAGAACCATGCCTATCGGGGATGTGATCATTACGATCCTCTAAAATGCAAAGTAACCGTTAAGTGTAAATGTTTCCTCTTATCTCACAGCCTTAGGTGTGTGTGCTTCTTTCTTAAGGCTTGAGGTACATCTTAGTGTTGTTTTCTTAAGTAGGACATCCTCCAATTAATGGGTATGGAAAAACAATAGGAGCAGGGTTAACAAATCATGTAATACTATGAAGGCATGAGAAAAGATATTTTCAAATAATTTTAATACTCGATGCAATGTGAAGTGAAAATAGCAAGAATGAAAGCCTTATAGAACAGTGGATCTCAGGGTATGGTCCCTGGACCAGAAGCAGCAGCAGTGCCTATAAACTTGACAAAAATGCACATTCCCAGGTCCCACCCACACCTGCTGAATCAGAGACTCAGGGAGTGAGCCCACAGCAGTGTGTTATCATAGCCAGGTGAATCTGATGTATGTTACAGTTTGAGAACCACCCATAGAGAGCATGAATCAATGTAACTATGTAAAATATATGCATATGGAAGAATACACACAAAAAAGATAAAGTGGTTCTCTCTGTCTGTGATAGGATTATGGATGATTTTTGCTTTTCTCTGTTTATCTTTTGTGGGTTTTATATATCCTACTTTTTCTAAAATGAGCACATATAGCTTTTATATTTAGAGAAAAAGTAGGAGTAAAGTTATCAGATATTTCTTTTACATGTATATGATGTCAACTCATACCATATTAACATTTTCTTGAAGACTTAACTATTCATGCACCTTCAGTGTTCTTCCATTTCTTATTCTTACAATTCAACCTCCTTATATTTTCTTTAATACATTTTCTCAGCCCTGCTGCCTTTTTACTGATTTTTCTCATCCTCAAGTCTTGAAGTCCCTGCTATTAATAAAATATAGCATTTTGGAGACTGTCAAAAGTCTGTATGCTTGGTTTATCACAAACAAATGAATAGTTGGTTTTTTTTAAGCATGATATTTCCTTTTGTATATATTTAGAGGTTAATATATTTTCATGCATTAGTAACAATTTTTAGCTTCTGCATATATTTTCATACACAATTTACATTTTGTTTGGATTGATTTTTTTTCTACTATATCAACTCAAAGCATTTTTAACAACTTGACCTTCTAATTTCAAGAGTTCATTTACAAGGTAAGTGGCTATTGTGGATTTGCACTTATAAAAGGGGGGTTAAGCTCTAAAATGAGCAAATAAGGTAAATATCACATACAGTCAAAAGTATTCCATCTCAGTAATAGACTGGTATTCCTCAAGCCCTGGAACAGACTTCACCTGAGTACTAGCTAACACGATTAGGGACCATGTTATGCAAAAATGTACACCTTTCATCTCTAGAATCACTGAGCACTGTGAGATGCTCACATCATGAGAGGTTCTCAGAGTTGGACCCAAATGAGAAAATAACAGACTGCTCCTCCTATCTTACACTCATTTTCTAGGAAATGGCAGATGAAATTGCCTGAGCTATTTAAATTATTTTGGAGAGTTTGTTTTCTTTTGTTTTGGCTGATGATACATAATTGCATTTGCCTAAGTAAAATGTACATTCAGTGTGATTTCCCTGCATTTCTGCAGTATCTCCTGTTGCGCCCTAGGCTTCCTCCTCTCATCCCCCTCGTGGATGTTCTTCAGGCAGAAATGACTCTGACCTCTCCCCTGGTATTCTGATGTTCCTCATCCTTCAAAATCTTTTGCAGAAACTTCTTCCTACACAAAGCCTTCCTAATCTCAGTAGAAGGTGATCCCTCCAGGCTCTGAACGTCTCTGGGGCATTCATCACTCTTTATTGTATTTGCACTTGAGTGTGGCTTAGCTTGGCCAGGAGACTCTAGGGTTCTTGAAGGCAGCATCCAAGTGTCTTTAACACCAATCTTGGTTTTGAATCCTCGATCTTCCCTTTCTAGTCAATCTTAAGTAAATTACTAAATCCCTCTCTACCTCCCTCCTCCTCTATAAAATGGAGATAGTCAACAATACCAACCTCTGAACGTTCAAGCGGGCATTAAATGAGATACTGCACAGTAATGGGCTGGCACAGTATCCAGAATATAGTAAACCCCAATAAATGTTAGCTGCTTTTATTTCTATTCTCCATTGTGATATCAATAGTACATTTTTGCTCCATAAGCATTTGCTTATTGGATATATGAATGAATGAATACTATCGTTAAGTTCATACTCCTCTGAATTCTCAATGCTCAATGGGGAGTTTATACTTGCCATTTGTCTATGAATCCATTATAGAGCTTAATGAACCAAAGATTCTCTTTTATTCTCAAGGCAGGTGTGGGGTACATATGGGTAAATTTTCTGTCTTGAAGAAGCTGCCCCCAAACATCTAGCTTATACCTCATCAAGCTCTGTGTTTTCATCCATGAAATGGGAATTAGAACGCTGGTCTGTGATTCTGCCTAGACACAAGAAGAACCCGAGGAGGACTAGGCCTTTAGGGAGAAATTTTATAAACAGAGACTGTTTGAGGTAATCTGAAGAATCAGAGCATGAGTGTGTAAATTAGCATATTTCAGTTAGAGAGCTTCCAATCACATGGGACTCTAAATGTCGCTCAATGAGGGCACAGGGCAAAACCAGCTGCTTTTTGGGTTTGTCAAGCATCTCAAGTTATTTCTCAGGAGCTGGGGTTTGGCAAAGCCTGAAACCCACATTGCCAAGTCCTTCTTTCCCCCTTAATTTTTAAGCCCATGTGTATTTTAAGGGAAATTTAATCCGTATGTTTCTGTTTCCTTTACACTTAACTCATAAAAATGGTTTGTCAGAGCAATTTGATGTCCCAAAAATCTTTGGAGCCTTTATAATGATATTTTTTAACCTTTCCTCCCTCCCTTAGACACAGGAAATTGCGTTTTTTAAAAGAAAATGAATCAAACTGCAAGTCTCAAGGTCAGTATTGATGGGTCAGACACACAAGCTCAAGGAACTGAGCATTTGCAAATATGGCATCTTCCACTGCTGCTCCTGCAGGGCTCTGGGGGTGAGAGAAAGATCAATTTCACATGCAGGCAGATGGCAGTCATTGGTGGTGTGTTGTGATAGGGTACTCAAATATTTGATTGTTTGCCCATCAAGCTGAGAGTCCCTCTCCCATCTGTACTTCTGTATTGAGAGATCTGCTCCTTAGAATTTGGGTCCCTCCACCTTTGTCAAACCCTGAAGTTCAGTATCAGAAGTTCACGCACAGAAGTAGTCTAAGAGAAGTGCGACCACTAATTCTAAAACACGGTAACTGTCTTCTAATCTAGTTTTCCACATCATCATCCCTAGAGAAAGAAAACAGGAGTCAGCATGCTTGTATTAATAGCCAGAGGAAGTGTTCCACAAAGTTTTGTAAAGATACCACTCCCCTAGAGTTAGTGAGTCTGCTGTCACAGGAAAGATTCACATAATCCCCAGACATCCATAGGCCAGGCAGAAATACGCCATGTATTGCTACATCTCAGCCATATGAGGGATTATCTGGGGTTGTTTGACCTGCATCAGATCCAGGTTCGTAACGATGCCACAACTTCTACCATCAGCTGGAGTTAAACTCCAGTCAGGCTTCTTTCTGGCAGCGTGTTCACTGCTGGATTGGATCAGGTCCTTCTGGAGGCTAAGGATCACAGAGTCTCACAGTGCATGGCATGTAATAGCTTAGGACAGATCAACCACAGTGGCTCAGTTTTTTGTTTTTGTTTTTTGACTTCTTTATTTTATTTATTTATTTTTGGCTGTGTTGGGTCTTCATTGCAGTGTGTGGGCTTTCTCTACTTGTGGCAAGTGGGGGCTAATCTTCGTTGCGGTACACGGGCTTCTCATTGCAGTGACTTCTCTTGTTATGGAGCACGGGGCTCTAGGTGCACGGGCTTCAGTAGTTGTGGCACGTGGGTTCAGTAGTTGTGGCTCGTGGGCTCTAGAACGCAGGCTCAGTAGCTGTAGCGCACAGGCTTACTTGCTCCACGGCATGTGGGATCTTCCTGGACCAGGGCTTGAACCCATGTCCCCTGCATTGGCAGGCGGATTCTTAACCACTGTGCCATCAGGGAAGCCCATGGTGGCTCAGTTTAATCCAAAATGCCCTAAAATCATATGGCTGGCTTATCCTATCCCACTTTCACTATATAGTATTAGAACTCTGTAACACAGTGGCCCAAGCTGAGACTCTGTTCCCTGTGGACCAAAAAGCCACATGGACATTCAACTCCCAAAACAAAGTTGCAAACAGGAAGTCCAATCAAAGAATGTCCTGGTGGCTCTGTCATTTTCAAATGTGGTTAAGCACAGAAGAGTTCAACTCATTGAATGATAAAGATTCTGAGCTTAGAGGTATTTCTCTCTATCACTAAGTTAGCTTCTGATACAGATGGAACAGTGAAATTCTGGACCTGGATGGCTGACTGAAGGGTAAAAGATGGGCAAGTCCAAGGAACATGAACACCAAACTAGTGTACTGACACTGCATGTTGCTTTTATTTTGGATCTTGGATAAGAACTGACATAAAGTGGCCAGTTTTGGAAATTCAATGAGTCCACGGGGCCTGGTGGGTATCAAGGTTTTACATGATTGATAAGGCTTAGGCAAGTGAGCTAGTCAGAAATCTACCATTCTTCAATAGTATAGGGAGTGGCAAACATATACAAATGTTCTTTATAAATTAACTACTTTGAGCAAGACTCTGGATCAAATGTTTATTTTACTTCACTGAATTCACATAACTTTATAAGCTAAGTATCATTATCCCCATTTTACAGATGAGGAAACTTGGGATCCTAAATTTACTTATTGGGGATATTAACTAACTTGTGCAAATTAGAAAATGAAAGTGCTGAAACTTAAAAACAAGTCAGTCAAACTCCAAAGCCCATGCTCCTTCTTTAAAACACCTTTGACTGAATACAAAAGTTAATAAATACACTAACAGCAAAAGATCTGAAAGAGAAATTGAAACAATCCCATTTACCAGCACATCAAAAAGAATAAAATACCTAGGAATAAACCTACCTAAGGAGGTAAAAGACCTGCACTCCAAAAACTGTAAGGTGCTGATGAAAGAAACCAAATGTTACACAAACAGGTGGGAAAATATACTGTGTTGTTGGACTGGAAGAATTGATATTGTCAAAATGACTATACTACCTAAGGCAGTCTACAGATTCAATGCAATCCCTATCAAATTACCAATGGTTTTTCACAGAACTACAACAAAAACCTTTTTAATTTATATGGAAACACAATAGACCTCACCCACATAGCCAAAACAATCTTGAGAGAGAAAAACAGAGCCGGAGGAATCAGGCTCTCTGACTTCAGACTATACTACAAAGCTACAGAAATCAAAACAGTATGGCACTGGCACAAAAGCAGAAATATAAATCAATGGAACAGGATAGAAAGCCCAGAAATAAACCCACTCACCTATGGTCAATCTACAACAAAGGAGGAAAGAATATACAATGGAGAAAAGACAGTCTCTTCAATAAGTGCTGCTGGGAAAACTGGACAGCTACATGTAAAAGAATGAAATTAGAACATTCTCTAACACCATAGATAAAAATAAACTCAAAATGAATTAAAGACCTGAATGAAAAACTGGATACTATAAAACTCCTAGAGGAAAACATAGGCAGAACACTCTTAGACATAAATCGCAGCAATATCTTTTTGGATGCATCTCCTAGAGTAATGGGATTAAAGCCAAAAATAAATAAGTGGGACCTACTTAACCTTAAAAGCTTTTGCACAGCAAAGGAAACCATAAACAAAACAAAAAGACAACCTACAGGATGAGAGAAAATATTTGCAAACAATGCAACCAACAAGGAATTAATATCCAAAATATAAAAAGAGCTCATACAACTCAATATCACAAAAAAAAACAATCAAAAAATGGGCAGAAGATCTAAATAGACATTTCTCGAAAGAAGACATACAGATGGCCAAAAGGCACATGAAAAGATGTTCAACATCACTAATTATTAGAGAAATGCAAATCAAAACTGCAATGAGTTATTACCTCACACCAGTCAGAATGGCCATCATCAAAATGTCTACAGATAATAAATACTGGAGAGAGTGTGGAGAAAAAGGAACCGTGCTATACTGTTGGTGGGAACGTAAATTAGTACAGCCACTATGGAGAACAGTGTGGAGGTTCCTTAAAAGACTAAAAATAGAGCTACCATATGATCCTGCAATCCCACTCCTGGGCATATATCCAAAGAAAACCATAATTCACAAAGATACATGCACCCCAATGTTCACTGCAGCACTATTTATAATAGCCAAGTCATAGAAGCAACATAAATGATGTCCATCAACAAATGAGTAAAGAAGATGTGGTATGTGTATGTGTGTGTGTGTGTGTGTGTGTGTGTGTGTATATATATATATATATATATATATATATATAATGGAATATTACTCAACCATAAAAAAGAATGAAATAATGCCATTTGCAGCAACACAGAGGGACCTAGGAATTATCATACTAAGGGAAGTAAGCCAGACAGAGAAAGACAAATATCATGATATTTCTTTTTTTTTTTTTTTTTTTTTTGCGGTATGTGGGCCTCTCACTGTTGTGGCCTCTCCCATTGCGGAGCACAGGCTCCGGACGCACAGGCCCAGCGGCCATGGCTCACGGGCCCAGCCGCTCCGCGGCATGTGGGATCTTCCCAGACCGGGGCACGAACCCGTTTCCCCTGCATCGGCAGGCGGACTCTCAACCACTGCGCCACCAGGGAAGCCCTCATGATATTTCTTATATGTGGGATCTAACAAAAATGATACAAATGAACTTATATACAAAACAGAAATAGACCCACAGACATAGAAAACAAACTTATGGTTACCAAAGGGGAAAGTTGGGGGATAAATTAGGAGTTTGGGATTAACATATACACACTACTATACTACTATAGATAACCATCAGGGGCCTACTTTATAGCACAGAGAACTATACTCAGTGTTTTGTAACAACCTATGAGGGAAAAGAATCTGAAAAAGTATGTACGTATATATTGATATGTATAACTGAATCACTTTGCTATACACCTGAAACTAACACAATATTGTAAATCAACTATAGTTGATTTTTTTAAGTTAATGATATTAATAGAAACCTATTTGAACATACAGAAATAGAGTACTGAGTTAGAGTCCCTCATAATTCTACCCCCTCCCAAGATAACCTTAATAGCATAGAGTATATATTTCTAGTTTTTCTATGTATATACTACCAAACCTAAAGACATACATATCCATTTTTTACACAAAAATTAGAACAATAATACATATCTACTAGGTTTTTTTTTTTTTTTTTTTTCAGTATGCGGGCCTCTCACTATTTTGGCCTCTCCCGTTGCGGAGCACAGGCTCTGGACACTCAGGCTCAGCGGCCATGGCTCACGGGCCCAGCCGCTCTGTGGCATGTGGTATCTTCCCGGACCGGGGCACGAACCCGTGTCCTCTGCATTGGCAGGCGGACTCTCAACCACTGCGCCACCAGGGAAGCCCTCTACCAGGTCTTTTTAAGAGCTACATGGTACTCCATTATAAATATGGTTTATTTAAATCTATCAAGTATTTTGATTCCAGTTTTTGGCAACTAGAAGCACTACTGCAATGAAATGTGCATTGTTTGTTTATATGTTATTGCACATTTATGGAATTGTAACTACAGAGTAATTTCCTAGAAATGAATTTGTTGGGTGAAATAATATACAACCTACTGTATATAGGTTGTGTTGTATACCTATTGTATACTCTGTCTACTATACAAGGCCACTTCCTTTGGCTTTCTTTGGCTTTATAATTCCTTTGATCTCTGAGTAAGTTGTTTTCCAGAGTGACTGTACCATTTTACATTCCTACAAGCAATATATGTGATCCATGTTCTTTGTATCCTTACCAGCATTTGGTTTTGTCAACTATTTTTTAATTTCAACCATTTTGATAAGTTTGTAATGATATCTCATTGTTGTTTTAATCTGCATTCCCCTAATGGCTAGTGATGTTGTATATAATTTCACGTGTTTATTGCTTATTGGAGATCTGTATATACTCTTTGTTGGCATGTCTCTTCATATCTTTTGCTCATTTTCTAATTGAAATGTTTGGTTTTTTAATCATTGAGTTTTGAGAATTCTTTATATATTCCAGAGATCAGGTCTATTATCAGACATGTGGTTTGAAAATATTTTTTCCCACCCTGCAGCTTGTCTTTTCATCCTCTTAACAGGATCTTTCACAAAGTAAAAGTTCATGTTGATGAAGTCCAGTTTATCAATTTTTCCTTTTATGGATTGTGCTTTTGGCATCAAGTCTAAGAACTCTTTGTCTAGTCCTAGATCCTGAAGACCTTCCCCTATATTTTTCTAGAAGTGGTATATTTTTTCATTTAAGTTCATGATCCATTTGGAGTTAATTTTTGCATAAGGTGTGAGGCTTAGCTTGAGTAAAATTGACATCTTTACTATGTTGAATCTTCTAACCTATGAACACATTATGTCTCTCCATTTATCAAGAGGTTTGATTTTCTTAAATCAATGTTCTGTAGTTATCAGCATAGAAATCTTGTACCTCTTTTGTTAGATTTACACCTAAGATTTCTTTTTTGGAGCAACTGTAAATGGTATTGTATTTTTTAATTCATGTCATATATTCATTGCTAATATACAGAAATACAATTGAGTTTTGCATGTTCATTTTGTATCCTGTGACCCTGTTGAATTTGCGTATTAGTTCTAGGAATCTTTTTGAAGATTCTTTGGGATTTTCTGTGCAATCATTTTGTCCACAAATAAGGACAGTTTTAGTTCTTTCTCATCTGTATGCCTCTCATTTCCTTTTCTTGCTTTACTACACTGCAAAATCTCCCATTACTATGATGACTAAAAGGAGTGAGAGTTGACTTACTTGGCTTACTCCTGATCATAGGGGGAAAGCATTCAGTCTTTCAGCGTTTGCTATAATGTTAGCAATAGATTCCTTGGGAGATGTTTTTAATCAAGCTGAGGATGCCTCCTCTATATCTATATTTTTCTAAGAAGTGTCATCATGAATGAGTGTTGAATTTTGTCTAATACATTTTCTGCATCAATTTATGTGATCATATGAATTTCCTTCTTTAGTCTCTTAATATGATGAATTACACTGATTGATTTTCAAATATTGAATCAGCCTTGCATGCCTTGAATAAATGCCAGTTGGTCATGGTGTTTAATTCTTTTTATACATTGCTTGATTCAAATGCTAATATTTGGTTAATGATTTTTGCATCAGCATTTATGAGGAATATTGTTATATGATTTTATTTTTTGGTACTGTCTTTGGTTTTATCAGGGTAATATTAGGTTCATAAAGTGAATTGGAGTGTGTTCTCTCCTTTTCTGTGTTCTGAAAGAGATTGTGTCAAATTGGCATTAATTCTTCTTTAATTATTTGGTAAAATTCTCCAGTGAAACTAGCTGGGACTGGAGATTTCAATTTGTGGTGTTTTTAAAATATGAACTTAACTTCCTTAGTAGGTAAAAGACTATTCAGATGATTTATATCAAATTGGCTGAACTGTGGTAGTCATTGTTTTTTAAGAAAGCAATCTATTTCATCTAAGGTGTCAAATTTATGTTTGTAGAATATTCATTGTATTTCCTTATTATCCTCTTAATATAAATAATGTTCCCCATTTAATTCTGATATTGATAATTTGTGTCTTCTCTTTTTCTATTTCAGTCTTAATAGAGGTATCAATTTATTTATATTATCAAAGAAGCATCTCTTTGTTTTATTGATTTTTCTCTAATGTTTTTCAATTTCACAGACTTATGCTTTTATCATTATTATCTCCTCACTTCTGCTTAGTTTATTTTGCTCTTCTTTCTCTAGAAATAGAAATTAAATTCAAAGATCATTGCACTGAACATGAGAACATTATTTTCATATGAAAAATGAACCACTTGTTAATGAGGAACCTAAGTTTAAAATTTTTTTCATAATTAAAAATACACTGATAGATGAATCATGAAGCCACTTTTAGTTTCTTATATGACCTCCATAAGTTGCAGGAAATACTAGAGGAAACATTACAATGTCATTGTATACAATTATGTACATTTAAAATTGAATTCAGACAAAATCAATTTGTATAAAGAATACATCTTTTCAGAAAATTTTTTCTGCAAGAATCATCACCTGTATATATACTAATATGTGTACTTCAAAATGAGTTATCAAAAATTTATCCAAGAGGGCACACAGCAGAAGCAAGAAGAATTACAATCCTGCAACCTGTGGAACGAAAACCACATTCACAGGAAGACAGACACAATGAAAATGCAGAGGACTATGTACCAGATAAAGGAACAAGAAAAAACCCCAGAGAAACAACTAAATGAAGTGGAGATAGGCAACCTTCCAGAAAAGTAATTCAGAATAATGTTAGTGAAGATGATCCAGGACCTCAGAAAAAGAATGCAGGCAAAGATTGAGAAGATGCAAGAAATGTTTAACAAAGACCTAGAAGAGGGGCTTCCCTGGTGGTGCAGTGGTTGGGGGTCCGCCTGCCGATGTGGGGGCAGTGGGTTCGTGCCCCAGTCTGGGAGGGTCCCGCATGCTGTGGAGCGGCTGGGCCCGTGAGCTGTGGCCGCTGGGGCTGCGGGTCCAGGGCCTGTGCTCCACGGTGGGAGAGGCTGCAGTAGTGAGAGGCCCACATGCCGGGAAAAAAAAAGAATTAAAAAAAAAAAAAGACCTAGAAGAATTAAAGAACAAACACCTAGAAGAATTAAAGAACAACAAACAGACATGAAAAATAAAATAACTAAAATGAACAATACACTAGAAGGAATCAATAGCAGAATAACTGAGGCAGGAAAAACAGATAAGTGACCTGGAGGACAGAATGGTGGAATTCACTGCCATGGAACATAATAAAGAAAAAAGAATGAAAAGAAATGAAGACAGCCTAAGAGACCTCTGGGATGACACTGAACACATCAAACATTCACATTATAGGGGTCCCAGAAGGAGAAGACAGAGACAAAGGACCTGAGAAAATATGAGAAAATATTATAGTCAAAAACTTTCCTCACATGGGAAAGGGAATAGCCACCCAAGTCCAAGAAGCTCAGAGAGCCCCAGGCAGGAGAAACACACTGAGACACATAGTAATCAAACTGACAAAATTAAAGACAAAGAAAAAGTATTAAAAGCAACAAGGGAAAAATGACAAATAACATACAAGGGAACTCCCATAAGGTTAACAGCTGACTTCTCAGCAGAAACTCTACAAGCCAGAAGGGAGTGGCACAATATATTTAAAGTGATGAAAGGGAATAACACATAACCAAGATTGCTCTATGCAACAAGGATCTCATTCAGATTTGATAGAGAAATCAAAAGCTTTACAGATGAGCAAAAGCTAAGAGAATCAGCACCACCAAATCAGCTCTACAACAAGTGCTAAAGGAACTTCTCTAAGTGGGAAACACAAGAGAAGAAACAGACTTACAAAAACAAGCCCAAAACAATTAAGAAAATGGTAACAGGAACATACATATCAATACTTACCATAAATGTGAATGGATTAAATGCTCCAACCAAAACACACAGGCTTGCTGAATGGATATAAAAACAAGACCAATATATATACTATCTACAAGAGACCCACTTCAGACCGAGGGACACATACAGACTGAAAGTGAGCGGATGGAAAAAGATATTCCATGTAAATAGAAATCAAAAGAAAGCTGGAGTATCAATACTCATATCAGATAAAATACACTTTAAAATAAAGAATGGTACAGGAGACAAGAAAGGACACTACATAATGATCAAGGGATCAATCCAAGAAAAAGATATAACAATTATAAATATATATGCGTCCAACATAGGAGAACCTCAAGACATAAGACAAATGCTAAGAGCTATAAAAGAAGAGACTGACAATAACACAAAAATGGTGGGGGACCTTAAAGCTCACTTAACACCAATGGACAGATCATCCAAACAGAAAATTAATAAGGAAACACAAGCTTTAAATGACACAATAGACCAGATAGAATTAATTGATATTTATAGGACATTCCATCCGAAAACAGCAGATTACACTTTCTTCTCAAGTGCACATGGAACATTATCCAGGATAGATCACATCTTGGTTCACAAATCAAGCCTTGGTAAATTTAAGAAAATTGAAATCATATCAAGCATCTTTTCTGACCACACTATGAGATTAGAAATAAATTACAGGGAAAATAATGTAAAAAACACAAACACATGGAGTCTAAACAATATTTTACTAAATAACCAAGAGATCACTAAAGAAATCAAAGAGGAAATCAAAAAATACCTAGAGACAGATGACAATGAAAACACGATGATCCAAAACATATGGGCTGCAGCAAAAGCAGTTCTAAGAGGTAAGTTTATAGCAATAAAATCCTACCTCAAGAAACAAGAAAAATCTCAAATAAACAATCTAACCTTACATCTAAAGGAACTACAGAAATAAGAAAAAACAAAACCCAAAGTTAGTAGAAGGAGAGAAATCATAAAGATCAGAGCAGAAATAAATGAAATAGAAACAAAGAAAACAATAGCAAAGATCAATAAAACTAAAAGCTAGTTCTTTGAGAAGATAAACAAAATTGATAAAGCTTTAGCCAGATTCATCCAGAAAAAGAGGGAGAGGACTCAAATCAATAAAATTAGAAATAATAAAGGAGAACTTACAATGGGCATCGCAGAAATACAAAACATCGTAAGAGACTACTACAAGCAACTCTATGCCAATAAAATGGACAACCTGAAAGAAATGGACAAATTCTTAGAAAGGTATAACCTTCCAAGACTAAAGAAAGAAATGGAAGAAATACAAAATATGAACAGACTAATCACAAGTAATAAAATTGAAACTTTGATTAAAAATCTTCCAACAAACAAAAGTCCAGGACCAGATGGCTTCACAGGTGAATTCTATCAAACATTTAGAGAAGAGCTAACACCCATCCTTCTCAAAATCTTCCAAAGAATTGCAGAGGAAGGACCACTCCCAACCTCATTCTACAAGGCCACCATCACCCTGATACCGAAACCAGACAAAGATACTATAAAAAAAAAATTACAGACCAATATCACTGATGAATATAGCTTAAAAAATCCTCAACAAAATACTAGCAAACACAATCCAACAACATGTTAAAAGGATCATACACCATGATCAAGTGGGATTTATCCCATGGATGCAAGGATTCTTCAATATATGCAAATCAATCAATGTGATACACCATATTAACAAACTGAAGATGAAAAACTATGTGATCAACTCAATAGATGCAGAAAAAGCTTTTGACAAAATTCAACATCGATTTATGATAAAAAAAAAAAACTCTCCAGAAAGTGGGCATAGAGGGAACCTAACTCATCATAATAAAGGCCGTATATGAAAAACCCACAGCAAACATCATTCTCAATGGTGAAAAACTGAAAATCTTTCTTCTAAGATCAGGAACAAGACAAGGATGTCCACTCTCACCACTCTTATTCAACATAGTTTTGGAAATCCTACCCATGGCAATCAGAGAAGAAAAAGAAATAAAAGGAATACAAATTGGAAAAGAAGAAGTAAAACCTTCACTGTTTGCAGATGACATGATACTATACATAGAGAATCCTAAAAATGCCACAAGAAAACTACTAGAGCTAATCAATGAATTTGGTAAAATTGCAGGATACAAAATTAATGAACAGAAATCTCTTGCATTCCTATATGCTAACAGTGAAAGATCAGAAAGAGAAATTAAGGAAACAATCCCATTCACCATTGCAACAAAAAGAATAAAATACCTAGGAATAAACCTACCTAAGGAGGTAAAAGACCTGTACTCAGAAATCTATAAGACACAGATGAAAGAAATCAAAGATGACACAAACAGACAGAGAGATGTACCATGTTCTTGGATGGGAAGAATCAATATTATGAAAATGACTATACTACCCAAAGCAATCTACAAATTCAATGCAATCCCTATGAAACTGCCAATGGCATTTTTTACAGAACTAGAACAAAAAAAAATCTTAAAGTGTGTATGGCAACACAAAAGACCCCAAATAGCCAAAGCATTCTTCATAGGAAAAAACGGATCTGGAGGAATCAGACACCTTGACTTCAGGCTATACTGCAAAGCTACAGTAATCAAGACAACATGGTACTGGCACAAATACAGAAATATAAATCAATGGACCAGGATAGAAAGCCCAGAGATAAACCCACACACCTATGGGCAACTAATCTATGACAAAGGAGGCAAGAATATATAATGGAGAAAAGACAGTCTCTTCAATAAGTGGTGCTAGGAAAACTGGGCAGCTACATGTAAAAGAATGAAATTAGAACACTCCCGAACACCATACACAAAAATAAACTCAAAATGGCTTAAAGACCTAAATGTAAGACTGGACACTATAAAACTCTTAGAAGAAAACATAGGAAGAACACTCTTTGACATAAATCACAGCAAGATCTTTTTTGATCCACGTTCTAGAGTAATGGAAATAAAAACAAAAATAAACAAATGGGACCGAATGAAACTTCAAAGCTTTTGCACCATAAAGGAAACCATAAACAAGACGAAAAGACAACCCTCAGAATGGGAGAAAATATTTGCAAATGAATCAATGGACAAAGGATTAATCTCCAAAATATATAAACAGCTCATGCAGCTCAATATTAAAAAAACAAACAACTCAATCCAAAAACGGGCAGAAGACCTAAATAGACATTTCTCCATCGAAGACATACAGATGGCCAAGAGGCACATGAAAAGCTGCTCAACATCACTAATTATTAGAGAAATGCAAATCAAAACTACTATGAGGTATCACCTCACACCAGTTAGAATGGGCATCATCAGAAAATCTACAAACAAGAAATGCTGGAGAGGGTTTGGAGTAAAGGGAACACTTTTGCACTGTTGGTGGGAATGTAAAGTGATACAGCCCTATGGAGAACAGTACGGAGGTTCCTTAAAAAACTAAAAATAGAATTACCATATGACCCAGCAATCCCACTACTGGGCATATACTCAGAGAAAACTGTAATTCAAGAAGACCCATGCACCCCAATGTTCATTGCAGCACTATTTACAACAGCCCGGTCATGGAAGCATCCTAAACGCTCAATGACAGACAAATGGATAAAGAAGTTGTGGTACATATATACAATGGAATATTACTCAGCCATAATATTACTCAGGAACGGAATTGGGTCATTTGTAGAGACGTGGATGGACGTAGAGACTGTCATACAGAGTGAAGTAAGTCAGAAAGAGAAAAACAAATATCATATATTAACGCATATAGGTGGAATCTAGAAAAATGGTACAGATGAACCAATTTATAAGGTAGAAATAGAGACACAGATGTAGAGAACAAACATATGGACACCAAGGGGGGAAAGTGGGGTGGGGTGGTGGTGGGATGAATTGGGAGAATGGGATTGATGTATATACACTAATATGTATAAAATAGATAACTAATAAGAACCTGCTGTATAAAAAAATAAAATTCCAAAAAAAATTCTAAACATAAAAAAATTATCCAAATATTATAACTTGTAAAATACTTTTAACGGGTCAGTAATAATTGCATCAGCAATAGATCCTCTCAAAATTAAAAAATATTTTTGAGATTCACTTATATTTTCAAGTAATATTCCTCAGAATGACTAAACAATTTGTTGATCTATTATCCTATTGATGACATTTGGTCTGTTTCCAGATTGGCTATTTTGACCAAAGCTACTATAAGTACTCTCATACAATTTTTTTTTGTAGATATTTATTTTCCTCTCTTTTGGGTAAAACCCAAGGTAGAATTGCAGTCATAAGGTATATTATATTTAACTTTATAAGAAACTGCCAAACAGTTCTCCAAAGTTATTATACCCTTTCATACTCCCTTTAACAATCTATGTGCATTCAGCCAGTTCTCACCATCCTCACTAACGTTTGATGTTAGCCATTGTAGTAGGTGTAAACTGGTATCTCATTGCGGTTTTATTTTGCAATTCTCTGTTGACTAATCAAGTTGAGAGCCCTTCCATGTGCTTAGTGGCCATTTGTATATCTTCTGCTGTGATGTGTCTATTCAAGCATTTTGCAGGGTAACTACTGTTAATTCCAGTTTATAGATAAGAAAATTGAGTCTCCCAAAGTCAAGTGGCTTGCCAAAGATTCACAGCTAAAAAGTAGCAAACTCAAAATCCTTTAGTCACATTTCCTTACTCTAGCTGGTATTTCATTTCCCAAGTACTGTACTTTTCAGCGGATCCCTGACCTCAGTTTCCCTCATCTGCAACAGTCTACAGTGCCTGAGGGTCTGTTAGACAAGGGTGTGGTAGAAGAAGGTATAGATGTGGGGAAAGGAAAGCAGTAATGATGTTACGTTAAATGAAAGCAACTGTGGTCCTTTTTCAAACAAAACTCTAAACCATTTCATTCTACCTCTGGGGTCCTTGTGTGATGCCTGATGCCATCTCAGAAAGGAATCTACTCTCAGTCTCAACTGCTCAGTGCTACCAAGCTCAAAATAAACTCTTCTTGTTCAAGGGCAAGTGCATTTCACTGGGCTACATGTAACTCTCTTCAGCCTATGTAGTCTTAATTTAATCAGTTAGAATATAGCCACAATTTCTCCCACCCATATGTTGCATTGCACTAAATTAATATTTGGTTGATGAAGTATAAATGCTCCTAAGTGCTTGATTTTCTCACTTATATATCTAGAGGAGATGGTGAATCTGTAGTGTGGTGTGTGTTAGTGTTTGTATGTGCATATGTGTTTTAATTTAAGAAGTAAATGCATTTTGGAGGTGGACTCTAAGGAAAATCCCTACTTTTCTTTGATGCTGAAGGTAAATTACTGAACGAGCAGTGAGAATGAATAACTAGCTTTGGTTGTGTTTGACATGCTGAGTTTAAGTGTTGAGGATCTGAGAAATAAGTGGAACTTTGTGACCTCCTTTTCAAACCAAGCAGAGACTATCCTAGCTAGATTGGCAGCGCAGATGGAAGATGCCTGTTGCAGTCCTTTTAATCCTCTCTGAGCAAAGTCTTGGATTTTCCCCCCAAATAATGAATGAAGTGAATAAGCCATTGAGCCTCTAATTCCATTCAGTGCCTTTGCTCTCTTGCGAGGTGCATCCGGTAGGTCTGACAATGCCATAGAAGAATTACATTGAGTATTTGGCGTATGTCGTCCTTGAAAAAGCTCTGCTGAGCAAACTTACAAAGTGGCCAGGGCACCCCATTTGGCCCCTCCTGTGTCTGCTCTCATGGGATTTCAGAGTCTGGGACAGAGTAAAGAAAGGGACGTGGGACAGAAGTCTGAAGAGAGAACTAGGCCAGGAATAAAAGGGCTGTGCCAACATCTGTAAAGGGAAGATGGGAATAATAGCAATGAAGCTAAGTTTTAACAGGATGAATCTATAAAGCCTTCTTTTAAAGTATTATGACAACTTCTTTAACTTTATTTTTATTTCTTCCTGCTTTTCTTTCTTCTTCAATTCGTTAAGTACTTCTTTGGTGCTGTGTGCTTTAGGTCAGATGCTACTGACATTTGCACAACAAACTTGATCTGGCATTTTTAGGAGAAAGGGAAAGAAGTTTTTCTCTTCTGCTGAGAGAAATTTTAATGGGTAAAGTGACATTTACGGTCCAGTGTTTAAGTGACAGTGTAGACTACCTTTATAATTGCTGGGTCCTGTCCCACAGCTATAGGCCTTCATTATTATGTTTGAATGAGCAAATACAATTAACGTCTTCACTTTTCCTTTACCTTCGTATTTTGAATCCTCAGCTCTTTGTGATTATTTACAAAGACTTATGTCTTCTCTACTAAGATTCTGATGTCGTGAAATTATGGAAATAAACCATTTGTCAAACTGGTGAGGTATTCCTTGTGGGGATAGGCAGGTAAGCCATCTGGTGAGGACTGGATCCCAGGCCATCCACACAGCTATCATCTAAGAAACTCTTGGGCTGCAAAGTAAGTGGAGAAAGCAACCTGGAAAAGATGGCAGGCCTCTTCAGAGATTTACTTATTTATCAGTTAACCGAGGATAAGAGGACCTGTTGTGAAATTTGGTCTTAGGCACTGAGAATTCAACTTAAATCTGGACATAAACTCTAAACAGAAATATTCCTGGAAGAGTTTATGAAAATCCATTTTTGGCTGGCACTCAGGAGAAAAAAATAAATGAGGGTGGGAGGAGGAGAGTTTTCTCTATGGCTTGACTGACCACCAAAACTACCCAGAGTATTACTCATGCAAATCACTCTTCACTGAGTGAAGACCTAAGGTAATCAAAGGATCAAATGCTCCCATGCAATATGGTAAGTGTATACAAAAGCATCAGTCCTACCAATAGAAGCATCTTGTTGACTTTATCCAAAGAAAACATGAATAGATATAGGGTTCTATTAATGAGGGAGGCACATCTGCATTATTTATTTTTTAAAAAAGAAAACATTCCTGATAAATAACACATGTGTTATAAGCAGATTTCAATGCACTCTAGGGAAAGAAAGCTCACCTATATTGGTTCTGAAGTATCAGATCATACAGTGGACCCTCCATACCTGTGGGTTCCACATCTGTGGATTCAACCAACCACCAATGAAAAATATTCAGGAAAAAAATTCCCAAAAGTTCCAAAAAAGCAAACAAATTTGTCATGAACCAGCAACTATTTACATAGCATTTACATTGTATTAGATATTATTAAATATCTAGAGATGATATAAGATATACAGGAGGATGTGCATAGGTTATATGCAAATAGTACACCATTTTTTATAAGGGACTGGAGCATGGAGGGGGCAGGAGGTTCCTGGAACCAATGCCCTGTGAACACAGAGAGACAACTGTATTTCCAGTACAAACCAAGAACAGCTGTTTAGAAATAAAGCAATTTGTCTTTGAGGCAGAGATACTCTTTTATGTGCTAAGTGCTCTTAGTAGCCTTTTAATATCATCGCATGCTAGAGCCAGAAGTGCCCTTCAAGATCTTCTAGTTTGACCCCTTCAACTAATAGAGGAGAAAGCTAAAAGTGTTCTTTTTTCAAAAAAAAAAAAAAGGTGGGGGGGCGAGAAAATCTTTCAGAAGATTCTAGTTGATGTCAAGACACTACATATCAACCTGCTCAGACACTTCTGCAGAAAGGGACAACTCAACATGCCTTCATCTTTGACTCATAAGAAAGGTGTAAATTCCAACCATGTCGTTGGCTTTCCTGCTGGACTGTGGCTGATTTTGAAGTTAACAGAGTTAAAGAAGCCCATTGTGAAGTGTTTGTTTGGAAGGTTAGAATCTAAACTTACACTCCCTTGTCATGGTTATTTTTTTTTTAAGAAGATGACAGATTGGAGTTGCAGGAGGAGAGAGAATCCACCCATACTAGGAATAAAAGGATGCTCTTTCTGGTTTGTTATTGTTACTGTTGTTTTCCATGTGCTTCTGGGGATATCAGGTCGAGTCTGGGAATGTGGTGGATAATATGACAACAATTTCCTTCCTGGGATGTCCCTGAATGGCCCGCACAGTCAACATGTAATCAGACAATCTACAGCTGCACTGTTGCTGCTGACAACTTCATTATGCCTGTGTTATTCAGCTGGGTAATTCATTTCCCAAGCATGGCTATATCTCCTGATATGCCTAATGAGTTGAATGTAATTTTGTAAGCTGTTGAAGATGAATGTCTACTCGTGTTTAGCTTTGTCCTAATATGGGAAACAATGATAGCCACCATTAGGAAACAGCATTGTAGCATTCTGCTTTTTAGTGCAGGTTGGGTCTCCAAACCACAAAGGCAGGAAACATTAGTGATTGGAATGATACACTAGATGTGGGTCACTTAATGTCCTTTGTAATGGCTTTTTTGCCTGCCTCTGCATTTAACCTTCCTATGGCCAGGGCATTCTACAAAATACAGTGGCCTTGCCAAGGATATAAAATTAGCTAATTAATGGTTCCAGGGATGTGGTGGGCTTTGGCAGTCGCTTACCAATGCTGTCCTGAAATGGAAGAACTAGAGGAGAAATAAGAAATGTGACCGATGTGTAGTATCCAACACCCAAGCTGCAATTTTTCTTTAAACTAGGAACAAAGTATAAAATGCATTCCTCTGAGTTCTCTTTAATTCAGTTGAATTAAACATATATGCATTGAATAACATCAATGATCATCAATGATGATGCACAGGGGCCCCATCCTTGAGCTGAGAGGCAAATCCAATGGTCAGTGAGGTCTGAGTCCTGCCCTCCTAGAGATCTCAATCCAGTAAAGAAAGGAGAGCCCCAAGTAACTCTAACAACGTTAGACTGTGCTGAGAGCACTAAAGCAGTTACAAATACCACAGTGAAACAAGAGAAAGACACTCCATTTGGGGAACATAAAAGAGAAAGTTAACATGCAGTCTCCAAAGCCTTCTACCTTCCAATCTGAATTCTTTTGAGAGATGCCGCTCTCCTGAGAATCTTACTTAAGTCAACTTCTTAGCTCTGAGAGTTAGGACTCTTCCTCTTATCTGATTTCTAAGTGCTTTTCAGTTGTCACTGATGATGATCAGTTCCAAGTATCCCAAAAGAAAATGGAGAAGTCAACATAAAGATAGTTCTAAGCATCTTTCAGCTTGCCCTTTTTTCTACCACCACACCTGTTTTCTTGACTTTATAAAAGTAAATCCTACTAGGCAGACTCTTATTGGCAGCTAGAAAATAGAGATAGATTCTGTGCTAATACTTTTAACTACATATTTTTTATATTAAGATTTTCTTTCCAAAAAAAAAAAAAAGGAGGAGGAGGAGAAAGAGAATACATAGGAGTAGGAAGAAGTGGAGGAAGAGTACTCCTAAAATTCAGAAGTCATTTATCCTTCAGTATTCTGGCTCATCAGCTTGACTACTTTGACATGCATATTGAACCCTTATAAAAGTCCTTATGGACTCCAGTTTCCATGCTTCCTGGTGAAGATTCATATGATTTGATGGGTAGGTGTATATGTACGTAAGGTTTTGAAACCATGTAGTCTGCCAGTTGCTTTATTGTCCTGATCTAAGCACACTCTTTCTCTGAATTATAAACACATCAACTATCAAACTCTAGGGCATTAACAGTTTCATTTTTTAATTATTTTAGGATTCTACACAACATTCTTAAAGTAAGTAAAGACACAAAAGTCTCTTTGATTTTGAGTTGCAAACAAAAGACCTCCCCAGAGAAATAGCCAGAATGAATGTTGTGAATGGAGAGGAGTCCCAGTGTCTCTGGGAGGGTTCATTGTCCTCCCCTACAGCCTCAGTACAGTCCAAATTTCACTCTACAGAGGCATGATCACGATCCGCTTAGCCACCCATGTACTGTAAATGCTCTTCTTTATGATAGAATGTAGATGGCCTTGGGGGTGGCTGCGAGGAGAAGTAACCTGTGCTAATTCCTCTTGGAGAGATTTAGGTGAATGCTGCCACCTATTGATAGGTGAAATATATGCCACAAATTCCTACTCTGACATGGTATTGTGCTAATTAATGTTTATCAGAGCAAATCTCATTACTCAGTTGGCCAAAACATTTTAACAGCCCTAAGTTCATAATTCTTCATGTATTTGTCATTAAAAAATAAGTACGTTATACTAATTTCAGACAACCCACAAACTCTATTTCTGGGAAGAGGCAAAGGAGTGAGGTAAAAATGTCATGAGTTTTGCAATCAGAGATCTGGGTTTGAGTCCCAGCTCAGCCCCTTAGTGCACACAAACACGTTAACTAATCTCTCTGAACCTTAGTTTCCTCATCAGTAAAAAGTGGATAATCCTCTTTGTGTGAGGATTCAGTGGTACTGCTGCATGACACACAGGAGGTATTTGATAAATGGCAGCATTTATTATTTTTTCACTGAGTTATTAAAAGTAACTATTTCTGATGCAATGATTGGTAATATGACAAACCACATCATGTTTCAGACTCTGGTGAACTCTTCTGCGTGGTTCAGTTATCCTTCGGCAATGCTACTTGTCTAGCATAGTATCTTTGACATTCAAAATTAGGACAGTGTGAACATAAATATTAGAACTTTAAGTGTGCCAATTGAGAAAATGAGGATAAATGAGCTTCATTACCAAACGTCTCCGGGCTGCCCTAGAGGATATATGGGGTTGAGCAGATAAAGAATTATGATAAAACTTTAGAGCTGCGTATAAATGGGGCTTTGTGACCTGCTGGATAAGGTTGAGACTTAGAGCCAGACCTAGGAGGTTCACATTCCTTCCTCTGCATGGTGTGGGGATCCCGGGCTCACACAGACAATAGGGGATTCATAGCTTGAGAATTCTAATGATGACTGAAAGGAGGGTGGCAGCCAGAACAAGAAGACTTTTCAGAAGCAGGACCCTGATTATCACATCGGTGCTACAGCCCAGCGAGAGGCTGCTGAGAGGCCGAATGAAGCCGTTCTTGGAAAGCTTTCAGTGAAGTGTTTGTAACCTCCTTAAGAGAATCCCATTTCTCAAAAATGCAACTCTGGAAAATCTCACATGATTAGTTCAGATAAACACCCTGTCATCAAATCATACTAGAAGTCATACGGACCATCTCTTTTTGAAGAGTCTTTTTGAATGTCATGAGTCTAAGTTTCCAAGACTTAGAGAAAAAAATCCAAAAGAGGGTTTCTCAGGATATTTGAGGACCTTTACTTTTAGTCTGAAAGGTCAACTGGCGCTTAAAACAAAATAATCAAGAAATACCATGCCTATGAACAGTCTGCACCTTTTGAAAAGGTCTGCTTGGGACTGAATAGCCAATGCCCTCCCCCACCCCTTTTTCTTTTTTCTTTGGGGCTTAGAAATTGAGAGGGAGGAGGAGGAAGAGTTTCACATTCATTACTAACAACTTCACACATAATAAGCATGTTCAGATACACCCTGGGGTGTTAGTTTTCTTTTCCTATTTTTTTGTCTCCTTTTTGGCAGCTTTTCCTATTTTTTTGTCTCCTTTTTAGCAGCTTTCGATAAGTAGCACATTTTAATTTTGAAAAAAGAATCAGAGCCGTTACTGAGCAGCCTCGCCCTAAGGAAGGTCAAGAGATTAGGGAGCGGAAGTAGGCTGGCCAAACTCTTTACCGACCACAGTAAGGGACTGCCGCTTTCTTCCCATAATTTAATTTTGGGACTCTGATGAAAAGGCACCCCCTTAAAAAAATCTTCGCTGAAAAAAAAGGAGTGAAAAATTGTTAGAAAATGGTCATCAGAAAGTGATCAATTTAAATGTGTCTTACAAACAAACCACATGGAACTAACCGCAGGGCAGACATGCGTTTGCAATGGACATTCTCAAAATATGGGCATGCTCTTGCAGGAGACAGTGGACATTAGTAGCTTCTGACGTTGGTGGATTTTGGCCTAATTTCACAAGTGTCCTGAAATTCTAAACGTTGCACTTCACAAATCAGAGAACAGTACAGTACTAAAAGGAATCTTTGAACTTAACTGGCCCAACTCCCAGTTTTCAAGTGGGAAAACTGAGACCTCGTGATAGAAAGTAACTTGCCCAAGGTCACACAGCTGGTGAGGAGAGCTCAAGGTCTCAAGCTCAAAGTCCCCATCCCAAACCAGGGTTCTTTCCACTGAGCTAAACAGCCCCAAGATGGGAAACTGCAAACCCTCACATTTAATCGGGAAATCTTCTTTCAAGGGAAATTCTACACCCTTCCCCTTGCAAATGGCCCTATGTGTTGCCAGAGGTAGTTCATCTGCCACAGCCTCTACTGACTTTTTCAGTTGCTGCTGAATGGCTTCTTCGAAGCAGTCTAGGCACATTCACCTGGCTCCAAGGATTCGGTCTCCAGCTCTCTTCTCTGTCTTCAAAAGGTGCTCACAGCACTACGTGAATGCCTAAATTATCTCTATGTTTGTGTACGGGGATCGATATCACTGTCATCTGCCATCATGCAAGTTGAAACTCAACTTCTTTCTCCATTTCACTTCCTCCACCTGACCTGCTGACAAATCCTTTAAGTTCTGCCTCCAAAGAGTGTCCCATGTTCATTTCCTAATCTACACACTCACAGACCCTCACTATCAATGTCCTCCTGCTTCCAGGTTCTTACCACTTCAGTTCATGGTCCATGATGGCTAAACTTAGAGGGATCTTTAATCAGCTGCACTGACATTCTCCTGCTCAAATCTCTGTCACCTATACGATAAAGCCCAAACTCTTTAATGCAGTGTTTGAGTGTTCTCCATTCTAGCCCCTGTCTACTTTTGGAACCTAAATTCCATTAGGTCCTCCCATCACCATTTACTCCAGCCCAACAGGACTACTTGTCAATCGCCAAATATTCTAGGAATTCTGTGCATTGTCTCCATTCCCTTCTCTTCTTTTCAACCTCCAGAGGTCTTCGTTCCTCCAGATCCAGTTTAAATGCAACCTTCTCTGTAAATCTTTCCTAAGCATCTCAGAAGGAAGTGATAATTCTTTTGTGCGCCCTTAGCACATTGCTCATACTTTTTTATGACACATTTACTTCTGCCCTGTATTATAATAAGTTTTACCTCTCTCACTAAATAGATCTCTTTTATCTTTCAAAAGATGTCTCATTCAACTTTGTACCCCTCCTCACCGTACTGTTTCATCCAATGCTTTGCATATAATAAGTGCTTTTCTCTTAATATTTATTGAGCATATACTATCTGCAAGACACTAGGCCAGGCGGTGTAAAGGCTGGAGGAAGAAAATTTGAAAAATAAGTAAAATGCAATCCCTCTCTTCAAAGGAACTTTAATCAGTGAGACATGTTCACGAATAACCTAAGCAAGTGAACTAACCGCGGGGGTGGAGCTGGGTGGAGGGGAAGTGCTGAGCATGGAACAAACATTCTCAATGTTCCAAATGAGAACACTGATATTATGATGTGGAGGGTGGGGTGATGGGGGAGGCCCAGAGGGAAAGAAAGGGCAAGCCTGCTTTTAAACGCCATCTCTGAGCTGTGGTCATTATTAGAGTCGTGTCTAGGTCTGGCTGATCCAACCCATCCTTCCCCCAATATCAAAGTAATCTTCCTAAAGCAAGACTCTGATCATTTAATTCCCTGTTCAGATGTCTGTTGTTGAATGAATCAGCATCAAATAATTGCAGGTTTATGTTAAGTGTTATGGAGAATACCAGTTTGTAGAAATGAGACAAACTCCAGGAAACAGCTGGAAAACAAAAAGCAAGAACATGCTGTGAAAGTGCTGAGGGGTATGGGACAAAGTAAATGTGTGATCAGTATGGGCTGAGATTAATCGAGAAGGAATAATCAGAGGAGACAAGCATCTAACAAGAAAAGTTAGATGTACTAAGTGAACTTTAGGGTTCCTTTCAATTCTCAGACCCCTGTTATTCTTTGAGATGGTTTATTCATCATTCAATAAATTCATGCTAAGCCCTTCAACAAAACACTCACTGAATATTTTTTGATCACCTTCTGTGTGCCAGGAACTCTGCTAGACACTGGAGATAAAGCAGTGAATAAAAGACTTTGCACTTAAACTCTTACAGTAAAATGGGGATGATTGATGTTAAACAAGTAAATGCAAGAAAACGTGATGGATATAATGATGGGAGGGTAAAAGGTCCTAGAGGACCACAGGGTGGGGACCCTAATAGCCCAGGGACTAGGAAAATATCCCTGAGAGATGATGTTTGAGTCAAGACTCTAAGGCCGTACATGCGTTAGCCAGACAAAAGGGACTGAGCATTCAGACAGAAGAAAATCATATGCAGAATTCTGGAGTTAAGAGACAGTATGGCATGTCCAAGGAACTGAAAGACATTCAAAAAGGCTACAGCATGGAAGGCAAGTAGGAAGGTGGTAAGAAATTAGGCTAGAGGGATAGGCAGAGCCAGATTATGGAGAATTTTGCTAAAGTATGTTTGGGAGTTTCTACTTATTGGCAGGCTTTTCATAACATTGAAGTATTTGGCCCAGTGTATCTAGCCTACTAAGTAATAATAAATGTCTGTTGAGGGGTGGATTAATAAATGAACGGATGAATGAATGGATCTCCTTTGCAATAGACACGGGCTCGTGAAATGACTCAGTCTTGAGCATTTGCTCCAGAAAGCAATGCCACTATTACAGGCGGCATCATCCCCTTAGGTTTGCATAGCAGATTAAACTAATGACCCCTGTGAGGCAGCCCCTAACCTTAGTAGAATTACTCAGAGTCACCTGGCTTACCCTAGCAGATGGAATTTAAGTCAATCTGCATTAAAGTCAAAGCTTTCCTAGAGATAAGGGTAAAGTTTTACCTGGCAATCATTTAGGCTTAAGCTGTGAAAGGGTAGCCTGACTCTTTCTTAATCCTTGATGAAAAAATAGCCTTCTCAACCTCAAGGGCATGCATATTCCCAAATTAGACTATTTCTAGCAATGCTTCCATGGACGAATAAATTCAATGAGAGAAAGAGAGAAAAAATGTTCCAGAGAGAGAATTTCCCTTTCGAATGAGAAAAGAAAAAGTAAAACAATTGTGGAAAACTTAACGGAACTCCCCCTTTGGACACCCAGGTTTTATGTCACTGAGCCTTACCTTGGATCCCGCCTCTAGAGGAGCCACTTGTTAGGGATGGGTAAGATGCTGTCTCTAGAAAGGGGGAGATTTTCAGGAATACAAGATACCATTCCAGGGATTCTAATGAATTACCAGGCCAAATATTAACACTCCACCCTCTGGTTTATAACCAAGAGACTTTCTCCTGATTTGCTACAGGGTCACATTCAACATAGGGGAGTTGATTCAGCTCCAGGTGTAAATCAGAGACCAGCATCCGTGCCTAGTAAAAGGGTCCAAAATTATTTCTGAAGCCATCACAGAAGCTAAGCTTTCATTTGGCAGAAAGAGAATCTGAATAGAGCTTTAGAAAGATTCTCAATGCTGTTGCTAGGGACGTGTGTGTATCTATGTGCGTATGTGTGTGCGTGCATGTGTGGTATTCCTATGTGCTCTCAATCAGCAATGCCTCCCTAAATTTAATAAGCAGCCTGTGAAGGTCATTTGCCATTGTATTTCAGAGAGAAACATGAAAAGTGCCTACATAAGTGGCTTTCTAGGAAATCCATTCTGTGTGTCTTATTAGTCATATAAAGCATAACGATGTGAAAGGAACCAGGTGCATCCAGATGAGGCTGGAATGGAAGCACTGGAATCTTTTTTCCTAAGACTGAGCTTTTTGGTGTCCTAAGTCCCAAGTCTACTGACTACTTTTTCTCAGAACCTGCTCAGGCAAAAACTCTAGCATTGGCTGAGCAGCCCCGACTGGATTGGGAGCTTTCTAAAGATGCCCCTAATTCCTGCTGGGAGCTTGTAAAGGATTGCACATGTGCCACAAGGTGAGAGGATGTGGCTGCCACCTGTGTGCTTCTGGTCCCAAGCAGCTGTGGGAGTAAGGGAGTGCCTGGCCCCAGGAGAGCCGTGGACCATTTGCAGTTACAGACTGCTGGATGGGCTCCTGGACGCCAGACGATATTTCTTCCCTGGCAGTTAACATAGTACAAAGCTAACTGGCTGCCTCGTTGCCCCTTTGCTCATCCATGAGTAACAATCCATTTCGATTCAGTCTTGTTTGCCATGTAGCTTGTTGTCCAGGCCAGCCTTTCCTGATGGACCTCACAGTTACAATAGGCTAAAGACGTAAGGAAGTCATGGCATCATTTTACTACATGCACAAGGGCTTGAGAAATCAAGCCTTCCCAGGGCTGCAGTCCTGAGAGTACACCTAGATTCTGAGCCAGGCTGTTTCCTTCCCCTATTGTCTCCCCGTGCATCATTTGCTCTTTTGTTTTGCATTAAGAGTAGCTTAGTGATCATGGACTTCAGCTCTTGCCTGTAGTGATCCTCCTCGCATTTTGTTCTTTACACAGAATAGGAAGGAGGTTTGCTTGCTTTGCACAGAGGCTGAGCCACAGGAGAAAGCAAAGCCAATGTGATTTATTGAATGAAATTACTGGACAATTACCAACAACTTGTTCCTCTGCTGCCTCAGACAACCTAAACTCGTAAGTCCAATTTATTGTTGTCTTTCTTCGTGTGAATGTGGGGCTTTCTTAGTTACCGATTATTTTTTAAATGTGTATGTGTTGCTGTGGTTTAAATGATTTTAAAAATCTGCATCTTCCAAAGTTGGCTGCAGGCAGTCCATGAAGAATGCACACAAGACATACTGAGTGGTTCCGCAATAGCACATACACGTTTATGTGGATAGGTAAGGATGGGGGTAGAGAAGCCCCATTTCTTTTTTTTTCTATTTTTATTTTTTTTTATTAGTTTCTGCTTTATAACAAAGTGAATCAGTCATACCCCATTTCTGATAATTGGTCATTTTGTTTGCAGCAAGCTTAAGGACATTTTGTGCTTGCATAACTGATTAGCATTAGCTATGAAAAATATATTATTCTTTTGTTGTGTAAGATCATTTTCCACTCGGGTTCCTGAGTGCCTACAAAATACTTGTTGGATCAGGTAAAGATGGATCCCATCATGCTAATAATCCTGAATACAAATCCAGTCATATTGCGGTCTTTAATCCAGTCTGCAGGGTGGACATCCAGAGAGGAATGCCAGCATTCCGTCCATCCTGGGTGGGCATGCTCATAAATAACATCATGATAGTGAGGTTAAGGATACCTGCCAAGGGGACACAATAGACATGCGTGCAAACCCTTGCTTGATCCACTGCCACTTTTACCCCCATGTTTCTTAAGTCCTTTACTCCATGAAGATATATGTTTGGGAGGATGCCCTAGGTTTGAAAGTGGGATATTTTGAGTTCCCTGTTACCCATGCTGGTTGTTGGCCCATCCAAGGCTGCTGGAAATACCATTGATAATCAAGGCTAAGTTTGCTTCTATGCTGGGCCCCCCAAATCCCTGTACTCTCATTTAATTTTCTCATTTCCTAAATAAGACGTAAGCCAGTTTCTGCAGAGGGGGAAAGTGAATGGAGAAAGCTGTTGCTTTTCTTACCGCCACCGCCACGTCTCCTTAGTCTTTTGTTTGCCTGGCTACTGCAAGACTTTATGGCAGCATCAATCCATCTCTGGTGGGCTCAGAGTCCACATAAATGTTATATAGAATTTAATGTCTTTGGTGCACTCTATCTGCAGTATATCATTGGCTATTCAGATGAAGTTGTGGCCTTGGGTGCTGACAAGGATGGATGATGTTGGAAGAGTGAGCAGCATGCTTCTTTAAATAAAAACCAAAGTTAAGAAATCTGAGAGATGGGTGGCGTTTTGCCTAGTAGAAAGTATCCCCAGGCCACTCAATCACAAGAGCAGGGTCATTCTCCCACATGATTTGGCTATTTCACAAATGATGGCATCCTAACAGAAAGGAGACAGCATTGCTTAGTGGTTAGAGATGTCAGGAAAGCAAGTCCCTTTTGCTGGTTCTGAGACTAAGTGTGTGTCTTTGAGAAATTCACTTAGTCTCCCTGAATCTCCATTCCTCCACTCCTTCCATTCCTGATTGTTTCAAAGAAGATATGCTAAGCTCGATGAATGTATCCATGAGATATTACTTAAATCTTTCTTGTTAAAGGATGTAATAGGTAATTAAGATCATTATTCATACACTTTAATGCAGAGATCATGCATCAGAAACACACAAATGAGATTTTATGTGGGGATGAGGTGATGCCTGCCCCCTCCCCCCATCTAATGGATATGGAGTAGTCTGAAGGAACCATGACTACCCTTCGGGAATTAGAAGGGGAGATTAGAGATGAAAATGTCATTTTTAAAAAAACTTAAAATTCTGGGCTTCCCTGGTGGCACAGTGGTTGAGAGTCCGCCTGCCGATGCAGGGGACACAGGTTCGTGCCCCAGTCCGGGAGGATCCCACATGCCGTGAAGCAGCTGGGCCCGTGAGCCATGGCTGCTGAGCCTGCGTGTCCGGAGCCTGTGCTCCGCAACACAAGAGGCCACAGTGGTGAGAGGCCCGCATACCGAAAAAAAAAAAAAAAAAAAAAACACTTAAAATTCAAATAAATAGGTCATGTAAATAATTTTTTTCATTATTGGTCAATAATAACTGATTTTCTATACCTAGGATGACAAGATACTGAAGGTCTTAAATGTTTGAAATAAACAAACGTGGAAATATTTGGGCGGAGTTAACTCAGGGATGAGAGAAACCCATGTATTGAATTTATGACAACTTTCAGATGTTCAAATTACCTCCATACCCATGTACATGGAATTAGCAGCTGTAAATATACTGTGATTTCGTTCTAGAAGGCTCATTTACAAAAAATATCACACACACAAAAAGTTCCATCTCTAGGATTGAGGTACCTGAAATTCTTTTATCAGGAATTCAGTTAAGTATTGCTGTCTTTTATTAAATACAGATATTTCTTAGGAGGAGTAATAAATTAAGCCACCAATACTTTATCATAAATGAATGTATTAAATGTTTTCCACCTCAGGGGAAACCCAAAGAATGCTGCACTAATATTATATTAATTATCCTGCTTTCTTTTGATGTCATACGTGTCTCCAAGAACTTCCCTCATAATTGTTATTTCACTCTTGATCAGAAAACTAAGTAGTCTTTAGGACAAGCCAAGTCCTTTTTGTGTGGAATGCTTGGCTTAGACAATATCATCTAGGTTTCTTCTAGGCCCTTGAGAGTCACACTGTGGAAAGCTGAACTTACCATCTTTCTCCTTTAAATCCACTCTTCTTCCTGTGTTCTTTTGTTTTGTTTTGTTTTTTAAATTATTGGTGGAACCATTATTTGGCTAGTTAGCCAAGCAAAGCTCATAGAAGTTACCTTATATTTCCTGATTCCTTTAGCCCTTCCACCCAATCACTAACAAAGCTTGGTCCATTGTACTTTCTTCATCTTTTTAATCTGTCCAGCCCTCTCCATCCCTATTGCCATATACTGTAGTTGAAGTCACCAGCTCTCACAGGGACTTCTTCAAGACCTTCAGACTTGGTTGTCACTTGTCACTGGTCCCACCAAAACCCTCTCCCTTTCAAATCACCCTCTGGATGCCTCCAGAGTAATTCTATACAAATGCAAATATCAGCTTTTTCTTGAAGTTCTCTAGCGATTCCCCGTTGTGAACAGGTTGAACTCTATGCTTCTTGGAATGGCAATGCCAAGTCCTTGAGAGCCTGGCCCTGCTACCTCTCCAGGCTCCTTTCCGAAGTTCCTGGCGTGGTGGATGAAATGTACCAGTGAACGTGTCAGAGCCCAGAAAAATACCATTAGGGCTCCTGTGGACGTTGACTTACCAGCAGCACCATGACAGTTCACATTTCCATGTCCCAATCTGAGCTATTCTACCTAGAGTGACTTTTTATTCCTCCTAAATTCCTGCTCGGGCATCACCTTCTCTAATCCATTTCCCTACACCCCGTTCTCCCATGACCACCTCCTCTTACCCACGAAGTTAATCAATTATCCCTTTTGCTACTTCTTTGCCTTAGGCATTTGAGAGCAGTGTCTAGAGGTTAATTTATCAGATATAGACCCATATTACCTGGGCTTGAATCCCAGATCTGCGCCTTAGAAGTGTCCCAATTTCTTCCTGTGTAAAGTGGGGATGATAATAGTCCTTACTTCACAGGGCTGTTGTGGGGTTCTGTGAACTGATATATATAAAGGCATTATTTTGAATAGTGCCTGGCTCACAGAAGGTGCCATAGAAGTAAAAGGTATTATTATTCCATAATTTCACATATCACACTATTTCATAGCCACATGCACTTGCATAACTGCCCTCCTTTTTAGCCTATGAGCCCCTTGGGATACAGGTAGGGTAATCGGCTTGTTTCAATTTGCCTAGGATTTTCCCAGTTTTAGAACTGTAAGTCCTGCAACCAGGGAAACCCCTCAGTCCCAGGCAAACCAGGAGAGCTGGTCACCCTATGAGGACCCTATCTTATTCACCTTTGAATCACCAGGGTCTATCACAGGATACATAGGTTACAGAGTAGACTATCCATAAGGGTTTACTGAACTATAGAACCAATATTAATTGCCTTTTCACTCTACCTCATAAAGATGCTGTTAAACTTCAAAAATCAGTCGTCTTCTTGCTGTGAAGTCACAGCTGACTTTTCAAAACTTGTCACTGAATAACTGAATATATTATCTTTTTAAATGCACAGGAACTAGAACGGGTGATTCCATCCTGTTATATATCATCAGTGTAATAGAATCGGCCACCCTTTAGCAATCGGAGACATAACTGTCATCTTAACAGCAGGGGAGAATGGGAGTGTCATACTTTCTTTTCTATCTGGTGACAGGCAGGTTGAAGTCTGAAGGTCCCTAGTTCACATCACAGCCTGAAGAACAACCTTGTCCCAGTCAGAAATGTTCCCTTCACTGAATGTATCTGTCTACCCAGTTGTCAAGAATGGCTAGAGCTCCTGTTTCTAATATGCTTTGTCTTACAACCACTCCTAATTCAAATTGGCTCAGATCATTTTTCACAGTAAAAATACAGTAAGAAAGCCCCACAACCAAGATCCTGTGAGACAGGGACTCTGGACATGCCAGAACTCATAATGAGGACAAGATCATGTCTTCAGAATCAAGGTCTAGGAAGAAGCTGACAGGCAGCCAGACCAAGACCCCTCAGGCAGAATAACAGCAGAGTTGCTAAGAGCATGAGCTTTGGAGTCAGAGTTCAAATGCTACCTCCTCCATTTACTGACTGTAGAATCTTGTACAAATTAATCACCTCTCTGGGCCTCAGTTTCCTTGTTTGTAAAATGAGGATGTAATAACAGTACTGGCTTTCTCATAGGATTGTTATTACATTTTGTCTCAGCCTGTGAAAACAAAGCCTGAGGCACAGTCAGTTGCAAATATTCTATTAGGTATTGGGAGATATAACCTCGGGGCATCAAGAGTGAAGGGAAAAAGGGAAATGAGTCAAGGAAGGAGGGAAAACAAATACAGATGGTTTGTAACTGAACTAGCCAAGGCATCCTAAGAGAACACATATGGCTGTTTGTTTGCCTGTGACTGCTTCCAAGAAGCCTTCAAAACAGTCCACAGGGAAGGAATGGAGAGGAAATTATCTGCTGGCTACTTCCAGCCTCCTGTCTCTCATTGGTCCAGCTTTTTCCATTTCCAGATAGTATGACCCAGTCCTTCAAGTTAGACATGAGTGAAGCTGAAGCCTCCTTCCATGGGTCTGGTTGGGTCAGAGCTGTTGCAGCTCTGTCACAGTAAGCATGATGGACCCACCCTTCACTTGAGACAGCTGGTGGCATTTAGAGACAGGGTGATGGCAACAGCCAAAGCTCTCTGTTTGAGCAAGAGGCCAAAGCCCAGGGAACAGGTAGTTTTGAAAGAAATCTGAAGAGACTCCACTCTCCACAGGTTATTCCCGCCATTCTGTACCTGGATTGATTAGGCTACGGTCACTCTTTCCTTACAGCTTGGCTCCAGGTATATTCACAGGGCCTCCAAAAGTGTAACTGAGATCAGTGTAACTGATATGTCAAAGAACAGAAGTCTTTAATTTTCATGAAGTTCAACTTATCAATTTATTTTATGGTTTGTGCTTTTTGTGCCTCCTCTAAGAAATCATTGTCTTATTCAAGTTCACAAAGACTTTCTCCTATGTTTTCTTCTAGAAGTTTTACAGTTTTAGCTTTTGCAGTTATTTCTACAATCTACTTCATTTTAAGTTAATTTTTACATATGATATGAAGTAGGAGTTGAGGTTCTTTTTTTTTTTTTCTGGCATATGTATATCCCATTGTTCCAGCACTATTTGTTGAAAAAATTCTTTTTCTCTATTGAATTACCTTGACACTTTTGTCAAAGATCAATTGATAATACATGTGCAGGCTATTTCTAGGCTCTCTACTCTGTTTCATTCACCTATATGTCTATCGTTATGCCACTGTCTTTATCTATATAGCTATCCTTACACCAGTACCGTGTCTTGATTATTGTAGCCTTATAAGTCTTGAAATCAGGTCATGTAAGCAACTTTGTTCTTTTTCAAAGTTGTTTTGACTATTTTAGATTCTTTCCATTTTCACACAGCTTGTCAACCAATTTCAAGAAAGAAAGAAAGAAAGAAAGAAAAGAAAGAAAGAAAGAAAGAAAGAAAGAAAGAAAGAAAGAAAGGAAGGAAGGAAGGAAGGAAGGAGGGAGGGAGGAAGAAAGGAAAGGGAGGGAGGGAGGGAGGGAGAGGAAGGGAAGGAGAAAGAGAGAGAGAAATAGAGAAAGAGAGAAAAAGAAAGAGAGAAAGAGAGAGAGAAAAAGAAAGAGAAAGAAAGAAAGGCTGCTAGAATTTTGATTGAGACTGAATTGAATCTACAGCTCAATTTGGAAGAATTGGCACCTTAACAATACTAATACTTCTGATCTGATCATGAAGAAGGTCTATCTATATTTATTTAGGTCTTCTTTAATTCACTCATTAATGTCATGTAGTTTTAAGTGTATAGGTCTTGCATATATTTTGCTGCATTTAGTTCTAAGTAGATTTTTGAGGATTTATTAGATTATTCTACAAAACTTTCATGTCATCTGCAAATGAAGACTGCCTTGCTTCTTTCTTTCCAATCTATATGCCTCTATCCTTCCTGTCTTACTTCACGGCAAGAACGCCTAGAACCCTAGAAAAGGTAGGATTGGACATTCTTGCATTGTTTCTGATCCTAGGAGGAAGCATTTTGTCTTTAATCACTAAATATAATGTTGACTACAGGTTTTTGCAGATTCTCTTTATCAGACTGAAGAAGTTCCCTATATTCCTGAAACAACTTTTAATCATAAATGGATATTGAATATTGTCAAATGCTACTTTATCTGCATTTATTAAGAGGACCATATGGTTTTTCCCCTTTATTCTGTTAATGTAATAAATTATGCTTGATTACACTAACTTGCTTTCCTGCAATAAACCATGCTTGATCATGATGTATTATCCTTTTTGTATATTGCTGAAGTTTATATGCTAACATTTTGTTGACATTTTTTGCCTCTATGTTCATGAGAGACATCGGGCAATAGCTTTCTTTTCTTGTAATGCCTTTTTTCTGGTTTCGGTGTCAGGGCTTCAAAAATGAACCCAAATTTTACAGAGGTTTATGTAGGATTGGTATAATTTCTTTCCTAAAGGTTTGACAGACCATAACATTTAACATGACTTTTATTAAAGATTTGGGGATAAAATAATTATTAGGATGCAAAAAAAAAATCATAAAACCAGAAATTAGCTTTCCCATAGAAAATCTCTGCCTGGTTAACTATCTCCTAAAGTCTAGTCCTGTATCCAAGTTGCAGAGATCAGCACACCTTCAATCTGTGTCCCCTTCTCTTTGTAACTCAGGTCTCCTAATCCTCTTTCATGGAAGAAGAATATATATATTTTCTTTCTTTAGAGCAAATCCCGAGTCTTATTAAAGTCTTATTATTACTAAAATAATACCTTAAACTTGATTAATAGTGGTACACCCATACAATGGAATACTCTTCAGCAATAAAAAGTGAAGAACTACTAATAGACATTACAATATGGATGACTCTCAAAATAATAAAACTGAGTTAAAGAAGCCAGGTAAAAATATAGATGGACAACAGGCACATGAAGAGATGCTCAGCATCGCTAATTATTAGAGAAATGCAAATCTAAACTACAGTAAAGTATCACCTCACACCAGTCAGAATGGCCATCATCAAAAAGTCTACAAATAATAAATGCTGGATAGGGTGTGGAGAAAAAGGAACCCTCCTACACTGTTGGTGGGAATGTAAACTGGTACACCCACTATGGAGAACAGTATGGAGGCTCCTTAAAAAACTAAAACTAGAGTTCACATATAATCCCACTCCTGGGCATATATCCAGAGAAAACCATAATCCAAAAAGATATACGCACCCCAATGTTCACAGCAGCATTATTTACAATAGCCAAGACATGGAAGCAACCTAAATGCCCATCAAAAGATGAATGGATAAAGATGTGATTTTTATATATATGTTTATACACACACACACACACACACACACACACACACACACACACACAGTGGAATATTACTCAACCATAAAAAAGAGTAAAATAATGCCATTTGCAGCAACATGGATGGACCCAGACATTATCATATTAAGTGAAGTAAGTCAGAGAAAGACAAATATCATATGATATCACTTATGGGGAATATTAAACAATCAGACAAATGAACTTATTTACAAAACAGAAATAGACTCACAGACATAGAAAACAAACTTATGGTTACCAAAGGGAAAAGGAGGGGGAGGGATAAATTAGGAGTTTGGGATTAACACATACACACTACTGTACAGTAAGTCCCCTACATGCAAACCTTCAAGTTGCAAACTTTCAAAGATGCAAACGTGCGTTAGTATGTCCAACCACGTAAGTTAGTTCATGTGTCTGGCGTACATTGTCATGTTCATGCATCCTCTACAAGCGGTTGTGCTTTTGTGTACTTTACTGTACAGTACTGTATAGAATACAGTAGTACAGTATATTTATTCCAAGCTAGATCTGCAAGAGGATCTTTGCTGTGCAACACAAGGAGCTTATTAATGAAGGCCTGATGGAGTTGGAGGCCCAGAGAAAGGACAAAGAGAGACAAGAGAAAGAAGAAATAACTGAAGAACCAAAGAGATTCACAATGCAGGAAATGGCAAGGGGATTTTCTTTACTTAAGAAGGCACTGTTCGGGCTTCCCTGGTGGCGCAGTGGTTGAGAGTCCGCCTGCCGATGCAGGGGACACGGGTTCGTGCCCCGGTCCGGGAAGATCCCACATGCTGGGGTGCAGCTGGGCCCATGAGCCATGGCTGCTGAGCCTGCGTGTCCAGAGCCTGTGCTCCACAACGGAAGAGGCCACAACAGTGAGAGGCCTGCATACCACCAAAAAAAAAAAAAGGCACTGTTAGTTTTTGAGGCACAGGACCCAAACGTAGAATGGTATACACAAAGGTTGCAGCAGCCGGTCAGAATGCAATCCAGTGCTACCGTATTATCTATGATGAGAAAAAAAGAGCTACTACCCAGACATCACTGGATCGTTTTTTCAAGAGGATAGATAGAATTGAATCCAGCAAGGAACCAGAACCTATGCCATCAACGTCAGGCGTAAGTGAAACTGCAGCTTACCCTCCATTCCCTATTGCTGATGATCCTTCAGCTCTACCACCTCCCACCTCCTCTCCCTCCTCCAGTCAGTAACTCTTCTTACCTGTTCACTCAATGCCAGCCACTGTATGCCAGCTCTTGAACGGTACTACTGTACCTTTCAAGGTACTGTACTGTAAGATCAAAAATGTTTTGTTTTTTGTGTTTCTTTTTTTATGTATTATTTGTGTGATAAGTATTATAAACCTACTACAGTACAGTACTATATAGCCGATTGTGTTAGTTGGGTATCTAGGCTAACCTTTTTGGACTTACAAACAAATTGGACTTATGAACGTGCTCTTGGAATGGAACTTGTTCGTATGTAGGGGACTTACTTGTATATAAAATAGATAAACAACGAGGACCTACTGTATAGCACAGGGAACTATATTCAATACCTTGTAATAACCTGTAACAGAAAAGAATCTGAAAAAAATATACATATTCTTATATATAACTGAATCACTTTGCTGTGCACCTGAAACTAACACAACATTGTAAATCAACTATACTTCAATTTAAAAAAAATTAAAACTAAAAACAAGAAATGCTACCATTAAAAAAAAAGTTGACCCTCGGGACTCCCCTAGTGGCACAGTGCTTAAGAATCCACCTGCCAGTGCAGGGGACATGGGTTCAATCCCTGGTCCAGGAAGATCCCACATGCTGTGGAGAAACTAAGCCTCTGCACCACAACTATTGAGCCTGTGCTCTAGAGCCCACAAGCCACAACTACTGAGCCCATGAGCCACAATTACTGAGCTGGCGCACCACAACTACTGAAGCCCAGGTGCCTAGAGCCCATGCTCCACAGCAAGAGAATCCACTGAAATGAGAAGCCCATGCACCGAAATGAAAGGTAGCCCCCACTTGCCCCAACTAGAGAAAGCCCATGCATGGCAACAAAGACCCAATGCAGCCCAAAATAAATGAGTTTATTTTTTAAAATTGACCCTCAAATAAAGAAGAAGAATCCAGGTTAAAAAAAAAAGTGAATGATGATGATTCCACTTGTATGAAATTCCATAAAATGAAACCTAATCTATAGTATCAAAAAGCAGACCAGTAGTTGCCTGGAAACAGCAGGCTTAAAATAAATAGATGTTCAAAAAATATTTATTGAACATCTGTTTATTTCAGGCACTCTGTTAAACAATTGGTATGTATTATCTCATTTAAAATTTTAATATCCCTTTAGACATGACTATTAACATTGAGATGGGACCACTGTTAAGATGAGGAAATTGAAACTAATATTTTGCTAAATATCATACAGCTAATTATATCTAATAAACTTATTTGAATAATTTTCTAATAAGTAGAAAAACCAAAACCTAAAAGTAGATAAGCCTTGTATCAAAGTCCTTACTTTTGATACGGTGCTTAAAACCACTTCCTTCTGGCCTCTATCATTTTCTGGTGAAAAACCAGCTGTAAATCATTTTCAGAATTCCTTGTACATAATGAGTTATTTCTTGCTTGTTGTTTTCAAGATTTTCTCTTTGTCTTTAGCTTTCGACAGTTTAATTATGATGTATCTAGGTGTGAATCTCTTTGACTTTATCCAACTAGGTGTTCACTGAGATTCTAGGATGTGTAGGTTAATGTTTTTCATCAATTTAGGGACGTTACTGGCCATTAGTTTTTCAATATGCTTTTTCCTCCTCCTTCTCCTTCTGGGATGCCTATTATATATATGTTGGTACATTTGATGGTGTCACACAGATCTCTAAGACTCTGGTTCTCTTCATTTTTTTTTTCCGTTTTGCTCCTAAAACTGATTTCAATTGACCTATCTTCAAGTCTGCTGATTCTTTCTTCTGCCTGCTCAAATCTGATGTTTAGCTCCTCCAGTCAATTTTTCATTTCAGTTATTGTACTTTTCAACTCCAGAATTTCTACTTGATTCTGGCTTTTTTTTAAAATAAATTCTACCTTTGTGTTGATATTCTCTATTTGGTGAGACATCATTCTCATAATTTCCTTTATTTCTTTGGACATGAATTCCTTTAGTTCTTTGAACATATTTAAGATATCCAATTTAAAGTCTTTGTCTAAGTGGAATATTACTCGGCCATAAAAAGGAACAAAAGTGGGTCATCTGTAGAGATATGGATGGACATAGAGACTGTCACACACAGTGAAGTAAGTCAGAAAGAGAAAAACAATTACCATATCTTAACACATATATGAGGAATCTAGAAAAATGGTACAGATGAACTGGTTTGCAAGGTAGAAATAGAGACACAGATGTAGAGAACAAATGTATGGACACCAAGGGGGTAAAGGGGGGAAATGGGATGAATTGGGAGATTGGGATTGATGTATATACACTAATCTGTATAAAATAACTAATGAGAACCTGCTGTACAGCACAGGGAACTCTACTTCACTTAGCTGTACAGTAGAAAGTAACTGAACATTGTAAAACAACTGTACCATAAATAAATAGATAGATAGATAGATATTAAAAAAAATAAAGTCTTTGTCTAATAAGCCCAACATTTGGACTTCTTCAAGGGCAATGTTAATATACTGCATTACTTCCCGTGAATGGAAAATACTTTTTTTTTTGTTTCTTTGCATGTCTCATATTTTTTTTCTCTTGAAAGCTAGGCATCTTAAATAATGTAATATGGCAACTCTAGAAATCAGATTATCCTCTAACTGAATTTGTAAAGTACAGAACTGTATCTGTAAAGTCTGTATTCTTGTCATATGTGGCCACTGAAGTCTTTGCTTGGTTAGCTTAGTGGTCTGCTAATGACTGAACACAAATCTCCTTAAGGCCTAGAAGTGATCTTGGCAAAGGGGTTCTGTGTATATGTTGGGGCACACCTTCAATACTCGTCAGGCAGTTGACAGCTCTGCCTTAGCCTGCACATCCTGCTTGCACAGAGCCTCAAAGTCAGACAGAGTTGAGAGCTTAGGACCTTCTCAGGCACTTTATGAGAATGCTCTCAGCCCTGGGCATGCCTGTGATCTGTTAGATCCCCAGGAATGTGTCACAACTTTTCAAAGTCCTCTACGGACATCTGATTTCTCAACTTCTCCTTTTAAGCCTTTTGGTTATCTACCGTTTGCTACCATTCTTATCCACCACCTCAGGCAGCTGTGATATTAAGCCATTGCTGATGTTTGTGTTCAACAGATGCCCCAGAGGAAAAGGTTATTTGCACTTGGTGAGCTCAGAGTCAAATAAATTAAAAAAAAAAAAAAAAAAAAAAAAGCCTTGTGAGTGAGTTCTTCCAGGGAACCACCAGAAGTGTCAAATAATGATGATTCTCTCAAAATGGGGTTTTAAAGATGCTCCATTACTATTCTGCACCATCCAGTGGCTGCCAGGCTACTGGTTTTTTACTATGAATGTAGGCTGTTTAGTCTTCAAGGCTACCACAGAGCTGAGGAATATGGGAATGAAGCAAGTTAAAAATGCCACAAAGCTTACTATTCTTACCAAATTCAGTTACTTTTCTTGAATAAACACTTCCTGGATTGCTTCAAACCTTTGGTTAATTTCCAGGACTCTGAAAAATTAATTCTGACAATTTTTGCTGATGTTCTCATTGCTTTTATGTAGAAGAGGATTTTCAGAGGTCCTTATTTTGCCATTCCCACTGTCATACTTTTCTTTTGTTTTTAATATTTCTGTGAAATGTTTAATGAGGTGTACCACTTGTAAATGGCAATGTAAAAATCTCAGTTGGAGAGTCTTATCTTTTATTAGGAAAAGTAAACCATCTGAATGTATTCTGCTCACATATTCAGTCTTAACCCTACTCTTTCATTTTACATTTCTATTTATTATGTTTCTCAATTTTGTTTCTTTTTATTTTTCAAGTATTTTTAGACATTTTTATTCCTCTCTTCCCTCTAACAGTCTGAGGCTCTACTTGATACTTCTGTTTTACGATAACTTACTGTAAACATACACACTAAAATATCTAAACAAATTTTTATCAAAATAAAAATGAAGTATAATAAATACATAAAATCAGATTCAAAACAATGTTTACAACAAGCAAAACTATTTAAATCATTACAGTGTACTTTGGTGTTTCTGGTTTGGGAAGAAGACTTGAAGTAACCTTACTAATTGCTGCTATGTACTGAGTGGCTACTATGCACCAAACAGGATGCATACCTTTTGTTAATTCATTTAATGTTCACAACTCTGTAATAAACATTTTTATATATTACACAGACTCAGGGAATTTTATTAAAGTGCCCAAAGTTATCCAGATTACAGATAACAATATCATGGCTCAAGCTTGGGTCTGCCAAGTTCCAGAGCCAAAGCTCCTCTGCTTTTCAAATGCTTTCCCCTTTCCATGGTAAAGATTTAAGGGCACAGTTAGCTGGGAGGGGTGTGCATGTTTATGAGAACAGATAATAGAAAGTTGTCTTGCTCAGTATCTCTCATCAGACAAAAGTTTAAATATAGAGAAGGAAAAGAAAATATAATGATAGATGAAATCTAGAAAAACAGAAACGTGCTGAAGGATGGCCTGGAAGAAAGGGACAGCTGGGGTAGTATGAGAAGGAACTCAAAGAGACAGAGAAAGTCAACCTATTTTGAGTGAAGGGAACAGATGGGAGATGAGCAAAGACAAAAGAGACCGTGTGGGTAGGTGTCATCAGTTGGAGGGCAAGTCACTGGAATTTGATCAATCGACAAGAATTTATTTACTGGACTCCGGGGCCCTGTGGGAGATACTAAAGAATGTAGAGTTATTTGGGGAACGATAATGACGTAGACAAGACAGATGGCTTAATGCTGAAGGAAGAGGCCAGAGACAGGAGGCAGAAGTAAATAAGTAAAGGCAATCCCCATGTAAGCTAGCTTGCATATCAATCTGGAATTTCTGTGGGAATGGTTAAGATATAGAGGAAGTGCTATGGCTGCTACTGAATTATAGGTAAAAGATTTGTAGGCAGAAAGAGGAAGATGCCAAATCACCTACTGCTTTTGTGTAAATTAAAAGATGATTAAAAATTAATGAGAATATACCCACATGTACATACACACTACAGACAGTGCTTTACATCCTCCTTCCAAATGTAAATGTGGCCGTTTAGCTAAGAATGGGTAGGGCCTGATGAACATGACTAATATTGAATAGGTCTGACCTCCTCAGAAGGCACCAGGAAGTCTGTGTTGGAGAAAATTACAAGCAAGACTTAAAAGGTGCCTAAAGACATTCAACAATGTAATGAAGATGGATCTCCATTTGTTAAAGTGCAAGTAAGTCAAGGTTAGTTGGTGCTAGTGGACATGGAACCCAGTTCAGAAGCATGAGAGGAAATGACCTTTCTGGGTAGACCCTTACTATATTATATGTAATAGACTCTCAAATGTGCGCTCATTTACCCTGAAGTATCTGCTGAGTATCTTCTATAATAAATATGATAGCTGCCAGAAGTCTGCCTACATTCTAAGCTATTTACATTCATTATCTCATCAAATCCTCACAACCATAGTATGTGGTTGTTGTTATTTTCTCTATTTTAAAAATTAGAAAAATGAGATGCAGACATGTTAAGTAACTTGCCCAAGATCCCATATTCAGTAGGTGGAAGAGGAGATTCATATCTTAATCTCTGTTATATTTCTTTTACCCTGCGACAGGCACATTTTAGGTACTGGAGATATAAAAAGTAATATTTAGCAGTCCTTGTTCTTGTGAAGCATATAGACTAGCTGGGAGACAGACAGCCAAACAAACAGTTGTAACGTGATAAAGCATTTACTGTAACAAGCATATACTGAGTGAATGAGTAAAGAAATACCCAAATTTGCCCGGGGGTGTCAGAAACGACTTGAGCATAGACTTTAAGGATCAACAATTGTTTCCTAGGGGATGAAGGCACAGATGGCATTTTAATACATACAGAGCAGTGTATACAAAGACCCAGAGGTAGCAAAGAGTTTGAACCACTTAGGAAACTCTAAGGAGATCAGAAAGACTGAAACCTAAAATGTAGAAGTGCAGTATCAGATGAAGCTGGAGAGGCAAGCACTTGTATGTAAAGCTAAAGAATATGGTTATATCCTGTAGGAGTTGGAGAATCACTCAGTCAGTCCTGTGAAGAGTTTGGCCAATAAAAGAGATTCTACATGATGTTATATCAGAGTCCATACAGCTATAAAAATTCAAGGACTGAAGATGTCCTAAGGGACATGGCTAAGTGGCAATGGCAGCATTACAAATGGAAGAGTCCACTGGAAATTGGAGGGCAGGTGGTGGGAAGGCAGCCGCATGCTCCAGAGACCTGGGCCCAATGCACCAGAGGCTGCACCAGGGGTGGAGACACCTTGCACAAAACTGCCTTAGCCAGTTATTTCATTCATACATTTGTTCCTCCCATACACACACCGCGAGGCAGCAATAGCCTTGGTAGCATCAATATTTCAATAGCAATACCCCACATAATGGTGGACAGCTTTTGAAATCCATAGCCAACCTCCTGGAAATTGACTTCAGGTATGACGTTGGTGAGGACCTGTTTATAGAGATTTGTGGAACAGCAGTCAAGTACTACTTGGAGAATGCCAGTAGTAAGTGTCCTGGAGGACGCTATCTGAAGTATCTGGGGTGAGCAAGGATGAGCCTATCGGTACAAGTTCCCCAAAGCTCTGGGCACTGCGGTAGTCCAACCAATCTCAGACAACAGGCACAGTTTAACACCTCTGAGAGAAGGGGGATCTTCAGGAAACAACCACACTCCTTTATACACCCAACAGAAGACAGCATCTAGAGTATACGTAGCAGAATTCCAATTATATGTAGCCAAGAATAATTGAGCAGACTCCTTGGGTTACAGAATTGAGATACTTCCTCCCAGTGGGACAGAGCTCGAACGATCTTTCGTAGAGGCTCAAGTCATGCATGTCGGTATGTGAGTGCCTATGTGTATGTAGTGACTGGGCGTTGTCATGTCACTCTCGCCGCCGATTAGCTACGTGGCCACGAACAAGCTGCTTGCCTTCCCTGGGTTTCAGCTTTCTCCTCTCTAGCATGAAAAAGCTGGATCTGGTGATCTCTAAGGTCCTTTCCAGCTATAATGTTTTATTAGGGTTCCAGATGGTTACCGGGGATGATAAAAACTTTTTTGTCAACTTATAATTATGTTGTGTAAATTATCACAACATTAGCTTTTTCTCCACTTAGGAATTGCCGTGTGAAAATGACCCAACAAATGCAGAATGTACATCTTTCTCAGTCAAAAAAACATAGCGCCCCATCATCTCCCAGTGCTGCCAAACGCCTGTACCGGAACCTCTCTGAGAAACTGAAAGGGAGCCACTCTTCGTTTGATGAAGCCTATTTCAGAACAAGAACTGACCGGCTGAGTCTCAGAAAGACCTCGGTGGTAATAAAACTCTTTATGCTCATCTCGGTTTGATTAGCGCAGTTGTGTTTGGATTGAAGGAGATACTACGATGATCCACGGTTACTTCAGAACCTGATGTTTGCAAGTTTATAGATGTTGAAAGTCGGGTAAGGTAGGAACTGCACATATATATGTTAGCCGAAGTTTAGGTGACTGTGAGATTTTCCCTTTCTTTTTCTTGACTTCTTTTCCTTTATTTTCCCTTAGTTTTACTTTCTCTAATAGACCAAAGAACCCACAAAATAGCAGCTTGACAAATATGGAGTTTGAGATTAAATAGGCTTTCTGAGAGATCCAGTGTTCATTCAAATCCAGTGTTCATTCAAATATTGAATGAACAATGAACAATATTTTATTTACTTATTTCTAATGTATACCCCATATGCTTTCCAAAGGCATTCAAGACAGAATCCAGGCAAAAAAAAAAAAAAAAAAAGCAAACGTATTATACAATGGTAAATAAATCAATAGCGATGGTGATTGTGGGGGACAGCAAGGGAGCAAGAAAAGGAAAAAGAAAGAAAGAAGGAAGGAGACGAGGGTGGGAGGGAGGAAGGAAGGAAAAAAACCAGAAAAAGAAAATAGTGGGGATGGAAAGAGAAATAGATATACCAAAAACCTAGGCAAATACAGTACCTAAAATTTGTCATTACATTTACCTCTGAGTTCCTAGTCAGAGCAGAAGGGGAAGGACAATTGGTAATAGCATTCCATTAGCTAATAACTGAAAGTATACCAAATGAATATCTTCCTGTTGCTAAGTCCTCTGGCCTCTATAAGATGTCATAGTGAATTATGTAATGGAGAATAAAGAGTAGTACTGGGGATGTTATAAACATTCTCACATAGCAGCTTCTTATACTGCCCCTCAGTAAAAGCTGAGGGCATAATATTAACATGCTCAGCAAGGGTATTTCTGCAGGGGGTAATGGCACCATTTGTTTGAGCTTAAAACAGAAATGAGCCCTAGCCTTTCCAGATAGAAGCATACTAGAGTTTGCCAACAAAAGCATGGCGAAGGAAATGACTTAAGAGTGAGAGCAAGCAGGGCACGTGAGAAATTAGACATACTAAGAATCACAAACAAATATACAACTGTGCTGTTTGGACAGGGCAGCATTTTAACTTTGCACTCATTTGTTTTCTAATTTGTTTTCTCATTTCAAACTTATCTTCTGGGAGGGCTTGGTTGTGGCTGAGTTACGGCCTAAGCATCGGAGGCTGTTCAGCTTAGCAGATTGTCCACAAAACACTTTTCAGTTCAGCAGACTGCCATGTAGCAAAGAGAGCTGCATATCAAACAGTTCTATCCCCTGGGTCCCCATTGTCAAAACAAGCATTTGCATAATAGCTTTGTGTTTTCCTCGAATTTCATTCATGTGTTACGCACTCAGCTAAGTCGACCTGTAGCCTTTGATACGGAGAATCGATTTTTGATGAGACTAATAATAAAACCCGCCAACCTAAATATGTGGTTACTGAAGACCTTCCACATTTTAATCAGGCAACCCCTATGCTAGCTCAGGACCATTGGTATTTCAATGTGTTTAAACACCTGGCAACTCTTGGAGAAGATACCAGCTAAATGTATGAATAGTATATGTGTTGCTCTTATCCCATGAGCTACAGAAATATGTATTTGAGAGAATTCTAAAGCTTTTCTCCTTTGCTTACTATTAATCCCCTGAAAGAGCTTTTCAAAGGAAAGATACTGTCTTTAGCTATTCTCTTCTATAGGCGATTTGTATCCTATGAATATGCAACTTTTGGCCCTCTCAGGCCCCAAAGCAATTGCCACCCATCCACTGAAACCCTCCCTGGACACCAACTCTTGAGACCCTCACCTGAGGTCTCAGAAATGCCAGGTATTCAGTGGCTGGGGCTCAGGGTTGAGAAAGTGTAGAGGTTAGTATAAAGGAGTCTAGGAGTTAGGAGTCAGCCTGCAGGAAGTGTGGACCTACTAGAGATTTGTAAATAAGGAAGGGACATGTAGCAGTGTAAATTTTAGAAAGACTACTCTTGTATCAATATGGAGTAGGGACGAAGGAGACTAAGACTAGCAACAGGTAGGTCACTGCCATGATCTGGTAACAGTCTGAGAAACAGTCAAAACACGGGGATGGAACGGGAGGGGATGAATTTGAGAAACAGAGAAAGTGTATTCCAAGCTAGTCATAATTTAAATTACCTGTGCTATGTTATCTATGCCAGTGTTTTCCAAACTACGTTCCGTAGAACCTTATTCCAGGACGGTTAAAACAAATATAATGAAAAATATGTTCTGTGAAAAAATATTTGAAACAGGTCATATTTCTCACCTATTAGAGAGTCGTAATTGCATGTTAAAATTACTAAAGGGCTTGAGAGGTCTTACAATAAAATAATGCAGTAACTTGGTTTAATCTAATGTTTACCAAATTCATTTGACCACATGCTACTTTCTTCATAGAACACCTTATAATGGCCTACTGAACAGTATCCCACAGAAGACTGGTTTGAGAAAAACTGATGTTTGCTCTTATCTGTAGACTGTATACTATATTGTCTCCATGCATCTAAATGTACAGATCTTTTCAGTGTTCATTAAAAAAGATGGAGGGAGGGTCCAATAGTGTTTACTTTGGAGACCATGGAATAAATAGCAGTTATACCACTTATAAGTGGGAATGCAGTCACTGAAGCAGTCCCTAAAATTCAAAACAGCTAGGCCATGAAGACAAGCTGGTCTATGAAATTGTGCTAACCTGCTTCATTCTTTTCCAGAACTTCCAGGGCAATGAAGCCATGTTTGAAGCAGTTGAACAGCAAGACATAGATGCTGTGCAGATCCTCCTGTATCAGTACAGCTCGGAAGAACTAGATCTCAACACACCTAACAGTGAGGGATTGACACCTCTGGATATTGCCATCATGACCAACAATGTGCCCATTGCTAGGATTCTTCTGAGAACAGGAGCCCAAGAAAGTCCACACTGTAAGTAAAGTCAAGAATAAAACATGTACTATTAAGGCCAGACCACAGCTTTATGCCACCGAAATAGCCATTGCTGGCCCTTAGAATGAATGGCTGACTAAGCATAGGCTCTGAAATCCTTTACATGTTTTCATGAACTTTCATGCAAACATTGTTTATCAGTCTAAGCATCAAGTTATGTTTTTAATAGAATACACAGAATGTTATTGAAAAGGAACCTCAAAGGAACTTCCTCTTAAGAATTGAATGCAAGTTTTAAGACATGTGAAATACCCCAAGTAAGGCTACAGCACAGGACATGCACATGGAAAAAAGAATGAGATAGAAAAGAGAATGAGTATGTATGTGTTAATGTCTTTCTGTCCACAGTCAATATGGTGGTTCCATTCACTCATTCACTCATTCAACAAACAATGAGGAAAGGGCATGTTCTAAGTACTAGGAATGCAGTGGTGAGCAAGATAAAAATCTCTATGCTCAAAGAGCTTACATACTAGGGGAGGAGATTTCCAACAATCAAGTAAATAGAGAAATTAATATATAAATTCAAATAGTAATAAATACTATGAAGAAAATAAAGTGAATGAATGGGTGGGGATTAATGGAGTGGGGACTGTTTTAATAGGGTTGGGCAAGAAAAGCCTCTCTAATGCAGTGACGTTTGAGCCTAGTCCTAGGCAATATCAAGGAATGAGCTATGAGAAGATATGGGGTCAAATTTTAGGCAGAGTGAATGGCAAACAGAAAGGTTCTGAGGCAGGTAGGAATGAGACTGCCATATCTGCAGAACAAGAAGGTCAGTGTGGCTAAAGCAAAATGAACATAGGGGAGAGTGATGGCTGAGGGAGAAGTCACAGGGACCAGATCGTACAGGAGCAGATGAACCGAGGTGAGAAGTTTCACTTTGATTTTAAGTGCGATGGGGAGACAGTGAAACCGTTTAAGCAGATGCAAGACATATTCTGGGGACTCCCCTGGCAGTCCAGTGGTTAGGACTCGGTGCTGTCACTGCTGGGGCCCAGGTTCCATCCTTGGTCAGGGAACGAAGACCCTGCAAGATGCGTGGCGTGGGAAAGAAAGAAGGAGGGAAGGAGGGAGGGCGGAAGACATATTCTGCTTTACATTTTAAAAGATCACTACAGCCGTCTGTGGAGAATACACAGTGGTTAGGGCAACTGTGAAATTGTGAAAAACAATTAGGAGGCTATTCTAATGGTCCAGGAGACAGATGCCAGTTGCTTGGACGAGCACCGTAGTGACATTGATGGTGAGCGGGGGTGGAATTCTGAATGTATTTTTTAACAGCTTTATTGAGATATAATTCACATGCCATACAATTCACTCACATATCGTGTACAATTCAATGGTTTTTAGTATATGCACAGACTTGTGCAACCATCACCACAGTCAATTTTAGACCATTTTCATCACCCCAAAAGAAACCCCATACCCTTCGGCTATCTCACCCCAACCTCCCCACTCCTCCCAGCCTTGGGCAACCACTAATCTTTCTGTTTCTACAGATTTGCCTCTTCTGGACATTTCATATAAACGGAATCACATCGCATGTGGTCTTTTGTGAATGGCTTCTTTCTGGACGTATTTTGGAGTAGAGCTGATAGTGCTTAGCTGCTCTAAGGTCACAGACCCTGCCCAGGAGTGGATGGGATAAAATCGTATAGCCCTTGCCCTGTGCCAGGCACTATTCTGAGCACTTTACATGTATTGACTCCTTTAATCCTCACACAACATTCTGAGGGAGGCACTCATATTCCCTTAGGTGCAAACTCTCTGACCCAATGACCACAATGGCTCTGAGCCACAGTTTTTATGTTTCCTAAAAGAAAAAAGTAAACTCATCAAATTGTTAGTTTCACTAACACTGATTCACTCACTTCCAAGTGGTGAGACCCAGAAGGCTGAAAGAGAAGCAAGCAAATATATAATTAGAGGTCACATCTCTGCTCCTAAATTTCATAAACCCCTGCCACCCAAAAACTAGGTACAGAGGCAGAACCTTGTATCATAAAACTCTTTATTTTAAAAATGCTAAACCCACCACAGCCATGTCAAAAAGAATGAGGACGTGGGTTCAGGAGCATTGGGGCTCTTCCATAAGAGCTCCATCATCAAAGTGCTGCTTCTTTTTAGTGGAATTGGAGGATTTGGAGGGATGGGCAAATAAGGATGGAAGAAATCAAAAAGGTTTATTTGCTGCCTTCCAATTTATGTTGCAATAATGTCTGTCCTAAAGATGCAGTGAGAGAGCGGTGGAGAGAGAATCAAGGGGTCTGAACATAGAGAATGCAGACTGAGCCCCATTCTATAGGAACAAGGAGACCATTCATCCAGATGTTGCCTGCACTGAGCTGGATGAAACATTAGTCTTACTTACCTGAGACGCTGCAAAGAATTTCTGCATTTTCCATGAAACCAGTAATACTCCCAATCTCCCCAATCCCCCTTGTACATAATTAAATCTCCATAAAATAACCCAAGTACTAAATATTTAGTTAAACCGAAAGCAAATTCATTCAAAAGATCCCTGGTTTTTCTCATTCCCTGTGGAATGATAACCCATTATCATCACAAACTTGTAAAGGACAGTGAGAGAAACCCAGGTTTTAGCTTCTAGGAAATATGACACCTAAGTCACCTTGGCCACCCAAAAAGTTAAAGAGATACGATCATGTATAGACTCCCACATGTGTAAAAACAGCAAAGGACTGTTGACTGAGAACCTATGAAATCTCCACATACATTATCTCCAGTTTTCACATTAGCCCTTCAGGATGATGTTATGAACTCCATCTTGAAGAAGAGGAATTCGTGATTCTGAGAGGTTAAGTGACTGACCAAAGGTCACACATCTAGCAAATGAATAGGGATGTCAAGGATTCAAGTCCAAGTGTGTGAGATACCATGCCTGGAATCCTGCTGTGCAAACTCACTGTCTTTCCAAATAACTAATAAAGAAGGCTGTGGCCACTGGGCCCCTGTACCTTTCCCTTTGTGCCTTTGCTAAAATCCTATGGTGTATTTCTTTGTGTTGTTCTGTGAGCTGAGATGCCATTCCTGTTGAAAAAAGGCAGGATAGAAGAACACAGTCTGTTTTCAGGGATTTTTAATTCACTTTATGTATCAAGTACCAGAGAAATCAAATTGCTTCTGTGCATGAGTATGAGCCAGCCCATGAGAGAAACCAGAGTCTCCCAGCTAGAACCAGATAAGCAAGCACCCACTGCCAACTGATCCCCAGAAGCTGCAGAGGCAGGTTAGAAGAATGAGGTCTTGAGTTCGTAGAGTATTTTACACATTTTGCAAAAATGCTTTTGCTTGCATCATCTCACTTGATCCTGACCACTGGCTTGTGAGGTGAGAGTTAGCTTCCTCGCTTTGATCAATGAGGAAACTGAAATATAGACAAATAATTCATCCAGTGCTCCAAAGCTCATAAGTGGTGGACCCATGATTTGAACCCAGATCCTCTGTGTTAAGTGTTTTGGTATTTGTGGAGAAGCATTAGCACACTCACTGTCACACTGTGGATGTTCACTTCCTTCCTTCCCTGACTCTCCATCTCTCCTCTTCTAATGCCTGTTAAATATCTCAGGATTTCTAATAGGGTAAATTTCCTGTCTTCCCTTCCCCTGTGTGTTCCCTTCTGAAAACAGCCCAATACTCCTTTCACTATGCCAACCAAAGATCCTGACATAACTCAGAAGAAAGTCCTCTGCAATTCTCTGCCTTTCCCAACAGGGATCACAAAGACACAGATACGTTTAGGGATTTACCTCCTAAACCACTGGTCAGGCATGTCTTCTGGGCTTTAGCCCCTGAAATCATAGAGCTATAGGAAGGTGTTCTGAATAAACATGGCTTGAAGTTCAACCATGTACATTTCCTTATTCATAAGGAAAGTTCCAGAAGTGGCCACCCAAATTTGCACACTGCCCCAAGTTTAAAGATACACAGAACCTCAGCCTGCTCATTACATGAATCTACTATCTTTATTCGGCAACTTTTTTCTGTTCCTCCCACCTTTACGTAAGCAGCACAAAGTAATATTCATTCCTTCTAGGAGAAAACATCAGCCATTGTTGAAGTAGAATCCCACATACATGGGCCGAGCTCAGGAAACAGGCCCAGAATCTGAAAGGACTAGCGCTAGGAAAGCTAATGTAAAAAGGTACTACAGGATACCTGGGGGCTATACTTTTGATTTTTTCATCCATTCAGTATCCCACTTCCCATAACTCATACTCAGTTGAACAACGGCTGAGAAAGACTTGCTCCATAAAAACCCCTCCCTTATTCTAACTCATATCCTGCCTCCACCCTCGAATCACACACTTCAACAGTCTCCAGGAAGAATATACCGAATCATCAGTGAGGTCCTTGTCTTTCTGAGGCTGCTATCTACTTGGCATCATTTTGGCTCTATAAACAGTAACCATAAAGAAACTAGTTCCTTTTGGATACCTACCATGTGCAAATCTGGTCACTCACATGGATGTTATCTCATCTTTTGACCCCAATACCTGGCACATATGTAGGTGCTGATAAATTTTCAGTTGAAATTTCAGTTGAATTTTAAGCCCTGCCTTATACTGCTGGGAACTGCAGGTATCGAATTTTAGCACACACACACACACACATACACATACACTATGTGTATAGTGCATGTGCACACATACATACGTGCACTTGCACACACAATTTATGAAGAAAACTTTGTCTTCAAGTAATTTACACTGTGGGGAACCTGTTGTTGTTGCCATTATTGTGTTTTCCAGGCACTGTTTTGAAATTTGGTTGCAGACATAGCCTGTTTTTATTTTTACACGGATTAATAATATGGCAGAACACTCATTTTTAGTTTTTCTGACCTTTCCTATAGCTGCAGTCTCCCTTCTCTCTAGACCCTCTCCTCTCTCTCTCTGCAATCCTTTGTGAACCCCTCTCTCTCACTTTCCCTTGGATACTGTGGAACTAGGAAATGTCTCCCAGAATTAGTTATGTTCAGTTACTTCATAAAATATGATCGCAGAGTAGCTGTCATTTGAGTGTGGTGCAGACACCAATGTTAACATTTTGGCAGACTGGTCAGGATGCACCACTATTTCTGCAGGAGTCAAGGGTCCGTGTTGGTGCTGGGACTGGTTCAGGGCACGTCTAAGAGGTGTGACTATAAACTAATGAGGCTGGCTTTATGTAAACAAACACGCCAGAAAGTCTACAATCCACTCGAATGTTATCCTTTAAGAGGGTCCACATGGGAGACCCCACACTTGCTCCAACAGTGCTGCCATTGCTCTAAACGCTTTTGGATTTGTCCTCAGAGCCAGTTTATGAGAAAATCTGACTCATTGCTTAGAGTCACATCTGATTTTTGTTCCAAAACAGCATTGCTTAGCGTCATCACCCTCCATGTTCACCAGTCGTGGTTTCCAATGATTTAGAGAGGTTTACTGAAATCAAATCCACCCTCAAAAGACAAAGATTTGCAACCATTAAGACTACGTAAAGAAAAAGCCTTAGGCGGGTTGCTAGAATGCGTCCCCAGATACTTTTATCTGCTTCATTAAAATAGGTGTAAAAATCCTCACCCTGACTTACAAACTTGCTCCTCCTCAAACCTCATCTCATACTGCTCCCCCCTCACCCGTGATACACCAGCCTCCATTCCAACACTCCTCACTATCTTATTAGAAGGCCTTTGGACTGCTATTCCCTATGCTGGAAATGATCAAGTGCTTTTAATCTTGATCATTACTGGGTCTAACTCCTTCTTAACATTTCACCTTAAATGTCACATCTTCAAGAGAGGCTTTCTTTGGCCAACAAATCCAAAGTCTAAAGTCACTTTCTAATCACATCACTTTATTTTAGTTTTCTGCATAGCGCTGAAATCACTGTATGATATTCTTCTCCGGGTTTTGATTTCCTTATGTTCTGTCTCCCCTGCGTTAGAATGTAAACTCCACAAGAGCAAAATTTGTCTCATTTGTCCCTGTATCCCCAGCACACAGAAGGCACTCAAAAAATGTGTGTTTAATTGAACTGAATAAATCCGAAGGTTACTTTCACTTGTTTTGAAGGGTGTGAATATATTACTAATTTTGAAGGGAATGATTTTACTAAATATCAAGTCAATTTATCTCTTTTTGTTTGTTTCCAAATAATTGTTTAGACATCAGGTGGCCATAGCCTAAGTTCCAGTCACTTGCTCTTCAAGAGCTGATAACTGTCCTTTCATTCTTTTATTTTTAATTTTTAAATATACGTGCAACACAGAATATATTCTCCTTGCCAAAAATTAAAACATATAAAGTTTAAAGATACCTTTGTTGGCCCACCCAACACATACATGTGCACATGCACACATGCACACACTCACTATCGAGGTTCCTGTCCCTCAATTCTGCCAACATAACCATTGCTATCCTCTAAAGGCATGATTGAGCCAGAGGATCCACTGCCAAGCTTACTCAGAGTGACTGCTGGTGAGACCTGTGTCCCTTCCTGCATGGGCCTCTCCATAGTGCTGTTCCTTAACATGGCAGTTGGCTTCCCCCAGAGCAAATGATTTAAGAAAGACAAAGAGACCAACCAAGATGGAAGCAACAGTCTCTTTTATAACCTAATATCAGAGGTGATACATTATCATTTTTGCTGCATCTTGTTATCTCGATGACCAACAAGGATCAGCCCTGCTACAGGGTGTGAAAAGTAGAAGACAGAGATCACTAGGGGCCCTCTTGAAGGCTGGCTACTCCACTACCTATCTAAGATTGTTGAGAATTAAATGTAATAGGTTTAAAACATTTCCCTGGCACATTGTAAATGGTCAAAAAATTGTTAGCCAATATAACTCGCAGAAACGATAGAAAACAAACCCAAGATTTGCTGGTAGAGAATTTAAATATTTTACCCATCTGTTGTATAGTGTTGTGAAAACACTGTCCAATATAGGCACTTTTTAAAGTTTGTAGGATTTTATGTTCTAAAACTATACTAACATAGACATATGACTGTTGGTACTTGAAATGTGTCCAGTCCAAATTAAAATGTGTTTTAATGTAAAACTTACACTGAATTTTAAAGACCTAAGTACCAAAAAATATATAAAATATCTAATTAATAATTTTATACTGATTGCATGTTGAAATGATAATGTTTGGATCTGTTAACTAAAATATATTATGCAAATTAATTTCACCTATTTCTTTTTGCTTTCTTAATGTCACTACTAGCCAATTTTAAGTGATGTGACTCACACTGTATTTCTATAGGACAGCATCGAAAAATCAGCAGAAGATACAGCTATCTTATTTCATATTTAAACTCCCTATGATGTCATTGGGTAATCTGCTTTGGATTTTCTAAATAATTTCTTCAAGTGTTTTGTGTGTTCGTTTCAGAGAAAATGTCCATTCGCCCCCCTGGAGTTGGGGAGACCTGGGCAGGAAGTCCCTTTCTATGTCAATGGCTCTGGCTTCTTAAAGAGCAACAATTACAACTTAAACTATATAATATGGACTTCGTGAATCCACATTCTGCTGAAAATAGCAGAGAAAAACATTCCAGAGCCCCATGTCCAGGGTGTAATGAGTTCTAGGAGAAGAAAGTTCACAGTAATTAAAATGAAACACTTAATCTCCAAATCACTAAAACCTTTTGGAAACCACACTCTCAAAGTCCTTGGGAAAACCTGAAAATAAGACAACAGGTTGAGGCCCAGATGAAACCAAAGTGAATTTTGAGCCCTGAACCTTATCAAGACAGGTAAACTGCAACTTATGCTTTGAGTTTTTGAATTAAAAAACATTCAATTATTAAAATACCTCCATATTATTTCTTTTGACATTCCTAGCTGAAAACAAGTCAGTTGTGAGGTTGTTAGGCGGTTGTCATTTATGATCAGCAAAGATAAATATTATTAACTGCTATTCTTGGTTGCCCAGAGGATATTGGCTTATAATCAAGGGTTATACCTAAGTGACCTTGTTTTCTCCTTTGAAATAACAGGGTTGAAATTGACATGACTTAATATATAATATATTTCTTGATGGTACCTAGAACAGAAAATTTTTATCTGGGGCAAGAGATTTTTTTTTTTTTTTTTGGATGGAAGAACACAGAGCTATTTTATAAAAACAAGTATTTGATTTATTTTTGTGTGCCTCTTAAAAATATAACACAGACTAATAGGTTTAATAATAATAATACAAACCTCTACTAATTGATAGTCTTCTATGTAAGATTATCACAGGGCCGCCTTGGTGAGCAGTGACTTCCCCTCATGAAGGAAATCATACAGGGCCAAAGGTACTATAGGAAGAGGCACTTAAGGCTGATTGTAAGGATCCTTCTAACACTGAGGTTAAATGATTGTCTTGGTGCCCCATATTTCTCATCAATGAAAACAAGGAAAATGCCAATAACAATAGAAAACTTGTTGCTACATTGCAAAATGTCATATCATTAGTAATGGGCAAAGGTATTTCTTTAAGCAAGTCAAATGAATTGCTCCCTAAAAGCCTCAGTTAAAAATTAAAATTAGTTTACATTTTACCCTCATTATATTTTTCAAGCTTTAAGCAATTATCAACTAGGCCCAAATTCACCAAGTGCAGGGCAAAGGCAAAATTAAGAAATGTAAGGATAGTAAGTAGTTGGCAATCAGTAGGTTAGATTCTTTTTTTTTTTAAGTTTTTTTTTTATGTGGACCATTTTTTAAAGTCTACTGAATTTGTTACAATATTGCTTCTGTTTTATGTTTTTGGTTTTTTGGCCATGAGGCATGTGGGATCTTAGCTCTCTGTCCAGGGATTGAACCCGCACCCCCTGCCTTGTAAGGCGAAGTCAACCACTGGACCGCCAGGGAAGTCCAACAGGTTAGATTCTGATGGTGAAGAAAATCCACTTGGTCTGATTATTATTTATCTGAGGATTTAAACAGTAGCCATAATTGTATTCTTTGAACACCAAGTTGCTGCCCCTCCCCCCACTCCCACCCTGTAGTTAATTAGCTGGGCAGGTCTTATAACAAATGCCCGCTCAGAAACACTGGGTGGTAGAAATGCTGTTGATAATTAAACACCACAATAGCACGGAGCCTATTTCAGGAGCCGCCAAGTGGTCTTGCCCCAGCCGGACAGCTCACCACACACTCACAGACCCTCTATTGTGCTGGCTATGGCTGTACAGAAGGATAGCTGCTTCACTGGAGAAGGGATCAACTGCAGTAAGAGTGAAAAGACCAAACCTTGCAAACAGATACAGGAGTTCTGGACTCAAAACATCCAGAGGGTAGAAGTGAAAAGAGAATGGACCCAAGAAAAAGGGAAGTGGATGGGCAGGAAAATTAATCATAAAATTGACATTAACCTTTCCCGTTTCTATATCCAAACAGCCAACCAAAATGAGTTCACCAATCGTGTGCCAAATAGATAGCAATTAGAAAACTGCAATACATAAAGAAAAGGTTAATTTGCGTTCCATTTAGGTTTAGAGGAAGTTCACTAAATTTAAGGTTTTTAAGGAAACCTTGGATCATCATCCCACCTCCCTGGGTATGTTTCTTTATCTTTAAAAATAAGGGGGTTGGGCTTCCCTGGTGGTGCAGTGGTTGGGAGTCCTCCTGCCGATGCAGGGGGCACGGGTTCGTGCCCCGGTCCAGGAGGATCCCACGTGCCGCAGAGCGGCTGGGCCCGTGAGCCATGGCCACTGGGCCTGCGCGTCCGGAGCCTGTGCTCCGCGGCGGGAGAGGCCACAACAGTGAGAGGCCCGCGTACTACAAAAAAATAATAATAATAATAAGGGGATTGAAAAGGTTCTCATTCTGGGGAAAAAATAAGAATGGGGCTCCCCAGACAATTTCCAAGGTGCCAAAAACTTAACCAACACATCATTAGTCAAGATAAAACTACAAATTCTAATATGATTATCATAGTTACTTGATTTTCCTTAAAACATTAACCCAGTTTGTTAGGTTTGATTATCTAATACTGAAGAGATGCTTCTATTGGCAGTTATATAGGTCATTGTTAATAGGGAGAAAAATGATTACATTAAGTCAGCTGATTTGGCAGTCAATAAAGAAAATCCTTCAAAAGAGAGTGTTTTATTAAACTATTTAAAAATCCATAGGATAAAAATAATAAAAGGTTTGCTTGGTGAAATGGTTTGAAACCATTGGCTCAGTTAGTGCCTCTCCAACTCGTGCATGGAATTACTTCTAACAGAAGCAATTGAGTAGGTATACTCCCAGGGGCATCTGGGAACTTAGCCTGGGGAAAAAAAGAGAGAGAGAGAGATCTATAAACTTTCTTTTTTTATCTTCATTTTTTAGCAAAATGTTCCATTCTTCTCCATAATAGAAGTGTTTGTTTTAACTTCCAAATAATTTGCTTTCATCAAAATCTGCATTGAAAATTTGATGCTCCAGAAAGACACACATATTTATTCTGAGGCTTCAGAGATGCCCACTGCACCCCATCAACACCACCACCATGCTATGCTGCATGTTAGGTATCTCACTTTGAGAAGCACAGGGATCTAAATGATCTTGGAAAACTTACTTGGCTATAAAATTCTGTATATCTTCCTTGTTATTCTACGAAGAGGTGAATGCTTTATCTTAAAGATACAGAATCCCTTTACCACTACAACTCAAATAGCATCAAGTCTACAGTCTAGAAGTAAAGGCAAAGTCTAGAAACAAAATGTTTTGTGCTAGGAAAAGCAGGAAAAATTTCCAGGGGGAGCCAAGCATAGCTCAAGAGAAGCTGTCCATCTGAAATGCCACCTGGAATTCACACCAGTAATAACTGTTGTGGATATAAAAATTAATAGGGGGGATTTCATAGTATTAGAAAAATTTATTTTTATAAATCATGTGTCTATCACCCAAGTGTTGACACATGCATGCAATTCAAACATCAGGCTTTCAATAAAAAGCTCACTGAATGACTTAGCAAAGACAATTCCCCCATTTTCTCCATAATTTGGAGTGGAAGCAGGAGGGGGCGAGAGTGTAGAGCGTGCAGTTACTGGGTCAATTAATCAACCTGAAAACTGTGACACAAACTCTGACGCCTAACCTATGTCTAAAAATACACAAATGTATACGAATTTGTTTTCAACTGTCAATGCCTATATTTAGGACCTTCCCAGCAAGGCTATAATGAGACTGTGTTTGAGGGCTTCAGTCACAGCAGACTCTAGCATTAATCTGAAGTTAGTTAAATTAACAGCATTTAGTACTGACTTGTCAATCTCACTGCTCCAGGAAATTGCACCTTGAGGCTGCTAATATTGCCAGTTTTTCCACAGGAGTATGCGCCCACGTGTGTGTATGTGTATTTCTTTTCTCCAGAACCTCTGTGTTCATACACCCTCATTGCTTCCCTACATCCACAGCACTTATATTATCATTTATTCTGGCCTCCTTTAGCCTTCCCAAGGGGTTCTGCGTAGTGTAGCTGCTCAGTGAAAGAGTTTTTTAGCTTTATATTTGTTTGTTTATTTTTCTGTCATGGCTCATGACTGAGGCTTTAAAAAAAAAGTGTGACAATATTTAGAGTACATGATTGACTGCTATAGCAACATGCATTAACCATGACAAATCTGCAGCAAAACACAGTCCTGAGTGTTCTAAACAGCAACTTTAAAAAGAAAGAAGAAAGAAAGAAAAAGAAAAAGACTCCACTAATTTTTCACTGACCTCATCTATAAATAAATTTAGACTGATGGTGAGCAGGGGCAATAATAAATTAGTATTCGTTTCCTATAATTAATGCAAACACGCCTATATAACCACCTAATTTCCATTTCAAAATACACCTAACAAATTTTCACTTGCATTATCTTCATCATATTTTCTCTCTGGATTAGAAGAATGAAATGGTTGGATTTCTTTCCCACCCACCAGGGGGAAATATTGTTTTGGTCGTACAGAATGTCAACCACATGTTGGTGACAGATCCGCAGAACTTGACTCTGATCTGTTTCAGTATTTGTATGATCCTCTACCACATGCCCACGCTAAGGCTGTCTTCTTTCTCTGTCACCAACCAGGAAGGGCTCCACTGAAGTGACCAAGTGACCACCTAGGCAGGCCCTCACATGCACGAGTGCCACGAGTAAACAGCCAGAAGCAGACTCCCAACCTGACATAAGAATTTGAAATGTTCTATCATTGACATGAACGTTCACTCACACAAGGGAAGGTTGGGTAAACAAGATGATGTGAATCAAATAAAGATTATCACACACTGAATAAAACCGAAATATCAAGCCTGGCAACCTATCTCTGCAACAGGAGCTAAGTATAACTTGCTCTCTTGGGCATGGGCATCTCCAGAAACCGTTCCTCCAATCAGACCACAAAGATCAAACTGATCAAAGATCAATGTCTGATCACACCCAAGTCACCCAACCATCAGGACTCACTAGCTCTACTGGGGCAGCGATAGTGGAACACTTTGTTAGCAATAAGTAAATTGATTAACAAGAACAAAATTACCACTAAGACACACATACAAAAATCTCTATGAGCTGGGAAGAATATATGAACAGAAGATTTGAATCAGGTTCTACAAAAACAAACAAACAAACACAAAACACCAAAAACGGGCTTCCCTGGTGGCGCAGTGGTTGAGAGTCCGCCTGCCGATGCAGGGGACACGGGTTCGTGCCCCGGTCCAGGAAGATCCCACATGCCGCGGAGCGCCTGGGCCCGTGAGCCATGGCCGCTGAGCCTGCGCGTCCGGAGCCTGTGCTCCACAACGGGAGAGGCCACAGCAGTGAGAGGCCCGCCTACTGCAAAAAACAAAACAAAACAAAACACCAAAAACAAAAAAAACCAAACATATTCTTCAGCAGAATGCAACTTGCCTCATGGACAACTTTTCTTAAGGCCTTCCTAGTCCTATAAAGCTTTTGCCCCTTAGTGTTTGTCCCTCTGAAGATCACGGAAACAAACGTGTGCAATGTGAAACAGAAGTGGGCCTCATACTAGTGGAATTGTAATTAACTCTGCTAGGCAGCTATTTGGGCCAGAGGGCAATGGGAATATCTTAAGCTGATAGGTGTACTATCAACTAGTTGTGTCACCAATTAGACCTTATCATAGTAAGATAGTTAATAATGAACATAGATTCCACTTTCCTGAGGCATTTTTTAAAACCCATAGTAGACTCTCAGATAACCTGCCAACGAAGTAGCATTTCCCCAGAAAGAAAAGGGAGTCACCCCATTTTTTTCCCTTCAGTTGTCAGCCTGGAAAGCCGAGCAATGCACCTCAACACGCTGGTGCAGGAAGCCCAGGAGAGAGTGAGTGAACTGTCTACTCAGGTGGAGAATGAAAGATTCAGCCTGGACAACACAGAGAAAGAGAAACAACTGAAAGCTTGGGAGTGGAGGTACCAACTCTACAGACGCATGAAAACAGGCTTTGAACATGCCAGTGAGTATAAGCAGAGGACTTGTACATTTAACTAGACTGAACCCTGGTTTGAGACAACCAGGCCTTCTTTTACTGATTTTTTGCAGCTCTACTGGGTCATGGATGGCCGTTGTCAGCCTATGTGGAGCAAGGGCTCTGGGAGGCTGTAAAAGGATCTTTTGTCTTGCTTGACTTTCGGGCTCCTGATAGGTTCTCTGACAACAGCCATGAGGCTTTAGTGCTGCTGGCTTCCCTCCACCATGTCACGCTCATCTAGCACTTTCCACCCGCTACACCCTAATGAGTAATGACTTGGATGGTCGGATGCCCTAAGTGCCTATATTTGGGGATGTGGAGGTGGAAAACCATTTGTTTGCCTATTTGTCCAGTTTCTGCTTCAAGCTCCAGTTTAAGTTGTTTTCAACTCTCTACTGTATACAGCTTATATAAACTGACCTTCGGTTAATACAGGCAACAGAGAAGGACAATCAACCCATGAATCACGCTTTTGTCTGCACTTCTGTTCTCTTTACCAGTTCTTCTTGTTAGTTTAAGAAAAGCCTCGTTTCTGGATAATACTCATTAGCACTGGAAGGTACTGCTTAGTGTCGCCCTTGATATAAAAATTCATATAAGATCTGAACACTTGTGAAACATTAAACTCTTATTCCAACAGGTGATCTTATTTATGCAACAAAAACTAAAAATTAGGCTTGAAAATTTAAACATAAGGGTAAGACAGGTTCATTAGGTTGGGAATTATCCGCCTCTGCTTTGTGATATAAATAAACACCAAAGGCAGGGAAATTCTTGTTTTCTGTAGTATTGTATACTAAATACCAAATCTAGGCCTAATCCTTTCTCTTGAAGCAAATAGCTTAGGTAACATTAATGAAAGGTTGCTTTTAACATTAACAATCTCTTTAGCAATGCTGATACACATTTTTTAAAAAAAGATATTCAGCAATTGTTTCAATAAATGTATTTACTATGGTACCTCATTCAGGACAGATTAATACTAGAATCAGTCACATTTTTAGGCTTGATGCCATTTTTAAAATTTTTTCTGAATTATAAAACATCTTCTGGGTGTTAAAAAGTACCTAGAGTGATCAGAAGTCCTTTAAAACCTGAGGTTAGTGGACATGACATTTGCCCATGAAGTCTTTCTTAGAAAAATAGTACCTGATGTAATTGGAAGCGGCCTGAGAGCAAGGCAAGTTAGCATTCCATACTGGCAAGGGCCCAGAACTGGGCATCTGAAGCCATAGGCTTCCATCCTAGCTATGGCTTCACTGTGTCCTTGAACCAGTAATTTGGCCTCTTTGGGCAGCAGTTTCCTCATCCTAAACGTGGGGATGCTGTTATTCGTTCTTTCTACCCAACAGGCTTGCAAAAAGCCTCCAACGAAGTGATTTACATGAAAGTACTTTATGAAATGTAACAGTCTCTATCTACAATGTCGGTTCCTGCTAACACCTTCTGGCCTCCTCTCCACTGGTCCAGGCCAATCTCCTATTGTGTTTCTGAGATAATTTGAGAAGGCTTAACTGGCATTATTTACCCCTTCAGAAGATGTTCTAACACTCAAATAAGACCACAATGGCAACGAATAAAGGCCATTGAGACTTCTAGTGAAAACGTTCAAAAGCAAAATCTATTAGGCTCTACAAACCAATGTTTCCATAGTGTGTGTTTCGGGTACCCTTTGAAGAGGCAGGAACATTGTTTGAACAGGATTTGCTACATTAAGATCCTTGTGCTTCTCCTTCTGTCCCAGGAGCCCCTGAGGTGCCAACCAATGCTTGTCTCATGGTAACCAGCAGCACATCGCTCACTGTCAGCTTTCATGAGCCTCTTAGTGTCAACGCAGCTGTAGTAACCAGATATAAAGGTACTGGATTCCAAATATTTCTGTGACTGCTCCTTCTTAAAAAACAATCCATTGTTTGGGGGTCAATTGTGCATTTTGTATGTTTGTTTTTCCTGCTGATGGTGTTTTTTCATCCTATTTACTTTTTGGAGTTGAAATATTTCCACAGGCAGTCAAACACAGAGCAATAAAGTGACTAAGAATAAGTCACAGACCCAATTAATATTAGTATTAATATTTCATTCTTGTTTGCAGGGGGCCTGCTCTGTGCATAGCATATGGTTCAGGACAGGACTGGGTAGGACACACTAAAGAATCAGCCTTGATTACAGGGCTTAGAGGCTGAGATATGGAACCTACTAAATAGGGGGCATCTAAATTAATAGCTGTAATAGCAGGTAACTAGGGTTGAGAACGAAAACAACAACAACATTGGAGGTCAGAAAAGAAAGAGGGGTGGTGAAATGACAGAATCAGAAAGGCCCCAGGGTAGCAGTGGCAATTGGGGCTGGTTTTCAAGGACAGCTGGGATGTGAAGCAGAAGATATTGAGAAGAAAGTGAACGCCAAGTGGAGAGAACAGTGAGCTCAGGTATAAAAGCAAAAACATGCCAGAACAAGTAGAAGAGAGTAAGGGAGCTTGCAGTGGCTCCAGGGGAGGGTTCGTGAGAAGAAGCAGTGAAATGTAATTAGAAAGTGAAACTGGGGTTAGGAAGAAGGAGTAGAATGAGGCTTGAAATCCAGATTAAGGAATTTAGACTTTATGTGAAGAGCTCTGCAGACCACTGAATAAGACAGGGACAAGATCAGAAGTCGACTTTTCAAAGATTTAAGTGCAAACACTGTGTAGGATGTATTGGAAGAGATATGGATTTAGAATAAGGAAATGAATTAGGAAGCTATTCAGGAGAGAGGTCACAACAGCCTGACGTGACTGCTATAGCAGCACTGGGAAAGGAGAGAGCCCACAGGAGAAAGATTTTATGGAGATGCTCTGATGATAACAGCCAAGGCTTACATAGTGCCTACTATGCACCAGGCACTCTTTAAAGCCTATATATGTATTAACTCTCTTTATTCTTCACAACAACCCTATAAGGTAGGTACTGTATGGTTCCCATTTTGCAGATGAGAAAACTGAAGCAATGAAATTAAGGACTTGCCTAAAGACTGGCAGCAGAGCCAGAAGTATCACATTATGCTGACTCTACATATGGAAATACCCTGAACGGTCCTAAAACCTGATAAGACTCTCCACACATATTCTAAGATGCCAGGCCATATTCCAAGAATTTCTGTGTTCAGGTCCCTACAACTCCCTTGGGCCACAAAAATGTCCAAGTAGTGTATGTGCTTCCTTCCTCCTTCTAGGGCCTGTTCCCAGGAGACACTCCTATGTCTACAAACATTAGTCTACCCACAACCTGTAGCTTTCTGAGTTACCTGGAATTTTCCAGATAACTCCACTCTGTTTGTAATGTCTTAGGTAAAACAGCACTGAATTGGTTATCACTTTGGGTTTTCTGTATTAAGGTAAGAGACGGCAGCCTGAGGCTACTAGCAACAGCAAATAAATGAAGCCACCAAGAATGGCTGCCCACAGCCATCCTTCAATACAATTCTGATACTTTCTCTTGGTTGCCAAGACTTTCTGAAATTCCGAGCAAGTGTTTGCAGGCAATATTAGACATGGGCATTTTCCTTTCTTTCTACCTCTCTCCAGGGCTTTGATAAAGGGTTTCATCCATGCTGCCCAACTTGACATTTTCTTACATTTGAGTAGTGGGCTATCAGGAGCTACGTTATCCAGACCATCAGGTATATAATACCTGACCATAATGCCAGCAAATTCTATCAACATTCACATATTACCACATATCATCTCAGGAGACTTGCATTTGGGGGAGGTTGAAATGAAAGGTCACAAATGGGTTTTGTTAGTGACTGGAGGGGCTTAATTAAGCATTATAAATAGAATTGTCTGTTGCATTATGGAGTCGGTTTCCCTCTGTTAATTTATAAGGTTATAAATTGAGTCCTTAACCTGACTGCTCTCAAGGGTTATTTAAATTTAAAACAGCAGCCAGACTACTGTACCTAGAGATAGCAGGACAGTTTTTAATTCAGGGTTGAAGTAATTATTTAATTATGAAAATATTAGCAAAATTACCCTGAGACAAGGCTATTTTGTTTGCATTAAAAGAGAAGAAGCAATTAAGAAATCCACAGAATGAAATGGCAGTTACCTAATCGGTTAGAGGGAAGGTTTAACCCTGCAGTATTTAGGGTTTGGCAAATACATCTCATACCGTTCTCCAGAACTTCCGGGTTCAGCAAAACCTCGAGCCTATTTTGACACCTGGATGTCTTCCCCCTTCACGCTTAAGCCAGTTTTTGAAAGAAAATCTGAATCCTTCTGGTTCTTCTTATTTACACTCAACTCATCAACATGTCGGGTTTTGTTTTGGTTTGGTTTGGGTTTTCTTTTTTCAAAAACAAGTTTGTTGATATCCAGAAATATTTTAAAGAGCATCTCTATACACACCGTCTTCAGGCCCCAAGGGCAATGCACCAGGCCAACTGCCATCACACTTTGGAGATTAAAGGTCTAAATTTCAGCTTAAAACCCAGAAAAGAGTTTTGAGTGAGACCCCCTGGACTTTTCTGCCTGCATCTTCCCGGAAAACAGAAAAATGAAGCTGAGAGAGCTACAGTCTGTTTCTAGGTGTTTCCTCCTTGGACTCAAAGAGTGCTTGCATCTCTTGGTCCCACCTCACCAGGTTTCATGGCTTACAGAGCAAAACTAGACTTATTTCAGATATATTGATGCTTTGGACAACTGTCAGAACTTCATTCCGCATTTTCTCCTCGCCGCCTTGGGTGACCTACCTGGAGCTCTCACTGGCAGAGGATATGTCATTTCCCAGTAGTCCCAAAGCAGAAAACATTTTCAAAAGTGATTTTACTGCTCTTTGCAGGGTTAGGGGTGGATAAGAAGGTATCCTTTAAACAGGTGCAGTGCAGCATCTATTTTCCATCTACAGGATGAATTATTTTCTAGCTTTTTGTCAAAAGCAGGCCTTGAAGTGGTCACACTTTGGAGTCTGCCTCTGACGTGATACTGCTGTAGTTGTTCCAGTGCACGTGGGCAGCACCCTGGTTTGGATGATGCCCTTTCCCACCTCTCTTCTCGTCTTGTTCCCTCACAGATTAGAAACTGCCCCCCTAATTCCTCCCTACAAAGGCTTTAATAGCAAATTATTAAAGCCTTTGTAGGTAAAAGTGGTGGGGAGGGATACATTAGGAGTTTGGGATTAACATACACATACTACTATTTATAAAACAGATAATCATACAAGGACCTACTGCATAGCAGAGGGAACTCAATATTCTGTAATAATCTAAATGGAAAAAGAATCTGAAAAAGAATAGATATAGGTATATGTATAACTGAATCAGTTTGCTGTACACCTGAAACCAATGCAACACTGTAAATCAGCTATACTCCGATGAAAAATAAAAATTTCAAACAAAAAGTCGCGATTTACCCTTCCCCCAAGGTCACATCCCTATCACCAAGTTAATCTCTCTTACGAGTTTAATGTATACCCTTACAAATCCTTTCTTGATGCACGTACACATACATGTATACACACACAGATGTATAGTTTGTGCGCTCTAATATAAATATCATACTACTTGTCTAGTTACATAGCTAGATTTTTTTTCAGTTCAACAATATACAAATGTCAGTGTGTTTGGATCTTCATTCTTTTAAATAGCTGTATAGTACTGCTATTCCATAGACAGAGATGCCATAATGTACTTAATCATTCTCCCACAGATGAACATAGGTGGTTTCAATTTTTTTCCTACTATATAATGTTACAATCCTAGTATGTGTCTCTTCCCTGTGAGAATATTTTTTTTCTGGGATTGTAAACTGGAAGTGGAAATGTTTATGTATTCACACTGTCTCACTGACCTGCCTATACTTATGCTAATGCCATATAATAACTTCATAGTATATTTTAACATCTGGTAGAGCAAGTCCCTCCCTGTGGTAATATGTTCCCTTCAAGATGAATTTTAGATTTGGCTTGTCAAGTTTAATTTTTTAAGTCTTATTGAGATACCATCATATTCCTAAATTAATTTGGAAAGACTTCCCATCCATGACATGTCTTCCTAATAAAGCTGAATTTTACATATTCAGGAAAGTTTAATAATTTTATTTATTTATTGGTCTTCTTTCCTGTAAAGTTTCATGCTGGATATATTTTACAGTTTTTGTGGCTAAATAACTCTCTTTTCAAGATATTCTCTAATGGGCTATTGTGGGACAGTAGAAGAGCTATTGTAATTTTAAAACAATCTTTAGTTGACTTCTTTACTGAGCTCTCTTAGTAACAGCCTTTTTCTTCCCAGTAGATTGTCCTGCACCTCATGAATATTTTTTGTCATTTCATCTTCAAGAAAGGATCATTTTGTCCCTTCCTATCTAATACTTTGCATTCTTTTTCAGATCTCACTTCATTAACCAGAATCAATGTGAATTCTAGTTCCCATTATATTATGTATAGTAACTGGGATAGTAGGTGTTCTCTCTTACCTGCTTTTGTCAACATGCATCTAATATTTTACTATTAAGTATGATGTCTACTGTAAAATTCTGGTAGATATCTTTTACCAAATTACAGAAGCTTCATTTGGATTATGATTATTGATAGAGTGTTGAACACAATTTTTAAATCTCCCCTGTGGTTAGAGACCCTTTAGAACCTCAAAAGTCATGTATTTGTGCCCTTTTTTTAGAATTGTTGATCATTTGTCTATTTTATTGGTTTGTTTGAAGAATTAACTTTTTTGATTCATAAAATGTGTTTCTTGCTTATTTTCCATTTTATTAATTTTTGGCTTTAGCTTTGCCAATTCCTATCGCTTTCCGTGGGTTTACTTTATTACTTCTTTCCTAATTTTAATTTTCTTTTGAAAACTTAATTTACTTCTTTATTTATTTTTGTTTCTAATTCATGGATTTTAAGGCTATAATTTTTCCCTTGATTACTGTTTTGTCCATACCCAAAAAGTTTAAAATGCATTGCTATAATGATCACTTATTTATAAATAATTTATAATTTGTTTCATTTCCACTTTAACCAAAGTTTTTATATGTTATCTTAAACTTCTAACTGACCATATTTTTTGCCATAGTTTTATTGTTAATTTCTAATTGTATTATATTACAATTTTTTAAAATTCTTAGCTGTGGCTAACCAATGAATCGTGGATATGTACATTACTTGGTGTTTGAAAAGAATGTGTAAACCCTATTGGGTATAAAGCGGGAATGTGTGTGTGTGTTATTGAAATCCCTGTTTTTTTCTGAAGTACTTGTCCCATTAATCTTTGATCTCTGAGAAGCTGCTTTATTTGTCTTGCTTAATGCTGTTTGCCTCCGTTTCTGTTTGTAATTAACATTGCTTTCTGTGCTTCCATTTGCCTCCTGTCTTTTCTATCTTTTTATTTTCATCCTTTCCATAACATTTGAAATACATTTGTCTCTGGTAAAAAGTATAGAGTTAAATTTATTTACTCTGAGAGTCTCTTTCTATACACTTTTAATTTTTTTGTCCAAAGTGATATATCCTTATAAGAATAGTATTAAAAAGAAAATTTGCACTGAAAGGCTTATTTGTCATGAAAAAGCAACCCTTATTTGCTCCATTATTACCATCCTTCTTCCCCTCAGAGCCAGCCGCTTTTTAACTCCTCTACTTCTCATAGTTACTTGTCTACTTTAATCAATAAGCTTCTATGGCTATGTTTTGATTTAGCAATTGCAGGTCTTATGTATGCAATTAGAATTATAACAGAAAATCATTTAACTCTCTCACAATACCACACACATCTACACTTTCTTATTCTCTCAGTGTAATTATATTTCTATTTTTAGTTAAGGCAACAATGCTTATCCTGAGTGTACGTTTTTGACATTGCAAACTCAAGTAGTATACTTTGATTATATTTCCTTTCCTATGCATTTTCCTCAAATTTCTAATTATAGTTTTTTCTTTCTTACCCTACTTACCATTATCTTATTCAAAGTTCATTTCAAGTTATCCTTTCAGGGTGGTACCTATTTTCCCAAGAGTAGTTTTTACTTTCCCTCTCAGAATACTCTCTGCTCATGTTCCACTGTATAATAATAATTCATTAGGCTTCCATTAGGGAAAGACTCATTAAAACCACAAAGAAATATTACTACATGCGTATCACAGTACCAAAAACTTTAGAATAGTGACAGCACCAAATGGCCAGAATGCAGAGATATCGGATCACCCCATACATTGCTGGTGGGAATGTAAACTAATACAGGCACTCTGAAAAACAGTGTGGCAATTTCTTAAAATACTAAACATGAAAATACCATACATCTTACCAATTGCACTACTGGGCATTTATTCTAGAAAAATGAAAATTTTGTGTTCATATAAAAACCTGTACACAAATGTTTACAGCAGCTTTATTTGTAATAGCCCCAAACTGGTAACAATTCCGATGTTCTTCAACAGGTGAATGGTTAAACAAACTGTGGCACCCTCATGCCATTGAATACTACTCAGCAATAAAGAGGAACAAAGTTATTGATATACTCAACATCCTGGATGAGTCTCCAGAGAATTATGCTGAGTAAAAAAGCCAATCCTCAAAAGCTACACAGTGTATTATTCCATTTATATAACACTTGAAATAACAAAATTATAAAAGTAAAGGACAGATTAGTGGTTGCTAGAAATTAAGGAGGAAATGAGGAGGAGAGAAATGGGTATGTATAGCTCACTTTTTTGTTTTCTAAATAATTGATATACTTTTATATACCTTGTTTATCTTTTAAGAGATTTGGAGAGAAAAAGGGTAGGCAGGCATGTGTCAGTTTGGCATCCTGATTCAATCTCCAAGTCAGTTCTCTTTCTTAGCCAGGCTGTATGTTCAGTAAACATGACCTAATACTAGCATTAGCCTAAGCCAACAACTTATGAAAGCATATCTGCTATTTCAAAAAATTATGTAAGCTAGGTAAGGACAAACATGAAACTGGGTTTTTATATCAGCTAGTGAAGGGTTATTCCTGACACTGATGTCTTCTTCCTGATGTATTTGGAAAAGCATAGATCCATAGAGTAATAAGGAGTTTTTGGAATGTTTTTCTCTAAGGTATGAGGAGTTCCTTGAAGGCAGAAATTTTGTCTTTTTCATTTTTCCCTTCACCTCCTACATTCCAGTGGCATTGGCCTTCTTTCTGATCTTAAACCATTTCCCCTGCTGCATGTTCTTTGCACGATGATCCCTTTGCCAAATACAATAATAGTAGGAGACTTAAACACCCCACGCATATCAATGGACAGATCTTCCAGACGGAAAATCAATCAGGCAACAGATATCTTAAGTGATGTAACAGAACAGTTAGACTTATGATATTTTCAGAACATTACACCCCAAAAAAACAGAATATACATTCTTTTCAAGTGCACACGGAATGTTCTCTAGGATTGACCACGTACTAGGACACAAAACACCTCCTCAACAAATTTAAGACGGTAGAAATGATTTCAAGGGTCTTTTCTGATCATAACAGCATGAAACTATAAATCAACCACAAAAAGAGAAATGAGAAACAAAGATTACATGGAGACTAAACAACATGCTACTAAAAAACCAATAGGTCAGTGATGAAATCAAAGGCAAATTAAAAATACCTTGAGACAAATGACAATGAAAACACAACCATACAAAATCTATGGGATGAAGCAAAAACAGTTCTTAGAGGAAAGTTCATAGTGATTCAGACCTTCCTCAACAAAACAAGAAAAATCTCAAACAAACAACCCAACCTACCACCTAAAAGAATTAGAAAAAGCAAAACTTAAAGTCAGCAGAAGGAAGGAAATCATAAAGATCAGAGAGGAAATAAATAAAATAGAGATTTAAAAAAATAGAAAAACAATCAATAAAATTAAGAGCTGGTTCTTTGAAAGGGTAAACATGATCAACAAACCTCTGGCCAGGTTCATCAAGAAAAGAGAGAGAACCCAAATAAGCAAAAAAAAAAGAAATGAAAGACGATAAATAACAACTGATACTGCAGAAATACAAAAAAACATAAGAGAATACTATGAACAATTATATGCCTACTAATTGAACAATCTAGAAGAAATGGACAAGCTTCTAGAAACATACAGTCCACCAAAACTGAATCAAGATGAAACAGAAAATTTGAACAGACCAATCACTAGAAGTGAAATAGAGTCTGTTTAAAAAAAAAAAAAAAAAAAAAACAACTCCCTGCAAACAAGTCTAGGACCAGATGGCTTCACTGGGGAATTCTACTAAACATACAAAGAACTTATACTGATCCTTCTCAAAGTCTTCCAAAAGATTGAAAAGGGGGGAACACCCCCAAAGTCATTCTATGAAGCCACTATCACCCTGATACCAAAACCAGAAAAAGGAAATACCAAAAAAGAAAATCACAGTCAATATCTTTGATGAATATAGATGCAAAAATCCTCAACAAAATATTAGCAAACTGAATCCAACAACACAATTAAAGATCATACACCACAGTCAAGTTGGATTCATCCCAGGGTTACAAGGATGGTTCCAAATACGCAAATCAATGTGATAAACCACACCAACAAAAGAAAAGACAAAAACCACATGATCATCTCAATAGATGCAGAAAAAGCATTTGATAAAATTCGACATTCATTCATGATAATAACTCTTCTCAAAGTGGGTAAAGAGGGAACACATCTCAACATAATAAAAGTTAATCATGACAAACCCACAGCCAACATAATACTCAATGGTGAAAAGCTGAAAGCTTTCCCACGAAAATCTGGAACAAGACAAGGATGCCCACTCTCACCACTTTTATTCAACATAATATTGGAAGTTCTAGCCACAGCAATCAGACAAGAAAAAGAAATAAAGGTTTCCAAATTGGAAGAGAAGAGGTAAAACTGTCATTATATGAAGATGATATGATATTATATAGAGAAAACCCTAAAGATTCCACACAAAAGCTACTAGAACTGATAAACGAATTCAGCAAGGTAGCAGGATACAAGATTAACATACAGAACTCTGTTGCATTTCTTTACATTAACAATGAAATAACAAAAGAGGGAGTAACATCACATAAAAATCACATTAAAAATACTTAGAAATAAACCTTACCAAGGTGAAAGACTTATATGCTGAGAAATATAAAACATTGGTAAAGCAATCTACAGACTTAATGCAATCCCTATCAAATTACCCATGACATTTTGCACAGAACTAGAACAAATAATCCTAAAATTTATATGGAACCATAAAGATCCAGAATTGCCAAAGCAATTCTGAGGAAGAAGAACAAAGCTGGAGGCGTAACCCTCCCAGACTTCAGATAATACTACAAAGCTATGGTATTCAAAACAGGATAGTACTGGCACAAGAACAGACATATGGATCAATGGAACTGAATAGAGAGCCCAGAAATAAACCCACACACTTAAGGTTAATTAATCTTTGACAAAGGAGGCAAAAATATACAATGGAGAAAACACAGTCTCTTCAGCAAGTGGTGTTGGGAAAGCTGGACAGCCACATGTAAATTAATGAAGTTAGAATACACCCACACACCATACACCTAAAAAAACTCAAAATGGCTTACAGACTTAAATATAAGACATGACACCATAAAACTCTGAGAAAACACAGGCAGAACATTCTCTGACATAAATCGTACCGATGTTTCCTTAGGTCAGTCTCCCAAGGCAATAGAAATAAAAGCAAAATAAACAAATGGGAACTAATCCAACTTATAATATTTTGCATGGCAAAGGAAACCCAAAACAAAATGAACGGACACCAAGAAGGGACACATAAACAGAGGAATGCAACAGCCTCTAGAAGCTGGAGAAACCAAGGAATGAACTCTCTCCTCCAGCCTCCAGTAGGCTCATAAAGATTAACAGCATAGAAGAAGAGGCCAGAGGAGATTGGTTCAAGATGGCGGAGCAGAAGGATGTGCACTCACTCCCTCTTGCGAGAGCACCAGAATCACAACTAAGTGCTGAACAATCATCGACAGGAAGACACTGGAATTCACCAAAAAAGATACCCCATGTGCAAAGACAAAGGAGAAGCCACAATGAGATGGTAGGAGGGGTGCAATCACTGTAAAATCAAATCCCATAACCGCTGGGTGGGCTACTCACAAACTGGAAAACAATTATGCCACAAAAGTGCACCCACTGGAGTGAAGGTTCTGAGCCCTACATCAGGCTTCCCAACCTGGGGGTCTGGCAACAGGAAGAGGAATTCCCAGAGAATCAGACTTTGAAGACTAGCAGGATTTCACTGTAGGATTTGACAGGACTGGGGGAAAGAGAGACTCCACTCTTGGAGGGCATACACAAAGTAGTGCACATACCAGGTACCGGAAAGGAGCAGTGACCCTGTAGGAGATGGAACCAACCTACCTGCTAGTGTGGGAGGGTCTCCTGCAGAGGTGGGGGTGGATGTGGCTCACTACGGGTACAAGGACACTGGGAGCAGAAGTTCTGGGAAGTACTCCTTGGCATGAGCCCTCCCAGAGTCCACCATTAGCCCCACCAAAGAGCCTGTAGGCTCCACTGCTGGGTCGCCTCAGGCCAAACAATCAACAGGGAAGGAACTCAGCCCCACCCATCAGCAGACAAGCAGATTAAAGTTTTACTCAGCTCTGTCCACCAGAGCAAAACACAGCTCTACCCACCACCAGTCCCTCCCATTAGGAAGCTTGCACAAGCCTCTCAGATGAGCCTCATCCACCAGAGGGCAGACAGCAGAAGCAAGAAGAACTACAACCCTGCAGCCTGTGGAACGAAAACCACATTCACAGAAAGATAGACAAGATGAAAAGGCAGAGGACTATGTTCCAAATGAAGGAACAAGATAAAACCCCAGAAAAAAAGCTAAATGAAGTGGAGATAGGCAACCTTCCAGAAAAAGAACTCAGACTAATGATAGTGAAGATGATCCAGGGCCTTGGAGAAAGAATGGAGGCAAAGATTGAGAAGATGCAAGAAATGTTTAACAAAGACCTAGAAGAATTAAAGACCAAACACCTAGAAGAATTAAAGAACAAACAAACAGAGATGAACAATACAAAAACTGAAATGAAAAATACCTTAGAAGGAATCAATAGCAGAATACTTGAGGCAGAAGAACGGATAAGTGACCTGGAAGACAGAATGGTGGAATTTACTGCCCCAGAACAGAATAAAGAAAAAAGAATGAAAAGAAATGAAGACAGCCTAAGAGACCTCTGGGACATTAAATGCACCAACATTTGCATTATAGGTATCCCAGAAGGAGAAGAGAGAGAGAAAGGACCTGAGAAAATATCTGAAAAGATTTTTGTCAAAAATTTCCCTCACATGGGAAAGGAAATAGCCACCCAAGTACAGGAAGTGCAGAGAGTCTCAAGAAGGATAAGCCCAAGGGGAAACACACCAAGACATTTAGTAATCAAACTGACAAAAATTAAAGATAAATTATTAAAAGCAACAGGGAAAAATGACAAATAACATACAAGGGAACTCACATAAGGTTAACAGCTGACTTCTCAGCAGAAACTCTACAAGCCAGAGGGAGTGGCATGATATATTTAAAGTGATGAAAGGGAAGAACCTACAACCAATATTGCTCTACCCAGCAAGGATCTCATTCAGATTCGATGGAAAAATCAAAAGCTTTACAGACAAGCAAAAGCTAAGAGAATTCAGCACCACCAAAACCACACAACAAATGCTAAATGAACTTCTCTAAGTGGGAAACACAAGAGAAGAAAAGGACCTACAAAAACAAACCCAAAACAATCAAGAAAATGGTAACAGGAACATACATATCAATAATTACCTTAAATGTGAATGGATTAAATGCTCCAAGCAAAAGACACAGACTCGCTGAATGGATAAAAAAAACAAGACCAATATATATGCTATCTACAAGAGACCCACTTCAGACCTAGGGACAATACAGACTGAAAGTGTGGGGATGGTAAAAGATATTCCATGCGAATGGAAATCAAAAGAAAGCTGGAGTAGCTATACTCATATCAGATAAAATGACTTTAAAATAAAGAATGTTACAAGAGACAAGGAAGGACAGTACATAATGATCAAGGGATCAATCCAAGAAGAAGGTATAACAATTATAAATATATATGCATCCAACATAGTAGCACCTCAATACATAAGGCAAAAGCTAACAGCTATAAAAGAGGAAATCGACAGTAACACAGTAATAGTGGGGGACTTTAACACCTCACTTACACCAATGTGCAGATCATCCAGACAGAAAATTAATAAGGAAACACAAGCCTTAAATGCCACAATAGACCAGATAGATTTAATTGATATTTGTAGGACATTCCATCCAAAAACAGCAGATTACACTTTCTTCTCAAGTGCACATGGAACGTTCTCCAGGACAGATCACATCTTGGGTCACAAATCAAGCCTCGGTAAATTTAAGAAAATTGAAATCATATCAAGCACTTTTTCCGACCACAATGCTTTGAGATTAGAAGTAAATTATAGGGAAAAAAACATTAAAAATACAAACACAGGGAGTCTAAACAATACTTTACAAAATAACCAAGAAATCAATGAAGAAATCAAAGAGGAAAACAAAAAATACCTAGAGACAAATGACAATGAAAACACGACGATCCAAAATGTATGGGATGCAGCAAAAGCTGTTCTAATAGGGAAGTTTACAGCAATACAATCCTATCTCAAGAAACAAGAAAAATCTCAAATAAACAATCTAACCTTACACCTAAAGGAACTAGAGAAAGAAGAACAAACAAAACCCAAAGTTAGTAGAAGGAAAGAAATCATCAAGATCAGAGCAGAAATAAATGAAATAGAAACAAAGAAAACAATAGCAAACATCAATAGCAAAGAACAATTGCATGGAATATCTTTTACCATCCACACACTCTCCGTCTGTATGTGTCCCTAGTTCTCTGAGAAGATAAATAAAATTGATTAACCTTTAGCCAGACTCATCAAGAAAAAGAGGGAGAGGACTCAAATCAATAAAATTAGAAATGAAAAAGGAAAAGTTACAATGGACACCACAGAAGTACAAAGCATCATAAGAGACTGCTACAAGCAACTCTATGCCAATAAAATGGACAACCTGGGGAAAAGGACAAATTCTTAGTAAGGTATAACCTTCCAAGACTGAACCAGGAATAGAAAATATGAACAGACCAATCACAAGTAATGAAATTGAAACTGTGATTTAAAATCTTCCAACAAACAAAATCCGGGACCAGATGGCTTCACAGGTGAATTATATCAAATATTTAGAGAAAAGCTAACACCCATCCTTCTCAAACTCTTCCAAAGAATTGCAGAGGAAGGAACACTCCCAACTTCATTCTTCAAGGCCATCATCACCCTGATACCAAAATCAGACAAAGATATTACAAAAAAAAGAAAATTACACACCAAAATCACTGATGAACATATATGCAAAAATCCTCAATGAAATACTAGCAAACAGAATCCAACAACACATTAAAAGGATCATACACCATTATCAAGTGGGCTTTACCTCAAGGATGCAAGGATTCTTCAATATATGCAAATCAATCAATGTGATACACCATATTAACAAACTGAAGAATAAAAACCATATGATCATCTCAATAGATGCAGAAAAGGCTTTTGACAAAATTCAATGCCCATTTATGATAAGAACTCTCCAGAAAGTGGGCATAGAGAGAACCTACCTCAACATAATAAACGCCACATATGACAAACCCACAGCAAACATCATTCTCAATGGTGAAAAACTGAAAGCATTTCCTCTAAGATCAGGAACAAAACAAGGATGTCCACTCTTACCACTATGATTCAACATAGTTTTGGAAGTCCGAGGCATGGCAATCAGAGAAGCAAAAGAAATAAAAGGAATACAAATTGGAAAAGAAGAAGTAAAACTGTCACTGTTTGCAGATGATATGATACTATACATAGATAATCCCAAAGATGACACCAGAAAACTGCTGGAGCTAATCAATGAACTTGGTAAAGTTGCAGGATACAAAATTAATGAACAGAAATCTCTTGCATTCCTATACACTAACAACGAAAGGTCAGAAAGAGAAATTAAGGAAACAATCCCCTTCACCACTGCAACAAAAAGGATAAAATACCTAGGAATAAACCAACCTAAGGAGGTAAAAGACCTGTACTCAGAAAACTTTAAGATGCTGATGAAAGAAATCAAAGATGACACAAACAGATGGAGAGATATACCATGTCCTTGGATTGGAAGAATCAATACTGTGAAAATGAGTAAACTACCTGAAGCAATCTACAGATGCAATGCAATCCCTATCAAATTGCTAATGGCATTTTTTACAGAACTAGAACAAAAAAAAATCTTATAATTTGTATGGACACAAAAGTCTCCGAATAGCCAAAGCAATCTTGAGGGAAAAAAACAGAGCTGGCGGAATCAGACTCCCTGACTTCAGACTATACTACAAAGCTATAATAATCAAGACAATATGGTACTGGCATAAAAACAGAAATATAGATCAATGGAACAGGATAGAAAGCCCAGAGATAAACCCATGCACCTATGGTCGACTAATCTATGACAAAGGAGGCAAGGAGATACAATGGAGAAAAGACAGTCTCTTCAATAATTGGTGCTGGAAAACTGGGCAGCTACATGCAAAAGAATGAAATTAGACAAGTCCCTAACACTATCCACAAAAATAAACTCAAAATGGCTTAAAGACCTAAATGTTAAGACTGGACATTATAAAACTCTTAGAGGAAAACACAGGAAGAACACTCTTTGACATAAATCAGAGCAAGATATTTTTTGACCCACCTTCTAGAGTAATGGAGATAAAAACAAAAATAAACAAATGGGACCTAATGAAACTTCACAGCAAAGGAAACTATAAACAAGACGAAAAGACAACCCTCAGACTGGGAGAAAATATTTGCAAATGAGTCAATGGACAAAGGATTAATCTCCAAAATATATAAATATTTATATATTTACATATATAAATATGTATATATTGTGCTCATGCAGCTCAATATTAAAAAAAAAAGCCAATCAAAAAATGGGCAGGGGCTTCCCTGGTGGCGCAGTGGTTGAGAGTCCGCCTGCCGATGCAGCGGACACGGGTTCGTGCCCCTATCCCGGAAGATCCCACATGCCGCGCAGCGGCTGGGCCCGCGAGCCATGGCCGCGGAGCCTGTGTGTCCGGAGCCTGTGCTCCGCAACGGGAGAGGCCACAGTAGTGAGAGGCCCGCGTACAGCAAAATAAAAAAAAAAAAAAAAAAAAAAAAAAAAAAAAAAAAAAATGGGCAGAGGGCTTCCCTGGTGGCGCAGTGGTTGAGAGTCCGCCTGCCGATGCAGGGGACACGGGTTCGTGCCCCGGTCTGGGAAGATCCCACATGCCGCGGAGCAGCTGGGCCCGTGAGCCATGGCTGTTGAGCCTGCGCATCCGGAGCCTGTGCTCCGCAACGGGAGAGGCCACAACAGTGAGAGGCCCATGTAACGCAAAAAAAAAAAAAAAAAAAAAATGGGCAGAAGACCTAAATAGACATTTCTCCATCGAAGGCATACAGATGGCTAAGAGGCACATGAAAAGCTGCTCAACATCACTAATTATTAGAGAAATGCAAATCAAAACTACAAGGAGGTATCATATCACACCTGTTAGAATGGGCAACATCAGAAAATCTACAAACAACAAATGCTGGAGAGGGTGTGGAGAAAAGGGAACCCTCTTGCACTGCTGGTGGGAATGTACATTGATACAGCCACTATGGAGAACAGTATGGAGGTTTCTTAAAAAACTAAAAACAGAAATACCATATGACACAGCAATCCCACTACTGGGCATATATATACCCAGAGAAAACCATAATTCAAAAAGACACATGCACCCCAATGTTCACTGCAGCACTATTTACAACAGCCCGGTCATGGAAGCAACCTAAATGCCCATCAATAGACAAATGGATAAAGAAGATGTGGTACATATATGCAATGGAATATTACTTAGCCATAAAAAGGAATGAAACTGGGTCATTTGTAGAGACATGGATGGACCTAGGGACTGTCACACAGAGTGAAGTAAATCATAAAGAGAAAAACCAATAATATTAACGCATATATGTGGAATCTAGAAAAATCGTACAGAGGAACCAGTTTGCAAGGCAGAAATAGAGACACAGATGCAGAGGACAAACGTATGGACACCAAGGGGGGAAAGCGGGGTAGGTGGGGTGTGCGATGAATTGAGAAATTGGGATTGACATATATACACTTATATGTATTAAATAGGTAGCTAATACTAACCTGCTGTATAAACAATAAAATAAAATTCAAAAAAAAAATGAACAGATAACCTATGGACTGGGAGAAAATACTTGCAAATGATGCAACCAACAAGGGATTAATATCCAAAATATACAAACAGCTCATACAACTCAATAACAAGCAAACAACCAAAAACTACCCAATCAAATAATGGGCAGAAGACCTAAATAGACATTTATCCAAAGAAGACATACAGATGGCCAACAGGCACATGAAAAGATGTTAAACATCACTAGTTATTACAGAAATGCAAATCTCATTGGTGTGAGCCCTCTCAGAGGCCGCCATTTTCTTAAGACCTGGCCCCACCCCTATTTGCACACTTTTTAATGATGGTCATTCTGATTGGTGTGAGACATACAAATAGGGGTGGGACCAGGTCTTAAGAAAATGGCGGCCTCTGAGAGGGCTCACACCAATGAGAACTTCCCAGGGCTGCCACTACCTGTGTCTCTGTCCATGCAATGGGCCACAGCTGCCCCCTGCCTCTGCAGGAGACCCTCCAATATTAGCAGATCATTTCCTCTCTGCTTTCTATGCTGCTGTCTTCCTTTGTGACTTGGGGAGTTTTTGTAGTGGTTTTAATTCTAGAAGGAAGAATGTTCCCACCAGGTAATATAACCATGATTCCACTGAACTGGAAGTTAAAGTTGCCACTCAAGAACGTCAAATTCCTCATGCCTCTGGAACAACAGGCAAAGGAGGGAATTATGGTGTTAGCTGGCATAATTGATCCTGACTGCCAAGTGGAAATTGGTCTACTATTCCAAAATGGAGAAGGATTATCTGGCATATGAACACTTCTGCTACTTGAAATAAGTCAAAAATTAAGTGAATGGCAGGACTCCACTTCCCATTAAAAAAAAAAAAAAACTAAAAAGAGGATGTCTTCTCTTTCCTTCTCCCTGGCTGTGGGAATGTTTTAAGTTTAGTCAACTGGATGCCCCCACCTAGGACTTGAAGCTTGACCTGGTGACACAAAGAACCTGAAACAGTTGGAGATTTTTATGGTGGTAGCAACAGAGCCAAGTGGTTTCCCATTCATACTGCTCCTGGGGCCTGACCTCGGCTGTGCTTTCAGCTGCCTGACCTCTTCACTCTTGCACATTTTTCATGTCTGGTGCTTCAGCTTTCTTGTCAATTTTGTGAGGTCCCAGAAATCCTTCCAATTAATTTCTTTTCTGCTTAAAAAAAAAGTGTACAAAAAACAAATGCTGGAGTGTGTGCAGAAAAGGGAACCCTCCTACACTGTTGGTGGGAATGTAAATTGGTGCAGCCACTATGGAAAACAGTATGGAGGTTCCTTAAAAAACTAAAAATCGAGTTGCCATATGATCCAGCAATCCCACTCCTGGGCATAAATCTGGAGAAAACTAATTCGAAAGTATACATACACCCCAATGTTCACAGGAGCACTATTTACAATAACCAAGACATGGAAGCAATCTAAATGTCCATCGACCCATCGACAGATGAATGGATAAAGAAGATGTTATATATACATACACACACACGTATATACATACAATGGAATATTACTCAACCATAAAAAAGAAATAATGCCATTTGCAGCAATACGGATGGTCCTAAAAATTATCATACGAAGTGAACTAAGTCAGAAAGAGAATGACAAATACCATATGATATCACTTACATGTGGAATCTAAAATATGACACAATGAACTTATTTATGAAACAGAAACAGACTCACAGACACAGAGATCAGACTTGTGGTTGCCAAGGGAGAGGGGCGTGGGGGAGGGATGGACTGGGAGTTTGGGTTTAGTAGATGCAAACTATTACGTTTAGAATAGGTCTAAATGTAGCAAGGTCCTACTGTACAGCACAGGGAACTCTATCCAATCTCCTGGGATAAACCATAATGGAAAAGAATATGAAAAAGAATATATATGTACATATATATATATAACTAAAACTGAATCACTTTGCTGTACACCAGAAACTAACAAAACATTGTAAATCAACTATACTTCAATTAAAAAAACAATGGGGCTTCCCTGGTGGCGCAGTGGTTCAGAGTCCGCCTGCTGATGCAGGGGACACGGGTTCGCGCCCCGGTCCGGGAAGATCCCACATGCCATGGAGTGGCCAGGCCCGTCATCCATGGCCGCTGAGCCTGCACGTCCGGAGCCTGTGCTCCGCAACGGGAGAGGCCACAACAGTGAAAGGCCCGCGTGCCGCAAAAAAAATTTTATAAATAAATAAATAAATAAATAAATAAACAATGATCCCTCTGCCTAGAACATTGCTCTCCCATTGTCTGCCTACTGATTGTTCATGGCTCTATTATAAGTAATTTCTTCAGGGAAGCATTTTCAAGTATTTAATATAAATCATGCCTATTATAAGTTCTACCATATCTTTCACCTTTTCTCCAAAGTAGTGGTCTCGGCTTGCAAATATCTTTACTTCTGTTATATATTTTTAAGCTTAAATAGGTTTCTTTACTATAGAACTTACTGGAGTCTTTAATATCTGATACATATGATAAATTGTTTCCCAAATTTAACTTGAGCATCATTGGATGTTTCATGGGAATAATGTTTCATGAAACCCTGAGAGTACTTAGAAGAGGAATTCTCAGACTAAGCCAAACAGTAGAGTCATTTAGGATCCATACCAGGGTCGATTCCAAGACCAATCAAGTCTGAGTCTTTGCAGGGTAGGAACCGAAGCATAGATATTTTTCAAGAGCTATGAGATGGCTCTAATATGCAGCTAGGTTGTTAATGCATGGTCATGTTTTTGATACCTATCCCTCCCTTCAGACTGTAAGCCTCATGTGAACAGGGACTTTTGTTTATCTCTGTGTTCCTAGAACTTGGCACAGGGCTCAACATTTTTATGGTGGGTAGTCAATTAATTCACTGTCGCAATGAACACAATAAACACAGTCCCCTTGATAATGGGGCTTAGAAGTTAGTGTAGAAAATTAAGCTCACTCACCTAAGAATTCAGTTCGCAGTATAAGGAAAATAGGGCCTCTCACTGACCAAAGTGTTGAGACTGGAGTTTTTAACTGGCTTTGTCCAACACCCTCTTGTATTGAGCCTCCCCCTCCATCCCTGTCCTTTATCAGCAGTTTACAGTTCTCTTCTCAGACCCCCTCCCCTTGCCTTCAGTTTCAGTCTTCTGTACCATGCTGGCTCCCCTAAGCTCGCTGTCTTCAACCCACTTGCCACTGGAAACTTTCTGCAAAGGTGATCACACTCTTGAGTACAGCAGCTTATTCCTCCCTCCTCCCCATCGCACACCCCTCTGGAACTCTGGAGCCACGAAGCCTCTTGGCGGAGAGGGAGGCCCACCGGGCAGCTCTTTATTGCCCTGCAACTGTGAATTTCTTCCCCACACTTCCTCCTGAGGAAAAGTCAGCCTGTCAGTCGAGATGTAACAGCGGAGCAGTGCGCTGTAACGTGCCAAGCCCCGCTTTCCCCGTCAGCCAGCCCCACCACCGCCTCATACCACCATACCCACCCCCCGGACTGAACAAACTGTATCACTTACCCCCTGGGAGCCTGGCAGTTGCTGAGCCCAGACGCCACAGGGGCTGGTGAGTTTCCAGTGGCCACAGAGGCAGGTCTCCACTCAAGGCACAGCTCTGTCCGTGACTGCCCAACTGGGCACACAGCTGGCACTACAGATGATGAGCCACTTTCCGAGCCACCTTCTCCCCACGGAGATTTTCTCTTGATTCCTTTTTGGCCAGAACCCTTTACAGCATTATAGTTTGTCAATAGCCCGCGACTGCTTTCTAGAATTTCTCTCCAGGAGAAAGTGTGTTTTTCTAAGAAATAGGTGTTCTAGCCTAAAGCCTAATTTCATGTGAGGGCTCAAAAATGAAACAAAAATAATCACCCTGAAGTCTGGAAACTGAGAGCCCTCTCCAGGTCGTGAAGAGTGCTTCCTTTTGGGAGGTGGGAGGCGGGGGTGGTCCTTTGTACAAATTTTCCAATTATAAAAATTATGTATGCTCCTTGTACCATCCAGGGTCCCAGCAGAAAACACACTCAGCTTGAATTTTGGAGAAAGGGATTATTTACAGAGGATTGATCAGGGCTCACAAATGAACAAGAGATAGCAAAGCATGCAGGACCAGCAACATTGGGAAGCTGTTATCACCCCTACTCCTGAAGGGGTAAGGGGAAAAGCTGGAGTGGGGACACCAGTCAGGAGTTGCTGTGAGAAAGGACACACCTACCACCAGATTGAGGCACTGGATGAGCCCAACTAGAAGCTGGGGGGCAAAAGGCCCTGGGGCATCTATCCACAAAGTTCAGCCCCCAGAGGAACACAGAGCAGCACAGTAAAGGTAAAAAGAAACTTCTGGGGTGAAAAGACGGTGGAAGGACAAAAGGAAAATCAAGCATAATAATTACAAAACATTGCAAAGGACAGAAATTTTAAACAAAAAAACAAACCACTCACCCTTAATCCTACATCCCAAAGAAATCTGCTCCTTGAAGGAATGTCCAGCATTTTTGACATATCCATTAAAACTGATATAACATATTTAATAATAATGGTGAACATTTGTCAAGCCACGTACCAGGCATTGGGTCAAGGCTCTACAAGCATTGCTTCTTCTAAACCTCATACAGCCCTACGGAATAGGTATAATTATCATCCTCTCCTCATGAATGGGGAACCTAAGGCAAAGAGAGGAACTTGGTGAAGGTCCTATGGCCACGCCAGAGTTCAACTGAACCTCAGTCATCGAGCCCAGAGCCTCTACTTTTTTTTTTTTTTTTTGCGGTACGCAGGCCTCTCACTATTGTGGCCTCTCCCGTTGCGGAGCACAGGCTCCGGACGCACAGGCTCAGCGGCCATGGCTCACGGGCCCAGCCGCTCCGCGGCATGTGGGATCTTCCCAGACCGGGGCACGAACCCGTGTCCCCTGCATTGGCAGGCGGACTCTCAACCACTGCGCCGCCAGGGAAGCCCTAGAGACTCTACTCTTAATGACTATACTGCACTGCCTTTTCCTCTTCACATCCCCATGTTACAACTTCTGCTTTGAAGCACTGTTTTAATCCATATTTACCATTATATGGAATATATCTCTATTTTCTTGATTGTTGGCTATTCAAGTTGCTTCCAACTATTTCACTATTATAAATGCTGCTTTCATGAACATCTCTGTATTTAGAGTCTTTCCTGCACTTTGGAATATTTCTTAAAAGGAGAGTTCTACTAATTTTTCCTCCATTTTTTTTTAAATTAAGCACTACAATTATTGGATGTATTTAAGACAAGGGTTTGCATATGTATAAAAATTCTCAAAACATCAAGTTATGTTCAAGTGCAGCCATGAAAGTTAGCAAACAAAAACACATCTACAAAAGAAATTTTGATTTTTCGAGATTAAAATCTAAGACAGTAATCATTCTTTAACCCTTTATACAAAGGGTAATTTTTCTCCATGTTAAAATCAGTCTTGATTTTTCTGTCACTTCTGCGTCACACAGTTGTAAATAGCTCAATGTGGATGTGGGAAATAATATTAAAACTCTCCTATTCTACCACTCTACCCCATCCCCAAAGAAAAGGAAAATAAAATTAAGAAAAGGGGGGAGGCATAATGAGTGAAGGAGCTCTCATTTACAAGAAAGAGCATCTAAATAAGTTGAGAATCCATCACCCCTGCCTAATCCCCCTGTCCCAGGTGGTAAATGGAAACACATCCATGAATGATGAGCACAGGGCACACAGGAAGTGCTGCACACACATGAACCAAATCTAAATAAATGGAGTTAAATCTCTTCTATTCTGATCAACCATTTCTACTTCTGATTAAGTCTGTGCTGAGGACTACACTGATGGAGTGAAACAATTGGTCAGGAGAACTTAGGTCAAAGTGTTGATTGCCAAAAAAGAGTTGTCCATTGACAAAGGAAGGGTTTAAGATATTCTACAAAGTGGTTTAAATTCTAAAAATGTGCCTTTGGCTTAGGGACATTCATCCGACCCTTAAGTACAATAATTGATATCCCACTCAAGGAAAATGAGATAAACTACATTCTAAAAACCACCTAGCCAGGAATTGCCTGGCAGTCCAGTGGTTAGGACTCTGCACTCTCACTGCTGAGGGCCTGGGTTTGATCCCTGGTTGGGGAACTAAAATCCCACAAGCCGTGTGACACAGCCAAAAAATAAATAAATAAAATAAAAACTACCTAGCCTTATTGGCAAGTGTTTGTCAAATCTTGATTTGCCTGTTCTCTACAGTGTGCTGATTACGGCATGGTATAACTTAAGTCAAAGTAACACAGTCTCCTGGGAGTCCATGATCCGTGAAGGATGGTGTCACTGCAAATTTTGGTAGCAGAGCACGAGTCTGCACTAAGAGGTCATTCATTATACAGTAGGAGGGGTACTAACCAAAAAGTCAGGAGGCTGCTGTTCTAGTCCTGGTTCTACTCCAACTAGCTAAGTGACATCCCTCGCTAAGTCATGTCTCCTCTTTCAGCCACAGTCCTCTCCTCTGAAGAAATGAGGGAATAAGATTAGCTCAGTGGTTTTCAAACCGATCCATGGAATCTTAGGTCTCCAGAGAGATGCCTCAGGACAACGTGGCAAGGCAGTTTTGGGGGTGGGGGGAACAGCAGGATGTTTTCCAGACTCTACAGTCTAAATAATTAAGTCTTCTTGTTATATTCTTTCCGAGCACCATGTAAGTTTCCCTTATAGTCTTTTCCCAGTTTGTAGTTACACCTTTATCCGTTTATTATTTGCTTGATAGCTGTTTCTATTACTAGACTATATTCTCCATGAAGGCAAGGACTATGCCTATTTTTAGTTCACCATTATCAACCCAATGACAAGCACAGTGCTTGGCAGGTGGTACATGATTATTTGTTGAATGAATGAATGAATTCACACCTATCATTTCTGGTCCTGGAGGCGCTTAAAAACATGGAGGTGATTCGTTTCAGTAAAGTACATACAATATTTTTGTCCTTCTCTTCATTAGTAAACCAAGAGAAAACGACTATCTCTGAGTTCTGACTTGACCCTGACTTCTTAGAAACTGTATGGCCTTGGGCACAGAGATCACAGCTTCTCTGAGCTTCAGTTTCCTCTTTTTATAAAATGACCAGGATAGTCTATGATCTCTCAGGTCTCCTGCTCTAACATTCTATGATTTTCATGATTTTGTCCCTTTTTCAATCCAAAGAAGTTTAGATAAAGCTGATGATCTTCCAGACTTAGAACTCTATAGCATAGAGTTAATCTATGGGAATGAACAACCTCTCTGGTGTAGAGAAATATTTAGGGAATATCTGAAATATTCTGAGAGGTGTACTATGAATTGGCAAAGACAGCACTAAGAGAAAAGTCATCACCCTTCCACCTACTAGCTTTGCTTGTGATCTTGGGAAAACAGTTCATCTCCTCTGGGCTTCAGTTTCTTCAGGTACAAAATAAGGACAGAGGTACCTGTCTCAGCTGCCCTGTGTGATGTTATAAGAATCAAAACAAACGAAATAATATAAGCAAAAACGCTTTGTAAATGATAGCATGCTATATATATGTAAGATGACGCTGTCATTATTCTTATTAGGTTAACATAAACGTCACGATATTAACCCATTATAAAGCCAAAATGATTGAACAATGAAATAGTGGAGCATAATAAGTCAATAGGTTAGAAGGGAAAATCCATTAGTAGTCCTAAATGCAGGAATTTAAAATAAGATAAAAGTGGTATCGCAAATCAGTGGGGAAAAGATGTACAATTCAATAAGAGGGCTATTGAATAGAAAAATAAAATGTAGTTGAATTAATGTCTCACAGTTTATTCCAGGATAAATTATAAAGAGATCAGAGAGTTCAATGTAAATAAAATATAATCATAAAAGTTTTAGAAGAAAACATGAGAGAAATCCTTTACAACTAAAATAGGAACAGCCTTTATAACCATGACTCAAAATCTAGAATAAATTCAACCTCATTAAAAAAATATCTTCAGCAGGAAGAACTTTGGCAACATAAAAAAGACAAAACTCCATACAATAGGCACAGGCTCATCTTTCTAACATATAGACAGCTTTTAAAGTCTATAAGAAAAAATGAGGGAAGGATAGTTCATAGAGAAACACAGATGGCTCCTAAGCATATAAAAAGAAGTTCAAGTTCTCTCATTATTAAAGAAATGGAATTTAAAACTGACCTGAGCTGTCACTTTTCACCTTTCCAAATGGCAAAAATCCAAAAGTTTTCATATAAACTGTTGATTAGGCTCTAATCTAATAGTCACTCTCATATAATGATGATGGAAGAAAAATTTTTATGACTCTTATAGAGGGCAGTTTGGCAATATCTATCAAAATTACAAATGCAAATAATTTTTAACCTAGCAATCTTTATTAGGGGTATTTATCCTACGATGCACTTAGAGATGTATAATATAAAATATGCACAAGATTATTCATATCATTGTTTGAAAGAGTAAATTACATCACATACAGTTGATAAGAGTAAAACACAGAATATCTATCAACAGAGAACTAGTTAAATAAATTACCATACAAACTAACTATAAAAAAAGCATGTGGAAATCATTATGTATTGTACGGAAAAATCTCTAAGAAAACTTAAGTTTACAAAAAGTTTAGAAGAATACATATAATATGCTATCTTTTGTGTAAAATGGGGGAGGGGGTGGGGATCTATATTCCTATTTGCTTGAGTATGCATGAAGAAACTCTGGAAGGATACATAAGACACTAAGAACAGTGTATACATATGAAGGGCAAGTCTGGAAACCGACAAGATGGCAGACCAGGAATTGAGGGAGACTTATCCCTGTATCACTGTTTATACCTTTTGGGTTTTGAACCACGTGGATCTATTCAAAACATTAAACTTAATTTAAAAAGTTAAAAGAAAACATAAAGTTCATGGGACACAGAGGAAAAAAGGTGAGGCAATGGAAAAAGACATAACAGACAAAAGATACCATGAAGTGGTAGCCTGTATGGAAAAAGTGAGGCGAGCTAGAGAGACACTTTTCTTCCCAGGTCCAGGAGTAGAAAATGCTCAAGAGTACACCTAGAGAAAGAGAACAAAAGTTTTCTATAGATTTCCAGTGTTTTTCCTGTATTTACAGTCATGAGAGAATAATACAGTAAGCCAGAGAAGGAAAATGATTTCAAATCTTTTAAGGGGAAAGAAAAAAATATCTGTTGCTATCATTTCTGTGACCATAGGCGGTGAAATCCATGGAGCAGGTTTCCATGTTATAAAATAACAAATTCTCCAAAGGAGTCTTTTGTAGTACTTATTTAAGCTACCAGGAAAGTGAAGAGTCTTAAATGACAAGAGTGCTTACATATTTAATTTTTGTGTAACATTAGAACCATAACAGTCTCTCTACTTAAGATGGGGAATATGTGACACATGCAGTTAATTTCCACATTAAATTACTGAATGAAAAATACACACATTATCCATTGTGACTCCAGGATTAGGTCAGGTCAAATTTTATTGCTTTTGGCCAAGGGCTTTTGTAAGACTTATAAGGCTAAGGGCAGGTACAGTGTTACCTTTGGTGTAAGTTATAGAGTTAGAATGAGGTTCTGAGTGGGCAAATACTTAGCATTTCAGAGGTAATTTCATGAAAGTCATCATGAGAGTAGCCCATCACTGTGTTGATTTAACGGGACCTTTGTAAGATCACGTGAGCTATGGTTTCTGAAACTGCCAAGGTTCATGTATCCACCTGATAATAAGTAATCAACCTCTTCTAGATTAATCTGTAATGGATGCTAATTTGAACTACCTCCAAGAAGTTTCTGGCATGAGACCAAATAAATATGGCAAGAGAAAAAAAGGGAAGGAAATGTGGACGATCCTCCAGCTCAGAGTTTCAAAAGTAAACATTTGATGGGCTCAAGGTGTCTAACAGTATCTACCTTCAAACCTGAATATGAACATGGAGTCTGGAAAGGGTTTAATTTTTCTATCCGAGTAAAGAAAATCTGTATATGATAAAAACAGTCTACCAAACAAGGCATACTGAACCAAGTGCTATCCCTTAGATTGGCTTATGAAGAAATGTAGTAGAAGTAGTAAGCACTAATAGTCGGAAATATGTATTGAGTTTTCAGTATGTGCCAAGCTAAATGTTTTCTATGTATTATCTCATTTAATCCTTTCAACAGTCTTAAGAGGTAGGATCTATTCTTCTCTTCAGTTTGTAGATGAGGGAAATTAAGAAGTTGCCCAAGTTGTACAGGTAGCAAGTGATAAAGTCAGGATATACATATTTCTCCAAAAGGCATATGCATAACATCACACTGGACCTCCATTTATGTTAAAACATATACAGGCTTTTATTGCTCTGTAGTGGGTCAGAGCTTACTGATGATCAATAGATTCTTTGTATCTGATTATGGCTTCTGAAACATAGGCTTGAAATAAGGGGATCTCAACCACTCCTAGCACAAACTGCCCAAGCATCAGAGGACTACAAGTAAGATAGAAAATAATTTAGAACACTTTGACAAATAATTTTAGGCTGTATTTTCTGTAGATCATTTCAACTCCATACATCCATATCAGAAATAAGTTAGACTGGAATAAGCTCAGAACCGTATTTTAACAAAATGTCTGGATGCTTTCTTCAGTGACTGCAATTACTACAACTATTTTCAATATGAACTTTCTAGAAAAGTATTTTACTAAGCTTAAATAGCTACATACTTAAATGCCTTGTATTGGTCAATTAGTTGGCCCATCATAATATTCTGGGTGTCTGTCTGAAAATTACCATAGGTGTTTACAGGAGTTTTATCTCCCTATGTACATTTGTTAACTATGTTTCCTCCATTTGTTTTCTTTGAGACATTCTGTTTAAACCTGGATTCCTATTATGAAGTAGCAGAGGTATAAATTGCTAGTGGATTAGGATAAAGACACCTGTGGCAATGATGGGCGCTTTTATGTGGACCTGCCAGGTATACTCTCTTGTATTATCTTAGTGGTGGAGGAAGACAGCAATCAGATTGTATTTGTCTCAATGTTAGTTCCTTATTTTAAAGATAAATATTTTCTTCAAATCTATAGAAAAAGTTAATGAATGCTATGACTTCCATAAGTAAAGATTATAAAACTCTTTTGAGAATGCCTAAAATTTTAGGTTTCTATGGGAAGAATTCATTTTACAGTCTCATTTACTTAAAAGCCTGTTCATAGTAGCATGTGAATAAATCCCTATAGCTAACAGTTCCATGAAGAGGAAAACTCTACAGAAGTTCATCAGCATCTCTTTCAAAGAGACTCAAATAGTCTTCATGACCTTGTTCGTCCTCCTTACAGCAAGTTATCCCCAGATAACTAAATCATGGCCTTAATACTCTTGTTATGCCTATTTTTTCCCTAAAACATGAGTTTAATAAAGGAAGAACAGGTACTATTTTTTAAACATAAGCAATCACAATTCCCTTCCTCATTCTTCTGAATTTGTTCCCAGTTCTTCTACTTGTTAGCTGTGTGACCTTGAGCAAGTACTTAACCCCTCTGGCCTCAGTTCCTTCCTAAAATAGGAAGGCAATGTTTCTGCCTTCCTATTTTAGGAAGTCATAAAGATGGATCCACAGTTATTTCAATAATATACAATTTAAAATAACTGAGAGCACAATAACTATTAAACAGAAGAAAAGCCGAGCCAGTTTTGAGAGTTGAAGCCCCAAAGGACATTTTCTTTGCCCTGAGGCATCTCCTTGTTATAACCAGGAACCTATTAGAATTCTCCAAAGTCCATGTTCTTTTCTTTCTCCAACAAGTTAGGTCTTAAGATAGTTTTGTCCACAAGGAGAAAGAATACTTCCTGTAGGCTTTACCTTTCCTACATGACTGTTTTCTTGAATCAGAATATACTTTGCTTTGTTAGTCAGGGAGAGGGAATATAATTTCTTGCAAATTCTACTTGAGTGGTTTTCACTTGAATAGTTTTAACTACCCAATAGAAATAGTTTGCCAAAGCTTCCCCATGATTTCCAAATAAAGGTATCATTTTAAATCATACCTACTTTTTTTTCTGATAATTTTATTCTTCCATATTTAAACAGTCCAATCTACCTAACATTGGGGTGGTATATTCTTTGTTATCTGGTAAGGAATTCATAAAGCTAAGGAATGTGTTTTTGTTGGTTGGATATTCTTTGAGATCAGCGGATAAAGGTTTGGACTTATGGATCTTTTGCTAAAATGGTCTGATCTAATTCTGGAAAATCAAAACCCAGTAAAAGTTAACAAAAGAATTGGGATTTTTTAAATGGTCTTAAGAGATGACCCTTTGTTTTAAAACATGAAGAGTAAAACAGAGTGGTAAAAAGGTATAAAATAAAAAATAAAAAGGTATAACTATAAAAACATATAAAAATCAATTTTAGAAAAGAGTTTTACTTAAAATGGTGGTGAGCTCCAAAACGCAAGAACAAAATAGTAAAATACTAAGAGCCACATAAGATATGTATGATAAATAATAAAAGAGAACCCCAGGATCCTGGAATTTAACAACCAAAGAAAAGCAGAGATCATTTGGTTCAACCTATTCTTTTTAAACTAAGGAAACTGAGACCCAGAGAGGTGAAGAGACTTGCTCAAGGTCACAAAAATATCTGGCAAAGCCAAAATAAGAATCCTAGATTCCTGCTCCCAATTCACTATTATTTCCCCTATAGCGTATCATTTCCCTAGTAAAAATCTCACCAGAAACCACAGAGAGGCCTGAAGCCTAGGCTTGGAACTTCAGGGGTTAATGCACCTAGCCCATAATCTGAGCAATTTGTAGAACTGAGGTGAGATTTCTTGAGTTTGCAGAAGTTGAGAATTCTCAACAAAGGGAGCTTGTTCAATTCTGATCTCCCTGGGATTAGAGCAACATGCTGAGAGTTCTTAGACACTTGCTACTTCTGCTGGCATCAGAGGTTCACAACTTAAGCCTCAGATTCTTGCATTTCTAACCAGGGTGGGATCATGGTAACCAAGACATCAGGTCAGAATCTCCAGAATCTCCAGTCGGTGCATGGGAGTAGCCCACTGGCCCTCCCTCTCCAGGACTATGAAAAAGAAACAAATTTAAGAGACTGACTTTGCTCTTCATGTGGTTTCTAAATATAACCAGCTTCAAATGGTGATGACATGGGTCCATACTCCTTAACCTGTAGACAATCTTTTCACAACCTGGCCCCAACAATCCCTTCCAGCTGCATCTCCCACCTCTTTCCATCTTGCATTCTACAGCTGAAACCACGGAGAAGCTCACCTTACCTTGGGCTCATCATACAATCTCATGCCTTCATGCCCTTGCACATGCTGTTCCCCCTGCATGGAATGCCCTTCCACCTTCTCTCAACATCTTGACTGAACAAATAGATAGCTGGATGGATGAATGAATGGATGGCAAATAAATGAGGGAAAGAATAAATATAATTTGAGAAGCACCAGAAAAACCTGCCATCTTAAAGCAGCTCCAGGTCCCATTCAAAAAATTAAAATAAGCCCCCACTATTTGAGTAGTCTCAGCTTCCCTACTGGATCACAACAGGGTTGTGATTTTCAGCTGTGAGGCATTTAGAAAATAGTTTAAATAATGATTATGATACTGAAGTTGGAGTCTTGAGTACAAAAGATGAGAAATTATACCTAAGGTGCATGTAATTGGGCACAACCCTGTATATATCAATGGGAGTGTAGCGTATATGGGAACCCGTGACCCATTATGTTTGCAGTAGAGGAAACAAGTTTGGAAACTCTGTAGTAGAAATAATGCCCTATGTTTTATCTTCTTATTCTTTCTTTTTTTTTTTTTTGGCTAGCTAATATTTTATTTTTTATTTTTATTTATTTTTTGGCCGTGCCACGCAGCATGTGGGATCTTAGTTCCCCAACCAGGTATCGAACCTGTGCCCCTTGCAGTGGAAGCGTGGAGTCTTAACCCCTGGACCACCAGGGAAGTCCCTGTTTTATCTTCTGATTTCCTATTTTAAAATAAAAACATTTGGGGGGAAAAAACAAATAATTAATCAAAATACATAAGTGAAAATAGTCTCAGGGCATGTCTTTATGCTATTAGCCACCATTCATACTTTGATGTAAAGTAATTTATTATTAGACGTGTCTTTTATTTTTTATTAGAAGTTTAACTTTCTTCTGGGACAGCTGGGTTCAGAATTTTGATAATGGGAGAAGGCAGGGTGGTAATTTGGAAGCTTGGCACAGTGGTGCAAGAGACTGGGCTTATTTAGAGGAACAGGATAACTCAGTGAGGAACATATAGACATTGTTCTGGATGAACAGGAGAGACCCAGAGAATGCAAGTTAGAAGGTCCCAAGGACAACTGTGAACTGTTCACAGTCTTCATCCTCTCCTTCCTTTGATGCACATTCAATGAATAGGGCACAATCCCAAGAAAACAGAACTCAGGCTCTAGAATACTGGTTCTAAACAACTTTGGTACCATTCTCCCTTAGAAAAGCTCATGGACACAATGGCTTTGCCTACCCAGGAAAAACACAGAACAAAACAAAACAAAAAACGCACTTATGTATATATACCCAGTATATTCTATCTACAATTTCTGGGCTTTCATAGACACTCTGAAGCCAAGACTTAGATTTCGTAGTGGTCCATTAACTTCAGGTTAAGGACCCCATGACTGGTTAATATTTGCAGACCGTTCCAAAGTTTGTCAAGTATTTTTCATATCATTATGTCATTTAACAACCCAATTCGCCAGGCACCCTGTCATCTTACTCATGAGAAAATAGAACATAAGCCTGGTTTTTCAGAGTATATCTTCTATTTCTATCTATATGGAACAACATTCAGAAGGAAAGTCAAGAACTGGTATCAGTGCTTGCCTCTGGGAATCAAGTTAAGGGAGAATTTAACTTTCTGTAGTGTTTGTATTATTTTCCATGTGTGATGTCACTTTTTTAAAAAAAGAAAGATATCAGATCTCCTACTTTCAAACCTGCATTTTATATCCCTTTCAATAGGTGAAATAATGGGTACACTTAGAAAAATCAGATATTTTCAATGTCTTCTGAAAATGAAACCTTTTAATACAATTTATATATCATTTTAAAATCACTTATCCCCTAACACTAGTCAGATAATTTACAGGTAAATAATACATTTTATTTATTTTTTTAACATCTTTATTGGAGTATAATTGCTTTACAGTGGTGTGTTAGTTTCTGCTGTATAACAAAGTGAATCAGCTATACGTATACATATATCCCCATATCCCTTCCCTCTTGCGTCTCCCTCCCTCCCACCCTCCCTATTCCACCCCTCTAGGTGGTCACAAACCACCGAGCTGATCTCCCTGCGCTATGAGGCTGCCTCCCACTAGCTATCTATTTCACGTTTGGTACTGAACCTAGGGGTAAGACGGGAATAAAGACACAGACCTACTAGAGAATGGACTTGAGGATATGCGGAGGGGGAAGGGTAAGCTGTGACAAAGTGAGAGAGTGGCATGGACATATATACAATAATACATTTTAAAAGTAGATTTCTTTGCAGCATGATGAGATTGTATCTTGCTAATATACGGCACTTATATTTGTAACAGTTAAATGTTTTCTTGGGTGTCCTTGGCTTTTTACTTGCAAATTAGTTTTCAGTAGAATTACTGGACTGTGGAATTTTATGCCAGATTTTTTTATACATATTTTACTTATTTTGGGGGCTAAAATAAGTAAAATTTCTCTTCTTCATTCTCCAGTTCCAGGCAGCGTTTAGCCACACCTCCCCCACTCCCACACACACACACATTTTTAAGTATTTCTTCTCTTTGTGTGCTACTAAAATTTTTAGGTAACTAAATAATCAATATCTAGAGTTTGTACATGTTTTTTAAAAATCAAAACCCTGAATCGTGAAATTCTTATTACTTTTCTATTTTGAGGCTTAAAGAAATAAAAAATGGTGGGACATTTGTAAACAAATAAGGATGATGAACACCTTGATGTGAGGCCTTACCATTCAAAATGATTCAAAATAAATTATTGAGTGGTGAGCCGGACACACTTAAATTCAGCTGTGATCCAACTCCAGTAGGTTTTTTAGTTTCTATTAAAAATGAAAGAATCTATTCCATAAAGCAGAAAGCCAAAGCAGTGTAATTATTTTTGGTTTCTGCCTGGACTTTCATTTACTGCTGAAGTTCAATGGCAGATCTGGTGATGCAAAGGTGAACTTCAAGAAGAGCCTTCCACCAGCTTTTCCACAATGAGAGAGACCATGTTTCAGGTCTAGAACTGCAGTTGTCCAGGTTCCCAAAGTCCTGCATTGCCTAGGAGGGTGAAAGCCACAGCGCATTTGTGCAGCAGCAGGCAGATGATGTGATTCCAGCATTTGTCAACACCATCCAACAATTACTCTGAGTAGATTCATCTTAGTGACTGAGTTGAAGTGAGGAAAAAAAAAATTGTGTAGAAAGGTCACTGTTCTCAGGCATGCCAGACCTTCGTGGGAAATCTAAGTTATCTGTGCACAATGTTGGTAGTGAATGAGCTGGGAAGACACCCCAAACATTATAAACCGTAAGCTCTACAGAAAACAAAGAGTTTGGGAGCCATATGTCACACAGACAAGTGGTTTGGTTTGTATAAGAACTGAAGTCAGATATTGTACAGCTGAGTTGTAATACCTGCACCTACTAGTTATCTGAAAGTGAATGAAACACACTTAAGAATTAACTCTCTTACTTGAAATGTAAGAATAAGAATTAACCCAGCAGAGCTGGTGAGATTTAAATGTCTCCCATTACCCTCCTTACACCAACACTGGTCATCAAGTTAAAATATGAACTGATCATGTCATTCCCCTGCTCATTAGCCTTCACTGGCTCCCATGAGGTAAAAAAAAAACCAACCCTCAGCATTGCAATCAAGGAATTTCACATATCAGCCCACCCCTCAGCCCCCACCTCCTGCTTTCCTCTGCTGCGAAGCATCCCTCCTCTACCTTATCATGCTCAACTCTTTCAACCCTCAGTTTCTCCCCCTGCAATGCCCTTCTCTGGGCAGTAAACTCCTACTCAATCTTCAAAACCAGACCAAACATTGCCTTTCTTTATTCCAGCCCCTCTTCCAACGTTGATGGTCCTTGGAACTTCAACAACACTTTATTCACCTGCAAGATCACATCTTACTATAATTGCCTATATCTTTATCCATCTGCCCATTGGTCTGTGAGTCCTAGGGCAAGGATGATGCCTCATTTTGTGTTTATATCCCCATCACCCAGCTCAGTGCCTTCCAATCTTAAAGATGCTCCAAAAAATTATGTACTCATATGTGGAAATGTGAACACACGAAGGTGTTTTTAAACTGGAAAGTGTCATTTAAATGTAGTAATTAGCATGATTAAAGGTGAAGAACCTGAGCAATAAGGAGAATTTGGTCCCAGAGTTTTGTACTTGAAAAAAATTTGTATCACAACCCTTCTTAATCTAGATGCCACATGTTTTTCCACGGTCCTGCAGAGGAATGGGTGGGTGCACCAGCAGGTAAACCCCTTGGAGTTACAAGGCATAACACACCCTACCCTTCATTGTGGGACACAGCTGGTCTATGGAACTGTACCTTCATCTGACAGCTAATTGAAGATTCAGAAGGAACATTTCTCAGACTTTCTCCAAATCAAAACTCACGAACCTGTGTAGCTCTATGATTTCCTCTCTACAGCTACTGTTTTCCTCACCTCTCAGTACATGCTGAAGTGTCACTTAACTATGAGGGAAAGAGGCACTGGATTTTGAGACCAGACACAGGTTCAAAATCTAACCCTCCCATTCATTCCCAGTGTGTGGCCTTGGACCGTGTACTCAGTCTTGCCGAGCCTGTGACCTCACTTCTAAAATGAGAAAAATGCGTAACAGGGTGGTTGTGAAAATCAAATGAGAAAAATGTGGAAGAAGGTATTGCAATCTAAACATGTTCTAGAACTGTGAATTGTTATTCCCATGGCGAGAAGTAGACTTAGCAGCCACAGTTTCCCCTTCTTTTGATACTTCTTCCCCCAGTTCTCCCTCCTGGATTCTTTGCAGAGGACCCACAGTACAGATATACATCTCACTGGGCTTGGGTCTGCTTTTGCAGAGAGGAGTATTTTCTCGAGCCCCTAGTAAGTCTGATCTACTTTCTTCTCCGCAAAGGAGAACTTCTGCAGGGGAAGTAACAGTTTCAGCAGCCCCTGTGGTAACAAAGCATTTCTTTGATCTCTTGCCACTATCTGAGTGTTGTTTTGAAAGCTACTTAAGGATGAAAGTATCCTCCCAAAAACCCACTGTCAAAGGAGATTTCAGCTCACCTCAAATTCAACCAACTCTTGAGGTTTTGCATGTGTAAAAATGAGATGGGGACCGCTACATAAGTACTGAACGAGCAAAGAGATGTCAATGTTTTTATTGCTGTTTGCAATTGAACTTTGAGTAAAGCTGAGACCAGTTACATACACCTGGAGAGACGGCATGGTTTCTGATATGACCACGATATTTGATTTGGGAATTTTTAAGTATACAGCATTGCTAATAGCTCTTAGTTTAAAAAAAAAAAAAAAAGGAGTTGAACTCCAGTATTCACTGTTTCCTATGAGAGCTTGAAATGCCAAATATTTGAGTTTACATAAAAACTTGGCTCACAAATGCCTCAGTGAATAGGAAAAGGTATCTCATGGTGGCTAACAAGAAGTCAGGCAATTTCCTCCTCCTCACAAAGGGCAAAGATCATGCCAGCCCTGAGCGGGTACCCCATCGCACATGGATCACAGCACTAGTAGTATCTTTCTGGTCTCCCTGACTAGAGCCTTGCCTCTCTCCAGTTTTTCTCCCACAAGCTATAACAGTGATCTTTCTAAAATGCAAATCTGATCATACGATGGCTTAATCTTTCAACAGCTCCAAAATGCCTTCAAAATAACGTTGACATTACTTTGTGGAATCCCGTCTCTGACTAAGGCCACACCCCCATCCCATTCACCTCCTCTGTTCCCCATAATCGCCCTGCCACTCCCTGACCACAGCACAGTTCTGTGCCTTTGCACACCCACAGACTTCTGCCTGGAGAGCCTTTAACCATTCTCTTCCCTTGGCAGACTTACACATCCTTCAAGAGTCTGCCAAGATCCAGCTTGTCCAGAAGGTTCTCCTTAATCACCCTCTCCCCCGACTGTTGACGGTGCCCCCACTCTAAGCCCGCCTCTATCACGGCACTTGTCTTATTGCATTATAACCTCATACTGACTTGTCTGTGTCCCCCATTGTCTTGAGGGCTGGGGTCAGGCTTGTTCATATTCACATCCTGAGCACTTTACATCATCTGGTGCCTAACAGGGCAACACTGAAAGTCTGATAAGTCAGTCAGCCACACAGCACTAAACTGAAAATTGAATTTGATTTCTTATCCCAAACATGCCAGCAATTAACTTGGTGTTGGACAAATAGATACAAAATTCAATAAACTCAACTATGTTTATTTATTGAAATCCGATTATGTATATATCCCTCCAGTAAGTCCACATAATTCTTTCTCTCACTGTCGATGGGTCAAGTACCTTACTATCAAGATTTAAATATCGCCACTGACTTTCCTGCCCTGCCTTGTTATCTTAGAATAGATAAAAGACTTTTCAAAATCTGGAGAGCTTCATCTTCCCACAAGTGAGTGACCTCTTTTTTTTTTTTTTTTTTTTTTGCGGTACACGGGCCTCTCACTGTTGTGGCCTCTCCTGTTGCGGAGCACAGGCTCCGGACGCGCAGGCCCAGCGGCCATGGCTCACGGGCCCAGCCGCTCCGTGGCATGTGGGATCTTCCCGGACTGGGGCACGAACCCGTGTCCCCTGCATCGGCAGGCAGACTCTCAACCACTGCGCCACCAGGGAAGCCCGAGTAACCTCTTTTGAATGCGCAAAATAGCAGTCTTGTTCTTCATTTTTAACTGTGAATGTGACAAAGTCTTCTTTATTAAATAAATTATTGCAATCATTCATTTAAGACATCTGTATTGGAAACCTACTAAGTGCCATTTGCTCCCATGGACCCAGATAAAAGGCATGGGTGGATCTGCCAGTTAAACAAATGAGCTGTAAAACACTCAACAAACATTTTAGGTCCAAGCTACTGATTCAAATATGTTTTGTGGGTGTTGAAGATATAGAGACTTCACATATAAGTAGAAATGTTGAAACCAAAGGCAACAAACAAAATAGAGATAACTACAGCATTACCTCCAAGAAGAGTAATTAGGCCCTTCAAATAGCTCCAGCTAGGATACACATCGTGCGCTGTGAAGTGTAACCTTTCAGAGGGATCTGAGGGAAAAAAATACATGTATGTTGCTTACAATATGAAGGGTTTTCTTTAATACCCCGAAGCCCATATGGGATTTCTGGACCCCAAGTAAAGAACCCCCATATCACCATATTGAGGTTTGTGCCCTCAACATCAGCTAGTCTGATCATCCACATAGAAGCAGCATCTGAGTCTGGGATTGGAGGACAGGGCTCTCTGTCTCCCTGAGAAGCTCTGAAAGGTTTATTCTTCCCTTGATGGGAAAATCTAAAGACTGAATTTTTCAGGATCAATAAGGGCACCTTGTTGAGTAATTTACAGTAGAACGTGAAGACAAATACCGAAGGGAAGAGCCCTAAATAGCACATTCCCCTTGGTGAGACACAGAGGGAAGAGGACTATGGTTAGCCACACCCAAGGTGGTCTCGCTCTTCCTTTGCTTTGCTTTCTTCCTTCTTCCTTCCCTTCCTTCCTTCCTTCCTCCCTTCCTGATCATCTCTCTCTTCCTTCCTTCCCTCCTTTCGTTCTTTTCCCTTCCTGTCTTCCTTTCCTTCTTTATTTCTATTCTCCCACAAATTCCTCTGGATCCTGGGGGACCGCTCCTGCTTTGGAGTTGGTTTGTTCCCAGGCCGTTCATCCTACCTCTGACCTCAGCTTAAGCATCTCTAGCCAGAGGAGAGAGAAACGGGTGAAGAAAGATATGGGCCTCATTCAGGACTGGGGAGGGACAGAGTTGGCTACTGGAGGAGGGTGAAGGGAGAATACCTGGCACTGGCGAGGTTACATACATAACACGGAACAGCCTTAAAATGTACGCCAGCAATTTACGAGTCTTCTGTGACTGTTCACACTTCTGCTGTTTTGTTTTCTTTAATCAGTACTTATCTTGGCCACCACAGCTACACGTAGCTGACACAAAATACAGAACACCTTCATGAGGCTCACAGTCCCTCAGCCTCAGTGCGGTCCCCTGCTCTGCTCAGTGGCCACCACTCACTGTCCTCGGTCCCCCCTGAAACCACAACAAGGAAACCACAGTACTGGAGACAACTCTGGCCCTTGGGGAAAGGAGGCAGAGGTGCCAACCAGGAGCCCCTGCCGCAGGTTCACTCAGTAGAAGTCAAATATTATGAATTCTGCAGACTCTTCACAGCTGGGGCTTTCTCTAGCTTAAAAGACCTCAACATGGCTGTTAGTCCATTTATCACTTTCTCCTCATATGGGCTTGAGAGGAAGACTAAAGAGACAGGGGTTCAAATCCAGACTCTGCACTGATAAGCTGTGTGGCCTTAAGCTAGTTATTTAAAAGCTTTGAATCTCAGTTTTCTCATTTGTAAAATGAGACAAGTATTATCTATGATATAGGATTGTTAAGAGGATTAAGTAAAATATTTAGAAGTAGATCAAAGTACCCCAATAAATATTAATAGATGTTTTCCCAGTATCCTCCAAAGATCACTAAGCACTAGCTTCATATAAACCATTATCTGGTTTTTTTTCGGGGGGGGGTTCGGTTTTTTTGCGATACGCGGGCCTCTCACTGTTGTGGCCTCTCCCGTTGCAGAGCACAGGCTCCACACGCGCAGGCTCAGAGACTATGGCTCACGGGCCCAGCCGCTCCGCGGCATGCGGGATCTTCCCGGACCGGGGCACGAACCCGTGTCCCCTGCATCGGCAGGCGGACTCAACCACTGTGCCACCAGGGAAGCCCCCCATTATCTGTTTCTAACTAATTCAGGATTTTCTTTTTACCTTTTATTTTTTGTAACATTTTACACATGCCGTATTTTAAAAGGCAATCTATATAACCTTTTGAAAACTAATTGGAGCTATTTTCATAGGAAAAACTGCCAACCACACCTTTTACCAATAGTTCTTTCCCATTATCAGAAAACACTGAGCCTAACTCAGCATCAACTAGAAATACCCTTTGTTGGGGCACTTGAGGCACCCATAGCTAACGTTCTGTGAGGAATATGCTGGGATTCATGGCCCCTCACTAAAATGTGCCCTCAAACAAAGCAGTATAGATATAAGGTGGAAAAGATGCTGTACACATTTTACTGTTTCTTGGGGTCCAGCTGACAACAAGTGTTTTCTCACTTTGACTCAGGAGGAAGAGGAAGTAAATGTCTGGCATTTTATTCAGTTAACAGCTATTTTTGGAACTATTATTACTCCACACAGGACACAATGTTGGCCACTGTAGGGGATGCAAAAATGAGTCAGACCCAGTGTCTTCCCTGAAGAAAACTAAGGGGAAGAAAAAAATTCTCATTTAACACAGATTTTTTGAATGCACATCCTCTTCGAGGCCTGGGGATACAGTGGGGGATAAAACAGACAAACTCATGAAGCTCATATTCCTTGAATAAACAAGTAAATTTAAATCAACAAGACAATTTCAGATAATGATAAGTACCAAAAATAAAGAAGGATGATGTATTAGACTGAGATGCAGATGAGCTTGGGAGAAATAACTCAGTAAGTTAGAGAAAAAGAAAGTGCAGATGAAGCAAAATGGGTAGAACAGTAGGATAGGGGATTCCAAAGAAGTAGGCAGGCGCCAGATCACGACTCCTTGTAGACTAGGGGTCTACATATAAAGGATCAGATAGTAAATATTTTAGGCTTTGCAGGCCATATGGTCTCTATTGCAACTGTTCAAATCTGCCATTGAGACAATATATAAAAGAATGACTGGGGTTGTGTTCCAATAAAATCTATTTATGGACACTGAAATATGAATTTCATATAATTTTCACAACTTACAATATATTTTGATGTTTTTTCAGTATAAAAACCATTCTTAGCTCATAGGCTATACAAAAACAGGTGGTAGGCTGGATCTGGCCCACAGGGTCTCAGGTTGCCAACCCCTGTTGTAGACTATGTTAAGGTGTTTGGATTTTATTGGAAGTGCACTTACAAGGTTCCAATGAAGGAAGGTATTGTGATATTATTTATGTTTTGAAGAGCCTGTTCTGGCTTCAGTAGACTGGGGGCAGGGGAAGTGGGTATGCACAGAGACAGAGAGACCTTCTAGTTCAGCTCTGAAACTGCCCTAGGAGTTCCAGTATGCAATGATGGTAGCTTGGATGAGGGTGATAATGATGGAGTTTAAAAAAATTAAAAGGAAACAGACTTGAAATATCCTGTGCAGGTAGAGTTGAAAATACATTGCATGAATCATTATAATACAAAATAGAGAGTATTAATGTCAGAAAAAATGACAGATGCAATTACTCTGGGGACTCAGGGAGAATGACTGGGGTTGGAGGAGCATGAGCCTTTCCTTCAAGTAGGTTTTGACAAGAGGAGATGGGAGAGGCATCAGGCTGGAAAGACCGCTTGTTTCCTAAGAGTTTGCATGGTGATGAGGGAAGAACTCTGGTCTGAGATGGACTTGACCTCTCGGAACCTCCTGTCCTCATCTGTAAAAATGGGCCATAATATTAAAGTGTAAGCTTCTTAAGGCCAGGGACCATGTCACTTGCCTCTCCATATCCCCACAACCTAGCTGGACAATAATCTAATATCAATTCAATAAATATTTATTGGCCTACTATATGCTATGGCATATGCTAGCTATCAGGAAATATATCTTCATAGGAATTGTCCTCAAAGAGTTTGTAAGATTGAAGCGATAACTGCACTAATAGGTAGTTACTGGGCTATAAAGGGACAGTGTTATATCTCTGAGATACATAACAGGGATGTTAATTTTATCTTCGGATCAGAGAAGGCTTATGTGCAGAAGTGACATTTATACTGATTCCTGAGGGAAAACGAGGGATAATTATGAAAGTCAGAAAGGAGAAAACATTTCCCGCAAAATAAACAGTGTGTGTGGAGAGGAAGCCTGACATGTTTGAGGATCTGAAAATCAGAGAGAGAAAGAGAACTTGTGGGTGCAATCAGTCTGAAGCTAGAAGGTGGAGAAGGCCCCTGTCACCCAGGGCCTTGCAGGTCAGGATACAGATTGAGGATTTTATCCCAGGCTCAATAAGAAGTTATAAGTGAGTTTGGGGTTCACAGAGACCTGGCTTTAATTCCCAGTTCTGCCACTTGTTAAATTGGTAGAATTGCTGAATGAATGACTTAGCCTATATTGCAGGAATAGTGTGAGAAAAAAATGACAAAATTATCTGTGAAAGAACCTGGTCGATTTTCATTAAGTGTTAGTTTTCTTTTCCTGGAACACAGGGCAAATGCAGGGAGTAGTGCAAAACAAGCCTCAGAAATTAGGTTAAATGCCCAGCAAAGAAGTCCTTATTTTGTAGATCAAGGGAGCAAAATAGAACTCTGAGCACTGTCCCTCACTCATCAATGTCCACATATAAGCCCATTCAATTTGACTCAAGTCAAACCCACTCTATTTGAGACTATACTCCATACTTCTACAAGAGAGTGGGGTGGGTGTCCAAAAATCAATATGGCATGAGTCCTTTCCTTAAGGAGTTTAATTAGTTAAGGTTATAAGGAGGAAAATGGGATGTTAAAAGTGGGTGTAGTAAATTTACAACAGCTAAGATTTGGAAACAAGCGTAAGTGCCCACGTAAGTCCTTCATGGATGAATGAATGAAGATGTGGTATACACACACACACACACACACACACACAATGGAATACTACTCAGCCATAAGAAAAGATGAAATCTTGCCATTTGCGACAACATGGATGGACTTTGAGGGTGTTATGCTAAGTGAAATAAGTCAGATGGAGAAAGACAAATATTGTATGATTTCACTCATATGTGGACTATAAAAAAATTTTAAATAAATGAACAAGACAAACTAAATAAAAACAAATGCATAGATATGGAGAAGAGAATAGTGGTTACCCAAAAGGAAGCGGGGGAAGTGGGGGGGAGTGGGGGAGAGTGAAACAGGTAAAGGAGTCAACTGTATGATGACAGATGGAAACTAAATTTTTGGTGGTGAGCACACTGTAGTGTGTACAGAGGTAGAAATATAATGTTATACACATGAAACCTATATCATGTTGTAAACCAATGTCACCTCAATATTTTTTTTAAATGGGTAGGAACATGACCCCCATCCCCAAAGCCAAGTGGAGTCACTTTCTCTGAATGAAAGTTGTCATCTGGCAAAAAAGTTGGAATGTTTTTGCTTTTGCCCCTGTGGCTGGTTATTTTAATTCCACGAGGATTCAACAGGATTCAGAAAGCTGCGAATTGATCACATATCTTGGACCTTGTGCGTGTAAATCAGACAGATCCTGCACTTCCCTACTTTGTATCCTTTAGAAAGTAAAATAGCTCGTCAGAGTTCTCTCCCTGCAGACAAAAGGGCATCACGCTGCTGGAAACAAAACAAAAACAAAAAATCTCAGCATCCCAGAAGCTTCCCAGAGCAGCTCTTACCCCATGGAACAGATTTCAGATGCTGCCTATTCTCAGAGAAGGAGTGTGGGGCGGCAGTCCCAGCCTCCAGATCGCTAATTGTCACTTGGTTTTGAGTCCCTGCAATCGTTCCACTTTATCCACTGCAGCCTTTTAAAAGCTTATACTTCTTTAATGAACAAAAATTATCTGGACAGTTTCTCTTAAAAAGTAATCTAAAACAAGTGAAAATTTACCTGGACATCTTATAACCCAAAGATATGGCAGTGTTCCAAAGAAAAAGGAAAAGTGAGTGGTTTGTCTGAATTAATAACCGATGTTCATATTTTCAGTCCACAGTGTCTTAAAAGTGCCCATTCATAAAACCCAGATAATCATGAAATAAAATATAATAATAATGTGTAATAATAAAATCTAATAAAGAATAAAATAATAAGGAAGCCCAGACAGTTCTGTTTAGGCATGGCGCTCTTTCGGGCCACCAGAAGCAGTGGACTGGGATGTTTGCCAAGCCTACTGGATGTTAGGTTTCTGTTGGCCAGCCCCCGACTCTGCCATCCTTGTTACAGTCAAGTCCACAGATGCCTGCCCTACAGGCTGTATGCTGTGCCAATTTCAAGGCCAGCCCTGGCTTGGGCAAGAAGAACTGATGCAGGGAGTCTGAGCACCTGTACTGCCCAGTGCCTGGCTCTTGGCCACTGAACAGACCTCTCAGATGGTGACTGCTTAGTAAATGAACTTTTGCCCCAGATTCCCTCACTGTGCCACTCCTGCCTCCTAAAGGGGCTTATGCACCTCATGTTCATCTCCTGGTAACAGAATGTTACCTAAGTTATACCTGAGAAATCTGCTCCCCTTGGACACTATAACCTGCTAGTCAGGATACATCCACCCTGAGTCTATATGAGCAACCACCTAGCATTTATCCAATGGCATGCTGGTAAATGTTGAACAACTGGATCTCTGGGGGAAAAAAGTACACACACATACACACACACACACACGTCTTCTATAAATTCTACTAACAGAAAGGATATGTAGCACACAATTTACAAATAATAATAACATATACCATACACTTTTTTATAAATTCCTCATAGCCTATCAATTCTCCCAAAATGCTTTTGTTTATTTTCATGCAATGAGTGTAGTTACCATGTAAATGTTTGTTGATATTTTCATTTACTTTAAGGAATTAAAACAAAAATGAAACAATACAGACTTATAACTTGACTCATCAATGACATTCTTTGTGGAATCAAGTTACAGTTTTCGAGTACTGGAAGAATATCTCCTCAGCTGTGTTGTGCTACTCGCAATGTAACGGCCACAGAAACTTCTAACTTTAATCTGAATTATTAACATTTTCTCCATCACTTTCTTAAGTCTAGACCAGTGGTCAACAAATTTCTCCTGCAAAGGGCCAGAGAGTAAATACATTAGGCTTTGTGGAATACATATGGTCTCTGTCACATATTCTTCGTGTGCGTGTGTGCATGTGCACACGCTTTTACAATCCTTTAAAAATGTAAAAGCCAGACCTCGGGTCAGAATTGGCTTTTGGAATTACAGTTTGCCAATACCTGGTTTAGATAGTCCACAAAATAAAAAATCAAGCCTTGGTTTTATAGCATTTGCTCACTGCTATGCTGCAAATATTCCCACCATGGCCAATTTCAAGCTACCAATGTGATGTCACTAAACAGATTGGGAAGATAAGTGCAGTAGTACAACATTATATGCTATTTCCACCCTACAGATAAAATAGGTATCAATAATCTCAAGAGCATAATTACTAGTAAAATTAAGTAAATTAGGGAGTCATGAGTTTTGAGTATTTACTGTCTTTTTCTTTAACATAACTTATTTAACTTTAAGTTTATACAATCTGATTTTTAATGATGGCTGTGTTTAACAACCAGCTGGCAAAATTCCTAAAATTTTAACAATCAGCTCTTGCGAGCCATATGGGTCAACTCCAGCACCCGCTAGGATTTATCCCATCTAAATGTGGATGGAGCCAATCTCTGGCTTTCTCCTTCTCCCACTTTGTGCTGCCTCTAAAAGCTGCCCTATTATGCCACCTAATCTTAGATGTGACATGATGAGGGGATTTTGCACTTTGTACTTTGTGATAAATCTGAGACCTTCCCAACTCCTAATTTAATGTTCTAGGAAAACCAGTAGGTGATAAACGCAAAGAAAAAAGTGATTTCTATATGATCTGGGGCTTGGGGATTACTTACACTTCCGATAACTCCACTAGTGCAGATCATTCAGACTTTCTCATCCCCAAATTGCAGAAATTACTGAAGGAATTTTTGTTTAAAGTCACCCCTGGTTAAGAGACCAAAAAAGTACAAAGATGAAGCTCCGTGAATCTCAATGAAGACATTAGGCTGGCAGCAGCTGGGTCTCTAGAAGACTGGTATTCTTTCAACAAACACTTCATGCCAAGCTTGGAAAAAGAGAAAGAACTCTCAGCAGTAGTAAGAATCACAAAAATTATAGTATCGTTTATTTAGAAAGCAAAGACGATCAAGAGAAAGAATAAATTCAGCCATAACAGGAGAGCCATTAGGAGATAAATAAAGAAGCAAATAGATCAGACTGTGAAGCTGACTTTTTTGTTGTTACTTGTAGTATTATGTACTTTTCAAAAACCTGAACATTTAGAATCTCTGCATCATGTCTGTATCTGTAGGTAGCTCTGTAATATGGCAGGCAAAACTAAGACAATACACAATGTACATAGGTAGGGGCATATTACTTTTGTAGATGGCAGAATCTGACAATAAATAAATGAATATAGCCTTCCAATTCCAACTGTGCTTTTAATCTTCTAGAAGTAGTAGGTGCAGGAAGGATTTACTAGTGTCCAAAAAAAAAAAAAAAAGCCTTTTGCCCTTAATTTAAATCATTGTTTTTCTAGGGAAATTTAATTTGGGAAAAAAAATGTTTTTCTAATTAACTGGAAGACTGTGTGCTATGCAAACAATAAAGATTCTTGTTTGAAAGTAATGCATGCCCCTACTCCTAGAACTACCAAGGGAATTTAAAATAAAAAATGCAAGCGGCTCCAACCTCGTATTTTGCCAGAGCTAAACAGAATTCCCAGATCCAGAGTTTTCACACGTCATTTCCCAATTTAAAACCCACAAGTGTTGAGTGGGTTCGTGCTTCAGCAAGACACATCTTCTCATCTCTAGGAATGACTGTATTTGATCTTTTTCTGGGTTTCTCGGCACATCCCTCTCTCCCTTTTTCTTCTTCTTGTGCTATGGTTGGCCTGAAAGGTTAGAAACTGCACAATTAAGATGGATCAGGGGAAGATTTCATAATGCTCTGGTGCTGGGCTGGGCAGTCGAGCCAAATTCCATTCATTAGCTAAGGCGCCGGGGTGAGTGTGGCCAGTAAAAATGCTGTTTTGGTTCCATAGAAGTGCTGATAGGGAACAGGAAATAAACTTTTATTTTTGGGGTCCTTAGAGGCAGTATGGACAAGTGAGGAGTCTGGGATGCTGGGAATCTGGAAGCCAGGAATTAATCTCCATCTTAACTACTTACTGGGCAGCTCAAGCAGCTTCCGTTCTCTTCTGACTGTATTTTTTCTAACACTGTTTTCTTATTCTTTGAGTACCAGCATCAGATTTCTGTCTACCTTAGTCTTCAAGCATTCCAAAGTCATGAATCAAGTATTCAATTCACGCAACATAAACTGAGCCACCTACACTGTGCTAGGTGCTGTGATGGATGCTTTGGAAATGGGTATTAATACAATTTGGTTCATGCTCTCAAAGAGCTTATAGACTAAAGAGGAGACAGATCTCTTACATACAAAACAATAAAGCAAGTGCAACGTAAGAGACATATTAAAATTACTACGGGAAAGCTGGCAAAGGAGCTTCCCTTGGAAAGCCAAGAAAAGCTATGGAAAGGAAGGATCCTTGAATCAGGGGTTTGAAAGAAGCGGGGGACGATTTTGAGGAAGGAGAGCATATGAAAAGAGAAAACAGCATAAGCAACAGGTCTGAGGTCGAGTGACCAGTGAGGCTCAAGCGAAAAGCTTGGGTAGGGCCTGGGCAGGAGGCAAGAGGATAACTTTTACAGTCTGTCCTCCTGGTGTGTGAAGACGATAAAACAACTCTAGACTCTGAGGCATTTGAGATTCGAGGGAGAACCTGGACAATAGCAGGTTTTAGATTTTTTTTTTAATCAACTGAATAGAAATTAGACATTGCTGCAATGTTATCCCTTTATGCCTCTCCTTTTGCATAGTCTTCACCTCTCAAAAAGCTGGCCTGAAGAGTGTTATAACTCTTCAGGGTTTGTGAATCACACAGTCCACACCATGAGGCTTGAAATTTACCTGCACTTTGACTAAGCTCTCTGCTTGTGCACCCTAACACTTCCAGTTATGAATTTTCTACTCTTCTCACTGATTCTGGGACATTCCTCCTCACATTATACACTTCAAATGACGAGGGGAAACCTTCTGGAGCTCTTTTTCTTCTTAAGCTTGGTCTGTGGTTTATATAGCTGCCATTGGGAAAATGGTGATGGTTCAGGGAGAAACTCTCTTGCCCAACTGCTCTACATTTCTAAAGCTTAGATAAAAATGAAATATTGGTGAAAATAACAGAACTTCACATTTAAAATATTCATAGCTATTTCATACAAATATAGTGAATCACAGTTTGAGCCAGAGCCAAAGTTTAAGAAATACTAACACCTAGGTTTTGTCTGGTACCTTTCTTACTAATGTGCAACTGCTATGAGCCACTGCATGATTGAACCCTGCTTCTATTTCCCAGACCTAAGTAGAAACAGTTGCCCTGATCTTCATCTTAAAACTGTAAGTCTTATATAGTTTTAAACTTCATATACATGGCTCCAACCCTTCAGGGATTTAGAGCAGACTTATAAGTGATTTTTCTCATGGCTTTAATATTAAGTCTTTAAACTACCTACACATAACTTTCCAGAGAGACCATGCTAAGTTACCTTCTTAGAATTCCCGGTTGGCTCTCAAAGTGATTCCGGCTCATTCTATTTCCAGAAGTGAGCAGAAGCTCCTTTCTTTATGTCAAGAGTCCATCGACCCAAGGAAGTACACAGAGGGGAAAAAACTATATAGGTTGCCCCAGAATAGACTGGCCATTCCAACATGGAGAATTTTTTTCCTTCCATGTAGATCTTCTCTTTCTCTAGACCCTTCCCCCTTTGAAACCTCGACATATTATAAGATCTAATTAGACTTAAATGCTTAAAACTTTCTATTAACTCCTAAAGAAGAACACACCTCCCTACAAACCTGCTTCTATTTGTTTTTTTTTTTATTGTTGTTGTTTTTCAAGAAGCCAGGCCCTCTTTTCCACCTGAAACATGCTTTATAGAACTATTCCAATAGAACATGACAGGGGCTTCCCTGGTGGCGCAGTGGTGGAGAGTCCGCCTGCCGATGCAGGGAACACAGGTTCGTGCCCCGGTCTGAGAGGATCCCGCATGCCACGGAGCGGCTGGGCCCGTGAGCCATGGCCGCTGAGCCTGCACGTCCGGAGCCTGTGCTCCGCAACGGGAGAGGCCACAGCAGTGAGAGGCCCACGTACCGCAAAAAAAAAAAAAAATAGAACATGACAGCTTTCATTCGAAAATAAATTGTTGTTTCTTCAGAAATTTTAAAGATTGCATTTTTGAGCAACTTTTCTTTAATCATTTCTCAAATAATCTGGTCTTGTTCCCACTAATCCCTAGCTCTTCTTTTGGGATGTTACCCTGAATCCTTAGCCTGAAATCAGAAGCTCTTGATCCTCAGTCTTGGGCTTGGGGCTTCACCACATCAGTGAACCATGCATGTCTCAATGGCAACCAAAGATATTTTTGTTTCTAGAATTTTCCTATATGCTTTGTTCTTTCTAGATGTCCTTGCACATGTGCTACTAATTTTCATTTTGTTTGTGATAATTCCCTCAATGACAGCTCTTTTTTCTTTAGCTTAAAATAATATGCAACACTATTCTCTGATTACAAACCCTCTCTAATTTGACCTTAAGAAACTTGGCTTTTTCAAAAGCTAGTAGCTCATAGGCATAATTAAACATCTGGGGAAAAAATTATACATACATACCTATATATATATAAAACACATATATTAAAATACATACATATATATGTTTTAGAATATGTATTTATAATAAGGTATAGGCTTGATTTGAGAGTAAACATACAACCTTAATCATTTGATTCTGATTAGATTTTACAATATGCCTAAGAGCTTCAAAGGACAAGAGTCTGGAGAAGGAGAAGATTCACATGGAAGAAAAATATCTCCATGTTGGAAAAGCAGTCTGTTCTGGATGTGTGTGTGTACATATGTATATGCATAGAATAAAACAAATATGTAGGTCTTTATTTGTACAATATTTAGTAAGCATTTTCTATGCACCAAGCATACAGATCCAAGTGTGGATCTAGAGAGGGAAAAAATGACTAACACTTTTCTTATTCTCAAATTTCTCACAATCTAACAAGAAAAAGAAGCATCATATATGTGTAATAAATCTTGTTTTTATATAAACTAAGGACTTTGGGAACACAGAAAAGATGTATTTAATCAATTATTCCTGAGGAATTTAGAGCATTAGTAGGGCTTTGACAAGCAAAGGTTGGAAGATGAACACAAGACAGAGGCATAAAAATGCACAGAATAATAAATAGATAACAAGGACTCTGCTTTGGGAAATGGCAGGACATACGGATAGTAGAGTAAGGCTGGGACTGGATTATGAAGGTCTTTGAATGCCTTGTTAGGGTTTCATTTTACTTTGGAAATCAACTGGACACTATGAAAAGATTTTATGAGGAGAAACTAAACAATTAGATCTGCATTTTAAAACTATAATTCGGGCTATAGTTAGAAGATTGTATATAAGGATAAGGAGAGAAACAGAAAAATCAATTAGAGTTTAGCAGTTAGGCCTACAAAAAATCAATTGCAGAGTTGATGCTCATGATTATAAGGGTCTGCTCTAGAATAGCTCCAGTGTGAGGGGGAGAGGGAAATTTATGGGAGACATTTAAAAATAGAACCTACCGGGTTTAGTAATCGACTGGTTGTGAGGAATTGGGGAAAAAGAAGAGGCAGGATGAACTGAGTTTTGGGGTTGGTTGACTGGATGTGTGGCAGTGCTAAATGAGCTAAAATTAAGAAAAACAGAGGAGAAACATATTTCGGTAAGGAAAAGTACTTAAGGGAGTACTTGCACTCAAGTGGAGTGGGGACACTCAGGTGGAAATTTACAGAAAGAAGTCAGAGCTCCAGAGAGAAGCTAAACCTAGAATTACAGTTTCAAGAGTCATTGTTGGAGCCATAAAAGTGGATAAGGTCACTACCTGGGACAAGCATGTGGAATGAAAAAGGAGCCAAACCCTCAAGGAACAACACATCAAAGGACAAAGAAAGGGAGGAACCAAGGAGAGCCTGAAAAGAGGGAATCAGGAGGTAGGAGCAGCAGAGGACAGGGTGCAACCGAAACCAAGGGGAAAGAAGGTTGCAAAAAACGGGGGAGGCCAAAGGGGCAGGATTTCCCAAGAAGCGGCTGTTGTGGATGATCAAAGCACTAGGAATTTTAGGAGAGCAATTTCAAGAGAGTGAGGATGGCAAGCTAGATTCCCAGGAGCATAATGAAGAGAAGCAGAGGATGCAGGGCCAGCAACTCTGAACAGAGGGATTGTGTGACTCTAGGGGAACAGCGGGATTTAGAGATGGTTTGGCTTAATTTTGAAGTATTTAAGTGTCATAGAGAATATAATTTAAATCTTAAGGCCTATAGCTTGTCATCATGAGGTTTAGAAATATGCAGGCCTTGTCTTCCATGTGACTGAAGCTCCTGCTTCGTTTAGGATTGCCTCAAATCCTGCCGTGTGTAAACGGTCACTTAAGACACTTTTTACTGATGATGTACAATTTCTCTCTCCTGACCACGGTTTTTACAACCAGTGGAAAATGTTATGAAAGACCATGTCTCACAGTAAAATGGGGTGTGACAATTTGGGTGTTAAGATTTAACTGTGAATGAACACCCACTTTGGGGACGTCAGGTGTGTGGGGAGCACCAAAGAGATCAGCCACAAATCCCAAATTCTCCCGCTGAAAAGAAGCCTAATGAAAAAGCCTGGAAGACAAAATCAGGGAGGAGAATGAAAGCCAGGGGAGCAGCATACGACACACTAAAGGAAGAGGGTGATTCCAGAAGGAAAAGGAGTCAAATTATGTGGAGGGAAATGAAAGGAGGCTTCTTCACTTGGGATAAGAATGCCCCTGGGAGCTTGAAGGAGCACTCTCGGCAAAATGGTGAAACAGAAACCAGATGTGGGGAACAAACAGAAGGTAATATCCTAATGAGCCCTTCACTTCTCACATGAAGTAAATAACTTATCTTCTACATACAAAGAACTTTTATATATAAGGTGCCTGCGCATGTGTGTCTATATACATATATACATACATACACATTAAGGTATATTATTCGCTGTTGAATGATTACTTTTTTCCCCGCCTTTGTTTTAAAAAACAATGGTGAACTTGGAAATTGACTTATGCCGAGGAGAATTGCTAGATGTGCCAATATAGGGAAAAGAGGGTAAACTTACTGTTTTTGAGAGAGACTATATGCTAGAGTTTCTATGATGCTTCTTGGTAGATGACTATTCTCTCTCTCTCTTTCTTTTTCTCTTTCCCTCCCTCCCTCCCCCTCTTCCCCCCTCCCCTTTCCATCCAGTGGAATGGAGCATGTCTAAAGACTTTTGTCCTTTGGCTGGAGAAATCATCATGGAAAACCTGCAGACCCTGAGATGCACAATCCCAGGACTTACAACGGTACCTACCAAATCCTCCTGTTAGACTTCCCGTTCCCCTACCCCTGATGTTTGTGCTGGGATATTCACAGCCAATGCCTACTTTGGAAGCAACAGCCAACGCCCAGTCCCCTGGCAACAACTGCCACTCGTTAGGCGTGATATGTCTGGTATCCATAATCTGAACCCCACAAAGGCGTGAGCAGACAGCATGAACCACTTTGTAAGCTGCCATGTTCTACGAGATCAGAAGAAGACTGGCCTCAGGCAAGCCTTGAAAGCTGCTGCTTTCTGGATCGCAGTCTAATCTTTGGGGAGGGATCAAAGGCTCTATGAGATCCAATTTTGACTCCCTGTCTGATGGTAAAAATAATAGCTTCATCTAACCCTCATCCCCACAGCCTCAGTTGAGCTCAGTCATCAATTGGAGTCACACAATTTCCTGAGAGAAACCCTTTCCCCTTGATTAAAAAAAAAAAAAAAATCTGCCCAAATGTGCTTTCACAAAAAAGAAACTGTATATGGTGGCACTACATTTCTCAGTAACCTGAACCAATTTAAACTGTGAATGAAAAACTGGAACAGACTGCGCTTCTCTGTTGAACCAGTCTAAACTTAAATGTTAATTATTTATAGAACTATAAACCATATAAGCATATGAAATGCAGAAAATAAAAACACCTAACCAATCAGTCCAGACTGGAACAAACCCTATATTTCCTCCAACAATTAAATGCAACAAAACTGGATCATCAAAATCTTTTTAACGGCAAAAGATTTTAAGTAAACTTAAGTTAAACCTGTACTTTTTTATCCTATTCAAATAATTAATATCTTAGGACCTTCATATGTGAGAGGTAGAAGGAGAATTTTCTTGTTGTTTTTCTAAAAGGTTAGTCAATTAAAACAGTTATCTGTAAAGCATAATCCTGAAGCCCAGAATTAAAAATCTGTGTTAGGTTGCACCTCTTCAAGTTTGAACCAGCTTATTCTAACAGAATTCTTGGTGGTTGGGTCACCATCACAGAATCTTACATTTTAGTCTTACTTACACGTCTACACCAGGGGCCAAAACAGTGGATTAGCAGAGCAAACAAACCCCTGAATGGGTGGCCCCTAGAGCTGCTACTGTTGTCATGTGATTCCCAACCCTATAGCTCACATGACGGAAGAGGGGCAGAGAGAACCCGAGGGAATTTCCGCTGCTTAGAAGAAAAAGTGATATGGTGATAAAAATGGAAAACTCTCCATAGAGAGTTCCTCTAATATTTGAACTAATGTTTTACAGGGATTAAGCTTTTCCAGTTCGTCATCCAATGAGAGCAACACAGATACTATCCTAATCACATAAAAGCCTAGAAGTAGATTTACACTTTACAGAATCTCCATATCCTTGAGGTACCTAGAAACCCATGTTTAATGTTATAAAAATCAAGTTGATAATATGGTAAGGCCATGACTATTAAATCCCTAGCAAAGGCTCTACAACGACTGCTATATTTTTTTAACTTCAAACACCACTTTACAAATTTTGCAAGCAATGCTTTAACAAGTGCTGACTTCTAAAATAACCCTTTGGGTTCATCAGAAAAAAAAATTCCTCAAAGCAAAAATATAAAAGCATAAAACATTTAAAAATATTATAAGCAAACAAAAAACAACTCCTTAATTTTTTTTTAATTGAAGTATAGTTTATTTATAATGTTAGATTAGTCTCAGGTGTAGAATGTAGTAATCCAATATTTTTATAGATTATACTCCATTTAAAGTTATTAGAAAATATTGGCTATATTCCCTGTATTATACATTATATCCTTGTATCTTATTTATTTTTTACCTGGTGGTTTGTACCTCTTAATTCTCTTCTACCATCTTGCCCCTCCCCTCTGGTAACCACTACTTTGTTCTCTACATCCGTGAGTCTGTTTCTTTTTTGTTACATTCCCTAGTTTGTTTTCCTTTTCAGACTCCACATATAAGCGATATCATACAGTATTTGTCTTTGTCTGACTTATTTCACTAAGCATAATAACCCTCCAGGCCCACCTATGTTGTTGCAAGTGGCAAAATTTCACCCTTTTTTATGGCTGAGTAATAATCCATTGTGTGTGTGTGTGTGTGTGTGTGTGTGTGTATAATCACATCTTCTTTATCCATTCATCTGTTAATGGACACTTAGTTTGCTTCCATACCTTGGTTATTGTAAATTATGCTGCTATGAACATTGGGGTGCATATATCTTTTCAAATTGGTGTTTTGTTTTCTTTGGATAAATACCCAGAAGTGGAATTGCTGGATCATATGGCAGTTCTATTCTTATGTTTTTGAGGAGCCTCCATACAGCCACAAATCCTTAATTCTTAATGTCATAAAACATTAAAGCATATAAACCATTGTTTTAATAATGGTTTTAAAACTGAAGTAGCATCAAAGAATTAATTTTTTAAATGTCTGAATAACTGAGAAAAGGATATCTATTGCAGCATTATTTATTTAGCATAAAATGTGGAAACAATCTAAATGTCCACTAATGAGGGATTGGTTAAATGAATGACTGTGTTTACCCAAAGTGAAGTACTATACAACTACTAAAAGAATGAAGCAGATCTTTAATTATTAATCTGAAAAGATGTTCATTACAACTTGTCGATCTTGTAAAGCAAGTTGATCAGCTAGAAAAAGGTGATAGTAGTTGCCGCTGGGGAGGAGAAAATAAGGAAAAAGAGGTGAGAGGGAGAAATGGCAGGTTTTGGTAAACCTTACAGAACTGTGACTTAAAAATTGGCGTATAATGGTTTGGGGAAGGTCAGGAAAAGCAACCATGATATTCCAATTTTGAAAAAAGAAAGCACAAAGAAACTAAGAGGGCACCCCAAATATGTTTAGTATCATGTAAAAACATAATAGTCAAGAAAAGCTAGAAGGCTAAAGTATGGGTAGTGGGATGAACAAGTTCATCAGACACAGAATAAAGCTTCTAGGGTAAAACTGACTAAATAAAATTCCCAATGCATCATTCTCTCTATTTCGATACTTTGCAGGGCCAACAGTATTTTGTTCAAGTCTCGGCTTATAACATGAAAGGATGGGGACCCGCTCAGACCACGACACCAGCATGTGCCTCTCCTTCTAGTAGGTGGTGGCTGTGAACTCTCTCAAGCCTGGCCAGACTCCAACTCCAATTCCATCCTCAGGATGCCATTGCCATTCCCTCTCCCCACTGCTTGGGACTAATAAGACCTCCTCAGAGTAGCATCTGGCCACATAATGAATGATTCCTCTGCAGAAATGTTCCCCTGGGAGGCAACTCAGTGGAATGAAAGAAGAGGGAATTTGGAACCAGCAAGACTGAATTTGATACCCATTATACCTTTTATTAGCTGTGTGGCTTTCAAAATTTACTGAAAGTCTCTGAGTCTCAATTCAACATCTGTAGAATGGGTCCGATCATACCCTTCACAGGGCTTTTGTGGAGATGTACTGAAATGGCACAGTAGGACTGGCTGGCCCAGAGTACATGCAGTCCATTTTAGACCTCACCTCCCCTTCCTCACCAAAAGTCTGGCAAATCTTACTTACATTCTGTCAGAAGAAAAGCTTTCTTATTAACAGGCACTCTGATACACTCTGCCACAAACAGAAATCTATAATATTTATAATGGTGGCTGAAAAACCCAGCAAAGCCCCTTCTAATTATTTTAAACTTAATAATTTATGTCTGGTGTATTTGGTAATTCTCTATTAACCAGAAAATTTAATTAACAAGAAGAACATCTCCAGACATACTACATGATAGATTTTTCTGCATAATGAACCTATTGTTCTGAATTATATTTTATTTTAGAAATCTTCACTAATGGGATCATTTAAAATGGTATCATACACTTCTTGTGAAAGTGCAAACTGCTCCATCCTTTGTGGAACACAATGTACCATATTATATCAGCTGCTATAAGAGCATTCATTTCTTTTTACCCTACAATTATACATCTAAGAATCTAACCTAAAGAAACAGATGCAGACACACAATCATGAACAAATATGTGCACTGCAGCAATATATTGGTATAGTGAAATATCATGTGTGGTGGGGAGAACAAATATCCAATATTAACTCTGTGGTTAAATAAAGTATGATATATATAGATCCATACTATAGAATAAAGTGCAACCCCTAAAAATGGTGTTTTAAGAAACGATTCATTGTATAGAAGAAATTCTTATAAGTTTTATGTAAACAAACATCATAATTTTTTTCACATAACATTTAAACTGTGAGTTTGACTTATAATTAGGTAGGTGTGTCTGCATATAACTATTAAAATTTAACAGCAGATATTTGGGTTATGAGATTATGGGCTCTTTAGTTTCCTACTTTATATATTTTTGTATTTTTCAAGTATTGCAATAACCCTTTGCCCAGGAAAAACCACGAATCAGGTGGTATATTATGGGCTTTCACATTCAGTGTCTCACTTAAACCTGACAACAGTCATTGTTCCCATCTTGTGGATAAGCATCATCATTATCATCTGTAACACTATCAACATCAGAGCTAACATTTATAAAACTCATTATATGCTGCATGTTAATCTAAGAACTTTACACAGATTAACTCAATCTTCATAACAAACCTATTGAGGTGATTTTTATTATTTTACTGATGAGGGAGCTATTAATGCTGAGGTACATACACATATACATACAGCCCAACAACAGAAAACTAGCAAGCACTGAAGCCAGGTCCAAACCCCATGTTCCTTGCTCCTAACCACTATGCTGTCCTCCTCCTCTATTAATAAGGAAATTAGGATTCAGAGAGCGTGTTGCCTTGCCTGGGGTCAACTTTGGTAACATGGCTGAGCCAGGATTCAAGTCTGAACTAGTGAAGACTCTGCGGTGGTAGCCAGTGCCCTGCTATCAGTCAGACAATCAGACCAAAAGCCAGCCAACCATTCCTGACCACTGCCTCTGGTGGATTCAGCTAGCTAAACCAGGCCATACAGAGCCTTGGACCACAAATCCCAGGGATCTCTAAGACGCCTAAGTCCCCTAGCATTTGATGATTTAACTATTCCAGTCTTACTTGGATATCTTTCTTACTGAAGACTTACCAGAAACACATACGGGGAATATTGGAAGATCAAGATACTTTGGGAACCCATCTCATTCTACGGGGGTAAAAAGAGTATGCATTTTTGGAGGTGGAGGGACAGAAGGGATAGAAAAGCAGAAAAAAAAAAAAAATTAGACCTGAAGGTGGGTCAGAGGGAAACCCACTCCAAACGCAGACCCCATGCAAATTCTGATCTGCATGATGAATTTACTTATAAACACCAGATGTCCCGGTTCTATAAACTTCAAATTCTATTCAGACACTCTCCCTCAGAGCCCCATTTGAAGAGCTCTCTCCAGAATGAAAAGAACAGTTGTCCAGGTCTGGGAAGAGTTACTTATTACTTGGTAATTAACGTAGCAAATGGCAACACTTTCTAAAAGAGCACATTTGATTAGTAGGGGTATCTGGCAAAGAACTGAAATCCAAACACGTCATTACAGTCACTGCAGACATGCCATGTCACTTGGAAAGAACAATATAAAAACACTCTGGTTCTATTTATAAACAGAGTATGACATTGTGATGTAACGTGTATCAGTATTCAGATATTTACTAGAAGACAATGTATTCTAACATGAGAGAATAATTGGAAATTTGGTAATATGTTCCAGTAAGCTATAAAACTTTTAAAAATATTTTTACAAAAGGCCTGAATGTGTTTTTATAGACTTATGTTATATGGTATGGTACATAATAAGAGAAAAGGACCCAGACAGGCTTGTCTGAGTTACGATCAGGAAAGCCCTGATATCACCAGTGAATGTAAGCTCTGAATTGCATTGCATTGCAGCTGAAGTGTCTCATTACCAGAACAGTGAACAGTATTATGTGGCATGATCTGCTCTTTTCCTACCACACTAAGTTTATTCCTGTCAGGCTCCTGATTTCTTAATATATTTTCAATTTTCTCCCTCATCCCTAAAGTCTCCTATTTTACGTAGTCATCAGAACCTTCCAAACATCTATGAGAAAGACTCATTCTTTCCAAAAACCTTGGCATCATGTCCAGTGCTCACTCGGGCTGCAATTTAGCATTAGCAATTTTCTAATGTATCATAAAGTCATCAGCTCAAGCTCACCTCTGATGTAATAGGCCTCAGCTGAAAGAGCCAGGTCCACCTCATCTCCCCCTGCATTGATGGCAGTATTAGCACTCATTAGAATGTATTAGCATGTTCAGGGCCATATAGTAATTCAGTCCCCCAGGAGTCTTACTCAAGCCAACAACATTGCTCATCTTATCTGAGTACTTCAGATACATTCATCCAACTAAGGAAATAAACTCATAATGGCCTTTGGGAATACATGAGAGCAATGTTTATTCTCACTGTGTCCAGATACCAGGGAAACTATAGATAGTCCAAGGGCCACTTGGAGTTCGTTCCCTCAAACATTTCCAAATTTCCCAGTAAAAGATCTTTCCTAGCCCATCCTACGTGAACACCATCATGCTTCTAGTCACAATGCCTCACCAACATTTAATGAGCATCTCCAATGTGCCCAGAATGGTGCTTTACTTACAGTATTTCTTTGAAACCACAAATAACCTAAAAAGAGACTCAAAAGCTCACTTTACAGAGAAAAAACCTGAAGCAAAGAGAAATTAAGTCACAGTTTCTGCCAACAAAGAACACAGTCCACAGAAAGCACCTATGCCAATTCCCTGTCTCCAGAGTTGACCACAACTAAGCCACACCACACAGACTCCAACCAAACTCTGACCCTCCTTCTCAAAAGAAAACAAAAACAAAAACATGTCCATGGTATAAAGAAGTGAGCACTATACGGAGGGTCATGAGACTATGTTATAGTCCTGGCTATGCCACCATCACCACCAAGCTGAAAATTTTAGAACTGGAATGGTTATCTCTGGGCCTCAGTCTTCTAAGAGGTAAAATGAAGACGGGTGCATGGGGGAAGGTGGGAAGGAGGAGGAATTAGAAAATCTCTGAGGCCTTCCTCTTCGAGGGGAATTACCTGCTAAGGTAAGAAATGATGTTTCCATACCCACCACTCAGGAAGCTAACTTTCCAACAATGAGTTCCCTTCTTTTTAAGTTATTATTTACATAAGGCTTTCCACGTAACACTGCACTGGAGAGCTAATACACCTCTCATCTAACCCTCACAAAAATCCTGCGAGATAGATACTATACTCCTTTTTCATGCTACAGAGTAGAGGCCCTGTCAGTGTAAGTAATTTGTTTTACAGACACTGAGCTAGGAATCAGAAGAACCAGGGCTCAGACCCAGGTTTATCTGACTCCAGAACCTGCATTCTTTCTAACTATGTTGAACTACTCGGCCTTGGATGGACCAATGTGGAATGCTTTTACCTAACTTTAACTGTCATGGCATCTGCTTAAGTTTCTAAACAAGGGAGACTCCATATTTTAAAATAACTCTAGGTGGAGGGAATTTGAAACTTGTTCAATTAGAATTTAAGCCTCAAATATACTTGTGAACTAACTGGCTTTTCTCGAGAAGAATGTCTAGCAATTTTAGAGAAAGCATTCCAACCAAGAAGCACTTAAAGTTGTTGCTTTTGAAAGATCCAGAAAGTAAAACCAGGGGAAAGAGAATAGGGATGGACTATGAAATGACTGACCTGCCGAAAAAAGTATCTAGAGTTGGAGACAGCAGAATTATAATCTTGACATTAGTCCCATACGGGTTATTACTCTTGATATCATTATAGCCAAATGGAATGAAAATAGAAGGGGGAGAAAAATCTCAGTGGGTATTGCAATTTAAATTTGCCATGTAAGCTAATACTGTATATTTAGAGACTGAGCAGACAGGGTGGTTGGTGGCTCCGAGTATGTGCAGGAGTTGCTGTGCCAGCTAACCAAAGCAGACATTCATTAGAGCAAAATGTAGATTTCCATTTCTTGGCATCTGACATGGGCTCTTTCCTTGGAAAGAAATGTCAATTTGGCCAAAAGTGTCAAACCTACAATAAAAGCATTGGGACCGTGGATTTCATCTAGTCTGCACATTCCCACCCCTTTCTTTCCTACTGTGGAAATCCAGTGGCGACTTGGGGTGCTGAGTGGAGAGGTGACAGGGGAACTGATTAGGACACAGACGCTGAAAAGGAGGGTAAGGAGCTGGGGGAGGGGAAATTGGACTCCCAAATTCTCTATTTTCTTTGGGCTTTCAATTACCATTTTCTCTTGCCTTAAAACTGCCCAACACAAGAAACCAACCGCAATTACTGTTTTGCACAGGGCCTGAAAAATGGCAGCTTCCAAACCCTTGGTAATGCCTGCTAGTCGTGCAAGTACTGGGTGCTCATCCACACAGTCTGTGGGTAGTAGGAGCAAAATTCAGCTCCCGAGGCAGTGCAGGGAAGAGACCTCCCCTACTTGAAAATTTTACTCTGTTTGTTTCTTTTGTTCAATAGACTGGAAAGACTATGACGACAGAGCGCCTAGACACAGGGGACAGCGTGAAGTTTTGGAAGGTCTGCTGCAGCAGGTCCGAGCCCTTCATCAGCATTATAGTTGCCGGGGTAAGGATAAAAATCTGTGCTGGGCCATCGGCTGAGGTCTCGGTGGCGCCGGTAATTTTAGCAGTTTCCTAACTGGGTCATACCTTCTCATTCATCAGGGAGGGAGAGAGATATTAATATTTGTACATCTGGAATCACTTTACAGCACTATCTTACTTTAACCCTTCAGAAGAGCCTTCCCTCTCCCTTCCTTCCCGTCCTCTGTCTTTTGCACCCTCACTCCACAGGAACAGTCTGAAAACAAGCACAGGAAAAACTGCAGCTGCCATTAGTTCCCTTCCCTTTATATCGTACCCTCACAAAACTTCTCAGTGTGCTGAGTCTTCGGGATATTCACCCTCAAACTTTTCACCTGCAACAAAAATTCTGTGAACATCCCTGAGGAAGCACAACCAATTGTAACAGCAACAATAATATTAAACTTTTGTGTACATTGATTATAAAATTTACATACAATTCACATCCAATATCTCTTCTTCATCCTCGTTTTTGGCAATTATCACTGAGGCTAAGTGACTTGACCAAGGTCACAATGCCAAGGAGAACAGAATCAAGACACCAACGTAGGTTTTCTGTCTCCAAGCCAGTCTTCCTGCCACACCTCGTTTTTGTCTCCCGCCCTTACATCAGGACAGGGCACTGGATTTTAATCTCCCCCTGAATTTTAATCTTCCCCTATACTACTGCTCAAGAGAAAGTAGAGCATAAGTTCTCTAGACCTAGCCAACAACACCCAGAAAATCTCTGAGAAGCTTTAAAAAGATTACTTTCTACTTGGGCTGTTCAAATGGGACAGGGTCAGGTTTCTGATCTGTGTAATGATTCGTGGAGCAGGCACTTAGTTTTATTTGGAGAATTAAAGTTCCATAAAGTTTTCATTTTCCATGCTCCTTCACCCATCACATCTCTAACTGCATTGTACTCTCTAGATTCAGGGCACTGCAGGACCAGCTAGGTTAATAATCTATGGTTGAAACTAAGAAATGCTAAATGAGTTTTGACTAGGTATAAAGAAATCATACTTAGCATTAGCAAAAAGTTGTTCCCAATTGCTGTATAGCTATGACAACAGAGCCCTTCAGAAATGCTGGCTATAGCTAGAAATGAGGGCAACTGTTTGCAAGAAAATAATGTTCTAATGAGTGGGTGGTTCATTAGGAGATGTAAATATGCATGGAAGAGGCTTAAGAAGGAAACCCAAGTGGGATTTCACTCCCAGATCTCTAGGAAAACTTTACCCAGACCAGGGACTTCAACATTCCACACCGACCAAAGTACACTCAGTCTTCAGTTATCCAGGGCCCATTTAACCAGGACAGGCATTATCTAGGCTCCTTTCTCTTCTGCCTCTCCATCATTTCCCTGCCCATTGGTTCCTGCATGGCAGGCAAAAATAATGACGCAATTGGACAGATTATTCTCTGCAATTCATAAGCCACTTTGTGTTTGGTCTTTATCAGAGGGGGAAAGCTAAAACTACTCATGAGAATGAGGGATTGTTTTTTATATTATCTGAGGATTTAGATGTTCTCCCCAATACTACTGGATTACATTCCAATAATCAAGAAATGATTGTCTAGACAGCCCAATTATTTCTATGGTTTCCATCCAAGTTTTATCATGTACCTATTTTCACCCCACAGGGATGTAAATATACACACAGTATCAAGAAAGATTTAAGTAAGGCATAAAGTAGAACTTCCCAAAAGGGAGGAATATTTTTATATTGAAATGTACTTTGGACATTTAAACAGTACCCAAAGTGTGTTCCACATAAGAGTGGTTCTATAAGATGCTCATCTGAAAAAGGGTCTCTAGTCAAGTATATTTGGAAATTGTTACATTATATATCCCTCTCTTGGAAATGTAAAATAGACATTAAAATATTATAGACTCTAATAAAAAGAAATTTTGAATTTGGTTAAGCAGGCATTTTCCAAACTTATCTGGCCACTGTAAAACATTTTTTACAGAATTAGTGTTCCAAGCCGCAAACTTTGGGGAACACTGACCTATAATATGCCAGGATAAAAGAAATGACCTTCCGAGATGATACAACATAAATCTCTCTAAATCTAAAAGGATAAATTAAGGATAATTAGGTACTACATACAGAAAACTACAAAATTGTTATTTAAAGTAAACTATATTGATACTACGTGGCTTACAAATTTTATAATTAGAAAAAACAATTATTTCAAACCCCAGTTCACCCACTTACTGTGTGTACTTAAGAAGAGCATTTAACTTCTCTGAGCTATAGCTTCCCTATCAGAAAAAAACCAGCATAATAATATATATCTTTCAGGACCGTTACAAGAATTAAATTAGATAATGTATTAAACTCATCTGGCATGAGTAGGCACTCTGCAAACTCTAGCTTATTGTTTTCATTGTTCTTCCAAATGAACAATGAGGTGCTCTCCAGCCTCAGCACTTTATATGTCCTAGAATTAAAGTATAATCATTGACTCCATTGTAATGAGCCTGGAGTACTCAATAAATACACAGCATATTCTAAATGCAGAACTAATAATAAAACATCCCTTCTCCTACCAAAGCCCTGCATGGGGGATACCAAAACCCACACTAATTTCTCTATTTTTGGCTAAAGAACTGGCCATAGCTAATTCGCATCTTTAGTACTGGGATGGAAATTCAATGGAGCTGTTGAGTGGCCTTTATTGTCCACAGGGTTGATGCCCTGACATACATAATGAATTATAAAGAAGTCAACTGTGTCCACTAAAGCAGTCCCCTACAGGAGTGAATTTCAATTATCATCCAATTTTTCAACTGGCAAACATTAATTGAAACACTGTCTCCTATGTGTTAGGTGCTAGACATACCAGTATGAATAACATAAGCTCTCTATGCTCCAAGCACTTAAAAGCTAAAGATCTGCTGCATTCAGAGTCCAGAAATCTAACCATTGCTCCAGAGCCCTGAACTAAGCAGAGACAGAATAGAAGCCACAGTGGTTCTTAGGAGAAAAGTGAGTTTAGACCTTGTATCAGTCAAGATAGGCTATATCATGCTGTAGTATCCAAATGACCCCCAAAATATTTATTTCTCCCACATGCTATAGGTCTACCACTGGTTGGCTGAGGGCTGCCTGTCTTTCTGTCTTGTCATGATCCTCTTTCTGGAAATATATTTCAGCACCCATGGGAGAAGGAAAAGAGACTCTTGAAGGTGTCATATGGACAAGACTTTATAATTACACTCAAAATTCATTGGTAAAACTGGTCACATGGCCCCAACCCAACCACAAGAGCTCCAAAGGTACAAGTGTATTGTACCATGTGCCCAAACTGGAGACCTGGAGTACTTGACATTTTCATGGGCCCCTTTCCCAACTGGTAGTAGCATTTCTCAGTTTTCTCTTCTTTTAGTCTAATTTTTTTAGTTTAGTTTTCATTTTTATTTAAGTTATATGTGACTATACTCTGAAGCCAGACTATGTGGGTTCAAATACAGGCTAGACATTTACAAATCTGCATGACCTTAAGCAAGTTGCCAGCTTCTCTATACCTCACTTTGCTCACTTGTAAAATGCAGATAAGAATTATATAAACCTGTCAGCCATCTGAGGACTGAATTACTTAAAATAAGTAAAGAACTACGAAGAACCTTATTATGAACGAAAAAACAATTTCTCCCATCCTCCATTTTCTATTCCCTAGAGGCTCAATTATTTTGATATTTTCTCCCTATCTCTAAATAACAGGCTTATATTGCTAATTCTTGATTTTTAAAAAAAATATACAAAGTAGAATTGGTCCTTCATTAAAATGATTTGTATGTTAAAAATATACATATATATATAGTTATTATCTCACTAAGGAAGACGATTATTTCTCTTTTTTATCCCTCCACCCTCTTATACGCACATGTAATTCCTACTCCCTCATCCTCCTAATATAGTCATTTTAATAAGATCAATATTTACTGTTAACATTATAATGACCATATAAATTTTATGATTATTTTCCTTTCCTGGATAACTTGTTCCCTCTGTAGATAATAATCAACTTTTATTATGTGCTTTTTTATTTTTCCATGTGGTTATAACAAATTAATCCCCAAGCTATTCTCCAGTTCTATCAATTTTCTCTCAATACAATCAGATACATAAGTATTGTTTCAAATGGCATCTTCTTAAAGAAACCTCTCATAGAGCCCTCTGACCTGCTCCAGTCTAGCCTGGTTACTGGCTGCCTCTATGTCTGTTACTTACTGGCACCCTAGGATCTCCTTTCACCACCACATTGAGGACTCTTCTTGCCACTCTCCAATACTGGATTTCTTCTTTTTTGTTTACCATCTCTTCCTTTTTCTGGGGTTTGTCTGCCATTGGTGGAGCCTTTCCTCTAGTAGCTTCCTGTCAGGATACTTGGGAGCTAATTTTTGGATACATTAAGTGTCTTAAGATGTATTTATTCTATTTAATATTTATCTAGGATAAATAAGAATAAGTATAGAAGTGGATAAGTATAGTATTCCCAATTGAAATAATTTTCCTTCATATTTTGAAGGTGTTGCTTCATTGCCTTCAAGCTTTCAGTGCTGAAAAGTCTGATACCATTCTGATTCCAGAAGTTTTATATGAAATCTACTTTTTCCTACCCTGGAAGGTTTTAGGTTTTCTTTTTACCTTCAGTATTCTAAAATTTCACTGTTATGTACCTTCATGTGGCTCTATTTTTGTCTGTTGTGCTGCACACTTGGCAAGCTCTTTCAATACAGAAACTTATAGCCTTCAAGTATGGGGTATTTTCTTTAATTATTTCTTTAATTATTTCTTCCCCTCCTTTTGCTCCGCTCTCTCCTATGAGAACTCTTCTTCAGATACTGAACCTCATGGACCAGCCCTTTAGGTATTTTTCCCCCCCTCCTACTTTCCATCCTCATGTCTCTTTGCTCCACTTTCTTGCAGATTTCCCCAACTTTATTTTCTATTTTGTTTTTCAGACTTTGATAACATACTTTTAATTTCCAATGTTCTCTATTGTTCTCTGAATATTTCTCTTACAGACCTTTATCTTTTTTACAAGGATGCAATGTCTTTGCTTGTCTCTCAGGCTATTAATGATAGGCTTTGTTGTGTTTTATGTTTTCTTTTCTCAACATGGTCTCCCCTCTAAATTGCTTGTGTTTGTTTTTGGCCTGTGTTTTTTCTGTTACATGCTTTTCAAACTGCCTAGTGATCCTTGGATGTGTACTCAGATTTAAGAGAAGAGAACTCAATTGCTGTTGGGAAGCTCTGAGCACATGGATAGGGCTCCTTGCTTATACAGATCACTGTAGGGTGATCTAGCATGGCCTTATCTTTAGGAAAGCAGTAAAGCCAATGTCAGAATCTTTAGGTGTACTCTTACACTAATCAGAGTCTCCAGAGATGCTTCTTCCAGTGTTCTGCCTGGAGAATATAAATTTGAGTACCACTGTTCCAAGAGTCCAGTGGGGATATATTCTGTATGGAAACTTTCATTTAATCCACCTGTTTTCAGTACATACCACTCCCTCCCTCCATTTTCAAACCATACACCGTATCTTTCACTCTAAAGATCTCTGTTTTTCTGCTTTCCAGAGAATATGCTACTAGCTTTCTTCTAGAGTGGGGAAAGGGTAGGAGAGGATATTTAGAAGTCTAGCTACTTTTTAAACAGATTTCAACAAAACTCCCTGATTTTAGCTCCACATTCACCACTCTTCCAGCAGTATATGGTGCCCATGGGTGAGTCAGGTTACTTCTCAGCTTTCTCAGGTCTGCTAAATCCATCTGTCCATCTGCTTTCTAGCTAGCAAAATTCACTTGCTTTTGTCTCCTTTGCCATCTCTTTGTCTTTACAGATTTATGTCACTTCCTCTTTTTTAAATCTCTTTACTCTGCTTTTAGTAAGATTTTGGGAGAGAGCAGTATGTGATAAATAAGTTCAATATGCTGCCTTTAATCAGAAGTCCCAGCAGCATTATTTTCAAGTAGACTATAACCAGTAAAATACATGTTCAAGTTAGAAAAAAATGCTTTTGCTTTGTTCTGCCAGGAATAACCATTACCAACACAAGCTTGAAACTGGCATGAATGCTTGTGTCAATCAGCTCATTCCCAACTGCTCCTATAGGATCATAGGCAGAGCCACACTGGGCCTCAGCCATGGGCCATTCGCCCATGATATGGACCATATTCTCATCCCCAGTAACATGTCTGTCAGGAGTTTGGTGATGACCCCAATAACCTCAGCTTCCCTTCATTAATTACATTTAAGATGAGAATTAAATCAGTGATCATCTAGTTCAGCTCTAGGGAGCACAGTATGCAAAGACTGCTACAGGAAATCTACTACTTTTATCAGTGAGAGCTCCAGTTGTAAATAAAAGAGCTAAACAGAAGCAACGGATGATGTGTTCATCACTGTAACCATAGAACCTAGCATATAGTAGCGTACCAATAAATATTTCAGTGAACAAATGTTTGTTTTTCTGGGTACTGCCTTTTTTATCTTGGACAATCCACTTAACCTCTCTGTCTCAGTTTCTTCTTCCGAATAACGAGGATAATCATACCTATGCCTACAACTATTTTTGTAAGCCAACATACACACTGGAAAAAAACTACCCCAGAATGCTAGCAGTGGTTCTACTAACATGGCAGGATGATATGTGTGGGATTTTGTTCTTTTTTTCTATGCTCCAGACTTCCTGCAATGTGCCTATATTAATTTTATAATGAAACAAAAATTTTAATGGAATATGCAGACTAACAAGAAGAGCTTTGCCAACATTGAGAAGTATGTGACTATTAAAAGGCAATAGGAGCTGGGGACAAAAGTTGATCGTGTTTCTTCATATCCCACCTCATAATGAATAAGGAGAATATAAACAAAACACCTAAGTGACTTCACCTGGAGTTATAAGTGTTACTCATTTCCAACATTTTTGAGGAGCTGTTCATTAATTAACTACTGGCATCTCAAGATACAAAAGCATCTTGATGGAATGAATGAGCTGAATCCCTACATGAAACTAAGTATAAGTGACACTGAGGGGACAGGAGACAGAAAGGCAAAAAGGTGGGAAGAAGGCACTGAGAGTGTTGTTCTTCCAGTGGAATTTACACTGTATTTTTTTTTCTGTGTTCCAGAAAGTTCAAAATTACAAACCACGGGCCGCAAGCAGTCAGTCTCTAGGAGCCTGAAACACCTATTCCATTCCTCAAACAAGTTTGTGAAGACCTTGAAACGGTGGGTCCTATGTAGTTTTTCCAGGAAGCCTGAGCTTCTCAGGAATCTGCTGTTTTTGGTTCTGAGAGGAAACTTGGTAGAAATTTCCTTTTTTTATGATTAAGAGAATACACAATTCACTTTTCTTCTGAAAATTTGGACAAGATAGCCAATAAATTTGTGGTATTTAAGAATATGCTCATAGGTATATTTTAAATTATCTTTTATCATGTCCAAAAATATTTTTTCCATGATCCAGGCTTGGAGGAGAAGATGATTGAGGACAATTTTTCTTTTTCTTTTTCTTTTTAGGGGACTCTACATAGCTGTTATATTTTATTACAAAGACAATATGTTAGTCACCAGTGAAGATCAAATACCGATTGCTGAAATAGATGACTCTCACACCAGTTCCATTACACAAGATTTTCTGTGGTTCACAAAGGTATCCTGAGTTCTAATTTTATTCTTCCCCACTTTGCACCAAGTCTGTGCATAAATCTCTGAAACTTTAGTTGAGGGGTTGAGGGGTCTCCAGTGATCAAAATATTGGGGTGGGAGTAAATTATCTCAAAGGTCTCTTTCAGCCCTGATTTGCCCTATGTCGTTAAAAATGCCAAAATAGTATCTACGCTACATTTTCAAAGCAAAGAAGCTTCCATCCTGTCAGACTGTGTCTCCACTATTCTGAGTTATGGGATCATTTGGCAGAGACTAAAATGTGAATCTGATTGTTTCATTAACATTCAGATCTTTTTCCAATTGGACAGAGATCAAAAAGTTGTTTTGCATGCATCTGAAAATGGACTGGAGAACAAACATGAAGGGTCAGGTTTCCTTCTCCCTACATTGCTTTGATGCCACAACCTAAATCATGTACTGGCTTGGGCAATGATATGACTTCGTGACTTCTTTTGCAGCTGTCTTGTATGTGGGAAGATATAAGGTGGTTGAGGAAAAGCACACCTATCTCCATGTCCTCATCCACAGTACTACAAACTCGGCAGAAGATGCTTGCAGCAACAGCCCAGTTACAGGTGAGGGGCCAGGTTTCAATCCAGACCTCCAAGGAAATTTTAGAAAAACATGTCAGTTCAGTTACCAATCCTACCTGGAAAGGATATATGAAGTCTTCTTGGACAGTTTGAGCTGCACACCTGCCTTTGTAGGGAACCTGTGCTTTTGGCAGTCTCCTGGAAGAGGAACAGGGGTCTAACCTGAAGAGTCTAAGTGTGAACAAGGAGTAAAGAGACTTGAATTCTGGATTTGATGTTAATAGGTCAACTCATTTCTCCTTTCTGGGTCTGAGTTTCATTACTTGCAAAATAAGAGTCTGACTAGCTCTCTTGAAGACCTCTTGATGCTCTGGCGTCCTGCGCATCTATGAGTATATGGAGATAAAGAAAGAGACCCCCAGATATTTTAAGGAGTTTCTTGGCTTGATGCTTATGGCATCAATGATGCAAGGCATTTGCATACATTTTTGATAATTAAAAAAAAAAAACTTCTTAAAAGCTTACCTTTAATTCTGAATTTAATCCTTCTGTACTATTAACCCAATCAGATCAGGTCCCCAAGCCCTGCAAGAATCTTTGTAGGTTACAGAGCCCCTCTTAGAAATGATATTGAATTCTAATCAGTCTCTTCTGGGTTTCCCTTTCACTGTTTTTTGTTTTTTTGTTTTGTTTTGTTTTGATATTATCTGAATTTGTGCTTCTTAGCACAGAAGAACATCTGCAACATAGAACTGGGGCCTTTAAGATATCGATGAGCCTTGATCAGTGATGGGTATCTACCTACAAAGCTGTCAGTTACATCAACCCCAGAAATACACATAACAGGAATCTACATAAGATGTGTTCAGCCAGGCCATACCAGCCGAAGCATAAAAATAGAGTCATAGGGCTTCCCTGGTGGCGCAGTGGTTGAGAATCTGCCTGCCAATGCAGGGGACACGGGTTCGAGCCCTGGTCTGGGAAGATCCCACATGCCGCGGAGCAGCTGGCCCCGTGAGCCACAATTACTGAGCCTGCGCGTCTGGAGCCTGTGCTCCGCAACAAGAGAGGATTTGATAGTGAGAGGCCCGCGCACCGCGATGAGGAGTGGCCCCCACTTGCCGCAACTAGAGAAAGCCCTCGCACAGAAATGAAGACCCAACACAGCCAAAAATAAATAAATAAATAAATAAAAATTAAAAAAAAAAAAAAATAGAGTCATAATAGCAAAAAAGATTTTCTGCAGTTCCATCCCCACCTGCAAGTACAAGAATTTCATTTCTTGACCCATGCAATAATTTGACTCCTTGCAATAATAATAATTATTGTCTTGCTATTATAATAAATTCTGAAAGGTAACCCTTAAACCTCCTGTTCTATACTCCACTGCATGGGCGGTATATTGCCTTTTGTCCTCAGTAAGATTTTAAAAAACCGTGCTCTCCATTTCAACCCACTCTTGATTACAGAATCTTCTCCTCAACTCAAGAAGTTCTTGGAGCTGGGCCATGATGACTGTGCTGAACTCCAAGGGCCTCTTCCTTTCATCACTGACCAGCTTGAGCTGGATCAAGCCACTATACCTCAAAAACACCTCTTTCTTTAGGATAAACTTCATTTCCAGTAGGCTCCTTGGTCCCTTAGTAAAGTTCTTTCCCAGGAGTCCGTAATGGACCCTCCCATTAGCCCACCATACAGCCCAGACGTGCTTAGATCACAGACTGAACAACTTTAGAATTTCAAACGGGGCTCTTTATTTTACGTTTATTAGAGGCTTCCTAGAACACCTTCATCTGATATCAGTAACATGAGAAGGGTTAGGCTGTCACAAGCCATTGCAGTTAAACACTGAGGGCCTAGAGGGAAGCCATGATGGTCAGTGTGCCCTACTCAACTATTACTTCCATTGCAACAGCTCTTGGATTTGGCGCCCCAAGGCACTGACACCCATCACTTTTCATAATGCATCAGCTCCCTTCTGAGGTCATTTTCCTCCTTGTCTAGCTTAGATTACTTAGCCCATCATGATCACTCCCTTGAAAATCCTCTAAATTTCTGGCCACTGTCTCCCTCCATATTATCTATTTGGAAAAAAATCCAAGCCTGGATGAATCCAACATGTCTACACTAGAGTAGCTGCACGCTGCTGCCGAAAAAGCATCACTGAAAAGGGGGGGTGAGGTATGACTGGTTTTATGTTAAATTCATGACTACAATTCTCACATGTAAGGTTACCTTGTGATCACATTCCATTTCTCTACTAAATTCACTTGCCCAAAGTACGAGGCAACTATTTAACACCTTCTCCATTCTACCACGTCTCTTCCCCTTCCCCACATTCTCCATGCCCACATCAGGTGACACGTTACTATATAACTCACTAAGAAAGGAAATGGGAAATAATTCTCTTCCCACTGCCAAATTGAAAAGCCTCCTTGCACCGATGCTACTCTCTCTTCCTCCACCCCCCATTCCAACAGATAAAGCCCCACTCCTCCTACCAAAGGCTCATCCCTCACATGTGCTCTGGATCTCAGTTCTTCACGCCCTCCTTCAACTACCAATCTCTCTTCTCTTCTTTAGAACCAAACTTCTTGAAAGAGTGGCCAACATTCTCCTTTTCCACTTACTTCCTCACTTCCCATTTAGTTCTAAGCTCTTTCCCTGACTTTTGCGACCACCATGCCTACCAGAATGCTCTCTCAGGCCACCAATAATCAGAGGCAGATGATGCTCATAAAGCTTGAGCTTTGGGGCCCCTCACCTGCATGATCCCCTGTGAGTGTGGGAGTCGTGGAGTGCTTAGGGAGGGGAAGTTGGGTTACAATCTTTGTGATAAACTGCCTAAAGAAACCCAGGAGGGAAAGGGGATCAGAAATTCCAAATGCTCCAGTATTTGGGGAGATTTTCTTTCTCAGTCTAAATATTCACTTTTATTTTTTTAAAAATTCACTTTTACACCTAACTTTCATTTTTGTAATTTTGTATTCTTTGTCTTAAAGAGGACCCCGAAACTGTGTGGTACAGGCCCCTACAAAACCTGGATCCATCCCTGCCAATGACTTCAGTTTCACTATATCCAACTGACACTTTAAAATCCTCTTTGCAACTGACATCTCAGCAGCATTTGATACACTTGGTCCTGCTCTCCTTTTCTAAACTGCCACGTCCCTTGGCTTCCATGACTCCACACTTTCCAGAGTTTTCCAACCTCCTGGCCTGTCTTTCTCAGTCTCCTCTGCTAGCCTAAATGCTGTTTCCTCTGCTTAGAATCCTCTTCTACTTCTTTGTCTCACTAATTCCTACATATCCTTCAGATCTCAGCTTCATTTTTATACTTCCTCAGGGAGCCTTTCTCTGATCTCCCAATTAAGTGAATCACTCACATAGCACCTTGCATTCTTCATTCAGAATGGTGATCATAATACCATTAGTTAATTATTTGTATCATTATCTGGTCACTGACCAACTTGGACTGTGAGTCCCTGAGCTCAGGGAATGTATCTGCCTTGGTTACCACTATATCCCCCATGTGTGGCGTGTGGCAGACCATCCATAAGTACTGGCTAGATAAATAAATGTATTTATCAGTCCAACCCCTGTACCCCTAAGATCACACTTGAGGGTACTTTATCTAACCAAAGGGAAAAGGGATCACAGCAGCGTACCTCATGCCACAGTTACCACCTGGAGAGCTCTCCAGCCCTGCACAGTGACCAGTGCCTTGTAGTACTTAACAGTTACCCCTTTCAGTGCCCATCAGAGGTCAGAGCACCACCTGCCTAAACAATAGGAGTCACTTTCATCTTTTTTTGTAATACCTATCGCCCAAACTCCTTGCTGACCTTTAAAATGAAAATGTCTAGAAATACTGAAGCCACTCTTTTCTTGGGGGGTGGGGGGGAAGGGTGGGGGGTGACAAGGCACAGAAAAAATTTTTCAGAAGAGGAAGAAACATAAATTTGGGGAGATTTATACTTAATATTTTAGGTCTCTTTACTAATCTAACATGTCTTACAATGTCCTGAGAAAAGTTAAAAGGCATTCTTAAATAGCTTGATTGGCATCAGCCATACATAAGTCCTATTGCTTTACCTATGGTATATCTCATTTTACTCTCCCCCCCTTTCCAGCATCACTACCACTGCTTCATTACTCCAGTTATGTCAAAAGCCTCCAAAGTCATCCTCCTGCTTCCAGTCTTAACACCCTCCAACCTATTCTCCACACTCCTGCTAGAGTAGCCAATAAAAGATGCTGACCATGTCATTCCCTGACTCATACTCTTTCAAGAGTGGCGCAGACATTTTATCATGGCACACAAAGGCCTTCCTTGCCATCTTTCTCCCTCTCCTCTGTTTCCATGGCACCCTGACTTACCTTCATCAAGTGCATACAAACCACTGTGCATCCTGCACCTTATTTTCCAGTTTCTGCTCTATAGGGAGGTTTTTTTTAATTAATTTTTATTAGAGTATAGCTGCTTTACCATGTTGTGTTAGTTTCTACTGTACAGCAAAGTGAACCAGCTATATGTATACATATACACCCTCTTATTTGGATTTCCTTCCCATTTAGGTCACCACAGAGCACTGAGTAGAGTTCCCTGAGCTATACAGTAGGATCTGATTAGTTATCTCTTTTATACATACGAAGGTTCTTTAATACATGATAATAAATAATAATCGTGAAACAACTTTCATTTATCTAACAGAGTAAGTGCCAGGCACTTTGCTAAGTACTTTCCAAACTATATCTCATTTTATCTTCACCACACCATAATGAGAAAGTACTATTATTGATATTCATTTAACACAGGATAAAACTGAGGCCTGGAAAGGGAAAATAACTTGCCCAAGGTTGCACAAATAGGAAGTAGCAGAGTCTGGATACAAACCCTGATCTATATAACTCCAAAGCCTGTATACTTTCCAATATTTCATCATCTTAGTGTGCATTCATTTGACAAAAAGCAGACAAAAATTTTAAATAGAACAAATTATATACATTATAGTTAAAAAAGAAAAGGTAAAAGTCTATTCTGTATCATTTGGAGCCTATCTAGGAGAAGTGGTCTTAAATTTTATTTGGAAGAAGGTAAAGTATGAATCACTATTACCCAGGCAGGAGAGAGAAGTATCTGCCAGCATTAGGATTAAAAAATAATAATAATAATAATAATAATAGAAAGCCTACAAGTGGCCAAGACCCCACATTGTTTTTCCTACTTTTAGGAAAATGGCAGAGGCCCCAAGAGGCAGAAGGGTATATTCCTCTTACACTGAGAGATGCCCCAACTACTTATCCTCAAAATACAGGAAGAACCTGAAACTAGATTCGGTTCTATTCAACTTTCCTCCTCCACAGACTTTATTTTTTTTCTGCAAACTCTTATTTTATTTTATTTTTATTGGAATATAGTTGATTTACAATGTTGTGTTAGTTTCAGATGTACAGCAAAGTGAATCAGTTATACATAGAGATATGTCCCTTCTTTTTTAGATTCTTCTCCCATATAGGTCATTAGAGAGTACTGAGTAGAGTTCCCTGTGCTATACAGTAGGTCCTTATTAGTTATCTGTTTTATAGATAGTAGTGTGTCTATGTCAATCCCAATCTCCCAATTCATCTCTCCTCCCCTTTCCCCCCTGGTAACCATAAGTTTGTTTTCTACATCTGTGACTCTATTTCTGTTTTGTAAATAAGTTCATTTGTACCATTTTTTTAGATTCCTCCTCTACTGCTTTTAGAAATGAGTGTTAGTGAGCTAAAGCCAGGTAACAACTCATGAATACTATGTTTCTTTCATTTTTCAAGGCAGGGGGAAAGGTTTCCCCAAAATTTTACTCTTCTTTTCCAGGCCTTCATATCTCTACACCAGACCTCCTTCGACTTCCCATGTCACCCCAAACTGAATAAAAGTCTCTAAGTATTGTGCATCTGTCTAGGGCGCTTATTGACAGCCCTGTGATTTGTTGTGGTTATAACCTAGAGGCATTCCTGTGAGCCATCAGATGGCTTTTATTTCTTTTTACCTTGTAGAATCCTCAGGGTTCCCAGATCTCCTAATCTTGATTGCATAGCATGACAGGTATTAACATGGTGTGATTTTCCTTTAGGCACTAAAGAACCCCAAATTTGCCCCCTTAGAACGTGGTTGCAACTTATTTTCACAAAGATATTCCTCTTTTAAATTGGGCTCTTCCCAGAGCTAGCTATCCAACCCAATTTGCTATCAATAAAGAATTTCAGGAAGACTTTTAGTGCTTCTTGTTTAGAGCATTAGTCAACATATCCAAAACTAACAGTGAATCACTGATAATAAACTCTGCCTAAATGAAATGACCATCTCATTCAATGTCCACTCACCCACTTTGATCCAAAGCAAATCAAATTTTCCAGTGTCCTAATGATGTTACTTCAGTCAACAAAAATTTCTTGAGCTATTACTATGTACCAGGCACTGTGCAAGGAACCCAGAGAAAGAGAGATAAAAAAAAAACATGATTTCATGACAAGTACATCAATACACAGGAAAGTCAGAGTCATGCTAAGATATAAGTTGGTACACGAAGCAGTAGGGGACAAAAAAGGAGATGATAAATTCTACCTATGAGAGTTGAGCAAGTCCTCCCAGAGAAGGTGAAACCTGGGCTGAGTGTTGAAAATGAGTAAGAATAAACCAGGGTGGAATTCCAGTTGGAGCACTAAAGAAAGCCCATACCCTGCCTACTTGTATCAAGCTTGAAAGTTTACAAAACACTTTCTCATACACTGCTTGACTTAATCCACCAATCATTCTATAAGGTAAGGATTAGCATAAGGGATGTCTGAGCTGTAAGGACTCTTAATTTTAGATGATGAAACTCAGGGCCAGAAAGAGTAAGTCATTTTTCAGAGGTCTAAGTGTTAATGAACAGCAGCCAGCCCTGAAACTCAACACCAGAATAACTAAAGGCTTAACAGCAGTAATGTGCTGGAGCCAACTTGTACTCACTTAGGAGAGCCAACAGTTAAGTATTCAGAGATTTTCAAAGCCTGTTGTCACAACCTTTGGTAGCTTAAAATAGGGTACTGTGGGAGTATTTACACCACAGAAATTGGCATATTATATATCAAGGCTTTTTTTTTTTTTTTGATGGCCAGTTTACCAGCATGCCATTGCTGATTGGCCAGTACTACTTTGCAGCAAACTGCTTTATATAAGACTGTAGTACTACACAGGGCTGGATTAAAAGCCTTACCCAATTACTTCTCTATGATTTAGAAGTTAATTGTTGGAAACGGATAATCTGACTGAGTAGTTAGGCCATTTTTAAAAACAGTAATCCTGCCAAATGAATTTTTATAATATGTCAAAAATTATTTATGAAATTTCTTATTTATGTGTTCTGTCCTTGAAAATTAAGAAAAAAAAAGACATAGTCCCTACCTATGAGGAACATTCCACTGTTTTTGTAAATGTGAATACTGATCAGCTGGCTCATTCATTTTTAGGTCATCCTTATCACTTTCACAAATTCCAGTTCTATTTTTGCACTCCTGCTAACAGGTTATCTTGTCAGCATTTATGTGAGCTCACAAAAATAACAGCCAGGAGCTCTGAGATGATTAATTATTTCAAAAAGCTATAGATATTCCAAGTAAAAGGGTATTTTTATCCTATTCATCCAGTGCTCTAAGTTAGAAATCTTCAAACCTTGCCTATTTGTAAAACTGCTTATTTTAATAACATCTACCTGGGCCCCTTCACACTTAACGTGGCATCCTTCTCTTCTCACCTTTCTAAAAGTATTGTCTACCTTGTTGACCTAGCTCACAAACAATTTTAACAAAATTTTAAATAAACAGAACTCTCTGAAATGCAGATAAGTCAAACCAGGCCAATCTCCCAATTAAAGTATCTTGAAGGGAATGTGCAGTTATTTGGGGACCTGTACAATGTGCTACATTGTCAATTCACTTCTTCCTTTTAAACAACCCCACTTCATACCAGCTTACTGTAGATCTCTTGAAAACTCCACAAGCAGCATAGCTGAAATATCAGGCATTTTTCTTTAAAACATCTGGGATTCTCTTCAAGTGCTGGTAACTGAGGTTTATGTGCTGGTGTGTCTATGTGGGTAAGAGATATTTACAGATATTAAATTTGCTTTAAAAAAACATAATTTTTGTGCCTCTTGCTATAATCTTTGCAGGCTTATGGTGAAGACATTTTCTTTGAGCTTCTGTTAAGTACACTTGTATGATACTACATATTCTATTATAGGTTTAAGTCTGCACAACAACAACCACCAAACAACAGCTTCTCAGAAATATCAGATAATTATTCAGTGACTTTTGTTGCAGTTATGTTGCTTTGTTTGCACATCATCTAAGCTACCAGAAATCTGTTTGTTTCTAGAGTTTACTTGGGACACACAATTTGGGAAGAGTTTACTATGAACCCATTAAAGACCGGCATGGAAACATCCTCATAGTCACCATCAGAGAGGTGGAGATGCTCTATTCATTTTTTAATGGCAAGTGGATGCAGATCTCAAAGCTGCAAAGCCAGAGGAAGTCTCTCTCAACACCTGAGGAGCCAACAGCCTTAGACATTTTACTGATAACCATCCAGGTATGTAGTCTTTTCAATTTTCCTAATAAAAGTTCCAAACACACTTATTGAGGCTCTAGTGAAATGTATCAAGAGCCATTTGCATATGCAGTAATGGAATGAAGAGGTCCAGAGACATGTCATTGTTTGTATTCCACCCATAGGAAAGATTCAAAAGCGTCAATCAGCTCGTCACTTCTACAACCCCCTTCCAAGGCCCTAAAAACTTCACATTCATAATTTTGTATTCTTTTCCTTAAGAAAAGCACAAAAAATTATATCAGCTTAAGGCCCGACCAAACTTGGATTTGCCCCTAGACACACAGCTAGAAAATGGCAGAGTTGAACTCACATCTTCTGATTGGAAGCAGGCTTCTTTCTGCTATATTATATCACATTTGGAAGCAGGAGTTAGGATTTTAATGAGTGAGGGATGGGAGGTGAAATAAAAGATGAGTCACCTGAGAACTAAATAGCCACCAAAATTCAAAAATAAGGCAGCTGAGGTCCAGTCTCTTAACCTGGATGGCGGAGCTAGGATACAAACCTGTATCTTGTGCTCCTGAGTCCAGCACTCTCTCCACGCCACCACACTGCCTCACATGTTCTTATGTGAACATGGGCTTCAGGGGCTTCTCTGGTGGCGCAGTGGTTGAGAGTCCGCCTGCAGATGCAGGGGACACGGGTTCGTGCCCCGGTCCGGGAAGATCCCACATGCCGCGGAGCGGCTGGGCCCGTGAGCCATGGCCGCTGAGCCTGCGCGTCCGGAGCCTGTGCTCCGCCACGGGAGAGGCCACAACAGTGAGAGGCCCATGTACCGCAAAAAAAAAAAAAAAAAAAAAAAAAAAAACATGGGCTTCAAGCTGTTTCTTTTTCCTTCTTTTAAACCCAGTGATGGGGATGAGTTCTATAGAGCTCTCCAGTTAGGTGGCAAAGCTAGGAGAAACAACTACCTTGAGGCCTACACAACCAATGGCATATATCGACAAGACAGCCAATCTGGAGTAATGGGGAAGAAAGGGCTCAATCTCAGACAAAGAAGCCAAACTCAAGTCTTGGCCCGGTAACCCCTCAGATCACCCTAAACAGCTAAGTAACCAGCCTGCTGACTTACTTTCGTTCTCCACTGAGCGGTGGCTAGTACAGTAATCTCACCTTTCTATTACTTGCTCTGGCCCAGACCAGGATAAAGTCCAGTGTAGCAAAGGCAAGCTAATTGGTCAAAGCCAATACCTCTGGATTTGATTTCATGGAATTTGGGTTCATATGAAATTTATAGAGGGTGAGGGTGTGTGTGTGTGTGTGTGTGTGTGTGTGTGTGTGTATGCGTGTGTGTAGGTGGGAGCAGGGAACACAGACACATTTGTGGTTCTCCTCTTCACCTTTTATAAGTAAGTGCTAAAAGAAACATTTTTAAAAATCATAATAAATTGAGCTTTTACAGGGTGACTAATACACTAATCCCCTATAGGGATAAATTGGAGTCTGGGCTACCTTTGCTCCTAGAAACACAGCACAGGCCCCAGCATGATATAATACCTGGTTTCTCCTAGACTTATTACATTAAAAATGTGTTACAGGTGCAGAAAAATTCCAATCTGGCAAAAAGTTGTTAGAGAAGGGAGACCAAAAATAGAGGCAAGATCAGGTTTCCACCCGGATCCCAGTGGAAAATGCACCCCCGCTGACTGGCACATTCCTGCCTGATGTCATTCCCACCCACCCCCGACTCTCCTTGTTTCTCCTTCTACTTTTTCTCTCTCCCCTCCTTTCCATACAGGTCTTACACTGGAGAGGAAATGGGGGAATAAAACTATTAGGGCGGTATTCAGTTACTACTAGACTTAACATTTAATTATGCCAGGAGGTAGCCCCACCAATTCAACATAGAGATAGGTCTTGGTGGTTGACCAAAGCAGGCTGGGTAATTCCCACAATTCCAGGCCACAAACCACTCTTTTTTCTCAGGGTCATAAGAGTGATGACCACCAGGCCTTCTGACTGGAAGCCTGAGCTTCTTTCTGCTACATCACACCACATTCTGAGGCACCACTTAGGACTCAGGCTGACTGGGTATGATTCCTGACTCCACCTTTTCTGGTTATGTGACTAGAACAAGTTACTTAATTTCTTACCTCCTGTATTTCTTTCTCTGCAAAACAACCTACTTCACTGGGTTCTAATGAAGAGTAAATGAGTTAAGTACATAAAGCATTAGAAGAGTAGCACAAAGTGAGTGCTCAATAAATGTTAGTTATTTTTATTATTTCTCTACTCAGAAAAATCCAACCAATGCTAGGCTCTCCCTCAGGGCACACCCAGTCCATCTCCTCCTCATCTGTACTCTCCCAGGAGACCCTAGGTACTGGCTCAGTCATTTCACTACTTCTACCTTTTCGTAAGGACTAAGGAAAAATTGTATAAAGACTAAATGATCCACAATGCAGTTTTCAAAACAGATAAGGGCTTTAACAAAATCTGGGCCCATAACTAATGTACTAATCCTTTAGGGCCCCAGGGAACCTCCAGGGTCTAACCCGCTCAAATTCCTGACCCTCTCAAGTCCCAGACCTTCATAACAGGCCTCTCTCATATATCTGGAAGGGAAAGAGAAATCCTTCCCACACTTGCCTGGGAAGGAAAAGAGAGTTATTACAGACAAGTTAGAATCCCCCTGAGCAAACTAACTGGCAATCAGAGTACAGTTGACCCTTGAACAAACAACATGGGGGTTAGGGGTGCTGACACCACCCCCCCAGTAGTAAATCCACATATAACTTTTGATCCCCCCAAAATTATAATGTGAAAAAGAAATTCATATTTATTTAGAGGTATAACAATTCATGCATTGATAATAAAGAAGCAGCACTATGACTGCTTTATGCAGTATGACTGCATAGTGCATTTTAGCAGTATGACTGCCTAGTGTAACTGATACAACTGCTTCACGGTAGCCTAGCCTATATATGCTTATGAATGGTCATAAAATTTTTACGGCATACAGTATTATAGTCACATTCATAATACAGTATTGGAAACATTGTTACTTTTTTTAAAAAACCACTTACCTGTGATGATAGGCTGATAGGCAGTTTCTCCAATTACAAGAGACAGGCATACTGTATGGTAATGTAATTCTTTGAAAGAAAAGGTATAAAACAGTAAGAAAACTAAAACATTATTAATTTTACATTAACTATTACTCACCTTTTGCCTATGTAAGGATAGGTTATCCACTTCAATACAAGTCTAGCACAATACAAGTGTGCACAATGTTCCACACATATATTTTTGTATATTTATTGAAATCCAGGTATAAGTGGACTCACACAGTACAAACCCATGTTGTTCAAAGGTCAACTGTGTTTCCAACAGAAAGGCCCTTCTCAGGTGCTGAGTTTCTCTGACCATAATCTTCAGGGGTCACTTCAATAACTGGAAACCTCCAGGTAAAGTTTTCTCTGAAGATTAATCTCTCACATTTGTACTACACTTTCAAGTTTATAACACTTTGTCACACCTATATCATTTGATCCTCATGAAAACCCAGTGAGGTTGAGTGGGAAATTTCTGTCCAATTCATAAATGAAGCTATGGATTTCAGGGAAGTAACCCACCAAGGTCCTATCAGCCAAAAAAGCAGCCTGTGGGACTAAGACACAAGTCTTCGGACTCCCAGCCTGGTGCCCTTCCCATTCTGCCATGCTGCTTTACACACCTTCCCTGTCCTTTTCTCTAGATCCTTTTTAAAAGTGTGATCCTAGGGCTTCCCTGGTGGCGCAGTGGTTGAGAGTCTGCCTGCCGATGCAGGGGACGCGGGTTCGTGCCCCAGTCCGGGAGGATCCCACATGCCGCGGAGCAGCTGGGCCCATGAGCCATGGCCGCTGAGCCTGCGTGTCCGGAGCCTGTGCTCCGCAATGGGAGAGGCCGCAACAGTGAGAGGCCCGCGTACCGCAAAAAAAAAAAAAAAAAAAAAGTGTGATCCTAGAGAAGTTGTGGTGAAGCTTGCTCTCCATCTCCCTCCCATCCCTGCTTTCCTTCCCTTGATCTCCTTAGGCATTTCTTGTTACCTACAAGGACCCAGCATCTTCTCACACCTGAGGTGCCCAGGACCTACTATCTCTTCTGCCCTTTTCTGCTTTTTCCCTGCACATGCCTGCTCTCTCTACCTCCAAGGAACCCCTAACGTGGGGATCAAAAACTACTGGAATCAGGAAGATTAATGGAAATGAGTCAACTGGGCTGGATATAAGAAGCAATTGGGGTCACACAAAAACTTGTTCACCAATGTTCATGGCAGAAGTATTCACAGTAGCCAAAGAGTAGACACAACCTACATGTCCAATAACTGATGAATGGATAAACAAAAGTGATGTATTCATATAATGGAATATTATTCAGCCATAAATGAAGTACTGATCCATGCTAATATGGATGAAAATATTATGCTAAGTGAAAAAAGCCAGACACAAAATGCTACACAATTAAATATCCAGTACAGGCAAAGCCATAGAGACAGAAAGTAGATGAGTGGTTCCAGGGGCAGGAAGAGGAGGGACTGGGGAATGACAGCTAACGAATGGGAGTTTTCTTTTTGGAATGTTGAAAATAATCTGAAATTAGATAGCGGTGATAGTTGCACAACCTTGTGACTATAGTAAAAACCACTGAATTTCACACCTTAAAAGAGTGAATGTTATGGCATGTGAGTTAAATGTCAATATAAAAAAAAGTGGAAGTAACAAAGACTATAGTAATCTGAAGAGCCCTTGTCTCATCTAAAGAACAGCCCTATTCAGCCTCAGCTAATTGCAGTGGAAGAAAGTGGTCCCAATGTTGAAATACTTTTCGATTTTTAAAGAGAAGTTGAAAGTCCAGAGTTTTGGATAAAATCTCTTTATTTTTAAAAGTTAGAAAATGATTCAGAAAATTTACATTCTTGGCAGCCTATATAATCTTGGGCCACAGGCCACCATTTTATGACCTCTGCTAACCCTGGACAATTCAGCTTCCATACCCTATCCAACAAAACAAAAGCCCTGTAGTTATTGGAAAAGCAACGACATATGGTTCCTCTAACAAGCTCTTAGGGTATCTGATCAATGAAGAGAAGAAGGGTATACCCTTCCTGGTCACTGCACCAACACAACATATTCTCTCCCAAAGGTTCAGCCCCAGACCCCCACTACCTCTGGGCCTCTCACTTCATAGTTAATAAACATTTTTTCAGCACCAGCTAGGTGCCAGGAACTCTTCTAGGTGCTATAGGAAAAACAAATGAATAACTCAAGGTCCTTTCTTTCAAGTTTAGTCAAGGGAGGGAGGCAGACTTGTACACAAATCAAGGTAATACAAGGCAGAATTAAACCAGAACCTGCTAGCGGCACAAACAGTGTACTATGAAAATACAGACAAAGCAAGTATTAATTCTACCTGGAAATATCAGGGAAGGCGCTGTAGAAGAGGTGACATTTGGCTGAGCCATGAAGGGTAAGTTAAGTTTACCAGGTGGAGAAAAAAAGAAAAAGAGAGAGAAAGACAGGGGGGAGGGAGAAGAAAGGAAGAGAGGAAAGAGGGGAGGAAGGAAGGAATTAATTAAATAGAGAATTAAATTAAATAGAGGGCATGGTACAAAAAATAAGGTAAAAGCTGGAAAAGTAGATCCCACTCTCCCTTGGGTCCACAATGGACCTTACACAACCTTTATCATACTGGGTGAAGAAAAACTTGCTCACATGTCTCTCTCACAAACTGAAATACAAGTTCCATGAAAAGAAGGATCATGTCCTATTCATCTTAATGTCACTAACATCCTAGCATAATGCCTGATACATAGTAAGTGCTCGATAAAAGTTGGTAGAATGAGTGAATTCATGAACCAACAAAGAATCAAAGAAGAGAGATTAGGCTATGTATGAGGAAGGAAAAAGCAATCCATTTTGGCTGGAGATAAGAGACACAAGAGGACTGCAGTGGAAGTAGAGACTAGAAATGCAGGTTAGAGGTCAAATCAGGCAATATATAAACCCACAGGCATTTGATTTGGCTTAGGAGGCCTTTCTAATGTACCTCAGATTATGTGAATAGGACAGCTTCTTTCTCTTCCCATGCATTTCTCAGGCTCCAAAAACATTCTGACTAATGAAGGGTAAATGACTATGTAAAGGCAGGAAAACACATAGTAGATGCTCAGTAATGGTCTTTAAAAAAATTGAATGAAAGAGTGAATGACTCCATCCCAGGATGGTGTTGTTTTTTACATAACCACAGTATGTTCCTAACTCACATTCTATTTGTGGTCAGTTCTGACCCCCACATGTTTTTTCTTATACTCATACCCATTCTATATTTGTACCCTTGGGTTTGGGTCTTTACAAGCACATTTTCTTATTACGTTTCAACCCTAATTATGACAGGCTTATTTTTCCAATGCATAAGGTCATTCAGAGCTTTATTACTATTTTCCAGAAAATCAAAACCACACCAAATTTGGGACCCACAAATTTGATACACACATTCTTCATTTCTTTGTCTGGAACATCAATAAACATGATGAACCGACTGGCTCTCAGGACCAGTCTCTACTGGGCCATCACTCAGTATGTCCTACTATTCCCAGACTATCCCCATCATCCACAAATCTTCAACCCTGATATTCAGCTTATTAAAGTCATGCGGTCAAGATTCTACTGATACTTTTCCCAGATTATCTAGTGAAACAGATTATACTGGAGACAACTCCCTGGTCTATGGATCTTGTTCTTTTGCTATTAGAAATTAAAGCTGTCTGTATGATTTGCCCATCACAAAACCATGCTGACTCCTTTTTAGTGTCTCAGGGTTTCCTAGGTGACTGCAAATTGATTGACTGATGGTTTGTTCTCATTTTTCCCAAAGATCTATAAGTTGGTGGTCTTTAATTACTAGCGTCATTCTGTGTTTCTCCCCTTCCTGTTTCAAAGATAGGCATATTTGCCCTTTTCCAGTCTTTAGGGACCTTTCCAGTTCTCCATCACTTCTCAGAAATAATGATCTGTGGGTTTGTGGCCACATCTGCTTGTACAGCAAGCACCCCTAGGGTGCATATCGTCAAATTCTGCTGATTAAATACTTGCATTTTTCCTTCTCTCATTAACTGTTTCTCTCTCTTTGATTACCTGCTCATTTCTCAAAACTTCACCTTGACTGAACTTCCTCTAGTCAACTAATTATCTGCGATCTGTTCTGAAGAGACAAGATGAAAAACTTCAGCCTTATCAATCTCCTTATACTAATAAGAATCCCCTCCTTCTTAACTGTGAAGTCAAATTTTTCTAGTCTATTTCTTTGCCAAATATCTTAAAAGTTATTTAGTCTTTGCTTTTCTATACATGCTAGTTATGTCTTCCTTCCAATTGTGACCATTCTTATTTTGTCCCTCTTCTGCTATTCTCATACATTCTGTTTTAGGGACAAGGCCTGATTTCCACATGTTGCAAACCTATTACATACAGAAACGGTACTGGACACTAAGGAGACAAAGCAATTAAAAAAAAAAAAAAAGCCCTGCCATTAATTTCATAGTCTAGTTCAAGAGAAGAACATAAAAGAAGAAAAATATAAGTTAAGTACTCCTTCCTCTGTATGCCTACATTGCCTCTATTATAAACTGGTTTTGGTATATTGTGATCATTCCTTTACTCATCTGTCTTTCTTGACCTCTTCAAAAGCAGGGATCATATAAGGTTCACCTGAAACCCCAATGTCTCCTATAGTACCTGGAACTCAATGTGTTTGATAAGGACAGGACAAAGGAGACAATACACAATAGCATATGTTAGATGTTAACGATGGTTAATTCTACAGAGGAGGGGTCATTTCTTCAGAGTATGCTGTCAAGGAAGACCTCATACCTTTCTGTTCCATACTGAATTCTATGTAAGTTGAAACTTTTTTTTTTCCTCTTCTCTTTTGCCTTCCCTACATTTAGTGGTAGAGTTGATTCCCTCTTTTTTACCCCCTTTGAAAACTAGGCTAAACTCTGGCCTATAGAAATCCTTCCCCTGTAATCAGTTCCCTGAGTCATCACTCCTACTCTGTTTCACCCCCTACATTGCCCAAATGTATAAAAAGTCTTACCTACTGATACACGGGAGAGGGAGTGTCTGTATTACCAAGTATTTATTACCTGAGTTCCTGCAGTCATAGAGAGAAGCAAAAGTCACAACCTTAAAAGTTCACTAGAAAACTGACCACCTAGAAAACAAAACTCCATTCAAACACCCCTCTGTGCTTAACTAGGTTGGCACTTCCTATTGCACCAACGTCATTCAGTCTCTGCTGCCTATGGAATATTGTGATGTGACAATAAGTGCAAATTCAGTGCAAATCTATTACAAGGTAAATTTTTAAATCTTGTGAAAGATACAGAATTTTGTGAAGCTGATGAAGATGACACGGAGACTAATCAAATCACATGCAAAGTTACTGACAATTGAGAATCTAGCAATGGTAGGCCAGTTAACAACTGAAGACCACACAATGAACAAGGATTTTATGAGAATGACCTGAATATCAAATTTTTGAATGCAAGAGAAAAAAATAGATGGAGCCTTCAAATACTCTTGCAAAAATTATTCTCTTCATGATCACATTGTGAAAGTCAAACATTAGGAACAGCATTTCAGCTATCATACAATTTAGTCTAAAATGTTAACCCAGGAATCAATACTTGATTCTCTCTTCATTCTCAGAATTAGTGATTATAACTCGTATGTTAATAAGATAAATAAATCTATTGCTATTGCTTGTTTGATTTTTCAAGATAACAGATCAATCAAATCCTTTTTTTTCTACTTACTATAAAAGTTTGATGCTTTTCCGGACACCAATTATCCTGAAATAATGAGGCTTCCTATACTGCTTTGTCCGTTTTTACACTTGCAATTTGGTTTCCCCCAGCTAAACAATAAACCTTTCAAGGACAGAAATTATGAATTCTATTTTTCTTTAGTATCTATCTGCCTCCACCACCACCAGACCATTCCCAATCACAACCCACACACCTATTCGTGGAACAGAAATCTGAGGAAAATAAGCATGCAGAATATATTAAAGGCTGAATGCCTGACTTGGGGGCGAATTCTCCTGAAGGTAAGACTGGCTGTACCACCAACACATTCTCAACATTCATGGTGGTATCCAAGGTTTCTCACTAATTACTTAGCTACAGCTCCTTTAATTCATGACATGGTGTACCTAAGAAATGAAAAGAGATTGCCTTTTAATGTGTTTTTTGTTTTGTTTTTCATCCTACAGGATATTCTCTCCTATCACAAAAGGAGTCATCAGCGTCTCTCTCCTGGATTATATCTGGGTTACCTAAAGCTATGTAGCTCTGTGGATCAAATTAAAGTTCTTGTTACCCAAAAGTGGCCTAACATTCTCTGCCATGTGAAGATCCGTGAGAACAATAACGTTTCCAAGTAAGTTGTGAGGAGTTTAGATTTTCCTCATGATGAAACAGTGGCTAAGTGATGGGTTTGATGTGCCAGAAGGAAACTGAAATGTTACTTTCAGTAACATTTGAAGTGAAGTTTCTGAGTGAAGAAACTGAGTGAAGTTTCTACGATGAGATGTCCTCAGGGCCAGCACATTGGGGCAAAGGCATAGCTCGGTTTTAACATTAGGATAAGGAGGGCTTGTAGTATAGACTGGTGGAAGGAGTGGGCCCATTTAAAGGGGACACTATCCTTTCACTTTCCTCTATGCAACCACTGACATTCAGGTTAATGAACAGATGCCCTTTTCTTTCAGCACTGCTATTTCCAATATCTTTTCTCCACAACCTAAAAAGTCACATTTAAAAAAATCACTTGTGTAAATGGGTTCTAGTAGAGTAACTGGTCTCCCCTTAACCTTAAAGGACCCTCCCTACCCTCACTCCCCCCACCCCAACCCCCTGGCCTAAGGACTTTGTATGTTTCCTACACTCTTTATGGTTCTCTAGGGAAGAAAAGAAGTAACAAGGCCTGACCTTCTGGAAATTGCTCTATGACTTGGCATTATGGTGAATTACTGTTAACTTTGGAAAAGTTGCCCAGTCTTGGTAATCTGACTCAGCTTTACCGCTGGCCCTCTAGTACACCTCTGAAGGTCTACTAAAATGAACTGAACTGTGTTCAACACAAAAAGAAAAGGGAAAGAACAGACAAGAAAAGAAAAAGAACTTGAAAAAGAGTTTGTCAAGCTTCAGTGTACAATTTAGATCCTTAGGCTCTAGCTGCACCTACAGATTTGCTTAACCAAAGGAGACTCTAATTTGGTCATTTAAAATTTGGTCCCTAAAGTGAGAAGAGCTTTTTAACAATGTTTATTAAATACTACTTGATGACAGTGAAGGAGATGATGATGATGATGGTCTCTTCAGAGAACTCACTAGCTGCCATATTCTCTTCCACTTACCAACTACACCTAGACTTAAGTCTGCCATCTGGTGGCCACTTCTACAATCAGCATTAGTTATCTCAGTCCTTCCCAAGAGGCTCATTTGTGGGTTGATTTTGCAATGGTTACTTTCATCCATTTTCTAGATTTGTGTCTTAAAGGTTTAGACTCTATCTTTTAGTGATTGTACCAACTAATTTCCATTTGCCAAGGATCCAAGTTTCATTTTTACAAAAGACTCCAGTAGCCTTCCCTCTTCCAGTTCCATCTCCCTCATCCTTAAAGACTAAACTGATTAGTGGTAGATGTTTCATGGTATTCTTCCTGGTAATTTATCTTCTAATTTGATTAAAGATAATATTTTAGCAATGTGGTCCTTTAGATTTTGTGCATACTCGCGCTAGTCAGAACCCCTCATTTAGTTCGGTATCAGTGACGGAAGAAAAGATATAGTTCCCAAGCAGGTTCGCAAAGATTTCAATTATTTGTGAGGCCAACAGTATGCCCAGATTGAAGCAGGATTTAATTTTCTTTTTTTTTTCCTCTTATTGAGACAAAGGGTAGATTTTTCCATAGTCTTTTCCAGTGTGGGAATTGAAATGAAACTGATATCATGAAAACAGAAACTTTTCTAAGAGGGTAGCTGGTTAAAAGAGAGTGTATTCTGATGAAAAGCTCATGTCACAATCAATTTCATTTTCTGGCTCCTAGCTTGGAGCCCCAGTGAGTATAACCCATCAGGGAGAGCCCTCAGAGGATTTTCACAAGGGTGGGAACATATGTTAGCACCTCCTCTCTTTCCATCCCAAAACAGGAGGGCTTTCCTTTCCTCTCTAGCCTGCTCCTGAGAGCACATTGCTGCTCCCTGCAGAGTTAGAAAATGTGCCAACTGAATGTTTAGAGATTTGTGCTAAAATACCTGTGGAAACAATGTTGCCCAAGAGGCATTTACCTTGATCTTTTCAAGATCCTTTTGAAGAGCAGCTTTTGGGAGACAAACCAGATGTGCCTTCCTCCCACCACCATTCTCTTCCCTTCCCTTCTGCAGGACATTTGGAAAAGTTCACTAGGAAGGATTGTAGAGCATGCAGAATAAAGACACAGATGACTGGTTTGAAAGGAGGATGGAAGCAGTGATGTGTGTCCCCTGGTTCCTTTTATTGGAATTGTCTGCTGTTCCTGTTTGTGATTCTCAAGCTTTTGGAAGGGGAAGGAAACCAAAATAGTACCCACGATCACAACAGGCCAGGGTTGAAACGTGCCATGCGGTTTCTTGCCTGAGTTGGACCAGAGTCCTGTGGTTACCCAACTGCTGAATTAACCAGCAGATGCCCCTGTGGTAAAATGTAGGGTCTTAGAACTTACAGGGGATCTTCAGGAAAAGAAAAATGAAGACAGGAAATTATTACAAAATATTTCAAAGCTCCAATCTCAAAAACTGATTCATTACAAATCAGACCTGCTGTTCTGAGGTGTATGTGGTTTGATAGGTGAAATAAGCTCAAATTAGAAAGAGTTCATTTTAAACTCCATTTGGGTGGCAAAAAAGTTCAAATTTCAAGAATTGCATCAAGTTTTAACCACCAAAACTTGGTTATTCAGGTTCTGGACATATGCAGTAAAAATGTTCTGAGCTGTGTTCTGAACTTTTGTTATATTTCTAATTTTAACTTGACTCAACATACAGAGAGGAGTGGGAATTGGTCCAAAAGCTTTCTGGCTCTGAATCTATGGAAAGTGTGGATCATACTTCTGACTGCCCCATGCAATTGTTCTTCTACGAGCTCCAGATGGCAGTGAAAGCTCTCCTTAAGCAGATCAATATACCTCTACACCAGGTACTACTCTTTACCGTTTTTATCTTCTTTTTATAGCTCATGGAAACTGCATTATGGGGTAAAACTCAAGAGGTAAAAAAATATATGTATACATATTTTGTTCATTTATTTACATTCCACTTTGCACATACATGCACATTTTCAATTTGATGCCTATAAGTGGACACAGACCGCACTTCTCTACCTTTTCTCTAGCTCCTCCATGTTGACGTCTTCCAAAGTTCCCAGAGCCCACTTCACTGTGGTTTGGTCAGACAAGGAAAAATAACTGGCTAACCCACCTTGAAAGACATCAAGTCTCAGCTTCAGGATAGCATGAAGCAAGGGGAATAAATAAATAAACAAATAAGTAAATAAATAAGGGTATGGTTAGATTTCCAAATAATTTACTTAAGAACAGAAGACTATTGGTAGTCTAAGTCTAGAGCAGTGGCCAAGGTTATGCCATGCTATCTTTCCACAAACAGAAAATTCAAAATCACTGTCAAAATCACTTGTCACACTGTCAAAATCACTTGTCTTGTCTAAATCAAGATGTGCAAATCTTACCTTCACCAATAAGCAACTTAAAAAAAAAAAAAACCCTGTAGGCACAGAAGAGTAAAAGTTTATTAGGTTCTGTCTAGTAAGCTAACATCATGTAGCATTAGGTTGGATTTTTTTTTTTTGGACCTACATTTACCATCTCTCCCCACTCAATACACACACACACACACACACACACACACACTACTATTCCTATACACACAGAAAATAAACCAAGTTTAGCCTGCAAACAGGAAGACTGTTAGTAGGAGTGACTGGCTCTCTTTAAATAACAGAAAGACAACTATGAATTGGCCTCTGACCCTTGGAGGCAAGAGTCTCTCCGAGAGTGTTCTTCCATTGGGGTACTGCTCTGATTACAAGTCAATATTGCAAGCCTAGTCCAAAACAGCCAACACTGATGAAGAATAAATTGCACAAGATGCTATAAAGACACTAGAGGAGCAACTGGATTATTCTGGGGGTGGCCATGTACTCAGGAGGAGGAAAAAAAACACCAGCTCAACTTGCAACAGTAGATACCATTAAAGGGTTTCTTGGGCTTAGAAAGTTTGAAGCAGCTCATATTTCACTGGTGACTCTTGGGCTACGTATACATATTGGGAGAAGGCTGCCTAACTGCCTAAGAGTACATACTTTTTTTTTTTTTTTTTGGATACTTGTAAAATTTTCTCAGTCCTTGGCCAGAAACTACATTTTCCCCCCTTAACCAACTTAAATTGAAACTAGTGGATTTTTAATTCAATCCATTTTTGTTGCTTCATGTAATTATATTCATCATTTTGAAAAGCCCACAGAATGCAATCATTTTCTGCTTTTATAAGAAGCATAAATGTTGTTTTCAGAGTTTATGTGGAACATTACTGCCTTAAATCTTGATTTTATATAGCATTATTAAATGGACTGAACCCTAATATTTATGTTGTATAAAAATTCCAAGCTTGAAGTTGTGTAATTTTGTTAGATGTTTTACGCCAGTTTGGTGTTGTTTATGTAAGTGCCATGTTGTAACTCTCCTATTTTTCCTCCGCGCGTGTCCCTCTGCAGGCAAGGAACTTCCGCCTCTACACACAGGAGGTGTTGGAAATGGGTCACAATGTGTCCTTTCTTCTCCTGCTCCCTGCCTCAGACGACGTCTGTACAGCCCCAGGACAGAATAATCCTTACACCCCACACTCAGGGTTTCTTAACCTCCCTCTTCAGATGTTTGAACTTGGTATAGTAGCTTGTTTCACCTAGAAATATTAACCCAGCCTCCTTATAATAAAATCACAAAGTTATATCTGTTCCCCCTTGTCCCAGTGGAGGGTCAATAAATCACATGACGGCTTTGGCAACAACCCTTCCTAGAACTGTGTACAAGTCTGAGAGAAAGCAAAGCTCCAAAACTATGTGCCTGAGCAATAATTACTGAAACCTAGCTAAGGCCCAATGGAGAGGAGGGACTTCTCAACAGAAAGTTCAGTTATCAGGCTGCAGTTCTTGCCTCCCCTTTGCTTTCCTAAAACATAAATACAAGAACTGATGTTCTCATGAAAAGCACTGTCCCTTCTCTTTCTTCCTCCCTTCTTTTTTCTTTTCTTTCTTTCTTCTCTCTTCCCCCCCTTCCCACCCCCTCTTTCCTCCAAAGGGGAAAAAAAATACTGAAATTAAAATGTAAAGTGTGTATCACTTTAAAGGGGAAAAAAGTCTATAAGTAGTGCTAATTTATGAAATAGACTCAATTTCTAGCAGACCGTTTGAGAAGTTGACAGGGTCTCCCAGGATGCAATATTGTGATTATAATGTGGGATTCTGAATGGTGGAAGATCTTGTCCTAACTTTCAAAAATGAATAGCCTGGGCCCCAGGTCCTCTATTTTTGCAGAGACCCCTGCTGCCCACTGAAAATGTGAACAGGGAAGCTTTGTCTCTTCCCCATGCTTCATTTTGTAACAGGCCAATAAGAGGCAATTAACAGGAGTTCCATCAGTTCAAATGGATTGCAGGATTTGTGGGAGGGTGACTGACTGGGTGGGTGGAATGGAGGCAGACTCTCTTTGGATTGCTCCCCAGCCACCAGATTTAGAAACAGACAAGGCAACTGCCTGATGTCTCATTCTGAGACCTGGGCATCTGAATCTGAATTTATCTCTTGAGGATAAATGGATAAAGTCTCCCAGTTTCCCTTGTTCCAAGCAGTTTACATGCCCAAAAGCTGATGAAGAGCAATTGCTATTTCCAGAGGAGGGAGAGTTATAAAGAGAAGTCTGAATCAGACTTGCAGACTGGGACTTGAGAGTACTGGGTCCTCTATTGTGTGGCACTGGCAACCATTTAACCTTCTTGTACCTTTTCTGTGTCAAATCATTAATAATATTGGCCGTATCACTCCCAAAATGCCTGAATGTGAATGTGACCATTTAATGAGTTCCCCATCCAGTGAACATTTTTAGTCTATGATATAACTGATCTATGATATATATGATATAGCTATTACAAAACACAGTTTGAGTCAAGGTATTTCAATTCAAGTCGCTACATGCACATTAGGTACGTACTGTGGAGATTAAGAGATGAGTTAGGACAAAGGCTCTGCCCTCAGGGGGCTTTTTAGTACAGTGGTAGGAGTAAAATAAGAACAAGAGTTAATTTCTAAATGATATATAATGTGCCAAAATCTTATGCATTAAGTGATATTGAAAGAAGAAATGAAAGTACATTTTCTCAAAGAAGGTATCAAAAAGCTGTCTTGGAGAAGGGATATTTGATACGGGTGTTAAAGAATGGACAGGATGCTAATAAACATGGATAATGAAAGCTTTTTTGTCAGAGGGAGCAGAATGAGCAAAGACGTAAGAATAGAAGAACTCAGAAAGAATCAGAAAAAGAACAAGTGGTCCAGTTTGGCTAGATCTGAGAAATGAACTGAGGAAATAGTAGACATAAAGCTGTATGGACAAGCCGTAGCCATACTGGGCAGTACTGTGAAGAGTCAGGCTGAGGAATCTGTTTAAGATGGATTGAAAGCAGGGTTGGGAAGATAGTTCAGAGGTTATTATAATAGTCCAGTGTTAAGGTAGACACAAAACAAAAAAAGGAAACAAACACAGATGTAAGAAACACCGGAAGTAATCGACAAGACTGGACAACTGTTTGAATGAGAAAAGGCAAAGTTTAGAGACTTCTAGAATAGCCCCATGGCTTTTAGTTTCAAAGACTGTGAGGATACTGCTGCCATTAATTAACCAGACATAAGGAAATCAGAGAAGAAAATGCTTTGGGGAAGAATATGATACTTTTAGCTCTGAATATCTTGAGTCTGTAGGTGCTAATTCAGCATCCAAGTAGACATATACAACTGGCAGTAAAAATGCAGGAGACAAAGTTGGGTACTAAACACAGAAATTTGGCCAATGTCTACTGATAACAGCTGAAGCCATGAAAATGAATGATTTCCCAGGGATAGATAAATGACAGAGAAAAGAACTAAAGAAAATACTTCATTGGAGAGCCAACTGGGAGTCCATTCTGTGTGAAATGGTCATTACTGTTCCACGATTACAGGCAAAAATACAGGAGATTCATTTCCCCATGCCTCAGTGGGGAATGGGAATGATCAATGATTTAGTCTCAGTCATAATAGTGACTTGACTTGACTCTCAAGACCCTGGAGGACCAAGCCCTGCAAGTATCCTCTCTATCTTGCTTTCTGGGAGGCTCACACACTATTCTTGGGCAACCACACTTTATCCTACTGCTGTTACTCTCTATTCTACAATTTCCTCTCTTCACTCATTTGTTCACTAACTCATCAATAAATATTTAAGTAACCTACTATGTGCCAGGCACCATTCCAGGTATTGAAGTATCAGCAATGAACAAACTCCTCATGGAGCTAATAACAGTCCAGTGGGGGAAACAAATGGTAAACTAATCAACAAACATTAATATTGTAAATGTCAGACAGTAGTGAGAGCTATGAAGAAAAATAAACCAGGATAAAGGACTGGAGTGAAGTGACAGGAACTACAGTTTTGTATAGGACGACCTGGGAAGCCCTCTCTGAAGAAGATACATTTGAGCAGAGATGCAAGATTTCCACGCAATGAAAACAGCAAGTGCAAAGGCCTTACAGTAAGAGTGTGCCTGGCTAAGAGATCAGTGTAGGTGGAATGCAGTAAGCAAGAGCAACAAAGATAGGAAATGACATCAGAAGGTCAGCAGTGGCCAGATCATGCACGGCTTCACAGATCATGATAAGGACTTTGGATTTTACTTAAAGTGTGTTGGAAATACAATGGAGATTTTTGAGTAGTAGAGTAACATACTAAAAGCTCTGCAGAATCTGGTAGTCCTCCCCACAAAAAAGTTAAAAGCTTAACTTTGCTTAACCCAACATTTTCCAAATTCATATGACAACGACTAGAACCATTTTTGGCATGGCACCTATTAAAAACCCACAGAAAACATACTTCAGGATATGATGCCCTAGAACAGTGCTTCTCAAACTTTAATGTACATAAGAAACACTTAGAGAGCTTGTTAAAATAGATTCTTGGAGTCCCACTCCAGAAAAGCTGAGTCAGTAGGGGCTGGAGAATTTGCATTTCTAGCAAGCTTTCAGCTGATACTGAAGCTGCCAATCCATGGACCACGCTTGAAGTAGTACTGCCTAGAACACAGAGAAAAAGACGTTTTAGGAATTTAGAAAACTAGGGTTGTAGTTAGCAAAGTAATAGAATCCAACAGTGTCTATCTCTTTGACCCGTATTACCTCTTCTTAATACTAAAAGCAGTATAAGACCATCAGGTACTATCCTTCACCTGTGAAAACCAGGCTGTAGATCAAAGCCTGGATTTCAACAGTTTGACTTTAAGATGTTTTTTCCTAGAGTAAAACATAACTTCTTACCCTACCAGTTCTCCGCTGTTACCATATCGTTGGTGACCCACTTGATTAATGAGGGCCATTGTAAGTTTCCATAAAAGACCACTTGATTGGGCTTCTTTCCACGGGCATACACAATCCTATTAGTCTCTTCTAGGGATCAGGAGGAAATATTGCCAGTATCAGGAAATTAACATACTCTAGTACTATGCTTATTGTACTTTAGCACCACCAGCAACAATTTTTTAAATACTACTGGGCCTGAGTAAGAACCACGATAAACCCTCTCTTATTTCCAAGCAATCAGAGCTTCCAAAGAGGCAGATTATCAGTTACTTCCTCCATCAGACATCAGCCTGCAAGCACTTAATAATACTGTCTATAGGAACTCCTAAGAGCTTGCTACAGTGGGCCTAGGCCCCTCAAAGAAAGACCTAAGCAATTTTTGCTTGTTTTTGTATAGGCAGGGACTTCTATATTCCATGACAGGTCCATAGTAAAAGGTCAATAGATACACTAAGCATTCCTGAGAAAGAGAATGTTGTTGAAAATTCAATCAGAACTCAGAAAATTGTAATAACAACATAAAAGTTCTAAGAAAACTTGAAAAGTGCAGATTATGGGAATATGCACCCTATAACAGAATAAAGTGTTATACTATATTTCAGTCTGACTTGTATAAATCATCCCTTATGCAACGAAAAGATTTGAGATTTGGCACACTGACCATGTTCCAGCCAGTGGCCCGAGTGAATCATAAATAACTTGCTAACCAGCTATGGAAAACTGTATCTGTGCCTATTCCAGCACAAACTAGATCTAGCAAGGACAAAATGATAAAGGAGCTTAGCCCTCTGTCTCCTGGAGCAAAGACTAGGCTGAGGAAGACCCATAGGATGTTCCTTCATAGGATTACTTGTTGGGGAAAGAGAGAGACCATCATACAGGAGGATGCTGTGAGACCTCTATGAGCAGGGTTGAGCTGAGGCAAAGTGGTACAATTGCAGACCCACTCCCCCTCCACAGCGTGAGAGCTGATACTCCCCGACCCTTTGGATAGGAGCAGGATAGCAATCCTCTGCAGTAATAAAGTATGTGCCTAGGGAACAACAAGGGTCACTATTTATGCTGTTCCCAGAAATGAAAGGAAAAGCCCTTAGAAACTCTGTCCAGTGATATGGTCTCTTGAGGATTTGCCTAGCCTACACTGAGGAGGTCACCCTGCCCTCACCCTGTGGGCAGTCACAATTGAGAGCAGGCCTATGAAGAAGAAAGTTGACTTTTATCAATTTCCTTGGCTCTATAATTCCAACTGACTTGACTAGCAAGATTAAGAAACTGGGGAATTTTTTAGAAACAGTTTGAAGCCTGGCATATATTTCATACTTCAGTGCTTGGCTGCATCCTTCATTCAGCAAATATTTACTGAGTTTCCACTGTATGCAAAGTACTGCGCTGGGGCTGGACATATAGACATTAATAGGACACAATCTGCCCACCAGAAGTCTAGAATCCAGTGGAGGACACAGACATCTACACCAATAGTCCCAATGCAATGAAACTCCTGCTGTAAAATGTAGGTTGTTGAATTTCAGAGGAAAGACACCTAATCCTTTCTTACAGAGATAATATTTGAGATAGACCCTGAAGTATAAATAAACATTCAGAAAAGGAAAGGAAAGGTAGAAAAGGAAAATCATTTTAAGCAGAAGGAATAGCATGCACGAAGGCTTGGAGACGTGGGAAAATGCAGCTCAATTTAAGTATTCTCTTAGTAGTTCACTGTGAAAGATGCTTAAGGCATCGGAGGAAGAGTGACAGAAGATACAACTAAAATTTAAAAAAGTAAAAATCACAAAGGGCTAGGCCATCCTAAAGCGGTTAGATTTTATCCTATAGGCAAAGAGGAGTCATTAAAAGATTTTAAGGAAAGGAATAATATGGTCTTACTAAGTTTTAGCAACGCTATGGATTGCAGGAAAACAAAAAAAGGACTGAGACTAGAGGCAATGAGACAGTTAAGAGACTGGCCCAGGTGGGCAATGATCAGAACTCAAACCAAGACTGCCACAGCCGGGGTACAGAAGAGAAGGCAGACGCAAGAGGAATTCAGAAAGCTAAAATCAATAGGACTTTGTGACTGATTTAATGTGGTTGAAGAGCAAGATGGAGGAGCCAGAGAGTCTGAATAGGGCGCTGAGATGGATAATGCCGCCATCTACCAGCACAGGAAATAAGAGGGGAGGAGCGGGCTTGGGGGGAGGGGAGAGATGATGAGTTAGTTCAGTCTGACAAATGATGAGTTTTGTTTGAGGTGCCTGTGGGATATCCAGGCATTGAGCCTAATGGAATCCAGGCCACAGGCTTATAAGCCATGGCACGGTCTCAACCCTCATTCCTAATGCCCATTTTTCATGAGTTAGGACACCGCTCCTGAATTCCAACAGCAACTCACTCACTACCAGGAATCTTTAGAGAGGCATCTTATGCCCAGGTTCCTTCTGACACCTTGGCAAAGAATCACGGAACTAAACTGACCCTAGGAGGTAATCTTGTTGGTTCCTTAGCTTCCAAACTAGGCGACGTGGCCCAGATTGATTAGGATTTTATTGAGTTGGAGATCTTTAGGAAGAATATTCTAATCTCAATCCCATTCTAATATCCTACCTACTAAATGCCTCATTCTTCCCAGGGGGACGTGGTAGGGATGTGAACGAAAATTTATTTTATATCTGATATGTGCCACATGCTATGCTGGGCACTTCACTGTTTATTATTATGTTGTTTTATCCTAGGTAGACATTATTACCCCTGTCTTAGATATGAGGAAACGGAGGCTCCCGCAGGTTATATGCCGATTATTATGAAGGTAGTAAGTAGCAGAACTATGACTCAAATCGTTTCATCTGATACCTAACCCTGAGTACTTTCCACTATACTCCTAATCTGACTTCCAGTGTTGGTGCCAACAGTTTTATACAGAAAAAAAGAGAGAGAAAACACCACAGAAAATCAGTCTTAGTTTGTAAATTAATAACAAATCATGTGGTCTGGGATAATGCATTTTTGTATCCTTATACCATTTTGCCTGTAAAATGCATGTGATTCACATTAGAAAAAAATTAGAAGCTTCCAGTCTATCCTCCCCTTCTCAGTGATGGCTACCAAATGTATCATTGCTAAACCACAAAAGACTATGTTAAAGTAACATTTGTTAAAGTAACATTAAAGGCTCTGGATAAAAACCACTAGAGCGGGAAAGTGAAGCCCTGTCCTTGTCGTTGAAAGGTCCTCATAGCTCACTGTGGTGAGTGGCACGGGTGGTGTGGGCACTGTGAGACCACCCACTGATCCAAGGCTCCGACCACAAGGAGACACAACAAGAGAAAGTTGTGGACACCCTGGCGTTCTAGAATTCAGATGGGACCGATAGTATTTCCTTTAAAGAAACTCTTCAGTGCCTCTCACTATCTTCCCAGTCATATTTTAGAAAGAAGGAAAAAAGCTGATTTTTTTTTTTTTACAACTTGGTTTGGAAAGGCAGACTGTGAGACACTTCACTCTCTTCACCCTCCAGCCAAGAGAGGACATCTGTCAAGTGCAAACAGGATATAATTCCTCCTTGAAAGGCATAAAGACACATTCAGGGAGCTACAAGGGTCAAGAGTAAGCTAAAAAGTAATGGTGACTCTTTCCTGCAGAGAGGCCAGTAAATATCACAGACCTGAAGTACACCTTTTGAAACAGGAAAAGCAAAAGCACCTTGAGAAAAGAGAATGGAGGGAAAGAGGAGACTTTGGAGGAAGGGTTTGCTCTCCTCAGATCAGGGTACACATTTTGTTGCTGTTGTTCATTCAGTCAATAAACATTAACTGAGCAGTTATAATGTTCCAGGTTTTGAGGAAATAAAGATTAACAGGAGACACGGTTCTTGCCCTCAAAGAAATCACAGTCTAATACCAAGGCAGTCAAGTAAACACATTATTACAGTAAAGCAGGATCAGTGTCCTGATACAGTTAGAAACAAGTGGTCTAGGGGCACAAAAGAGAGAAACTAACTCTGCCTGGAGGGAAAGAGGTGTCCATGAAGATTTCACTGAGGAGAAGATATTTAAACTAAATTTTCAAGTATCAGAAGAATCTGACCTGAAGGTATTGGTAAAAAAAAGGGTATTGGAGGAGAAGGAAATGGCATGTTCACAAGCATGGCAGCACAAAAGGGCCTGTAGTAGGTTCAGCCTGACCAAAGTGTAGGGTCAATGCAGGCAGAGGGTAGAGGGTGGTTGCATGACAAAAGATATGACTGAAGATAAATTAAAATCCTAGATCTCAAGGACCTTGCTTTATAGTGATGTTTGGATTTTATCCTGGGTCAAGACGGAGCTCTACAGAGGTCTGTAACCAGGGAAAAGCATGAAAAGTAGATCATCTGGGAAGAGGTCAATAGTTTGTCATTTAATGAGATCAGTTCTTCTGTCAGACAAGGAAGTGTGAGAGCAGAGAAGGTGAGAAGGAAGGATCTGACACCAGAGAGAAAAAAAAAAACCCAGAACCAAAGCTACTGGAATTCAGAAACACTGCCTTGAGATGGTGCACAGCTGGAATAAGGATGGGCCACTGGAGCCCTCACTCCATTCTTCTCTACCACTTCAATAGGAGGAAACACAAACAGAGCAGGTTACCCTTACACTCAACTGAGTTTCATCCTGAGAGAAAAATCAAGTAAGGAAGCAGGCAGTGGTAAGATGGGAATTGTAGGGTACGCAAAATCTCTCAATGTGCATTAAAGTAGGGCTCCCTCAGTAAGGTGTATAGATGACCAGATGCCCCATTTTGAGGTATGTGGTTTTAGTTTCCCTAAATGTCCAGGTCTAGGTCTCAGGAATCAGCAGCAAAGAGGCCCAAGGACAGTAGTTAGATGTTCTTCCTAGAATTCCTCACCAAAGAAGCCAAAATAAAAATGTTTCCATTCCACAGATTTGCTGAGTTATTACAGCCCTATTTCCAAAGCACAAAACACACTGATACAGGTCAGAGGCACACAGAGTAAGTGAGGTTCCTGGCGAGTGAGTCTCCAAACTCAGCAATGGCCAGGAAGAGACTGGTACTACACTAGTCTGAATTGGGATGCTTTCCTCATCTTACTGGAATCTGAAGTTATGGTATATGATCACAGCCAGTCAGAGAAGTATGAAAAATCGCATCACCTCAGGTTGCCTGCACCAGGCTGAGTCCCACACTCCTCTCTCCCTCCTCCATGATAGAGATGAAGATTAGACTGTTTCCTTTGGCCTCTGGCCCATTATCTTTTAAGAGAGGAAGGTGAAGACAAAAATGATCTATCGAGCATTAGCTCCATCATCCTTCCAGAGGAGCTGAGGAGTGGAGAGGCAGGAGAAGAAGCAAAACTCATCATACTAGGTCTTTACAGACATTTTCCAGCCAGACAAAAGACAAAACATACCCTGAGAAAAGCATGCCTTGTATCTTCTGGGACTTCTGGCCTTGGAAAGGAACATGCAAGATACATACTGGAAATCAGACATGGCAGTCAAAACTAGGTTTCAAATTGCTACTTGCTTTTTTTTTTTTCTTTCCTTTAAAGTGATAAGCAAACTTATTCTCCCAATAGTAGCCCAAGTTTAGGGGCTGAACATAAACTACAGCTTTAGCCGACTCCACTTCCCCATACCTTAACAGGACTTGGTAAACCTTAAAAGGGAATACTGTATGACTAAAGCCAGACAACTGGCCCCTTAAGAGCACATTTATAATTTATTTATGGCCTAATATTTTCCACTGATAGGATTAATAAATCATGTTTTCATTCAACTTGTTTCCTCTGAGGTATGAAATTCTCTATTTTGATACCAGATCTTAACATGTTTTATTTTGCTTGTCCATTTTCCAGTTCATTTTTGCAGCTACAGGGAGAAATTTATTAGTCTGTATTGCCGCCTTTCTGCTGTTGTGGAGCTGGATTCTCTGAATACCCAACAGTCCCTGAGGGAAGCAATCTCAGACAGTGAGGTTGCAGCTGCCAAACAAAGACACCAGCAAGTTTTAGATTTCATTCAGGTAACAGTTTGTTTCTTCTGAGGTAAGAGGGAGAAAGAAGGGACATGGTGGAGGGGATGAGAACCAAGCATAAGAAAGAACAGCAATCTGGGCTAATTTAAAGACAACCATGTGCAAACAGCCTGTTGATTTGGTTAAAATGCAGAGCTCAGGGAAATGTGAGTTTTTATACAAAGGCTTAAGAAAAAGCTACACATAAAACACTGCGTTAATAAGAGCTGTATCAGCCACTGTGGTAGGTAGCAGTAGTCTCCCATACTGGAGAGAAAAATCACTGCCAGAAGTGGAGATCAGAATATTATCCTTACCCAGTAGCCCACTGATAATTCCAACACAGAGAAAGACTGTATTAATTAATTCAATATCCCAGAGAAAAAGAGAAGAGAATGACCCACCAGTTTATGTTAACCCAAATTCAGCTGGACCTAAGATTTCTCATTCTTTGAACTTCTTTCTGGCAGAACTGACACTTTAATGTGTAGCTTACAGAGGTTAAAAAATGTGTTCCCTGTCCATGGTCTTTTCTGGAAAAGCCCTATGGTGACATCTTAGGGTCTTGAGAAAGGGGTACTGACTAGTCAACAAGAGAATTTGGATCTAGTCTGAAATTGCCCCTGAATCCCTTGGACAAATCTTACGATCTTTATGCCTGTAGTAACCCAATTCACAAAATGAATATACAGTAGTCCCCTCTTAACCTCAGGGGATACATCCCAAGACCCTCAGTGGATGCCTGAAACCGCAGATAGTATCTAACCCTATATATACTATTTTTTTCCTATACGTACATACCTATGCTAAAGTTTAATTTACACATTAGGCACTGTAAGAGATTAACAATAATAAAATAGAACAATTATACCAACCATATACCGTAATAAAAACTACGTGAATGTTCTCTCTCTCTCTCAAAATATCTTATTGTACAAATTTAATGCCTCTTCCGCCTTAACTAAGCACTTATCATGCACTGTGCCCATAACTTTTGCAGTTTGAGGTGCAACAGCAAAACTACGAAGAATTTCTTTTCCTTCAGTTTCACGGAATGAAGAGTCATTCTTACCACAGATCTTAGCAACTTCACCATATATATTTTTTTCTTTCCTTATTAAGTCAAGAACTTTCACCTTTTCACTTAAAGGAAGCACTTTGTGGCTTCTCTTTGTCATAACCAAATTGCCAGCATCACTACGTCTTGTGCTTTGGGGCCATTATTAAGTAAAATAAGGGTTACCTGAACACAAGAACTGCAATATGGCAACAATCTGATAACCAAGGTGGCTACTAAGTGACTAATGGGAGGGATACACTGGACAAAGGGGTGATTCACGTCCTGGGCAGGACGGCGCAGAATGACAGGAGATTTCATCACACTTCTCAGAACAGTGGCAAGTTAAAACATATGAATTATCTATTTCTGGAATTTTCCATTTAATATTCTCAGATCTTAGTTGACCAGTGGTTACCGAAACTGCAGAAAGCAAAACCATGGATAAGTGTGGACTTCTGTAATAGCAATAGCCCCATCATAAATATCACTTTGACATATAGTCAGGTCAATCTAATAAATATTTGTTGGACACCCAGGTGTCAGGCACTGTAAGGGAGATACAAAGTTGAATTACACATGGTCCCTGAACTTAAAGCGCTTAAAATCCATTAGGGTAGACAAGAAATGTGTATAAATACTATTTGTAAAATGAGTTAGGTGCCAAAAGAGTGGTACAAAAAAAAAAAAAAAAAAAGTTTTGTGCCAGCACAAAGAAGTAAAAATTTGCCTACATTTGTGGGTATAAAAAAGTTGCCATAGAGGATGTAACTGGTACCTGAGCTAGGCCTACAGGGATGGGTTAGTCTGTAGTGAGGAGAAACAGACTAAGAGGCAAAGAAAAAGAATAAACAGATAAGGCAGAGAGAGCAGAAAAATCCTATCTGGGGAATGATGAGTAGTCAAGATTAGCTGGGACATAGTGTGAGTAAAGGGCAGTAGTGAGAAATTAGGTAAAAATGAAAGTAGCAATGAGATCAGATCACACAAGGGCTTTATTAAAGGCCATGGTAAGATATTTGTACTTGATTCTGCAGGCAATAGGGAGCTGGCCAAAGTTTTGGAGAAAGTCAGTTATAGGTTCTCACAGATGTTTAGGATAGATTCAAGCAGGGGAGGATATTCCTCCCATTCTCATTGGTATGGCCACACTGGTTGTTTATAGTAAGTACTCATTCTCATTGGCTACTAAATAATTTACATATCATTCCCAGATTTAAGGAGAAGTAGACTAAAGGCAGGGAAACCAGATACGAAGCTATTGCAACCCTCCAGGCAAGTAGTGAGGACCTAAGATGAGGAAATGCTGTGAGCTTTGGGCAAATAAAGTTCTCTAAATCTCAATCTCCTCATCTGTAAAACAGGGATGGTGATAATAATAGTACTAGCTCTCAGTGTCACTGAGAGAATTCAACAAGGTAATGCATGTAAAGCATTCACTAAAGTGCCTGCACATAATAAGTATGCAATAAATTATACATTCATTCATTTATTAATTAATAAGAAGGGAAAATGCTTTAAAACATGATATGCAAGATTGTGGGTTTATTAAGTACTCAGGAAGAAGATATTGTAATATGCTTGCAAAGTGTGAGCAGACAAATCCTATCCTACTTCTCTCATCCCAAATGAGATATTTTAGGTGACCTCTTAGACTAAAAAAAACAAACCTTTCAAGAACTTACTTGCTTTCTTGACCTGAGAGTGTAGTATTTAAAAATTCAAAACATTTACATCACTTACTTTATTGCCAGTAAAAGTAGAACGTGGACAGGGGGAAGGGGGTGGGAAAAGGAAGAATGAAGCATGAGGAGAATATGAAAGACTGGCTTATCTTTTGAACCCAATGTAAGGAGTAGTGGAACAGAGTAAGAAGAATAATGACTAGAAGACAATTAGCATACATTTTTAGTCCTGAATCTTCTACTGATAAACCTTGGAGCACTGGACAATTCATTTGATCCAGGGGCCTCTATTTCCTCATATATAAAATAAAAGAATTGGACTAGATGCCTTCTTAAGCACCTAGTTGGCGCTAACATTTCATGACTTCTTTAACAACCATACATATTTTTAGAGAAGCACTTCTCTAATCATACATTAAGTTCTGTTTCTGCTTTATTCCACTTAAGGCTCCCCTGAATCCACTAGGTTCAAACACAAGAAAGCTGACTTTCTTCAGTCTGTCACAGTCTCAAGCTACTCCAAGAGTTTCCAGCTCCATTCTTACTTCCGGATGACTATCCTCACTCCTCCTTTTCACCTAGTCTAGGGCTCCACTGCCTTTTTCTCTTTCCCTTTCATCACACCATTAAGTGGAATGGATGAAGGCAGGCCAGGCCAGGAATTCTTTAAAGTTCTAGCCTGCTCTGGTCTCCCAAAGCGACCTCTACAGACTCTCCAGCCAGCCGGGTAAATGTAGACTTGGATAAAAGCCAATTCCCAAAGTGTTCAAAAAAGCACTTCTTGGCCAGGCTAAAACCAGACCCATCTCCTTGCACCCACAGCCTTCAGTGGACTGCCTTGCTCCATCCAACAGGGAAAACTTCACTGACCAGAGTTAATGCAATATCATCTCTCCCCTTATCTATACTGGGCTTCTCAATCTCTCTTGCTCAGAATGAAAACCAGCTGCAGCCATTCACCCACTGGCATTCACAGCTCAGCTCACCACACACCATAATCTGCAGAGGCAAGTGCCAGCTGTGAGAGCATTTGTATGATTCCAGATCTAAGACAGTGTTGAAGGCACTACACAAACCAAACATTGTAAACAGCAAGGGAGTCTATGTAAATACAGTAAGAAAAAGAAGCCAAGGAGTGCAGCCAGAAAGGGGAAGGGCTAAGCCAGGGGAGGTGTAGAAAATCACAGATAAGGTATACAGCCTTTATAGACAGCACATGCAGCAGAAATGTCAAAGTGTTGAGACTCGGCACTTGGCATATTCTGAGCTGCTAAAGCCTAAAGGGCAATTAGGCTATAATTTATATACTGTAATGCTTCAAATGCTCCTAAGCTGTAATAGAAACACAGCTCATTAAATATAGCCAATCTATCATCCCCTCAAGCACCTTGTAACTGTGCTGTGAGAAAACCAATCACCTTCACATTTAAATAAAAATATTATCTTGCCTGAGTACAGAGAAAGGGGTGTAATTTTGGGGATGAAAACCAACATTTTTAAAGGGCAGGGTGAGAAATGGATGCAAAACTTTTAACCAACAGACCTAGTAAGTTCATGGTCTTTCTTTTTAAAAAATGTGTCAGCAAGTCTTTAGAAGCTGAATTTGGACATTAAAATCAGGGGGATTATGTTGGCAGTTATTTTTAGATCAACGGTATAAGGTAAAAATGGGTGAAAATGGTACTTCTTTTAGAGCTACTTAGCTAAGCCCGTTAAACTCAGTCCATAGGCTTCCCTGTACCTATGTTTTTGATTTTTCTTCAGTTAATACCTCTTCACTTCATCACTGAGAAAAATTAAGAAATAACCATTGTTTCTACACATAATTTTTTAAATTTCTACACTAACTCTCACTATCCATCCTCAGCAATAAGGCTAAAGCAATCTATCCAAAGAGAACAAGTAGATTGTTAATAATTGTATTCATTTCCTAGGGCTGCTGTAATAAATTACCACAAACGGGGTAGCTTAAAACAACAGAAATTTATTCTCCCACAGTTCTGAAGCCCAGAAATCTAAAATCAAGCTGTTGGCAGGGTCACACTCTCTTTGGAGAGTGGGAGAATCTGTTCTCTGCTTCCTCCAGCTTCTGGTGGCTGTTGGCATTCCTTGACTTGTGGCCACCTCACTTCAATCTCTGCTTCTGTGGTTACACTGCCTCCTTCTCTTCTGTCTGCCACATCTCCCTCTGTCTCAGTCTCATAAGAATGTCTTTATGAGGACATTTGTCATTGGAATTAAGGCCCACCCAGATAATCCAGGATAAATTCCTCCTGTCAAAATCCTTAACTTAATCACATCTTTTGCCAACAAGGTAATATTTACCCTTTTATCATTTAAGGTAATACAAATTCCAGGGATTAGGACGTGGACATGTATTTCGGGAGGCCACATTCCGCCCACTACAATAACCATGACTGTCATTGTAACAACTGAAAACTTTGTAACAATGTACAGCTTACAAGGTGCACTCATCTACATCATCTTACTTAATCCTCATAATAACTCTGTTCGAGGGCAGAGACCTAAAGAATTAGATAACCATTCATTCATACCTTCATTCGCTGAATAATCATTTATTGAGTACCTATTCTTTGCACAGCCAAAAGTTAAAGGTACAAAAGCACAGTACCTGCCCTTGGCAGGACGTCTAAAAGTTGTCCATAGTCATGCAGTGCCTTAAACTTTGAGATGAGAGTATGCTGCATGAGGTAGGATCAATAAAAGCTAGCTAAGAAAGCAACAATCCCATTAAGAAAAATCTGTCCAAGTCTTCACTTGGACTTCCATTTTAGCTTTACCCCCTGAACTTCAGATTTCTCTCTTTGCATTGTTCAGAGCCTCCTCACCGGCCTGCTACTGCTGAACCTTCAGCCCAACTCACTGCCTTAACAAAGCCTGAAGCTCAGTTTCAGGCTTTCATTACAGAACATTACTAGAAAGCAAGGGAAAATGGCTGCCAGCGATGCAGCGCCGTTCACTGGCTCACTCAAGCTTGCCTGTCACTCCGAACACCACAGACTATCACGATTCCAGACTCTGTGTTTCTTGGGAGCACCAGGCTTGTGGATTCTTTAAAGACTATTCTTTAACTACACATTAAGGCCCTAAAAAGGAATTTTGAAAATAAAATAGAACATTGGATACTCCCTTCTACAATCAGAGAGACCTTAACCTTGTAGTATTCATACAATGAACGCCTTCTACCTGGAAACTGAGTGACACCAACTTTCCAAAGGTTCTTCAAAAATAAATCATAAAGTGTCAGAGCTGGAAGGGAACTTAGACATCATTCGGTACAACCTCTTCTTTTTACAGTTGAGTAAATGGGTCAGAAGTTAACGGCTTGCTCAAAGCACCCAGTGAAATTAGATGCAAAGCCTATCACAAGCTCCAGGGTCCCATGAAAAAAATGTCATTAACAACCTCCTTGGAGAGAGTCAGAGTAACTAGAAAGTTTATGGACAGTGTCTATTAAGATTTGCTTTGTGACCGACTGGAGGGGTGGGACAGGGAGGGTGGGAGGGAGGGAGACGCAAGAGGGAAGGGATATGGGAACAGATGTATATGTATAACTGATTCACTTTGATATAAAGCAGAAACTAATAAAACAAAGATTTGGAAGAATATCTGTCATCTACAGAGATAGACACAAAAATATGAATGACTTTTACAACTGAGTAACAACTATTATACTTTATAATGAAAATGTTAAAATCACTTTGGTAACCCAGAAATCAAACGGGCTACTGTAAAATTACAAGGATGTTTAAATTACTTAGGAAGAATATGCTGTTTAAGCTGTTTTGTACTTTAGAAGCACTTATATGTAAGAAAGTAAATTTAATATATGAAAGTTATTTCTATTAAAATAGGTCCAAGAATCTCTGCTTATTCCAGTAATGCTTTGTTCTTCTAGTTCACATAGAACTAAAACTACATTCCTTTCTTCACCTGTTCTGAAATTCAGACTTCATCATATACCTTCCCCATAATGTGCTAATGAGGAATATTTCATTACATGCTGAGAATTAATAACACTTCATATGTATGAGAAATGTACCCTGCAGTTTTACAAAGGACCTTCAAATGTATCATTTCACCCAGTCATCACAGCAGTCCTGTGGGGTATAAAAGGGGAGATGTCTTGTCCACATTTCACGAATAAGGCACCTGAGGCTGGAAAAGGTCAAGTGATTTGCCAAAGGTTGTTACAGAACCAGTAAGTTGTGGATCCCAGCTGGAATCCAGGTCTTCCACTATTTGCACTAAATGAAATAGTCTCTCAGGTAAAAACATGCAAGACACAAGAGATTATAAAGAAGAGGCGTTTTCTGGTTTAGCAAACCTATGTTGAAAATATTTTACCCTTGCTCAAAACCAATACTGTGGAAAATGTATCATCTTGGACTCTCAGGGAAACTTAAACCTTTTTTTTTTTAACCTGTTTGATAATTAACGTCTTTTACCATTTTATCCCAAAGCAAACAGATGAAGTTTGGCGTGAAATGAGGTGGATCATGGATGCTCTACATTACGCAAGATACAAACAACCAGTTTCTGGCTTATCCATCACTAAGCTGATAGACCCCTCAGAAGAGCAGAACCTAAAGAAGATCAATTCTACATCATCACATATAGACTGTCTTCCATCACCACCCCCATCCCCAGAGATGCACAGAAGAAAGGCAGTGAGTGGTAAGCAATAAGATCTAAAGTTCTATATTTCAGTCACCAGACTCTTGGTCCTGTCTCCACTGATGAGGTTCTTTTGTGCTAAGTCATTAGTTCCAGCAAGCAGTAGGAAATACTGCTCAGTGGTAATAGTCTAGAAGCACAGAGGAAACAAAATCAGAATGGGGAGGGGTAGGAAGCTAGGGCAATGACCTGAGATCACCTCCATTTAGGGGTGGGGAAGATTCAGTCCAGTTCTAGTCCAAGCTTCCAAGATAAAAAAGGAATGTAACCAAAACCAGGTAATAAAGAGAACTGGCCCAGCCTCCAGTAAGTAGGGAGGGACTGACAGGAATGAGGCAGGAAGTAGGTCCTAGCCTGGGTAAAGTTCATGGCAAACTTCCCACCCACATGGCACCAATATCCTGGGGTGAGAATTGGGAAAGAGAGAAACTGTGGATACACTAGAATCCTGAGCCTGAGGCCAAACAAGTAGACTGGTCTCATCATGGATACAACAATCAGTAGATAACTTACAGACAAGCTGGAGGAGAGGCCTAGCAAGTCACCTCCACTCTCGCGAATTAAGTTGGAGTTTACATAGCAAATACTAACTGAAAAAACATAGCTGAGTTAATACAAACTTCTACAAAACACCCTTATACTTATAAACAGAGAAAAAGTGTACTAGTCACAGACAATATAATGCTCTTACCTAGAACATGTTAAAATTAATGCCATTTTTCTAGTTGATTAAAATAATGGTACTCAAAGCATCTTTCCTGATTCTGTAGCTTATAAAAGCTCAAATTTTATAAGCTTTACAATGATAATAATTGATATTTTTAATAAACAGTTCTGAAATGTGAACTTGTCCCATAGGGGGCAGCATGGCGTAGCAGAAAGAGCTTGGGCTTAGAAATCAAAGAACTGGATTCAAATTCCAGCTTTTTTTTGCTAGCTATATGCGCTTGAACAGATTACTACATGGAAGGCTCAGTTTCTGCATATGTAAAATGAGAATAATAATATATATACCTTGAAAAGTTATTTGTGAATAAGATAATCTATGTCAAAGGTTCATGGCACATAGTAGACAATAAATTGTAAGTATAGTATTTAATATTATTCTTATTACAGAAAACTTCAGTGGGGACATGAACCTTTCCTATAAGTAAGGTTATGTACATTTTTAAAACATCAGTGTCTGAAAATCAAAACTTGGCTAGTGCAAGAACTTGGGGGACAGCTAATTTACATTACCAAAGGATTCTATGATTTAACAAATAATTCAACAAAATAATTAAGTAGATTTTTATAGATTCCCAGTGGGCTGGGGATACAAATAAAATACCATCCCTGCCAGAAGCTAATCTAACAGGGGAGACAGATACATTAACAAACAATTTCATACTAATTGCATATGTGCTATAATGAGGACACGCATAGGGTGCTACAGACTCTAATGAAGGTGTTAACCAGGAAATCATAAGATCAAAGAGAGCTTCCTGGAAGAGGTGACAAAGTCAAGTACTGAAAGATAAGTAGGAGTTGAGCTGAAAAAGAGGAAAGAGGAAAGCATTATAGGAAGAGGAAGCAGAATGTGCAACTGCGTTGTAGTTCAGGGAACAGCAAGCAGTCTGGCTGCACTCAGGATCTAAGGATATTGTCTTTTTTTTTTTCATTTAAAAAACATTTATTGGTTATCCACTATGTTCCAGGCACTCTTCAAGGTAACAGGGATATAATGATAAACAAAGCAAAGTCTGTGCTCCCACAGAGCTGACATGAAAATATAAACAAGATCATTTCAAATAGTGAATATTCCAATGCATAATACAAAACAGCAATCAAGGTGGGTAGGGAGAGTGCTGAATCCACTTGGATGATCAGCAGAGACCTATCTGTGAAGGTTACATTTGAACCAGCCACAAAAAAAAGGATCCAGTTATACAAAGATCTGGAGTTGGACTATTCCAAGCAACAGAACAGCAAAAGGCCCTGAGGTGGGTGAGGGGTGGAAAGAAAGCCAAAGTATTGTAGCAGAGTGAACAAAGGGGCTAATGGTAAGAGAGGGGGTACAGAGAAAGGCAAGGGCCGGATCAGGCAGGGCATGGTAAGAAGTTGGAATTTTATTCTACTTGTGATGGAAAGCCACTGAAAACTTTTAAGCAAGGATTGATATAATCTGAATTTTCTTTAGAATCCAATCCGTGTGTTGCTTGAAGAGACCAATGTTGGAAGCAGGAGATCAATTAGGAAGCTTATTAACAGAGGAGACAGTGCCTCGGGACATTATGATGCTATTTACCAAAAACAGGTTAGACAGGAGAAGAAACAAGCTTGAGCAAATGGGCATGTTGAATTTAGGTTAGCTTTGGTACATCCCATGCAAAAAGAAACATTCAAAAAAAAAAAAAAAAACCAGGATGTATGGGGTCTGAAGCTCAGAAAAGAGAACTGGACTTATAATATAGATTTAATAATTGTTGACATATGAATGATGAAGCTATGAAAATGCTTGCTATTTCCTAAAGAGAGCAGGTAGAGTAAGAGAGGAGACTATGGAAGGATCCCTGTGGAACAGAACAGCGAGCCTTCTTAAGCTAAGAAGTAACAACCAGAGGAAGAAGATAAAATCAAGAGAGTAGTGTCCCAGAAATTAAAACATATCAAATGATGGTAAAAGGTTAAATAAAACTGAAAAGCTTCTCTTTTTTTGGTTTTGTATGTTGTTTTCAACAAGGAAGTCATCAGTAACCTTGATGACAGCGGTTTATGAAGGAAAGGAGATAGAAACCAAATAGAAGTAGATCGGGGAGTACATGGGACCAGCAAGGATACACTCTGCAAAATCTTGGCTGTGAAAGAGAAGGGGGAGGGAGGGCAGTAGCTGCAGAGGTACAGGCTTGAAAGGGCATTTGTTAAAGGCAGGATAGATATACCCTCTGTTGTTCCCCAATTCACAGAATTCTACAAACAACTCTTCAATTCTACTTCCACTTCACAGCCCTTGTCCGCCCTCTCTACTCACAGAACTTCCCCAGTGTTTAATCTTCTCTTGGCCACAGGGTCCTAAGTGGGTCCCCCCTGGCTGTATGAGGGTGGCCTCTCCCGTGCCACATAAGTGCCAAATTCTCACGTTGGCCAGATGACGGGTTACACACACTCCCTGCTGGGAAGATCTGGCCAATTACACTCGGATTTTATTATTAACTTAAAATGTGAGCGATCATCATTCTGTTTCTTAAAATATAACTCTCTCTTGGGTCCATTTATTTCTCTGAAGCCAAGATTCCATGGGCTGTGAAACACGACGACGTGGAGGGCAAAAAATGAAAAATGGAACCCAGTGACAGGGGCACTTGATAACTGGGAGACACATTTAGCACTGCGTCCCCTCACAAAAGCAAAAGCATTTCAGAGCAATGAGGTCTGCTCCTGCACACTCTGTTCTCTCCACTAGTATGACGATTTTGAATTGTTTGGAAACCATTTATGAAGAGGGAAAAATCCAATTTAGAGGTATATCCCCATTGGCTGCTCACAGGGCAAAGTCTGCAACACAATTCCATTCTGTGTGAGTAGGGGTCACTTAACTTCTGAGAAGCCTGCTGGAAATACAAAGCCTATCACAAGCCTAGACTCTGGTACCAGCCCAAGATTCTGTTTTAAGGCTGTTGAGTACCTTGGATTTGTTTGTGTGTGTATGTGGCTGGACAAACAGGGTGGGAGAGCAGTGGAACTCTTTAACTTACTTCCCATTTCTGTGTGGTTTTCAAACACAAAGTAGAACTCCTCTGAGTCAATTAAAATTAAGCATCTCCCAAGGACCCAAGGAGGAAAGTTGGCTCCTAGAAAAGGCAGCGTAGGGCAGGGGTGGAATGATTGGTCCATCATGTGGGTATTTTCTCTCCCACTCCTTTTCTGTGGGTCTAGTAGTCACAGGCAGCAGCAATTTTTCTTTTCCGTTACCGCTATTTCTCCTAGTGACTGCATGGGTGAGGCAACAGGGGGGAGGGGGGCATTGTTTCCTTCAGATGCATGTGAAGATTATCCTGATCTTCCACATGTAAATCTTCCTGGTAAGCTTTTCCCAGGTGATGTTAAGGTTAAGAACACTATGGCATAAACTAAACGGATCAAAGAAAAAAAATATCAACAGGAATCTGAAGATTGGAAATTAGAAGGTGAACAAGCCCCTGAGGTCTACCCAAGGCCTGATGAGACGTTTATTAAAATTCTTTGTTTCTAAATTATTTAAATTCTATTCAAACACAGTAGAAACAGATTCAATGAAGCACACACACAAAAAGTAGCAATTTGGACAGTGATATATTAAAAATGTGAAGATAGATTTTTAGGGCACATACTACTCCTTATTCCTTTCTTTCCATCCTGCCATGCCCCCTGCCTTTAAGAGAAAAGCAATAGCTTTAAATCAATTATTCTTTCCTGCAATGTCATCTCCCCATAAAGCCCTCAAAATCCACATCAATTCTACACTGCTGTTGTTGGCCTGATCTACAGAGACCAGGAGTTGCAACACGCATTACAATGGCAAGAAAGCCAAACTTCCTAAGCCAGCACTAATACTATGGGCAGAACTTCCATCAAACAGCTCTTGGGTCAACCAGAGGGGAAATGCAAGGCTCTACCAGTGCTGGCCTGCCCAGTGGGCCCTCTAAGGGAAACTGAGGAGCACAACCAGGTTTATTAAAATAACAACTGGGCAAGGTGCCTACAGTGCTTAATGGAGCATATGGCCTGGATCTGGGGATGGAAGCTGCACTTTGCATTCTTTTCCAGGAAGGGAGGGAGTGGCAGTGGCCTAAATCCCTGGAAACTCTCCTCAGTGCCCTGGCTGGCATCCTGGAGATTTTCCCAGCTTGTTCTGGGAGGGGTATCCCACTCTAAGCAATTGGTTCCACTAAGTCCTATAATAAATAATACAACCACCATGGAAGTCAAATATTTAGATTCCCACTAGAGCAGTGTTTCCAAAGTGTAGGTCTTTGAACCTACAAGATAATATTTACCACTCCATACTCAAGCCCTTTTCCATCTCTTTCCTGAGTTACTACAGTTATAACTAGCTCTTCTCTTGATTTATCTCCTATCTCCCTTGCTCCTGGGAACTACAGTAAAGAATTCACATCATTTACAAATTCAGTGCTAAACCTAGGATGAGAAATACAATACTGGACTAACACAAGACACCCTTCAAGAAATTACTGTTCTCCTTTATTACCAACACCATTCTCACAGCAAAATCTTGAAGTTTTTCTGATTACTGGTTTGTACTTTAATGAATCACCTCTTGATATGCTTTCTAGTTATTCTCAATTTAAAAGTGGAAAGAGTACTTCCCTGGTGGTGCAGTGGTTAAGAACCCGCCTGCCAATGCAGGGGACACAGGTTCGAGCCCTGGTCCGGGAAGATCCCACATGCCACGGAGCAACTAAGCCCGTGCGCCACAACTACTGAGCCTGCGCTGTAGAGCCCACGTGCCACAACTACTGAAGCCCACGCGCCTAGAGCCCATGCTCCGCAACAAAGTGTAGCCCCCACTCGCCGCAACTAAAGAAAGCCCGCGCACAGCAACGAAGACCCAATGCAGCCAATAAATAAATAAATAAATAAATAAAGTTTTAAAAACTTGTTTAATAAAAAAAATAAATAAAAGTGGAAAGGATTTCAATAATATTAACACCTTCTGTTTGTAAGGCACTTAAAGTATTTTTAACAAATTTAATTCTCATAGCACCAATGGAAGATAGGTAACATAATTACCTACATGCTACAGATGAAGGGGCTAAGTTCAGAGGGGCTAAGTGATGTGCTCAAGATCATATACACAGTAAGGAACAAGACAGGACTTCAGCCCAGGTTTGTCTAGGTTTAAGATAATTGTTCTTTCTGCTACAACTGGGCTGACTCAAGTCAAGTACCACCAAATATAAAGCAAAATGAAAAAAATAAAGCAAAATGACTTAGGTGATTGTTTTCAGACATTTCTATGGCAGATTAAGTAAATTAGATCTTTTCAGGCTGCTTTCAGTATTGTTTTTAAGAGGCAATCTTTGCTCTGTAAACTCTCAGATTTCAACATTCATTTCAGTTTCAGTTCAACCCAGCATTCTTTACTGAGAGCCTTGTATGTACCAGATACAGCACAAGAGGCTAATAATACAGTGATGATTAATTCACACTCTAGTCCTCATGGTCTGTTCATATGTCCATGCTCAGATCAGATGATCTGGGAAATAGAGGATTTGCATGTCCCTTTGCTTGACTCCTTCCTTAGCCCATTCCTTCACTGACTGGCTTCTTCAACATTTACTAAGCAGAGATGAACAAGACATAGTGCATGCCCTCTAGAGTTCACAGTTAATGAGGGAGATAAAAATACAAGTGAATAATTTATAATAAACCTTGATAAAGGCAGTAACAGAGATATAAATAAAATGCTTTATGAGCCAAGAGGACTAAGCAACTAACTCCACCTGGGGAAATCAGCACAGGCTCTTCCTGAGAGACTGAGTCTTAAAATATGATGCTCCACTGAAATATTAGAATGCCAGCCCTTTAAAGCATACCTTCATATACTCCTTATTCCCCTACAACCAACAAATGCTCACTATTTGTACGCTGAGAGGTCAAAGTGCAAACCGTTCTTAGAGAGCATTTGACCTGATATGGGCTGGAAAGAGGGAAAAAGTGACACAAACTCCTCAGCAGTTGCTTCTAGATATATCATTTTTACTATCAGACTTCTAGTGGGTTAAATGGTGGCCACTAAAAAGACACGTTCATGTCCTAACCCTCAGAACCTGCAAATGTGACCTTAGGTGGAAAAAGAGTCTTCACAGATGTAATCCAGGGTCCTGAAATAAGATCATCCTGGATTACCCAGGTGAGCCCTAAACCCGACAACAAGTGTCCTTATAAGACACAGACGAGAGTTCATGTGAAGACAGAAGCCGAGATTGGTTGGAGTGATGCAGCCCAAGGAATGCCAACAGCCACCAGAAGCTGTAAGAGGCAAGAAAGTGTTCTCCCCTAGAGCCTCCAGAGGGAGTGCAACCCTGCTGACACCTTAATTTCAGACTTTCTCCGCTTCCAAAGCTGTGAGAGAATAAATTTCTGTTGTTTTAAGCCATGAGTGTGTGGTAATTTGTTACAATAGCCACAGGAAACTAATACAAGACCTAACGTGTTTCTCTAAGAGCTTAATATAGCTATGTGTGGGCGCCACGCAAAGTGAATCAGATGAACCAGGTCCCAGCCCTCAGAAGGCTTCCACAGAAAGCCACGGGAACTCTAAGGTAAATGGCAGTAGAGCAGGTCTTTGGAGTGAGACAAATCTGCGTGTAGGTTCCTATTCTGCCACTTATCAGCTTATATGAATTGGAAATTTTAATAAGCCTAGACTTCAGTATTCTTACCTGCAGAATGGGAACTGGTGTAAAAATTAAGTAAGATAAAGCACCTAGAGCACTTAGCATGATGGCTGGCCCACAGTAAGTACTAAGTAAATAGCTAGAATTGTTATTACCATCATGGATGCAAATGAATAGTACATATGGATATAGCTGAATAGACAACAGTGATCAGATAGAGAGGAAAGTTCAGCTAAAGTCAACTTTCAATTAATTGCATGGATCTTATTTCCAGCCCAGTTTCAAATCTTCAGTTAACCTCTCTTTTTTATGACCCCTATGGCACCTACCACTGCCATCATCAAAAACAGCCAACAGTTCTGACACCCTATTACTTGCAGTTCCCAATTTTTCCCACTAAAGATAGGGAAAAGTACTGTCTAAAATTTGTTTTAAGAATTTCAAAGTCATTCAGCCCAAGCCTTTATCCAGTTCTCTTTTTTTGTTTGTTTAAAGGATCTTTTTTTTTTTAGATGTTGGGGATAGGAGTTTATTAATTAATTTATTTATTTTTGCTGTGTTGGGTCTTCGTTTCTGTGCGAGGGCCTTCTCTAGTTGTGGCAAGCGGGGGCCGCTCTTCACCGCGGTACGCGGGCCTCTCACTATCGCGGCCTCTCTTGTTGCGGAGCACAGGCTCCAGACGCGCAGGCTCAGTAGCTGTAGCTCACGGGCCTAGTTGCTCCGCAGCATGTGGGATGTTCCCAGACCAGGGCTCGAACCTGTGTCCCCTGCATTAGCAGGCAGATTCTCAACCACCGCGCCACCAGGGAAGCCCCAGTTCTCTCCTTTTAACTTGAAAAGCTATGTCTGTCTTCTTCCCTAACCAGGAGTCCTTACATCTTTTTCACTGAAGACCAATGACAGCACTTGTGCTCCCAAGGGATCACCCCGCCTTGTTATTTCCATCAACGTACTACTCGTATCTTCAACAGTTCCCTTTCCAACAGTTCCTTCTTCTCTACCCACAAACATCTTCCCTCAACTTTGCTACCCTACCACATTCCCATTCCATCCCTCCAGGATGCTTTGGCCAACTGCTTAAGTTCAACCTGTCCCAAATTAAATGTACCATCTCTTCCACTGCCCAACCCTGTTGCAATTAAACTCCTCCAGTTTAATGCTACTCCTATCTCCCAGGCACCAAGGCCTGAAACCTATTAGTCATTTCAGGGCCTTTGCACTTCCTTCTCCAAGTTGTCTGGAAGACTGCTCTCTAAAATGTTCACATAGCTGGTTCCTTCTGATCATTGAGGTCTCATCTAGACTCCAGAGACTCCTCCCCTGGCTACCTTATTAAAAGAACCTCCCTTCCAAGTCACTCTCTAGCTGAAGTCCAGTTTCATTTTATTCATAGAACTTTACACTCTTTGAAATTAATCTTATGTATATTCTTATTGTCTAATCCTCCCTCTGTGAGCTGCTTGAAAGCAGAGACCATGTCTGTCTATCACAAAATAGGTGCTCAGTAAACATCTTCGAATAAATGACCTTCCTGGACTTCTCTTTTCTTCCACGTAACCACCACTCTTGCTCAGCCCCACAACCTAAAAAAGGTAAATATTTAAAGGAAACATAGCTTGGACAACAGCCTCCCAGCTGGCCTCCTTGCTGTTTCCTCCTGATCCAGTTCTTCTTACATCCTACCTGCTACATAATTATCCTAAATCACAGCTCTCATCTTGTCAATTACTTCTTCAAAATTCTCTGATAATTACCCACTGGTGACAAAATTAGGTACAAACTCCTTATCTAGGCATTCACTGCTCTCCTCTGGCTCCACCCTACCTTTTAAAAAAATTAAATAACCTCTTTTAACCATTTATTTAAAATAATTATAAGAACAGCAGGTTGCAAAGAAATGTACAGGAATTCCCATGTTCTCTTCCCCCAGCCTCTCCCCAGTGTTCACATCTTACACAGTTCTTATATCAATACAGTACCAAAACCAAGAACCTGGTATAATGCACAGTTTATCCAGATTTCACCAGTTATACACACACTTGTGCATGTGTGTATGTATGTGTGGGTGTGCACATGCACATAAGCACGCAGGCTCACTTGTATGTAATTTGTCAAGCTCTATGTAATTTGTCACATGTGCAGCCTTGGGTAATCACCACCATAGTCAAGATACTCAATTGTACCGTCACCACAAGACTTCCTCTGCCACCCCTTTATAGCCTTACCCACCACCCCTCCCCACATCCTTGCCCCTGGCTAGTACAAATCTGTACTCCATCTCTATAATTATTTCATGAATGTCACATAAATGGAATTCTTTATTTGTACTGATGAGTATTATTCCATTGTATGGATGTATCATGCATCCACTGAAGGATATTTGGGTAGTTTCCAGTTTGGAGCTAATACCAATAAAACTGCTATGAACATTCATATACAAGTTCCTGCATGAAAATAAACTTTATTTTTCTAGGATAAATTCCCAAGAGTGAAACTGCTGGCATCTTACTTTTGTAGCCTCATTTTCCCAAAATTCCATTCCTGTTCCCATATTATAGTCAAACAGAACTACTTGTATTGTTTCATTTTCCTCTCTGGTTTCTAAGCCTCTCATCAACATTTGCATATTTATTATTAAAAGCTGCCTCAAAACACTTTTTGAAAGTGAAGAAATAAATTAATATAGATAGAAATAGAGATGAATGAATGGAGAGAAAAAATAGAGATGATGGAGTACTTTATCAATCCTGTCCCAATAAAATGTGATCTCCTTCCTATAAACCTGCATCTTATTTGCTAAACTTCGTTTATAAAAGGTATGTTCTTCCACAGTCTCATAGATGCATATATGCCCCTGCCTCCATTAAAACAGTAAAATCCCTGAAGCAGATCCTTTGTTATTAATTTTATATTCAGTCAGCCACCAAACACAGTGTTTCTGTTAGAGCAGCAGCTGAAGCAAAACAAAATCTTCATTGTTGAATAAATGGATGAATTAAATATCTTTGCCCTAAGAGGGCTCTGGTCCAACCAGGAAACCAGGGTGTTATATTTGCATTTTAAAAGATAACTAATAATACAAGTCTATACAGGCTATGTGCCAAGGGATAATTGAAGGAAAAACTACTTCAGCAGTGCAGACAAGTGGGCAATCCTTTCTGGGACAGTTGGGGGATGCTTCCTAAGAAGGCTTTGTTTGAGGGGACCCTTGAACAGATGAGTAGAAACCCCCAAAATAAAAAAGGGAGTCCTTTTTGATAGCCATTATTTAAAGAACAACATAAGGGTTGATCTCATTCTTTGTAGCTGCTGGATAACATTCCATAGTATGGATGTGCCCAAATTTTTAAACCATTCTCCTAATAATAAACATTTAGGCTTGTATCAGTTAGGATTAAGTCTGGATCCTTGTTACAGAAAACCCAAATAAGGGTGTCATTAACACGAGATATTTTATTTCGCTCTTATGTGAAAGAAGCCCAGGGATAGACAATTCAGTGACAGTATGTGGACTCCATGGTCTTCAGATACCATGCCCCCTTTTTCAGCTCCACCATCCTAGCACATGGCTTCCTTTCCCAAGGTTGCCTTGTGAGCTCAGCCAACACATCTTGTTACAGGCATTTGGAAGGAAAGAGGAAAAACAAAATGCCCTATCTCCCAGCTAAGCCAGCTCCTCTAATGCAGCCTTCCAAAAGTTTCATACCATACTCTCAGTTCTATCTCACTGGCCAGAATTTAGTTATGTGACCGTGCCTAGCTGCAAAGGAAGCTGAAAAAAACGTGGTCTTTTACATGAATGCACTGCCGTCTCAGACAAAATTTAAGATTTTGTAACTAAAAAAGGATAATGGATATTGGGTAGCAGCCAGCAGCGAGAGAACAAAACTGAAATCTTGCCCTGCCAATGAGTAAGCAATGTCATCTTCTACAGTCAGGAAAAAGAAGAAAGGAAAAGAAACACTTCATACCCTGATCCTGAAATAAACAAACAAGCAAAAAATATATATATTACATCTGGTTCTAGTCCCTAAAATAGAAGAAACCTTAATCCCATTTGTGTAAATTACTGACTCCCTAACAAAATTTTTTTCCCTTAAGTTTACAGTATTCTTATGATAATCATACTGATTTTCCACCATGCACGACTAACTATAACCTTGTAACCCTGTGGGTTTTTACTTTAAATACCTGTTGTATTTTTTCATCAGCAAGCCAGCACTGAATTTGGTCTCCCTTGCAGAACTTTGCCAAGTAAAGTATTTTTCTTTTCTTAAACTATTTTTCTTTTCTTAATGCTTCTGTGTCTCTAAGTCTTCCTTTCACAGTAGTCTCAGCCACAAGATTATTTCTAGTTTTATAAATCATGTTACAGTGAACAATTTGTAAATGCCTCCATGTACACACAGTGACAATTTCTCAAACACAGATATCTGAAAAAGGACTTGCTGGGACAAATGATATGCACATTTTTAATATATTCTACCAAGCTGCTATCCAAAGAGCCAGACCAGTTTCTATTCCCACCACCATTATATGAGGGTTCCTGATTTCCCACACACCACCAATACAAGAGATTATCATTTTTATTTTCAGCAGATCTGATGGGCAAAAAAATGCCTTGGTTTTGCTTCAACTTGCATTTCCCAAATTACTACCTAATTCGTAATTATAGTCTACCTAGGTTGAATATCTTTATTATGCTTATTGGCCATTTGTATTAATTATTCTTTGAATTGTTGGTTATCTTCTACCTGTTTGGATTGTCTTCTTACTGATTTACAGGAGATCTATATATATCCTATATATTAATCTTTTGTTAAGCATATTATTACTATTTTCTTCCAATCTACCACTTACCTTTTTACTTTGTTTATGTGATCATTTGTTTTACAAAGTATTAAACTTTAATGTAGTCAAATTTATCAGTCACTTCTTTTCTGACTTCTGGGGTTTTGTCTTGCTAGAAAGACCTTCCTACCCAAAATTACAAACATACTGTCTTCTAATACTTGTAGAGTTTGCTTGTTATATTTAAACTACATGGAATTTATTTTTATATTTGAGATGAGGCAGGACTTTCTCTAATATTTTACTAAAGGGATAACCAATTGTTCTAACACTATATACTGAATAATCTATTCGCTCCCCTACTTTGAAATGCAAGCTTTACCACATGTTCAATTATCACACTGAATTAAGACTGTTCCTGGACTTTATATTTCTGTTCTACAGATCCATCTGTCCATCTGTACACCAATACTACAAAGTTTTAATTATCAAAGCTCTATAATATGTTTTGATACCTCATAAATCAGGCTCCTCCCTACTGTACCTTAAAAAAAAAGTTAGCTATTCTCACAAATTTTCTTTTCCAGATAAATTTAAAAATCAATTTTCTAAATTCCATTTAAAAACCCTATGGAGGGGACTTCCCTGGTGGCACAGTAGATAACACTCCGTGTTCCCAATGCAGGAGGCCCGGGTTCGATTCCTAGTCAGGGAACTAGATCCCACATGTATGCCACAACTAAGAGTTTGCATGCCACAACTAAGGATCCCACCTGCCACAACTAAGACCCCGTGCAACCAAATAAATACTAAAAAAAAAAAAAAAAAAAAAACACCTCCTATGGAGATTTTTGAATGGGATTGCCTCAAATTTAGAGATTTCTTGTTCTTTTTAAGAGAACGCTCATGTTTTCAAAATGAGCATATATTTACCAAGTACCTATTATGGACTGAGTTCTGTGGGAAATTCAAAGGATTTTAAGGCAGTCTTTGCCCTACAGAAATGTGCAAGCTGATTGGGAAAAAGATATAAACAACTAGTGCATTAAATGACAAATATACACAGAACTAACTTGTGGCTCAGTATGATTAGTGTAGATGCCCTTTGAGGCTGATTATCACCTCTGATTTTACTTATGTTTTCTTTTCTTTGGCCTTAATTTTTTTTCTTTTTAAACACCTGACAACGTGGTAAGTATTTATACATATAAACCTTTTTTTTTTTACAGTCACCCTAAGTAAGAAGTTCTACTGTCATCCCCATTTTGCAGATAAAAAAAAAAAAAAGAAAAAAACTGAAGCTCAAAGAAGTTAAGTAACTTTCCCAAGATCACAGAGCAATCTGGAGGACAATTAGGATTTGAAACCAGGTTTCCCTGACTTCCGCCACCATAGTGCCTCCTCTCCTTCCTTCCCCCTTTTAAGTTCCTGCTACTTTATCGAATGTAAAAATCATCTCTGAAATAAAACTAGGGAACAAACAAATGAATGACATCCAGCTTTGTTTCCTGTTTCATCCTCTCTCCACAAGCCCAGTGAACAGTAAAATCGGATGTGGGGAGGGAGGGCGTGTTCCCCTCCGCTGCTGCAAAGGGTGGTTGGTCCTGTCCGAGTTCCTCTCCTTCCTTTCCCTTTTAGCTAAGAACTTACAGGGCCCTACGCCGAATGAAAAAGCGCGGCCCCTTGTTCAAAACTTATTAAAATGTCAAGAAATGAGAGCAGACCACTAAACGAAGCGCCAGCCCTTCTAGGCACGGAGGAGGGATGGGGGAGGGCCTCAACCACAGGTCCCTCCTTGAGCCCCGGCTAGGAGTTTCTCTTGTTTCTAACAGCAGTCTCTGGCTTTGCAGATTCACAGCCCTGCTCTGACGAAGAAGGCTGCTCCGAAGTCTTCCTCCCCACTGACAGCGACTACGACTCCAGTGACGCCCTGAGCCCCCGAGACCTGGACCTGGTCTACCTGTCATCGCACGACATCGCCCAGCAGGCCCGAAGCGGCCTGAGCGGAAGCGCCCCCGACGTCCTGCAGGTGCACGACACGAAGCCTCCGTCGGGGCCGCGCCAGGACGCCCAGGGCCGCAGCCCGGGGCCCGAGGCCGACCTCTCGTGCACCGAGCTCCTGCACAGCCTGACCCTCACAGGCCCCGCGCCCAAGAACCACGCCGAAGTAGCACCGGGCGCGCGGCCGCCGCTAGGCTTCCTGGGAAAGCGGAAGCTGGCCAAGCCCCCGCACTACGGCGGCTTCAGCCGCCACTACCGTTGGCTGCGCATGCACGGCGAGACGCAGTCGCTGTCGCTGTCCGAGGGCGTGTACACGCAGCAGCTGTCCCGGGCCTGTGGCCTGGGCCAGGAGCCCGGGGAAGCTGAGAGGCTGGCACCTGCCCAAGAAGGGCCACGGGGCCTGGCTCTGGCCCACGCCGCCAGCTTCCCGGAGGAGCAGAAGGACAGCCTCCATGATCCACGGCCTGCGGTGCGCCGCATCTACGTGGAGCCCTACCCCGCGGCCCTGGTGGACGCCAAGCCTTGGGAAGCCTTGAGCCCGCCCGCCGGAGGCCCCTCGGGTCTGCCCAGCCTCACGGGCCCGGAGATGAGCCCAGGGGGCCCGACCCCCTCCCCTGTGTCGGAAATACTCAGCAGCATGCTTTAGGGAGGCCCACGACTGGCTGTCCACAGTTCCACTGTGCATCCCTGCATTTTCCATCACGCTACCCCCAGCCTGCCCCCACCCCACCGTGTCCCCACCCATTTTAAAATGGATTGAATGTTAAAAACCCAAAGGTTACAGGTTCAAGGTCCTCTTTTTTAGAGTTGGAGTGGAGGCGAGAGTTGCCAGTGTCATTCCCAGTTCAGCCTATAAAGGGCATAGAAAAGCTTTTGTGTCAACGTGGAGTCCTGGACACAACGGTTCAAACATGCCATCCTATTGGTGGCACCTGTGGCGGAGGTAGGGCAACCCAAAGAGCCACCCTCAATTCTGCAGCTGGCTATGTAATCTGACTCCTGAGCTTAGGCTCTTTCATGCATTTGTGATTGACAGGGAGGAGTTCTATAGATGAAAATAAGATTAGCATTGTTTTTCCCTCCATCCCAGACCTTTAGAAGAGTTTGGGGAAAGAAGCCCAGTTTGTGTCTCTAGGGAATAGGGTCAGTGAACTTGTCCTGGGTCCCCCATCAGCTAAACCAAGTCGTTCCAAAGTGCAGCGTTCTCAGCAGCTCACCAAATCCAATTTATCGGTCAGCACTGATCTAGTTAAGTAGGCCTTGGACAGGCCTTTTCTTCACTTAGTGTTGTGTTGAAACCTCCAGAAACAAACGTAGAGGAGGCTTCTCTTCTAGCTCTGTCTTGCAAAGATAGAATAGGGCGGGAAGCAGCCCTTCCTGTACACTCAGCTCCCATTCAAGCATGAAAATGGGCCGTGTATTATTCCAGGGTGCAAGGAGATGGCTGAGTTAAGTGAAAGCCTGGATTATACACAAGATAAGGGGAGGGAGAGAGACATGTGCAAAATTGTGTTTCCTTTCCAATCCTAAAATAAGTAAAGCCGTGGTGGGGGCTGTGTCTCTGAGAATGATAATGGATCTGCTGCAGATTCTTAGGTGACAGATTTGTAATCGAGCAAGAAAGTTCCTTTCAGAGGTGGCCAGGCAGGGATGGAGTTTTCTCAGGGACACAGGCACAGCTACTCTCCCCCACGTAACAGGTCATGGGACAGACCGTCCAGAGCTTCAGTTGCTGCCTTCCCCTTTTCAATCCACCCTTCCAAAGTCAGTTTTGCCCCTAGATCACTTGGCCCACTGGGCTCAGGGAAAATCTTTCCTTAGAAGGCCTTGCCAGTGGTTCCAAGGCTATGCTCAAAGACACCTGAAAATCTTGCTCCGGTCTCACTGCGTCCCACCTGGCTTTCTCACAAAGGAGAAACCAAATCAAAGAGCAACCACACTGCATATTCAGAGCAGGCATGAGCCTTCTCTCCTTTCCTGGAGCCAAGACCCATTCAGTTCACTGATATTCTAAATGGTCCTTTTCTGCTTCACAGGCATTTTGGTTAAATATTGCACTTTATGACCCTACCTCTGTCTTCACAGCTCTACCAGTCCTCCTCATGGGAGTTCACACAAAGTCCCCTGTTCACAATGTTATTCCGATTCCTTCCATTTTTAAAACATTTGATTTAAACATAAATAATTACCCGGGCGGAAAGGTACAGATTTGGCCCATGGCCTATGGTCATTAGAAAACTAAAGCCCAGAGCTCAGTCTTTATTTTTTTAAGAGATTTTATACTCGGTAACCGACCACCCTCCCCACCCCCCCGCCGCCCGCTGCCACTCCGGCCGAAGAATCTTGATCAGAATCACTGCAGCTCCTTTTCCGTGCCTGGGAGGATTTTAAAATGCAATTTTCTTCTGTTCTGAGTGAATTCTGTATGTATGGAGTGTTAGAACTAGAAGAGAACCTAAAATTAGTCTAAGTCCTTGCATTCACAGATGAAGCAGTTAAGGCCCAGAGAGATTAAGTGACTTACTCAAGGTCACAGAAGCTGGTTTAGTCTCAGAGTTTGGGTCAGAATCCAGAACCATTCCCTTTATAGCAGACTGTCCCAGTGGGAATTGGTACACATCTAGTCAACTTTTGATTTTCTATAGGCTGCTTACCTAGTTTACAGGTAATTCCAAATTCAAATCCTTCTCTCAACCTTTACCTAACAGATTTCCAATATCACAGAGCTCTCTGTTGCCAGAAATTACAAATTTCATGCACTAGATATCTAAGCTAATTAATTAATTATAATTAATTTAAAACCTAATCAGGAGAAATGCATTTAAAATTGCTTACCATACGACTCCCATTTTAAGATGAAAATAACAGAGTCATCTCCACTCAGTTTCTTACTTACTTCTAATTATAAGACAGGTTATATATATTGAATGAGTTTGTGAGATGAGCTGCTGAAATTGTCAAGGACTCAGAAACCAAGTGATTCCCTGATCATGACCTTTCTGGTGGCAAGGAAAGAAGTCTGTGACTAAATTAGATGGAAGACATTTGACAGGCTGCAAAAGCAAAGACTGACCCATCCTTCTGACCCTGCGTTTGGTCAGCACGTTTTGACACATTGGACCAAATAATAACCCATTAAGTAAAATGGTGTTAAATTCAAGCCCACTAATGTATATTAGGCACATGGGGTTATTTTTTCACCTTCTATGAGGAAAAGAGATGCGTGCCCATGAAATGAATAATGAACGTTAGATTTCAGTGGGCATACTTAATCAACTGGAAAATGCATTTTCCTAGCGATATTCCTATAGAAAGGTGGAATTGAGGAAAGCTATATCCTCAATAGTTCGCTATTTGTTCGAGAAGTTTCCCTCTACCCATACCTCCACTTTGCAACTTCTTGTGAGCATAGTTTAAATTAAAACATTCTTGTGAGAGAGGATTGTTTTCTCTAGATCACAGTCCTTTATTCATTTGTCCAGTCTTCTCATTATAGAGACTTTACACCATCTGAGGATTTTTTGTTTGTTTGTTTTGCTTTGTCTTATCGGCTTTGCTTTGTTTGTTTGGGATATGATGGACTTTCATTCTTTTTGAGTCCAACTGGGGAGCCTCTGGAGGAAACTTTCCTGTTTCAGGTCTTCTTTTCCACCGTGTTTCTGACATGCTTAATTCTCACCTGTATGAGCTCGTCATTTGTGAAACCCTCAAATATCATTGACTGAGGTCCTCCCGTATGTCCGTCTCTATTCCAAGTCCCACAGAGAACAAAAGAATCAAGTATGAAACAGATTCCGGGCCACAAGGAGCTCACATTCGGCTATGAGTGTAGCCGTCATCACCACACATTTTCTTGCCAATGTCGTAGAAGAGGCAGGAGCCTGTCGCCTCAGCCAGGCCAACATAGCGCATGTTGGGCTAGGCATCTTTGATTTTGCTCTTGCTATCTATTCATAAAAGAGGATAGCCTGGAAAATGCAATCCATCAATGTATATGCTCGGCCACCATTTACAAGGCCATCGCATCCTCTTCCTTCGCAAGGGTACTTGGGAGACCGTCATCAAAAACATTCACTCCAGGGAGTGGGTATTTTAAGAAGTGGTTACTTAAGGTAAGAACCATTCCATTTTAAGAACATTCACTAATGTTCAAAGCAATAATTCCACTGGAGAAAATGGTTGCATTTGATTTGAAAGTTGAATCCAGTTAGTAATAATATTCCTCCAGCCCCCATTCCTGAAGGATCCCAAAGCACTTTATGAAAAGCGCTGACTGAAGCCTGGTTGTGCTCCCCTAAAAAGACCTTGTCCGGGAGCCACCTGGCAAACACCTACCCCATCCTTGCCAGGAGATCATGCCAGACAAGTGGGAAAGACGACTGGCCTCTCACGCATTGTTATCCTGCCACATGAACGTGCACCCTGAGGAATGCTGAGTTCTTCCCTCAAAGACAACGATTTTAGACAAGTAGGCACACCAGAAAAGCCCAAGTCCCTGGCCCTCTTTTGTTCATCACGCTCCACCCATGATGCACTCCCTTTCTCTTGGAGAACCGTCAACTCAAGCTGTTAAGGGGTCTGCAGTGCACTTCAGTTCCCTAGTTATGTCAACAGCACACAGAATTCACTGGCTCTTTAAAATTGATACTTGTTGGAAACATGATGCCATTCTTCTATGGCTCTCTCAACTTTGCATGTAGCAGAGCTACAGCAGAGAATGTGCATCTCTTAATATTGTTTATTGAACTCTAACATACGAATTAGAGAGGGTAGTTATAGATTAACAAGAGAGCACTCTCAGCGAATTGAAACTGCTACATTGTCACTTTATAAAGTCTAAATATTTTTCCAGATGATTCAATTAAGCAAATATGAACTTTTTTCTTTTTTTACCTGTAAGGAAATTTGTAAAGGAGCTATTTGGAAAGCAATGATACCTCTTCACGGGTAGTAGAGTGAATAAGGAAAAAACCTGTTTCTTTGCTGGTCACCTTTCATAAGATGTTCAAACACATGGCTTATGACTGTTAAGCTAAACTTCAATGCGGCCTTACAAACAACAAGGGTAGTGTATTTGAAACTATGTTGTACAGCTTGGAAACTTATTCTAAGATCTTAATTCAGAGTTTTTCTGAAGTGTTGAACTTTGCCATTAGCAAAAAGTATTTTTAGAAAAATCCATTGACTGTTTTTGAAGCACTGATTATGCCATATTTCGGGTCTCTGGTTTTTCCACCACATCCGCACACAGTAGTTATATATTTTTTTAAATTATTTCTTCCATTTCCATTACTAATGAGTGTGTAAAATTGTTATTCAAAAGGACAGCTGGTTTTGCTTAAACAATCAGACAGGTGGACTGTGACAATATTCTGTTTGGATAAAGGAAGTAGGAGGTTGTTGTTGTTTGTTTTAAATGTTATCCTAGGGCCTTTCCTCTCCAGATATATACATTCTTTATTTTAGCAAAGCCAGTATGTAACTTAGTGGTAAATGTTAAGAAGGTATTAGTTAATACTCTTTGCTCCTCTTCCTTCATTCCATGACATGAAAGTCTGACTATGCTTTCACAGTAACCACCATCTAGTAGCTGATTTATAAAAGCCAAGACTGGCAAATTGTTGTGTTCAGTCACTCTGAGTTGCTGGTTGCTTCTTGCCCTGTGACAAAGCTGACATTTGGGGATTCTCACGTATATGGTCACAGCATCAGTTTAATGTTTGTGATGGAAAAAGAATTTAAAGAAGTGTGGGGTGGGGGAGTAGGGGTGTTTTATAGGAAAAGTAATTTCACTGACATTCTATCAGGCAGTGTTTAATTGCTTCCTGCCTAATGTGTACATAGTAATTTGGCTGATTATTGGTTGTTATTTGTTCAGAATTTATTGTATCTCATTGGTATGTATGCAACTGAGTGCATGTAAAAGTTTAGACTTCGGTATGTTATCTGCACAATTTTGTGTGCTTTAAACCTCTGTAAATGTACAGATGAATCATGTATGGTGTGTTAAATGTAACCTCCAATCTTGAAATGATAATATTTTGTAGTATGTACTTTTGCAGACTCTTTGAACATTTTAAACAGACATTGTAAATGACCAGTACCCTCAATCAAAAACAGCACTGGTAAAATGCATGCCTCTTGAGCCTACAAATTTATAAGAGGTCAGGGGTTAACAAGAATTTAGATAATTTTTCTAACAGCAAGTATTTTTGATAATTTCCTACATGCCTAATTGTATTTGAAAGAAAAATTGTCAACAGAAGAAATCTTACCTGTCAGAGGGAATGACTTTATTTCGTAGGCATTAAATGGTACTAATATATTTTACTTTATATCTAACCTGATGTTGTTGAAATCTAGTTCAAGGGTGAAGAAGTCAAACATTTTTTTGATTCTTCATAAGATCTTTTGTTGTTTAAAGGACAGTTTCCAAGCCCTCGCCTTCAGTGTGGAGAAATGTCAATTAAATAATAAACTAATAGAATTGTCAGTATTTGGCTTACCTGATGCTTTTTCTAAGTCTCAATGAAGACAATAATTTTTCAGTCTGAGTTTTTAAAATCTTCTCACTGAAACATTGAAAGAGTTACTATTGAAAGAGTTATCGGGCATTGTTTTGACAACTATTGGAAAGGTCTGACCAGTTGGCCCTCAACTGATCAATAGCATTTGAGTTATTTCTCTTGCATAATTGGTTAATGCCAAGTATTGAAAATACAGCAGCAGACTACCATGGCAAATACTCTCCCAAATTGCGCCCAGGAGTTCAGACGTCTTACCCTCTGCCCTTCTCCACTGCGTGCATGTTTAAAGGTCTTCAGTGCATTTCTGCATGTACTGTCCTTTCTCTATTTCTCTATGCCTTTATTTCCACACCCACAAAGCTCCTCCCTTAGCGCTACTCCCTCTGGCTGAGATTTGAGATTTCTTCTGTGTTTGAGAGTACTACAAAGAGATTACTTCAATCCCAGGAACTTGCACAAAGGTTCTCCTGAATTCCCAAGAAAAGGACATATGCTGCTTTGGACCATGTATTTGTCTTATGCTGTTTTACAGAATTCTTTTAAATACACACACACACAAACACACACACAAATTCAACTCTTTATTGGCATGTTTGTGGTGGGCTTTCCTGACAGCCTCAGAAGGCCGTTTTGTTGTCCTGACCAAATGTGCTGTTTTCCCTACGTAAATTGTCATCTTTCTAAGCAAACCATTACTTTCTTTTCCTAATTCTGTCTTTAAATAAAAGTTTACCTTCTTTTTCAAACCAAACAGATGGCATGGCTCTTTAATATCCCCTTTCTTCTATGAACACTCCTGGGGAGGTGTTGGGGGAGGGACAGATGGAATAAAAGCAGGCCTTTCAGATTCAAGGTCAGAAGTGTGCCTCCACTGGCTGGGGAGCCCTTTTGATAAGGTATGCCAAGCAATATGCAGTATTTCCATCTGCCAGCAAGAAATCATTCCTTCTTCCCTATAAAAGTTTTTGAAAATCATGTTAGGGAATTAGGTAAGCTTAAACCAGGAGTTTCTTATTGATTTACAGTGACTATCAGGCAGGGAAAAACACTCAGAAGGAAATTCTTTGGCCCGATATTATCTATCAAGTAAGTTAGATCTTTACAATGATGCCTTGGCTGTGAAAATGCCTTTCTTCTTCAGGTAGCATATGGCGTGCTCACCTTTGCATAAGTCTCCTTGTTTTGTCAATACTACTACGACTAACAATAGTAATAATAATCATAATCCTTGTTCTGTCATAATCCCTGCTCTGTCAATCATTGCATTGTTATTTTGCCACAGAAGGGACTGGCATTAGATACAGACTAAAGGAAGTTAGGCCCCAGCTGTACACTAGGCTAGATCAGATGCTCTAAGTCAAAAACAACTGCCTGTTTGTTTGTTTTTTTTCTATTATGGTTTATCACAGGATATTGAAAATAATTCCCTGTGCTATACAACAGAACCTGTTGTTTATCCATTCTATATATAATAGTTTGCATCTGCTAGTCCCAAACTCCCAGTCCATCCCTCCCCCACCACCCTCCCCCTTGGCAATTGCCTGTTTTTTGGTCAGCATCTCCCCAACACATTTCATAGCTCCTGTCAAAGACCTGTTAAATGGGTGATAAGCTGATGAAGAGATCACCAAAAATCAGCTTAATTCTCATAATTTGCTTAATTTCTCCACAAAGAAATGAACTCAAGGACCTTTCCAAATGCCTGTCAGCCTGAGGCTCTCTATGATGACTCAGAAGAAGCTCCACTCAGGCTGCCTTGAATGTATTTCTTTAGGATTTCCTGAAAAACTCCACCACCCACCCCACACACCATCACCAGAGTGCTTGGATTAAGGTCAGCCCCCTGAAGGAAGTAAACGGCCTGGGGAGAAAGGTACGCTTCCAGACAGCCCACCGTTAGATCTGAGTGCCCAGCATCATGTCCAGTGATTGGGCACCATGGAGATGGATATATGCAGGTCTCCCATCCCAGCTGCACCCTCTGAGCAAGCAGAAAACCTGCAAAAGTCTTGTCCCAGTGCCCAAAAGGCCACTTTTGCCCACACCGTTTTCTCCAACGAGCTTTTGAAAACTGCAATCTCCTATATGTGTATAAAATACTTTCACAAGCACCGCCCTATTTGAACTTGACAAACCGCCCTGTGAGGTGATCAGAGCAAGAATTTTGATCTCCGTTTTGCAAATAAGGAGCTTAAGCCTCAGTAAAGTGAAATCTAGGGTCCATGACTCCTGACTGTCCAGTATGCCACATGCCATTGAATTAGGTCTTATGAGAAAGGAAGGACAATGCCTGAATTGGCCACTGGAAGCTCTCTCTCTCTCTCTGGAAGGGACACTCTGCATAGACAGACACACAAGGGACATTATATACACACAGATAATGACCACAAATGAAGCTAAATCAGATAGCAAAGCATACAGACCCTTTCCCAGGAGGTCCATGTTCTAGCTCAGAGTCAGGCACTCTGTGACTACAAGCCAGACACTTTTCCTCTCTGAACTTACAGATGAAGATATCTATCAAACGTGTGGGATCTTTTTCAGCTTTGAAACTTCATGAATCAAAAATACTCACATTGAGGACATATCAGAGATGCGTCAGGATTCTTCTCAGAGCGTTTCTGTTTTGTTGATATTTTGGGGGCTGCCATTGCTCCCTGGGGGAGGGCAGGTGGTGGAAGATAAGTAGACATGACCTTGAGTCTCTTGTAGCTAAAGGAGAGTGGAGAAGGAAAATAACTGAGAGATCCATGCTCAGCATCCTTTTCCAATACCCCCCACCCCGCCTCACTCTGACCCCAGTCTCTCTCAGAAAACAGTTCCACCTATTTCAGTTCCCCTCTCCCTGGCCATCCAGACCATTGTGGAATCACAGTGGATGGGGTCTGGAATAGCCCTTGGACCTTCCCTGGCATCTTGACTTGGCATCCACGTCACCCACCAGCTGTTCTCTTAGATCCTGCCCAATCACTACCCTACCATCCCTTCCCTGGAGTGTCCTGGAAAGGGTCAAGGCATTGCACCACTCCGGGGGGCACTATTCTTAAGTGTGGAATGTACTCCGCTAGCCATTTCCCAGAATCCAGGAGTGAAGCAAGCATGCCCTTTGCCAGACAGCAAGCCTGCAGCAGGCATCTCCTTTGGGGTGGAAGAGAAGTGGGGGGACTGGCATGGGACAGAACACAGGCCCCCTTTATGTGGGATGTTTGTGCTACCACAGTGGGGCCTGCTTTGAGGCACGATGCTGGACACTCATTTGATTCTTTCAAGTCTGGGGCAACTTGAGCCTGAGCTTGGTCCTCACTTGGGCCATTTGGCTTGGCCAGAGCCAGGTGCCAGCCATTGTTCTCCCGCTGCGCTCAGCAAAGTCCGTGAAGTCAGGACAGCATCATTCCCTGACAAACATTCAGTACATTTCCTCGGGTCCCAGGAGGCCTGATATTGAAATGTTTTCCTCCCCATAGTTATATTTTCCTTGGTTGAAAAAGTTTTGTTTTGGAAGTTGCTACCCTGTCGAGGTAATGAGTCAGTTTGGGAGGCCGGTGCAGAGGGGAAAATGCACATCATTGGCAGAGGCCAGAAGGATGGGGGTGAGAGAAGACGGGAGATTCCGGGTGGGAGAAAGAGGTCCACACCCTTTGCCCCCTCCCACTCTTTCAGGAAGAACACAGCCCCTCCTTCCCAGCTAGGGACCTCTTCACTGGGGTGAGGGGACCAAGCCCTGCTGCTGCTGCCTTAGGGCTTATTCCTGGGAAAGGCTAGGTAGGCAGGGAAGGAACTAACAACGTTATGGGCCACCTTTTGAGTGCCATTGGATCATCTACTTTCTGCGAAAGTTGGTAGTGTTATCCACATTTTACAGATTGGGAAACTGAGGCTCAAAAACAGGGGAATCACGTGCCTGACATCACACAGCCAGCACGTGGCCGAGCTTAGAATTCAAGGAGCCCCATGCTGGTTCTGCCACATGGTCTCACGACGAGACTCATTCATTCCTACCCAGAAACGGACCCAAGTGACTCAGGGGAGGGACACGAAGACCCACCTAGAGAGACAACTGGGGAAGGACCGCTGGCAGAGGGAGAAGACGGGGCTTATGGACTTGAGCCACCCTCGCCTATCCCTGCCATCTTCTCCCCCCCTCAACTTTCCACCCCAGACATCTTTTTCACGTGGAGAGAACAGTCACAGAGATACAAAGACACACATAGATGCACCAACAGGCTCAGATCCCCCCCAACACACACACACACACACACACACACACAACACAAACACACCCGTCCACACAAGCACAGAAGCACACACATCTGGAGGTAAATCTCAGGATTCAAGGGCTGGCTCCATGCCAGCTCTGAGCCCCGAGTAGCCCACTGAGCAGCCCTGGTCTGCCTCATTTTGGGAGGTCAAATCAATGAAAGAGCCCTGGTAGTTTAAAAAAGAGAAAGGGAGAAAAAAAGAACACCAGCACCTCTCATGATGGGAGGTCAGAGCAAATGAAACCAGGAGGAGGGGTAGCTGTATGGGGGCTGGGGCGAGAGCATGGGGGTGGGGAGCCTGTGCTGGCAGCTGAATTCCTACCCTGGCCCAGCTCCAAAAGATTAAAATAGAGCTCTTAGAGTGTCCCCTCCACAGACCAGCCTGCCAGGGGCCAGACAATACGTGGGTTTGTGCTCCAGCTCAGGCCTCCAGAGAGGTGATGTTTTTACCCGGACAGCTAAAGGCACAGAGGCAGGTCTAAAGCAATTCCAAGGCTCCTTTGGCCCACAGGCCCAGAACAGGCCACAGCAGAGGGAGAGCTGCCGGCTGCTAGGACGCACACAGATCTGCTCTTTTCTCTTCTCACCCTAGGGCAGGCCGCTGGGCTCACACTTCTTCATTTTATCTGCCCCCAAAACACCCAACTGGCAGGGCTACGTGGGATGAAGTCTTAGCGAATTCGTTATACTTTAATTTGGAAAAAAAATCTCAGCCTGGCTGTAAACAGGCAGTTCTACTGATGAGGAATGGACAGGGCATCCCTTGGGGTTATCTGAAATATCAGATAAGTACAAACCCCTCATTTTCCCTACGCAGGGAACAGAGCTCTCCCAGAAGGAAGCCCCACTGGCCACTTGACGTTTCATCTGCTTCCTTGTAATTCTTAAGGATTTCAGGCAGCTGGGACTTAAGTCCGACATCTCAGACCACTTGCTAATACAGAGGACGAAGACAAGTATGCATCAGTTAAGCGCACAGGCTCTGGAGTTTGCCAGACGTGCGTTCTAATCCTGACTCTGCCACTTAGTAGCTTTTTGAATGTGGGCAAATTATTTAATCTTTCTGGGACTTGGGTTCTTTATCTCGAATAGCACCTACTAGTGATCATAAGGGTTAATTGAGAAAATACGTAAAATGTGGTCAAATCAATGCCTGGCATATATCTAGCAAAAATTAGCCAAAAACAACAACAAAAGATTCCCTCCCACTGGGTTTCTGGAAGACCCTCCCCCATAACTAGGATGAAAATATAATTTATCATCTAAACCAGAACACTTCTGATAGTGGGAATGGACACTAACTGGACTGACTCGGGGACACTGGCTTACCAGGGACCATCCCTGGAAAATTGGGACATATGATCCCCCTCCTATGACTTTCTAAAGGGTCCCTATATAACATTCCATTAAGATAATCCTTTGAAAATGGTCCTAAACTTTATTCTATATCATGAAGCCCATTGGAAGTAATAGCCCTTTATGGTATACTAGGATATTCACATATGAAATTTTAATTTAAAATATAATATTATTGTCTATTTAAAAATCATAAGGTTATAGATAAGTGATAAGAGATAAAGTGATAAGTCATATTTGGATGGAGGACTGAAAATTGATAAAATTCTACTGCTTTTTTAATTTTTTCTTTTCTGATATTTGAGAAAAGGAGCTCATTCAATTTTAATGGAATACCCCTTGTTCCAGTTCACAGAACATCAATATTCCATAAAAGCAAAGTTTGAGAACCTCAGCCTTAAAGAACCAAGAATAACCCCCAGGGAGTAAGGGATGGAGGGCAACTTCTGTGGTCATGACATATTTTCTTTTCTTTAAACAGTTTTAGCCATTCAAGAATAAAGGTCAACAGCAATCCCACTACTGGGGATAGACCCTGAGAAAACCATAATTCAAATAGAGTCATGTACCACAATGTTCATTGCAGGTCTATTTACAATAGCCAGGACATGGAAGCAACCTAAGTGTCCATCAACAGATGAATGGATAAAGAAGATGTGGCACATATATACAATGGAATATTACTCAGCCATAAAAAGGAACGAAATTGAGTTATTTGTAGTGAGGTGGACTGACCTAGAGTCTGTCATACAGAGTGAAGTAAGTCAGAAACAGAAAAACCAATACCGTATGCTAACACGTATATATGGAATCTAAAAACAAATGGTTCTGAAGAACCTAGGGGCAGGACAGTAATAAAGACACAGATGTAGAGAATGGACTTAAGGACATGGGGAGGGGGAAGGGTAAGCTGGGACGAAGTGAGAGAGTGGCATGGACATATATACACTCCCAAATGTAAAATAGATAGCTAGTGGGAAGCAGCCGCATAGCACAGCGAGATCAGCTCGGTGCTTTGTGACCACCTAGTGGGGTGGGATAGGGAGGGTGGGAGGGAGACACAAGAGGGAGGGGATATGGGGATATAAGTATATATATAGCTGATTCACTTTGTTATCCAGCAAAAACTAACACAACAATGTAAAGCAATTATACTCCAATAAAGATGTTAAAAAGAAAAAGGAATAAAGGTCAAGATGTAGGAGCCCTTGGTTCTTCACCAGGTGTATCTCTCCATAGGGCTGCTTGAGTGTCCTCCTGGCATGGTACCTGGCTTCCCCCAGAGCAAGTGATCCAGGAGAGAGAGCAAGGCTATCTAATGTGCCCAGGATTGAGGACAGTCCCAGACACATCACTGAGTTGGTTGCCTTAATGAAAGAAGAAAATACCTGAGAAGTCTACCTGGCTTCTTAGTCCAGGACTGTAACCTACAGCTTTAACCTATTAGAAAGAATCTTTACACCCAATATCAAAACCAGACAGATCTCCAAAAGAAAGTAATCCTGGGGCCTCCCTGGTGGCGCAGTGGTTGAGAGTCCGCCTGCCGATGCAGGGGATGCGGGTTCGTGCCCCGGTCTGGGAGGATCCCATATGCCGCGGAGCGGCTGGGCCCGTGGGCCATGGCCGCTGGGCCTGCGCGTCCGGAGCCTGTGCTCCTCAACGGGAGAGGCCACGGGAGTGAGAGGCCCGCATACCGCAAAAAGAAAAAAAAAAAAAAAAAAAAAAAGAAAGTAATCCTGGTCAGCCAGGTAAAGTCTGGGTCCTCAAATGCAGGAAATGTTAGAGCAGCTTTTTGTGTATGACTGTTTTGAAATACACTACTGATTGTAAGCTTCTGATATCTTCCACTCAACCCAGCCAGCCCCTCTCTAGTCTTTGGGTGCCATTGGGATTTGCCCTCCTGAGTTTCTGGAAGACTCTTAAGGTCCTTGTGGCCCCTTTCTGACTTTATGAGTTCATTGTGTGTTAAAAAGAAAGCATCTTCCCCTGGAGTGTTTTGATTGCATTAAATGCATTTAAATCACACGTGGAGGGCTGAATGGCTTACAGTGTGATCTCTCTTTTAATTCTCACAACCTGTAAGGTGGTCACTGTGATGATGCCCATTTTTCTTATGAAGATATCGACTCTAAGAGAATATAGCCAGTAAGTAGAGAACCAGGAAATGCAGATCCAGGTCTTCTGACTTTAAATCCTATGCTCTCTGTACTATATCACACTTCGGTATTTCACTCCATTTGTTTTATTTAATATGAAATGATGCTTAGATATGCTTACTCCTTGCATTTCAGCTAAGTCATTTAAACCGCAACAGACACACACATTTACACATACACTCACCAACACACATAGACCAACTTCAAAACTGGGTCCATATACCTTAGCCCACCCTGCACCCCGACTCAAACAGTGAGTAGATGCATTTTCCTGGATTTTCCTTCAGGCACATTGCCACTTTGAGAAATTGGCTACTGCATAAACAAAATAAAATAATGGCTTAGAGATTTGGTTGAAGGGAGAGAGGACAGTACATCGTTTATTATACCAATAACCAGCATAAAAGAATGTAAAACACGCTACCAAGTAAAACCAAAATCCCACCTTGGGAAATCTATCCAATAGAGATAAAAGCACCAGTAGATAAGAATATTTGTACAAGATGCCTATTGCAGCTTTGCTGGTTGTGACAAAACTAACTAGAGACAACCTGAGTGCCCACAAATACAAGAAGAGTTGGACAAATTATGCTGCATCTATAGTGCTATTATAATGAATAAGAGTCATTTATATTGACCTGTAAAGATCCATGATGGGTTGAGAAGGAAAAAAGAAAAGAAGGAGGGGAGGGAGGGGAGGGAGGGGAAGAGGGTAAAATGTATTTTAAGACCCAGCCTGCTGTAAGTAATTTTTTTAAATCCTATTAATGCATATGCATGTTGTGTGTGTGTGTATATATATATATATATATATATATATATATATATATATACATAGAAATAAATATGCAAAGAAACATAAATTGTAACTTCAGAGTTTGGACTAGCAGAGGGAATATTGACATTTTTGCACACTTCTGAATTATCTGACTCGGTAAAAAGAGCACATATTATTTCTACAATTTAAAACAATAATAATGCAGATCAAGATAAAAAATAAACTAAGACCAGAATTTTGCCAAGCCTGATTTGAGCAAAGAAAACTCAGATTCCTGCCCTTACATCTTTGGGTTTATCCAAATGCACTCTCTTAATTGGCCCCAGACACTGACATCTGTGTGGAATACATCCACTCCTCACTCTCTACATTGGTTTTCAAAATGGCCACCTCTGCTGCAAGTTAAGACTTCAGTTGAGGCCCACCTTCGCCACCTCCGCCTCTCCCTCCACCCACTCATACCCAAAAAAGACTTTGGTCCCCTGTGGAAAAGGCCAAGAATAAATGCTTTCCACCCCAATTATTCTCCCCACTCTTTTCTCCCTAAACTCCAGATGGTGAACTCTGGAAATGGGTGACTGTGGGAGGTGGTGGTGGAATCTCCCTTTCTAAAGTTATTTCCTGAGAGAGAGCCACATCTGTGGAGGATGGCTCGGACCTAACTGCCATTAGAACAAGTTAGTTATGGGTGGTTTGCCATTTTTGGAGTGCTGATTGCATGCAGAGCCCAGTGAGAAGGAGAGATAGGAAATCAGGAGCCCTGGTGGCACAGCAAGTATACACAGATGAAATCATGGTAGCCTGAAGAAGCAGTACTTAATCAATAACTTCTATGTACATTTTCGGAACACATAAGTCTAGGCAAGATAGCTTATACTAGTGATGGTCTCATAATTCAGAATGATCTTGATCAACAGATGTCATTTAGTAGGGATTAAAGTTCCATGTTTAGGTCAGAAAAATCCAAGAATGGTATGGGAGAATTGTAGCTGGGCAAAGGATTTTTTTAAAATTGATTTAGGCATTTCACTTAACAAACTCAAATTAAATAAAAGTATAAAAGTCTGCTAAAAAATAGTAAACGTTAATTGAATACCTGCTACATGTCAAACACTGTACTAAGCATGAGTTAATGAACTCTAACAATTACATAGTCTTCTGTATTCATATTTTGAATCTTATGCCCAATTCAAGGGACCATGTTTCAGCTTCATTGGCACATTACATGAGAACAGTAGGGGGATATATAGCAAGTCATGCATGGAATAGTTAAAAGAATTGAGGATATTTAGCCAGAGGTGTTAATATATGATAACTGCAGTCAGATATTCGAGGGCTACCATAATAATTTAAAAGACTTATATTCTATAATATCATTTAGGAGAATTACGACTGTAGTAGTTTAAAAATGTATCTACAAATTCTTCAGTACTCTTCCCTTCAAAAGGTGGAGCCTAAATTCCCTCATCTTGAATGTGGGCAGGACTTAGTGACTCCCTTCTAACTAATAGAATGTGACAGAAGTGACAATGTGTGACTTCCAAGAGTAGGTCATAAAAGGCATAGTGGATTCTGCCTTGCTCTCTCTCAGATCACTTGCTCTGGGGAAAGCCAGCTGCCATGCTATGAGGACACTCAAGCAGCACTATGGAGAGGTCTACCTGATGAGGAATTGAGGCCTTCTGCCAACAGCCACTGGAGTGAGCCACCTGGCAAGCAGACCTTCCAACCCCCAGGAGAAACTCAGTTGCCTGACCTCCTGACTGCAGTCTTGACTGCAACTTCATGAAATACTCTAAACCAGAGCCACACAGCTGAACTGCTCCTAAATTCTTGACCCTTAGAAACTCTGTGAGATAATCGATGTTTGTTGTCTTTAAGCTGCTAAATTTGGGAGGAATTTGTTATTCAGCGACAGATAACTAACATAACAACCAAGATGGATCTGGCAAGGAGACCAATTTAATTTTAACAGAAAAAAATTCCAATATCACACTTGTCTAATAGTGTAATGAATGGTAACACCTGAAGTTGAAGCAGTGAGTTCCCTATGTTCAGCCAGGAGGACCACCACCTCTCAGGGATACTGTAAAGGTGATGTCTACACTGGGTGCCTGAGTATGAGCTTAGAACCCAGATTCTTCATTTTTCATCTTTATCCTTCATATTCCAACCAGCCACCATTGGTTTCCAGACCTTCACTCCTCTCTCTGGCTACGGAAGTAAGGTCACCTTCATACTATGGCAAGGCAACTCTAGGAAGATTTTCCTCTGGGTCTTAGTTTGGATCCAAATTGGCTTGTCCCCACCAGGAAGATGCCATTGCTTTGTTTTTGCAATACCATCTCTGCCGTGATTTAGAGACCCATCAAATGGAAACTGGATTTAAGACATCACTGGCCCAGGATTGCACCAAGAGCACAGTAATCTGTAATCAAAGCCCAAGTTGCCACAGTCAACATTCCCCCTGCTGCTATTGATAATTTGTACCGTATTGACTAGGTTACTTAACATTTGCAAATAGGATTCTGCAGCGGCTGGACGTCAAATACATGGAATAGATCTTCATCAGCCTGGAGCCTGGAGCCCACCCTCTCTGCCCACGCTTCAGCCACCAGAATGTCGGGCAGCCCAAGCTGTCCTTACCACCCACGTACCCAGCTCACTGCCGTGCTCCTGCTCAGGACAGAGACCTCAGCCACATCATGCATGCAGCTCCTGGGGGGATGGAGAGGAGAGGATCAATGGGGACAGGGGAGTCTACAGAACAAGCCCAAGGCAGGTGAAACATGCTCAGGACCCTGAAGGATCCAATTAAGCCCAATTCACTGGGATCCAGTTTTCCTACCAAATTCCTGAGGAAACCAAACTGAATAATGTGTGGCTTATTCAGAAACACACATCCCTGTGTTGTTGGCCGAGGCAAGGGCAGTGTGGCAGGGGGCTTAGGCAAGGGGTGCAGGTGCACCGAAATGAAAACAACAGGCTAAAACAACAAGCTCCTGCCTATAAAGAACAGCCCCGTGTTTTGCCGGATTCCTGGGTCGGAGCGTGCGTGCATATATATATATATATATATATATATATATATATACGTGGACTCTTGTGTGCATGTGCAGCTGGGCCTGGGGGTGGGGCGTGGGGCGCCTTCCAAGGCGGGAGCAGGAACGTGTCTACATATTTTAAATGGCAACTGCAGTGAAATCCATCAGAGGTGCTCTAACATACGTCTGGCACTGCCTTGTGCCAGCTCCTACAATAACTTCAGAATCTCCTCCCTCATTTCATAAACATTTTATATACCTTTTTAAGTGGGAATATTTTTGCTCATTTGGCAAGAGAGTGCCTTTATGCTGTTCAATCAGCCTGATTTGTGCCTTACGTGCTTCTTCAGGGCTGGGAAGCAGGAGGACTGATGGTTGCTGAAAGGTGGGGTCGGGGGTCGGTGGGTTGAGATGGGGAGAGAGTCTAGGGAAAGGGCGGAGGAAGACGATTCTATGAAAAAGAAACTTTCATCATTGCCTTGCTTTGGGTCCGTTCCACACCTTTCCATGGAAAACCTGTTTAACCTGCTTTAAATACACACACACATATACACGCACACACACACACACACGTAGCAATTGGAAGTTATGAGTGAGGGCTGTGTTGCTTTTCTGTTCAACCTCCACTCCTGCAGACCTGAACAATTCAATCTCTCTTTCGCCAGCTTACCTGTGGCATGTGGGTCCTGCCTGACTTGAATAAATGGCTGTTTATGGATGATAGCGTCTGGCCCGCCCCTGATGAGGTCACCTTGTTATGTTAAATATTTCTACCTCCTGGTGGAGAAACTGAAGCTGACTGCTCTCAAGACCACCTCTGCCTAGCACAGAGAACATAGCACCCAAGGCAGGACCTACATCTTTGAAAGGCCAGTTAGACCCCTCTGTGAACTTGAAGGACTCCTTTCAGGCCCCAGGAGCAAAGGATCATGACTTTGGCCTAATAATGCCAAAATTCATACTACATATGGAGAACCTATTTGTAGAGGGCTCTGAAACACCTTGTCTGCTTCCATTCTCACTACAACCCTGGCAAAGGTGTTATTGTTGCTTTGATCTCCATTCTACAGATGAACAAACTGAGGCTTGAGCTTGCCCAAGGCCTCACCCGAACGAAGTAAGGAGAAGAGACAGGATTTGAACTCAGGTCTATCTGGCTTCCACATTTAGGATCATCCCACCATAGATTCTGGGGAAAACAACCTGGAAGAATGAAAAGAATCAGAAATGCTGTGTGGTCCAATGATTCAACCTCCCTATGTGTCAGTTTCCTCATCCATATAAAGTGGGAAATGACCACCCTTACTAGGACTGTCATGGGTCAGCAGAGATCTTACAGATGATTTGCAAATATATTGAGTAACTCATGGCCAGTTTGTTGACTAAAAGAATGAACCAGTGAATCCATACATAGATAAACATTTCTTCAAATGAATCCCACTGTTACTTAGAGGAGGAATCCACTGCTGGCTCCTGGGTTCCTGAACAGAAATGGCAGATATGGAGCTAGAAATCTACAGTTTCCCAGATGAATCAAAGAGCTGAAGCCCTCTCCTCCGCAACCTAACTCCAAAAAAGACATGTTTTTCCAATGTTCTTTCAGTAGATACCCTGGGATGTGGAAGAACATGTGAAAAAAATAAATGGATTCATTTTTTAATGAGGTCGGAAAGGCATACCACACATTTTGGATCTCCAAGGTGTCTGCTTCCCTCCAGCTATCCACGGTTTTCAGCTGGGTCCTGAAATGGAGTTCAGGACACCCAGACAAGTAATTCTAACTAGCAGTGCCAGGAAAATGTTAGAGTTAAAAAAAATAAAGCAGAGATTCATTTATTTTTTAAATATATACATATCTTCCTGGAACGTCCCTCACAACAAAGAACTCTGGACAATTCTGCCTTCGCCTGACCAGAATCAGCCATCTCAGAGCAGATCTATTCCTGTCTTGCTTACCCCAACCTTACAAGCATGAGCCCCTCCCCCCCAACCTCGTTTCTCCTCTTGACGCGGATTTTCTAGAGCTCACTCCCCTGTGGGATGCACTGGTTCTCTTCCGAAGACGGTGGGGACGTTCTGCTGTGATGACGCCGTTGTGGTAATAAGCAAAGCCTCCAGAGCTATTGGGTCTGAAATTCTCGCCAGCCCTGGCCTTTAGACGGCCAGTTCCCCAGATGGGGCAGCCATAGTCCGCTGCCTCCTGCCTTGAGAACCAGCCTGGGGGTCGCAGAAGGAGACCCCAGAGAGCCATAGGGTTAACCAGCCAGCCATAAACATTACCTCCTCTGTTGATCTTCAAAGGCTCTGGGGAAGAAAACAAACCACATAAATCTTTATCAGGCCTCCTTAGAACTGCCCTGGGAGGTGGCTCCTAGAAGAGCTGGGTGGTGACTCTGTACAGAGGACAAAAAATTATTTCAGTCAGTGGTGCTGAGTCAGAGATGGATCGCTTTTATTTTTCTTTTCTCCTCTTTTCTTTTCCTCCCGACTCCTCCTATTGGAATGACTTCCTTTTGTTATTCACCAGCCAGGAGCTCCATAGTGAGAATCCTTGATCTTCTTCCTGCTTCATGGTTTCCAACCTAAATAATTCCCTGATAATTCAAAAGAAAGGAGAGACTTTGGAACAAGTGCTACCATGTTTAGAAACCAAGGACATGGTGACCATGTCTGTTTTAAAGGTTGACCGGGTAACTGGCCTAGCTACTGTGAATGAGGTTACAGAGTAGGAAGTATGAGTTTCACCCCGTGTTGAAATCTTTCAATAAATACACCTTTGCATCCAGGAGAAACTCTCCAAACCCATTCCAAACTCCTGCCACACATACATGGCAATGTGGCTTGTACTTAAGTGCACAGGATCTAAATCCTACTTGTGACGCTCTCCATGGAAACTCGGGCAAGTCATTCATCCTCTCCAGGCCTCATCTCCTCACTGTAAGTGTCAAAGTAGGTGACACTTATGAGCCACCTAGTAACTCCAACTTAGCATGTTACTGAGTTCTTGTGTGTCTTATTAAACACATCATTCCCACCATAACTGTCCGAGGTTTTACAGACCCCATTCTACATATGAGGAAACTGAGTCTTGGAGAAGTTAAGTAACTCATCCGAGGTCACGCAAACACAGGGATAATAGCGCTTACCTCATAGACAGATGAGGAGTGGATGAGATAATGTCTGCAACGTGCTTTGCATGACTCCTGACACCTTGTGAGGTCTCATTCAGAGTCCACTCTCCTCTAGAAATGTTCCCTGACCCCCTGACTTTCTCCCTCCCCCACTCCACACACATCTCTACCAGATCTCTGCTCCCAGGCCCTTGTTGGTCTCCTAGCCCCAGGAGCTCCTCAGAGGTAAAGATGTATCTCACGTCTGTAGTGCCAGCAAGTGCCTGGCACATAGTAGGGGCAGAGAGAGAGTCAAAACAATGAATGAATGAATGTTTATGAACAAATGCCCAGTTAGTAGAAAGTTTCTGAAAAAAAATAGTCAAAATAAATATTACTAGTAAAATGACTTGTTCTAAAGATGGTTAAAGATCTAAAATTTCCTGGAGGAGATTGTGTGCTAGTGGAAAAATGTACAAAAGGGAATGAGGAGCGAAGTCATCCTGTTTTTTTTAAACACCAGCTTTCACTGTAGTTTAAGAGCCTCACAGACTTCTCCAAAATGCTTATGAATCATAGGAAGAGGACCCAAGAGTCCTGAGTCCCAGCCACTCTGACTAACTTCAGCAAACATCCTCTAGCCCCACGGAAGGGGGACCTGCAAGGAAACCACACCCGTATCCACCTGTACACACACGCACACACGTGCACACAAAGACACACATGCCCGATCAACAAATCAAACTCTCAGCATTGACTGAGCACCTACTCCATACAGCACCCCTTACAAAACTCAGAAAGAAACTCGTAAACTATCCTGAAGGCCCCAGGACACAGTGGAAAGAATGGACAGTCTAGCTGCTGAACTGGGGCTGTGGGAAGTGAGGTTGGCAAAAAGTTTATTATCTGGACATGTGCCAGGGGCATTCCCAAGGATATGTGTGTAATTTGAAGTACATTTGACCCTTGAACAACATGGGTTTGAACTGCACGGGCCCACTTATATGCAGATTTCTTTCAATAGTAAATACTATGGTACAGCACAACTGTGATTGGTTGAATTTGTGTTGCGTGTAGAACTGTGACCACGTAGGGCTGACTATAAGTTAGATGCAGATTTTCAACCACATGGAGGGTCTTCACCCTTAACTACACATTGTTCAAGGGTTAACTGTATATTCGTTCATTCAACAAATGCTCATTGAGCCCCTATTATGTGGTGGGCACTATTCTAGATGATGAGGCTGAAACGGTGACCAAGCGTACCTTCTAGTCATAGAAATGTAAAAATTATAAATTTGCTTGGAAATAGCAACAAAATACAAAACGAACTACAGAAAGTTAAGCTTGACACAATGCTTCCCACTTACTGGGGACACACATAAAGGTGGGCATCTACAGAGGGAAAGGGGCGGTGGCTTCGGCAGAATCTCCAGGAGTTGGGGTGGAGGGCGGGGTCTTGTGTGGTTCTGAAAAGGCAGAAGGAGTTGCAAGGAAGTTAGGGCCCTTACCCGATACCCCTCAATTCACAGCCCAGGGATGTTCCCACGAGTAAAATCCCCTCCTCCTTCACATCCTGAACCACATCAACAGGATATAGTCGGGGACAGTCCATCAGCCCTGAAACCAGAGTGTGTGTGAACCCAAAGCAGGCACTCCCTCCTGACAGGACGCTCACTCACCTCCCTGGATTATTATGTGACCAGGAGCCAGAGTGTAAAAATCCCTAAGTATCAGAATTTACTATTGTTGTTGTGATTGCCAGAGCCTTCAAGCTCACCCCTTCCTCAGTCTCTCTCCAGCCCTGCCTATCTTCTGCCTCAAGGCTTCGGATAGATAAGGGCAGTTGACACTCTTTACTATGGGACAACATAAGGCACTGTCCACACATTATCTCACTTAATCCTCTCAGCACCCTGAGAGGCCCCTATGCCCAGTGACTGGCACAAGATCCCACAACTGGGAAATGGCCGAGTTGGCCTTTGATTCCAAGAGTCCAAGCGCTTAACCACTAGGCCATACTGGCCCCCCAGGCTCCTGAAAGTACTGCCTGGCCCATGGGCCCCCCTCAACTCCAGAACCTCTGCCAGCCCCAGTGACGGCCAGCTGTATCAAGTCCGAGCGCTCACTCTGGTTGACCAGATCTCCCTATCAGCACCTGCCACACCACTCTCCCTCCTTCTGGTGTGCTTTGCCATGTGATTTCCCACCCTGAGCACCCTTTCTTCAGCCCTCTCTCTGTTCAAATTTCCAAGGCCTACCTACAAGTCATTTCCTTTCTCTGCCGAAGACCTTTCTTAAGCCTCTCCATGCCTCCCTGATCTCCGTCTTCTCTGAATGTCTAGCTCACATTTACAGTCAGCATTGCCCAATTTAGCATCTACCTGTGCTCAGCTCAACAAGCCTTTTTGGAGCCCCTTCTAGGTGCCAGGCACAGCATGCAGACACTGAAATAGAAAGATCCTCAAGGATCCTATCATCTCTCAGGGGATGACAAGTCAGCATGCACCCAAGGCAACACAGTGGCAGGTCCACTGGAGAGGTCCTTGAGGTTTCACTTGTGTTTGTTCCGCGTCATCAGCTAAGCGCATGTCAAACAGAATAAGGCAGTGCAAGATGGGGATTAAGAGTGTTGGTTGGGGGCCCAGAATGCTGGGGCACAGACCGTCAACAGAGTGACTTTAGGTAAGGTACTAAACTTCTCTGAGCCTCGGCTTCCTCATCTGTAAAAATGAGGATGGAAATAGTATCTCTCCACTCTGGTGGGGGATATTGAGAATGGGGGAGGCTATGTATGTGTGATAATAGGGGGTACATGGATATCTCTGTACCTTCTTCTCAATTTTACTGTGAACCAAAAACTATTCTGAAAGTCACAAAGAAAGAGAAAGAAAGGAAAGAAGGAAAGAGAAAGAGAGAAGGAAAGAAAGAAAAAGAAAGAAAGAAAGAAAGAAAGAAAGAAAGAAAGAAAGAGAGGAAGGAAGGGAGGGAGGGAGGGAGGGAGGGAGGGAGGGAGAGAGGGAGGGAGGGTGGATCTACCTCATGGGCTTGTTGTGAGGATTAAATGAATTCGTGGATATAAAGCTTCCCCTCATCTCTGTGCCTCGTACATAATAAGTGCTCAATAAATGTCTGCTTTTATCAGCATTAATATCATTACCCAGGCAAAGGGAAATTCCTCAGCCCCACTGTTGTTTGTTGTCTTCTTTGGCTTTTTTGGTATAGGGGACTTCTTTGCCATCCTATCTACATACTGTTTTTAGACTATATCATCTGAAGCCCCAACAGAATTTTCTAGCTGGTAGCTGACTGGGGCTCTTATGCATTTTAATGTATGAGTTGCTGCTTTCCTGCCCTCCCACATTTTAACAGATTGCTATTGTTTTCCTGTCTGTGGAAGGAAAAGGGGAGTGCAATTTTCCAAGTAAAATCAATGCATAAAGCAAGGAGCTCGGCTTCTCCTTCCCACAGACACAGCCCTGCCAGCTGCTGCCTGTCCCTCTTTCACACAGGCAGCCCTTCCAGTTTATGCCTCCCAGCGGGATGGTAATTTTCAGCTCAGGCCAAAAGGCTTTGTTTAAATGTGGCGCTTATGTGGTAATAGAGCGTATTGCAGGGCTTGTTTTCTCTGAGGGTCAATGTTGAATTTAGTCTCCAAATAAACAAGTCTATCTTCTTCCATCCTCTCAAAGTTGTGGGTGGGATTGAAAAAGGTGGAAGAGACAAGAGGCTGAGGAAGAGAGAAGGAAAAGAGGAGACAGGAGAGAGTCCAGGAGAGCTCAGAGAAGGAGGAGAAGAATAGGCACCAATGTCCTCCACAGACAAGACCTCCTGTCTGCCAGAACGATTTCTAAAATAACAAGTGCAACTATTTCCTGAGAGTCAGCTGTGTGCCAACCTGTGTGCTCAGTATGTTAGCAACACGATCACATTTCGTTTTCATAAAAAGCCCTCTGGTGTATATATATGATTGTGCCCATTTTACAGATGGGGACACTGAGACTCAGAGAGGCGAATTAACTTGCCTTAAATTGCACAGCCAGTGAGATGGTCAAGCTGAGATGGGACCCCAAGTCTCTTTGAGTGCACCGACCAGACTCTGTCTACTATCCCACAGGACAGCAACTAAGGGCTGTTCAGTAACAGGGTTGATGAGGGGAGAACTGTGTGATCATATATTCCAAACCAATAACTGACATGGAGCTTTTGTGATATGAATTGTAACAAAGCCATGTAACACCTGATATTGGATCCGCCTCAGAATATGTAAAATAAGTAGTTGCCCTAAGAGAGGAGGAGGCTGAGGAGGGAGGCCACAGGACAGGCAGGAGATGGTGAGATGTGTCATTTAGGAGGTGTCTTGGGGGTGTATTATCCACTAGAGAGTGAAAGGAGGGAGGACTGGGGAGACAGAGAAGCAAATAGTGACTTTCTAGAAGTGGGCCTAGAACTCATGGAATGCTGCACAAAGGGATCAGAGGAAGCCTTGAGTCTTGTTGTGTTTTGGACAGAGGCAAAGGTGCATCCCAGGAGCTTTACAGCAATAGATTATCACAGCCACCATCTAAGTGTCCCCAAGCAGTTGTGTTGGACTCTTAGCACAGAGGGGTCTGCAGATTTTCCAGCACTCCTATTAGAAATTTTAAAGGGTTTATGTTTTCTTTCCAAGAACCTAGCTCAAAACCACTTCTCTGCCAGAAGGGCTCTCCAGGAATCCTTGCCTGTGAATATCCTTCTTACCCAGTTATTTTATGGCATGAATATCCCCATCCTGAAACAAATTGAACTGGGGAAAATTGGAAGTCGGGACCATCTCTCTAGTCTGTCTCCAGAGAGACGTGGGACATAGTGACCTCAGACAAAGTTAGACAATATGGACACTATGCCTCCTCAACCAGAATTTTGTAAGGACTTAAAAACCAGTCCTTGGGGCTTCCCTGGTGGCGCAGTGGTTGAGAGTCCGCCTGCTGACGCAGGGAACACGGGTTCGTGCCCCGGTCTGGGAGGATCCCACATGCCGCGGAGAGGCTGGGCCCGTGGGCCATGGCCACTGAGCCTGCACCTCTGGAGCCTGTGCTCCACAACGGGAGAGGCCACAACAGTGAGAGGCCCGCGTACCGCAAAAAAAAAAAAAAAAAAAAAAACAGTCCTTTACGGGGAGACGGAAGGGTAAGGTGGGACGAAGTGAGAGTGGCATGGACATATATACACGACCAAATGTAAAATAGATGGCTAGTGGGAAGCAGCTGCATCGCAAGGGAGATCAGCTCGGTGCTTTGTGACCACCTAGAGGGGTGGGATGGGGGGGTGGGATAGGGAGGGTGGGAGGGAGACGCAAGAGGGAGGATATACGGGGATATATGTATATGTGTAGCTGATTCACTTTGTTATACAGCAGAAACTAACACACCATTGTAAAGCAATTATACTCCAATAAAGACGTTAAAACAAGAAACAAAAAAACCCAGTCCTTTGACAGTTCAAGCCATTGACATTCCTTTGGGTTTGTTGATGTATTATTTATGTTCTTGCTCATCCCATGGAAGTAGCAAAATAAGAAATAAATACCAGCTCACAAGAAGAATAATGGCTGATGATTTGGTGTGTGAGCATCCAAGGAATCATGATGCACGCTTAAGGAGTCAAAAGTCAAATCTTATTTAAAGCACCACACTACACATTAATATGACGGACCAGAATAACTCTGAGGGAGCCATTATGGACCATTACGAAAATAACATTCATTTGTAAAATGAGGAACATACCAAGATGCAACTTGTTCCAGTTCTTTCAGCTAAATTACACATTAAGCAAGCAGACTTCCTCTTCCAACATTTTGAAATGGTTTAATATGCACTCAGGCTGACCAGGGCATGGATTTTCTAAGACTGCCCCAAAGGTAAAGCCTGGAAAAATGCAGACTGATTGCCAGGGAGACATTCAGCCCTGCTGGGGTGTTGATCAGGTGGGCGTGATTGTGCTTTGGAACTTCTCCTGGGGGACAGGACTGACACCAAGAAGCAGCTATGAATCCCAGCTGGCTTCATCCAAGACCTTATTGGCTTCTCACCTCCAGTGGTTTATTGGTGAGAACTTAGGGATGAAGTGTAGTGGACGTTTGTTATTTTTGCCTTTGGAGCATTCATTCATACCTTTTTCTGGTAATGGTTCCCTAAATTTCCCTTGGGAGCCATCCCTTCCCTATTCTTGGTCCCTGCAGTAATAGCTAAGAATGATAACAAATGTGCATTAAGCTCTCACCGTGTGCCAGGCACTGGTCTAAGCATTTTACATACGTTAACTCATTTAATCCTTATACAAAGGGGGGCTATTATTATCCCCATTTCAGAGATGTGTCAGCTAATACAGAGACAAATATGTACTTTTCACTTAAGTGGCAGAAGCAAGATATACAAATCCAAGCTGTCTGCATCCAGTGCCGTGGTCCTAACCATGAGTGATTAGAGCTGACGTCTACTCCAGTTCCAGGGGTAGGACCATGAACTAGATCTGGCCAATGCAAGCACTGTATAGATTCCCCTCCAGAGGTGATTGATTTAGAGAGCCATGTATTAGCCATGCTAGGCCAATCTTGTCCAATCAAGGCAAACCCAAGGAGCTCTGCTTGAAAACTAGAAATAGTTTCTTGAAATAGTGTTTGTTTCCTCTGACCATGAACCTGAGACAGGAAAGCCTTGAATGTCTGGGAACCATCATGTCGGGAGAACCTAACAATGAAGCCGATGCAGATAAGATCAAAGAGAAGTTCTTGATAATAGCGCTTGAACCCCTGAAGTTGTTATATGCCCTGACTTTTTCTATGAGCCAATCGTCTTTTTACTTAAGCCAGTTTGACTGGAGTTTTCTGATATTTGCAACATAAATAGTCCTATTTAATACAGAAATCAAATGTTAAAACTTTACAGTTGACAAGATTTTTGGTATACCTTACTTCAACATTACATTCTTTTACTCATCTGTTCAATCAATCAGTAAACCTTTACTGTTCATCTAATTATAGTCACTGACGTAAGTCAAAGGGATCCCTTCCCCCTCTTCTAGATATAGTTAATTCCCATAATTTTGTGCCTATCATCCTTGTAGCACTAACCTTTAATTACTGTCTTTGTTTAGGTGTAACTTAGAAAAATATAAACTCCTCTGAATTAGAGATTTATTTATCCTGGGATCCCAGATGTCCACCTGGGTCCCTGGCACACACTCATTTGTTCCTTTAACAATACTTATTAAATGCCTTTCGTGCCTTAGTTACCTTGCTGGTATAACATCCTCGGTTGTACATAACAAAAAGCAACTCTAGCTAACTTACCTAGAAATGAAATTTCTGGAGGGGTATCAAGTAGCCCAGAGGATCACTAGCAAGTTTGGAGAACCAACTTGTAAGATGGACAGGCAGCCAAAGCACAGCCAAAGTTGTACCCAGAAGAGTCAGTTAGGGTGTCCAAGCTGCCACCACTGGACAGAAGATGCTACTACTAGGGCCACTAGAATGAATCCTAAGCCCATTCTGCTTCTCTGCCTTCCTAGCTCCAGATTCAAACACCCAAGCAGAAGCATCCAGTTAGCTGAGCTCGGGGCACATGCTGTGAGATACAGAGGCTATTGACGTTCCAGCTCTCTTTCTCGGAGATAAAACCTGCCTCCCCAGAAACTCACACCATGGGGGGTTCCCCAAACATTTCTTAGTGTCCACGAAGTGACAATGGTCCACTGCAAACGGTGAGCCAACAAGATGAAACAAACAAACAAAGGTCAACCTGGTCTTTGCCCTCATAAAGTTTATAGGCTATTAAGGAAGAGGTCATTAATTAAACAATAAGGCAAGAAACCCACAGCCACAGCTGTGATGACTACAATGAAAGAGAGGAATCATATGCTGTAAGGAATATAATGCTCTATAAAGCGTGTTTCAGTTATCCGTTGCTATGTGACAAGCAACCCCCAAACCTGATGGCTTAACACAAATATTTACTTTTGCCTCTCATGGTTCTGTGGACTGACTGGGCTCAGCTAGGTAGCTCTGACTTGGGGTCTTTCATACAGTTGTAGGCAGATGGCAGCTGGAGGTGGACTCATGTGAAGACTCAACTGGGCTGGACATCCAAGATGGCTTTTTCACATGATTGTCAGCTGATGCCGGCTTTCAGCTGGGCATTAGCTGGGCTTTTGACAAGAGCACCTGTCTATAGCCTCTCCACGTGGCCTGGGCTTCTCACAGCATGGCAGCTGGATTCTGAGAGGGAGTAGTATCCCTCCTAGAGCAAGTATTCCCAGAGGCCCAGGTGGAAGATGCAATGGTCCTTATGACCTAGACTCGGAAACTGCACAGTGTTACCTCTGCCACATCCCACTAATCAAAAAAAATGGGTCACAGGGCCAGAGTAGATTCAAAGAGAGAGGACTACAAAATGCATGAATGCTACAAGGTGTGAGTCTTTGGGGGCCATCTTTGGAGACTAGCTCCCACAAAGAGTGTATAGCAGAAGAACTTGGCCTAGTATGAGGAGTCAGGAAAGGTTTCCAAGGAAGTCTTATAGATGAGGAGGGATTCACATGGTAAAGACAAGAAGTATGTTCTAGGCTTAGGACATAGCATGTGCAAAGGTCCTGTGACAGTAAGAAGAATGGCACATGCAAGTACATAAAGAAAGCAAGTATGGCTGAAGTTCAGAGACTAAGGCAGGATGTGGGTCAGGATAAGATGGGAGGGGTCGGGTGGGAACCAGTTCCAGAAACCCTTCTACAGGCTATGTTATATACTTTGGTCTTTATGTTCAGAGCAATGGGCATATTTTAAAGTGGCACTCGGAAAATATTTCTAGATTATATGAATGAGGGAATGACTTCATTCAATCATTACACAGATAGCTACTGAACATTGACACTGGGCAGGAATAATAAATGCTTTGAATAAAATTAACTTGATAGAAGTGATTGGAGCAAAGGATGTCTGGCTTCTTTAGAGCAGGTCATTAGAGATGGCCTCTCTGAGCATTTGACATTTAAACTGAGACATGCATGATGAGAAGGCACCAGTCATGACAAATTATGCAGGAAAAACATTCTCAGGAGAGGAACACAGCAAATGCAAAGGCCCTGTGGTAGAAGTGAGCTTGGTGTGCTCTAGTAACAAAAAACAAGAGCCAGTATGTCTGGAGCACTACCACCCTTGTAAGGAAGAATTCAAAACTGGCTCTCTAAAAATGGCAAGGCCACCAGCAACGATTTCATATCAGGACAGCGTATCACCAGGTCTGCGGCTTCAGTGACTCCGGAATGTCTCTTTCTGCTAGAATGTTTGGAATGCTCTTTCTCTTCTGGCCTGGCCCTGCCTGTCCTCAGCTATGAGACTCATCTTTCATCATGTACTTGCAAAGCTCAACAACCCCCAAGGAAGCAATTTGGCAGAATGTTCAAAGAACCTTAAAGATGTTCATGCCCTTTGATTCAGTGATTCCCCATCTAGGGATCTAGCCAAAGGAAATAATCATAAATATGGAAGAAGACTATTACACGAAGAAACTCATCCCAGCATGATTTATAATAATGAAAAATGCTAGTAAATCAAATATTCAACCATAAGGGAAAGATTAAGTAAATTAATGTACATCTCCTAGATGTGGGCATTAAAAACCGTGCTCCTGAAGGACCGAAGTAACATCAGGAAGTGCTTGTGTTATAATGGTGAGATTAAAAAGCAGGATACAAAGTAGTATATACGTGATTTCTACAACTATGTTAAAAATTACATGCAAGAAAAATACTGACAGTAATCATTTCTTTAAGGGGAGATTGTAAGTGATTTATTTTTCTTCTTTTCCATAATCCTTCTACTTCCTGTAATGAGCATTATTACTTTTAGGATGGAAAATAGATTTTATCTCCTTAAGAGAACAAAGAAGCAATGGCTCTCCACTACCTTTAGGATCACAGACAAACACCTTAGCGGATATTCAATCTGGCCACAAATTACAGTTTCTTTTTAAAAATTATATAATTTGGGGGGCTTCCCTGGCGGCGCAATGGTTGAGAGTCTGCCTGCCGATGCAGGGGACATGGGTTCGTGCCCCGGTCCGGGAGGATCCCACGTGCCGCAGAGCGGCTGGGCCCGTGAGCCATGGCCGCTGAGCCTGTGCTCCGCAATGGGAGAGGCCACAACAGTGAGAGGACCACGCGCCGCAAAAAAAATAAATAAATAAACAAATTATATCATTTTTTTGTCTCCCAAGATTTTTTTTCTTACCAGAATTTGATATCCCAGCTAAAACATGTTTGCCTTCTCCCCACAGATGACAATCCTTTTTGGTAGTAGACATTTGGGCATACTACCTTCTTCCTACCCGGGGCTTAAGGAAGGCAAGGAGGGAGAGAGGAACACCTCTCCGTCTACTCGCATCTGGTTAAGTCCTACACATCTTTCAGCCCCACCTTGAGCCACTCATTCTCCAGAAAGCCTTTCCTAACTAAGCTGGCCTCACTGGCCTCCCCTTTCTAATGTAAGGGTCTATAGCATTTCCATGTCTGTCTATACAGTTCACCTGCAGGCTCAACATGCCTGGTCTCACACTGCTCGTCAGAGTCTTTGTCCCCCATACGACTCATCAGCTCCTCAGAGTTTTCTTGCCCTCCTGTAAGTACCGCTCCATCTTGACCCCTAACACAGAAACATCTTGCTCATCTCATGAGGGTCAATCAGCTTTCCATAAGGGGATAAACGAGTGACTGCCTTTGAACAAGTCTGACAGACAAAACAGCATCTTTGGGAAATTTCCCTACACACCTAGCTCTGGCCCACCTCTCGATGGGGACGTCTTCCTCTGGCAGAACACCCCTCCTTCACTCAACCCTGTTCTCCTCCTTCATCCACCACCTACCCTGACCATCTCCAGCTCCAAAGGATTCCAAACCAGGGCAAGAGCTGTCAGAGGGAAGTCTGCACATAAACCCCACACACAAATCAGCTTACCCAAGAAAGGACCCTTTTGTTTGCTTCCCCACGGGCCCCCATAAATTATGAGCCCCAGGGCTTCCCTGGTGGTGCAGTGGTTGAAAGTCTGCCTGCCGATGCAGGGAACACGGGTTCGTGCCCTGGTCTGGGAAGATCCCACATGCTGCGGAGCGGCTGGGCCCGCGAGCCATGGCCGCTGAGCCTGCGCATCCGGAGCCTGTGCTCCGCAACGGGAGAGGCCACAACAGTGAGAGGCCCGCGTACCGAAAAAAAAAAAAAATTATGGGCCACAGTCTTTCTTTTTTTAAATGAACCTAAGTTCAGGGGAGAGAAGTCGTAGCTCAGCTCACCAAAGTGCTCTCTGTGGAAGCAGATGTCCCCTGGTTTTGAGCACATCCGTACCTCAGGGCATGTGTCTCTGTTTTGGTAAACCTCTCATCTCCCTGCACAAGCACAGAGATGCCCAACTCTGCTCTGTACTCCCACAGGGCACACCTTGGAGGGTCCCTCTCACCGTGTTGGTAGTTATTCCTTTGCTTGCATTGGTGAGCTCCCTGAAGGGCCAAGCTGAGTCTTCCCTGCCTTTATTCACTCAGCACCAAGAACAGTACCCAGCACACAGAGGCTCCAAATTGTGTGTTTGTGGAGGGAGTGAATGAATGAATTACAAAGGCCTCAGAAAGCTCAGAAGAGCCAAATATGGACTTCCAGGAAAAAAATGACTGGTTTACGCCCTGTATTAGTTTCCTAGGGCCGACATAACAAATTACCACCAACTTGGTGGCTTAAGACAATAGAAATGTGTTCTTTCACAGTTCTGGAAGCTGGAAATGTAAAATCAAGGGGTTGACAGGGCCGTGCTCCCTCCAAAGGCTCTAAAGGAGAATCCTCCCTCGCCGCTTCCAGTTCCTGGTGGCTCCAGTCCTTCCTTAGTGTGCGGCTGCGTTCATCTAATCTCTGCCTCCATCTTCTTACGGCCTTCTTCTCGTCTCTGTGCGTCTCTTCCTGGTGTGTCTCTTATAAGGACCCTTGTCATTGGATTTAGGGCCCACTCGGATAATCCAGAATGATCTTGAGATTCTTAACCAAATTACATATGCAAAGACCCTTTCTCCAAATGAGGTCACGTTCACGGGTTCTGGGCATTAGGACACGTACTGTATATATCTTTTGTGCCATTCAATCCAGCAAATGCTCTTCTGTATGGTAGAGACATATTGCCATCCACCCTAAAACCTAGTATAGAGTCAATTTTTAAAAGGGGGTGGATGGCTATTCTGCCACTACCCACATCTAGGACATTTAATTAATGCCTGCTAGCAAAACGTGGCTGGGAAAAGTTTCTCCCAAGCGGTTTCTCCCATCTCTTGGGAACTTTTCTCCTAGCACTAAAGATTGACGCTGCTGGGATCACACACATTCTATCCCTCCATCAGATCCCTGCTAACATAAAATACTGAAACAGCCATTTGCAGAGAGGATATTTTTTTTTTTACACAGACATCTTGGTATACTAACTACACCAAAGGGTTTAATCCATGTTTGCTGTACTGAGTCATATCAATTTAACTCAATTCCAGAAAACTCGGATAATGGACCTAAATTTTCTGAGTAAAATGTTCCCTCTCCTGGGCAAACCTTAGAGCTGTCACCTAGGGAATCCTAAGTTTTTCTTGAAGCCAGATAACATCTGTGTCCACCTTCCTAAATGTGGCTGGTCCCTCAGGTTAACAGGCTCACGATCAACAGCACAGTCAAAACCAAACCTCATTTGAATTGTTGTTGACCTGGACTCAGTGAGGCGATTTTCAGCCCACATTTGTTTGTTGAGAGAGAGAAGGACAGACGTAGTGTTATATGATTCCTTATAAATGGCACAGTTTGGGGGCAAGCTTTCCAATGAGCAACACACGTGTGGAACCCAAGGACCTAGGCACCCACAAGGCTTGTGTGTCACTTGCAGTTGTGTCAGCAGTGGGCACTGGGGCTCAGCTTGACACGCTCTGCGAATGCAGCTATTTTGGCAGCTTGAATCCCGGTGTTGGAGACGACACAACAAACTCAAGTTAACCCTAGTTGCCTCCTTGGGCTCTGTTCTTTGGGAAGGAGTCAGCCAGGCAGACAGCTGCCACTTCAAATTCCACTCCCGGGAACAATGCACTTTATTTTTGGAAAGAGGATAAAACAAAGGAGAAGAGAGCAGTGCCGACAAATATACATTTGCTTTTCTATTTATGCAAAGCCCCTGCCCCATCATCACCTCAGTTACCAGTTGTTTAGAGCAGCCGTAGAATATATAGACTTGTAAATAGTCACTGGCCTGCATCCCTGCAGAAAGTAATACAGGCCAGCTTCCAGGATGGTACATCCCACTGCTGTAAAGAGCTACGTAAATAACAAGATTATTTCCATGACAGACTGTTGGCCCACATGGTTGTGATTAATGCTCCTATACGACAAATACTCTCTCTAGATCCTTTCTATGTAAGAGTCACTCTCTACAGCAGTGGTATTCTAATTATGGGCTCTTCGTTATACAAGAGAAAAGGGAAGGGAAAGAAAAACTGCCCTCTCATGCTGTTGCCATCACTTTCTGTCTCTATACTCACTACTTTCCATACAATTTCAAACATCATCTTAATCATGCTCGCTAAGGCATGATCCCACATGAAAAGCCCACTGGTGGGAAAAATAGAAAGGAGAGAGACAGAGACAGACAGACAAACAGACAGACAGAGACACAGAGAGAGAGACTGAGAGAGAGGAAGGAAGGCAGGAAGGAAGGAAGGATGGGGGGGGCGGTGGAGGAGGAAGGCAGGCAACAAAGCCAAAGAAAAATTTTAAAACAGCTTCATAGGAGCAAGGACTATGTTTGCTTTGCTTACCACTGCATACCCATAACCTAGCACAACCTAGTAGCCCTGGTACATAGTAAGTCCTTAATTAAGTATCTAATGAATAATTAGAATAAGTGCAAATTTTGTCTAATCATTGAATGGAGCTTAGTTCAAAACGATCTGTATAGGGCTTCCCTGGTGGCGCAGTGGTTGAGAGTCCACCTGCCAATGCAGGGGACGCGGGTTCGTGCCCCGGTCCAGGAAGGTCCCACATGCCGCGGAGCGGCTGGGCCCGTGAGCCATGGCCACTGAGCCTGCGCGTCCGGAGCCTGTGCTCCGCAGTGGGAGAGGCCACAACAGTGAGAGGCCCGCGTACCAAAAAAAAAAAAAAAAAAAAGATCTGTATAATAGTTTCCTCCTTCTGCTGTTTGTCACTTAATTTGTTCCCTTTAGAGAAAGGATTGAAGATTGATATTTAAGGAACCCTACTACTATGCACCAAGTATGTTGATTTGACATGTCATGCAAAGCTACACAATGATCCTAACTATTTGATAAATGCTACATATATGCTGAAAGAGGTTAAGTAACTTGCCCATGTAAGACAGCTAATAAGTGGAGGAATGGGAATCTAAACACAGGCCTGGTTGACTACAGAGCCAAGAAAATGTAACTATATCCTGCTGCTTCTCAGGAGATTATCAAAGTATATCAGCTGCATCCTTAGCATCAGCTTCTAAGATGGGACTGTGATTTACTAGGTCTCATTAGAACTGAATTTGACTGCGATAAACCCATTGGCTACGTGGAGGAATTTTTCACAGTGAGATCTTAGTTGTAATGCATAATGCTAAGAGGCAGTATGGTAAAAAAAATACTAGCCCGATTTGATTTACTCTCTGTGAGATTTCTAAAGAAGGGTTGCCTGAGAAATTAGAATCACTCATATGTGGAATATAAAAAACAAACAAACAAAACCCAAAGTAAATGAACAAACCAAAACAAAACAAACATGTAGATACAGAGAACAGAGTAGTGGTCACCAGAGGGGAAAGGGTAGGGGGAGTGCGAAATGAGTAAAGAGGATTTCTGTGATGACAGATGGAAACTAAACTTTTGGTGGTGAGCACACTGTAGTGTATACAGACGTAGAAATATAACGTTACATACATGAAACTTACATAATGTTATAAACCAATGTTAACTCAATAAAAAAATAAAATTTAAAAAAGAAATTAGAATCACTTACATATCAATTATTTATTGATTATATTTCATTCCAGCTTGTGAGCAACAGCAAGAAGGGACCACATCTGTTCTGCTCACTGTTGTAAACCTAGGACCCAGAACTATACAGTGGCACTCCATATTTAATGAATGAAAGTGAGGGTAATGGACTTCCCATTGGGTTGACTTCTGCATCCCTGGGCTGGGGCTCCAGGCAGGCTGGGATGATATGTGTGAAACTGGGACTCTGGGGAATCCAAAGCATGGTCCTGTGAAGCAGCTGGAGAAAATGAATTCAGACTATGGAGAATCATTCTCTCCCACTCAGTTATATTTCACAGTCCTCCCACACGAAAGGCCCCAAATCAAATGGAAAGTAGCATTTACTCAAAATTCAAGCCTTTTTTAGTTGCCGCCCAGCATCCTCCAATTTCCCAAACACTGCGTATAGTGAATCCTATCAGCAGCGGGCTGTGAAAAGAACCTTGACCTTCTGTAAGGACTGAGTCTTCAGAGCTTTGGGACCCTGAGTCAAACCTCTCAGAAGTGGAGAGAAGCAGAAAGAACCCAGGCTTTCTTTGGGGGCATGGCCTATTGAGACTGAAAGAAGCTTAAATATCCTTCTCAACTGTCACCTGAAAAATCGGACCTCAAGTCACCTACCTCATTAGTAGGAAAGCCCAGACTTGAACTCAGGTCCTCTGACAGCCTCTAATTCAAAATTATTTTATCACCCACCCACCCAGGTAGCTGTATAGTAGAGGCCCAGCACAACATGAAGAGGGGAACAGAGAGCACAGGGTCACTGTCCTCATGAACTATAAGGTCACTGGGGTTCTTATCTAAGTAAAGAACAAAGAGGGCTTCCCTGGTGGCGCAGTGGTTGAGAGTCCGCCTGCCGATGCAGGGGACACGGGTTCGTGCCCCGGTCCGGGAGGATCCCACATGCCGCGGAGTGGCTGGGCCCGTGAGCCAGGGCCGCTGAGCCTGCGCGTCCGGAGCCTGTGAGAGGCCCGCGTATCGAAAAAAAAAAAAAAAGAACAAAGAGAAGCAACACGTCTCTGGCCCCTGAGGGAACCTGTGTGTCAGGCCACGGAGGGCAGAGAAGGGAATGTCTTGGGTGCTGTCGAGCCAGGCAAAGTGGAGCTCTGGAAGGACATAAAAGGTACTTGCTAGTTCTACAACTTCTGGCAAGTTACTTAGCCGCCCTGAGGCTCAGTTTCGCCATCCGTAAAATGTGGACAGTACCAATCTTATAGGGTTATTGTCATCGTTTAATGAAATAATGAATGCAGAACATCTAGCAGAATTCTTGGCATGTAGGGGAGACTTGATCAACATTATATCCATCCCTCCTCCATCAGTCTAGGAAACAGGAAGAGTGGATTAGTTTATATGAAAATGACTGGGATATGGCAGGTGTATAATAACATTATTTCATTCACCATGACTGCGGTACAGAACCAAAATAAGACTTTTTTAAATTTTTATTTATTTATTTATTTTTGGCTGCGTTTGGTCTTTGTTGCTGCGCACGGGCTTTCTCTAGTTGCGCGAGCAGGGGCTACTCTTTGTTGCTGTGCTCAGGCTTCTCATTGTGGTGGCTTCTCTTGTTGCAGAGCATGGGCTCTAGGTCCACGACTTCAGTAGTTGTGGCGTGCAGGCTCAGTAGTTGTGGCACACGGGCATAGTTGCTCTGCAGCATGTAGGATCTTCCCACGCCAGGGCTCGAACCCGTGTCCCCTGCAGTGGCAGGTGGATTCTTAACCACTGCTCCACCAGGGAAGTCCCAAAACAAGACTTTTAAAATGTTATATCTTCAGCAAAGAAGTTATGGTTCTCTCCTAAGGGAAACCGGCATGCCAATTACCCCAGGAGAAAAGAAAGCTTTAGGAAGTGTACATGAAGTCATATGAAACCCACCCAGCCCTCCAAGTTGATTAGACCACAACCGGACTTCTAAACAAAGGTCCCCCGTCCAGCACCAATTACGCATGGACTGTCATAAAAGAAGACCTGGGCCAACCAGATTTTTTTCTCTCTCTAAAAGTTGAACTGAGAGATACTAGGAGAATAAAGCACTTAGCAGCAGAAGACGAAAGATCATGAGACAGAAATAAAGCAGTGAGACCACGATGCATCATAAACAAGGTGAAGCTATGAGAGTCAGAAACTAGGAAGTCAAGAAAATACAAAGGCCAGAGGTTGAGGAAATCAGGCTGCAGGAAGAGGAAAACAGCCATGAAGAAGACATGAGTCATGAAAACGATGGAACACAGCAGTCACGATCCATACACTCTTGAGGCCAACATTCCTGGAACCACCCAGGATTCCAAATGACTTCACAATTCCGCTTTCAGTCTCTGTGTGGCCCAGATTCTGCTGGACTTCTTTTTTTTTTTTTTTCCTTAACATCTTTATTGGAGTATAATTGCTTTACTATGGTGTGTTAGTTTCTGCTTTATAACAAAGTGAATCAGCTATATATATATATATATATATATATATATATATATATATATATATATATACATATATCCCCATATCCCCTCTCTCTTGCATCTCTCTCCCACCCTCCCTATCTAGGTGGTCACAAAGCACCGAGCTGACCTCACTGTGTTATGCAGCTGCTTCCCACTAGCTATCTATTTTACATTTGGTAGTGTATATATGTCCGTGCCACTCTGCTGGAGTTCTTGATCCTCCCAAGGCCAACTGAATAGCTTTCCCTGAGTTCCCACACACATGTAACCTTATGACGAACTTATGAATAATTTGAATGAATCTCTGTTTTTTCACCCAAACAAGTCTGATTACATCAACCTACTTGGCTGTATTTAACATATAGCCTGAATTTCCTGGGATCAGTCCAATTTCTTGAATTTGCCCTAATTCTTGAAAGGGGATTTATTACAACTATAAAAGAAATAAGATTTAACTTTCACACTCGTTTATGACTTTTTCTGCAAATAAATTCACAAATAAGAATGGTGTTGGATTTAGTAAATATGGTCATCTTAATGATGTGCCAGGCAACTGACCAGGCTCTGCGGGATAAGGAAGTGGTGAGGGAGGGCACAGAGCTAGGTAAGACTCACTCCTTCCACTCAAGAGTGATTTCAGTTGAGTTATTTCAACAGAACCCTACCCAAAAATCCTAAAGCAGGATGAGTAATTAAGCTCCACAAGAGTAGATATCATGTTTGCCACATTCATTGTGTATCACCAATACCTGGCACCAAGCCTGGAACTTAAACAGCACTTTAAAAATCTTAGCTGAAAAAAAGAAAAGAAGGAAGAGAGGGAGGCAGGGAGGGAGGGAGGGAGGGAGGAAGAGAGGGAAGGGAAGAAGGGAAGAGGGCAGAAGCCATGAACGTGCTCCTCAGATCTCCTGCTCCCAAGTGCATAATTAACTGACGGGTCCAGCTGCTGACCTCTGAGTGTGCACCAAGACCATGCACCCCACCACTGCTCTCAGCCAAAGAGTAAGCATGGCCAGGATACTAAGGCCACAGTTCCTGTGGAATGCAGGACCCCTTTGATGTGGACTTTGGCTCAAGGACTCCCCATTGACCTGGCTGAATCATTTTTAGAACTGCAGTGCCATCTAAGACTCTATCTATCCAACGTTTCTTCCTTTCTCCACAGGTGTCAGACTTGCCTCATGGTCTAATGGCTCTCCCAGCCTCCTTTGGCCCCCTCCCCTTTTTTCCTCACCATCATCTTAGCGTCTATATCTCAGAGAACCTAACCAATGTAGGGAGGGAAAATCTAAGAGAGGGAGGGTATTGAGCATGGCTAAGTTTGGAACTAGCCCATATCAAAAGTTCTTGACCTTGGAATTATGAGACTGGTTTTTCAGTTCTGTCCCAGGGCTACAGCTAAAGTTAAAACGACCTGCTTGACACACACACCCAGATCCACCCTCTGCCTTGCTCTGTGCCCAGGGAGACTGACTTCTATGGCTTGTGTCCTCGGGGCTCTTTCACTGGCTGGCTTCAGGTTGGGTTTGGCCATTGAAAGGAGACTGGAGGTCAGGGAGAGAGGGTGAGCAGGCTACTTCTTCAGTGCTCCTCCCTGCTTCAGCACTGTGTTTCTGCCAGTAACTTCATTCCCCTCATGACTACCAAGGGACTTCTACCAAGTGACTGCCTTTCTGTTGTTCCAGCTGAGATTTCAGCCAGTGTTTGATAGAAGAGAGAGTTTAGCTTATTGTTGGATTGACTTCATTACGCATCAGTTATTGGCCTTTCCTTGTCCATCTTTTGCCCTGTAACTTCATAGTCTCCTCCCACAATGATTCTGGTCTTGGCCATGTGGTTTGCTTTGGCCAATGGGAAAGAAGAATTGTAAAAAAAACAAACACTTGAATGTTTCTACTTCATCTTGCTTCTTTGCTATTACCATGAAACTGTGATAGCCTCGCAACATGATTGGGTCACCCTGCTGGAGGATTATTTTAAAAGTCCAGGCTTCCAGCCCAGGCTTCCTATACCAGCCTAGAGCCCACCAACCCCCAAACATATGAAAATGCTTAGGCAAGATCGGAGGAGTCACCTAACGGACCCACAGCTCATGAAGAACATGAGTGAGCCCAGCTGAGACCACAAAAACCATCTGGTAAAGCCTAGATTCATGAGCAACAATAAATATTTATTCTTCTTTTTTTTTTAAATTTATTTTTGGCTGCGTTGGATCTTCGTTCCTGCGCGCAGGCTCTTCTCTAGTCGCAGTGAGCAGGGGCTACTCTTCATTGTGGTGCGTGGGCTTCTCACTGTGGTGGCTTCTCTTGTTGCAGAGCACGGGATCTAGGTGCACGAGCTTCAGTAGTTGTGGCACACAGGCTCAGTAGTTGTGGCTCGCAGGCTCTAGAGCGCAGGCTCACTAGTTGTGGCGCACGGGCTTAGTTGCTCCGCGGCTTGTGGAATCTTCCAGGACCAGGGCTCGAACCTGTGTCCCGTGCATTGACAGGCAGCTTCTTAACCACTGTGCCACCAGGCAAGCCCAATTTATTCTTTTAAGCCACTGTGCTTTGGGGTAGCTTTTTACACAGCATCATTGTGACAGTAGGTAAAAGATACAGTGTCTTCCCTGAGGAAACCATGATCCAAAGAGAGTCACGTACCACAATGTGCACTGCAGCTCTATTCACAACAGCCCGGGGCTGGAAACAACCCAAGTGTCCATCATCGGATGAATGGGTACAGAAGACGTGGCACATAGATACAATGGAATATTACTCAGCCACAGAAAGAAACGAAACTGAGCTATTTGTAATGAGGTGGGTAGACCTAGAGTTTGTCATACAGAGTGAAGTAAGTCAGAAAGAGAAAGACAAATACCGTATGCTGACACATATATATGGAATTTAAGGGAAAAAAATGTCATGAAGAACCTAGGGGTAAAACAGGCATAAAGACACAGACCGACTTGAAAATGGACTTGAGGATATGGGGAGGGGGAAGGGTAAGCTGTGACAAAACGAGAGAGAGGCATGGACATATATACTGTACCAAACGTAAGGTAGATAGGTAGTGGGAAGCAGCCGCAGAGCACAGGGAGATCAGCTCGGTGCTTTGTGACCGCCTGGAGGGGTGGGATAGGGAGGGTGGGAGGGAGGGAGACGCAAGAGGGAAGGGATGTGGGAACAGATGTATATGTATGACTGATTCACTTTGTTATAAAGCAGAAACTAATAATAAAAATAAATAAATAAATAAAAATTTTAAAAAAAGAAAATAGCAGTAAAAAAAAAAAAAAAAGATACAGTGTCTTAATTTATTTTCACTTCAGGGATGAAGTAAAGCCTGCCCAGCCAGACTTGCTTTGGGGGAGGAAGAAAGGGAACCTGGGGAAGGAGGAGTTGGCAAGGACTCCTTGTAGAGGACAAGTTGACTATCCCTCAAGGAAGGACCAGCATCCAAGGAACTGGTCTTGAGTGACTTCCTTGGCCCAAACCAGATCTAAGTCAAATGTTAGAGGCCTAAGAAAGTCACTCTGGAGGGAGGAAATAAGAATGCAACTTTAAGGCTGTAGGACAGAGAAGCACTGAAGGCCAAATTCCAAGTGAGGCTGGAATTCCATCAATTTTAGAGAATTCCATCAATGCAAGAGCAAGATCCAGAGGACTGGGGACTGATAAGAAAAGATGGAGTGGGTCCACTAACTGAGGACTTTAAAAAAAAATCTCTGCAGATGGTCAGCACCATGAGGTGGAAGCCAAGCCCTGGGATTGAGAAAACTGGGCAAAATTGGACCCAGAGAAAGATCAGATCAGATCCAGCCTTAGGCATGAGTAATTTGAACGGTCTTATCTGCCTGTGAATCAGAGCAGATGTGGAGTTTTGCTGGTGATGCCCTCTCCACCAGAAACAGCAGTCACAATCTATAAGCACTACTGGGTGGCATATTCAGGGAGAAAAATCAGGCTAAGAAGGCAGTCATCACTAAAAGTCGAGAGAGACTACATAGGCATCTGGCTGAAAAGGCATGTGTTCAAGGTTCTCTATTGCTTCATAGCACACAACCGCCAAATGCAGTGTCTTAAAACAACACAAATTTATTTTATCTCACAGATTATATCTCAGGAATCTGGGCAAGGCACAACGGGCTGGTCATTCTGTTCCATGTAATGTCAACAAAGGAAGCTCAGTGGTATTCCACTGGTAGACAGAAGACAGCTTCGCTCCCACATCTAACACCTGTGCAGGAATATCTGGAAGGCTAGGCTGGGCATAGCAGTAGCAGGGTAATCAAGCATCTAATATGACGGCTCGGGGCTCCCACAGAGAGTATCCTGAGAGGTCTAGCCCAAGGCTTCAAGGCTTCGTATGATCTAGCTTTCCAGAAGCAAAGAATTTGCAGCCACCTTTAACCTACCTCACCATGATGTAAACAAATGGTCTCCAAAGTTGGCTTTAACATTCCAGAAGGCACACACAACGATCCCCAGGACTGGAAAAGAATGTTAGCATTTCAACGCATATTTGTTTTCTCTTAAGAATGAATGAATTAAGCTTTATGACTATTTAATATCTAGGTTGGCATTGCAGTCTTCTTTGCTCCGTATGTCGCAGGTCACAGCACAAACAGCACTGAGGGTTGAGCAGGATTCCCCCAAGATAGAGGCTGACAGTGAAGGTATCCTCATTTGTTTGCTTGATTTCAGAGCATCTCTGTGTATTACAGTCCACACGTGCCTGGTTAAGTAGACTAATGTTTTCTGTTACTGCTATAGGCTGAACGTTTGTGTCCTCCAGATTCATATGTTGAAATCCTAAACCCCAGTGTGATGGTTTTTGGAGGTAGGACATTTGGGAGGTGATTAGGCCATGAGGGCAGAATTGGGGCCCTTATATAAGGGGCCCCAGAGGGTTGCCTCTCCCTTCTGTCACATGAGGACACAGCAAAATGTCAGCAGTCTGCAACCAGGATGAGAACCTTCACCAAAAGCTGACCATGCTGCCGCCCTGATCTCAGACTTCCAGCTTCCAGAACTGTGTGAAATAACTTCTATTGTTTATGAGTTACCCAGTCTGTGTAGTGTTTCGTTATAGCAGCCTGACTGGACTGTGACAATTATCTAATTTTATCCAAACTCATCTTCACAAAATGGACAAATGGCTTAAAAGAATTCTTGCAAAGAAAGCGAATGGAGGACAATACTGAGAGCGACAGTAGAAGTGACCAGTGAGAAATGGGAAGTGACACTCTCCCTTTTCCTACGTCTAGTAGGAGCTCTCCATCCGTTGCATCATCAAATACGATAAGAAAATTGTCAAAAAATCAAATTATTAAGAAGGCTTTTCACAAAATGAGTGGCTATAAATCTACCTTCATTTACAATTAACCTTACCCCAAAGGCATTTTGGTTAATGTGTATTTAGCTAGTACAGTTAGCAAGACAATTAAAACACTGCTAATTTGATTTTTATTCTTTTAAATTTCCTACTTCTGAACATACTCTTAGTTGCATATTATATTTGCACAGCAGCTACATATATGTGTGTGTGTGTGTGTATAAAATTTATAAATATCTAAGTAAATATCACAAATATTGTCAGTGTCTCATCAAAACCATTTTACTGGTAAGGGGCATGATCAAAAATATTTGAAAACCACGGATAGAAAGAGCAGGCCGATAGCAAAGTCAGTAGCCAAAAGGAATGGAGTAAATGTGGGGGAGGAATGCAGAGTGAACAGGTGAATTGCGACAGGCCTGGAAAGATCATCTCCTGAGAAGCATAGCGGAAGCTCTTGTGAACGTCTGTAGCTCCTGACTGGTCATCAGTTAGGCCCCATCACCTCACCACCTGGTCATGTGTTACCATGGTTTCTGTGCTGGTCTCATCCCCAGTCCATTCAGCCCAAACCCCGGAATAAGAGCTCCAGGCCAGGGATTAGCTACTGCTCATTCCCATCCCACCGGCATCCCCTGCAGCTTACGTGCTACCTGTGCTGCCTCGTCTGGGAAGTCTGTCCTGATCTCCTTTGGCTCCTGGGTTAGCGGGCTTCCTCCATGTTCCCAGAGCCGCGGGTCTTCCATCCTAGCATTGGACTCTAATCCTAGCTCTGTATTGTATCCCACTGCATCATCGTTGCCACACATTGTTTGTTTTTCCAACTAAACTGTGAGCTCCTTGAGGGCAGAGATTTCACCTTATTCATTTTAATAGCCACAACCTTGGCCCAGGCAGACGTGGCACGTAGTGGACATTCAATAACTGTATGTGGAATAAATGAATGGGAATGAACAGACGTGGGACTGACGCGCGGTTTTCATAAAATGATTGCCACGATTCCTTCCCTGGACTCTCTCTGCTCCCCCTCAGAAACACACTCTATCTGTCCAAGGCTGAGCCACAGGCCACTTTGTTTTAGACAAGGCTACTTTAATAACAACTCAAACGAGTTTAGGATTAAAAAAGAAGGGACAAGGAGACTATATGGATCCATTTAACCAGGAAATCGAAGGATGAACCTGGCTCCAAGCCCACCTAGATCCAGGAATTCAAGGGTGATACTTGGAATCTTCTTTCTCACTCTCTTGCCCATCATTTGATACTGACACTTGCCGTGTGTGATCTCATTCTCACGTATTCTACACATCGGTCTTTCCTAAAGTGTAAAGAAGATGCCCAGCAGCCATCTTCAATTCATATGCCTTTAGCTCCCTCACCTAAAAGGCAAGCGACCTTCTTCTCCAGATCCAAAGTCCCAGGGAGAAAGAAAAAAAAGTCCCAGACAAGGATCCTGGTGGTTCTAGCTTATGTCAAATGTCCACTCCTGCCAGAAAAATGGAGTTCTGTGATTGGCAGATCAAGACTATGCCCCACCCCTGCATCCAGGGGCATGAGAGGCTGTGATTGGCTGTCCCACCGACTCCCACGATTGGGAACTGGGAACAATATCTTAAAGGAGGAGGTGGGGGATTGCTGGACAGACAGAAAAAAAATAACAGATGTCTTCTCCAAAGCTCTCTGGAAAGTGGCCTGCATAAGAATCCCCATTGCTCCCTGGAAAATTCAGGCCCAGTCTTTGAGCTAAGGGGGAAAAAATCCTTGTGACAAATCACTCTCTCCCTCTGCCTGCCCATAGCCCTCTTCAAAGGAGATTCTGTTTCTCTCTTATTCATGTCCCTACCAAAATGACGCTGGGTGGCCAAACTTTCAAACCCCCCTCAGAGCCTGCAGCCAGACCCTGACAAGCAAGCCCAGGTCCCACCCTCAGCCCAAGAAGCCTCTTAGCACAGGGCCTCAGTTAGCTACAGGCTGTGTTGTGCCAGCCCCAGTCAGACCCAGGCCCGGGGGCCACTCTGAAGGCCAGCGGCACGCTGCTCTGGGAGCTACCTCCTGCCAAAGTATTATCGTCAGCCCTCTGTTCCCAAGTGCTTCGAGGCTGAAGACTGGTCTCAGCCTGGCTTTGATGGCCGGGCTCCGGGCCTGGCTGGGGGCTGCGGATCAACGGCACTTTGTCAGCCCGGCAGGCACACCTTCGAGAAGCTGAAGTGCACACTGAACGGAGGCGTCTGCAGAGCTAGGCCCTCTGTGTGTTTGGGTAAAGAAATATGCAGCTTGAGCTGTGGTCATCGCTGCCTGAGCCGCTGAGCTGCAATCAACATCAACACCACAAGGACACAATATTTTCTCCCGATTTACAACACGTTCATTTATTTTGGAATTTCTGTGCCAGCTGAGGCTACAGGGTGGTGACAGTGGAAAACTTGTCCTGGGGCCAAGCAAAAGAGAGAGTTGCAACTGAGCTCCTGTTCTGAAAAAGGGTGCTCGAAAGCAGCATAAAGCAAGCAAGGCTAAGAGGGTGACCTTCACCAGACAGCAGCCCACGGGGCAGGGGTGGGGGGAGGGACACGACTCATTTGGAGGTCTACTCTCGCTCCCAGCATGGCGCTCTGCAGACGGGCAACTGGAACCAAGGGTTCCTGAGAAATTACTGATACCCTTGGGTCTTGCATTATACAATAGGATCCTCTTTCTGTCTCTCAAAGTTCCCTAGGGAGTCAGAGATCATGGGCTTTTGAAGGCAAGCCCCTACCCTCCAAAAGCTGGCTTTCGTATAAAATACCATAGGGAAGTGCAAATGATGGGATTTGGAGTAAGAAAGACTTGCGTTTGAATTGTTCATACAGCTACTTACTGAATGTCTTTCGGCAGATGCTTTGCTTCTTTTAGCTTCAGTTTCCACATCTGTTTTTAAATGGACACCATAATATCTAACCAGCAAAGTTGCCATGGGAAATAGGGTAATTGATGGAAGTACACAGCACAATGCCCAACTCTTTCTGGGCACTCAGCACATGACAGTTCTGACCCCTTTGTCTTTCTGGTTTTTATTGGCTCATTTGGATGCCTCCCGCTCAGCTTTATAGTGTACCTGTAAAACCAACCAGGATGTTCCCCGGATGGAAAGACTGTTTGTTGGGGGACTGAGAACTTCCCCAGATTGGTGGATGGTCCAAGAAAGGAGGCCACGGTGAACGGGATGGATCCCACTGTAACATGCGATGACCAGTTCCCCCAACAAAGAGGCCCTAGGAGGGGCCCACTCCAGTTATTATCACAAGAGTCTACAACAGAATGGTCACTATGTCCCAGGCACAGGTAGGCACCTACGACTGATATCTGGGGCTAGCTTCCAGAGACAGCCTGCCTCGCCAAGGAACTAACAGGCTCCTTGACTCAAGGCAAAGAGGAAGGGCACCCCAAGAGCACCATTCTCATCCTACTGAGAGAAAACTGAAAAGTGCCTGCCAAGGAGAAGTGATGACTCAAGGTTTCATAGCTAGTAACAAGCAGGGCAGGGATTTAGAACCAAGTCTGGTTCACTTTGAGTCTGGTTATCTTCCTGTAAAACAATGAATTTTAGCAAGGGTGATCCTCATTATTCACGGTCGTTATGTTCTATAAAGACACCTGAATATTGAAGACCGAACCCCAGCTCCTAGGGGAAATGCACAGTGAGATTCCTGAGAGCCTCTTTTCTGTCAATCAGTCAAGGCATTTACATGTGTTTCTGTTTAAATACATTTTATTTCATATGTATTGTTGACTCCTTAGTCCTGAACCACACCCAACAGCTCTATAACTCAGAACCAAACGAGGCTTATTTAATAAACGTTATTTTTTTTCTGTACGGCACATCACAGCCTTCTTGCACTTAGGAACATGAAATAGCACTTCAGCACTATGCTTGGGGGCCATTTTAAACAGCAAAATCACCAACAAAAGGCAAGGTGCAAAACGTGGCACTAAACAGACCATGGAAAGGATACACGATGAGAGCTGAAAAAGAAGGCAAAGTATCATCTTGTTCAACCTCCGCTAAAACGTGCACAGCAGGCAACTCAATCTTTTGCTGCTATGTATGCCCACAAATGACTGCAAAAGTGCCGTAAGTATTGATTTGGGCGTTACAAATAGATTTTAGCAAGTAGGTGAATTTGCAAATACAGAATCTGCATATACTGAGGATCAGCTGTAATTTATCATCCACACCAAGACACTTTTATGAGTGAAAAGAGTTGCTACTACCAATTATACCAGGACAACTGATGTAAACTGGAACTGTCCCAAGCAAATCAGGATGTATGCTAACCCTAATTTTGGCCTTTGAGACCCCTTTGAGAATCTGATGAAAGCCACGGGCAGACACATTTTTTGCACGCAATCCCAAGGAACTCACAGGCCCCAGGGTTCCTCAGGTTACACATCCAGCCCTAAAGAGCGATTAAAAACCATAAGACACAAACCATAGTATGGTAAAAGTATGCCTAAAACTTGAGGCTAAAATAATGATGGGATGAGCTCAAGTAGAGGAAGCCTCCTCTGGGACCCTAGGCATTCATAGACAAAGTCACTATTGATATACACTTGTCTACCAGGGCCTCTGCCTCACTGTCGTAGATACAGATTCATTCCAAATTTGAATTCACACACCATAAAGCTGGGCGGGGAAAGGAATGGGGAATCCCGAAAGCTTGACATGGGTGTGCTCAAAGCCTTCCCTTACCCATTATCCCTGTGCCAAATGCCCCATCCTCAGCACTCACGCAGAGGGCCAGGCATGGACAAGGTCCGCAGCAGAAGAGGGACCAGCCAGGAAATCGTTTGGACTCACTTAGTAGAGAAACAAAGAAAGTCCCCCCACCCCCATAGCCTGGGACCGGGAACTAAGGACCACCAGAAGGTTAACTGACACCCATACTTCACCTCCACAGAGGAAAAGAAGGGAACCATGGCCACTGGTGGAGCCATAGACAGCTCTGAAAATCTGCAATTCCAATGGGATGGTTTGAATCCCCGTTGGTTGATGGGGTCTGGGAGCCACTACCTTTAATCCCCGCATCACACTCCTGCCCCCCGTTGCTCACCTCCTCTCTTGGAAGAGCACAGCTGCCCAGATGTGTGTTTCCCGTTAACTCCACCGGCTCTAGTCTGGAATAAAGGAGACATTTTCATGCCAAATTTAAAACGACATGGAAATGTGTATTGTGTTGGGAGAATTGGCCTTTTGAAAGGGGTATGAAAACTAGGGAAACAGATTTCATCACCCTGCCTGCAGACAGGTCATCAAAGCATCCCCTTCCTGTGAAGTGGGATGCTCTTTCCCCTTTACAGACTGTGTTAGCATCTCCATTATGTACCCCCGGGGGTGGGATAAAGCACGGTGCAAAGGCTCAGATCTTTAAACTGCCTTAAGTGCCCATTAAGCACATTAGTAACATCCACCATCGTGAGTCTTACCAATATAATTTCCAACTTCAAGCCAGGCGTGAAAAAAAAAGGGAAATGAGCTGAGTTTATCAACCAAGCAGACCACCTTAAATTAGAAGAGATTACGGGGTGATGGGGAAAGGAGAGTTAGCTGAGAGGATTTCAGAACACTCCTGACCATTAGTTGGCTACTTATTTCCTCTCCCCCACATCTATGTCATGGGAGGCAATGGGCTGAGCCAATCTGACCTTAAGAGGTTGTGATTTTCTTGTTGATTTTTTTTTCATTGAAGTATAGTTGACTTACAATGTTGTGTTAGTTTCCGGTGTACAGCAAGGTGACTCAGTTATACATACAAATACATTCTTTTCCAGATTCTTTTCCCTTAGCGATTATTACAAAATATTGAGTATAGTTCCCCATACTATACAGTAGGTTCTTATTGGTTATCTGTTTTATATATAGTAGTGTGTATATGTTAACCCCAAACTCCTTATTTATCCCTCATCCCTTTTCCCCTTTGGTAACCATAAATTTTGTTCGCAATGTCTGTGGATCTATTTCTGATTTTGTAAATACGTTCACTTGTATCTTTTTTTTTTTAGATTCCACATATAATTGATATCATATGACACTTGTCTTTGGCTTACTTCACTTAGTATGATAATCTCTAGGTCCATCCATGTTGCTGCAAATGATATTATTTCATTCTTTTTTTAATAAATTTTTTTATTTTTATTTATTTTTTTGGCTGCTTTGGGTCTTTGTTGATGTGCGCCAGCTTCCTCTAGTTGTGGCTAGCAGGGGCTACTCTTCGTTGCGGTGCGCAGGCTTCTCATTGCAGTGGCTTCTCTTGTTGCAGAGCACAGGCTCTAGGTATGTAGGTTTCAGTAGTTGTGGCACGCAGGCTCACTGGTTGTGGCTCGCAGGCTCTAGATGCAGGCTCAGTAGTTGTGGCACACGAGCTTAGTTGCTCCCCGGCATGTGGGATCTTCCCGGACCGGGGCTTGAATCCGTGTCCCCTGAATTGGCAGACAGATTCTTAACCACTGTGCCACCAGGGAAGCCCTTATTTCATTCTTTTCTATGGCTGAGTAATATATATATATATATATATATATATATATATATATATATATATATATATCTCACATCTTCTTTATCCATTCAGCTGTCAATGGACATTTAATCAGTGATGCTAATGTCGAAATTCAGCCTCAAAGGGCAGGGTCCCTGTGCTACAAGTAGCCATATAGGGATCAATTTTAAAAAGAAAGGGAATGATTTGAGAAATGGGTCTTGGGTTTGTGTCCGTGCTGTAGCTGCCTGCTCTAATCTGTGTGTGTTGGGGGGGCAGGGGTGGTGTCAGGGGAAGGAGGTTTTAAAACTAATCAAAGACACCACTTCCTGAAGGATTGGGTTACAGGCAATTCACATGTCTGAACTCACCTCCTCTTCACAACTCTCCAAAATGAGTGTTACTGTGTCCATTTCACAGATGAGAAAACTGAAGCTTAGAGAGGTCAAGCAGTTTATCCTGGGGCCCACAGCTCTATGTGGACAAGCTGGAATGGAAACTAAGATCTTTTGGACTCAGAAAGATGTGCTCTTAACCTATCCTCTATTCTGTCTGATCTGATCTAAGAAAGTGCATGTGTGAGAAGGAGGGAGGGAAGCTGGAGAGAGACCGGTTTATTCACCACCTTGGAACAGAAGAAATTTTAGAAAAGCCTGACCCACAGGCCCAGGGCAGGAGGCCTTGGGCCTTAGAGCTGTGTGGGGTCAGAGGGCCCTAGCTGGCGGCCTCCTTCTCCTCTCCTCTTGTGGCCCAAGCCACAGGACAGTCTGCCTGTCTCCTCCCTTGCCTTCCTCATTAGCTGGGATTGGGACCAATTTGTGGATGCCTTTGGTGCCCTAAAGCAGTGTTTGAGTCATCTTCCCTGATGCTAAAGGAAAAAGAAAGGAGGAGATAGATAGCCATCCCCCAGGAGACTGGCGACATGGGGAGAGAGGAGCAGTGATGGATGGAGGCCAGAAAGGAGAGGCCAGCATCCAGAGGTCATTCTTAGTCTGGCTGTCTTTAACCTAATTCTTCCCCAGGGACCTGCTCCCCCGTGAGGTCATCTCCCACCACAGGCTTCAAAAAGAGGCTCACTCGGGGATTGGCCTTCACTCTTTTGAGACTTGTTAACTTAAGGGCCCCATACCCTTCTAGCTCCCTGGTCTTCCTAAGGCTCCAAGGAAAGAATCCAGGTAGAACTCAGTAGGATTAGGGCCTAGGTGAAGAGGCTAGGTCTTCTCACACCAACCCAGGTGATGGGTTTTATTTGCTTCCAAACTTGACAGGTGCCCACGGGCCTCTGAAGCTGGAATAGGAGTCAGATCAGGAAAGCATGATGGAATTAGTCTTCGGGATTCTGCCTGGTGCAGAAACGGAGCTCCACCACTTCTAGCTGTGGGACTTCGGGGACACTACCTCACCTCTCTGAGACACAGTCTCATGACATCTTATAAGAATGGACGTAAAGTAAATGGTAAGAGGCATTTGTAAGCTGGAACACACCAAAATGTTTGTTGTTGTTGTCATTAACATTCAACTAAAATGATGTGCAGGGTAATGGATCTAAAACGCCTCACCATGTTGGGTCATAAACACTGGAATAGCACCCTGCACCATCTAAACCTCACAAGAGTTCTGAGACAGTTACTATCCTTTCTTTTCTTTTTTTTTTTAATTTTTATTGGAGTATAGTTGATTTACAATGTTGTGTTAGTTTCTGCTGTACAACAAAGAGAATCAGTTATAGATATACATATACCCCCTCTTTTTTAGATTCTTTTCCCATATAGGTTATTATAGAGTACTGAGTAGAGTTCCCTGTGCTATACAGTGGGTCCTTATTAGTTATCTATAGATATATATATAGCAGTGTGTGTATGTCAATCCCAATCTCCCAATTTATGTCCCCCCCTTCCCCCTTGGTAACCATAAGTTTGTTTTCTACATCTGTGACTCTATTTCTGTTTTGTAAATAAGTTCATCTGTACCATTTTTTTTAGATTCCACATATAAGCAGTATCGTACAATATTTGTCCTTGTCTGACTTACTTCACTCAGTATGACACTCTCTGGGTCCATCTGTGTTGCTGCAAATGGCATTATTTTATTCTTTTTAATGGCTGAGTAATATTCCATTGTAAATATGTATCACATCTTCTTTATCCATTCATCTGTTGATGGACCTTAGGTTGCTTCCATGTCCTCCTGGCTATTGTAAATAGTGCTGCAATGAACATTGGGGTCCATGTATCTTTTCGAATTATGGTTTTCTCTGTTTATATGCCCAGGAGTGGGATTGCTGTATCATATGGTAGCTCTATTTTTAGTTTTTTAAGGAAACTCCATACTGTTTTCCATAGTGTCTACACCAATTTACATTCCCACCAACAGTGTAGGAGGGTTCCCTTTCCTTCATACCATCTCCAGCATTTGTTATTTGGAGACTTTTTGATGATGGCCATTCTGACTGGTGTGAGGTGATACCTCATTGTAGTTTTGATCTGCATTTCTCTAATAATTAGTCATGTTGAGCATCTTTTCGTGTGCTAGTATTCTCTTTTTTCTACAGATGAGGAAACAGACTGAGGTACGTTAAGCACTTTGTCTAATACCATATAACGAAGTTCATGGCAAAGTTGGGACTGGAACACAATTATGTCTGGCTGCAATGATACATAATTATTATGCCAAAAAAACACAAAAAAGTGGGGGAGGAAATGGGTAATCAATGTGAACTGTGCCCTGAAGGGAGGGTTCAGACATAAAGCGCAGAGGAAGCAAAATGGGCGCCATTGACTGTGCATCTCCCATAAGTCAGGTACAGTGGTAGGCAATGGCATGCATCAATCCATTAAATCAGAGAGCAAAATGAAAGGGGCCAGCATGTGGTCTCCAACTCAAGGTCAAAGATGAAACTCATACTGGGGTTATAAGTGTGAGTACTATTCATGCTCCAGATGTTTTAAGCTCCTACTGTGTGCTAAGTCCAGCAAACATAAAAATCAACCTAACGGTCTTGGCAGTTACACACCATTCTGTTAACCTCTCCTCAGCTGTATCACAAAGCATCCCCAGAAACAACTCATTACTCAGCACATTCCTCAAAATTTCCTCTGAAGCCCCAAGAAACACGGTTTAAAAACTCAACCCAAGATCTAGAAGAATCCAGAGCACTCACATACCAGGGCTTCAGTCTGTTGGCATTTAATATCTTTATCCAAGCCACTCTCATATCTGGACTGAAGCAGTTGTCTTCCCCATCAGAGAACCATTGAATCTGCAGTTATCAAAATGACACACCTTTTACAAAACACTTTCTCATACTCCACCGGAGCATGTTAAATTCACAGCAATCCCATGAAGTTTGAAGAGTATATCATGTGCTCCCACTTGGCACGTTGGGGAACTGGAGTTCTTGGAACTCTAGATAGTGACCTGCCCCAGGTGATACAGGTAGTAAGTGGCAAAGACCAGGTGGGAGCCAATCTTCGAATCCCTCCTTCTCAGTCTAGTGCTCTTTCTCCTGAAGCAAGCTCCTTGTCGAAGGCCTTTTTCTGATGTATCATTTTTGAAGCATCTCCTTAAGGGTGATCTCCTACATCACCAGGTATAACATCATCATCTCAGCTCCATTTTGGCTGGGCATGGTTGTTTAAGGGAGACTTAACAAGAGCTGAATTCTTAGGACAGTCGGGGTTTGCCTTCCTCCCTCACTGGTAGGTCTGTCACTGGTCAGCTCTTACACTTAGCTTCATAAAGAACAAAAAATGTCCACTGTAATACGGGTGGTTCAAAGGCTCTCTTCTGGTTGGCGTACGAATTGAAACATTTTTTAAGGAAAATTGGCAGTATCAAAATCATAAACGTACATACCCTCAAAGCCAACAATTCACCTCCAGGAACCTATCCGAAAGAAGTTTTCACGTGAGTGAGCAGAGGGCATGCATCAAAGCTGTTCCACTGTGACTTTGCCTATAAAAACCAAAAACTGAAGAAAACCAAAATCCTCCCCGTTAGTACAACCTTTTTTTTAATCATGGTATGTCCATGCTGTGGAAGAGCATGCAGCCATTAAAAATAATGAGCTACTCTGCTTGTAGTGTCATGGATGTATATTCATGTTGTTAAATAAATAAAGCAAGTTGAAAATAACATGAATAATAGGATCAAACACTTCTGTTTCGAAAACAAACAAAAGCGGGGAAAAAAACTCAGATCGAGGCCCACCCCTTGGGCTTCAGATAGACGCCCAGGCTGTCCTGGGCCTATGATTTCAGGGAGGGGGAGGCAAGGAGAGAGCTGCGAGGTGCTGCCCTGGACTGCTCTTTTCTGAACATCATTAAAATTTGATTTTGAAGTTTCTGCTCTTAATGATATCCTAAGAGGCCTATGAAAGATACCAACGGTGCAGATTACAAAATTAAAAGTATGATTAGGGCTTCCCTGGTGGCGCACTGGTTGAGAGTCCGCCTGCCGATGCAGGGGACGCAGGTTCGTGCCCCGGTCCGGGAGGATCCCACGTGCCGCGGAGCGGCTGGGCCTGTGAGCCATGGCCGCTGAGCCTGTGCGTCCGGAGCCTGTGCTCCGCAACGGGAGAGGCCGCAACAGTGAGAGGCCCGCGTACCACAAAAAAAAAAAAAAAAAAAAAATTATGATTATCCTGCCCCGCTGACTGAATTGCCCCAGCTGTGTACCCTCCACTTGTATGTATGAGTTTATATAATATACTGTACAACTATTATACATACATACCACAGGGGGAGAATATATACCATCAAACTATTAACACTGGCCCCTCTAGGGAGGGATGCAGGACACTTCCATGATTTTACTTTTTATACTTCTCATTATTTTATTGTTCACAAGGCATTATTTTGTAATTTTTAATTTTAAAAATGTAAAGGTAAAAACCATTCATTTAGGCCTAATAGAAGAAAATAAGAAAAAACAAACAAAATGGATGGCCTCTCACCATCCAAACCTCACCAGAGCAAATCCCAATTACATAGCAATACAGCATAGCAATGCCTTACAAAGCAGATTAGCAGGGAGCAGGGTGGGGAATTAGTCTGTTTTGTTGACAGTCCAGGACAGTGCCTGGCTCATATTAGGCATTCTATTAAAAAATTACTGAATGTGGAATGAACAGAGAAGAACTCAGGATATACACAGAAAGGCAACTTCACTTGATTTAAGCAATTGAGATTAGGAGGCCAAACTGTGACCAAATACCAATACTTGTGAGTGCAGCTAAGACTAGTCTGTAATTAGTATATCAAGTGTTTGCCTACCTGTAACCACTCCTAAATTGCTTTTACACATTTACTCATCAAATATCTATTAAAGCCCCTAAGGGGCTTCAATCAAGCAGTGCAAGTGGACCTATAAATTCAGTGTTTGAAAATGTTGCTTGTTAGCAGACATAGTCCTGGGCAGGGTTGTAATCCTGGTTCTGACTTCACCCACCATAACTCACTGTGTGACCTTCTCTGGCCTCTCATCTTCCTGAGCTGTCAAAATGGCAAGGCTTGAGCTAGATATTGTCTCAAAATACATAATCTCATTATGCTCCTGAGAATAGATTCTCAGAAATCCGGGAGCTCTGGACACTAGCTCCAGACACGAACAACTAAATGTCACTCTTATGTCCCTTCAGCTCAAAACTGCTGATCCTAAGCATGTGGAACTGTGTCCTTGCAGTATCACCAGTGTCCTAAGACAGCAAGTCCCCCTTTCCAGGGGTTTCGAAGCTCAGCCCCAACCAAATGAACACCGATCCCAAGTTAAGTTTTCCTGGAGATTCATGGGGGCCCTGTGCAAGGCGAGTACATTATAAGGGTCAAGAGCACAGTCTTTAGACTAAGATCTGGTTCCAACCCCGGCTTCCCCACTTACCAGAAGGATGACCTTGAATGAGTTACTGAATCTCTCTCAGCCTCAGTCTCTTCTTACATAAAACAGGTAAAATAATAGCACCTACCTCGCACTCAGTGCCTGGCAAGTCCTTAACACAATGCCAGGAGCAGGGTAGAGGTTGTAGAAATGGTAGTTCTTAATGAGTGAGTGAGGATGAAGTGAAAAGGATTGTAGTTACAGGATGGGAGATGTGAGGTCCAGCAAAGCAAAGGTGACTTTGGGAGCATCCTCTCAGGAACCGCGGTTACTGTTTCCTCCGTGGGTTGGGGGCCAGGGGAGGGTAGGATGCCTGTGAAGGATTGATGGAGCTCTAGCTTCCCCAGGCTGACTGTTCCTCTGATTATGGTGTATTTCTCTCTTGTGCCCACCCTGGTGCACAGCACCCCCTCGAACCCATTCCCTGGAACTGGTGTGTTGCAACAGTGAATCAAGATCAATACCACCGTTGTTACCAACCCCTATCTGCATAAGACAGTCTCAGAGCTCCCAAGCCCCAAACCAAAGCCTGACTGTTCCTTCGGGAAGGTCACTCCCGAGTAGACCAAAAGAAGACTATTTTCCAATAGTTTTATAACCTTGGGGGACTGGGCTGATGACGGAAAGTGTGCAAAGGCATTATGACAGAGTCACCAACTCTAAATTCTGGGATCCCCAAAGCGCAAATTAGCTGCTAACTGGTGCAGTGGCTCCACCCACCCATCCGTCTACCCTCACAGTTTCATGCTGCATCTAATTCAGCCTGCAAAGGAACGTGTTTCTTGGGACCCAGGCTGGTTGGGAGAGTTTGTAAAGACAAGATCCTTTCACTTTGTGTTTGTTTTCATTTTCCCAAGTGGCTCAGTTCTAACATGAAAAGTGCAATAAACGGGGAGTATCAGTGTTCGCTGAAAATATCCCTTCAGAAGTGAAGATATCTCCAAACAGCCAGTTGTAGTTTGAGAGGCTCACCCTTCTCAAAACTGCAGCTGCCACCAAAAATACATTGGCAATCTCTCTCCTCTCTCCCTCCCCCTCTCTCTCTTCCTTCTTCTTCCAGCTCTCCCTCTGTCTTGCCATTTAGCTTTAATTGCCCTGTCAGCTCTAAAGGCTGCTAATTGACGCCTTTTATTCTGCATTAAAACTCCTCGGGAAGAAAGGAGCTCACGGCCCCCCCGAGCTGCGCGATCCGGCCGATTTGGCACGCCTGTCTCCCAGTGTATGGAGCTGGGTGCTGCCGCGCTAGGGGCAGGCGTTGGGGAGTCGCGGAGGCGGGGAGGGGGCTGGGCAGGGGTTGGAGCGTCTATTTTTAGTGAGGGTTTTATAGAGTGGATCCCTGTGGCTTGGCTCCACACTGAAATATTGTCCTCGTCTCAATGACATAAACACAGGGCAACTTGGAGATCTTGGCGCCAGCCCTGGCCGGAGCCTGTGAATGGGCAGAAAGGTGGGATGGGACCAAGCGAGAACGCGGCTGTAATTACAACTAAATCCTCCCCCCGCCCCCACCCCGGGCTCTGCGGCTCCCTTAATACCGCAAAAAGCCTCTGCTTTTGTGTAGGGAAGAGGAACCGAAGTTACTCAAAGGTCTACCAAGAGGCAGCTAATGGCATATGGCTTGGGGAAGCTTAGGTTAAAAAGAAGGTGTTCGAGAATGAATTAAACAGCCATCGCCATCGGTGAAAAGCAGGCAAAGTATGGAAGGCTCCGTTGGCTCCTGCAGTCGATCCAGGGCGTCGCTGTCTCCGCAGATCATCGAGCATCGAGACCCGGCCCTGGTCCACTGAGACACTGGAACTGATAAATTGGAACCAATTAGCACAAGGTCTCAGTATGATCCTTTGGAATGTCCCAGACTGGGCTGGACGAAGCTGTCGCTCCGGACTGCCTCAGACGTGGAGCCACACTTTCCAAAGCCTATTTAAACATAGCCTTGCTCCCCTCCAAATGTAATCCCGACCCTCATTTTTATCCTTGGAAGCTTTGGGGAGGAAGGGAGTGGGGGCAGGTGGGATTTTTCATAGCCCCCTCCCCCACTCCCACGGCCCCGTAAATAAATAAAAGATTACACCAAATTCCACTTGAAGTTGTCAGTCCCGGAATGGAACTTTTATCCCATTATGAATTTCATGGCTGAGACGGTTCAGACTTTGAATGTGGCCGACACCTCCATTGAAAGGCCCTAATTGCAGTTGCAGGAATTGAGTGCAGACACCACACTGTACACACCACCGCATTCCTCCGAAGAAAGAACATCCTATGAGAGCAGCCCCCGGCCTCCCCTCAAGGCAGCAGAACTGTCAAGGTTTCACTTAAACTTTAAACCAAAGTTGCCCTATCTAAGGGCCAGGTGCTAATTTGGGATTCTGAGGTCGGGCAGATTTGCCTTGGCTGACAGGGCTGTTACTATACCCAGGGGGCTAGCAGCAGTCACGCTTCAGCCTCAGAGACAACCAGGAAGGCAGTCTTTCAATCCATAGGGACCCCTGAAGGACTGCTTTTATTTTCAGATGAACTTCCTCTGAGCCTGAGTGTCCAGAGTTGCTGGCCTACCTGAGTCAGGAAGGCTGCCTGCTGGGAGTGCCCAGGGGAGGGGGCTCTTCCCTTCACCCTGTGTCCAGTGTCCCCTGATGGGGACCAAGCCAAAGAAGGGTGGCATGGGACAGGGAACTGTGAAGCTGTTCTCCTCCTCCCTCCTTGCTGGGCACCAAGGATGTGTGTGTGTGTGTGTGTCTGTGTGTGTGTGACAAAATGCACATAATGTAAAATTCACCATTTGAGCCATTTGTAAATGGCATTAAATAGCATAAGTACATTTCCATTGTGTGCCACCATCACCGTCATCCACCTCCAGAACATTTTTCCTCTTCCCAAACTGAAACTCTGTACACATTAAACTTTAACTCCCCCCCCTCCCCCTCCCCTTTGGCAACCACCATTCTACTTTCTGTCTCTATGAATTTGATTACTCTAGGCACCTCATATAAGTGGAATCACACAGTGTTTGTCCTTCTGTGACTGACATTTCATTTAGCATAATGTCCTAAGGTTCATCCATGTTGTAGCATATGTCAGAATTTCCTTCCTTTTAAAGGGTGAATAATATTCCATTGTACGTATACACCACGTTTTGCTTTTCCATTCATCTGTTGATGAACACTTGGATTATTTCCACCTTTAGGTTATTGTGAATAATGCTGCTATGAACATGGGTGTATATGGGTTGCAGTCCCTGCTTTCAGTTCTTTGGGATATATACTCAGAGAAGAAATTGCTGGATCTTATGGTAATTCTATTTTTAATTTTTTTTTTTTTTTTTTTTTTTGCGGTATGCGGGCCTCTCACTGTTGTGGCCTCTCCCGTTGCGGAGCACAGGCTCCGGATGCGCAGGCCCAGCGGCCATGGCTCACGGGCCCAGCCGCTCCGCGGCATATGGGATCCTCCCAGACCGGGGCACGAACCCGTATCCCCTGCATCGGCAGGCGGACTCTCAACCACTGCGCCACCAGGGAGGCCCTATTTTTAATTTTTTAAGGAACTGCAATACTGGTTTCTATAGCAGCTGCGTCATTTTACGTTCCCACGAGCAGTTCACAAGGGTTCCAGTTTCTCCACATCCATGTCAACACTTCTTTTCATTATGCGTATATACATATAATAGCCATCCTAATGGGTATGAAGTGATATCTCATTGTGGTTTGGGACGCCAGAGATTTGTGTCTGTTTTGTGTTTGCTTTGATAGCTCTCTTTCTCTTTCTAAAGAAATATAAATACACACAAATACCCACCAAGTGCGTCACCCTCCTTCTCTCTCTCCCCAAAGATAACCACTGTCTCCAAGTTGGTGTGTATAATTCCCATTCATTATAAGATTTACCACATATATTTGCATCCATTAATAATTTATACTACTATTTTGTAAGTCACCTTGAATTCCATTTTTGTGTCTCTCTTCACCACCACTTTCCATATTTACTAGTTGTATAAGGAACACCAGAATCAGAATCCTAGATGAAACAAAAAAAAGGGCCATCAAGAAGAGACCACATGCTTTGAGGTTGGGCAGAGTTCAACCACAGCTATGCCACTTTCTACTTGGGTGACCTTGGTCAAGTCACTTGACTTCCCTGAGTTTTAGTGTCCTCGCTTATAAACTGAGATGTTTTGAGGACTAAATGATATAACAAATATAATGCACCGTACCAGGCACACAGCAAGAACTCAGAAACTGGTAAGAAAGCAGAAGAGAAGAAAGAGGTTAACATCCATTTTCTTGTGGAGCTGTGCCTCTGCCCTGCTGTTACTCACGCAGAGGGCCCACTGACTGCTCTTGCCCACATCTTCATGCTGCCACAGGGTAGGACAGACCGTGTGCAGAAGTATAAGGTTCACCCTTTACAGAAACGTGGATTTAAGGTGTGGGAGTGAGGGTCCCCCTCCTCCCCCTCTTCCCCTCACCCAGAGAGCAATGGAGACTGGAGGAAAGTGAGCAAGGAGGGAGGGAAGCCTGAACCGTTCTGCCAAGTCACCCTACTTGGGGGAGGACATTCAGCTCAGGCCCTGAGCCTGGCTACAGAAACTGTAATCCAATACCTTAATCCATTTCTTCTTCAAAGCGTTGCCCTGTGTGCCAGGTGGACAGAACCCGAGTGATGCCGAGCTGCCCCTGAGAAACTTTTGCACTGGGCTGTGTCATTCAGGCTGGGAAAAGTATACCCAGAGGGGCGCCTTTGACCTGGTTATCTGGACAGTTGTGGCTATGGAATGACAGCTTCGAGGACCTAAAGGATGTTTAGGGAATTGCACCTCGTCAGTGTTGACAGTGAACCTAGCCATTGATCCAGCCACCCCCAGCGAGTGCTAACTGAGCCAGATGGTGTGCAAAGCTCTTTGGCTACACAAAGAAGAATCAGACACCAAGGGGAGCCTAGTCTTCAGAGAGATTCGTGATCTTCGAACCTTTTGGAACGCCTCTGAACCCACCTCTCTAAGAAGACAGCAGGGACTTGGAGCAGTAGAGGCAGAAGGGAGAGAATAGTTCCCAGAAGGACTGGGTTCTGGGGTCTCAGGGGTGGGGGTGGGGGACTCCACCATCTTCCTTCCCAAGGGCATGGACTGAGTTGAGCCTGACATGTCACAGCAGCTGTGCCTCCCCAGAATGAGCTGGGATCACATCACTCAACTACTCCCGACCCCCAGCCCAAGCTGCAGCTTCCTGGGATAGAGCCAACCTCTCCTCACCCCCTCCCCTGCCCTGACTCGCTTCTGCTGCCAAAGACAGCAGACCTCAAGATACTGAGCTGCTAATTTGTGAGGATTCAGGCTGCTGAAGGTGTTGGTACAACAATCAGGCTGTCTCCAGTTCAGCATGGGCGAGTCATTGGTGTATACCAGTTAAATAATAAAGCAGCTATTTGGGTCCACTTGGTCTTTTTATTTTCCAGATACCTATGAGGGACCTAGTTTATAAGAAAAGATCAAACAGGGAATTCCCTGGTGGCCCAGTGGTTAGGACTCGGTGCTTTCACTGCCAAGCCAGGGGTCAATCCCTGATCGGGGAACTAAGATCCTGCAAGCTGAGCAGTGCAGCTGAATAAATAAATAAATAAATAAATAAAATCAAACACAAGCCATTGCTGTCTGGATTTGTTGCATTAATTAAGACATGAGGGACTTCCCTGGTGGTGCAGTGGTTAGGAATCCACCTACCAATGCAGGGGACACGGGTTTGATCCCTGGTCCAGGAAGATCCCACATGCCGCGGAGCAACTAAGCCCGTGCGCCACAGCTACTGAAGCCCGCGCGCTCTAGAGCCCATGCTCCACAACAAGAGACACCACCGCAATGAGAAGCCCACCCACTGCAATGAAGAGTAGCCCCCGCTCGCTGCAACTAGAGAAAGCCCACGCACAGCAACGAAGACCCAAAGCAGCCAAAAATACAATTTTTTAAAATAATAAAAAATAAAAGTAAAATAAATACAAACTACATTAAAAAAAAAAAAGAGAGCTTCCCTGGTGGCGCAGTGGTTGGGAGTCCGCCTGCCGATGCAGGGGACATGGGTTCGTGCCCCGGTCCGGGAAGATCCCACGTGCCGCAGAGCGGCTGGGCCCGTGAGCCATGGCCGCCGAGCCTGCGCGTCCGGAGCCTGTGCTCCGCGATGGGAGAGGCCACAACAGTGAGAGGCCCGCGTACCGCAAAAAAAAAAAAAAAAAAAAAAAGACATGGACATAGTTTTCCCCACCATGGTTTCCCTCCAACCACTACCAGGATCCATTGTTGTCCCCAAAAGAAATTAAGCAGCTCAGGGAGTCATTGACTCACTAGGCATCTACTGTACATCAAACACAACGCTAGGCACCAGGATTAGAGAGATAAACTCCCATAAAGAGCTTGCAGACTAGTGGTCAAGACAGACAACTGCCTAGAATGCCATCTGGTAATCCATAACCTAGAAGAAGGTCCAGATGGCATAGGAGCTGAGAGGAGGGACCTCATTCTGCACAGAAAGAACCGAGAATGGAGGAGGCAACGCTTAAGCAGAATCTTAAAAATGATTTTGCAAATGAGGGAGATAGTAGGCAGAGCAGGCTATGTGTAGAGACCTCCAAGGAGTCCTCTAAACAGAAGGTAGATCAGGGTCAGAATGGAAAAGGCATCCGGTGTCGTAACGTTATCTTGAGAGTCACCAAGAGAATCCTTAGAGGTTGTTGAACGATTGTAAATAATTCCATTTCTATATACGAGTTATTTTAGCCTGTTTCTCCTTCAAGAATGCCAAGACTTTGGGAGAAATGAGAGGGGCACTTGGGTGCACTTCCGTAGAAAACTTCTTGCCTTGGGTGGGCCAGTGCTATCTGCAAGCCCTCCTTCTCTGTGGGAACTTAGGGGAGCTTTGGTGAGAGATGAGGGCCTCGCCTAGGACCCTAATAGCTGTGAGATGAAGAAGAGTTGCTATCAGGGACAAGTCAGAGACCTCACCAACCCCCCACCCCACAATCCGTCGTCACGGCCCTGTGGTCCCTAGAAGAGGACAAGTGCCCCAAAGCTTGCCTAGCTGTCAAAATATTTAGAAGAAGCATATTGAAATCACACATGGAACAATAGGACTACCTCAGAAGTAAACGTTCGTGCTGTTGAGGCAGCCTAAGCCATAAACATTTAGTCTCGAATGTAGCTGCCTCTCTTTCTGGGCTGGGGGCTTGAAAGAAAAGCAGAGTTCTATAAAATGTGATCTGCCAGGATTTTCTTACCCCCGTGGCATGATAATTACGATGCCTCTTATTACATTTAAAGGCTCATCTGTGGTGACTCAAATCCTCCAGGATGTGAGGAAGGCAGCTTTGCATTTGTCTCAATGTATTTTGCCGAACTGCTGCAGTAATTCACTTTTGAAACACAGCAAAGTGAAAATGAGGTTTGAACCGCAACCTTGCCTCATTACCAGCCCGCCCCCTCCCTGCCACCTCCAGGCACTTCAAGGGCCCTTCTCCCAGCATTTTAGGGATTATCTTTGCGAGTTTAATCAAGCTTTACGTTAACTAGTTAACATGGTTAAGCCTTTGTGTGAGGAAAGAAATGCTTGTCTGAAACTGTAGTGTACTGGAATCATTTTGTAGGGAGGAGACCCAGAGGCCCAAACATTGGACTCGGCTCTAAACTTATCCACCTCTCTACCATGGATGGGAAAAAACTTTTTTAATTTATATGTTTATAACTAATTTATAAAACTAAGTTTTTTCTAAAAATCCTATACATAGTGAATGGTACCTTTGAAAAGTCTTGTGTTGAAACACGAGTATATCCGCCAACCACGCTGGTGAAAGACTAGCCACTGTCTTATTTACTTTTATTTGTATTTTAATTAATATGTTTGCTTACGATCTTAATTATGCCGAAGAAAAGTTTGGAAAATCATTGAGGTATGTGGGAGACACCTGATGGGTTAGAGGGAAGGTAGGAACCCCTTTTAGAAAATTACGAAGGTTGTTTTTATAACTTTGAAGCCTCTCTTTCAATTCTATAGGTATATTTTGTGAATTACAATAATGAAATGCCATCATTTTCTTTTCTTAATTGAGGTCATTTTTCAATGAAGCTGGGTAAAGACCCTAAGGTGAAACCTTAGATATAAGAAAAATAAAAGCAGTTGGGGGCTTCAGAGACATTGTTTGTCTTGAAAGTGATGTGAGGAAGCTTGATCAAAAGCCTTGTTTTACTACAGTCATGCTCCATTATGGAGGGTGGGACTGTGGGGGGGGTGGGGGAGGGGAGGATGAAATGAGCCCTCGCTCCAACTTGACCAGGTTGTCAAAAGTCACTGGCCAGAGTAAATCTCCCTAGCCTGCTGGTATCGACGACCTCTGAAGTAAGCCAGATGTGGATCGGACCAAGGGACCAGTAACGGACCAACACAGATGGATGCCTTAGGAAGGCCCCATTGCGCCTGCAGCTCTGAGCTAAGAATCCTCTCCCTACCTCCTTAGATAATCCTGGAGTCAAAGAACATGGCCTTCGGCAGCTCCCTCACCTCTCTGGGCCTCAATTTCCCTATCTATAAAATGGGGATTTAATTGCCCCTACTCCAGAAGCTCTTGTAAGATGTAGATAAGAAAATGTTTGTAAGGCAGATGGTAAATTCCTGGCACATGTTAAACTTATAGCCCTGTTTCTAAGACTGGCAATTGAGAGAGAAAGCCTCTTATTTAGTCACTTGGGGACCCTGTCCTCCAAACCCTCAACTGAGGTGACTTACTTCCAGTACCCAGCCCCCGCCCCAAACTCATTCCAGACTTTCCAGACTGTAGGGTTTAGATCAAGCGTGAGATTGGGCTTTGGTGCATTTTAGTTTTGTTTTGTTTTTCAGCCCAGTGGTGGGTTTTGACGTGGATATCACTTTATTTTGAAAGCAATCTGATTTCTCTGTAGACGCCCGTGACGGGAGATTAAAGTGTCATGAAACAGTGCCTATCACATACTTACATGCATGCGTACAAACACTCACCCCTGCGCACAAAAGCTCCTCAAATGGGTTTCTCCCTCGCCTCACCATTGCACATGAGCGCTGAACCATTTAACTAAACCTGAAACAAAGATCATCCAATAATACGAGTCAGCCCTGCCCGGCAGCCTGGTGCTGGCTTCAAAACTCTTTTCAACACGTAGAACTCTAAATGCCATTTCCAGCTTTACTCATGCCTGATAGTTACTTTGGGGCAAGTTGTTGCCACTAAATTCACTGATTTTAATCTTTCATTGACTTTTTCCTAAATACAAAAATGTTTTATGACTGCTCTCTCTCTTTTTAAACAGATTTACATACAAATAACGTAAAGTAAGGTTCTCTCCCCTCCTCACCCCACCAACTTACCCAATTCTTTACAGGTAATCATTACAATGAATGATTTATAAGCATATTTTTAGGGATTTTCCCCTACACATAAAATAATCCCTGCATAGAGATTAAAAGCCAGCGTTCTAGGGCTGAACAGCCTCGACTTCAATCAGAATAAAGTTTTGTTTTTGTTTTTTAATAGGGGCTGTCTTAAAATATTTAGGACCTATAATCATCATATTCATATGGTTTCCAAAGTTTCTTTCATATATTTCTAAACTCAAGTATAAATTCAAATTGGATTTGAAACTGCTTAAGACCCTTGATGGCTCACTATATAAACCCCTCGTCTTCCAGCCTTTAGTCCTCAAGCCCCAGCACTTAGCACTGCCAACTTGTCACAGCATTTGGATGGTGTTCCCCTCCCCCCACTGCCCCAAATATCATCCAGCCACTGTCCCCTCCTCACTAGACTGTGCCCTCCCATTTGTCATTGGACATTGCATTTCCTAAGGAGTTTTTTTGGATCCTCCATCCCACCCCAACATTTCTGTGCTTTGTCGTGGCAGTTGACATCCTGACTTGTAATCTTGGGTTTATTTTTCTTTTTTCCCCCCCTCCAACAGTCTTTGAGAGTGTCCGGAAACAGCGTACATGCCTGGTGAATAGGTGGAGGAATAAGACCGACGGATGACAGTAGGTGGTCATGGAGAGTCATTCCAAGTCGGCACCAATACTTGGTTGGTGAGGAGACAGAGTTGGGGGCTAGGAAAAAATTCAGAGACGTGAGACTGTTGTATTAGGTGGATTCAGTAGCCAGAGCCTGCGAACACCCCACCCAACTCAAATAGGGGAGGTTTTCACTTTATTTTTCACTCCATTGAGTTCCTGTCTCCTTGTTATCTTGAGTCTTGGAGGGGATAAGGGAGGCTAGACCATATTATCTCAATAAACATCTATCTCAGGCAGCAGGATGAGAGGATGTGGGGGAAATGGGAGCCTAAGTTGAGATGGGTGCTTGTGTGTTTGACGGGGCGGGGGGAGGCTGTGTGTAAATTCCTCATGGTAGGTGGCTAAGGGGGACTGTCTCCAGGAGCCCTTCCAGCCTGGGTGGCAAAGGCGGGGGTGTGCATGGGAGTGCACCCGGGTCTGTTTGTATGCCCCATTGCTGTATGTGTTGTGGTAGGGGAGGTATGCTCATCAGCAGATGCATCAGTGTCTGTAAAGTGTGCACCCATGTGAATCCATAAGGGTGAATGGTGGCAAGTGGGAAGCAAGTCCTAGAACAATAGGAGTTTTAGTTTCTCTTACTGATGACAGCTGCCTTTTCATAGAACAGCCCCTCCATCACTTTGGAGAATCCTTTCCTGCTACATGCTGTAGCAGTAGCATTCCATTCACTTTCCTTTTGAAATATTGGGTCACATATGGTAAAAGTCCACAATGCAGAACCAAGTTGGGTTTGATTTTTACTTATTTTTTTTTAAGATTTTTTGATGTGGACCTTTTTTTTTTAAGTCTTTACTGAATTTGTGACAATACTGCTTCGGTTTTATGTTTTGGTTTTTTTGGCCACGAGGTACTGGGATCTTAGCTCCCCGACCAGGGATTGAACCCGCACCCCCTGCATTGGAAAGGGGAGTCTTCCACTGGACCCCCAGGGAAGTCCCTTGATTTTTAAATGTATGTATTTACGTATGTATGTGTTTAAAGAGGGAGTGTGTGTGTGTGTGTGTGTGTGTGTGTGCTCGCGTGTGCACCCGCACACGAGTGAATGGAGAGAAATGATAAAAAGATTTCCTTTCCAGATGAGAACCTCGAGCCCAGAGAGACCCAGACCCCAGACCAGGAAAGGCAACATCAAGCCAGGAGAGCTGAAGGCCGAGGCCGAGGCAGCGCGTGCTGGCAACGCCGCAAGGGCAGAAGATGGGCCCCCCAGCGTTGCCTCCACCCACCCCCAGGCCCCCCACACCAGGGCAGGCTAAACATGAGGAGGCTTCTGTCTCCAGGGCTGGAAGAGAGGCGCCCTCGTTAAAACTCAGATAAACAGTTTATCAGGAGATGAATGAGCCACCGGGCTCCAGAGTCGCTCCCGTTCCCCAGCGTGGAGCCGGGCGGGCGGGGCGGGGGCCGCGGGCGGAGAGGGAACCAGACTGGGGAAGGGAAGGGGCTGTCAGGGCTGGAGCAAAGCGCTTGCCTCCTCTGGCCTGTAGCTTTGTCTCTATCCCGGGAAATGTATTTCCCATTTGTTTACCCATTTCCCCACCCCAGCCCACGATTTAGAGTCATCTCCCTCCCATTCTCCCCTCTTTCTCGCCTTCTATTCCCGCTTCCTATGCTGGTTAGAACTTCACTCTTATAACTGGAATCCCATCACCAAAAAAATCACACTCAAAAACTCAGACCCTATGGTGAAACTGCACTGGCCTCCACCCTGGCTGTGAGTCCTGAACTGGCCAGGCTTCCCACAGCCTCCCGCAGGCTATGGGGAGCCCACCACCCTCCAGTCCTAGAAGCCTCCACTGTCCCATTCCTTCCGCAGTCAGGAGAGGAAAGCGACAAGCCTTGTGGCTGACTTTTCCTCACTTTGCTAAGTTGGGTCAAGTCCAAAAATGCCATTTTGGATCTCATTGAGAGGAAGTCCATCAAATTCGACATTTATGGGACCCAAGAGACAGTCAGAATCAGAGGGTGACACAATTTTCATGTGCCTGGGATGATCCGGGGCCTCAGAGATGGCCACTGTCATGTTTTCTCCTTTGTGGTGCCTCGTGCTCCCTTGACCTCTCTGTGTCACGGGGCCCCAGAGAGGTAAAGTGACTCACCCGAGGTCACACAGCTGCTAGGTTTCGGGTTTTCCAAAGTCAAGCCCCATGTCCTTTGCACATCACCCAAAGCTGCCTCAGGTCTATGCTTCCAGGGCCAAAAAAACAAGATTGTTGAATTGTTCTGAGAATCAGCTGAAAATAAGAAAAGATGCATAAGGTCCTCTTGCCTTCACCTGGAGTTGCCGAAGCCATGGTTCAAAAGGCTGCTTCCGTTTCCCTTGACAGAGTACCTTGCAGGGACGGAATCCTGGGATGCAGGTAACCAAGAATGGACCTAGAGTCACTTCGTCCACTAGACTCTTCCCACATAGGCTGCCAAGGCCCGAGCCCCTGGCCAATCCCCACTGACATCCAACTGCTCCCCTCCTCACCCCACCCCCTGGGAGGACCTGATCAGAGAGCTGAGCTGATCACCATCCCTCCTTTGGCCCATCTCCCGCCCCACCCGCCCCACAGCTTCCTTTGGAATAAATACACCCTCTTTGTCCCGCTTGTCAAGCTCCCTCTTCAAGAGAGTGGCAGAAGCACTGAAAGGGGTTGCCTGTTGAGTGTCCCCCAAGACATTTCAGTCCCCCTCCCCTAAACTCCTGAAGACCAGCAGCCACGGAGAATAGCTCAATTACACATGCTGAGCAGACAGAAAGCAGGCCCAAAGGTGTTGGAGGTGATTCCAACAGGCATCGCAACCCCTTCGAGCCCCTCTGGCTCAAATCAAAGACGGTGGGCCAATGGAGGGTGATGGAGCTCCTGGAAGAACTAACACGTGTTGAAAGTCTATTGTCCACTATATACTCTGCCCTGGGTGCTGTGCTAAGCACAGCATCCTTTATCTCCCACGTATAACACAGTTCTGAGGGGTGTGTGTTAGCCCCGTTTTACAGATGAGGAAATGAAAGTTTGGAGTTAAGATGCCTATGTTGAGAGGGTAGCCCAGCTGGTGAGTGGCAGGACCAGAATTCCAACCAAGATGCACCTGGTCCAAAGGTTGTCTTTGTGTTGAGCCTCCCCGTTTAAGACGTTTACTCCCCCAGTCCCCACACCCCAGATCTTTTGGCTGTTCCCTGATATGGTGTGCTTCCCCTCTTTATGCAGACTCAAATATCCTCCTCTCCCTACTCAGATAAATATATCCTTTTTCTTCATCAAGCCCAGCTAAATCTCAGTTCTACCATTAAGGTATTAGTACTGCTTAGTCTCTGACAAACAGCATTCCCAGAGATTCACACAGTACCTAAGTGTGTGAGCTACCCTAGTGTGGCAGGGAGTGGGGGACTGACTGCAGGCTCCCCAAGAGGGGCATTTCAGAACCCCACAGTGAAGAAGAGTAAGTGTGGTTTGAGCAGAGTATAGCTTATATTATACTTGTTTTGGCTTTTTTGGGTCACCATAATGTACTATAAAATTTCAAACATTCAAAGGATAGCATGAAGTTGTAACATTTACCAAAAATGGTTGTGAAACACTGGTCTATGCTATTAGGGGAATTTATAGATTTTTTTTTACACACCCTTTTAATGTTTTCTTCATACACTTGTCATATTCCCTTTAACTGAACTGCAATGTCTTGGATGGTAGCAATCGATTGTGACTTCTTTCTCCTTTGCATTTCCCCCCTCCCATGGTGTTCACCCAGCGGACACTCTACAAACAGGTCACCCAATCTACTGTCTAACGTGGTTTGTTTTCATTCTACTCCGCCTAAATAAAGGACTGAAGGATCTGGTTTTCAAACAAAACTAGGTGATTTGAAGGAAAGGAGAGGAGATTGATGGAATAGAAAACAGCACAAGAGAATGTCACTCAGTGGAACCCACCACCTCAGGAGAGGTGGGCTAGAATTTAGCCTTTTGAACTCTTTACTGAAAAATTATTCTCTTAGTTAATTCACAGCAGTGGCAGAACTGCTCTGGAACATTTAATCTTCCTAAGAAAATAAACCAGTGCCAAGCCCCCTAAAGCATACCAAAAAGAAAGGAGTACTGTTTAAGAGCCTACTGTGTGCTGGGGTCTAGTCCCACATTATTTCAGAATCAGTGCAATTCAAACAACCAATTGGTTGTTCTTATCTCCCATATTCATTAAAGCAAGACTTTCTTGTAGGCATTACCTTAGTTGTCTAATTCTAGATATTGTCTAGACTCGAAAGTTTAAGAAAAGGTTTTCAGCTGAAACTGGCCATCTCTCTCAATTGCTGGCGTTTTGCAGAAAGACTGTGCCATGAAACAAAGTGTGTTTGCTTCCTTAGACAGATGATAAATTTCTGTGTGTGTTGGGTGGGGGGTGGGGTGGGAGAGCACAGGTTGTAAGGAAAAACCAGATCTTTGGGGAAAGAAACTAGAGTGATTTAGGCTGTCACAACGAGACCTCCTAACTCCACTCTGTGGAACGCTGTGAATGCTTGAGTCATCCACACCAAGTCTCTCTTCCCCAGCTTTTTCCAGACTCCAATCACATCCACCACAGAGGAAACTGAGTTTGAGTTTTGAAGCTTGGATTCAGCTCCTCATCCACAGGAAAATTAACCGTAAGTGTCAATTCAACATCCATCTACCATCGAAAGCAAAGTGCTTCTGGAAGAGAAAGCATCATGAAGGTTTATTTAGAATCACAGAAAGGTGGAACTGGAGGAGTGACGTAGTTACGTCACTCATGCAGAAAGTAAGGTGTGTGGTGCTACAAAAGTGACTTGGCCGAGGTTGACGTAGTGTTATCTGGACGGACCCCTGCCAGGTCTCAGGTCCCCTACTGCCCGTTCATCTTTGAAGAGCCAGAACAGACCCGTCAGCGCGCACGCACCCACACGCACACAAGTACGTACGCACGCACGCAAGTACCTACACACACATACACAGTGACACGGACACAAGAGCAGAAACTGAGCTGGACAGACTGGACAGCAGACAAACCCACCTCGCGGGGCCGCCCCGCCAGCGCAGGGTGCAGGGCTTGCTGCGGGCCAGCAGAGGGCGCGCCGCCCCCAGGGAGCCGAGCGGCAGCTACGCGGAGCCAGGCCGGCTAGGGGAGCCGCAGGCAAGGCGGACGCGCCCCTGCAGCTCGGCCACTCCGGGTGCAAGACCTGGCCTAGGAGGAGGAGGAGGAGGGTGAGGAGGGTGAGGAGCGGACCCCCCTTGTGGGCCCGTGTAACAGCTTCCTAGGAATTACATCACGCTGCGCAACGCTGCGGCTCCCGGACTCCTCCGGGGCAGAGTGTGTGTGTGTGTGTGTGTGTGTGTGTGTGTGTGTGTGCGCGTGTGTGTCTGTGTCTGTGTGCGCGCGCGCTGGGGGGAGGGGCAGGGGACTTAGACCGAGCCTGGGAGAGAGGAAGGCGAGACGCGCCCGGGGAAAAAGCTCCATGCACATGGAGAAATTCCTTGCACCGAACTGCACCAAGAAACGAGCCTCCAGCACCTCCCCGCAGCTCCCTTACCGGTGCAGAGTACCCAGCTAGTGAGAATCCTCCCAGGCCCACCTCGAGCACCCCCCAAAACCGGCCCTGCACCCTCCAGCCCGGCTCCAGCGCCGCCGCGAGCTTTCCCCAGGACTGGCCCTGGCGGGGCGCCTAGAGCCCCAGGAGAAAGGAGGGGGGCGGTGCATTTTGCAGGAGGAGGAGAAGGGGGGTGGGTGGTGGGGGAGAGAGAAAATTGCGCGGAGACCTGCCAAGCGCCACCGCCGCCGCCACCGCCGCTGCCGCCGCCGCCGCCGCCGCCGCCTGTGAGCTCCGGCGGGCAGCCGGACTGTCGGCTTCCCGGGGCATCTGGGTCCGGCGGGGCACAGCCCGGGCGCTGCCGAAGCCGCCGCCGCCGCCTCCGCGGCGAGTGCAGGCGGCTTCCCCCGGAGCCTGTGCGGCTCCGGCTCCTCGGGGGTGGAGAAGTGGGGGGTGGGGTTGTTGTTTGGGGGGAAGAAGGGGGAGGGGGCAACGCCGAGAGAGTCAGTGGTTTCCATGGTGATGGAGCTGAAAGTGCAGGAAATTTAAAGGCTTGGACCCTGCGAGACAGACAAACCGGTGCCAACGTGCGCGGACGCCGCCGCCGCCGCCGCCGCTGGAGTCCGCCGGGCAGAGACGGCCGCGGAGCCCCGAGCAGGCGGAGGGAAGTGCCCCTAGGACCGGCTCGGCCCGCGGCGCTGCACAGAGCGGCCGGACGACGAGCAGCTAGAGGAGGAGGCGGGGAGAGCGGCCAGTCCACGCGCCCTGCGCCGCCGCCAGCCCGGGAAGGCAGCGAGCAGCCGGCGCCCCCAGCGCCCGCGGTTGCCCTGGAGTAATTTCGGATGCCCCGCCGCGGCCGCCTTCCCGAGTAGACCTGGGAGAGGAGTTGCGGCCAACTTGTGTGCGTTTTTTCCGCCCCGGTGGGAGCCGGCGCCGCGCGAAGGGCTCTGCCGGCGACTCATGCTGCCGGCCCTGCGCCTGCCCAGCCTCGGGTGAGCCGCCTCCGGAGAGACGGGGGAGCGCGGCGGCGCCGCGGGCTCGGCGTGCTCTCCTCCGGGGACGCGGGACGAAGCAGCAGCCCCGGGCGCGCGCCGGAGGCATGGAGCGCTGCCCCAGCCTGGGGGTCACCCTCTACGCCCTGGTGGTGGTCCTGGGGCTGCGGGCGGCACCGGCCGGCGGCCAGCACTATCTCCACATCCGCCCGGCGCCCAGCGACAACCTGCCCCTGGTGGACCTCATCGAACACCCGGACCCTATCTTTGACCCCAAGGAGAAGGATCTGAACGAGACGCTGCTGCGCTCGCTGCTCGGGGGCCACTACGACCCGGGCTTCATGGCCACCTCTCCCCCCGAGGACCGGCCCGGCGGGGGCGGGGTGGCGGCCGGGGGCGCCGAGGACCTGGCGGAGCTGGACCAGCTGCTGCGGCAGCGGCCGTCGGGGGCCATGCCGAGCGAGATCAAAGGGCTGGAGTTCTCCGAGGGCTTGGCCCCGGGCAAGAAGCAGCGCCTGAGCAAGAAGCTGCGGAGGAAGTTACAGATGTGGCTGTGGTCGCAGACCTTTTGCCCGGTGCTGTACGCCTGGAACGACCTGGGCAGCCGCTTCTGGCCGCGCTACGTGAAGGTGGGCAGCTGCTTCAGCAAGCGCTCGTGCTCCGTGCCAGAGGGCATGGTGTGCAAGCCGTCCAAGTCCGTGCACCTCACGGTGCTGCGGTGGCGCTGTCAGCGGCGCGGGGGCCAGCGCTGCGGCTGGATTCCCATCCAGTACCCCATCATTTCCGAGTGCAAGTGCTCATGCTAGAACTCAGGGCCCCCTGCCCGCAGCCGGACACTTGATCGATCCCCACCGACGCCCCCCGCACAGTCTCCAACCAGTTCCACCACCCTCTCGCGAGGGGATTCAATGAACTTTTTTTTTTTTTTTCCGGCTACAGAGACCTAGCTTTCTGGTTCATGTAATGCACTGTTTAACTGTGTAGGAATGTATATGTGTATGTATATACGGTCCCAGTTTTAATTTACTTATTAAAAGGTCAGTATTATACGTTAAAAGTTACCGGCTTCTACTGTATTTTTAAAATTTTTTTAAGCAAAAGGAAAAAAAAAGAACAGAGAAAAGAGAGACTTATTCTGGTTGTTGCTAATAATGTTAACCTGCTATTTATATTCCAGTGCCCTTCGCATGGCGAAGCAGGGGGGAAATGTTATTTTTTCTTAAAGTACAAAGAGAGGGGAGAACTTTTGTAGAAGGACTTTTAAAAAGCTATTTTCCATTCTTCGGAAAGTGTTTTGGTTTTCCTTGGACCTCGAAGAAGCTATAGAGTTCAATGTTATTTTACAGTTATTGTAAATATAGAGAACAAATGGAATGACTAATCATTGTAAATTAAGAGTATCTGCTATTTATTCTTTATAATATCCCGTGTAGTAAATGAGAAAGAAGTGCAGAGCAGGATTAAAGAAAACCACTAAAATCGACTGCGCTCGACACTGCGATTCTCTGTGTTGGTGATTGATGGGGGGGGGGGGTGAGGGGTGGGAGGGGAGGGTTGGGGGTGCCGCTGTGCTTACTATGCCTGTTGGGAGAAGGGGCTCATCCCGTCTTCTGGTGTGATGGAAGTGACCGCTCAGTTTTTCTTGGGGGGGGGGAGCTATTCTCAAACTCCTCACTTGAGCATCACGTGGCCTCCGCCCAGTCTCCCAGCTTTTTCTCCCTGTGTCACCAAAGCTCGGGCCCATCGTGACCTCGACACCCAGCCGGCCCCCTGGAGCTGACCCCAGGCTGGGCCGAGGGGCGGGAGGGAGGGTGGGCGGCCGCTTTGTCCTGCCTGACAGGCCCTTCACAATGGGGACACGTGTCTTTCACACCTACCCTGGGGGCGGAGTGCCGCTGAAACTTGACCCCCGAGGAATGGGGGGGGGGAGATCAGAGCGCGCCCACCCAGATCCCGACACCCCTCCCGCCTCGCACCCCCCCCACCTCAATATCCAGCCCGCGTTAACCCTTTGCACTCCCGGAAGCTGTGGTGGTGCTAGCTGAGGTTGGAATCAACGCAACCTCAGGGATCCTGCAGGTCTGAGCCCCCGAAATCCCAGGCCCTCAGCCAGAATTGCTGGTGATGGCTGGGAGATTTGACACTCACCTCCCCCCTCCCCTGGGACCTAAGGAGGACTCAGAGGGTCAGGGTTTCAGAGGAGTCCGAATTTGGGTGAAAAATGCCACCACTGGGATCTGCAGTTGGGAAGCGGGTGTGCCCCCCTCTCTAGACACTTACTCCACTTGGGGGTGGGGGAGGGAGGAGAAATCAGAATCTGGATCTTTGAGCTTTGGGTTACATAGGGGCAACAGACGTGTTACCCCTTAAAGGGATGTGCGAGACCTCGCCCCCACCCCACCCCTTAAAAAGCCCGCTCCTCGGGGCCAGCTCTTGACTCGCGTGCGTCCCTCCGCCTCAGTCCGCGGTGGCGCCCATCCGCGCAGCTCCACGTGGGCCGGCTTCCTGACACTGCTCAGCGCTCCTTTTATTTATCTTGGACTCCAAAGTCGCTCTCCTTTGCTCCCTCCCCACCCCCCTGCCACCTCCCCGCGCCTCCCTCCCGGCGTCCCTCCCACCCCGAGTCCGGAGTCCCGGGGAATCTATGCTAATTATTTCAAACCTGCGCTGGGTCCCCGGCGCAGTCTCAATGCCCCCGGCCCCGCCCGCCCTGTCCCTCCAGCCGGGCGCTTTCTTCCCTCCCGACGCAGCCTCGGTGGCTCCTCATTTCAATAGCCTGGCTCGGGAGCCGGAGCCCCCTCCCCGGCGCTGCCTCCGTCGGCCGTGGGACAGACGTTAGGGTATTCATTAACTGAGAGCCGCGGAGTAACGGCATTATTCCCCCCAGAGAGGGCACCCTGCCCCCGCGACTATCTGAGGCTTCATTGTAAAAGGATTAAAAGTTAAAGACCTCCATCTTATGATTCTTTCATTTAATCTTCCTGGCGCCTGGGAGACATGCTCGATGGATGATGGCTTTTAAAATATTCCTAATGTCGCGGCTACCTTAAGACTCCGAGCCGGGCAAACAAACGTAATTTATTTCCAGAAGAAAGGGGATATTGAGATGTTTAAGTTTATGAACCGCCGTCCCCATGTATATTTGTTAAGTTCTGACAAATACCCAAATAACGTTAAAATCAGCCATTCATCACTTATGAATTTATGCAAAACTTTCTGTGCCGCGGGCCAATATTTTTTTAGCCAGAGTTTCACTTGCGAGGGGCGGAGGGGGTGGGGCGAGGGGAAGGGGAGGGGGCTTACGGGGGGTGGGGGGAGCCGAAAGCAAGAATTTTCATGCCTGGTAAACACGCGAATTATGCGAAGAGAGTTATTCCCAGCTGGGCGGGCAGCCAAAACTCGGAGAGCGCGCCGAGGCCAGCGCCCCCCACCCCCATGTTGGCAGTGTCACTGGATTACAATGCGAGGTCTTCCCCTCCGCGACGCCCCCTCCTCCCTCCGCCCGCTGGCCCGCCCGCCCGCCCCTCCTCCCCACCCCTGCCCACTTGGAAAACCCGCTCGCAGCCGGCGAGCTTCTCGGCTTTCAGAGCGGGAGCCCGCGGGAGCTAGGAGGACCCGGGCTGCGGACGTGACCGGCAATAGACAGACCACCGGACAGACAGCCTCAAAGGGCCGTTCCGGACACGGAGGGAAGACCCAGCAGGACCCAGCCAGTCCCACAAGAGAGCGAAGGAGGTGCCGGCTCCTGGAACGTTGTGACTAATGCACAGCCGGTTACATCTCCATTATTATTAATGCTGGTAATACTAATAATATAGCATCAACGCGGAAAGGAGTAAAGAGCTCTGGGCAGAGAGGCAAGAAAACTGCCCTCTGCGGTCACCTAGTGCCCATCTCCTGTAAGGAGGAAAATTGATCTTGGTGTCTTCTGAGGCTTTGACAGCCTGTGTCTATGAACTTAGGCAGCTGCTGAGGGATCACGCGTCCCCCGAATGGAGATTTATAACCATTACTGATACAGACACATCAACTTTTTCAAAATCCTGGAGGAGAAAGGCACGGTTTCCCAGCACCCCAGCCCTCCTGCCCTGATTGCAGGAATTCACTCATCAACCCTCTATTTTCAACTCTTCCCTTTTTTTTCCTTCCTCCTGCCCTTCCAGCATCCTGACACTTGATGCACAAGCATACTGAGGCCAAATGTCCACAGAAAGCCAGCCCCCTTAGGGGAGGACCCTCTGGCCCCCAGAGTCTGGGAATGGGATCTGGTTCCCTGTTGAGATGGAGAAGGCCAGGGGTCCATTATCAGTCTTGCTTCTGAGACTCCTGGGAAAGGGGGTTGAAGTTTGGTGGCAGCTGCAAGAGGAAGCTGGCTGTGTATTAAGAGCTCTTGGCTGTGCTGGATGGGGACGACCGGGGGAGGGCCCAGCCCATACTGGTATTTTGAAGGGGTGATTCATCCTTTTTCTTTAATGCTCTTGGAATGTCAGAGCTGGAGGGGAGCTTAGATTCCAATGACCACCGCTCAATTTACGGATGAGAAGACTGAGACCTCAGTGGGGACTTGCTGAAGATTACACAGATTAATATAGTTGGGGGTAGCTAGGTGGTCTCCATTGTGCCTCTTCACTGTTCTCTTTTTCTTTGTTTGTTTTTTTCCCAATATTTATTTATTGGCCGGGGTGGGGGGAGGGGGGTTGAAGGAAAGTTCTCTCCCAAACTGACATAATTGTAACTGATCATCAGGAAGCTGATCAACCATTCTGTTGCATCTATTCAGCAAGCAATTATTAATGGCTTGCAATGTGCCAAGCGCTGAGCGCATTTATCCACATTCTCATCCAAAGTCTCGAGTTCCCAAATAAGGAAACTGGAGCTCAGAGAGTTTAAGCGTTTCACCCAAAGCCACACAGTAAGTGACACGGTTATGGCTCAAAATCTGAGCTTATGCTAAAGCCTATGTTTCTTCTAAATACCCTTCCCCCCTTCACCCACAGGTACACCTGGCTTGGGAGACACCACGTGCCACAATACGTGCTGTCCAGTCTCAACTCAAGCTCTGTAGGGATTCATGCCTGGGAAGCCACACAGAACATTTTTGGGCACCCTGTTATGTGCCAGGGCCTCTCTCCCTCACCCCCTCCCCAAACACAAGGAGCTTACAATGCAGTAGAGGAGGTAAGGAATGAAGAAGAAGGTGAGTGCTGAAAGAGGAGTTAAACAAACCAGCAGACAAACCTGGGCCAGAAAGAGGAGGGCTCCCTGCTGGCCTGGGAAGCCAGAGGAGGCATCTGACTCACATCTCTAAGGACAAATTGACTGTGGACCTACTGAGGTGGGTTTATGGGAGGAAAGGGCATTTAGGTGGAGAAAGCAGTCTGTATAAGCAAAGACATGATGTTGGAAATGTATTTGCGTGTTTGGGACACAGCTCGAGCAAACTTTAGTGTAGGATGGATCCACACCAAGTGAGAGTGGGCAATAAGGTCTGAAAAGCAGGCTGAAGACGAATTATGGAGGACCTCGAACGCCAGTTAAGGGCACAAAACGTTATTGCTCAGGCAATAGGGAGCCATGAAGAGCTCTCGAAGAGGACAGGGACACCATTAGTGCACTACTGCAAAGGAATTATTTATTCATTCAACAGAAAGTTTTTGAGCACTGTTCTGGTTATTACTGGTATGCAACGAGCTACACCAAAACTAACAATCTTCAAATAACCATTTTACTTTGCTCATGATTCTGTGGGTCAGGAATCTGGGAAAGGCTCAGATGGGCAGTTCATCTCTGATACTCATGGGGTTCGCTGAGTGCTGGAGATCCACTCCCAAAATGGCTTCTAGCCCCTCGCTGTCAGCTGGGAGCTCTGCTGACCTGTTGACTAGCGTTCCTACAAGTGGCTTCTCCATGTGGCTTGGGTCTTCTCACAGCCTGGTGGCTTCAGAACAGTTGGACTTCCTACATGGCAGCCCATGACTCTAAGAGAAGGCATTCCAAGAGATTGAGATGGAAGCTGCAAGACTTCTTATGAAATTGCCTCAGAAGTCCCATGACCTTGTTTCTGCTGTAGTCTGTTGGTTAAGCAAGTGTCTAAGACCAGCCCAGATTCAAAGGGAAGGGAATTAGACATCACCCCTCAATGGAAGCAATAGCAAAGAATCAGGGGCCATCTTTAATCTACCACAATCACTTTCTATAGGCTAGGCTCTGTCTTGTATGCCCCAGACACAAAAATAAAAAAGTACAGTCATTTTCAATATAAGTTTGGTGCCAGCGTCCAGGATGGATTGGAAATGGGATAACGGCTCCTGGGAAATTCATTAAGGAGGAAATTGCTGAGGTCCAGAAAGAATCAATAAGAGCTGAACCTGAGAAACATCAAAGCCAATTAACACAAAGCTCATTTGCCAGAAGCCTGAAGAGGACTTGGTGACTGATTGGATGTGGGGACTGAGAGAGACGTCAGAAAGACCCCTGATGTTTCAGGCCTGCAAGGGGCCATGCACAGAAGAGGAATCTAAGATGGAAGAGCTTCCTCCTACCCCCACCTCTCCCCTACACACACACAGGGAGGTTCTAGGCTCGTCCAGAAGAGAGAGGAACCTGAGAAGCCTGGAGAATATTTCAGTCTATAATCAAGATGAGTGAGTGAATGGATAAATGAATGAATGGTAGAGACAGGGCAAAAGAAAGAGGGCAAGGGATAAACAAGCGCGGCTTGGAAGCAGTAGGATTTTTCCCAGCAGACAGAAGTGTCCTGATAAAGCCAAATGTATTTGCATTTGACCGTGATATGAAGAAAGGAGCACAGGCAAACCTGGGAGAGGCCAAGGGGCAAGGAAGGTGCTGGCACTCCTTGAGTGATGCTACCAGCCGGTGTTTCATGTTGATTAATTCATCCTCATTGTGAAATGAGGAGCATTATTGCCATTATACAGATGAGGAAATCGAGGCTCAGAGAGGTTAAATAACTGGCCCAAGGACACACATCCGGTGAGTGGAAGCTCAAATCCAGGACTGTGTGATTTCAAAGGGGCATCATGTCTCCTCCGTTAGGGCTTCCTTGGCTGGAATGAATCATCCCCTTTCTCTCCATCACACTTAGCCCTCAGCGCTGCACTTCCTTGAGGAAGGGGGTTCTTAACCTGTGGTGCTTAGAAGATGGGTGTCCAGGTTGGAAAGCAGGTCAGGTCTCTCTATCCGTGCTCTCTTGGCTCTCAGGACTTTTTCTTCATAGGATGTGTCACAGTCTGTAGTTCGTATTTATTTATTTTTTTAAAATGCTTTTCCCAGTATCTTTCTTTCTTTCTTCTTTTTTTTTTTTTTTTTTTTAGATGTCGGGGGTAGGAGTTCATTAATTTATTTATTTATGTTTGCTGTGTTGGGTCTTCGTTTCTGTGCGAGGGCTTTCTCTAGTTGTGGCAAGCGGGGGCCACTCTTCATCACGGTGCGCGGGCCTCTCACTATCGCAGCCTCTCTTGTGGCAGAGCACAGGCTCCAGACGCACAGGCTCAGTAGTTGTGGCTCACGAGCCTAGTTGCTCCGCGGCATGTGGGATCCTCCCAGACCAGGGCTCGAACCCGTGTCCCCTGCATTAGCAGGCAGATTCTCCACCACTGCGCCACCAGGGAAGCCCTGTAGTTCGTATTTACAATTTGCAGTTACTTATATGCGTACGTTTTTTTCTGGGAGGAAAGTCTGTCGTTTTCATCAGATTCTAAGGTCAGTAACACAAACGTTAAATCCTGTCCCAGTCCATGAGATTTTTAAGTGACAGAATTGTTTATTGTAACTCATGTGTCTAGTCTCCACAGCATCCAGTACAGTGCCTGTCCTGGTAAGTGTTCAGTAAATCCTAGGTAAAGTGCAGTGAACTGACTTGGGGTCCACAGGGAGCCATTGTAGTTTCCTGAGGAAGGGATGAAGTGGGAAGATGCTTCTGGCTTAGGTTTGTGTAAAAGAAGATTAGAAAGGTAAAACTGCAGGCTGGAAGACCACATAAGAGACTGCTACTGTCTATCTTTGGAGGACAGTGTGATCAGGGGGGAAGGGAGGGAAAAGGACAAACCTGAGATGTTCTAAAGGAAAATGGAACTTGGATCCAGCCTGCCTCTTTGTATAAAAGAATAATTTGTTGGAGCTGAGAAGAAGCTCTCCCCTTTAAATGGCACAAGCCCCCTCTCCTCTGCCACAGTCCTCACCTTTCCCTGCGGCATGCTTCACCCATTATATTCCCTGCCAGAACCACTGTAGGCGTTATGCATTTGAGGCTCCTGGATTCCATAGAAGTAGCAGACTGAAAGTCAAAAGCAAGTTTTGAGTCTTTGAAATAAGAAAAAAAGGAAGTCCCTAAAGGAAATCAGCTACAGAATTTGGGAAAAGGATTCAGATTTCAAGGATAGATAGAATTACAACATATAAAGTGAGATGGCCTTAAATTTCACTCCTTCATTTGACTGAAGAAACTAAGGCTTGTCAACTCAAGGTCAATGGACTTGTTTCAGGTCCAGTTACTTTGGAATAGAACTAGCGCCAGAAGCAAAATCTCCATATTTCCAGTTCAACCCTCCCTTTAGAGTTGTTCTAAGTATAAACAGTGTTCGAATTTTAAAAGCACTTCATGTCCATAATTTCATGTGCAATGAGACGTGAACACCCCCAAGGGCAGGAACTAGGTCTGTCTGAATGTCCCCAGAGCCTAGTCCCTGACCAGTAGCAGCGCTTCACAAATATCGCCTGGAAGGATCAATGTGCATAGGCTTGTTTTACTGATAGGAAGGCTGAAGCTCACAGAGGTTGAGGAAAGGACAGATGCTCACAGAGCCCCTTCCAGATGGTGGCAGCAGGAGTAGCTGGTGCCATCGGTAATGGGACATCCAGCTGCTGCTATTTCTCCCTGGTTGGGATTGGGCTCAGGAAACCAACCACACATCTGCAGACTGCGCAGTAGGTCTGTGGCATAAGGGTAAGGCAGATAAGGTGGTCTGCAGCTGCCAAGTCAAACAGGCCCTGCAGCGACTGGTTTTGGCAACCTCTTCCCAGCCCAGGTTGTAAAGGATTCCCGACTGGTGTTCAGTTTATTCAATTAAGGGAAAAAAATTAGTCAAGCAAGGGAAATAGTTCTTCCCCCATTTTACAGATGTGGCAATGTGGGGAAAACAGGAAGCTTAAGTGATTCACCCTACATTGCACAGCTAGCTGGTGGTGGAGCCAAGATCCAAACAGCACTCAGCTCTCTGCTGGGCTGCTGGGAGAAGCAGAGGGGGTTAGTGCTCTCTGAGTTCATAATCCCAGCCAGTCTCCCTGATTCTATGCTCGCCCCAGCTCCAATCCATTCTCCACGCTGTTGCCCAAGTGACCTTAAGACACACATGTGGTCTTGTCACTCCCCTGCTTAAAACTTCTCAATGGCTTCCCATCACTCTGAGGATAAAGGCCAGAATCCTTACCCGACTGAGGCCCCTCTCCCCCTGCCTCTGTGTTCCAGCCACCCAGTGTTGCATGTGTGTTCACTCAGACACTGAGCTCGCTGCTGCTTCAGGGCCTTTGCACATGCTAAACCTTCAGGCTGGTATGCCTTCTCTGCCACCAGGACCCCTAAATGCCACCCTGTCCTTTAGATCCCATTCCTACGGAGCGCAGGTCAGATCCCACTATCTGTGCTCTCTCAGCTCTCAGGGCTTTTTCTTCATAGGATATGTCACAACTTGTATTAGTATTTACGTCTGCAGGTATTCGCATGCTCCGTCTGTTCCAGTAGAGTGTCATCTCCCGCCATGGTATTCCTGGCACTGGTGCAGTTTGGGGCCCATGCAAACTCTCTCTCTCTCTCTCTCTCTCTCTCTCTCTCTCTCTCTCTCTCTCTCACTCTCTCTCTCTCTCTCTCTCTCTCTATATATATATATATATATATATCTCTGGGACTCTGAGGATACTAGGAGTTCAAAGTTCAGCTCCAGTTAAATAGTGATCCAAGGAAAATTTAAGAATGTGCCCCAGTGTTTGATACAGAGCAGAGAGCCAGGGCGACTCCCAGGCTACTGATGCCCAAGGTCCCTGCTCACTGGAGTATGTGGGGAAGGATAGCTAAGTTGCCAGATAGACTCTTTTAGCAAATCAAGGACGCTCCCAGTAAAAGGGAATCCACCCCCCAAACAATGTCTTTCCCAACAGGAGCTAGATAGCATTGAGTGATTCCATGGAGAAAATTCTAAGACTCTTCAGGCATGGGTGGAAGAGTCGCCTTTCCCCATATCTGAAATCCTTCAAAATGGGAGAGATTACCTTATCTGCTGGACAGTTAAAACTTGATCTTTCCCTGCCCAAGGAATAATAAAGTTAGACAATGACTCACTCAGACCTAATGCTTTACAGTTTAAAACCACTTTCACGGGGCTTCCCTGGTGGCGCAGTGGTTGGGAGTCTGCCTGCCGATGCAGGGGACACGGGTTCGGGCCCTGGTCTGGGAGGATCCCACATGCCGCGGAGCAACTGGGCCCGTGAGCCACAATTACTGAGCCTGCGCGTCTGGAGCCCGTGCTCCGCAACAAGAGAGGCCGCGATGGAGGCCGGCGCACCACGATGAGGAGTGGCTCCCGCTTGCCGCAACTCGGGGAAGCCCTCGCGCAGAAACGAAGACCCAGCACAGCCCAAAAAACTAAATATTTAAAACCACTTTCACATCCATTATCTCTTTCAAAGGGCACAGGGGGGCACAGCCGGAATCTTCAGCTGTACAATAACGTGCCCTGGTGGCACAAACCTTTCTACCAGAGAAAGGAGTTGGATATGGCGGTGGAGGGGGACTCTTGGACTTGGGAGTGAGACGAGCCTGGGTTTGAAGCTTGGTCTATGGCTATTAGCTTGACCTCCCTGAGATTTCGTTTCCACATGTCTAAAATGGGCATAATGACATGTACCTTACCAGGTTGTTAGGGTGTTCTAGTGTGTTCCATACGTGTAGCTCCATGTGGGGTGTAGGAGCCCAGCTAATGGTGGTCTCCTTCCTGCTCCCCAATTCCAGGGCCTGTGCAGTGCCCCTCCGAGTCAGGACAAAAGCTGAATGCCCTATCACCCAGAGCCAGTGACAAGCTACTTGCCCAGGTCTTCATTTCTGCAAGGTCCACACCTGGGGAAAAGAATCCAATGGATTCTTGTTTCTCTCTGCTGATGAAAAGGCTGTATGTTTATGGCCAGTTGCTTTTCCTGTTATTGTTTAAATTATAAGCCAAAGAGTAGATGAGGAGGAAACCAGTGACCAAAGGCAAAGCTGAGAGAAAAGGTTAAATCAGAATGAAGGGCAGTTGGGAAACCAGGGAATTTGTTTCACAGGAACAGAGAGAGGAATTCAGCCCAGGTAAATTAGCCCCAATTTGTTTTAATTCTAGAAATTCCTCATTTCTAGTTATTGGCGGGAATCACCCAGAAGTGACTTGCTCCCAGAAACAGTTTTGACTGGTGTCACTCTCACCTCATTTCAGGGACGGAGACAATCATACCCAGGTAGGGCCAAGGCCCCCAGAAGGGTCAGCATGTAATATCAGGGAATGGAGAGCTTCAAAGAGCATCTGTCTACCTGTGACCACCACTGTGGAAATGAGGAAGCTGAGGCCCAGAGAGGTGAAGTGACCTGGTCAAGGTCAAACCTCAAGTTAGAGACCAAGACAAATGGAGAAATGCTGACGCAAGTGCAGGGCTGCTGGGAACTAAGCCGTGGACTCCAGTGCCTCTCACCCCAAGGTTGGACAGCTTCCCCAAAGGCCATATTCCAAGGCTCGTTGCCCAGGGGCCTGGGCTCTGCTGTGTCTTCCTTCTTCCCTTAGAAAGCAAGCACCACAGGTAGGCCCTGGGCTGTGGCTCCCGCCCACTGGGACCCCCGGGGACATGTTCAGTGTGATTCCTCTTTCTGGCTGGACCCTTGGACATGGATGCCCCCAGAGTTCTGGTCAACTCTCCTCTTCTCCTTTCATAGAACTGCCTGAGGAGAAACCCTGGGCTTCCCACAGTGGGAGCTACCACACCTGGATGGCCAACACCCAGATCTCTGCCCTGGGCCAGACTTCTCTCCTAAGCTCCATCCCTGCAGAGCCAACTGCCTTCCGGACCTCACCACATCAACTACAGGTTCCAAGCTGAATCCTAACATTATTCCTAAACCTTCTAATCGGTTTTCAGTTTTCTCATTCCTGAGTAATGGCCCCACCATTCACCCACGTATGTGGTCAAAAAAACACAAAAAACTCTGGTCTACCTCTTGTGAGCATCCTCTCCTCACTAACAAAGTATCCGCCAACACCTCTTGAATTACCTCTCTGTCCATCCTCTCATCCTCATCCTCACCATGAGTTATATATAGCTCAGGCCCTTGTCATCTCTTGTCTTTGCCTTTCAATACCCTAATAGTCAATTTCTCCACCTCCAGCCTTGTCCCATCTTCAACATTGCCACTTGCATTGCCATTTCCCTAGCACACAATCCAAACTTCCAGGGTCTCCCCTTTAGCCATAGAACCATGGTTAACTTCCTTAGCATGGCTCCCAAGGTCCTTTACAGTCTATACCCCAATTTGCCTTCCACTATCATCTTCCATTTTCTGTTGTACCCTAACCCCAACAACCAGCCACGCCAACTTGTTCATGGCTGCCTGAACTTGTCAGCCCTTTGACACTTTTCTTACTCCATCTGCTCTACCTGAAATGGTCCCGCCCCACCCTTGCCCCATCACCCCAAAGAGGATTCCACCTAGGAAAGACCTACTCATACTTCAGGGCACAGCCCACACGGTACCTCCTCAGTCCTCGGCCAGGATGGAATTGTCAAGCCATACTTTGCCCTCCCACAGTGCTGATGATTAATAATAATCATAAATAGGTATTAACTGCACATATGTGACAGACACTGTCCTAGGTACTTTATGTGCATTATATCATTTAAACTCCAACAGAGATCCTAAGTGATATATTACTACTGACAGGTTCAGAGACATTTGGTGAGTTACCCACGGACTCTTAATTAGGTAGTGGCAAAACCATGACTCAAAACTAGGATTCAGGGCTTCCCTGGTGGCGCAGTGGTTGAGAGTCCGCCTGCCGATGCAGGGGACACGGGTTCGTGCCCCGGTCTGGGAGGATCCCCCATGCCATGGAGCAGCTGGGCCCGTGAGCCATGGCCGCTGGGCCTGTGCGTCCGGAGCCTGTGCTCCGCAACGGGAGAGACCACAACAGTGAGAGGCCCACATACCGCAAAAAAATTAAAAATAAAATAAATAAATAAATAAATTTTTAAAAAACTAGGATCCAAACTCCAAAACCTATGCTCTTTCCAATCTTGCATACTGCATCTCACCACATTAGTCCAGCACTTATAAGTTGGGATGAACCCACATGTGGCTACCTCCGGATTTCGAAGCCCTTTGAGGGCAGCTGCTGTATTTGACTCTAATTTCCAACTATGTTATCCGAAATAGTGCTTGACACATACTAACCATTTGATAAACCTAGGGTGAATGAGTAACTGAGTAACTGGATATGAGAAGGGCTTCCAGTTTTTTCTTTTTAAGTCAAATCCAAACAGAATGTGTTGGTTTGTTTAACGAACATCGGTTAATTCCAAATTCAACTTAAGGAGATCTTTTGAAGACATAGGTAATGTGGGGTTGTTAAAAGTAGAGACTTTGAAAAAAAAAAAAAAAAAAGTAGAGACTTTGAAGTTGAACCTAAGCTGTTTACCCCATCCCAGCTGTGTGACTGATAATATTAATGCCTTTGTAAGCTCTAAAACCCTGAGCAAACACAAGTTGCTGTTATTAATATGTGCTTCTCCAAAGAGCACTCAGCCTGTCCCCACCCAGAGAAGGAAAGCAGGGAGAGATAACCCCAGAGATCACTGGTGTCTCACTGGAAAGGCCTGTGAACACCAGGTAGGGATACTCTTGTGTAAATGCTGCTGTCTTGTAAGGAGAAGGTTTGACAAAAGATGGAGCAGTGAGGAACTGCAGCCTATTTAAACCAGGAGCAACTTGAGGCCAGAGTCATAGAAGACCAGTGCGGAAGGGACATTAGAGCAAAGTGACTGTCATTGTTCCAGCCCTCTCACATTAGAGGTGGGGAAACCAAGGCCCAGAGAGGTGCAGAGACTTGCCCAAAGTAACCAAGCTGGTTAGCTCTGGAGCTGGGACTAGAACCTACTGACACCCATGATATGCCAGATTACCATCCTCCCAAGATTCAAATCACTTTTCAAAAACACTCAAGGTGATAATCTTTTTTCTGTGTTCCTGAATGAAGCATTTAGTTAATAGTTAGACCTATTAGCCCACAATGTCAGAGAGACACTCCTCAAGTCTCCAAAGCCCTGAGAGCTGTGTGGGAGGGATGGAGGTGCTGAAGGGACAGTGCCTGGGATGTTTCCAGGATGAGCTCCTTCCTCCCTGCCAGGTACAGTCTGGCTCTCCAAGACCAGCCACTGCCACTCCTCTGAATGTTTCCAAAGGCACGACCCTCTCCAGGCTGGGAAAATCAGCCCAGCATCTGAGTCAGGTGAATGTGATGAGCAGGTAGAGGTCAAGTTTTAGAGCGAGAGAGATCTGGATTGGCAACCCGCTCGGAGAACACAGCTCTAATCCTGTCAGTCCTTCTCCGACCCCGACAGGAGCAAAACGATGGTAATGTTATTGCTCCATTCCTGGTAGGTGCTGTGCAGTCACAATGAATTGAAAACTTTTTCCTTTCCCACTGCTTGTCCTTGAGAAAAATCAGTGCCAGCAGCGGTCATTTATTGGGCACTTACCACGCCCTGCACTAAGCATCCTCATCCCTAAGTTAGGAGCTGGTACTACTGCTTACAGACGAGAGTACTGGGACACACAGCAGCAGTGGAAGGTTACACAGTGAGGAAAAGGCAGATCTGGGATTCACTCAGACGTCCTGACTTCACAGCCTACATCATTAACCTCCTTAACTCCCCCCATCTGTACAATAGGAGTAACAAAATCTACCCTGCAGGGGTATAGCAAGGATGAAAGCAAGTAAGAAATGTAGGAGCCTGGCACCAGGCCTGCCATACGTGGGCACTTCAGAAGAGCATTCTATAGGATTGAGGCAAATGGCAAGGAACGAGAAGAAGAAAGACAGGAACCAAGATTCTGGGGCCCGTTCTGACCATGTAGCATCATGTTGGGGTCACCTCCTATAGTGAATGGAAATGTTAATCCACCTTGGACGATTTCAGTCCAGTCGTTAAAATGTCAGGCCTCCTCTAAAATGACCACCTTCCCTTTTTCTCTAGCCCTCCTGCAGGGGTGTGCAAGCACTCACATGCACACACCCAGACATATACATACACGCGTACTGTGGCTTTTGTTTTTCTTCTGCTTCTTTTGCTTCCTTGCGTTTGGTATCCATGACAACACACCCCAGCAGCAATGAGGAGGTGGCATAGTTGCTGTTTCTCCCATCCCCTTGTCTTGCTGATCAAGACTGAGCAAGATCATTCTTGATCCCTCATTCGGAGGGCTGGGCTAACCTCACCCAAAAGGCCATGGGACAGTTTCCCAAGGGAGGAGGCAAAGGGGAAGAGGTTAGAGAACCTCCACTTTAAAAACAAACAAATAAAACAACCCTCTGTCTAGGATGGAGAGAGTGAAAGAGCCCAAGCCTCTGGCTGGGCCAGACAAGCCTTCCCCAGGCATGGGCACTGGAGAGGCTAACTGGGGTCTTCAGCCCCTGTGGTATGTTATGACTAAGGGCGGCTAGCTATTTTTCCAGGCTTTTTGGCTGGTGAGTTCCCCGGATGGAAAATTTGAGCCCAGTCCTTGTAAGTCTGGAATCGCAGAATGCATACCTTGCACCAGCAATCAGATGCTGAACCTCGCAGCTCTCGCGATACCCTATCATGTGAGACAGGTCACTAAGAGCCATTCTCTACAGTTACCCTGCACGAGAGGGTCCACACACCACATCACACACAGCATCCCACTCCATCTTCCCATCAACCCAAGGTAGGCCTTTTATTACCACCAATTTTTCAGACTAGGAAACTGAGTCTCTAAGAAAACACCAATCAGTTGTTCACAACCTCTTCGTCTGATGTGAAGTCTGATTTCTTGGCCATCATGCTACAACTGATCCTGACCCCAAGCCACCATTTAGATACTACCCCATATTACAGTGGGGTAATATTGTGCCTGTGGAATTGATGTGGCAACCATATCATTTAGAATTTGAAGGGATCTTGAAGATTAGATCCATTTCACAGTGGAGGAAATTAAACTTTTTATCAGGTCTACACATGGTAGTTATATAATATATATCTACTGAGGTCCAAAGAGGGGAAATGATATGCTCAAGACCACACAGCTAATAAGAGGATAGGATTAAAACTTCTATCTTAAATCTTAGTACGGTCTAATTCAACATACTTTTGCTACGTACCTGCTAAGCCAGGTGCTAGAGCTATAGAGATGGAGCAGGAATGGTTTCTGACCTTGAGGTGGGCAAGTGTTGCTGTTTGAGCTCTTGGTCCAGCCCAGGAGCTTCAACAAGTCAAAGGATGAGTACGAGTGAGTCAAGCAAAAAGAGAAGAGGCATTGCTGGCAGGGGGAATGACATGACCACAGGCATGGGGATCTGAAATAGCTTGGTATGAACTGGGAACTCTATACAGTTCAGGGTGAACTCTATACAGTACAGTTCACATAGAGTGTGCCTGGGAATGACGGGGCAGTTAAAACTCTGGTGGAAGTCAGGGGCCATGCAGTGGAGGGCCTTGGAGTCCACATTCAGGAATTTGGACTCTCTCCAAGGCCACTGGGAGCCAATGAAGGGTTCATGTGAAGGGGACTCTCATGTGAAATCATGGAAGGGTCCACTGGAAGCCACTGAAGAGTTCTGTATATCATGTAGAGGGTAGATCAGAAGAAGAGCTCGATTAGTAAAACTTGGCAATGTCTGGACTTGAGATTGAGTAGTCTTTTGTCATAGAAAGATGAGGGATGGAGAGGAGAGAGTTGATGCAAGAACTTCTTGGGAGGTAAAATTGACAGGTCTTGGTGATTGATTGGCTATGGAGAGTCAAGGGGAGAGGGGAAGAGTCAAGGATAACCTCAGTGTCCTTTCCATTACATAACCTTGACTACTGTCTGGAGTGTTCCCAGCCCAAGCACAAGGTGCCTAAATATCTAACATCATCCTGAGGTTGCTTGGAGACCAGACTCAGAACAAACAGAAAGAACAGTTTTGAACCAGTCAAAGGGCTGTGTCTAATGTGATTCTGCCACTGATAGGCAGAGTGCCTTCAGGATTCTTATTTAATTTGGGGGTTTTGGTTCCTACATCTGAGGTGGAGAGCTGGGTTGGGCCATCTCTCCAGTGTCTTCCAGCCCTATCTACCTTCCTGATGCAATTGTCATAAAAGTCAAATTCATTCATTCATTCATTCTTACTGCAATATCCATTAGCATTATTCATGTGCCTAGCCTTTTTCTAGCAGCTCTGGAAGTCCAAAGATGAATAAGAGTCAACACCAGCTGTCATGGAATGAGGATGGGAAGATACAGATAAATAACAGGCAATTACAACATGAGTGATGGGATCAGAAAACACTCAGAAAGGCTCTTCACCCAAGTTGGGAGTAGAATGGGTCAGGAACTATTTCCCTGAAAACTAGATACCTGAACTGATGTTGAAGGATAAGTAGTTAGTCTGGCAAAGAGAGGGGAGAAATATTCCAGGCAGCAGTAACAACATTGTACAAAGGCCAGAAAGTAAGAGAGTGCATGGTCAACTCAGGGAATTGAAAATAATAGCCATGCGTGGAAGTGTGTCGTAGATAGCCAAGTGCTATATCATCATCATCAGCAGCAGCAGCAGCAGCAGCAGCATGTTTATAAGGCAGGACCTGGTGAAGCACATCACAAGCAGGATTCACTACTCTTTTCGAAGGACCAAGTTGTACCTCTCCCCTCTGGACTGTGCTGCTGATACGGAGAAACACCTTTACTCTCCAATTCTTTTTACTATTCTCCATGACTCTTCCCTAAGAAAAGAGTGTCAGAGATATTATACAATGCAGTTTCATCATTCATTATGTCTTTAGAGTCTCCAATAATCCTGTGTTGGCAAAAAAAAAAATTGTTATTCCCATCTTACACACAGAAGTTGAGTGACTCAAATGATAGTGGAGAAACCCGGACTTGCCCCATATCTCTGGCTCCTGGTCACCCTCTCTTTTCCAGAACCCACATAGACCTTCTGGTTGCACAGAACACAGAACCACACCCATCATTCTCACAGACTTTCATGGTAGACTGCACTTCCCAAAGTCAGTTATCCCCTTTCATTGATTACCTTGGAGGTGGGTCTACTTCTTAAATCTCTTTAGTTAAGCCATCTCCAAATCACTTTGGCTGGAAGATAGGATCAGTTTATGTCTGGGAAGGTTTCCTGTAGACAGCAAATCTTATCCATAATGGGCAGATTTCCTATGTTTAATCAAGGAAGGTGATACTTCCTGTCTCTGGGGTTCTGGCTTTTTAACCTTTTGCATAAGCCAATGCTTGCTTAGAATTTGGAATCCAACTTATTTGAAGTCCTAATCCACACATTGAGGTGACTGAGGAGACCTGGAGCTGGAAGACCAGGGTGAGAGCCTTCCTTGGCTGTCCCTTTTCTGCCTTGTGACCCAGGAGCAAATCACTCTACCACGGGCATGCCTGGGGTCCACACAAAACCTTGGTTTAAATCTCAGTACTGCTTATGATTGGTTCTATAGCCATGTGCAAGTTATATAGTTCCTCATCCAAAAAAATGGGGTCAATCCTTTATACCCCTCAAGATAATGGGATGCTGGAATATAAGAGCTGCTTAGCTGTTATTTGTTAAATAAATGGGGGAATTTAAAACAGTTCCCTTCACCCTTCTCTCCCTCCCAGGCTCACTTTCTCATCCATGGAAGGGAGATAAAAATCTCTCCCCTGTATACCTCATTGGGCATCTGAGCAAATTCCATGCAGTCATGTTTGCAAAAGTTCTTGCGAACTTTAAGAGTCTATGACAATCTGAGGTATAATTTACTCTATCTAAGGAACTATGCAAAACTCTTTACATATGTATTTATCATTCTATGAGTGTCCTACAGGGTGGATATCATCATCATTTCCAGTTCCCAGATAAGGAAACCAGAGCCCAGGAGGTTAAGTGCCTTTCCCAGGTTCACAAGATAGTATGCACTGGAGCAGAGATTAGAATCCAGGTTGGTCTGACTCCAAAACTAGTTGAGCCGCTGATCCCATTGAGTCCAGGGGTTACAATCGTAGTCTCTGGAGCCAGGCTACCTGCAGTCCCATTTGAGGTCTACCACTGATTAATGATGCGTCGCTGGGGGAGAGTTATCTTCTCTCTGCCTCAGTTTCCTCATTTGTGAAAAGAACGTATTGATAGTATCTAACTCTTGGGCATAAGACCCTTCAGCTCATTTACTTCTAGTTTCTTCAACTCAAAAATGAGAAAATAACAGTAACTGTACTGTGCCAGGCTGGAGGCAAAGCGACCTTAGTTACTGACGACCTTACTGACTAAATCTTAATTCTAAGCTCTAAGATCTTGGCTGTCCTCTACTTGAGACTTATGTCTCACCTCCTCTGTGGAGCCTTCCAAGATCATTCAGGGGCTGTATTTAGAGTCCTCAACATGCACTGGGCCAACAGTTAACACTTGTTTGTACGTCACTGAATAAATTTATTTAAATGTCTTTTATGCCTTAACTGATACTGTGAAATTCACATCTTTCTAGAATCTAATAATAATAACTATCATTTCCTGAGTAGCTCCCATATGCCTGAAACTGGGCATTTAACCCTATGACGTGAGCTTTATCATTCCTATTATATAGAAGAGAAAACTGAGGCTGACGGAGGTTAGTTTGCCCATGGGCACACAGCTGTTTGTACGGAAGACCCTAGAAACGTTTGTAGAATGAATGAATGAATGAGTGGTGTGTCCCCCAAAACACTAATGATTTGGTGAACAAAGCTCTTATCATATGTTCTAACCACCCAGCATCTAGACTAGACATAATTGCATAATGATGTCAGACTCCGACTTGAACAGAGGAAAGGCCAAGAGGTCCGGTGAGTTTTCCGAGGCTTCCATCCTGTGGACATGTATCGTGAGTGACACAGTGGGGAGCACACTGGGCCAAGTGTGAGTCTTGCCATCTGCAAATATCGGGCGCTCACAGTTCTGTGGGTTAGCCAAGCGGCCGCCTAAATTTTCATCTCTTTAGGGACATTCGATTCTTGGGTGATTCAAAGAGCCAGAGCAGAAATTTATTTGCAGGTTGAAATCTTACCACTATGGTTCCTATTTGTCATGAAAATTGGATTCTCAAAGGCCAATCCCTCTTGATATCACTGAGTTCCAATAAGCCACCCTTTCAAAAATAAGATAAAACCCTCAGAGTGCAATGACGCTTCTCACACTCTCCGCAAATCTTTTGCTTTCTCTGACACTTGGCACCCAAAGGTGACACCAAGCAAGTGAGGAGGAAGGGTGAAGGGGTGGGCGCGGAGACTGGGGCGTGAAAGGAAGTCAGCGTTCTCATTTCATCCAGGTGTTCCACAAACATTTAACGGAGGTCTACCTGGTGAGGTGGAAACCATTGTTCCTATTTTCGGGAAGAGGAAACGGCAGCTCAAAGAGACCTGTCAAGATGATTAAGATATGGTCCCTACGCTCAAAGAGACCCCAGTTCAATAGAGGTGACAGACATGGAGGCCATGACCTATGACCCCAAAAGAGTGGCTACGAAGTACTCAAGGTGTGTGGAGGAGAGCGCAGTTAAGAAGGAAGGCCTCCCTTTGGGAAGTATTTGTAAATGCAGTGAAGTCAAGCCTAGCAGTGACATTTGACAATGACATTTGACTTTGTTTCATGAGAATATCATATGCATCCTGATTCCTTCCCCAAGTATGTGAGAGAGGTCCAGCACTTGGAGGTTTAGCTGTGTGATTTTAGACAAGTGACTTCATATATATATATATATATATATATATATTAAGATATACCTTTTTTTTTTTTAAGAAGATGTTGGGGGTAGGAGTTTATTAATTAATTTATTTATTTTTGCTGTGTTGGGTCTTCGTTTCTGTGTGAGGGCTTTCTCTAGTTGTGGCAAGCGGGGGCCACTCTTCATCGAGGTGCGCGGGTCTCTCACTCTCACGGCCTCTCTTGCTGCAGAGCACAGGCTCCAGATGTGCAGGCTCAGTTGTTGTGGCTTGTGGGCTCAGTAGTTGTGGCTCACGGGCCCAGTTGCTCCGCGGCATGTGGGATCTTCCCAGACCAGGGCTCGAACCCGTGTTCCCTGCATTAGCAGGCAGATTCTCAACCACTGCGCCACCAGGGAAGCCCCATGACTTCATATTTTTAAGCCCTAGTTTCTTTCTCAGCAGAATAGGAATATGATCATCCTAATCCTCTTTAGGATTATTATCATTATTGTTGTTATTTCCCTAGCTACATCCTTGGATTGTTGTGAGGTCTCATGGTGTGACATGCATTCCCATGCACTGAATCCGCTGCCAACTCCTGTTCGTGTGTGGAAAATTATATTTTTGTTGTTTCTGTCAAAGGCCTGTCCCTGTATTCCTGAGGGACCAGATACTCTACTGATTCCTCAGTAAAGCAAATCTTGTCCCAAAGGTGGACCACCCCCCAAAGGATCTCCTTTTCCCTCACATGCCTCGGAGAAGCAGGGCAATTCCACAAGAATTTTCCAAACTCGACACTCTCAACATTCTGGGTCACACAGTTCTTTGCTGTGGGAGCCGCCCTGTGCCTTGTAGGGTACCTGGCAGCACTCCTGACCTCCAACTCCTAGGTGCCAGTACCCAGCCCGTGGCTGTAGTCATCAAAATGCCTCTAGGCATTGCCAAATGTCCACGGGGCTGGGGGGCAAAATGTCCCGTGTTTAGAATCACCTGTGCCACCACCCCGCTAGGAGGTATGCCAGGCAGGGGTTTCTGCTTCCCTGTCACACGTGAGAAAGCACCTGAGACCCAGAACAGGAACGAGCCCATCCAAGCTCACCAAGGAATCTAAGAGCCAAGAGTCCGATTTCACTTCCCGGAACACCTCACGTGTGGAGCCGCGGTGCCTTGCACGGCGCGTGCACAGAAGACAGACTCTCCTGGTTCTCGCTCCTGCCTGGACCCTCCACACGCCTCACCGCTGCTGCCGAGCCTGCAGGAATGCCTGCTCCTCTCCCCCTCCCTCTGCCCTGCCCTCGCCCCTCCATTTGTATCGTGAGGGTGGTGGCCCACTGAGTGCCGGGAGAGGCACGGGGCCGTCGTTGCAGGAAGGGTGACAAGACGACAGTGAGGATAAAGCCCAGCCTTAGCCCTGCCCCAAACTTCAAACTTCAGGGGGATGTGCTGTCACCAAGAAGCAAACATTAAAAAAACACAAACAAACAAACCACCCTCCTCCAACGAGATTCCTCCGTTGCCATGTAAGGGGAGGCGTTGGCCAGCTCTGCGCAACCTGGGAGAGTTGGGGCTGCGGGAGCAGCACAGAGGAGGGTATTCTGGCTCACTCCCTTGGCCCCACCCCCGGCCCTCCCACTCCCCCTGCATCCCTCTTGGAAGGGCCCCTAGAATGCACCAAAATAACCCCTCCCTCCTCCTGCACCTCCCCCTTTGCCTCGGCTGGCTGTGCCCCCCTGCAGAAGGCCGGCATGCAGCCTGGTGCACGGGTTAGGGGTGTGTAACATTTTGTCTGAATAGGCCCCTATGTTCCCGTAATTTATAGTGGTAAGTAATCTTATTTGCAAAGCAAGCCCTTACAGTTATAAAAAACAAGTTAATTGACTTGCATAAAAATCAAACATGTAAAAGTTTTCCATCTTAACACAAACAGCACACTGAGCCCGTTTGTACAATAGCTATGATGCAGGGCGGCCCGCGTCTGGACTACCTGGGACCCGGCCTCTTTCATAACCCAAAATGGAATCTTAAACCCTGACAAGGCCACATACCGATGGGAGTTACTGAATTTAGAGTCAGTCACTCAACTAATTATACGACGTTTTATTTTTTTCCTTGTGTCAATAAACAAACTTGGGTCTGACTTCTGACACTGAGTCCTAGAAGCCAATTAAGAGGCGTTCCCAATATATTACAGGGTCTACAAACAAGGATGGCTTTTCTTGGAAAAGTGAACATCATGTTTCTTTTAATGAGTGTGAAAATATATGAGTTTCTTAATCACTGGCAACTTCGATAGAGAGTCTGAGACAGGGAAATCACTGACTCCCAGCTCAGGAATGAACAGGGGCCAGATTCTTGACGGGGGTTTTTACGATGGGATCCTCTGGTGAGGGAGTGCTGGGAAGACAGCATTCAAGAAATGCTACATTTAGTTGTGACATGACAAGTTGGTGGTGGAGTGGGCTCCATCACCCCGAGAGAAGCAGGGAAAGGAGCCTGTGGTCAGGATCTTCTGCAGAAAGTAGGGACCCCCAGCTTGGGGGAGTGGAGGAAAAATCATAAACCCACAGAGATGTACATTACAAAGGGCTGCCATGGTACCACCCCGATTATCCCCAGTCTCTGCAGATAAGGGGAAAGGGGAGGGAAACTAATATTTATTAAGCACTCATCACGTACTGGGTGCCTTTGCTTTCTGTATTCTATTTAGCCCTCCAAAGAACCCTGCCAGGAAGATATAATTGCTCCTATTTTACCGATGAGAATACTGAAGCCCGGACAAGTGACTTGGAGTGACTTGGCTAAGGTCACACAGCAAGTTGATGGCAGAGCGAAGTCAGTTCTCATTCCAATCAGTCATCTGACTAGCCCACTGCTCTGATGGGATGGGAACAGTCAAGGGTGGGGCCTTCCGGAATCCAGGATCAGACATGGTGTGAGTGAGTGTCCACCCTTTCTGGAAAATGGCTCCACCTACCCACTCAGCGATATCTACACAGGCTAGAAAAGCAACAGGAAGGAGTTTGATGTGTATACCTCCATAAGCAGAGGTGTTCACGGAGAAGGGCACCCCATTCAGCCGGATGGTGGGGGGGGGAGGGCATATGGTCAGGAAATACTCCTAAGAGTAAGTGACCCTTCATCGGTGACTTAAGATACCTCAGTATTTGTGAGATGGACAAGTGGGGAAAGAACACCCAGGAAGATGCACCAGCACGAGCAGAGGCATGAAGTTGCTAGAAGAGAGCGAGCATGGCCCGTGGCGTCTGGATACTGCTGGGGCCGCCAGCTCCGGGGGTTGGGAGGACGCACAGGATAGCCCACTGCGGGGGCAGGGGAGCAGGTGGGGAGGACGTTGCGGGACACTATTCCCTGAACCAGACGGAGCGGGTCATGCCTTGGGCTGGGAAAGACCGTGGACAGTAATCAAACCTGAACTGAGAAGACGGAGGGGCACCTGGTACCAGGGTTCAGGTCCAGTGCTCTGAAGCAACACAGTGAGGGGTTCAGAGCAGGGGCTCTGGAGCCACAGCCCGCCTGGGTCTCAGCGCTTCTCCTTGCCTCAGTTTCTCTACCATAAAACAGGGTAATGGGAGTATCTGCTTCTTAGAACAGCACCCGGCATATCACGAGGCCTGGTAAATGTGAGATGCTGAAGACCGTCATTTGGGCCCCTCCACCTTAGAGGCCATCACCTTGAACAAGTCGCCTAACCTCCCAACAATATGAATTTGTGGGCTCTTGGCACACAGTAGGTGCTCAGCAGGTGGACGCCATCACTGCTGTTAACGCTGCTCCCTCATTGTCACTATCTCTGGGACAGCCAGTGACCTCCTGCCTTCCCCAGCGAGGAGCTAGTCGCAGCCACCATCCCCTCGCCGCGACCTGTCCAGGCAGGCTGCCATGCCACCCAGGCAGGCAACACAACTGGACTTGCCACCTACACAGAGCGTGCACCAGGGGCGCGGGGCCCGCCAGCTAAACAGGGCTCCCTTCTGGCCGGCAGGGCTGCCCCTCCACTCTGCATGTGCCCTGCGCCAAGTGGAGCTCCTGTTATTTATGTTTGGAAAATGCATTCAGGGCAGTTCCCAGAAGCACTTACAGAGCTCTTATTTAATTGCTGCTTTATAAACTCACTGCTCCAAAGAGTGAGGGACTGGTGGCCCGGCCTCGCACCTGGAGCGGCCTCGCTGCAAATACTTTTCTCAGAACGGCCTGGGAGCCCAACTCCCAGGAGCCCCAGCCCTGTGTGGCTCTGGCCTGCAGCCAGCTCCGGAGGGCCCTGTGGGCCTCGTCACCCTAATCCCCAGCTTGGGGATGGCAGCAGCTGCCGGGCTGATCACACACACACACACACACACACACACACAAAGACCCTTCATCAGCTCAGGACCAAGAGTTTGGGGGGGATGTGTAGGCTAGGAGAGGCCCTGCTGTTCCCCATTCCCTCTCCCCTTGTCACCAACCTGCAAAAGCCCAACCGTGAGGACGTCCCAGGTCCCAGATATGGACAGCAGGGATGCAGCCCAGGTCCTGCTGAGCCCATCTCTCATCGGCCTCACTATCTCCCATCGGGGTCAGGCAGGCCTGAGCTTGCACCCCCAGCTCCCTCGATCTCGGGGCAAGTTTTCTAACCTCACAGAGCCTCATTTTCCTCGCTTGTAAAGTGTGGCTTATGGATCCCATTTGTCAGCATCATTGAGAAAATGAAATGAAATTATGACTGTGCCTCTCCTGGAGTGTAGAAGTAGCAGATAAATAAATGGTATTTATTGGATTTCTGCAGCCACAGAAATAAAGGATGAAGTGTCTTCAGTGAGGTCCCCCTAGATTCATCAAGTCTAAACTTCCCATCCAGAAGGATTTCTTCTGTTTGTGCAGTCACTTTACACAGCACCATACTATAGTGCTCTGTGGGTGCCAAAAAGCATTTTATAAGCCTTCTCTCAAATGACCTTCACTACTGTCCACCAGCATTTGGACTGTGGAGCCTCATCTCATAGACAAGGCTCATTGCAGAATGTAGGCAGGATGACCAATTCATTAATCAGCTTCTGTCTCCAAGCCTTGCTCCCTTTCCTGCGCACCACACCTACTCTGCCCCCCGTTAGCCCCAGCCCCATCTGTGCCTCCAAGATGGCTCCCAATGACCCTGCCCGCCTGCACCCACAACCCTGTAGAGCCCCCTCCCACATGAGGAGGGCAGAGCTGCATAACCGCTAGGGCACTGTGGGAACAACGGCTGGGCAAGGTCATGGTAGACACTGCTGCTCCCACATTGCTCTCTTGGCTTACTCCCCGTGGGGGAAGCAAGTTGCATGTCACGAAGACACTCAAGCCACCCTATGGAGAGGATCTTGTGGTGACAAACTGGGGCCTTCTGCCAACCAGGTGAGTTCAACATCTCAGAATCAGGTGGTCCAGCCCCACTCAAGCCCCACGCATCCATCCCAGCTGCAACCTCAGGAGCGATCCGGAGCTAAAACCACCCCCAAATTCTGACCCATGGAAACTGTGAGATAATAAATACTTGCTCCTTTGACACAGAAAACAAACATGGTTACCAAAGGGGGAAGGGGGGGCGGGGGATAAACTGGGAATTGGGGATCAACAGAAAACACTACCATATATAAAATAGATATACAGGACCAACTGTATAGCACAGTGAGCTAGATTCAATATCTTTTCTTATGACGGAAAAGAATCTGAAAAAGAATATATCTATATCTATCTATCTATATATATATATATATATACACAGATACACAAAACTGAATCACTTTGCTGTACACTTGGAACCTTGTAAATCAACTATACCTCAATTAAAAAAAAATACTTGCTGCTTTAAGCTACTAACTTCGGGGGTAATTTGTTATGCGGCATTAGATAACTAATGCATCTCACCGCTCCCAGAGCCGTACCTTCACTCCTACCTTCCCTGCCTACTTCCATCCTACACAACACACCCACTTATTTAGACTAGACTAAGAGAGTAGTCGTTATGTGTATTTGTTCCTTTTGTTGGATGCTTTTATTCTACTATTTATCTGCAGTGTATGTGTGTATGTGTGCATATGCGTGTGCACTCCCCAGATACAGGCCACTCTACCAGTATTGTGTGTGTGCAGCCTTCTCAAACAAAGAGCTTAATAACCAAGCTTTTCAAAAAATAGGTGGTTAGTGCATATTTTAACATTTCAAGAGCAAGACTTCCTGGCTTTCTGGTTCTCTTTTCACCTCCCCTCCCTGTGTCCTTAGCTCAGACCTGCATGACCTCCCACCTGGACCAGGTAACAGCCTCCTCGCTAGTTTCCCGGCCTCCAGCCGTGCCTCTCTTTGTTTCCTCCACCTTACCATCATGCAAACACCATCTCATTTTTAAAAAAAAATACCATCTGCTTACAAACCCTTTTGCTGTATTTCCATCACCCCACAGGAGAAAGCCAGTCTCCACGGCAACGCCTTCTGAGACCCTCCCTGATCGACCTCACTTGCCGTTCCTCCCCAGAAAATTGTTGGTAGGTTCCTGACATTCCTTTTTTTTTTTTTTTTTTTTTAGCTATTATTATTTTTAATTATTGTCTTAGTCCAGGCTGTTACAATAAATACAATAGACTGGGTGAAATAAATAACAGAAATTTACATGTCACAATTTCAGAGGCTGGGGGTCTCAGATCAGGGTGCCAGCACGGTCAGGCTCTGGTGAGAGCAGTCTCCCTGGCTTCCAGATGACCACCTCCTTGTCGTATGCTCACATGAGAGAGAGAGTCCCTGACATTCTTGTCTCTGTGCCTTGGCACTGACTTGCCTTCTGTCTGGAAGCCCTTCCCTGCCTTGTCCACTTCTATTCATCCTTCAGAGCCCAGTTCAGTCGCTGCTTTCCAGAAGTCTTCCTCCATGTCTCCAGGCTGAGCTATGTCCCCTCTGTATTCCTGGCTGTATCACTCTGATAGCACTGAGCACGTTGCCAGAATTATACATCCATCTGTCTCCCCTGCTAGGCTGGAGACCCCTAGAGTTCCATTCATTTTTGTTTCCTTGGCATCTACTTCAAGGACTTGGCACATAATAGCTAGTCAATGAAAATGTATGGAGTCAGAAAGTTTTTGTGGGCAGGGGGCAATCTTCATTCTGTGAGCTGGCATACATGAAACTTGACGGCATAGTGTTAAGCATGGCATGCCGTAAATGTTACGGTTGGTGCCTTTTTTCCCCTTTTCCCTACATGCAGAGGGACAGGCCTTGTTAGTTTACCTGTGGCCCCTCAGCTTCTTCAAGTACTCCCAGGAATTCACAGGATGGTCTGAATTTTCACTCAAATTAAACTCTCCCTGAACTCTGTGGGCTATTTTTTTTTTTTTTTTTTTTTTAATGTACACGGGCCCCTCACTGTTGTGGCCTCTCCCGTTGCGGAGCACAGGCTCCGGACACGCAGGCTCAGCAGCCATGGCTCACGGGCCCAGCCGCTCCGAGGCATGTGGGATCTTCCCAGACCGGGGCACGAACCCGCGTCCCCTGCATCGGCAGGCGGACTCTCAACCACTGCACCACCAGGGAAGCCCTATCTCTGTGGGCTATTGATCCCTTCATAGCCTCCATCCCTGCCAGGTCTCCTGGAATCTTTGTGTTTTTCTTTTGTAAACCCTACTAGTGGGTTTCATAAGTTCAGAAAACATTTATCTTTTCTACCTTCAGTTCACAGAATCTCACAAAATTCATTCATTCCTTCACTAGCTTACTATTAGCATGGGAGTTAGAGCATGCGCTCTGGAGCCTAGCTGCCTAGTTTATATCCTGGCACGCTCTGAGACCAGGCATGTGGCTTCTCTATGCCCTTAGTTGCCATATCTGTAAAGTGGGGCTATAACACTGTCTATGCCACAAGGTCGCTGTGAAGATTCTGAGATACTATGGATACACAGCAAGGGCTCAAACGATATTAGTGTTTATTCATTCAACAAACATTTCTTTAGTACCTGTGCAGGCCAGGCCCTGTTAGAGGCAGGGGGGATGGAACCTTGCACGCTGGAGTTCACAGATCAGTGAGGGAGACAGGGAAAGATGCATGTAATCACCAGTAATGCCAGGTAAGTGTTCCAGTGGAGGGAGACAGCCCTGGAGCAGTTTACTGGGAATAAAGAGGAAGGGGTAAAGGTCTTTGCTAATGAGAGAGTTGAAAATGCATCAGTGAAGAAATGTCAGTTCATCAGGGACATGGGGAGGGACCCCTGGGCAAAGGGACCAGCGTGGGTCAAGGGTAAAGGGTGAGACAGTGAGCGGCATGTTTGGGAGGGTCAGTAGTTCATAGGGACTGAAACACCAGGAAGGTGCTATTAGCCCCGTGTTCCAGATGAAGTAACTGACTATGGAGTGTTCGTGGGGCACACAAATACGTGAAGTGGAGAGATGGCTGCACACAGCCTGCAGAATCAGAGGGCTCTAGGGGGCAAGCCACTCACACCGCAGGCAACCAGGAGAAATGGAAGCATTTGCAGGCCTGCCACCCTTATATCTGCATCTCAGAAAGCTCACGCCAAAGGGGACCAGCTTGGTGGCTACTGTAGCAGTCCAGGCAGGATGAGATGAACTAACAAGGGAGAAGAGGGGACAAATGCAAAAGACATTTAGAGCCGAAGTTGGTACGCTTTGTCTATAAAAGGCCAGATAATAAATATTTCAGAGTTTGTGGGCCATGCCATCTGTCACAACTACCACAGTTGCAAAAGCAGCCATAGACAATCTGCAAATGAGCATGGCTGTGGTCCAATAAACTTTATTACAAACGGAGGTTGCAGACCAGATGTGAGCCATAGGCCAAGCGTGCCAACTCCTGATCTAGAAGGTGGATGGACAGGAGTTGACAGGCAGAATTGCAGGGAGGAGGAGGATTTCCAAACTCGCAGATGGTCATGAGGTCCAGCACTCTGCCCCTTTGCCAAGGTGGCGGAGCACTATTCCACCTCAAGTTATTTGTTTCCAACACATAAAGATCAAGATTCCACAAGCTCCTGTGAATCCAAGAAGTGGCCCCCACCGCTGGCACCTCCTGACGCCCCATAGCACTTGCACGATCCTGCACTGATCTTTGGAGAGATTGGAGAGCAAGGATGAAATACTGACCCGTGGGAAAGCCCTTCAGAGTGCCTGGCTCCCCACTGCCAGCCCAGACCCACCTCAGGCCTGTAGGAAAAGCGAGAGCGACCACTGCCAGTGGAATTCCCCAGCAGCAAGGCAAAGGACTGGCCCGGAAGGCAGCACACGCGCTTCAGCCAGCCCGTCTGGATCTAGTCAGTCAACGGACTGCTGGAAAATGGCACATGAATCTAATCGGAGAAACCGTAAATACCAAGAAAGCCGGCTATGTTTTAAAATCCCACAGATAATTCTAATGTGAACTGTCTACCATTGTATCCTTCTGTACTGTTGATGGGAATATGAATTGGTGCCAAACTTTCAAAGGGAGCTTTGGTTACAGCTTTCAAGAATGTAAAATACCCCTTTACCCAGCATTTCTACTTCTAGGAATCTATCGCCCAGAAATACTTGCAAGTACCTATGCCCTAGGTTATCTATTTCATAGCATTTGCTGTGTTATGGACTGAATGTTTGTGTTTGTGTCCCCTTAAATTCATTTGTTGAAACCCAAACCCCCAATGTGTTAGCATTTGAAGGTAGGACCTTCAGCAGGTGATTAGGTTTATATGAGGTCATGAGGGTGGGGTTCTCGTGATGGGATTAGTGCCCTGATAAAAGAAGGAAGAGACAAGAGGGTCTTGCTCTCTCTATGAGCACACACTGAGAAAAGCCATGTGAGCACCCAGGGAGATGGCTGTCTACCACCAGGAAGACAGCCCTCACCAAGAACCAAACGTGCCAGCACCTTGATCTTGGACTTCCCAGCCTCCAGAACTGAGGAAGCAAATTTTTGTTTAAGCCTCCAGTCTATGGTACTATGCTACAGGAGCCCAAACTGACTAAGACACATCATGATAGCAAAATTAAAATGTAAATGTTCATCAGTAGGGCAATGGCTCAACTATGGTTCATTCATAGCACAGAATACTACACAGCTGTTAAAAATTTGAACTAAATTTATAGGAATGGACACAAATGGATCCTAATTCATTGTTGAGTTAAAAAAAAAAGCCACAGTAAAATAGTCTATTTCAGTTTTGTTTGTGGTGTTTTTTTCACTTTTTTTTTTTTTTTTTTTTTTTGGCCACACCACACAGCATGGGGATCTTCCCCAACCAGGGATCGAACCTGTGCCCCCTGCAATGGAAGTGTGGAGTCAACCACTGGACCACCAGGGAAGTTCCAGTTTTCTTTAATTAACCATATAAAGACCCACATAAATATATGCAGTACATAGCAGGGCCAGGACGAGAGGGGATTCAAGCAAAGTGTATAGGGAGCAAAATGTAAGGAGGCACCCCTCCCACCCCCAGGCTCATGGACATATCCACGCTGCACCTGCACAAACCTGAGAGTGAGCACTGTCTTACCTTTTGCATCCTAGGCACTTCCTTGCCTCACCCTAGTCCCAACCTGTCTGCATAGAAAACTGTTTTTGGCTCATACACAGGTTACCTTTGGAGAGAAGAATTGAGGGGATGGCAGAAAGAAGTCTTCATTTTTGACTTTATACCCTTTTGGAGTGTCCAGTTCTTTTTTCTATAGAAACACATGAATTATTGAGTCATTAGCAAAGCAGAATTTCCTTTTAAAAATCTTCCATCAATGTATCCCATTAATAAATATAGATTTGCATACACTGAATGTTCTTTAAAATGTATATCTGTATATTATCCTAATAATAGCTACCTTTATTAAGTGCAAATATGCATTTATATACTTATATATTCAATATTTTCACTAATATTGGATTGGATCACCACAGCCGCGTGTAACAGCAGCTTAACCAAATAGGAGTGTCTTTTCCCCGTGTTGCAAGAAGTCTGGTGGCTTGTCATGTAATTTTGGTGCCAGTTAGCATCAAAAACCATAGCTCAAAAAAAATCACTGATCCTAGAGAAAGGGCAGGCAAAGAGCTGCAGAGGTAAAACAGAAACATACAACACCTGAGTTTGAGCCCCAGCTCTGCTTCAGAGCAGTCATTTAAAAAAACAAGCCCAGGTATATTTCTACATCACTCCTCAGTATTTTCATCTGCATAATGGGAATTATAACATCTACCTCAAAGGTTTGCTGAAAAGATGAAAAGATGCAATGAAATGATAACAAGTGCAATTACCTAGCACAGGTAAGCTCTCTTCAGAAGTTAGTTTTCTCTTTTCTTGAGACTTCCTGAGACTTCATCAAAAGGTCTTGTAAATCAAATCGCATTTCTTCATCAATGTGCGTGGTCGTCTCAGAGCAGGTCTTCTTTTATTTCTCATGGGTTATCAATTGGCAGAAACCCTCAACATTATGGTTTTGCCAGCCCAAGAATATGGCAGACTGGATCAAGACCGGATTTCTATAAGAGGATCCAGATGTCAAGCTTTGAAAAACGAAGACTACCATGAACACCTTTGGATTATCTGATGCTTCAACCTGATTATTATTTGGGGAGAGTCCACCTGACCTCTCTCATCATTTATTTTATAAGTATACGTCAAGAGTCTCCGTTAGCAGAGATCCTGAAGGAAGAAGGGCACCCAAGCAGACCTGTAAACGGAAGAGTGTGTCTGGGGCCATGGGAGTGGTTTGTCTGGAGCATAGGGTTCAGCTAAGTCTGGGGTCTGTTTCGCAGATGACTTGTGTGTAGAGTGCAGTTCTAGGTGTCAATGAAAAAAACCAATAACCCATAGCCTGGGCTCTGCAGGCTTTGGGTCTTTTGAAGGAGAGATTTGTGATGTGTGAGCAGAGATATAAATGCATTTGTTTGCTATCCCTATACTGAGAGGGGAATTAGGTAGGAAGTCAATATATTGTGGCTGGAATGAGATGGAGAGGAGCGGAGGCAGCAACCAAGGCAGGAGAGCAGCTCCGATCGTTTCGTGGATGATGATGGAAGCCTTAGTGCACGTTGGCGGTTAGATGGTACTCCGCCTCTGTGCCATGTGCTATTGTTGATAGCATCCTGATTGTATTTTGAGGAGTTACCTTTCCCTCTTGGAAACAGCTGAGCTTCCCAACACTTGCTATGAATGGGCACAAGCTTGCTGAGTTGTTGAGGCCCCAGGCCCGTTCGGGAAATGAGTAGTGTCCAGCAGTGACTTACAGCCTAGAGCAGCCTCATCCTTTCACCGCGTTATGTCTTGCAAATACTTTTCGTGTGTGTTGGAGTGTGAAAAAAGTTGAAAACCAATGCAACTGAGCCTTGAGGGACTGTTAATGAAGGTGTCCTGTCCTCCTCTGGTTCCTCCCTGGAACATGATTCACAAGCAGAGTGTCCGGGACTGAAAATAGTAGAACATTCTTTCCAGTGAGAGCACTGTCTCTTCCAAACCTGGTTTTCAACCTTTTCTCTTATAAGCTCCCCTAACTTCCTCCAAGCCGAGGAATCTGTTGCTATAGCAGCCAAGGAATGCTCACCCATGCCATGGTTGCTGAGTGGGAAGGTGTGTGTTTGTGTGTATGCATGTGCGTCTGTATGGAATTGTGTTTTGTGTAACTGGAGTGCCCAAATACCCTGCTGTCCCTGTGAAAGCTGAGGCCTCTCACTCTCATTCTCATTCTGCACCCCCAGTTCCTAAACTCTCCCCCACTGTCCGTTCGGGTCAGAGGACTGGGTGAGAAGCGGCAGCAAACCCTGACCCGACCCTCAGAGATGAGCTGGCGATTGCAGGCTGGCTGCTGAGCGCCCAAGGAAAAGAGAGGGAAACAGGAATACATTTCTGCATCCTGGGGGCTAAGCTACACGCCAGTACAAATCCCACGCGAAGGTCTTAAGCGGGTCTGGCCTTTGGGGTAAGAGGGGCCGTTTTTCACCGGAGGGCCCTCTGCTCTTGGCTCCGCGGTGGGAGGTCAGGAAGGGGTTCCCACCCATCCTTGGAGAGGCCACTCGGCTCCAGAGCAACCAGGGACGGGCCCAGCCAGGGTGTTATATGGAGATGAGCAATATAGCTGGTATTTACTACTGAAAACACATAAGGGCAAATATTTGGCTAAGTGTTTATTTGCTAGTGGAACTTTTTAAATGGTTGAATGGAGACCCAGTGTCAGCATGGGGCGTTTGATTTAAAACAAACTGGGTAAGTGTTTCTCCACAGCTGTGAACTTGGAGAGTTTCTGGTTCTTCGGCTCTGGAATGCTCAGTGGGCTCTGTCGCTTGACAGCAGACAGCGGGCAGGGAGCCCCAGACGGGCGGCTCTTCCTGTCCCAGGAAAAGGGCAACCAGGAAGAGCAACCAGGAAGGCCAGGGCCCCAGTCCTCTCAGCAGAACTGGGTCCCACCGCTCTTCGGGCACAGTGAGGAGTCTGGGGTGACAGAGAGACATTCTGGCCACCTCTGGGTGTGATCTGTAACGGAGGCTTAATCTCCTCATCAGGAAGCCATTTTGTGAGAATGGCTCCGAGCATCGCTCTGCTGATGACTGTCCGCAGATCTATCTTTCTTCCTTACTTTTTCCCTTCCTTGTTTTTTCTCTCTCCAAGTGAAGTTTCGTGCTTATGAAATGTATGTCTCTTGCTATTTACTCTGAACAGCGGGGGGCGGGGAAGCGTGGGACTTTGCTTTACTAAAGGGTCCCTAGGGCACACAACTTCTGTCCCACACACACACAAAAAAAACCCAGCATCTTCTGAGTTCCTCCTCTGTGCCTCACTCCATCCTGGGCTCTTCCTCCATCCCCCACCTCGGTTCATCTTACCGCGTAGGAGATTTGTCATCCCCATTTTACAGATGGGTAAACTGAGGCTCAAAGATGTGCCATGTTTTGCCTGAAGCCACATAGATGGGAGGTGGCAGAACAAGATGTAAGCCTAGATGTGTCCACCTCTATAAGTTCACACTTTTTCACTCCTTCCTCTTGTATTCACTCTCTTTACCCTGTGGCCATCATGCTGGACGTCCCAGAACAAGGAATAAAGGGCCATGAAAGCTGGGGGAGAAGACCAGCAGGAACATAATCCACTTCTCCAAACCTGTGGTTCTTAGGAGGGATGGTCATCCTTAGCTTGGGAAGAGAAGACCCCCCTCCTGAGTGGCTGGCTCCCTCTACAGCAGGCCACACAGCATGCTGGATGGACAAAATCAGGAGTCAGGCTGCTGTTGTTGCCAACTCCTCAAATTCATTCTGCTCAAGGAAATGGGTAATCAGGGATGAGAAACCTTAGACCCTCAGAAATGTGTCCTGTTACCCCCTGGAAACATCCCTCCCTACATCCCATATTCTCACTGTGCTTCAGAGGCCACAGATATAGGTGCAAATCCTGCTAGGCACATGACTAGGAACAATTATGTACACTCTCTGAGCCTCAGTGGCCCCGTCTGTGAGATGGGGATAATCATGCCTCCACACAGCATGACTGAGCATCAAATAGGAGGACATCTACCAAGAACTGGCCGGCACTATATGTCATCCCCAAAAGGATTACATTCCCCCTCACCCCAACATACACTTCCACTGAATTCTGTAAGGAATCCCTGATTCCTGAAAGAGGAAAAATCCCACATCTCTGGCCTAAAGCAGCTCCCCACCCTCACCCAACTGATTGAATAGTCAAAGCCTGTCCCTTACCCTCTCAACTCTGCAAACTGCTAGCAAACAAGACTGCTCATGATAGGCGGCCCTGGAGTTTGGCCAGCTTCCTGAGGGTGAGAAAAAATATCACACTAAATCTCCAGAAGGCAGTCCCCAGAGAGAAACTGTTCCCACCATGGGGACCCCTGCCTTGTGCTGCGGGTCTGACTTGAGCCCCATGGGTCGGGATGAAGGATGCTGATTCTGCGGATGTCATCTCCTCACCACAGGCCTTATAGGTGCCAAGCAGGCATCATCGGCCCTCATCTCTCAGAAGGGAAATTGAGGCTCCGAAAAAGTAAACAGCTGATCCAAGTTCACACAACCATTTGGGACAAATTCTCTACCCTTCCAAGGCTGGGGCTCGCCCACATTTCAAAGAGGGGGAGTTTGAGAAAGCACACTGGATATTACAAAATAACATTATACATAGAAAAAAGAAAAATAGGTTTTTCAAAAGTTATACAAATTACTAAAGTCAGACAAATGTTCAGCTGGGCATGAGTAAAAAGAAAATTAAGAAATAATCCCTTAGATTGAGGGTAAGCAATCCAACCGGAATTATGGAAAAACCACTCTCCTTTCTTATGAAGAGGAAGCTTCCCCTCCTCTTTTCTTCTCTTCTCTCTCTACCTCCTCACACACCACTCAAACAAGAAGTGGGGTGGGAGCGGGGGCGGGGTGTGTGAATAAAAGCCTGTAATGGCAATGATGACCCATTTATATTTCTCCTGCCACTCGTCTCTTATTTGAGCATCACACTGCACTTCTGTATAGTATTGTAGGTTTTATTTTCCATATGAAGAAGAAACAGAGAAAGAAGGTAATTTCCCCAGGGTCACACAGCAACTTAGCATCAGAAAGAAGATACTAGCCCAGGTGATCTTTAACACTCAAAGCCCGTGCTCCTGTGGAGTTGTAATTTTCCCACCCATTCGGCTGCCTATCCTTGAACCTCCCAATGGGACCCTGGCCAGACTTTGACCCCAGACCTTCCGAATCTCCTACATTCTTAGCAGAAGGACATATTCAGCAGCGCAGATACAATGGTTTTATATATGTATATGTGTTATATGCACACATAGATAATACACAGTTAAGTAATCTTACATCACATACATACACCTACATGGATGTGTTTTATATACATGTATGTGTATAAAAGACAACTCTGGGCTTCCCTGGTGGCGCAGTGGTTGAGAGTCCACCTGCCAATGCAGGGGACACGGGTTCGTGCCCCGGTCTGGGAAGATCCCACATGCCGCGGAGCGGCTGGGCCCGTGAGCCATGGCCGCTGAGTCTGCGCGTCCGGAGCCTGTGCTCCACAACAGGAGAGGCCACAACAGTGAGAGGCCCACGTACCGCAAAAAAAAAAAAAAAAAAAAAAAAAAAAAAGACAACTCTTTTGAAACCCATGAGAGGAGAAGAAGGAGGCAAAAAGAACAGTGGGTGTGTAAAGGAGGAGGGATAGCGTGTGAAGGAGGGAGAGAAGGAGAAGGAGACAGAAAAGCCAGAGGAATCAAAAGAGGAAGAGAAGGTGGGTGAGTGAAAGGATCACTAGGAGAGGAAACAGAGAAAACACAGAGGAAGACATCTCTCCCTGGCAGAATGAATAGCCGTTAACTTGCCGGCAATTCTCAGGATGCTCCTTGGGCTCAGGAAGTGCGGGTTCAGCCAGGGAGGCTCCTCGGAGCCTGCTTTGTCTCAGCCGTCACACTCTGAGACCCTCACCTGCCAGAGTGACGTGGGAAGGGTGGGCAGGCCTGAGGCAGATGGAAGGAGGGGCGTGTCAGGTCCAGCCTGGGGGATGCTGGGCAATTCCCTGCTCCTCCCCTCCGTGCTGAAGCTGATGAGGGTTCCCTCCACCCCAGATACCTGGGGGCCCACAGGCAGGCGTTCGTGCATCCCCAGGTCCTCCCTGGGACCGGGCCTAAGGTCAGTCTTCCCTTCCCCCTTGTGTGCCTGGAGTTGCAGATGGCAACCTCGCTGTGCCTCGGTTTCCTCATCTGTAGATTGGCACAGTGAGAATACCCACATCATCAGCAGTCGTGAGGAGGAAATGAACGTGCAGACCTGCCTGGGTCCCGAGTCATCTCAACAGCTCGTAGCCCTGGCTGTTCTTGCTGTTCTCTCGGGTGAACCACCCTCTCTGGTTCCCACAGCTAAGGCTTCTATTAAGGAGCAAGGCTCCTGGACTGTCAATCCGAGGGCTGACTATGCACTGAACACATGGTGTCTTAAATCCAGGGAGGCCAAGAGTGAGTGTTTGGGGAATGACGATGGGGGAGAGAGATTGTATTCACTCAGATGACATTTAATGCACACCTACTACGTGTACAGTCCCATGCCTGGGCTTGGCAGTGCAATTACAGCCAAGAGAAGCACTCAATAGTCCTTCCCAAATTTTTCCTCTTTCTTCTTTTTGAAAAATTGTTTACGTATCTGTCTGTCTCTCTAGATGAAGTGTCAGCTTCCTGGGGATGGGGTCTCTGCCTTCTTACTTCCTACAGTGTTCGGCACAGAGTAGATGCTTAATAAATATCTGGGAAATAAGCCAACGATGAAACAATGAGAGTCCCAAGGAAGGGCCTCCTAGTGGAGATGTGGAGGCCCCCACCTCCCGTCACCATCAGAGGCTGTGAGCAGCATCTTAGTCAAGTCGAAAGAACTGGAAATTTGGAGGCAGTGAGACTAGAACTGCTCTTTCTGTGTCACCGTGTGACCTATGACAAGCGGCTCAGAGAATCTGAGTTTGTTTCCTCAACTTTCAAAGGAAGATATGCCCCCTACCTCCTTGAGTTGTTGGAGGGATAAAACGCAAGAATTAAATGGCGGTCCTTGGCCCACAGGACCTCTCCAGCCCTCGGCTTCTCTGTGCCTTTTCCCTGGACAACAGGACACAGCGCAACCACTTTGCCTTCTCTACTTAGCAACAAACTCCTCAAGATCAAAAGACCCAAGGAATAACTAGATTCATCATACAAGAAATACACCCACTCAGAATTCTGCACGAATGCTTTGGGAGTATATTACTTTAGGTCAGTGACATTTTCATAAAATACTAATAGTATTGTTGCGGTTGTTCTACATACGCCACTGTATCTCAGTTAATCTTTATATCAGCTCTAAAGAGCAGGTGTCCATAGCCCCATTTCACAGATGAGGAAATGGAGCTCTCAAGCTCCCACCCGAATGTGCATGGCCCACAGGGAAGGAGCCAGGATTTGAACATCGCTCCGTGGATCTCTCTGATTCTAAAGTATATATTCTCTCTCCTCCACCCCATGGCCTCTGTCCATAAATGTTGAAATAGCTCTTCATTCTCATCAGAAGCTTCAGTCAGAGGATGAGGGAATGGAAGCAGGGAATTGGGGTGGGGGGGGGATGTGGAGGGAAGGAGGCTGAGAGCCCTTTTCCATTCTGAAATGAGTTAAAAAACATTCCAATTCCAGTTTTCACTGTCTATTGCATCCTAAGAACACAAAGACCTCAGCCAAACCCCTAACTGTTTAAAGAGGAACAGAGCTCCAGATTAAATTAGTATCCACATTCAAACAGTAGCTGCCATGGGGCAACTGCCAAGTTGTCTCTACCCTCACGAGAAAGGGAAGAAAGCAAATACTAGCCAGGACCTTCGATCTGGAGCACAGAAACCAGATCCCAACGTGGTAGCGCCATGCGGGGGAGACTCAGCACAATCAAATCTTTTCATGTTTCCACTCAAGTGTGCCCCTTTCTCACCAGACGCCCGCCTAACAGCTCCCTTCCAGTGACAATGAATTGGTACCGAAGTGATCCGGACTGTTTTGACATCGAGCATCAATTCCACAACCTCGGTTTTCATCCACAAATCAATTCTTCTGGCTCATTACAGGGCCAGAGTGAGTTTTCCCATCAGAAGGGGAACTTTCATTCACTCTGCCTTTCATTCGCCCAGGAAGGAAAGACAAAGAGAAGAAAGCAGGAGTGAGCGATGCTTGAGTTCTTAGACACGTTTCCTCCCTGGGACGGAACCCAGAGAGCTGCATGTCACTGAGCCAAGCATGCAGAGTTCCAGGAGGAGAGTTCGGGCTTCCTGAGAGCAGCCCAATAGGTCTACGTCGTCTCCAGCTAAGAGGACGCGAGAGGTGTCCCCACAAAGGCTTTAGCCTGGCAAGGAGAGGGGAGAGGCAGGGTTGCAGGAGGTGAAATCAAGCCACCAGTAACAGGAGGTGGAGAAAAAGTGACGCTAGATCCCCAGTCCTCCTGCAATGAGACCATCTGCCCCAGACACCGTGTGCAGCCCCTTGGAAAGCGCACCTACTGTGCACCGGGGCTCCTCCCCCAGGCCTTCTGTGCGCAGTCGATGCAACAGAGAACCGCTGCCCATTTATTCCCGAGCTGTGACCCCTTTAAGGACCCCTGGGAAAGATGACTGTGGCCACAGTGCCAAGGAAAGCTGCTCTCCTGAGAAACCATTTTTTAAAATACACAACACGAATCTTATAAAGGATGTTTTCTGCTTTACTTTGGCCAAGCAGAAGCTCAGAGACGAATTTAGTAACCAATTTTAATAATTGTGCAAGACTCCATGCCGTGCAGGTTTGTGGACTAACATTGCCCTAGCTTCATATTTTTGTTCAACTCTTATTTCTTTGTGTCGTGATTTCTTTAATGGACTGCATCTCTTTTAGGGAGCTGTCTCATATCCTTTCTGGAAAGAAAAGAAGCATATGGGAGCTAATCAATCAGACATTAAATTAATAAAGAAAATGCAACATTTAGTTGCATCTTCACAAAAGCCTGTTGGGAGAGTGATCTTGGTCCTAATATTGGGGATGAGGAAATTCCAGACACAGAGAGCTTAAGTAACTTACCCAAAGTCACACAGCTAGTGAGGGACTTAGCTAGGAAGCTAACCAGAGTCATCCTGACTTTAAAGTTTAAAGCTTAAAGTTTAACGTTTAAGGCTCGTTCTCTTTCCACTGCCTGGTGCTGCCAGATGTTCCCCTACCTCTAAAAAGCTTCCCGTGGCCTACTGATCCAGGAGGTCTCAAGGTCTCAAGACCTTCCAGAGTCCAAGAGGAGAGCCATAGAACTAGCCACTGCTCCCATCTTCTCCCCTTTCACCCACGATAGGATGAGAGGACACAGGTGCAAGCTCCACGTCTTCATCCCCAGCCCAAGCCTGGCCGGTCCTAAGACAGCATGTTAAGGGCTTGGCGCCTTCACTCCGGAGCCGCGTGTGCCGGGAGGAACGCCTTGCGCATGTGGTTCTGATTTGCATGCATCCACCCCCCCCACCATCACCACCCCCGGTCTCCACAGAACCCTTCCATTCCAAGTCCGAGAAGCCGTGGGAGCCTTGTTGTTTTTTTTTTGTGTTTTTTTTTCTTTTTTTAACACAATCCTCTCCCCCATCCCCCTTGCTCTCTCTGACAGCTTTTCTCTTTGAATCAGAGAACTAGACTCTGCCAAGTGAAAATGTAACTCAAACCTCAAAGGGCTCAACGGCGCTAGAAACTCGCAAGGCACAATCGCCCCCGAGATGCTGCTCTGCAGACCGACTCCCGCCGGGCGGGGCGGGGCTCCCGAGCGGCCCGGGGCGAGCGCTGCTGGGGGTCCGGGTATTTTTAGCTGATAATGTGTCTGGATGCCCTTGGGCCTGGCCCCCGAAAGAGAGATGGGGGTGATTTCTCCTCTTTGTGGGTGAGGAAGGAGGCTCTGAGAGTCCAGAAGACCCTTTCATTTCGTTGGTGCCCACTGTGTGCCCAGTGCCTCCCAGCCCGCATCTCCCTCCCTCTCTGCTCTCACTGCCACCCAGGGAGGCGGGCGGGAGATGGGCACCCTGCCGCCCTATGACATAGGAAAACGGCTTGTAAGAGGAGAGGCCGGAACTCTAACTCAGGACCAAAGTCACCACGCCACGGACATAGGTTGCAAGGGAGAGGTGCCTCGAGGTGCTGGCAGGGAAATGGGTATATGCACTTGAATCCAGCCAACTCCTCCCTGAGCCCATCAACAAGCGAATGATTGGCCAAGCAGAGCCTGTTGTCTGCAGACTTGCAGGGGAGGAGTTGAGTGATGCGGGCAGGTGGGCATATTTAGAAATGCCTTTCTCAGGGAGGCAAGTCCTGAGCCGGACAGGGAAGGAGGGAGCAGTGGCAGCTGGAGGCTGGCTTCTGCACTGAGCCGTGTTTGACCTTGGGTCCCCTTCCCTGGGTCCCACCTCCCCACCAAGACCAACTCTCTAGTTTGCCCTCACAGTGCAAGCTGAAACTATTGAGCCCCATGTTCAAAAATTATTTTTCATAAGACAGACACAGGAGAGCATTAAACCAAGCACAGGGCCCTGTGCATCTGCTCAGGTCACGTGCCCATAAAGCCAGCCCTCAAGGCCCCCTTTCTGAACCCACTCAGAGGAGTGGGAGTCTCAGTAGCCCAAACGTGGCCCAGCAAGAATCATCACCAGTGTCTCCTCGTTCCTCACCCAGGCCTCTCTCCGAATATGCCATCACACTGACAGCTACCACCCCCAATCTGATCTCAAGCAGACTTAATGAATACCTGTTGATTTAATTCCAATGAAAAAAGAAGTGATACTCATTCACAACCACGTGTAAATAACCAGCACCAGTTTAAACTGTGACCTTCCCACAGAGATTTTCATTTTCACAGGATCAAAGCCTTAAGCTCAAGAAACACACTTCACTTGGTGGCCTTCCAGGCATCAAAGAGTAGATGGGGAGGGGTACTGGGGACGGAAAGCAGAAGGTGTTTACCTGCCCCACCTATGGGTCAGGCCAATCCCACAGGAGTGATGCATAGAGAGACTTGGTGCTGGATTTCAGGGACCCTTTTATCCTCTCACAGTGGTTCAGACAAGCAGTTAATTTTTATCACACAGGGTTTACTGGGGCAACTGACCACTGCACTCTTCCTCACAGCCAAAGATCTCACTATAGGAGACTGGGCGCACCACAACTTTGTCCCAGTCTGTATCCCAAACTCATGATGGAGTCAGTTCTTCCCCCAAACAGAACCTGAAGAAGAAAAGGAGGAAGGAAGAGAAAATAGGACGAAGAGGACAGATGGGAGGGAAGGAGAAAAAGAAAAACATTTATTTTGTTTTTGATTGATTGTAAGCTTTATGAGAATAAGGACCACAGCTGTCTTGTTGCCCCAGAGCCTAAGGCAACCAAGCCAACCAGTACAGTGCCTGATAAACTGTAGGTGCTCAATTCACACTATGGATGGATGGATAGATTGGTAGAGGGATGGACAGCGGGTAGCTGGATGTATGGTTATATATGTAGGTGGCTGGATGTGTAGATGGGTGGGTGAATGGTGGATGGAGGGATGAACTGATGGAGAGTGGATAGGTGGATGGATAGAAGGTTGGTGAACAGCTGGACTGGTGGATGGGTTAACGGATGGGCAGGTGAGTAAGTGGTGGGAGGGTGGGTGAAATGCTAGGCTCTGTGGTAGATGCTTTTGTGTTTATGCCTTTTGATTTTCCAAGTGCTGCCTTGAATCCCCTGTGAACAAAGTGGAGGTTTAAACAAGCAAACGATCTCTCATCAGCTCTGTGAGTTAAATATTATGCAGCATCACCTCTCCTCTAGCTAGGAAGGGGCCAGTCAGGATCGCAATCTCAGTCTGCCGAATTTGACCCAAAGCTCTCTCCACAGCACCGGCATGCTGAAGAGACTGAGCATTTATCCAGGGGCCACCGGTAGCATTGCCTGCTTAATTTCAACCCTGAGCCTCTGGGCCCCATCCCCTGCTCCCACCTTAAAGAGACAGGCAAATGCAACTTCTTTTCTAATATTTCCTAATTCACTCAGGCTCCTTGACACATCGCATGTTTCTTTTTTGGAATATTCCAACCAACACCTCCTGTCCTTCAGAGATGAACTGACCATTCTGGGTCAGGCAGGGCATGAAGTCCCTTTGACACAAAACCGAATCACATGAGAGCAACATCCCAGTGAGCTGTCAGCCTAGCTCTTCGTCTTGACATCCCCCCACCCAGCTTCACCCATCCTTTACTTCAGCTCTTGAGGGTAGTCACTCTTTAGAGGTCAGGGAACCCTAAGAGGATTTGCTGAAAGCTATATATTTTAGTCCACGCCCCCAATGTACATAAACACAAAACTAGACATACACAGAACCCCTTTGAAGAACCCGTGATCTCATTCACTGGGTTGTAGAATTTGCTGTTTTGTGTATGTCATCTCTTCACAGTCCAGGTATCTAGTATGTGAATGATCCGGATGGTTGATTCTGCTCCCATTTCTCTTTATCATTGTCAAATAATTAAACGATAAGGTGTGCGTCGGGACTCTCCAGAGTTACGTAAACCTTGATTCTGTCCTCTGAGAGTGCAGTAGGCAGCATCTAAGATGGTTCCCAAGGGTCCCTGCCTCCTAGAACTCATTCCCTAGACTAATTTCCTTCTCTTTTTTTAAAATTAATTTTATTGAAATACAGTTCATTGACAATGTTGTGTTAACTCCTACTGTACAGCAAAGTGATTCAGTTATACATATATATATATGTTTATCACAGGATATTGAATATAGTTCCCTGTGCTATATGGTTTATCACAGGATATTGAATATAGTTTATCAATTATGGTTTATCACAGGATATTGAATATAGTTCCCTGTGCTATACAGCCAGACCTTGTTGTTTATCCATCCTGTATATAATAGTTTGCATATGTTAATCCCAAACTCCAAATCCTTCCCTTCTCCACCCCCCTGCCTCTTGGCAACCACAAGTCTGTTCTCTGTGTCTGTGAGTCTGTTTCTGTTTTGTAGATAGGTTCATTTGTGTCATATTTTAGATTCCACATATAAGTGATTTCACATGGTATTTGTCTTTCTCTTTCTGACTTACTTCACTTAATGTGATAATCTCTAGGTCCATCCTTGTTGCGACAAATGACATTATTTCATTCTTTTTTATGGCTGAGTAGTATTTCATAATTTCCCCCTCTTGAATGTGGGCTGGACCTAGTAACTTTCTTCAGCAGGTAGGATCCGGATATCGCTTCTAAGATTAGGTTACAAAAGATCCTGGCTTCCATCTTGTTGGCCCTCTTCAACTCTTTTGCTTGCTTGCTCTTATGGAGGCCAGCTGCCATATTATAAACTGCCTTATGGAGAAGGGTAGCCTCTGGCTATCAGCCAGTGAGGAACTGAGGCCCTCAGTCCAACAGCCTGTGAGGAGCTGAATCCTGCCAGCAGCCTCCTGAGTGAGACTGGAAGCAGACCCTTCCCCTGTCGAGCCTTGAGTTGATAGTGGCCCCAGCTGTAGCCCCAGCATCAGAGGTTCTGGGCCGGAAGACTCAGCTAGGCCACGCCCAGATGCCTGCTCCACAGAAACTGTGAGATAATGAATGTGTGTTGCTGTGAACATTAAGTTTAGGGATCATGTATTACATCCACATGGATAACAAATGTGGTTATCTGACGTCCTACTGAACAGCTGCTCTGTGACAATGATTCTAAGGGAAAAGAGATGATGAATAAGATCCATTCCACGCCCTCTAGATACTCTCAATCTGTGAGTCAGCTAGTAAAGCAGATCATTATAAGTCATCTAAATAAGTATTATAAGACTTCCCTGGTGGTGCAGTGGTTAAGAATCTGCCTGCCAATGCAGGGGACACGGGTTCAAGCCCTGGTTCGGGAAGATCCCACATGCCGCGGAGCAACTAAGCCCGTGCGCCACAACTACTGAGCCTGCGCTCTAGAGCCTGTAAACCACAACTACTGAGCCCATGTGCCACAGCTATTGAAGTGCGTGCGCCTAGAGCCTGTGCTCCCCAACAAAGAGAAGCCATCTCAATGAGAAGCCTGTGCACCACAATGAGGTGTAGCCCCTGCTCGCTGCAATAGAGAAAGCCAGCGTGCAGCAACGAAGACCCAGTGCAGCCAAAAATAAATAAATTAAATTAATAAATATATTTTTTAATAAAATAAATAAATAAATATTATAATAAAGTTATGATCATAGAGTAACCAAACAATAAAAATCCACTGGCCAAGGCAAGTCACATGGCCAAACTCAAAGTTAAGGGGGTGTGGAGGGGATACACCCCACCCCCATTAGTGGGAGAAACAGCAAAGTCACAGGACAAAGGATACACATACAGGAGGGGATAAGGAATTAGGGCCAAAAATGTAATCTACTGCCATGAAAAGACATCGATGAAATGTAAATGCATATCACTGATTGAAAGAAGCCAATCTGAGAAGGGTATATACTGTACGATTCCAACACTGTGACATCCTGAAAAGGCAAAACTAAGGAGACATTTAAAAGATCAGTGGTTGCCAAGGGTTATGAAAGAGGAAGGGATGAATAGGTGGAACACAGAGGATTTTTAGGGCAGTGAAACTACTCTGTATGAGATATAATGACGGATACATGTCATTACACATTTCAACCAAACCCATGGAATGTACACCAAGAGTGAGCCTTAATGCAAACTATGGACTCTGGGTGATGATGGTGGGTCAGTGCAGGTTCATCAGTTGTAAAAAACACACCACACTCTGGTGAGGGTGTTGAGAATGAGGGAGGCTGTGCACGTGTCGGGGCAGTGGGTATATAGAAAATCTCTGTACCTTTTGTTCAATTTTGCTGTGAACCTTAAAGTGCTCCCAAAAGTAAAGTCTATTTAAAAATGCAACCTACTACCTACTATAAAGGGCTATGGCAGTTTAGAAAAAAGATAAATTTAGTAGAGACATAAAAAGGACACTGGGAGGAAACATATCAAACGCTGACACTAGATGTTGGCAGATGGCACATGATTCTTATTTCCCTCTTTGTATCCTTTCCAGCTCCAAATATTCTACAATGAGCATGTTTACATTTCAAGTAAGAGAAAATGTTACCAAAAAAATATGAGACAGGCTCTTGGAGCCTGAAGGGAGGAGAAATTATTTTTGACTGAGAGAGCTGAGGAAGTACCTGAAGGCAGGTGACATGGAGCTGGCTCTTAAGGGCAAAACGTACTCCAACAGAGAAGGAACGTGAAAGAGCTTTGGATCCAGAAAACAGAAGCAGCCCACTAGACGCAGAGGAGGACTTGCCTTAAAGCTACTGTGACAGTAAGTGCACCTTAAGGGGCCGGCTGTGCAGCCAGGCCAGGTACGCTGATGCTCAAGTGATGAGCAGAGGTGAACTCAGCTTGTGGAGGAAGGAGTTGGGGAAACAAGGGGCAAAATCTAAGGGGTCTAAGACGTTAGTGATCGAAGGGACTTTCACAGCAGTCCCTTCATCGTATTTGAGGTCATTTTTGACCTAAAGAAACCCCAGCAGTTTCATATAGTTCAACCTAGTACCGAGAGGGGGCCTGAGCCCAAAGAGTGATTTTCCCACCATCACAGAGACCGGGAGTGACAAAGCCAGGACACATCCACTGTGTTTCAAGAGCAAAGAAGGGACTGACACAGGAAGTTCAGGCATCCTCTGTGAGGACCTCGGATAAGGGCGGGCTTGAGGAGGAGCAGTGAGATCTTCAGAGATGCCAACCTGGGAGGTTTTGACCACGTGTACGCTGCCAGGCTCACACTTAAGAAAGTACTGAATATTAGCTCCCATCATCATTCAAGCAGATGTGTCCGATCTGTCTTTAAAGAGAGACGTGAAGTGAGCAGTGTTGGAAGACCCTCCTGGGCAGAGACAGCATCTCGTCCCCCTCTGTAGTGTCTAAAGGTCCTGGCACAATTCTAGGCACATGGTCATGTACAGTAATGTTTGCCGGATCCAGTGCACAATGTCTCTGCACTTCCACCCTCCCGGGCCATGAGCCTTCAGCCCTTTGTCTCCTACTCTCCCAGGGTCAGAAGACGTCTCCCCGGCCTTGTTCTGTAACTTTTATTTTCCGTTAAAGAGCTTTGGGTGGCAGGGGGTGCGACAGAGGGGAACAGGGGTGGGAGCTGGGTAGCCATCAAGGGGCCCTGAAGCTCAGAGGTGGCTCCACTGAACCACTTTTCGTACTGCATTTAGAAAACACAGGTCTTTAGAAGAAAAAAAGGGGCAAATCCATCCCTATGCAGGGGGGATTTGGGAGCAAGCATTAGCCTCCTAAGAGGGTTCACAAGGTTATACTTAGTCTCTCTCTCACACACACACACACTCACACACATACAGGCACAAACACACACACACACACTCATTTTGTATCAAGCACCAGGTCGAGTAGGTCAGAAAGGAATGGCACCATTGTTCCCTGTTTACGCCTGTTCTTCAAGAGACTGCCCCAGAATGTCACTTCTCTACCCTTCCCCTACCTGAAAATGAGATTAGAACTTGCCCTTGATTTTGCCCCAGGACCAGTCCAGCTCAGAATGCTCACAGCGGGGCTATTCAGTGCGCACTAATCATTTCTTCCTATCTCCCCATGAGATTAGAATACTGTGGGCTCTGGCTCCTGGTACAGCCTGACTGTGTTAGGCCCCAACGCTCCCCGGCCACTGTGAAATACCCTGGAAAAAACAGGTCCTGGAAGAAAAGATCTCCTTAAGACCTGCAGCCTCAAACTCCTCTTTCACCAAAGGTTTCGGCGGAGGTGGGGGCAGGGCTCATAGGGCCTGAGTCAACCCGTGGAAACAGGAGGGTCTGCACATTTCAAGAGGCCTCTGCCCTAACAGAGGCTTCTAGTGGGGGAAATCCAAGGAGGACCATGAAAATTCCTCCTCCCCCTTGGTAGGTCCCCAGGCTAAGAACCCAACAATGCCCCAGTCCTGGAGCCTCCATTCCCAACTCTCCAAGCCTCTCCTGAAGACCACCTTCTCAGTTTCTCCTCCTGATGACCCAGGAAGAGGAGACTGCCCACCTTCGTTCCCTCCAGCCAAGCTTCAGGCTTGGGACCCACTTGCCTCTCTCTCTTCCCAGCTCTTGTTTCCACCAAACAGAGCTACTCCTGAATGGCGCCTGTAGCACTAAAGCCTCAGAGGAGAGGCTGCTTCTCTGACTCTTTCCAGTTGTCAGAGAGGCCAGCTAAGAATAACCACACCCGAAATAGCACTTGGGATGATTTCGGTGTGGCTCAGCCCAGAGGCAGGTGGATGGACCAGATGACCTTTGGGTGTTCCTTCTACTCCTTGGATACCTCATTCATTAACAAAAATCTACTGAACACCTACTATGTACCAGGCACTAGGTTAGGGACTGGGGATGCAGTGATGACTAAGATGCATGGCCCCTGTCCTCATGGAGGTCTGAGCTTGATGAGAAAATCACAGCCCTCCTCTGCCCCCACCACCTCTCCTGCCCCAGTTGGGGTCAGTAAGTTTTGCTTCTGTGCCATGGCACTGTGTTCAGGCCTCTGCCTAGCTTGGTACATACTGTATTATAATTACCATGTCTTCAGTTGTTTCCTTACTAGATTCTGAATTCAGGAAACAAGAATCACTTCTCTGTCCCCAGAACTTAGCACACTGTCTGGCCCATTGTAGGTGCAGAATCAAGATTTGAACAAGTGGATGAATGGATGGATGGATGGATGGATGGATGGATGGATGGATGGATGGAGATAGATTGATGGATCAAGTCCTTTCCTTTATGGAGATGTTGACTAATAGGAACTTTCTTCCATCTGCTTCTTTCTTTGGACCCCAATTGGTTTGGCTGCACTATATCAACCTGGGCCATACTAAAATTAAACAGAAGACATCTTAAGTGAACATCTGAGGGAGAATAAGGCTGGCAAATATATGACACACATGCTGATGCTTCTTGCTCCCACGCAGCTGGTCTCTTTCCTACTATGTCCAGACGTGCCCTCAGTCCTTCTCAACACAGTTCCTAGGACATTGCAGCCAACTACTGGAGATGTTAGGTAAGTTGGAGCTTATTTACCGTCTATGAACTCGACGATCAAGCTTGGCAAGGAGAAGCAGGGGTTAGGTTCTGACAGATCGTTGAGATCAAACGATTAGGTATGAAGCTTCACAAAGTCATGATGAACAGGCTGTCCTATTGTGGCTAAAACCAAGCAGTACTTTAAAATGCATTAACGTTTTCATTCAGGTACTAGTTAATGATTTTGTTCTATATAATGATTGATGAATTATTTACTCATCTCCACAAGAAACCCCCAAATTCTCCAGTGCCGCAGGGAATCCCAGAATTTCCAAAGCCCCCACTTAGAGAGGGGGTCAAACTCTAATTATGTCACTGTCTCACCCAGAACCTGCAATTCTCTCCGTCACCAGCATGATAAACCTCCAGCTCCTTAGGAGAACATTCCAGATCCTGCATAAAAAACTAAGGTGCAGCCACAGTGGACTCTGACAACATGCCACCTCCCACTACTGGAACTTTTACTCTCTCCTTCCCTAGGAATGCTTATTCCCCCATCTCCACCTAGTGTAAACCTGCCCATTCTTGTGAAAACGTGGAAAAAAACTTCTAAGTAATGATTCTTTTTTTTTTTTTTTTCTTTTTTCGGTACGCGGGCCTCTCACTGTTGTGGCCTCTGCCGTTGCGGAGCACAGGCTCCGGACGCGCAGGCTCAGCGGCCATGGCTCACGGGCCCAGCCGCTCCGCGGCATGTGGGATCCTCCCGGACCGGGGCACGAACCCGTGTCCCCTGCATCGGCAGGCAGACTCTCAACCACTGCGCCACCAGGGAAGCCCTAATGATTCATTTTTTAACAATGTGTGTATGCTTACTACGATAACATACGATATCAGCTGTAACAACACGTGCTATGGAGAAGCTGTACCCAAGGAACAAGGCTGGCAAGAAATGCAGCAAAATGCCAACAAACGTTATATTGGTGGCATGGAACTGTGAGTGGTACTTCTTCTGTTTTCTAAACGGTTTCTGATGTAGTTCTGTGGTTTTTATAATGAGATTATTACAGTTAGCCAACATCTACTCTAGGATTGGAATTAAGTCACTTTTAAACTTTATACCTCAAACACAGCCCGGTTTAAATGTTATCACCTCCAAGATGCCTTCCCTGACTACTCCCTCCCACTGTCCCCATAAGACTCTGTATTTTCTCTTCTGTGTCCCCTAGATTTTCATGACTGTCTCTGTCAGAGGAGGTACCAGGGTCTACACTGAGTCATAGATGATCTATACACAGGCCTGTCCAGCTTTATGATAGGATATTATTTTTGAATCAGTAAATGAAAGAATGGTCATGTTTTCAGCCTACACTGGTTAGAATGTATAATATTATAATATGATATAAATTATTACATTCTCATTACAACTTTCAATTTTTTAGGTGACACCTCTCAATTGCCTCCGCCCACCCCCAAATGATTTCAAATCCCAGACTCTCATTGGCGAGACCACAATGTAGCGGCCTTCAGGGTAGGAACTGTCCAGATCATTAACACAAACGTTGGCCTTTAAAACAAGTAAAATCAACCCCTTAGGTAATTAATTGGCAGGAAATATGAAAACCAATTCTTGGTTGCAAGCCGTACGCTTATCTGTGGGATTTAAGCATTCAGCCAGTTGGATGAAGTATTAATTGTGCCAGTGCTACTGACAACAGTAAGAGAACAGGCCTTCACTCCCAGTCGAGACTGTGCAGAATCACCCACCAGACTCACACAGGTACAGCATAATCGGTGGAGGGTTATTTGTTTGAACTTGCAAGATGGATTTCTTAAATGTTTGAGCTAGTGCTAGAAGAGTTTTCAAAGTACCTGCATACTCATCTTAAACACACACATTATTAAGGGATTTTATTTGACATTGAACAATTTTGTATATTAATATTCCCATCTTTCCCCTAAATGGCCTAATCCATCTAAATCCATAGCATCAACAGACATTACACAAAAAGAACAAGATGTTGCCAGATCCACTGTGGCCTGGCACTGAATTTGCGTGAGCCGAGATGATTCGGGCAGATTTATATCCTGTTATTTCCTGAACTCGGAGCAAAACTCACAGGTTCAAGACTTTGAAAGCATTTGTCTGAGCAATCTCACTTCACCACTTTGAAGGGGATGGTGTTTCTGCCATCTATCTACTCGAGCAGTGATGCCTTCATGCATCTCTCTCTCTAGCTGGATATGTGAACCCCAGGGTGAATCCCAAGGCCTATGGCCACTGGGGAGAGGGCATCTACTTAATCCTCCTTCCCCTGGAAAACTTTCTTTTACCTCTTCCCTGGGTTCCCTTGATATGGAAAGCTACTTGCAGAGGGTGTAGGGGGCACTTCAGATCCTGAAATTATTACTTTGTTCTTCTTACTGGCAAATGACATAAAGGGTTGGGCTACAATAGTGGTTTTTAATCATTTTTTGAGTCACACACTTCTTCAAGAAGCTGATGAAAGCTAGGCATTCTCTCCCTAGAGAAAATCAGGTATGTGCATACACACAAAATTTTGCTCGCAAAGATAGGCAGTTCACGTGGTGAATTACTCATGCATGGGTTTCCCAAGGGTCTATAAACCCCAGTTTAAGTATCTCTGATCTAAATAACAACCACTTGCCTTTCCCTTTGATTTACAGAGCATTTTCAAACCTTTCTCTTGTTAGACAACTTAGTAAGGTAGGTACCTATTTCACTCCCATATAAAATTGTCACCCTGGCTAAGAAATATATTTTGAGTTTCTGCTTGCAAATCTTAATTTTCACCTCCTCCTGATGGGAAACTGCACTTTGAAAATTCAAATGCTGTTTGTTATATTTTTGTACTAATTTGTTAACACTGATTCCCTTTTTTCCCTATAAACATGGAAAGATCACGGACTGAATTCAGAAAATCCGGGCTAGAATCTAGATCCTGCCTCCTCTAGATGTTACTCACCTCGGCTCCTTTGTCTGAGGAACGGGCATGACAAAGTCTATCTCCCACGGGTCCGGAGGATTTCATGAGTCATGCCAGGAGTCTCGTCTGAGCTACACCCCCCAGCGGGACATGTCAATGTCTCCGAACACATTCAGGGGACCTATTGTTTCCATAATACAAACTACAAAGAGTCAAACCCACAAAATCTTCTAGACAGGTGGCGCTAAGCGGGAGATAGAGTGAGAACGTGCCGCAGGTAGCCGGAGTTTTTTTAAAAGGTTTCTTAACTGCTGAGATAACCGTGATTCAAAGTGTCTGTCCTGATGTTCTTTTCCCAGCCGTGTACCTTTGAATGGAAAGCTATGAGACCGAAGAAACCCAGTTGCTTCATCAGATATCTTGTTATTAATAAACAAAAGTATGAGTGGTATCACACGCTAAGCCTGAACCCAGCCAGAAAGCAGGCCTCTTGCCACCTGGAGGAAACCACTAGACCACCATGTAGACAGCGCCCGACACCTTTGCTCAAAATAGCTGCCCCATCCTTGCTCACTGCAGCCCCACCTTCCACCCAGATGAGCAACTGGCCGCTGTTGTCAGGGTTCGAATGGCAAGTTGGCAGAGCAGGCAGCATGAGCTCCTCCGGGCAGCGCTGTCCCCAGACACAGAGGGAGCAGGCAAGGCCACAGTTAGCCTGTACAGCATGGTTGTGTGACTTAGGATAAGACGCCCCCTCTGGGAGGGCTGATGAGAAAAGTTGCCTCCCCTAGGCTGGCCCTGCCCTGTGGGCACAAGACGAGGCCATCGGAAGAAAGGCTGGGTTTCACCCCTTGCTCTTCCCCACACCTGGTGTTTTTGATCAGTCAATAGACATAGTAACTCTGGAGCAAGCCTCCCCTCGGGTCTCACTCAGTCCTTCTCATGGAGGCCTGAGAGCATAGAAGGCAGCCACCACAAACAGCCGGGAAGGCAGACGGCTGGCCTGGGATCAGATGTCACCCACCCTGCTCTCCAGCACTGCTATCACTGACTGTCAGTCATTTGATTAACACATATTCAGTGAGTCCATTCTATATGGCAGCTACATGAGGTGCATCACATGGGCTTCCACTGACTTCTTAGAAAATCTCTGCAAGACAGCAATTATTATTCCCATTTAATACAGAAGGAATCTGAAGCTCAGAAAGGTAAGCTTTTTGCTCCATGTCACACAGCTAGTGAATTGCAGGGCTAGGGTGCAAGTTCACTTGTATCTGACTCCAAAGTCTCAGTGGGCCCATCCAATGCCTTAGGGCAGTGGCTGTCAAATCTGGCTGTATGTCAGGATCACCCTGGGAGCTTTTAAATCATACCAGTACCCAGGCCTCGCCCCAGAGATTTAGATTTAATTGGTTCAGGGTGGGGTCAAGCACCAGGGTTTTTGTTGTTGCTGTTGTTTTAATCTTCCCTGGTGCTTCTAATCTGTACCCAGGATTAAGAGCCACAGATTTTGGTGAATTACTCATCCTAGTCAAACTCAGCCCATTTCCACCCAAATATCTGAAGAGACAAGATAGTCAACCAGGGAGTGAGACTTGATATGGCATCAGAAAAGATTCCCATTTCTAAAATGTAGCTCCACTCCCTGCCACTCCTTTGGACCTTGAACTGTTCCAGGGTCCCCCCCAACTTTTTTTTTTTTTTTTTTTTTTTTTTGCAGTACGCGGGCCTCTCACTGTTGTGGCCTCTCCCATTGCGGAGCACAGGCTCCGGACGCGCAGGCTCAGTGGCCATGGCTCACGGGCCCAGCCGCTCCGCGGCATGTGGGATCCCCCCGGACCGGGGCACGAACCCGTGTCCCCTGCATCGGCAGGCGGACTCTCAACCACTGCGCCACCAGGGAAGTCCCAAGGGGTCCCCCCTTTTTAACATTAAATAATAGTTGTTATCCTGATGCAGCTTAGTGGAGACTAGTTGTTAACCAACTAATACCAAGAATGGGGTATTGGGAGAAAACAAAATTATGGTTACCAAAGGGGAAAGGGGGTGGGGGGAGGGATAAACTAGGAGGTTGGGATTAATATAGACACACTACTATATATAAAATAGATAACCAACAAGGACTTACTATATAGCACAGGGAATTATACTCAGTATTTTGTAATAATTTATAATGGACGAGAATCTGAAGAAGAGAATCAGATATACATATCTGAACCACTGTGCTGTACACCTGAAACTAATGTAATATTGTAAATCAACTATACTTCAATTAAGAAAAAAAAAAGAATGGGATATTGGGAAGAAGACTGGTGGGGTGGGAAAACCCAGAAATCAGGAAGCTCATGGTAGAGGAGATAGGCTATGTAAAAATCATATTAATAATAATCATAATAAATAATAATAATAGCTAACCTATACGGAGTGCTTACTACATTCCTGCTCCTGTTCTAAGCACTTTTCAAGTATTAACTCAACCACCCTATCAAGGTGGGTGTATCTACCTTCCCTATTTTACAAATGAGGAAACCGAGGCATACAGAGGCTATTAAATAACTTGACCAAGGTTACCTAGACAGATAGCTGGACTCCACAGTAAGTGCCCTTAATTTTGTCCACTCGAGTTTTCCTCAAGACTAGGTCTGACTGTGGCTTCCTTGTCGTGCTCAGAATCGAGTCTCTTAGGGTCCTTTGAGGACCACTTCAGCCTCCTTTATGTGCAGCTGCTTAGCTCTCCCATGTTCACCAGTTTCCTCTGGCCTGCTTAGCCCAGTGTAGCCAAGGCACATTAGCAGGGCGGGGTTAGGGAAAGAGCCCTAGCCTAACGGTCATAAAGTCCGGGGTCTCACTACAGGGCTGCTACTAAGTGTTTGCAAATCCAGGTCAAGTTACGTTCCTCTCTGGGCTTAAGTTTCCTTCTTTTAAAGTGAAGGCTTTAAATTGAATCATCTATAAAGGCTCTGAGAAGTCATGCAATGAAGAAACCAGCTTCACCAGCATTTCCTGAATTCATAGGACCACTGTGGTAGGTTGCATTATTGCTCCCAGTTCTTCACTGTATCCACACTCTGTTGTGACTTTGCAATTCCTACCACTAGTGGTAGAATATATTTATTTCTCTGCTTCAGTTACATTGATCTTGGCCATGTGACTTGGTCTGGCCAATGAGATGTTAATGGACATGATAGAGGAAAAGGCTTAAAATATGCTTAGGCAGGTAAGCTGGCCCTCTTGTTCTTCCATCATCACGAGAAAACCATGCCCTTGATAGCTGCCTGATCCCTGAAGAATAAGAGACTCACGGAACAGAGGCACCGCCAGCTACCCCACAGGCCTCTAAGCAAAACTAAAAATCAAAATAAATCATAACCAATATTATTATTAGTGACTGTGTTTGGGGTTGATTTGTTACTCAGCATTAGTGCAGTAATAACTGACTGATACAACTACCAAACCATTCTTTAGTTAACATCTATTAAATGTCTAACTGAATGCTCCAAGGAACATGTTTGAAAAAGTGCTTCTCTAGGGACATCTGAGGCCAGCCTTTTTTTCTCAATGTGGCTTTCTTAGTTTTACTGAACAGAGGGCTCATTTTTTGCTTAGTGTTTAACACAGGTGTCATATATTCCGGTACAGAGTATCAATATAAACTTTTTGAATGCAAACCCTCTAGACAGTTGTTTTTCCATCCTCAATGCCTAGCACAGAGCCTGGCACACTGTAAGTGCTTAGTAAGTGTTGGCTAAGGGAAAGAATGGAGGTGAGGACCTTGTCATCATCATAACTGTCTGGGCCATGTTTGTGGACAAGACGATCTCTAAGTAGCCTTCCATCTTCAACATCTTGGAGTTAAGCGGCCAACACCCCTCCTTCAGTAAACCATCTGTGGGGACTGGGAGCCAGTGCCGTACCCCGTGCCTTCCTCCCCATGTCCACTCTTGATTTCTGGCCTCTTTTCCTCTATCAGTTCAGCCACCATTTTCTGTGCTCTTATTAAGTGTTGGCTATTGTGGGTGTTACAAAGATGGACATGTCACATGGTCTCCACTGGAGGAGCTCAGAGCTGCTGCCAGTCTAATTGATGCTAAGATTTGAGGCTCCAAGTTCAAAGACAGAGATATACAAGGGAGGGTCAGTCACCCAAGGTTTCCAAGCAAGAGGTGGCATGGCCAACCTCAAACCCAAGGCCTCTGAGGCACTGTTTACTGCTCTCTCCCCCAGAGTACAGATCATCAACCATCTTGCCTTCAATGCAAATCTAAGCAAGTCAGTTCGTTACAGCACTGAACTTCTAACTAATTAAGCATCCCCCCACCCGCCTTCCTCCCAGGCAACTCTGAAAGCTCCTCAAGGAAATTTGGGGATTTCCTAGAGGGGGGCTAGGCTCCTGTCACTTAAGCAATATCCTTTCACACCCTCTAGTGGTTATAGGGCATCCTGACATCCTGGAGGAGCGCGGTAACTCCCCTGGGCCTACCTATAAAGTGAACCTGTTACGCATAGTACAGTCCTCCGGGAAAGCGATCTGGCAATAAGTATCAAAAGCCATAAACACAGTCCTACCCTTTAACCCAGTAATTCCACTTCTGGGAGTCTATTCCAAGGTGATAATCCAAAAATGGGGGAAGTCTTTTAGCACAATGATGTTCATTGCCTCATTGTTTATAATATCTAAAATTAATCAATGTCCTAAATGAAAAAAAATAGGGAAATGATTAAGCAAATTATGATTTATCCACACAAAAGAGTAAGTATTGTGAGGTCACTTAAAATGATGGAAAGTGGCATGGTAAAATAGCAGGAATATGAATACTGAAATCAGAGGGATCAATCTAGTCTCCATTAGCTGGTAATTTTTGACAAGTTGCTTAAGCTCTCTGAGCCTCAGTTTCTCAATCTCTAAAATGGAGCAAACAACAACCACCTTGCAAATTGGGAAGATTACATGAAAAACTGTGTGTAGAGCCCCTGACACCACATCTGGCACATAGCAGAATATGCAATAAATGGAGTTATTATTATTACTAAGATTTGAAATTATGTTACAGCAAGGAAAATGCATCTGAAATTATGGTAAGAAAGAAAAAAAGATACAACACAAAATTTTATGTTTACTATCATTGCAATTACTCCCAAAAAAGAAAAAAGATACATAAGGAGAATATTTTTGAAAGATATACATCACATTGTGACAATGTTTCTTTATCCTTTCTTTTTTTTTCAGCAAACATTTCTGCAGTCGGACGTGCTCAGAACCAAGTATGCCTTAGAGATCTAAAGATTAAAGAAAGCATCCTGAGGAGTTCATAGTCCACTAGGTGAGACAGGCAACGCAAGCAAGAGGAAAGGGGGCCCGTGGGAGGGGGAGGACTCAGGAGAGTTTACCTGGGAGAAGCAGTACCTGAGCTGCCCCTTGAAAACGGGAACACTTTTTCCTAGCCTTCCAAGAGCGGTGACATCTTACTTGGGGTGTGTAATTTCATGACACTCACCCAACTTCACTCTAAGTAATGTATTCGGAGGTGATTGAGGAGGAGAGTTGAGAGGTCAGTGGAGTCCAGGGGCACTGGCTTTTACTGCACCCCACACCCAGCCTAACCCTGCAGAACCCCCAGCCCTTCCCCCACAGGCAAGTGCCCAGCCTAAAAGAGGCATCGCAGGCTTCCCTGGTGGCGCAGTGGTTGAGAGTCCGCCTGCCGATGCAGGGGACACGGGTTCGTGCCCTGGTCCGGGAAGATCCCACATGCCGCGGAGCGGCTGGGCCCATGAGCCATGGCCGCTGAGGCTGTGCGTCTGGAGCCTGTGCTCCACAACGGCAGAGGCCACAACAGTGAGAGGCCCGCGTACCGCAAAAAAAAAAAAAAAGAGGCATCGCTGGTGGTGTTCAAATCAGTACCACGTGAGTGAGCTGAAGCCATTTCTTTTCTCTCACTGTATCAGCTACTTCAAATTTTACAGAGAGAATCACAAGTGTCAGCCAAAGTTTTGCATATTTAGCAAGGTTTTACTCCCCTGGCTGTCCTAGCAATAAGGAAAGAGGCCTGCAAACCTCTTCAACTCTACCCTGAATATAATAGATACAATCAGTAGTTATAAGGTCTCTAGCCTAGAAGGTACTGGGGTCATGAAGCCAGAAAACTCTCCCTGGCTCTCACCCATGAAGGAGATGGTTGAAACTTCAGCCTCATCCAAAGTCCCACTCTGGGCCAACAAGTGAGGTTAGAGGGCTCTCACAGATGGCTCTCGTTTTCTTCTATTCCCACTTGAACTCCAGGTTTCCAGGTCGTACAGGTAGGGCCTGGATGATGTGGGGCTCAGAGAATTCTGATATCATTGTAACTGCCAGTCTCATGCCCCCACCCCCAACCACCAAATCTTATCTGATCACCTCAGAGAAGTAGCTCTCTGTTGCGGTTACCACTGCTGTATAACAAATCTCCCCAAGCTGACTGGTATAAAAAACCTAATCATTTTCTTTTACCCACGGATTCTCTCAGTCAGAAATGCAAAATGGGCACAGTGGGATAGCTGACTCTTCCCCAAGGCGTCTAGGACCTCAGCTGGGAAGACTCATGCTGGACCTGACTGGAAGGCTGTGTGGGGGCTGTATCTTTTTAGCCCAATTACATTTTATGCCAAGTCACAAGACAGAGCTATTTTGAGCCACTGCTTCCATGAAGAGTGAGCCATTCTTATTTTCTTCCCTCTTCTTACAGCTCCCATCCCCAGAAGATTCTGGAACTTGTTCTGAGGGAACCAAGCCAAAAGCCTGAGTATCACTAGCTCTCCCTGAACTGGTCCTGAGAATGGTCCACACATCAAGTTAGGACATCCTCTCCCACCAGACTGCTCTCCTCTTTCTCCACATCCAATAAAACATTTTAGGAGGACAAGATGACCTTTTTTTAATCAATAGCCAAGAAGACTCAGTCCAAGGGCTAGTTGTCGGTCCCAAAATGTTCAGTCACATAAGCCTTTCTTATCAAGGCAAAACAAAACACCCTAGTAAGTTCTTCTGGTCAACCCCCTGATGGATGCCAGGTATACAGGGGTTGGCTGAAGCTTAGGCCTGCACAATACGGGTTAAGTGAGAAGAGAAAATCTCGGAGGATGTGGTGACATAAGGCCCTAAAGGTGGCTTTGGTATATACCACTCTGGAATCCCAAATTGGAAAGGAGCTGTTTGACACATACAAGTAGGCCTCATTCTAAGAAAACTCGGTTGGCAATAATCCAAGGCTTAACAACAAATTTAAAAAATACAAGAGCACTTCCTCACTTTCTATCAAAGATGATGCTTTTATTAAAGGAACTTCCTTGATGGATTTAAGTGCTGGTTTATAGATTGGCAGCAACTAAGAGGCACAAAAATATAAAACGAAAGACTGGGCCCACAGCCAGTCAAAGACCATCACAAATCAAGACAAACTTCTGAAGCTGTAACATCCAGCACTGGAAATGGGATTTGCTTTTCACACATATACACACACACTTGAAGTGACACCCCAGGAATCCAGTCAAGTACTCCTATGACGTGGACCCGAGGCTGCATTCCATGCTTGAGGAGTAACATGAACTAATGCACAGAGACAACAAAACAAGGATGGCATGTTTATGGGATGTGGAGGAGACAGACATGACTGGAGAAGAGGGCGTGTGTCAGGAAGCAGAAGGAAATAAAACTGGCTGGGTAGGGTGGGGCCATTTTAGCAGGTTTGAAAGCTAAGCTGAGGCATTTGAACTTGAATTGTTAGACAGTAGAAAGCCCCTGAAGGTTTTTTCCTCCAAGAGTGACACGATCAGAGAGGAGTTTTAGGAATACTCATCTGGTAGGGGTGTCTGAAGATGGAGTGGACACACGGACAGCAGCAAGGGGGGTGTCACAGTCATGAAACTGTTAAGGTAAGAGGGCCCGAACCAGAGTGGGGCAGGAGGACCTGATGGGCTGTTTCCATAAGAAAGACATCTGCTAAAGGAAAATGGCACATGTATTCATCAGGGCCCAGATTTTACTGCAAGTAAAATCTTTGGAACTGTTCTTTGGAACAGTGATACTTCTAAACTCTTTCTTCAGAATCATCTCTTCTTGGATTTAAGTCCCTCTTCAACTCTTTCCAGCTTCAAAACATTCATGTTGGGCTTCCCTGGTGACGCAGTGGTTGAGAGTCTGCCTGCTGATGCAGGGGACACGGGTTCGTGCCCCGGTCCAGGAGGATCCCGCATGCCGCGGAGCGGCTGGGCCCGTGAGCCATGGCCACTGAGCCTGCGCGTCCGGAGCCTGTGCTCCGCAACGGGAGAGGCCACAACAGTGAGAGGCCCGCATACCGCAAAAAAAAAAAAAATTCATGTTATCAGGGTAGGGAGTGGAGTGGGCTCAACCCAAGTCTGTTCAAGGTATAATCAAAGATTAAAAGGAACTAGTAACTTTTTAAGCAAACCTATGTATCCTTAAGCATCCAAAAGCAGTCATCTTTCAAACTCGGACCCTAAGGAGGCCATGTTCCAATGACACATCAAATAATCAAGTCCCATACTTCCCTGGGGACTGCCTTCAGAGTCTGCTCTCTAACCCTTTTAAACTCTATGATATCTTCTTTTGACAATATAATTAATTTTTCAAAAGAATAGCTACAGCTCAGTCTGGTAGGGAATGAGATGACCACTCAAGCTGGGTAATGGCTTTTTGGGTTAGAACAAACAGACAAAACAGGTGAGGCTTTGGGGGAGTGTATTGAGATGTGGGAGTGTTTTCTTATTATCTTTTGGATGTCTGTCATCTATAGTGATGTCCCATTCTGCATTCACAGTATTGGTGCCTTTGCTCAGTTTGTCTTGACCAATATTGCCAGTTTGTCTTACTTTGAAGTCTTTTCAAAAATCTAACATGGAGGTACAGGGGCCAAAGATAAAAGAAAAACTGCAGTTGATTTCCTTGTGTAATTTGTAAGTTGACTGAGAGGGAAATTTCCAGAGAAATGTTGCAAAAAAGGTTTTGAGTAAACGTAGTAGCTCAATTTGGCTAACATTAGGTAAAGACTCTCTGGAAATATCTGTCATTCTTTTAATCAACAGGACTGGAATGCAGGTGAAGATTAACAAGAGGATCCCTGCCTTCGAGAAATCCACGAGCAACGGAACAGCCTCCTATGTTGGCTACTTTTACAGAGATAACGTTGATTGTTTTCTAATTTCATATTTTTCATTTTCTCCCTTTGCGACAGAGACATTAAAATCTTACTAAACAACCATTTGCTCTCCCCCATTTCCCAGATTCCCTTGCAGTTAGATTCAAGCCACGTGACTAGTTCTGACCAATGGGATGTGACAGGAAATGACGTATGTCATTTCCAAACCTAGTGATCGAAGTCCAGGTGTGGCCCTCCAGCTTTCTCTTTCTAGGCTTCAGTGATCACGGAAGCTATACAATGGCATGAAAGGAACCTCCTGGACCCTGAGTCACCAGCCGGGAAAGAAGTACCCTGAAGATTCACTCGACTCACATTGGGAAGTGGGGGGGATGGGAGATAAATCTTGGTAGTATTAAGCCACTGAGGTTGGGGGCTTTGTTTGTTACCACCACTGAGCTTTCTTGCCTAAAATTCTAAATAACAGCAGAGGATGGCAACATGGTATAGTGGGAAAATCAGGGGTTTAGAGTGGCTCCAACCTGGGAGAAGTTAGTCACAGGCTTAGAGGCTGCTCATCAGAGTCATTTGCAATCTACAGATCTCAGAAGAGACCAATCCTCTTCTTCCTGAGAGAACAGACTTACTGCTCCTGGAGATGGGGAAAGAGAATCCATGGCCTCCCTCGGACTCTCCCAGTGGCCAGTTTGACCGCAGACTGCCCAAGTTTTTGTACAATAGAAAGAGTGTACCCTCCATCCCATCTGCTCCGTCACATCCAGAAAGGACTTCCAAGAAAATAAATTATACTTTTTCTTCCTTTAAAAAACAATGGCTAAATAACCTGTGGCACATCCAGACAAAGGAATATTATTCAGCGCTAAAAAGAAATGAGCTGTCAAGCCATGAAAAAACATGGAAGAAACCCAAATGCATATTACTAAGTGAAAGAAGCCAATCTGAAAACACTACGTACTGTATGATTCCAACTATATGACATTCTGGAAAAGGTAAAAATATGGAGACAGTAAAAAGAGCAGTGGTTCCCAGGGGTGGGGTGTTGGGGAGAAAGATGAATACATACAGCAAAAAGGAGTTTTAGGGCAGTGAACATACTCTGTATGACATTATAACAATGGGTTTGAACAGATGTCATTTTACATTTGTCCAAAAGCATAGAATGCATTGCACAACAGTCAACAGTAAACACTAAGATAAACTATGGACTTTTAGTGATTGCATTGTATCACTGTAAGTTCATCCTTGGTGAAAAATGTACCACTCCGGTGAGTGATGTTGATCATGGGGGATCAGAGGGGAGGCTATGCGTGTGTGTGGGCAGAGGGTATATGGCAAATCTCTATACCTTCCTCTCAGTTTTGTTGTAAACCTAAAACTGCCTTAAAAATATTTATTTCTTAAAAAAGATATAATAGATGACTATTTGGTTATAAAACCAAACCAGAGTCAAAGGGAAAGTCCCTTGTAACCTTTTCCCATTGATTGTATTCTACCTACCCAGAGTGACCACACTGAATCATACTTCCAGGCTACTCTATGCATTTACGTACTTATAAAGGAATACAGTTTTGCTTTGGGTTTTTGGTCTATTCTTGGTCTTAACACATGAATGAGCCAAATAGCAGGTATTGTTCTGCCCTGGTTTTGGTTGGTTTTGTTTGTTTGTTTGTTTTGGGGGGTTCATTTTTTCAAGTCATTTTACTTTTCTTTTTTTGACATTTTTCTTTTTTAACTTTTCACTTTTGACTTTTGATATTTTTCAACACGTTTGGCCAACTTAATACCTTTTCATTGCTACATAATTCTCCTGTAGTATGAAGACATTTCATAATATCAGCATAATTTATATAATCATATGGGATGTTCTGCAGCTGTAGTGAACATGCTTGAATGGCCTCTGTGCACACAGGCCAGCCTTTCTCTGGGATGGGTACCTGGGAGGGAACTAACTGGGTCGAAGCGCACACATATCTTTAGTTTTAACAGACACTGCCAAATTGCTTTCCAAAGTAGTCACACCCACATATATTTGCACCAGTAGTACATAAGTGTCTCTCATTTCTTCACTTTTTTTCCTGATAATGAGTGTGGGTGACTTATAGATAGAAGCATCTTAAGCTGATAAACATGCATATTTACTGTTTATGAGGTCACCACATGCAATTAATTACCTGATTGCAGACAGGAATGGACCTCCACACTGGCCAGCAGCTTTCACCATCGTGCACGTTAGCCTGTAGGCCCTGACCACCTGGAAAGACCTCTTTCAAAATTGACAGAGGAGCTTTTTGTTCCTTTTAGTGAACAGTGGTCTCAGCTCTACCCTGCATTTCTGAGAGTCCTGCTGCCCAGAGGTGTTGAAGTGAAACAGCGGTGCCACGGGACCTGGAGGGAGAGTGGAGCCCCCAGCTCAGGGCCACCCAAACATGCCGCAATCAGATAAGCAGGATGGACTGCAATATTTTTAAAAATCAAAATTAATGAAAAATCCCATGATGAACAGAATATCAAAATTTCAAATAAAGACAAGAGCAGTATTACTGATTTTTCCATTTGCCTCAGGCTTCATTCATGTTTCCTACAGCACAGAGCAGTAGTCACTTGTCATTTTAAGCAGATCTGGGAGACACACACACACACACACACACACACACACACACACACCCTGTAAAAATCCTTGCCTGTGTGACTTTGGGAAATTTGCTGAACCTCTCTCAGACTCAGTTTTATCATTTGTGAGCTGTCAAGGGTTAAAAGAAATAAAATATGTAAAATGGTGGGTTTTCAATAAACATCTACCACCACCTGTACTAGTACTAGTACTAGTGTTATTATTAGGCACCAAGACAATCTTGCTGGTTGCTGCTTCTGCTCTCATCCTTGAGCCTGGTTTTGTCTCTTACCTGTTTCCTGGTGACCAAGTGACCCCTGTGTAGACTCCAGATCGCTAGTAGGAAGAGTGAACCTTCCTGGGCACTTACTTTGAACTATGTCCTGGGATGGGCACTTTCATGCATTATGTCAGTTAATCTGCACAATAATTCTTTGAGATACATTGATGAGAATACTGAAGCTCAGAGAGGTTAAGTGACTTGCCCGAGGTCACAGAGCAAGCCAGTGCCTGAACTGGGCTTTGGGCCCAGGTCTCTTTATAGACAAATATATGGTCCAATGTTTACAGCCCTCTGAATGGTGTCAGTAGGATAAAGATGAAGGAGGCTCCTACTTCTGAAGACAGATCCCGAGGGCAAAGGCTCCCTCAAATACCCTGCCTGACCATCATCCAAACTAAAAATAGCAAGTTTTGTTCCGGACTCAGCCCAGATCTATTGCCTTCAGAGGGGTGTTGGTTTCTCTTGTCCAAGCCCCAGAACCCCCATGATTCCCTCCTGAAGGCAGGTACCCACTGCCCCACCCTTTCTCCACCACCTCCCACCCTCCCAGCTCCCCGCACCACTCGCCCCGACCCAGACGACACCCAGGTAGACGATAACACGACATGATTCTGTTTACCCGCATCCTAGCCTGCTTCTAGGTCAGTCACACCTTTCTGCCCAGGCTCTGCAGGCTGGTATGCACACAAAAGGGGTGGGGGTGGTCCAGCCATGCACAGTGATGGTTTTCAGAAGTGCTTCGGCTCCTGCACTTAGAGCTTCTGGAGACCTCTGCGGGCTCAGGAGCCACTCTGCTTTGCTGGGTCCAGGGGGTAAAGACCACCCAACTGCACCAGGCCAGGCCCAGTGGCAAGCTGGTTCTTGGGGAGGTGGGGGTGGGGAAGGGACGAGGCTCCCTTCCCAGAAGGTCACACCATTGTCGGATGCCCTCCCTGGAATCTGGCCCTGCCTTTCCGTCTGTCCTTCTCCCAGTTTAACTTCCTGAACGGTGCCTGCCATCACCGGGAGAATCTCGGCTGGCTGTCTCCATGAATTCACAAATCACCTTCCTGTCATCACTTGGCAAGGGGAGGGGGGCATAAGGAGGGGCGGGAATCAATAACCCCATTTTGCGTCACCCACCCCCTCCTCGTCCCCCTCGCCACCCAGGGCCAGCAGCCTTAGCGGGCTAAGTTCACACAACATGTCATTTGTCCAACCTGCCAGAAGATCTTAGCATTGATATGCCCTCTAGTGGATTTTAAAAAACAACAGGGGGCACACACAGGCAGAGTCACAACCACAGCAAACAGTGATCAGTTAACTCTGGCTGTATCCACAAGGCCCCAGTTGCCAAAGCGATGCCATCCAGGGAAGCCAGTCGCCCGGCCAAGCAAAGCTTCTGCACTGATCAGCAACCTGGGTGTTTGGGGCAAGCATTGCCATTAACAAGAAGCACTTCCCCAGGAACCGATGCTATTGGCCCAGATGGAAGTGGTGTCCCTCCAGGCCACACCCCACGCCTTCTCTGCCTGGAGAGCCTGTAAAACTCAAGACTCACTCCAGTATCTCCTTTGCTTCAGTGCCTCTCCTGGCCACCCCCAGCCCTTTCCCAGTAGAAATGCCCCTGCTTTATGCTCAGCCTTTCCTCCTGCCCCGTGTTGCCCAGTAATGGCTTCCAGCAGTTTCTATATCTACGGGTGAGTGCCCTCTTCTTGTCTATCTCAGCGTTTCTTACCCTCGCCACCACTGACATCTGGGTCCAGATAATTCTTTGTTGCAGGGAGCACCCTGTGCACTGTGGGTTGTTCAGCACATCCCTGACCTCTACCCACTAGATGTTAGTAGCACCCTTCCATTTGTGACAACCAAAACCAAAACATCTTCAGACATTGCCAAATGTCTCTGGAGGGGAGGAGGGGAGAGAGAGGCAAAATCACCTCCAGTTGAGACTCACTGGTCTATCAATTGAACGTTTTGTGGATCTGGGGTAGGATCTGAGTGTGCTGGAAGCCCTCCTCCCCACCTATGTGATCAGGGATTCGTCATTCCTGTCTTAGAAGGCCAGGCCATTTAGCCTCCATAGTGTCCTACGAAAGTGTACCTTCCCAGGCAGGCTCAGACCCTGAGCTGCAGCATTCCACCTGCAGGCAACATAAGGCCAGGCATGCAGCATGTGAGGCTGGGGGGTAGGAGGGGGGACTGGGCAGAAAGAAGGCTGCTAGAGAGGATGGGCGGAGAGGCAGGGGCTGCTGGGGCTGGATGCCATGCACTGTGTCAGACACTGCCCCCTCTTACGTTTTATTTCATCCTTAGAGGGTCCCCATAATAAAGACCTTCCTACGCACCAGGCATGTGGCTGAGCTTTCTACACAGACTAGCCCTGAGGGAGAACGTGCAGTCTCATTTTACAGATGAGAAGAGTCAGGGCATGGGGAAGGTCAGTCACTGGCCCGAGGAGCCCACGCCAAGGTCCCTCGTACCCTACGATTCCAGCCACGTGTCACCAGAGCACTAAATGCAATGGGGCGGGGGCGGGGGGTTGTTCCCACAGGTGTGAACTCAAGCGAGTCCTCAGCCTAATTTCAGAATACGCTTCAGGGCTGACCCAACTGGGGCGTTGTGCTCAAGCGGCCTAGATTCCTTATTTCTCTATTACCCAATTACATAGTAAATGCTCTGTGGCTGTTTCTTCCACACAGATCCCAGCAGCCCTGGGAGACCGTCACACCCTGGAGGGCAGGGACTCCCTCGTTTCTCTGGCATGTCCTCGGAACACCAGCTCCTGGCTCTTCCATGGAGCCTGGCAGACTGGCCTGGAGACCAAGGAGAAGGCAGGAGGCCCATCCCCACCACCACCACCACCACCCCCGTCCTCCTCTCCCCCGGGGTGCTGGCTCTGTTAGCCAGGGCCCAGCAGGCTGCAAGGTGTGGGGAACCCAGCACTGGGCCAGACAGCACGGGGCCTGGGTGTGGTCCTCAGTCTGCGGAGAGGCCTTGGCCAGCACATTCCCCTTTCTGGAGCTCCGCTGCCCCATCCACCCAAAAACCAGGCCCGGCCCTCCTAGCTCCCTCAGAGATGTGCAGAGGAAACACTTACTCGGGGCCGCTTTTCTCCACCGGTCATTGAAACAGAAGTCAGCAGCCACAGCAGAGCTCCCGAGAGACCCCCACCAGCAAGGGGGGCCAGGGTTGCCCGTAGTCTTTGGATGTTAACCTTCTTCCTGCTGGAACCTTGGCCAAAAACAGGTGGGAAGAGGAAACAGCTCTGAGCAGGCCCAAAGGGGAAGGCTTTCCATCTCTCTAGCACTCCTTCCCCGCATCCGAGAAACCTCACACAGGCCATGACTGATCATCCAGGGTGGCTCCAGTAAAAGTATACCAATTTCCAATGAAGAGGAGTCAGACATGGCTGTGAGGTTTCTGACCTTCCAACCTCCATCTTGGCTTCACATCCCACCGCCTCTACTGGCCCCAGGAATGTGAGCATCAGGGGTTGAGGGCCAAAAGGCCACACAGAGAAGGGAGGTGGGGAGTGGGGGAGGCTTCCTCCAGGTGTGTCCAGGTGAGGGATGCCAAGGCAGCCCCAGGTTCTGGGGTTGGAAAGGGACAGAGGTGGCTCACTCTTCTCTCCTGTGCAGACTTTGACAACCAGGCCATCCATACTGGGTGAGCAGGGCCTGGGCCAGGCCCAGTGGAAAAGCTGCAAGAGAAACCAGGTACATCCATTACTTTGCAGACAGATATGGTGAGGCGTTCAGGCCCTTCCAGTCAGAGACAAAGGCCCTGGAGCACTGTATCTTCTCCTTCTTGAACGACCCCACCCACCCAGATGGGGCGCCAGCTGTGGGTACCTCAAGTCACACCTGATGCCCAGCCAGGCTATGGGATCACGATGGCTTGAACCTAGGTTCCTCAACCTAACACATTCAGGTGGATACAGATCCCCCATATGACCTTGGGCATGTTATTTAACCTCTTTTGGTCTCCCCTGTAAAAATCCTATCTATCACATAGCTGTTTAGAGAATTCAGTGAGGTAGTATATGTAAAATGTACGGCAGCCAGCGCAGGGCTAAGACACTCTTTCTCCCAGCTCCATCCAGACCAGATAAAGTCTGAGTAAAGAGGTGGGGGGAGGGAGCTGGAGGTGCAGGGAGCCCCCAACATCACAGCATAATATCCCAGAGGGAGAAAAATGGTAACTCTAGGAAATGAGGTACGACTTATCAAAAGTAGGTGAAATTCACCACTCTTTTGATGCTGTGCTGGTTAAAATCACAGATCCCCACTCAAGAGAGCATATGAAAATAATGGAAAACTGTGAGATAATAAGTGCCAGCCCACGGCAAGAGCTATCCTCACAAAGCCAGATCATCTCAGCCCACCCCACGCCCTGATCTTTTCTTTCCTTTTTTGCCTACATCCTGGCAAGACACGGGTTTGTTTGAATAAGGCCTGAGCTCTGGGAAATGTGGAGGTGATTCCCATTGTCCTAACTCTGCCAAGGAAGCAAACACAGAAGCCATTTCCCTCTAGCTCCCACCTTCCACACACAGAAGCCTAACCTGGGTTCAGGGGACTTGCTGACAAAGGAATCAGGCTGTGGCAAAGAAAGAATTTAAGCCAACACTGAAACACACACATACCACACACACGGCATAGAGCATTTTTACCACCTGGCTTTCTGCTCCCAGAACTGCCGTGGCCTGTGCCATCTGGACAGTGAGGAGAGAGTGTCCAGGAAAGGCTATTCCTGGTCGGGAGATCCTGAGAATCACTCTGTAAGGTGATCCTGGCCCTCAGCCTCTAGTAGCAGGAGGCAAGCCATTTCAAGATGAGACAACATGGTCAGGGGACTAGTCAAGGCCATTTAGACAGCACGTCCCAGCCCCTACTAAGTGCATGGGCTATGGGGGTTGCCCACATGACCAAGGCATCAGACCCTGCCTGTCAGGAACCTCCACTCCAGCGAAAAACACCTAGAGTTCAAACTTACTATTCTCAGCAAAAACAAAGAAGGCAGGCAGGCAAGGATCTTCAAGGCTAGGAGACCCAGCAGGCCCTCCCAGCCCTGATCTGTGTATAACTGTGTCTTTCTCCACATAATCAAGGTAGACACCAGGATACATCTCACAGTCACTTTTTTTATTTTACTTTCCCTTGTTTTTTTCAATGAATAGCTCAAGCGCCCAATGCCTCAACAACAAGGGTCTAGTATCCCTTTCTTGAGACCCCAGCCCCAACTTTTCTGAGAACTTTGGGAATTTACTCAGCCCAGAGGACCCAGTCCCCATCTAAATCTTCCAGCAGAGGAGCCCTAGACTTTGGCCAGTTCACTGTCACTGTTAGCTCCCTCTGCCCCATGGTGTGATCACTGAGGATGGGTCCATGGTTAGTGGGATGTCTTTGCTGGTCCAGGCCCCTGTCGGCATGATCTCCAAGACAATCCTTTACAAGTCACACTCCCTCCCCAGCCCGCCTTGCCGAGAGCCAACCACTCACTGTGTCAGGGAAGCTGGGTCACTGCCAGCCACAAGCTCTGGGGATGGGCCCTCCCCGAGGACCCTGAAGCCACGTGGTGGCCCAAGGCCCCAGGACAGACTGTTTGTTTTCTTAGAATAATTTTGTTTAGAGAGTTTGTCACTTCTCTGGACACTGGAACCACTTTACTTTGAACTTAGGGGAACAGGGGATGGCATGACTATCTTTTCGCTTCTCAGAAGGTCGTGCGTGTGTTAGGAAATTGATCTCTCTTTTCCCAGCAATCTGATCTGCAAAAAGACCCCGGGTCTTTTTATCCCCTCGTCCCAGAACAATGGGTGTCCACTCGCTAATATTTGTATAGATGGGGGGAAGGGACTTGCATGTGCCTGTCCCCTGATGGGCTGGGTGATGGGCTGAGCCAAGGTGATTTGTAGAACCCAGGGGTAGATTAGGGCGGGGCTGGCATAACTTCTCAACATCCCCACCTCCACTTTAACTGGATTGCACAACAGGGTTATAAAATGTCACGATTTTTGATGCCCCTAATTCCATAGACCACCCCACCCCTTACCTCTAGCTAACTCCCCCAACCCTGCCCTTAATCCACCCTAGTATCTCCAGATCACTTCTTTTTAAAAAAATGAATTCCACTTCCCCCATTGTCCTGGAAGAAGTGGTCCAACCCCTCACCAACTCCCTCAGCAATTGTGTCAGCTTGCTACTAGGGCAGCCATAACAAAGAACCAGAGTCTGGGAAGCTTAAACCACAGAAATCTGTTTCCTGACAGTCTTAGAGGCTACAGGTATACAAGGGGACATGAGATCAAGGTGTTGTCAAGGTTGGTTTCCCCGAGGCCTCTCTTCTTGGCTTGTAGATTGCCATCTTCTCCCAGTGTCTTTCCTCTCTGTGTGTCTGTGTCCTCATATCGGTCCTACTGGATTAGGATCCACACATATGACCTCATCTTACCTTAATTGCCTGTTTAGGGTCCCTATCTACAAATGCAGTCACATTCTAAGGTACTAGGGGTCAGGACTTCAACTGAAGGGGGGCATAACTCTGTCCCTAACAGCAACGTATCCAAACCTCACTGGAGTGAAAATCTGGGCAGGCAGGGATATGTACCTGGTATTGATACATGGCAGGGGCTCAATAACTATTATTTGAATGAATGAATGAATGAATTCACCTCCTGGGGAACCTACTACTTTGTACCCTGTAGTGTGGTGATTTCTGGGCTTAACTCACCTCCACCACGTGGAAGATGCTTTCATGCCAGGCTCTTGTGTGCTGCATCTCAATAGCCCTCACAGACCCTGGGACTGGGCCTTGGTCAGGTGCACTAGGACACGTTGAGAAACTGGGCTCCCCTTGGCTCCTTTGCTAGCTCCTGGATATCTGTCTCTGAGCCACTCACGCAATCCCTCCAGGCCTCGGCTTCCCTTCTGTGAAACTGGCCCAACGCCAGGCTCACAGGGCCCTTCAGAGGTCTGACTGAGATCATCGCGTGAATGTCTCTTTGTAAACTCTAAAGTGCTTTTACAAACGTTAGCTGTCATTCTCAGGTATTTTGTAGCAGGTGGTTTCCCCAGTCACAGCGGCTGCTTAATAAATTACCCCAACACTTAATGTCTTAAAACAATAATGACATTTATTTTGCTTACGAACCTGTAGCTGGTCAGGACTCGGGAGGGGTCGTTCATCTCTGCTCCACTCGGTGTCCACTGGGGCAGTACCAAGGCTGGCAACTGAAAGCGTATGAAGACTTGCTCCCTCACTCATAGCCCTGGCATCTGGTGCTGGCTGCCAGCTAAGACCTCAGTGGGGCCGTCAGCCACAACATCCCCGCATGGCCTCTCATGTGGCCTAAGCTTCCGTGCAGTGTGGTGCTAGGACTACCAAGTTGGAGCATCCCAAGACAGCCAGTCAGAGCCACACTGCCTTTTATGACCCAGGCTCGTAACACCTCTTCCTCTGTAGTCTATTAATTAAGCACTTGCAAAGGCTCAGGGGTAGGGGAAATAGACTCTGCCTTTTTTTTTTTTTTTTTTTTTTTTTTTTTTTTGCGGTACGCGGGCCTCTCACTGCTGTGGCCTCTCCCGTTGCGGAGCACAGGCTCCGGACGCGCAGGCTCAGCGGCCATGGCTCACGGGCCCAGCCGCTCCGCGGCATGCGGGATCCTCCCGGACCGGGGCACGAACCTGTGTCCTCTGCATCGGCAGGCGGACTCTCAACCACTGCGTCACCAAGGAAGCCCTAGACTCTGCCTTTTGATGAGAAGTTCAGTGTTCTGGAAGAATACATGGGCTTGAAACTACTGCTAAGGCCATTTGGGGAGCATACCATCTATCACAGTACTTGATACATTTTTTGAACGAATGAACATTTCCTTACGGCCTTACAGCATCAGCCAAGGCTCCATGGCACAACCTCGTGCTGTAGATCTTTCCTGACTTGCTTCCTCAGTTAAAACTTACGCATCCCCTTCTCAGACTATCAGAACCCGACCCTTTTCAAGAGAAGAGTAGGGGTAATAGATGAACAGAGAAACCAGTTCCTGACACTGGCTTAGCTAGCAAATGCCTGTTAGGTTATAGAAGGCTATCCCTCTTCTACAGCTAACACATCCAGAAGGCCCACTCCTGGGAACCTCAGAGAGAGAAGTGGACCAGATGTGGGGCCTGGGGCAGGTAGCTGTGTGGGTGACTAGCAAGCCTATCACTGCTTCAGCCTGGACACTCACCCGGCCTATGCAGAGGTGAAATCTTTTTCCCCATGCCATCCACTCCTCCCTACACGCTGTCCCCGCCATTTTCCTCTGCTCAACATTCAGTGATGGGTTAGCCCCCCAAGCTAAGAAGGGTAACTCTCTGGTCTGAATCAGTGCATTATGGACCTGGTATCATTAGCCCACATTTCCTCATCCTGCCACAGTTCCAGAGACTGGTCAGGGGGACCTGGGCAATTCTGAGGAGTCCCCAAAGGCCATTGAATGGCCAGATGCTCAGTAAGTAATGGGTTCACTGCAGGAAGCATCCAAAGAACATTAACCACCTTGCCCTAAACCATGTTGTTTTCCACATGTCTCTTCTGATTCATCTTTGAATTTGTTCTCTGACTCATTGGGTCTACGTTGTCCTTAATTGCATCAGGCAACGATGATGAAATATCAGCCTCTTTATTTTTTCATTATGTTCCTGCTGGTCAGGAGGTTCCCGCTTGGACCACGGAGCTCCAGGGGCAGCGCTAGAAGAGCCTCTCTCTGTTACCTCTCTCTCTCTCACGCTTACACACACACACACACACGCACACACACACATGCACATACACACATGCACATACACACACACATACATACAAACATACACACAAACACACATGCACATACACACACATATACACACATGTACAAACACACATGCACACAAATACACACAGACACACAAATACATAGACACACGTAAACACATATATACACAAATACACACACACACAGACACTCAAACATACATGCACACGTGCACACACACAAACACACATGCACGCACACACTCTGGTGACTTCTCGTGGCCTCAGGATAAAGCCCAAACTGCTTACCTGACTTACGAAGGGCTCTGAGGCCGACCTGCCTGGTGTCCAGCTTCATCTCTGGCCACTGTCCCTTTCATATCAAGACAGACTGAGCTTCCTTCAGGTCCTAAAAGGCTCCATGTTCTCTCTTACACGGCCCTCCTTGACATTATTCCTCCACCCAGAACATCCTTCCCCTTCCTCCTCAGCCTGCAGGTCTCAGTTTAGAAAGCACTTCCCAGGGCAGCCTTCCCTGACTCTCGGGGGAGGTTAGTCATCGTCCCATGTTCTTTTCGCTCCCTGCAAGTCCCTCTCTCACCTCTCCGCTGTTCCTGTGATCACGTGATTAACAGCTGCCTGCTCACTCCCCAACTGGAAGCTCCTTGAGGGCAGGCCTCACCAGGCTTGCTCCCCATGGCATGCCCAGGGCACGGCATCATGCTTGGCACACAGATGCAAGCACGGGTCAGTGAGGCTAAGGGAGGGATGCCCCCCCCCACGCGGAGGTGGCAGGGGGAGTGACTTCTCTCTCCAGCTCTGAACACCACCAGTACAGTGAAGGCTAAGTAACATCTGACAATGTCCCTGGTGCTGCTAGGGACAGAGGAGACCAGACAGGGCAAACGAGGGCAAAGAAGGAGGAGGATGGAGAGGAAAAGTGAAGCAGGGAAAGGGGTGTGTGCAGGGCACCCTGCTTCTTAAACTGGGCTGCGTGTGGCCCCAAGGTACACCAGCATGCCAGGAGGAATTAAAGCCACAGAATAAACAGGGCACATCTTGGAGGGTCAATTTTACTTGCTGGTATGTCATTTAAAAATTGTTTTTATGTTAAAAGGATTTACTATGGAGTCAGATGAAACCCCCACTAATTGTTTTTTAAAGTTGGTTATTTTTCTTTCTTTTTATTTTACATTTTTATTTATTTATTTATTTTTGGCTGTGTTGGGTCTTCGTTGCTGTGCGCGGGCTTTCTCTAGTTGTGACGAGCGGGGGCTACTCTTCGTTGCGGTGCACAGGCTTCTCTTTGTTGAGGAGCACGGGCTCTAGGCGCTCGGGCTTCAGTAGTTGTGGAGTGTGGGCTCAGTAGTTGTGGCTCGCGGGCTCCAGAGTGCAGGCCCAGTTGTTGTGGCGCACAGGCTTAGTTGCTCCACAGCATGTGGGATCTTCCCAGACCAGGGCTCAAACCCGTGTCCCCTGCATTGGCAGGCGGATTCTTAACCGCTGCGCCACGAGGGAAGTCCCCCCACACTAATTTTTAAGGAAATGAATGAGACTTCAGAGACATTGCTTGGGCTTGTGGTGAGATCTTTGCCCTTAACACTGTCCCCACCTCCCTCCAGGTAGAGCCCACGTTTCAAGCTCTTGTCTTCTGGTTCTGTGGTTGAAAAGTCTGAGACACCTGAGATGAGGCCTGGGCTTCCTTACAACATGGTGCCTGGATTCCATGAAAGAGCATCCCCAGAGAGGCAGGTAGAGCCATACGGCCTTTTGTGGCCTGGCCTCATGGCCTCACTTCCTCTGTACTCCATTGATGAGGAATCTCTAAGGCCCTTTGCAAGGACACATGAGAGCAAGACATTGGCAAAAAAAGAGAATCAGGAGAGACCAGTCTATTTTCAGATCTTCTGTCATGTTTCTTGACAACCCTAGGGCCTCAGTGCAATTTAATGACCATTTGTTTTGTGACAGGCTCCTGCCCAGCCTCAACTTTGCCAAGATGCTGGCGGCTAACGTGTATGTATCCTAAAGCTGACACATACACTCACCAGGGGCTCCTCGATTCCCACCATTTTACAGATGAGGACAAACTGCAGTTTAGAGAAGTTAAGTAACTGGCTCCAAGTTACACAGTGGCTAAGTGGGGGTATTTACTAACACAGGAACTCAGTCCCAGAAAATGACTCAGGACCTGTACTCTCTGCCTCCAGACCCTGCTGCCTGGGAACTCCGGGGCACTTGTTGAATGTCTCCTCTATACTCAACCACTTGGGGCTTTCACCCCCACTGCCATGACAACTTGCTCCATCAAACTGCCAGCAAAACTCACCTTTGCCTCCAAGCTCTGAGAGAGTTTTGTAGCCCTTTGGCTAAGTGGGTAATGATGCACGCTTCCCTTTCCCTTGTGGTCACTGCTAATCACACTCACATTCAGGAATGGCACGACCCAGGTGAGAAAGGAAAAGTAGAAACTCACTTCCTCCTCCAGATGGTGACATGTTTCCTACAGAAGGTTCATGGGGTACTGAAGGCTGCATCAGGAACAGAAATGTACTCTTCCTCCTGTATCCACAGGCAGGTAGCTCTCCCTAATCAATCAATCTCTCTCCTTCTTGGTCTCTCTCTCTCTCCCGACTGTTACAGGTGACTCCCCCCATCTGCCTGGTGGACCAGAATAAGTCACAACTGGAAAACCAGGGGCCTAAACCAGGTCTTGGCCACTACTGACATTGAAGCAGATAATCCTTGGTTGTGGGGGCCTGTCCTGTGCATTGAGGATGTTTAGCAGCATCCTTGGCCTCACACACTGAGGCCGGTAGCATCCCTACCCTCACCTCCTGCAAGTCCTGACAGTCAAAAATGTCTCCAGGACTTCCCTGGTGGCGCAGTGGTTGACAGTCCGCCTGCCGATGCAGGGGACGCGGGTTCGTGCCCCGGTCCGGGAAGATCCCACATGCCGCGGAGCGGCTGGGCCCGTGAGCCATGGCCGCTGAGCCTGCACGTCCGGAGCCTGTGCTCCACAACGGGAGAGGCCACAACAGTGAGAGGCCCGCGTACCGCAAAAAAAAAAAAAAAAAAAAAAAAAAAAGTCTCCAAAAGTTGCCAAATGTTCCCTAGAGGACAAGATCAGCTTCAGTTAAGAACCACTGGTCTAAACAAACAGGCCACTTACACCAAGGAGCTCTTGAGGAAAGGCAAGTGTTCATGAATATTTATCGTTGGTAATGGTGAGCTTTCTTACCCTTGCATAGGATTGAGCACTTACAAAGCCTTCCCCTTCTCTCCTCATGTGCCTTTCCTTCATTGTGTGTATCACAGTTTCTAACTAGCAGAAGCTGTCAGTGTCTCCATCAATATCCCCCAGTCTTGGAACATCATTCTGACTGTGTGTACGGCATAGAATTTAATTACCCCACTCACCGCACCTCTCCCCAACAGCTCTCGACCAATGACTGACAGGAGTTTGCATATAAATACCCCAGCTCCCTTGCCCCTTGGGCAGGATAATTCTGGGGCTTGTGTTTTACAGTTTCCCCAAATTTCCCCCATGGGATTAAGATCTAGCCAGCCATAATGGCAGCCAGCTCGCTATTGTTTCCCTGGCACCTAACCACGCCTGGCACTTGGTGGACACAATATTTCTTGGACATCAGATGAATGAATCCAATCTGAGAGGCTCTTGCCAGTGAGGGCAACAAGCTACCTCAGGCCCAGAGAGGGGAAGTGACTTGCTCAAGGCCACACAGCAAGTCACTGTCCGAGCTCGAAGTAGAATCCAGCTCACCTGGGTCTTTACACTACTGGGCACTGCTTCCTGGCCAGCATGGCCGGGAGACAGGAGCCAGAGGTAGGAGCTTCCAACTCTATGGGTGAGTCAGGGCATAAAACTAACCAACTCCTCTTCAGTCTTCAGGATGCAGCTCAGCAGCTCCTGCACTGGAAAGCCCTCTCTGACCCACTCCAGCAGGTTGGTCACTCCCTCTTTGTGTCCCCAACCACTGCTACGTGGATCACTGTCATAGCAGCTGCTGCAGGACATCGAATCTCTTTGCTCATATGACTCCCTATTTGAACTTTGAGCTCCTTAAGATCAAGCAACCACATGTCTGGGGCTGTTCCCTTATCTGCCTCTCCACTGTGTAGCATAGGGTCTGAGTAGGCACTCAATATAATGTCTGTAGAATTACTATGCAATTATCGCCCTAGATTGTGCAGTATAATTTCTAAGGGCAACCAGAATTCCAGGACACTCGGTGTCTTTCCAAACCAATCTTCACTTCTGAAATCATTTAGTTGCAGAGAACCTTTGGAGGTGCTGCAAAAGAGAGATGGAGGAAACCGAAAAATAATATTTGCCAACCTTTGTGGAGCATTTTTTGCATACTAGGTACCTTCGTGCGTTATCGCACTTACTGCTTAGATCAGCCCTTTGAGGAGGACATTGTTATCAGCCCCGATTTATGATTGAAGGAACCGAGGCTTAGAGAGATGAATGAATATTGCTCAAGCTCATTCAGCAACAAGAGGTGATGCCGGGATAGTGACCAGACAGCCTGACTTTGGAGCCGGTGCTCTCAGCATTCCTGTCTATCCTCGAGAAATTCACGAGAGATTCGGCAAATAAAATGCAAATGTGTGAAAGTCCTTGCTTATTCTTTGACATCACAGCCTCATTCTCAGGCCTGTGAGTCTGGACCGGGTAGAGACCACATCTTCCTCATCTTTGTTTCCTTCACCTCCAGCGTTGTGCCTAGCATACAGCAGATGCTAAATAAATGCTGGACGATGATGTGGATGAACCCCTCCAGCCCAAGATGTGAGATATGCAGTCAGACCAGGTGAGCGCTGCACGTGATGGCTGGCAGGCAGCATGTGGGTCAGGAAAGGCCCTGAGGGGGCGTGTCCACACATGTCTGCCGCCCCTGCTCATCACAGCCAGAGCACTTTCAGTCGTGACACAGGTCAGCCCTTACTTCCTCCATGAAGGCTTCCTGACTGACTCCACCTTGTCCCTTTCACTCTGCAGAAGAAAACACTTCTGGCCCCTCTGCAGTTCTGTGCGCAGTGTATGGGAGCACGTACTGTGTGTTCATTCCTTCATTCCCATGTTCATTCCTTCAGCAGAAGCCCAAGACTAGACCAACCTTAGAGATGGGAAAGATGCAACGGTTAAGGTCTTTCTGTTGACACTCCCAATGGAGAAGGCAGCAAAACATTTACCCCGTTCCTACCCAAAGACACCTGTGAATCAGGTTTTTTAGTTAATCTGGCACCCAGGGGGTTAGGTCCTGGTGTTGTCTTTCAAGAACCGGAATGGTTTGGGGGCTTGCTTAACAGAGAAGTACCTCTGAGAATCTTCAGAGGAAGCAGACAAGTCCTATCCCATCAGGACGTTTGGGTTTTCAACATTGGGCTAATTGCTACATGCATGATACTCAGCACAATTTTCTAGGCAGGCCACCTCTCCATGCCTGAACCCTTCTGCTGCTGGGGCTTTCTCACCCTGGGCCACCCCCTTGGTTGGGACGTACTGCAGCTGGCGCATAAGCATACTTAGATTGAGCAGCGTCCTTGTCTACTTTCCCCACACAGCCCTCATCTCACTTGAATGTGAAGGTGAATTCTTTAGAATCAGGCACTGATTTTAATAATCTTTATATCCCTGGCACATAACACAGTGTCAGCATAGCAGATGCTCAATAAATGATCAACGAATTAAATTACAATTACTCAGCTAAATCAGAGCCAAGGTAGTAGAACGTGCTTTCCCTTGCATGTGTAGAGACAGGGATTTATTGAATTGGGCACTGGGTAGGGTACCGGGTTATAAAAGTGAATAGGAGCTACACAGACCCTGCCTTTGCAGAGTTAACAGTTTGGTGGGAATGTTGGACAAGTGAGCAGATAAGTATATAAGACAGAGCAGAAGCATCCAGCCCAACCAGGGAGGTGGAAACATGGAATGGAGCATTTATTCCACCTTTAGGATTTACTGTGCCTTTGTTGTTTACTAGTCAAGGGGCAAGTCACCTCGACTTAGTCACTCTCTCCCTTGGTCTCCACCCTCGTCAATAGCATCCAATTGCAGTTGGACCATCTGAGGGTAGAGATGAAGCCAGGAAATGCAGCTCTTGCTCACCAGAATGAAACAGGCTCAGCCAATGACCAACATAGGACCTAACACCCAGGAAGGTTTGTTTGGAGAATTAATCTAGGGCTCAACCCCACAAGCGTGGCTGGGATAAGGCCCCAGACTAGTGGGCTGTCTGTGCCCCGGCTGGTGCCTAAGATGTGCCGTTTGTGTTTTGCTCACACACTTGATGGGAGGGTCAAGCATGGGGAGAAAGTCAACCTGCATTTTCAGTGACAAGCTGTGTGCCTAGCTCAAAACTGTGTCAGATCACAGGAAACCACCATCGGCCTGGCCAAGCTCTGCTCTTATCTCCAGGGGGCACCTTGCTTTGAAGATGCCCTGGAGGCTAGCAGAGGCCCTGCCCAGGCAACAGCAAGCCAGCACGTTGGCTGGGCAGTGGGGTACAAAGAAAGAGCTGAAAACAAGCAAATGGCACCCTCCTCAGTTTGAGAGCTTGGCAGGAGGCCTGGGTGAGGCACCCAAGCCACATGGACTGAGCTGCAGCGTCCAAAACCCAAACGGTGTGTTTCGGGGCGTGGGGGGTGTCAGCCTCCTCTCAGGTCCTTCTTGTCACCCCTACATCACCTCTAGCTCTGAACTAAAAACGCCTCTGACCCGGGACAAACCTGAACCTGACCCCACACCACACACACCCCCTCGGACCCCTGGCTGCCTTCTCCTTGTTAAAAAATAAACCCCCAGTGAGAGTTCCACGTGCTGCTGGTGTGAGCGCCAGCAAGGCCCCCCTAAATCATCGCCGGCCTCCCCATTTCAAAGCGGAGCTGGAGGAGTGCCGGTGATTTCTGGGTGCCACGCAGATCACTCCCAAGCTCTGATCTATGGATTGTTTTGATTTCCTCCTTTGAACTCTTCCCATCCCGCTCCAGCGGCAGACAGAGATACTGAATTAAGCGACAGACACGTTGGAGACAATGAGCGCCGCGGGCCCCCTCCCTCCCCCCTGCTCCCCTCCCCTCTCCTCCCCGAAATTTGCAGACATCTGCTAGCTGGAGCCCGGCGCTGGAGCCATAAAGAAGAGCTGGCAGGAGAGTGATGTACGGCCCTGGGCCCTCCCTGGTGACTGGCGTTAACCTCCAAGGGAGAGGCGCTCACCCCGTTTCCGACAGAGCCCTTTGTTTTACACCACTCAGCAGAGGTGCCTCGGCCCAGGCTGAAGATTCAACCAAATTCTAATGAATGATGCTCAGCAGCGCTCTGGCCCTAATTAGAACAAGTCGCACAGACATATTGTCTCCCGGGTTTCCTCTCCCATTTCTCGCCCTCTCTCTCTCTGCTCACGACACATGGGCCCCATTAAACATTCTCGTATTTAATGTGGTTCCCTTAAATTACTTCTCAAGTTTTCGAGTTCCATTTAGAATTGGATTTTACTCTTTGGACTGTGGTTTTGATTTGGGGCTTTGTACATCTCGTCACCGCTCTTTTTCTCCACCTAGTGGAGACGGTGGACACCACTGAGCAGAAGTACATCCTGCCAGAGGACAGACAGCAGAGCCCCCGCCAATCAGGACCGCTAACCAGGACCACTAACCAGGACCCTCGACTCACCTGAGACTTCTTTTGCACTTTTCTTGGAAGAAAAAGAACTTAACCCAAACACACACTGATGTCCATTTTATGACACTCAGCCCAATCACCCCATCCCCATCACAATAAAAGGGGGTGAGGACTTTCTAGGTATATCATAACTTATCCTGAAAAGAAGAGGGAAAAACACCTTCCTTGGTCTGTCCTGGGGGTCCGTACAGAAAGAGCCAGATTTGAATTCGCTTCGGATGATCACGCTTCAGTTTCTGCAAATTCCCTTTCTGCAGAAAAGGAGTTTCCTCCCGTGCCAAAGCCAGAGAGAGGATTTACACTTGTGATACAAGTCGACAACAAGCACAGAAGTCGAAAGCATATCTCGGCGGTTCAGTGAGCTGAAATTCCATCTTCCTGGGGCCTTTGTATGAGTAAATGTTACCCTGGGGGTCTGGATATAAAAGCACAAGTTATACACACCCGCACCCAAGATAGGGATCTATAGGGAGAGGGCTGAGAGGCTTCCAGGGAAGATACCATCAACCACAGCAGCGGGGCGTGTGTGAGGACAGACCCCACGCCCCGCATGTGTTCTCAAGCAGCAACTTGGAGTCTGGATTAGGAACATTCTGGGTGAAACCCTTGAATTGGAAGGGCTTTGAGGCCCTCTGGTCCCCCATCACCCCATTCCAGAAGCCCTCTAACGCTCGCCTGCCGGTGTTCACGTCGCGCTCGACTGCCCAGGGGCGGCCCATGGTGTCTGACAGATGCTCCAAGGCTTGTCATGGAGTGAGGTATCCATCTGTGTGACCTCCAGAAAGGCACTCAACTTCTCTAAAACTGTACTCATTGGACAAAAATTAACCAGGGAATGTTCTAGGCACTGGAGAATACATCAGCATACAATTTCTTAATCATTTCAAACAGTTACCTTATCTATGACATGGAAACAATGCCCCACCTCACAAATGAGCTCATGCTTTTGAAACTCATAAGTGATCATGATTTCTCTTGACTACACTGATCAGAAAAGTGTTCTCTGTATGGATGTACATTGGCTTTTCCGTATCTTCTCTCTTTGGTTTTAGTCCTATCTCAGAGAATGGACCAACTCCTTCCTCGATGACATGCATCCCTCTCCCAAGTCCTCTTGTGTTTGCTTCTCCAGGCAGAATCTTTTCCTATCCTTCAACCTCTCCTCACATCAGATGATTTCTGGAACTTTCTCCATCTTAGCACGTCTCCGAGTACACTCCAGTTTGTCCATGCCCTTCTCAAAATCTAGTGCCCCCAAACCGACCATGATACCCCAGGTGTCATCTAACCAAGAGTATAATGAGACGGCTCCCCCCCGAAGAGGCCTGGATTTCCATTCTTCTGTCTCATGTTATGTTGACTGCTAGTAATTACATCACACTGTTGGCTTATTCTGAGCTGGTGGTCATTTAGAAGCCTCAGATATTTTTCACATGATTTCCTGCCAAGGCAATCTCTCCCACTCCATGTATTTGCCATTTGTTTTTTGCACGTAAAAGCCAGACTTTACACGTAGGCCTGTTAAACTGTGTCTTACTGGTTTTGACCCAGCATTCCAACCTGTCAGGGCCACTCTGGGTCCTCATTCTCTTCCCTCTGGTATTAACTCTCCCCCCGGATTTGTGGCATCGACACCTTTGATCAGTATGCCTCCTGAGATTTCATCTAGTGATAAATCAGACAGGATCAAGGAGAGAGCCCTTGGCACTCGGCAAGAAACCTCTCTGAAGGTTGACAGCCACTGTCCCGAGTGGAACATGGCCCCTCTAAGCAGTGAAGAGATGGCGCTTGAGCAGGGCTCCATACACACCCATCCATGGGACTGCCTTTGACTCCCCCTTTGCTGCCCCACCTGCTTCTGTCTTCTTGTTCCTCCCTCCTGAAACCTGCCTCTTGGTCTGCATCCACCTCTCTAGGTCTTCTTGATGACACTCCTTTTCAATTCTGCCCCGTCCTATATCCACGTGATCCTCTCAGCTTCACCCAATCTCTCTGGGCAATAGGCCCAGGGTTTGTTGGACCTTCTCCTGCCCATCCCAGGGCTTTCTCACCCAGAGTGTCAGACTCTCAGCCTCAGCCAAGCTCAGGCCAATGTGTGACGTCTCTCCACCACCCCAACCGAGTTCAGCACGTGGGCAGTGACATCCATCCAATAGTCAACACTTTGGCTTTAGCTGGTGAGCCAGCTGCAAATACATAAAACCACTACTCTCATCCAACCCACATTTCACCATCTTAGCCACAAGGAAACCATGAGAGGAACTGTTAACCCTAAGCTGAAATCAAGACCTGCAATGTTTAGGGCATACACCTGATGCACACACATAGTAACCTTATCAAGAGAGGAAATGAGGTTAGTTTGGAATAACTTGTGCTCAGTGAAGTCATTTTGCTTTCGACTGACCACCACATTCCTTCCTAAATGCTCACCCACCATCTGCTTCTTAATCTATTCTGTTGTCAAGGATCTACCTCAAATTCACTTGTCTGGAGTTTCCAGAAACAATCTTTATTCTCCTTTACGAAAATCAGAATAATCTCTGCCCAGTTCCCGATTCTGGCACCACCTTCTATTCTCCACAATTATTTAAAATTTACTGACAGTGGCTCCCCAATCCCACCGGAAAGTTCTTTCCACACCTCGGGATGTGAGTCATTGGGTCAGATACTTGGGCCCATTTGAATCCTGCTTCTTGCCCCCATCTTATCTAATCTCTTCATCTCCCTTGAGCTCTGAGCCAGTCAGAACGCCTTGGGCTGCAGGGAGCAGAAAATCCACGTTCAACTAGCTTAAGCAATAAGGAAAATTGATTACCTCATAAACTGGGAAGTGCTAGGTAGAGGGACTTCAGGATTGGTTACTTCAATTACATCTTCAAGGATACCTCTCTACCCTTCTACTCTGCCATCCTCAGGTTGTCAATTCAGTTCCCTCATGGTCAAAAGACGGTTTTTGCATTTCTAATAATCTCATGCAAACACAACAATGGCCAGCAGTAAAAGAAGGACTGTTGGTTCCATACTTTTTTTTTTTTTTTTTTTTTTTGCGGTACGCAGGCCTCTCACTGTTGTGGCCTCTCCCGTTGCGGAGCACAGGCTCCGGACGCGCAGGCTCAGCGGCTATGACTCACGGGCCCAGCCGCTCCGTGGCATGTGGGATCCTCCCAGACCGGGGCACGAACCCGCGTCCCCTGCATCGGCAGGCGGACTCTCAACCACTGCGCCACCAGGGAAGCCCTCCATACACATTTTAGAAGCAAGGACACTGTTTCAGAAGCCTTGACAGAGCAGTCCTCACACCTCATTGATCAGAAGTAAGTCTCTTGCCTATCCTCAAACCAATCAGTGATGAGGAGCATGGAACCACACAACTGTCTTGGACAACTCAGAACTTATCCCTCAGACGTGGTGAAGGGGTGTTAACACTTAAAAAGTCAGCCATCTACCAACAAGGAGGGAGGAAGTAATCACTGAGTGGGCTATCACTGTCTCTCCATGGACGTCAAACCTCTACATATTGTTTGTTCTTCTCTTTCTAGTTTGACATCCTTAATAGAAAATTTATATTTTCAACTTCTATTTGATATTCTCTGCCTTCTTATCTAACATTATTTTCTTTTGCCCAAGCAATGGGTCTACACTTGCACTGTTTTTCTTTCACTAAACACAGCCCAAACAAAGACTTTGTATTGTCCTCAGAATGTCTCCCTCTTTAAATATGAGTTTATTCTGAGCCTTAGCCTCGCCGTCACTATTCCCACAAACCCACTCTACTTTTTGGCTCTCATCCTCAGGGTCCTGGGGTTGTATGTCTTTTTAAAGTCGGAGTTCACCCTAGAGCAAGTTGCACAGCCCCAGGGTGGCTTTAGTCACTCCCCCTTTTGCTCCTCATTGGGATCAGCTCTGACTGTAATGTTATAATGTCTTTTCTAGGAACATTCTATCTTCCTTTATGAAGTCATCAGCTACTGGACCAGACTTCTCTCTGAATGTTCAAAACGCGTTATGATGGACATCACTATGTTGTCCCAGGGGCCCTATTTCCTTTGTGGAACTGATCCTCACCCACCATCCTCAACCCAACCTCCATTGCTGGGAGAAACACTGACCCAGGCTGGGTCAGCCATAGTATGTGCTCCATCTTGCAATGGTGATGGGTCCCAAGAAGAGCATGAGACCCAGCAAGGCCAATAAAAGAGCTGACCTGCATTGAAAAATAGAGAGTGAGAGAGATAAAGAGCACTTTTCCATCGGGGTTATAAATCTGAAATTATAGGCAACTGCCTTCCCACCCATCTGCAGAGGCCAATACACAGACCAAGGGAGAGACAAGAGAGATCAGAGTAGCCCTAACTGTCTTGTTTGAGCTCCTGACTACAGCAATGCCTGAAGCCAGTCACTCATGGGCTTCCTAGTCACAAGGGCCAATCTACTCTCTTTTTTTGATTGCCAGTGAAAGTGCCCTGCTTAATACATATGTTTGCCCTCCTAATGTCTGGGACACATGTTTGTGGCCAACACCCTCTTCGTCACCCTCACAACCTCCAAGATTACAACATCTCTTTCTTCCAAGGTTCGCATAATTTTCATAGGAAGAGCAAGGTCATCCCTCAATGTGCAAAATGCCAAGAGATAGCATTCTTCCTTGTCTCCTTTGTCTTTTCAGAGAAGATGTTATTTGCTCTGCACAGTGAAAAGACTTTTGCCAAACACTGGGCTTTTAGGATAATGAGACCTCCACCCGTAGCAGATGACTTGCAAGTTGGAAGTCCTCATGATTTCTTTGCCTGTATCTGTGCCGGCGATCAGAACTTTTTTAAAAAACCATCTGTATTTTCTGTGTTAGGGAACCGTTGACCGAACCTGCCCTCCTAGGCCAGGCACGATAATAACCACTTGCGTGAGTTGTCTCGCAACAAGACGTCCTGGTAAGGAACAGGACTGCTGCCGAAAACTAACCAGAAGAATTCGGGAGGGGCCAAAAGGAGGAAGGAGTTACCAGTCCATATGCCCTACCAACCTCCCCAAATCCTTCTCGTTAGAATCCATCTTGGCTGAGAGATGCCACCAGGAAGGACCCTGAGTCAGACCAAATATAGGCCAAGCAAGATGATTGGCCAGAGACAAGCCGGAAACTAATCTCATTACCATAAAACCTGAGACTGAGCCATGTGGCCGAGCAGTTCTCCTGGTTTCCCTTACCCTGCTGCTCTCCAGCGGGGCACCCCTTCCCTGTGCCTCCTCGGACAATTCCTTTCCCGGTGTTAGAGCCCCTCTCGAGCCGTGGAAGGGGTCCCGCTTCCTGCAACACAAGGAATCACACGTTCATAAGACCTCAGACTCTGCAGACTTCTTGGGTCTGGATTCTCACTCCATTCTGTATCTGGGTAGCCTTGGACAATTTGCTTTACCTTTCTGATCACTGGTTTCCCCATCCATAATGTGGGGACTGTAGTGAAAATTTTTACGATTTTTATGACTAGAGTGAAAATTAAATGAGAGATTGCACGTAAAATGCTTTGATGATACCTACCAATAGAAGAAAGCAAAAAACATTAGCAGAAATAATTATCATTTTCGTATTTCATTACCCAAGTTTTCTACCCTGTTCACCCTCAGGTAAATTAATTTTCACACTCCTTGTTTGCACTGGGTAACTCCTCCCTGCCTTTGTAAGAACTCTCTCTCTTTTAAACCAGTTGCATCCTCCCATTGTTGGACAAGCACCATCCCAACAGGTGTCCAACTCTCTGAAATCATATTTGCCTCTTTCTGTTACATGTCAAGTTCGCCTTGTTTCTCTACTCCATGTGCTGGTGCCCAGACCCCTGAGCATCTCTGCTTCCCTGTTTTCACCTCTGTTTCCTGTTACCTTTGCCTGTGAGGCTGGCTCTGAGCTTTTGCTCAGTTTATGGACCATCTTGCCCTTCTGTTGGCATTTCCCCTTGCCGCATCACATAACCAAAGTTTAAAGCCAAGTACTTATCCTTGGTATCCAAAAAAACAGTCACACAAGTGGAGAAACAACTCCAAATGAACATGGAGCATCTTTCCTTCATCTACCTTGATATGATGCTTTACCTTGGCTTCTCTCTACTTTCTACTCTCTTCCCAGCTTTCCCCCATGTGCCCCAAATTCTTGCTTCTAACCAACATACAAAAGTTTTAGCTGATTCTTTTTTTTCCTTGACTCATACTATATTATTTCTACAGGGTCTTACCTTCAATCCCAAACTGCTTATGTAGACATTTTCCTGAATAAAACAATTTCTTTCTTAAGAAGACTTCTGGTTCAAGACAAAAGAATTTTTTCATTCACTTGTATAATTTACAGCATTTTATCTGAGACTTTTTTCTCCCTCAGTTTCAAGTATTTTGATCAGATAGGCAAGTCTCCTTCACATATATTCTTTTTGGTTTTTATGACCAGCATTCCAAACCCAGATCATCCTTCTGTTATCTTAAGCCATGGGCTCAGGTACCAAATCCTGTTTTATTTTACTATCTGTAAAGGGCCCTGATTCCTTCTAGTTGAAAACCCTAATCTCAGGAGAGAAAAGAAGATGAGGGACACAGAGATGGATATGCCTCCTATATCTTCAAGTAATTCAGTTTCTTATCTACAGTATCAAAAATCCCAATAGTTTGGTGGCCCAGACATCTACTCATCCCATCAGTGATTTTCAGGGAACTCAGTAAGAGTAGGTAGTGACAGTGGTTCTGATGGTTGTTGGCAGGTTCTTCATCACACCTGACACCCAGTTCCTACACAGAATACTTTCTGATTAAGTCATGTGAGCTCTACTCATAGAAAATGCCATGTCATGTCTTAGGGGAACAGTGCTCATCACTGTGATGCATCTGTCTCTCCTTGGAAGAGTGAGTACACCCCTTCCACTTGCTTATACCTGTTAGTGTGCCAGTGGGTGAGTTTTGAGTTGGGAATTTTTCAGAACATCTAGAATTACCCCCTTTGATGCTATACCTGGTTTAAAAGGCCCTTGTAAAGAGGCAATCTGAAGCTGAACTGAGAGTGTAATCAGATTTCACCATGGTACATAGTAATATTTGGGCCAAGATCCAAAACACAGCACCAGTGGTGGGCCACAGCGTCACTAATAGGTGTATTCATTCACAGGGAGTACTTCAGATCATTCCAGAGAGACACAGTGGGGTTTGGAAAGAAATCGGAAATCTTAAGTCTGGAGGAGGAGGATCCAAGGATTGGGCACGGGTGCAGGGGCTCCAGCTGGGGCAGCCCAGAGAGTCTTATCGAACTCTTTGGTATTGCCAGAATGGATTCTTATTGGCTAACCACAGATGTCAAGTCTTCTGTACCCAGAGGATGTACCCCAGAGCCCGTATCAGCTGAGGGACCATGGGCCTATGGAGAGCATTTCCAGGACAGTTTCTACTTCTCTTTCTCCCCTAAGTCACCTTATTATATCCTCTTAGGTCTTGACCTTTTTGCAAAGTCCCAGCTTGAGCCTAAGCTATGTCTGTAGCTAGAGACTAAGATATGACTCTAGGATGTTCTGGAGTCTCACCAGAAGTTTATTTATTCGCACAAACAGTTGAGGGGGACTCCTAAGAAATGCCTCACCCTAAGAGAACAGAGAGCGGGGCAGAGGGTCACAGCCTAAACAAATCCTCTTACTCAGGGGAAAGGTGGTTCTGACAGCATAGCATCTGCTTCTGTGCTTTGTCTCCTGGCCAGCCTCCCTCACAGTCTCATGCCCAGATCCTAGAAAATGAGTCACTATGACTAAAAATAAGAAGAATTAAGGTTGCTGAAATTCTGTATCAAATCAAGGCTACTACCATAAAGCATAACAAAAATAGACCTCCCTTTCCTTATCATAGTGCAACGCACAGCAGTAGTATGCCACCCATAGAGATGATTCAATGGAGGCATACAGTAGTCAACGTCAAGATGGTTCCTAATGATCCCGCGTCTCTTGGTATTCACACTTTTGAATAGTCCCCTCCCATACGGTATCAGGGTTGGTCTGCGTGACAAATGGAATATGGCAGAAGTTATGGCACATCACTTCCAAGGCTAAAAACCACTGAAGCGTCCTCCTTGTTCTCTCTCTAAATCACTCGCTCTGGGGGAAGCCAGGTGCCATGCTATACGGACACTTTTGAAGCGCTGTAGAAGAGCCCATGTGGTGAGAAGCTGAGACCTGCAAACGAGAGTCATGTGAATGAACCATCTTGGAAGTGATTCCTCCAGCCCTGACCTGAGAGACTGCAACGTCACGAAATACCCTGAGCCAGATCCATCCAGCTAAGCCATTTCTGGATTCCTGGTCCTCAGTAACTGGTGGGATTAAAACATTGTTTTAAACTGTGAAGTTTTGGGGTAACTTGTTACACAGCGATTGATAACTACCACAGATTTTGGTACTAGAAGTGAGGTACTGTCATAATAAATATCTAAAAATGTAGGAGAGGTTTTAGAATTAAGCAGAAGGTGGAAAGATTTTGAGGAGAATGCTAGTGAAAGCTTGAAGTGCTTTGACAAATCTGTTTGCAGATGCATGATGACCTTTGAAGAGTCTGCAGATGAGGGCATAAAAGAGACTGAGAAAAATCTTATTGGAAAGTGGAGAGGAAAAGGGATCCTTCTTATATACTGGTAGAAAGTTTAGCAACACTGTCACCTGCAGTTATGCAGGAAAAAAAAACGTACCTAATGAAGTGGGTCTACCTAAGGAAATTTCTAAGTTATGTGTTAAAGATGATACCTGGGTTCTTCCTGTTGCTTAAAATAAAATGTGAAAGGAGACGGATAGGTTAAAAAAAAAAAAAAAAAAGGACTGTTAAGCATGAAGGAGCCAGAACTTGATAGCACTGAAACTTTTCAACCTCCCAAGATGGCAAACAATGCTAAAATTAAGAAATGTCTTCCACACAGTGATTAATTCCAGGGCCCTGCAAGGGAAACATGTAGAAGATGGAGCCAAGGGTGTGACTGTAAGTCCTTTACTGAGACCTCAGAAAGCCTCCAAGGTAATAGCTCAGAAAGCTGTTCAGTCAGAAGAGAAATCCCTCTAAAAAATTTAAGCATGTGCTCACAGATACTCTCAATAAACAAGAGAGTCTCTAAGAGGCTTAAGAATATTGTCCCTCAGCCACTTCCGCATAAGCCCACTGACTTATCTCAAAGAGATTTCTGGGTGTAGCCTTTTTCTACTGTAATAAACCCACTATTGTTCACAGGAGACTCACAAAGTTTTTTTTAAAAATTATATTTGCAAAAACACAGCCAATTTGGACTGAAAGGAACAGAACAGTACAAAATGAAAATGATCTTTAAACCGCTCCTCACAAATTCTGGCAGGAAACAGGCTGAGAAAACTATACATCTGCAAACAAGACTACATATCATGGAAAAGTAAGGATGACTCAGAGTTAGAACCAAGACACTAGAGGGCAGGGCAAAGAGCCATGAAGAATTACTCCCAGTCAAGAGTAAAACCAACACATGTCCAGCTATATTTCAGACTTGCCATGGACCAGAGTTCTTTTTGCCTTCCATTTTTGAACAAAAACGTCTATGGTGGTTATCCTATGCCTGTCCCATCATTATATGTTGGGTGTGTGAATGCACAGGTCTTTGTATTTGAGAGGAACTATATTTAAGACGTTGAATTTAAGGAATTGCACCTGAGAAACCTCATCAGCTCCTTATTTAGATGACAAAAATTCCAGAATTCAGACTGATGCTCTGATGGAATGATACCTTGGAGGCCTCGGGTGGGAGTGAGTCTATTTTGCATGGGAGAAGAATATAAACAGGTCATGAACAGTGGGTTGACTGGTTTTTAAATGTCCACAGATTTTTGTATACTCTTCCCTTCAATAACTGAAAATAAATTTCCCTCCCCTTGGGTGTGAGCTAGACTTAGTGACTCAGTTGTAATGAATAGAATGAAGCGGACGTGAGGGTGTACAACTTTAAATACTAGGTCGTGAAAGGCACCACAGCTTCCTGCTTGCTCATTCCCCTTTAGATTCTTTGCTCTGAGGGAAGCCAGATTCTGTGTCATGAAGACACTCAGGCAACCTGTGGAGATGCCCACGTGATAAGGAACTAAGGCCTCCTGCCAACCCCCATGTGAGCGGGCAATTCTGGAAGCACATACTCCAGCCCTAGTCCAGCCTGCACCTCCTCTTGATATCCTGACTGCAACTTCATGAGAGACCCTGGGCCAGAATTCCCCAGCTAAGTCACTCCTGAATTCCTCACCTGCAGAAACTGTGAGATAATAAAGTACGGGTACAGCCCCTCATCTTCCACCCTGCAGACCTACACTGGACATGTAGTATGAGAGAGAAATAAATTTTTATTGTTGTCACGTGCCTGTTGGCCATCTGTATGTCTTCTTTGGAAAAATGTCTACGCATGCCTTCTGCCCATTTTACTCAAGTTCTTTGTTTTTTTGATATGGAGTTGTATGAGCTGTTTGTATATTTTGGACATTACCCCCTTATCAGTCATATCATATGCAAATGTTTTCCCCCATTCAGTAGGTTTTCTTTTCATTTTGTCAATGGTTGTCTTTGCCGTGCAAAAGCTTTTAAGTTTAATCAGGTCCCATTTGTTTATTTTTGCTTTTGTTTCCTTTGCCTTACGAGAGAGATCCAAAAATTATCGCTATGACTTATGTCAAAGAGTGTTCTGCCTATGTTTTCTTCTAGGAGTTTTATGGTTTCCAGTCTTACATTTCGGTCTTTAATCCATTTGGAATTTCTTTTTGTATATGGTGTGAGAAAATGTTCTAATTTTATTCTTTTGCATGTAGCTGTCCAAATATTTATTGTTTTAAACAACTGATATTTGAAGATTGCTTGTAACAGCAGCCTAACCTAGTCTTGGCTAACTGAAACACTAGACTTTACCTCATGTTAAAGCACAAAGAAAGCCCATATTCAGAAAACTACTGCAAAGTACCTATATTCCACAGGTGTCTCAGTAAGGTAATAATGATTCTTGGCTCTCTGCTGGAAATTTTCTCCACGGCTTGGATCTCCCATGCTCATGGAAAAGTCTGCTTAATGAGAATAAGGCCATTCATTCCCAAGTTGAGTGGTTCTCAAATTTTAGTGGGCATAAGACTTCCTGGGGAGTTTGATATTAAACAGTCCTGGGTCCCACCCCCAGAAAGCCAGCTTTGGGAGGTCTGGAGAGAGGTTTAGGAATTGGCCATTTTAACAAGAGCACCAGGAGATTCTGATGCAATTGGTCTTCAGACCACACTTTGAAAAACTCTGGGCAAGTACATAGTAGACAACCTGCTGAGGGACAGTAGCTATCAATAAGGCAAAGTCGAGGCAACACAGCCTAGTGGTTAAGAGCATGGGTGTTGCAATCGAACAGAATTGGGTGAGAATTCAAGCTCTGCCGCTCATTATCTGTGTGACCCTGGGCAAGTTACTGCCTTTCTCTGTGCCTCCATTGCCACATCCATACGGTGGGGATCCATGATGAACTTCCTTAGGATTATTGTGAGGATTCAATTAAATTGCATATTTAAGTTACTTGGAGTGGTACCTGACACATCATAAACGCTCACCAAATAGGAGATGTCATTAGATGCAGCGTAGCTCCGTAGACAGAACACGAAGTGAGGAGTTAGAGAGGGCCAGCCTCAAGCTCCACCACACGAGGATTAACTAAGACCAAGGCGTGTGACCTGCCCGGCGCCCAATCCTTACTGTCCACTCTCTCTCCCAATGACGCTGTTGCAGTTCATACATACAGGTTCCACCTAACAGACTCCCGGGTTTCCAGGTTTGCAAACCATATGGGAACACACAGCATTCATAATATTCTGTTCCTGATCTCATGTATAGGTCTGTGCCATTGTTACATTAAATACCATTGCCAAGGCATACTATAGCACTTTCGGGACAGAAGGGATCCTAGAGGCCATCTAGTCTAACACCTCCCTACACCCATTTCACAGAAGAGAACACTGAGATCCTGAAAGATTAACACATGTGAGAAAACTCCCATCTCGTGAGTGGCCATGTCAAGCCTCGAGCCCTGTTCTCTGAAGTCCTAGCCTTCTGCTATTTCCTTCCTAGCAGTAGAGTACTGTACTTGGTGTTTGTCCATGCATTTGAGGAAAAAAAAAAAAAAAACAGGAATTGAGAAAGGGATCGCTTTCATTAGCACAGAGGAGGCATGGGCTGTGGTGGGAGGTAAGGGGTAAGGAAGTTCCAGGCCACTGTCTGTGCCAGGCTCCAAGTTCCAGATGCTCTTTGTCTTGGGGCCCATCCACACAACATTCGCCACTGCAGCCTTGGTTGGAGAACATACCCCGCTTGTGGGCTAACATCTTAGGGGCTGGGAGAGAGGTGGAAACCTCATGGATAAAGACTGGGTTCTGTGCCTCAATCCACTGGGGATTCATGGGGAAACTAACTGGAAAGACAGGATGGTGTAATGGAAAGCTCATTGGACTGAGATTCCGTTCATTTCTCAATTCTGCTACTGATTTGCTGTGTGACCTTGAGCCTCTCCCTTAACCTCTCTGTGGCTCAGCTTCCTCAGTTATATTAAAAATAATAACAGGGCTTCCCTGGTGGCACAGTGGTTGAGAGTCTGCCTGCCGATGCAGGGGACACGGGTTCGTGCCCCGGTCCGGGAGGATCCCACATGCCACGGAGCGGCTGGGCCCGTGAGCCATGGCTGCTGGGCCTGTGCGTCCGGAGCCTGTGCTCTGCAACGGGAGAGGCCACCACAGTGAGAGGCCCGCGTACAGCAAAAAATAATAATAATAATAACAATTGTAATAACTACCTAGTCAATGTTAGAAGAAACCTCAAAGAGAGTCTAATCTAACCTCCTATTTGATTTATAAGAAGCTCACAAATTCATGTGTGCAAGATCCTAGACACACGTGAGATAATAGTGAAAGGTGGTTCGTACATCCTGGGGTCTAAGGATAGAGTTAAATGAAAATGGCCAACCACACACTGTTTCCTAGGGTCCAGAGGCTGGAGATACTGTAGTAGCATCCATCTCGGGGTCAATGGGATTCTTGAAGACAGAGGGAAAATGCTCTCAATTCCTGTGTCAAGAGAATTACATCAACAGATGCCCTGGATAGAGAAACCCAGAATGCAGAATGGGAGAAAGCCCATTCGGGGGAGGGGCCCAGAGGGCCCTGGGAGCTGACCCTGCACACCTCCAGGGAGAGGCCAGGAGGAAGCCGTGTCCAGGGCGAGAGCATGTGGAGGAAGAAAAGGCAGACTAGTAGGCTCTGGAGTCCCAAACATCCAGAACCCATAGTCGAGCAGGGCACCGGGCTCCAAAGAGCGGAGCTCTTCCGTGGGCTGAGCGGAAGATGGTGGGGAGCTTTGTTTTGTTTTTGGATTTTGTCAAATCAAAAGAATTTGGGAAATGATGGAAATGGTTATGCTGAAACTCAGACTCTGCCAGGTCGGCATAGCCCTGTTTATAAGTAATTCAATCTGAGGCTGGGAGGAGCTGCAGGTGTGCACGCCCACACAGACTCACACACCTGTGCGCACACACGTACCTTCCGCACAGGCTGGCGGCAGTGGGAGGCCCGATCCTCGTGTTGATTCCTGAGACAGTGGCCAGCACACGGGCTCCTGGCCAGTATTCGCTCATCCATTCACTCCAGTGTTTACTGAGTACTTACAATGCGTCAGGCGTGTGATAAGCTCTGGGGATAACGTGGGGAGCCCAGCAGAGGTGGTCCCTCCCTCCGCAGTGCTTACATTCCAGCAGCTACATCACTGATGGGAATGCAGATCACACACCCTCTTGTCCCAAGCCTAAGCAGAGAAGCAGGGTGGAGGTGTGATTAGGGAAGAGATTGCTGGAGGAGAGCAAGGAGCTACTCGGCAGATGCCATCCATGCTTCCTGCCTCTGTCATCACTCAGGTAGTAGTCAGGGACTCCCTGATCTTGGGGATGGGAAATACCTACAGGTCTAAACCAGTCATGACCATCTCATTACCCTTGGCCTCAGCTTATAGACGTGTGACCCAGTTCTGGCTAACGAAGTGCAAGAAGTCTCCTGGGAAGGCTTCCTTTTTCCCAGATAAAAAGACAAAGCCCTCCTGCCCTTCCCCTTTCTTCCTGGGACATGACCAAATGCCTGGAGGTATAGACACCATTGTAAAATCCTAAGGCAACATGTCAACAAGCTAAGATGACAGGACGAAAAGAACGTGAGCAGTTGGCATCGCCCCAGAGTTGAACCGCCTTCCTCAGGACACTCATCAGGTGAGAACAAACAAGAAACAAACAGCAAAAGAAAAAAAAAAAAGTCCTATTTGTTGAAGATGCTTGTAATTGGGTTTTGTGTCACTAGCAGCTGAAGGCATTCCAGAAAGGTCCTAGAGAAGATGTTATCAGTATCATCATGGGAAAGCCCTGGTGTGGATCCCAGTCCTGGGAAGGTCATTGTAAAGAGCCAGAGCCAGGGAGTGAGGAACCAACTAACTTCTCACTTAAACAAAGTGGCTCCTGGGCAGCCTGTACACTGTCATGTGCTGGGAGTTACGTACATGGGGACAGCCTTTCCTCCCTGGAAGGGCTTCAGCACCAAAACTCCTTTCTGAAGACTTACCAGATCATTCCAACACTAATTTCTTGCCCATTAATGTAAGTTGGTACTCTAATAGCATTTGGAGGAGCCATGAAGGTAAGATTTAAAATCCAGTGTGTGTGTGTGCGTGCGTGTGTGCGTGTGCGTGTGTGTGTGTGTGTGTGTGTGTGTGAGAGAGAGAGAGAGAGAATGTATGAGAAGGCAGTTCCTATTTAAAAGCTGCCATTACTTCACGTCTAGTAAGAGGGGCATTCAACTGCCTGGGCTGGAATCTAACTACTCCCTAAGCATGTGACATTAAGTTACATAACCTACATGTGCCTCACTTTTCTCATCTGTATAGTGGGGGTTATTATAATAGCCTCTACTTCATAAGCCTTTAATTCATTCATTCAAAACTCTTAAAACAAGTACCTAGCACAGAATAAATCCTTGAGCGATATTAGCTAATACTGTTAATAATTTCACTGATTCTGAGACGTACATGATTTCACAGTTTTAGCATCTCTGAAATCATGATGTGCCTTTCAGAGGATGGCGTATCACAGATAATTGGAAGCATCATTTTTTTTCTTTCTTGATGTTGCATTGACTAATGATTTATTTTACAATCTATAGCATCTTATATTCAAAGATATGTGAAATTATTATTGGAGCAGATCTCCTCGTGGTGAAAAGGACCACTTGAGTAGTCCCATAGGCACGAGATATATGAAACAAGAACGCACCTCATTGTCACCGAGGAAGGCGTTTTGGAAGCATGTCGAAGGCCACTCTGCCTGATTACCCCTTGCTTGTGGAACTCAAAGTCTTCTAGTGCAGTGATGGACAGATAAGAACAGGGGACAAGCGGATCCAGACGGAGGATGATGCTTTCTTGGATTCAGGGTTATCCAACTATCTGAAGAATTGAGATTGTTCAGTGAGGTCACCTGAGCAGAAAGAACAGAAGGATCTCCCAAGTTGGAGCTCTCCAGTGGGAGGGGACAGGAGGGCTGTTACCCCAACCAGAGCCAGAGCTGAGACCGGCACAGGAGGACAAGTTTCTCCTGCATCTTATGTGGCTCAGGGCGGTCTGGCCCTCCAGCAGCCTCTGGGTGTCATGCCTGCATCTAATAGAACCCCCAGCAAGGCTGGGTCTGATACAAAGAAGCACTTGGGGAACTGCAGCTTACCTTGGGACAGTGGACACTAGGAAGGAGGGAAGGCATTCCTCTGATGGGGAAACAAGGGCTACCGTCAGTTTCCACCTAAATAACAAGAGAAAGATGGCCTTATTTTTAACTTAAGCAGGTAAAGCAAGTCCTATGAGTGAAATTATTATGGATAACATGACATTATTATTAGCAGGAGCCAGCATATCAAGTGCCTACTATATGAGAAGCACTGGTCTATGCACAATGTATACACACACAGCTAGCGTAGAGTACATGTGATCATGTGATTCATTTGACAGATGAGAAAATGAGACCAGAGAGGTCAATTCACTCTTCCACAATCACACAGCTGGCGTGTAGCAGAGCTCAGGTTCAAACTCAGCTTGGCTGACTCCAGAGCCTGAGTCAACCATGATCGGTGATAGAAGGTGGAGTTCCTTCTAACGGCAGCGTTCCAGCTGGTTCCTGACTGCACAGTTTGCTGGGTGGGTGTGGCTTCTCCGCTTCCTGCAGAGACTCCATCACTCCGACTCAGTAAGCTTTGTCAGGGGTTGGCTGTGGATGCAGTCCTGCCTCGGCACTCCTCTCCCAGTGCTCCTCCTGGTCAGCTCTGGCTGTCGTAACAAAATACCACAGACTGGTGGCTTCAACAACAGAAATGTATTTTCTCACCCTTCTGGAGGCTGGGAAGTCCAAAACCAAGTTGCCAGCGGGGCTGGGTTTCTAGTGAGAACTCTCTTCCTGGCCTGCAGATGGCTACCTTCTCCGTGCGTCCTCACACGACAGGCAGAGAGAGAGAGAGAGAGAGGGCGGGGAAGAGACAGAGAGAAGAGAGATCTCTCTCTTCCTCTTCTTATAACACCACAGTTCTGTCAGATTAAGGCCCCACCCTTATGACCTCATATGACCTTAATTACCTCCTAAAGACCCTATCTCCAATTATGGTCACACTGCAGGGTTAGGGCCTCCACAACATGAATGGGGCAGGGGCACGAGTCAGTCCATAGGAAGCAGTTACATTATTCTCGTATTCTTTTTGTTCTTTAACTGAAGTGTAGTTGATTTACAATGCTGTGTTAGCTTCAGGTGTACAGCAAAGTAATTCTTTTTTTTTTTTAAAGAAGATGTTGGGGGTAGGAGTTTATTAATTAATTTATTTATTTTTGCTGTGTTGCGTCTTCGTTTCTGTGCAAGGGCTTTCTCTAGTTGCGGAGGGTGGGGGCCACTCTTCATCACGGTGCGCAGGCTTCTCACTATCGCGGCCTCTCTTGTTGCGGAGCACAGGCTCCAGACGCGCAGGCTCAGTAGTTGTGGCTCATGAGCCTAGTTGCTCCGCGGCATGTGGGATCTTCCCGGACCGGGGCACGAACCCGTGTCCCCTGCATAGGCAGGCAGACTCTCAACCACTGTGCCACCAGGGAAGCCCCTTTATACAATTTTTAAAGGTTACTTTCCATTGACAGTTACTACAAAACATCGGCTATATTCCCCGTGTTGTACAATACATCCTTGAGTCTATCTTACAGTCAGTAGTCTGTACCTCCCACTCCTACACTCCTATAGGCCACCCCCCTCCCCACTGGTAACCACTAGTTTGTTCTCTGTATCTGTGAATCTGCTTCATTTTTGTTATATTCACTAGTTTATCTTATTTTTTTAGACATATAAGTGATATCATACAGTATTTGTCTTTCTCTTCCAAGACCCCGGAATCTTAGATCTGAGAAGAATCTTTGAGGAAATCAAGTCCAAACTCCTCATTTTACAAACGAGTGCATATGACGCTGAGATATTAGGGGACTTGCCCAGAGCCACATAACGAATTAATGGCAGAGCTGAGATTAGAACCAGGTCTTCTGATTCCAGTGGTGTAGTGGCATATGTTGCTGGGCTTTAAAGGAATGATGATGGTGATGGCGATGTTTGGAGCCCCTACTACGTGATAGGCATTGTATAATTCACTTTACATACCCCATCTTATTAATCTTCACAATAGCCCAGTATAATGGGTATGACTGTTCACTAATACAAATGAGGAAACTGAGGCTCAGAGGTGAGGTACCTTACTCAAGCACACACAGCTAGTTGGTGGGGGGGCGGCAGAGTTTAAATCCAAGATTGGATCCAAAGTCCATGTTCTTTTGGTTTCACTGTGTTCTACTTCCATTGAGCAAGTGGGCACCCTCGTGGGGCCCAGGGAGGTAGCTCTATGGCTATGAGCCAAGGTTTGGAACCAAGTCAAGGTCATGGACACTCAGGATCAGCCCAGAAGACCAAAGGGCTGCCAGGGGTGACAAAATGAAGAAATGAGAGGAAAGAGAGAAACTGGAGACAAACCTTGATGGCTTCCCAACGCTGCCATCGTCTGGCTCAGGGAGCTCCAAGTCCGTTTGTTTTCCCTAGGGCGTCAGGACTAGTCTTTTCCTTTACCTTCAAGCTTGACATCCCTTTATAGGTAAACCAGCCTTGCAGACAAGCACAAACCGTGCCAGTCAACCCTCCCCTCAGGCTGCAAAGGAAATGAACTTGGCATTCTATGGTCCTCACCTGGCACGCATCTCCACACAGCCCCGAGGGGACTGGGCCAAGGCTGGGTGTCAGGCTGGTGGGCTATTGTCTGGAGCCTTGAGACGGGGGAAAGGAAGCCGGCTCGCAGGAGAAAGGTGAGCGGCTGGCCCCGGCCCAAGAATGACAGGGGCCCCTGGTTCCCGCTGCCCAGCCCTGCTGCCCTGGCGGGGAACAATGCGAGGCACTGTCAGGAAGTGACACTAAAATGCCATTCCCCTTATACCTCCTTCAGCCTCTGGCAAAAGGAGGTTCCCGGAGGGAATATTTTTAGTTTGACAAATGAAAGCCTGGGACCGAGGACAGGAGGGATTAAGGGAGCTCTTCTCTGACACTCCTGGAGACGGGGAGATGATGAGTCAGATACAGAGGGCTTAGGCACGACTTCTCAAGACATTCCTCAAGCATGAGCACAAGCCAGCCGCACGGATTCCTCCCGCCTCGCCAGCCGGCTTCGGGAGCGGGGGAGGGGGCCCGGAGCCGCTGCTCTCCGGTCCTGTCTTCCCTTCCCAGCGGCACATTGTTGGACAGCAGCTTCTTCGGGGAATCAAAGCGGCCGCCTGTGCTGCGTTCCCGACCAGGAGTCAGGAGGCGTGGGTTCGAGTCCAGCCCTCCCTACTTGCTGGCTGTGGCTCTTAGGTGTCCTCACTCTCCCTCGAAGCTTCAGTTTCCTCATGTGTAGACCGAGAGTACGGTAAGGCCTCAGAATGACGATGATGAGGCTGTACCTCTGAAAACGGCGTTGAGAATGCAAGCGCTCTGGACACTTGATTTTCCTGTCTGACTCCCAGCACCCCGTGTACAGGTGAGCTGGAAATCTCACATCAGAATAACAAAACCAAGATTTAACCCTCTCAGCACCTCAGTGAAGTAGATCTCATCACCCCTCTTTCATAGACAAGGAACCTGAGGCCCGGAAAGGGACGTGGCTTGCCCGAGGTCACAGAGCTAACAAATCGTAGGTTGGCATCACCCTGACTCTGAAGCCCACGTCCTGAATCCCTGCGCCGGTGACTCCCTGGCTGGGCCTGTATCTGGCGGGAGCACGTCTCTTATCAGAAGCCACAAGTGACAGGAAGATCAAGACAGTGCTCAGGGCCAGGCGCCAATCGGGGAGCCAGAAGGGGAGGAACGGGCTGCCAGCCAGGGGAGAAGGGGGCAGACGGAGACCGGAGCCCAGGGGCAGGGCTCAGACTCGAGCACAAGTCGGAGGAGCCGGGGAAGCGTCCCAGGCCAGAACCTGGGCCCTTGGCAGCATCGGCAGGAGGCTGGCGCTCCTGGCAATGCGGTGGCCTCCGGGGGGGGGCGGGGGGTGCACTTAAAAGTCAGAATCTGCTCCTTTGGTTGGAAGAGAGAATGTGGCAGGCATCAGTCTGTAGACAGATCGTCTTAATTCCCACTTTCCAAGCAGCTGGGTTGGGTGGGTGCTCCCAGGATTTCAGCGCCAAGTCACTAAGTGAATTCGATTCCAAATACATAAAGCTGTGCCGAGCAGCCCACCCTAAGCCACCCCCGTGGCCCACCTATTTGATTTTCATTGACCCACAATTGAATTTCAGAATAAATAGGAAAAGCCCATCATAAATGAGTGCTTCTTCTCAAAAATGCTGATAGTAACGATTTCATTGCTAAGATTAGTGCTTTTTTCACTCATTAGCATCCTCCTCTTACGTAAGTGATCTAAGTCCAGAGAATTCACTTTTTATCCTTCATGGAACTTGATTCAGCTATTTTGTTTTAAACGGAAAACAAAGGGTGGTTATTTTCTTCTTTAATTTGTCCTCAGGAAGAAAGGAAGGAGGAAGGGAGGGAGGGAAGGCGGGGACTACCACTCACACCACAAACTCCACTCTCCGTGAACTCATGGGAAGAGTGCCCCCCTACCGCCACCACCAAGATAAGGTCCAAGAGACTTGTCACGGCACCATTCCTGGGGCCCAGGGTGACGTGAATATGGGACAGATCGTGTCTTCATTTTTGCACCAGCCACTAAAAATGCCCAGAGCTAATTCTGCATCTTTCTGTCAAGCCATGGGACCTTGAGCAAGTCATTTAAACTCTGTGAGCCTCAATTTCTTCATCTGTAAAACGGGATTAAGTGCCACCTTGCTTCAAATGGCAGTTGTGGAAATAAAACAAAAGAGATATAGAGGTTTATATGATTATATATTATTTATTGAGCACCTATTATGTGCCAGGCACATGCTATATATATATGTGTGTGCTTGAGTTTTTTGCGGGAGGGAGGTGTAACCCACCTCAACATCCTGCAGCAGAAGAGGTCAAGAAAGTTTAACAAGGACACTACTGAGATGGGGATTCTGACTTGTCCTTCCCAGACTCTGCAGCAGGCTGACCTGCATTTCAGTCAAGCTTCTTTGACTTCGGGGTCAAATATTAGGAATGCAATGGCTGCATGTGGTAGGAGTGGGTGTTATAAGGACAACAGGGCAGGGTGGGGGGTGGGAAGGGCTCTTATTTGTGTTGTGAGACTCTGACCTCATGGGAACTGGCAGTGGGAAACCATTATAAAGCCCGGGCACTGTCTTCCTTTGACAGCCATGCCCGTTTGTCTCCCATGGGCATGTCGTTTCCCAGGGCCCCAGCCCATCCTGCGTGTGCTGTTCCCCTGCTCTCAGCTGGTCTACCCTCTCCTGCAGTTCTGTATGCCTCTTCTCCATCTGGTAGCTTCTGCTTCCAGAAGGCCAAGTGCTTGACATGTGGGGACACTCTGACATTTTCCAATTAGTTTCCTCCTGTGGTCTCAGACTGCAATTATTCTTTGCCCACAGGCTCTAGAGTTAGAAAAACTGGAACCTGAAACCCGGTCCTACCACTGACCAGCTGCTCTATTTTGAGCAAGGAGCCTCTTGGACCCTCAGATTCCTTTTCTGTAAATGGTGGTCCTAAGAGCACCAACTTCATTGGGTTGTGATGTAGAGTAAATAAGATAATTAGAACAGAGCCTAACACATAATAAGCACTCAGACCCACAGTTGTTATTATTGCTACCGCTGTTATTACTATTGAGTTGGATGGAATTGGCTCAGGTCCCATTTCTTTCACTTATGAAAGTTTCTTAACTCTCCAAGCCTCAGTTTCTGCCAAGGCGCTTCCCTCCCAGGGCTGGCGTAGGAGCCAGCATGCCGGGGGCGTAGAGATCTCAGCAAGACTTGCTTGTTCTCCTTCTCTCCCTCACCCTTTATGGGTGTTCCTTGAGCTTTTCCCTAGGAAGCCAGTCTCCACCCTCTTCCATACCCCTTAAAGATCATACAGATGGTTCAGCCCTTAGGGTCTAGATCCAATCACTGGCTAAAAGCTCATCCCTGAGAAGCCATACAGTGGTAAGGCAGACTGGACTCTTGGAGGCCAGCTAACCTCATGGGGGAGACTGAGGCCCAAAGAAAAGAGGCGAAAGGGCTTCCCTGGTGGCGCAGTGGTTGAGAGTCCGCCTGCCGATGCAGGGGACACGGGTTCGTGCCCCGGTCCGGGAGGATCCCACATGCCGCGGAGCGGCTGGGCCCGTGAGCCATGGCCACTGAGCCTGCGCGTCCGGAGCCTGTGCTCCGCAACGGGAGAGGCCACAACAGTGAGAGGCCCGCATATCGAAAAAAAATATTAAAAAAAAGAGGCGAAAGACCCAAGTGAAAGAGTGACCAACCCAGAAACAAGACCCTGTCTTTCCTGATGTCCAGTCCAGTGCTCAGGCCACACTTTATTCGCCCTCAGTTTGGGGGGTTCCCTTCCTCCTAGTCATCAAGCACACACACGCCTGTGCTCCCAGAATCATCTGTGTGAAAAATGAATGGCAAGGGCCTTGAGGCAGACTGGAGGGGAAAGGACGGCACGCCCAGAGCCAGGGGGAGAGCGGGAACCAGCAGGCCCCAGCGTGGCCCCCGGCAGAGCCAAGCCCTGGCTCAGCCATAATAAGACTGACTCGGGAGGCACTGGAGAAGGGAGCCTCCGAGCCATGACATCATGTGAATGGCGGCGTCTGTGGGCCTTAAAAGTGAAAGGGGGTTAGGTCAGTGTTCTGAGGCTGGGCTGGGGGGCCTTGAGGGCCCCAAAGCAGACCACCTGCCCTGCCTGAGAAATGTTTGCCAGAGCGTCTACATGGGAAATGAATCTTCAAATTTGATGTTATTAAAAAGTGTCAGCTCTGAGTTCACTACGGATCCTCTGTATAAAGTCGATAACGAATGAGAACCTACTGTATAGCACAGGGAGCTCTACTCAGTGCTCTGTGCTGACCTAAATGGGAAGCAAATCCAAAACAGAGGGGAGATATATGTGTATATACATATAGTTGACTCACTTTGCTGTACAGTGGAAACTAACACAACATTGGAAAGCAACTATACTCCAATAAAAATTTTAAAAATAATAATAATAAAGTAGGGACTTCCCTGGCGGCTCAGTGGTGAAGACTCCACGCTCCCAATGCAGGGGGCCTGGGCTCGATCCCTGCTCAGGGGACTAGATCCCACATGCATGCTGCAACTAGGAGTTCACATGCCACAACTAAGGAACCCGCAAGCCGCAACTAAGGAGCCTGCCTGCTGCAATTAAGACCCGGCACAACCAAAAGAATAAATAAATAAATATATTTTTTAAAAAAACAGTGCTGAAATAAAATAAAAACTACCAGTTCTGATTTCAAAGGCTGACAAGCTTGCCTCTGAGCCCACACCGACCCAGGCCCAGCCAACCCCACCAAGACAAGTAACCCATGACATCAGAGCCAGCCCTGGGCAAAGAGTCTGGTGAATTAGCACTATCTAATGAGGAGGAGGATGGAGTTACAACCTCACCAACTGGGGAGAATTGGGGAATCCTTCTTGGCTTAGCTCACGTTCCCAATGGCTTGTCAAAATGCACATGCCTAGAAATACTGGGTCTTGACAGCCAACCTCTTGACTTCTGTATCAGAATGGGATCCAAGCGCCACAGAAGAGGCCAGTGGCTCCCAAGGGGAAGACCAGTGGGCTCCCAGCCACCACCATCATCCCCTCTGTCTCTGTCTCTGTCACTACCCTGCTATTCTGGTTCAGGCCATATCACCTCCTAATTGTATTAAGGTATTGTTATGTCCTCCAGCTGTGTTCCCTCCAATCCAGGGGTCCCCCAACTTGGGCTGAACAACTAGATGCTGCCCGGGTCCCATCCCATCTTATTTACTTGGTCAGGAGCAGAACCTTGACATTGGTTTTTTTTAAACCACCCCTCCCTCCCTCCCAGGAAACACAGATGAGCAGGCAGGATGGAGAGTCCATGCCTCAGACCATTCTTTTCACTGCATCCCGGCTGTTCTCTCCAGAACCCAGATCTGCTGCCATCTCCGAGGGAAGATATCACCCCCTTCCCTTAGGGTACAAGCTCCTTCACCAGCCCACCCAGGCCTCCCTCTCTTCGGCTGGAGCTCAGCTTATTCATAAGGGACCTTACTGTAGTTGTGGCTCGGGGGCTAGTTGCTCTGCAGCATGTGGGATCTTCCTGGACTAGGGCTCGAACCCGTGTCCCCTGCATTGGCAGGCAGATTCTTAAACACTGTCAGGCCTCCCTCTCTTGCTTCATCTTCTTTTACTATCCCTTACACTCTCTTCACTGGCACAGATCTTCATGTTCTAAATAAACCACCTCTTTCGAATTTCCAGTTCAGACCATTCCCTTTGCCTGGAATGCCTAGCTCAACCTGAATGCCTCCTACCCATACGTGGACATTTTCCTCTTAACCTTTAAAGCCCAACATCAATGTCACCCCTCCTGGGAAGACTCTCCTTATGCCCACACAGTATTAATTGCTTCCTGATGACAGTTGAAGCTGATGCTTCGATAGTGCTAACCACAGGGTAGGCACCATACATTATCATGGTTTTTTACACAGCCTAATTCATTTCATCTTCCCCCCAGCCTTTCAAAGTGGGTATTACTATCACCCACATTTTACAGATGAGAAAGCAGAGACAGGGAGACAGGAAGTAACTCACCCAAGATCACATGAGAGGGCATGAACCCTGGCTGTCTGGCCCAGATCCACTGTGCTGGAGACCACCTTTCCCTTCCTTCTCTTTCTCCACTTACTGGCCCATCTCACCCACTTAACACTGAGCTCCTTGAGTGCAGGAACTGGGTCTTATTACTATAAGTGTTGTAGTACTAGGAGTATTATTGTTATTATTATGGGTGTTATTAGTAGATTAGTATATTGATAGAAATAGTTAATAATGGCTCTCATGTATGGAGTATTCTCTCTATGGTTTGATTTTTCATACATTATCTTCTCCACAATTCAACAACCACATTGAGATGTGTGTCATCTTCACCTTGTAGATAAATCATCTGATTTATCCATGGGGCTCTGTGAGGTTAAAGTCCAAGGTCACCCTCTTGCCTCCACCTCCCCAGTACATAGTCAAGATACAGTCACGACTCAGGGACCTGTTGAATTAAACTGAGTGTCTCATTTGCAGGGCTCAACCTTTGATTCTAAGATTACAGCTTACTACTAATGACCCTCAGCTACTAGGTCCCTACTACATGCCAGGAATGGTCCTGGGAGCTCCACAGGCACCAATTCATTCATCCTCCATACCCCAGGAGGCAGGACCCATTGTTTGCCCCATTTTTTAGATGCCGCAGGGGAGACTCAGAGAGGTTGTGTGCATGCCCAAGGTCACACAGCTGGTAAGTAGCAGGGGCAGTAGGAGTCAAGGCTGGCTCAAAGGGCTGTACTCCAAGCCCTCTCCTCCAAGCCTTCTTCTAGCCCCCTCTTGGGAACAGAAGCCCTGGAGACAGATGACTGAGCAGGGAGGGCAGGGAGGGTAGGGAGGTGGGAGGAGCTGGGAGGCGCATTCCATCCGACACAATTTCCTTAGATATTTCAGCAGATTCCTTAGTCCCTGTAGGACCAGATTGTCTCTAAAGCAAATGATGAAACGAACCGTCCAGTTGCTCCCAGTGACATCTCATCTCTGCTCCTTCCGGGCCCCTGCGCGGGCCCCTGTGCATTCCTGGTGACGTCACCCAGCTGTGCGCCCTCATCTCCCGGAGGAAGCTCTGTCACAGTCGGGAAGCGGGAGGGCTGGGCGGGGCTGCGGAGGGGATGACACGGAGACAGGCCCCTCTCGGCGCCTGAAGGAATGCGTCCCCGGCTCAGCCCCACAGCCCAGTTTGGGGAGGGTCCCCGAGCAGGGTCACTTCCCCACGATCAGAAGGTGGACGCCGAGGCCTGAAATGCCCAGCCTAGAGATGAAAAATAATCCAACAGAATAAATAAATCACCAAAGAGAGCAGCAGCCACCGTCTGCCAAGAAATTCAATCCTAAATGTGGAGAGAGTTGGTAGGGGGTGGGGGCCTGAGGACAGGGGGGACTGAGGTTCTGAAAAGATTTAATTGGTGATAGGGCCCAAAGAATATGTAAATAGTCTCTTGGTTTCTATCCTTTTAGGAGAAACAGATGCCAAGGACTCCAAGCTGAGTTTTCATATGAAAATCACTCAGACCCCGAGAATGCCATTTAAAATGTATATAATTCGATTGTTATCTCCTAGGGGGGTGGGCTCCCTGTTTGAGGTTTTCTTTTACATCAGTCCCCCACCCCCATTGTAAGACCCATTTTCTGTACCCCCCTTCCCCGTCCCCTTCCCCGTCCCCTCCTCCAAGGCCCTAGGTTAGATGCCTGAGACAGATGAGGACAGGACCTCGGAGTTCCATGGGGGGCCGGGGGGGGGGGGGGGACGGGGAGGGTGTCCTGCCCCCCCAGGGTCTCAAAAGCCCACGGCTAAACCTTTAACACAAAGATTATCTAAGCAAGGTTAACAATTTCCAAGCCCAGCCTCTGCTAAGGACCATCCAGTGACAAGGAACTGGTCCTCTCTTTCTCCGTAGGCAACCAATCATATTAGTTTGGACAATACTGATTCCTAGAATGTTGCCCCACATGTTGAACTAAATTTTGTCTCTCAGAATTAAAGTCTTTTACTCCTGCTTCTTGGCACTATAAAAAACACGCTTTCCTTTCCAAGCCCTTCTAGAAACTCTCCAGATTTTGAACTCTGAAAAATAAAAGAGAAGTTGGAGAGTCTCATGGAAGGATTTTGGGGGGAGGAGAATTCAGGACACTTGTGTCCCAGGCCCAGTTTTACTCCCTGACTTTAAGGGCCTAGCTTTCCTCATCTGTAAAATGGGAAGATTGATGCCTGCCCTTTACCTTTAGAATGAGGAGAAAATGAGAAAGGCGGGGCGGGGGGGATCGTGTATTTTGAAGGCGAGACAAACCTGTAAAAGTGAGTCATAATTAAAAACACCAAATGAAGCCATAGAAGTGAAGGGGCTGGGAAGGTTTTCCTCCTCGGCACATTGAGAGGGGTGAACTTGTGATCTCCAAAGTCCCTTCCAGCTCAGATGTGCAAGAAGTTTCCTGAGGAGGAGCGCAGGATGGGAGTTTTCTAGCCCTGTGCAAACCAGCAAACGCCGGCCCGTTTGTCTCTGACCCGAGTGGCTCCTGTGAGCAGATATATGTTTAGAAGAATAGAGAGGACGTGGTAGGGCAGCAGGAGAAAGTGAGAAAGGGAGGCTCTTCTATTTATTTAACCATCGAGCAAGTATGTATCGCACTCTCAGTGCGTGGACCCCATCGAACAGAGATGCAAGAGAATGTCCCCAACAGGGAAGACTTCACCAACAACCCACAAGGTTCTACACAGTGTGGGAGGTTGAATAATGCCCTCCACAAGATGTCCACAGCCTAATCCCCCAAACCTGTGACTTTGCTACTTTACATGGCAAAAGGGACTTTGTGGATGTGATTAAGTTCGTAATCTGTTGTCCTGGATTATCCACGTGGGCCCAATGGGATCACAGGGAACCTTATAAGAGAGAGGCAGGAGGTCAGGGCCAGAGAAGAAGATGTGATGATGAAAGCAGAGGTTGGAGTGGTGTGACGCCATGAGGCAAAGAAGGTGGACAGCCTCTAGAAGCTGGAAAAGGCAAGGAAATGGATTATCCCCTAGACCCTCCAGAAGGTGCACAGTCCAGCCAACCCATTTTGGACTTCTGACCTCCAGAACTGTAAGAAAATAAACCTGTGTTGTTTTAAGCTACTAAGTTCGCAGTGATTCATTAGAGAAGCAAAAGAAAACTAATAAACATTGTTCCCGGAGAAAGCTTCTACGTTGATTCCTATACAATTATTTTTATCTGTATTACAATAACTGGATCACGTTAAGATACACACACACACACACACACACACACACACATGTACAAACACATCTTCTCCAAACTCAATCCCACCTCAAGGAATTGTACATGCTACTCCCTCTGCCAGGAATGCTCTCCCCCTAAGTCTTTACATAGCTCCCTCCTTCTCAGCTTTGTTATCTCTGCTCAAGTTTCATTTCCTCAGAGGCTCCTTCCCTGGCTGCCCTTTCTAAAATAGTGTCATGCCAGAGAAAGACAAATATCATATGATATCTCTTATATGTGGAATCTAAAAGAAAAAAAGACACAAATGAACTTATGTCCAAAACAGAAAGAGACTCACAGACACAGAAAACAAAATTATGGTTACCAAAGGGGAAAAGGGGGTGGTGGGGAGGGATAAATTAGGAGGCTGGGATCAACATATGCATACTACTAGGTATAAAATAGATAACCAGGGCTTCCCTGGTGGCGCAGTGGTTGAGAGTCCGCCTGCCGATGCAGGGGACAAGGGTTCGTGCCCCGGTCCTGGAAGACCCCACATGCCACGGAGCGGCTGGGCCTGTGAGCCATGGCCGCTGAGCCTGCGCGTCCAGAGCCTGTGCTCCCCAGCGGGAGAGGCCACAACAGTGAGAGGCCCGCGTACAGCAAAAAAAAAAAAAAAAAAAAAGATAACCAACAAGGATCTACTGTATAGCACAGGGAACTATATTCAATATTATGTAATAATCTATAAGGGAAAAGAATCTGAAAGAGAATTTATATGTATCTATATATTTACACATATATATAACTGAATCGCAGTGCTGTATACCTGAAACTTACATGATATTGTAAGTCAACTATACTTCAATAAAAAAAAGTTTTTTAAATAGTGTCTTGCGTCCCACCACCAGTCCCGCTGATGTTCCAGTGTTTTTCAAACTGCAGGCTGCAATCCACTGGTGGATCATAAGGTCAGTCTTAGTGGCTTATAACCAGTGTTTTTTGTTTGTTTGTTTGTTTGTTTTTGCAGTACACGGACCTCTCACTGTTGTGGCCTCTCCCGTTGCGGAGCACAGGCTCCGGACGCGCAGGCTCAGCGGCCATGGCTCACGGGCCCAGCCACTCCGCGGCACGTGCGATCTTCCCGGACTGGGGCACGAACCCGTGTCCCCTGCATCGGCAGGCGGACTCTCAACCACTGCGCCACCAGGGAAGCCCTAACCAGTGTATTTTTAAACTGTAATAGAAAAGAAGAGGAAGTATGAGAGCACATCATGTGTAGTAAAGGCTCACTTTACCGTCACAACCCTTTTGTTCTGTTCTGTGTATGTTTGTACATTTATTGGGCTGCACTGTAAAATCACTTACTATGCATCAAAAATTTTGATCTAATACACCACCCTGAGGAATTTTCTCCAGAGTTGTTATCACCATCTGTAATTCTCTTATATATGTATCTGTGCTCCATCTCCTCTCCGGGAATGTAATCTCCATAAGGTAAAGACTTGACTGTATTTTTCTTTGCTGTGTCCCTGGCATCTAGAAGAGCCTGTTAGCCCATAGGCATTCAACAAAGATTTGTTGAAGGAGTGAACAAATGAATTGAGCCCATGATTTCATGAATATTATTGTTGAGAACAGGAGTAACAGTTTTCAAAAGTAAGTTCATTTAAAAGACCATGTTATGTAAATAGGAATACAAGTGGTACTACTGAAGCAAAAGTCATGAAGATGATGCTGAAATACTAAATTTGGGGACATAAAATAATAGACTTATTCCCTGCTCTTGAGGGGCCTCCAAGCTAGCTGGGACGACGTGCTATAGAAGGGCCAAAGAACAGATGGATCTCACCCCAGAATTTAGGGATCACGTCCACCTCCTCTGGTTCCACCCTCGAGAATGCCGCAGCCTGGAGTGCAGAAGTGACTTCTCCCAGGCCAGTAGGATGGCCTGGATGAAGGCTTTGGGCATGTTGGTTTCCTTTCAATCCAACCACACTTGGGCCCCCGAGTCTGAAACTCCAGGACGAGAAGCTTCACCGCAAACTCTAGTCCCACCTTCCCAACCACCCACTCCCATCCTGTGCTGTTTTTCCGTCCAGGAAGATGGACGCTGCACTGTGCAATGGAAAGATACCCAGCTTGGAAGACAGACAAAAATGGCTTCTGATGGACCTGTGTCCTGCTTATTAACCAGGAGATGAGCAAGCTTCTTAACCTCTCAGAGCCTCACTTTCCTTATCTGTAAAATGTGGAAATAAAGTAACAACTCTGTAAAGTGCCCAGAAGAAAGTAGATTCCCTTCCCCTCTCTCCCAAGGGATCTATGCGTTATCATTGTGGTTCAGCTTCTAACAAATGCCAACAAAAGGTGAGCACTATTCAGATGTCATCAGTGACAGGCTGCCAGGGGGTCCCATTCTCAAGTGCCAGCTCCAAGCGATCCAGGACAGGTGTCCCAGCAAGAGGACTTTGTTCTCTGAGGTGGAGGGCACTCGTGGCAGGGGGGTGAGACACTTGGGCAGTGTCAGGGCATGAACAAAGGTCTTGGTGATGGTGAGAAACCCCTTCCAGTACCAGCGTCCCTTCTCCCCATCCTTTTGCCACTAAGTTATAGTCTAGTCGGGACCACATGATGACATTCATGGGCTGTAGTCATTTTTGCTTTTGTAAACCTCTTCCTCCATCAACCAAATATTTAAAGCCTTATTTTACCACTACACTGGTGTACAGATGAATATATGAATATTGTATAATAAAACATTTTATTCAACCTAAAAGCTCTTTTTTTCTGGTTTTAAAAGAAATGAAAACATGTTCAAGGGCTCCCAACAATATTATATGCCCTGTGCTCACCATGCCAAAGCATAAATCAGCCCTAAATTCAGCCTCTCATGACTCACCTTTAATGACGGGAACTCGCTGCTTCCACAGAGGACACAGGCCACCTTGGTTAACTCTGGCTTACAAGAAAGTTCCTATTTATAATGAGTAAAAACTTGCGTCCCTTAAGCTTCCATTCTCCTTGGCCCCAACCTTAGCTGTTGGAGCTACAGAGAACAGGAGAACTCATACTGTCCCTGTAGGCATATGGCTGTCCCTAGTGGGTTGAATGGTGGTCCCCAAAAGACACTTCCACCTCCTGGAACACGTGAATTCTACCATAGTTGAGGAAAGGGTCTCTGCAGATGTAATGAAGTTAAAGATCTCCGGATGACATCATCTCGGATTATCCAAGTGGACCCCAAATCCAATCACAAGTGTCCTTATAAGAAACACACAAAGGAGAGACATGGAGAAGAGTAGGTCATGTGAAGACAGAGGCAGAGAACGGAGCTCGGCTGTCTCAAGCCAAAGAACGCCGGGAGCCATTAACTGCTGGAAGGGACAACGAAAGATTCTCCCCTAGAGCCTCTGGAGTGCAGCCCTGCTGACACCTTGATTTCAGACTTCTGGCCTCCAGAACAGTGTGGGAGAATAGACTGCTGTTTTCAGCCACTTCGTTTGTGGTAATTTGTACGGCAGCTACTGGAAACTAATACACCGTCCATTCCATGATGCCTCCGTGCCCTCAGCCACCCTGGGCTCTTACTCATGGAGTAGTAAAAAGAATAAGGCCTTTCAAGTCTGGATTCTGATTCTGACTCTGCCAGTTGGCACTGGAGTAAACTGGGCACTCTGTTAACGCATCTGTAAAATGGGGCCACAAATATCTACTTTATAGGGTGGTTGTAAGGGTCAAAATAATAACCAGAAAATGTTTAGCTCCTGCTTAACAACAGAGGGAATAATCAATTCCTGCTGGGCTCCAGCGAGGACCACAGAGCCCAGCACAGGCCTCTCTTTTGCTCAGATCCTGAAGCAGATTGGTCCCCTCACTTGTGGAGAAGACAGGATGCCTGGAGTTCTGAGGAGGAGGAGCCAGCCCCATGGGGAGTGAGAACCCCAGAAATATTCCTAACTAGGAGGTGACATTCGTCTTGGTCTAAGGGCCTGGAGCATCCAGCTCAGTTCTCACACTTTGAAGAAATTTGGGGTCCACTTTCTTCTGGAAGACCAAGAAAACATTGAATTCTTTTCAGATATTTTCTATTTGATTATTTGGAAAAGAACATGGGGAAATGGATGGAGGAGGACAAAGCACATCTTTATGAATAGGAGGAAGTCCCAGCAGAAAGTTCAGGTCCACTAGGAGGCCATGGGATGGGCACGATTTTGGGAAGGGAATTTTTTTTTTTTTTTTTTTTTTTTTGCGGTACACGGACCTCTCACTGTTGTGGTCCCTCCCGTTGCGGAGCACAGGCGCCTGACGCGCAGGCTCAGCGGCCATGGCTCACAAGCCCAGCTGCTCCGTGGCATGTGGGATCTTCCTGGACCGGGGCATGAACCCGTGTCCCCTGCATCGGCAGGCGGACTCTCAACCACTGCGCCACCAGGGAAGCCCGAAGCAACTTTTTTGAGGCACCAGAGAAGGGTATAAAGAGCAAGGAGCTGCAGGGAATCCAGGGGGCTGGAGAAAGGAGTGAGGATTATCGGTTTGGGCGAAAGACGTTGGAAGGGTAAGGATTCAAGAGTCACAAGAGATGGGAAATGTAAAGGATACAAAACAGGCAGCCAAATGTTTCAGATTTTAATGGCACCCTGAAACACTTGGCTCAAGTCTGATATTTTCCAGGCCTGCCCCACAGCAGGGCCTCCCCTGCTAAGTACCTCCTCAGGGTAGGAGGCAGGAGGGGCACCTAACAGAGCATGGATGTGTCAGGGCAACCTGGGCCCGTAAGTGGAAGAGGCAGGTTTAAATCTAGGTACTTGACTCTGGAGCCCGTACTCTGAACCATGAACCTGTGTGTTCCCGTCTCAGCTACAAAATGAAGACAGTGATACCTTTCTCACAGGCTGTTTTATATCCTAGACCGTTCACAGAAGCTTCATCATGGCCAATGTGACTGTTTCTGGGCCAGGTTCTCGTCGGGCTCCCAAGACATTGATGGCTGAGCAATCATTTCGTTAATGAGGTATTAATATTCTTGTTCTGATAAATGGTATGTGCCTCCCCTGTATCTCCCCTTGTCCTATGCAGCCTTGTTCTTCATTGAATTTATTTCTGTGTATGCAATTATAACTTTCAATATAGAGTGACACGTGTCTCCTTGAACAATGAGGAAAATCAAAAGAAGAGCTGACTTGTACGTTCAGAAACAAGAGGGCGCAAATGGTGTTTTCCAGAGGTTACAAGAGTTATCCCATAACCTTAAGGTGAGCTTGCTGTTTCCAGCAAGAGAATCCACTGAGATGGGGAAAGGGCAGTAAGCAGCATCACTTCTCAAGAAAGAAATGGGGCAGTGCTCTGTGGTGGTGCAGAGATGCCCACATCCCCAGAAGTTTCCCTGGCAAATCCTGGTTCTTTACAGCTTGGCCCAGGGGCCTGACACTGCACAGAACTTTCCCGGACAATCTATCTCAAGCCATGCCAGTAAAATGATGGAAGCTGAATGGTTCCTGTGCAACTCACAGGTCAGGACTCGATCCCTCTGGTCCCCGGGAATCTGAAGATTTGGAATCAAACAGATCTGGTTTCAAATCCTGGCTCTTTGATTTATAACTTTGGGAACTTCAACCACTCAAATTCTCTGAGGCTCCGGTGAATGGAGATGGCAACTTTGCTGGGTAGTTTTGGGGCCCAGATGAGGTGACTTATGGAAACAAAGTTTAGGCAAATGGCAGAATTCAAGGACTGATAGGTCTCATTACAACAGCAGAAGCTTTTTCCTTGAGAACTTTAGCACTCCCCCGAAGGCCAACACTGTAAGGCTATATGTTGGGCCAACAGCACCACCTGGTGGTCGGTTCTAAGAGCTGTCAAACCTGGCCTCTCTCTTTGGACTTTCTCAACTTGGACAGAGACCTGCTCACATCACAAACAAAGACTTGCCTTCAAACAGGAGCCTGGTTAACAGAGGCCTATAGTCAGGAAGGGAACATATCTGTTTATAATTCTTCCCGGAGGGAAGAAAAACGGGGCATAGTCAAGAAGGCAGACACTGGGTTCAGTCCACCTTGTAAAACAAGGCAGGCAAGACACTGCACTTTTCGGAGTCTCTGTACCCTTCGTCTGTATAACGAAAACAATAGGTATCAAAACTGAAATTAATATAGACCCAGTGACTGACATCTAGTAGACACTCAAGGCAATTCTTAATATTTAGGAAGCAACTGCATGTGTCTGATCCCCTAAACCTGTACCTGGTCTTTGGGCAAGTGGGATATGTGGAAACCTTCTTGGAGGTTTCCAAGAAGAGACAGCCAGCAGCAGCAAGCCCTCTCCTGGGCCATATTCTGCTCTCCACTTGCGTTTTCACCTCCCCACCTCCAGGGGGCACTACCTCAAAGCCTGACCTGCTTGAGAAGCACCCTCCAGAAGCTGGGCTTCTTGGAGACTGGAGAAGGAAGATCGTTCATTAGTTCATTCACTCATTTAACAAGTGCCGAGAGAAAAAGAAAAGTGCTGAGTATTGGCGATACAAAGATTATTCTGGCATGGCTCCTGGCTCCAAGGAACTTGCTTTCTAACTGGGGAGGCAGGCAGAAGAATAAAGAAATACTTAAGTGCAAAGGACCAGATACTGTGACAGAGGTATGTACTGTTTAGGAAGGTAACACAGAGAGAAAGTGTCTGGACCTAGAGGAGTTGGATGGATTCAACAGTTACCCACTAAGTGCCAAGCACACAGTGAGGACTTAGGGATGCAAGGTTGGATAAATCTCAGCCCTCACCCGAAAGAGGTTGTGATGGACAGGGGTCAGTGAAGGATGCGGAGAGGCCGTGACATGTAGTTTGGGACTGCAGGGTGTGGGTCCAGGGAACTTGAAGCAAAGGAACTGCCTGAGCAAAGAAAGGCTTAAACGTGGGACAGAACAGGATCAGCTGGTGGCTCCTCCACCCCCACCTACTGCATCCGCCTCTGAGCTACTTTCCCTGCTGTGGGATTCAGGAAGTGCATACATCAGGTTTCATTGGATGCCATTTTTTTTTTTTTTTTTTTTTTTTTTTTGCGGTATGTGGGCCTCTCATTGTCGTGGCCTCTCCCGTTGCGAAGCACAGGCTCCGGACGCGCAGGCTCAGCAGCCATGGCCCACGGGCCGAGCCGCTCCGCGGCATGTGGGATCTTCCCAGACCGGGGCACGAACCCGTGTCCCCTGCATCGGCAGGCCGACTCTCAACCACTGCGCCACCAGGGAAGCCCCGGATGCCATTTTTAAAGTTTGCTTATCGTCCACTCTGGTCCCTTCTCCAAAGGTCCCAGGTAGGCAAGCATTATACCATATCACCCAGAACATCCCAGCAAGCCCCCTCCCCACTTGCTCTGCATTAGCACTGAGGATCCTCTCCAAGGCGACCTGCCCAGCAGTGGCCTGGCCCACCTTCCCTGGTGTCTTGAAGCCGTGGGCCTCTCCCTACTGCCAACTTGCCTGAGGCTCCAGGGTCCCTCTGTCCGACCAACTGGCGGAGGCTGGTTGGGAGGTACCACAGGGATGCTGCAGGTCAGGGAGGGCAACGCCTTCAGGCTCCGAGTTCCCCTGCCCTCCAGTCCCAAGAGCCGTAAGTGGAACCCACCACCCAGACAGCCCCATTCCCTGAGTGCCCGCTGTGTTCACTCACCCTTCAGTGGCGGCCGAGCAGGGCAACAACAAGCTTGGGGCTGGAGCACACATCTAGTTCTGCCACTTCCCAGCTGGGCGGCTTTAGACAAGTTCCTTAAACTCTCTGGGCCATTATTTCTTTATTGCTAAAGTGGAGAATAGTACCTACCTCATGGGGCTGCTGTGAGGATTAAATAAAAGAAGACAGCAAGGTGCTTAAAAGAAGGCCTGACACATAGTAAGAGCTCATTACCTATTAGCTCTTATTCAACAATAACTATGTGCTGAGCTTCGACTTGGTGGCAGGGTTGGAGCTGCAGCCGTGGACCAGGCAGACCTGGTCCTGGCCTTGCAGTGTATACAGTCCACTGGGGAGACAAACTGTTAATCCTGAGGAAAGACATAAATAATTATATAATCACCAACTGTGATGAGTGCTCTGAAGAAAATGGGTAGTATGAATGGAGAGAAGAAAAGAAATAGGAGGAGGCATTGGAATGAGATTGGGGGTGGTGACATTTCAGCTGAGACCCAAAGGATGTGCGGGAATGAGGTGATGAGCTGAGAACCGCGAGGCAAGGCTCCGAGGTGACCAAGGGCGCTGTGCCCGCAGGAACTGGAAGGAGAGGCCCAGGGTGGCTGCAGTGCAGTGAGCACGAGGGCAAGGCTCTGCACTGAGGCTGGAGAGCAAGCAGAAGCCAGCGCCTGCTGGGCGCCATGGGCCAGGCAAGGAACTGAGCCTTTTGCCGTGTCGGTGGGAAGCCAGGTGTTTTCGGTGTGGGTATATTGTTCAGACATTGTTTAATTGACATTTTCAGAAGATGACTCTACTGGGCATATACCCTGAGAAAGCCATAATTCAAAAAGAGTCATGTACCAAAATGTTCATTGCAGCTGTATTTACAATAGCCAGGACATGGAAGCAACCTAAGTGTCCATCGACAGATGAATGGATAAAGAAGATGTGGCACATATATACAATGGAATACTTCTCAGCCATAAAAAGAAACGAAATTGAGTTATTTGTAGAGAGGTGGATGGACCTAGAGTCTGTCATAGAGAGTGAAGTAAGTCAGAAAGAGAAAGACAAATACCATATGCTAACACATATATATGGAATCTAAGAAAAAAAATGTCATGAAGAACCTAGGGGTAAGATGGGAATATAGACACAGACATAGAGAATGGACTTGAGGATATGGGGAGGGGGAAGTGTAAGCTGTGACAAAGTGAAAGAGTGGCATGGACATATATACACTACCAAACGTAAAATAGATAGATAGTGGGAAGCAACCACATAGCACAGGGAGATCAGCTCGGTGCTTTGTGACCACCTAGAGGGGTGGGATAGGGAGGGTGGGAGGGAGGGAGACGCAAGAGGGAAGAGATATGGGAACATATGTATATGTATAACTGACTCACTTTGTTATAAAGCAGAAACTAACGCACCACTGTAAAGCAATTATACTCCAATAAAGATGTTTTTAAAAAAAAGATGACTCTGCTGATAACCTTAAGAGTAGAACTGAGGACATCAGAAAGGAAGTGATTACAAATTGGAAAGGGGCTGGGGCTAGTGTGGGGACATCAGAGATACCCCCACAAATGTCATCAACAGGACTTGGTGATGGAATGGATGTGGGAGGTGAGGGAGAGGAAGGGTGAGGATGACATTTAACTGAGATGGGAAGAGACTGAGGAAGGAACAGATGTTAATAAGCAGCAAAATAAAGAGTCCTCTTTGGCAATGTCACGCAGGCAGTTCCTGATGGAAATCTAGAATTCCAGAGAAATATACACTCAGGAGCTATACGCTTGGGAGTGAGAACATAGAGTTGTCATATCAAGTCATGAGGATGAATAAACCACTTGGGGAGATATTTAGAGGGAGAAGAGATGAGGGCTTAGGGCCAGGGACCCCAAAACTTAGAAGACAAGTAGAGAAACAAGAGCTAGCCAGAGACTGAGAAGGAGCAGCCCAAGAGATAGGAGGAAAACCAGGAGAAACTAATGCTTTAAAAAGGAAAAAGTGGGTCTTCCCTGGTGGCGCAGTGGTTGAGAGTCCGCCTGCCGATGCAGGGGACACGGGTTCGTGCCCCGGTCCGGGAAGATCCCACATGCCGCGGAGCGGCTGGGCCCGTGAGCCATGGCCGCTGAGCCTGTGCGTCCGGAGCCTGTGCTCCGCAACGGGAGAGGCCACAACAGTGAGAGGCCCGCGTACCGCAAAAAAAAAAAAAAAAAAGGAAAAAGTGGTCCACAGGGTCTATAGCTACTTCAGTACTAAATAAGATGAAGACAGAGGAGCCATTGTGTATGGCATCATGGCCGTCATTGGTGACCTCGGCAAGGGCAGCCTCATGGAGTAGTGAGGTAGCTGCCATATTGGACCGGGTGAGTTCAGCGGCAGCATGTGTGGGCAGTTCTTTCTATCAGCTTAAATCTGGGATGGGTGGGGTGGGGACTAAAAGGAGGGCAGTAGCTGGAGCAGAATGGGTGGTGGGGTCAAGGGATTTTTCTGGAGCGTGGGCCGCACCACACAGCTTGTGGGATCTTAGTTCCCCAGCCATGGATTGAACCTGTGCCCTCGTCAGTGAAAGCTCCAAGTCCTAACCACTGGATGGCCAGGGAATTCCCAAGGGATGGGGGTTTTTTTGTTGTTATTTTGGGGGATTTTAATTTTTTTTTTTTTTGGCTGTGTTAGGTCTTCATTGCTGCACAGGCTTTCTCTAGTTGTGGTGAGCGGGGGTTTTTGTTGCAGTGTGTGGGCTTCTCCTTGCAGTGGCTTCTCTTGTTGTGGAGCCTGGTGCGCAGGCTCAGTAGTTGTGGTGCGTGGGCTCAGTAGTTGTGGCACATGGGCTCAGTAATTGTGGCATGGGGGCTTAGTTGCTCCACTGCATGTGGGATCTTCCCGGACCAGGGATCAAACCCATGTTCCCTGCATTGGCAGGTGGAATCTTATGCACTATGCCACCAGGGAAGTCCCTTCAAGGGATGTTTTTTTATCCCTTTAAAAAATTGAAAAAATTGAGCAGCTGTGAGAGCACTGATTGGAATGATCCAGTAGGGAGAGCAAAAGGACAATACAGTCAAGAGAGAGGATAAAGATAGAGACAGGGCTTTGATAGGTGAAAGGGGACTAGGGTCCAGAGCATCTGTGGGAGGATGAGCCTTTAAGGCCAAGGAGAAGATGGGGACAGATGGGGGAGGGTGTGTAAATTGAACTGTAGGGGAGTGAAGACAAAGCTCTGCAAGGCCCTTCCACATTCAATCCAGAGCACAAATCCTGGGATGTTGGTTTTATTGCCCCCACTGCAGTAATGAGGGGGATGAAACCCAGGAAAGTTAAGTCACTTGGCCCAGCATCCTGTTCTTGGGCTGCCAAGCCAGATTCATACTCTAATTTGTCCAACTCGAAGACTGTTCTCTTCAACCTGTCATGCTGAAAAGCTCACAAAACAACCCTCATTACAGAGGGAGTACTCAGTAACTGTTAGTTGAAGTGTTGGTTGTAAGCATCAGTTGACCACCCACACAGCTTTTCTGATTTGAATCTCTTAGTAGCAGCAGAGCATGGAGCCCTGGAGAGCAGGAGGGGTTGATAAAGAGGGGGATGCTTAGAAGGGAGAAGGTAGACCTAAGATGAAATGGGGGTGGAAGGGCAGGTAGGAAAGAAAAAGGAAGAAAGATCGGTGTAACTCCACTTTGACGCAGTTTCCCACATATGGCTCTTAGAGCTCGCCTGTCTCATCCCTGCTACATCCATGAGTGTGCCCCCATGTCTTCGGTCCAGATACCACACACCAGAATATGGATGAACTGGAGTTTTCTGGATTCTTGGCTTGCTGGATGTCATGGATTGGGGGTCCCCAACAAAGAGGTTGAGGCTCTAAGTTCTAGATCAAGTCCTAGCTCCATCACTTACTAGCTACACAGTTGTCAACAAGTCATTTTACCTCTAAGACTGTGAAATATTTATTGATGTGCTTTCCTCTGGTATTTCCTGTTTCTAGTTCTCTTGTCCCATTAGGCAACTGGACTCCGCAGCATCTATTTCTTTGAGGAAGGAAACCTACATCAGAAACAAAGAAACAGCTTTTGAGTTTCAAACATAGATAGACCCTGGGGGCTTCTCAGGACACAGCAATTATGTGATAAATCAGAATTAGGTCGCTTGATCCAAGATTCATTAAAAGACCCCTCATATAAAGAAGTAATGGTGTGCACCTTACACTGGTCAGAATGGCCATCATTAAAAAGTCTACAAACAGGGCTTCCCTGGTGGCGAGTGGTTGAGAGTCCGCCTGCCAATGCAGGGGACACGGGTTCGTGCCCCGGTCTGGGAAGATCCCACATGCCGCGGAGCAGCTGGGCCCGTGAGCCATGGCCACTGAGCCTGTGCATCCGGAGCCTGTGCTCCACAACGGGAGAGGCCACAACAGTGAGAGGCCCACATAACGGAAAAAAAAAAAAAAAGTCTACAAACAGTAAATGCTGGAGAGGGTGTGGAGGAAAGGGAACCCTCCTACACTGTTGGTGGGAATGTAAATTGGTGCAGCCACTATGGAGAACAGCATGGAGGTTCCTCAAAAAACTAAAAATAGAGTTGCCATATGATCCAAGAATCCCACTCCTGGGCATATGCTCAGACAAAACTATAATTCAAAAAGATACATGCACCCCCATGTTCATGGCAGCATTATTCATAATAGCCAAGATGTGGAAGCAACCTAAATGTCCATCGGCAGATGAATGGATAAAGAAGATGTGGTACATATATACAATGAAATACTACTCAGCCATAAAAAAGAATGAAATAATGCCATTTGCAGCAACATGGACACAGCTAGAGATTATCATACTAAGTGAAGCAAGTTGGAAAGAGACATACAATATGATATCACTTATATGTGGAATTTAAAATATGGCACAAATGAACCTATCTCTGAAGCAGAAACAGACTCACTGACATAGAGAAGAGACTTGTGGTTGCCAAGGAGGGGAAGCAGATATGGACTGGGAGTTTGGGGTTGGTAGATGCAAAGTATTACATATAGAATGGATGGACAACAAGGTCCTACTGTATAACACAGGGAACTATATTCAATGTCCTGGGAGAACCATAATGGAAAAGAATATTGAAAAGAATGTATATATATGTATAACTGAGTCACTTTGCTGTACAGCAGAGATTAATACAACACTGTAAATAGACTATACTTCAATTAAAAAAAATTACAAGGAAAAAAAGAGGTAATGGTGTGACAAGACAGGCTAGTTGTTTAGCAAGCCCATTCCCCTTGTTCCTGGGCATGCAGGTAGGCTACATCTGCCAGGCACCTCTGCAGGTAAGCAGAGCCAGGTAACTGCGTCCTAGCACACAGCATGTGATCAGCCGCGATACAGAAGACTTCCGGGCCTCTCCCAGAAACACCTACCAAGCTCAGTTTTCCGACGCTCCTGCCCTGTCCCCCGGCCTGAGGCCAGCACGCCAGCAACTTTGGAAGTCACGTGTTGAGGATGACAGGGTTGCGGATGGAAGGGGCCAGGAGAGCCACCTACTGATGAGGAACATCCATTTTAGGTTTCATGATAAAGAAGCTTTTACAGTGTTTGAACTATCGTACCTTTGTGGAACCAGCATCTAATACTGCCTCATCAACACGACTGCAGAAGAAGCTAATGATGAACCAGCTTGGTTTGGGGGTTGGGGTGGGGAAATAAGAGGCTCTTTCTATCCAGGTGTGCGGGATCTGGGGCGAGAAGAGACCTGTGCCTCGTTTCCTAAATGGAACCATGGAGGAGGTGGTGGCAAACCCACGGCGGAGTGACTGTGCGGCGTGTCCAGAAAAGGAGGATCCAACAGAGCCTCGATGGGCTGGAAATCACCAGAGTCCAAGGAAGCAGGGGAGTCCTCGCTGTGTCGCTGAGAAAGGCCCAGACGTCAGCTGGGAAACAGCCAGGTCTCTTGCAATTGAGCATAAGGAGTGGCAGACACAAGGGTGACCACAGTGACCAAGAGCCAGAGAGAACAAGGGCCGTCTCAGTGGAGACCTGCAAAGACCCGTCTGCCCCTCGGAACCGAGACAAAACCCCAAGAGAAATGCCACAGAGCAAGGCAAGGCCCACAGGGAACAGAATCGACCAAGGCTTAAATTGTGTCCTTCCAACACAATGGGAGCTTGAAATAGAAATGTGCACATCTGAGTTTGTGGACTGAGATTTTTACTTGCTGCTTCTCCAATAATGGCATTGAAAACGCCGTCCTGCCTTCCTCAGAGAGCTATGAGAACCAAAATCTAATAACGTTCCTCATAGAGAACTGTCCGCTGCCCCGAAGTGCAACTTATCTCTGTTGTCATCGTCGTCTTCATCATTTAGCTTCAGGCAAAGTTGATGGGGAAAGATCCTCCAGCATCCACTCGGGGAGCTCTTTGCAGGAAAGCCCATGCTTTTCTGGCAGCCCCAGGGAAAGAGAGGAGCATCCCCTCCATGGCCGAGGTCCGAAACCCCAGCCCTCTGGGTCCCCAACACATAGGCCCTAAACATGAAGAAATGGCTCCTTCTCTGTCCCTTGACCCTCATCCCCTCGTTCAAGCAAAAGGAGTCCTGTTTCCTAGAGGCCCGTCGGTGGCAAAGGCGCTCACTGCACAGCAGATGACAAGTGAGAGGGAGGCTTTTGATGAAAGGAGAGAACTCAGGAATGCAGAAGAGTGTCATCACCTTCCCCAGGTGACACAGTTGAGCCCAGGCTGCCTGGAGCCCATGCCCTCCGGTTGTCCCCACGTAGGGACAAGATGACCTTCTCCTCGGAGGAAGCGCCACCCACTCCCCACAGCCACTTACATCCTCCCCTATGCTCGGCCTCTAATGGAGACATTGCTTTATGGACACTAACAAATATTATTTCCCATCCAGAATAATAGCTAATAATAATTAGCATATTTAGTGAGCATTCACCAGGTGGCAGGCACTGTACTAAACATTTTACTACCCTATTTCATGTCCCTCTCACAAAAATTATTATTTTCATTTCAAAGATGAAGCACTTAAGGCTAAAGGGTCTCAGTAAACTCTCCTAGGTCACAAAGCTTGACTGTGACAAAGTCAGAATTCAAATCTAAGACCCTCTGAATTCAGAGGCCAGGCTCTTACGCATCAAGGTAGACAGCATCCTGTTTACTGTTTATGACATCATAGGCATCTGTGTTCCACACGTGTAGGTAAGCTGATGCTTTGAAAATGGAAATGTGTCATTATAAGTGATCTCAGGCCATCTTCACTTTGCTTAGTACCATTTTAACTGAACTTCATGGATATCAGAACTGTGTCCTCACCTTTGCAAATCTCAGGGGCCAGGGATCCATGCATTATCCTCATTGCCCTTATCAGTGTATCAGACTGCAACAATGATGGGTAACAAACCTCCCCAAACTCAGTGCATTTGTTTCTGTCACTCTAGGGTCTATGAGTCGGCTGGGGCAGCTCTGTGTCAGGCTGTAGCTCAGCTATGCTTGGCTCCAGGCTCAGGGATGTGTGCAGGCCTGTCCATAGGGCCACACATTTTCTTGAACCAGCAGCTACTGCGGCATGCTTTTCTCATGGCAGATCTTAGGGGCACAAGAAACCAAATTGTGCAAGCATGTTTAAAACCTCTGAACACTTCTTTTTTTTTTTTTTTTTTTTTTTTTTTTTTTTGCGGTACACGTGCCTCTCACTATTGTGGCCTCTCCTGTTGCGGAGCACAGGCTCCGGATGCACAGGCTCAGCGGCCATGGCTCACGGGCCCAGCCGCTCCGCGGCATGTTGGATCCTCCCGGACTGGGTCACGAACCCGTGTCCCCTGCATCGGCAGGCGGACTCTCAACCACTGCGCCACCAGGGAAGCCCTGAACACTTCTTTAGTATTTCAAGTCAGATGGCCAAGCCAACATGAGTGTAGTGAGGAAGCGACCTACACCCACAGTGGGAGGGCACTACAAAGTCACGTCGCAAAGAGTGGGGATGTACAACCTCTTTCCAGGGGGTGAAATTTAAGACCCACAGCCCGTTGGCCACTATCAGCATCTATATCGTCATTACCAGCAGGCATCTGCCTTGGTTAAAAGAACAAGCTGGGGGCTTCCCTGGTGGCGCAGTGGTTGAGAGTCCGCCTGCCGATGCAGGGGACACGGGTTCGTGCCCCTATCCCGGAAGATCCCACATGCCGCGGAGCGGCTGGGCCCGCGAGCCATGGCCGCGGAGCCTGTGTGTCCGGAGCCTGTGCTCCGCAACGGGAGAGGCCACAGCAGTGAGAGGCCCGCGTACAGCAAAAAAAAAAAAAAAAAAAAAAAAAAGAACAAGCTGGCAGAGAGCAGTCCTGAGGTCCTCTGGAACCCTGCATGGGGCTCATCAGCCCAGCAGATTGCTGGTGGCCTCCTCTTCTCTTCTGCCGTTTCCTACCTCCCGGTGGCATTTTGGCTCTTCCTCGTACACCTGCGCCCACCTCTAAACTCTCCCTGTTTCCACGGCTCTGACTTTTGCAAAGACAGTCAGGTTCTTGGCAAAATCCAACTGAGCCAAGATAGAGCTGAAACAAAAATCAAAACTCATTATAATGAATAAAATCCCTCAACTTTGCAGCCACTTCCTGACTTGAACCTGACATCTCCCTGAAGTACACAGGGCTGGGAATGTTATCCAGGTTCCCACTGCACAGATGAGGAAACTGAGGCTCAGAGAAGTTATGCAATTTGCTAAACAGTCTCCTGGTAGCGTAACAGTGGCCCGGCTGGAACTTGAACCCAGGTCTTCTCTCTCCGGGCCCTGGTAATGGGAGGGAGGGAAAATAATCAAGCCCAGATCTTGAAAACGGCTCAACCTTGGGAAAGACAGACTCGGTTGGAAAAAATGTCTGGGGGAAAGGTGTGTCCCGCACAGATTCCCTGCACACACTTCCCTCCGGAAGCTTGGTCTGCACAGCCAGACACACAGCCCGGCTGGTAGCGGCCCTCCATTTGGACGTGGCCAGAGACATCCAGGCCACAAGAATTCAGTGTCCTTCTGAGTGCCTGGGAGAGCAGATTTTTCATCTTAATTCTAGGAACTGTATGAGTTTATTCATACCCATCCCTGAGCACCAAGGAGACATGGTTTTCTCTGTGTCCAGGGATTTTTCCTCCAGCCACCCTCCCCCCTCCAATCCCTCCGCCCACCCATTCCTACCCCCACCTTCTCCAGGCTGGAAGATGATCTCCCGATTTGACTGGTTTTTCAAATGGGATGAGAAATGTAAACAATATCCATTCTGCGGTCTTTTTAGCTACAAAGTGGTGTTGCTGTGTTTTGGAGATGGTAGTAAAGGAAGGACTTTTTTTTTTCACTTAATGAATTGGCTGACATTACGATGTCAGAAGGACTGGAGCCAAAGGTGTTTTGCTAAAGGGAGTCTCCCCACAGCCCCCTCTCCAGACGACCCGGCACCCCTGGAGCCCATAGTACTCGGGACTGTTCACGCTGTTTACACACCCAGCTCCCCTGACTGCCTCTTTGTGGGAAGTTGTTTACATGAATTTATTTTGGGAAAATTCCATTAGACGGGACCAGGATTTCTTCACAAATCATTGCCTCTCACTTGTGTCTTGATCAAATCTGGGCAGGCCACTCTCTTCAGAACCCTGACTCTCTGTGCTTCTATTAGGGGGTTGCAGGGGTGGGGGAGGGGAGGGAGACGAGGGGGAGGAAACATGAAAGATAATGAAGTGGCCGGCCAGGGAGGGGCTTAGAAAAAAAAGAGGTCTGTCTGGTGGGATCCGAAGCAACAGCACTGGGAGAACAAGGGGCTCCCCACTGGCTTGGGGCCTGCAGATGCACAAAGGCAGTTTTCCAGAGTGTAGATACACACAGATTTGCTCATCTAGTGCCCTGGGCTAAGGTGCTAGGACACACACAGACAAATTGATGATGCTCCCTGACCTCAAGAAGCCCAAAAGTTAAAGAAAGAGAGAGCAACAGAAACAAACAATTCAATGGAATGGTCTTGGGGTCTTTGTGGGGTCTCCACACCCTTGTCCCACTGGCCCTCAGTCAGTTATTGAGCACATTGATTCCTTCTGTGAACTCACGCTTGCTATTCTCTGTTGAAGGAGAAGCCCAAGTATTAGATGCACCCACTTGGTCCCCGTTGGTTTGACCATACATTGGCATCACATGTGTACAGGCCAAACAGTTGCTTCCTTAGTGTCAGAGCAACCCCTCCCTATTCCCCGAAGACTTACTGGGTACCTACTAGGTGCCAGGCCTCATGGATTCAGAGATGTTGAGACACCATCTTTGCTCTGCAGCAGCTCAGCCTGGGCCCGGTGAAGAGGGGAAGGGAATGGGGACCACAGAGAAGCCGCCAAGTGGACACTTGCTCTCGGGTAAAGGGAGCTGGCTGTGGTTCCTGGTGCACTCCAAGGAGAGGTGAAAGGAAGCAGGGAGCTCTGGTAGTAACTCAGCACCATTCATGGGTGCAGGTACCCGAGGCCATCATGTGCCCAGCAAGCCTGGCTTCCTCCCCAGAGACACTTCTGACCTTGCAGACCGGTGAAGCTCATGGTCGCAAAGCTCACTGAGCAACCCTGGGCGGGTCTGCTTCTCCGATGGGCGTCTTCATCTCTAAGAGGAACAGGCTGCACCATGAGTTTTGCACATACATTGGCCATGGAAAACCTTGTGGATACAAACTCTTGGGCAGTGCTAAAGGCTCACACACATACCAGGCACAGGTCTAAGTGTTTCACATGAATCAATTCACTTAATTCTCACAGCAACCCTATAAGTTGGGTACTTACTAGAGATAAGCAGACTTACAAAATACGAAGTGATTTGCTTGAAAATGCAGTATATGAACCAGATAAAAGTACAGTTCCTTTTGTTGATGACAGGATAGATCTGCTTGGTCCCTACAGGTCTGACTGTAGACTTTCAGGGTTGGAAATAAGAAGACTCTCCTTTGCAGACCCCCATCCATCCCCCCTAGGACCTTGAAAGCCACCAGCGGGGTCCTATGAGTGGAGAGGCAATGGGGCAGGGTAGAGGGAGCCTTCATTCCAGAGTCTGATCTCAGTTCCCATCCCAATTCTGTCTCTCACTGACTCAGCGAGTTGCTTCAGCAAATTCCTTAAACTTTCCAGACCTTGCTTCCCTCACAGGGTTGCATGAACACTAAATGAGACCGTGGATTCAAAGCACCCAGTGCAGCAGCTATGGTAGATATTCAAAAATACAGCAACTGTTGTTCTCACCCAAATGGTTACAAGGGGCAGGCAGTATGTTGTAATGCGAGACGTGATGCCATTGTGGGCCATTCCTTGAGCGCCAGACTGGCTATATTTCGGGGATGGAGACTATCAGAGGGGCTGACCTTAGTTTACTTTACATCCCGCACTGCTCTCAGCCCATTTCCATGCATATTGCAAGTGCTGCTGGATGAATGAATGATTTCGTGGATGGATGGGTGATGGATGGAGGATGGAGGGATGGATGGATGGATGGACGGATGGACGGGTGATGGATGGTCCAAAATGGTCAGTTCTCTATAAAAGTCCCACCACACCCCCGTACGGGTCTCATTTCAACACCTCAGGAAGCACTGCAGCCTTTGCCTCCTCTTTACATTTCCACAACCTGTGGCCCATCTTGCCAGGTATCTCCTGTGGCCCCTCTGCTCAGCCAGCCCCTTCACAGTAATGCATTGTTCCACTATCTGGTAGTTCTTGACTCTGGTTTTGCCTCGGAACAGTGTCTTTTGGAGCCACACTCCACAGCCCATGGGCCAACTCCATCCCAGTTCTCAGTGGTCCCCCCGCCACCACCCCAGCCTGTGCACAATGCTTTCAGGTTGTTGGGGAGGAGGTGATATGCAGGCATTCATTCCCTGGAGCCCCAGTCCCTGGAGACCTGGGCTGGAACAGTGGCTCCTGTGTATCTTGGCATTCCATGGCCAGACTCCAGCCATGCACTGAGGTTGTTTCATGCACAGCCTTCAGTGCTCTGTGCTCCGCCTGCTCAGGGCCAGGAGCAAGCCCAGCCTGAGACTCTGTCGCCCTCCCTTGGTAGTGGCTAGAGGTGAAGAGAGAGCCCAGCCTCCAGCAGAGTACAGGAGCCACAGCCTGCTCCAGCTTCCTGGGGGGCCCATAGCAGCCCTCCAGGTGCAATCAATCCAGCTGCAGCTGGCTTCCCCAAGGTCAGGGTGGCCAGCCCAGCACACTCATGCACCACCAACACCATCACAGGTCCTGCTCTCACCATTACCAGTCCCACAAAAATTACCCAATGATACCTTGGAGAACCTGACCCTTCCCCTCACAGATGCAGTGATACCAAGAAAACCTCAGGCCCAGGTTCACAGGAGATAATGCATGTCATCTTCCTAGTTTCATACCTCGTGGGGAAGGTAGAAAGGTTGACATGACTCCTCTCCCAAGCCTGGCGAAGATGATGAGGCTGTGTATAGGATGTGGGGTATCAACCGGCCTGTGTCTTTTTTTTTACATCCAACCCTCAATTTCAGGAAGGAAAGGCCCACATTTCAGCAGGGCTCCTGGTGGTTGGATGCTAATTAGCAATTATAGATTCAGTAGGAGGGGACCAGCTCTCCACCTGCCTGAAGGTCAGGTCATGCAGACTGACACTGAGGACAGGCACAGCTGGCGGGGGAGGGCAGCTTGTGAGCAGCCGGTTCCCCACAGAGTGTGGGAAGTTATGTCCAGAGGCTGATGGGGTCTGTCACTTGCGGCTCACTTTACCCTTCAGCTACTGGCCTCTCTGCCCAGAGCCCTTCACCTGGGGAACCCGTGCCCCCTCTCAATACTGCCCTCTCCTGGACCCCACCTCTGGCTATTGGTTCCAGAGAAGAGAGTGCATTTTATGGGGCAGACGTGGAGGTAAAGGTCCCGCTCTGGAAGCACGTCCATCAAGTGTGGCCTGGAGCCCATCTCTGTGATAAGCACACCAGGCCCCTGCTCCTGCAAAGACATCAATACCACGCCCTTTACCTCCCCAGCAAGATCCTCCTCACCCAGCGCCATCTTAGAGAGGAACAAGGAGGGGATGCTCTGGTGGTCCAGTGGTTAGGACTCTGCACTTCCACTGCAGAGGGCACGGGTTTGAAGATCCCTGGCTGGGGAACTAAGATCCCACGTGCCACGCAGTGGCCAAAAAAAAAAAAAGGAAAAGGAGGGATGAGGCATCCTGAAAGATGCATCAGGCACCTGAATAACTCAAGCTAAAGGTTAGTTCCCAGAGAGACCGTTAGCTACTAAGGTCACCTGACTGACTGAATCGAAATTTAAGAGGTGTTTTTCCTTTCCACCTTCCTGAAGAAGAGAAAGCTCGTAAGGAAAACAAAATCCATCATGGAGAATTGTCTTTGAACTTTGATTTCACTGCATATGGGACTAAAGTGTGAGGAAACTTATACCCCCCCCCACTGAAAACACACAAGCAGCAACCCCAGAGGGTGGATGGGAGGGTTCGAGACGTTGATGCAGGCCCAGCACTTCTCCTGGCTTGGAGTAAGTGTTCAATAAATACCAGCAATTATTATTATTTTTATCAAAATTTAGTTTATAATTACTGTGCTTCAAACATCATAGAGATTAAAAGAGACTTTCTCAGGGCTCTGATTTATCTCTCTCAAGCAGGACTCAGTGTTGCAGAGACCTGGCTTGACATCCACAGGCCACTCAATGCATTGTCACTAAACTCCATGGCTGAGGCCAGAGTCCCTGACACGAGCAGAGGAGGGTTTTCGGCCGGCAGGCCCAGGCTCCAAGAGTCATGGGAGATGGGCGGGTACAGAGGAGGACAGGCGTGGTGCACGCGAGGGTGCCTACTCCCATTCATGACTGCTGACCCTGCCCAGGTCCCTGGGACGGGAGTTTGGGCTTTGCCCCAGGCCAGGCTTACCGAGAATGAGACTATTAGCAGAGAACCTCGGCCCCCCAGAGGAAGGAAGGCAGAGGCTTTAAGCCTTCAGCCAGGACAAGAGAGGAGGTCACCAGGTGTCCACCACCTCCACCAAAGAGCCGGGCTCCAGGATGCTGGCAATGTCCTGTTCTTGGTCCAGGTGCTGCTTTTCAAAGGTGTGATCACCTTGTGAAAAATTTTCAGGCTGTATGTTTGGTGTGTGTGCAGTTTTCTGCACTTTGATTACAAGTTTATTTTTTTAAGTTACCAAAAAGAAATCAAATGTCCTCCCCCCGCACCCTCTGGGTTCTTCACAGCCCCTGTCTTGCTGGGCGGGGAGCATCCTGGCAGCTGTTGCTATAAATTGTCCAGTTTAATCCAAGTCAGTGAGAGATTGGGTCAGGCCAGGAATGGCCCTCATGGGATATTTCATTCTTTCACCATAAAACTCAGAGTCTGACCTCCATTCGTTCTTTCATTCATCTAACAACTTTATGTTCGCCACACATTCACACTCAGCATCCCCTAAACCGGATGCCTCACACCTATCCCGAAACCTGTCTGACCCCCTCTGTATCACCATTTATCCAGAGACAGACTCTAGAAGCTGTGCTGATGCCTCTAGTTCCCCGCAGTCGAGATTTACAACAACTAATCAGTTACACTGCAAATTCTGCTCTGGAAAATTTGCCAGGCTCCACGCCTTCCTTTCTACCACACAGCCGGTCTCTGGCCTATATCTGCCTCCTCTGGCACCTGGGCCATGACAGCAGCCTCCTACCTATTGCTGTCTGCGGCCTCCACACCCTCCAGGCCAACCTCCTATGCACTCATCAGAGACAATGTCCTTCATCACCAAAGAGTCATTCATTACCAAAGACTTCTGATGCCTCCCTACTGCCTACGGGAAAAGCTTCAGCTTCGCCAGCAAGACCCTCCACGACCCAGACTCACCCCCGGTGGCCTCCCTGCCTTCACCCCACCGACTGCAGGGGACCACTCTCCACTCCCTGTGTTTACCTGGCACATTTTTACTGCCATGACTCTGCTCACATTATTATCCAATCCCAAATTCTCTCTCCACTTCCCAGTCCTTTGATGTTTCCCTCAGTCTCCAGGGCTCTGCTCGCAAGTGACCTCCTCTGAGAAGTCTTCCCTAATCCCCTGATCAGACTTCATCGCCTCTTCACTTGGCTGCCTATACTTTAGTACCACTCTGCCTCATCTTGTTGGGATCATTATCAGAAAAACCAATTGGCTCTCCCATCAAAATGTTTCCAGAATCTGGACATTTCCCATCACCTCCAATGCCGCACCTCGTGCAAAGCACCACATCTCTTGCTGGAATTCTTGCACCCGTCTCCTAACTCTTCTTCCCGCTTCCATTCTGGCCTCCTCCCAGCAAGGTCTGTTTCTTACAGAGTGATGCTCTTAATATACCTCAGGCTATACTACTCTTTGGCTCAAAGCCTTCCTCAGAATAAAGTCTAAAGTCTCCACCATGGCCTGGAAGGTTCTGCAGGATGGGCCCAACCACCTCTTTGCAAGGTCCTGTTATTTTTTTCAACTATGTAAAAATGTAAAAACCATGCTGGGCTCGTGGGCTGTAGAATAGCAGGTGGCAAGCCAGATCTGGCCGTAGGCTGTAGTTTGCCTACCCCCATCTTCGAAGATGAATTGGCCTCCTCCAGGTGAAAATGGAGGAATGGGTTAGGGATGAGAGTCAAAGTGACCCTGCAGAATTAACAGCCTTTGCAAAGTCTTCAAAACACATAAAGATATTGTCTATTTGGTGAATGGAAAGAGGTTTGGTATGAGAGTGGGGACTGGGGTCTGGGGTCTGGATTGAAAGTGGAGAGGTCAGTGGCGTCAGATGAGGAAGGGCTTTTCAAATTACAAAATTCACATAAGCTTTGAATCGTGTAAGGACATGATCGGGTTTGTAGTTTAGGACCATAACTCAGGAATGAAGAGAGATGGGGGATGAGCAGGATGGCTGAGAGATAGTGGCCTTTGTGCAGGCAGGATTGTTCTGGATCCTGCTCATACGCCTGCAAAAGCTGATTGCTAAATATTCAAGAATTTTTGTAAGCCAACTGTTGAACACGTTCTTTATTTTTAAATTAGATTTTATACGATTACAATGAAATAAATTACCTTTAAAGCAAAAGTAGTCAGTACTCAAAACCTCATCACTTTCTCACTGTTTTTTTTTCTCACTGTTTTATGACCTTGTACTATTATCTTTGCTCTTGAGATTATTTACACCTGTGCATCCATACCGTGGGAAATGCTACGTTAATGACACGCTACTGAGCATCTCTGCCCAGCGCTACACTCCGTGACCTCACACGGGTAGCTTAAAAGTGGCCCTTGGTGGGAACATTTACACCACAGAAATGGACAGAAGCCACAAATCATGGCTCCCCCGCCCCTCCCGCCCCACCCAGAGAATCAGTTGTTAAACTTTTACCAGCACCCCACTGAGCGTGGGGGAAGGAAATGGGCCAGGTCTAGGGGGTGGTGACGGCATAAGGAGGAAAGGGGGTGGGGTGGGGCGGGGGAATGGCTGGAATAGAATCACCCCAACCAGGTAGCTTTGGCGAGATGAGGGAGAGTGACAACGAAGAAACGCCTCCAAACCAGAGAATCATCTCTTGGTAAAGAAGCAGCGCTTGGAACCCAAGGCTTGGTCCCTCACTTAGTCTGCGTGCCTCTCCCCAAAGTCCTGGGTCGGCAACCCCAGGGGGAGCCCCGTGCAGCTGGAGGAAGCAAGCGCTCGCCTAAGATCACTTGAGCGGGTCGGCCCAGCCCCCAGCTCCCCGCCCCTGCGCCGCAGGTCCGCGCCTGTGTGTTTACATCTCGTGTATAGCTGCGTGCAGAGCTATTTGGGCGCCCACAGCGCTCGGCGAGCGAGCCTGGGTACATTTATAACCACACAGCCATGTGTGGACAGCCCTACATATAGATCTCACCTACATCATCTCACACGTCCCCGCGGTGCCTGGGGCCTGCTTCCTGACCTCACGTCGGGGGGCCGGGCCGCCACGGGGACCGCGCTCTCCCAGCCAAAGGCTCGCAGCTCACCTCCCACAGCCAGCGCCTGCCGCCCTCCCAGGGACCTGGGGGGCCGGGCCTTCCTGGTAAAGCGCTGTGGAGAGGCGAGCTAGAAACATGCCACAGGCTGACCCGCATATGGAAATGAGGCTCGTGGTTGGGCCTGGCGCCCTGCCACAGGCCTGTGGCCTCGCTGCGCCGAGTATCTTTAGCATGAAATTCACTGACATCGGCCCTCCGCTGCCCCCTCCGTCCCTCCTCCGCTGCCCCCTCCGTCCCTCCTCCGCTGCCCCCTCCGTCCCTCCTCCGCTGCCCCCCTGCGTCCCTCCTCCGCTGCCCCCCTCCGTCCCTCCTCCGCTGCCCCCCTGCGTCCCTCCTCCGCTGCCCGGTCTCACCCCGCGTTTGCGCTGTCTCATTCACGGCCGAGGACTTAGCCTCGAGCCTGCACGAGGGGCCTGGCTCCATCGCCCGCCCGCATCTGACAATAATCGTGACACTGTCATCGCTATTCCGACTCCTGGACTAGGCGCTTCCTTCCCGTGATCTCGCTGAGTCTGCACGGAAGCAGCGGACAGATGTAGGCTGACGAGCTCAAGGGCAGCACAGGTGTCTGGGGCTCCGGGCACACAAGGAGTCGCAGAGCCGCACGCATCAGGCCGGAAGGGCCAGTGTGCACGGAGGAGAGAAGATAAAGCCAGGCCGAGGGCAGTGATGGCACAAGTGGGAGAAGGGGGTGGTTGGCATAGGATGGGAATCAACGGGTGGCGCTGCAGAGGTGAGGGAGAAACTATGGAAAGATGTGAGGGCTCCAAACCAAAGGCAAACAGAGGAAGGGTGACTGATAAAGCGGCCAGTCAGTCCTTTTCCAAGTGAGGGGGGCAGAGGCCGTTCGGGAGGCCGTGAGGAGGAAGACAGACCCTGCCCTCGCAGGCTGCGGACGTGCCAGGCTCACGTCCCTAAGGGCCCTGGAAGCCCTCCTTGAAGACACGGGCCAGACGGGAGCATCCCGAGACCACCATTCAAGAATGCCAAGCCCTCATTTCTTCACTGAATTTTTAGGCCAGCCCTGGGCTGGGGTCCAACCACCATGGGGAGAGGGTGGGGGAAGGAGACAGTGAGACTTCTCTTGTTCTCAATGACCGGGGGCCTACGGAAGCTCCTCTAGTCTCTGTTTCCTCTGAGACCCTGACACAGGCTGGGGTTAATCCTGCACTGGGGCCGCGCTCATCTCCCACCTTCACCAGGCACATCGCTGTCTTCCGCAGACTTGTCCGCCAAAGCGCCTTCCTCCCTCCCTCCCGATCTCCTTCCTTCCCCTTTTCTCCCCCATCCCCTCTTCCTGTGCCCTTTCGCTACCATTCGAACAGCCAGACTGTCCTTTCTTTTTTTTTTTTTTTTTGCGGTAGGCGGGCCTCTCACTGTTGTGGCCTCTCCCCCTGCAGAGCACAGGCTCCGGATGCGCAGGCTCAGCAGCCATGGCTCACGGGCCTAGCCGCTCTGCGGCATGTGGGATCTTCCCAGACCGGGGCACGAACCTGTGTCCCCTGCATCGGCAGGCGGACTCTCAACCACTGCGCCACCAGGGAAGCCCTGTCCTTTCTTGAGTTGAGCCACTCTCAGCCTCCCTTGTAGCTTCCACACATTTGCTCCCTCTTCTGCACTCCGGGGCCATGCAGAATACCCGGATGAGGAACCGAACATGAGGCTGCTCCTGGGGACGCCAATGATGACGGCTAGTATGATTCAGTTCTTATTTTGTACTAAGAACTTGGCAGCCATTACTTCATTTATGAGGATAGCAACCTCACAGAATGGGTTCTTTGACTATCCCAACTTCAGATACTGAGAAACTGAGACTTGGAGGCATTCAGTAACTTGTCCCACATTTCACAGCCAACAGGTGGCACAATTAGGATTTGATTCGTAATCTGATTCAAAAGCCAGTTCTCTTAACCACTGGGATGCATTCCTTTCTCTCTGTCTTCCATTTGCAGACCTCCAAATACTAAAGGGTTCTCCACGTCTACACGGGGCAAGGTGCTTCGGCTTTGTGGCCATAGGCCTGCCAAGCATCCCGACACTCAGTCTGGTTCCCCGTGCTACAGTGAGGCCACATCTTCCTGCCCTGGACTTCCCAGTGGAGGTCTTTTTCCACATGCCCATCAACCTCCTCAAAGATCATGTCACCCAGCTCCCTGCTTTGAGAAAGAAGGCATTAGCCCTGCCTATCGGGCTTCCGTGTCTCAGAGACCTGAGAGATTCGACAACAAAGCAGAGAGAACGGAATCAGCTGTGCAGAGTAACGATCAGGTACCACGCCCGTGCCTCCGTGATGTCACTTGCAGTCCCCACCCCTCCTACTGCTCCGTGAACACGTCTCCCCTCGTCCTGTGCCGCAGGTCCTTGCTGCTTCACTCAGGTTAGACATGTCCTCTGTCTGCTGCTCCCCTGCCTCCGCCCATAGTAAACCCGGCTCAAATACGAGCCCAAACCCTGCCCGTTGTCACCGCAGTAAACAGCCTGGATGCGAAGCCCGCCTCCCTCACGCCCCAGAAGATTAATAAATCAGATTCAGACGCCTATTGTTCTGGACACAGTCAGAACCAATTGGAGGATTTTAAATCTCTCAGCACAGAGCAGCTGGCTGGCTATGAGAGGCCCCACTATGTCTCTGGGAAAACTTTGCCAGGGATGGAATAAGAAAGGAAAAAAGGATCAAATAATCAATAGTTACCACGAGCTCTTGGCCTTCCCCACACAGTATCCTTCAGGAGGCAGGTCCCCAACTTTATCTTGATTCTCACTTCATGAGGAGAGGGGGAGGGGCAGAAGGGGGCAGATCTGCTGAACCCAGGGTTAGGCCTCAGATGGGTGGGGTCGCTCCCCACCCACCTCCTAACCTCACCGATGCCTAATTCCATCTGCAAATGTTTGAATGTTTCAAAAGTGAGCACTCACAGCCTGAAGCCACAGCGTGAATTCTAGTTTATTATCCCAGAATTCCCAAGAAGAATTCATAGAAATCGTTGTATCTTAGACTAATTACCACTCACAACCCCCGCCCCCTAGGCATTGGTCTTGGGTTTTTTTCTTGTTTTGTTTTTTTTAATCCCTTACTCTCATGGGAGACATAGTGTGCCTGCCACTGCCGCCTGAGTGGCTGCTAGCAGTTTCCCGAGCTGTTTATGTGGAAAATCATAAAAATATTTGGTGGCCAAAAAAAGAGAGGGGAAATGCTTTGGTGGTCTGATGCAACAGAAATGCTTTTTTGAAAAAAAAAATAAAACCTGGCTGTCTTATTCTAATCCAAAAGCATGCATAAATGCCGTACTGATTGAAAGTACTCGGTGGAAGGCACATTGTTCTCGGAGACTTGCCTGCACCCCATCCCCTCAAAGCAGACAAAAGCACTGTTGGCAGCTGGCAGAGCGTAAGTCACTTATAACCCAGCCACAGGGTTTGGGAAGAGCTGTAAGCAGAAATTCTTGTGGGCTGTACTCTACCCTGGGTCTGGTATTATGCTCCTGCCCTGGTGGCCTAATTCTCTTGGCTAAAAGAGGAACCAATGCTGATGGTGATGGTGGTGATGATGGCAGAGGTGGTGATGGTGGTGACGATGGTGGTGGTGGTGGTGGTGATGGTGGTGATGATGGTGGTGATGGTGGTGATGATGGTGGTGGTGGTGGTGGTGGTGGTGATGGTGGTGATGATGGTGATGGAGGTGGTAGTGGTGATGGTGGTGATGATGGTGATGGAGGTGGTAGTGGTGATGGTGGTGATGATGGTGATGGAGGTGGTAGTGGTGATGGTGGTGATGATGGTGATGGTGGTGGTGGTCATGGTGGTGATGGTGGTGGTGATGGTGATGGTGGTGGTGGTGATGATGGTGATGGTGGTGGTGGTCATGGTGGTGATGGTGGTGGTGGTGATGATGGATGGTATAGTGGTGATGGTGGTGGTGGTGATGATGGTGATGGTGGTGATGGTGGTGGTGGTGGTGATGGTGGTGATGGTGTTGATTATGCTGACGGGGGTGGTGGTGATGGTGTTGATTATGGTGATGGGGGTGGTGGTGATGGTGTTGATTATGGTGATGGGGTGGTGGTGACGATGGTGATGGTGGTGATGTTGGTGATGATGGTGGTGGTGGTGATGGTGATGGTGGTGGTGGTGGTGGTGATGGTGTTGATGTTGGTGATGATGGTGTTGATGATGGTGATGGGGTGGTGGTGATGATGGTGGTGGTGGTGGTGATGGTGATGATGATGGTGATGGTGGTGGTGGTGATGTTGGTGATGATGGTGGTGGTGGTGATGGTGATGATGGATGGTATGGTGGTGATGGTAGTGGTGGTGATGATGGTGGTGGTGGTGATGGTGGTGATGGTGTTGATGGTGATGGAGGGGTGGTGATGGTGGTGATGATGGTGATGGTGGTGATGGTGATGATGGTGGTGGTGGTGATGGTGGTGATGATGGTGATGGTGGTGATGTTGGTGATGATGGTGGTGGTGATGGTGATGATGGATGGTAGTGGTGGTGATGATGGTGGTGATGGTGGTGATGATGGTGGTGGTGGTGGTGGTGGTGGTGATGGTGGTGATGATGGTGATGGAGGTGGTAGTGGTGATGGTGGTGATGATGGTGATGGAGGTGGTAGAGGTGATGGTGGTGATGATGGTGATGGAGGTGGTAGTGGTGATGGTGGTGATGATGGTGATGGTGGTGGTGGTCATGGTGGTGATGGTGGTGGTGATGGTGATGGTGGTGGTGGTGATGATGGTGATGGTGGTGGTGGTCATGGTGGTCATGGTGGTGGTGGTGATGATGGATGGTATAGTGGTGATGGTGGTGGTGGTGATGATGGTGATGGTGGTGATGGTGGTGGTGGTGGTGATGGTGGTGATGGTGTTGATTATGCTGACGGGGGTGGTGGTGATGGTGTTGATTATGGTGATGGGGGTGGTGGTGATGGTGTTGATTATGGTGATGGGGTGGTGGTGATGATGGTGATGGTGGTGATGTTGGTGATGATGGTGGTGGTGGTGATGGTGATGGTGGTGGTGGTGGTGGTGATGGTGTTGATGTTCGTGATGATGGTGATGGTGGTGGTGATGGTGATGATGGTGGTGATGATGGTGATGGGGTGGTGGTGATGATGGTGGTGGTGGTGGTGATGGTGATGATGATGGTGATGGTGGTGGTGGTGATGTTGGTGATGGTGATGGTGGTGGTGGTGGTGATGGTGGTGGTGGTGGTGATGGCGGTGGTGGTGGTGACAGTGATGGTGGTGGTGGTTGTGACAGTGATGCTGTCTGTTACTGCTGCAGCTGATGCTGATCAAAGAACATTTGTGCTGCATTTCACAGTCACAAACCTTTGATGCTGGTAGTGATTCCCAGAGGGAGGTGGGGTAGGAATCATTAGCACATCACACCTCCTCTCTTTCATAGAGGAGGAACATAAAGCCCAGAGAGACAGTGTCTTGCCCAATTTGTCAGTGGCAAAGCTAAGATTCAAATCCTGCAGATAAGCTTTTTTATCACATTGCTTCAGACTACAACAGCGCTGCCCAGTAGAAAGATCATCATGTCACATAGCTCAAAATTTCCCAGTGGCCACATTTTTTTAAAAGTAAAAAGAAACAGATGAAATTGATTTTAATATAGGCAGGCTTCATTTTATTGCATTTCACTTTATTGCACTTTGTACATATTGCATATTTTACAAATTGAAGGTCTGTGGCTACCCTGCATTGAACAAGTCCATCAGTGCCATTTTTCAACAGTGTTTGCTCACTTCGTGTCTCAGGTCACATTTTGGTAATTCTCACAATATTTCAAACTTTTTCACTATTATTATATTTTTTATGGTGATCTGTGATCAGTGATCTTTGATGTTACTACTGTAATTGTTTTGGGGCACCATGAACAGCACCCAGATAAGATGACGAACTTAATCGATAAAAGTTATGTGTGTTCTGACTGCTCCACTGACCCATGTCTCTCTCCCTCTCCTTAGACCTCCCTATTCCCTGAGACACAACAATATTGAAATTAGGCCAATTAATAACCCCACAATGGCCTCTAAGTGTTCAAGTGAAAGGAAGAGTCACACATCTCTCATTTAAAATCAAAAGCTATAAAGGCTTATGTTTAGTGAGAAAGGCAAGTTGAAAGCCAAGATAGGCCAAAAGCTAGACCTCTTGCACTAAACAGTTAGCCAAGTTGTGAATGCAAAGGAAAAGTTCTTGAAGAAAATTAAAAGTGCTATTCCAGTAAACACATGAATGATAAGAAAGCAAAACAACTGTATTGCTGATACGGAAAAAGTTTTAGTGGTCTGGAGAGAAGATCAAACCAGCCACAACATTTCCTTAAGCCAAAGCCTAATCCAGAGCAAGGCCCTAACTCTCTTCAATTCTGTGCAGTCTGAGAGAGGTGAGGAAAATACAGAAAAGTTTGAAGCTAGCAGAGGATTGTTCATGAGGTTTAAGGAAAGAAGCTATCTTCATAACATTAAAGTGCAAGGTGAAGAAGCCAGTGCTGATGTAGAAGCTGCAGCAAGTTATCCAGAAGATTTAGCTAAGATCATTAATGAAGGTGGCTATGCTAAACAACAGATTTTCCATGTAAATGAAACAACCTTTGATTAGAATAAGATACCATCGAGGACTTTTATAGCTAGAGAGGAGAAGTCAGTGCCTGGCTTCAAAGCTTCAAAGGACAGGCTGATTCTTGTTAGTGGGTAATGCAAGCTGGTGACTATACGTTAAAGCCAATGCTCATTTACCATTCTGAAAGTCCTAGGGCCCTAAAAATTATGTTAAATCTATTCTGCCTGTGTTCTATAAATGGAATAACAAAGCTTGGATGACAGCACATCTGTTTACAACATGGGTTACTGAATATTTTAAGCCCACTGTTGAGACCTACTGTTCCGGGAAAAAAATAAAAAAGATTTCTTTCAAAATATTACTGCTCACTAACAATGCACCTTGTCATCCAAAAGTTCTGATGAGGATGAACAATGAGACTAATGTTGTTTTCATGCTTGCTAACACAGCATCCACACCGGTATGAGGTGACACCTCGTTGTAGTTTTGATTTGCATTTCTCTAATGATTAGTGATGTTGAGCATCCTTTCATGTGTTTGTTGGCAACCTGTATATCTTCTTTGGAGAAATGTCTATTTAGGTCTTCTGCCCATTTTTGGATTGGGTTTTTTGTTTTTGTTTTTGATATTGAGCCGCATGGGCTGCTTGTATATTTTGGAGATTAATCCTTTGTCCATTGATTCATTTGCAAATATTTTCTCCCATTCTGAGGGTTGTCTTTTCATCTTGTTTATGGTTTCCTTTGCTGTGAAAAAATTTTAAGTTTCATTGGTCCCATTTGTTTATTTTTGTTTTTATTTCCCTTTCTCTAGGAGGTGGGTCAAAAAGGATCTTGCTGTGATTTATGTCATAGAGTGTAATTGAGTGGCCTTACATTTAGGTCTTTAATCCATTTTGAGTTTATTTTTGTGTATGGTGTTAGGGAGTGTTCTAATTTCATTCTTTTACATGTAGCTGTCCAGTGTTCCCAGCACCACTTATTGAAAAGACTGTCTTTTCTCCATTGTATATCCTTGCCTCCTTTATCAAAGATAAGATGACCATATGTGCATGGGTTTATCTCGGGGCTTTCTATCCTGTTCCATTGATGTATATTTCTGTTTTTGTGCCGGTACCATACTGTCTTGATTACTGTAGCTTTGTAGTATAGTCTGAAGTCAGGGAGCCTGATTCCTCCATCTCCGTTTTTTGTTCTCAAGATTGCTTTGGCTATTCGGGGTCTTTTGTATTTCCATACAAATTGTGAAATTTTTTGTTCTAGCTCTGTGAAAAATGCCATTGGTAGTTTGATAGGGATTGCATTGAATCTGTAGATTGCTTTGGGTAGTAGAGTCATTTTCACAATGTTGATTCTTCCAGTACAAGAACATGGTATATCTCTCCATCTGTTTGTAACGTATTTAATTTCTTTCATCAGTGTCTTATAGTTTTCTGCATACAGGTCTTTTGTCTCCCTAGGTAGGTTTATTCCTACGTATTTTATTCTTTTTGTTGCAATGGTAAATGGGAGAGTTTCCTTAATTTCTCTTTCAGATTTTTCATCATTACTCTATAGGAATACAAGAGATTTCTGATTAATCATGTATCCTGCTACTTTACCAAATTCATTGATTAGCTCTATTAGTTTTCTGGTATCCTCTTTAGAATTCTCTATGCACAGTATCATGTCATCTACAAACAGTGACAGTTTTACTTCTTCTCTTCTGGTTTGGATTCCTTTTATTTCTTTTTCTTCTGTGATTGCCATGGCTAAAACTGAAGTAATCAAAGAGGAAATCAAAAAATACCTAGAAACAAATGACAATGAAAACACGATGACCTAAAACCTATTGGATGCAACAAAGCAGTTCTAAGGGGAAAGTTTATAGCAATACAATCCTACCTCAAGAAACAAGAAAAATCTCAAATAAACAACCTAACCTTACACCTAAAGCAATTAGAGAAAGAAAAACAAAAAAAAACCCAAAGTTAGCAGAAGAAAAGAAATCAAAAGGTCAGATCAGAAATAAATGAAAAAGAAATGAAGGAAACAATAGCAAAGATCAGTAATATTAAAAGCTGGTTTCTTGAGAAGATAAACAAAATTGATAAACCATTAGTCAGACTCATCAAGAAAAAAAGGGAGATGACTCAAATCAACAGAATTAGAAATGAAGAAGGAGAAGTAACAACTGACACCGCAGAAATATAAAGGATCATGAGAGATTACTACAAGCAACTATATGCAATAAAATGGACAACCTGGAAGAAATGGACAAATGCTTAGAAATGCACAACCTGCCGACACTGAACCAAGAAGAAATAGAAAATATGAACAGACCAATCAGAAGCACTGAAATTGAAACTGTGATTAAAAATCTTCCAACAGGGCTTCCCTGGTTGCACAGTGGTTAAGAATCTGCCTGCCAATGCAGGGAACACGGGTTTGATCCCTGGTCCAAGAAGATCCCACATGCTGCAGAGCAACTAAGCCCATGCACCACAACTACTGAGCTCACATGCCACAGCTACTGAGGCTGTGAGCCACAACTACTGAGCCTGCATGCTGCAACTACCAAAGCCTGCGTGCCTAGAGCCCGTGCTCTGCAACAAGAAAAGCCACCGCAATGAGAAGCCTGCACACAGCAATGAAGAGTAGCCCCTGCTCGCCTCACAGCAACGAAGCCCCAACGCAGCCAAAAAGAATAATCTTCCAACAAACAAGAGCTCAGGACCAGATGGCTTCACAGGTGAATTCTATCAAACATTTAGAGAAAAGCTAACACCTATCCTCTCAAACTCTTCCAAAATGTAGCAGAGGGAGGAACACTCCCAAACTCATTCTATGAGGCCACCATCACCCTGATACCAAAATCAGACAAAGATGTCACAAAAAAAAGAAAACTACAGGTCAATATCACTGATGAACGTAGATGCAAAAATCCTCAACAAAATACTAGCAAACAGAATCCAACAACACATTAAAAGGATCACACACCATGATCAAGTGGGGTTTATCCCAGGAATGCAAGGATTCTTCAATATACACAAATCAATCAATGTGACAAACCATATTAACAAATTGAAGGATAAAAACCATATGATAATCTCAATAGAGGCAGAGAAAGCTTTTGACAAAATTCAACACCCATTTATGATAAAAACTCTCCAGAAAGTAGGCTTAGAAGGAACTTACCTCAATATAATAAAGGCCATATATGACAAACCCACAGCCAACATCGTTCTCAATGGTGAAAAACTGAAACCATTTCCTCTAAGATCAGGAACAAGACAACGTTGCCCACTCTCACCACTATTATTCAGCATAGTTTTGGAAGTGTACATTGTCTTTTTAGACATAATGCTTTTGCACACTTAATAGATTATAGTATAGTGTAAACATAACTTTTACATGCACTGGGAAACCAAAAACTTCATGTGACTTGCTTTTTTGCAATATTAGTTTTATTGCAGTGGTCTGGAACTGAACCCACAATATCTCTGAGGTATGCCTGTACTTTATGTAACCCAACATATCCAAAATATTATCATTTCAACATATAATCAAGGTAAAAATTATTAATGGGATATTTTACATTCTTTGTTTTCACACTAAGTACTAGAAATCCGGTGTGTATTTTGTACTTGGAGCACATTCTCATTTCACTGTGGCTAGTGGCTACGTTATTGGCCAGCAAAAGTCTAGAAGGATCCAACAATGGCTTTGACACTGAGTGTGGTATTGAGAGAATCTCAGACAAAAGGAAGCATGATTGCTGCTTGACTCATCTTTATTCCTGAAGAGGAAAAACTCTCATCTCAAGTTGAGCTCCCCAAAGTCAGGCAGGCAAGGTGCAAAAATTATTGCAGTTCACAAACTGTATTTTTCTTTTTCTTATCCTCCCCCTCTTCTTTCTTTCCTTCTTCTTGAGCAACAGCTGCTAAAACATCTAATCCAGATAGTAACACTGAATGATTTTCAACTCATCTACAAGCAGTCACATGGTCCCTGCCTTCTGAAGGTTTTCTGACCTCCACCTGAATTACACATGGTGCCGCACCAAGCACAGTGCAAAAACAATGACCCCTCCGACAACACTGGGCACTCATCTTTATGCTTCCAGCGGGGAGATATGTATGGAGGAGAAAAAAGAAGGAAGGAGAGAGAAATGGAAGAAGGGAGGGACGAAAGAGTACAGGGTCGAATAGTGGCCACCAAAATTCACGTTCATCTGGAATCGCATAATATGAACTTATTTGGGGAAAAAAAGTTCTTTTCATATGTAATTAGTTAAGATGAGGTCATACTGGATTAGGGTAGACACTAATTCAATGACTGCTATCCTTAAAAGAAAAGGGAAATTTGGATGTAGACAGAGAAGACACAAGAAAGAACATCATGTGAATACAGGGGTAGAGATTGAGTGATGCATCTACAAGCCAAAAAACACCAAGGATTGCTGGAGACCACCATAAGCTAGGAGAGAAGCATGGACCAGATTCTCCCTCTAAGCATCCAGAAGGAACCTACCCTGACAACACCTTGATTTTGGACTTCTCACCTCCAGAACTATTAGAGAATACATTTCTGTTGTTTTAAGCCATCCAGCTTGTGGTAATTTGCTATGGCAGCCCTACAAAACTAATACAGAAAGGGAAGGCCAAGCCAGACATGCTCTCTTGTGAAAATCAGTAACGAACAAAATATAGGATCAAAAAGAACTTGCAGTTGAGAAAATCAGCCCCCCTCCCCCTCCCCCCTCTCTGATCACCCATTCTGGTCATTACACCTGAGTCCCAGGTTTGCTGTGAAGAGATTAAGCCTTAAAATGAGGGGTTCAAGAATTTCAAACATTGTCTGCTAAAAGAGAAATTCACTACTCTACATGTCTGCTGAGGACAGAATGAAAACCAGAGACTAAAAGACAGAGGAAAACAAATTCCAGCTCCACCTGTAGAAATCTTAAACAAGCAGAAGTGATCCATGGCAAGTGGGCTACCTCACATGATGAACTGATCCAGGAGGTATTAAAAAGAGGCTATGGGGATTTTATCTTTCTGATATCAACAAAAGAATTCCTGGTGGGATAGGAGAATAAACTGGATGATCACAGGACCCTTTTCCATTGAAGTGGACACTGCATAGATAAGGTTCTGGGTCTGCTGGGCCCCAACTTCCAGGAGACATGACCCATTCCCCATAACACATGGCCCTGCCCCTAGCATTGGCTGATCAGATTCTCAAGTATTTTGACAAATACGGAGACTCTAATCAGAGAGATGCGGGGGCTAAGGCAGGAACTTGCTTGGATAACTTGGGACCACAGCAAGTCATGGCCACGTGCAGGTTAAATTTATGCAGGAGCAGGAAATATGAGTAGACAGGAAAAACCAACAGGAAGGGAAAAAGAAGAAAGAAGCAGACTTCTGGTGTTTCTACTTACTTATTTCTTCATGTCAAACTACTGCAAACTTTGGTGGCTCAAAATGACAACCATTTTATTATATAGCATGAATTTGTGGATTAGAAATTCAGGCAGAGCTCAGCTGGGTGATTCTTCTGTTCTGCCTGATACAGGCAGAAGTCGCTGTGCGGTAACCTACTATAGCACTTGGGCTGGTGTAGGCGTATCAGAGATGGTTTCACTCCTGTGTCTGGCACCTTGGCAGGGACAGCTGGAAGCCAGGCTCAGCTGGGGCTATAAACCAGAGTGCCTACCTGTGGTCTCTCCAGCATGGCGTTTCAGAGTCATTAAACTTCTTACAAGAGAGTCAGGTCTCCTCTAGTGAGTGTTTCAGTGAACAAGCCAGAAGCTGTGTGGCCTTTTAGGACCCAGCCTTAAAGTCACATAGCAACATTTCTGTCATACTCTATTGGTTGAAGCAGTCATAAGCCCACCCAGGCTCAAGGGGCAGGGATATAGACCCACCACTCTATGGGAGGTGGGGGGGGGAGTCAAAGAATTTGTGACCATGGTTTAAAACCACCACCCCAGAGAGGGAAGAGATGGGAGGAGTTGCTTTCCAGTTTACAATTCTCATGAGATAGCCTAATCCTTATCAATAAACCCTCTTTTTACATGGTTCACTTGAGTAGGGTTCTAGGCCTTGCAACCAAAATTGTTCCGTTTTGAGCTGAATTTTGTCCCTCAAAAGAATATTTTTTTATAAATTTATTTATTTATTTGTGACTGCATTGGGACTTCATTGCTGGGTGCGGGCTTTCTCTAGTTGCGGCGAGTGGGGGCTATTCTTCATTGTGTTGTGCGGGCTTCTCATTGCGATGGCTTCTCTTGTTGCAGAGCACGGGCTCTAGGCAAGCGGGCTCAGTCGTTGTGGCACACAGGCTTAGTTTCTCTGCAGCATGTGGGATCTTTCTGAACCAGGGCGCAAACCCATGTCCCCTGCATTGGCAGGTCGATTCTTAACCACTGCGCCATCAGGGAAGTCCCTGTCCCTCAAAATTGAATGTTGAAGTCCTAACCCCTAGTACCTCAGAATATGACTGTATTTGGAGGTAAGGTCTTTAAAAAGAGGAGACTACGTTAAAATGAGGTCTTTAAAATGGGTCCTAATCCAACGTGACTTGTCTCTTTATAAGAAGAGATTAGGACACAGAAACACACAGAGGAAAGACCACGGGGAAACACAGGGAGAAGATGGCCGTCTACAAGCCAGAGAGAGATGAGGCTTCAGAAGAAACTGACCCTTCCAACACAATGTTCTTGAACTTCTAGCCTCCAGAACTGGGAAAAAATAAATTTCTATTTTATAAACCCTCCAATCTGTGGTATTTTATTAGGGCTGCCTGAGCAAACTCATACTAGCCCTGACTCATCAAATATGCCCAATGTAGGTATGTTGGTGCTAATATGAGCAACGGAGAGTCTGGGCCTGCAAGCTTACTGGTTAGAGCAGGATGGCCCCAGTCCAGGCAGCTCCAGTGCACAGCGAGGGCACAAAGCGCACCGGGAGCCCAGGTCACTGCCTGCCCGGTGTGCATCCACTGGAATCAGGAGATACAGAACCGGTGACTTATTTCTCCCATCTCCCCTCCTGGCAAAGAAAAGCATTGACTGTCACCCTTTACAAGAGCAGCAGCATGCTTTTCTTCTGAAAGAGAAACACTATCTTGGTTCATCTTTCTTATGAATACAGACATGTGAATGTGACTTCACGTGTGCACACACGCTTGTACACACACCCCCAAGCACGCACACACACACACACACATCCACACACTCTACCCTTCTTGTTCCCTCTCTAACACACTTTCTTTTCTATCCCATGCAATAACCCAAGAGTCAGGAAACCTGGGTTTGGTCTCAGCTCTACTAAACTTCCCTTAATTTTCCCAGTTTTCCGCCTGCTCAGCTTTAAATGAAAGATGATTTCTAAGATGGCTTTTAGCACTAAAGGCTTATGGGTCCATAATCTCAGTACAGTGAAGAAGCACTTGCCTAGTGTTAGGGCAACGTCTTTCCTGCTGCTGATTAGCCAGAGCATCTCAGGTCACCTCTCCCAGCCTCAATTTCCCCCACCATGAATTGTACCTAATGGTCTCCAGGCTCACCTCTGACATCCCGGGACCCAGGACGGCTCTTTTTCCTATAAATTCACTTTCCAGACTTCATTTTTTCTTGCTCTTCCTGACTTGAACAAAAAAGTCTCCTCCTTGCTGTCCTGAGCCCCCCATCTCTCCTTGCTGCTTCGATCTCCCCACCACCCAAGCCCTCCTCCACACTGGTTCACTGAGTGCTCCCAGCTCCCACCCTTCCCTCTCCATCCCAAGTTGCACCCACCATGGGGAGACCCACCTACCACCCTGACCTCAACCCAGCGGCCACTCCAGTGCCCACCCCTGCAGTCCCACCATCAACATCTCATCCCCGGCCATGGCAGACTCCTTCCTCTTGTTCATTCACTCCTACGATGCCCACTTTGTTTGTTTGTTTGTTTGTTTGCGGTAGGCGGGCCTCTCACTGCTGTGGCCTCTCCCGCTGCGGAGCACAGGCTCCGGACGCGCAAGCTCAGCGGCCACGGCTCACGGGCCCAGCCGCTCCGCGGCATGTGGGATCTTCCCGGACCGGGGCACGAACCCGCGTCCCCTGTATCGGCAGGCGGATTCTCAACCACTGCGCCACCAGGGAAGCCTGATGCCCACTTTTGATTCTCATTAAGACCTCTCCCTCCCGCGCTGATTTCCATCCCTTCCTACCTGAGGCCATGAGTCCTTGTTTAACCCACTCTCTGGCTGTCACGGCCAACCCCTCGCCACCTTGCTCCTCAGTCACACTGAACCCAGAAAGCCTCACAGCTTTGTAGCGGAGCCTCCATCCCCAGCTCTGGACACCAGAATTCCACTAGAGGAAACCTCCACCTGCACGGGCAGGCGCCGAAGGAAAGGCCACAGCAGAGATCAACCATCGCTCCACTTCTCCCCACCGGCCCTTCTCTGATCCTCCATGGTGCTTCCCAAACCTCTCCCAGGCCCCTGCAGCCCCCGGCCTGGGAAGCTGACCTCGCCTCCTACTTTGTAGAAAAAATAGAGGCCGTCAGGAAAGGACGCCCTCGCCTTCCTGCCGCCCCACCTACAGGCTTTGTACATGTGCGCTGCCTTTCCTGCAGGATGGAAGGGGCGCTCGCCACCTGTTCAGGACTAATCCCACCCCGCATGCCAAGATTCTACCCACCCCCACCTCCCTAAGTCCCTGTCCCACCAAGAAGCGCCCCGTCTCTCGGTGTGTCCTTTCTCCCGCAGTGGGCACTTCGGGCTCAGCACAAACGCTTGATTAGGACTCTCCTTTCTGGAAAAAAAAGAAAGTGTTCAACTTTGCCCTTGCCTTTAGTAGCAACGTATTTCCCCCCTACTGTCCTGGCTGAGAAACCTGAAAGCAGGCTTGTCCATAATTTCTTATTTTTCACTCATGCATTTTAAAAGTGAAAATCTTTTAGGGTTTTTCTTTCTGTTAATAAAAGTGTATATGCTCACTGTTTATTTATAGAAGAGTCAAATCATGCAGGAACATTTAAAAACCAATGTGGAAATCTCTTCTGCCAGGGAGGACTAGGTGTAGTCTGTTGCTGCACCCACCGCTCCACCCCCAGCCAGAGCTGGGCAGACAAAGACAGCGGATGTTGTGGCTTCTGGGGTCATTCAGAAGCTGGAAGCACAGTGGCTCTTTCCAGCAGGAGCAAAAGCCATGAAGGAGAAAGAGTTGCTTGCAGAGACGAGACTCCAGGCAGAGAGAGGGGAAGAGCTACTCCAGCTTCTCTCCAACCCCGCCCACCGACCTCCTGCCAGGGCCTCCCGTCGGTGGAGCCCAGCTGGAAACCAGGTGTCACAGGAGCCCTGCAAACACAGCCTGCAAGGGTGGCCACTCCTGGACGCAGAGCAGGGGAGAGGTGCAGAGTGGATAACAAGGCAAGCATAGGTACTACTTTTATCTTCCTTTACACGTGGAGAAACAAGGCGCAGAAAACTGAAGCAACGTGCCCCATATCACAGAACAAGTAAGTAGAGAGGTGGAGATTTGAACCCACAGACAGCCCGGACCTGAAACCCCCAATCGTAACTGGCAGTGCTCTAGCACCTTCCCTAGAGCCTCTGGTCTAGCAGCTTGTGGCTTCCTCTGGCTTCTCTGTCTTCCATCCCATATCTTTTTTTATTTCTGTCTGGCACAGACAGTGTTGCTGGCACATACACAGGGCTTTGGGGTCAGACAGACAAATTCCATTCCAGCTCCACTAGTGATTAGCTGGGTAAAGTTACCTAATCTATTCAGTTGACACATGTTTATTCAGCACTGACTATATGCCAGTCCCAAGGGACTTGACCCCTTCAAGCATCTGTTTTCTCATCTGGACAATGGGCGTGATGGTATACACGGGTCAAGCAGATGCAGTGAGGCAACCGAGGGTCTGCTATATTATTATTACATTGGCTCCCCCAAAATGCTGATTTTCCCACTCCTCCCTCTTTCCCACCTTCTTGTCCCTGTCAAAGCTTTTCGGTCTTCCTTGCCTGTATCATTGTTCATCTTGGCTGGTGGCTCATGGAACAGATGTTACTGGCCCCATTGGAGTGAAGGCCCCAGAACAGCAACACCCCCAAGTCACTTGCTGCCCCCCCCAGGACAGACCTGCATTTCCCAGAGCCTCAGTGTCCCCATCTGGAAAGTGGGTGGGGGGAGTAGGACCCAGCCATCTCCCAGGTTGTCCACCAGGAAGAGAGAGAAAGGGTCGGGGGGCAGAGTAGCAAGAGGAAAACCCTTTGCAAATGTGAAAAGTGTTTAGTACCACGAGCATCGACCGCAACGGTGTCAGGCAGCAGGACTTGGTGTCGGTTCAAACACAGGGGATCCCCATGCAGGTCCCGCCAAGTCCATCCTGCTTGGCCTCCTCTCTGGGGTGGTGGATTTGGGAAGACTCGCGTTCAGATCCTCCCTCTGCCGCTCACAAGCCCTGTGGCCTTGGCAAGACCTGTTATCCTGGGCCTCAGGCTCCTTCTCTGCGAAATGGGCAAAGAGGCCCTTGGCAGCATCCACTCCGGGGGCTGCAGGGGGCAGGAGGCACACTCGGTAGGGAGATGTGAAGAGACCTTAGTGAAGGAAGAAGGAAGGAAGCTGCTACCTCTCCTGGGGCTGAGGCCCAGGGTAAGAGCTGGAGACACAGAAGGGGTCCCCACTGGGAGCCACTGAGGGACACTGAGCTGGAGCAGGGAGGGGAGGGGAGGAAATACCGCAGCCTCTCTCTTCCCGGCCTCTGATGTCCTGCTAGTATCTCAAACAAGCCCAGGCAATGCTGCCTGTAGGAGCCCAGCCTCCCAGGCCTAGAGAGAAGGGCAAAGAGAGGATCCGGAGGGGAAGCGGTCATCACACCCTCAGCAGCATCATGGTTCCGCTGGAAGAAACAAAGGGCTGGGGAACGCCGGGCACACCTCCCGCCCGTAGTCAGCACCCCCTGCTCACCTGCTCACCAGTTCTTCTGGCGTGAACACTGCCCCCTGCTCTGTTCTTTGGTCCCTCCTTCGTCCATACCAGGGGAAGACCTGGTTGTCCCCTGTCCTCTTAGGGAGGAATTAATTGATAAAAATGACAACTTTCAGCCCCATTCTGATGACCAAATTTCACCTCAGGTCTCACATCACAGGGGTGTGGCAAAGCACCAAACCTCCCTGACTTCACCAAAGCTCTAGAATCCTTGGCTATGACCTCCCAAAGGGGGGCAGTCAGGGCTTCCATCTTTAATGTACTCTTTGCCCCTCGGGGTCAAGCAATCAAGGAAATGAATCAAATCAACTGAGTCCAGATTGATTCTACTCACATACCCCGTATAGCTTAGTGGTTTGGTTAAACACATTCCCTTTGAAGCCTGCCAACCCCAGGCAACCTGGTGGACTTCTCTGAGCCTCACTTTCTGCATTGCAAAAATAATCACGCTGCCCAGCTGTGGGTTGCTGTGGGAATAGAAGGAAAGGACTGGGCACAGAGAAGCCTTCCATAACCTCTTCTGCCCCAGGTCAACCCTGTGGTGCAGGTGTGGCAGATACACAAACAGGATCGTAATAACCAGGAAGGAATTTCTCATGGACCCACACCAGTGAGTTCATCTCAAATCCAGGTCTGCCTTTGCCCAAAGACAGTGGCCCTCCATGTCCCCTGCCTGTCCAAACCGGCCCTCCCAGTTGACTTGTCCCCATCAGGGAATAGTCACTATATTTTGAAGAAGCCAAAAACATTTTCTTTCTGCTTGGTTTGAGAACGCGTTCTGTGGCTTTATTTTTCCAGTAATTATTTCTTTCTTGTTACAGGCAGATGGGAACCTAGGTGTGCAGATGTAGGCTTCCAGGGATCTCAGCTGTGGAGACAGTGCTGAAAGGCGGAGGGTGGCAGGAGGGAAGAGTTCGCTGTGTCTCTGGAGCATCCACGCGAGGAAATGGAGACGCTGACCACATCTCGTTCTTTGGACTTTTCTTTCACTGAAACTACCACCATTGGGTATTGGAGTCGGGACCCCGGCAACCTCAGCCTTATTCCTGACCACCACCACCCCCAAAGCCTGGAGCAGCTCATTCCTCCAGATCCTGCCCTCCAAATCTAGAAAACGGGTTTTTTCCACTCTTGCAAGGCTATGGGATGAGTTCAAGTCATTCAGAAAGCTGGGACCCAGGAAGTCAAAGTTAGAGGTTGGTTCAGAAATGAACTTTGGAGTCTTGGCTTTGAGTCCTGACCTGAACTTTGCTCTGCATGACCTTGGGCAAATTACTTCATCCTCTGGCCCTCATTTTCCTCATCTGTGAAGTGGGGGTGATAATGCATACCTCCAGGTGTCCTGAGGAGCATGCAGTGAGGTTACGCCTAGAAGGCCCCCACACAGGGCTGGAAGTGCTCAGCAAGTGGGAGGGGTGTTGAGGGAACAAGATGCATCAGGGCAAAAGCCACCCTCTCCTGCCACGCAGGCCAGGGGTGCCCAAGAGCAGCCTCCTGGGTTCTTTAGGCCAAGACAAGGCTCCTATCTGCAGGCCTCGGGCCTCCCTGCCCCTCCCAACCTGTTGTCCCCTCTTACTCAAAAGAAAAGCCAAGAGAAGAGAAGGGAAGAGAAAGGAAGGAAAGAAGAAGAAGAGAGAAGAGAAGAGAAGAGAAGAGAAGAAAAGAAAAGAAAAGAAGCATCCTTCCTCTGGAGACCTTCATCCTGAAACTAGCTGGGGAATGCTAGAGACAGTCACTCCACGCTCAGTATGTTGAACCACTTTCTGGGCTTAAAAAAATATATTATTGTTTACCTAACGGTTCTTCTGTGAGAAATGGGTGTCTGTTCCTTTAAACAGAACACAGCGCTGCAGACAGAGCGGCTCCGGGGTTGTTTGCAGCCAGAGGAGGGGGAGACAGAGGACATCCTGTTGTTGAGTAGAAACAACAGAGACAGACAGACAGACAGGGAGGAAAGGTCAGCACCGACCCTAGCAGACGAATCCAGCTCATTTTTTTCAATATTTTCTTTCAAAAAGAAAATATTCACTTTCTTTTTTTTTTTTTTTGGCTTACATTTGCCAGTCTAACCCCAGATCCTACTGGCTTACTTAAGACAAGGGAGCCTTCTCCAAGCGGAGTGGCATATCAAGATAAAAGAGGTACTGACAGTCTCAGGTCCTTGAACTTTGTGCAGAAGGTAGCATGTTGCAAGCTTTTCCTAAATTCAGGACTTGGGAATAGGAATCAGGAAAAACATATGCCATTTGCTGAATGGTGGTGCCTATCATATATTACCTCCAATCTTCCCAAGAGCCCTGCCAGGGAGGTTTATGCATCGCCATTTTACAGATGTGGAAACTGAGGCTCAGGCAGATGAGCCAAATCAGACTGTGTGACTCTCCTGCTTACATTTAGAAGGTGGCTCCCAAGATCCTGCAGGATCTGGTCCCTGCCTACTCCTCCCGCCCCATCTCCTCACCCTCATCCTTGCTCACCATGCTCTGTCACACCTTCAAAACTCTCTCAGTTCCTCTTACACTGTGCTACCCTAAGTGAGAGCCACAGCCTCAGACCAGCAGCCGCAGCACCTGGGAGCTGGCTGGAAATTCAGGAGTTCAGCCCCATCCTAGAATCTGCCTTTTTAATAATACCCCCAGGTGCACATTAAAGTGTGAGAAGCACCACTACTGCACATCTAGTTTTTTCGACCTCAGGACCTTTGCACATGCTGCTCCCGCTGTGTAAAACAATCCTCTTTCATCTTGGCCTGACTTGGCCCTACTCACCCTGAGCTCATATGTCACTTCCTCAGGAAGGGCTCCCTTGACCCTCCAATAACGTTATTCTCCCTTAAAAGTCCACTTCTTCTCTTTTATAGCACTTTTTGCAGTGTAATTACTTATTGAATGTCTGTCTCTGTGAAGGCTGAGGCCATGTCTCACTGGCTTACCAGGAACATGGTAGGAGCTGCACAAACATATGTTGAATGAATAAACATGGTGCTATTTCTGGTGCTGCAAGGAGAAAGGTTCACAGACAGACCCACTGCTTGGGTCATTGGGGCTCTTGAGGCATTTTCATTCAGTTTCAGCAAATATTTACTAGGCGCTATTATGTATCCATAGCTGGGGTCATATGTGTAAGGAGGCTACTTGTGACAAAGTGGATCCCTGAATTCAGAACAGTGATTCTGTTGTCCTGTTTAGGGCACAAGGTCAGGGGCTGAATAAAACTAAGCCAAGAAATGTACATTCCTGGTGGTAACAACAAAGAACCCTCAGAAGAAGGGATAAGAACTTAACCTTTCCTGGGCCCCACTTCTGGGCCAGGCACCTACACAGCTTGTAAACGTCATATATATATATGGTATATCGTTGTATATATGTATATATACACACAAAGTGTAAAGGACTAGAATTAGCCAAGATAATTGTGAAGAAGACAAGGAGAAAAGATTCATGCTTTCACATATCAAGACATATTATAAATTTACAGTAATTAAATCCATGTGGTTTTGGTACAGAGACTGACAAATAGACCTATAGAACAAAACAGAGAGTCCAGAAAGAGACCTACACATAAATGGAAACTACCTACATGCAGTGATGCCATTATCCATCTATGAGGAGAAGCTGGGTTGCTCAGTAACTGGTGCTAGGCCAACTAGCTACTCACATGGAAAAATTAAAGTGAGATTTCTCACCCACTCTACAAACAAATAAAATCCAGATGGATTAAAGACTAGATTTTTTTAAAGCTTTATATTTGTTTTAGAGAAAATAGAGGAGAGTATCTTTATAATATTGGCATATGGAAAGATCCTTAAAGCAGGATGGAAAAATAATAAGCCAAAAAGAAAACAATTAATTCATTTGACTGAAGTAAAATGTAAAAGTTCTGTACAACAAATAACACCATAAACAAAGTTAGAGGGCAAGTCACAGAATAGGTGTTCCATTCACATGACTGGTACCCAGAATATATCATATCAGTCGACAAATCACGAAGAAATTAAACAAGCAAGGAAGGCAGGAAGGAAGGAAAGGAGGGAGGGAGGGAGGGAGGGAGAATGAAAGAGAAAGAAAGAAAAAAAGAAAAGGGCAAAGAACGTGAATTGTGATTTCCAAAACGAAAAGCCCAAGTGAGCAATAAGCATACAAAAATATGGTCAATGACCCTAATGATCAAGGAAACGCAAATTAAAACAGTGAGTCACTCAACAGCTCACAAAAAGTAACACATCTGGGGCTTCCCTGGTGGCGCAGTGGTTGAGAGTCCGCCTGCCAATGCAGGGGACACGGGTTTGTGCCCCGGTGTAGGAAGATCCCACATGCCGCGGAGCGGCTAGGCCCGTGAGCCATGGCCGCTGAGCCTGCGCGTCCGGAGCCTGTGCTCCGCAACGGGAGAGACCACAACAGTGAGAGGCCCGCGTACCACCCCCCCCAAAAAAAAAAAGTAACACATCTGTCTACAGAGTGTTGATGAAGACGTGGGGAGATATTGATACACCCACCACTGGTGCTGGGATGACTTGACACAACCAGTTTGGAAAGCAATTTATTCATATTCAGTAAAACTGAAGGTGTCTCAATGGCAATTTCACTTCTCGAAGGTAGGAACCTTCAAGAAACTCTTACATATAAGCATGAGCATTTATATGTAAAAGTATTCATTGTGGCATTGTTTAATAACAAAAACTAAAAGGAACTGAACTTTTTAAGAATAGGAGAATGGATAAACAAATCATAGTGTTTATTTTAAATGGAATGGTACACGAGGAGAGGAGAGTCACAGGTGGAAAGGAAAGAAATGCATGGGGCTTACATGTCATTCTAACCCAGAAGCCAGCCCACGATCTTCCTTAGCACCAACCTGACTCTTCTAAAGCGGTTAAACCCTCATCTCCATCAGATCTTTGGTTGCAGGTAACAAACATTGACTCTGATTAAGTAAAAGGAAGAAGGAATGTTTTGGAAGGATACTGGGCCCAGAGACTCCATGGAGGAGCATGGAGCTAGGTAGGAACCAGGCACCTCTGGGACCTCAGTGTCAGAGCATGTGGACCATTCCTCTAGAGCAAGCTTTCTCAACCTGGACACTACAGACATTGACAGCTTCCTAATTCCTTGCTCTTGGGGGCTGTCCTGTACAATGGAGGATGTTTAGCAGCCTCCCTGACCTCTCTACCCACTAGGTATTAGTAGCAGCACTCCACTTGTGAAAATCAAAATGTCTCCAGACATTGTCATATGTCCCCTGGAGGGCGAAAACCACCGATGGCGGTGAAGCTCTGACTTTGGTCCCATGAGCAGCAGCATCGCCTGGAACTTAGTAGAAATGCAAATTCTCGGGTCTTATCCTAGACCTTTTTTTTTTTTTTTTTTTAGCGGTACGCGGGCCTCTCACTGTTGTGGCCTCTCCCATTGTGGAGCACAGGCTCTGGACGCTCAGGCTCAGCGGCCAGGGCGCACAGGCCCAGCCGCTCCGCGGCATGTGGGATCTTCCCGGACTGGAGCACGAACCCGTGTCCCTTGCATTGGCAGGCGGACTCTCAACCACTGTGCCACCAGGGAAGTCCCCCTAGACCTTCTGAATCAGGTACTCTGAGGGTAGGCCCAGCCTGTTTTAACAAGTCTTCTGGGCGATTCTGAGAACTGCTTTGCCAGGCTTGGTCTTGGAAAGACCCAGCTACAACTTCCCTCCGTCCCTGTGTGTAACCTCTCAAGACTCAGATACTGGAATCATGTATCTCACTGGTCTAGATTAAATCACATGCCCTTCTCAGGCAAGGAGAAGCAGCTTCACATAGACCTACATTGAATAGAGAAGGAGACAGTCCCCCAAAATCAGGGATGGAGGCCACTGTTTCCAGTAGGTGGAGAGAAGGGATTCTGGGCTGGGGCTCCTCCACTCACCAGATATTTAGTGATTTCCTCCTGATCCCTGAGTGCTTCGTAGGAGTCTTTACTATCACTGACGGTGCTGTTGAACTCCAGGTTGGCCTCTGATGGTCCCAGGAGACTATTAGGAAACACCATGAGCCAGAACGTCCACTGTGGGAAGCCCCACACTCACTCTCTAGTTCTACTCCCTCCCAGCTGCATAACCTTCGGCTCCTGAGCCTCAGTTTCCTCATCAGCAAATGGGGATAATAATCCTTACCTCAGTGGACTGTTGTGAGGTTCAAATAAAATAATGTTAAGATGCACTATAAATATTTCTTATTATAGGAAAGGCACAGATTTCCAGCAGTGGACAGGGTGGGTAGCCTGGGGAGGCAGTGGATTGCAAAGTCGTTTTTCCAGCATTTTGATAATAATCGAACGGCCTGCTCCATGCCAGATCCCCCCATCTCTGGTTAAAACATCCGTCACGTCAGACACTAGCCACATCAGCCGCTAGTGTCTCAGCAGCTATATCGTGATACCTTGTGTTTACACGGTGTGTCAGAGCTTGCAGAGTGTTTTCTGATCTATCATCTCATTGGATTGGATCCTTACAATATCCCTGGGAGGAAAAGGGAACAGCATCCAAATACCCATTTCATAGGCAAGGAAGTTGAGGGTCAGCATGAAGAAAATTTGGCAAAGATCACAGGACCAAGCTCTAGTAGAACTGGAACCAAATGTCAGCCTTCTGAGAAAGGGAGATTTCGCTGCCCTGTACTGTGATACCCAGGAAGGACACCTCATTGTGGTGAAACAATTTAGGGAAGCTTCATGAAGCAGAAGCCTATGCGTGTGCAAAGCTTACTAAGAACAGGTGAGTTCACTCATAGTCCCTTTCCTGCACTTGGAATGTCCTGATCTCGAGTGGGTAGCTGGAGACCCTCTGGTGCGTTCTGCTTGGCAGCTCACTGTTTTTGAAGGTTCTCTACCAATCACCACTCAAACACACCTAAGCACAGCCTATGTCATCTCTCCATGTGTTGTCACACATGCAAGACTCCAGGTCCTGGGAAGGAGCATCGAATCGGCTGAGCCTAGGAAGGGCACCTGTGCCTGGGCTGCCAGGGGCAGGAAAAACGAGGGGTTCCGCAATGGGAAACGGATCCGCCGTCCCACAGCACCCTGTATGATCAAACACTATACAAAGGGAGGCTGACGTGGGGAGAGGGGGCCAAAGTCCAGCCCACATCTACTCCCCAAGCCATGTGTCCTGGCCAGGGCTAGTTAAGCAGAGCTTGGACTGTATTCCAGTCTCCAGCTGCCCTATCAGCTGAGCATCTTGTGCAGTCTACAACCCACACTAGTGTACATGGCAGCTCCGCTTCTCAGGAAAACACAGAAGACTTGGCCACAACAGGCTCCATTCCCACATGGCAGCAACTGGCGGGAGCCAAGTCATAGAAGCTGCCCTCCCTGGATGGGCACGCACTCCCCATATCCCCACAGCCCCTAGCTGGCCTGCTTCACTTGTTTGTGTCACCTGCCTGGCCCCCAAGGTATTTGAGTTTATGACCCCTGTCTTAAAGAATACATTTTTTACATTGGTTTATCTAGGTAATAGTTTCACAGTCTATTTCTGAATGGCATTTTTTCTTTCCCACCCAACCCCCTTTCCCAGCACTCCTGGTTAATCTATTTATTTTTACTCTACTTCCTCCTAAAAATACATACAATACAAGATTTTTTTTAAAAGTCAGACTCATGGTAATCTCTGGAATGTGGGAAGAAGCACTTTTACCACAAAGTTATATTAAGAAGTTTAATTATCATAAAATTACTGTATAACAAATATATCAAACATTAAGTATGTACACTGTACATACACACTGAGAATTCCTGGGCAGCCTCAGTCTATAAACCCATTCACCTCACCTACAAGCTCAACAGACTCTTTTTCCTTTCCTTTGACCAGCATGGGAGACCCATGCTTCTGGACAGGGCCCACCACTCACGCTGAGTTCTCAAGGCCGTTGGGAGAACTTTCTCAACTCCTTCCAAGGATGCTATCATTTCTGTTTTCTGTTGGCAAAGCCCTACTCCCAAGTTGCTAGGCACTTATTCGTTCACTTCCCATATTTCAGGAAGCCATGGGGCTCCAAGTTGATATTGTGGGTTGTCTCAGTCAGCTACTGCTGTATAACAAACACAAATATCACAGTGGCATACAACAGGAAGTATTTCTCACCCTATGCCTGAGGGTCACTGGGGGTGGGTGGCTTTGCTTCAGGCTACAGGTCTTCGGGTCACCCAGGGCAGCTCTGCATAACTGTTATCCTCCTGGGTCCGTGGCATGTTTTTCTCGTGGCCACTGCAGGAGCAAGACAGCAAGCACCTCAACAGCACAAGCACCTTTCAAGCCCCTGCTCATGTCATATCCAGTAATCGTCATTTGCTAAAACAAATAAAATGATGAAGCTCAAAGCAAGGGCAGGAAAGTATACTTGCCCCACGGAGATGGACAGAAAGGGGAGAGAGCAAATATTTACAGACAATGCCCTCCTTGTGCCCTTTTGGTCACAAATATTCATTCCTTTCCCACACGCAAAATACACTCACTCCGTCCCGAAGACACTCCAAAAATCTTATCCAATTCTGACACTGAGCTGGAAATCAAGAAACTCATGATCTACATCAGATCTCACTGAGGCTCTTCTTGATCCACAGACCTGAAAATGGAAACGACAAGTTGTTTTTCCCATATACACCTAACATACAATGGCAAAACAGGGTCAGAATCACTGCAAAAACATTCCCATTTGAACAGGGAGTAACCTGGGAGTAAGGAATGTCCCTTGATTTGACCCCTGTCCTATGCCCTCAGACTAGCTCCCCAGCCCTCTCTTCCCCGAGGCCCCTAGCTCTGCCCTTGGGAGGTCCTCCCTGTCCATCAGCCTGGGCCACTGATGAGGTGTTCGTTGGGGAAGATGTCCCTCTTAATGGTGAGCAGCTCTCCAGTTGGCATCCTGCCTGAAGAAAGGTAGGGACCGAGAAATGTACTCACATCTCCAGCTGCCTCATTTTCTTTTAGATCAGTCTGGTAGCAGTTTTGACAGTAAGCTTTCTCAAAACCTTTTATGTATTCTGTGAATTTTATTCTAGTCAACTCTAAGCACCAAAAGCTATATCCATAATTCTTTTGGAGTCTCTCTCTCTCTCTCTCTCTCTCCCCTCTCTCTCTCTGTATCTCTCTTCACACACGCACACACACACTTTTAATTTTTCCAGGAGTCTTTTTTTTTCTAGCTGAAAGGCTGCACCCGACGCTCCCCTCACGCAGAAAAGCTGCAGCTTAGTGGAGGAGACGGAGGAGCAGGTGGAGAGCACGTTCCACTTGTGTGTAAGTTCAGACACGTGCTTAAGGGAGGTGCAGAAATCTCTTTATAATATCTGTTATCTCTGTAGCATCCCTTCTACTTCTAGAAGGGACTGACTGGACCATGTCAACTCCTGTGGCTCATGCCTGATACCATGTAAATGGGCTTCCCTGGCATATATCTTCCATTCATTTCAATGCCCCCCTTTGTCCCAGGCCACCCTACATAAAGTTGTAACCCTTCCACTCCCGCCTTATTTGTCTCCCCATGATATAGTTCATGTATTTTTTGCTACTGTTTATTGTCTGTCCACCTTCAACAGAATGTAAGTTCCGTAAGGACAGAGAACTTTTTCAGGGTTATTCGCTGTGTTTCCAGTGCCTGGAAAAGTCTCTAGAATGGAATACGTTCCTAATAAATGGAATGATAAGTGGATTGATGGATGGATGATGGATGGATGGAAGAAGGAATAAATGAACGAATGTATAAGCAAGTCCTGAATCTTCCACTTGAAAGGGACCTCATACTTGGGGCCACACCCAGGCTCCAGCCCTGCTGAAAGACAAAACATTGCCTTATCTTTCTGGTTCTGACTTGCCTTCTCTCCTTTATGATTCTGCCCAATGCTGCAGGACTTCTTCTAATTCCCTCAGTCAACAACTTATTAAGAAGCCTCCCAGATACCCACCCCCAAGTTGTCTGAATGTCTCCTGGATTCCCGTGGACTTGAAGGCAAATCTTCAACAAATAGTAGAGGATGGTTAAAACTCAGGCAGATGAACCAAAATCAGAGTCAGAATCAAAAAGCTTAAACTAAGGAAAACTAGTGCAATTGAGCAAAAAGTTTCACTGAGCTTCCTGGTGGCCAAGGCATAAAGGAAAAGATGATGAGGTGCACCATTAAAAGACGTATGCTAGTTTGTTAGGCAAGACCACCTTTTTTCCTGGGCACCATCAAGTATGGTAAGCAGGGTAAAATTCAGAAAGAGAAAACTTCCCACAGTGAAGGCAACTTCCTGCAGACCTGCGAACTCAACAATGACCTTGAAATTAAAAAGGAGGCACTCATGTGAACTTCAAGAAAGGGCATCATAGCCTAAGGACAGCATCCTGTTTCCTGGAAGAGAGAGGAAGTCAGAGTGGGGAAAAAAGAAGGAGTTTAAAGCACCTTCCAAGAGAGAGAAACTCAAGATTTATCCAACTGTATTTTATTTTGTTTTTCAAGCTGCAAAAAGCTGAGGAGAACCACAAATTATTTAGCTCCCATAACTGGAGAGCAGGTAGAAGATGTATCATTTCACTAGCTCCCTGACTTGCTAATTCGCTGGCTCACTATCTGTACTGTGGTGACCTTGGGGGTGTTATTTGGTCTGAGAGCTGAGGGCTGATGTAGACGTTTATTTTTTGAGGGTGTCGGAGAGCCCAGATCCCTGGTGCTCCCACTCGAGGCTTAGGGGAGAGCATGTCCGAGAGGCTGTAGTGTCCCCTCTGATTTGGAGAGTCAGGGTGTGTGACGAAGAGGGAGAGTTATTATGTTAATAATAGAAAGTATTAAAGAGACAACCTATTTTTTGTTGAAATTCCCTTTTACCATATGGAGCGGGATTCGGTTCCCGGGACAACCAGTGACCAAACTCATTGCTTACTCATGGCTTTGTAAAACAGTGTTGACCCCTCCAGTCCCACAGTTTACATTATTACGCTTCATTCTAGAAGCCAGGCTTCCCAGCTCCAGGGCCTGCTTTGTCGGGAGAGGACAGGGAGGTGCAGACAACGTATTTATAGCATAGCCCTCCTTAGGAATTCCAGGAAAGTGAGCTGACCTTTCCATTCAGAGGACCTTGACCTCCACACTACCCTCCTCCGTTTGGCTCTGTTGGGCTTGAGACAGAGGAGGGCCTCAGAGAATCGTGGACAGGAGAGTTTATTGGATCCCAAAGCACCTTGGAACGGATGCCACCGATACAAGAGGCCGTTTTGTCTCCTCTGCCCGGGTCCTGCCTGGGTCATGGCTGAGTGCCGAAGCCAAAATTTGGTCAAACTTTTTCCCGGCTTCCCAGCTGGGGCTCCCCTGTCCTGGGTTTCTGGCATCTTCTCTACTTACTAAATGTGCTTCGTGATCTCAGATAGAGAGGGAGGGAGAGAACCCACTGCTAAACAGAGAAGCAACTAAAAACCCCAAATGCCAACATGTCCAGTCGGGTACACGGTCATGCACTGTCTTACTCATTCATTAATATCTCCATTCACAAGTATCTATCGCCGGTCAGCTACCTGCAGCGGCAGGTCTAGGGGAAGGAGAACCGGCAGTGGTCAGCCTGGTTAGAGAGGGGGAAGGGCCTTCAGTCGGCGAGGGTGCCGTGGAGCATAGCCTGAGGGCAGCGGGGGTATATCCGAAAGAGGGGCCTGGAGAACGAGATGGCGCCAGTAGGTTAATAAAGCAATGAAAGAACGAAGTTAAGAACACTCTCAGGGGCTTCCCTGGTGGCGCAGTGGTTGGGAGTCCGCCTGCCAATGCAGGGGACGCGGGTTCGAGCCCCGGTCCGGGAGGATCCCACATGCCGCGGAGCGGCTGGGCCCGTGAGCCATGGCCGCTGAGCCTGCGCGTCCGGAGCCTGTGCTCCGCAACGGGAGAGGCCACAACAGTGAGAGGCCCACGTACCGGAAAAAAAAAAAAAAAAAAAAGAAGACTCTCAGCACTGGACCCCGAGGAGGGTTAAGGATTAGAATATAGCACAGCGAGCCTCATCTAAACCTCGCCTCAGAGACCATCCGCAGGACGCTGGGGAACTCAGGCAGCCTCCCTGCTGCGGGGCAGGCATCCTTGGTGAGCAAGGGAATCATCAAAGGCTCCATCCAGCAGCAGGAGCACTCCAGCCATTAGACAGTGGAAGACAGATGTCCTCTGAAATGTGCCTTTAAAGACAGCTCATTTACCTTCACGGGCCCCAGGAAAGCCCAAAAGAGGTGCCATCCAGGAAACCCAGACCCTTTCAGATCAACACGGTCTAATGCAGCATAAGAACCGTACGTCAGACCAAGAAACGACTTCCTGACTGTAAGGGCCTATTGAACCGTGAAAGAGGACTCCTAGAGAGACTGTGAAATCGCCTTCTCTCGAAGTTTTTAGATTCTTGTTTCTTTGGGGCAGTGGATTGCGGGCCAACCCAGGGGCAGGCAGAGAGATGTGATGAATTCTCAAGTCCCTTCATCTCATCCCAGGAAGCCCTTTCCAATCTAAGAACTGAGGTTTCTCCTGCCTTTCTGGGTGGATAGTTGAGTCCAGAAAGCAGATCGGGACAGCAACTGTTGTATTCTGCCTACATTGCTCTAAAGTAGTTGGGGGTGACAGGTTTAGGATGAAGCCTTCACATTTTACTTTTTTATTTTATTTTTCAGAGAGAGGTCAACTGGGTAGCAGGCTCCAGATTTTCAAATACTGAATAAGAAATACTCTTAGCCTGAAAGCCATTTTACTATTTTAAATATGTGGGGTTTCTCCAGTACAGCTGTAGGATGTAAAATAAAATCCATTCCTCTCCAGTCCCTGGGCAACTCTAAAGTATCAAATGGTAAACCAGTATGGTGGTAGGTGGGGAGTGGAGGGTGGGAAGCGGGGGAAATGGGAGGTGGGGGGCGGGGAGTGGTGGGTGTGGGGGGCGAAAAGTGGGGCAGGGAGTACATTTTCTCTATGTTGTGGAAGAGTTTCTAAAACAGTAGATGTGAACCCTCAGAGCCCATGGAGAGCTACAGATTTTTTATCAGCATCTGATAGCTTTGGAAATGCCCCCAAAATTTGAATACAAGCTCCCCAAGTGACATGGTCAGACTCAAACAGCTCTCCTGGCGACTGGACACTGACATTCTCTGGTTGGAGAAAGAGAAGGAGGGGCGGGGTTAGGAGGTCATCCTTCCATCTGGGCTGTTTTGGATTTGTGATGTTTCTCCAGGAAAATTCATATTGGATTTGCAAAGCGCTACAATTGCCACGCCAGGCAGATGCCACAGCCAATCTGGTTAAATGAATTCGTGTATGTAATGACTAGGTACTGGGCACATCACTCCATGAGCTATGGGGTTGGTGCTGGGCTTCTGATGATGGCAGCAAGTGGCCCCGATCTTACCTGACCTCCTCTCCCTGCTGTATCCCGATCCTTGGTGCTTTAGAGAGCACAGAACTATTCACTCATTCATTCATTCAACTGATCATTCAATGCATCCAGTAAATATTCACTGTGCTCCTCTCAAGAGCTAAAAATGTAGCCATGAATAAGACGACCCACCGCCCTGCTCCCATGGGCCTCACATCCTAGTGACGGGAGACTCACAAGCAAAGAAACAACCATAGCTAGCTAGATAGACAGACAGACAGCTAGATAGATGCATACATACATAGATAGGTAGATATAGAAAGAGAGAGAACTTTTATATTTATTATAAATAGATTAAAATGTATATATGTATATATGTGTGTGTATGTGCATATATAGATAGATAGATAGATAGGTAGGTAGATAGATAGAGATAGATACAAATGGTGACAAGTGCTATGCAGCCAACCAGGCAATGGAGTGACTGGCATGGGGCCCCAACATTAGCTCAGGTGGGTGGGAAAGTCCTCTCTGTGACACTTAACCTGAAACTTTTGTGCCAAGGAGCCAGCCAGCCCCATGAAGATCAGAGGAGGCTGCTCCAGGCAGAGGGCGTGGCAGGTACCAAAGCTGTGGGGGTGGGAAGGAGCTTGATGTGTTCAGGGAGCAGGAAGAAGGGCAGCATGGGGCTTCCCTGGTGGCACAGTGGTTGGGAGTCCGCCTGCCGATGCAGGGGACACGGGTTTGTGCCCCGGTCCGGGGAGATCCCACATGCCGTGGAGCGGCTGGGCCCGTGAGCCATGGCCGCTGAGCCTGCGCGTCCAGAGTCTGTGCTCCGCAACGGGAGAGGCCACGACAGTGAGAGGCCCGCGTACCGCAAAAAAAAAAAAAAAAGAAAAGATAAAGAATAGAGTGGAGACTGGTCCCTGTGCCTGTGACAGTCTTCTCCATGTTTGTTCCGTGTGTCACATGTCACAGCTCACATGTGGGCAGCACAGGCCTACAGGACACTTTGTTGGGGAGAGGCAGGTTGGGGAAAAAGCAAGAGCTACAGGAGGTGGTAAAAGAGAGCCCAGACGTCTGTGTTAGCCAGCACTGGCCTCAGGCTCAGACTGTCCCTTACAAGATTTGTGACCTTGGGAATGTCATTTAACCTTCCTGAGCCTCAATCTCTTCATCTATGAAGTGGATATAGTGTGGGGATAGTGTGAGATGGTACATCTGGAGGGCACAGCATCTGGTGTGTAGAAGGGGCCCCGTTACACATTCATTGTTCTATGCTTATCATATAGCTCGGGCCTGTTGTGCTGGAGAGAACACCCAGGCACAAACCTCACAAATGCTTCATGCTTGTTCACACACGCACCAAACATTTACTGAGCACCTACTCTGTGACAGGCACCGCGCCCATCACTGGGAACACCGCGGGGGGCAAAGCAACATATGTTTGGGCTCAGAGCACAAGATGGGCCACTATGGCCGTAATCACACTGAGAAGTCCACAGATGTGACTGCAGAAAGCACAGGGCAGGTCACAGTGGGGTTTTTGTTGTTTTTGTTGTTGTTGTTTTTGCGGTACGCGGGCCTCTCACTGTTGTGGCCTCTCCCGCTGCGGAGCACAGGCTCCGGACGCGCAGGCTCAGCGGCCATGGCTCACGGGCCCAGCCACTCCGCGGCATGTGGGATCTTCCCGGACCGGGGCACGAACCCGTGTCCCCTGCATCGGCAGGCGGACTCCCAACCACTGCGCCACCGGGGAAGCCCAGTCACAGTGTTTTGAGAGACCATCAGGAAGAGGGAGGTCTGGCTGGTGAGGTCAGCGCAGGCCTCGCAGAGAAAGTCAAGCTTGGGAAGCAATGTGAACCATGAGCTGGGGGTAACCAGGCAATTGATAAGAGCAAAGAACAGTGTTCCAGCAGAAGGAACAGCAGGTGCCAAGGTCCTGGGACGGCAGAGCATGGTGGGTGTGAGTGACCAAAATGAAGCTGAAGTGGCCACAGAGGGGAGGGGCCCATCAGTAGAGGAGGGTGGAGATGGAGGTAGGGGCCGGACCACAGAGGGCCATGTGCAAAGATAAGGGGTCTGGGTTTTATCCTGAAAATAATAGGACATTTAAGCAGGGGTGCTTGGAACATAAACATGTCATTCTCTCAAATGTATTAATTTATTCAACAAACATTTACCAGGCACCTTGTATGTATATAACACTGTTCCAGGCACCATGAGGATAGGGAAGATGCCCTGGGCACTAAGGCTCTAATAGAACAGTGGAACAAACGGGTATGTTAGCAACGGTTTATTGTAGAAGAGCCCTGGACTGTATATTGAAGACAGGGGTTCAAGTCCCAGCTCCGCTGTTTACTGAATAACCCAGAGTTCCTTGAAGACAGTAACTAGGTTTGATTATCTTTGGGTCCCCAGCACCTGGCACACAGGAGGGTGGGTAAACTTAGAATAATCACATCACTGTAGATAATATCAATAAGGCCTTACATTTGTTTAGTGCTTTATTGTCTTTAAAGCATTCTCACATACTGGATCTTATTTTATTCTCACACCATCCTTGTGAGGTAGATTCAGAACCACTACATAATTTGTGAGGCCAAGTGCATATGAAAATATGGGCCTCTTTGTTCAAAAATTAATAAGAATGTCATGACAGCGGTAGCAGAGCATTAAACCAAAGTCAAGACCACTGTAAAGATGGGGTCCTGTGTTACTGCACAAGGTGCACGTCCATGAAGCCAGTCCTGGGTAAATTCTATTTTATTCATTTTACAGGTGAGGAAACTGAGGCACAAGGGAAAGTGACTCTGTCAATGTCGCTCACCTGGTACCCAAAAGAGTAAGCCTCAAAAGAAACCCAGGCCTTCTGCTTCCAGGTCCAGGATGCTTCCTGGTAAAATAGGGCTGACTCACTTCTGCTCTGGGTTGCAGCCCTGCTCTGGGCTGTGTTCCTGGCAGGGTAGTTCTAAGCATTGTTTGAAAAGTGATGTAGACAGCAAAGTGGATTGCAATGGTTCATGATGTTGCATGAAACCCTTCAACAGGTCCCATTGCTCTCAGGAAAAAGGCCAAAGGTGGAGTCTCTTTGCAGTCTGATCCCTGATTAAAATTCTCCAGCTGCACCACCCACCCCTGCTCCCTCATTCAAACTGTGCTTCCCAGCCACACGCACCTTCCTGCAACTTCCCCGCTGGACCTTTTGCTCCCTCTGACTTCCAGGCCTTTGCTTGTACTACCCCCTCTGCCCCAGATGCTGTGTTAGGAAGGGTGAGTTCAAGGTGGCCAACTAATGAAGGGAGCAGGGCAGGATAAGAAAAGGCATCTAGGGCAGATGACTAGTCTGTCTGCGTCCTTGGAAAAACTATCCATCCATCCATCCATCCATCCTTCCCTCCTTCCTTTCGTCCTTCCATTCATCCTTCCATCCATCCAACAAATATTCACTGAGCTCTGTGTGCTATACACCAGGTATTAAGCTAGGCACTGGGCATCCAGAGATGAATAAGCCACACCTCCCACCCTCAAGAAGCTCACAGTCCAATGGAAAGACAAACAAGTGTTACCCACAGTGCAAAACCCATTTCATAACCTACGTGAATCCAGACTCCTTCCCATAATTTATGCAAATTCTTACTTTCTTCTTCCTGATCCTGTCTCCATTCTTGTTCATACGTGTCACCCCAGTATGGCCTTGAGACAGTTGGCACAAAGCCCTCAGCCCCTTTCCTATTTTTCCGTAAGAAATACAATTCCAGTGATGATCTTATGGACTTGATGACTTTATTATATAAGGACGTGAAGAGTTATGGTACAGGATTATGTCTTACACTCTACAGCCTTCCACCACCTTGCTGGTTTGCCACCCATAATCCTCCACTTCCCCAAAGCCCAGCGATTAGCATGGACCCCTCCCCACTGCACAGCCCCCTGGGAGTATCGTCCAGTCCTCGCTCCCTACCCTGACACATCCCCCAAGGACAGCTGGCTCCCCGGAACCTGGTGAAGATAATGTGCTCGAATTCACAGAAAGGGACCACGACAATACAGAGAGTGGTGAGCGCTACAACGGGGCAAGCTCAGGGTGACCGTACAAGGTGTTACAAAAGACGGCTGGGTCCTGGGAAAGACTCCTGGATGAAGAGGCAGATCGGAAGAGAGAGAAGATTCCAAACAGAACAAACGACAAGGACAGGAAGCCAGAGAGGGCTGGTGATTTAGGGTCCAGAAAAGTGGTTCCGCAGGGCTACAGGATCAGGTGTGAGGGCCAAGGTGACACTGGAGAGGCAGGCAGGCAGGGCAAGGCCGTGAGGCGTCGGGGGCAGAGCTGAGGACCATGGACTTGAAGCTCTAGCTGCAGAGCCGCTGCTGAGAGACCTGAAGCTGAGAAGTGATAAGATGATAAGAGAATTCAGAAAAAGTATAGGGGCTGAGATATATGGGGTCACTCCACCCCAACCTCGAGGCTATGGGGGCCTCAGGCGCAGGGCCAACGTCATTACAAGGCAGCAGTCTGCCCACCCGCCCCACTGGGGAGTAGGTATGAGACCAGACTGAGCCACTCCTGGGGACAAGGTCTTGTGATAAAGACGGGCAGCAGAGCCCCAGGGTGGCTGTCCTTGTGTCCCTGGTGGGGGTGGGGTGAGGGTAGTGGCCTCACACCCACTCTGTTCTGCAACAAGTCCTCTTGGGGATCTGTTATCAGAGCAAAAACAAAGTCTGCAAGATTCATGGACTGTCAGGACCTGAGAGAAGGATTCAAACTAATTTTCAAATGTCTTCAGGTCAGCAAAACCTCAAATGCACTTTTTCCAGAGCTCTTTCCTATCTCCACACGCCCACCACCACCCCATCACTGCTTCATTCTAAAAGCCGCATGGATTTCAAGGGAAATGGAATCAGCGTGGTCCTGGTTCCTTCACACTTGAATCCTCAAACGGGCTGTTTTGTAAGAGACCGAGTACTTCCAAGACACCTTTGCAGACTCCCTGAGCATCTTGTTTTGAATCAGGAAATTGGATTTTGCCAGAACTTTATGTTCAAGTTCAATATTAATGTCAGAACCCATGAAATGTGAGTGGGTTCTAAATTTGGAAAAACATATTCTTCAATCTCTCCTCAAATCATTCCTTCAGCTACTGGCTTTGGAGGCAAGTTCTCTGTACTGTGTGGCTGTCCAATGCTGGCTCTGAATGATACACTCAGGCTTCGAACACACGAGGTGGTCACTCAGCTGATCAACAGATCAATAACCTGCTTTGGAAGAGCATGCTGAGGGAATCCAATATCTAGCCAGCTTCCTTTCCTGGCAAAGCTGCTGGGTTGAGTCTTGTTTCCGTGCAGGACATCTGCCCTGACTTGAACTTTGACTCCCTACCACTGTCCTTCCTGAATTATTTACACTGAGAACATAGCGCCTAAAAAGATTTATTTTAAAAAAAAAGAAAAAAAAAGAGCCGAGTGTCATTTTTAGAAACGCGAGACACACAACACATCCTACTCTGAGTAGATTTCTTTGACGGCTTATGATGTTGCCTGAATGGTAAATATACCCTCAGACTCCGAGTAAATAGTCCATGGCATGTAACTTGGGATAAAAGAGGAAATTTTACACAACGTGGCCACAGACGCCTTGTCATTTCCCAGAAAATTAGAGGGTCTTCCAGTGACCCTGTAAATTTATCACACGAGTATTCTTCCACGACTTCAGGAACAGATGGGGCCTGTTTTGATAATGTTTTCCAATCCCCATAGATAACACGGAGTGGGGCAGGGAGGGGAAGGCGGGGAGGGAAGAGGAGGGGGAGGGCGGGACGGCCTGCCGTTGCCCCCAGAACTGGAAACCAGCGCTCAGGCAGGCAGCCGGGCGTTCTGTGCCTCTGGTCACTTGAAAGATACTTTGTTAGCACCGAGCATTTCGTTTTTGAAGGGATCTGGGGGAACTCATTCCTGTACCTGGTAGCGCTTCACTAAAGCACTGAGGTGGGAAAGGATTGGCCGAAAGAGAGACTCAGATGCAGAGGAGGAGCTAGGATCAAAGACGGGCTGCAAGGGGTCTTGAAAGGCACCCCTCTGCCTCCAGAGAGGATCACAGGGGTTCTGAAATCAGAGGGAGATTTCATGACTCCTAAACAACCAATTTCCTGAATCTCAGTGGAGATGGAGAAATACAATCAATATCTTCCAGGTAGCAATTGTACATTCAGTTTAAAGAGCAGATTCCACCACTAATAATAATAGCTAATATTGACTGAGGGATTCCCAGGTGCCAGGCACTGGGCTGATCCGCCAGGTTAATGCATCTAATCCTCGCCACCCTGAATGTGAAAGGAGGAAAATGAGGTGCAAGGAGGTCACAGACCTGCGCAGAGTCTGCGGCTGGTCAGGGCAGGGCTGGGAGGAGTCCCCAGGAGATGCAGGGTGAGGCTGTGCAAGTCGCTGGTCTCTCCACAACCTGGATTCCTCACCTGTAAAGTGGAGCTGACCACAGAAATATGACACGTCTTTTCGTTTCTTTTTTTTTTTCTTTTCTCTCTCTCTCTCTTTTTTTTTTTTTTTAACCAGGCCCGCATGCTTTTAAACCACAGTTTCTTTCAGGGTCTCATTTCCAACTTCATCACTCGTTTGTCCATTCAGCACATGTGATTGAGCAATCACTAGTTATGTTACCGCCATCCAGACTTCCAATCGGGAACTCTGTAATTAGCCCACCCACTGCCTTTTCACAGTGGGCTTTCCCATCATTATTGTGCCTTTAACAAGCATCTCTTTATGCCATTGTCTGTTTTACAAAAAATAACTATATCTGTCTTGTGCTTTACTGTTCACAAAATCCTGTCCCATAGACTTACTTACTCGTATGCGATCTTTATGACAACCTAGCAGAGAAAAGAGAAACTGATATGATATTTATTATTACTGTCATTTTCCTATTTTACACACAGTGAAAGCACAGCCCAAGCATTCCAAGTGAATGCTGGAGCCAGGATTCAAACTCAGATCTCACGATGCCTACCCTGAACCCTTTCTGCATAAACACGGCCCACCATCTGGGGGCTCACGCCCCTTCCCCGCAGTGGGCCACGTTGGTAAAGGACAGCCACACAGAGCACAGCAGAGCTTGGTGGTTACACACATGGACTCTTGAGCCAGATAGCCTGGGTTCTAAATCCTGCCCCTGCCACATACTAGTTGATGATCTTGGGCAAATGCCTCCATCTCCTCATGGGTTAAAAAGGGGATAATAAGAGTACCTTCCCTCATAGGATTGTTGTGAAGATCAATATATATTAATTATGATTGATATAATATATATCATATATAATATTAATGTTTATTATGTTACAAATTAATTATAATCTAGAATACTGATTAGTATATTAATAGAAGGCTCTTAGGACAGTGTCTCACACTTAAATGCCATCTAATTGTTCATTGTTTTAACGTAATTATGGAGGCATCTGAAAGCAAACAGAGACTGGGAAGGGAAGGGCAGAATAGAGCAAAGAGCTCTAGCTGGGGATCCAGGAGGAGGAAAACTAACTGGAACTGACAGTCAGGAGATGGGGTTCTACTCTCCACTCTGCCACGTACAATCTGTGCAACTGGGAACAAATCCGTCACTCTCCACCTCTTTGGTTTCCTCGTCTGTCTGATGGGAGGGGGTTAAACCACTTTGGGTATGGGAGACTTGACAAAGACTCACTGACTCCCTCATCTGACCCAAAGCCTCTGGCAACTGATGAGTACACCAGCCAACCCACTTTGATTAAGACCAGTGAGTGAAGACAATCAGTTAGTTTCCCTTAGAATCAGTCTGACGAACTCATCTCAGTTTGCCTGGGACTTTCTCGGTTCTCAAACTGAAAGTCCCACATCCCAGACACATAATCCCAGCAAAAGCAGGACAACCAATCACACTAGTTAGGTCAGCCCCTTAAAAAATTCTGTAATCTCATCCATCATTCTCGAAACTTTGCCACTCATGTTATCACCTTCAGATATTGTGCCATAACTGTGTTCCAACTGTGAACTTACTCAAATACACTTATTTCAAAAGAATAATTTACATCATTACTGCAGCAATCAGGATAGGCCAGGTTAACTGAGGTGACAAATAACCCCACAAAGCAGAGAGCTGGAAATATGCAGGAATAGCACTACAACTGTGAAAGCATCGTGGGCCATAAAGAGAAGGGAAAATAAAAATCAATGAAAATAAAGCGAATGACACTAGCTAGTAGAGCTGACTAAAGCTTCTGTCTGGTCCCAGGTACCTGCTCACTCTTTGCTAAAAGGAAAGATTAGTAAGAATTTAAAACATCCTGGGATTTTTCTCCGTTCCATAAACAGGATTGAAAATGAAGTAAATTTATCACTCTGTGATTTTATCTTATTTAATGTCATGTCCATCTACCATCTAAAATCATCTCCCATGTCACCAGTGGAGGACATCAAATACACTGGGAAAGACAGAATCAGAGAGAGCATAAAGGTGAGAGGGCAAGGGCTGGGTCATTCATTTAAATGTTCAAATCTTCGAGAGGCACCCTTCCCTCCAAAGCAACTTTTACCACTAGTTAAGAGCAAGTCAGACAGGCTACAAGCTGAGAGGGGACCCCTCTCTAGCCCTTCCTTTATCAGGAATCCCAGTTTGCCTAGGGCAAGTACCGCAAGCGACAGAAGGAGCACTCAAGAGAGGTCCTTGTTGCAACAAGGTCAGGTGGGAAGAATTTCAGCAAAGCAAAGCAGCAGCAACGGACCCATGACTTTTAAATCCCAACAAGGTTTAGGCAAGTCCCCAAAACAGATTAAGAAATGACTGTAAATTCTCATCATGTGGTTGAAAGGACCTATGTCACTGCTACTTCCTCCAAAGCCATAATAGTACCAAAAATGGTTTGCCACCTAAGATTGGTTACCAAGACAAATGCCAGATCGTGCTGTGGGAGAGCCCAGCCCTGCTATCTGTAGTCTCCCCTTCTCCACTCCTCCAATTCCATGAGCACCGTTCACTTTCTCCATTCCAGCACTGACATGCTTACTTGGCTGGGCCACCTCATCCACTTTGTGGCTTTAAATGCCACCTATGATGGCCAATGACACCCAATCTTTAACACCAGCCCACCTATCTGCTGCACTTCAGACTCCAGACCCTACCCAATAGCCCCCACTTCAACGTCTCTCCAGGACCTCAGACTCGACGTGTCCAAGCTGAACCTACAGTCTGTTCTGCCCCAAGCCCACTTCTCCTCCACCATCCACTCCTTTGCTCAAACGCAAAACCTAGGAGTCTTCTGTGATTCCTCTTTCTCCTTTGTCACCCCAAATCCAGTCCTATTAATTTTATCACCTACATGTTTGTAGAATTGATCTTCTCCATCCCACCCCTCCCACCCCACTGCAGGCCACCCACCCACATCTCTCCCCCAGCCAAATAGGGAATCTCCTAATTGGTCTCCCAAGATCACCTTTGCTTCTCTCTAATCCTCGCCAATCCACAACACAGCTATACGCAACTTTTTAAATGTAAATCTTATCACCTTATGTTTCTTGTTTAAATACTTCAACTGTACCCTATTACCCTTGTAATAGAAACCGTGGCCTGAAATCCATTTCACGGGCCTTCACTAATCAAGGTCATTTTAAGGCTTGCAAAGTCCTCCAAGCATCACATAGCCTAGACAATAAGATGTTTGCCAGAGTTGTTTTCTAGGAACTTGGAGTCAGCTGCTCTAGTTGGAGCTGAGCTGGTTAAGACTGGATAGGACCACCAACCCTTCACCTGGGCATGCACGAGTATCTACACTGAGTGACCTTTTGACATCAGAGGCCAGAAAACTCCACCCTCGGAACATGCAGATGCCAGTAACCTAGTTATGCCTGCGCAGGACCACATTTATAACACGTTCTTCCAATCACCTTTCCCCATGCTCCCCATGCCTTAGAGTACCCTGCTTCTTTATTCATTAACCCAGAAATACCCTGGGCCTCTTGCCTTCAGAGAGGTGGATTTGAGATTTGCTCCATCATCTCCTCGCTTGGCTGCCTGGCAAATAAACCCTCCCTTTGCTGCAAACCTCAGAGTCCCAGCATTTGGCAAGCCAGCCAGGAGGTAAGACAAGATAGACATTTTGTCTGTGGTTTGTCGGCCTCTTGCTGGTATTGAGAACCTGTGGATGAGTCCAAGCAGCTGCCTGGTCCATCTGTTCCAGGGACCATCCCTTGGATTTCCTGGTGAGATGCCACCAACCTTTGGTGCTTAGTTTTGTTTTGCAGCAAAGAGACACTTTTGGGGTTTCAGGGTTTTGAGGTTCAGAAGACTTTTTTGGGAGAGTAATTTTGCTAAAGAAATCACCTATGCCTACATTGTCTTTGCAATCCTGGCCAAACGGCAGGTTGGAGGCCCACCTGGCAGGATTTTGGCAGGCAATATGAAAAGTTACCAATACTGAGGCACTCCATACCTGAGTTAAAGGCCCAGGGCTCTAGTTCTGGTTTTGTTTGTGTTGGTCTCATTTGTCTGTGTCTGATTGTCTTAATTGTAAAGAATTGGCTATTGGGGATTGAGCTTCTTGGTGACTAGAGCAAGGACTCTTAGAAAGATTTCATTGCTGCTCCACCTGGAAGCAAAACCCCTTCAATATGGGATATGTTAATCCAATTCCCTCTTGCAGCCCTCTAGGCTGTATTCTTTTAATTGGATAACTTTCAAATTATGAATCCATGGTAAAGAAAAAGATTTTTTTTTGTAACACTATGTGGTCACAATATCCTTTAGACTCAGGAGCAAGGTGACCTGAAAATGGGTCCTTAAATTACCATATAATTCTGCAACTAGATTTATTTTATAAATGGGAAGAAAAATTGGATGTAATATCCTATGTACAGTCTTATGTTACTGTATCAAAATAAACCTGTGCAAAGAAGATGTAACCTTGGACTTCCATGGTGGTGCAGTGGTTAGGAATCTGCCAGCCAATGCAGGGGACACGGGTTTGAGCCCTGGTCTGGGAAGATCACACATGCTGTGGAGCAACTAAGCCCGTGCACCACAACTACTGAGTCTGCGGTCTAGAGCCCACAAGCCACAACAACTGAAGCCCGCGCTCCTAGAGCCCGTGCTCCACAACAAGAGAAGCCACCACAGTGAGAAGCCCATGCACCACAATGAAGAGTAGCCCCTGCTCACCGCAACTAGAGAAAGCCCACGTGGAGCAACAAAGACCAAATGCAGCCCAAAAATAATTAATTAATTAATTTTTTAAAAAGGAAGATGTAACCTTATAGTCCAACAGAAAAGGAAGGCAAAGAAATTTGTTTTGCTTGACTCTAATGAAAAGGAGGACAACTTTCTCAACTTGCTGTTGATTCAGCTGAACACTCTGACTGCTCCTCCTCCACCCACATACAATGGTGTTGCTGCTCTTTCGTTGCCAGCACCTGAGCCACAGCCTCAGGCCTGGCCACCTCAGTCTCTGAGGGTCAAGAAATAAGAATGGTCTCCCCCTCTTATACCCACTAGGCACTCAATTTGGCCAGGGAGCTACCCTGCTCTAGTTGGAGCTGAGCTCGTTAAGACTGGATAGGACCACCAACACTTCACCTGGGCATGCACGAGTATCTACACTGAGTGACCTTTTGACATCAGAGGCCTGAAAACTCCACCCTCGGAACATGCAGATGCCAGTAACCTAGTTATGCAGGGGGCAGGCAAGTCCCCATTAGGGTTGAAAATGCTGAGACTGGGCAGTTGATGGGGTTGAGAAAAGGGAGTGGACTCAGATCAACTTCCAATTAATTTAACTGGAAGAGCAATATGCCGTCTTATAGAGATGATCCAAAGAGAATGGAAAATCTTTTCATCGATTTTTTTTGCAACCCACACCCCAACCTTGACAGATGTTCAAAATTTATTAAATACCCTCTTCACTTCAGAAGAACATATAACAGTGCTGGATAAAGCTATGGAGGAGGTAGATCGGCTTCACACAGTACCTGGCAAGCTGGTACGGGAGGCAGCAAGGGTAGCTGTACCAGCAGTGGATCCTAACTGGGATGTGAATGCTAGGGATAGGCTAAAAGTTGAACATTACTAAGAGTGCATTCTTGCAGGATTGTGAAGAGGGACACCAAAACAAAGAAGCCTTAATAGAGTACAGGAGTTAAAACAGAAACCAAATGAGGATCCTTTGGAATTTCTAGAAAGGGTCTTTAAAGCCCATAGGCAGTTTACAGATATAGACCTATGGCCCCAGAGAATTTAAAGATAGTTAATATGACTTACTGGTCAGAGTGCCCCCAATATACAGAAGAAACTGCAAAAGGTAGAAGTGTTACTGAATTAAGTGGTATGGACCCTGCTTGGGCCCTAGTCCCGCCAAGGTCCTCTGCCTTGGCTGGGAAGGTTCTTTTTCCATTCATGTTCATGCAACCGAAAACAAAACTGAAGCTGAGATGGAAGCAGCACAAGCTTTATGCAGTGGCCAGAGAATGGTGACACAGGAACTTAGTTCACAAATCAACTTCTCCCCTTAAGTGAGAGGGATTTGCTTTTAAGGAGTAAGAGCAGTGGGAGGAGTGAGGTTAATGATGGGGAGGCATAAGCATTGGTTTTCTGGGAGAGAGGCAGGGCTTTCCTGGGAGTGGGGTGTCACCCCTTTACGGTCTGTGACTTCCAGTCATGGCCACTAGTAGGTGTGTCATTCATTATGCTAATGTAGTAAAATCAGCGTAGAATGAGACTCAGGGTCTGTTGGAGATCAGATTCGTTGCCATCTTGGTTTCAGCTGGGTCTATCTGGTTTTTGTTTTTCTCTTCCTATAGCTTCCTTTCTTCGTGTCTAGACTTTGTACCTTAAAGATATGTTAGTTCCTGTTCAAGGGAGGGGGTCGATGGGTTTTGAGCAAGGGTCTGGTAGCAACCCTGGTAACAGAAGGGAGTTTAGCGATGCCTATGTCTCAAGTTGTTGAAATTGCCTTTAAAGTTTTTAATGGCAGAGACCAGGTTCAGGAGAAAAGGGAACAACAGAGAATGAAACAGGCCACTCTGCTGGCTGCTGTCCTAACACAGGGAAGAGAAGGGCCAAACTGAAGACCTCAACAAGGGACTCAGCAAAAGGGTTACCTCTGCACCTGGACAAATGGACACAAAGTACCACCAGAACAGGCTTGTGCATTACGGACTCTATTGTTCCAATCCTGAAAAGAATAGCCTGCAACCATTCCAGGAGAATACACCAAAGAAGGAAACTCTTAAAGGAGGAAACAGTGAACCTCTAGGCTGAAATCTTGGAAGATTAAACATCCACAGACCAGATCCATCCTTGCTGGACTGGACCTTATGAGGAACGCAGTGAGATATGGAAACCATGCTGCAGAAGAAAAACTGCAACCAAGGTCATCCAAACCTTGGCTCTTTGGACCCCCGACATTGACTTCTCTGAGTGGGCAGGGGAATGCCTAAGAGATCTCAAGATCCTTTTCAGAAGGAAGCTGTGAGGAAGAAATTAAGGTGATCGTCTTTGTCTGCAATACGGTCAGTGGTGACCTTGGTAAGGTTAAACTCTTCAGAAGGCAATTTAAATCACTTGTTACATTACCAGAATGACTGTTCTCTTCTAGTTATGCCTTCTCAGTCCTCAAGCCCTTGTTAGGTCTATGCCCCTTATCAGCAGGAAGTAGCCAGAGAAATTGTTGCCTCTCTTTCTCAAGGTTGAGGAATAATCAAGGGGGGGCCGAAACCGTGGCTTAAATCCATTTCACCTGCCTTCACTAATCAAGGTCATTTTAAGACTTGTATGTCCTCCAAAATGCACATAACCTAAACAATAAGATGTTTGCCAAAGTTGCTTTCCAGGAACTTGGAGTCAGTCGCATCTAGTTTGAGCTGAGCTGGTTAAGGCTGGATAGGACCACCGACCACTCAACTGGGCATGTGTGAGTATCCACTCAGTGACCTTTTGACATCAGAGGCCTGAAAACTCCACCCTCAGAACATGCAGAGCCCTGTAGCCTAGATATACCTGCACAGAACCACATTATTACACCTTCTTCCAATCCTTCCCCCACGCTCCCCATGCCTTAGAGCACCCTGCTTCTTTATGTGTTATCCCATAAATACCCTGAGCCCCTTGCCTTTACGGTGGTGGGTTTGAGATTTGTTCTCTCATCTCCTCACTTGGCTGCCTTGCAAATAAACCCTCTTTGCTGCAAGCCTCAGTGTCTCCGCTCGCTGTCCGTTGGGCAAAAAGAAGCTGGCTGGATAGCAATGAATCCTCAAGTCCTTAAGGCACCACGTGCTCTGCCCTCCTACATGTGCAGGCTCACCTCCACACATGCTCCCTGACCTGGGAGCCTCTTCACTCCAGCCCCACACTCTTCCTCCACCTTCTCCTCAATGCCAGGGTGTTGAACAAGCTAGGAACAGGCCCTCTCTCTGCCTAGCACATTCCTCACAACTCAGCTTAGCACTCCTCTGGGAAACCTTCCTGATCCCCAGGCCAAAGTAGGGCCGCCTCACCCCCATATAAACCCCAGAGCACCCTGGCCTCCTCCTTCCCAGCGCTCAACATAGCAGCATTTCCTGTCCATTAGCTGTTGCCCATTAGGCTGCCTGTTCCTTGGAGACAGGGACCCACTGGTATCCCCACACCTAGTACCGTGCCCAAGGGTATAGCAAGTGCTCCATAGATATTTGGAGACTGAGTGATAACAATGAGAGTCACTCCCCAGTGGTGTGGGTCCCCACCCACATGCCTCTCTGTGCCCTTTCTGAAGTAGACTTAATAGCATGCATTCTAGTCTTAGAGAACATGGGATCTGGTGACACCACTGGGAACACTGACAAAAATGTGTCTGTGGTGGGTTCACCCAGCCCTCAGGAAGGGCTAAGGATGGAGTCATGCTGCATCACGCACAGGAAGAGCCTGAGCTGGTGCTGCCGGCACGGGGTGTCCTAAGCCTTTGGTCTTGGCTTTCTCTTCCTAGAGTATTTATATCCATCCGGAGAAGCCGGCTGGCTTCATTAATTGTGAACGTATGTCCACCCAAAGCAGCCATAAGCTGAATGTATTGAATACCAGACCTTATATGGGCATCCCCTGTTGATTTATATGTTAATATGTGACATGAAGGGGAGGGCTAAGGCGGAGACCAAGTGTTCGCCTTCCCCTGTGAGCTCAAAGGCGCAAGTTTGTTGGTGTATTGTTTGTTTTTAATGGAGTGACTACCTTTCCTATGAAAAAAGGGCACTGTAAGGCCCACAGACATTTGATGACCAGTATAGGGACAAGCATACCGTTGAGAAGTGGCAGCAAAACGTGCAGATTCTGTGTCCGTGTCTCAAATGAGGACAACTAACGTGCAGTAGATGTTAGTACCCAGCACCCTCAACACAAATACACCCACTCATTCCATCCCCACAATAGCTCTATGCGGCGGGTGCTACTGTTATGCGCTTTTTGCGAATGGGGAAAGCAAGGCCCAGAGAGGTTAAGGGATGGGCCCTGTTAGCAAGTGGCCGAGCTGGAATCTGGATCCAGGCAGTGTGGCTCCAGAGTCCTGAGTAGTCAGGACCCATGGGGATCCATTCAGCCTAAACCAAAGCCAAACCCAGGGACCCGCTTCCAGAGGACTCCAGCCCCTGCCCTGATTGGTCTTTTCTCTCTTGAGGGCTATAGAGAAGCTGCAAGCACAGCCCTGGCTTCAAGGAGTGCACGTCTCTGTAATAGAACAAGTTAGCTGGTGTGAAGTGCCATGCCAGGGATCCAGGGGCCAGGGAGTGGGCCATCCCAGTAAGCAGAGGTCTTGAAGTACCGATCACCAGGTACATCCCTGCTCTGCGGTTACCAGGCTCCATGGCGGTGGGCAAGTCGGTGGCTTCCTCTTGCGAGGCTCAACTTCCAAATCTGTAAAATGGGAATGCTGATGATAACAACATGCTAGTTCCTGCCTCCCAGGGATGGTATAAGGATTGTATGAGAGAAAACGTGCAAAGCATTTAGGACAGGGAATGTCTTCAATAAACATTGGTCCTATTCTTTCTAGCTGGGGGGTTCAGGACATCACCAGTTATTCATTCACAAACATATATCAAGCACCTACTAACAATGTACCAGGCACCACGCCAGGTGCTAGGCACACAAAGAAGGAGATGGCAGCCAGGCCTTCAAAGAGCACATTGTTCAGAGAGGCTGTGATATGGTTCTACACAAGGGACAGTGGGGGAGGGGGACACAAGGCTGGTGGGAGCCTTGGGTTCTTGCAGGGGAATCAAGAAGGTGCCACGGAGGAGGGCGACAAGGATGCAGGAAATGGGGCGAGGTTGTTTCCTACATTTGCAAGAGCACCAGTAAGGGGGCAGCTTCACAGCATCCAACAGTGGGGTCAGTGGGCTTGAGGAGGGGGGTCACCATCACACAGGGACTGGGTTCCAGGCAGGCAGCTCTGATGTGGTGAAGTCTACATCCACGTCCTGAAGTCTTCTTTATCTCCAGACTCAGCCCGAGACAAAGAAATAACTAAACATTGAAGCAGGAATCTAAGTTTGGGTTTTTTTTGTTGTTTGTTTTGGTGCCCAGTTATTTGCCTGTTAGCCAGCCCCGGGATAAGACACAATTTATGTCTCACCAAAGAGGCACCAAAAAGGGAAGGAGAGAGAGACAGAGAGAGAGCAGATTATGCAGAGTTTTGTTGTTTTTTTTTTTCCTTCACAGTGTCTCCTCACTAGAATCCTGCCGCGCTGTCCCCGGGGAGCGGTTCACCCTCCAGAAAATATGACACTTTATTTCCTGCCCTTGTTTGTTAACACACCCCATTACCATCCATCTCAGTTTCAAGTAACTGCCAGCCGGCATTAACGCCCTCCTCCTCGCCGAGGCAGAAAATAGAAAAGGAAGAATTCAGCAGATTTTCCCCCATGGCACCCTCGGAGGCACCAAGATAACCAGAGCAGAAACCACAATTGGATTCTTATTCCTTCAGCCCAGGAATGCGAAGGACGGGACGGTTTAACCACCTCCTGCATTTTCCTGCAAAGAGAGCCTTGTTATTTCGGTTGTCTGGGCTCCTTTCTCTGCTACGGAGAAAGATACATTAATTAATTAATTTTTTTTTTTTTTTTTTTAACGTTAGGCAGGAGATGGTACAAACTGTCAGGAACTGTCAGTGGGCGCCTGCCCGTCAGGTAAGCGGCCTGCGGCGGAGACACACTGACCCCTAGTGGCCGGTCCTGCCCTCGCAGCCCCCGCCGCCCCGCCCTTGCCCTGGGCTGGATAAAACCGCTCTTTCCTCCCGGCAGCAATGTGTGGGCTGCGGGGTGGCCAGTGTTGTGTGCCCACCGCCTGCCCCAGCGCAGGCACAGACAGACACACACGGACACATACACACACCATGTCCAATTTCTTCTCTCCTTTTCCAATTCCATAGAGCATACATTTCCTAAGAACCTTCACAGTGCAGGCTCTGGGTTACAGATAAGGCCTGTTTCTGTTTCTCTGGTCCTGAGCGGTTGCTGGAAAGGCAGACAGGGCCCCAGCAGGACGCAGGGCCGGGAGGGAGGAAGGGAGCCGGCTTTGTGGAGGGGCTGCCTTGTGCCAGGCACTGTGCATATATTATCCCACTGGAGCCTCACAGTAGCCCCAATGGACAGATTTGGAAACTGAGGCTCTGGCTGTCCAGTGGCTTGCCCATGTCTGTTTTACTGATTTTATTTATTTTAATAAGCAAATATTTACATAACACTTACCCGCCAGGCATTCATCTAGTGCTTTATCTATATTACAATTAACTAGATTGAATCTTTATCACGATCCTATGAAGTAAGTACTAGTATCTCCATTTCACAGATGAGGAAACTGAGGCACAGAGAGGTTAAGTTACTAATGAGTGGTGGATCTGGATTCAGCCCCACAGTCCAGCTTCAGAGCGCTCTCGACCGTGGCGGGGCTCCATGTACCCTGGATACTGGTAAGGAGGAGACCAGGACTCCAAATCCAAGCTCTTCCCCTGACCTCCTTTATCCCCTGAGGATAAAGTGCTGCAGCCATGCAGGAGAGCGTGCAGTGCTTCTAACTGCTGCAGCAGGAAGAAGCCTGGTAGAGGAGGTGGCATGGAAGCTCCATGAAGTCACAGACCATGCCATTTACCTGCAGAGCCCCAGGCCTGGCCCATGGTGGGGAGGGGTGCTCAATAAAAGCTCAGCTGGACTGGACCTTGAAAGAAGGTTCAAAGACCTTGAAGGAAGTTTCAAGGAAGGTAGGAGGGAGGCTACGAGGGCTGCATGAACCACAATGCTGAGGTAGAAAAGCACAGGTCATGTTTCCGTTACCAACCCCACAAAAAGGTATTTTCAAAACCGCCCGTGCTCTTTTGGGCCAATACAAAGGGATTAGCTAGACTGCAATTGAGCACCTCCTGCTGCACATACCTGTGATTAATATCATCTAAAGTGTGTGTGTCCCTCCCCCCCTCTGAATTTTATCTCATTTGAGCTTCACAGCAGGCCCATGAGATAAATATAACCAGCCTCACATTTAACATGAGAAAACGGAGGGCTTTTCCAAGTGGGCTAAGTAACTTGTCCCCAGTGTCCCAGCTAATACATAGAGACCTGGACACCTAGGCTTCCTGACTCCAAAACTCATGCCCCCTCATGCTGTCACCATCAGCCAGGACCCCCATGCAAGGAAAGCCCAGCGCCCACCCTGGCAGCCCCGTCCTTCTCTCATGCAGTTTTTTGAACTGGCCAGCTTGTTCCCGTCTTGCCCCAGCCGTTCCCTCAGCCTGAAATGCTCTTCCTGTACATGGATCTTCCCGCAGTTGGCTCCTTCCTGTCATTCCGGTGTCAGCTCAAGTGTCACCTCCTCTGAAAAGCCTTCCTTGTCCACCCGACCTAAAATAGCCTTCCAGTCACTCTCTATTGCATCAGTGTTTTGTCTCCTTCCCAGCAGTCATTCATCTCTGATAATTTCGAGTTTAGTTACTATCGTTAGTCTCATCTCATGTGTAATACGGGCTATCAATTACATGGCACAAACCTACCGTGTGCCAGCAAGGTTTCAAGAACTCTGCACACAGTAGGTCATTTACTCTTCACACTATCCTTTACAGTAGGTTCTATTATTATCCCCATTTTACAGAAGAGGAAACTGAGGCAGGAGAGGTTCAGTAACTTGTCCAAGATTCCACCTCTAGTAAACACTGCTCTTAGCCACTACAAAGACATCAGCCCTTCAATAACAAAAAGACAAGGGAATTCCCTGGTGGTTCAGTGGTTAGGACTCTGCACTTTTATGCTTTCACTGCTGTGGCCCAGGGTTCAGTCCCTGGTTGGGGAACTAAGATCCTGCAACCCCCGTGGCACAGCCAAAAACAACAACGACAACAACAAAAAGACAAGCAATTGAATTTTTTAAATGACTAAAGGACTTAAATAGATATTTCTCCAAAGAAAATACACAAATGGCCAATAAGCATATGAACAGATGCTTCATTAGTCATTAGGGAAATGCAAATCAAAACCATAGTAAGATACCTCTGCACACCTACTAGGAAGGCTATAATAAAACAGAAGATAACAAGTGTTGGCAAAGATGTGGAGAAACTGGAACCCCCATACATTGCTAGTGGGAATGTAAAGTGGTGCAGCCACTATAGTAAACAGTTTGGTGGCTCCTCAAAAAGGTAATCATAGAATTATCATATCACCCTGCAATTCTACTTTTAAGTATACACCCAAAGAAATTGAAAACAGAGACTCAAACAAAAATTTGTACACAAATGTTCATAGCAGCACTATTCACAATAGCTGAAAAGTGAAAACGGCCAAAATGGTCCATCAAGTGATGAATGGGTGAACAAAATGTGGTGTACCCATCCAATGGAATATTATTCAGCCACAAAAAGGCATGAAGTGCTGACATAAGCTACAACATGGATGACTTTTAGAAACATATACTAAGTGAAAAATGACAGACACAAAAGGCCACATATAGCATCATTCAATTTACGTGAAATGTCCAGAATAGGTAAATTCATAGAGTCAGAGAGCAGACTGGTGGTTGCTAGGGGATGATGAGAGGGACAAACAGGGAATGACTGCCTCGTGGTCGTCGCGTCTCATTTTGGGGTGATAAAATGTTCTGGAACGAGACAGTGATGACGGTTGCACAACATTGTGAATGTACTAAATGCCATTAAATTGTATACTTTATAATGGTTAAAATGGTGGTTTATATTAATATATGTATGAATTAAAAATTTTTTTTTAAATTCAACCTTGTCTGTCTTGTTCATTTCTGGGTCCCCAGGGCTTAGAACAGTGCACGACACACAGTAGGTACTCAGAACATATTTGTTGGAGAAATGAATAAAGAGGACCAGAGCCCAGGCCTCCCAGCTCTCAGTCTTGGGTTCTTCCCATAGCATCAGGAAGCTCTAACTCAGTGGTTCTCAACCTCTCGGGTCACAGAATCACCTGGAGGGCTCACTAAAACCAGACTGCAGGGCCCCAAGCCCTCGGGGTCTGAGAGTTTGCATATCTGACAAGTTCCCTACTGGCCTCAACATACCTCAATGTAATAAAGGCCATATATGACAAACCTACAGCTAACATTATACTCAATGGTGAAAAGCTGAAAGCATTTCCTCTAAGATCAGGAACAACGTAAGAAGGTCCACTCTCGACACTTTTATCCAACACAGTTTTGGAAGTCCTAGCTACAGCAGTCAGAGAAGAAGGAATCCAAACTGGAAAAGAAGTTAAACTGTCACTGTTTGCAGATGACATGATACTATACATAGAAAATCCTAAAGATGCTACCAGAAAACTACTAGAGCTCATCAATGAATTTGGTAAAGTTTCAGGTTACAAAATTAATACACAGAAATCTGTTGCATTTAGGGCCACACTTTGAGAACAACTTCTCTCTGCTGCCCATTAAACCACCAAAGAGAAGAGAAGAGGAACCTTGACATGACCAAGAGAGAGGAAAGGCAGGGCCAACATCTAATTAAAAGAGAAACAGAGAGATTTAAACTACCTAAACTGAACCACACAAAAAATGTTGGCAGTTTTTTTTTTTTTTTTTTTTTTTTGGCTGTGTTGGGTCTTCACTGCTGCGCACGGGCTTTCTCCAGTTGCGGCGAGTGGGGGCTACTCTTCGTTGCGGTGCACGGGCTTCTCATTGGGTGGCTTCTCTTGATGCAGAGCACGGGCTCTAGAGCATGGGGCTTTCAGTAGATGCAGCATGTGGGCTCAGTAGTTGTGGCTCGTGGGCTCTAGAGCACAGGCTCAGTAGTTGTGGTGCACGGGCTTAGTTGCTCCGCAGCACGTGGGATCTTCCCGGACCAGGGCTCAAGCCCGTGTGCCCTGCATTGGCAGGCAGATTCTTAACCATTGCGCCACCAGGGAAGCCCTGTTGTCAGTGTTAATCAGTTGAAAAATCTCTGAGGCAGAGACTTGTTTTCTATCAGGTTAGTTTACAGGTTTGGTGCAGAGGGTAACGGGACCAGAGGAGACTTACTGCTTACCACCTCTTCTCAGACACTCTCCACTCACTCCTCACTGGCCACACTGGCTTTCAGGAAGCTCCTACAACAAAGGGGCTCCTTCCCCACGTGAGGGCCTTTGCACCTGCTGCTGCCCCTGCCTGCAACAACTCTGGCCCTTACCCTTCCCTCCCTTTCTTCCCCACCTCCATCTCCTTTGTCCAGCTAATTACTTCACAATCATTGAAGGTTCTCCCTCTAGGAAATCTTCCCTGACAAGCTGTACTAGCTCAGGAATTTAAGGATGGTTTAACATTAGAAAAATCTATTATTATCACATTAAAATTGTTACAAATAATATGGGGTTTTTTTTTTTTTTTTGGCCATGCCACTTGGCTTGCAGGATCTCAGTTCCCTGCACAAGGGGTTGAACCCAGGCCACAGCAGTGAAAGCCTGGAACCCTAACCACTAGGTCACCAACGAACTCACAGTATATTTATTTCAATTAATGCAAAAGAGCATTCAAAAAATTAAATACCCCTTTATAATTTTTTTTCAAACTAAGAACGGACGGGAACTTCCCTAGCCCAAAAATAGCTTTCTACCAAAAGGCTACAGCAATCATATTTATTCCCTTTAAAGATAGGTATGAGGCAAGAAGACACTATTATGACCTCTGTTCAACACTGTTCTTGAAGTCCTAGGTACAGTGATAAGACAGGAAAAACTAATAAGGGTTATGCTTCTTGTAAAAGAAGAAACAGTATTGTCATGGACAATAAGATTTTCTACATAGAAAATGCGATGGAACCTACAATATGGGAGGGACATTTGTTTCCTGTTTCTTCATGGTGGTAGCTCCATTAGAATAACACCCTTGGCCTCCATTTGCTCCCTCACCCACCCCAGAAGAGTAATTTATCAAGTTTGGAGAAGGAACTGAGTCTGCACAGCCCAGTACCCTCCTTTCTACTCACTTGGGGAACCAGCCTGCCCATAGGAACCTCTCACCCTCTGCTCGTGTACTCCATGGGATTTACAACGGCAGGGCCTGCAGTTTTCCAGCTCTGTCTGCAACTGGGTACATTTAATTATGAAATTGAGACTGTGTAACTCAGATTGGGACTTGAACCCACGTTCTTTTAACTGAAATCACACACCTGGTCTCAGGACTTAATGAAGCTCAGGTTTTTGTTTTTTCGCAGTACGCGGGCCTCTCACTGTTGTGGCCTCTCCCGTTGTGGAGCACAGGCTCCGGACGTGCAGGCTCAGCGGCCATGGCTCACGGGCCCAGCCGCTCCGCGGCATGTGGGATCCTCCCGGACTGGGGCACGAACCCGCGTCCCCTGCATCGGCAGGCGGACTCTCAACCACTGCGCCACCAGGGAAGCCCGAAGCTCAGGTTCTTGATGTCTCATGGCAGAAAGAGTTCAGTGAGAGACAAAGTGATAGGTAAGAAGTGGATTTATTTAGAGAGAAACACACTTCCCAGACAGAGTACAGGCCATCTCAGAAGGCGAGAGCAGTCCCAGGGTTTGGGGTTGTCAGTTTTTATAGGGGTGGGTAATTTCATAGGCTAATGACTGGGAGGAGTATTCCAGCTATTTTGGGGAACGGACGGAGGTGTCCAGGAATTGGACCAACGCCCACTTTTTGATCTCTGATGGTTGGCCTCAGAACTGTCATGGCGCTGGTCGGTGTGTCACTTAGCATACGCTAATGTGTTACGTATAAGGAGGCTTGAGCGTATAATGAGGCTCAAGGTCTGCTGGAAGTCAAATCTTCCACCATCTTGGACCTATTTGGTTCTAATCAGTTTATGTCATGTCCTCGGGCTGTGTCCTTCTTTTAAATGTTGTGCCCTGCCCCCTTCCCTCCTGTTTCAGAATGGGGTATTAAAGAGCCTATTGTAGCCACAGATTTAACCCATATTTTGCAAAGAACCTTATGAGTAATAAAGGTGATGGCTTGTACCTCTGTCCATCTGACTCCTGTATTTACTTCTCAATTTGTTCTAAACTTGGGAGAGGAGCAAATGTCATACATAGTAACCCTCTCAAAACCCCAAAGTATTAGAATTAATGAGAGATATCAGAAAGGTAGCTGGACACAATCAATATATAAAAATCAATATTATTCCTATACACAGAGGAATAACCAACTAGAATATGTAATTTTTAAATTTATTTATTTTTTATTTATTTTTTGGCTGTGCTGCATGGCAGCTTGCAAGATCTTAGTTCCCCGACCAGGGATTGAACCTGCACCCTCAGCAGTGAAAGTGCAGAGTCTTAACCACTGGACTGCCAGGGAATTCCCTAGAAAATGTAATTTTAAGAAAATTCCAGGACCTCCCTGGTGGCACAGTGGTTAAGAATCCGCCTGCCAATGCAGGGGACACGGGTTCAATCCCTGGTCCTGGAAGATCCCACATGCCACGGAGCAACTAAGCCTGTGCCCCACAACTACTGAAGCTCACACACTCTAAGGTCCGCGTGCTGCAACTACTGAAGCCCGCACACCTAAAGCCCACTCTCCGCAACAAGAGAAGCCACTGCAATGAGAAGCCCGCACACCGCAACTAAGAGTAGCCCCTGCTTGCCACAACTAGAGAAAGCCCGTACGCAGCACTGAAGACGCAACGCAGCCAAAAATAAATAAATAAATAGAAAATTCCAATTATAATTTTAAGAGTCCTGCAAGGTCTCCAGGAATAATGCTCACAGAACACAATCTTTAGAAAGAAAATTATAAAATTGTAACAATGGATGCTAAAAAATGGCCTAAATAAATGGAGAGATAGACCTTGTTCAGAGATAGGAAGTTTCAATAATGTAAAGATGGCAACTGTTTCTCAGGTAGGGAGACAGCCCTTCTGTATTCTGGATTCCCCCAACCACTCTCTGCCTCTTCTCTAAATAAGAAGTTTTAAAATATAAGTAGAGTGAGAATTTATCTTGATTGATAAAATAATGCCCAACCATTTTCTTAAGTAGTAATGGCTACTTTTATGGAGTGCTACTCAATAAAGGAATAATCACAACATTTTTAACTAAGTATTATTATTATTATTATTCCCATTTTACAGATAAGGGAGTTCAGGCCCAGAGAGGTTAATCAATTTGCCCAAGGGCATACAGCTAGTCAGTTGGTGGAGCCAGGATTGGAATGCCGTCTGGCTCCAAGCCTGTTTTCTGCTGCTGTCAAGTTTGTCCTGAGGTGCCCTCACTCACTCACCTTCCATCTGAGAAGCTGCTGTGAGGTGGGGAGGTGACATTGGAGTGAGCTCACTGTGAACGCAGAGCTCTAGCCCCTTTGTGGCCTCTGGGAAGTGTGCACCAGGTAAAGTAAGCACAGCCGGCATGTGTGTCCAGGGGAGGAGGTTGAAAATCAGGGTCTATCTGATAGAAGAAGAATGCCCTCTGATCATAAAAGGAGTGTTTGCCCCTGAGATGTGAGCTGTGCCCAAGTTTCCTAGAAACTCAAGGAGGCCCCTCCTTCTCTGCTGGGATGTGAGACCCTGGCTCCCTGTGGGTCTGCTTTATTTTTAATTCTGCTTCATTCCTGCTCTTCTTTGGAACCTATCAGTGTCATTACCTTGCATCCTGTCCCCCACACACATGAAGCTCCTACTTCTTGGAAAACACCCTGAGACACAGGTGGTGTGGCGGCCTGAGCAGGACGGTTCGGTCTGCCACTACGCCCCATACAAGTCCCTGTATTAAATTTCAGAGTCCATGGAATGGGTCTGGCACTCAAACAATGCCCCTGCTAGATGGGAGGTGCAATAGTGTCCCATTAAAGTCACATCCTGAGCACTCAAGGAGCTCAGGTGAGAAAACGACTTAACCACTTAAGGCAGATGGATTGCAGGTTTAAGGGCAGAGGTGCAGAATGGTTGGGGGGACCAGAGTAGTGAGGGGCTTCCTAGGGTCAGATTCCAGCTCTGGTAGCCCGTGGTAGGCAGAATAACACCTCCCCTAAAGATGTTCACATCTTCATCCCTGGAACCTGTAAATGTGTTACCTTGAGTGGCAATGGGGAATCAAGGTTACTAATCAACTAACCTTAAGATAGGAAGGCTGTCCTGGGTTATCTGAATGGGCCCAATGTAATCACAAAGGTCCTTAAAAGTGGGAGAGGAAGGCAGGAGAGCTGGTCAGAATGATATGGTGTGAGAAGAACTCAACCCATTATTACTGGCCTTGGAAACGGAGGAAAGAAGACACAAGATGAGAGAGGCAGGCAGCCTCTAGAAGCTGGAAAAGGCAAAGAAACAGATTCACCCTGAGAGCCTGCAGAGAGGCTGACACTCCGACTTTAGCCCCATGAGACTCAGGTTGGACTTCTGACCTCCAGAATGTAAGATAATAAACGTGTGTTGTTTTAAGTTTCTGGTCATTCGTTACAGCCGAGGTAGAAAACTAATACACTACCTAAATTCTGTAAACCTCAGTTTTCTCATCTATGAAGTGGGAAGAATAACCACAGCTACTGCACAGAGTAGGTGTTGTCGACTGAAGAAAAATGCACTGCTTAAATATTTTAAGTTTTATTCAGGGAACTTACTGAGGACTATTGCCTGGGAGACAGCCTCGCAGATAGCTCTGAGAACTGCTCTGAAGAGGTGAGGGAGGAGCCTTATACACAGGAGGGTTTTTTGGGGTTTTTTTTTTTTTTGCGGTACGCGGGCCTCTCACTGTTGTGGCCTCTCCCGTTGCGGAGCACAGGCTCCGGACGCGCAGGCTCAGCGGCCATGGCTCACGGGCCCAGCCGCTCCGCGGCATGTGGGATCCTCCCGGACCGGGGCACGAACCCGTGTCCCCTGAATCGGCAGGCGGACTCTCAACCACTGCGCCACCGGGGAAGCCCTACACAGGATTTTTTGCTGGGAAACAAAAATAAAGCAAACACACAGGTAGCTGAACTGAAAGATTACTGCTAATCACAAAAAACCAGACATCTCAAGTTAATGATTTTAGTGCTTTTCGATGTTTGGGAAGTTGCAAGTCTGGGCTCATTGAAAGTATTCCTTAGATATGCATCTTCACTATCTAGGGTCAGTATCCTGTTTTTTCTCCATCCTGAATTCCCCTCAGGACGAACTCACGGTCCAAGGGCAGTTCAGTGGCTGATGGCTTGATGGCCGGCAACATTCACGGTTTACTGAAACGGCAGGCAACAATTTTTTGTCCACAGTGTGATGATCAAATGAGGCGCTGTATGTAAAAATCTTAGTGCAGGATTCAGCCCATAATAGAGATAAAATAAATGTTAGTATCATCATTGTTGAGAAGCTCAGTAACTTTCTCGTGGACAAGCCCTCCCGGCTCCCCTGGCACAGACCCTCCTCTGTAGCCCAGGGCGGACGAGAATCTCTCCTTATCCTTTTTGAGGATGTCATTACATTCTCCCTAGGATCACCTGGTCCACTTTCCCTTGCCCTCCCAATTTCTGCTTTTGTTGGTCTTTGGTAGTCCATTCTCTGATTCTGGGGTTTGTAGACAGGTGAGGAGCACTAGGATGCAGAAGCTGCAACCCACTTTCCATAAGAAGTGTCCCCTTGGCTAGAGGACCAGGGTGTAGAGCTGGTACTAAGTTACGGCTCTATTTCCAGAGCGGCCTTAGGTAAAGAATCTCTTTACCAAAAGAGATGGCTCTTCTGAAAAACTGCTGGGTGTTTGTATTTTTATCCATTCACCTATTCAAAGAACAGTAAATTTTCTGATCCTGGAGTCACAAAGATAAACAAGGAAGAAAAACCTCTGCTTCTCTTCTTGTAGGAGAGGAAAGGAGACACCATGGAAAGCAGGCTTAACACCAGTGTTTATTAGAGCAGAAAAGGAGAGAGAAAAACAAAAAAAGCAATGACCAAAATCCCAGCCACCCCAAGGAGTGTGCTTCACTTAGCTGAACAAGGCTTCCCCGCGAACCCCTCTCCTGTTCTGGAGGCCCAGCTCCACCGGCCCCAGGAAAGATCTTCCCTCTGCTCACCCGTCCACCGTGGTAGGAAGGCCATTGCTGGGCAGGGACGGGGGCCTAGAGTTTAAGCGACTGGTTTTAATGAGTTGTGCAGGTTAGTCAGATGAAGCAGCATAAATATCTGCCATCAAGCCCCAAGGCAACCTTTGCTGTGCCCACAATTCACAAAGCCTGAAGACGTCCATTCCACAGCTGAAAAAAGAAACGAAAGGAGCCTCATCTTGTTTCAATAGTATCCGGGCCGCTGTTTATCAAAATGCTTGCTGGAAAAGAACAAGAAAATAATGTTAATGTGACGATGATGTTGATAAAAAAGAAGAAGGGAGTTGGGGGGGGGGGAAGAGAAGAGGGAGAGGAGGGGAAGGGGGGAGGAGGAGGAAACAGCTATCAAGCTGCCATTTCCGGAGCACTTCCTAGCATGTGCCAGGGCAGCGCTGTTTTCCATGCACTGACTTTTTTGATGCTCAGAACGGCTTTATGAGGGAGGAACTCTTCCATGTTACAGGTGAGGAAACCAAGACAGAAGTTAGGAAACTTTTCCGAAATGGAGTCACAATCTGAATGCTATCTGACTCCAAGTTCCAAGTCGACCCATCCCTCCGGCCACTACGTCCTGGTTTTCCTGGTCAAAATGGATGTTGCCTGGAGCGAGGCCTCCGTGGAATCCTCTGTTTGGCAGGAGCAACCCCCGCCCCACCACCACCAGCGTCCCGGAAGCCTCTCCCCTCACCTGGCCTGCACCATGGTGACAAGTGCCTCTGCTCATGGAGCCAGTCACTGTGCTCCAGGCTCTGTAGATATCATCACTACCCCAGTTTACAGATATAGAAATGGAGACTCAGAGAGGTTAGGTGACTTGTCCAAAGTCACAGAGCAGGAACACAGAGCACCAAACCCAAGTCCACCCAACTCCAGAGTCTGAGCTCTTAAGTACTCCGCAGTGCTGTGTTCTGAAAGAAGCCAAGAGCGGGCTTCTGGTGCTGGAGGAAAAAGGTCCCTGGTGCCAGGGGTGGGAGAACGTCTGACCTAGAACAGGGATCCAGAGGCAGTGGGGACCAGAGCAGGATGTCAACCCAGCCCCTAGCCCTCAAAAGCAGAACTCCTGTTCCATTCCTAGGAGATGCTCCTCTCATTGTCTGTTAAAGCCCCTCACGAGGACCGTGCCCGCCCCCATCCCCAACACACACCCAGGTTCCAGCAGTACCGCCCGCGGAAAGCTTGCAGGATTTGGAGTTGTCAGAAGACAGACATACCAACTACTGCCCAGCATGACTTAGTAGCTTAATCACGCTCAGTTAGGTCCCCTATAAAACAGAGTTAAAACACACGCCCTGCAATGACACAGGAGTGTTAAGAGGATCAAATGAGAGATTTTGTGCGATAGCACCCTGAAAATTATAAAGAGCAATCCTCTAAAGGGAGTGTTCCTGTGTCAATTCACAGCAGCACAAAATAAACAACAAGGAAACAAGATTTCTCTTAACAACAAATGATCGAGTACCCAGTTATATCCTGTCCCGCTTAATACATACAAATTACAGAGGAGAAATGAAACTCACTAGGCTTAACCTCTGAAGGGATTTTGCTATGTAATCTAGCAAGAATTGGAAAGGGGACGAGGAGATGGACACACACTGTGAGCGAAGCAGCAAACAGCCTCTCGCAGGAACAAAGGTGCAGAGGTGGGCTGTGCTGGGAATGCTGAACCACGCAGGTCAGGGGGACTGAAAGGGCCAAGCCAGAGGAAGAGGGAAGACGGGACACAGGCTGGGCAGAGTCCCAGTCTGGAAGGCTGTGGGGAGGCAGTAAAGAAGCTGCTGATCCTGGTGACAACGGTGACGCCTGTGATGGATGTCACCAGTCAAGCCCATGGATGCTGACCCCACCTGGAGAGACCCAAGTCTCAACAAGCCATGTCTCTCCCGATTTGTATCCCAGAGGGACCCTTTCTGGATGGCAAATAGGGTCACATCCTTCCGGTACTTGGGATCTCTTGGTGACTCAGCAGGAGTCAGGCCCCCGTGCACGTCCCCAGTGGTCCTCTCAACCTGGCTCCCACCGACCTCTTGCCTTGCTCTTCCCGTTCTCCAACCCATAACCTGCTCACCCGCTGGTTCCCCTAACACCATGCTCTCGAAGGCCCCCAAGCCATGCCTGCACTGCCCACCGCCGTCTCCCTGAAACAGAAGGCCTGGGAGAAGGAACGTACCGGGGGCTGGTCCCGACCTGCTTACACAGGATGGACCAGGTTCCTGTCGCAGTGTGGCTTGCAGTGGGGGTTCAGCCAGTGCTCCAGGAACTGCTCCTCAGCACGGTGTTCCAGGCGGAGCAGATAGTGCATGTACTCCTGTCAAAACAAACCCACAACGAAGAGGAGCTTTTATTCACGGTTGATGGTCGAGCTGCCCATGTGCAGGGTACAGCTGTGGTTGAGGGCAGCACAAACCGCCACCAACCCTAAGTGCTGAGAGGGTGTGTATCCATGGGAACTCATAGACACTGCTGATGGAGAGTTACATGGAACAACCACTTTGGAAAACAACCGGTTGCCTGCAATCCAGAAATTTCACTCTTGTTTACATCCTCGAGCAATGATTCTCAAATTTCATCAGGCATCAGAATCACCCAGAAGACTTGTTAAAACCTGCAGATTGCTGGGGCCCCACCTTCAGAGTTTCTGATTCAGTGAGTCTGGGTTAGGGCTCCAGAATCTGCATTTCTAGCAAGTTCCCAGCTGCGAATGTTGCTGGTCACTTTGAGAACAAGAGCAGATACGAATGTTCACAGCAGCAATAAATTTGTAGTAGCAAAATTCTGGAAACATCTGGAAACATGTTAAATCTCCATTGACAGGAGGATGGATAAATAGATTATGGTAGGGTCACAACACAGAATATTATACAGCAATGAAAAAAGTTAATTATAGCTACATACAACAACATAGATGAGTCTTAGAAATGGCATAATGAGTGGAAAGAGAAAGTCCAAGAAGACAGTGTTTATAGTGTGACAACATTTTAATAAAGCTCAAAACATGCATAACTAATATATTTATTTAGTTATTTATTTATGGCAGCAGACATTTGTGATAAAATCATCTTTTTTAAAAGGCAAGGAATAACTGTGAGAAAGCTGGAGTTGCTATACTATTATCAAACAGAATAAACTTTAAAACCAAAAAAAAGTTACGAGGGATAAAGGGGCATTTTGTAAACACAGCCTGGCAGTTCCTTAAGATGCTAAACAGAGTAAACATTTGACCCCGCAACTGTGTATACGAGAAGTGAAAGCGTATGTTCACCCAGAAACGTGTACGCAGCTGTTCACAGCAGCATTATTCATCACAGCCAAAAAGTGCAGACAACCCAAATGTCCATCAGCAGATGAATGGATAAATAGAATGGAATGTATCCCCATACAAGGGGAATACTACAGGGCCATTGCGAGGAATGATGCATGCTACAACCCGGATGAACCTCGAAAACGTTATGTTACATGAAAAAGGCCCGTCACAAAGGACCACATGTTGTATGATTCCATGTCTATGACATGTAACTGGCTCTAGGTGTGGGTGTGTCCACAACAGACAGCAGCTGACTGTCCGGTGCTGCCCATCTCTGTGACCAGCCTCTCCATCGACTCAGGAACCCGAGCCAGACGTGGACCATCGTGTCTCCCTCAGACTCATCCTGAGACTGAGCGTGAGGACTCTGAGCCTATCTCCAGAAGCGTTCTCAGATGACTCCCTCCACCTCTGCCACTTCTGCAGGCCGGGTCTCCACCGTTGCCACCCAGGCTGTCCCAGCTTCCTCACCCCTCCATCCGTCACTCTACCTCCCGTTCCACCCACCCCACGTCCCACATCCCCCCACATCCCACATCCCCCCACGTCCCACATCCCCCCACGTCCCACATCCCCCCACGTCCCACATCCCCCCACGTCCCACATCCCCCCACCATTTCTGCTCCAATCTAACAGGGTGATCTGCCCAAATGCAGCCCTGAAAGGGCCACAGCTCTGCAGAGGCCTTCGCCAGCACTGCCTTCCTGCAAGGAGGGAAAAGGTGATGACCAACTACCCCTTGGGCTTGGTCTGTGGCTCTGGATAATGCCACTGTAACCAGCAAGGGAGGACACCTCCTCGTGGGATGTACCACCTCCCGCCATTCTTCACAACAGCAGAGAGGGCCCCCTCCTGCCCTGGTCCATGGTTGTCACTGACAACACAGCTTTGATGGTCTCCGAGCTTCTCTAGAACCACAATTTCTCCTTCAGATGGTTCACCAAAAGGAAATTTAATGAAGGAACCATTCACAGCCATGTAAACAGGGTTAAGGGAACCACCAAAGCACATTCCAGTACCCAGGGACTAGCAATAGAGAAAAGTCCCATGGCCATGCCTAGACCTGCAGGGCCCAGGGCAAGGGCTCAGCCTCTGTAAAGCAGGCAAAGAGCAGGAGACAAATACCCCATCCTCTCTCTCCTCTCGCCCTCCATCTCCTGCCAAGCCCACGCAGAAGCCAGCCCGCCAGGGATCCAGGCGATGCAGTTTCTAGGGGTCCACCTCTGGAGCTGGGCAGAGCCGGGGGGGGGGATGGATGCGGGACAGGGTGGAGAAAACCAGCAGCTGTACCAGGATGATGGCATATGAGGGGTGTGCTGTTGCCCTTAGAAGCAAGTAAAGAGCGTAAATGATAGCTGTGACTGATGTTTGCTGCAAAGGAGCCGGCTTCTTGGGCTGTGCATCCGTTGATCATGGACCACTGAACACACTGATCCCGCTGGAGGAGGGGCGACTGTTCCTTGGCATGCAGTTATTGTCTCTCCCCCTCCTCTCCCTCAGTTTGGTCTTGCTCTGCCCTCGATCAACAGGAGTGTCACTTCCAGGTTCAGGGTAAACCTTCTCTTCCCAACGTGGCTTGATCTTCAACAAAGCCAGTTCAGGCTGTGAGTTTTCTGAGTATTGTTTCTCATTGCATTATCCCATATAAATGATACACCAGAAAAATGATAAGTCAATAGGATGCTTGTTAAATAAGAGTGAAGTGTTACTTCCCTTGTCTTAATCACTTACAAATTCTCTTCTTTCCCTCCATACCTTGCCTCTCCATCCCCTGATGCAAACAGAGAAGTGGTCCATGGGCACTGCCCAGACCACCAGCAGTAGTTCTCCACGCGTCTGGCCGTGACCCCACATGGCTGGTAAAGCAGAGTTCCAGCCTGCTCCTGGGCTCCCTCCTCTTCCCCACTCTCCACCCCCACGAGCCAAGCAACCCCTAAATCCCGTGGATGCTCTTGGATCCCATCTCCCCACCCCCATTGCCCCTGCCCAGTCTCAGTCCCCACCCTCCTGCTAGATCCCTGCCACTGCATCTGGAGGGTTCTCCCTGTCTCTCGTCTTACCTCCTTCCTCTACATTCCACCCCAGAGCCAGGGTGGGGTTTTTTTTCCTTTTTTCTTTTTAATAGACTTTATTTTTCAGAGCACTTTTAGGTTCACAGCAAAATGGAGCAGAAAGTACAGCAATTTCCCCTATACCCCCCGCCCCCACAAACACACAATCTCCCCCATTATCAACATCTTGCCCCAGAGTGGTGCAATTGTTACAAGAGATGAACCTATGTTGGCACAGCGTCATCACCCGAAGTCTACAGTTTACATTGGGGTCACTCTTGGTGTTGCATATTCTATGGGTTTGGACAAATGCATAATGTATCCATCATTATAGTATCATACGGAATAGTTTCACTGCCTTACGATCCTCTGTGCTCTATTTACCCCTTCCTCTCCTCTAACCCTTGCAATGACTGATCTTTTTACTGTCTCCATAGGTTTGCCTTTTCCAGAATATCATATCATTGGAATTATACTGTATGTAGCCTTTTCAGATTAGTTTCTTTCACTTAGTAATATGCATGGAAGTTTCTTCCACGTCTTTTCATGGATTGATAGCTCATTTCTTTTTAGTGCTAAATAATATTCCACTGTCTGGATGCACCACAGTTTATCTATCCATTTACCTACTGAAGGGCATCTTGGTTGCTTCCAAGTTTGGGCAATAATGAATAAAGCTGCTATAAACATCTGTGTGCAGGTTGTTGTGTTGAACGTAAGTTTTCAACTCATTTGGGTAAATACTAAGGAGCATGATTGCCGGGTCATATGGTAAGAGGACGCTTAGTTTTGTAAGAAATTGTCAGGCTCTCTTTGAAAGTGGCTGTACCATTTTGCATTCCCACTAGCAGTGAATGAGAGTTCCTGTTGCTCCACATCCTCGCCAGTATTTGATCATGTCAGTGTTCCGGATTTGGGCCATTCCAATAGGTGTGTAGTGGTATCTCATTGCTGTTTTAATTTGCATTTCCCTGATGACATATGATATGGAGCATCTTTTCATATGCTTGTTTGTGATCTGTGTTCTTCTTTGGTGAAGTATCTGTTCCGGTCTTTTGCCAGGGTAGGTTTTTAAAACATGAAAATGGCTTTATTGTTTTTTTTATCACAACAGTGATACATCTGTCTTGAAATTATGTAACAATAAAAAGTTACAAAGAAGAGAGTGAAAAATCCTTGTTTGTTTTGTTTGTCTATCTCTTTATCCTGTTGCAAAGTGACATTTTTTTAAATCTACCCATGTTGTTTCCTCACTTAAAATACTTGAATGGCTTCCACTGGGCTCACGAGAAATTCCAGTTCCGTAAGTGCTTTGCGGGGCTCCGGATGACCCACACTCACCCATTTCCTCTTCTCCCACCACCAACCCTTTGCACTCCGTCTTTCCCTGGATTGGCTACACGTGCTCTGCTCGCTAATCTCATGCTATTTCCTCTGCCTGGACACCCCTGTGCCTTCTCTTTTTCCTGTCTCACTCCTATCTGACTTTTCAGCCCTCAGCTTAGATGCTTCTTCCTCCAGGCAGCCTTCTCGGATTCCCTGTGACCCCATAGCTCTCTGGACTTCTCCTGGCATAGCCCTGGTTATTCTGTTTAGCAGTGACCACGCTCTGACGGTAGGGGCTTAATTGGGCCACATCAGATTTTTTAGTGGAGGTGCCATGTGTCTTGGCTCACATATTGGCATGTGAACTTTATGTTTCCCCCCAGAAGAGATAAAAATGGCTTTTAATTTGTAGGATGTATGTTGTCGATATTGCCCTGAAATAAGCCTTGGTGCTGAGATTATGGGATGGGAATCATTGCAAAGTGTGCATGGAACAGTCCACATAAACACATATGGGTAATCCAAAGCTGCAGGCCATTAATCAGAGAAGTGGCATTTCACCTTGGGCGAGAGTAGTCACATGTGGTAATATAAGATTAATGTATAGATATAAAAATCCTAAATCATGAAAACCCTCCTATGGCATTAATGAAGCTTTAACAGACGGTCCAGTCTAGAACTTTGAGTTTTTAAGTTTCAAGAAAAACCCCTAGGAAGTCTATATCCTATTATAAATATAACTTTTTTTTTTCAATTTAATGACTGTGCAAAGGAATGAATTATGAGCTGTCCAATTTTCCTGAAATGTTTTTTCTTTCCCCCAGGACTCATGCAGTTTAAAATTGTTTTGATTATCGTTGTTTTCATTTAACTCATCAAAATGCACCCTGTGTCCTGGGCGTGGAGTCTCCGGGGCAGCTGGGGAAGGGTTGGATGCTGGGAGGGCTCCTTATGGGATCCAACAAGGATTCCCCAGCAGCTTGCTGGACACGTTTGTTGTGAGTCTGGGGCTGAACTCTGCCCTGTCTTCCCTGTCTGAGGAATCTTTGGCCAGAAGAACAGTCAGGAATAGTCAGGAAGGCAGTGTGGAGGCTTGTAAGTAAGGAACAAAGACTTCTCAGCATACAGCTTTGCTTATTCAACTGTTCCGTGTAAGCCGCTCGCTGAAGGAAACCCACGTTGCCATCTTCTTGCTGCCTGTTGGCCAGAGCGGTGTGGTGGAGAGGCTAAGAGGTTTGCGTCTGGGTCTGGATCAGGGTCTGGTTCCAATCAAAACCCTGCCAATACTATTGCTTTACCTCTCCAGCCTCAGTTTGTCCATCTGCAGTGTGGGGATGGCCCTAGCACTTATCTCACTGGGTTGCCAGGATTAAATGAAATGATACAAATAAAGCTCTGTGCCAAACGTGTAGTCTCCATTTTCACTTCTAAACCCATTCTCTCCCCTCCTTCACCTGGCCTTTTGCACTAAGAGACTGACCTAGATGCACTGCAACCACAGAGTCTTTTGTCCTGGGGTTTCCGGTTGGTTTGGCGTATAGGTGACGCCAGCAGTGGACTAGAGGTAGGAGGGCAGAGGTGAGGGTGCGTATTCCCCTGCAACCTCCCCGAGGAGTCTCGGCAGGTTGGCTGCGTCCCTCCCCTGAAGACCCAGCTCCTAGGGGGCTGCCGTTCCGGGTCTGGGAACCACACTCTTCCCTTCCGCCCTCATGCCTCAGGAGTCTTAGCCCTGCATCCTTTATCATTTCTTGTTGGTTCACCTTCATCTTGCCACACCTTTGTAAAAAGTCTCTTTATTAAGCCCTCCTCAGTTCATTTTGGTTACTATTAGATATGGATGGTGTGAGCATGCCTGGAGGTTGTAGATGGCGCATCTCTCCCAGGAACTGGTCCACAGGAAACTTTCAATAACTGTTTGTTGAATGAAAAAAAAAGCTGTGGTCCTCAAAGCATGGTCTGTGCTCCCCTCGGGGGTCCATGATGTCAAAACTATTTTTCGAGTAATACTCAGACATTTGCCTTCTCACTGTGTGCATTGCTGGGTAAAACTGACGCCTCGGCAGGAGTCAAGGCAGTAGCACCCAACTGTCCTAGTGGTCGACATATCCTTCATCACACAGTCGCAGTTAAAATAAATACACATAAAACATTCTCAAAATGCCAGTTTCACTGAAGCATGCCCTGGTGAAGCTGTAGAAAATGACCAACAGGAAGCATGCAGGCAGCACTTTTGCTGCACGACAAAGTACAATGATTTTCTCAAGGAAAAGCACCTGGGGGACTGTTGGTGTCAAGAGTTGAACTAGGTGTGTTTTATGCGTGTGTTTGGCAGACATCTTCCCAAAAGTGAATGAAGTGAGCTTATCACTTCCAAGAAAACTGACACTGCTTGTTATAAAATGATAAAATTTGAGCTTTCAAGGGGAAATTAGAACTCTGGAAAACTTATATTTGTGATCATGAACCTGACAGCTTCCCAATAGTTAAAGACTTTTCCAATGAGATTGGTGGTGATAAGAAAGAATGTCACCACTGATATACAGCATTTATACACCACTTATAATTATATGCTCATTGGCATCCTTATTCATTTAATCCCTGTCCATCTCAGCCAAATACCCAACTGGCTTTTTTTTTTTTGCGGTACGCGGGCCTCTCACTGTTGTGGCCTTTCCCATTGCGGAGCACAGCAGCCATGGCTCACGGGCCCAAGCTCAGCAGCCATGGCTCACGGGCCCAGCCGCTCCAAGGCATGTGGGATCTTCCCGGACCGGGGCCCGAACCCATGTCCCCTGCATCGGCAGGCGGACTCTCAAGCACTGCGCCACCAGGGAAGCCCCACAACTGGCTTTTTTTTTTTTTGCGCTACGCAGGCCTCTCACTGTTGTGGCCTCTCCCGTTGCGGAGCACAGGCTCCAGACGCGCAGGCTCAGTGGCCATGGCTTATGAGCCCAGCCGCTCCGCGGTATGTGGGATCTTCCCAGACCGGGGCCCGAACCCGTGTCCCCTGCATCGGCAGGTGGACTCTCAACCACTGCACCACCAGGGAAGCCCCCAACTGGCTTTTTGATGAGAGTGTCCAAGGAATACCTAGTATACGGTTTAGGGCTTGGCACATAGTAGGGCCTCAATAAAACTCACAGGAGAAATGTACAAGCAAGTGATGAATAAATGAAATGACTCTTCTTTCTCCATAATCTTACTAAATCCTCCTTGGGAGGCTCCTGGGCACCTGTGTCAATCTGCTCATTATAATGGCTCAGGCCAAATGTACATAAAAAGCATCAAAGAGTAGTATGTATTTCACACCCCTAAATAGAGGCTGAAATCACTGTTGAAGAAAAACAACCAAAACAGACACACACATAGAGAGAGAAAGAAACAAGCCCTGGTTTCCATGACATTTCACTATTTATTTAAAATGTTAGGGAAATGAATACGCCACAAAGGCCTAAAAGCGATCATTAGTCAAAGATGAAAAGCCAAACTGCAAATCTGCTGAAAACCACAACTTCAACAATTGTGTTGGCTAAGTTAGAAACGACCCAGCGTTAATGATCATCTCAAATGTTCCTGGATCAAGAAAGAGGGGCTAGATGAAACCTAAGTGCTTTTTTTAGATTTTCCTTGTTTCAAGGGAAAAAATTAAAGCAAAACAAAAACTAGTATCTGCATTTCGTGTCCAATGCCAACTGGAATGAGTTAAGTAAATAAGTTCTCAAGATTTAGAGCAGAAATTGGAGGGGGTCCTTTATGATGGCACAGGAGAGGTGTGAGAATGAAATTAAATACCCACTGGAACCTGATCCAAGCTGAGAATCATAAAGTAGACAGTTACTCTATCAAGGTGGGACCTCTTTCCAAGAAGGCAAAATCCTTCCCGTGACATGTGCATGAAAGTAAAGGTCCATCGACATTTGGAAGAATTATGTTGCTCATCAGTAAAAGCAAGATAATCATACAGGCAGAAGGGTGGCTCAGAACTTAACTGCTCTGGGCCACTTAGAAGGCTCAGCCCTAAAAGAAGGCAAACCAGTGATGTGCACAATTTGTATCTCAGTCGCTCTGAACTGGTCTTGGAGATCGCAGGGAACAAAAGGGTAATGGAGTTACTACATACATTTGTCAAGGGGCTAAATATGAAAGCATATTTTACAAAGACTATGTACAATAAAGCTAATATGATTTATACTTGCCCCACAAGAACATTCCTTAAAGGAACACAGGCCAAAATGGAAAGCATATTCCCAGGGCACACAAGTGCTTACGAATACAATCACAAAGGACGTAATTTTAGCTCGGATGTCATCTTTTTTTAGAGAATTTCCATGGTTCACCCCAGCAGTTGGCAATAATTTTTTCCCTAAAATTTGGGACGACTAAGAGAAATTTAATGAATTTAAGTGAGGCAATAGAAGATTTCTTTGAAATAACCTCCAGGTTCTATGGTAGAGTAATGTCCTACAAAATTTCTCCCCTGGATGGAAGCAAAGAAAGGAATGGAAACAAGTATAATGAGCATTTAGTAAATGTCAAATTCTGTGCTTGGTGCTGGGGACCCAGAAGTGAAACAAACAGTCCATCTGCTCAAGCAGTTTAGAGCAGTCTAGTAGGAGAGAGAGATTTTTTTTTTAAGTCAGAAATAGCAATTTTGTGCTGTGAGTGCTAGGCCAGAGAGATGCTCTAATTCATGGTGGGAGGGTAGGGGCATCAGGAAGGCCTCTCAAAACAGGCATCATTTCAGGTGAATCTCTACAAATGAGTAAGAGTTAACCAGGTAGACAAGAGCAGAAGAAACAAGTACAAAGGCAGGTGCTGTCAGAGAACTTCAAACACACCATCATTCCAGACAACCTGCTTCTTCTCCTAGGTTTCTAATGCCAATGAGTGGCACCAAGGTGTCCACACAGACACCCACACGTCCCTAGTCCTCCGTAACTGCATCCACTCTGCCCCAGAAATGGCCAACTCATATCCAACTTAAGATATCATATCATGCTCCCATTATCTTTACCTTAAAACCTCTACTGGAACATTCTCTTGGATGACAAGATATAACTTATTTTTAAAAACTTTTAGAAAGCAATGTGGTAATATATACTAAAAGGTTTAAAATACTGTATTCATATCCTTGGATCCGATAATTTATTTTCTGGGAACATATCCTTAGCAAATAATTCAAAATATTAAAAGCACTTTAAGCACAAAAGTTTAGAGTGTTGCTTATAACAGAAAAAAATAGTGGGAAAGGGAACCTTCCTACATGGTAAGTTGGAATGTAAATTGGTACAACCACTATGGAGAACAGTATGGAGGTTCCTTAAAAAACTAAAAATAGGGCTTCCCTGGTGGCACAGTGGTTGAGAATCTGCCTGCTGATGCAGGGGACACGGGTTCGTGCCCCGGTCCGGGAGGATCCCACATGCCGTGGAGCGGCTGGGCCCGTGAGCCATGGCCGCTGAGCCTACGCGTCCGGAGCCTGTGCTCTGCAACGGGAGAGGCCACAACAGTGAGAGGCCCGCATACCGCAAAAAAAAAAAAAAACTAAAAGTATAGCTACCATATGACCCAGCAATCCCACTCCTGGGCATATTTCTGGTGAAAACCATAATTCGAAAAAATACATGCACCCCAATGTTCATTGCAGCACTATTTACAATAGCCAAGAAATGGAAGCAACCTAAGTGTCCATCGACAGAGGAATGGATAAAGATGTGGTACATATATACGATGGAATATTACTCTGCCATAAAAAAAGAATGAAATAATGTCATTTGCAGCAACATGGATGGACCTAGAGATTATCATACTAAGTGAAGTAAGTCAAAGACAAATATTATATGATATCACTTATATGTGGAATCTCATAAGATGATACAAATGAATTTATTTACAAAACAGAAACAGACTCACAGACTTTGAAAACAAACTTATGGTTACCAAAGGGGAAAGGCGGGGGGAAGGATAAATTAGGAGTTTGGAATTAACATATACACACTACTATATATAAAATAGAGAACCAACAAGGACCTACTGTAGAGCACAGGGAACTCTACTCTTCTGTAATAACTTATATGGGAAAAGAATCTGAAAAAGAATGGATATATGTATAACTGAATCACTTCGCTGTACACCTGAAACTAACACAACATTGTAAATCAAATATACCCCAACATAAAATAAAAATTAAATTAAAAACAAAAATAGTGGGGGCTTCCCTGGTGGCGCAGTGGTTGAGAGTCTGCCTGCCGATGCAGGGGACACGGGTTCGTGCCCCGGTCCGGGAAGATCCCACATGCTGCGGAGTGGCTGGGCCCGTGAGCCATGGCCGTTGAGCCTGCGCATCCGGAGCCTGTGCTCCACAACGGGAGAGGCCACAACAGTGAGAGGCCCGCGTACCGCAAAAAAAAAAAAAAATAGTGAAAATGATCTAAGGAACAAAAGAGGGTAATTCACTATCATTATGGTTATAAAGAGTTTCTAATAATATGAGGAAATGTGTATGTTATAATATTAAGAGAAAAACCAGGATATAAAATTGTAGAGTGTGATTATACTTTTTAAAAATACACACAAAAAGACTCAAAAGAAATACATCAAAAATGGTAATGCTGTCTTTGGGGAGAGGGAGTAAGACTACAGCTGATTTTTTTTTTCTTCTTTTGACCCTTTCTTGGTTTCCAAGTTTTGTATAATAAATATGAATGGCTTAGATTTTTATTTGTAATTATACAAGTAACACATGAACATATTGTTAGTTTAAAATTTAAACATCAAATATAAAGTTCCCTAGATCAGTACCTGCAATCTTAACCTCCTGAATGAGATGACACAATTAAGAGTCAACCGATCATATTTCTAGACCTTTTTCTAGAAATTTACATACATATAGATGTACCTATATATAGTATTGTTTTGTCAGTGAGTCCTAGGAGGGCAGGACCAACTCAGGGGAGACAGAAAAAGTGACATTGAGAATGAAGAGGAGGGTACCAGGCATAAATAATGGAGAATAGCTCTGCAGGCAAAGGGAATCATTTGTGAAAAGATGCTGAGACCAGGGAGAGGATGGTTTATTTTGAAAAACAGTGAGAAGTTCCAGGTGGTTGGAGCATAAACGGCCTTGGATGAGTGGCAGGAAATGGGACACAATGGTGGCTTAGGGCTGGTCTGTCTCCCAGGCCAAGATACTTGGCCCTTACCTTATAAGCAGTGAGGAGCCAAAGAGGTTTTTGTTTTGTTATATTTTACAAAGTGTTTATTCAGCTGCTGCTTTGTAAAACACAAGAAGAATGAGAGCCAGTGTCATCACTCAGGCACTGTGCTTTGCATGCTTCCCCTCACAATAAGTCTCTGAGGTAGCTTTGATGATCATATCCCATTTTATAGATAAGAAAACCGAGAGAGTTTAAGCAACCTGGCCGGGATGTGATACCCAGTAAGTGGTGAGCTGGGATTCAGGCTCAACACCCTGCTGCCCGACTCTTAAACCCCGTCCTGTGTTGTGTTTGGTGAGAGCTACACATACATTTATTAAAAATAAAAAACTGAATGTCCTGAATTGAATAATGTCCCCCAAAATTTCATGTCCACCTGAATCCTGTGAATGTGGTCTTATTTGGAAACAAGGTCATACTGGAGTAGGGCAGGCCCTAAATCCAAACACTAGCATCCTCAGAAGAAGGAAATTTGGACACAGGGACACACAGGGAAGGAGGCCATGTAAAGACAGATGCAGAGATTGGAGTAATGTAGCTACAAGCCAAGAAATCCCAAAGATTGCCAGCAACCACCAGAAGCTAGGAGAGAAGCATGGGACAGATTCTCCCTCCAAGCTCCCAGTAGGAATCAACCTTGCCAGCTCCTTGATTTCAAACTTCTAGCCTCCCAAACTGTGAGAGAATACATTTCTATTGTTGGACCTCCTTGGTGGTCCAGTAGTTAAGACTCTGCACTTCCACTGAAGCGGGTGCAGCTTCGATCCCTGGTGGGGAAACTAAGATCCCACACACTGCCCAGCACGACCATTAAAAATTAATTAATTAATTAATTAATTAATAGATTGATAAATAAATAGATTTCTATTGTTTCAAACAATCCAGTTTGTGGTACTTTGTCATGGCAGCCTTAAGAAACTAATATACTAAGTAATAGCAAAAAGCATGAAAACAAAAAGTATAAATTTGCCCCAAATTTTATCATGGAGAAAATAATGTCATTATTGTTTGGCAACATGTCTCCATATACATATTCAGATAGAAGAGTAGATAGGATTTCTTTCCATTCTGAAAGGTGTACACACAAAACTTTCATAATATCAAGTGATGACAAGCGTACAGGGATCTAGGCATTCTTATACACACTACTGGTGGGAGTTGGTAAGTCAGTCTGGCAATTTGGCAGTACCCATTTCAACTGGAAGTACGTAAACCCTCTGACTCAGAAATTTCATTTCTTATCACTGAACTCGGCAAAACACACATGTGTACAAGGATCTTCATCATTGGAAATAAGTAAAATGGCCATCGTTCCAGGAAGGGCTAAATAAATAAGTTGTAATATGTCTCAGTCCATTCGGGCTGCTATAACCTGCACACCACAAACTGGGCAGCTTATAAACAGCAGAAATTTATTTCTCACAGCTCAGGAGGTGGAAGTCCAAGATCAGGGTACCAGTACGGGTGGGTGAGGGCTCTCCTTCAGGTCACAGACTTCTCGTTATATCTTCACGTGGCTGGTGGGACTACGGAGCTTTGGGGGGCCTCTTTTATAAGGGTGCTAATCCCATTTACAATCCACGAGAGCAGAGCCCTCATGACCTAAGTACCTCCCAAAGGCCCCATCCCTTAATACCATCACTTGCGAGTTAAGATTTCAACATATGAATTTGGGGTCTGGGGGGACACAAACATTCAGACCACAGCATCATACATTTACCCTATGCTTCCATTTAAAATGAGCTAGAGCAAGACGTATTATTGAGTGAAAAAAAGCAAGTTACAGAATAAACGCAACACTGCTTTCCACACAGCCTGAACTACATCAGTGAAGGGACAAGCGAGCCTGACACACTCAAGGCGCAATGCGGAGGCCAGCGTGGCCCGAACGGCGGCGGGGGTGCGGGGCAGGGATGAGATGCAGGTAGAGGCCAAGGAGCGAGCAGAGGGAGTGGACAGACCTCTAGGGCCTCGTCGGCCACTACAGGACCATGGAGTTTTGTGGAGTAAGGCAGGAGGTCACTGGAAGGTTCTGAGCAGGAGAAAGATGGGAGCCGGTTTACGTTTTTAAGAACTGACTCTTGCTGCTCTGCTGAGAACAGATGCAGAGGGATCTAGAGAGGAAGAGGAAGGCAGGGTAAGAAAGTATTGCTCAGTCCACTCTAGGGGCTCGGCTGGTGGCAGGGGAGGGTGAGAAGTGGTCAGATTCTGGATTTGGGGCCCATGCAACTAGGAGGAGGTGGCCCCCCTTACCCCACCGTGGAAGGCAAGGGCAGGGCTGGTGTAAGGCAACAATCTGGAATTCCTCTTGAGGCTGTTAAGTCCGAGGTGCTGGTTAAATGTTCCAGTGCAAACAGCCAAGTGGACAGTTGTGTGAGGGAGCTCACAGACAGAGTCCAGGCTAGAGATAGGAGTGTGTGGCCATCAGCATAGAGGTGATATTTAAGCTCGGGGACTAGAAAAGGCAGACAGCAGAGCCCTGGGATGCTCTGCCATTTAAAGGACTGTCAAGGGCTAAGAACCTAGCAAAGGAAACTGAGCAGCAAAAACCACAAAGCAGGAGGAGAAACCAGGAGCCAGGGGTCCTGGAAAACAGGAATCACATGAGCAGAGTGCCCAGAGGAAGGAAGAGCGATCCTTGTGTCAAAACAAAACAAGCGCAGGCTGGTTCCCAGCCCCCAGGACGCCGGGAGCACAGGCTAAGAGCCACTTCTCTAGGACAGCACTTCTTAAACTTAAATGTGCACCTCGGTCACCCAGCCTTGTGGCCCAGGTCCGCCTTCAGGTGTGGGGAGGAGCCTGAGGCTCTGGGCTCCCAAGTGAAGCCCAGCGGCCGGGCTGGGGACCACTTTTTGAGTTGCAAGAGTTCAGCCCTAATCCCTGAAAATCAACAGAAGCACAGTCATGACTGAGGACACATTCCAGGGAAAGAACAGGATTCTTTTTTCTAGCTTCTTCCCTCTAACCACAAGCCCAGTCCTTCTTTTCACACAGCCCTGTCTTCATCAGATTCTCAGACTGTTTTTCCTCCATTAGGATCTTGAGGCTTTGTTACAAGCTCTTCTGACATGATGTCTTCACAAACTGAAGTCCTAAGTCCTAGAGTAGTAAATGAATTCAGCTGAAACCCAGATGTCTCCAGATGGGGTGTCCCCACATGAATCCCAGGCTCCCTGGAGTGCCCATCCCACTGCTGTGACATCTAGAACCCAGCTCCCCCAAATCTCTGAAGATCTGGGACTCGTGTTTCTCCACCACTGCAGCGTCCAGATCTGAGCGATTACCTCCCTCTTTCATTAGCCCCCTTCAGCACACACCTGCCATGTGTCATTCCTCCAAAGAACCACTAACACAAGGTTGCTGTGCATAGCAGACTTTTCCTACGGTTTGGAGGCTTCAGAGGGTAATCACAGCACAGAGCTGAGAACAAGTTCTAACTCAATGTCAAGGCATTGCCATAAAATAAATGTGCTAGCTACTTCCTGCCACAGGGAATCTGTCAGGTCTGGGCCCTCTCTACCTCCCCACCTGCCCCCTCTCTCTGACCCGTGTTCACATCCCCCAGCTCTGGGCCTTTCATCCTCTTCCTCCCCGGCTGCCTCCATGCACTCAGAACCCCTCCTGTTTTCTTCCCCGGAGCCGGGTATCCTCTTCCTCTCTCCCCCCATCCTCACTGAGGCCCTACCTTTCTCCATCAACGGTACCAGCAAGGTGTTCCCACTCCTCTGGGGTGGAAGCCAGCCCTCCCCACAATGCAGGGCACACCAGTGATCTTTTCAATGCGTTATCCACCACACAGTCAAAAAAGAACGGTTGTTGCCATGAATAGGCAGGATACAAGCTGTCAAAACGGTCCAGCCCCTTGCATGTGTGGGCACAGCTTGTCTGAACCTGTTTCCGAAACACACATCATCCCACAGAAGCCAACATCTGCCAATACTAAAGCCAAGTGTCAAGAATATAACATTCTTTTATAGATACTCCTGAGGAGAGACTACTGCAAATCTTCATATGTGCTTTCATTTTGAATTCTTAATACCTCCCCAAAGCACCATCCATATACTCTCGTCAATGGCCTCTCCCCTCTCTGAAAGGGTTTTCTTCCGCTCAGTCCCTCAGAGGGGAGAAGCGAAATGAAATAACCCACCCGGTCATATCTCGGTAATTTTGAGTTAGTGGTGAGCACGTGAGTCTCAAAGCTTAGCTCCCGAGGGCACACGCATTCCCAGAGATCACTACCTCTGCTCATCCGTCCCAGCCCACCTGTCTGTCTCCAGGCTGCCATGGGAAGGAGGTACAATAACATGTCCAAAAATGTAATCTCCCACGTCCCATGTATCATGGTAACTGAAGGCCAGCGTTCAAGAGGCTGTGTCCTGAGCCTCTAAACGGCTCCCGCACGCCAGCCCTAATCACATCATTCCCCAATTTCAAATCCCTTGGTGGCTCCCACTGAGCACAGAACGGAAGTCCACTCCACCATGACAGCCAGGTCCTTCCAACCTGGCCCCGAGAGGACCTTCTGTGCCCATCATCCATCATCCCATAAATCCCAGACAATCAAGTGAAGGTCAAAAGAGAGGAAACTGGAATCCAGAGCTTCTGAAAAGATTATCCTGCAAGGCCTTTTCCAAAACACACATGCACACACAGAATCATACACACACCCATATACAAATGCTCACATACACACACACACACACCCCCTCACACATGTACAGTCATACACACATACATATCCTCACACACACACCCTCACATACATATATATCCTCATACATGCACAGTCATACACAAACCTTCACACGTACTCACACACACTCACACATACACGCAATATGTACCATCCTGAACACACAGGACGGTGTGTCCATCTCTCGCAAAGGGATATGTAAGCAGATGGTTTGCACAAAGAAGAAGGAGAGTAGAAGGCGGTCTCGGCAAGAGGTAAGGAGCAGGGAAGGGTGGTTCCCTTGGCCAGAAGTCCCACCTCACGGCCTCCTGGTGACCTGCTGACAAACGTGGGGTCACTGCGTCCAACGCTTCATTCAGCAGTGATGCAGGCTGGGATGGCTGTGACATCTGTCAGCCGCTCAGATAAAAGGGGTGAATCGAAACAGGGTCCTACTGTACAGCACAGGGAACTACATTCAATATCCTGTGATAAACCATCATGGAAAAGAATAGGAAAAAGAATATATATATATATATATATATGAGTTATATATATGTAAATGAGTCACTTTGCTGTACAGCAGCAATTAACACAACATTGTAAATCAACTGTACTTCAATACAAAATACTGTAATGTTTTTTAAAGGGGGTGAATTGCTTCTTTTTCTATAACAGGTGATTCGTATTATTCATCTTGCTCTCAGTAAATCCCTTAAAAGGAAAAGTCAACAACAAGCCACAAGGGGGAACCAGGTCAGACAAGTGCAGGAGGCCGGGCGCACGGCAGCAGGAGGCGGGGAGGCCCTGGTGTTTGAGAAAGACGCCCACATAAGCCCCTCCAGGGCCTCCAGATAAACCCCTCTGGCCCTCACCAAGTCCACAGCCGGCTGCCAGGGCTCTTCCTCCCAGTTGCTGACTGGCACCAAGAACCTGGTCGTCCTGAAGCTCTATCCAGACCCTCATATTCTGTATGAGACCTGGGATGAACCTTCTAGTCAGACTCTGGGCCAAACTCTGCATTTTACAGAGAAAACTGGGTTTTCTCTGTAAGGAAAAGAAAGGAAAGGACTCATCCTCATTCTAAAGCCCGAAGTCCACAACCAGTTTGTGCAGAACACCGCCTGGAATCACACTGAGGGGGAACTCTCTTCCCACCTCGCCCACCGCCGCACTGCCTGCAAACGCCGCATCCTTCAAGCCTCCCTCAGCTCGGTGGTGCCTCCTCCAAGAAGCCTGACCAGCCTCTCTCCTCCTTCCGGTTGGAGCTTGAAGGCCCTCTCCTCAGACCCCGTGTGCCAGACAACCTTGTTAGAGAACTGGAAACAGGCTGGAACGCTCTGGCTCGTCCGTCACCACGCAGTGGACAGAAGCATCTCAAACGAACAAAGAGCGTCTAGTCTACGCCCTCAGTGCCTGGTGCTCGGCGGGGCACGGTCGAGGTTAAGTAGGATTAAGTGCCCATCGTGGTCAGCAAGGAGTACTCTCTGACCGACCACCTGACCCTCTCACTCTGTCTCTCTGACCTGCATCTGAACAACTATCCCATCTACTCTCCAGACCCTCACTTCAACACTCAGCTAAATGCATTCCCAACCGGACCACGGGAGCTGCTGTTACCCATGGCGGGTCTCCCCCAGAAGGCTTGGCCCACTGGTTCTCAGCTTCGGTTGCACATTGATGCCACCTAGGGGGCTCTCACCCCCCTCCCCAATGCCTAGGCCACACCGCGGGGCACCCCTCTGTGAGGGGGACCGAGGCATCAGATTTTTAACCTCCCCATTTGGTTCCAGCATGTGGCCAAGGTTAAGAAACATGCTCCTAAGAAAAATGTGATTCCAGAAACTATGTGTTGGTTCAGCCAGTACTGCGTGTGGGTGGATGTATGACAGTGCGAGAGACACACAGAGTGACACGCGCAGTAAAAGAGAAAGAGGCTGTCCATCATCAGAGACAGTGTTCCTCACCCCCGGCACCATTACATTTCAGGACAGATCATTTTTGTTGTGGGAGCTGCCCTGTGCATTGTAGGATGTTTAGCAGCATCCCTGGCCTTAACCCATTAGATGCCAATAGCAAACCCTCCTCCTACCAGTTGTGACAACCAAAAATGTCTCCAGACATTGCCAGATGTCCCTGGGGTGGGGGAGCAAAATCACCCCTGGATGAGAACTACAGGTATAGACTAGCCGCCAAATAACTTATTGCATATTTATGTTCACATTTCAACTGTAGGTCACACAGGCATTTTTCCAAACTTGACTGAGTGGCTAAGGATTCTGGACACAGGTCAGTGTCTTTGTGATGGACATACAGGACTGTACCATACACTGGATGGGTGGGAAATGGTGGGTGAGTCTAGAGAGAATCACAGAAACTAGATCAGGCAGGTTCGAGGCAGCTAAGATGAGTCAGTGGTGGTCAAGCCTATAAAAGATGACCAAAACCAACAAAACCCAAAAAGCCAGATATTCAGTAAAGTAGCAATGCCAGAGGCAAGCAGAGGATTGTCACAGATGAAGGCAGGTGATGACCAGGAGCCGGGAAGAGGGAAATGGTCAGAGAAGGAGCTCTTGGAAGTTCTGGGCAGCGAAGGACCACACCAAGCAGCGTTTGGGGATAAAGTGTAGCTGGCATGGGGGGAGGAAGGAAGCTGGGGGCGGAAGCGGAGCCGTAGGAGCCGTAACACCCACACCCACGTGCTGCCTGATGCCTAAACCACCTCCAGTCCCTGCCCAGGCCGCCCTTCCACAACCAGAGCTCAGGGCAGCCAGGGCCAGATGCTAGCAGAGAAAACACCCAGCCAGCTCTGGAGCTGAGCAGAGCCTGTCTCCTGAGCACCTGGAGGGGCCTTGCTGCTTCAGAGCCACTTGAACCAGCCTCCCACAGCCTCCAGGGCCCCTGAGGAAGAGCCTCTGGAACGGCCCCTCCAGACATCGCCCCAAAAGAGCAAAGAGCCAGTTGGAGCTCCCCAGGAACCCTCGGGCCAGGCATCCTGCTCACCACTGGCTCCCTCACCATCCACCCCGCCCCTTCCCAACCCTCATCCCCCGTGCTGGAGGCTTGGTTTCCCTCAATATCCTCTCACATTCCTTCTCATCCTCTCGGGATCCTCTGTCTCTGCCCACCTCTGAGCCCTGGTGTGCTCAGACTTCAATCCTGGGCCTCTTCTAAATGCATCTCAAGCCATCTGTCTAAAACCCGACTGTGCACTCCCCCATTCGAGACATGCTTTGATTGTCCTCTACTGAACCCAAGGTCAAGTCCAACGTACACGAAGCCTTGCTGCTCTTGCGCCGGCCCACCTCCCAGACCCCTTCCACCTGTGTGTGGAGATTCCAGCCACCTCTGACTTCTACCAAGGAGAACAAAGCCACGTCCACCCTTAACAGCCTGAATCGCTTGCTCGTTTCTAAGCCATTCTGTGAAACAGTGATTTGCTGATTCTTCTGTGTCTGCCACCAACTCTGAGCAGAAACCCAGGCGACTATCTGCAGCCTCGGCCCCACCCCGTCCCTGGTACTTAATACTCAAGGGAGTTGTTACTGCTTGCTGAGTACTATTTTAAGTGCCTTACTATGAATTACTTTATTTTATTCTCATAAAGTAGTTGTTTCATGCTCTTATAATAATAATGTTATAGAAATATAAGTAATAATATTGTTTACCCCCTTTTCATAGCCGAGAGTACTGAGGTACAGAAATGTGAGGAGACTTCGTCAAAGTTATATAGTTTGAAAATGGGGAGATTCAAACCGGGACAGTCTGCCCACAGCCAGTACTCTTCACCACTGTGCGGCCCGGCATCATACTGAGAGCCTCGTACATGAACTAATCCAACTACCCACATGATTCTGCAGGGAGCAAAGGCCAGTGCTGCTGCACATCCTCTGGGCCTCCACACGCAGATGCAATGAACAGAGGGTGAGCATGCGGCCCGGCCGATGTGGGCACAGGAGGGAGACCAGCCTTGACCACAGACACGGCTTCACAGACATGCTGACTCTGCCTGGGTCCCTGCTACTTACCTTCTCACCTGAGTGGGGCAAAAATACCAGGAGCGTCAGCACTTCCGTCATGGGAGGGAGAGACAAGCCAGGCCCGAAGTGGCCTGAGGCCAGGGTGGCAGGGTCTAGGAGCACCCACCACAAGTCACGGAATGAAGGCAGCGGAGGGTACTCCGGTTCAGAAAGACTAGGCGGATGCCACAAACCTACAGGGCAGAGCTGAGGCCAAAGACCCAAATCAGAGGCACAAGGCGAGGGTGGAACCTGGTAGCAGCAGGGGCAGAGATTCTGCCTACCCAGACAGAGCACCGCTAGCCGGGGATGCTGGTCCAGCTTGCCCGGCACCCAAGGGAAGAGGGAGAAGATGGGGTTGGCACCAGCCTCAGGGCACAGCTCCCTATAGCATCCCGTTCAGGGGAGCCACCCAGCCGCCCACGCGGGGTTCTGGACTCCCACCATCGGCCCCACTGTTTCCACTTTAAATACTGTTCGAACAGTAGGGGAGCAGACCTGGCACCTCCGGAGAAGAAAAGGCGTGAATAAGACGGTGAGATCACCTGACACCTGGGACTCCACAGAACCTCCATCTAGCACCCACGCTACGCTGGGACCAGCACCTCATCTGGTTTCATCATGAACAAGCATTCAAATGACCTCCCTCCCCCTTCAAACAGCCAGAGCCCGGAACTCACCCTCATGGGCTCATCAGGGAACCCGGGTTTGCTCGGCGGCCTGTCCTGGCGCCGGGATCTCAGGACCTGTTTGGCCTGCTTTTCGGTCAGAATCGGGGAGGCCCCTGAAAAAGTCAGGAAGGGACCTTAGGCACTCTCAGACACACGCATCCATGCTCCATCTCACCATCCAAGGCGAAGCATTTGCAAGTCCCATTTGGGTCAACGCACAAAAGTTCTTTCAAAGGGACCTGTCCCAAAGGACGTGGCATTCCAGAGGGCTCAGAGGGGAATTTTTAATTGTTTCTAATATGGTTAACTCAGAGTAAAAGCTGCACAACTGAAGCATATTTACCTGCTGCCGACACGGCTCACTCCTCTAAAAGTGGCTGTTAATTTAATGAACATGTTTCTTTTAACATATTTTCTTCAGTTCGCTGGTCAGTGTGTTTATTGTCCCTCAGGGTTGCTTTGGTGGGATTCTTTTAAATCCTCAATACACTAAATCAAGTTTAAGTTGTTATTAGAAAATTCCCCCATGACAATAAGATTATATTAAACTTGATAAGCACCCACGATCCCTCAAAGAAAATATTATAATTAAAGTAAGTCAAGTTTTGATAATCACACACAAATTCTAAAAGATACTATTATAATAAAAGTATATCAAGGGAATTCTCTGGCGGTCCAGTGATTAGGACGCCTGCTTTCACTGCAGTGGGCCTGAGTTCAATCCCTAGTCGGGGAACTAAAATCCCACAAGCCATGTGGCGTAGCCAAAAAAAAAAAAAAAAGGAAAAAAGAAAGTATATCAAATTCTGATGATCTCAGATAAACTCTAAAAGACGGTATCCTTGAAGATTTATCAGCATTGTTGAGAATTAGTGTTCAATATGTTTAAAGATTAAAAAAATAATTTATCCCTAATTATACCAATTCCGGGAGCCTGCTCTTAGGAAGAAAAAAAAAAGAAGAAGCATTGAATTATTATACATTACATATTATTTGAAATTTTGAAAAAATACTTTAAAAATATAAAATAGACTTATTCCAGTTTATCTCGTCAGCACAGAAATCGGTTTCGGGAGTTAATGCTCACCTGAGAAGAAGCTCAGTAAGGTGAGAGACAGCACAAGCACAAATAACCTCTTCATCCTGCCTTGATCCCTCTCTCCGCCTGTTGCAGAATGAATCCCCCCGTCAAAGAGCCAGCCTACTTGAAGAAAGCCACATCCGGCCCAAAGGCTGTTTATGCTTTGACTAACAGCACTCACAGCATGATGCTAAACGCATCTGACGCTAAATTTTCAGTATGATCACGAAAATATTTTCCTCTGAATTCCTATAAATTTTCATCCTGCGGAAGGAAATTATCCCTCTGTCATAAAACTTCTGGAGCTTGAATTTGACAAAGCAACACATGACAACCATTTCATTTAAATAGATATGTCTATATATACATCATGGAGTAGTCTGTGTTTATCTGTAGCTTCAGTTTATGCTCCTACTGTTTCATTGAGAATTAATCACCTCTCACATTTACATATTTTATGACATTTTTCCAAAACCCATTCACCAATCCATTTTGACCTCCCCAGTAATTTCAGAAATTAGCAGGGAAATTAGCAAGGAGCCTAATGAGGGGAAAAATTTTTTTTCAGCTGACCTTGAAGCCAGATAGACCAGGGTTCATCCCAGGCTTCCCCTCTTTCTAGCAACGTAACCTTCGGTCAATCACTTATCCTTTCTGAACTTGTTTCCTCTCCTGTACAAAGGAAATAACAGTACCTACCACGTGGGGTGTGATTAAGGATGAGGGATAAGGGATGAGATGCATGGCTCATCTTCATTTTACAAGTAAGAAAGGGGCTTCAGAGAGGTGAAATGATGTCCAAGTTCACACATTTTGCTCAAGTCGAGCCAAATTCTTCTGTTTTTAAAGCCTGGCGCTCTTCCCATTATGCCCCAAAAGGGCCTTGTGCAATAAGTCAGTAATACTGTAAGCAGCCTTACTTCACACTTAAGTTTATTTTTATAAAGATAATAAATCTTAATAAGCTGAAGTCTTTTTAAATTCAAATCACCAATATATATTACATAAATTATTAAATATATTATAAAAATACGTGTGGAAGGTATGTGGCATTTATTGGGATAAAATTCTCAGTTCAGAGAAATGATCCGATGTTTCTGTAGTTACTTTGCCAGCTCAGAAGAAAACAACCCCCCATCGGTGGTTGCCCAAGTTTATGCTAATGTTGTGTAACTGATACTAAACTTCAGTGTTCTGACCATTCTGCTGGCGTAAAAATAGTCTGAACCGACTGTTATCAGGGAAAAGAAGTCATGCATTGTTAGCAGAGTTGCCTCATATGTTAATTTGCTCAAAATTAGATGTTTGGTTTTATGTACTCTGTTGCTATTGACATCCTTCTGTTCTCATACAGTTTTCAATAACTGAGGAATTTTAGGAGCACTATTTTAGGAATATACATTTGTCACACGAAGCATCTTGGTTTTTTATGTGCATTGTCAAGTTTTTTATTCCTTTTATTCTTTGTGGTTGGAACAAACACTAACTGCACTGTTTTGTTATATCAAATAAACATCTTCTATGGACCAGAAAAAAAAATTTATACCTAGCTAGAAATTTATAATGTATCCAATGTAAATTCAGTATAAAAGTATTTTTTTAATTTGGTAACTGTTGTCTATATCAGCACTGTCCAATAAAATCATAATGTGAGTCATGGATGCAAGCCACATAAGTTAAATTTTTCTAGTAGCCACATTTTTTAATAGTAAAAAAACAGGTAAAATTTTTTAAATTATATTTTATTTAACACGAAATACGCAAAATATTATTGTTTCAACATGTAATCAAGACAAAGTACTAATCAGATGTTTTACATTCTTTTCTTTTGTACAAGTCTTTAAAACCTGGTGTGTATTTTATACTTGCACATTTCAAGTGCTCAGTCACCACATGTGGCTAGCGGCTACCACACTGAACAGTGTAGGTCCAGATTCTTCCATCTCTCTTGCCACTACCAGAGTCTAGGCTACTGCTACTTCTCACCCAGCCTCCTGCACCAGGCTCCCAAATGGTCTCCCAGCTTCCCTCCCTGTTTGCTGCAATCCATTCTCCATGCAGCAGTAATGATGGTCTTCTTAAAACAGAAATACAAAACATAAATTGGACCTCATCACTTCCCTGCTTACGAATCTCTATCTTCCCACGGGGTTCAGAACAGAATCAGAATCCCGACCGTGCACTACAGGACCCTGCGTTATCTGGGGCTGTGGTTCTTTCCAACCCCACTCCAAGCGCACCCCTCCAGCTCATGCCCATCCAGCTACACTTCGTTACTTTCCATTTAACAAGCTCTTTCCCACCCAGGATCTTTGCACATGCTCTTCCTCCCTCTTTTAATGACTGGATTCTTCTCAGTCTTCAGGTTTCAGTTTGTACTTTCTCCTGCTCAAGCAAGCCTGTCTTTACCAGCATACTTAACGAAGGTTCCCTGCCACCCCACCACCACGACTCTCTGTCTCACAGCAGTTCCCGTAATGGGTAAATGTTGTCTTTGTTTACTTTTTAAAATCTGTCTCCTCCACTGGACCGCAAGCTCTAGGTAAGCTTATGTTACTTTTTTTTTTAATATTGTTTCTAATATTCTCCATTTATTTATTTATTTATTTATTTATTTATTTATTTATTTATTTATTTTCGGCTGTGTTGGGTCTTTGTTGCTGCGCGCAGGCTTTCTCTAGTTGTGGCGAGCTGGGGCTACTCTCCGTTGCGGTGCGCAGGTTTCTCATTGTGGTGGCTTCTCTTGTTGTGGAGCACAGTCTCTAGGCGCAGGGGCTTCAGTAGTTGTGGCTCGCGGGCCCTTAGAGCACAGGCTCAGTAGGTGTGGCACACGGGCTTAGGTGCTCCGTGGCATGTAGGATCTTCCCAGACCAGGGATTGAATCCGTGTCCCCTGCATTGGCAGGCGGATTCTTAACCACTGTGCCACCAGGGAAATCCCGTGTTACTTTTCTAATTTAAAAAAAAAAAGAGAGAGAGAGAAAGAAAAGGGAACCTTGGGTGGACAGGAGAAGTGAGACTTGAGAAAGCCTGTACCCACCCTGGGATGCTGATTCAAGGTCTCAGGTGGAGAGGGCCCCTCAGGTGTGATACTGGCAGGGTCATTCAAATGCCTTTCAGGTGGGCTCTGGAGATATCATCTCAAAAGGGGGAACTATAGAAAAACTGAAAGAGCAAGGTAACCTGATTGTGAGTGTCACTCTGGTGGGGAGAATTCTCTTCTACCTGCCTATGCTCCTTTCTAGGGAAAGTGTCAGCCAGATCAATTAGGTGAGTCAACAGGGCTCACAGTAGAAGACACAATTCCCCAAAAATCCACAAGGTGGCAGAGTAGAGAGAAGAACCTGGGACAACAAAGGTCAGGGGAAAGACACTTCAGGCCACCGACATTCACCATTCCAGAAGTTGCCAAGAACACCAGGGAATCCACTGGAGGTGGAGAGAGGTGGCACTGCAGTGCCTCAGACTATTCTCCTAGGATTTTCATTGATCTGAAGGTCCCCATCAGATACTGAGCCATGGGAAAGCTACACTACCAATTTGACAACATTTAAGAATATATAAAGGAAGAGTGCTACCACCCATATCACAGCACCCTGACATAACTGATATTTTCATTCATGTGGGTTTCCCATCTCTTTTGAAAAGGAATTCTTAAATGTTTAAAGATCAGTGATAAAGCCGACACCATCAAGTTCTCAACACCATCACACTGCATACTCTTTCAATAGGATAAGACAGTGATTTCAAATTCTGTGAGCTAAAGAAACTTCAGAAACAAAAGAACGTCTTTTTTTTTTTCCTATAGAAAGCTGCTGAATCTGTCTCAAGAGAATTATAATGTGTCCACATTCTTTAGGCCCAGAGCCAATAAAATAAATTCTAACATTCCTTTTTGCAGTTGTTTTCTTTTTTATTATTAGTTTTTTTGGCTCCCTTTCCCACTAGACTATAAACTCTATATTTTTACCATGTACATATAATTGTTGTATACTATTCATAACAGTACCTCCATAAATCTCATGTGTACCTACCCACACGTTAATTTACAGGCACACTGTGTGGGCAGATGTTAGGTTTGGGTTAGGCAGATTGAATTATTAGCACCAGCTCTTCACCATCACCACTGCACTCTATGCTCTTCACCATATGACTGTGCAGTCCTGCCCCTTAACTTTGGGCCCAACCACGTGACTTGCTCTGGACAATGGGATGGTAGCAGACATGACACAAACAGAGGCAGGAAATGTGTTTGCAGAGTTAGGTGTACCCTCTTGCATTCTGCAGCCATTGCTACAAAAAGAGCTTCCCCCTGACAGCTGCCATCCTTCAAGCTGGGTCTCAGAATTAACTCACATGGAAAGTGTCTGCATAGATGTACAGCCTCCGGCAGACCCACCCAGCCCAGCCCAGCCTCACTCAGCTGACCTCCAGCTACCAACACCTGTAGCAGAGCCTCCCATTAACCTGCAGACCCTTAAGACTAAATGATTATTTCAAGTCACTGAGCTAGGAGCACTTTGTTACACAGCACTACTCTGACAACAGATAACTGATGCAGGGGGTATAATGGGATGGTCAGCGTGTCCAAATCTGGGCGCTTTTGGGTCCAAGTTAATAATAGGGTCCTGCCAGATGCTTCATTCAAAAGTGAATGAATATCTGCTGTGTGGGCTGCATGATATAATGGTCCAGATTGTGGGCTGCAGAGTTATCAATAGAGCTGGGCTTGAATCCTGGCTCTGAAACTTATTATCTGTGTCACACTGAAGCTGTGTGACATTGGGCACATTTCTTTACTATCCAAGTCACTGTTTACTCACTATTAAAAAAGAATAATAATTATAATAAAACTTAATCTTAAGGTGTTTTGAGACTTAAAAGAGAAAGTGTATGTAAAGTACTTGACAGGTATAGTAACTAATACCTGGAAACTATTGTTATTACTGTTTTATTATTATTCCTCCTTCTCTGTGAAATCACTCTTCTGTATATTTGCATACCCTCCCCATTCTCAGACACATGATAGAAAGCCTGTAAAAAAAACTTTTAATGACCAAATGATATCAAGATTAACCAAACACATCTTAAGATAATTTTATATACTGTTGAAATAAAAATACATCTTTATTAGAAAATAAAATATGGCCCCTTGTAAGTGTGAGTTGCTTTCCCCTGTTCTGTCTCCACACCCCACGCCCTGAGTTTCCTTTCACGTGTCCTCAGTCCTGGTACACAAACACACACCTTCCTCTTTGGAGCAGCAATACAATGGTAAGACGGTTTAGCCTTGGACAGGGCCCTTTCCGGCTTGCTGCATGCTTCCCCGAGCAGGCTAGAATTTCCGCTCTGGGCCAGGACATTGGCCTCAACTTACATCTGCCCAGCAGGTAAGGATGGCCAAGGTCTCACCAGGTCCCTGACAGCTATTGCCAGGCTTCTCTCCAGCCTAAACAGGAATGACCACGGCATTGGCAAAGGTGTAGGAATGTAAGATGGTACAAATAAACACATGAGGGATGAAGCATGGACTGAATAACTCGTGAAACCACCTCTAAGGTTACTGTTATATTTCATTGAGGAAAATGGCTAAGCCTGTAACTGGAAGAGAAAAGCTCCAATTCTTCTGGAGAAAAAAATACTGAAATATATGTTGTTTTTCTCTGTGGGATTTCAGCTGGGATGACAAGCTTGAGGGATTAAGAGATACTCTAACAGCGGTTCTCAAATCTTAAGGTGCCTAAGAGTCACCGGGAGGATCATCAGACATCTGAGAAAGCCTCTGACCCGGAAGATGAAGACAAAAGAAACTACAGGAAAAAGCAACTTGAGGCAATCACACATCAGGCAAGGAGAGGAAGGAAAAAATAACTAACAGTATCCTCCAAGAGATGAGAGAAAAATTTTGCTCCCATTCATGAAGCATGAATAGGATGCTGTAAAAACGTAAGACTCAGAAAACAATTCAACAAAAAAGTTCTTAGAAATTAAAAACTCAATAAAAAGATTCAAAAATGAAGCTATGAAAATCTTTTAGAATATTAGAGCAAAAATGAGAGATTCAAAAAAAACTGAGAAAGAAATGTTTAAACAGAGGACTTTTTTTTTTTTTTTTTTTTTTTGCGTTACGCGGGCCTCTCACTGCTGAGACCTCTCCCGTTGCGGAGCACAGGCTCCGGACGCGCAGCCTCAGCGGCCACTGCTCACGGGCCCAACCGTTCCACGGCATGTGGGATCTTCCCGGACCGGGACACGAACCCGCGTCCCCTGCATCGTCAGGCGGACTCCCAACCACTGCGCCACCAGGGAAGCCCTAAACAGAGGACATTTACCCAAAGGATTTGTAAACTTATGTCCACACAAAAACCTGCACACAGATGTCTCTAGGAGCTTTACTCATAATTGCCAAAACTTGGAAGCTACCAAGATGTCCTTCAGAGGTAAATGGCTAAATAAACTGTGGTCCATCCAGACAACGGAATATTATTCAGCACAAAAAGAAATGAGCTATCAAACCATGAAAAGACACGGAGGAAACTTAAGTGCACATTCCTAAGTGAAAACAGCCAATCTGAAAAGGCTACACACAGTATGAGTCCAATGATATGACATCCTGGAAAAGGTAAACCTATGGAGACAGTAAAAGGATCAGTGGTTACCAGGGGTGAGGGTCTGGGGAGAAAGGGATCAGCAGAACCCAGATGATCTGTGGGCACTTCAGAGACTGAAGCTGGGGTGCAGTGAGCCATTACAAACAGGGCTAATAAATCCTTCTTGTTAGGCATGTTTCAACAGTCCTGGCACTCTGGGAGAGCTGGGGCTCTTCGCACAGTGCTTGGCACATAGTAAGCCCTCAGCTTTCTGTTTAATAAGTAACTAGCGGGAGCGCAGGTGACAGCTACCAATTTTTTATTTGGATTGTCCTGTTCTATCAGTACATAACACTCTCAAAACTGCCAGTTTTCTCCCTTACAACTTTCAAAACTGCGCCAGCTCCCACCTCCACCAGTGAGGCTGGAAGTCACAGAAAAGGTTTATGCTGTGTAAATCGTTCATGCTAGGACTCTCGCTGATTACAGACGCAGAAGGCTCAACCAGCCATCCTCTCTAACGCCCCCACCTAATGATTACTCCGCCCGCTGTTCTCCCTAAGCCGAGCCCACGGGGGCCGCCCTTCCCATCAAGCTCCGCCCCCTCCCCAAGGCCCTGCCGCCCCAGGCCTCTCGGCCTCCCGGTCGCACCTCATGCTCAGTCCAGCCGCCGAACTCTAGCCGCAGGCCCCGCTCTCGCCCGCGGCTCCAGTGGACCCGGGCAGCTCCAGTAGCGTCCGCACGCCCCCGCAGGCTTCCTGGCAGCGCGAGGGTGGGAAGAAGGCCCGAAGCCCGGCCCCCGGAGCCGCGCCACCGCCCCAGGCTAGGTAGGGCCGGAGAGGCGGGCGGGGCCGGGGCCCTGGCCCCGAGGCCTCGCGAGAGGGGCGGGGCTGCGCGGTGGGCGGGGGCGGGCCTGAGGGAGGCCGCGCGGGCCCAGGAGTAGCAGGACGCGTGTGTTTGCTAGCGTGGGCTAACGGTTACGGGCGCTAGCCGGCTCCGTGCGGCCCACGCGCGCCGTCGCGCCCGAACAGTGGGCGCCGCGCCGGCCTCTCCGTGGGGGCAGCCTGTACATTGTGATTGCGCCTTTCCCCGTGCCGGGCGAGGTGAGGAGGCGGTGGCCGGGCCCGAGGAGGAGGGAGGGGACGGAGCGTGACAGCCCTGGGCGCCGCCCCCTCGGCGCCGCAGGTCCGCGGCCGGGCGACCCGGAGGCACTGGGGTCGGGCCGCGGGGAAGATGGCGCGCGTGCCCCTCCTTGGAGAGAGCAGAGCCACCTGGGCCGACGGCGCTTTGGGGATCCCCTAAAAGGTAGGAAGGAGGGCGGGACGGGGACAGCGAGCCCGAGGTGGACCCGCCCGTGTCTCTCCTAGTTAGAAATAGTCCTTGGGGAAGATGGAAGGGGAGAAGCGGCCGGCGCCCTACGAGGGCCTGTTTGCGGACTGGCACCTGGTCCTGTGGACGCTGTGCTCGGTGCTGCTGCCCGTGGTCATCACCTTCTGGTGCAGCCTCCAGCGGTCGCGCCGGCAGCTGCACCGCAGGGACATCTTCCGCAAGAGCAAGCATGGGTGGCGCGACACGGACCTGTTCAGCCATCCCACCTACTGCAGCGTGTGCGCGCAGCACATCCTGCAGGGCGCCTTCTGCGACTGCTGCGGGCTGCGCGTGGACGAGGGCTGCCTCAAGAAGGCCGACAAGCGCTTCCACTGCAAGGAGATCATGCTCAAGAATGACAGCAAGGCCCTGGACGCCATGCACCACCACTGGATCCGGGGCAACGTGCCCCTGTGCAGTTACTGTGTGGTTTGCAAGCAGCAATGCGGCAGTCACCCCAAGCTCTGCGATTACAGGTACGGCCTTTGTGGGTACTGATTGTCCCACAATGCTTGGAAGGAGTCGGGATTTCAAAGAGTGGGCGTAGCAGCCTGCTTTGATCTCCACAAATGGCCTCAACTGCCCACTTAGAGGACACAAGTTAATAAATAGCCCTGGTATTATATACAGTGAGGCAGCTTTGCAATAGTCACTTGCCTCGTTGATTCATCTAGCCTACACTCCTTAGCCACCTTGCCCTTTTGGGTAATAAAACTTGGCTCTTAACTTTCATCCAGAGGTCTCTAAGTGCCACATATTTTATGGCCACTGTATGTTATATTTTAGCTTTTGTTTCTATTGTTTAGCTCCATTTTGCATGAGGAAAAATGAAGTATGAACAAATTAACTTTTCCCTAGAGTCTCAAAACTGATTCATCCTGGGTGTTTGTTATGAATGTACAATGAAAACAAGAGGCATTCCAGGGGAGCACTTTACGTATCTTTTCTAATCTGTATTCGGTGCTATAGTGAAATACACTCCAAAAGAACACTCCTTTTGCCAGATGGTCTTTCAGGACCTGTAGCATCTTAGACAAGTGACTTTGATTAATCCAAGGATATTTTAATAGCTTTTAAACACACACTGGACAACACATTTGTGTTCTTAAGTATTGTTTGCAAATAGGTGAAGATGTCCTTTGCTCATGTTAGAGGTCGGCAATGAAAGGGGATGCTGCTTTGCAGATTATCTGTTCTAACTCATGTTACATTTGAGAGGATTTGATAGTTCGGAGACATTGACTCAGTGGTAAAGTAGAACCGGCACCCCGGATTTCTAACCCCCAGTACAGGGGCAGGAATACTAATCCCTAGCCTCTTCTCTGCCTGGACATCTTCATTGCGATGGGTGTTGTTTCTGACAAGTTGAAAGGTCCCTAAACATGTTTAAGAACAGAAATAGAAAGCTGGCATGAGATAGCAAGTTACTGTTGTGATTATATTTTGTCTGTTTTATTTAAAAATCCTCTTTTAAATTAGCATGAGCATTGTTATATCAACAATTACTTTTACATCTTACTTTAAATAATTTTATCCTTCAGGTGTAGACTTTAAAAGTTACCCAAATATATACTTCAAACAACTACAGAGATTTATAACCATTTTTACTTGATATCTTTCAAATTTAGATGTCTTTTGGGCATCGCTGAGAGCTAGGTTACCAGTGTCTTTTAAAAAATGTCATAATTGTCTCCCTAGTTAAGCTTCAGTCTTGGAGAATTGGGATTAGATGGAAAGAAGGCATGAATTGAATATTGTTTTATTTCCTTCCCTTCTTTGTGCCTGTGCAGAATTCGATTAAAATGGCTTCTATAAATATCTTAACTGCATTTCATATACTCCTTAACAAATAATCATAATGCTCTGATTCTCCAACCAAATGATCTTTCTAGAAATGCATATGTGATTGGGGTTTCTTCTCTGTTTAAAACCCTTCAATTACTCCCATCACTTAAAGTGATGGTCTTTCAGTGTTAACTCCAAGTGTTTAACGTGCTATACAAGGTCCTCGTGCTCTCTGGACCCTGCCTGCCCGTCTAGTCTTATCTACCACCATCTGCATTAAACTTTATGCACCAGCAACCCGTCTAGTCTTATCTACCACCATCTGCATTAAACTTTATGCACCAGCAACATCAAGCTGGTTGTGGTTTCCTTTAAATACCCTTTTCATACTACCCTCTTTTTCCTCAAGGCTCAAGTATCCTTCTCCTGGCTCGCTTCTAGGCATCCTTTAAAGATTTTTTTTTTTCACTTTACTTTATTTGGCTGCGCCGTGTCTTAGTTGCAGCATGCGGGATCTTTTAGTTGCGGCATGCAGGATCTAGTTCCCTGACCAGGGGTCGAACCCTGGCCCCCTGCATTGGGAGTGCAGAGTCTTAACCACTGGACCACCAGGGAAGTCCCTCTAGGCATCCTAATGACTCATCTTGTGCCCTTTACTCCAGGAACACTTCCCTAATCTAGGCAACCTAATGACTCTAGGCGTCCTAATGACTCATCTTGTGCCCTTTACTCCAAGAACACTTCCCTAATCTACTCACCCCTGCCCCCAATTTTTCCTTCTTAATGATGACATCACATCCTTATCTCAGTAGTTCTCAGAGTAAGGTCCCCAGACGAGCAGCATCAGTATCACTTGGAAACTTGTTACAAATGCAAATTCTAACACAGATTTAGATTTAGCACACAAAATTAAAATAAAATATTTGTATTTAATACAAAATAAAATGTTTGCAATATTTGAGACATACTTAGACCATAAATTATTTGTTGTTTATCTGTAATTCACATTTAACTGAGCATCTTCTATTTTTCCTGGCAGTGTTAGCCCCAGCCCAGACACACTGAATCAGAAACTTGGGCTGGCAACCAACAGTCTTTGCCTAACAGGCCCTGCAGATAATTCTAAAGTTTAAGAACCGCTGCTATATTTATGTACTTCTTAAACATGAGCCTCTGTCCTTAAGTTTGTGTTCCCTCCTTTGAGCACAGTGAACATGGCAGTGAGTGACAGGTCTCCTTTTCTGCCTTAGCTTGTTCTTACTGGTTACTGAGCAGTCTGTTCCCAGCATGCTGGAACTCCTCACCCATGATAAAAATGGTTCCTGTATAATTTAGGAAGTGTTTATTTTTCCCAGGAGAAGAGAGCACAGTGTCCTGAAGTAGTATGTATTTTGCAATATTCTGATTTATTTTAGCAGATAATTTTATGCAGGATTACAGTCTGCTGTGACCTTCTGTAGGAATGAGATATTTTGGAAAAAGGAACAGAATAAATATATACAACCTTTAAACCCAGACCAGACTGTCCCTCTCTGGATTTTATCCAGCCCTGGGGAGGGCTCCTTCTGTGTCTGCATCACATTCTTGGGAAGTCTAAGAGTTCAAGTGAACTATGAAGACTGTTCAACAAGGTAGCATTTTGAAGGGGCCATATGACAGGCGGTCACTGATTTTAAAGGCTACGAGAATAAGTGACAAAGGACTTCTAATTTATACTCACTGTCATTATTTAGTTTTCACATATTAAGCGTATATTGTGTGCCAGGCACTGCGCTGGATCCTGTTTTCCCTGTAGGCTTCTTTCTTTTCTGTGTTTTCCTGCCTCTACCACGGCAGAGTATGTCTGCACCTAGTGTCATCTTATCACTGCTCCCCACACTTCTTTTGTCTCTTCTAACCTCTCTTCTGCCGAAAATAGGAAATTAAGTTCTATTTTTAAGTATTCGTTATGTTTATTGAATAAACCTTTGTTCCTTATAGTGTTCTGTCTCTCATTAAGAAAACTTTTTGGTTTATATTGTATTTTTACTTATAAAAACCTTTATAAAACACTTTTTTATTTATAAAAAAACTTTAATTTATAAGGCCTTTTCTTCATTACACCCCCCTCCACACACACACACACACACACACACACACACACACACACGCAGTGATTAATAAAACAAGCTTCTGACTCTTGGAAGGTAATTACATTGGCAGCTTTACTCTAGGCTTTGGTCTTAAACTTTATGATTCTGGGTTCTAATGTTTATTCATTTCATTAATTATCTGAAACAATGAAAGGATACCACATTATCTTCTGGAGCAGAGGTGAGCATCCTTTTTCTGTAAGGAGCCAAAACTAAGTATTTCAGGCTTTGCAGACCATGTGGTCTGCTATAATTACTTCACTCTACCGTCCATCATAGTACAAAACTAGCAACAGACAGTACATAAATGAATAGCGTAGCTATATTCCAATAAAACCTATTCACAAAATTAGGAGGCAGATGTATTTGTAGTTTGCCAGCCCCATTCTAGTGTGAATTTCATAGATGACCATCTCAGCTTCATATATAATTCTGTTGCCTCTTCCAGCATACTAAAGAAGAGAGCTATTGTGAACAGGTAACTTTAGAGAAAACTTTTTTTTAATAAAACAGTCATACTCCTGCACAAGAATGGCACATAGGGTAATGTTCTGTGTCTTCATAAGGATAAGTTACATAATTATGTTTACTTGTCAAAACTCAGCAGATGTACATATTTGTACATTTCATCATATATAAATTTTTTTTTTTTTTTTTTTTTTTTTTTTTTTTTTGTGGTACGCAGGCCTCTCACTGTTGTGGTCTTTCCCGTTGCGGAGCACAGGCTCCAGACGTGCAGGCTCAGCGGCCATGGCTCACGGGCCCAGCCGCTCCGCCGCATGTGGGACCTTCCCGGACCAGGGCACGAACCCACATCCCCTGCATCGGCAGGCGGACTCTCAACCACTGCGCCACCAGGGAAGCCCCATCATATATAAATTTTACATTGAAAGAAAAAAACCTATAAACAAATACTGAACTCAAGGTAATGATATGCCTGCTTGCCGAGGTGTTTAGGAGATATTCTAATGTCTGTGATTTATTTTTAATGCACCAAAAATAAGATAGATTAATGGATAGATAGAAATGAAACAGAACAATTACAGTTAATATATTAATGCTGGAATATAGGTGGTGGGCTTACCTGTGTTCCTGTAAAAAAAATTTTTTTAATGCAAAAACACTTAAAAAAGCAAGGAACTAATAAGGACCTACTGTATAGCACAGGGAACTCTACTCAGTACTACTCTGTAATGGCCTATATGGGAAAAGAATCTTAAAAAGTATGGATATATGTATAACTGATTCACTTTGCTGTACACCTGAAACTAACACAACATTGTAAACTATACTCCAATAAAAATTAAATATATGTGTGTGTGTGTGTGTGTGTGTGTGTGTGTGTGTGTGTGTGTGTGTATATAAAAGCAAGGAGACTGTCATTTTTTTTGGGAAATACTTGCTGCAGTATTGAAAGGTGAAATCTCATAATGTCCATAATTTACTTTCAAATGATTCAGCAAAATATGAGTTTATTTTGAAAGAGAGAAAGAAAATGTGGAAGAAAATGTTACTTAAGAATCAGAGTTAAGGGTTGGTTTAAGGGTATTCATTTTGCTATTCTTTTGACTTCTGTGTAGGTTTAAAATTTTTCAAAATAAAAAGTTGGGGAAAGAATAAAGATCATAAACAATCAAAGACATGACTGCTAAAACTAAAGTATCAAGATATTATTAGTAATGTCTTATTTTCCCATCAGGTTTGAAATCTAGGTCAAATAAAATACCAATTACAAAATATGTAACGAGAACAGGTCTCGATTTTGATTGTGGTATTTCTCAGGAAAAATATAAAGCTGAATAAGGAGTAAGTATTTTGGCTTTACTTTTACAGAGCAAAGGCTGATAATAGCCATCACCTTGGTTAAAAGAGTCTTTTCTGGGGCTTCCCTGGTGGCGGAGTGGTTGAGAGTCTACCTGCCGACGCGGGGTACACGGGTTCGTGCCCCGGTCCGGGATGAACGGCTAGGCCCGTGAGCCATGGCCGCCGAGCCTGCGCGTCCGGAGCCTGTGCTCCGCAACGGGAGAGGCCACAACAGTGAGAGGCCCGCATACTGCAAAAAAAGAGTCTTTTCTGAAATTTATAAGAACTTACTAAATGATAAAGGTGTCACAAATCAGTGCGATAGAAAAGATTACTTTATAAATCGTGCTAGGACAAGTGCTCTTTGAGGAAATAAAAGTTGACTCTTCATATCACACTCTATACCAAAATAAACTCCAGATGGATTGAAGCAGGAGTTCTTAGTTCATAGATAGATAAGGTTCCAGGAAGCCTGACACTTTGATGAGATTCTCAGTGGAATCTGTAGCCCCAGAAGGTTAAGAAGCACTGAATTAAAGGCATAAATATGAAAACTGAAGTGTGAGGGGGGAATAGCTATAGGCGAATATCTAATTTGGAAAGGTAAAGGACTTCAGAGCATGAAAGCATTTAAATAAGCCACAAAGGGAAATACAGATCTGTCTAGCAAAAAAATAAACTAAAGTACATTAAAAGGTAAATATAAGAGAAAAGTGAAATGTTTGCAATAACTATGACAGAAAAGTTGATATCCTACATAAATAAATATGATATATCCATGTGATATAATATTAATACATTCTTAACAAGCCATGTTTTTTAAAAAATACTTAATGGCATAGGACAGGATTCATGATACAATTTCCAAAGAAAAGTACTGTCCAGATATATATATATATAAATACATCATATCCCTAACCTGAAAAATAAACATGTAGGGACTATAAAACTGAGAATAAATACATCAAAAAGTTAAGAGTAACTATCTCTGGATGACTTTTATGTCTTTCTGTATTCTCTAAATTCTAAAGCATAAGGCAATATCATCTAAAATACAGTTTTAAAAATTTATACAGGTAGTTCATGAATACATACTGGTGTTTAGAAACTTAAGCAATACAAAAGAACATAGGGTACAGAGAGAATGTTCTTCTCATCCCTCGGTCCCATTTTTCTTCCCAGAGGAAACCACTGTGAAATAATTCAGTGGGTTTCCTTTCAGGTTATTTTCAGTAATAATATACTAGTTTAATTAAAATAATAATAATAATAATAATAATATACTAGTTTAAAGTTAACAGTAGAGCAGTAGGTGGAGGTGGTATACTTTGGCTGCATGAGCAGTCTATCATCGTTTCTCAAGCTTAGGTTGAAAGCAAGTGTTAACAGGGTTATCATGCAAGTTAATTTACAGTTTTCCCTTTAACAGATCCTGCAGATAATTGTAATTTCAGCAGTAAATAGGATTCTTGAGTTAATAGCAGTAATTACTTGATAAAACTGAACATCCAGCTGAAAAAAAACTTTAAAATAGAGGTCCAAGAGAGTTGACCTTGGGGTGAAAGAGTTTTTATCCTCTTTTTTAAATGTATTTATTTAATTATAACCATTGTTTTCTGTTGACCTGTTTTTGTCTGTACAGTCAGATTTGCCTTATCTGTGAGTGGATTAAATACTTAGTAGATTAATAATAGAAACCCAGGGCCTTTGCCAGCACTATTCTCTGCTTGTTTCATGCATGCATTCAAACGTAGAGGCAAATTTGAACATAAATATCTGTCTGTACTTCAGGTGCGAACATATAGATCAGTTTCATATTAACTGCCAATAAGAAGTTGACTCTTTTATTATATTTGCTAAAGTGTTCACAGATGGTTATAAGTCAGGAGGTTTTCAGACTGGACCCTGAGGAACTCTTTTAAGGACCCAGGCCAGTGGGGCATTTAAGCTGAAGGCCTTCAGGCCTCAGGAACCTATTCCAGCCAAAGCACAAATTGATGGTACACAAAACCATTGTTCTAGACCAGCTTTGTTTATGTGGGTTATATCTACCACGTTGTAAATTGAAACTGAGAAATTGTTTAAATATTCATTTTAAAAATAACAGTAATGGTAACAAAATATTTTTGTGACAATTTAGTGAGAAGGTTGGCATCGCTTTACTTTTTTGGTACATTTCTCTGGTGCGTAAGTCAGCTAGCACCTCCTATCTGCTTCTGCATTCAGTCTGTTGATTTAGCACACATCATATAGCTTCCGGAAAACTCCACTCTATACTTTGGATAGAATGAAGGTGAAATAACATATTGTTATTAACATGATTTTAACCTCAGAGACACCCTGAAAGGATCTTCCCCAGACCGCACTTTAAGAACCACTGTTAGATTAAACAGTCAAGTATGCTCAAAGTTTATTGTTCTAGGGACTTCCCTGGTGGTCCAGTGGTTAGGACTCTGCACTTCTACTGCAGGGGGCACGGTTTTGATCCCTGGTCAGGGAACTAAGATCCCACATGCCACATGCCCCCCCCCCCAAAAAAAGGGGCATTAAAAAAAAAAGTTTATTGCTCTATTTTCACTGTGCAGATACAATTGTAAATTTTTAATTTGCCAGATTTTTTCATTGGTGATGAAATGACTATTTCAGTTTTTTTTGACAAAAATGGCTGGTTTGCAGATGAGTAAGGTTGTGGTTTAAAGTTAATTATTGTCTTTGTTTTTTTCTCCCCTCAGGTGCATTTGGTGTCAGAAAACAGTACATGATGACTGTATGAAAAATAGCTTAAAGAATGAACAGTGTGATTTTGGAGAATTCAAAAACCTCATCATTCCACCAAGTTATTTAACCTCCATTAATCAGATGCGTAAAGACAAAAAAACAGATTATGCAATGGTAATCAGAGTTTACTTTTCCTTATGTAACTGACTTCCAAAAAGTTACTTATGTCAGTGTATGAAACACAACTGTGTGTGTGAGAAGAATCATTATGGTAAGCCATAATACCCTACCCACTTTCTAAAGATGTGCCACAAATTTTGGCACTTGAGTTCTTTCAGGTCTAAAAGGAAATTGGAATATGTTATATTAGTGGTTCCTAAATCACTGAGTCCAAATCACTTGAGGAGCTTTTTAAAAATACAGACTTCTGAGCCCACCTCCATCACCATGTTTGATTTAGTAGATCTAGGGTAAGTCCCAGGAATCTGTATTTTTTTAGAGTCCTCAGATGAGTCTGATGAACAGCTGGATTTGGGATTCATGATTATTGTCAGTGAAAAGAAAACAGATTTTCCTCACACGTTGTTCTAAAAGAATTTTTTCGTTTGGAACCTCACGTAGGGTGCCTGGAGATAAGTTTATGTTGCACGTTAGATGCTCCCACAGATAATGGTGAGCATTAAAGCTGTTGACAATACTTGGCAGTATGTATGTGTATGATAATTGGTACAAACATCTTTCAGTCTTCATGTAGCTCTGAAGGAAAAACTGTAAAATCTGCATTTATTTCCTACTTGAATGTCCCAAAGTAGTTAAACTATTTCATTCTAAAACTAAATTGTGTTTTTTCCAAGTTCGGATTTTATATCTTAAATGTCATCTTTGTCAATATTCCTGCAAAAGAAAGAGGGCTGTTAAAATTTGAAAACATGTTTAATGTTGTTGTGATACTTTTTTTTTAAATGGACAACCCTTATGTATCTGAATTCAGTCTGAGATCATAGGGGATGGGAATCATTCAGTAAAACCGTGGAACATCTTCATTAATGTTATATCCTCAAGGAGAAGGGGAGAGGAAAGAAGTGGCTAGATTGGAGAAACATTAATTTCATTTGACTTTGGGCTTTGTACAGTTCTGGATTCTTGAATCTATTTCTGAATACCCCATTAAAAAAAAAGCTTGAAAATTAGAATTCATCCAGAAAAGGACAGCGTTAAGAGAGCAGAGAAAATCAGTGTCCATTCTATGAAGGGTTGAAACGTGTTGCCTGGGAGACAAGACTAATAAACGATATAATGCTTCAGGTGTTTGAACACAACAGTTGTATGGAAGAACAAATGAAATTATTCCTTGCCTCAGGAATCAAAAGTAGAGCAATGAAAGTTATTGAAAGACAGATTTTTAACTCAATTTAAGTCAGAACTTTCTAATAATTTGATTTAGCAGTGGAATGGGCCGCCTTGTTAGTGAGTTCCTTCTTACATGAGTATCCAAGTATATACTGGAAGACTTATCTAGAATAATGTAGAAGAGAATTATATATTAAGCAGAAATTAGTTCATTTCTAAGGAACTTTTCCATTCTTAGAATTCTTTGATTTTTATATTGTATCGATTGGGATAGTTGTTGTTCTCTCAGCAAATGTACAGCACGGTTGTTACTAAGAAATGAAAAACTTATTGCTCACCATCTTTGAGATATTAAGGTCTTTTCACTCACATTAATTTTTTTAGCTAGCGCCTAAGCATGGACAGCAGTGGACTCCATTAATAATCCTGGCCAACTCTCGTAGTGGAACTAATATGGGAGAAGGACTGCTGGGAGAATTCAGGATCCTCCTAAATCCCGTACAGGTAACCAAAGAGAAAACCTTCCTTTCTGTATTAATCTTTTCATTTTTAGTTTTACATTTTCCCTAAATTGTAATGGTTGTTAATGCTTGAAACCGGTAATCATCTGATTGTAGGGAAGAATAATAATTATGAAAGTACTGAGCCATTCAAATATGTGGAGAAAGAGGGGTTCTCATGGTGGGGATGTAAAATGCTGCAGCAACTTTAGAAAACACTTGGACAATTTCTTAAAAAGTCAAACAGGGACTTCCCTGGTGGTCCAGTGGCTAAGGCTCCATGCTCCCAGTCAGGGGGCCCAGGTTCGATCCCTGGTCAGGGAACTAGGTCCCACATGCCACAGCTGAAAGATCCCACACACCGCAACTCAAGATCCAACAACGCCGCAATGAAGATCCTGCATGTGGCAACGAAGGTCCCGCGTGCCACAGCTAAGACCCAGCGCGGCCAAATAAATAAATAGATATTTCTTTAAAACAAAAAAGTCAAACATAAATTTACCGTACCCCCTAGAACTTCTAGGAATCTACCCAAGGGAAACAAAAACATATATCCCACAAACACTTTTATGCAAATGTTCATAGCAGCATTATTCATAATAGCCAAAAAGTGAAAATATCCCACTGTCCATCAGTCGGTGGCTGGATAAAACAAAATGTGATATACCCATATGAATGGAATATTCAGTGATAAAAAGGAACTACTGATACATACGTACATACTACAGTAAATGAACCTCAAAAACATGCTGAGCGCAAGAAGCCCAGTGCAGGGGACCCATATTGTGTGATTCCATTTATATGACATGTTCAGAAAGGGTAAATCTATAGAAACAGAGTAAAACAGTGATTGCTGGGAATTGGGAGTAATCGCACACCGACATTTTTAAATGTACGAATAAAAGACTCAGACCATTAAGACTGAGCTGACATTCTAGCAGCTTCTATTTTGAAAAACTAAACAACTCATTGTGCAACAATCATAAATGCAATGACTTTTCTTTCTACTTTGTAAGTTTCCCTTTCAACATTGCACAACTTAAGGAAATATAAAAATAATCTTAAAAGGAAAGAGAAAGGGGAGTTCCCTGGCTGTCCAGTGGTTAGAACTTGGCACTTTCACTGCTGTGGCCTGGGGTTCAATCCCTGTTCAGGGAACTAAGATCCTGCAAGTCACGTGGTGGAGCCAAAATAAATAAATGAATAAAATTTTAAAATAAAAGGAGGGGCTTGGGCTTCCCTGGTGGCGCAGTGGTTGAGAGTCCGCCTGCCGATGCAGGGGACACGGGTTCGTGCCCCGGTCCGGGAAGATCCCACATGCCGCGGGGCGGCTAGGCCCGTGAGCCGTGGCTGCTGAGCCTGCGCGTCCGGAGCCTGTGCTCCGCAACGGGAGAGGCCACGGCAGTGAGAGGCCCGCGTACCGCAAAAAAAAAAAAAAAAAAAGGAGGGGCTTCCCTGGTGGCACAGTGGTTGAGAGTCCGCCTGCCGATGCAGGGGACACGGGTTCGTGCTCCGGTCCCGGAAGATCCCACGTGCCGCGGAGTGGCTGGGCCCGTGAGCCATGGCCGCTGAGCCTGCGCGTCCGGAGCCTGTGCTCCGCAACGGGAGAGGCCACAACAATGAGAGGCCCGCGTACCGGAAAAAAAAAAAAAAGAAAAGAAAAAAAGAAAAATCACCTGCATTATCTCCACACAAATACATCAGTTGTTTTCATTCGTCCATGTTCTTTCCATGAATTGTCTGTGCATTTACATATTAGCATTTCTGTAACAATAATCTAGGTGCAAGTTTACGTTCTGTTTTCTTTACCTAAAAGTATATTTTTCTGTGTTGCAACATAGTCCTCATAATTATGTATGAAATGACTAAGAAATCATCAAATGGATATATCCATATTTATCCAGTCTCCTGCTGTTGGAGGTCAAGTTTCTCTCTAAGGTTGTGCAATTATAAATAATGCCACACTAAATATCTTTACACACAGGGCATTTTCGTCTTTTGAAATATTTTCCTAGATCATTTACAGAATTATAGGTATCAAGGATCCTTTCACCTTTATGTCATTTTATGCATATTGCAGAATTGTTTTCCAGAAATTGGTACTAACTTGCAGTAGTAATGGAGTTTTTAAATCCAGTATAAAATATGAAGCACTAGTTAAAGGTGAACTTAGCACAGCCTGGTTTTATGTGAACAGCAAAGAGGCAGTACTGTATAGTGGATAAACTACAGGATTGAATTTGTATGTCAGCACCTAATTATCAGAGGAAGCATAGGCAAGTCATTTAACCTTCCTGTGCCTCCATTTCCTGGTCAGTAGAATGAGGTTTACTCGTGCTTTGTAGGGTCAGCATTGGGATGATCCACAGTGAATATAGTCTGGCATAGTGCCTGGCATATTGTGAAAGATAAACGCATCGTAGCCAGTATTGTTATTTAAGCATATCTATGTACTCATCTAGAAGGAAATTATCCTCACAGATGGATGACAGTGTTGGATAAAATAATTTTTTCCTTTTCTTTCGCGTCTAGGTTTTTGATGTTACTAAAACTCCCCCTGTCAAAGCCCTGCAACTTTGTACTCTTCTTCCCTGTTATTCAGCTCGAGTCCTTGTTTGTGGAGGGGATGGGACTGTGGGCTGGGTCCTGGATGCAGTTGATGAAATGAAGATTAAGGTATCCACCTTTAAGACCTACTTGCCTTTCACAGAAGCACTTCTAAGATAACTATACAGTATTTGTGCTTATATTTTTTATTATGCAGATGAGTATTAGAAGACATTGCCAATTTTAAATATTGTTATTGAGCAGTTATTATTATGTTTGTATCTTTATTGCCTTGGCTTTAAATTTTACCAAATACTATTACCCTACAAATAGTCTGAAGAGAAAAATCAAAAATATATCTTCTATGTTGTAGGGACAAGAGAAATACATTCCACAAGTTGCGGTCTTGCCTCTGGGAACAGGCAACGATCTATCTAATACCTTGGGTTGGGGTGCGGGCTATGCGGGAGAAATCCCAGTCGCACAAGTCTTAAGAAACGTGATGGAAGCAGATGGAGGTAAACTAGATAGGTAAGTTATACTTCCCCCAAAAGTAGATTTCTTGAGCTTTGGGAATATTGTTTGGATTATAAATGAAGACTTGTATAGTTATAAAGTTAAATGTAATTTAAATGTAAAAAGCTATGTTAGTTGTACTTATACATGGATACTGATGTTTTATTTTGCTGCTGTGTATTTTGTTGTTACGTAAGGACTGAAGTCATAAATTAGGCTGAGTACTCATTTCAAAACTTACATACTCACTTAAATGTGCTTATTTCTCCAAATGCTATTTTAATAGAAGAACCTCATCTACCAGGCATCCAGAGTTGATTGGTAATAGTTATAGTTAATTGGCAGTTAATTTGGTAATAATTACTGATTCTTTTTTTAACTTCTGTTTTTTAGATGGAAAGTTCAAGTAACAAATAAAGGATACTACAACTTAAGAAAACTCAAGGTATGTTTTTAGGGCTGCAGTTTCGAGTGGTCTCAACAAGCATGATGGAGTGCTTCCATTGTGGTGCTGTGGTGGGACACAGCGACAGGTCCTTATCTCTAGGGAGCTGCTTGTGAAATAGGCTGGGGGTGTGCCTGGTTCCACCCTCGTAGATCAGGCTGGAAATATTTTAGGGGAAGTGACCTGGGAGTTGGTCCTTAAAATGTAAATACAATTTAGATCAACAGAGAAAGGAGCAAAAGGCTTCCCAGGTGGAGGAAATAGAGACGAGAGGGTGCACATCATGGTTAGTAAATAGCAAATAATACAGAGATAGCAGATCTGTATTTTTAAAAAGATACTCTGGAGATAGTGTGAAAATAGCTTAGAAACCTGCACTATGACCCAAAAAAAGGGAATCTTAGGATGAGGACAATTCAGAGACGTTTTAGAGGTGGAATTGATCAAGACTTGGCAGTTGGGAGGGTGGGAGGGAGGGAGACACAAGAGGGAAGAGATACGGGAACATATGTACATGTATAACTGATTCACTTTGTTATAAAGCAGAAACTAACACACCATTGTAAAGCAATTATACTCCAATAAAGATGTTAAAAATAAATAAATAAATAAAACGAAACTGATACCCTGGAAAAAAAAAAAAAGACTTGGCAGCTGATTGGTATTAGGGGAAGCAAGAAAAAACATTACTACCAGATTTCTAGTTTTTATGACGGGATGTATAGAAGTGTCATTAACCAAGATAAGAAAAATAGAGTTTCAGGTTTGAATAGGAAGAAAATGCGTTAAGACTTTGGGCATGTCACCCTTGAGTCTGTGGCTCGCTGAACAAGAAGTCAGAAATGCAAGCTTATTGCTCAGGAAGAAGATTAAGTGCAGCTAGGTTGAGGGAATCCAGGCTGGATTGGGAAGTAAAGTTAAGCGGGGACCAATAGCCTGACTGAGACTGAAAAAGCTGAGAGCCTGAGAGTTGCAATGGAAGTAAAAAGCAAAGTAATGGGAACACAGGAGTGGAAAGCCTGGGTGCAAAGTAGAGCCGTTTAAATGTAGCCTATTAACCAGAAATGGAAAGTGAAATGTATATCTTCTAGGATCAGCCTTTGAACTGAAGCTTTACCTCTGGAAACTTCACTGGATAGCATAAAATAACTCTACGCAAAAAGTGAATGTAGAAAGTACTTAATTTTCATAAAGAACACAAAGACTAAGATTTACATATTTATTGTATAACAGGCTTGGATGGAAGCATAATCTGTTGCTTATTTTTACCCTTTTCCACAGGAATTCACAATGAACAACTATTTTTCTGTTGGACCTGATGCTCTTATGGCCCTCAATTTTCACGCTCATCGTGAGAAGGCACCATCTCTGTTTTCTAGCAGAATTCTTAATAAGGTGTGTTGGATAAAATAACCTTTCCTGCTTGTCACCTAAGGTACAGTAAAAATCAAGAGTTCAATTATATCTAGCACTCTTTCAACTAGATTGAGATAGAACTAACTTATGGAAACATTTACCTGTTCTGTTTTATGTAAGACTGTCAAATTAGATCCTTAAATGTATTTTATTAAAGTATTTCATAACCATGACAAAATTTTTTTAACTCAGAGTTGGAATGTTTTATAGCGTATTTCGCTTAGATGACAACTAAATGGAATATATGAGAGCTTATCTTACTTAAATGGCAAGTAGAATTGGAAATAAATTCAGGCCAGATAAATTTTTGGTGAAGCCATTAATGGAAAACTAGATTCCATTGGCCTGAAAAAACTCTAAAAGGCAGATGAGGTAAGAAAAGGAGCAGTTTGTTTTCCACACTTTTTTTTTTTTTTTTTTTGCGGTACGCGGGCCACAGCGGAGCACAGGCTCCGGACGCACAGGCTCAGCGGCCATGGCTCACGGGCCCAGCCGCTTCGCGGGATGTGGGATCTTCCCGGACCGGGGTACAAACCCGTGTCCCCTGCATCGGCAGGCGGACTCTCAACCACTGCGCCACCAGGGAAGCCCTGTTTACCACACTTTTAACTGAGATCATCTCTGGTTTCTAGTACAGTTGATTCCTTTGGTTCAAATTTTGTCTTCGAATTTTTTTAATGACTTTTGGCGATTGAGCAATAGGATGCAAAAAATAGATGCAAAACAATTTTGTTCCTGGTTCCGTTTTACAAATAGCTCTCTTTTATTAATATAGTTACTAAGTCAGTAAGAATTGCTGTTTATACAGTTGCTAATTAACATCTCAGTGCTTCCGTCAACCTTCCCGTATTCAAAAGTGATTATAAAATGTTTGCTAGATTTACCTGTGTTACTTTCATTAAGTAATCTGAAGTACTAGGAAAAGGTGGAATTTTCTAGTTTTAACACAGTGTTGCTTTATAAGGTGTACCTTTTTGGATAAACTGGGAGAAAGCAGCATTTAAGCACAAACCACCCCCTGCTACGTTCCCCTGAAAAAACGGGCTAATTAAACTCAGAAGTAATGGTGCCCCCTGTGCCATCTGTGTCTAGTCCACTCTCTGGATACATGACTCAAGCATCACATCAGGGAGCTTTCGTTCAGTGTCTTTTTCTTGCTTACAGGGCCTGTTAGGTTGCTTTAATATCATATTTTCTGTCCATTTCTCATAGGCTGTTTACTTATTTTATGGAACCAAAGACTGTTTAGTGCAAGAATGTAAAGATTTGAATAAAAAAGTTGAGGTAAGCTTTTAAACTTTTAGGTGGTCTCTGGATTATGAACTTTTTTTTTAACGAAAATGCTGAATTTTCTACTAACATATTTTGCTAACACATAGGGAGTATTGATTGTGTACCAGACACTTTACTGAGTGATTTATACACATTTTCCCACTGAATTCTCACTACAACCTGTAAGGCAGGTACAATTATATTCCCATCTCGCAGAAAACTATTTGAAATTAAATAACTTGCCCACATTCACAAAGTGCCCAAGGATATAGGTAACCAGGATTTGAACCCGGGATTATGTAACTCCAGAGTCCGTTACATAGACAGACTCTGAACAGCGTCCATGTGAGTTCTCTGACACAGTGCCTAACTCATCATATACTCTCAGAGGAAGTTTAAGCCCAAAGTTTAACTCCTATTGTGGTTGTGATGTATCTCTTTTACATACTAAAGCAAAATAGAAATGTATGAGCAATAAAGATAGGATATTCATGATTGCTTATTGCTACAGCACTCCTGACATCACGATATGGCAAAGTTTTATATGTATTCCTTGCTTGCTTCAGAAAAGAATCTGTAATGGTTAATAGCAATGGCAAAGACATTAATACAGAGAAACCTAGAACTACTAAAATAAGTAAAAAAGGGGACTTCCTCCGCAGTCCAGTGGTTAAGACTCCACACTTCCACTGCAGTGGGCGTGAGTTTGATCCCTGGTTGGGGAACCAAGATCTCACATACCATAGCTCAGCCAAAAAAAAAAAAACAGTAAGAAGGGAAGAGCCAAACAACAAACAACTTAGGGAAAGAGTGAAAAATGAGCCAAGAGGGAGGAGCCTGACGATATACTCACCAAGGAAAGCTGCTGCGGTGAGGTAGATGCTGAGCTCACGTCCCAGGAGGAATGGCGAGGGTTGCCATAAAAAATGTTTCCTTCTGCTGTATCATGTTTCCTTTTTCCTGGGCTTTGATAGCAGGGGTAGAGTGAAGCATACAAGGTAGCACTTTTTTTTTTTTTTTGGTCTAATAGTTTATTTATACAAAAATTATTTGTGAAACCACCTACAAAATGCCAGGCACTGTTCTAGGTACTAGCTGTACAGTGATAAATCCCTTGGTCTCACTAAGTTTACAGTCTGGAGAGAAGAAAGACATTTAAATCATATTGCAATATGGCATGAGAAGTGATCTGATAAGGAACATATGCAGTCTTAGAGGAATAGATAAGAGCAGTACATAACCCAGGGACTGGAAACTGTCTAGGGAAAGTGACTGACAAGGAAGTTTTCTGGAAGAAGTGACAAGCTGCAGTCTGCAAATTAAATAAAACTTAGCTAAGTGAAGAGAGGTGAAAATCATTCTAGGCTTAGAACAGCATGTGCCGAGGCCCAGAGACAAGAGAGAACGTGACATATTTGAGTGTGTTCAAGCTGGACCATAGCTTGCGGGAGAGAAAGGGGTAAGAGCTGAGGCTGGAGAGATGGACAGAGGCCCAGATCACAGAGGAACTTGTGACTTGTTAAGGAACTTGGATTTCATCGTGAGCGCTGGATTTCATCGTGAGCACTGAGTCAAGCCATTGAAAAGATGTAATAAGGGGATAAGTGTCAATCTAACCAATCTTTGAGAGATGAATAAGAGGAGAGTAAAGCTAGAGAAATGATGGGCTGCTGGACTAGGGTACTGTCAAGAATGTTGGAGAAGGAGGGATACTTAGAAGAAGCAGCGTCAGTTGTTTTTAGTGATTAATTGGTACGGAGGGTAAAGGCCCAGAAGTCAAAGATAATTCCCAGGTTTCTGGTTAGGCTGCGGCGTTGGGGGCAGGGGGTGCTACTCTTTCTTGGGAAAGTAGATTGCAGAGAAGATGCTTAACTCAGTTTTGTGCATGGGAGTTTTAGGTGCCACAGTCAGTTGGCAGTGTTTTGTGGGCAGTTAGATATATAGATCTAGCCCAGTTCACTTTCCTGGACAAGCAAAATAGAGCCATCAGCACAGAGGTGGCAATTAGCAAGACAGAAGTGGTTCGGATTTCAATCCAGAGTGTGTAGAGAAAAGAAAGGAGCCCAGTACATAGCTATGTGGAATGCCTTCAACGTGAAGTTGAGAGTAGTGATTGAGGGGGAACATCCAGAGAAGTAGTCTGGTTCCCAGAAAGCAAAGGAGGAGAATAATTCAGGAAAAGAGGAAGGGGTCAACAGTGTGAGGTGCTATTAAAACAGCAAGTTAGATAAAACCTGAAAATATAAGGGGATTCAACAAAAAAGGGTTTCTTTGATGACCTTGGTTTTTTAAATTTTTCATTTGTTATAATTCATTTATTACAGTAAACACTGAACGGGTGAGAAAGGCCAGATTACCTGGAGTGAGGAGTAGGAAGCAGTCTTCCTACCAGCCGTCACATCTTACGTATATGAAAATGGATGGGAATTCTGAGTGACTATGTCTGGAAGTAGTGTGCCCTGAAGTCACTTACTCCTTGTATCTCTTTAAAGCTAGAGCTGGATGGGGAGCGAGTAGAGCTGCCGGATTTGGAAGGTATCATCGTCCTGAACATTGGCTACTGGGGCGGTGGCTGCAGACTGTGGGAAGGGATGGGAGACGAGACTTACCCTCTCGCCAGGTATGTACGTTTGCAAGCGGTTTTCTATGTCACTGGTTCCTGTTGTTCTTTGTAGACTTTTAACATTTTTCCCACAGATTTTCTTTATTGTATACCTTGTTAATATCAATACTTAATAAGTTGTTGGTCCACCTGTGTTAAAAAGTAATTGTCCTATTGGGGCTGATTTTATTTTATTGCATCACATAATCCATATTTCCTTTGTCCAATTTTAGGCATGATGATGGTTTACTGGAAGTCGTTGGGGTATATGGGTCTTTCCACTGCGCTCAGATTCAAGTGAAACTGGCAAATCCTTTTCGAATAGGACAAGCACATACAGTGCGGGTAGGTGAAATATTGCTACAATGGACTAATTTGTCCATTTCTAAGCCATTGATGTGTAGAAGTAAATATACATGCTATACCTTGCCTTAAACCAGTATGTGGTTTACAGCCCATGCTGTTGGTCACTTTCCACCAGGGGTGAGTAGGATGGGGAGAGACAGGAAATAGGACCCTCAGTCCAGCTGAAGAAATGAAGTGTTCAGTGAAAAGGAATCCTTAAACAATTGAGAAATAAAGATATATTCAGATTAATTTTCTAAGACTGAAATGCTAATAAATGTCCCTGAGAAGGGTTAAGGGACTTGGGATGTTATTAAGGAAGATTTTTCTGAGCTTT